>NC_046333.1:16988549-19664193 GCF_000738735.6 Corvus cornix cornix | reverse complement strand
TTAGATATTGTTAATGCATATTTAATTCCCTTTAATTCCCAGATCAGATGAATTTGAGATTTTTCTTCATTTATAACCATGATTTTCCATTCCATGCTTTTCAGGTGTGATCTCTTTCATCAAATGACTTTTTTCACTGAAGCACAATGGCTCAAAGCACACAGCCAAGAAGCAGTATAAGAACATGGTTAGGAACAAAGCAAGGTTGAGGAAGTAGCTCCCAAATGCAGTGTCCCAGCTTCCAGCAACCTATGGCTCAGAGATTAGATGTCATTACTTTGTGTTTAGTACTCCTTAATGTATTTCTGCTCAATTAAGGTGTCTGGTTACTTCTGAAACCAAGTAAACTAGCATTCTCAGCATCTTGGGACAATGAATTGCACAGTTTACCTCTGATTTCTGTGGAAAGCATTCTATTTTTTTTATTTGCCACTTGCATTTGATATCTTCTGATTTTTGCATCTGTTCCTTATTTCCCTTTACTCATGTTTTTAAAAAGTTTCATTACATTTCCTTGCAGACAATTGTTTTCCAGACTTCAGAGTCTAAATCTATCGAGTTACATTTTCAGTGTGCACTATTTTATACTTTTTTGTCTTTCTTTGCAGCTATTCTAGTTCTACTTAGGTGTCTTAGTGACAGAATTGGAACACCCATTTAAAATGTATTGTGGATTTATTCCATAGTGTAGGGATATTTTGTGCTATAGTCAATATTCCTTTCCTGAAAAATATTAACATCATAGTTGCTTTTCTGAAAGTATCCTGTTTAACATATTATGAGGAATGTCAGCTAGTTCAGAATGCATCAGTGTGTATGCATCTAGTCAGTGTTAGTTTTCCTACGTGCATTACCTTACCTTTATCAGTAATTTACTTCCCAGTACATTGTTCAATGGCTTACCTCCAGCATGTCCTTTCTTAGTCATTTTCTTCAGGCTTTGTGTTTACTAGCTTAAATTTATAATCATGATAAGATATTGTTATCTTCCTTTTTTACCTTCCCCAAATTTGTGTACACTTGCCAGAGTTAACCATTTATGTGTTTTGAAAAGTATCAGATTTAACTAAGCTTCCTCTGGCATGCAAATGAGTCTCTCACCTTTTGAGCTTATTCTTACTCTGCTTCCTATTTTGCAGCTAAGAATCCACAAGACAATTTTCTTTCTTATCTCATGACATTAATATTCTATATTCTTATATTGACAAGAACTTCATTGAAAAAACCCACAGAAAACCACGATTAAATGATGTATTTACTCTGGTCTATAAACTTATTTTGGTTCATTCTGGAAGCTCCA
Source organism: Corvus cornix cornix (assembly GCF_000738735.6). Classification (NCBI taxonomy): domain Eukaryota; kingdom Metazoa; phylum Chordata; class Aves; order Passeriformes; family Corvidae; genus Corvus; species Corvus cornix. The sequence goes on along the minus strand of NC_046333.1, from coordinate 19,662,893 downwards.
AAGATATTTAGTCACAACTCCTCTCTGCAGAATCTACACTGGTTGTTCCTCAAAATTCCCATTTTCTTAATGTACCTACTGATCCATTTTCTTCTTTGGTCACAATCAGCAGGCAGACACATACAGGATATTGTGGTGGACATCTGCTGCACACTGCCTGAGCAGAAAGAAGAAATAGACGTGGCCTTTCCAGACAACTAGAAGAAACCTTGTATTTGCAGAATTTGATCCTGGTGGGAGGCTTTACCATCTGCCATTTAGGATCACTACAGGTGCGAAGGTCGGGGACAGCTTTGGCTGTAGTGACCATGGAGTTCAGGATCCTGAGAGCAGAGTACAAGGCAAAAAGCAGGATTTCCTTGACCTCTGGAGAGCAGTCTTTTGCCTGTGCAAGGACTTTCTTGGAAGTATCCTATGGGATATGTCCCTGGAGAGGAGTGCACGAGAGCTGCCTGATTTTCAAGAATCACCACTTCCAGGCTCAAGATTGACCCACAGCAATGTGCAGGAAGTCAGACAAAGGCAGCAGAATGTCTATAAGGACGAACAAAGACCTAAATTCTGACTAAAATCAGAGGGAACAAGGAAGCATACAAGACTTAGAAGCAGCACAGGTGTCCTGGGAAGAGTATAGAGGTACTGTCTGGACAGGCAGGAATGGGGTTAGGGAGGGCATGAAGGACAACAAGAAAAGCTTCTGAAGGTTTTTCATCTGCAAAAGAAAGACTAGGAAAAATGTTGGCTTGCTGTTCAATGGTTCACGGGACCTGGTGACAAAGGACACAGAAAAGGTCACCTCCTTCACCTCTGTCTTTACTAGTAAGGCTTTCAGGAATTCCAGGCCCCTAGAATCAGTGTGAAAGTTTAAAGAAAGGAAGTCTTGTCCTTGGTAGAGGAGGATCAGGTTAGAAGCTTTTTAAACCAACTGGACTTCCTACAGCCCATGGGAACCTGTTGGGATGCACCCCAAGTTCTGAGGGAGTTGGTTGATGTCATTTTGAGGCCACTATTGATCATCTTTGAAATGTCATAGTGACAGGGGAAGTTTTCTGAGAGCTGGAATAAAGCACTCTCAGAAAGTTTGTTGATGATTAAAAATTGGAAGGGTGGTTGATCACACCAGAATGTTGCCCCACTTTTTAAAGGGACCTTTACAGGCTGGAGAAACAAAAAAAAGCAAAAAGGAAAACAGGAAACCCGTGAAGCTCATCAAATGGAGATGTCTCCTCCCTGGGGAGAAATAACCCCATGCACCAGTACAAGCTGGGGCCAGCCATCTATACCAGAGTTCTGCAGGGAAGTCCCTAGGAATGCTGGTGGACAAGGAGTAAAGCATGAGTCAGCAAGATACCCTTCAGCACAGAAGGCCCCCAGGTTCCTGGGCTGTGCTAGGTTGTGTTAGAGCATTGCTAGCAGGTCAGGGGAGGTGGTCCTTCTCTGCTCAGCCCTGGTGAGTAACATCTGGAGTGCTCTGTCCACTGCTGGACTCCCCAGAACAAGCAAGTCTTGGACACATTGGAATTCACATGTAAAAAAGTAAAACTTTTTTACTGTGAGGGTGTTTGAACAAGGAACAGGTTGCCCAGGGGGGTGTGGAGTCTCATCCTTGGAGACATTCATTTGACTGGGTATTTCTGTAAGCTGACTTCTCTTTTCTGGCTTTGAGCAGGAATTCGATTACCTCAAAACAATCTCCAGAGATTTCCTCCAATCTCACTGATTCTGCATTTCCATGTTTTTTTGATTGTTACAGCTTCTACCAGTTTTCCCAGTGCAGATGTCAGAAACAGTTGTCAATATTTTATTTTCAGAGCTTTCAAAGATTTTTTTGCTAGGTTCTATTCACCTGGTATTACTTAAATTTTAAGGAATTTAGTTTAGCAGCACAGTTTATAGTCTTGACATTTTATTTTTCTTTTCTTTTTCAGAATTTTTTCTAATATTAACATCTGTCATTTCATTTTATATATTTTTCTAAAGCCTCTTCTTCTAACACTTTTATCAGAGTCAGATTCTTCAGTCTATTCCAAGTAAAGAAAGTTTCAGTAATCACAACTTTTCTAATATCTCTACAATGATTACAGGTATAAAGGATTTGGAAGCTTATCTTCTTTAAGAACTTCTTTTACACTTTCATTTTATGGCTCCACAGTCTATTCATCTCTGATTTTGGAATACCTACTAAACATTTATTATTAGTCCTTACATCATCAGCTCTTATGTTTTCAACTAGGTAGTACAGCCCATAGATTCCCTGGTGTTTAAAAGGATACACCAGCTGTGCATCATATTTATTGATACTTGGGACAAAATACTCTTTATCCAAAACCATGTTTTAGGGATAACAGAAAAGTTGTACTATTTTTTTCCTTCTCTCTGGTGTTCAGAATTTACAGATAATGACTTTGACCCCATCTGGACCTTTTCAGGTAATAGATAACCAGAAGGAAGTGTATGACTGGAAAAGACTGTGCGGGGTCAAGAAGTTCAATTTCCAAAAGATCTTTAGGGGATAAAGCTAAAGATTTTAAAGGACACTGCTAGACACAAGTGTAGTGATATTGAATTTTAATGACTACAGCTGCATCTGTAGAATAGTCCCTGTCCTAACTTATAGCTATGAGTTATGGTCTAAATAAAGTTTGCTTTATCCTCTTAAGGTCATTAGGACTTCTTTGTGCACATTATTATTTTTCGTAGTTGTTCAATGTCACTTTATCAGAGTTCTCATTTTCTAAAAAATACCCTTTCTTTTTATATCCATATATATGTGTTTATAGATATATTTGTTTGCATTGTTGGATGAATATATATTTCTATACTTATAAGCATTATTTATTGGAACCATTATGATATGCATACATCAAATTTGAGAACCCTCATTCAATATTTAATCAAATATGAAATTCTTATGAATTGAATTTTGAGACTTTAAAAAATGTAGTTTCCCTTCAATACAGTGACCAATAAAGGAGTAGGAAAACACGAGGTAATGAAAAATAGCACATTTTTAGTCAGTATTGAACCAAACTATAAAAGCAACTGTGCCCACACATGGAGTCCAAAATGTCCTGGAAGGAGACATTTTTAGCCCTTAAAATTAATTTCTGAGGATGAAATAAAGACACAGTCTATAAGAAGCATAGTTACAGATCAGATATATTAGCAACATCAGTGTTTCTTTGGATAGTGTTTGCCAGAAATTCACTTGTTTGTAATCACTGGTGTATTTTTTTCCCATCATTTCAAAGATATGATGTTAATTCCAGTGAGATATTATCTGATTTAAAGGAACATACTTTAACTTGCCTAGTTTCATGAGGAATATAGGTAATATACTATGTGAATTCAGAATGATTGCTTGTATTACTGTCCATAAGATATATCTGCCACTGTGAAAGTGTTTTTGTCTCCGAGACAGACAAGATTTTTTTCTCCAAACTGCTGCCAATTTTGCCACAGAAGAGTTCATGGATCAATTTCCAGATGTAGCTCCACCTTTTCGTCAGACAGCAAGTAATTCGAAGTTGGACAAAGCAGACATATTGTCTGAGGGAAATAGGTCAGTTTCCCATTATGCTCCATTGTTGATAGAGAATTTTGACCAAAAAAATGTTTTATGTTAAAATCTCAAATCCAATATTTTATTCCTAGGAATGAGTATGAACCTTGAAATAAGAAACTGTTCAGAGGATGGCTATTTTGTCCCCTACCTTAATATATGGGAAATTACTTCCATGAAACATGGCTCCTGAATGGGCAGACCTTTACAATCACTACATTGAATCCTAAAGGAAAGAGATCAGAACTAATTGCAGAGGTGAAGAACAACTGAAATATATTCATGGCAATGTATCACACTATGAAGTGTGTATTACGAAGGTTTTCTTTCACATTACTTTGGGACTATGGACCCCTGCATAAAACAGGCTTGAGATCACCACTGCTCTCATTCAACATACACTACAACTCAAATCTGGGTCAATTTGAATAGGTATATCAACAACAGTCTTGTCTATAAACCAGTAAAAGGTGTTACGAGTTAAATAATCCAATAGAAAGAGAAGGGGTCAGAAGTGAAAAAGTGAGCAGAAGTGAAAAGGGCTATACAAATTTTCTGATATACCTGAAATTCTGGGATTATAGAAAACAAAAAAATTAGCAGAGATAATTCATCACTTTATTATTGACTGGAAATGACTGATAGTTGCATATTTTTGAGGATGTACAGAGTGGATTTTCTGCTTGTCAAGCAGGCTGTTCTCAGAACAGAATTTAATCTGTAATAAACCAGCTTTTTATTTCCCCCTCTTCAGTCAAGGTTGTGTTTGTCTTTACATAGAAACTGCTGTTTAAATTAATTATGAATGCTTAAAAAAATCCAAACTAAATTTTGCCAGTGGTTGGCCCTTTGTATTAAAAATTAGTCTTTCTAATGAGGTCAGCTTTGGTCACAGTGATTTGTTAGAAGCAACAGACCATATTGCAGTTCATCAAAACTTCATTATATTCCAGTTCCTAAAAGTGCCAAGAAAAAATAACATTGTAATCTAAGATGTCAAGGAAATATGTATCCAAACAGTTTATGTGCTTAAAGCCTTAGTGAGGTGGTGCTGTGCTGTGCTGTACCTTTTTTAGTGCATCTGGCAATACATTAGATCAAACTTTTGCAGCAAGGAATAATCCACTGTTAAGAACATAGTCCTGTTATCTTTATCAGAGGTATTGAAAGTTATCTTATAAGTGAGAACTTCTTTAGGTTCTTGGGGCTGTGTGGCATCTGCCTCCTTCATGGCTGTTCAGAGTTGAGGAAGGATAAAGAAGCCTTGAAAAGAGTTTGCAATGTCATCTCTTGCAGGGTCTATACGATACAAGAGGGCAATGTGCACTGCACAGCTCGTATCCCCCTGAATGTTCTCAGGACCCTTCAGGGTTTTGGCTGTGCCTTCTGCTGAGATCAGTCATGAGGCTTTCAGTCTTGCAGTTACAGCTTTGTTTCGTGACTGAAGTCTTCTTATGAACTCCTTGGCATGTCAGAGCTCTTTTAAGTCTGTTGCTCAGGTACTGTAATGGTGAACTCTAGGAGGGAAAAAATGCCTCAAAAGGGGCACACTGTATTTCAGTGTGCAAACTAGGAGGTGCAGGAAAACTGAAATCTCTCTGTCCCTATGCCCTGAATCCTTTGAGTGCATTATTATACCTGAGTCCAGCTTCTCTCCTTCAAAGGAGGCTCTAAAGTGATCATTAATGTTCCGTTGGTACAACCTTACCATCCTGATGAAATTCCATCTCAGATAATTGCATTCTGCCTTCCCAAACTCCCCGTGCCATTTCATCAGGATATGAGATTCTTTTCTCACTATCTGTTCCTAGCTGTTGTGAGCAATTGCTGTCTAGTGGCAATGCTGCAGTGGGTGAGCGATCTGCTTACATTGCCTCTCCTTCATTTATTTCCTGAGGGAATGTTGATTCTTAATTTAATATTTTTTAAATACTTTAGGAAAAATTGTAGTAAGTATTGGCAAAACATTGCTTTCTTTGCTGTTTCAATGGGTCTGATACTTCGATAAAAGGTGTATAAAATACTATAACATTTAAAATAAGATGTCTACTATGTATGGTAATTTTATGAGGCTTGTAACTCAGATGTAAATCAGTCCTATTTCTTCTGTTTCCTGGTGGTAGAAGACTTGCCTTGCTCCATGAGGCAGAAATAGGAGATGATGAAGTGAATGTACATGATAGCAGGAAGGAAGAGGAAATGAGGGTTGTACATAAAACAAGAAAACTAAACTAAATACAATATGTTGCACATAAAACAAGAAAAATAAGCTAAATACAATGTCCTTTCCCTTTCTGAGATGTGGTGTGAAACATACAGTTACATGACAGAATGACAATTTTGCTGCTATTATGCCTTCATGACTTTATTGATTAACTTGTTCAACCAAAATAAAGATGTTTTCTTTGGATTCAATATAGAATTTGCTTTAGTGGAATGCTAATCAAGTGTAGCATCAAGGGAACGATTTATTTCTGGCTGAGTTATGAACTACCCTGTGTTTTGATGAAGGACAGTAAAAGTCTTCGGACATATCCCACATGATAACCTATTTTTTACTGAGAGCAAGTCCATTAATAATATTTTTAAATATAAGAAGGGGAATTTGGCTCTGTGTGTTGAACTAGAATACATAATTCCTTGCTACAGTGCTATGGAGAATGATCTTTGCTGTAATTATCCTCACTGAGGGTAAAGGGAGAAATCTGTTGAATTCAAATATTAACATATAATGCTCCCTATTCAAATTGTGCTGGTGTCTGCAGCTATTGAAGTAACATTGGCAGTTACATGCCAATGGGGAGCTTAATTACTGCTTTGTGTACTGTCACCTACAGCTGGAAAGCACTGTCAGTGTCAGAAAGGGCAGCCCGTATCACACCCCCTGAAAATTTATGCCTGAAATAGATTACTAGATTATAGACCATGTAGACCATCCAGTCAGACCTCCTTTTTACTACACGGTATTTAATTTTATCCAGGAATTAGATTAGAAGGAATCAAAAACTGACCTGCAGAGTCTGTTACTGTTTTGGAGAAATCCCATCCAGTGGTTAATCACCCTGATTATAAAATAAAATCCTTATTCCCCATTTCACTTGTTTTGGGTGGAGTTGTCAGCTTCTTTCTATAACCTAAGTGGTCCCTTAACATCCTGATGCTTTCCTTTACCTAAGGTGCTATTTACTTATATAATTTCATTACACTTTATTTTTATTATTTGAAAAATCTTGCAAATTAAAAAACTATTCTAAACCACCAGATATAGTCAAAACATTTTAATAGGAAAATATTCACTTTTCTAAAACTAAAACTTTCCAAAAACCCATTTCTAAATCTAATATATCAAACCTTACAGAAAAATCAATATGATAGCTGATAGACTTCTGACTTGAGTTCAGATACTTTCATGTGCATACCAGCTGAGAAGTTGTTTTGTCATGTTTTTGTTTTCTCTTTTGTGTGATAGATTTGCGCTGAAATTTCATTTTATGAAGTTGCTTGCCATTTTTTATTTTCACCTCAATTCAATTTTTAAAAAAATGATATTTTAGCTGAGAAAGATTTTTTCTTCCCGGGTAGGTTCTTTTCAGAATATTCCAGTCTTGATCTTATTAAACAGAAGTAAAATCATCATAGTTCCCTTTTTGCTAGTCCTTGTTTTTGCAAGTAACAATCGTATTAAACCCTTTTTTCTTCATGGTGGTTCCTTGGGATCGGGCTGTTTATAGCTCCCACATAATTTCTGTAGTTTTTGTTCCCAACTGCATTCCTTGTTTCTTGCTGTAAATGTTTACATTCAGCTGTATTGAATCAAGATTTTGAAAACCAATCCTTAACTAAGAAATCTATTTTATTTGGTGTGTCATTTTATAAGCAAGACCTTTATATTCCGATCTGAGCACCAGTAGTTCCATACTATGAAATCTATCTGTTATTAGAAAAATTATGAGTCACAAAGACTGTCCTTTCAAGCTTGACTAATAAGCCAATTTACAATCTTCTCATTATGCACTAGAAGTGCTAATTCAAATGCCTTTATTAGTCCTTTAGTCTTATACTTCTACAGTAGGAACACTTAAACAAATTTGCCATTTCATCCAATGATTAAGTCAGTTTTGCTTGACAAGATCAGTTTCCTGTAAGACAATTACAAATTAAATTATTTGATTCCTGTAGCAGGTTTTCCAAGTTTGTCTTGTTTGATCTAAATGGTTACTCCTGTAATCCTCTTTGCCTTTTGTGACTTTGGCAAACACTCCAACAATATTTTAGCATTTCCTTGAAGTTCCAGATTTATTTGAAGGAACATGGAAAGACCAAAGATTGTCCACTAGTTTGAAAATTTGACCATCACTACTAAGTGTTGATTAACAGTTTGTTTAGCTATTATTGTGAAGTCTTCTGTGAGTGACCGAGACATGGACTCAGACTGGCAGGGAATCTGAATTGTTTATTCAAAAGAAAGAAGCTGGTTTCATACACTTTTTCAAGGCACAGTATTTCCTTACATGGCAATTCTCACTACATGACCTATCCCATGTTGCCACGTCAGTAACACGCCTCCTAAATGCCCTTCTGTGGGGTGATCACTTCACCCGTCTGTCAGCTCCCGGCAGGTCCCTCTCCATAGGGGTCTGCAGTGTGACACCTCCTCCCCCCAGGGTCCAGTGGAGACAAGCCTCTCTGTGCTGCCATGTGCTCCTTTGTGCTGCCATGTGCCTCTGCAGGCGTGTCCCACAGCCCATAACCCAATTCTATCACATCTCTCCCCATAGTCTCCCACATTTTTCAATTTGTACATTATCCTGCATCTTCCCAAATGTAAAATAGAAATATTTATTGAACACTTCAGTCTGCATGTTAGTTGTTGCTGTTATTATTATCATTAGCATTTCCATCTGATAATGAATAAAATACTTTTCAATATGCTTAAAACACTTGGGGTTTTGTGTTTTGTTCTGACAACAATTGGTTTTTCCCAAAGTACTTACTATCCTTTCCCACTTCTATACACTTCATAACTTCTAATTTATTTTGATTTCCATTCTCTCTTTCCCTCACTGTTTTATTATTGACATATCTTGTTAACTGAAGAAGACATCTAGGATAAGTTTCTGAGACTTTCATTATTTCCTGAAGAAATGGCTTCAGAAACAGTTGGTGAACAGTTACAGGGAGATAATTTGGGAAACATTGCTTAGCACTTAATTTTATTCCAAAAATTATGGACACATTTCTGTCTTGATCTCAGTTTATGAAGAATTTTTTCAAACTTGTCCCATGATGGAAGTGGTGCATTTTCCAAACTGCATAGGGCTGGGATGGATGCAGTCAAGATTCTCTTCTGTCATCTTATGCCAGAGTGCCAGGGGAGAGGTCTGTAAACACTGTCTTTCCTCTACCAGAAAATAGTCTGTACCCTTGAAAGAAAGGAGGAAGAACTGGTGAAATTGGCCAGCATGGCTGACAATTTCTATAGCCAGTGACACAAAATGCCTCATGTGATTAATCTTGTCTCAGTCACCTTTACCTGCTCAGGTCCTCTATTTGCAGCGAGATACAGATGAAGTTTAATTCCTGAAGCTGTAGTGGAGTGCTTTCTGATCACTGTATCCTGCCTGATAAAGAAGACAGCATGTGAATATGCAAGGAAATGATTTTAAAGTCGATTTCCATAATAAGGTATTTAAATAAAATTTTGCTTGCAGAACATCTGCACCAATCTAATCAAACCTGTTGAAAAATGTTTATTCTCTAATGTGACTGCTGTGATTGTTATTTTCCCTAACCTACCAGCTTCAACTAGTTACTTGGTTTATTCCATTTGGTGTAAGACAAATAACAGGAGTAAGTTATGTTATACTTAAGTCGTACAGATTAAAACAATGAAATTTAGTAATGTTGCTGCCATCTACATTATTGAGTTAGTTCCCACCAGACCTGTTCAAACCGTGCTGAGGATCTGCAGCTCAGAGCAGTGGGAAGCAGAAATGCCTGTCATTCCATTGCTTTGGCATCCACCTTCAGTGAAGTAACCATCACTGCTAAAGTAACACCTCTGTCTTGAGTATGGTGTAAAGACATATGAAGCCAAACTTCATATGGGCGTAAAGACACAAGCCTGTTTTTCACTGGCAATTTTTTTTCTATGGTTTGTATAAAAATGTTCTTTTCTCCAGAAATATGATGCATTATAACAAGTGTATTGCAAGCACTTTTTACTCTATAGGCTTTTATAAAGACTTCCATAACCTCTTCTGATATTATTTTTTTTAAAGGCTAAACCACCCAAGCATGTGCCAAGTATTTTACATCAAAACTTGCCAATGGAATGTGTAGCTCAGGATTTCAGTTTGTTTCTTATTCTTTGCATCTGCAACATTTTGAAACACCTTGGATTGATTTTTAGTTCCAGAGCGCAGCATATTTCAAACTAGATCTTTCCTGAGTTGTTTTGAAAAGTGTTATTTGCTAATCATGGTAACATAAATAATGCCATTATAATAGAGCACCTTGGTATTAAAAATTGAAGACAAGGAATGTCAATTCAAAGAGCATGTGTATTATTGCTCTCATGTCATGTAATTCCATCTACTGAAAACAATGATATGCTTCTCTAAAGTGTAATCAAGAATGGTGCAATTCCATCAGGCAATACTCTCCTCAAGCTGATTCCATCTATAATGTCCTACTACTTATGAAAAAAAGAGAATCTTTCCAAAGTGTACTAATTGCTGTACACTTTGAGCTCTTTTGGAAGTTATATGAGAACGTAAGGGTAAAATGACTTAGTCTTCATTTGTCATGATAATGAAGTGGTAGAACATTGCTTTAAATTTGCTTCATTTTAGGTGCACGTTGTATAATGATAATATATCCTGATGGCCACTATTCTTCATGCAATCAAGTTGCTATTGCAGTGATTATTTTATTGGAAAATATGAAGATATATCTTCATAATGATATTATGAGATGAAATCAAATGGCATTAGTTTTAGGTGAAGCATGTTAAAGAATGAAAATCAAGTAATAATTTATTTTAGTAAAACCAGTGGGTTTAGTTCATGGGAAATATTTTACAGAAAATGTCTGTGTCTTGATAAACATGAGCTTGAAAGTGATCTGAGGACATTTAAGTTTTAGAATCATTCCATGTACTGAAAAGAAATATGTATATGCCTTTGTATCAGTATCTCATTGTCTACAGTAGTGAGGGTAAAAATGTTTTTGACTCATTGCCGCAACTGATTGTGGGAGAAGCTTTTGCTAGGCAAAAATTTATTATTCTTAGTCTACTATTTTTATACAGACAAGTCTTTTTACTGTTGTCTGATCATCAGTTATGTTAACTAGTGTTTGGATTTGTTTTAGTTTTGTTTAAAACTTGAATTTTTCATAAGGAACCATGTCAATGGATTAATCAGTTAATTACAAGCATTTAAACAAACCTCAAACCTCTCCACCTTCTACCTACTTGAAATGCACCTGTGTCTTATTCCAAAAAAGTCTCTGATAGTACTTTTCTGATTTACTTGGTCTAAATGAGACAAAGAAAAGAAAAAGGGGTACAGATCTCAACTTCTTTATTTCCCAGACATCATATAGTTTTGTTCTTGTCTAACAAATTCAAAGTCGAGGTTATGACTAGATAGTCACTTTTTGCATGCTTCCTGCATGTGCTGGTTGCATGTATTGCATACATAACATGCAAAGATATAATTACACTCTGTATAGTCACCAAGAATAGTATATATATGTGTGTGCATATGTGGGAATAGTCAAGTATAGATACATACACAGAGGTATATATGTACATAGGTACAGACACACATACCTTTGTCTTGTAGGACATGACTGATCACTTGGACTTTCATTAGGAGGTCAGGCAAACATCTTGGCATTTTACTGTATAGGACACAACAAATGCTAGCAAATGAAAACCAGGCAATTCAAAACGAATTCATGCTTTAGCCTTACATTCAATTATGCCATTTCATTTAATCTGCTCTAGTGAAACTATCATCCCTATATAAATAAGGCTTTATACCACAGAGTATGTTTGGAGACTATGTATGAGGACATATATCATCCTGAATAACACAAAGATGATACTACCACCAGCCTAAAGGAAGCAGTTCTTTTTGAATAAAAAGCTGTTCTGTCATTTCTTGGCTGACCATATACAATTTGAAATGCACCTTGGAAAGAATATATTGCTGGAGGGAAGGAGAACATTAAATAATTAAAATATATATTAGCAAAGTGTCTCTGTGCTTTATGTTCATATAAAGTGCGAGGGTCAGACTGAAGAGAGTTTAGATTTTGAAAGAGTGACAGCAATGTTGACACTTGGATGCTCCTGGGTCTTTACTTATACTGTAATAAATCACCTTCGCCATTAAAAAGAAGCCTTTAGAACTGCCACACCTCTAAATTCACTGTAGGCAGTAAAATCAAATAATTTATCTTCCCACATAGATAAAAAATCCAATTTGGACCAATCAGACTGTGTTGTCGCACTAAAAATGCTCCAGTTTTACCTTGGATCATCACAAATGTGTATGCATTTAAGATGCCAGAAAGCAAAAAGGAGATATTGAAAGGAGATATGGAAATACACCTACACTGAAACGACAGGCTATATTTTGATTTTATGTTTATTTCCTCTTCTCATCACTGTGGCCTGCCCTTATTTAATATGATTCTTTTTCCTGTTTCTCTTTTCCTGGGCAGATAAATAAGTCTATTATAAGGTATGCACTGAGGATTCTTAGGGTAGTCTGTGCTTGTCCTCTGAGATACCACCTTGTTTTCTCCCCAGGAAAGAAATATATCTGAAAGTATTATGAAATAGCTTTTATCGAGATCTTTTGCCTTTTCCACATGCATAACTGGATTAATTTTTAACCCTAGATCTTTGAAAATTACATAAAATACACATTATTTTCTGAAATTGGAAACACTTTATGAAATAATAGCATATAAGTATCACCAGTGGAAAATCAGTATATATTTACTAGTTTTCATGTATTTATAAACTTCAGGAAAGTTAGACTCATTTCTTTGGACAGATTCTGTATACTCAGTATTTGGATTTACATTACATATGTAAGCATCACAATATGCAATATGTATTTTTCAGTTTTATCCTTCACTAATGTGGTTTTTAACCAAGTAGCCTTCCCTTCTAGTACACATAGAAATCTTGGAAAATTCTTCACTTCACTTTGCAAGTTCTCCACTTGCACCCTGGAAAATGGAATGAAAAGTGTGCCTTTGGCCTGCTGACATCCAGTCCCCTGTGATTTCAGACACCCATATGCCACAACATCTTTCTTTAGTGGATTAAAAGTGACATTTTGGCCCCAGTTTGTATTCCAAAATTACACTCTTCTGTCGGCTAGATTTAGTCATGGGTACTTTATGCCTGATAATTTTTCTCCCAACACCATTTTATTTCAAGTAAGTCCTTTTGATGTGTTTACCCTTCTGTCTGCCTGCCTTGGTTTGGTTCTTCAGATTATTTTAGTCTCTTCATGTCTTCTCTGAGTCTAGGTAGTTTATATTTATTGCTGCAACTAAACTTTTCTTGTAAATGAAGGACTAATTCTCTGCAAAGTATTTGTTCTGCATTGTCACTAAAGCTTTGGACAATGGGGTTATGCTCCTTCACTCTGTTCATTATGCAGCTTCTTTTGTGGCTACATGATATTGTCAGCTGTTATCTGATGAGACCTTCTCCTCTTCTGTCATCTCCACTAAACTTATATTTTAGACATCAGTGAGACTCCTCTGAACCTGTGCTTTTCACGGTCATTTTACCCTATCCTAATGCACCCCTTTCAGAGTGTCCAGTGTTTGTTATTTTCTGGAACTGGAAGTTAAAAATGCATTTTGCTAGGACATTAGCCTAGATGTTAACACAGAGACTCCTAGGTCAGTCCTTCTTCCAGAGTATTTGTGTATTGTAGCTGTGTCTTCCACTGTCCTTTTGAAGCATGTGGTATCTGTTAAATTCTGCAGAGTCATATGAGATGACATTCCCATTGCCACTTCCAGTAAATAAGAAAACGTGTCAGAGACCATGACTGGGATTAGGGACTTTAAACAACTAATCAGGTTGCTTCACACTGCCAGCTCTAGGGTACTTCTGAGGGAGCACCATGACTTTGGAAACATTAATGTTGGTGAATAAAGCACTTAGTGCTTTAGGGGTCCCCAGAAACAGGTAGTGAATGACCTCTAAGGGGTTTCAGATTCAAACTATGTGCCTCTATTCTGCTTAATTTTCACTAGATATTTCAACACAGTCTATTTTGGATTTCAGCCTTACAATTCTATGCCTCAGTTTTTGGTTCTTAAGAGACTGAAGACCCTCCTGTACATAAAAAAGTGGTTATGAAGATAAATTAATTCCTGGCTGTGTAATACTTAAAATTTTTTAAAGATGTAGAAAAGCATTTACAGACAGAAGAAAACAAGAAACATTTTCCTGTTCCTGTCCCTGTTGTTTCTGAAGATTAAGTCTGTCAGGCATTTCCCCAGCTGTGTGTTTGGATCTCCATTTCTCATCTACTTCAGGCAAAGTCAGGATAATTTTGATTTGTGTTTAATGGCTCATTGCTTACTAATCTAAATTCTTATCTGACATTTTATTTTTAACAGTAACTTGACACAGCTACAAAGAAGTTAGGGAGGAGAAAAGGGTCTATTTGGGCCCCACTCCTAGTGCAAGGATGGGGTAAATGCCTCACGTGTTTTTCAGTATGCCTGAAAACACAGCATCAGGTTGATTCTCAACAACTGGTGAGATTCTTTTCTCATGACAAGTTAAGAAATTGCCTTGTAAAGCACTAAGAATGTTAGCTCTTGATACTCAATCTCTTGATACTCAGTCTCTTGATACTCAGTCTCAAATATCAGCACAGACACCTCTTCAATGAATACTTATGTAAGCATGAAATAGTCAGTATTTTAGTGCTGTGCTGATACACAGCACTTCACAGAATCTGCACAATACTGAGACCTGTTGCTATATGTAGGGCTTTACAAACTTCAAGAGCCTATCACAGCTGTGTTGGTGTTGTTTGGTATATCTCTAAGAATATAAATTAATCTATCATTTAGCATGTGATATTAGTATTATTAAATATGCAGATATATTAATATTTCACTGCATCATTTAGTTGGATGTTTAAAAAAAGATTTTATGAATCTATTATTTAAATGAGATAAAGGATTATGTGGTTCTTTATGCAGAAAATATATCTCATCTCTCTTACTTTATTATCTCATTTGGTTTTAGATGAAGGATGTCAGATTACATAATGAGGGAACGAGATCTCATTTTCACCAAGGCTGCTCAAACTTAATGCAAGAGTTTCAAGCTCCATTGTTCTTCTAAGTAATAAGACTCTATATGTCATACTTTTTTGCTTGTGAAATGTGGAGTAGCGCATTGTGAAGCTTCTATTTCCAAGGTGCTCTACTGCCTGTGACATTATTAATTGAAAAGACTACAGTATATTATGGCTTCCTGGGTTACAGTTTATTCTTTTTAATATGCATGGGATTGTTTCTTCAGGGCTTTTGGAAGAGAGAAAACAGGTGTGTGGTCAAAGAATATCTAGCAATGATGCATCAGTGATATACATGTACAAGATGTGCTATTGAATTGCTTTCTAAAAATCTAATTTCAGGTTAGGATGGATTTCAGAGGTAAAACAGAATCCAAACAACTTTTAACATATTACTTGATTTAAATCTTCTGCACACCACCTGTCTCTGGTGATCATCTTCCATTAGAATTGTCATCCTTGGGTTCTTCAGGCTTTTTCTTGGAGCACCTATTTTTGTTGGCAAGCATGTGTGGCTTGCTTTGAAATGCCCAGATTGTGACTGATGATTCATAAACCAATGGTGCCTAGATTTATTTGTGTTTAAGTCTAATGAAATGATATTAAATTATCTAAGTCTAATGAAGCATAAGCCTTCAGCCAAAATCTGGAATAGTGCCAATACAAAGGTTCTGATTTTCTTACTTTTTTTGCTGGGTCAGGGCTGATAAGGTGAAACCTCACGTGCACAGCTAAGTGAAAATTAAAATAGTGCTGTTTACGATAATTTCTGGTGACACGTTTAAGAATTTTAAATTGCCCTAGGAACATGAAGCCAGATATTTAAAGACTATTCAGCCACAATTCATGGAATTTTAATTGGTGTAATAGTCACAGTGGGTCACAGACACAGAAAAATAATTTTTGAAATTCAAGATGAGTAGAACAGCACATATTTAATAGTTATGGGAAAGTCAGTCTTTCATATCTATTCCTTCCCCCAACCTGAGGGTGAAGAAAAGCTAGTTAAGGTTTCCACAGGCATTATGGAATTTTTTGGGACCCTCACGAAGCAGATAATATGCAGAGCTCTGGTGCTGTTCAGGACTAATACGAGAGGAGAATTGCTGGGAGGCTGAGTTCACAGGATAAATAGAGGTATATCAAGACAGTATAATTTATTGCTTAACAGAAAAATTGGCTGGGTTTGGTCCAAGAAATCAGCAGAAATGATTCCTTAATTTTTCACTGTGATGCAGGGTATTGTGAATATTCAGGTGACTGACCATACACAATTAAGCATGAAATTCCTGAGTTAATTTATTTTGCTGATTGCAGAGAATATTTCATTTCTTATCTGTGAGAAGGTTTGAGAGTTCTTCACACTTATTCTCTCAATTTATCATTTTGACTATTGCAGTGCCATTTTGACATGTTTTAAGGTGAAGATACCAAGCAACAACAACTTGTCCTGACCAGGGCACTGCTCACTTTGTAAACAAACTTGACTCACTGGTCTCCTGTTCAGCAAAGTGAGTCCAAGATCTAGAGTCAGATCTCCAGAGGAAACTGTAATAAAATAAAATTATATGCAAAAATTAGTACTAAGATTTAAATCTGAATTTTCTAAAAAATAGGAAACAAATTATCAGTTCAGATTACAATCAAACAGAAGATATAAATAATCTAAAGGCATGTCATCATTGCACATCACATTTATTGGAATATTCTGCCTACAATAGATCTCCAGATGGTTCCCATACTTATATTTAACAGTTAACTTAAATGTCAGATAGAAACTTCAAAATAACCTGTGACATCACTCAAGGCAAAATCTGGCTAGTTGATGCATACAGAGTTTGTCTTTGCAATATTGGCCTTTATTGATGTTGCTGTATTACTTTCAAATTTTGGATTTTTAATGGCATGTAAAGAAACCTCAGTAAACATTACTCAATGATTGAAGACTAAATATTTTATGAGTGGTTTTTATGAAGGGGCGATTATTTTCTTAGTGAGTCTGGGATTGAAATATGAGTGATTTTACTCTCACGAAACTAATGTAATTCATACTCAAGAATTATCTGATCCAGCCTTTCTGCAGGTGTCTGTTGAATGACTTTTGTGCTCACTGAAGATGTTAGCTCAACATTTTGGTGTACATACACAAATAAAATGATCCTTGTAAAACAGAAATACCAAAATAAATAATTGCAGAATAGGATTTTGATTCACACCTAGTTTGATTGTCATTAATACTGCTAATGAAATTCTAGAATTTCTTACTGATACCTTAAGTTAGAACTATCTTTGAGCCCACAGGTCTGAAATGGTCTATACAGTCTATTATTTCATTAGCGAAGGATGGCCCCGCGTAACCTCTGCGTGCCTGGCCACAAGGGCACTGCTGGCTCATGGACAGCTTATTTTCCACCAGGACCTCCAGGTCCTTCTCCTCAGAGCTGTTTTCCAGCAGGTCAGCCCCCAGCCTGTGCTGGTGTGTGGGGTTATTCTTCCCCAGGTGCAGGACCCTGCATTTGCTTTTGCTGAATTTCAGACAGTTCCTCATTGCCAATCCCTCCAGCCTGTCAAGGTCCCTCCGAAGGGCTGCACAGAACTCTGGGGCATTGGCCACTCCTCTCAGCTTTGTGTCATCAGTGAACTTGCTAATGATGCCTCTGCACCTTCATCCAAGCAACTGATGAAAAAGTCAAACAATACTGAGCCCAGTATGGGACCTTGGGGGACACCTCTAGTGACAGGCCTCCAACTGAATCTTCATGCAAAAGACTCTGAGGCAGATTTTTTTGTTTACGTGTCCAAAGCTCTTCATGTGGGGAAGACTTTGGACATTCTTAGTTTTACATACTGATTATATGTATAAAACTCATATAACAGGATTTGTACAGAGCATTGAGTTAAAAGTTGATTAGTATTAGGTGAATGTTTATTTATGCTGTTGATCTAAACAAATCTACTGTTTATGTAAGCAGCATATGCACAACACAAGATTCCAATAGTGAGTAGATTTCCAGGATACAAAACTGTGTCCCTGCAGCATGACAATATCCAGATTTTTCTCCTTAAGCTTGCCTAAAGTATATTTTTACATTCATTGTAAGAGGACAGAGGAAATACAAGACAGCTGTGAAAATGACTGAACTGAAATGGCATTGACCATTATCAAACACTAAGAAAATAGAAAATTGGAATAGAACACATGCAGTGTAAACAATCATAAGTCTGTAGGACATCTACTGAAGTAATATGATGTAAGAATCTTTTTTAAGACCCTCTTTATTTCCTTACAATATTCTGCTTATATTTTATTTTCTCAGTCCTTTTTGGAATTGGTCTACATTCTAAGCATTATCAACAGTGCTTAAAATTTCACGCCATTTACTTAAGTAGGAACTTGACACCTATTTTCACAGGCTAAAGGTAGGCATCCAAATGTCTTTTAAAATTCAAGCTGGTCAGCTGGGCTGGATAAAATTAGGTCCAGATAGATTTCAATTATGTCCCACTGCCATTTCTTGAGAAGATTTGACCAGAACACATGAAAACTTCTGTCACAGAAAGAGAATAAACCTGTCTTTCGAGTGTTTACATATGAGCTTTGTGTTCAATTTCAGCCATAAAGCAAAAATATATTTTGTATAAACAGTATTATTCCTTCGTTTCAAGCTTTTATTTCCACATAATTTTAAAATTTTCTGTGTGAACCTCCTACCTTCTCTTCCAGCATCAAATTGAACAAGTTGTTTCTTTATCTACTTAACCTCCAAAATTTAAGGCAATTTACTTTCTCTATCTCTCTCTCTTTCTCGCTCTGTCTTTTCTCCCCTTCTCTAGTAAATGAATAATGTAATACCATCATATTAGTATTCATGCACATCCTCATAATTTAGTGATGACAGTAAATCAAAGCTGAAAAAACATCTGTTTACAGAAAAATTTCCATATTTCAGATACTGTATGCAAATTCTATGCAACTTTTGTTATTTCCTTGAAGGCAGAATGTTCATTCTTCTGACACAGTTAATTACTTCTGTATCCAAGTCTGACTTGCTGATGAGCTATATTTATGGTTTTCAATACTGCATTTGGAGTCTTCTCCAAACAATGCAGTTCATGGTCTTAACACACTGAATTCAAGCTACTGGTGATGGCCTCATCTTTAAAGACCCCATCATTTTAAGCATAGTAAGTTAACACAAAATGAAAAGAACATTACTGTAATGACAATAGTAAAAAGTTAAACAAAAATATCTGATCTATTTTTCATTGTATCTTAGTTAACTTATTGCAAGTGCTTTTGCTTGTGCTTTTTTAATTAATTATTTTTACATGCATGCAAGAAGAAAACGTTCTTTCATCACACATTTAAATGCAAACCTACTTTCTACGGTTGAACAATAAAATGTAATGCCACTAATATTTCCTTGGCTAATAAATTTAAATTTCTTCATAGTTTCATTGAATAGACTTTCACTGCATTAAAAAAAGGAATAAAATTATACATACGTAACACGGGATGATTATTTGAAATTTCTTCTGTGCCTTATTGTCGCTTGCCACATGTGGCTTTGCAGTGCCGGAGCGTGATGCAGTGACATTTCAAAAGCATCTCCTTAGCGAAGCCGCTCAGCAGCATCAGCACACATTCAAACACGAGTGCATGCACACACAAATGGATAGCTCCAGTAGCATGAGTCCATGGCAAAGAGCTGGGAAGGGTCTCCATGTAGAGTTCCACAGATGCAGCTTTATTGTAGCCACAACATGAAGGAACCCAGGGATGAAGATAAAAGACAATGAAAGGTCCAGGTTTAAGTATGGGAGCGGGCTGAGCATCAGAGACCAATGATCTGAAGGCACGGGGGTGGTACACAGGTGGGACTAGGGAATGGGAGCCAATAGGAAACTCTGAGGGAGTGGCGATGGGGCAAGGGGCAATTGGGGGAACCTGGAGAGGAAACACTTCTAGGGCTTGGGACATATAAGGTAAAAAGGGGGTGGAGAGGCCAATGGCCAACCAGGAACGCAGAACTGGGGTACATTAACATAGCAGAACAGAGCATCGTGGGAGAAGCCTTTCTGGTCACCCTAACCTGGAGAGGAATCTCTGGTACTAGGGGCGGTCCTACCAGTGGAGTTTCTTTGTGCGTTGTATTCTAGGCTCACTGGCTACCACACTTTGTATCTTATGTACCTTCAAAGACTGTATGAATGCGCCAACTTCTTACCTAAGAAATAAGCTGTTTTATCTGGATGTTTCTATGGCAAGAAGTTTTCTCTTCCACAGATTTTATTGGTATTGATACCACATAAAGAAATCATAACTGGGTACCCTACAAAGATACATTGACAAAAACATATGCATTTCTAACAATATTGGCAATCGACCAAAGTAGAGCAATAAGAGAAGCAATCAGCTCCCAAAAAGAACTTTAATGGTTTTAATGACACATAATATTTGTGTGCTGGGGACTATTGGGAAATCTTTCCATAACTGACTGTTTTAGAGACAAAGGCAGCAAATACAGTTTTAATTGGAAAAGTCCGCCAGTTTAAAAAAGAGTTCCAACAAACCTCCTAATAATTTCTGGCTGGTTGTTGGATCAAGCAATACCATCAAGGCCATTTGCAGTGTTGCTCTGATGATTATAATTACATTAATAGTTTAGTGAATGCGTGACTTTATCTTAGTGGCTCCTTCCTTCAGTGCTGACAATTCTGCAAATTATTTACTTGGTGGGGTGGAAGTAGAACAGAATTTTTGCTTCCTATAGAGAAGTGGAAAACTGCATTCTTCTCTGCTATGTTTCCTAAATAAATATCCACAATTTTTTTCAAGGTCAGTGGCAAGTTTTTCACATTCTGTAACAAAGTAGTAAATCTAATTTACTAATTAATTTATTTTCAAGAAAGTGATGAGCAGCAGAAGAATGATGGTCGTTTCTTCAAAATTGTGATGGCATCAGATTTGTCTTGCTATACTCTGCCTTTGCTTAGCTTCATTGTTAGTCAGGCTATTTGATCTCCTCCCTTTTATGCATATTGGAGTTCCTGGAGGAAAATTCATAGCTGGAGTATGTACATCTATTAGAGAAGCTTCTCTTTAGAAGCTGATATATTTGAGAACATGGTATTTTTTTTTTTACTGTAGGTTTAATGTTTATGGTTTAATGTTTATGGTTATGGAAGGTCTAAATTATGATTTGTCAGCATAATTAGATATTCATCCATTAAAAGAATTACCTCATTCCATTGTTGTTGCCTTTTTTTTTAAACCAGCTTCTTTGTCCATAATTTTCTCATTGCTATTATAAAGCTTAAGACTGCAACAGTGTATCAGAATAAAATTTGATACACAACGGTGTATCAAATAAAATTTGGGCCACTGTGTTCCTGTACTTCTGACGATGAAGGCATCAAGTGAATGTGAGCTGCCTTTGCATACACTTGATAGCAGTAAAATCACTCACTAACAAGTATAAACACTTTGAATAGCTGAGTGGACTCTTCCTCTTCATACCTTTCAGAAAATTTAACCATTTTCAGAAAAAATATCCAGATCCACTCCTGCATCTTAGCTTTTCCTCAGTAATCTGCTTGCATGGGACAAATTCATTCATTGAAACAAAGCACTAAGAAACAAAGACGTTTTCTTGCTGTGTTCATCCTGAATCAAGCACATGTTGATTCTAGGTAAAAAAGTTGTATGCTAATGCTATAAAAATATCCATACAACAAGTTGGCAACAACAATCATCTCCCCTCCCACAACTGTTTTCACCGTTATTATATTTCATTTAAAAAAGTAAATGGTATTTTACTTTTTACTTTTATGAAGGAAAAAGCCCTTGAAAAAATAAAGAAAATAATATTATACATACAACGTGTTTGAAAAAAGAGAGTTATAAAAAATTGAGATGTAATAAAGGATCTTTTTTTGACAGAAGCAGATGTCTAGATAAAATGTCAGTTTGAATAACTAAACTAGAAAAATTAATTTCTGCAATTCCAAGTATAGCACTATGTTAGTAAAAGTTTAAGGGGATGAATTAAGACTTTATTTTAAAAATCATTATATACCTGTGAAAATCCTAGTAATAATAATAAGTGTACTCAGGAAAGCCTTAAAAATCTGAAATCACCTGCATTATATCTATGATCACCTAGTTATGTATATTATGCCTGAAATAGAGACAATTATATAAGCCACACTTCAGGCAATTAAGCTCTACAACCACCACTGGTAGTCAAAGCAGGTGGGCAGACCCATTTAAAACCAGTTGTCCCTTCTGCTTGCATGAATATTATGAGTTTTAAGTGTTGAGTTAAAACTTGTTCACACTGTGAATGAAACCACTCTTCAGTAAATGAAATGAAACATTAGCTATTTCATGTTACCAGCTAAACCAAAAACCATAATCTAAAGTGCTGGTACTCAGCACTACCCCAAACTCAGACAAACTAAATTACACATACACCAGCAAGGCAGCTGGCTGTCCCTTGCTTGACGGATGACCCTATTTGGAGTAATGCATCCAGCTCTGGGGCCCCCAGGATGAGAAGGGTGTGGATCTGTTACATCAAGTCCAGAGGAGGGGCACAAAGACAATCAGTGATGGAGCTCCTCTGCTGTAGAGAGAGGCTGGGAGAGTTCACGGGATTCAGCTGGAGGGGAGCCCTTAGACCAGCCTTGTTGTACCTAAAGGGGGCCTAGAAAAATGCTGGAGAGGGAGTTTATGTGAAAGCCTGTAGTGATAGGACAAAAGGGAATGGCTTTAAATGCAAGAAAGCAGGTTTAGATTAGGTATTACAAAGAAATTTTTGGTGTTAGGGATGCCCCATTTCTTTAAGGGTTAGATGGGGCTTTGGGCAGTCCGGTCCAATGGAGTGTTTCCCTGCCCACAGAAGGGGGATTGGAACTAGATGATATTTAAGGTCCTTTCCAAACCAAACCATTCTATGATTCTGTGAATGTTTCTGTATCTGAGTGAAAGAGGAGAAAAACTGTGGATATGACAGTGTAAATCAAAACCACAGTCAGAACAAATAGATTAGGAATAAACTGGGAAAACAGACCTGAGAGAAACTTGTAGAAAGGTTTTAAATGAAGTCCTGGATGTAGGAGTATTACATGGGGTGTTAACAACCCTTCCTTCTGTACATGTGGTATATTCAGAGACTAGAGGTTTCTCATTTTTTAAAAAATATGAAGGAATGGATCAAAAATTATGGTTATAAATACCATGTTAGTGTCATTTTTTGGGCCCCATAAAGCAACCCATCAGACTTTATTTGATTTACCTTATAAATCTTATTTGAAAGGTCTGATATTAAGAAGCAGAGCTAAGACAAATATAAAAAAAAGCCAAAACCCCCCAGACACATGATGTTGCGCTGCCTAATCCATAATGATTTTATAATATTTCAAGAAACACTGTTCCCTGACAACATTTTCATTTTTGCCTTTCAATTTCTATCTGTGTTCTAGATTCATCTGATATTTGCTTGGGTAGAAACCTGAAGATGGTGGTAATGGAATAGTAATTATAAGTATGATGAAAATGGGTTTTTCACAATCTTAAGGACTATTAACCATCTTCATTTATCTAATAAAAAACTCATTTATCTTAAGAATTTCAATCTGAAAACATTATCAGTTGTTGTAACAAAAAGCTTTGTAGACTGGTGGGAGAAATTTCAGACTCATGTTCCTGCCATAGTTACACATCTATATTTGCATATAAGAAGAAAACAACTGTGACAAAGAAAAGGGTATGATATAATTTATATAAACTTAGATGAAAATATTGGAATTGAATGCCTGAAAGAGAAAGACGAACAGAGGCAGAAAAATCAGAAAGATGAAGCATTTATTATCCCAGTTAAATACTGTATTAAGGAATTATGGGTTGATGCTCCCTATGACAAAAGCCGGTTTAGGCTTTGCAACCAGTGTCAGAAATATGTTCTGGCTTCACAAGGCCGTTAAGCATAGGAATTCACTATTACTGCGTCCCCTACGGCTCTGTGGCTCACACGCATGAACGCACAGACGCAGGGATGGCTTCAGTAATATTGAGCCGACGGCAAGGAGTTGAGAAGGGTCCTTGCTTAGAGTTCCACAGAAAGCAGTTCATTGCTACAACTTGTGAAGGTTTCCAGAGGCAAATGACCCCGAGCACGTGACAGCTCAGGGTAAGTACAGGGCTGTGGCTAACACAGGAGCCAAGCGGGGAAGCTGAACTGGGGTACATTACCGAAACCCAACACGGCATCCTGGGAGAGGCTTCTTTCCCTCACTGTAACCGAAGTCTTTGGCACCAGAGACTGTCTCACCAAGAGCTCTCTCTGTCTCTTGTACCACTGGTGAATCAGCCACCACAATACACTGTAATATTATACTTGTGAATAGTCCTGGTGACTTCCAAAGGTCTTGATTCAAAGCTTTTTGGAATTATTAATAGCATTTCCTTTGGCTGCAGGGCTTTAAAGCCTAAGTATTGACTGAGGAGGTAGAGGATGCTACCCGGGTTCTGCCATGTGTATTTACTCTGCCTTTTATCTTTCTAGAAAGATAAAATTGAATATATTCTTATAGTCAGATCAACCAGGGTGTAATTTCTTACTCCTGTTTATACTTTCACTTCATTTTTCAGTAAAATAAAGCAAGTTATTTGATATTTAAGACAAATACATCATCTGTATCTGGAGATTAATGATCCTGGGAAAAATTATTATTATAATGTTGGATATATGATTTTGACAATGAAATATGTAATTTTTTAGTACTTATGGAAAGGAAATGGATTTAATATTCTTAAACGCTTAGAAAGGTTAAGAAATGAAATGCAAATGTGTTTCTCTATTAAGCCAGTACATTTCCATCTAAACTGAAGTGAAAAAGCCAGTTTAGTGGGATCTCTTCAGATTCACACAATACATAATATGAAAAACAGCATTCCCAGCACATTTATTCTTTCTTTTCCAGTTCATTTACTTTTCATCTATAAGCCTATTTGGAGCTTCTATTACACAGTGAATGATTTTCCAATTTATGCAACATCCACTGACATTTTACTTACTGTCAGTAATTAAAAGAACACTTCTTTTGTCTTTAAAGTTAATTTTTATCATCATAATTATGGTTATGTCTTAATCCTGCTTAATTTTATCGGCGTTTTAGTTCTGTGGATGGGATAGGAGTTTGTTCAGCCTTCTTGGCATTACACTGGGACAGAAATGGAAGACCTTCATTTACTAAAAGATTGATAGAAAGTTTCTTTAACTGTGTGTACTTCATCCACATCTGTTTTGATCAGAAAGCCTGTCCAAGTGGTAGGACTTGTTCCCCTAGCAGCCTTAACTTTGAATAAAGTTTGCATTCAGGAGCAAATCTGGGAATCTAAGAGATGCCTTGTTAGTCCATGTGAGCATACATGGACACAATTGCTAGTAAACACCTGCTCTGTCCTCCATGAGCCTCATGTCTGCCAGGTCTTGCCTCCTGAGCATAACTTTTCTGTACTTGCATATATTGGGTATTCCTGCTGATAGCCCTGTTTATATTCTAAGTAGCACAGGAGCTGTTGCCATGAGTTATGTATTTTTTTTTCATGTTTTCCATTGCATTCTCTTTTTTTTTGGTGTTCTGGTACCAGACCTGGACAAAAATGTGGAGTAAGTATAGGCTTTAAAGTGGCTGCTTGGCTCTGCAAAGCTGAAAATCATGGAGGCTCCCTTCATTTCCAATGTATGAAAAAGGAATATTGCACTTCCTTTGCCACTGTCTTTCATACAAATTTAAGAAAACAAGAATAAAGAATTGATTTTTTCTAGAAGAGGCAGCTGTGCCACAGTCCACTGGCCCTGTTTTTCTGCCTCCCATCCCCAGTGGGATTTAAGTTTAGGATAGTCCAGCTCAACAAAAATCCCAATTATTTTTTCAAAAGTGAGCCAAATCAAAGATCAACTAGTGTTGTGGCGCTAGCAGACTCTTTGGATAAATGCCTATTTCTCTCATTTTGGAGATGTGTATACTTCTGTGGGGGTGACAGATTTGTTTTCATTTTGCTGCACAGTGCTTTCATTCTGTAAGCGCTTTTAGCTGTGAGTGACTGTGGGAGGCATGTAACAGTATTATTTAAAATTTCAGAAAGCAATTCTGCTAACAAATTAAATTAACTGCAGATTGTTGCACTGAGAATTCTGACATTGTGCCCTTTAGTGGTGGAACTGCTAGCAGGGATGTGTTTCCTAAGTAACTACTTATAATTTACTTGTTTGGACATTTGTATGGAACTTAGATGTAGCAACCCTTACCCCATCTGTCTTGTACATTCTGGCACATTTCTGACCTGTTCTATTTTTTGTTTCATGAGATTTTGTTCTAAGGCTGACTTTCCAGTCTTAGCATTATTTTTCTGTGACTTTCCAGTTTCAGCTTTATTTTCTGTTGCACTTTGATTTTTAAAATCCCCTTTCTCTTTATTTGATAAATCATTTCCACTCTTGTATCATTGAGTGTCTGCCAGAAATGTGGCCACTTGTCATGAGAAATACACTCTCATTTGTGCTTAATTAAATAAAAAAATCATTACTCAAATGGGCATTAATAATGTCTTTCCAAGACTCTTAAAGATGCATCTAAACTTTAATAAATCCCATCTTTATGATAACATTAGGAGGACAGAGTTTAAGACAAAAGAAGATTTTTCTGATCATCTGGTCTGACTGTCCACAACAATTTAAACCAGCAGTTGTCCATCAGTAGTACATATAATTATGTTCCTATAGCATATGGGAATATTAAAGATTGCAGTTTCCTAAGTCGCAAGTTAGGAGTTAGAAACAAAGTTTTCAGCCCTCTTCTCCTAACCAACAAAGTGTATTTTCTCTCAAAAACCCCTGTGTCTATTAAGCTGTGTTTATTTGTTCCATCAAATAAAACTAAATACAAAATCGAACTCTAAACTGGGGTCTGGTTGATGCTGCCAGCAGGTTTTGATCTTGTTTTATTCTCAAGAATTCCAGAGAAAATTTATTTCTACAGCTGTTGATTGCACTGTCAGAAGGTAATTTATTACCAGAAAGAAAGAGGAAAGTTTTCACTTAAGTTCCCATCTTCAAAACCTCCTAAGAGTTCATATGTTGGAATGGAAGATATCATACTGTATTTGATGTATACCACCAGTTTTTACCTTCCCTCAAGATGAATAGTTTTTGCTAATTGGTTTCTATTGTGCTAGAACTTATAATTTCAAAATAAATTCTTAACTATTAACTGAAAACCTAATGTCTTCCTCACCTAGGCTTTTGCTCTGTGATGGTGCTTTGTTCCTGTCACTTCCCTGAACACCTCTGGACAAACACTAACCAACCCCATGATTTCTGTGTTTTCTTTAGAAAGACTTTGCCACTATGATGTCACAGGAAAAAAGACAATGAGAAAAAATTTGTTTCCTGCTTGTCATAACCACTCTTTTCCAGTCTAATGATGCTTAGAGCACACATTTCACAGTGTGTTCTATGGAAGGAGATAGTAGAACACTGGACCTGTGTTGTAGGCAGAGGGTGTTTTCATTGTTTGCCTCCAAACTGTCTTTCGTGGCTTTGGTAGGTATTATTCGCCCAGCGAGGTCTAGTTTTCCTCTGGGGAAGGGTTATATCACAGACAGTGTAGTTCTCTTGTCAGTAATCCATTTTCAAGAGGGTTTGAGTGCAAGGGACAACGTAACAAATCTGTCAATACTTCCTCCCCCTGCATCCAGCCAGCTTCAGGACCTGCCTGTTGCCAGACACTCATTCTCTTCTCCTGCTGATCATTCTGCATTAGGTTTTGAGTTGACCTCTGCTTTGGAGCTATTTATTCAAAACTTCTTGCTGTTTCAATTAGAAGGAAAGTCCCTAATTTTTCATGAGTCATTGGCTGACGTGACTATGTATTTTCCATCCAGGCATGCTGCAGATATGCACTGGTAGGTTTGTACCACAAACTTGTATTCTTTGTACCACAAACTTCTGCTTTCTTGGTACACATCTTCAGCCATTGCTGTGAACATTTCCTTTGTGCCACCAGGGCTGAAATTCATTAGTATCTGTCAGGTGGTGTTTGCTTGTCTCCCATGGAAAGAGTCAGCAATGTCAAAGCTGTCCATGTTGTATGTCACAGGAATTACTATAGCAAGAACTGGCACCTTGCTGGCAGCAGCCTCAGCAGAAGAACAAAGGAGCTGAAGAGCAACAAAGTCTGAAGTAAGCTGACAAAAATCTAAAGGAGCTCTGACATTTTAAATATCTTGAGAATCTGTTTCAGGGACATTGCTAACTTCTAGCTCACATGTGTGAAGTGACAGTAGGTAAGGTGAATACTCACCATCGTACTTGGTATATTCTGTTTAATTGGACAGGTGATGATACTTTTTCTAAGTTTGTTAGCAGAAAACTTCTGCTATTAAAACTTAATTTTAAGGTAAGCTTGTCTAGGTACACATGTACAGAGCAATATCAATTTACTAATAATTTCGTCTCAAATTTTCAGGGTTTTTTTCTATGATCTTGTCAGAATTTTTTTTTAATGAATTTCCATTAATAATCTTACAAGAATATTGAAGATGGGCTCGAGTGTATAGTCTGTATTTACCAGAGATCCAGAAAATAATTAACTGCTTGTTATAAAGTAGTTTCTGTCTGCTTGTGAAACATTACACTGGGCTTCTACCTCCTCCACAACTGTAAATTTACCCGATATTAAGTTATGCAACTATTCTTTGGTAAGTTACTTCACTTATACATAATTAATGCTAAAAATGTAATTTTCTTACAGTAATGGATGTCCAGTCATTTATTTATTGTCTTGAGAATTTTCTTTCCAAAATAGAATAGTAATAGGCGGTAAATCAATTAATATACATTTACCAATCTCTGAAGATTAACTGTTTAGGGTAGAGCTCTGACTACCTGCAATTACTGGTTGGTTTCTAATTTTTTGTCCTCTGAAGGTTATGCTCAAATTGCTTCAGTATGATCTGAAGTCCTCAGATATCCTTCACTGCAGCCAGTGAGGCTTTTGACCTTATAAAGACAAGCAGAAAGCTCATTAATCAATAGGCTTTTACTGGGAATAGGAACCCAGAGATACCCAGTGAGTCTCAGTGATAGGTACTGCATCTTGAAGGTTTTGAAACTGTAGATCGGAAATTATGTGTCACCGGTGGAAAGCATAACTCACTTTTTATTGAAAGAGCTCACAGAATAGGTCCAGATGACATATATGGCATGATCAAGGATAAAAAAGCCAAATATTAAATTGTTTTCCATCCTTTTTCATAGCCCACTATATAAGATATTCGATATAGAGTCACAGGCTGTAGCCTTCATGTCAATGTGACAGCATAGATCTCAGAGCTCATCAAGGCTTGTCTTGCCCTGTTTGAGCTTGTTTAAACAGTTTTATACAGGCCAATTCATTGTAGTCCCATTTTAGCATAAACTCTGTGATAATTGCTCTGCAGCAAATGTCTGAAAAATGTATACATTCCCTGAACAAACAACAGTCATTTACTTTAGCTGAGGATGAGGGAGGCATTGAATAACTCTCATACTTCACTTGGGAACCAAGGACAAGGAAGAAAGCTCCTAAGAGAAAGTGTGATAAATTGGACCCAAATGCATCCTAGACCAAAGATGAAGACTGTCTGAATTATACCCCTAAAAGACCATAGTTGCCCTTCTGGTGCAGACTTCAGGTTGTTGATGACTTGACTCAATACTTCCCTATTCTTTTTGAGGGAGATTGAAGTTGCTGATGTTAAGACCCAGAGGACCATTGTAGAGATGAACACAACAGGAAGAAAATAATTAGACACTTGGAATGTCATGTACATCAACTTAATTAATGAGGATTTTCTTAGATAACTTGGACAATTAGAAATTTTGCTGTTTAAAATTCTTAGGTCTACACTTATGTGTTTCCCTATTACTGAAAATTTTGAGTGTAACAGTTTTATATATTTAAGATTTAAGTTATTTGATACTGAAATACAGCCATGGGAGTTGGTGAAACAATTCTGCCTCTTTTTAGTGTGGTGGACATCTAAGCATTTATCCTTTGGGGCAACCTTTTGGCCTAACTTAGACATTCTCAAGACTCAAGTTTTTGTTGTTTTGATAATATTCAGCTAAAATCTTCATTAGAATTGTTTATTTGAGCTGCTGCTTATATATTTGAAAAAAATACAGATGGGAATTTTTTCACTCAGGTGAGTTGTCTTTTTGATGTGGTAAATACCTAGCTCACAGCAGCTGTCTAGAATTTTAAATTGGTAAGGAAAAGCAATAAATTTTATTGCCATACTTGAAATAACCTGTCATTATCTATAAACACCACATTCATTTTAAACTTTGTAATTCAACAAAAGCATTCAATAAGTCTGATAAGGACTGAACACTATTGCTGCTGATGGTAGGTGATACCTAAACTGTGAAAAACAGCAACCATGTAAACTTTGAAAACAAGTGCTGGGTGATTCAAAATCTCAATCACAACTTTGCCAGCTGCAGTCTGCAAATGTGTGATGCATTTCATGGAGGAGGGGATAAAATGAGAAAGTATTTCTTTTTATCTCTAATTTTGATACACTCAACTGCATTCAAAGCAACTCTGGAAGAATCTTTGCTTGCTGCAGGAGGACAGCCCCCATGGTGGTGGACCCACATCATGGCAGCTTCTCTGGCATTGGTACTCCAAGACTACAAGCTTTTTCGAGGAAACAAAATCTATCAAGTTTCTAGGAAGCTTGTAGATAAAACCATTCTGTTTTTTTTTTCCTAAGAGAGCAGCTGAAAACTCGTCACTTTAATGCAGGTGTAAGGAATCCTGTAGGGATAAGTAGCAGTCTGGGTAAGAACTGTAGAGGAAGAATAGGAAATTGGGAAGATTTAGATTCTGCATGGTAGACTAAGGTATTTAGGAGTCTGGGGCTCTGAATGGGATTTACTTTTTTGTTTGTTGGTTTGGGTTTTTTTCTGTGATTGGAGAGAATAATGTGTTTACCTCAACTGCCAGGGACTTGTCTAGTCTGCCAGCTACACCCCCTTTTCCTAGAAGTGGTCAGGAGGCCTAGGGTTATTTTGTGTGATTGGGAGATGGAAATAGAGGTATGGGGTGTTGCTGATTCATTCCCTGTCTGGGGTGGTTCTAGAAATATCATCTGGAGCAGCTTCAATGTCCCTTTGAGCTATACCTACAGCTGCTGCTTTATGAGAGTTTTTACAGTATTGGAAAAATGTCCATGTCTTAGTGGCAGCTGGCTTAGGAAGGACATAAGAAGGTTTGTTTGTTTGTATGTTCTGTTTGTTCATTTCTTTGCTTATCCCATTGATCTATCACTGTAAACAAAGTCACCCAAAGTAGAAAGCAACATTAACAAGTTGTTAAAACCTGCAAGGAATGTGCTAACATTTTGGTGATCTATGAGAATGTACTACATTTCACATTAACTTGATAATGCATCTAGACTCCAATTCATATTCGTTTATCTTAGATTTAAGGATTAAATGGATCTCTAGATCTAAATAATTTTTTTTTTTTTGTAATGATAGAATGAAAGATAGTCAAGAAATTAATAACAGTGATAGAATATTTCCTACAGCTCCTTGAAGTGTGAAACTGCTCTAAGTAACACATAGCTCCAATTGAAAAGTGATTACTCTAAATGGAATTTTTAATATGTCTGGGTTAATTTAAGAAGTATAACTAGGCATTTTAGACTTAGGATAGAGCTGTTTTATTGAGGCAGCACAGAGTTATCCTCTGACTCTTTTCTTTTTTTTTTTTCCAAGTGAAGCATGTACTCTGAAGTTTTACACAATTTCATTGTAAGTGCTAAGCTACTACAATTAATATCCATAGTGCTTCAATTCCTAGGACTTTTCCCAAAGCCTGTGCCTTCATTGCATAAAGTTGAACATAGTATTAATTGCACTGAAAGTATGTTTCAAAGGAGCTATTCTCTGTTCAGGATGTCATCCTTTCATCTAATATCTCTGAAAATCAGAGCTGACAAATATCCCTCTCTTATTGGATATCAAGAAATTGCTATTATATTGAAGGTTGACTTACAATTGATGGAGAAATGTTACTCAGGATCATTAGTTTCTACTTAGTCTTATTTATCAGGGGGGATCAGAGAAATTGAGAATTTTTCAGACCACTTATTTGTTTATGGATGAGGAAATTGAGATAAAGGGGAGTTTTGACCAAGAAAGATTTGTAATAACATACCTCCTGTCTCTTTTTCAGGAATAATTTCTAGAAATATGTAGAGCGAGCATGACTGCTTGGAAATCCTCAGGAGCAGTGTCATGCCAGAGATGTCCTAAGGACAAAATCAATAATATGGGAAAACTTGGTAGATAAGGGGCTTTTATTTTTAGTCTGGTTACTAAGGTGTATACTTTGTTGAGACTCTCTCTAGATCTTAGCAGCCTAATTTTCAGCTCTTGGGCATATGGACATGTTTCAGGACTAAAGTTAATATTTCTGGAGACACAAACCTCGGCTGTGCTGATTTAGCTCCAGTTATGGGAGATGAGCCCAGGGATATTTCTTTCTTCCAGATTTCTCCCTGATTGTGCTGTTTTTTCTAACTAATGTTGTGTATGACAGAAGCAGACAGACCATTGGAAGGATTTATTTGCCCTCACTGCATATTTAGAAGTGATACCAAAGGGTAAGTTTATTTTACTGTTAAAAAACATCAGGCATCTCTAAAGTTGTTTCGCTCAGAGATAGACCTCTTTGGGTGGTTTGTCCTGAGGAGGTGTTTATCTGTCTGTGCTACCTCTAATGTCTTTGGTTGCTGTCCCAGTCTTTGGCAGCCAAGGTTTGGATAGATGAGTTGAGATGGATAATTTAATTTATAACTGTTTCATTTGGTTCAGGTTTAGTTTTTATAATATGGTTTTTTCACCGCACTTTGAAAGAAAATTAGATCTGTTTATGTTCCTTAGGAGGAAGGGAAGGCCAGCTCTTTTTCCAAGAGTTGCTAAGCATGCTTAGCATGTTAACATTTTGGTTCTAATGAGGGCTGCATTATTGAAAGAAATGTTCCAACAATCCCTGCACCCGGAGTGACCTGAAGCAGAGGAACCACAGAGAGTGTGAAATGGACACCCTTGCATGAGACTAGAGCAGAGAATGGACTCTGGGAGCACTCCTTGGCCACCGATGGGTGTTTCTTCCCAGGACTAGTCTGGGGCTAGTTTAAGTTAAACACCTTCTGAAACATCCTTAGCCATGTTGTGTAATAGTTCATACCACATAATGCCTCAGGTCCTCTGCCTCATGGGTTTCACTCTCCTGTGAGACAGTGCTACTTGCTGTAGGTCCCTTGCAGGGACCAGGGAGCTGCTTATAGGAGAGAACAGACCAAAATTCTTGGTAGAATGATGTGATAGAGGAAAGAGAGTGTGGGAGCAGTACATGCTGAAACCCGTTGGAAGTCTTTGGTCTGCAAAGCAAATGCTGAGAAAATCTTTATTCCATTCTTATTTCCCTGAAGAAGCGCATATAGGCAGGAGGTAGAAAAGCTTCTGCATGATCAGAGTTTATGCCAATTAATAGTTTTGCCTTCTAATAGGATATTATTTTATGGACTAGAAGCACTTCTGGAAATTTTCCCCCTCTTCTTACTTTGCGGTTTACAGAAAGAAGGGCAGTTCTTGACAGTTCAGAATTGAAGTAGTTTTTTCTTCAAACTCTAGGTGCAGAGACAATTTGTAGTACGTGGTATACACAGGGATTTTAGTATCTCCCATTAAATATTTTCTCTACTTTCTCTTTATCAGCACATGTGATCTCCTCTTGAAATTTATATGGTCTGTCATTACAAAGATGGAAAATATGCTACCAAATTGTTTCCGGAAGTGTAATCTTTTTTCAGACTGTAATGATCTAGGACTTTGACCTGATTATATCTAGTTCATCACACCTTTTCCTAATATTATGGAATGTTTTCCTTTACTAGTTGTAACTATAGTGCTCATGCTGTGCACTGATCAATGCATTGTTTGGTTTTAACCTCTCAATTGATTTTACTAATTTCTTTTAGCAGAGATGAGTAATAAGAACAGTTACCCACAACCCTTTTTAGTCCAATATATTAATATCCTATTCCTTTTTCAAGATAACTATTGCATTAGCGCCACTTAACTGGAAGCAGATGCCATGCAATTATTACCTGTCACATCAAAAGAAAGAATTCTGTCAATTCTTGTTAAAAATGGATCACTTTGGGGTAACTGTGATTGCTTGACTTTCTGCTACTGTACAGAAGTCTTTCAGTTACAGTTTGACAGTTTAAAATTAGAATGGTCATATGATAATATGAATATGATATTTTTGGGAAGGGGCTCTCAGATTTAAGTCTTGTCTAAATATTTGGGAATTATTTCAAAAATACAGTTTTGGTGGTTTTATTAACAAGTGGCTAAAATTGTTCTTGCATAAAAAATTTGTGAGGATTTTATTAAAACTAATGATGTTTACTAAAACTCTATATTAGAAGAAAAGGAGATAAATGTTAAAGATTTATACACTGGCACAGTACTGCTCCCCAGTCTGACCACATTAAAAAAAAAAAAAAGATTATAAGTTTGCCATTAAAAAGTTATGTTAAACTTAATGAAATTTTGATTACTCTGAAAGGGTGACTTTGTTCTACTCTATAAAACTTTTCCCTGAAAGAAAGTATTTGAAGCAAAATTTGAACATGTTCTCAGATGGTGAATCTCATAGCCAGTTTTTTAGATCTTTCCTCTGTTTCATTGTTAATAATTGGCTCTACAAAAAACTAAAGCAGAATTCCTAACTGCAATCCATTTTCTGCTTAAGCAAATAACTTTCTGTTCACATGAAAAATGGACTTAAAAATGCAAAATTTTTCTGGCCCTGTTTCAGGGCCTGTTTGGACTTCTTTCTAAGACTTACCTTTTAAAACTCCTAGATTAAATACCTAAAAATTTGTCAACAGATTTACTTAAGTTGAAGGCTGAGTGGGCAATCTTTTTCACTTACATGAAATGTGGTATGTCTTGCCTTAAATGAAATTAATTAGGCTAAGCCAGAAAAATCCAGCTTTGATGTAAATTCAAGCACTTTTCTATTTTAACTTTTTTTTTCCTTTTAAAAACTGCTTGTTTGCTAAAGTAACTTTGAAAATAGACATAGTGTTTTGCTCTGCTTGCTTTCCTTTTAGTCTTCATTTTCTCTGCAATATTTCTCTAGTGCTTTAAAAAATACCCTTTGATTAGTGCCAATCTTCTGCTTTTCTTGACATCCTGCACGTTTTTGGCAGTTTGTACTTTTCATTCTCCATCTCTGACTCCTTTTTGGTTTTCAGGGTGCTTGCTGTGTAGTACTTGAAGTATTTGTCCTTTTGACATTCCCTGAAAGTCCTTTGCTTCTGAGTCATCTTCTTGTTCCTTTCTAGATGATTCTCCGAGATATAAAAACCTTTGCTCTAATTCCTAGTTGACAAGAGGGCTGAATTGTTGCAATCATCAAGAAACACTTGCCCAAAGAAAGAAGAGTCACTTTTTCTTTGGTTTTGCACTTTCTGTTAGACCTTCACTCAAATACTTTTTCCCTTATTCACTAAAAATCCATGGATTGCACCCTAAATATTCCTGAATATTTAATGTGTTTTTCATTTATTTCCACTCATAACAGATTTTATTGTAGCTTTGACTTGTTTGGGCTATGTGAATTTGCTTGTTATGAATGTTTTAGAGCATATGAAACTGTAAATGGATACCAGTTCCTGTAAAAAATTACCCTTTGACTCAGAATACTTGTATACAGATTTATACTACAGGCAGAGCAGTGCAACAGTTGGGAACAATGCAGTGGGAGTTTTAATAAAATGAAAGAAACCTGAAAGACAGGGAAATCCTGTTATTGTGAAGTTTATCAGTGTGAGGGGGAGTTTTAGAATATATAGAGGACAAGGAGAAATAAGATTAAATATTGTATATTGGAAAAAACGAATTGAAAGCAGCTGAGTAGCAGAAATATTTAAGCTTTTACAAAGGTAGTAACATGAAATATATGGCATGGGGTTTTCTGTTTTTTGTTTTTTTTTAATATAAGCTTCTAGTAAAAGCTGTACTTAGAGAATGGAAGAAAACAATTCAAAGATATGCATTCTTGAGGAATATATATATCTCTCAATGGACTCTTAATTAATTTAGTCATAGATCTGCTTTTCATCCGGAAGTTTTCCAAACAGCTCTATGGCCTGAGGACAAAGCATTAAAACAAGGTAGAGAAAATGATATCCACAGAAATAATGATGGAAAGGGCGGAGTTGAACCAAATGAGCTGGAAAATATTTTCTAGGCAGAACAGGAACCTTTGTCACAATAAACATGTGCCTGCCTCTGGTGTTGGAGATAATAGGAAGTTACATCAGACCTTGCACTTCTCGCCTTAAGGTGATGTTGGAGTAGTAGTCTTTGTTCCCTGACAAGAGATTTCTCACATTATGAAAATACAGATCTGCAATGCTTTATTCCCTTCCAGGCAGAGGCAGCATGTTTCTCTTCACAGATACTGCGGCACTTGTGCTTTCCAATCAGTATACTTTAGTTACAGAGATATATCCTGTCTTATTTCTGCTCACCAGGTCTAACAGGCAAATCAGAGTTATGCACAGTGGAATGTGCATTCCCCTGACTTGATTTTGTGAATTTGCCGGTGACAAAATCTCCAGACATGTTGGCATCAGTTACTTTTACAAGCAGTCACTTGGGAAATTTTTTTTTGTCTCACTATTCCTATTAACGGAGTGCCATGTTTACATGATTGCCAGACTTATTTTGTCTAGTTCTCACCATCATTCGCCTTGGGCTAATATTGTCCTTTACTTTTACAATAATCTTGTCTTTCACCTACTATCTCTCCATCCCCGGGTTTGGGGCATCTAAAGAGTTTAAGGTACTTCATTAAAACAATTTCCCTGATTTCATGTGATTCTAGGTTGATGAAACAAGTTGATTCAATTTTCTCTCACAAGGCTGGCTTTTCTGATTGTCCGGATCTCCCTCCCAAGTCCCCCTCCTCCATTTGAAGATCCTTGAGTCATCAGTCTAAAAGCATGGCCAGAACCAGTATGTTTTGGTGAAACATTGAAACATGGTGAAAGGCATTACTAAAACATTCTCATACAAAGGACTCTGATGCAAAATCAACTTTGAATTTCTTGACTGTTTTTTACATCTGATGTACAAACTTTTCATACATTTTGTAAGCATTCGTCAACTCCTTCTGAGCAAATAGAGATCTTTATGAATGTTGGTCATTTAGTAATTCTACTTTGTTTTCCTGTTGCTTTCTTTTGTAATATATTTTCAAATCACTAAGCAATAAATCCAATCAGTAAGTTAATGATATACAGTTGACTTGCATAGCATGTGCCAACATTTTTTAGTCATAAAACGTTATAATTCAGTTAAATATTATCCCAAGACACACCAGGTTGAAAGTCACTGCTTTGCAGAAGCCGTATTTCCTGTAACCTTCAGGTTCAAAAAGAGAGATTCTAAAAACATCTCTGAGAGAGATGTGTGTAAACACAGCTTGGTCAAAGGCACTTCATGACCAGTACTAGGCAGTTTCAGTAATTGTTTTCCAAGTGAAGGCTTGGATAATAACCTAGCCCATGAAGAGGCTGATACATGTCTATGTGTTGTGTTTCTTTGCTCCGGTGGATACTCAGTCATCCACAGCAAGTGGATGCCAGTGCTGTAATGGCTCTTCTGCGCCACCTGGAGAAGTCTGCATCTCTACCAGCTGGTGTGGGGACAGCAGTGATGAGAAACAAGGTAAGTCTCATGGGCCTTAGCAGAAGTGTGATACAGTTTGGTAACCGAATGCAACAGCGGAGAGAACTAGGGGGATTTTTTTATGTTAAAAAATGTTTGAGAATTCTTTTTTTACCCTCTTCATTTCATTTTTTAAGAAAGGTTTTTCCAGCTTCAGTTTGATTTTTCCTGCTCTTTTTTATTTCAACATTTGTGAAGTGCAAGGCTCTAAGAAATCTTCAAATGGATATTATTTGGCAAAGCAAGTGTTTCCTCATCCAAATTCAGTGCAGATCAGGCAAGTAATACATTTTTCTTTAATTTGTGGTAAAATTGTTTGATAGAATTCAGTTTTAATCCAAAATTCCTAGACCAACGTATAAGCTACAACAGCGCTGCTTTTTTTTTTTTTTTTTTTGCCTAGACAAGGCTGGAAATTTTCTTGAATTCGTGAGCTGATTATCCTGGCTTTGTGACATTAATTGGTTATAAATACTATTGGTGCTGTTTCCTGTAAGGAATTGATCTAAGTGGCGAGAGTGAATTTTAACTGCTATTGTCTGAGAAAATTTGCATCAGAACTCTAGTATTTCCAGAATACTGTACTACGGAATGGTGCTGCAAATAATTTAATGTCAGGTTTTTAAGCTCAGCTGGAGATGAAACACCACAGTCACTTGCTCATGCTGGAATGTAAAGGAGATTTGAAGTAAAATTTGTGTGTAGAGATTAGAAGGGTTTGAAAATTGAAAATAAAAATAAAGTAAAATACAATAATGGTAAGGGTAATAATGATAAATCAAAATATTAATAAAAAGGAAAAAAATGCAAGTGATGCACAATACAATTGCTCGCCACTCCCCCCAGTTTATACATTGGCCATGACCTTTCCCAGCTATATTCCCCCAAAGCTTTGGTGGTTTTCTTTTATTTTTTTCACAGAATTACAGAATATTCTGAGTTGGAAGGGACCCAAAAGAATCATTGGGTCCAACTCTTAAGTGCATGGCCCATCTGCAGACCATACCTACAGCCTTGGTATTATTCGCACCAGGCTCTGATCAACTGCGCTAACCCTGCGAACCTCACTGGCAGAGCATGAGACAAAGGGACAAAATAAGTCCTTGCCATAGGATATATATGACTTAGCAGAAACCCAAAACATCAGTGTGTTATCAACAACACTGTCATTCCAAATCCAAAGCAGCACTGTAACAGCTACTGAGAAGAAATTAACTCTACCCTAGCTGAAACCAGGACAGACGCATAAGATAATCCTTCTCCTTGAGGATTTCTTGTTCTGAATGCAAAGAAGAGCTTGTATTTATCAAAAATTTTAATTCTAACTAAAAATCTTATCTAAGTTCTTCTACTCACTATGCAACAAAGGAAGCTACCACCTTTGTTGGGATTTTAAATTTCACTTTAAATATAAAAGAGATGGTCTTTAGATGAGCCTGTGTCTTTCTGTCCACACTGAAAACTGCTAATTAAAACTGATAGCAATCACTGTATTCAGCTGAAATCTGTGAGAAAGAGCAGTGACTTAAATCTAGGTTCTTCAAATTACAGTTGTGTGTCCAGCTATGTAAAGTTTTTCTTTCTCTGATAAGACTCCCTGTTTTATCCAAAGAGGATGCAGAGATCTGTTTGGAACAGGAGTCTAGAATCAAATCTTGGATACTTGACTTTTATTTCTCTGCAAATAGAGCAATTGTTAAGACTGTATTTGATATCAGTACATTTTTGTAAGTTTCTGGAGCTGTACAAAAATGTATTAAATGGCAATGGCTGCAAATTATGCCTGTTGAATTCCCTAACATGTCTAACACATCTCAGATTAGAATAGATTTTTATCACTTGCACAAGAGATGGTTATCCTGAGTTCTGCTGCATAGCCTTGAAATTCTGATTGTGCTTGGTCTTAATTTCCCTGGAAAGGGCATTTCCTCCAGGCAGCATTTTCTATTGTGATTGTAGAATATGGAACAAGAGGTGCACTCTTCCATTATTTTTTTATGGAGGCTTTTTACACTGGCTTGTTGAAGGAATACAGCTATAGAGAAATACTTATATGAAAGAAGGGAATTAAAGGTTTCTCCAAAGAGCATTATAGAAAAATGAGTCTATGGGCTCTGTAAAAACCTAAATATGAAATTATATTGTATTTCATATGAATGAGCCACAGGTGTAGAACTAGGCTTTGAGGGACAGGCTGCATGCTGGGACTGCTTGGATAATGCTCCGGATTACTTCAGGAGATAAATCAGCTGTCAGACATGAAGATACAGATCAGGCTGTCGAATCTAAGATTTGTCCTGCTGCCACTCTTTCTTGTGATTTGGGATTATTGCAAAATTATTTTTCTGCTTAGGTTTCAGATCCTGATCTCATGTTGGTGACAGGTTCCTGCTCTTTCCCTTGGGCTTTGCTCAAATTTAAGGAAGCTTCTGCAGTGAAAATATATAAAAGTTGGAATTCCAGTTTTTATTGTTCATTTGATCTTCATATTGCAAAATATTTGCCAGGAAATTAATGATAACTAACTACTCTTAAAAATATTTTGTTCCTAGAATATCCCAAACTGAGATTTTATACACACACACACTTAAAATAGAATGTTTAACTGTAGTCTCTTCCCGGAACACTTGGAATTTTTTTGTAGAGGTTATTTTAGATAATTTTTTTGCTCACAGGAAATTCAGCAAAAGTTGTCTAAAAAATCCCACACATTTCATCCTTCTGAACTTTTCCTCTCTAAGCAGTGACTTTACCTTTGTAAATCTATCTTCCAGCAAATTTACATTGGTTTGCTTTGAAGTTATATTTTCTGTGAAAATGAATATTGCTTTGGAAAATAATGATGATTAATTTTTAATTTAAAACCTAAAAATTAATTTTAAAGGGTACAATTCTTGCTATTTCATGCATATTAATTTGCAATTGTTTTTTCAGGTATGAGAAAATTCCTGAAGAAATACTGAAGATGATTTAGTTCATTTCATGCAATGTGAAGCAGATATGCTTCAGCAGTGTTTGTGCTTTTGATGAACATCTGACATGCTTTTTAGCCACTTAAACATCCAAGGAATAAAAGCATCAATAAAAATTTGGTTGATGATTCAGCCAATCTGCACATTAACTTGAGTCTGGAATGCTTGTGTGAATTATTTCTGTTTTCCCCTCTCTCACCTTGTAATTAATAGTTGCAGTAAACTGACATGAATATGAAAGTCATGAAATTGAACATCATAGTGTGACTATAAATGCTGCAGTTGCAACTTTATTTAAAATGACTAGTGAACTGTGATAATACAGACTAGACCAAAGGCATTAGCTGGGGCCTGGAGCAAGCACCAATTTGAGAGGGAGTGTGAAGTCATTGTAGTTCTTGTGTCTAACCAGAATCCCAATTAGAAGGCAGGGTCTTAACCCATTTTCCTCTGCTGTGTAAGACAAAGGGCAGGGAAACAGAAAGTTTCCACACAGGACATGAAATCCACAGACAGAACCACATACTGGCCACCCTGCTTGGGCTGAAGTTGCAAAAAGTTTGCTCTTTACAGCTGCCTCTACTTAGACTTTTTTTTTTTTTAATTAAATCCTTCCACCACCACAATAAGTTCTTCAAGGAATGGGGATATCTAGCCTGTCAAGCACATCCAGGCACTTTCATTCAGCTTGGATATGATGCATAAAGAGCTTTTTGACACCCGTGCAGAAACCAAAATCTGTCCCTCCATCCCAGGAAGTAATTATTTATCTGGTCACATACCCTCCTCAAATTGCCTGAATGAACTCGTACACCAAACTGGGTTCTGAGGACTCGTTTAATCTCTTGTTTTAATGATGTGGAATACAAAAAAATTGCTATCTGATTACATCCTGATGTTAAGTCTTTGTTTTTCTATGCAAGAACTCTGGACAAATTCTTTTCCTTAGAGCTGCAGTGTATTTTAAGAACAGTCTCTGCATATAAACTATACTAGCTTGGAGAGT
Source organism: Corvus cornix cornix (assembly GCF_000738735.6). Lineage (NCBI taxonomy): Eukaryota > Metazoa > Chordata > Aves > Passeriformes > Corvidae > Corvus > Corvus cornix. The sequence goes on along the minus strand of NC_046333.1, from coordinate 19,621,113 downwards.
TTCCTACAAAAAGGTAACTACACACACGTTTGTGATGAGAAGAGCATATATTATAGTAATAAAATATAAGCAGACGAGTTTGGATTTGGTTTGGTGAAGGAAGGACTTGGTTCTTTGTTTGGGGTTTTTTTCCAATGTTCGTTTTCATTCCCACTTGTCTCTCTTCCACTGTGCTGTTTCTTTGTTCATGATTTTTTTTCGGGCCCTGTTCAGAGTGTTTCTGTGTGTTAATTAAACAGCAAGTGATGGTGAAAAAATACTCTTTTGCTTCTGTTTTTAAGCTTTTAATTTTTTGTTTGTTTTCTTCAATTCAGGTTCCTCCTGGGACAAGTGTGATTTTGAAACCAATCTGTGCAAAGCTCTTCCTGAATTCAATTTACATCCTGTCTGGATAAGAAGAAATGGCCAATCTGGCATGGGACCACCGTATTCTGACCACAGTGGGAATGAGAGTGGTAAGACTCCTCATGTTCTTTGAGGAAGCCACGGACTCTTACAAATTAGGTAGTTTTCTATTTAGTTTGCTACATTTTGCTAATTTCTTGATAGTTGAATTATATTCAGCTATGTATTTTCTGAGCAGTTATGTCTTACGTTGTTAGGTGATTGCAAATACAATAATCCAGAATTTGAGGGGCGGGGGGGGATGGGGAAAGACAGTATTCCAGTAAGCAATTCTCGTTATCATAGAGGAGTAAATAATCCATTTCAAAAGATGTGCTTATCTAGCAGAGTGATCTTTACTTGTTTTGGAGATACTGGGTTATAAATTCAGTCTTGATGATTGCAAAGTTTAGAAATTTTGAGACATATTTTCATGTTTTCTTGGACTGGTAAATGCCTGGATTGTATATCTATTATCTGTGGCTAATATTACTGTTTCAAATATTTTGAGAGAGGAGGACTTTGTATCTGGAGACAGAATAAGCTTTGATAGTCTGTCTTTGAGCCAGCTTCTTTCTAAATCTTCTTACAATTCTACTTTGCCTTGAAGACTCTCAACTAAGTAATTCCTTTTCTCTGTTCTCAGACAGAACATACCCTTTATACTTGTCCTATGGCCAAATTAATCCTGCTTTTCCTTCTGTAATACGTACTGTAATACAATAACTGTTTAGTTCTCCATATTTTTTGTTATTCTCTTTCCCTTCATCTCCACCCACACCCTCTCATCTCTCCTGGGCACAAGCAGTACTTTGGCAGCCCTCAGTGTGAGCACCCGGAGGCAGGCATGCGGTGTTGGAGCAGGTACAAGAAGATAATCCTATGTGGGATGCAAGTGTTGTTGTGATTAGCCCACGTGCTTTACACCTTTTTCCCAAACTGTGATGATCTGGGAGCGTGGAAATCTTCACTGTTCTAAAGTAGCATCTCTTACACATTGCATAAGGTACCAAACAGGTAGAAGTTCCCTGACCTGATGAGTATAAACTGGTGGTTTCAAGGTGAATGAAGGGAAAACTTGCTTAGAAATCAGCAGATGAAAATGGAACCCAAGTTTAAACATTTTTATTGAAAAAAACAACAAAAAACCCCACTCTACCTTTTCCTTCTGATCACTTCAAGTTCTCATTTCACAGTGGCTAACTCTCATGATACTCTGCAATTAGGAAACTTTATACATGTGGTATGGTTTTAGCAACTTCAGGTTTTGCTTGTGTGTATCACAGAAGCACTGCTGTGAGTATTATGCTTCCAAACATAAGGTTGCTCTTGAATAAGCATTGATTTAAACTGATACTAGCACAAAAATATGAGCAGCTGCCAAACATTTTTCATAAACTTAAGCTTTGTTTCAAGTATGCAAATTGTGAAATAGTTTATCTTTAAAATAATAAAACACTTCTGATCAAGAAACACATTAAAAAAACCCAAAAGTACCATGGAATACAAATGTAGCAAACTCTTGGCTGGAATCTAAATAGGTTAGCCAGACAACAGTCTTGCTGTAGTTGAAGTTTCTAGGATTTGTGCATAATTGCTAGTACACACCACATCAGGACATAACAAAGGCCAGAAATATGCTCCTATAACCATAAAATAGGTTACACTTATCTTGCAAAAAACTAGTGGGGAACGGAAAATTTTACTTATATAGACAGCCAAAGCTACCAAAAGATTGAGAATCATCAACTGAAGTGTTTGTTATAGACAAAACAAACTGTTCAGTCACCTGTATGTTCACATTTACTTGTTTTGGGCATTCAGTCACTGCTGTGTCTGCCAGGTCTGAATTGTCCAGTCGTCATGTTGATCTAAGTTATTTTATTCAGGTAGCAGGAAGCTTGAATACTTGCAGCTATTCAGCTTTCTGAGAGGCTGTGTACTCAGATCTGTGAACTGAATAGCTAAGGAGATTTAAATATATTTTATTAATTTGCTTTTATTTTTCTACCTGGAGAATGTCTGAACTGTACTTTCATTTTCTAAATGCCGGTTCTAATCGCCTAGGAAATATTTATCTTCTTATGGCAGTGAGTCAAGTTTTCCCACTGCTGGTGACTCAACAGCCTATGTAATCAGTTTTATGTTGTATCCTGCTTAAAACCCAGAAATGATTCTCTATTGTGACAAGCGAGCAGAGTATGCTCTGTGGCAGAGTGTTAAAGGGAAGACTTCCTGCCATCAGGATAATACATACACACTAGCAGAAAAGCAAAGATCCCTTGGTAAATTTAACTCCTTTGAAGATTTATGTATGTATTTAGTAGAACCCAAAACATTTCTTTAGGTCAGTCTCTCACGGCTCTTTTTTTTCTCACTGAAAAAGTAATTGAGCAGACCAGTGACAACTACTTTGAAAAAAACCCAAACCAAAACACAACCTGATTTTGCTAGCTGAAACTACTCTCTATGCAAAGGTCCAATTTGAGATGAATGTTCAAAGAATTTCTTAAAATTACTGTTTCTGCCCCATCTGTGTAAAAAATCCTGTGGCAGTGAAAAATATATTTTTAACTCTTAGACACATTTATTTTCGGAGAACTAAAAGAAAAGTTTCAAAATTTCATGGAAGCTAACATCCAATGGAACAGATTGGAGTCAGGAACAGGGCTCTGCAGAGGCACCAAGCCATCTGTTGTGGGTAGGAACAAGGTAGATCCTTGCAGCTGGCAGGCTCTGAAAGTGCTGTCTGAGCAGTCAGGAAAGGTCTAAAACCTGGGGTCAGCATGGCCATTGCCCTGGTATCAGGCTGCAAAATGCTCCTCTGTGGGATTGCTCAGCTGGCTCCAGACCGGAGCTGGGCTGGTGGTGCTTCATCAGGGGCTTTCCAGTTCCACATAAGGATGAGAGGTCAAGGTGGGTAGTTTAATAAATTAAGTATTTAGATGGTTTGATTTATCCTCTAATATTTTGTTAATGTAATAGTCTTTATTTTTATGATTTTTTTTATTCCTTTTTTTTTTTTTAATCCTTTTTTTTAAATTCCAAGTCCCACTTGGCTTTTTTTCTCTTTCATCTTCCTCCTTTCATTAGAATGTTAATGTCAGAGGACAACAGTTTACTTGACATTGTTTGGAGTTTGGGAAGGAGAAGAGAAAGGAAGAAAAAGGATTAAAAATAGATTGAGTCTTTTTCTATTCTTTATATTTCCTCTTGCATCCTTTAACATCTAACATCTCTGAAATCTTCATGTTCAGGAAGAGCCAAATTTTGACTTGCAGTGTTTGATATCCTAAAAAAGGGTGGTTGCCTTCCATCTTTCATAAGACCTGAAACAATATTTTTAGGAAGATACACAATCAATCAAAGGTCAGGACAACAACCATGGTTCACTGACTCCTCTTGAGCTGTTAGACTTTCAAGTGAAGCAAGGGCTTGTTTTGTAAATGAAAGATAATGGTACCTTTAATGGTAGCTTTGAAATTCTGAAGACAGCTTTTTATGTTGGGAATGTGTACAGGGATACCACAACCTTCTCTCTGCAGTGAGGGAATTTTCCCAGCAGCCAGAAACCAGACACCTATCTGAACACCAGCAGAACCTATAAACACACCACAGTCTTCTCTCCCATGTTCCACCATCTCCTCAGAGACCTGAATTGTCATGATAAATGTGTATTGTTGCTTATGGCAGTTTGATGTTTAGGCATGAAATATGTTATCTATTCAATAGTTGGAGTTTAAAGTCTTTAATCAGCTTTCTGAGTTAGTCTCACTTTGTCCCAAAATTTTGCACTTCCAAGTTGAGTATTCAAGCCATCACCACATGAAACATTTTGGAATCCTACTTAAAATTTTGGCTGGAACATGGAGCAATACCATGACAATATTGAACATGAAAAAAAGCTTGGAACACAATGGCTACAAGTGCTATTAATCTTTTCTGAGGAAACAATTCTAGCTGGCTTTTTGGTTATTAATTTATACCTGTGCATATTGCTCTTCGTGTTTTGTTGTTGATTTTTTTTTCCAAGCTTCTAAATTTTCTCTTTTTATTCCTTTTAATAGCTTATTTCCTCTCATTGTCCTCTGAAATGCAATCATCTTCTGCAACTTTAAGGACAAATGTTTTCCTTCCAACTGATGAAGAACACATTTGCCAGGTATTTTAATACACAGTCCTTGTATTACATTCTTTGCCGTAGTATTTCCCTAGAATAATCAGATGTTCTTATTTTTCCTAGATTAGATTTCATTATTGGGTCAGTCAAATGAGCGGAGCATTGATGGTGGGGCTTCAAAAGCACTCTGAAGATACCATTACAAATATTTGGCAAGTGTCTGGAGAACTACGAAATCAGTGGAATGTAAATAACATCACAATCAATAGCACCGAAAAGTATCAGGTTAGTAAATTGAGGTAGCTGTAAAGGAGACTTCTTAAATGGGTTATAAACTGTGGGCCTTTTTAATAGGTCAGCACTAAATATTTTGTAAATGGAAAGACAGCACTATCATGAGGTAAACAAGAAAAAAGCCATTTTGAAGATCATAGTTTGCATTAGCAGATGCAGCTTGTCCTTATCTCTTAATGGTGTTAAAACTAATATCAAACTTTGCTTGAACTGTGCATGTGTCTTAAATAAAAGTCAGTCTCATTGAGCCATAAATTATCTACCAGCCCATAGAGGTGATATACTTCTGATCTTAACTTTCAGTACAGTATTCTCTTAGCCGCAGCCTAACGGGACTGATAAACTCAAGGTTTCATTTGTATGGGAAACAGCATTTTATACTATGAGGTACTTTTTTCTACAGGGGTGCTGCAGGTGCCAAACACAGTACTTAACTATTAATTGCAGCTTTGGGCCTTTGTAACAGAACACATGTGTGCGGTTTTATTTTGCTCAAAGCTACTGAAGAGCAATGCAAATGTCATAAGCTATTTAAATGTTATTACATGTGCATTTACAGAGCACATTAGCATAGTAAATGTAACTTAGGGCTGTAATATTGTGGGTGATGTACACTCTCTGTCATGTGTAATACTGGAGAGAAGGTGGGGAGCAGAGCAGAAAATGAGAGGCCTTTCCTGCTACAGCAGTTACTGTGAAGTTGCTCAGCATACAAACCTGAAGGCATAGCAGCACAACCTCATTTCAATACACCAAATGAGTAACATAATTACTTGACTTGCATATTGTGCTAAAGCATCCAACAGGATCTTGATGCTTGAAGTAATACTGGCCTGCTCAACCCTTCTGAGAATGTATATTGCAAAATACCCGTACCCAACTCAACACAAGTATCAGTGCTGGTATTGGTCAATAACTTACCTCTACCTGATAGGAGAGTATATATAGCAATCTGAGGTTGTACTGGAAGGGTTTACTTCTAGATTTAATTTTTTCATGCTTCATATTATTTGGAAAATTGACCGAGTCCGGGAATGGTTAATATAATATGGCATCTACTTCCTCTGAATTGCTAGGTCAAATCCTAATTAGATCATTGCTTGCAAACCTGGTTATCCTTTGGCCTCTATCAAGTGAACTGATGGGCAGAGTCCAGCTTTAAAGAGGCAGGTGTCAAACTTAGTGCAGTAATCATTACAACTAGTTTAAGAAATACAGCTCAGCCTCTCACAAAACCTAGAGTCTGAAGCTGAGCAAATTTTCTTCTTTGTTTGCACATTTTGCTCCAGTGAATACATGCAAGATGTCACTGTCATAGAACTGAATGCAACTCACTTGCCCTTTTGCACTTGTTCTTTTATATGACAAGATACTTAGCCTACAGGGATACCTGTGGCATTTTTCAAGACAAAATTTTGATTATTAATGTTTCTATGGAAAAAAAATGATGGGAGACATAATTTTTATTTGGATGTACAAATCACTTTGAAATAGGGTGCTTTAATACTTTTGTCAATTTTACAAATATTTTTGAAGTGAGATGTTAGTTAAAATCAATCTCTGAACCTCCACTGCTTATTTTCTTTGCTCATTTTGATGTTGACTGTTTAACACTTAAGTCTCTTCCTACTAAGAGTCTGGATTATATTTATGGGTTACAGAATTTCATGTTGGCACTTAAAAATCTCCATTTTTTGGAATTCTGAAATAAAAAGATTGTCAGTGATTTAGCTACTGAACAAGTAGCAAACTCAGTATGTCTGTTTTGGCTGGGTTTTGTAGAACTGTGTCATGATTTTTTCTTCTAAGCTACTTTTCCTCTTATTTACTGAGAACAAATTTCTGTCTCCTAGAATTCATTAAGGGAAAGGGTTCTAGGCTTGGGGTTCATTTCTGTCTTTGTGCTTGATTCCTATTCTACCTTGTGCTTTGCTGCTGTGCTGGCAATCTGTCCCTGTGGCTGCACTGTGGAGTCAGTCCAGCTTGTGTTTGATCCCACCTACAGTCCACCTAGAACTTTCATCCCACTAATGGGGCCGCAAAGTTAATTTGTTCTGGTGCTCACAGATATTGCATAGATACAGATCATGGCAGATATGAGCAAAAAGTGCCACTAAGTAGACTCTTTTTGTTATTGACTTGTGAGCTTAAGGAACTCTAGACTTTGTATGAGAAAGAAAACGGAATGATTCCTTGCTGGAGTAAACTTGGGTGTGAGTCTGTTTGGTTGGTATTAGACTGAACTCAGCGGGGGTCAGCTGGGCATCTGCACCAGTAAAGCCTGTATAATATTTTTTAGATACAAGAGCAGCTGGAGGCATCTAGCAATATTATCTTCTGGAAGTGGGGAAGTTGAGAGACTGTTCATGAGTTTTGGGGAAACACAAGTTCATACAGACTTAATGGGCTATAATGGAATATGACCTTGAAGCAGCCTCTGATTTTGGACCAGCAAAGTGAGCTAGTCCCTCTTTAGCATTGTCTAAGTCACTTTGTTTCACTATATAATAAAATCTTTGAAAACCCATCTGCAAGCTACAGAAAGATATACATTAAAAATGAAGCTATTAATAACTGAATTTTGAGTTCACAATGAAACAGCACTCTGCAAAGGTGAAATATTTGTCAAATCCTTGATATTAAATAATATTTCTTGTTTCTTCTTTCTAATTATAAAACAGTGCACTATATTGTTTTAGAAACTTATCTGAAATAATGTAATGATAGAAACAGAAAATATAAATACACTTTTTGTCCTTCTAGTGGGGATGTCATGAAAGTACACATTAACTGCACATATCATTGCAGCAGAATTCAGGAATTCAAAATACTGTTCTCTGAACTAAATCAAATGAGTGAATTTCCATGATGCTGCATTTCAGTCATATAAACATATTTTTGAATGGGATATGGCTGCCATTCTTCCTGTGCAAGCCAACTGCAGCTTCAGAGAAACGAACAAAAGACAAAAGGTTACACCCCTCAAAACAATTCCCACTCATAACATAATGGTCATATAATTGGATAAGTTGTGTCATCTTGTACAGTGAAAAACCCAATTTTTGATAATTTATAGGTTTTCTGCATCAATATGTTAAACTATGCACAACATTGTTTCTGAACTCTCAAGGTAATATTTGAAAAATTATTGCTAACACTGTGAATTCCTTATTAAGAGCTAGAAGGTATCTCTAGGTAGATTGTGCCTCCAAGACTCTGGAAAATTCTGGAGCTGTGTCATCCCTAGCTGTGGCTAGGGAATAATTTAAGGAATGTTATTCATAAGATTGATTCGTTGGGTTGTTTTGATTGGTATGTTTTCTTGTTGTGTTTTCCCAAGCACTGTGACTGATCAGTCAGTTCCCTTGTACACCACTGCAGAAAACCTGTGACAGTCTGTACATTTACAAATGTGGATTGAAATCTGCCCTTAAGATGGAAATGTAAAATATTTGTAATTTTTTCTGTATAGAAGACTTTGGTAGGGAAAACAAATATCACTGTTGTAACATTAGAGCAGAATAATGGTCGACCAAGTACTCCTCAAGGTTTTTTTTTGCTAAAAACTTGATTAAAGACTTCTGAATAATGGTGGTTTTTTGCTGTGACTTTCCTCCAGGTTTCTGAGAAATTCTGAAATCAACCAGAAATTGTTCACATTTATAGTCTCTCCTTGAATAATGACTTGATAAAACACAAAATCCTTTGTGTTTTATTCTTTAATTGTCACGATCCTTGCTTAGATTTTAAGGCATTTTATTGTGATTTTCAGATCCTTCCTGTTGAATTTTATTTTAATCTTGAGTTAGATGATTGGACTACATATCTGTGCTTGTATGAATAAGCCACAGATGTATGAAAAAGCCAGGATGGTAATCCTTCAAAATTGTTAAATGTGTGATTAGAGTTCTCTTATTTCCAATAGAAACTCCATGGGCTAGACTGGCATATACTGTGTGCTCTTTTGTTTTTTCTGTGACACTGGTAAATTCCGTTTCTTGTTGATTTGCTGTTAATCTCTTTAGGTTATCTTTTGGGGGATGGTGGAGACCCAGACAAAAGGTGAAACTGTTGCCATTGATGATATTACCTTCAGTGAAGGATGTTCTTTGGCATGTGGTAAGAATACCTGCTTTTCAGGAGTAGGTCATTGTACTTTGTCTTTTCCTTGGATTAGAAAAGAAGAAACAATGGAAAGCCTTTTGTTGTTCAAGGGCTTTCTTAACGCTGTAAGTGGTTTCATTTGGCTCGTTTTAATTTTCCTAAACAATCATCTGTCTTCTCACATCTAAACACAGTTACAAAGAAAGACAATAAATACTTTAAGAAATCTGATACATTATAAATGTAGGGCTTAGTGGGCAAAAAAGATCTACTGTTTTTGGCAGAAGAATTGATGTGTTCAGCCAGCTCAGGCAAAGCTTTGGAGCTGACTAGGAAGATTCCCAAGGCACTTGTGTATTTCTAAATGCGCAAAGGTCCTGATCCTCAGCTGTGCGGTGGGGTTATGCTGTTCTGCTCTGCTACATCCAAGAGCTGTAATGTCAGGCTGGTCATCTCTGCAGTCAGACCATCCCTGCATGCCAGGATTCTTTAGCAAAACATTTCCTATTTCCCTTTTCAACCCAATGTATTTTCATGGAAAAGGACCACTACCCACCCTAGCATAAATTAAGTTGCTTGCTGCTCTGTGTTACAGAAGAGTACTGCCCTGTGGCACCTATGTCACAGCCTCAGGTGAGGGCAGTCCTGATTCAAAGCACCTCCTTTGTTTTCCTTTCTCTTATTCTTGGCATGGGCACAGAGGGTTTCGACTTTAAACTTAACTTGAGATATGGAAAGCAATGTTTGACACAGACCAAGCTAGGTTGCATGGTTGGTTTTGTGTGTACCATACTCCTAAACAGTGCTCTATAGACTTCCCCATAGGAAAAAACTGTTGAAAAGAGATGCACATGCATATTACTATCTTAGAGTGCTGAGCAATTGCAAGCAGATACATTCAAAGCAAGATACAAACCCTAATTTAATGATGCCAGCAGGCATGCCTATTTAGTTAAAAGGGGATCTATATTGGGGAAATGAAGTTTCAGGTACCTAAACTCGATCATGTCAGCTTCCTCATGTTAAAACTTTCTTACAGTGGAGAATTATAGACGTAAATATTATATGAATATTTTCATGCCAGGGCACAACTTGCTTTTCTGTTTTGTAAAGCTTTTCTAGCTGTATTAATTGAAAGGCAAAGATGCTAATTTAAAATTTTGGGTACTCTTGTCTATGAACTCAGGAAAGTATACAGTGTGCTTACTTTGAAAAAATGAATTTGAAATGGAATTTGAAACTTGTCCTCAATGTAAAGATGACAAGTATATGATTTTTAACCCAGCTTCTTTCTGCTCCCTGGAGGATTTCTGCAGATAAAAGGCTGGCATAAAATGAAAAAAATGCACTGCTAAATTCTAGAAATCTAGGTACTTGTTTAACCAGTTCCTGCCAGATGATGTAGATCTGTCTGTAAAAAAAATATTGAATTTTTCAACACAGTTATTCTAAAGCAAAAAATATTAAACCAAAACCAATCCGTTATAAAGATGAAATACCATCTCAAAGAGAGGGAAAAAGAAAAAAAAGAAACTGATTTATGTACTCACCATATCTTATAAATCCAGGTGTTAAACTCACCTTACATGCCAGCTGTTGAACTGCATACTGTGTCTTACAGGTTGAGCTGCTGCACTGTTAAGTGCCTCAGGTATATTCTAATAAGAGCCAGTTCTTATCCTGTGTTTCCTCATTAGGAGAAGTCAACTTCATTAGGTGACATCTAAATGGCTCACAGCAGCCAGAAACAGGGTCAAAGAATCTTAATTTTCTCCCTGAAAGAGGAATGTTACTACAGAACATTTTCCAATAATTAAAACAAAAGGTCAGACTACTGTTTTTTTCTCTAGTCCTTACGGAATGTCTGGATGAGTAGACTCTTAATGAAAACCACTTTAATTTCATGAAATTTCTAGTTAAAACTTGCATTTTTAATGTACCCTTCATGATTTTTAATCCCAGTATAAATGCACATAAGAGATGACCTGCATTTGTCTTCATTAGTATGACTGTGCTTTAAGGGTTGTAAGTCAAATACCTTAAATATTTGTGCTTTCAGGAGTTTCTTGATACAAACTGTGACTGTTAAATACAAAAGTAATTTCATTATGCTTTAAGTTCTCCCTTCCCTTCTATCCCTCCCCTGTCTCTCAAAATGTCTTACTTCAGTCTGTTGTCCAATTCTACTGAAGACTAAACTTCATGCATTGAAAAAAACACAACTAAAACCCTATCTTCAATATAGCAATTTACGATACTCTACAGTTTGTAGTTCCCCCAACAGCTGCCAAATAGTTTGTTATCACTCAAAACCCCCACAGCTCTTTGCTATACATTTGAATATGGGCTGCTGAAAAATAAAATACTTTGGCTGTAGAATAGAAAATATTGAAGTTATTTTCTGAAACACACTTAATGCAAAATCTCCTTTAATTATACCTTTAGTAGACCCTCTGTCCAAAGGCTTCATATTCTTATCCAAATGGCTGCTCTGCAGAATTTCCTCTCAACTGCCAGAGAATTATATATGAGAAGAACCCCACTAAGACTGTCCTTCTGATCTCTACATATAGAGATGAAAGCAAAGAGGTCTAAGGCATGAAAGTGGAATGTTATAAGGTAGAATCAGGCTTTTGTCCTCCTTAAGTCACTTGTAACACAGAAGTGACAAAGCCTCACTACAAAGTTATGGGGTTTTTTTCAGGAAACTGAAGTAATTATATATGTATTACTTATGATATATAAATTTTGACAAAAATCCAGTATGAATACTTCAACTGAAAAAATCTTAAACTTAATTCCTTAGTTAATTCTAATCCTGCAAAGACGTAGCCTTTAATATTACAGAAGAGGGTATTTGAGATGAACTGCTACAGGGATGAAAGTCAGAAAATCCAAAACACTAATCTTACTGTCATCTGACATGCTGTGGAATTAGGAGATGGAAAATGGGTATTTTGTCAAAACAAACAAAACCTCAAAAATGTCTAAATCTAAATTTAAAAAAAACACCACAGAATGACTCAAAATGTTCTGTGTCAATACTTCAAAAGTGTTAAAAGAAGATCTTGATTCCTTTTGAAAGAATTTGCAACTTCTTTTGCATGTTGAAATTTGACAAAAGCCATCCTTTTCTAGACCCTTGTGGGATTTTGCATTTTCCATGAAAAACAAATTTTCGACAAGCTCTTTCTCGCATAATATACATGGTTTGAAAAAAGTGCACATTTATCCAGCACTGGAAGAGGGAAGAAATGAAAGGTTTGCAGCACTGGCTGGACAGGCCATTTCACTGAGGTGTCAGTAATGTGAATAATACATCTCTCGGATGAAGGAGACAGTAACTGTGTATACTGACCTTAAATTGTTTTCTCCATATAGTTAGGAATCTCTATGTTTTCTCTGAGCTATCCTGACTCCTATTTATTAGTGTCTCTTAACCAGGAGATTACCTTTCCCCTGCAATCACATTAAGAAATGGAACTTCCATTATCATACTTCAATCCTGCTTAAAATCCTGACCATTGCTGAAGGCAACTAGATTAGTCAGGCATGCTGCGCCCTTAAACAAGCTCTTAAAAATATGTGGTGATGCTTTCACAACCTTTATGTCTCTAAAAAGAAGTATTCTGTTACAAGTATTGTGGAGATGCTGCTGAGTTTAACCTCTCAGTTAAAATTGATTTTTCTGTAGCTATCATCTAGAAAGTAAATAGGTATTTCTTATTATTATGTGTCACTTTTTATATTACCTGGCAACTCTCTCTGCGGAATTGAATTCATGAAGGTTGTGATGACTGGCTAACATAAAGAGCACTCCATTGCTTTGAAAGAAGCACCTGTCTTCAGGAAATGATTTCTTAGAATAATTAAAGATGGCAGGCTGAAATATGGGACAGCAACCAGGGATACACAGGGCTTTTGAAGTAACCTTTTGAAAAAGCAGAAATGTTGTCAAGGAGTTTAATAAGCATATTTTTCTAATGGGGAATGGTCTCATAAATAATGACTTCTTAAGAAGTAATTGTTATTTTTGCCTTTTAGCACCACAGGTTTCCAGTTTTGAGCTTGGCATATGCGAGTGGCACTCAGACCTGCCAGCTAAGCCTGCTCAGTGGGCACAGCTGCAAGCCGGGCACAAGATTGCCTCCTGTTCCTTCCTGAAGGATTGGAGCAACAAGACTGAAGGTGGGGATTTAATTTAACTCAAAATTACTAGCTGTCATGAAGAATATAGTGCTTTTTAGGGCAAGATGGTGCCCCAATGCCAAAACAGAACAAAACTACAAAAAGTAATTGTATATATTTTGTACTTAAATTAGGTTTTGTTTTGGCTTGTACTTAAATTAGGTTTTGTTTTGTTTTGTTTTGTTTAATAAGGGCATTGTGAGCACTCCTGCTGGTAAGACATGAAATATTTTATTGTAAGAATTAATGAAATTTTTTCAGGTATCCATGAAATATTTTAACATAAGAATTCAAAAATAATAGCTGATTTATTCTCCAGTTTATTATTTTTATGAGATCTGTGGAAGAATTTGTGAAATTAAATTAAATCAAATTCATCTAAGCCCACAGCCCCTGTGTGTACTTTTTTTCTGTTTTGTTTTGATTTTGATACTTGGCAGTTTGACTTGTGTAGTACTACTCTGCTTGAAGGTACAGCCTGGAATTTAATTTTAAACCTTTTATTAGGGAAACTGTAAATAAACAGTTATTCTACAAAATAGTTTCCTACCCTTAAAACCAATAAAATTAGCCCAGCTGCAATTTTAAGAAGCAAAGAGCATCACTTGTTTTGGAGGTCACTGTGTAGTATGTGTCTATGGGTTTATGGGAAAGGTTTTTGAAAGCTTAATGGATGTAAATCTCTCAGTGTTCTATTGTGAGATGGAATTGTCTTGCCTGCTAAGTGTTTGGCTTGTGTATTGGGACTGCCTTCAGAGCGGTCAAGTAGTGCTAGTTGTAATAGTGCAGTTTGTGATGCAGCTCTGAAGAACTGAGAGTGTGGAGATTACTGCTTGAACTTTGAGCCCACAGAAATGGAGCACATCTCGCTGATAGAAGCAGAATGAGTGTTAGATATTGTTTTCATTTTAAGAAAGACTTTTAAAATAAATTTCAGCATGCATTTCAATACAGTCTAGTAACCGTAAGTCAAATTATCACTGAATAGCAAGCAAAAGAACCTGAGTGTATACACTATGTTAAAATGAATTTTTGCAGGTATGTATAATGGAGAGCATAGAGTACAGCAGATACTTTCCACCTTAAACATGAGGAAAAAAGTCACATCATCTTCTAGTTTCCACTGGGGTATCTAACAAAGGAGAGACTTTTCATTTGATTTTATTTGAAAAACCTCCCTGAAAGTTGTTGTATCTGTGCCATACCTTAACATGAGACCTTAAGGGCTATTAACAGGTATGGATTTCCCTTTTAAGGCAATATTGAGAACAGAAAAAAACCTGGAATTCTGTAAGTGGCTTTTATAGGACTATATTACAAGCACTGTCTATGGAAAGAGAACATATTTGGAAATGTTTGCTATATAGGTGCTTGGGCATTGTTGTATGGATATGAACAGGGAGCTGAGTCGGCTGAATTTCCCTAACTGCTTGGGGACATTCCCTGTACTTCCAAGACATAAAGAAATGTGTGAAGAAACAAGCATCAAAACAATATACAGAATTTAATTCATCATTAACATTGGAAAGTATTGAAAAATCTGAACTGTGATTGCTGACCTCTCAATACATTCAGTATTTCTATTCATGCAGATGTGTTGAGATATAAATGAAGAAGCTGAATATTAAAAAAAAATATTCTAAAAAGTAAAGAAATGGTATGCAAACTGCAAAATGCGACGCTTGAGGGCTCAGACTTGCAATGCAAATAGAGCTTGACTAAGCTTTGTATTCTGATTTTGATCAAAGCTTTCACTTCTATGAATAGAAGAGAGGTAAGAAGCAAAATTATAAAGCAGAGGTCTAGACAATTATATTTATAAAGTAAAGATTTCTTATAGTCTTTGAACAATCCTCCCTTGCTGGTATCCTTATATTTAATAAAATACTTTCTGTCCTTGGAAGACTATTTTTCTTTGTTCCTTTATTGCTTTGTTAAACTGTTCTACTTTTAGAGGCCACAGAGAAGAGGTGAGAAAAATTAAAAAAGTCAGTTTTCAGTTTCAGTAGTCTTCATTTATGAAAAGGCCTCAATTTTCCCCAGAAGTAATCACAGTACTTGCATAAAATATATTCCATAAAGAAGAGTAAGCATCCCTCTTTGGACTCAGGATCATTCTGGATGCTTCATAGGACTATGGCTTATCTAGTCCTGTGCACTTGCTTTCTTGTCAAAAAATCATGTCAACTTCTCTTTGCCCTGCTTTTAAAGATTCAGGTACTTGAAAGGAAAGAGTGAAAAGAATGTTAATTACCATTGAGCTCAGAAACTAAAATTGGTTGGTTTTATAATGGCATCAGAGAACTCTGAAGTTAGATAAAGATTTGGTAGCATATCTTCTAATGTTGTATATTGGTTTTATGCACAAGATAGTAGTCATAGAAGTGTAGATGCTTTATTGATGTCAGTCAGAGAGAAATCTGGGTTAAATCTATAATGTTTCCTTATATCAGGGCTAGTTACTGTGGCATGAATTTACAAGCTTAATTCCAAGGAAATTGCAAGAATATATTACAGTGTAAATCATTGCATAACACAGAGTAAACTGGCAACAAAAGGAAAAATACATGGTTCTTTATAAAGATCAGCATTTTTCTTGTGAAATGACACTTTCTTCCTTCACCTTGAGATTTTGTAACATTTTCATTTGAGATAAGTTGTATTTAGAAAAATAAACTCAGAAAGTGCAAACTTAAGACCCTTAGTCAGTCCTTGTTTATTACTTTAATAGTTGCTGCAGAAGGCAGCAAAATATTCAGTGACTCAGGAGGCAGGGGAAAGAGCTGATTTATTTGGTAAAAATATTTAGCCTTTTTATTTCTGAAAACTAATAGACACTGTTGAGGGGATGGAGTACTCCTTTAGATCTCTGTAGGAATGCTTTTATAAGGGCCAGCAGGTCAAGAAGAGCACAAATTGCTTTTCTGCTTCAGATGGAAAGACAATATGCTTCCAACATTTTGTTGCAGAAGTTCTGGCTGAGAAGTAAAGACCTTGATTACACAGTGCAGATGGGACTGCTTCCTGTAGCAGCAATGCAGACTGCCTTTTTGTTTTGTTTTGTTTTTTTTAAGCATTGCTGTAAAAAGCATATTTCCTGGAAACCACAGTGGGAAGAAAGCCCAGTTTCCACACATATTTGTCATTAGATATTGAATGGTTGTAAATGTAAGGAGGCTGAGCTGGGACTTCTTGCAGGTTTTAACATGCAAAGTAAAAACTTTGAGATACTATCGAGTGATATATTTCTTGGTTGCTGGGGCTATCTGTGAGTAAAATGAAGATATATATATATCTATATCTATTTAATAGGAGACAGATGACATCCAAGTCACATCATCAGCATGATGATCAGATTTCATTCTTGCTGGGATGGGTCTTTGGTGTAATTACATGAGAGCTGTCCTTACTTTCAAAGATTGAGAAATGTGTTCTGTGAAAAAGTGACCTTTATTTCCTTTCATTTTTTCTTCAGGCCATTTTGAGTGGTTAGAAGCTAATGACAATGCACTATATGAAAGTGCTTCTCTAAACAGCTCCATGTGTCATTGTTCCAGCAAGAATTGCCATTTTCAGTTTCACTACTCCATGGCAGACAGCAGTGCTCTCAAGGCAGTACTGCTTATGAATCAGGTAAGGAGAAACACGTGTTCATTTCCAAAAGGTAGCCAGGTGTTACCAGACAAAATGCAAGAAGATACACCTGCTGCTACATACCTGTCCCCTAAGTTAGCTTGTGCAAAAAGTAACTTGGTGCCATTCCACTGGTCCGTGCAATTGCAAAAACCAGGTGTTCGCCATATCAGCTCTAAACTAATTTGATGGGTGAATCTTCTGCAATAAGACTTCAAGGACAAACCCAGCTGTTATGGAATTTAAATAATTTCAGATTTCAGGGGTGAGATCTATAGTAACAGCTTTTCTATCCCTCTTCCTGTTATGGAAATAAGAAAATAGGTGTTTTTGTCTATGGAGATATATTAAAAAAGATGTCATTCACTCAAGATGACTGGAAAGTTCTTGATTAAACACCTGCTTTTCTTTGCCCAAGTTTTAGAGCAGTAAGTTTTCTATTCTTCTACCTATTCGTAGCTAAAAGAGCCCTGTCAGAATGAAACACAAACGTCAGTTAGCAATGCTAACTATTTCCATCTTTCTTACCTCCTTTACCTTGAGACTTTCTAATGCTAGGATGTTCTCTTTTGAAAACCTGGTTTAATAGGTTAGTATTGATGCTTTGTACTGCTACTTAATGAAAGCAGTAGAGCTGCTCTCATTAAGTTAATGGCTCTCATATCTTGATGCTGGAGTTGAATTCTTATCACCCAACAATATACATATTAAAAAAATTAGATCCACTTTGTTCACAAAGACAAGAAGCTAAAAACCCCAAAGTGTAACACAACCAAGAGGTCTTCAAATCAGGACAGGTAATGGAAATAATTTATTTCTTTCCAATTGTGTCTTTGAGTATTCATGAAAACAACTCCAGGCTTTTGCTCATGTTTCATTTATAGAAGTGCATAGTGGTATTTTTCTATGACCCATTACTGTGTCAGGGAATTGTAACATAACCAGTGCTCTGGTCAGAATACACTGAGTTTTGTGCCATAGTACTTGCCAATAAATTCTCAGGCATGACACTTGCTGCAATCTTGAGACAGAATAGGAATATTGATTTCAGGGGTTCACCTAAGTAGCAGCATCAATGGACCCAATTTAAGAGTTTTCTTTCCCTGAAAGCAGAGCAAATTATGTAAGTGAAAACCATAAGAAAACTGACATCTAAGTTCCCATAGAACTGGGAGCTAGATTGAATTAATTGATAAACTGGTTCTTACATGCCCATTAGAAGAACATTTTCTGGCATTTATTACATCCGTCCACTCTGTTTCCACAGGTTCTCTTAGCCCTTTTGTGGTTTAGGTATTGTATTTCTCCTTCAATCAGAAGTGTGTTTATTGCACATAGACTTATTTAAAGCTGATGTGAGTTACTCATACTGTGAAATTTGCCAGGAAAAAAACCTTCCAAAACATAAGCTTCTGCTGGTAGCTTCAAAACCCCCCCGCTACAGACTCATATTTAGGACTTCTTAAACTGAAATGAAGGAAGAGTTGGCTTTTACACATTTTGCTACTGAATCATTAGGTTGTTTATGAAAAACAAATGAATTTTCAAAACTAGCCAATACTAAGAAACAGAAGTGAGGGTCAAGTGCTTTTTCTGACCCTGGAAGACAACAGAGCTGCTGTCATGGAAGCTGTCATTTCAAAATAACATTTCACTTGTGTGTACCTTGCGGTTTTCTTGCACATCCTATCACTATATTTACTGATCAAAACCTCTTGTCTTTGGATAACTCTTGCTAAATCCCAGCACTGACAGGCCTAACACACATGGACTGGATTACACTAAATGTACAGTTTTGGTACTGTTAGAGGGCAGGTGCCACAGATGTTGAAAATTTATCCCTGGCTTTCCTCACCCTTTCAGCAGCAAGGGCAAAGATGAATGAACATATTTTGTAATATAGACATTATGGTATCAATCAGAAGAAAGGGAATTTAAATTGCTCTTGGGTATGAAGAAGGATAGGGAAAATGGACTCCTTTTGTCAACAGTAACCTGTTGTTTACTTACACTTAACTTGCAGTCCATGATAATCTGCAGCTTTTCCTCTTTTATTGCTGGTTTGCCAAACTACTCTTCATTAAACACTACTGCATTTGACCATTTGATTTTTCTTAATTTTTTAATTGTGACTCATATATCTTTGAACTTTGTCTCATTGGTTTGGAACTGGTGTCTGTACACTGAGCTGATTTTAAATTCTAATGATGTCCTTCAGAGTGCTTGTAATTCCTCCCAATATAGTATTATCCACATTATTTTAAAATTTATTTTTCATCCCACTCTCCACATTCTCCAGACAGTTCGTTAGCACTATAATTATATGAGGCTCTGGAACAGACCTATGCAGAACTCTATTATATTTTTTTTTTTAGTTTAATGGAAAACTATTGACATCTCCTCTTTGAAATAAGATCACACTTCTATTTGCACACACATTTTACAGTAATTTTATCAACACCAAATCACCACAAATTTTTTAAAGCATGTCTTATATGAGATTGTTAAAAAAACCTTAACAAAATGAAGTGACTGATTTTTCAAGTCTGTTTATGATGAAAAAAAAATATTACACTGCTAAACACAACTTGCTCCTCATCAGAAGCAGCTAATGCAGGTTTCTAACTTTCTAATACTCTAGCTGCTTACAAGGTTGTTAGCAATTTGTTCCAGTGTCTTAAGAATTGTTCAGCATCTTGGCTATAATTGCATAGTCTATATTTTTCTCTTAACTGTAATAGATGTCCTTTGTTCTCCCAGTTGTCTAATTTCCTGCACATTCTCCTCAGGTTCTCAGAGCTTGCTGTTGATAGTAAGATATACCATCCAGTATGTAACCTTTACTTAAAACTTCCTAATTCCATTCCAGTTTTAGTAATTCTGGCTTATATGTGTTTGTAACATTATTCTTCTATTCCGGTCCATGTTTCTGTTCCCATTTGGCAATATTAACTGCTCAACTAACATAAAATATTCACAGAATCATAGACTGTCCTGAGTTGGAAGGTACACACTAGGATCATTGAAGTCCAACTCCTGGCCCTGCACAGGTCAGCCCGAGAGTCACACCATGTGCCTGACAGCATTGTCCAAATGCTTCTTGAGCTCTGTCAGGCTTGGTGCTGTGACCACTTCCCTGGGGAGCTGTTCCAGTCCCCAGCCACTGTCTGGGTGAAGAACCTTTTCTTAATATCCAACCTAAACCTCTCCTGGCACAACCTCAGGCCATTCTCTCAGGTCCTGTCATTGGTCACCACAGAGAAGAGATCAGCGTTTGCCCCTCCTCTTCCTCTCATGAGGAAGTTATAGATTGCCATGAGGTCTCCCCTCAGTCTCCTCTTCTCCAGGCTGAACAGAACAAGTGACCTCAGCTGCTCCTCTTATGACTTCCCCTCAGACCCTTCACCATCCCTGTGGCCCTCCTTTGGACACTCTCCAATAGTTTAATATCTTTTCTATATTCTGGCACCCAGAATTGCCCCCAGCACTCGAGGTGAGGCCACCCCAGTGCAAAGCAGAGCAGGACAATCCCCTCCCTTGCCCGGCTGGTGATGCTGTGCCTGATGCCCCCCAGGACACGCTTGACCCTCCTGGCTGCCAGGGCACTGCTGGCTCATGTTCAACCTGCCATTAACCAGGACCCCCAGGTCCCTTTCCACAGGGCTGCTCTCCAGCCTCTCAGTCCTCAGTTTGTACAAAATTAACCATCTCTTAACTGACAGATAAATTTTGACATTTTCTGTAAAATCTAAAACCAAGATAATGTTGAGTCTATCTTTTCCTGTTCATTACTTTTTTGTTACTCTCCTTGGGTAATGGACTTATTCTTCTTCCTTTTATTGTCTTAATCTTTACATCTTGTATGGCTTTAAAAAAATATGGAAATTAAGCAATAAAAGGTAATTTAAATGAATGCTTATACGTGCAAGAATATTTGTATCCTAATGCACTAAAATTTTTCTGCGTGTTCAACAACACTTGCAAAAGTTGTGTGAGTACACTTCTCTGCAGAAGGTAAAGTTGATCTATTAATCATTGTGAGGGAACAAATAAGCCTTTGTTCCAAATTACTCTCTGAAAAGAGAAGTAGGAACAAAATAATGGGTGCAGTTGCACAGCAGTGCACGTATCTATAGAGAAATATATTAAAAAAAAAAAGATAAAAAGTATTTTATAAATGGAGAATTTTATAAAAAGTCATGATTTCTCTTCCATCCTTCAAATCTGAGTAGCATTATCTCAGAAAAAAACATTGTGAGGAAAAGGAACATTTTAGCTTTACGAAAGTTGTTTATTGATAGTAATATATCACAGTAAGGGGAATAGAGTAAAAGTATCTTGAGAAACTGCTCCCCTGCATCAACAAAATAAATCTTGAAGGAAAGTACTGGAAAAGCAACACCTTCCATATTTTAAAAGAAGGCTAGTGACACAAGGAATGTGCTACTGGGATTAACCCATTTGTAGCAAAGAGGTGGAAGAATATGGCAAGCAGAGTGAATACTACAAGTATTGTGAGGAAGAGAAATAATATTATTGGCTTATTAGAGCTGTATAAAATCAGGGGGTAAAATCTGCTTAAAATATTGGTTCACCTGAGGTGTCTTACAGCTTTCAGTGTAAATAAAAGTCCTAGAAGGTCTGGATACTGTACAGAAAACTCAGGTTTTCTGCTACAAGCCATTTTTATTAAAATGAATCTGTGAGAAAAATGGTCATGGGGCTGGGTTTCTAAGCTGTTATGTGAACGTGAGGTGCATCCTGTCAAATACACAGCAAATACAGAGTGTTCCCCAAAGACATACAGATGTGTTTGAAGGGGTTTTTATGCAGGTATATAGGGGGAATATGTTAACAAAAAGCAGACATTTAACCACAGGCTATGGTTTTAACCTGCCATGCAGTATGGCTCCTAGTACATCATCCTTTTCTGGGTCTTATATGTGCCTGATGTAGGCTACTAGATTTCCTTTGGAAGATGAATTGTTCAGTAAAGTGAAGCAAGTTTTACACAGAATAAAGTCTCCTCAACCAAAAGACTTTTGCTGAATATGTTGCATAAACAAGTGGACAAATACATCTTATAGTGATGTGGAAACTCACGGCTGACTTTTATTTCTGAAGTATGTCGTGCTTTATCCAATTTGATCTCTTCTGTTACTGAGTGTCTGTAATTACAGTATTGCCTTGGCCCTGTCTTGCAGTTTTCCAAAACTGGTCTTTCAACATATGTTCAATAGGGATGTAAGCTTCCAGCTTTGCTAATATATCAGAATGGCCTTAGTAGGAAAAGAGCACTAATTGGCTGCCCATCACAAATCATATCAGTGTTGTTCTGCTGGCTCAGATCTCACAGCCTATCAAGCAGTAGACAGCACATTTCTCCTTTCTTATATTACAAAACAGGAAAAAAATAACTGTCTTTGTCTATAGTATTGATAACATTTCACATACCTATCATAACCCATTTTATTAATCTCCTGTAAGATAAATTGGTTTTATACTTTCAATTTCTCTTCATACAAGAGACTCTTCATTCCTCTTATCCTGCTTTGCATCTTTTTCTGAACTGCCACTAATTCTGTAGTATCCTTTGTGGAAAAGGTATGACCAATACTTTGCACTTTCCTAAAAATAGTCTCAATATTGATATTTTTAATAGTAAGTCTGTGTGTATGTATAGCCTATATTAACTTTTCCTGCAGGCTTTTTCTATCTTTCTCTTTTTGCTCTATTTTGCAACTGCTTCTTGAAAAGATTTTCTAAAGATATATAAAGTTCAAATTTCTGCCTTCTTTCCTTTATGCCTCAGTATGTTCCAAGCAGGATCATGACCAGAAGCAGAATGAGTGGGAGCTACTTTTGCCAGATTATTGAATCAAAAGGGCTTGGAGTGCTTCTATAAAGGGAACATCACCATAATTAGCACTCCTGCTGTTATCCTTAGGAGATGGAATGAAAATGGGAGGATTAAGGTAACTCAGAGCATGACTAAAAGTTGTTAGGTTTTACTCTGTGTGCTTGCTTTACAGATCTTAAAAAAAAATGTTTTTAGCACAATTGATTGGGCAATTCTGGCAGACCCAAAATTCAGCTCTAAGAGAACTAAATCTAATTAATTACGTGACAAAATATAAGCAGTTATTTATGAAAAGGAAACTTATGTAGAGAACACCATGGAAACATATTGTTAAATTCAGCAATAACATGGCTTAATTTACATGTTAATTAACTTTAACTATACCAAGTCTACTCCTGATAATTATTAGTCTGTTTAGCCAGAATACACATATGTTGTTTCTCCTCTCTCCAACAGACCTCAGTGAAAAGATTGCAAATGAATATGAGAAACTCTATTTTTTCACATGGAGCAACTTTGTGTATAGCGGTTGTTCGGCTGGGAGATGAAAAGATGGAGGACAAAAAATGGCCTTGACAACTTCTGGAGGAACAAAAATTATCTTTATAACATTGTTTTCTACATTTTACAGGAGGAGCAGGTCTTGTGGGAAACCAACAGCATGACTAAGAGGGAATGGGTCAAAGTGAATATACAGCTACCAACAGGGCTAGAAAATATAAAGGTATGAATGAAAAAGGCATGTCCTCAATTTTTGAAGATGCTTTACTTTGTTGTTTATAAATCTTCTAGGAAGCCTAAAAATTTGTTAAAATTGTGTGTATCTTGAATGTCTTGCTTTTTTTTCATTGCTTCAATATGAGTAAATCTCTGGTGTTACCTCAACAAAACATCTACACAAACATGACGTGCAGAAGCTGCTGGGCTTAATTAACATGCAAGAAAATGAATACAAATCTCATCTGATTTTAAGTAGTCATCTGAGTCCAACTCAGGTATTGCCAACTCATTTAAATGTATATATACTATTAAGTGAGATGCTGTCAGTGATCTTTGTGGAACTTCAGTGAAATGATGTAAACCACTAATTGAGAAGATACCTTCTCCTTGAAATTTCGGGCATAGAGGTAAATGCTAAATTGCAACTTCTTAATTCTTATATGAATTTACAATTTCCATTTTAAATAATTTTTCCTGTACACTTTTTTTTTTGTAGTTCTGTAAATAACCATCATATTTTACTGTTTCAGCAATCAGCTGAATATATAATCTCTATGAAAGGACAAAAACTAAGCCCACTCCAGAAATTGATGTTTTGACATGTATAGAATGAATGCATTTCAGCAAGCCAGTAGGTTCTAAGTGTATGTTATTGCCTGTCTCTCCTTTTCCCACAAGGATAATTTTGAATAAACAAGCAGATGTGTAATTAAGCTACTATAGTATCTAAAAATAAACAAACAAAAGCCTGCTCAGTTTATATGTATATAAGTAGGAAGGCAAAACGAGGTATTCTTGTACAAAGACTGCAAGGATCCCTTGCACTTAGGGAAGGAAACATACTATCTTTAAAATTGTGTTTATTTCATATTTTCAGCACAGCATTCTGCGTTTTGAACTGGTAGAGCGAGAATGGAGAGTATTAGAAGACTTTTGTCATTTTGAAGAAATTGTCTCTAGCGGAAGATAATGACACATAACTTATTTTTTAGAAAGACAAATACCTCTTGAGATTTCACTCCAACCTAATTCCCAGGCTTTGGGGAGTGTGTTAGACCCTTCTGCTTACGCCCCAAATCACATCTGTTGCAGTTTCCTTCTGTTTTGCCAGATAGTCTTACACCTTGCTTTCTGACTCTTGCACATAACTACTTTCTGAGACTCACACTTTGGTCATGTCCCAGCCTGTCAAAACCCACAAATTCATTTTTTATTTATTTCTCCAACTTCTACTCTTGTTTCTCAGTGCTCTCTTTTATTGCCATCCTAATATTTTTGATGAATCCAAGCTTTCTTCCTCCTGCTTGCTGCTTTAACTCAGGTAAAAGAAACCTGGAGAGCACAAATTGGGTAATTTCATTGCTTTGAGTGCCAGGAGAGCTGGGCTCCACCTTGGAGCAACAGATGTTCTTCTGGAATTTCATTGCTATAAATCAGCTTGTGCTAAGTCTGCTCAGAGCAAGGCAACTCCGTCAGAGAGACAAATGGTCTCTGAATCTCTGTGTCTATGTCAATAGCAGTAAAATAAGCAGGGCAAGGGCACAGGCCCAAGATTGGTGTGTGATAGGCCAAATAACTAAAACATCAGCATGGTTCCTAGAAAGGTTTTGACCTAAGAAAATGGCCACATCCCATCCAGTGCTCAGAACAGTTCCAGGATTACAAGCAGGTAGGGAAGAACCCCACTGCAGAGACTGCGTGCATCCATTTTATTTTACATGATGAGACAGTTATCGCTTGTTAAGCTCTGCTATGCCAGTTGGTGTCTGAGGACAGTCCTCAGCCCAATTTATGTACCTGTAACTGGAAATTTTTCTCTAGAGCATCTGCAAAATGAGATTTTGCAGACACTTCAGAAAGGAAGATGGAGTCTTTGGGATATTACATTTCAGGACACCTTTCTAAAGCACAGAAACATTACTACTTTTTAGCTAAAAATTTATGAGATTAGGAGTTTTTCTTTAAAATAGACCTTTTTTTTTTATTAAACTTCAGCTTAAAATTTTCTGTAATTTCCACCTGAGATAGTCACACTAAATTTCAGATTCTGACTGGAAATTTATCATGATTCTCCAATGGAAATTATGCAGCACTTTTTACACCTAGAACTGCTTTGTGAAAATAAAAATCAGTTTCACTCCGTTGTCTGTTAATGCAAATACTTTAACTGTAACAATTTACAGCTTATGTTTAAAGGAACACTCCATAGCAGGGCAGGTTTCATCTGCCTGAATAGCATCCAGCTCTTGGATGCTGCACCATCAGAGCCACCAGCTTTCTGCTCCTCAGAAGGACCCACCTGCAGCGATGGGCAGTCCGTGGTGCCTGGATCAGCCTGTGCCTCTCACCCGGATTGCTCTGATGGCAGCGATGAGGACCCAGCCACCTGCTGTGAGTGAATCCCATTGCTTTGGAGGGAGACTGTGCTGAAGAGTGCTGTGAAACCTAAATGGTTCCATTCAACAAATCACTAAAAAAGTATTTTAAATTTATATGGCTTCTTTTCCCCAGAATATTTAATGAAGTACAGGTTAGAGAAAATGTTCATGGCATTTTCTTCTTTCCATTGCTTTCTGTTTCTCTGTCGGCCCTCAGCTTTGTGTTTTATATACCACTAGTAATTATTACCTCAGGCCTGAGCCCTAGGGTATATCGCCATGTCCTGCAGCCATAGGGAGGAGGAGGAGAGAAGATCCAGCAGGCAGCAATTGTGCAGCAAGATTGATTTATTTAATTATTTTACAAACTCTTTTATAGACTTTTTTCTTCATAGTCTAATTGGACAAAGTATCAGCCACCCCTTGGGGTGATTGGCTAAAATCCTAAAACATCCATTATCAAAATATTTTCCTACTATACCATAAACAAGACTTTTCAAGGTTGCAGGTGGCTTGGTTGTTTACATACTTTGCTACCTCTTCTGTGAGAGAGAAAAGTCTCTCACGGATTTAGAAAATAGCAAGAAAATCCTTGCTAGCAGCATTTTCATATCTACAAGTAATTTGTTTAATAATCTGCTGAAATGCTACATTTACCGTATTTTTGCTTAAAGGTACTCCTTACATACCAGTTTTATAACCTCTACTTCCCTAATTTGCAAGGGAATGAAATTTGTCCTGGGATTTGTTGTTTGAACAGTTTGCTAATTTAGATGGTTTGTGAATTACCATCAGAAAATGTATTGTGACATGATATTTGCACTGTGATACAAATCACCACAGAAATGGGCCACAGTTCAGAAGCTACATCTTCTTCATTATATTTGCAGTTAAAGGTAACTTTGTTTAGAAGCCACAGTTTCTACTGTACAATCAAGCGTAAGAAGAAAATAAATAAAATAACTGAAAAATGTCTGTAAAAAATCTGAATAATTTTAGATCTCCTTGTGAAAATATCTCTAGAGAACCTATCATTTCTACAGTTACTATTATATGGCATGCATCTGTGTGTATGTTTGCCTGTGGTAGTAACACTTAAGTATATGTTGCAGATACAAATGTGAGCATATTTAAGATACTGGTGATATATATTGCTGCTGGGAGGTACCAATTAAAATTTCGTGTATTGCTCGAGGTAGCAGGATGAAAAATACTGATAATGCTTTATTTTCTAATTGCTTGATGAGACTTTAGGAACTGTTTGTGACCGTAAGCCTTTTTTTAACTCACAGTCTGAATCTTTAATTTTTTTCAATTACTTAAATAACCATCTGGGAACCAACTCTGAAACAAGTAATATATGCAAATGATGAAATAACATTTTAAATAGGAAGTTATAAACTGTTTTGTCTCTGGGTAGGATCTAAGCAAACATTAAAGTCTGTAGGGACTCTCCCTCTGAGAGGTTTTTTTGATTTTTACAAGGCTTGACCCTATGCTGCTAGCTCTGTGTCTGTCGTTCCTCCACTGGTAGAAGCGTGGAGAGTCCTTATAAGTTCTTTGGGAGGAATGGAATGAAGGTGAATTGTACTTTCAAAACTGGACTTTATTTCTCAGCAATTTAGAAATCCCACTTCATAACAATGAGAGAGAATTGTGGTGAACAACTGGAAATAAAAGAGGATAATTTTTAGGTTTAAAAGGATGAAGAAAAATAATTGTCACAGTTGAAGGGAGCTTCTAACCAAACTACACAAAGTGAAAATAAAGATAACTCCAAACACTTGCAGGCCTGTGTCTCAGACATTGACATTGACACTGGGTAACCAAAAGATTACAAATTACGTAGTTCTACTCAGTATTTTAAAGATCACAGTAGGACTCTTGGGAATATTTCTTCCATAAGGCTGATGTGGATGGGTCAGAAAAAATGGAGATTGGGCAGAAGAAGGAAAAGTCAGAATGGCCTGGTGGTTTCAACACTGTCCTTTGTGGAATCCCCAGAATTAAGGTGCTAGGACAAGGACTGATGAGAGCCACAATCAGTGCAAAACCCTCTTCAATAGCTCTGCCTGGTGTTCCGTTCTCTGCTGCTGCTTCTGCAATTAACTTTGGTTTTTCTACTGGCACTGATTCTCCACTAGCTCCCTTCAAATTAAAGAAACTGTGACACTCAGTTGAACCTGAGATGTAGGAATTGTTTGCTTAACTATGTGTTGAGATAGTCACAGTTTGAAGAGGTATAATTTTGTTGGAGCAGTGCACAAAGTATACCCATCCCCCCAAAAGAGGGTGGAAAAAGGTTCTTTTCTAAAGTATAAATAACCAATAGTAGTTGCTTATTGCTCTGACTACTGGCTGAGAAGAAGGAGAAGAAAAAAAAATCCATCTTTAAAATACCAATAACAATGGTTAAAGTTGGCCCATTTTAATAGATAATATTGTCTTGGATACTTCCCACACTCCTTTTTCAGGAAAGAGAACCCTAATGGAATTTAACTCCTCAGCAGTTTGTTCAGCTTAGAAGATTCATCTTTCAGACACTTTCCACGGTTTTGAGAAAAACAGGTGTAAAGAAAAAATCCTCATTTATTTTTGTTCTTTTATTCCCATTATATCCATTTTCCACAAGATCTTTATATTGTCCTCCATGATGTTTAGAGTTCACTATACTTATTCATATTGATTTTCAGTAAAATTTCCTATCTGCTACAGTGATGCATATTTTAGCCTTTATTAGGTCTTTTAGCATTTATCCTTGGACACATCCTCAGTAGTTTCCTTTGATGAAGTGCTCTGTGATACTGAAAGAACTGACAGATCTCCTGAATGAAAACAAAGGCAGACAGCTGTTACTTAATGTAAAGGATTCCCCTCTTCTAAGAGTTTCTTTGTTTCATTATAATAAGGAATTAAAATAATGTTTCTCTTTGGTCATTTTGACTTGCCATGAATAGTATTATAATAATACAATTTATTACAAGAACAAACACATATAGGTTTTGAAATGATTCCTAATCTTTCTGTTTAATCTCTGCTCATTTATAGAAATATATATTTAAGTCTATGAGACTTAAAAGTCTCCAAAATTAGGAAATTGTCTAGGAAGCACTTATGCACATGAGTAACCATCTTTATTTGAGTAGTTTTGTTAAAATCAACACATCTAATGAAGCAACAAGTTAAGAAAGTACTGATTTTACTATTAAATTCTACATTTTCATTATGTCTTTTTTGACACCTCTTACTTGTGATCACTTCTAAATTTCTTATTTCAGTGAATGACAACAAATTATGAAAACCTAGTTAATATATTCAAACAGAAAATGACATGCAGTACTTAGATAATTTAAAGGACTATAAAGATCCCTTTCATGCTGATGCCTTTTCTTTATTTACTGCCTAATATTAAGGAAGTTTTGCACTAAATACTGTGTCAAATAACTAATATTTCAAACACTATACTTATTACTATTTTACATTATTTATACATAACCTTCACAACACTTATAAACCCATAAATAAAGTGAATCAGTAGCTAGCAGTCCTAGCAACTTGGAAACAAGTCTAGGAAATACTTGTTATTTTCAAGTAATATCACACATTGATGTAGCAGTATTTCTAGAAATTACCTGCTCATCAGCATCCATGTAAATTCAAAATTATTGTAGGGTGGTGTCATCCTACAGGTATTTCTGAAAGATGATCATTTCCATTTAGCTTAAATAGAAACTTTATTAAAACACCCATCTTTACCTCTTCTGCTTTTAATTTAACACCTCTAGTATTACCTTAAATATTCTCAACTTTTCATAGGATTTGTATAATTCATGAATATGGAATACATAGAATGAAGAAAACCTGTATAATTTTAAAGCCATGTACCTTTTACTGCATTTCATTTACTGTATAGCAATTTACCATTGCAAATC
The DNA here is from genome assembly GCF_000738735.6 of Corvus cornix cornix. Lineage (NCBI taxonomy): Eukaryota > Metazoa > Chordata > Aves > Passeriformes > Corvidae > Corvus > Corvus cornix. The sequence goes on along the minus strand of NC_046333.1, from coordinate 19,591,500 downwards.
CTTGAAATGTTCCACAGCAGATGAACTCAGATGCAAATATTTCTATTACCATTCGACATTAAGGTGGAAAGAGCACTTTTTACTCTGAAACACTTGTTTTACTAAACATTTGTGTGTTTTCTGTGACACTGAATTTGCCTGAAGTTGTCAGTAACTGTTCTTTGATCTGGTATGTGCCTGTGGAGAGCAAGAAGCTGAACCCATGTTATTTTCACCGACTTGGTTGCTGATGAGTCCTGTGTAGCACTGCCTTTGTGTTTCACCAGAACAGCTCAAAGTAAACATGATCTCTGCAAACCAAGGGTTGACATGAGATTCTCTTAAGCTTTCTTAACCCTAAGCAAAGGGGCTGAGTAGTTTCAGAAGGAGACGAGGCCATCTCACCTGTGAGAGTTATGAGTCATCTGTCTAATGACTTACAACATAAGGAAGTTGAGGCTGGATGGCCTATGGCCATCTGTGATAGTTCTGTATGAATCCTTTAGCAAATTCTAGATAAATAAAACTAATCACAAGCTGGTAGGGGAAGTGCACAGACACTCAGAAAGAAGGTATATGCCCTTCACTTTCACAAAATGACATAAAATGTTAGCCAGAAATGACAAAATATTAATGACAAAGAGGTTCTTTGGTTTCTGTTCATACAGATAGCTGTTACCTCAAATTCCAAAGAAGTTTAGGTGCTGCCACGCTGAATGAAGGGACCAGCCCACCACATTCAATACTGTTATTCAGGGAAACACCAAGCTGATGGAGAGACCATCTGAGTGTCCCCATTTGTGTTCATTTGATTGGACTCCCAGACTAGGATTGAAAACCTTTATGCTGTTGCAGGCTAGCAAAGCTGCAATATGACTTGGCTGGTAACCAAGCCTAGTTAACAGAACTGCTTTATTTTCCCCTGGGAGGATCATGAGGAGCAGGGATAAATAGACTAAGCTAGTCAAAGAAAAAAGCATTCCCATTTAACTTCCCAGTGCTCTTGAAATATGTGCTTCGTTTCCTGTTTCTTTTTTTTTTTTTAATATGTTGAAAAGGGTTTGTATTAACTGAAAAAATAACTTCAGTGTATTTGATGGCTTTAGTAACCTACACTTATTCTTGAAACTCAAAAAGTTTTTGGGGAACAATTTTTCTTGGTTGCATCATTGGGTTTTGTAGAAATGGTTTCATAATTCGCTCCTTGACTAGTTAAGATATAGCCACATGAATATAGTCACTGATATATCCACATGAATAAAAAAAAAAAAAACAACCAAATTTGACTTATTGTTAAAATGAAAGCAAGTTGTGGTTTCCTTTCTATTTTCCTTTCTGTTTTGCTGAATTTTAAATAGATAAAGGTCCAAAATAGAGAATTGACTCATTTTCCATTCAAAATGTCAAAAATATTTCTGCATTTTGAATCCAGTGAAATCTTCCTAGTGATATATGAAACATAAGCTCTGGTGCTGAGAATTGCAGTAGGAAGGGACATAATATATCAGAAAAGAGCTTTATGTCAAACTTAACTGTAGTATGACTACTCAAAAACTATAGGCTGCGCAGGCACTTATTTTGCAACTAAGTGAATAGTGAAAGATTACCTATAATCACTTGAAGGTTCAGATTAAAATGTTGAATGTTTGATAGGAAAGGCACATTTCTTAAGGTTTATTAATGTTTGAGGAATGAAAAAACACACTGAGAAACTGTCTTACTTGGATTTGGGTTCCAGCCAAAGCACAGAACTTTTCTTTCAAGCTTGATTAAACATTTACAAGTACCCCTTAAGTTTTTAGAATTAAATAGGGATAAAGTTTAAGTTCTACTGTTCATTTGGACAAGTGCATTTCACTCACAGTTGGAGTGCAGCTGTTCTACAACATATTTACACTTTTAAATTGAAGTATCCCTTCCAGATACTACATAGGGGAAACTCTTGGATTTGGTAATTGACTCTGGTCAGTGTTTCTGCATGACTGGGTGCTTGTGTAGAGCTTTAAATTTCAAGTGAAAGGTGTAATGAAAAAACGTTTAGCATCTAAATGGTGGTCAGCATTATCATATTTTATTTGCTCCCCACCACGCAAGAGAAAAAAACCCAAACCAACCATCATCAACAACAAAAAACCAAACCCAAGCATGAACGACAACAAACAAAACACTGAACTGCACCACCATGAATGTTCTACCTTTATAATTGTGTTCAGACTCGAAGTTTGAAAAAATAACTGGACAAAACCAATTTGATTTGGGATCGTGTATGTGCATATCTTTTTTTGCCTGCAACTGCTTATTCGTTCAGCCTAAAAGCTGATGTTTATTCATTTCTTTCTAAGTTGATGTTTATACATTTCTTTCTACATCTATAGTGTTAGAAGAAATTTTACTACTGGCTACCAATGTAAGAAATGCTGATTTCACCACATCTCTCTTCCTGTTGAACATCAAGGGCAGAGATGGTCTCTGTCTGGTCACACAAAAGCTGTTGTTTTTATCATGATGACAAGTCTTCTTAAGGTCCTAAATACCTCTAGCTAAAAGCAAAGAATAATTTTAAAAAATGTTTCCATGCCAAATACATTTAGAGCTGTAAAATATTAGTTATTAGTACCATCTTGATTTTAGTTTCATATTTAAACCATTATTTTATGGGGTTTTTTTTCTTTGGTGCCTATGGGGTCATTTATTGATGTATTTTTGGATATCACTATGCAGACACTGCAGTCAGCTGTTTATGCAGAAGACCTTTTGTGGGGTTAGGGAGGCCAGGAGAAAGAGATATTTAAGCAAAGAATATTTTCCTTTTTTGTGTCACATTGGTTCTCTCAAGACTGCTTAGCTAAGGAGAGCAAAATGCCTAGACATAGTATTAATTGCCAAAACAGATTAGCCTTGGATATCAATTTGCATATTCAACCTTAATGTACTCTCAATTGAAGTCTAATTAAAAAGATACCTTGTGAAAAGCATGACAGTGTAATTAAATAAGTTAACCAAGTTTCATTTTTAACTAAATATACTGCACTAAACAGAAAACCATGCACCATCAAATTTTAATGTATATAGTGAAGCCAGATAAGAGACACTGATATTTGTGGTTTATTTTGTACCTTAAGATTTAGCTGCTCAAATAACTTCTTTATTCCTGGGAAACTCTTACTATTTAGCTTTGCGACAATAATGCTGAAAGAAAGATGCATTTCATTTTGGTTTTGTACAATCTGAAAGTTGGAGTAATATGTATGATTTTGTCTGAGGCTGATATGATCAGATAAATGTGCTGTGGGAGCAGAAAGTGGCAAATACAGTTCTAAAGTAATGGTTGCAATTCCAATAAGTGACCCCAGGAGTTAAGTGTAGTGCTTTGGGAAGCTGTTCTGGACAAGGAAAGACAACTCAGAGTATAGAATTTTCTAATCAAAATAATTATTTGTACTCAATAAATGTAAGAGTCTGTGAAATTTTTATATAACTTAAATTGGTCTAATCCATACCAACTGAGAAAATGGTCTTTTACTTTGCAATAAAAATTTCTAGCTGATCTGAATAATTCATAAATTTAAATCTCATTTTCAAAAATAAATTAAATGAAAGCTTAATTAATCTTTGCTTTCCATATATTTCAAGCTCTAAATACATTTGATTTTTCTTACACATTCATGACTAAATTACCAGTACAACTCTTCTTTAAAAAAAATTTAGTATTATTGGTCTTTTCTTTGATATAGTTTGCTCTCTTAAAGGTTGTTTGTTTCGTGGTTCTGAGTTTGATTAAGAAAGGAAGGGCCTGCCCGACCTGTTACCTGTATTCTAGAACATTTTATCCATCTGAATAACCTGGCAGTGCTTCTTCAACACTCTTAGTACATCTAAATACACAACAGTCAGAGTTGTGGCATTAAACTGTTGCATCAAGTTCACTTATTGATCTCTTCTTGTTGTTGCTCTTCCCACAGCTAATTACACCTTGTGTGATTTTGAGACTGACCTTTGTGGATGGAAGCCACTGAGCAAAGGTGATGCTGACTGGAACATAAAGAAAGAACAGGCTCCCCTTGACAGAAAACTCCCTGGCAGAGGTCATACAAATAATATGGGCCATGGTGACACTTCTTTTTTTATTATTTTTCTCCTTCTGTCATGAAAATTCCTACTTGTAAATGGTCACAGACTGATAAAAACTGGTTTGAAATGGGTGCCACAAATAACACGGGTAATGTGTTACAGAAAGCCGGTCTGTTGGAGATGCTCTTTCCTAGCTGTGATCTAGTTATCATGTCTTTGTAACCTCTATTTTTAGCTGGCACAATCAGTGAGGTATGAGACTTAATGCAGTTTTTTTGAGATACCTGCCTTTGAACAGACAGCTGACTTTGTGCATAACCATTGTTTACCCAATATTCACATAGGGGCCATTCTTGGAAGCATTGTATACAAATAGCTTTTGAAGATTGCAGTTAAATTAATCCATATTGTCTGGGAAAAATAGAGTGAGTATAATTTCCTTTAAATAGTCGTCCTTCCTTTAGCCTATATTTGCCATACAATGCATTCAGCTGGAAAATAATTTTATTCCAGAAGAGGGCTATTAAAAATATTTTTCCAAAGTGAAATATCTTATAGCACACTGCATAAAAATAAAACTGGCAAGCATGTTTATCATTGTCAAATAATACTGGCAAGTATTCTGTGACTTTAATCTTATTAAAATGTATCTATTGCACTGCTTCCAGTGGAGATAAAATTACTTTAAAATCTGTGTAACACTTCAGAACCCCTTTAATTCAGATTTAATTAAATGTATATTATCTTCAGCCAGAGCTCTACACTTCTCTTCCATGTTCATGTTAAAGAAATGTGACATGTTAAGTGTTCCGCCTCAGGCATTCAAAGGTATAGGAACTGCAGGATTAAAATTCACCTGAGCAAACAGCAGTGGGTGCAAGTATGTGTGCATGCTATAGAATGATTCTAACTGAGCAGTCATTTGTTCCACCGTTCCTCATGTGATGAAACACATCGAAGTTGCTACTCACTTTTCTCAGCAGCTGTTTGATATTTCATTTAATGTTGTCTCTGTGAGTGGCACTGGATCTGCATTACTGCATTTTATGTAAACACTACGGTGTTACAGGTTCCAAACTCTCAAAGCTCCAGAGGGGTGCACTTATCTGCCTGTGTCTTTCTCTGCTCCAGGTGCTGGTGAGATCTGAGGGGTAACGTGGTGAGAATGAAGGCTGCTGGCAGTCTAAGTAGCATGTTAAAATCACCCATAAGGAACTATGCGGTGCTTCACTGAAGCTGCTTTGACACCTGAATTATTACAAGTTTGGTTCAGTGTTGCTGCAGGTTAAAGCCTCAAGCAGATTTGGAGGTTACCATGCCCCACCTCACAAGTCCAGTAATGTTGCATTCCCCACATGAGTTAGCTGAAAAGGTATTTCTGAGGTGGTTTTGTACCCATCTATCATAGTGCCTGGTACAGCCACGACTTTCTCTGGAATCCTAGAGTCTGAGCAACTTTTTGCCAACATTAAACCACGATCCTTCAGGTTGCAAAAGTTCCTTTTAGTACCACAGAGTGCTCATCTCTCTCCTCTCCTGGGGAGGGCAGCAGTAAATTTTGATTAATGAAGATCTTAACAAGGCTACTGTAGAGCCTCAGCTGCAAATTAAAAGAGGGTCCTTTGAAGTACCCTTGCATTCCAATGAGGGGAGCTTCCCTCGTGCTGCAGAGTGCAGCATTCCTGTTTGTACAGGGAGCTGGAATGGTCCCCTCTTTGTGCCAACCTTGCTAAAGCGGTGCCATTATTCATGTGGGGCTGGACCTAACCCTCGGCTTCATTACGTATCCATGGGAAATAAATGGCTAAGGAGTATGACTGCAGCAGCACAATAGCTGATTTTCCAAGATGTAAGGCAATATGTGTAATATCAATGCTCAAAAAAGACTGAGCCTTTAGTGTTGTTTTGCATAGACTTTCATGAAAAAGTCTCAGTATTCAGCAAAGGCATCACTGACGGCATTCAAAATATGCTGCTTTAGGGCCCCTTGAAAATGTTTATCCTTCCCTACCTTTGTCTGAAGCACATCTGCTGTAGTTCAAATCCAAACGCAGTGCATTTGCCAGAGTTCAGATTAGATCTTTAATTAAGCTTTCATCCCCACTAGCACAGACAACAATGTCAAGTCTGTGGACCCCATGAGAAAATATAGCTTATTCCATTGGCTCCTGTGGTCTGCAACATTGTTAGCATGCTTAAAAGTGGCTGGGCTGTGCTGAGAGTGAATATTGTACCCTAAAGGAACTAATTTCAGGTTTAAATTTGTTTGAAACATTATTTAAGCCAATTAAAATGTGTCCTTTAGGGATCTTGGCTGAGCTCTCTGTTGTTTGATCTCCAGGGTGCTCTGTGTTGCAGCTCCTCAGCTCTCCCCAGTCCATGCAGAGAGTGGATGGGCAATTTGTGAAGGTGATGGTTAATAGTTTGTAGTGCTTTGAGGCTGGAGATCTTAAGGTTTTTGCTTGAAGAGAGCAGATAAAAAATGCTTCCAGCAGGTCTGCACAGTAATGCTCTCAGAGAAACAACATCTGAACTCCCTTTGAGGGGCTCCGTAGTCACTTCCTTGGGTCTAGGTGCTTGCAGGCACTATGACAGGGTAGTCTTAGTAGTCTTAGCTGCCCAAATAGCCTTCTTTCCTTCTCCCTCTCTCCTTGTGTTTGGTATCAGTCATGATAGTTTTACGAGAGGGAAGAGCCAGGAGCATTTAGCAATTCTGTTTTGTCTTTGCCCACACAGACACTGGTTGTCACAGCCTGTTACAACACCCTCCTCATTATCCACAGAGACTGAACTGATAGCAAAGCAGTTTAGATTGTTCTGATCTGTGAATAAGCTTTATGTGTCTCATGAAGCATATAGTTACCTCTCTGACGTACCTATTTGCCATTGGAGAATGACATATTTCTCATACTTTAAAAAATTTTGTTTATAGGAACATTCATTTACTTCAGTGGATCACATCAGATGAACACAAAGATGGCCATGTGTCATCTGGAAAGCCCTTTCCTTGTCAAGCTGTCCCCTGGGCTCACCTGCTGCCAGGTAACCGCTTGATATTAACATTAAATATGTACATCAAATATGTAAATATGTACAGCAACTATTCACTACAAGAAAACATTCACAGCTGTACTTCTATTTGTCCTTTTGGCCCCTAAATAAAATTAATAGATACTGTACAGTTTTATAAATTTTTTTCCTCTTTCCTGAGGCATTTTTGTTTCCTATTCTATAACTTTTCAAAGCTTATGCCATATTGGGGAGAAGTTGTGTAGTTGTTATATGGGTTTTTTTCTGATACTGTATAATCTCCTTCTGATTTAAAAAGCAGAGAAAAGAAAAGGAAAGACAGAGAAAGCTTGCCAAAATAATTTTTTTTTTTCAGTGGAAAAAAGAGGCTTTAGAGAAACAAAATAAAATCTAGACTGGTTGCTTAATTTTTCAGACTCAGTGCAGAACAGAAACTGTTAATTCCATTTAAGAAAACTTTTTTCAAAAATAAAAATGTCAGAAAAGAAGGAACTGCACTTAGAAGGCCCAAGAAGTAGCGGAATTTTATTCCACAGGATCTAGGCTTCTTAGGTTATATCTCATCTAAGGGACCAGAAACAAGTGCTAGCTTAGCTAAATCTGTTTTACTTGAAACTGTAGCTCACTTGGGACTGCACGCATCAGTGAGTTACCACATCTCAGCTGAATAGCTACAACTTACAGCTGAGGACTGGAAGGCTCTGAAACAATTCAAGAACAGTGCCTTGCTGTCATTTAAGGTACTCTCACAGTTCTTAATCTTCATGTGACTTCTTAGTGTTATAACACATTAGAAATAAAACAGATGCAGGATAAACTCGAGCAGAATGCTGCCGCAGGGAACTCAGAAGGCCTGAACCATCCCATCGAAGGCCTGGGACACCCAACAGCCTTTGTAATCACAGTGCATTTGTTTAGACAGTTTCATCTCTCTTTTGTTGACTTTGATGCTGAGTAGGTAAGTACCTTTCAGATTCAGGTTAGTTTATCTTAGAAACCCTTAAGACAAACTGGGCAGCACTGATATGTGAATCAATGAATTATTCTGGTAAGATCTATTGCAGAGTTTGGTCTGCATTCAAAATAAACATGAATGCAGTGGGGATGAACTATTTTTCTCTACTTCAAAGTCAGAAAAGAAACATTTTTTGTCATAAGTATGCATGTATTGAATGAATTTAAAATTCTCAGATTCAACAAAAGCTAGAGCAAGTTCTTACCTAGCTGTACATGTCTGTCAGGAGAGTGTTTCTGAAGATTGGAAGCCTGGCTTTCTGCCACATTTTCCCTGCAGACTTTTATTCTGGGAAGGAGCAAGGAGTCGCAGTTGCTCATTAAGATGTGTTATGTTCTCTGCCTATAAATGTGAGATGATGCCCTCTGTTGGATGTCCCACTGAGAGGATAAAAGTATCCACATAAATAGATCTATGTTCATTATTAGCTTTACAAGTTCTTTAGCTCCAGTTGTTAAAAAAAAAAAATTGAGTTGAAGGATAACAAATTTATATTGTGCCTTTCTGGTTAATTGAAGTTTAGAAGTAACTTCTTTCTGCAGCTTCTTTTAGCTGGGTCTTTTTGTAGATGTAAGCTAAGAAACATCTTCATTAAGCTCAAGGTTTTGGAGTTGTGGAAGCAAATTTCTAGTCCCAGCTCTCTGTTTACAACTCTTTAATGAACACAGTAGTCATTGTATAGTAGAACGTGTAGACATAGAGAAGGAGACTAACACTATTTCTTACTTAATGAAAGCATAAATTTGTTTGAAAAGCTGTTTGATAGACAAAAGCCATCTAAATTGTTTAAAGTTCTTCAAACAGCTCATTTTGGAAAGTGTTTGTATAGTGCTGCTTTCTACTTCTTAAGTTTTTTGCTGGGGGAAGGAAAGTTGCATGAAAGTATTTCAATTTATTAATAAACAAGATTATTTTATATAAGACATGATTTTCATAAGTGGAGGTAAAAAGAAACATTGAGAGACTGAGTCTACCAGACATGAAGCCAAAAGATATTAAAAAAGTAGCACTGTCTTTTAACAGGAATATTTCTGAATGACTGATCCAGCTCTCGTTTTACCTTCATGAAGACTCAAATATTATCAATATCAAGGCTTTTGCAGGGAACTAAAGATACTGCAGTTGAAGAAATTTTAGTCTTTCACTATGTAGACAAGCAGAAAGGACTCAGGGGAAAAGAAAAAAAATTCGTCTTTGAAAATCTTATTTCTTCCCCTCAGTTATGAGCTGAATTTTTGCCTGGGTATTATTAAAAAAAAAAAATATATATATATATCTATATATATCTATATATCTATATATAGCAGACTTACTCTGTGTTCCCGGGGAGTGAACTGTGATTCCCACTCTTTTCTGATCTTTTCTGCCCCACAAGCAGCCTCATCCACCTACAGTTATTGTTTTTTCCTCCCATATATTGGTCAATCTTCTTGTTTCAGGAGATGAATAGATTATTTTAAAAATCTGTCTTCAGATCATATTCATTTATGTTGATTGTGGGAATAAAAGATCGTAAGGTTTCTTTCATATGAGAACCTCAATGATTGCACTTCTGAAATTAACACACCTATGAAACTGTCATATATTCAGCATTTGTAAAGAAAAAATATTTGCGAAGTTTCGTAATGCTTACTAAGGTAAAGAAGTTAGGGGAAGGTGTATCATTCAGTCTGCATAAGTTGATAGATACAAGCTCAAAGTAAATTGTAAAAGTAAGCTTTACTTTTAAATATGGTTTTGTCTTTAGGCATGATACTGCTCCTCAACTTGCTGTAATTTCAAACATCCCCATCTTTTATGCCAAGCCTGTGTTTAGACCTGTCATGTCATTCTTTGTTATAATGTACATATATTACTTGGTACTGAATTTCTTGCAGATTGATTATATCATTTTTTAAAGCTTTTCATTAAAAACTCTTTCAACAGGTAAGATTTTGGTACTGGTTATCTCAGGATTCCCAGCTTTCTGTCTTTAGGAGAACTGCATTAAATGGAAGTTTGGAAAAATTACGTGACATTTCAGGATTGCCTGAGATGAATTGGACAAAAGTGAATATACCTGTGGAAAGTGCAGCTGAGGAATTGCCTTTTCAGGTAATTAGAAATCACATTTACATTGCTTTCAAAAAGATATTTTACTTTGGCCTTTAGAATTAATTTACTTTTAATGATGAAATATATAAAAAGAGAATCTCTATTCTTTAATGCTCATATGAAAAAAGAATTTAATTTAGCTTTTTACATAGGTGCAAATATTAAAGAGCATAGCCATTGTGTCAGTATTCTATACATTAGAATAACTTTTTATAACAAATATCAAGGGCCCCTAAAGATTATTTAGTTCCAAGCCTCATTGGCAGGGACACCTTTCACTTGACCAGGTTGCTCAGAGCTCCATCCAGCCTAGTCTTGAAAACCTCCAGGGGTGGGGCATCCACAACTTCTCTGGGCAACCTGTTCCAGGTGTCTCAAAGTGTAGGATTTCTTCCTAATATCCAATCTGAGCCTACTCTTTTTAAGTTTGAATCCATTCCCCTTGTTCTGTTACTATGTGACCTTGTAAATAGCCCCTCTCCATCTCTCTTGTAGGCTCCCTTATGATACTGAGGGCTGCAATTAGGTCGTTCCGGAGCCTTCTCATTTTGGGGCTGAACAAACCCAGTTCTCCCAGCCTTCCCTCATAGGAGAGATGCTGCATCCCTCTGATCAACTTGGTGGCCTCTTTTGCACTCACTCCAATGCATGCTGGACACCCCAGAGCTGGGCACAATACTCTGCATGGGGTCCCACAAGGGCAGATTAGAGGGGCAGAATCCCCTCCCTTGCCCTGCTGCCCACACTGCTTTTGATGCAGCCCAGGCTTTCTGGGCTGTGAATGCACATGGCCGGGTCATGTCCAGCCTCTCATCCCCCAGTACCCCCAGGTCCTTCTGGGCAGGGCTGTTCCGCATCCCTTCATTCCCCAGCCTGGATGGATACTGGGCATTACCCCAGCCCAGGTGCAGCAACTTGCACTTGGTCTTGTTGAACCTCATGAGATTCCTATGGGCCAGCCACTTCTCAAGCTTGTCCAGGTCCCTCTGAATAGCATCCTGTCCTTCAGGTATGTCAACTGCACCCTCAGCTTGCTGTCACTGGCAGACTTGCTGAGGGTGCACTCAATCACACTATGTCATTAATGAAGATATTAAGTAACACTGGTCCAAATACAGATTCCTGGGGGACACCACTGGTCTCTGATGTTCATGGGGACTCTGAGCCATTGACCACTACCCTCTGGATGTGAGAAATTCTTCCTCATGCAAACAATTCTTTATCCCCTGAGCAGTTCATCCATTAAATCAACCTCTTTCCAATCTAGAGAGAAGGATGTCGTGGGGGCCATGTCAAAGGCTTTACAGAAGTCCAGATATGGGACAGCCATAGCCCTTCACTGATGCAGTCACTTCAGCACAGAAGGCCACTGGGTTGGGCGGGCAGGAAGGACTTGCCCTTGGTGAAGTCATGCTGGCTGTCTCGAGTCACCCCCTCTCCTCCGCGTGCTTTAGCATAACTTATAGGAGGATCTGTTCCATGATCTTCCCAGGCACAGAGGTGAGGCTGACAGTGCAGGAACTTCAATTTGCAATCTGTCCCTATATTTACTGTACCACATTGCTAACTTCAGCAGGTGTAGTATACATGGACACAATTAACAGTGTTGTAAATCATCATATTTGGTAACCATGAATAGCTAATTTAAAAAGATATGTAATTTTTATCTGTTCCAGCAGGAAGATGATTCATGCAACAGTGATGACTTTTACCAGTTTGATTGAAGCTAGGTCATCTCAGTTGCATAACTTTCCCTAGGTAAATGCAGTTACAGCTTTGACAGTTGAGGAGCAGATTTCTGACCTGATCGAATCTCAGTTGTAGTTTCTCCTGGATCATGTTCAGAGTTGGTTGTAGGCACAATTTAGTTCCTGTGCAGATGTCATAAATTAAAAAGGAATATATAAATGTGTGTGTGTGTGTGTGTGTGTATTTGTGTCTTTTTATCATGTCACCTTTAAAGAATTACTTATTTTTCTGTCTTTACAGATTGTTTTGCAAGGTACTATTCTAACAACACATGCTGCTGTTGCTATTGATGATATCGGTATATCAGAGGAATGTGTAGTTGTGAATAGATCACTTCCAGGAATCAGCCAGGAAAGTGAAGGCAAGTTTCATGGTTTTCAATACATTTTCCCCAATTTCTGCTACATATATCTGTGACTTGACTAACTTGAAGATACCTTTAACAAAGTAGAGGATAATCTGAGAAAAAAGTCCATATGCTGTAATCTGTCATCTCCCTGTAAGTGTTCCATGCTGCATTGGTTGGGTCTTTGAGTCTGCCTATGACAGACTAGATGATCTTTAAGGCTCTTCCCAATCCAAACCATTCTATGGTTCTATAATAAAGGTTTTCATCCTTGTGTTATACACTAGCTGTTATGGGAAGTTTGCACTAATTCTGCAAAGTGAGCTCTCGTGGGAATTTCCTGATACTACTTACTATGTAGTACCTGCTCACATTCACATTTGGAGGCAGAAGCAAAGCATCCTGTATTTTCCACTAAAGAGCAAATTCTGCTGCTTTACTTTTAGGGCAAGAGGCTTGTCCCATCATTACTGCTAAATATCTGACATATAAGGAATGCCCACCAAACTTGTCCTTGTACTCACACTCTGTAGTTTTGAAGTGCCAATGGATGGAAATATAAACCAACGAAACCTTCTGTCAGACTGCTGGTTCTGGTCCTCTTGATGCTACCAGCTGCTTTTCAAAAATGGCATGGGCACATATGCAGTCAGGGGTAATATTGATAAGTTATAGCCATCAGGTATCTGGATTTAATCCTGAAAAATTTAAAGGCATAATAGAGAACTTAAGTGTTGTGTTTTTAAGGCTTTTATGATCCCTATATACAGTTGGGTTGAAGTATTTAGAGAAACATTAATTTGCTTTCATTATTTTCCCTACAACTGCCTCATTTACCCATTAATCACAAAGATATTGTTCTTAGAATGGAGGTTTTTTTAAAAAAATTCCTGTCTGGATAGAAATATGAGTATTTATAAAATTTAGTTTAAATGAAAGAAATGAAAAGCTGCACATCATTCCTCTCACTTACTTTCCAGAAATCTACTGAAGAAAAACCAGCAGACCCTGGCTTTTTTGTTGCCACATTAATTGAAATTTGGGATGTTCTCTAATGTGTAGGTTGTGGTGCAAGGTAGTAGTGGTGCAGCACCCAGCCTGGGCTTCTTGCAGCTTTCATTGTGACCTGAGCACAGAGATAGCACAGCTACAGCAGGAAGGTTTGGTGAAAAACCTGCTTCTGGCTCCAGGGGAAAGAGCAGGGAGCCGTACCAGCCTCTCATCTCTGAACAGGAGCCCAGCTCTGTAACCCTAAGGTGTATTGGATAAATTTTCACAAAAAAATTTGAATATTGTGGAGGGTAAGATATAGTTTAAGACCATCAGACATTGAGATCAGCTGTGTTTCTTACCAACTGTGGTATAATCTAGCACACTGCATAGGTGGTGCTCGCTTCCTTATGCTGAACAGGTTGCTATATTAAAAGAAGATAAAAAGCACTTCTAATAATTTTATATATTTGTGGTTTTACTTACATGTCCTTTTCTGATTTTTAAGGGGAAACAGAATCTGCAGATGCTAATGCTTCATCTTTTTACTGCCCAGAGGGATCTTTCTCATGTGGCGATGGGCAGTGTATTTCATCTGACAAATTTTGTGATTTTAAGCCTGACTGCCCAAATAACCATGATGAAACCAAATGCCGTAAGTGAAAACTTTAAAATCTATGTTGTTAAGCTCCTGTGACTGGGTTTCTTTGTCCTATTTGCAATGCTTTCATGACTTCATAAATCTTGCAATTTAATTAAAAGTAAAAGCTCTTGAGAAACAGTTACTTCACTTTGATTCAGTTCCGTGATTTTTTCCCCTCTTATTTTCTGTAGCAACTAATTCCCTCTTAGCAATAAAACCAGAAGAGAAGATTTTGATTAATTATTTAGTAGAAGCTGCTGCTTAAAATATAGTATTTTATTTTGTAATTCTAATGCACTGGTCACACACTTGCATTCAAATTTTATATTTTATATACTTACTTTTGATGTGAAGATGCCAGAGCTGTACCACAGCTGTACCACAGGCCTGGTCACAGCTATAATTTAAGCTGAGTCAGAATTTTCTGCTTGGTTGTGCTGTGACTGCTGTCAGGGCCACATGCCTGGACTTTCTCTGCATGGAAGCAAACACGTGGGAAAGTAGAGGGAAGTGAAGCATCTCAGAATCCCTCTCCACTGTACAGTCAGCAGGGAGCTCGGAACTGTTTCAGGGTTTCTAATATGTAGCTTCAAAAGTCTTTTTGATTGATTCAGTTTCCTGCTTTGCATAAGAAATCACAGTTATACTTTGCACTTTTGAAAATGAGTCTCTTGCTTTGAACTATCAACTTTGCTGTACAACTTGTGGTACATTTTCAAAAGGAGTTGCCACGAGCAATATTTAATGCAAGTTTTCTTTTTAAAAATAGGACATGATGCTTTCTAGCACATTCAACACAAATGACAGAAATATTGTAGACAAGATCCTCAAATTATTTTCAGTGTCCTGTTATGCATCAAAAAATGTAAACTTCTTCAGAGATGCTAATACAGTCCAAATTCACTGTTTATATTTTATGGTTTTTACTTGGAGATTGAGAGTTGTTGCTCAGGTAAACAAAAATCTATTTGACTATTAGCAGGTAAAGGAAATATTTACAGCTTCAATTAAATTTCTCTACTATTTTAGTATTGCATTTTTCTCAGCTAGAGCATTGGTATTGAGGGTTATAAGTGTTTAGAAGGACTGGTATCCAAAATATACAGAACTTTGAGGTATAAAACTGCATTTTGTTATATTAGATAACAGTTTGCCTTGCTAAAATCAGAAATAACTATTAAATGTTCACTAAGCAGAATATCCTTCCTCTTGTGGGCCAGAGTAAAGAAAATTCTGATATTACTGTATCACAGTTGAGGTTGGAAGGGATATCTGAAGATCACTAAGTGGTTAAAAACTACTCTGCTCAAAGCAGGGCCACCGGAGCAGAATGCCCAGAGCTTGACAGAGTTAGGTTCTGAATATCTATGAGGATGGAGACTACCCAGCCAGTCAGGACACCCTGTTCCAGTGTTTGATCACCCTTACAGAAAAAAAGTGCCTGTTGCCCCTTCTCATTTCACTGGACACTACTGAGAAGAGTTTTTACTTCTTTACTCCCTCCCTGCCGATGTTACTCATATTAAAACTCTTGTAACACTCCAACATTTTTTTAATTTACTTTATGTTTTTTCTACTTTACTTATGCTTACACACCTTATCAGCATTGGGTTATGATAGATTGGATTGCTCTCCCATTACCCTTTTTAAATTCAGGTACTGGGTATTTGTTCTCTGACAAAATAATAACACTTCCAAATCAATAGTTTAATTAAATATGTTCTAAGTAGATTTAGCTGCCTGCAACTTTCACTGCACTGTGATAATGAACTGGTAGCTTTTAATCAAGAAAATTAAGATCTGCTGTTTTTTGTGGCTATTTATATTTCCTTTTAACTATTCAGCCTGTGTTTCCATTTCAACATTACGCATTTGGGTGAAGAAAAATGTCCAGCAAGGTGTTTCACCAGTCCTAGACTGGCCTTAATTACAAGTTGCCTATCTGGCAACTGATTTTCTCTTTCTTTTTCCTCTAATTATATGACTGAAGAAACTTTTATTATACCCAAGTCTCATTTGTCAAGACAATACATTAACAATGCCATGCTAAAGGTTAAACTTTGGAACCATTATATTTATGGTGATCTTTGCTCTAAGTATATTGCTGACTTATAAATCATTGTTACTGCTGAGCTGGCTCAATGTGTGCTAGCACTACAGCTTGTAATGTGGGAAGCAGAATGCAGGTACACAAAGGGCCCTGCAAGAAGTTTGGCAAGTTGGCTGTTTCCAAGCAATAAACTTGCCTTTCAGCACATTAGTCTCATGGTCTACAGCACTAGAATAGCTCTTAAAATTATTTTCAAATAGTATTTCATCATCTTCTTGCTTATGTAGTGCACCATTACTTTCTATATTTTCTTTGCATATTCCTGCACTTGGATGCAAGCATTTCATATTTCTCAGACACTTTTCCTTATTTCCAAACTTGGCTAAACATAGATTTTTGATCACTTCACCTTTTCCAGCTACATCGTTTCTTTCATCAATATTAACATTTTTTTCCACAGTGTTCCATCTAATAGTGATTTTATGCACCTTAACCTTGTTAATGCTTTTCTCTTTGTATGAGAACCAGGCAGGGATATTACATGGGCTTAAAATGTCTTTCGAAATATGTTTCATTTAAATCTTATAACCTTAAATTCCAGTAAGATGATTTACTTAAGTGCTCAGGTCCACTAAGTCCACCAAATAAGCAAGGTCTCCATCCAATTTTCTTATCTCTCAATATCAATCCTTGAGACATCTCTTGATTTTCACTTCCACTCAAAGGAGTACCTTTTTTTCTGTCAGGCCTGAAAGAATTCAGTTGAAGATTAACACTTCTGGGACTGCCAAAATGTTTTCTTTCTTGAGTGTTGCTACCGTTGACTATTGTATCACAGATGAAGAATTTACTATGGTCATAAAGCTTTTATACTTGACTTCCATGCATTAAAGCAGAAGAGAGAAGTGACAGCCTTTTTCAAACTGCAGATTCATAGCAGTGACCTAACATACCTATCACATTGTGTGCTTGTGCTCTGGAAGATGAATGTGCAGCGTGAGTTCTATGGTCTACATCCTATGCATTTGGTGGAGTCTAAATGTTCACTTTTGCACCCTAAGAATTATGTTGATAGAATAGGAATAAGATCAGGTTGGAAAGCAATCTGGTAACAAATGTGTTCTTGATATTCTGTCTGACCTTTATTAATTTCTCCCTTATGATCTGTCTTTTGTGTCTGTTAATTTTTTTTTTGCTGTCTACATATTGTGTGGATTATCAGGAATAATTATATGGGTTTCTATATAAAATAAACACAAAATAATTTACATTTATATAAAATGATTTACATTTATATAAAATACAGCATATTTTCACAGGTTTATCCATGGTCACATGCTTTGAGGTGCTCCAGCATGACCTCATGCACAGTCACTGATGTTTCGAGGTATACCCGTTGCAGCACTGACTTACCCACAGCCATAGATACTTTGAGGTGTACTTTCTCCAGCACAGACTTACCCTTCAGAGTTACACCTGCTGCCACACAGACATAACCATGGCCACAGGTGCTTCAAGATGTACCTGCTCTGGCACGGGCTTATTCTCGACCACAGACACTCCGGGGTACCCCAATCTCACATGGCCTCATCCACAGGTCACAGTCCCTTTGACTCGAGTCCGCACTGGAGTTCCAGCCTGTTCCTCCCAGTACAGCAGCAGCAATGACCTGGCCAACTGCCAGCAGGCACATCACCTGTGTTGTTATCAAAACACTCCCAGGCACAGTAGAGTAAGGTGACAGGCAGTGCAGCAAGCAGTGAAAGCAAGAGGCAGCCACTAATGAGCACTAGGCTCTAATAAATAGTCAGGAAAGCAGGCCCCATGGCAAGCACAGGATTGTGCCAATTAATATCTAGAAATCAATAAAAGCTGTAAATTTGATCCAACACATTCCAATCAAACTTGTCACTGTCTCAAACCCTTTGAGCCACATGTGCCAGAAAGGACTGCTGTGGCTGAACCTCATCTGGCAGCTCAGCCCCACATAGCTGCTCACTTACTCTCCTGGTGGGATGGGGGAGAGAATCAGATGAGTAAAAGTGAGAAAACTCATGGGTTGAGATGAAGACAGCTTAATAGGGAAAGCAAAAGCCATGCACACAAGCAAAGCAAAACAAGGAATTCATTCACTGCTCCCTATGGGCAGGCAGGTGTTCAGCCATCCCTGGGGGAACTGGGCCCCATTACACATTATGGTGACTTGGGATGGTCAACACCACCACTTGGAACATCCCCCACTAGTCTGTCGCTGAGCATGACACCATATGATGTAGTCTATCCCTTTGTTCAGTTGGGGTCAGCTGTCCTGCCTGTGTCTCTTCCCAACTTTTTGTGTATTCCCAACCTCCTTGCTGGTGAGGCAATGTGAGGAGCAGGAAAGGCCTTGTCTCTATATAAACACTGCTCAGCAATAATTAAAATATCCCTAAATCCAGCACAAATCCAAAATACAGCCCTTTAGCAGCTACCATGAAGAAAATTAACTACACGTCAGCCCAAACCAGCACACATATACACACAGTATTGTTTTGTATTTATGTCTAAATGAAAGATGCATTTAATAGTTATTATTTCTATGGTGTACAATTTAGGGCAGCACAACCATGTTAAGGCTAGCCTTAAATTAAGTAATTCATAAACTGGACGTAATCTATATATTTGTACAGAGTTTTATGTACCTGAATTTGAGTTAGAAGGCAAGCAAAGAGAAGGATGCTCATGTTCGTTCTTAAAAACTACTTTTGTAGCATAATTGTTTAAAGATAAATATTATTTGGTCTCTAATGGCTACCTTCATAAAAGTAATAAAAAATCTCCTCAGTGTTATAAGAAATATTCCCCATATTTTCCATTACTAATCTTGGCAAAACATAAAACTTCTGCTGTAGTTATATAGTAACTCTTTCTAAATCTACTTTTTAGAGTCAAATCTTGCATACCAAAATGGCTGTCTCATATGCTTGCTACTCCATTTCAGCCAGACAAATCAGTAATTTTTGAAGGTGAGACCAGAAACAACAGCCAGATCAGAAAGATGGGCTTAAGTCCAAGGAGTAAAAATATTACCAGCTTGTAAATTGAAGATGCCTAATACTGGAAGTGCCTAGATAACTGCATAAGAATCAGTTTATGGAAGTTAAATGGGGAAGGGATGGGACTAAAATCCCATCTGCAGAGAAAGGACAACATCTTTGACAGTGGAGGAGAAATGGCTGCAAAAGCTGCATTGCTTGAGCTTGCTGGTGTAGGAGAGAAGTAACCATGGCACTGGAGGGAGCCAGGGCAGGAGGGACCCAGGCTGCTCTGGGAGAAAGACTGAGACCAGCTGATTAAAGTGCCTCTGATACAGTGTCAGGAGAGAAACAATAATGGAAGATTAAATGCCTCAGAAGAGAGAATAAAAAAAGGAGAGAATGGGAATGAGGAACGCGGACGTGGAGCAGTGATGTTTTGGGAGGGGTTGGTATAAAATGTGGCCATGAAGTGACAAAGAACTGAGACTGCTTGAGAGGACCTGGAGCAGGGAGCTGCTTGTGGAAATGAGATAAGAGAGTGAGGATTTCCAGTTTTCCAGTGATTCTAGGACTGAGATAAGGGGTCACAGAAGAGCAGTTGTGTAGTAGGTAAAACAGGAAGTAAGCTGTGGAACAGAAGAGCGTTGAGGAAAGGCCGAGGGCATTTTTCTGACAGAGACCCCACACACTTTCAGAATTTCTATAGAACCCAGAAGTCTTAAGTCTAACTTGTCTACTTCTTTCAGCAAATACCTATGTAGTATTTTTTGGCCAAAACCTATGTCTCATTGCATAGTTACTCTTATTTGGTTTCCAGCAAATTATTCAGTGTGATGACAAATATTGAATGAGCTTCAGTGGCAGAGAAAAGAGGGTGAATAACAAGAAGACCTGAATAGGGACTATGGGATCTTATTTTTGTGTAATTCAGTAAAAACAGGAGCTTCCCCTTCAGTTTCATAGAATATTTTTAGAATTTTATTTTCCTCCTGTAAAAGTCTCAGTGTTTGTAAGTCCTGCAGCTGAGTTAGGAGACACGTAGTACCATTGTTGTTAAAAATGTTGGTGCGCAGTGAAATCACTAGAATTATTTATAACAAAAACCCTTTACTCTGCATATTTTGCCTTCCTTACATGCAAAGCTATTTCTCATTTCACAAGTGATATACACCTCTGTGTTATGTATAAGTCATGTCTGTCTAATACTAAAAAGCCCACATGACTGAAATCAAAAAGAGGTCTGTTGCAATTCCATGGCGATTGAAATGGATTTCCCAACAAAATTTAGCGAAATAAAATGTTCTGGAGTGCTTTGTTCCCCTAGCTATCTGTAGAGCAGACTACTATACCTACTTGTTTTAAACTTTTAAGTGTGGATTTTTTGGTTTTGGTTATTTTGTTGGGGGTTTTTTTGGCAGGGGGAGGTGGTAGTGGTGGTTATTTTTTTCAAAATTGTACCGGTTAATATTTGGAGATTAAAAGTGAGGGAAGGGGAAGCTCTGCCTTGGATTTTGTAAAGATCAAACTTGTTTGATCTTCAAGTAGTGACTTGTTTTTTGTCTTTTGTTTGTTTGTTTGTTCCAGTTAGCATTACTTCTTGCTGATGAACTTTTGCATTAATTTTTTAACTGGCCTCTATTCAGTTTGTCACTGTAAAAATTAGGCCAATGCATCTACAAAGTACGGTGTTATTTGAGTGAGCGTATATAATGAAATTAGTAAATAGTAGCTGGGATAGAAAACGTAAAAATGGGAAGAAAGATTTGTGTTTCAGTGTGTTTGTATTATAAAGAGGGTTAAAATAGTTTAAGATGACTGTGTGTAGAGTTAAACTGGTTCCTAGAACTGATGATAGTTTTATTTTTGCCATCTAGCAATAAGTTCCTAAATTTATCTTTAAATTGTGGATTAAAAATTAGTGTAATGTTTATTGACATATTGGACCCTTTAGAAATAGTTTTTAAGTAAAAGAAAATATTATAAGCCAGTAATAATGATGATATCTCTTCACCTGGATTTTTTAATTTATGATGCATTCTGTATAAATTTACACAAGCTGAAAGACAAGGAGATATTTTGGGGGTTGTAGAGATTTATGAACTTCCATTCTTGAAGAAATGTTAATATCTTAAACACTTGTTTTTAAAATACTGTTTTGAGCAGGACTGTTTATTAAATTCCTATTAGGTGTCACTCCGCTAACAGAGAAACTGCACATCTGATTTGCGGAGGCGTTTGAATAAAGCTCCTCAAAACAGAAAAGGCAAAAGCGCTTTGCATAAGAACCCAAAATTAGGAAGAAATCTAAGGTTTTGTGACAACAAGTCAGCTCAGAGAAAATTGAATCTGTTGAAGATGTAAAGGCAGCTTTCTCAAAGCATCAACAAAGCCAACCACTCTCAAATGCTATGCTCACAGTATCACTGATTCCTTCTTGATTAGTGAGGGAGCTTGTTAAAAAAGATACTAAAAGGGGCAGCAAGGAAAAATGTATCCAAACAGGTGGCATGGATACCACTAGAAGTTAAAAAGCATCAAACAAATGGTTGATGTATTTTCTAAATGAAAAATATAGAAAAGATGACGAATTTTGGTAGGTTAAATGTAAAAACACAGTAAGGATGACAAAAGAAGTTTAAGAAACACTAGCAATAAATTAATCAGCATGTGAAGAGAAGACAGCCTGGCAGAGCCCATAGGCTCATGTGATGATTAGAGTATAAAGACAGCATGTGAGAAAATAAAAGAAAATAGGACAAAAGCAAAAACAAAAGTCTTAGGATAGAAGGCAGATTAGTTTGTATGAGTTCACTGTGAGAGAAAGTACAAAAGTACCCAAGCAAAAGCCTTTTTTTCTGAATAATCTGTCTGAAATGGAAGTGCCAGTCGAAGAAGTTATGGGACAAGACATTTAGAAAATTGAAGTGTTATCAAGCATCAAGATCCAAGTGTGTTTCACCCAGGCTCTACCAGTTTGCTCTATTCTTGTATTCTTGTATTTTCCCTAGGTGTTAAATAGTTGGTTTGAGATTTAGTTGAAGGTTTCAGGGTTATTTTATCTTAGTGTACTCATCCATGCTTAAGCTAAATGGTCTGGTGCATCCTTTCTTTTGTGTTTTGTCTGTGTTACAAGTTACAGATGCAAGAAGTCTGGGCTCAGACTTAACAGTTTTATCTTGTTTACTTGCCTCATTTGGTGTAACCATCTGTGTCCAAGGTCTGTCATATTCTTTGTTGCTGTTCTCTGGGGAATATGTGATGGTTTCTTCTATCGAGTAAAAAGCAAATCAAAAATAGCTCTCCATATTCCTTTTTCATTATGTTCTCTCTGGAGATTTTCAGTCAT
The DNA here is from genome assembly GCF_000738735.6 of Corvus cornix cornix. NCBI lineage: Eukaryota > Metazoa > Chordata > Aves > Passeriformes > Corvidae > Corvus > Corvus cornix. Next base: position 19,569,170 of record NC_046333.1, on the reverse strand, counting down.
TTCTCTCATGCCTAGGTCCCTGAATATTTGCAGATATATTTTGTCTTCCTTTTATTCTATCAAAACATTCTGTCAAAAAACTCCTTCCTTCTGTTTTTTAGTCACATTTGATTTGCATCACTTTATCATTGGCATTTCTGACCCACATACACCATATGTAGAGCAAACTTATATTTTCTTTGATCTCTTAAACATTATTTGTCCTTCCACACTTGTGGAATGTTTTTTGTTTTAAGCTAACTGTGGATTTTTAAGTGCTTTGCTTAATAATTCACAAAACCTTCTCTTTTTAGAAGCTATAGCTACCAATATAACTAAGACGCCTCATTAGTAATTTTTCATTCTTTCTAAAAAATTATACATAACTTAGTGTAACATAGTTTCTAAAGAGAAAAGCAAAACAAAACAAAATCAAGCACAACAAATTAAAAAACCTCCCATAATTTCCATAAATAAACACTGATGTAATCTTATTCCCCATGAGACTTCATATGATTCTGATATGTGCATATTCTACATACCATTTTATGACCATAGCATAATATGACCACTGAAAGCTGTGATAAGAATTATAAAATAATGGCAGAATTCTGACAGTCATACCTGAATATTTGCTTTATTTATTCTAGGTATATGACTAATAAATTATTACTTAAAATCTTTAAATAATTCTCTTAATGTTTTCCATTTAGTTACATTTACAGGAATAAAAATATGATTTTGTGATTTAATGAAGATTTTTTATAAAATGCAGGAGAGGAAAACCTGATATAAAGAAGAAATTCTTTACTGTGGAAGTGGTGAGCCACTGGAACAACTTGACCAGAAAAGCTGTGAATAGCCCATCCCTGGAAGTGTTCAAGGGCAGGTTGGATGGGACTCTGAGCAGCCAGGTCTAGTGGGAGCTGTCCCTGCCCATGGCAGCAGGGTTGGAACTAGAAGATCTTTAAGGTCCTTTCCAACCCAGATCATTCCATGATTCTATGTTTCTTCATTGTAACATAATCAATATTATTCAGTTTACATTCATTCATAAATGACACCCTTCCACTCCTTTATTTTTCCTTTATTTTCTAAAATATTGCTGCTCTTTTAATTGAAGAATTGAAGAATGCAGCTGATTGCAGCTTTTCAGATCTTTTTCACTTCAGTAGTTTGTGTTTCAGGGATTACAAATATCACAGTACCTCACTAATGCCTGATATTTAACTTTATTCCAATTATGAATAGAAGAAGGATTTTTTTATCATTAGCATACTTGCTGGCATTTAGGAAAAAGGGGATTTAATTTCTGTCTCCAACAAAAAAAAATCTTGCAGAAGGTTTGTTGCTGCTTTGCATGCCCAATGTTCTTGCTCCATACCAGGAGGACTGTGAGGTCTTTTGTCAGCACCTCCTTGCCTGCTTTGAGTGCTTTGGCAGAAGCAGCCTAAGAGAGAAGGAGGTGTTTCGCTGAATGCAGTGCACATAGCGATGGCTTGGTTGTTCCTCTGTGGCTGCTCTTTTACTCAGCTGTTCCTAAGCAAATACCTCATGTCTGGTATGAAGCCACTCTGCTTCTCCATGCCCCTTTCCTGGACTTATTTCTAGAATATTGGTGACATATTAGAAACATTTTATTTGCTCTTCATACTGCAAAGCTCGTTTAGTAATGTTTGGTATAGAAATGAAATGTCTCATTCTTTATTCCAGCTGCTGTATGTGACTTTGAAAGAGAGAGCTGTGGCTGGATTGAAACTGTAAATGCAGATGAATTTGACTGGGTAAGAAGTTCCAGCAGTGCTCTTCCACCCGCATTTCAGAAGCAAGCCCCTCCATGGGATCACACCTATAACAAACCTGAAGGTAAGACAAGCCAGGCCTAGAAACAGAGAAGTGGAATAGATAAAACATCTCTTAAAACAGATTTTAAGTGGAGGCCATGAATGCTTTAAAAACCTTTAGAAACCCTTTATTTCTTCAGCCTAAAAAGTTGTTTTCTGTTTTAACAGGTCATTTTATGTTCATTCTGAAGAACAGCAGCAGCATTTCACAAATAGCTCGGCTACGAAGCCCAAAGTTCAGGCAAACTGGATCAAATTGCACACTGTCCTTTTGGTAAGGAATAATTTACGTTTAAAATTCCTGGATCATCTCACATTGTTTCTCTTGGACTGAAATTGAAGTTATAGTCTGAAATAGATACATCTTTCTCTGAAGAATTTATTTAATTTTATTCTGTCAGCATAGAGTCTTCATTGTGAACAATATGCAGATATAACATGAAGCACTTGGAGAATAAAACAGAAACATGACATGACTTTGTTTTCAGGCTCTGAGCAAAATTACAGTAAATGATTGTGCCTGCATATATGTGGGCAACTACCACAGTCTTTTTCCTAACAATTCTTTAGTTAAGTAAATTTAAATATGTGGATTTTTTTCGAGAAAAAGAAAGCATTGAAAAATCTAGTAGGTCATTGAGTCACTTACAGTATCCAAAAGTAGATGTCATCATTTTTAATTAAAAGTCCCAGTGCGATAACTGGTTCTTTGCTTTCCCTTCTCTTTTTTATATACACAGAAAAAAACCCGAAAACAAAACAAATATAAAAACAAAACCAAAAAAAAAAAAAAACCAACCAAACAAAAAAACCCCAAAAACACACACAACAAAAAATCAACCATCAAACCCAAACAAACATCTTCAGTAATTGTCTTCTCAGTGTTTGTGCAAACTTGTCAAAGATGGACAAAAAAAATATAACTGTGATAATTTGTTTACTATGGCCAAATTGGTGCTACTGTTTAATTAAAGATTTGGCCTGACCTTGGTGTTATTAAGTGCAGTTTGTCTCAGTGAGATCATATACATCTGCCATAGGAAGTGGAATTGTCTTTTTATCTGAGATTCATGACTTGAAGTTGGACATTACAAGTTGTTGGTTGTATATCTGCTTCTGCTTCCAGTTTTGTTGTACAATTGCCAACCTAAGTATTTAATAGCTTTAAATGTTGGAGAAGGCAACATGTTAACAATAACTAACATAGATAGAAGGCATGCTTATGCATTCGGTAAGTGTTCTGGTTTTCCTTCTTGAAACTTTACAATTATGTACTGAATTACATTTATAAAAAGACATTACACACCTGAGTGAGCAGTGTTGCTTAATATGAAAGGAAATGTGTCTCTTCAGTTATGAGTTTCAATTTAATGAAGTATACTTCTTCTCTCAAAATTTTCAATTCTTGAAACGAGGCCTAGACTGATAGCAGTCTATCCTACCATCATTCAGAAAATGGATGGAATTACGGGCACTGTGGACTTCCTATGTATCACAGAGATATAACAGAAAAGGTATTGGTCATTGTAACTGATGTCCATTTTCATCACTTGTCTGCTTAACATTCTTATTTTTATCATTTTAGGTATTACAATTACGGACAGTCAGTTGGGGCAGCAGAGCTGCAATTGATTGTGGATGGGCTGAAACAGCCTACTGTCCTTTGGAGGACGTATTACAATGAGGGAAATCAATGGTTGAAGGCAGTCATTCAGCTTGGACGCCTTCCACATCCTTTCCAATTTTCACTTGATAAAATCAGTCTGGGTTTTTATGAGGGTGTCTCAGCCATTGATGATATTAGATTTGAAAACTGTGCTCTCCCGCCTCCAGCATTAAATTGTGAAGGTCCAAATCACTTCTGGTGCAGAGACACAAAAGCGTGTATTGACAGTTTATTGGTCTGTGATCTTGTGGATGACTGTGGGGATGGATCGGATGAAGACAGCTGTAGTAAGTACTTTCCACTATTGCTTACTTATGCCACACAAAAATTGACTTTCCAATTCATCCCTGGACAGAAAGAGTGCAGAATTGCTACAGCCAGTAATGATTCCACTGAATACAGTTAGTGATGAAACAGAATGATAATTTTAAACTTAAATGCATATGATGAGCTACAACTGAGGGTAAACGGAATTCAATCTCCTTTATCCAAAACAATTCTATTTCTTTAACTTGGGTAAAACACGACCATTCATTACAAGTTTATTTTAAAAGAGAGGATTTAAAGTCTGACAGTTGTTTTGGGTCAACGTGATATCTTTGATTTTACTGACAGAAGTACAGCAAAAGGTGTACTGATGGACTGAGAGGAGTGTATGTCCTGCCTCTTCTTAGTACCTATACTCTACCTATCAAATAATATGTTAAAATATCTATGCCAAAGATAGGAGTCATGTTGGACATATTTGTCCACCCCAAAGAAAGAACTTGAAAGTACTGAGGAAAGCTATGAGTCATTCAAATTTTTGACATTCACCTTGAGTGCTGAAGGGTGCTGTTGATGGTTTTTCCCCTGAAGCATGCATTCATCAATTTTAAGAACTCAAGAACATTAATATAAAATAAAATTAACTAGCATTTGCTTTATCACTTCCTGAGGTAACTAAATTATGCAAATCACAATCAGTTTGAGAAACAGGGGGCACCTTACATGCTTGAGGTGATATCTATCTACAGTAATATTTGCTGAATATCAACTGCTCTAAATTTAAAAGAAAGTGAAGGCTTTCCATCTTGTCTTAGTTTTTCTGCTTGTGGAATGTCTATCCTCTTTATAACCCATTTTGAGGTCTACAATAAGATTTGAGAAGAAGTTTTAAACATCATTAAATGCAACAGCTCAATTAAAAAAAATTGTTATAATCTCAGTTACTGCTTATGAAAAGCAGATGCAAAGTTGGAATGCAAGTTCACGACCTCTGACACATTTTATTGTTTAATATTAGAAGTAATCAATATATTTTGCCTTGGTGTCAAATTAAAAAAGCGCAGTTCTGTTATAAACTCTTTGATTTAGCCTTGATAAAGCTATCGTGTTAATATTACTGAGGATAATAAAGACCTAGACCACAACGTGTTTTTAGGACTACATCTCCCATGCAAAAATACATTAGATCACTTATCACACATACCTACAAGACAGTATGGTGTGGTTTATTTCATCTAATTAACCTCTGTTGATCTGTTCACTTTCAGTTAAAGAACTTTACAGTCTTTAATTTTAATAGTACATAAAAATTAATAACATGGATAATTTTTTCACAGTTCTGTTTATTCAGTAAATTAAGTACAATTTGACAGATATATATTGAAAGATAATATTGAAAATAATTTTTTTATGTACAGACAAGTGTACATATATCCTTCAGAGGGGAATGTCTTCAAGGAGAAGTAGATATGCATTTTTTCTATACATTAGAAATAAATTTTTGTAAGGATAAAAAAAGTATATTAAATCACTATCCCCTTTTGATACTGTTTTTTTATTTTTGACGGTCTGTTCTGTTTACATTTCAGACCCTGACCTACAGTGTAACTTTGAGAATGGGCTGTGCAATTGGGAGCAGGATGTAGAGGATGACTTTGACTGGATCAGAATCCAGGGTCCAACCCCCACAGTTAATACAGGCCCATTAAAGGATCACACGACAGGCACAGCCAGAGGACACTACCTTTACCTGGAATCCTCTGAGCCACGCCAATTCCAAGATAAAGCAGTTTTGCTTAGTCCTCTTTTCAACCCTTCTGGCAATGGAACCTGTGTTTTCCGCTTTCATTATCATATGTTTGGAAAAGAAGTTTATAAGCTGTCAGTCTTCCAAAGAACTGTGAGTAATACTAAGGGATGGCTGTTGTGGTACAAGTTTGGAAATCAAGAAAACAGATGGATCAGACAGACACTCTTCATCAGCAGTTCTAAGCCATTTCAGGTATGATCCGTCTAGGTTGTGAAGTGCTTATTTGCTGCATCGTAAAACACTGAGGGTATATAAATGACCACACAGTCTCAAAGCTATTTGTAACTGTCTGATCAAACTATTGTCCAATCAAACAATTTAAAATTGTTTGTCGGGTTTTTTGAGGAAATATGTGAAATATTTTTGTTCCTGTTGTTACATTAACTTTTCCCCCTAAACTGCTTAATTTTAATGTTTTGAATATGTGTTATTTAAAATAGATACTGGTTTTATTTTTCAAGGATTTGGTGAAAAAATCTTATCCAAATCTACTGCAAAACAGCTTGATTCATTAATGTAAAGACTGTTCAAAAGTCTTTGCCTTACTTTTCAAGAGTTACAAATTAACCTTTAATTATATAATGCCAGTAAATACATCAATTCAAAATATTTGGCTGCTGGCTTAGACTAAGAGTCAAAAATCATTTGGAGAAAGATAGGATTATAATAAGTTACAGCTATAAATATTGACTTATTTTCTCATCTTTTAAATATTGTATCTATTATTTATCTTTCACTGTGTGTGATCTGTTTGTTCCAGTGGGATATTCTGCTGGGTTATTAGAGGAGACATTAGTTCGCTTGATTGTCAACTGGTCATAAAATTAACACCCCCCTCTCCCTCCCACCATATTATAAAAAGAAACATCTTCCACCTTCCTTTTAAATCTGATATAGTGCAATATTTTCTTTAGATTGTTCATGTTTATTTCCCAAAACATTATTTTTAAGTACAGAGAAGTTTTCTCCTCTTTGGAGGAAAAGGCATTAATATTACTGTGGATGCAAAGAGGCACCTGGAAGGAGAGTGTTCATTTTCTGTCAAGATATTTTGTAGAAATATGAAGGCATATAAACATAATGCTATCGAAGCCTCCTTCCCCCCCTTCCCTTAGCTTCCCTTCCCCTTCCCCTTCCCTTTCCCCTTCCCCTTCCCCTTCCCCTTCGCCTTCCTCTTCCCCTTCCCCTTCCTCTTCCCCTCCCCTCCTCTCCCCTCCCTTCCCCTCCCCTTCTATGTTTAGTGGTTTATCTAAAGAGCTATAAACCTACATATCCTGTATTTGACCCCCTGAGAGTTAGGAAGGTCTATTCAGTAACTGAGATGTTTTTCACGTGTTAATGTTGTAGGGTTCTCTGTTGTACTTGTCCAGTTCTGTGCAGGAAATTTCAAAGATCTTATGTTATTTTGATGTAGTTTTGTTTCTCATAGTCATTTTTGAGGAGCATGAGGTGTAAGTTTGATTGTTCTGAAGAAAGAGTTCAAGGACTAATGTTCATTATTGTGTATTGTGTATGTTATAATGGAGCTTGCCTTGTCACAACCTACAACACTTCCACACTCAGAAGTTTTGAAGAGAGCAAGTCGTGTTCTGTTTCTACTAAGTTGCCAAGTGCTGGTCTCTTTGTCAGTCAGACCTTAATTTTGATTTTTTTCTCCTCTAAATGTATGAGATAATCATACATCTATCTCCTCTTCCTCTTCCCTCCCTATGTAAGTAGGTCATTTGTTTACCACATTCCAAGAAATAATCACTATAAGTAGGAAATCCCTCAAATTCACATTTTCAGTTTATTTGCTAAGCATGGGAAGCCAACTTTGGGAGTATATAAACAATTGTGCCTATACACCAACTCCTACGAAAAGGAGGAATTTTCAGCCAAAAGTTCAAAGCAGCAAAGAAAGGCATTTGAGAACCTCTTGAAAGACAGATTCAATTTTGAAAGTTTAGAACTCTATAGGTATGAAACTATAGGCCCTTTAAGTGAATGCTCTGGCAGAAACCCAAAGGCAATAGCAGACTCCCTTGGCTCACACCAGCTCCCAGTAAGCCTCAGAATCTTAATTTTGTCTGGACAGCTTTGTTCTAGCTTCCATTAAACCATGGTGACATTTGCTGCTGTTCCATCAGATGTTTTACACCAGAGTGTTAAATATGACATCAGTGAGAACAATGGAAGTAGCTGGATGAGGAAAAGGTAAATTAAGAGCTAAATTATTTAATTGAAAGGAATGCAGTTTTCTGAGACAAAATTAAGCACCTCTGCCAAATACTACTATGGACAAGTAGTAAAAATGGTCCCAAATACACATGCTTATAAAAATTTTGCAGCTTTATTGATCTCATTTCTCTTCCTCTGCAAAGGATATTATTGGCAAGAAATTATAAATTTCTTTTAGTTGGAAAAATTCAAGTTAAAAATAAATTTCTTATAAACTATTCCTTTTAATTATATGAGATACTTGTTTCAACATGAGAAAACCCCACTGTTGAGTGTCCTTGTCTCTTTACTTGATCTGCATTTATTTTCATCCTGAGAAGTTTACCTACATGTTTTTAGATAAACACTTGAAAAGGTAGTAAAATAAGATTCTCTCCGTGGTAACCTAGTCATATGGATGATGAATAGTGTTTGCTTTTATCTTCCTTGGAATAATCGCATCTAAAATAGTTTCTTCTCAGAACAAAGTGCAAAGATTCTATTTCAACATTTCAGAAAAATTTTGCTCTCTTAGCTTGCTCTATTCATTCAGATTTCTGATGATCCAGAAAAGGAAATGATGATATGTGAAAAATGGCAAAATTCTGTATCTCAATCCTTTTGGACACTGTAGTCTCCTTTTCATCATGCTATAAATCACATACCTTCCATGTCTGTCTTAAGAGACTTAGGGCAACTTTACTATATTGCAAAACACATTGTTAAAAAAGAATCATTATCTTTACCCCCAATACAGTTATTCACTTTTTGCTAATCTGCAATATGTGTTTATCTCTGTAAACAAAGATTGTTATAGATTTTGATACTTCAAAATCTAAGTTATACATAAGGGAGTCTATCATCCTTTTGTGATGAGTTTATAAAGATAAGTTTTGCTTTTTCTTCATTGGCTCTTATGAAATTTAAAAGTGCAAGTACACTGTTTAAGTACATGGTTAACTATTAATGCTATATTTGGTATCATTACTAAAAGTTTTAGTATTCTGAGTATCATATATAATATCTTCCTTGTTCCTTCAAATATAAAGGTTTTTCCACTTAAGTGTGAAAGATAAGGACCAAAATCAGGAGAATAATGTTGCAATTAAGTAGATATAAAATGCATTTGATATTTCCCTATTTTACAAGTAGTAAAGAAAAATAAACAAAAAAATTTCACTATAATAATTTTAATCTTTTTATCAGTTAGGTATTAGCTTAGAAAGGAATAGAATATTGATTGAAAATTAGAATGATACATTTGCTATGAATCTAGAAAAGCATTACAACACAAATATAAAACAACCTTATTTTTCCAACTGCTATTTTTATTATCTGTTGTGCTATCTTTTTGTACTATACAGGTACTTCTTGTATTATGTTTTTTAGCATGACTTTGACATATCAGTTTGGTGTCAAATCCATATGTAGTGCACATACATCATTTACATCCAGGCTGTTACTGTTCATCTTGTCAAGAGAGATAGGAAGGGCTAAAAACCATACATAAAATACTAAGCGGGTAAGGTTACAATCACATAGGCTGTTCTGCTTTTTCACCCTCTACTCTTTTCATTCCTCAGTGAGATGAGATAGCAATTGTTCTTTGGGGATTCTGATGATCTTCTATGTAATAAGCGAAACAGCATCACAAAAATGACTCTTATTTCTGCAATTCTTGCTGTTTCTTGCAATTACTTTTCTGAGAAAAGAGTGGGTTGATCAACAACCTCACCCCAACAGCCATTTCTGTAATGAAAGACTCAGAATTCTAGTGGTAAATGGAATTTTTGGTGTAATTCCATTTTACAAACTATTGTTATAGTGAGTTGGGGTTCTGTTTCAAACAAAAAGAGACCCGTGTGGCAATTTGTGTGGTCTCAGAATGTAATGTCTTTCTTTTGTGCATTTCTACTGGTGATAATTATATTTCATACATGAATAATATGAGAAGACTTAGAGTAAACTAAATGCCCTTTTTACCAATTTGGGACAAGATAATGACTTACTAGTCTTCTTTGTTTGCTATAATATCCTTCAAGTAAGAAAATTTTTTTTTCCTACATAACAAGCATCAAAACTATGGAAATTGCAAGTTTTAGATCTTGTATCCCATTTCACAGCCCCTCAGAGAGAAATTTTCAGTGGGGCTTGTAACATCAATTCTTTTGTAGACAAACTTGTGTGAATTTTTCAATCATCTCTAATCATTAATTGATAAACATTGGGTTGAAATTCTGGACTTCTACTGGTGTATTCCAGAACACGGAGCTTACCAAACTCAACCAAACTTCTTTACATGCAACTTCTCTGGAAGAGTGTGCATTTCTCTTCATTGTCCCAAGGAGAAATATTATTTCCTAGTGTGGAAAGCACAGGAAGAAAGAAAACAAATCAATGTAGTTGTGCATTTACCCATATTTTTGTAACATTAAACTGGGGAAAAAAAGAAAAGAAGTGGAAATGTTTTGTTTGATGCTTTCTAGAGCACTTGGGTAAACTGTGTTCCCTTTAGAAAAAGACATGCTTGAGATTTAGCAGAGAAACATCTAATCAACAGTGTCACAAAGAAGCTTCATAGAGAAAGATTTTTAGTGATTTTTCTGAATACAGAGAATGAGAGGTATTCTGTGAAATCACTAAGTAACACAATCCAAGCAAAAGGAAATAGTATTTTAGGAGGGTCTATTGTGCAGTTCATTGCTGAGGGATGTTTTGGATGCAAGAAACTTCAAATGAAATCAGTAAGTAACTTGGCAAATTATCAGAAGAAATGTCTGTTAAGGGCTAGTAGCACAGTAATGCGGCTACGAACCTCTCACCTGTGATATCCTGCTGAGAGCCTGGGTGGAACCAGTGCACGCTGGGTTTGCTCTTGCTGTGGATGTGGCAGCAGTCCGTGGGGAGACACACATTGCAGTTGGCTGGTTGGCCGACCCTGCCACCGTGCATCTGTGCTCATGCTGTGAGGCTCGGTGCTGCACAGAGCTTTTGGTGCATTGGGAGGCTCACTCTTTTTGATATTCTAACTGTGATTTCAGATTTTCTGCAGTCACTTTCACCTTTATTGAACCAGGTTTATTATTGTCAAGTGTTGTTAGCCTTCTGCCTTGATTTGATTGTCTACTTGCTTCCTTCTTCAGGGCCTCATTTCAGCGTGTTTTGACATACCAGCAGGAGTTTGTTAATATTTAGTTGGTCGGATACATATTTTTCATTAAAATCTGGTGTTGAAGCAGCTCTGAATTTATCAAGGACTTATCTAAGACATTTATTACACCTCTAATACCCACTTGTGACCATTTTTATGTTACTGCTTTTGATCCATTCCCTGCTAGTAATTTCCACACAAAGATTTAGTCAGCATGGATTTCCACTCAAAAAACAGCTTCAATTTCAATTTTCAATTTATCATTCCTCATCTTCCTTCTCCTACTCTTATCCTTTGTACTTCCCCTAATAATCTGCTGGGATTAGTATTCAGGAATTCTTTTTTTTTCTTTTTTTTTTTTACTGTCCTTTAAATGTTACCATTTGATTTTGTTGCTTCTTTCTCCTCCAATACTACTTCAAATAAATGGATATCCACACATATTTGCTTCATCTCAGTAGCTCTTTTTCTGACTATTCTTCTTTGATCTGTGTGATGGCTTCTTTCATCCCTGATACATGTTTCCATGTTGCATGGTACTCTTTGGGCTTTACATTTACATTGTGATGTTAGTTTCTAGTCTGTTTATAGTCATCCTTCTCATTTTTGTTTTCAGTGTGGTATTGTACAGCCTGTGGTTTCAGGCAAACCTACAAAGTTTGCTATGTAGTTGGCTCTGGAGTAAGTCTTTATTAATTGGCTAATATGGACCTTTAAATATCCAAATGCACTGGATTGGGAAGAGACATTTGCACTAGATAAAATATTGCTTAAATTCTCATCCAACCTGACTAGCACATTTCTCCCTATTGTTGTAAAAAATTTCTTCTTTATGTCCAATCTAAATCTCTTCTCTTTCAATTTAAAATCATTGCCCCTTGTCCTGTCAGTATAATCCTTGGTAAAAAGTCTCTCTCAATCTTTCTTATGACCCAGCTTTAAGTATTGAAATGCTGCCATAAAGTCTCCACAGATCCTTCTTTTCTCTAAATTCAAATCTTTCATACTGTCTTCGTAGGAGAGATGTTTCAATAGGAGAGATGTTCCAGTGCTCTGACCAGATTTTGCAGCCTTCCTCTAGACCTACTCTTAAACAGGTCCATGTCGTTATTATGCTGGGGAATCCAGAGCTGGATGCAGCACTGCAGGTGTGGGCTCGCCAGAGTGGAGCAGAGCAGCGCAGTCACCTCCCTTGGCTGGCTGGCAACACTTTTTGTATGAAGCCCAGGGCAAAGCCTACGCAATTCTGCAAGCTATTTAAACAAAAAGGAAAGAAACCCAACCAAACAACCAAACAAATACAATAACCATATACCCAAACCCAAAAAGGTTGCTCTGTTACTGGTATTTAACACTCATGCCTTTTTAGGATGTGTCCTGGCAGTTGTGATGTGCAGAGATGGTTTCAGGGTGTCTGTGAACTGTTGCAGCCAGAGGTCACTGATGTCAGGCCAAATCGTGGATTACTCAATATCTGTCCTGTTGGAGTGTCAATGCCTTTGGTATGGCAGCTCTAATTCTTGCACTTGTATGATCTAAGCTCTCCACCATGTGCCATCCTCATGACCAGCATCAAGCGGGCCAGGAACAAAAGATGACATATCTCATGTCAATTTCATGTTAATATGTCAAGCAGAACTTGTATAGGCTCTAGTTTGGACAACTCTTGCTCAGGTTTCCTGACTAGTCCACAATCTAGGCCAGAAACAATATATATGTAGTGTGGACAATGTGGGAACCAGGGCACTTGTGGGAAGGGGTGAAAAACAACCTTAAGACTTTGTGGTTGGTGGTGAACTTTAGTGGAGGCCATTCAATACCTACAGTATGAAGTAAAGTACCGATTTCAATATTTTCATATTGAAAATGTGTGTGGTGCAATGCAGTATATTCGAAGGGGAAAAAGGAGCATGAGTTTTAATAAAAGTCTCATTCCTAAACATCAGTTTTATCATTTTTGGTACATGGACTTCAGAGCATAGAAAACTGTGGAAACAAGTCACATGAGAAGTCAGGAAAATATATTGTACAAACCTTCAGAGAAAATTTCATGGGCTTAGTTCAGGTCTTTGGGAAAGATAGTGGCCTTTTTTCAGTGCTATCAGAATACTTAATACCATGAAAATATAACCGACTCTAAAAATAGAAATAGTTTATTCTTTGTGCTATTGTTTTATTGATATGCTGTGGAAGACTTGTCATGATGTTGTCAAGTCACAATATGTGCACAAAGAGGACCAAGAATAAGAATTTCTAATCTGTCTTTAATAATGCCTTTTCCAGTGGAAATTGTAATCTTAATTTCATATCTGTCATTTCCTTGCAATTTGTTTTTTCTTGAGAAGGGAGAGGACAAGGGGGCCGGGGTGGGTTTTTTTACCTTTTTTCCCTATTTACATGTAGGCTGCTCAAAGGAAATCACAAAAAGTAAAAATAGCCTTTCTATTCACTACTGAACTTTAAAGTTCTGCCCACATTTTAAATATTTATTTAAATATGTATTTAAATATGCCCACTTTAAAACCCAAAGTCATGAAACGTTTTCACCATCTTTCAGAAACCCACAGCCCACTGAGAAACTGTGTTGGGCCATTTGAACTTGAGGGGCATCATGTAAGATAGGAGTTTTGCTTTCCTGAAAATTAAGAGTAATGTTTCACATTTCCTATTGATATTATTTTATTACTTATCAGCAACTGCTGAACAGGAAAATGAGACTTGCATAACTGCAAGGAAACGAAAAATGTTAGTGACTTTTATCTCATGCCTTAACTGGATCTAGAAGCCATCTTTGAAAATGTAACAGGAAGATTACAAGAAAGCTGTATTTCATTGAAGATTTAATTAAATTTCCTTATGTACTTCTATGCTTGATATCAAGCAGGGAGTTTTAAAAAAAATTTATAATCTTTCTGTTTATTGAGTATGCTTATAGCAGAATTATGAAACAATGTAGAAATTCTACCCCCACTGAAGTATATATCAAAACTCTCATTAATTGTAATGAAGACAGTATTTCGTGTCAGCTCACATGTTCCAGTGATATCCCTATGTTATTGTTTTCTTACTTTGGGAAGTTAGTATTTCTGTATAGCTAAGAAATTCTGTATAGCTAAGTCAGGAAAAATCCTTTGGGTCAAGAAAGGTCCGTATCTGTAGGCAAAAGGTCTAATAGTGATCCCTTTGCTCACTAGCATTTGCTGCTGAAAAGATAATTCACTGTTACCACAAATGTTTTCATAAGCATTGAAAAGAAATCAATGAGTGTCTCCTCTTAGGATGCTCCTTATCTCAGCATGGATGAATTGCCTTATCAGTAAGCACTGCATAGGTCAGATACAAGTCTCTCCATTCAACCCAATTCAGGCTTCCCTACACAGAGATGTGGAAATGCCTTTATGTAGCCCATTATATCTTGACATGCTCTACTGTACAAAAGGGAGGGACAGAAGTACTCAGGTCATAACAAGTCATCATGATCAATGTGGAACACTTCTTTCAGGACCATAAGTCCCAGGTATTTGATACAGTAACTCAGACAGACAGAGTTGTGGTGGGTTTTCCGTTTGTTATTTTTTTGCAGTTTTGGGGTTTTTTTCTTACCTATAAAATGTGAAGGAAACTATGGTTGGGAGAAAAGAAAGAAGACTTTGTATATCCTTGTAGATTAAGTAAAAACTAACCATGAACTTAAGCTGGTTTAGATATAGCTTCCTAATTATAATTGCTATATAGATGTTTCCCAAGTGGGCAGGCTAATCATGTTGTTTTATATGTAAAACCAGAAATTTTTAGGCACTGACATATAGTACTTCTGCAATAATTCTTCCAGTGCTAATATTACAGAGTGACAATAGGGTCTTTTCTCTTGAATGAAATTTTGTGGCCTTAACACAGCAAAGTAAAGACTCCCAGAATATGTAGTTATGAATCCCACCAATATAACTGAATAGTCTAAAACAGGATAGAAATGTGATTCATGCCTGCACTTTAGAGAAATGCTGTGTAAAACATCATAAATCAGCATGAGGGTTCACAAGCTTATAGTGAAGTGTGATAAAGTGCTTTACTGAACTAGAACTAGGGTTTTTCACTATCTTATAAAACCAATCACTGTAAAACATCAAATATTTGACGCAAGATTTTTCATATTTGATGTGTGTAACCTTAAGGGTGTTGGTAACAATTCATTTGGACACCTGTGTGAAAGGACTGTATGTCAACTTTTGAAGTCTTGAGACATTAATTTCTAGAGCATTTTCAATGGTCATGAACGAAAGGGGCTGATGAGCTTTGAAGAAGGGCAGTGTGATCTTGAGCTTTTCAATCGGTATAATTAAAATGATGTGGTGACCCAGTGTTGATAATCTTTCCAGAAGCTGATGCCTGGTCTCCACTTGTGCTTGCTTTTGGGGGCAGAAGGGTTCCATGTGGCACTGAACAGCTCTGAAAGCTGGAACACACTGTGACAACCCAGGCACCCATTTTTTTTTTCCCAAAAGAAAGAGTGTCACAGAAGGTACAGAGGAACAGTTCAGTGCCACGTAGACAGGATGCAACCACTGGACATCTAGATGAGAGATTGGGGGAACAGTCTCAAGTCCACAGTGCCTACTCCTTTGATGGCAGCTGAGGAAGCAGAGAAACAAAGCCAAGAAGGAATAAAATACTATGTTTGGACTCATCAAAGCCATCAATATCTTATTTGACATGAATTAATAACTGCTCAAAAATTCAAAATTAAATCTAAATTTCTCAGATTTTTTTTAAATCAAAATATTTCTGAGAGAATTGTGTTCTCATGAAAAACAGTTTCCCTTTTAATGTACTTCTTGAGAAATTATAGGAATATGTTCATGCATTCTTAAAAAAATCATTCTACAGTGAAGACTTATGACATGACTTGTGACAGGATCATTAGATGAAAATATTTTAATAAAAAGGAGCTCTGAAGCTTGGTTCTGTGGCTTGACCTTTGTCTGTAATTACAAAAGTTCCATCACCTCATAAGGAGTTTGTTGCTTTTTTGATGAAAAGTTATTTCTCTTGGGGTGACTTTATGATGTGTATCTCATATTGCTGCCCTATGCCCAGAAATTAATTCCTGTGCCTTTCTATGCCTCTAAACTGAGCCTGAGAGGGGGAAGGAAAAACTGAGCAAAACTTTTTCAAAGCAGTTTGCAGCTTGTTCAAGGTCACACAGAGATAGAGTTGTTTTTCCATCTGCGGCAGGGGAGGGAGGAGGCACCCGGCTTGTGGCTCCCCGAGTCAGTTTTCTGGCCAGTGGTTCAGTTTCTTTTTCTCTGGAGAGAGACTGAGAGTTGAACTTTTTTCCTTCCCTGGAATTTCGGATTGTCTCCCTTTTCCACTGGACTGTTTCAATATCAGAGCACATCAGGAGGACTTTCCACCGAGCACAGAGGGCCTGGCCCTGGCCCAAGCCCCAGCTCCGAGGAGAACAAAGGGAGGACTTGCACACTTTCCCAGGTTTTTTTCTCCACAGTGAAAGATTTTATTATTTAGCATTATTTTCCTTTTCCCGTGTGTTTGTTAAATAAATAGTTTTTTTATAGTTTTTTATAGTTTTTATCTCTTTCACTTTCCTTTGAAGAAAATTTATTTTTCCCAAACCTGGTGGGAGAGGGGTGGTGACCTGCCTTCTCTCAGAGGATATATTTCTAAATTTGGCCAAACCAGCATTATATATATATATATAAATCATATCATTTCCTTTATTTATCCCTAGCATTACAACATAGGGTTAGTTTGCTTCAGAGATATGCAGTGAAATACGTATTAATTTGCTTTCAGTAAGTTACAACAAAAGTTTTTTAAAAAGACAAAGCGTTTTGTCAGTTATTTGTGTGTTGTTCTTTCCTGTTCAAACCAAATCACGTGATTTCTTGCTGGAAATCATTGTAGAAACCTAATCAAAATAGCATGCTCTAACTACCAATAAAATAAATAAATAACACTGTTGACACCTCCTGCAATACCTGAGATAGTTTGTCTAAATTACAAGTTAAATACATTAGAACTAATATCACTATTTCCTATGCATTCAGAAACCCTCCCAATTTTGAATATACCACAGGTTTTGAAATTAATTCCATTCAATCTTAAACTATGCTTGTATAGAAATTAAGGTTTTATTTTGGTAACCTTCAGTGGGCATTGGCTAGTGACAGAAATGAACATTACTACAGAAACTGAACATTTGTACAGAACAATATTACCCATTGTAATTTCTCTATTCACACTTGTCATAATGTTACTTCACTCTTCAAAAGCCTATTTTGTTCAAAATCTTACGGGATCATTCCTTTTATGTATAGAGAGTTTCATTCTAATCCAGTCTGCTTTCATTGAGCTGGGCTTTTTCCCCTCTTTTCTTTATGTTGAATACCTTTTGATACCTTTACAGATTTCATTGAGTCTGGATCTTAGACTTCTGAAAATGTGAAATTGGGACTATTTATTCTCATTCAAATAATAAATGTGGTGTGAATTTCCAGGAAGTTGTTTAATAAAACAGTATCTTATGAAGCTTGCAGAATTACAGCTGGCAAATTAATTTAAGTGGTCAAAGTTTAACCACAGCTGCAGAGAAATTATGCTCTGTATCAAGGCCCTAAACTCATAAATTGGTCTTATTTTCAGTTCTAAGTGTATACTTACACTGCTGTTACGTTTTCTGTGTTGCTAATGAGTTCATGCTTTTTGTCAAAATATTGGACTCCCCAAGTGCATAAATGAAGAAAAAACAATTTGGGTGGGGAGATTTTAATCAAATCAATCATAATCATCATCATAACAATATAGAGGTATTCTCAATTTAATTCCCCCTAGAGAACTTTGTCCTGTCACTTCTATATTTGGATATTTTTAATCCCTTTCTAAAAATATTCCTGCTAAAGGTGTAAGAGTGCAATTTTCTTAAGGGAAATGTTGGTGGAAGATGCTACATAAGGATGTCCTCAGCCCCTGTGACTGTCAGGGCTGGGGATATGGGCACAGGCAGCTTTGGGGAGAAAAGCTCCTTGAACATCCAGCAGTGATATCCACCAGTGCACAAACCAATCCCATGGAAAATTAATGTAGTTGCAAGGGTATTGGGGTTTGTCTTAGTAATAATTGTGTAAGTAAACAAACTCACTGCCTCTTTGTCTGAATTTGAGGTAATTAATAAGTAATTAATTGCAATTGGATAGTCATTCATACTTTGAAAACTGAAAATTATATTTTAACTGCTGTGTGTTTGCCAGTCAAAATTACACCGGAAGGAGATTTGTCATTTTGGAATAATAAATTTCCTTGCATGGTATTTCCAAATAATAGATTGTTTGGGTTGTCCTGTTTCCTGTTTCTAACCATTTTATTGCTTTTGGTATCAGTACTGTAGCACTGTCCCTATTTTAATCTAAAAAACCCAAAAGACTGGGGTAATATTAAAGAATATTTGTGGGTATTCTGAGGGAAAAATAAGAATCCCATACTGACGTGAGAGCAATAAAAAGCAATGCTGTCATTTACTGTCGTCATTCACATTAAATATATTTTGTCTAAAATTACCCATCTGGAGCATATCCATAGTATGGGACACATATCCATCTTCTTGTAGCATACTCATTTATTTTATCTAATGCATGTAATATATAAATGAAGTGTAATCTTTTTTATTTACTCTGGTGATGTCAGCATCTGTAATAAATCTAAAATTCACATGCAACGTCAAAATAACAGAAACTAATTTGTCAGTGATAACATATCCAGACTGATATTATTTTACTTTTAAAAGGTTAAGGCCATTTCTTGCATCTTTTAAGTAATAAATTTCAAGTGTGATGCTTAAAAGCTCTGTGTACATATCATATGAAAAATGGTTCTTGTTCATCATAACCTTTCTTTACAAATAAAATTGCACATAAATAAATTACAACAAAAATATTAGAACTAAAAGAATTCTGAAGCACTATTGTCATATTTTTGCCATTATTTATACTTCATTCCTATGTAGGAATTTTATACTGAAGTGAGGAAAAAACTGAAAGAATACATTAGAAATTTTATACAGCATTTCAGAAGCTGAATGTGTGTGTGTAGTATGTGAAATAAGTATTTAAAACAATGGTGAAGAAATAACAGTGTTTGAATTCCACTGGATGAGCAAAAACGTACATTTACCTTTTTTCAAAGTGTGTGCTTGAGAAGGCTTTATTATTTTTAAAAATAGGGATTTATTAATTATTCAGACTAAGAATATTCTCACCAAATCTTTCACTAATCACCTGCTGGATATTTATCACTCAGCAACAGACAGAAGACAGGAGGTTTATGTAGTCTTCCAGAAAGTATTCACAAGCACTAACTTCTCCCATTCATTGGCAATAGACAATAATGAAACAAATATAGCATTGACAACTCTAATGAAATGGTAGAATATTTTTCTTTAAAAGGTTCCATAGATCGTTTCTTACCTGCCTAATTGTTTTCATCATACAGGAGTTTGCATAAGAGTCTATAATTTATTCAAATGAATGATACTATATTTATACTATATTTAATCATGATTAATGTCATTGCAATAAATACCAAAGGAGGTAATCATAACATGCCACTTATGATAATGTCTTGCCATCATTTTATATCACAGTGATGTTTCAATGCATTTGCACCATTGTAAAGTCAACCATGCTGTTATGGTTCACTGTGATTAATGTGACCACCAGTGAAAGCTGATAATAATTAATCTCTTTCATAAATTATCATTAAATAGAATATATCCCCTAGAATAAATTTCATCTCATTTTAAGTGTGAAACACGGCAAATGACTCCTCTATCAATTCGTAAGAAATATTTAATGAGAAGTGGAAGTCTACTTATACACTGAAAAATGCTTTTGTAATTTGTGTTTTCCTAGATTTTGGTGAAAGGTACCGTAGGAGATGGTTTCACTGGAGACATTGGACTTGATGATGTGTCTTTTCTGGGCTGTACTCTTTACAATGGTAAGAGCTGAAGTGCACATCTCTGACCTGTGAGCTGATTGATTGCTGTCATTTGAAAATATTGCTACTAGAAAAGTATAAACCAGGTTAAACTGTGACTATGCCTGACAAGGAAATCCAGACTTGTTTCCCTGCTTCTCAGACCCTCATATCCAGGCATCAGCACAAAATAGTTTCTGCTGTGCATGTAAGGTCCAAAAGAGACCCTTAGTGAGAAGTGTTCCGCTTCCATACTCTTTGAGATTTTTATTCCTAGAAGGTAAAAGAAACTCATCTGCGTGTAAATGAACTGAACTTTTATTCATCCTATTCAGTTTGATACAGCTTTCCACCCCAATAATTCCTAATATACTTACTGTGCCAATTGCTCTCACGTGACAGCACAAAAGTAGTTCAGGTGATAGAGCAACCTGTCATCAAAAGTCATTGTTACTAAGGGTAGTACAATGTCTACAGAATTGTAAAATATTATATCCCAAAAGACATGTACTTCAAGACACCAGCCTTGAGATCCAGAGGTCATCACAGAAGGGATTTTAAGAGGGCTGCTGTTAGCTGCAGCAGGCATTGCAGGGTTATATATGGTGTGACAGTTGCTGTAAAGTCATGACAGAGCTGTAGAGCAGCAAACAGTTTAAAACAGTGTCTGAATATTAGTATCCTAGCACTTCATATATACACCCTAGTGCAGATGAGTTTTGTTCTGCTACTCCAAAAATTTCTTGTAGATATAATTGGTTCTACTAGGAATATCAAATGTGTGTATGGTATTTCTTTTGCAGATAATTATCTAATGTCTTACCGTACTTATACAGAGTAAAGCTGTTATTATAACATTTTGGATATAAAGGCTTTTTGTAAATAATTAATGTACCGTGACTTATATTCAGGGGACATAATCTTAAAAGAACTAATTTTTAAATTAGTTAGGAAGAAAACTTTCAAAATAAACAAGAAATTTGGAAATTTTTGAGGGTCAGAGTTTCAAAGTTAATAACTAAACAAAGAAAAGCTCATTGTGTGGAAAGATAAAATAGTCAAGTATAATGGTGGACAGGAATCAGGTTTTGTGTTATGTATATACTGAAAATATTTTAAGTGTTGAGAGCAATTTTTGAGACAGTCCAGGGTCCTGCCTTTATTTCATCTCCTCCATGTCATAAAAGTATCCCAACAACCAAAAAACAGTCAGAGAGACTGTGGGAATAGCCTGCAAAACAGACAACAGCTGTGGCATATTCCACCATATTTAACACAAGTGGGATCAGGCTGAAAAAGCAGGGTTCCCCTGTCCCTGTGCACTAGAATCAAGCACTGCCCAGTTGCTCTTGCTCCACTTTAAGTGACCAAATACTCACAGGGAGAGATGGTTTTGACAGCTTGGTGGTAAAGTCTCTCATAAGTAACATTGAAGATGTTGAATCTTTTGAATCTTGAATGTACTGCTTCAATACATCATTTGAATGCCCTAATCAAAGGCTATTCAGTGATGCTTGCTCTGGACAAAATGGTGTTTAATAAAGTATAGAAAATTAATTGTTTCAAAATAGAGGCAGTATCAGGTCCTCCTTTCTTTTCACGCGTGGCGAAGGCTAGGGTACTTCAAAATTTCTTCTTCCATTTCAGCTTATCAGGAGCAGAGGCTTGAACGTGGCATTTATATTTAAAAATTTCTGACCAATAAGGTCCTTGCTATTATTATGAGTTGTAGATAGATTTATCAATTAATACAATTCTTCCTTCAGAACATTCCTTCCCCTAAGTCTTTTGTTTGAGTTTTAGGACATTATGGGAGTATCATTCATTTGACTGGAATATAATTTATTTAATGTCTTAGATTTTCTATCTACCCTACAAAATAGAAATGGGTAATTTATTATCAGTATTATTGCTCCAGCCTTCAAGGGTAAAAAAAAAAGAAATTCCTTGCTATCCCAGACACATTTAATATAAAAAGTCTTCATGCATACTTTTTAATTAACTCAGGTGTATTGCTCAGGTGCATTGTGCACTACAGCTAAAAATTTAATAAATTATTAAATTTTAAGAAGGAGTTTTATGGTGAAAATTCATTTTATGGACAATAATAGCAAAGGTTTTCAAGAAAAGAGAGTAAGTTTGAAGAAAGGTGCATTTTAAAGAATAGGAGGACAAAAAAAGATGATTTGCAAGAAGTGGTAATGAGTTTGAATGAAACATAAAGGAGGTGGTGGAACAAGGTGGTGACCTCAGAATAATTTCTCTAATGAGAAAATAATTTTTTTCATGGATAAATTTACAAGGTAAGAAGGTTACATAGTAATTTCCACAGTCACTTGTAGTAATCAACATGTTAAAAAACCCCATTATCATCGGAATAATCTGTTAGCCTTGGTTCACTGAGAAAATCAGTTTCTGTGATTGCTTGGTGAGTCTTGGCATCAGTTTTTTGAAGTGATTCACTGGGTTAATCCAAATTTGAAAGACAGGCAAGAGGTGTAAATAAATTCCTGCAAGTGCCAAAGATTATATGGATGGTGTGACAAAACTAGTGCTTTCCACTGAGGACAGCTCCAATTCAGTTCCTGCTGAGCTCAACTCAACTGTCCCGGCATGTTTCCATAAAGCTATACCCTGGAAAAGGGTGGGAGCGGCAAGGGGAGAAACCATTATGAAGCTGGAGTGCCTTAGTCCAGGTGCTCAACATTCTTTTGGCTCCTTTTTCAAAGGAAATTTGCCCACTATTTCTACAACTACTTCAGCAACTTCAGTTCCTGCCACACTCCCCATGAACAACTGCACAGAGAAGGAGTTTGTCTGCAGAGCCTCTGGCCACTGCATCCAGATGATCCAGAAGTGTGATTTTAGACCTGACTGCTCTGATAAGTCTGATGAGTCAGCTTGTGGTGAGTGGAATAGATGATGTTCTTTGCTACCTTACTAGTTTTGTGTCTTAAACACGTTGCTTCAGCAGTTCTATCTTATCTTTGCAATTTGATATTAGCACCTAAATGTTATTTTAATGTGATTTTCCCCAGAAATATAATAGCAGTTTGCTCTTAATATATGTGTGATGTAATGCACTTTCTGCCTTCTGATTCAGGCTCAACATTTCAATTCAAGTAACTGCTGAAATATGGCAGGGGGAGGAATCCTCAGCTCCCTAATGATTGATAACTATACATGACAATTTTAAGTGAGTATAGTTTCTTAAAATGTTCACTAGTCTAGACTGGAAGAGAGAATAACTTTAGAGTTTCATGTTCGGGGTGGATGTCTGGGAGAACTGGATCCACTTCTTACCTACTTCAATGAGTATGGGTTTCATTTGCTTGTTTGGTTGTTGGGGATTTTTTTATACCAAATTGTTTCAGCAGCAGCAACTATTGTGAAATTCACCCTACTCCACACAGAAGTGAGTTCCAGCCTGTAAAGCTGTTAGTCTTATGGGAATGCTGTAAGTGGGAAAATGGACAAGGTCTGCATATGATGTCCATAAAGATCTAAGGCAATTGTCTGTTGCTTCTGAGTTGCAGCAGTTCACACTGTAGCATTTTAGAAGCTATTAATGACTTCCTTTTGCCTCAAAGAACAGTACTTGAAAGAACTATTTACTGAAGACAGTTAATGTGGGGGACAGACATCTAGAGACAGTGACCTCATCATCCTTTGCAAGCAAGACTATTGTCACTGAAAATGAAAACTCTGAATTCATTACACAAAGTGTAGGGAATTCAGTCACCTCTCTCAAGGCTGAGGACTCAGTGAGGAAAAGCATCCTTCACTCCCTATGTCTATTTCTTATGTGGGAATAACTGGAAGAAATGAATCTGATGTTTAAGTATCACTGGGTAGTTTCCTATAGTGTGAAAAAACACCAGCCTTTGAAATCTGGCCCTGAGAAATAAATGCAGAGCCCTCCGATTATTTCTCTCCTCAGAAATTTACATTATCTTACAAAACATCTTTTCCTTCTAAGCAAGATAAATACTGTGGAGACTACACCTTTACATATTTGTTCTGTCTGAGGTCTCCCATCACTAAGATGGGAATTTATCACTTAAAAGACAATGCTGGACTAGGACTTAAAAACATCCTGACTGAAACAGAAATATGGTCACAGGAAGGTGTTATCTTTCTCAGAGGCACTTTACATACAATGTTTACAAAGCATGTTAAAAAGGGGAATATGCATTTAATGCAACTCATCATTCTCATGAAACATCACAAATCTTCATATGGGCAACTCATGAGATCACACTGCCTGCAGTTTGCTTCCTTTGTGAGGATATACAAGCTGTAAATCAAAACTCACTCTCTCTTTAGTCTACCATTTTTAGCCTTCAAGGAAAGAAGTATCAGGCGCAGTCTACCAACAAACTATGATTTCTCGATGCAGCATTTTATATGGGTTTATGGGTTAAAATAAATTCTCATTTTCCTCGCACAAGTCTCAAAAAAGTCACTTAAGCGTAATAATCTGTTCCAAAGTTCTGGAGAGTGACTAGACTCAACTTGGATCATGTGCTGGAGAATAAATATTCATAGCAGAAATGGAAAATAAATTGGTTTCTTTACCCTAAGGAGGATCAGTAGTGAGCTCACTTTTCTTGTCCAGTTGCTCAGGAAGCAAAAAGTCATTGAAAGGCAGTTGCATATTTATTTAGTAAGACAACAATTCAGTATTTAACACCAATACCAAATAGATGCATTTTTATGTAACTTTCAAGTTTTGTGAGAACTGCTTTGTTTTGTTTTGGGGTTTTTTTAGAACTTTGGGCATGGACTTTGTACACAATTTATAAGGTTTGCTAATGTCATCAGCCTACAGGACTGGAGACAGAACCATACAGCAGCTCACAGATTCTTGGCTGATGAATTTTACATAAATTTCCATGTATATTATATGGCAGATTATTAGAATGACCTGAAAGCTGGTCAGAACGCATATGAAGGTAGATACTGTGGTGCAAATAAATTGGTGTATTCCCAAAATTAGAATCTGTCTGATAGAGGAGAACATATATAATTCATGTTTTATCTATAAGGAAAAAACTATGCATGTTAGTAATGTGTAAGTATTCACAGATACTATGAATTGAATGCGTTTTATCTACATGTTGCTTTTTGTATTGTAACATGAGTTAAAAATTTTCAATTTTTATATAAACATGAGTAATCACTGTTAATCTCTAAAGTTATGGAAGTCTGTGACTTCGAAGATAAAGGCCTGTGTGGATGGCATCAACCAGCCTTGGAACAGATGTCAAGAAACTATTCCATACATATCACAAACACATTCAAGTGGCAACTTGGAAGAGGAGCAAATCTCTACCCTGAGCAAGAACAACACTGCCCATTAACCGATCATACTACGTGAGTACATTTTTTCAGGTGCTCGAGTCTCTTCTAGAATGTGTGATCTTAACCACATACAGATTGTCTAGGGGAAAAACTGTTCCGTTTACAATACAGAAACAGTTTACTGATTTAATAATGACACATAATTAACTGACAACCAGTGAAGTAGGTATGCAGGATCAATACTACAGATGAATCAAAATAAAAAACATTAATAAGCAGATAAAAATTACTAAACACCTTTCTATAAGTAATTCCCAAAAGATTCAGTACATCCCCATTCAGAGAAGCACATGTGTACTCCTCCCACAGGATATGTGGAGTACAAGCATGTTCCCACTTACGGGAAAGCAAGTTTGGAAGACATGGCTGCTCCAGCTTTATGTGTACACATGCCATGAGAAATCACCCTCCTTGTAGCGTGCCAAACTCTCAGCCCAGCAGTTGGCTGCAGGCTGTTGGCAGCATCCAGTGGGGGTGGTGCTCTGTCTGGTCTCTGCAGTGGTTGTGGCATCAGCAAGATGACCTCTGGCATGTCAAAAACAGATGTTGGCCACTGCTCTTTGCGCTGCGTTATCAATCCCTGCTACTAAAAATTCTCATCCTACTTTTACACTTCTTTTCAAGCTGACTTCTCCTTTGAAATCTGGCTTTGTAATTAATTTGGTACTAATTTAGTTCACGGTGGTCATCCTCTTGATCAGTTTTAGGTGAATACCTTCTCAAATAGTCTTTCTTCACACAACTAATTTATGCTCATTTTTCTACCTTACTAGCTATGGTTAGTTGTAAACTATTGCTACCAGTTTTGTTATTGTTATTGTTATTGTTAATTATCGTTGTTAGCTATTGCTCTTATCCCAGCAGTTTTACCCACGGGTGGGCAGTACAAGTTAACACAATAGGTCTTGTGAATCCTGCAGTCATTTAATATTTGACTAATGCAGTTCAAAACTACTGTAGTTAGAGCTAACTTCAGTTTAGTTGGTATTTTATTTACCATTTATTTTGATTTTACCATT
This sequence comes from Corvus cornix cornix, assembly GCF_000738735.6. NCBI lineage: Eukaryota > Metazoa > Chordata > Aves > Passeriformes > Corvidae > Corvus > Corvus cornix. Next base: position 19,542,883 of record NC_046333.1, on the reverse strand, counting down.
TTTCTGGTAAATTATATCACCTCATATTAAAATGTAAAATATTTCTATTCTCTCAGTGAAGATTTGTAAATTAACATTGCATTCTAGGTAGATTGCTTAAGATAGGTACTAGCTCCCTGGAAGATACTCCTTTCATTTAACTCAAGGAACAAAACTTAAGTTTTCTGCATGCCCCTTTGGTTTTAAATGTGTGAGGTTTGTTGTTTTTTTTTTTTTAATTAAGTAAGAAATGTGTTTTAAAAAGATGCATTAATCCAGTTAAAAGTAACAGTAAGATTTATTGATAAAAAACCCCTACAGATAACTAGCAAATGTATTGAGTACAAACAATTTTCAATGTAATACAACTTCATTAATAAGAAAATTTCTGTGCAGTGTATTTATTCTGAACAGAAAAATACTTGCCTGGTTCTAGTGACACATATGTTTACTTCCTGTGACAATAGCCCATAGAGTGCAGAGATGGTCTTTAAATTAAGACCACTCCAACAAAGTCTTTGCTATATTGCTACTAGTTTCAAATTACATTATATTGCATTTAATCAGCCTGAATTCTATCACTATTAAAGAATGAGCTCAATATGTTAGTTTCACTGTGCACTTCATTAAAATTACTGCATTTTTACAAAAATCCCAAAACAACAATACCAAATCCAGAAAAAATCATTCAACAATAGCAAAGAATTGCAATGCTACCTAGTTGTTTCTCGGTCTCATGTGAAAAGGAAGTATATTCCATAAAAAAGAGCAACTGTTTACAATAAATTAGCTGTCAAATCTTTCATTGACTGCTCTTTAATTGTTATATATTAGCCAATACCAGCCCTGTATGTGTACTTAGTAAATCCTCTCACAACCTTTCCACTATAGGTTTGAATTGGCACAGTGATACATGGAATTGTATTACTGGTTTTCAACATATTTTCAGGGTTTAATGCAACAAACAGTATATTGAAAAGGACTGATGAAAAGAGAAAGTAAATGATCCATAGAGATTGCAGTTTTCAGGCAACTCTGTAATGTATTTCTCTTGTGGTGTCTCACATGAGATGCAGTTTGGTTCTATGGTTTCCCCCTTCCCCTTGTTTATTGGTCTATAGAGAAGTACAGAAAATAGATCCTTCCAAATTACAACAGGAGATGCAGAGCAGCAGTTTTGTGGAATTAAAACCCTGCAACATTTAGTTTTATTTTCTCATCCATTTTCCCCAAACTTCCATGGAGTTAGATGAGGCAAGCTGTGTTACTGTAATCTTGTATGTTTACAAATTAAAATAAAATATGCATGACTACATATAGAAATGTTTGGATTCATCCTGATTCAAGAGTAGCTGGCAGTGCAGCTTACAATGAGTTCTTTCAGCAAAAATATATGTGAATACTTGGACTCAAACCATCTGCTTCCCCAGAATAAGTACTTGGGCTAGCCACATGTAGACTGGTGAATTGTGAGGTGGAGGTGTGAGTCTTTAAAGCCGTAATTACATTAATTAAGTGAAAGTAATTACTTTGGAAATAGTGAGAACAGCTTGTATGTGTATATATAAACCAAAGGCTGGAGGATTAGAAGCCATTTTGGGAGTTTGCCATGGGAGCCTGGCTTGAGATAGACAGTCCCTGGCTTGAGCTAGAAAAAGTCAGTTGTGTGTTCTACAAAGGACTAGGAGGCATTGGCGTTGTGTACGGAAAAGACCAATATTCATGTATGAATGTAGAGCTCCTGTGACATGTTTCTATACTTAGCAAATGGAATTCTCTATTGCAGATTGGTTTAGAAAAGCTATAACAATAAAAGTAGCAGTTTGTGTAGGCTTAAACAAGTGTACAGAGTTGACACCAGCAAATGGATAAGTCTATCAGTTTATTTCCTTTTTAAAGAATCTGGATAGGGATGTAGCAAATTCTTTGACATTATTAATGATATTTGGGTACAACTGTTAATTGAAAACTTTGTAGTCACTTAATTGACATGATAATTCATGCACCAAATCTAATGAATCAAACCAAAAATGGATGCAGAAATAAAATTCTAAGCTGACATGATAATTATTGCTGTGTAAATAGCTCCCCTGATGAACATATTTTTAACCCATGTGTCTTGCTTTTGTGTCTGCTTTTCAGACAATCATTATCAGAATTCAGGACAGGAAAATCAGGCAAAATTAAAGTTTTTAAGTAATATACTTAAGCCCAGCAGTTTTTTCAACTATCAAGAAATGCTTTAAATTTGAGAGTCTAAGAACTTCAAAATAGGAGAAAAAAAAATTAAGTATTGTATATTTGGTTTTACTTGTTTGCTTGGGGTTTTTTTTGTTTGTTTGTTGTTGGTTTCTTTTTCCTTGTTTGTCTAACTTAAATAATACCATTTACTTTTAAGAATAAGATAATGGCCAGAAATTATTTGCAGGATGATGTCATATTATTTCAGTGCAAGTAATCATAATTTAATCAGACCTAATTTTGTACAAAGAAAGAGAATGTACCCAAAGTCTTTTTTTGCCTCTTATGTTAGGATGCCAGAGCATGGGATTAATCTCATAATGAAAATAAATTAAAGTGTGAAGACTTTAATCATTCTGTGTCAGTAAAACTTTGCCAACTCATTTTCTTTCTGGAATTCGTATTTATTATATAAAACAAGGCATAAAAGTTTTATGTGATACACTTGGAGTATGGTCACAGATAGAAATTTTCTTCTAGAATTTTGACTCTCAGGATCCAATAATAAACATACCATGCTTTTATTTAGTACAAGAATTCCTTCTCACACTTCTGGTGGTTTTCTTTTGAGCAACTTTCCGATGTCAGTGTCCAGTTACAGGTCTCAGTATGACTTGTGTTTTGATGTGTTAAGCACCTTTGGTTCCATTCAGTTTGAATTAACTATTGAACTCAATCTTGTATTTGTGTGACAAGGATAGAATTTTTTTCTCTGTGGCACTATGCAAGGAACTCTGTCTGTTGGCATTCAGCTGTAAACACAAGTAGAGGTTGGCTTCTGCAGTAGGAAATAGCTCTATGGCATCCTTTCAGAAAGCAGTCTTCCAAAAAATTTATGTCTGCTTTATTATGGCATGACAGTCATATTATATTTTTTTGTTTCTGAGTTTATTATGCCGTAATATTAAATGTTAATGGATGTGAGAGATTACTAGGAAAAAGAAATGTTTCAAATCATAAGAGAACTTACTCTTTTTTGGAATAACCACATTAAAAGTAATTTATCCCATATGGCTGTAAGTGAAAATCTGCATTCCTAACAACTGTTCACTCCCTCTTTTCTCTTTTAATTTTTTTTAATCCATACTGAAATGCTTACATTTCATTCAAGGAAAACTTTCCTTTCTTTTTTTTCTTCTAGTTGTTAGATACAGATTTTAGTTACTGACTATTTAAGACCTATTAATATTTAAGTGGTTGGAAGTGTTCAGCACAGAAAATCCTTCTTTCATGCATAGAATTAATTAAATTATTGGAGTTCTTATTGTCCTTTAGGAATATTGGAAATTACATATTTCATAACATTTTAATTTTGAATATATATTATTTTTCTGAAACAACATCCTCACAGCTGCAACAATCTTTATTCAGGGAAGAAATTTTTTTAAGCCTATGAATATGTTATATGTCAAACTGCAAGAAGAGGTCTGTGAAGGTTTTGTTCACATATTGTGATCTATAATAGGCCATCCTATATTATCTACAGCAGGATAAGTAGTCAAAGTATTTCTGATGTAGACACTGAATATCTAACAAGTACAGATAGGAAAGAAACAAGGTATTTTTTTTATCATTCTCCATCCTTCTCATCGTAAATCTTCTCATGCTTTGTAAAGATTTGTGCCCTACTATATGTCTTTCAGATTCACAGTCACTGTAAACCTTAAGTAAAACCTTGGCACTGTCCACCACGAGTACCCTCTCCTTCCTATACACCTGTGGCCTTCTGGCTGAACTAATGGGCATAATGGGTAGTGCATTGAGGAGCTGTTACCCACACCACAAAGGAAGTGATCAATTTCTTTTTGAATGAATTCTTGCATATTAAGGTGTCTTTCACTTCTGAATTTTTGTAGCATTTTTTGTTATTCCTCCAGGAAGATGCAATGTTGTGGGAAATGTTAGGGTTTGTTTTTTTTTTTTTTTTACAGAAGGATTATTCTATTTTTATATATATATATTTCTATAACACTTTCTGTAACAGTTCTAAATTTTCTCTACTCACCTTTGAGCAGTTTCCCACGTTACAGACAAATTTCAAGTAAAAGGCTGAATATCTACATGGCTTCCCCATTTTACACTTAATACTGAAGTTACATTGGACTATATATGAACACATAAAGATTAAACTGTCCTCATTCTTTGCCTGTTTCCTTTGGAATATTGTAATAATTAATTTTGAATGCTATATATTTGTATTGCAACTTTTTTTGCTAGAAAATATAACAAGTTTTCTTTTTATACCCTCTTAAATTTTTGCCAGAATTTTCATGTCATCTGGTTTTGACACTATAAACAAGAATTAATAGGAGTCAACAGAAAATGAAGTTGGTATGATGGAAAGGTCAAAGTATCACAGTTTACAACCACCTTTTGTCAAATATATAAGGCATTAAAATATCAATGCTATATTCTGATGACAGTACAAGAAAAAATGACAAAAATATAAATATTTTCTCATAAATATGTTTTTGAGGAATTAAAAGGTTAGAATTTAACTCTCTATTAGCTAAAATTTTTTCTCAGAAATCTTTTGATGAAATGTTTTTAGCTAGGAAATTGTAGCTAATCTAGAAAAAAAAAAAAACTGCTAATGAATTAACTTTAGCAGAACTACTGTCAGGTGGTTACTTATGCTTTGGGGGAAAGAAGCTAGAGAAGAGAGTTATCTCCCCTAGCCTCACTACCCTGATAAAGGGTGCCAAGGATGTGGAAAATGCAAACTGAAGCCACTGTCTTGACTGGTTGAAACCATCAGCTTGAGCTTTGATGTTCCACATTTTCCTGATATGTCCAATATCCCACTATCCTTCCCCTTTGGTCAAGAGAGTGCTTCTGTTGAAGGTCACCTAGTGCCGTACTGGGTGTTCTTGGCCACTATTTTGGTTTTTTCTCTATACAGAAACCCATCTGTTCTAATTGCAGGTCACTCACACCTGGCAGATCCCGGACAGATGGTGGTGGAGAGCTGAGGAACACTTTCAATGCATAATAGGTGCAATAGGTGTGGGGCTCTGATTTGCTACATAGATACTGCACAGTGTTTATGGACACAGAGAATCAGGAAAAATGGAGCACGTGGAGGCTGCTGCTTTCTGAATTTTGAAGTTTAGTAGGGTATGATGATCATTGGGATACTTGTAACTCTGACTAAAATTTCCCTCTCCAGTTTATGTTTCCTGTTTGTTTGTTTTTCTCATTATTGCTGAGATTTGGAAGGAAATCAGAACTTCTTAGTGAAAGGGAGTTGTTTCTTTTCTAATCAAGTTTAGCCTTCAGTCCTAGGGAAAAATAATGAGTAAAGGCTATTTTATAAGTCCATTTAAGTGTTTAATCAGATGTTCTCAAACAATTTGTAGAAGATACACGGACGAATTAACACTTTAAAACTGAGAGATGTCCAACAATTCATTAAATAAGAGTTTGAACTTGCTGTACAAGACAGCATCTGAATAAGTTTCGATCCACTTTCAGACACTGCAACAATAGACAATTAGTACTGTGAAATGTATAATTCACAGCATGAGATGTGACTTGATAGCAGTGCCAGATTTAAGATGGGCCTAATTTTTCTTAACCCACCTAATCTTTCCCTAATTAGTATATTCAGTTCATTGTGTTCTTTTGAATGCCTTGAAGGGGAAAATGCGTGAGGATTCTTCTATGAATGTCCATTCTTTGCCAAATACAGTTTAAAAAATATTTGAAATATTAAGGTATTAACAAAGATAAGTATGCAAATATAGGTCAGTTGTTCATGTTGAAAATTTTATATCCATTACAATGCTGTGAATTTCCCTTTGAAATTAATTAGGATTTTTGGACTGGCACAGGAGTGTCCTTGTATAGGGAATGCTTCTAGTACAGAGGTAAAATTAATTATTTTCAAAGGGTAAATATCTAGATTTTAATGACACCTAGTGTAGCTGCCAACTAAGAGGTTTTCCATGGGTTAGTTTTCTAAATTGACCTGAGCTCTGCAGCTACTGGCAGGGGAGCCTGCCTATATTCTGCTGAATTTCAGCACTTACATAAGAGCTATGCTACAAGCCAGATTTATTCACTATTATAAATGTTGAAAAATACCTTGTTTTACAGTTCTTACCATTAACTTATTGAGGTCTCATTAAAAAAAAACAAACCAAAACACAAACAAAAAAATACTCAAAGGAGCCTTTTTATGGAATAGGAAAGAAATGAATTTAAGGAGGGATCAGTTGATTAACTCTCATGATGAAGAAAGTTATCTTCTCCAAAGATCACTTAAAAAACAAAGGTTGAGGGTGAAGAGGTGAAGAACATCATCTGAACAGAGTAACAGAAACTGATAATTTATTTTTATGGAAAGCTTCGGAATACCTTCTTACTAGTTTAAAATAAAAATGGGCCAGGTAAGAAAGAAATCCTTTACTTCCAAAGTCAGAGCTTGACAAACTGAACAGGTGATTGCGTGTAAGTTAATTGGCTTTCTTCAAACTCTTTCCTGTAGATCATGCACCTCTCTGGAAGTTCCATGCAGGCTTCTATACCAGGCAGCTTAAGATTTCAAGACAGAGAAATTACTTTGTTCTGTGAGCAAACATGATGCAGGTTAATTTTCACAAGAAGAAAACTTTCCTTTTAAACACGGATAGGTCGCAAGTACATTAGTCTTGTAGTCCTACAAAACTATAAAACTATAAAACTTTCCTTGATAGGAGTGAAAGTGAACAAGGATGCTCTTCACATACTTACCCATCCCCTTCTGATCCCTCCATTTCCCATTACTTGCTCACATAACCTTCATATTCTTGTAATCACATACCACCACCATGTTTAATGGCTAGCACTGTGAAGTGTTTCATACAGGGGACTTTCGTCTGGTTTACTAGTTTGAAATGCGATACTATAGCAAACACTGAAACAAGGTCAACAATTTGCAGTGACACCTGTCTTCTTAAGATGGGCTATGGGACAGTAGTATCTGGGCAGAGGTGTGATCTTTGACCTGCCTTCAGGTCAAAGACATGTCTGACAGAACATACCAATGAGAGATGGATGATTGAATTTCATCATGGTATTGATTGTACCCTGCCACTATTTCAAACTGATCTCACTGAGAGGCATGGCTGTAATACTGAATACTCTGGAAAGTATGAGGTCTGCAAATGCTATTTGCTTTTCAGAGCTTTTTATCATTCTTCTTCTTATAGTCCTTTTGAATGCTGTTGTAAATACAGTGCAGACACCCTTGGACCATTGAAGGCATGAGTTCCCAGTAGCAGAGTAATTCTGAATTTTTCAATATTTTTGCAAACCTTAAGAGAACTGGATCCTATTTTACCTCCAAGCCAGGCTCTGGTAGAATACTCAGCACCAAGGCAAAAAAGAAACTTAAAACTGCTACCTTGAAATAACAGCTTTCTTCAGCAGAGAGAAATAAATGAATTGTCCAAATACACACTTCTTGAAAGGTCTGTAACCACGAGTTTTCAAAGCTTTCAACTATTAGTTATATAGCACAGGCAGTTTATTTGGAGAATGTTTTATATACTTAGGCTAAAGGATGAGGTAAATGCATGCAGCAATTATAAAGATGTCTGAGTTGCCAGGATTCAGTGATAAAAAAAAAGCATCAGCAGCAAGTCTCTCATCTGTCTTTTAATGAAAAGAAAAACAAGATCGTGGAGAAAATCCTGATTTCCACAGATCCTTACTCTTCCCCCTAGGATTCCACCCAGACAAACTTTGGTCCCTGCTATGTTTATGAGCAGTTTTCAGTGATCTCACATGTAACATATCTGACTATGCAAAATGAAGATCTGTCCCATTAAAATGTTGCCTTTTTAATTGTTTGTTTGGATGGGTGTTTTCTTTCCTGGTGCGACACCAGGGGAGGTAGAAGCAGTAGTGCAGCTAACAAGCAGTGAACAAGTCCCTGATTTGTGAGGATTTTTGAAGGCCTGTTTCTGAATCTATACTATCAAATTCCCGACCCTTCCCATTAGGCAGGATTTTCAGATGTCATGACATCTTTGAGCATATTGTGTTTCTCTTGGCAGTGCTTGCTGGGTATGGTCATTGTCCTCTCACAGCTGTAGTGATACAACTTTACAGAGTGGTTGCTCAGAACCTGGCCAATCAGGAAAACCAGAAAGAAAGAAAAACCTAATATCAGCACCTATTTAAAAACATAGTCTCCATTGTCAGGTTTGTAAGCACTTGTTGGAAAGAGTCTTTTGAGGAGTACTGAGCGTGAAGCAACTCTGTTGGAGAGAAGAGAATCTTAGCTTTGGTAAACAGCTGCATTTTATTTTGGAAAGTAAGGGTTTTAGGGGTTAAATCTTAAGTACCCAAAACACTAAAACTGTACTTCTGGTCCCTCTGTACCCTCAGAGTCTGATGCTTGCTTCAAAGACAGCTTCGTCTTTCCCAGTAGCTCAGGGGACAAAATTTCACCCAACCTGGATTTTCTTGACTTTAGGCCAGGATCAAACCTTCTAATTTCCCTGAGGAAATAGGGCAGTAGGGAAAGCCAGAGTCCCTCTACCCACATCTACATGATCCTGTGGGTTGACTTCAGTTCTTTTTTTTCCTTTTTTTGCCAATATCTGATATGGAAATACTAGCTGCCTTTGCAAGGGTTTTTTTTTTTATATATATTCTGGCTACACACTAAGTTGCATCCAGATAGTCAGACAGCAGATGCTATCTAAGGAAATATTACAATCATAAATTAATTATGATGAAATGTTTTGTTTTAATAAATTATAACCCTTTTTCTCTGAGCAGGTGCACTGAAGAAGGCTGGTATATCTTTGCAGACAGCTCAAATGGAGAATTTGGTCACACAGCTGACATTGCTACCCCAGTTATCTCCCTTACAGGGCCCAGATGCAAAATCATATTCTGGAATCACATGAATGGTTCAACAGTAGGTTCTCTGGAGGTATGGAGGTGCTCTTTGTTCTGTTTTTCTGCATGAAATTACTGTGAGAAAATTGATGCCCTTTCTTTTTTTTAGTTTCATTAAAGCCTAGGCTGTGAGTAAATGAAAATGAACAATTGCTAACACTCTACTGCTCTCAACATGTTATGATCAGAAGGAAGCATGAGCTCAAGTAGACTGGAGAAATAATTTTCTATAACAACCAAAAATTGTGACTGTTATAGACATGCTATGGTTGGAATTTCCATACAAGAAAAAGCTTTGTGTCACACAGTACCATTTGACACTGAAAAGCAACAATAGGTATTTGGACATCAAGGTCTTTGGCTAAATGTGGGAGCATGAAAATAAGAAGTATCAAAATTTGACATAAAATTTTGTAGAAGAACCGTATTCTTTGAAAAGCTGAACATGTCACTTTCAGGGATTAATTATATTCATGTAAGCAGCATTGAACTATTTCTGTGGCATATAAGCAACAAATTTGCTTTCCCATATCCTTTTCGTTACTCCAGTTAAAATAAAAGCTTTCTGTGAAGGAAATTTAACACATTAGCAGCTTGTATGAGTCACTGAAGAGAGAAATGAAGAAAGCAGCAATGTTGTTCTAAACAGTTGTTTTTACCATGCAGCTCTGTGCTTATAATGGGATCTCCCAGGAATGCTATGAAATACCTACAGCATCAGGAATGGATTGAAAAAAATACTCAGTATTTACCCAGTCACCAGCGCAGTCAGTATCATATCGGATGTGGGCAGTGCATGTGAATTTAAATATACAAATAAATTCTGACTAGCTCAGTTACTCGGAATAACAAACTATAATAAAAGGCTGACAGAACTCAATAATTTTGTAATTCAAAACAAATTTTATGATTTGTTTACATACAAATATGTGTTGATATTAGAAATGAAATCTGGGATGTGGTGACCTACACACCCTGCGTGTGGTTTGCTAGGTATTCAGCGGAAGCATGTTCTGTGTTTTATTGGATTTTTCCTAAATAATTTTTTAAAAAATATAGTTGAATTTCTCCCAGCTAGGTAAAGATCTTGCTAGGCTGCTTGGCAAGCAGTAAAATATTAATTCCTCAGAATCAGTGGGAAATCAGGGCATAAAGATGGTTCATCCTCAGTTTTAAGGCTTGGGACCAATTAACGTGCTTTGGGACCTCTCTGCGTACTCCAGGGTCCAGGGCTTCTTTACAGTGTAGGAACCCATGTCAGTTGGAATCACATTCAAAGAGTGTTTTGTAGGAATCAGCAGGAAATTCTATGGAGCCACGGCCAGTATTACCACCACAAAAGGCAAATGTGTATAGTATAATTTTTTTTTTTCCCAGTTTCAACATAGATTACCATTTCCCTGTGTTCTTTAACTGATTCTCCCTCACCCCCCACCTAATTGATTTTAAGAGGTACCAAAGGAAAATCATGAGACCTTTGCACACTGTTAATAATTGCCTGGTTTCAATTGCTTGATTAATCAATTAATAATGGATGTAAGAATAACTCAGAATATAAAACTATTTAGGTGATATCTCATTATTTATATTAAGAAGGCTCTAACTATTGTATGAATGTGAATATTTTCTGTGCTTAAAAGACCTTTAATCAATATCTTCCCCCAAGACTACCACATTTTTTGGACTTTTGTGTCTTAGTCTGCATCCATGCCATCAAATATCATGTAGGATTGCTGAGGATTTTCCTGCTGTTTGCACGAATGGCTACCTTCCTGTGTTTCTATTATTTTCTTAAACATTGATTTGCTGTCACTTTCCTGAGCAACCTCTGTTTGATTATTTGTTGGAACCTTTTTTATTTAGTTTATGTACTCTGACTTGGCATGGGTAATACTACCAAAGTATTAGATGTGCTTTTTTGTGATGTAATTGAAATGCACAGAGCTTCAAAATTCATTAAGGTACAGGGAAGCCTTGGGTTCTAATAGCTCACAAATTTATGGCCATGTTTTACTTTAAAATTTTAACCTTTATCATGATATGATAGAAAATATGAATTTCTGATGAAGGAATTGGATATATAATAGAGTAGATAATTTACAGTCTGTAAGAGCATGTGCATGTATGTCTATAGTCATACATATATCTACCTTCATATAAATATATAGTTTGTATTTGAGAATAAAAAAAGATATTTTCTTTTTCAGCACACTTTATTCATTCAGATAATATCTGTAATCTCTTTTTCTCTAATATATTTATTTTCACTTAAAATTTATGTCTTCTATGGGCAGATCTTCCTGTCTATAAAGTCAGAAGTTACTTGTTTTTCTATCCAATTTAATATATTATCTATTTGTTTTGTTCCCCTGAAATGAAAGCTCTTTAGTGTGAGGATTTGCTGTTTGCTTGGCAGAACTTACCTGTTATGCAATATCATGTACACTCATGGGACTGCATAAATTTAAAACAAAAAAAAAGGGGTTTTCCATTATGATGAAAAATGCGTGGGCTGCCCTGAGAAGATTACACAGAGTAGCAGTAAATCCTTGAAAGCAGAAGTACTTCAGGCAACTGGTGAATGGATGTTTAGCTCTGCTAGTACTGGCTGGAGACAGAGCTTGACACACTTCATCAAACACCCATCTCGTTATTGTCAGCTCAGTTGAATTTGGATGCCCATGAGGTTGGATCAAAGAATATTTAGGGCTTTCTGCTCATGTTGAAGAGTGTTATCATTCCCCAATTTGCTGTTTACAAGGGTATGGGCTTTTAAAAGTCTTTCATTGCTCAGACAGATGAAATTTGGTCTTTACAAAAAAAGAGAAAAAAATTTATTTGTGGAAGAAACAAAATGTTTCATGAGAAAGGACAAGAAAATCTATCCTGGAAGAGCAGTTAATTGTATGCATGAACAAATATATTTTTCAGTAAGTCTTGTTAGCACTGTTTCCATGTTGTACAACTGAATCACAACCCACTAATGACCAATTTTTATTCATTGCTAGCCACTCTGGATAAATTAATGAGATATGTTAGTCCAGTTAAGGCTCTGGGCTGGGTATGTTTATGAGGAGATCAGAAATTCTCAAAGCATCATTTTCTTAGTATAATCATTTACACTGACATCTCCATTTGGGTCAGATTGGACATTAGGAAAAGGTTCTTCACCCAGAGGGTGGCTGGGCACTGCAACAGGCTCCCCAGGACAGGGGGCACAGCACCAAGCCTGACAGAGTGCAAGGAGCACCTGAACAGTCCTAGTCATATGATTCAGCTTTAGGTAGTCCTGCAAGGAGTAGGGATTTGGATTTGATTGCCCCTTCCAATTCCAGATATTCTATGATTCTGTGAATTTTAAAGGTGGAATAGACATTAGATGTACGAGACAATTTCATATTCTTGTATACAATTATAGGACTCTTAAGTGTGTTGGTAATGGAAATATTTTTTTGTGACCTAGAATTACTTCATTTTTTAGGTACTCTGTAAAAGCAGCAACAAGACTTCTAAACTATGGACTCAAAGTGGCAGCCAAGGTCCCCAGTGGAACAGAGCAGAAGTGTTCTTAGGAATTCGTTCAAATTTTCAGGTGTGTCTTCATATGTGATATGTTTCCTGGAGAGCTGGCTGTTAGTACTTCCATATTAAGCATTCTTCACCTTCTCATTTCCCTTTTTACACCACACATGTACCTCTCCTCCCGAATAGAAGAAATCGTCTTTTTGGCTGTCTGATTGGTTATCTGAGCAGGACTCAATTTTTGGAGATTGCTCACTCCTCTTTAATCTCAGACTGCTATCCTTTTTTAAGACTGAGAATCCCTTCTATCCTTGAATCCAACTCTGCTTAAAATATTCTGCTTCTTTCTCCTTCGTGTGCAGTAAGTAAAAACATCTGGGTTTTGAAAAAAGAACCTTGAGTATGATGTTCTCTTTGAAATCAGAGCAGATTCCCAAGCCTCTTAGAGGCTTGCTTTGTTGTAGACTTATGAAAAAAAATCCCAAAAAACCAGCTATAGTCAGTAACACGTTTTTAAAAGAGTTACATTTCCTGATACTTCTGTCTTGGAATTTTAATGAAATTTAAAAATTCTTTTTACATTCACAGGAATAAATGATGGATGGCAGACTAGTCTTTTTCAGAGTTACTTTGCAGAAGTAGGTGGTACCCTTGCCATTAATTCAGGATGAGTGGGGACTAGTATGTCTTTGAGTGGCATGACTTATTTCCTTTTTTTTGTGTGCTTGGTAATGTTAGCAGATGGTCCTTCAATAACTGTAGTGACAGATCTGTACCAAATGTAGTACAAGATTTTGTAGAATTATGCTTTGACAGTAAGAACTGACCACTTCATATGAAAAGATTTGTGAGGACCAAGTTCAGTCTCTGTTCTTTTCATGTTGTGTGTATAAGCTGTTCTCTATCTTATCAGTGGCTTACTGTAATAGCTCTGTAATTTTTATTAGGTTATTTTCAGGGCGAAACGTGGTGTTAGTTACATGGGAGACGTGGCAGTGGATGATATTACCTTTGAAGATTGTTCCCCTCTGCTTATCTCAGACAAACCTTGCACATCAGAGGAATTCATATGTGCCAACAAGTACTGCATCCCAAAGAATAATCTGTGTGATTTTGTAAATGACTGTGCAGATAACTCAGATGAAAGCCCTAGTATTTGCAGTAAGTATGGTAGTTTTTTAAATATAATTATCATAAATAACCTGCCTGCTGTGAATTTTTATTACTCAAATATTTTTGACAGCTCAGCTAAGAAAGCAAACAAGAAGGTAATAATTTAATTCTATTCCTTGGCTTTTAAGGATTTTAAATTACTATTATTTAATTTAAAGTCACACGAATGAAAATACAAAGAACTGCTAATGAATTTATTAAAATAACTCAGAAAGCAGCTGTCTTTAAAAGCAGAATATAATTATCCTGCTTTCCATATGAAAAGAATGTATTAAAGCTGAAAAAAATAATTCAAGCATAATGCCTTTGGGAGATGAGGGACCTACCTTCTTAGATATTTCAAGCGTTATCAGGTCTCAGCAAATCATTTTAATCTGGATATTGTACAATTTTGGTTTTACAAGACATATCAAGAAGCAGCATGTGTAGTATCTGATTCAAAGAATGATATTTCCTACCAAATGGCTCCTCCTGGATCACAATATATGGTATTAACATCTCCTTTTTTTCTACTACTACTCACACAATCAAATCTGCATTGTTTGGTACCATATTAACAGTTGCCTCATTTTTCTTAAGATTATGAATTCAGTTTATCAAATTCTCAGTGAATACATTTCTATGAAGCAAAGGTATGCTGATATCCTACAAAAGCTAGGGTACATGGCAAAGGAATCATGTTTTGCAAATTATTTTCATACTATTAAACTACTCAATGATTTCCCGTCCAGGAAGAGTACATCACTAACCTATATGGGACCAGTTCAGATCTTCTGCAATTAAAAATGAGGAGTATTCCAAGTTGTTATTACTCTGTTGAAAAAGGTTCTCAAACTTTGGCTTTTATTTTCTGGAATTTTCAAAAACTGTTTATTCATGGAGTTTTTTGGGGGTTTTTTTTTAGTTTTCTGGGTTGTCTGTCTTTCCCATGAAATATCATCAGACAAGTAAAAACTGAAGCATTAAGGGCAAAATACTTCAAATAAACTGATGGGATCTAGTTTTGCAATTACCACAATGAGGATTTTATTCTAATTTCCCATTGGAAGAGATGAATTGAACCAGCCCTACAAAGTGAATGCTTTCCTCTACCATGTTTTTTAATTATTCTTTTTACGTAACGAAAAAAATTGTGAAATTCTTTATAAAAAATTTCCCTAATTGCATCTTTATTGTAAGCTTTACAGTGAAGCATTATGGTGCTTCAAAAGCATGGGAGTCATTTAATATGCAAGTGCACAATCATCTGCAGTAACTTGAGCTTCTAAGCAGGCTGTCTAAATTCTCTCTTTCATCAGTGGAGTAACTTGCTTTCAGGCTGAAGTTCATGCAACTTAAAATCAGTTGTTTGAGTTAGATTAAATAAATTGTCCTGTAGATATGAGTATTTCTCTGTGTTGACTCTAGAGATCCTACAAGGACATCTAAATTTAGATTAAGTAATACCCAATATATACAGCATAATCAGGGATATTAGTGCTCATGCCTTAAGGTCTTGATTCTCGAAAACCTGTCTTTAAAATAAAATGGTCAGCTGTATGCATGAATTTTATTGACTTAAGATGGAATTTTTAAATAATGGAAGGAATTTCTTTCTGAATAATATTGAAATATTAAGTAATTAAATCAGTTAAAAAATATGATTATGACAAATTTTATGGGCAGTTGCATTCAGTTGAGTTAATCTACAATTTGGGATTTTCATAAAAGATAATCGTATCATTTAGCACATCAGGTTTGGGTTGGTTTTAATTGTTATTTCAAATGGCATTGTATTTGCAGACAAAGGTAAAAGACAGTGAAGCTAGTTTTCCTAAATAGCTCATATTTTTAAGAAATAGTTTCTAAATTTTTCTCTTTATGACATTCATAGATTAAAATTTAAAAAAAGAAATATTTTATTTTATTTTATTTTATATGAGCCTGAAATTTTTGTGGTAGCTCTCTGTCCTGTTTTGGTCCATGTCTAGATTCCATGGATTCTAGCTCCTTGGCCTCATTACTGATGCTTCTGAGTTCCTTTTAGTTAAATAAAACTACTTTCAAGTGGCTGAACTTTATAAGACCTCAGAATAGGCTCAGATTTTGTTTACATTTTGGAAGAGACTTTTTTTAATTTCTGATATTGTCCTACAAAATGATCCATACAGTTTCCGAATTTATCTTCAAAGCACTTTCCTTTTCAGCAATAATAGTAAGAATATTCAGGGCACAGTTGAAAGTCTCTTGAAGTCTCTGCTGAAATTCCAGCCTACTTCAGCAATTTTAGTCTTGGTAAACATTAAAATGAATTTATACATTTATAGAGAGAAAAATATACAGAACTTAAACTTGTAGCATGATGAAATTGACTTAATTTATGTGCACAGTTACATGGTTACTCACCATGATGGCTGTTTTGACATTCAAGATTCAAAAATGCATGTTCTTTCGTATAAAAATCAACCAAAATTATGACAGCTTTCTCCTTTTCTAGGCATTAAGTACAACTTAAGGAGAAATGTAGATTATCATAGAATCATTTAGGTTGGAAAAGACCTTTAGGATCATTGAATCCCACTCTTAACCTAGCATTGCCAACTCCACCACCAAGCGCCACATCTACATGCCTTCTGAAGACCTCCAGGGATGGTGACTCAATCACTTCACTGAGCAGCGTGTTTCAATGCTTGACAACCCTTTCAGTGAAAAAATTTTCCTGGTATCCAATCAGCCTCTACTGGTGCAACTTGAGGTCCTTTTTTCTTCTCCTAGCACCCGTTACTTGGGAGAAGACACCGACCCCCACCTCGTAGCAACCTCCCTTCTGCTAGTTGTCAGGAGCACTAAGGTCACCCCTGAGCCTCCTTTTCTCCAGACTAAACACCCCCAGCTCCCTCAGCCACTCCTCATCAGACCTGTGCTCCAGGCCCTTACCCTTCTTTGGACACAATCCGCCAGCAACTTTATTATCTGTGTTTCTATATTGGCTAATAAAATACAAGTGAATTGAGGAATTTTTCAAAAGTAGACTAACTTTGTGTGGGATTCAGCTCAAGGTTATCACACCTGCGTTTATCTTTTGCCTATATGTGTCTGTATAGTGACTGTGTTTTTATGGTGCTCAATACATTCATTTGAATGTATCTGTTCCCTAGATATAGGCATTTGCTCTTGTTCTCACCTGAGCTTAACATGTTCCTTCAGAAAGAGGCTGGTTTTCTGCATGTGTCTTGAACGCCCTAGGGAGGTCAATTAAGACCCTAAGGAGCTAAAATAGGTTACTAAATTTGGTTGCATTTATACCAAGGATTCTGTTGACTGTAATAAAAAAAGCACTGAGACCCACCTCATATATATGCAAGTATATCTATCCTATTATTATAGTCTAGAACATTAAAAAAGCTGTTTTTAATGAGATACATGGATATTATTTTTTTATAGTGAAGCTTTTTTTTCCCCATGGATTTGAGTACTACCTTGTACTATATGTACCTAATTAACTACTTGAAAATAAATCTCTTTTCATGTGTGTGCAAATAAATTTCAGGTACATCTATTGGGCATTGCAATTTTGAGTTTGAACTTTGTGGATGGAAGCAAGATGAAGATGATGATTTCGACTGGCACCTCAGAACTAGAAGTACTACAAAACTGGGCACTGGACCAGCTACTGATCATACACTGCAAGAGCCATCTGGTCATTATATTTTTATAAAGAGTTCATTTTTTCAGCTACCAGGACAGAAAGCTAGGATTTCTAGTCCAGTCCTAAGCAGAAGGAATAAAAACTGCAAGGTATGTGAGGGTGTGGTAGTAGCGGGAATGAAGAATTTGCTTTCTAGATTCCACCAAGGGAGTACTCCTAAAATGATTAAAGATGATTACTAAACTAATTCTTGTTGTAGAGAAGTCAGGATCTGATCTTATTTCATTGAAATCACAAGAAAAGAGATATCTTGGTGCAGGAGAATTGTTCTGGAAGTAAATGAATACTCTGGGAGATTCAGATGAAGCTGACAGTGAAGGTAGTGTCTGATTTACCATGTCTTATGCAACCTGTCCAAAGTAACAAACAACTATTTAAGGGTTTCTGATTTTATGGAGAAAGTGTGTATAAGTGCAGTAGTAATTGATTTTCAGAGAATACAACTGCAAAGGGAAGGGTGTGTGACAGATTTTGTCACCAGCTTTTCTCTGGAGAATGGAGAAGTGTAAGCCTTGATCCTCCAAACCAGTACAGCACATTGTAGTGACTTCAGCTTGAACATTTCTTTGCAAACCTGGAATAAAAAGTTTCCTGATTTTGATAACATCTTTTATAGTCTTTGCTAAAAATATAATTTCCCAGAAACTTTAGCCATGCCTTGTTTTGAACTTCAAGTTCGCCTTTATACATCTAATAAGTAGGTCTCTCAAGAAGATAATTTTGATTAGGCCATTTTTTAAAAAGCTTTTGAAATGAACTGTTTGTGTGATCACAGAAATATGCTCATCAAAGGAAGACTGTCTTAGACTGAAATAGTCCTAAACAATTTACTGGCTATGAAGGTGACATCTCTGTGCAAAATGTCTGGTCGCTTGCCTCTAGTTTCATTTATCTCATACTATTCATGAGGAAAATCAAAACAAGGAAAGAGTTTGTCTGAAACTCGGAAAGTGTTCTGCTTATGTTTGAGATTTTAACCAGTTCATTTTACTGAAATACTTCTGTCTGAAAACTCTCCAAACTCTTTATCGATAAGAAAGTCAAGAAGTATTAAACATAAAATCAAACAATTGTATGATTCAAAAGAAAACTTGACTAATTATGATATTCAGTAGCCATTATATAAATCTATATAAATTATATAAATCTAGCCATTATAAAATTATCTTCAAAATTGGAACCATGTTAATTTTTTATGCCTAAAATACATATATAAAAAAAATTCTGCTTACACAAGTGTGGAGATCTCAGCCTTCTGATTCTAGCATTATATTTGAGAGTATCTCTTTCTCTACATTATCTGGTTTTATGCTCTAAAAACACCTTTTCCATTTTTAACTTCTATGAAGAGAAAATCATGCAAAAAAAATAAAATAACTGAGAATGACATGTTCACCTCTGTACTGTTATGATGTATCACACATCAAATGCAATTAAGTGCTTGAAGCGTAACTATGGGAAACTGTTGCTTTTATCACATGAAAAATCATTTGCAAAATTGTGCAGGTTTAGGCACCTTGTACAGACCAAACTCTTGACACCTGTGATGTGGCCTGAAACAGTCAGTCATATTTGTGATATTTTACTTTTTGAAGGTTCTGAGCAGTTTTGAAACTTACACGTAGTCAAATGACCAAAGTGAAATTTCTGGTACAGGAAATTGTATGAAGGGAAAAAAATATTTCAAGGTCTGAAACTTCATCTTATAAGATCAGAGAGTCCCTTCAAGTATTTTACTCCTTCCTATGGGTTATTTGAGAAGAAAATGCTAAATCATATATTGCAACAGATTTAGTTTGTGATCTTAGACCCTTTAAGATAAATGGAAAAAGGAACATTTACATCAACGGGACAAGTTTCAGGCAGAGAAAATAAATATACATCAGCAATTATAAAGGGACATGCATGAATAAAAATCTTTTTGATTATTTTCTAATTGCACGCTCTAAAATCTACATAAACACATTTTTAACCAGAAAATTGTTCAGTAAACTGAAGTTGTTTCATATATTGTAAATGGCACTACTCCATTCCTCTGTTTCCTTATAAAGTATCTTAGTTCTTTTACATTTATATGCAAGAGTCATTCAAAGGGATTCAAGATTAGCTTTTGAAGATTTTAATGCTGGTTTTAAAGTTTGGCTTGTGGAATAGTTAAAAGATTGCCACTAGTCAGTTTTTTTTTGTTGCATTTTGATTAAATTACTGTTCAATCAGTAAAATTAATGCCTACTTTGAATGCTACTAGTAATGATCAATTTAAGAATTAGAGCAAATACAATAGCAGAATTTGTCTGAAGTCATGTATTGCATATTTTATGCTCTTGCTTTTGCTTACAGATAATTTTCTATTATCATATGTATGGAGTTCACATTGGATCGTTGATTATCTACCAGAGAACTACATTGAAACATGAAAAAATTCTCCTTAATCTTACTGGAAACCAGGGAAATTTCTGGCAGCGCAAGGCACTGACCGTGTCTGGAGATGGAGATGAAGATTTTCAAGTTGTCTTTGAAGGGATAGCTGGAAAAGGTCCCAAAGATGGCATAGCACTTGATGACCTCACGTTTTCCAGGGAGTGCTTACCATCCCAGGAGTTTTTACCAGCAGAACCCACAAAGCTACCTCCAACAGGTATGTTCCTGCTATGGATAGTCTGTGTAAGTTTGGAAAGAAGGAATAGCAGCATTGCTTTCATTTCTTTGTCTCTCTTTCAAAAGAGAAATAGTATACATATCTTGCTAACGACATGTAGAAATTAAAACACTTTTAGACAGCCCATGAAATTCTAATAAAATTATTTTATTAAATAATTGTTTGGGTACTGAGTCAACCCTTGTGAATCTGCAAAGTTTCTTGTCCAGCCATGTACACTTAGCCAAAATCCTGCTTAATTCAGTAGGATCTATTTATCAAAAGTTGTAAAATAGAGTTGTAGAATAAAGAACTGAATGGGACAGAGCTAATGTGGGTAATTTGCAATAAGGCCAGGAGGCTTAAATGGTTTTTTGCTGGTGGGAATTGCTACTAATACTGCTTAGGCACCATATCCATATTCTGCCTGTGTGGTATGGTGCCAGCATCAGTGCAATTATTTGCACCATCCTCACTTACTGCACTAGGGAAATAAGACTCAGAAAACGTTTACCAGAAATAATACAGTTTTGATGGGGATGAATCCCAATAACCCCAAGGTAAGAGCTACTCATGAAAGCACTGATGCTGTACATTAGCAATATTTGGTTGGACACAAATGATGAAAGAGAGAATCTTTTTGACAGAACAGGACAAATCTTTTTCCTCCTTCCACATTTATCACAGAGCTACTGAAATGTGACCCCTGAAGTGGAATTTAGGAGATGCATTTTGGTCCTGGGCCTACTACAAATTTCCTGCATGGCTGCAGAAAGTAATTTTATCTCGCTTCTCCGTCTTTCTGATCAATAAAACAAAGTTAATATTTCCCAGTGTCAAGGACTACCACGAGAATGGATCATTAATTTATGCAAGGAACTTTGCTGTGTTACTGCTGCTAATGAGTAGCCTTCCCCTTTAGGATGTCATTAAGCACTGCTCAGGCATTGGGAAATAACACTGATGAGACTACATCAAACCCAAGAAATTGCACTGAACTTCGAGCACAAGATAAGCAGGGAAGACATGGGCAAAATTTTCCAGACATCTCTCTGATAAGGTGCCAGTTACAGTACTATTGGCTTCTTCTGCCCAGCCTGTCATGGAAATTTATTGCAAATGAAATTGGTGTTTTAAAGTTCAGCTTTATATTAACATTACTCCAGGAGGAACACTAGCCAAGGTTTCTGATTCTTTATTTTTGTTGTATTCAGACTCTATCCTCTTAATGGGAGATGCAAGTCCCTGTGGCAATGTTAGAAGTTTTAAAAGCCTTGGTTTTGATAGTAAAGGATGTTCCAAAACACTTTTATGTTTTATAATAAAAAAGCTACTAAAATCTCAGGAAAGAGCCACCAGAGACTGATTTCTTGGTGTAGCTCATCTAAGATGTACTTTGTGAACTTCATAGGTTCACAACACTTTAAGGCAATAGTTTAAATTCACCCTTATAGTAAACCATATTTTTAATATTGAAAAATTTTACTTGTCCAGGATGAGAGTTTACATGACCCACTGAGGGGTTCAACTTACAGCTGCTACTTAGCAGTGGTATCTGTTTGCATCCTTGCTTGAAACTGGGTCTGCTTCTGCCTATAGAAATGCTCTGAACTGTGGCAAAATGCATGCTGGATGTTGTGAGAAGTGCTCTGTAATGCAACTTTTTAAAATAGAACCAGCTAGAATGGCCACGATGATCAGCTGCAAAAATCTGCAGCCCTAGGCTTAACTGCTTATATGTAGAAATAAAAGAAAGATTAACCAAAAGTAAAACACTTATATCCATTGCCCAATTTTTTAAAAGTTTCTGAGGATAAAGAAGATCATGCAGCAAAGATCTGTTTCTTTCTTGTCTCCAGCTAGGGAAAATATTTGCTAAGAAAGTAGAAATGCTTCATCTTTAAGAGAGAAATTTTTAGTTTTTGAGGTCTGCTCTAATACAATTCCTTTTCAATTTTTTCTTTTAGATAATCTTTGTAATATACACATCAGAGGAGATCCTTCTGAGTCTTATTGAGCCATATCCCTGTGTAAGACAAGTATACTAGGGTGTCTTTGCTTGTTATTTCTGCACACAGAGTCATATGGCAATGAATGTAGTGTAAAGACAAAATAGAACAGAGTCATTAAATGTTCTCACCTATAACACAGGCTCTCACTGTTCAGAAGAATTTTTCCCTGACTCTATATATAAACACCTTGAAATTCTGCGCATTAACAGAAATATATTCTAAGGTGGTTGTTTCTTTCAGCCAAATATGCAGTAATGTTTAAAGGCTGGAAGTGAGCACTGGACAGCTAGAAAAAATAATTTTGATAGTTAGCATTGTAATTTTCTATAAACTACAGGATTCTGTAGATTGTTCTCAACATGCTGCTTAGCAACAACAATGCTGAAGTGCAAAGCCACTGAGAACCGCTGAAATTGCTGGGCCTGAGAAACAATAAACATCGTTTTAGGCTGGCCCTTATCAAATTTTCATTGTATTAAGATCAGTTTTTACTCATATGCTACAATGGTACTGTGTGCAGCAAAATGCGAAGACAATTTTGTTCTAGCAACGCTATTTGTGCCTATTGCTGTGTCTCTGCAGTGTGCTAAGATTCTTGAGTTAGATTCAGCCTTATGTAAAGGGCTGCCTGTATCCACATGAGCCCATAAGGAGTCCCTGGCCACACTGAACCTTGTGAAAGTTGCAGTTGTTTCTGTATTTGCTTTGGGTGGTGAGGTTTTGGTAGCTGGGGGCTATAGGGGTGACTTCTGTGAGAATGTGCCAGAAGCTTCCCTCATGTCTGACAGAGCCAATTCCAGCTGGCTCCAGGATGGACCCACTGCAGGCCAGCGCTGAGCCCACCAGTGATGGTGACAGCATCCCTGTGATAACAGATTTAAGAAGGGGAAAAGTTGTTGCACAACAGCAATTGCAGCCAGAGAGAGGAGAGAGAATATGCATGAGAAAGAGCTTTGCTGTCACCAAGGTCAGGGAGGAAGGAGCAGGTGGAGGTGCTCCAGGTGCTGGAGCAGAGATTCCCCTGCAGCCTTTGGTGAATACCATTGTGAGTTAGGCTGTTTCATGGCAGCCCGTGGAGGTTAATGGTGGAATAGTTATCCACAAGTTATCCATGAGTAATATCTTATACTTACAGTTGTTTACAAAGAGACACCATGGATTTCACAACAATTTCCATGATCTCTAAATTTGGTTTTCCTCTCTTCTTTCTATCCCTTCCCTCCTGCAGTGTTGTTACTGACTATAAAAATTGCATATCCCTTCATCAGAGTTTCTGCTCATGTCTCTGTTCTATTCACCTGGGAATACAACAGCTGCCAAGGGCTGCCTGATCAGATTAGCAGGCTACAATAAAGAAAAGTTATTCCCGGAGACTACAGAACTGGTATCTGCTGACTTCAGTTTTGGAGAGAAGACAGTTATTTTCAGCAAATTAAAAGCAATTCACCGAAGTGTGGAACATGTCTTTAAGAATTTTGAGAATATAAGAATATTAACAGAGAATCACATCAAGGTCCATTTCACTTGATATCCTGTCTACTGATGTCAGTGAGATGCTGAACATATATGATACTTCCTCTTAATGTTCCTAAAGTTCCTTTTTAGGAGACCTTATGAACCAAATGTGGTTTTGGATATGTACTAAACCTTAATGTATTTGCCTTCTGTATGGAGCTTAGTTTCCCTGGAAACACATTCAGAAGTATAGCCCCTTCTCACTTTTTGCAGCAAGTTGCACAGTTCTGCCACCGGCTGAGAAAGTGACTGCTTTCACCGTCTCCTTTCACTGAAAATAGTGAACAGCCAAACATACCTACTCCATATTGTTCTCTGTGCAATCATCCTTATGCAACACTATACACTGAAGGAGTTTCAACTTATTTCTTACATGGAAACTATTCCATATGTTTTCCTTTCTCTGACTTTTAAAAAAATCTACGATACTCTTTTGGGATTACAAAATCAGGTCTGTGTAGAGCAGTAAGGAAATGAATGACCAGTAGAATGATACTGTAACAAAATGATTCTTTTTCTCTTTTCTCTCTTTCCTGAAAAATCCTAAAGCCTTGATTGTTTTGTCCTTTTTGAACATTGGGCTTTTGTGTTCCTGGAACAGTTTCAGTACTGTGCTGTGTCACTCTTTAGGAGTGGTAGTGATAGGATTTCACAACCTGTGAAAGACGGACTGTGTTATTCTGTGTAACTCAATTAACATCACATTTCATTGTCACTCAGGATGCAATTAATTTGCTAAACTGTGATTGTTTATCTCCATTGTAGTTGTAGAAAATAACTGACACACCGGTTGGGGCTGGATTATAGGAAAGTAAGTGCCCTGCAATGGCAGCTGATGTCAGGAAGGTTTTTTCAGTTCATAACTAGCACTGGGTACAGCCCCATTAAGCCACTTCCTTTTCACAAAAAGACTTTTCCTATTATTCATAGTTATTCCTTGCTTATGGCACCCTGAATACCTTTGTATCACTGGCAAAGTTTCTCAACTCATAATTCGCCCACTTCCCTTGTGTTTTATAAGTAAACATTAAGGAATATTGCCTTGCTGTTTTTCTGTTCTTTCCTTGTTTGTTTGTTTTTTATGTTTTGGTTGGTGTGGTTTTTTTGTTCCATACTGATTTTTGAATCAAGTTTCTACTTCACAAAAAAAATTAAAATGTATAGAATTCAGTAATCAACATAATTAAAATAAATATACACAAAGTAATAGAACAATCAGGAAATCAGATTTGCCAAAAATATTTCATTTGAAATATTGCTCAAAACTCTAGAGTGTACTCTAAAGGCCAAAGGATATTGCTTACATCACTCTTTTGCAGTTATAATTAGATTTATAAAAGTTTATGGACACTTAAATAGAAATAACTTTGGCAGTTTTTGTAACTAATATATAATTACAAGAATAATAAAATTTTATGCTTCAGTGCATAATATGATCTACTGAAAAGAGGAAAAAAATATCTCTTTATGCAGAAGTAATCAAATAACAAAGCATTTATAGCTTCCTTTGAAACAGCCAGCACTGACCATTGCCTGAGAGAACAGGATGTGAAACGAATGAAGTAGAATTTCTAAAGCATTTTAAAACCAGTTCTGGGAAGAGAAAGAAATAAAAACAGAACTGAAACCAAACAAAAATAAAAAATTAACCCTGAAGCAACAACAACAAAAGCCTAAAGAAGCCCAACCAAACAAAGACCCTCCACAAAGCCCCCAAACAAAAACAAGCCTATAAAGAGGACTTATAATTTCTTTTGGAGGACTGATTCTGTCTATAGTTGCCTTAATTATGTACCTCAGGTTGTGAAATTTTTTTTCTTCATTAGTACCTGAACAGCAATATAGTCTCAGATGTAAGTAGAATGAAGTCCCATGCAAGTTGCAACTTTCATTTTTACCTATAAAATAATACAAAAGGTTTCTCATTATGGTATTTTAAAACTAAGAAATCGACATGTTTATTTTTTCTCTCTCCTTTCTGATACAGTATACCATTACTTCCATATTATTCAGAAAAATGGTGGAAATACTGTAGAATATGTGGATTGGTTTAGGAGCTTGATATGAAGCTACTGCTTTTGACTATAAAGTAGTCATTCATACAGGTGACTTGAATTCAACTTCCACATATATTCTCCACCCGTTATGATGAAAATTGTTGAGTGTGAAGGAGAAAAATATACAGCCTACAGATTTTGGTTGTGTATCTTCTAATTCTGTTAAGCTTTTTCCTGTCAAATTCCAAGTCTGTGTAATTATAATCACCGTACTTATCAATTTAAGTGGAAATACTGCTCTTGTACCACCTTTTTAATTCTACAGTTTCTTCTGATCATTTTTCCTTGTTGGTAGCTTGGACTCTGATTTATCTCCTTTTATTTTGAGCTCTAGACTTACTAGATTGCATAATGGTTTGAAAGCAATGTGCCCATTTGCTAAACTAAAGAAGAAAATCCCATATAGTTGTACCAGTCTAATTTGAAAAATAATGATAAAAATTTAGAATGGGTTGTAATTTCAAAGGAGTTAAAAATATCTTTTCCAGTATTCTGTGGGGATTTAGGACACATTTTAGTCCCTAATCAACTACAACAGTTGAATATACAATAAAGTATGTTCAGTAAAGATAATGTGCAGAAATTTCCCATAATTTATTATAATTTTATGTCAAAGAAACAAATTTTTTCCTCTAGGTATTCCCAGACCTAATACCTTGAATGTGAAATTAAAGCTCACAAATTTTTTTGTAGCAGCAGTCAGATGAGAGCAGAGCCTGGATTGGGCCCATAACTGATTACAACTCTAGAAACTGGCCAACAGAATGTGATTAATGTCATCTCAGTACATGATTAATGTCATCTAAGGTCCTTGGAGGTAGGGCATTGTCAGCACTTGTTTTTCGGTTTCACAAAACTATTTAACATCTTCAAAACTTTCTTTAGCCCTTGGGTCTCCAAAGACTTGTTTCTGAGAAAGGGGTCCCAGAGCAGGCATCCAAATAAATATAAGGTCGGGAGAAATGAATTTTCAGTGCTGGCAGTTTGATGTGAGCCTCTGAGCAGCAGGTGAGGGCAGGTACTTATATCTACATTCATAGTATGAGCTGGTAATTCCTTTTGGCAATGAGTAGCTAGGGTTTGGGAATAGCTTTTATAACCAAACTGCTCCAAAAAGTGTAAGAGGAATTCCTGATACTATATTTATAAAGGAGAACCCTCTTAAAGAGCCCTGCTCTTTCATTTTCTCCCTACTGGGAGAACCAAATAAGAAGACTTTTGCCAAATCCGAGCTTTCTCAGGCCCACCAGTGCTGCTGACATTATTAGCTCTTATTACTAGACTTTTCCCTATGTGTTACATATTACACATTCAGAGCTGGACTTTCTTTGGGTGAACTGAGAACGTGAAAGCTCTAACCCTGCTCTGCATTCCAAGAACTAGATAACAAATTACTCTTACTGGTGTGCAATTACTTTTCTTTTTCTCACACATCTAAAAGTAGAGAAATGATGTTACAGTACAGAGCTTTCTTAGAAACATTGAATGTTTCTACTGTTAAGTCTTGCAACAGCAAAAGTAATCTGAAAAAAAAGTTGTATTTCACAGTATCTAGTCCTATTTTACCTTAAGTGCAGTACACCTTTGCTGGGCATTTGAATTTTCTAGACGTCCTGGAACAAAATTTCTTATGTGTGGTTAAGACTGAAGACAAGTGTGGTTCTTTATTCTCCTTCTCTAAATCTAGGAATCAAGATCTAACTCAAATGTTTTTTAAGTTTATACTTTGTGCTTTACACCAAGAAAGATTTCAGGCAACTCACTGCACAGCTTCATTTTCATTCTCTGATATTTTTTCTCGAATTTTTCAACAGAATATGACTTCCAAGTAAAATGATATTTTAGCTTTCACAAGGTACCCAGCTATCACAAGATGTGCCTGGGTGCTCTTTAGTGTTAGGATAAAGAAAGTTAATACACAAATAAGTGGTAAAAAGACTGTTAGCTGTCAAAATTTATTAAGCATTCTTGGCTGTGGAAGGACCACAATCATATTTTGCTTAAAAGTCAGATAACCCCCTTGGTCCATCATCCATGTTGAAGACAGAGGTAACGAATGTACTGAACACCTCTGCCTTTTCTCTGTCCCTGTTTGTAAGGAGACCATCCTCCTCCTGTAGTGGGTCGATTGCCATTAATATACTTGAAAAAACTCTTTTTATTGTCCCCAACAGCTCTGCTCAGCTGAGCTTTAACCACACAAATTTATTCACTACAGTGGAAAGCAGCATCTCTGTATTCTTCCCATTTCACCTGCCCTTGCTTCTGCTGGCCATACACCTTCCTTTTTTGCCCTTTTTCCAAGAGAAGATTCCTGTTCAGCCAAGATGGCTTTCTGCCTCACCTGCTTGACTTTCGACATTTGGGAATTGCCTGCTCCTGTGCCCTTAGGAGGTGATGTTTAAAAAGCAACCAACACTGATGGAGCCCAGCACTTGCAAAAACATTTTCCCGGGGGAAACTCACTAATTGCCTGAGCAGTCTGAAGTCTGCTCTCCTCATATCCAGAGATGAGGTTTTGGCACTTTTCCTTTTGTCAACAGAGATTTTAAACTCAATTGCTTTGTGGTCACTGTGGACAAGACAGCTGCCAATCTCCACTTTGCTCATGAGATCCACTCTGTTGACAAGCAGTAGAACAAGGAATTTGTCAAAGCTTCAAAAGAAGATTGTGTAAGAAATAACTTGGCTTGTATTTGACTTAGAGATGAAGGTTTGGGTTAGGTAAATATGAGGGGTTTACGTAGTATTGTTTTTTGGGTTTCAGGGCTGTTGGTACTTTCCTCTGTATTTCCCTTGCCTTCCTTTCCAAGCAGAGGAAAGCTGAATGGCAGAGCTTACATGGAAAGTGCTGTGGAAATCCTGTAAAGTGGCATCAAACAGTTTCATCAGGGTTATCTTTCTAACCATGAACTATTCTGCTCTTTCCATGTTCAGTCACTTGCTAAGCAGATGTGCTACTACTCGCTTACCTCAAAGTGTGCTGATAAACGCAAACACATGCTGAATGGTGGTGCCGTTAATAAAGCTATTAATGCTTTTGGGAATAAATGATTGTACTGGATTGGATTAACGTTAAATGAGAACAATAAAAATATGGTTTTGTCTTAATTGTTCATACTGGCTGGAACAAAAGGAACAGATCTCCTTAATCACACTAGGAGACAGTGTAGCAACATTACAGCATAACAGTGCCAAGTGTAATCCTTGTTGTTTTCAAAACCTCACCTCAAAGCACTTTTGCTGACTTTATAGGTATAATTTTAGTCTTTTTCTTTCACTGTCTGAGAACAAACACGTAACTAAGAGGAAAGGGAAAAGCTGACCATATTTGAAGCTATTTCTATAAGATACTGTGTGATTAAGGAGTTTGTTGTTATCTTTCTCCTCCACCGAGCATTAGGCGTTTTTCATTTTCCTGTTGATGTCTTCAGTGGAGGCTTAAATGTGTGTGGAGGGCTGTTCAAGACATCAATGAAATCTTTTAATCATCATATCCTCTTCAGATGGATGTGGCAAATACAGTAGTCCTGAAATTTAGTCCTTCTGAGCAATGACAGATGAGGATTCATCGGGGTCATGAGATTCAATTTAATCAGTTTTGGACAGTGTTAGTTTCTCCTACACCTGACTCTTATTCACATATTTCTGAAGAGTTTAAATATAGCTGTGTTTAAATGTTGTAATTTCTTATAGAAATTCTGAGCAAATTATCTTTCTTGCAGCTCTTTCACACTTTAATCCCACCTGTACACAACTGAGAATTCTCCAGAACAATTTCCTTTGTTGTTTACATGTGTATTGTTGAATATTAATAGTGATTTAAGGGAAGAACTTGACATTCGTAAATAGTAGAGATCCCCAGCTGATAATAGATGTATCTTGTTATCTTCCCCTTTAAATATTGAACAGTCTTTTGTCAAATTAAAGCCTTGACTGGACCACCTCATAGTGTCTAACATGGTGAAGAAAATGCCATTTTCTGGAAAACATTTGAGGTCTTGTGGACGTATGATAGAAAGACGATTTACTACTTTCCTATGTCTTTTTACATGCCTTTATTTGCCAGAGGAAGGTTTCTCAACATACTTTTGTTCACACTTTCAGTTCTGGAGCCAGTGTTTCTCAGGTTCTGGGACTGCATGTCCGCTGACTTCTCTCACCAAAGTTTAATCTGGCCAGGACAGTGTCCTGCCATCTGGTCTCAGAGTCAGGGCTGTGACTGTGAATTAGAGCTGGTTGGTCAGGCTTTGAGTAGGATTTGAGGGAAGTGCTTTCCACCTGTCACATTTACTGGGCACAGTCCAGCAGCTCTGGCAAGTTGTACAAAGGTGGTTTATCACTGCAGTGCAGCTTCACCTTCCACTGTACACTTTGGGAAACAGCTTGGGGTATGATGGAGAATATGAAATGAACACATATTCCAGTGCAGCCAGTGAAGATCTCTCCCCCTTCAGATTCAGTTATAAAATCAAAGAATGCTTTAACTTCACTGTTTAACCAACTTTTCTTTGATCTCCTTGTAGAAATTGCCTTCTGACATACCTCAGCCATTCAGAGTTTGTGAAATCTGCTTCTCCTGGTCAAACTGTTCTGATTTATGCGTGTCTGCTTTACTTCAAGCCATACTTTAAATTCAATCTCCAGACTTTTCTCCCATCAGAAATGCATCAGAAACAACTGACCAGAGCCTGCTCTCGGCACCAGGAAATGCAGATGCCATCCCTTCTTCCACCCTCCAAACAAATCAGATAGCAAGTTGGACCATTAAACAAGAGGTCACAACTAAACCATTTGGGGGTCTAAGGCAGAAATGTCACCAGTTAGTCACCAGTCCAGGCTCTCATAAAAGCACTGTTACATTGATTTGCTTCAGGCAAGATGTCGGTCTATAGTTATAAGATACATTTTATGTGAGCTTCAAGTTGTACTTCTAAAGGACATACTACAGGTTTTTGACACACTTTTAGGATTGTGGATTCGATACCTAAGGAATGTTTCTTCTTTCTGTGCCCTTACTAAGGAGTTCAGGCAGTAAATATTTAGATTTCATTTATTTGAGCAAACCAAAATTTTGTGCAATGTAATTTTATTTTGGATTTTTGCTAAGAGTAAATTCAGGAGTGTGAGTTAAATTTTGCACTGTAGTTAGTATTAATATTTCTCACTGTAGTAGATGCATATGATGAATACTATTTTTTCTGAGAAACCTTTGCTTAAAAACTAGATGTGGATTCCTGTTCTCTTAGTATTTCTTTTTCCACCCTCAAGATGATAGGTTATAAATTTCAACATGCCTTTGGAGAGGGAAGACTGTATAAAAGAACTGATGTATCACTGTTCCCATTAAGCGTATGTCCCGTTACAGCAGTTTTCCTCGCTTGTCCTTTTCTTTATGTTGGAGACATAAACCACCTGACTAGCACTGGAATAACAGTATTAACATGTATTGTATATCTTGTTTCAGTTTTCTGGCAAGGAATAAACCAATCTTGATGCTATTGCAATAGAAAGAGTATCTTTCAATGAATCCAGCCCTGGGTCTCTTCTTATTCAGTATGGGGATTTACCACCTAAAGAAAGTAACTAAAAATTTCCTTTTAAGTTGACCTACTAGCATGTTTTATAGACAAAATAGGGGTAGAATTACTCAAGCAACATGGAAAGTATGCAGTATTTCTATTACTGAAGGTATTAGTATGCTAGCACTGTAAGAGTGGAGGAGTTAAAAAGACCTTGTATCTTTCTCTAGTCAAAACCTGTTTTTTTTTTTTCTTTTGAGTGAATGCACATTTACATGCATCTGAGCAACTGAAACTGAAGCTTTTGCTCTTAATAATATTGCTTTTAGCATGGCCCTGTTTATCTTACATGCAGTAAACTCAGTATGAAGAGGCATTGAGTTGCCCATCTTGCCTTTAGCTCAGGATTTCTGGTTACGTTAAATAAAGTAAAGCACCATGTTAGGACCCATTGAATGTGTCACAGATTGGGTATGTCTTAAAGGGTATTGAGTGACTGATAAAAACCAATACTCTGAATAAAAAAGTACAAACAAACAGAACACAGAAGATTCTTCAGTGCTCTGTTGTGGATGGAGGCAATAATACAGAACAGTGATAGGCTACCTTGCTGTTTATGTTTTTGGTTCTTTTCGGTTCTGAGGTTGAATATTGCTGGATCTGATTACTGGAAAATAATTTTCTTGTGCTTGTGTGTCGGAATGGACAAGATAAGAAATCTGTTGAGGAAGTTTTGGTTGTTGGAGAAGCTTTCATCTGCTCTTTCTTTGTAATGGTCGTGACTTAGAAGGTTAACAATTTCTTCTAAAAGTCTCTTTTGCAAATGAACTCAAGCTGTTGTTTTTCTAACTTTCAGTTGTTCACAATGCAAATCAATATGTCAAGGTACTTGCAAGGCTTACAAAACCAAATGTTTGCACTCAATTCTAGAAAAAAAGGCTATTTCCTTAAAAAAAAAAAAATCTGATATAGTATAATACTTTTTAAATCTTTTTTTTCCCCAAAACCCAACATCTGAAAGTCTTTGAAAATTCTTGTAATTTCTAAAGCTTTGCTTTTGAAATGAGATGCATTTCTCACTTTCCTGCACTGACAAGTCAGTATTACTATGCATCATCAACAGTGATAAAAGCACTTTTCTCGGTGTCCTTGGGCTATACTGGTAAGATATTAGAGGAAAGATGTTCTTGTTAACAAATTATTTTTTTAAGGACACATAGATTTCAGTCATACAGTAATGTCAACTCAGAGCAAGAAGGATAATGGCGTAATTGTTGCAGGGAAAAACTCAGAGATCTAAATTATCCAGAGAGCCCCTGTCCCTGGGATGTCACACTCTTAGTCTGCTGATTAATTACTCTGGCCTCTATACCAGATAATGGTTCTCCAGGAGCTCTAGCTTTGATTTAGAAGAAGGTACGCTTCTATCGATGTGAGTGTAAATAAAATATTTTAAAAATCTTTTGAAGCAGATCTAGATTTTCACACCTATTGATGGGTTATTCTGATAATTGTAAACTCTCCCATTCATTTGATTTGGTTTAGGTTTGGAAAACAACAATGTTGATACTATTAAATATAATAAGTTTAAGAAGGTTAACAATTTACTAAATTTAACTACTTTTAAAAAATCCCAGTTAGAACATAATCTGGCCACTTCTGGAAAGAATAATAAAAATGTTTCTATAAATACATTAATAGAAAAAGGAGGGGCAAGGAAAACCTCCATTCCTTATTGTATGTGGGGGGGAATATAGTTACCAAAGATGAGGAAAAGGCTGAATACTTGAGACCTTCTTTGCCTCAGTTTTCAACAATAAGACAGGTTGTCCTCTGGAAAAATTTATTTTTTCTCTTGATGTTTGCAGGTACATTTTATTTTTCAGAATATTTAAGAGAAACACTGTTATAAAATAAGGAGATTAATCCTTGTCCCAACTACATATTTTAAAATATAGCAGTTTCACCTGTTGATTTTGCTCAGGCTGAATAAACAAGGGGATTATTTACTGGTGCAGCTGTTTTCCTCTGTTGTATAAATCCCCCTCAATTTAAAGATTATTTATCTGAAGGATACATATAAAGATAAGAAAAAAGATATTTATCTGAAAGGAGGTCTAATAGCCTCTTAGGATCTACTGTAGCCTAGTGTGGTGATGCAGTTATCACACAGGACAAAAATGGGAGGAAAAATTTACTGAACCTTGTTAAGGAGAAGTTCCTCTCAGTTATATATCTCTCTCATACCCACAGGAATCTATATAACAGAGTGTTTGAACAATTAGGATTGAGAAAAAGTAGGGAAGAAAGGAAGAGAGCTCAAAAAAAAAATCCTTTTCATGTAGGTTCAGGGTTGTTTTTTGTGGGGAGGGGAGGTTGTTTGTTTGTTTGGTGAGTTTTTTTCCCTGCAGTTTTAAAGCCTTAGAAATGTCATTTAAAGAGAAGCTATACTATGGAAGTACATCCAGAAGCAAGTCACGTTACAGACTCAGTTAGGCAGTGTAATATCATTCATTACACATGCTTGAAAAGATTCATTCATGCCAGGATTCAAGATGGATTTTTTTGTTTTCCTCAGGAAACAAAGACTTCCACTTTTCAACTCTGCTTTTTTTTTCAACCTGAAATTGGAGGCAATGCTACAAAGGGACCTCAAAATTCAATAGTTATTGCAATTATTGATCATTGAACTGCAAGGGAAAGTATTTCAAGGCATGAACTGCATCCTGAAATTTAAATTCCTAGTTTGCTGACAAAAAAAATGTTTTGCTAAATTCTTACTGCCATCCCATAAAAGAAAGATAGGATTATAATAACTAGCTCCTAAAAATATATTTCATTTAAATTAGGCTGCAACTTTATAATAAATCTCTGTCACCCTTTGGGATACAACACAGATGACTGAAATTCTTAAGAAGATTGATAGAAGTTTCTGATGGACACTGACTGATCGATACTATTGCACCATTCTTTTGATCAGGACCATTTTCAGAGATTGTGTACTAATAAAAATCACACTGATGCTTTTATAAACTTGTAGTTGCGAACTTCAAAAAAGTTCTTTTCTTCTGGTCAGATTACCCATTTATCTTGTCTCTAGATCTGGAGACCTTTTCCTGATGTTCTTGACTTTCCAAGTCAGTATGAGATTTTTATTCTTACTTGTGTCTTTTTGATCAGAAATTTTTCATCCTTTCTCTGAGCAACTGTTAAAAGCCAAATAATACACAATCATCAAGCCTGATACATATTTTTATGTTACTAAGAAATCAGGAATTAAAAATTAATAATTTCCCTAGAAATCTTGCTAGATATTTCTATCATATTCCAATATTTATTTGTATTTTAAATTTATTTTAATAAGGATTGTATTAGGAGGATTTTTACTTAAAAAGGAGAGGTTAACACTTGTTTTCTTTAGCTGACATCTAGGAATAAAATGGCTTGTTTTCACTTTACCCAAAACCTACAGCAAAGGGTTCTGACAATGTTTTTTCACTTTGGGGTATTTGTAATTTAGAGTCTGACTGAAACAAATGCCATGGGATGGATGTTGCCAACATGACCGCTGAATACCCCATCTCTTATCCTCTTTTTACTAATAAATCAGTTTTTCTGACCTCTTAATAAAATCCAGCCTTATGTGAATTTCATTTAGCGCCTTTAAATTAATACAGTGGTAATGGAAAAAAGTTTTTAGCACCATGTTATTTTCAGTATCAATTAACTTAGATTCTCCCTGTACTTGTGCAACTTTTAGACATATATATATTCAAAATTTTTTCTGTTGAGCTAATATATTGATGCTTCTATTTTTAAGTAAAATTATGCTTGTTAATTTATTTCTGGCAGAGCAGAATGTACAAAGTAAATGGGAAGGGGTCCATTTCAGAATTTTCTGTTTCATTTCTTGATTACAGAATCTACTAAATTTGCTATGTTTTGTTCAGAGTCCTGCAGAAACTGATCTGAAATGAAAACATGAAACTTGGAAACAGATCCTGTGATCTGAGTCCTACAATCTTTAGGCTGTACAATAGCAGAATTATCCCTAAATAATGGCAGGAATACTGGACAAAAAGGACACCGCCAACCTACTGAACTCATAAAAAAAAAAAATCCATTAAAAGGCAAACCTCTGTAGTTAAAACAGAAAAGTTTCTTCTTCCAAATTAGGGCTCCTAAAGTAGGCTCAACTTTGCAGCTGAAATAAAATGATTTAATCCAACACCACATGAAAGGAGAATGTCAGCAATTAAGTCAGACTAGAAAGCTTTGTTAGTGAAGGAATGCCTGGCTGGAGCTTGCCCTCTGAGGCTTTACAAGGGAAACAGTCATTTATTTAGGCAATCACTTGACAAAATACAAAAGAAATAAACTGATAATGGATTGGCACTTCAGGGGAACCAAAGGATTTTAATTAAAGTGCTCTGGACCACCCTCCTCCCACTAAATATTAACCTCTCTGAAATGTAACCTTCCAGTAACCTTGCTGGGATGCATGGCACTGTGATTCACCAGGACACCCTCATTATTCTCTTTTCAGGCTCCTGCTCACATGGCCATAGGCAGTGCCAGAATGGCAAGTGTTACAGACCAGAACAAAGCTGTGATTTTGAAGACAACTGTGGGGATAATACAGACGAGAGTAAATGCGGAACTTCCTGCACCTTTGAGAATGGCAAATGTGGCTGGCAAAATTCCCTGGCTGACAATTTTAACTGGGTGCTAGGGGTCGGCTCACCTCAAAGTCTTAGACCTCCCAGGGACCACACGCTTGGAAATAGAACTGGTATGTTGTTAGTTCACAAACAAGATATAATTGCCTTCATGAAATGTTTCATACCTTCACAGGCAGAAGGGGAGTACTAAAATATCTAATCAGGCTGTCATTTTTAATGAATTAGATGTGTTACAATATAAAAATATTAATTACCATTGTACAATAACTTTAATTTAGGACAATTGAATCTTAGGTTTTTTCTCATATGAGTCAGGCAAAATAATTTGATACTTGTCTGGAGAGAGGCGTTTGGTCTGGCTGCAATTTGTAAGGGTGAGTTAGCTCAGCTCTGAGATCCACTGGGTCCCACTCCTCCAGAGCTTGAGGTTGTTTCCAGGAAGCTTACAGTTTCCCATAGTGACTATTCATACTTTAATTTTAGATAATGTTAAATAAATAAATAAATTTAAACAAACAAAGCTCCTTTGTTAGTGCATCTCCCGGCTTTTTTTGGCCAAAGCACTCAGTTATCTGTTCATGTTCTTGCTACAAGCTCTGTGCCTTCATCCTTTGCTTTTGAAGGTCCCATAGCTCAGGCAGACGTTACCAAGGCTGACCTCAGAACTGACCTTAAATTGAAATATTTCACAGCAGAGTTGCACAAAGGAGTGGTAGTATTTGTTGAATGTTTACACGAGCTGCTGAAGGACAAAATCCAATAAACTTGAAAATATGTAGAAAAAAAAAATTCATCTTCACTGTCTAATAATATATATGTTGAAGGTAGTATCACAAATACATCACTACACGTGTTAAATATATGCTTGACCTCAGGAAAAAAGGCAAATTTCTTATCCCATAATACTATGGCAAACATCTATGGTCATACGTTAGCCAGAGAAGTGTCAAAGTTAGAATGAGCCCATTCGTTTATGCAATATCTAGTGAAGTAAAATTTTTTTGCCTAATTCATATGGAAACATTAATAGATGTGCAATTAAAATTTAAGTGTGTTACTTACACTACATTTATGTTTATGTGAAATACACATTTCTTATTTGTACAAACTAAAAATATGAATTTGAAAAGTTGGGAGAATTTTTTATACTTCTGGTTAAAAATAAAGATGGAAGACTCAAGGACCATATCAGTCTTGAAAAATATTGACTGTAGGCATCTCTTTTTGCAATTTCCTCTGACTAAATAATTTATATGTGCATTAATATGCATACAGAGTAAAAATGATAATAGGTAAATTGAAAATGATAAAAGGTAATATGAACCATTAGGGATACCTAATGATTTATAAATGCAGAAAGGTCTTTTCCATGTTTCAGAAGTTTTTATTTAGTGTGACTTGCTATTTTGAAGATTACCTTTCAGGAAACTTCATCCTGAAATTTATCATGATGTGGCTATTGTATGACGTATTGTCAGAATTGCAACTACTGCTGTCCAGCAGGGGGGACATATAATCAAAGTAGCTGGAAAACATGGAAGTGTTCCCAGATTTCTACATGGGCCCATCCAAGCCTTAAGCTGCTACAACCAGTTTACTCCTGGTATAAGAAGCGCACAAGGAATGGGATCTGGTAATTTTTTCTCCTAAGCTGATGTTGACTGGTATGAGACCTATGAGGGAAGTGTGCTTCATATGTCTCTGCATTTACTTTGCTCAGTTTTGGAATCTAATTTGAAAATCTAAAACATTTTTTAGTAATACATCATTTAATTTCAGGGCATTTCCTATATCTTGAGGCCACTGCAACAGGCCTAATAAATGAAAAAGCCCATGTGAAGAGTTCCATATGGAAAGAATCAAGCAGGACTTGTGTGATGAGCTTCTGGTACTTCAAATCATCAAAAGCCATGGGACATATTCAGGTTCTGATTAAGGTAATAAAAATCCCCTTTTCTTTTGAATATATTATATCTGTAAGGGTGTACATGCTCCCACAGAGTGCTTCAGACTGTGACATTCTGTTGTTTAGCTGATAGACTGGAAGAGCTCCCACGCACCTCCTGGTTCCGTGCTGGTTTTTATTACTCCAGTCTCTTAAAAATGCTTTTAGCATTTCTCTTCCAAGAGAAGCTTCTCTGAAAAGCCACAGAAAATCTTTTAAAATCCTCTTTTCATTTTCCCCTCTTCCCATATAGTACCTTTCTCTTTGATATTCTCCATGTGAGGCTATTTTCATATTTTGCTGCCGTCCTGATTGGTAGTTATCAGTATACAGCCCTATTGTTCTGATGGGATAACACACAAAAAAAAGAATTGACAACATACACAAAATTAGAATAAAATGCAAAAATATGACTGCATTAAATAATTATATTTTTATATAAACAGGTACAGAGTACACAATCAATTTTATTTGGAAATATACTTTTTTCACTAAATGTGAGATGACCAAAAAATTATTTTAAAAGACTGTC
Organism: Corvus cornix cornix; assembly: GCF_000738735.6. Classification (NCBI taxonomy): domain Eukaryota; kingdom Metazoa; phylum Chordata; class Aves; order Passeriformes; family Corvidae; genus Corvus; species Corvus cornix. Next base: position 19,504,483 of record NC_046333.1, on the reverse strand, counting down.
TAGTTATTAATTTGCAGGTGAAAACTGAGACATTTGTAAAAAATTGGCTGTTCCTTTGTTGTTCATTAAAAAGGATTAACTGCTTGTAAAAGCAATTTTTAAATTATTATATAGTTCAGACAAGAAATTAATTCTTATGTAGAAAATAATAATCAACACTGTTCAGACACAGTGACCAAATAGACCACTTCTAGACATACTAGAAAACTTTGCAAAAGACAGTGTGTGTATTTGTGCTTACTTGTATCTGCGCAGGGAGCTCTGGTTGTTCAAATACAAATCATGGTGCAATTTATTTGCCATTTGTCTGTTATCTTCCCTTCCTATGATATCTCTAATAATGTCTTGGTGAAGTGCATTAAAGTTTCTATCTCCAGTGCATATTAAGTGCTGGCTTAACTTTAAATGATAAATTATATTTTTTTCCTTTAAAATAAATTACTAAAAATTATTTCTCCAATATTCTGGATAATATAAAAATAATTTTAAAGTCTGAAAGATAAAAGACTTCAATAGGATTTAATATCTAGAGATACAAGCTAAGATATGTCTTCCTGAAATATAAAAACAATAAAACCTTTGACAAGCATCAGGAGATTTTTTTCATGAATTAGTCCGAACACCTACAAATAACCGCAGACCACTCATCAAGTAACTGTATAGTTATTGAGATGTTCTTTTCCCTAGAAAGGCTCAAATTTGTAAAGGAGGCAAGTAGATTACAGAAAAATAATAGTTGTTGTCTTAAAATAACTTTCAATTTTTAATGTATTAAAAAATGAAAACAAAAATAGATCCCATTATATAAAATAGATCCCATTACATAAAATGAATGTGAAAATAAATATTTATCTTAACTAAAAGATAGATAAATATTTATCTTAACTCAAACATCAGATTATGTTGTCATTTCATTACTGCACTGTGTAATTTGTAGTAACTAAATATTGTAGTTATAAGCATTTTAAGATTGCTTAATTTTAGTTATAAGCTAAGTTGCAAACTAATTTTGGTGGAAAATAAATACTAGAGACATCAGGCATGTGTGAGTCGTTTGCATGTAGTGTTTGTGTCGCTGTTGATTGTGTCCAGCAATTATTTTTTCCGCCCTCAGAACGGACAAATTGTTTTAATATATTTTTTCTATATTAATCTGAGCAGATGTTTATTAGATAGCTATCCCTTTCATAATATATCCTATCATTATAGCCTGTAGAGATCTGCCATACTAAGATTCAAATATATGACTTTAATGGAATTTTATATATGACAATAAAATTTCCTTTTTCTAGGTTTTGGGAATATTCTATATGTTTTCTCTTTGTTTTATTCTTATTGCACTGAGACATTGCCCTCTTCTTATTTTCACCTTATTTTATTATCCTAATAAACTTTCAAGACATTATTTTTACGTTATTTTAAAACCCTGTCTCCAGGGAGTTTAAAGATATTTTTAAAGGCAGTCTGAATAGAAAACATTTGAGTCATGACTTATTCAATTTTTTTCTTTTAATAAAAGCAAGAATTCTACTTGGAGATAGGAAAAATTATTCTCATCATTGTACCTGGGATTTTTTGTAGATCATCTTACGTTTACCTGTTACGCTGCTTATAAGGATCCAAAAGCCCATATTTTAATTTGAGTTTCTATTTAGCAGTGTCTCTAAGAAGAAAATCTAATTAAACAACACATAGTAACGGGAAGTCATACTGAAGCTTCTCCTGCTGGTTCGTATTTCCATCCAGATTGAGTATCCCTTGATTTAAAGTAAAGTTAATGTCAGTGAAATCAGATCTGTAGGTAGTGAGTAGTTGAAAATGCAAGGAAGAGAAGATCTGGGAAGGTAATTACTGTCTCAAATTTAAAACTTAGCAAACTGTCTCTGGCTGAAGTCACCATATCCATTGAAAGTTTAAATGACAGTGAAGACTATATATACAATGGCACAGCAATGAAAAGATGAGGAAATATGGTATAGAGGAAGAATTAAAGCCATTTCTTAAAAAATTGTAGTTCATGGTATGCATCAGTGTCTTTTCTTAATATATGCATTGCTTGTTCACATTCAGGAAGTCTAAGAATATTATCTATCATACTACTAAAGTGGTATCTCAGATTATGAGATAAACAAAAATGAGAAATGAAACTAAAAGACCATAAAAGGGTACTATAGCCAAGCATGAACTTATTTTGTTAAGGTTTGCAGCTAGAGAAAATCAATTCATTTTCCTAATGGAATTTCTCTGAAGTTACTGTTGTTTTGATATTTTTTCTCTTGAAATTGTACTACATATTCTTTGAAGAAAACTGTCTGTGTATGGAATGATAACAATACAGTCAAAGTTATGGGCTGTTGAACTAGCTGAAAACATACAGTATTCTTCAAATTGACCCCCTCAACATTTACGTAAACAAAAGATGTTGACAGTGCAGCTATTTTTGAAAACTGAAATACCCAACTCACCACCCATCGAAATTCAAATTACAAAGTTTTTGATAGCGATGCAAAAGCTAACAGAACATTCCCCAAAAAGATCTGGATATAACTAGTCAAAACTTTTTCCAGTGAGATTTTGAGACATTCTAGTCTTGTCTGTGGCAGTTGTAAGAGAATAGCATTGTAGGAGATATTTCAAAGATCAAGTGCAGCATGTTCACTGTGCCTGTTTTAGTGCTGAGGGAGGGTGCCTCATCGGCGCTCAGTTTGTTTTATGAGTCAGAAGAAGCCATGTATTTTTAAACATGCTTATAGAGGGGCAAGCAAGATTATTAGGTGAAAGGGGTAATACATTTTATTATTCTGCTGATCTAGAATAAGCTTTCTATTGCTGCTTAAGTTGTCTCTGCCATTAAAAAAAAAGAAAGTCCTAGGTATCACAGTAGGAAAGGAGCAACAAAGGATAAAACCATTTGTTGAAAATAATTGTTGTGGTATCAATGTTAATTGCTTTCGTATATAGACATTTTAATTAAAAAATATTATTTCAGATCTAGTACAGTTAGGGGAAGATTCTTTCAAAGATTTGAAACAAGGCTCTAAAACAAGTATGCAGATGAATAAGGAAGGTGAAACCTGCCATTAGTGACTCCCTCTGCTGACTGTGACAAGGCCAATACACACAGGATCTCATTAGGAAGTTCCAGTGGACCTTACCCAGGCATTTAATTAATTCCATCCAGTTACAAATGAGCAAAGACATAATGATATTCAGGAAGACAAGAGGTCCTGGCCAGCGCATGGCAAGTGAAGCAGGGCCCCATTTATACTGCGGCATCCACAGCCTGACCTGGCCAGGGCAGCAGGCAGCTGGAGCCAGCACCCAGCCTCCTCCAGCTGCTCAGGGCTGCTGCAGCACAGACCCTGTTACCTGGCTGCTGCTTCTCAGCAAAAGCTGGAAGCCGTCACAGTTGTTCCCTTGGTATTGTTATTGCTTTTAACCAGCCTAATGTAGAGAGGAGAGGGTTGGTAAAGTAGAAGTGTACAGCTTAGCAGGTGCCAGAGCTCAGGTATAGATCACTCACAGTGGATTTTCTAATGCCCTGGTTATTTTTAGTGGAGAGGTCTACTATCCTGGGCTGTGGAGATAAAAATTTGCAGCAGAGGTGCTGCAGATTCCAGCTGCTACATTCTGGACATTTGTATTTGTAGGATCAAGTAGCTAAAAGTGAGATGTTTACAAATCCATATATTTGACCCTACTTCTATGGGAATTCAATCAAGAATAAGGCTTAAGAAAACCGCTTATTCTACTTCACAGCATAAAATAGAATGTGTATTTCTACATGGATTCTTCTCGTTGACTGCATGAAAAACAATTGGCCCTTCACATTAATGTAGAAGTTAGAGATTGCATCGGGTTCAGGTAGCCTCAAAGTAAATTATCTGACCTCCATGGAACTAGAGGAAGAAATTAAATTTTCAAAGATTTGCTTGAATGCTTTACTTAAGAGTTTGCTGAACTTCAAATCATGCTCCAAAAAATATAGAATATCTGTAGATTTAATAAACGTAGACATAAGGTTTATTTTGTAGACAAAATTAAATTATTAGCAAAATTCTTTAAAACTAACAGCGAAGTGTAAATTTTTCTAGTATTTCACTCCACACAGCAGCATATGGCTTTTATTTAATGAGTATCTACAGCTCTCAAAAGGACACCGTTTTAAACTACTACTCCCGTTTCTGACCTGCGAACTGTATTAAAACTTGTTTTGAGTCAATGAAATGTCTTGTCTGACTAATGAGTGAGAGTAAGAGAATATTAGTCCCAAGAGTTCTGAAGGAAATCAGTGGAGATACTGTGAAATACAGTATTACTTGTCAAGAGTAACTTTCATGGCATCTTTACTTCCCAGAGCAAGATAATTTTTTATTTGTATTTCCTGAATCTCAAACAGCACTTTCCATCTTTATAGACATTGTTTCAAACAGGGTTGTTTTAGGCCTGATTCTGACACAATGACATAAGCATATTTCCAAGCAAATTGAGAATGAGAGAGTGATTAAATAGAAATAAGTCAGTTTTTCAAAAAGAGTTTACAGTGCAGACACCATTCAGTGTGTTTTATTTTCTCAGATGAGTACATTAGGAAGTTATTTCAATCTTCTTATTGTCAGTTACTGGAAGAATATAATTAATTGTGTTCCTATACTGCAACCAGATGTAAGCATTCATTCCAAAGAGTTGGTGAGAGAGAATAATGTATTTAAACATCCTCTGAAGGAAAAAAGTATTTTGAAAAGAGTTGAATAGTCACCCTTGTATTTTGGCATCCTTCTTGTGAAGACAAGAGGTTCATGAGAGGATTTGTAACCTACAATCATTGTTTTTCTAGAAATACATGTAAGTGAAATTGTGCATATGTGAATTATCAGGTTTATTTCCTTCAAATTCTTTGAGAACTTGACCATTTCCTCCCTTAGGAGCTGAGGGTGATGAATAGTATAGGATTAGTGTGACTAGGGCATGTCTGTCATGCAGGGCAGTGCCTAGTTATAAAACTGGGCAGTCTGACAGATTTAGACAGAGTGATGCACACTGAGTCATTGAAGCAACTCAGCAATATCCTGTAACATTCCATGTGGAGTCACAAGCCGTGTGTCCCAGAGTTGATACCACTGCCCCAGCCTGGCACCAAATAGCATAATGTGACATAGATAACAAATGCACTTTCAGTCCCCTCCACACTGCACAGTTCTCCAGTGCTGTTTCACTGAACCCATTCCCCAAGTCAGAGATCTCTGGGACTGATTTGCTTTATTGACTTGTCAGCTCATAATCTCATAGAATGCTCCTTTTACATTGCTGCTTTTTATCATATGAGACTTTGAAGTGACTCTGGGATCTTTGCAGGTCAGACATACTTTGCTTTTTTCTAACACTTTTCAGGACACACATTCGACAGTGAAAGTTGTGATTTAAATGGGTCTCAGGGCAGAGTTCTTTGAAGGATGATAGAGCTACTGTTTAATGATTTTTACTGAAGCAACAGGCATCAAAATCAGATCTTTTTATAACAACTGTGAAACAGGCATAGGACTTTGTCTGAACAATAGCCTCTGAAGTATAGCCTTGAGCTTTGAGCATTTTCCACACCACTTCTGCTAAAGAATTCAGAAATTTAATTAACCTTTTTTTTTTTTAAGATAATAAATAATGCAAGATGTAACCTTGTGCCTGCTGATAGTTTTACAAAGCATAAAGCATTGATCAGATCTAAAATCCCAATACAGTATCTAATTTTCTTGATCAACTGCCCCACTTGGACAAAACACCCCAAATTTCTAAGAAATGTTCTAAGAAAAAAACTGAACATTTTTGAGTTCCATTTGACCTCAGAAAAGGTGGAAGATCTTTCTTTTTTCCTTTTCTCATTCACTCTTTTTACCCCCCGAAGCCCCTTGGTCTTCCACTGAGAAAAGTATCTTCCATTTTTTCAAATAAATACTGAACTGAGCAGATGTTATACTGTGAAACTTCAGCAAGATCACATGTAGTACTAGTGCTCATGGTGCAGAACATTAATTTGTTACAGGTTTTGAATTCCCTTAATGCAACTTTTATTTTTAATTCACAGATCACTTTTAGTGTCCTGGAGATGTTCTAGTTTCTGGTAGTCCTTGATCTTTGGCAGGCTTGCAGTATCAAGTTGTAGTGTGCTTAAAATTACTTTGATTAATTCATAAGGGTTCTTAACGTAAGAGTCTAATTTTTATCTTTGCAGTATTTTTTTCAGTTTCTGACCTTCAACTTTGAATCCTCATTAGCTTCAGGAAGAAAAACCAAACCAAACCACACCACCCCCCCAAACCAAAAACCCAAAACCAAAACAAACAAAACCATCCAACCAAACAAAAAAAAAAGCCCCCACCAAACCCCAAAAGCAACCAAACAAAAAAAACACCTCAGAAACACCCCAAACCAGATGTGTTTCTGTATTTGCCATAATTTATTTCACAAAGATGGAGGGCCCTGATCTAATTAATTTCATGGGAGTCAGACTAGGAATTTTTTAGTATACATATTTATGACTGTAGTAATCTCTAAGTGTATTTTTTTGTAGGTTGACCCCATAACGTGAAGTAGAATTGTCTTATCATTGCATGCACTGACATCCAAGAGGGTTGTAGAGAGCAGGTATTATTTGCAGCAGAGAATAACAGCGTCAATGCAATGGGAGCTTTGAGAGACATCAGTTTCTTTCCACCACCGTGCTATGGAAGCCAACCCTTCCATGACTCGGTAACTTCATGGTGCTTGCTGGTGCAAGGGTGATGGCAGCTCAGAGATTAATTTCCTGCCCACTCACAGAAACCCCATAGTCTGTTCATAGCAGTTTCTTATCTTTGTAGACTCAAATTCTTCCAATAATCTTTCTGTTCAGTCACACATCTCAGGTTTCCAGCTTCCCTCAGCACTTCCCAATGTTCCTCATTGTTTTGTAATGTGTTTCCGCAAGGTTTGCCAGGCCATATCTGCAAAATTAAAAAAGATCAGGTAGCTCATATAAGGAATTTTAAACTACTCATAAAACTAAAGAAACCATGTTAAAATGATTTTTTGTTTAAATTAATGAAGTCATGAGAGATGACACTGTAATACTACTAAAATCAGGAGTTACAGACCATTTGCCATACAGTCTGGAATATGTGGGTGTACCTGTGTGGTCTGCAGATTATATTTGATTTTGCCTTCAGCAGGAGCACTAAAAGAAGAAGATTAACACTAAAAATTGCATTTCTTAGCTCGATCCCACATACCAAATGAGTAGAGGCTCTTAATCCAGCTATGATACTATTTTTTCTTTAGCTCCAGTTGTTTAGATGATCTGGAAAGTTTGTGGAGGGCTTTTTTTTTGTTTGTTTTTTAATAAAAAAAATTTATTATAAGTATGGATCTTATGGAATTAAAAAATAAGGAGAATTATTTAATCTTAGCTGTAATGTGAACCAGGAGTAACTGGGTGTGTTCAAAATATGAGCATTTTCTTAGCAGAATTGGGGTCTTGTTTTCTAAAGAGAATGAGCATTCCATAAAAACCCACAACCTACCAAACAAAAAACCCAAGCCTTTGAGACTGCATCTGTCAAAACCTGATGTGGATGCTTTTCAGATATTCATACTAAACGAAAACTACCAGCCCAAATTTTTTGCTTACTATTCAAATTCATACAAGTGGAAAAAAAATCTTATAATGGAAAGCATTCTTATTTGTTGGATAGCAGTCATTGAATAAAAATACAGTGATATATTTTAGCTTTAATTCGAAAACTTATGATACTAAAACCATTAAAAGAAAGGTGAACAAAAAAGTGCAAGTAACCTTACTTTATTTCTTTGCAAAATCATCTGTTTTCTCTAAACTGTGAGATGTCACCACACCTTTCTTATTATAACAATAGGATAAGGTTTGATACCACAAGTTCCATTTTATTATTAATCATTTAAATTATTATTTGGCATCCAATTTTATGGATGTCAATTTCTCTTTCACTGAAATGTAAAAAGAGTGAGCTGTTGTGGAAAGGTCATATGACCTTTAGGAAAATTAGGCTTGTCCAATTGTATAACAACATTTATTTTATATAGTTAACTTCTCAGTTTATTGGAAACTGTTTTCTTGTTTGAAATTACTGTGGACCAGACACTCAATCTATATTTGGCTGAATCAATAAATCAAGGCACAAACGTGAAGCATCTTTCAGCTTTTAAATAGTTTGCTTACACTTGTCTTCTGTACATTTATACCATCTCATTTAGGCATCTGAATAAAGTGCTTCTTCTTTTAAGTGACAGAATGATAAAGCTACTCTGCCATTCATCCAATTAAAATTTTCAGTCTATATTTAGATGTGATTTGGTCTTCCCCTCAGCACCTCACTCTTGCCTTCCACGCTTTCCACTGAATAGCACAGCTCTAGTATATTACTGTTTTCCAGTTTAATTTAGTTTGATCTGCATGGAAGAAAAACTTCTTTAAATAAGAATTTCCAATGTGATCCAGAAGAGGTACTATCTAAATTTTGATACATGAGGCATCTAATTCACTTCATTGATCAGCGAACACTATAAGGCTCTTCCTATTTATGACATGGAAATATCATTAGACGTGAAGGATTCTGCAGTGCACAACATTATTCTGAACATTTTTACAGTGTGATCCGGTTCAGAATTGTGTTCCACGGGAGTTCAGAGGGAGTATGTTACCAAAAAGCTTATTAGCAGTCAAAAATTATGTATATGGGTTTCCATCTCTTTAACATTTTATACACCAGCTCTATTCTTCAGGACTTACTAAAAGAAAGAGAGTTCTGCTTTTTTTCTTTTCCCAGTCTAGCTGTTTTAGGAATATGTGGGCTATGGAAAGAAATTAAGAACTAATGAAAATCTTCCCCGACTCACTAGCTGCACATTAATTAATCTTAGACTTTCCCTTAGTTAAAAGTATAGTCTTTTAAAGTCAGTATCTCTGGAATTTAATTTCTGTAAAAATTGCAGTCCCCTCCTTCCAAGTTGTACCAAGATTTGTTTCTCAGAGAAGTGAGGGGTTTATTCAGGTTAGATCTGAAATCTTTTGGCCGTAATGGTTAAAGAGACCATCTGTCTTGAAAAGACCAATATTAAAGAGTTTGACAAGAGAATTTTCACTGTATGCATTTGAAAACCTGAGTGGTTTTACAAATAATATCCACAGAAGATGTGGTCATATAAGAAAGAAAGGTAGGGATGACCATGTGGCAAGACCAAAGTAGGAACATCATGGTAAATGGTAATAAAATACCCTACAGCATACCATTTAGTTTTCTGACTATGCCAATCTAATTGCTACAGAATTTACACAGAGGATGCCATTGCTGTAGAAAATTCTTAAAAATTATTTTAAAATCTGTCCTTCCATACTGACATGATGAAATTGAATTTCTACTGTAGAAGTGGTGGGGAAGGTACATTCTTCCAAAAATCCCTTGGAGTTTTCTTATTTTTGGTTGTTTTGTCACTTAGTGGCTATATTTTTCTTTGATTTGCCTTTTTTAATGTTGCAATATTTCCTCAGTTCACACTAAAAGGTTTATACTCTTCTGATAATTAGCTCTGTGCTTATTTGCTGCAGGGAATAAATCCATTTAGAAAACGCAGACAGAACTTCTGCACTGTCTGCAAGATCTAGGGGAAAACTGAAGAAGTGGAACCAGAGAATTGAAGTTATCACAGCTCCTGAAACTATAAACCAGAAGTGGATAATGTAATAGTTGCTGCATGGGGGGAAAAAAAATGGAAGGACTTCTGAGGGATTTTAATTGAAAACAAAAAAAAAATTAATGGAAGAGAAAAAAATGCCACTGAATTTCCTGTTCTACCTTGGTTTCATTTGTATGTGTTTGACAGGTTGAAAGGTATTACAAATTCTCTTATACATATTGAAGTGTGGCTGACGTGTTCTCTTGTTTGTTCTTAGATCAGTCATTTGCCTTTCTCTGGAAAATTGTATCTCTTACCATAGGAAAGACATCTTAGAAGGAGACTTCTGCACTTTCTCCATCAGGGAGTTTTTTCTAAGAAATATGTTAAGGTGACAGGACTTGCTGTTATAATGCAATTTGTCCCAGTCTGGATGGGATTCCAATTACTTAAAGTCACAGATGCCCCCAGAGCAGCCACAGCTGCAGTCACTTTAGCCTCTCTTTGTTGATGGTGGGTTTTAACTCCACATGTCAAAAGGAATCTTAAGTATGATTTGTCTCATTGTAAAGCAATCATCTACAAGAGGGAAGGTGGCTATTACTTTCCCTACAGCTTCCTGTAGACTTGTAACTATATATTATACCTTTCAGTAAGCAATATTGGGTGCCATCAGGCATGTCACCGGATAAATATTTGAATTTTGAATATTTCAGTAAATGTTGTCATATACTTATGTAAAGTTTTAATATGTATGCTGGCAATGCAAACACCAAGATCGCGTGAATCTGTCTGCAAATTTTTGTCTTCTATATCTCTGCTGTGCTATGTGTATTTAGTTATTTGTAACTTCATATGTCCTTCAACATACTAGGTGGTGGCCATTGGATAGAGAACTGTTTTATTATAGGAATATCTATCAGTTATAAGAGCCCTCAGTTTGTAGAGAATATATTTCATACCTGCAGATTAAAAAATTAAATCAGATAGCTGGTTCTTTGGCACTCTCAGAAATAAATAGTCGTATCCATTAGATGTTATAGAGACAGGACTTGAGCATTTCTCTTTAGGATGTCTCATTTGTTCAGAATCGATTCAGTGAAGCTTAAAATACTTAATTGAGCTTTGACTATATAAAGAACATACTATTTTTTTCAGCCTCAGCATTTTGAGTCCCCTGAGGCTGTCCAGTTCATCTAATATCCCAGAGGATCTGTTCTGTATTTATACAAGGCCAAAAGCTACAATCCAATTGAAAAGAATATTCCAATAGAATAAAAATAGGCTGTATATTAGATGTCACAAAGAAAGAAATACAGTTATACCCCAGAGAACATCCCACTGCATCAAAGTAGGAACAACACCTGACTGACATTAATCACTCTCATTCATCTGAAAAAGCATACGATGCACTTTGATGATTAGTAGGGAATATTCATGTCAATCCTTGTCCTGCAGAGTTGTCACTTGGAGGAAGTGACAGATTAAATATTTAGTAAAACATTAAAATTTTTAATGTCAGTGTACAAGAATTAAGAATTACCATTGTTGGTGTTGAAAATTATTACTAATCTTTTAATTACATGGTCCTGCCTAAAATAACCTTACTTTTTCTAAGTATGTTTTGTTTACATCAGAGATATGTACTTCTTTTTTTTTATTTTATTTTTGCCTCACCAGAATTCTGGTAAAGATATATTTTCCTAGTTCTATTCAGTATCATACAGAGAACCAGTGTGTTATTCAATGTGAATTGCCAAATTGAAATATTGACTTAAAAAAAAAAATCTCTGGAAGATTCCAGATGTTTTGTTCCGCTGAATTGGTTTTGCCTTGGGGATTTTATTTTTCAAGGCAGCTATAACGACAATTCTTTAATTCTTCATGAGCAGATCTTCACATTTTGAAGAGCTGAGAGGACTTTCACACAGGCTGATGCCATAATTCCCACTTTGTGGAACACTGTAGCACTGCGAATGGAATGCTTCTGGCCTTACCAAGTATCTATCAAAGTGTCAGAGGAGAAAAGTTGTCCTGCTAGCACAGCTTCTGCCTGCCCCCTGTGTCACTCAAATGGTACTTTGATCCATGGCATGTGAAAGAAAAGGTTTTTCTCCATCCTTTTTCTCCAAAAGGCATCCTGGACAAACACTCGTTGGCAGTGCCTGGTCTGATCTGCAGACCTGAGACATGAGTTTTACCCATGTCCCAGTTTCACTGTGGCTGGTTGTACATGCAGATTTTCCAAGACACACAATGGCTGTGCCCTGCCATTGTCCTTCCCAGTGGGTGCTCTGAGGTCAAGATGCATCATGGATGTCACCATTGGTCCTAGAGTTGTTAGGGGTATGCTCCTCCTATTTGGAAAACAAGTTTGTTTTCCTTCTCTCAGTCCATATCCAAACTGATAAAGGAAAACCTTAATGGGGGGAAAAAAAGAAAAGAAGGAGAAGATGAGTTAAAAAGTTAAAGGTGAACAAAAAAAGCTGAAATTTGATAAGTGACTTTTGCATCCCATCTTTCAATATGGTATTCAGAGTATTCCATATAGAAGGAAAAACATGACAAATTTGAGGTTGCAACAACTTTTTATGATCTTGATCCACAAACTGTTCTGTTACACCTGTTACTCGATATGCTCTGCATTTATTTAGGTTGTCAGTAGAAGTAAGGGGTTACTTTCATTTTATAATCCAAGAAATCTAGCATTGCCCAACATTTAGCACACTGTCCTTGTTTGGTGTTATGGAGGGTTGTAACTGTTGTCCATAGTCTTCCTAGAATTTTTTGCAACTGTGATTATTTCTCTTTGAAGCTTTTCTTTTCCAAAATATTACAGTTGCCTCAACTCTGAGATGGGAACAATCCAGAGACCTATAAAATGTGATTAAAAAAAAGGTATAACAAGGTTTGAGACAAAACAACTAAGTTGCTTGAAATGCTAATGGTCTTATCAAGTGGCTTTGATGCTTATTATTACTTAGCAACAGAACTGAAGGAAAAAAGTGTAATCCAAGCAATCAAAATTGTATCCCTTAAGCTACCTAAAACCCAAAATCAAACAAAGGTGGATTATGAGAGGAAATGAAGAAGAAATGTATGCATTTGAGGAGAAAGAAGGGCTGGGAGGGCTGGGAAATGAAGAGAGGATGAAGTAGTACAAAGTACCTAATGAATTATCTTCTACAATGAGGAGCTGTTTTATTTCTGTCTTCTAATCAGTAAGGATAACGTATGAGATGAAGATGTATTTTTTAAGAACCTAAGTACATAAAAGCATATTTGATAGAAATACTATCATAGGAACGTAAAGGGATGCAAATGTCAGAAAAGTTTGCTTGGTTATAAGTGAAAGCTGGTTATAATGAAATCTATTAGATTTAATAGTTGTGACAGGATAAACCCAAGGTATAAGAAAGTGAGATACACAGAATAATTCAAAGAAAAACAATAAGTTATTCTTTACTTCCCGTTATGGATTTCCAAAATAAGTGGGTTTAAAGTATAACTTCATCTTTTTTAACCAGCAATTTAATTGTCATTCCTTCCAATGTGTACCCACTTGAAACAAAATCCTGTCTCCAGGTGAATTACCAGTCACGTTTTATCAAAGCATCTTTTAAACTTTTCTCAATTCAGCACTTAGAGTAGTTAAGAAAGAATAGTCTTACTATTTAAGAATTTTACTTCTAGAAACATTGCAAGTGCTGGTACCCGTGGCAGGGGGAGGTGTTGATGTCTTTTGATGCTCTTGAGGAATTCACTGAGATTTCAGAATTCCAACAAAATTGGTGCATTTTAAAATAGGAATTTTATCTGTGGTATACTTTTATTCATCTATTTTTTTCATTAGAATGAATGGGGTTTTTTCTGAAATGCATATTCCTTTTTTATAATGAGGTCAATTTCAGAAATGAAAATTGGGGAAAAGATATTTCAGAGAATGAAAATCATCTAAAACTTTACACAAAGGAGGAAATTAAGGGGGTGACTGGATAGACTTTGTCATAAACCCTTATTATGAAAACCTACTGAGACTAATACAGACTGTAATAAAAGCCTTGAAAACTGAAATATCCCTGTTTCATCTCACTGTTTTCCTTCTTTCTAAAATGCACTGTGGAAATGGAATTGTTTGATTTTTTTAAGTTGGCCTTAAAAGTGAAACCAAATTTTCATGCATGCTGATGTACATATGTTGTATGGTAGTAAATATATATTGCCCGGATCAAATAATTTCTCCAATATGTCATTTGATCAGCTTCAGGTTTCTTTCTGTTTTTTATTGAAGACAGAGACATACTAAATAGCATGCTTGGTTCCCACCATAATATAACACTGAAAATTTTGAGATTTTTATTGTATCCTTTTAATGCATTCTTTTCATTGCTGAGAGTCACAAATTTTCATTGAGGACACTGGAATTTGAGTAAGCACATCAGTATCATATTCCTAAGTAAAACTCATCCTGTTGCATGCTTGTCCCTAATTTGTTCCTGCCTTTTGGAACCATTACTCTGCAGATTCTTGCAGTTCAATTGTTTCCTTTTTTGGATGATGTTTCTTCATTTTTGCTACCTCAATTTGCCGAAAAACTCAGAATCCCATAGCGTGCATCCTGCAGCATCCTTCAGTTTAATGATGAAGGATAAATTTTGAGTTTTAAATCTCTTCCTACATTGAAATTTTTTCTATTTGTCTCAGAGCTATTCTAGGAAGACTTAATAGTTTTGGAATTATATGTTTAATGCAGAGCTTCAGTGTTCAGATAATTAGCAGCAATTTACTAAATGCAACAGTATTACTAACCACAAGAATTATTTAATAGGAGCAACAAATTTTCAAAACATTAGCTAAAGGCAGAATAATAAATAACTACTTCTCTGCCCAGATTTTCCTACATTATTAACAACATGTACAAATATTTTGTTTGGTTTGTTTGCATACACTTATCAACCTCACATTTAAAATGCAGAGTATGTGCCTTTCTCTAGAATAAGGTAGCTGATTTATTTTAACTATTAACTATATTTTAACTATAGCTGCTGTTATAAAGCACCACTGAGCTGTTTGTATTGAATTGTTATCAGACTGGTGATTGACAGGTGTGCCAGAGGACACATATGCTTGTTCAGAACTCGCATCTTCATGGCCTTATTGGCTGCTCTCATTTTTCTTCGTGTCACTGTGAAGGAAAAACAGAGAGAGAAAAGAGGAAACAAGGAAACAAAGAAAATAGGGGAGAGGATCGGAAAGAAAATGTTAACTTGAATTTTAAGTCTTGGATGAACAAATCTTGACTTCAGTTCATTTTTAATTCATTTAAATACATTTGATAATTTCATACTCTCTGACCATTTAGCTCATGTAGAGCTTTTTTTGCTTGAGTAAAAAGTAAGGTCAAACTCTGTAGGGTTAATTTACTGTTTTAAACTAAAACAATAGTGTTTTAGGAATTTTTAAGAGAAAATTAGTGAGAAATGAAAAAAAAAGAAACTCTCTCGTGTACTTTGAATAAACCTTCAGGTGAAGAAGATAAAATAATCACTTTTTTTTTTTTAAGAGTTTTTGCTATACAGCATCAGTCTTGAGTTTTATTGTATTTTAATGTGCTTTTGTTTCAAGCTACTTATGAGAAAATTAAGCCTAGGAAGTGAGATCTTTAAATTAAGCAAGTATTCTGTGTACTGCAGTGCAGAGGTAACAACAGCCCAAATTGAGGTGTTCAGACCCTTCTCCAAATAGGACTCACTCTCAAGCAATGAAACCGAAATAAGTAGATAGATGATATTAGAATTGTCAGCAAAGATATTAATTGTTCTGTGACTTGGAGAAATACAAATTCATTAAAAGGTCTTTAAATTATGGACAAATAAAGGAAAGCTGTGACTCTTCTTCCTACTGCCTCCTGTTTCTTTGATGTGCACGTGAAGCTCAGTACTGCACTCCACTCCTTGTTGAAAAAAGGAGGAAGCATGGAAGTAATGCACCTCATCATGGAATAATTCAGTTTTAAACTACTTGGTCAGCCATGAAAAGTTATTAATAATGTTTCTACACCAAGGAAAATAAAACTTCATTAAAACCAGATTTATTAATTAACTTCATTTGCACATCATGAAAATACATTTCATTCTAAACCAAGAAGAAATGCCTGAAAAGTAAACTGTCCTCCTGAAATACTCCTGTAAAACAGAGGGATAACAGTGCATCCAAAACTAGAGAAAAGAACAATGACAGTTAAGGTCACATTATGCTCATTCTATACTATTTTTCTGTGCTTTGCATAACATATATCATGTTTAAAAGATTCTGGATCATCAAAGCTTGTCAGGAAGATACGGTTTTCAAAGTAACCTGAATGCAGAGATGTTTTTTCTAATTTTTTAAAAAGAGTATGTAAAAAGAGTTTTACTTCTCTCAAAGGTCTGAAAGGTTCTGCAGTAAGGGAAGTCTTTTGATACAGTGAATCTTGAAAGTATTCTTAAGGTATTAATAACAAACAGTTAATTGTTTTTTGATGAATCATTTGAAAATATGCTGTCTGATTAAAAAGGCCTCATGTATATTTGATTCGAAGAGTCCAGGAATATTTAACAAATGCTTTCATTGCCTCCATCCATTTGGTAAGCTCTGCTTCATTTCCTGTGGCTCTGCTGAAATAAATATCTGATGGGAAGGAACCAGGGAAATATTTTGAACCTAGCTCAGAATATGAATAGGAGAGGTGCAGATCAAGAACAAAATCTGTGTTTCATTTC
This sequence comes from Corvus cornix cornix, assembly GCF_000738735.6. Lineage (NCBI taxonomy): Eukaryota > Metazoa > Chordata > Aves > Passeriformes > Corvidae > Corvus > Corvus cornix. The sequence continues at coordinate 19,488,041 of NC_046333.1, read as the reverse complement.
TGTTTCACTGCAGATGCAACTAGGAAGATTGTCTCACAGAAGAATCTTTATAATTGCATCTGGAATACTTACTGTATTGCTCTGAAAGAAAGTGTATTCACAGGAAGTTTCTTTGCAATATCTTGTAAGGGAAAATCACACACTCCTTGTGAATGCTTTGGTGTCAGTTCCTAATATTGTTCTGACTCTGTTAGAAATGTAGCCTTGAGAATAATGGTTGTCTCTCATGGATAGAAAAATATTAAACTCAGCCACAAAATAAAAGGAATTCTAAGACAGAAAGAAATCCTTCCCCTCCTTTATTCTTACTATCCCCAGGTGAATTAATGAGGATATTGAGCCTTGTAAGTTGTACCTTCCCCCTTGAAGTGCTCGAAAGAGAAGCTATAAACACTTTAGATCATCCTTCAGATGAAGACAAGCATGAGAAAGATTCTGAATTACAATGGAATGAAATCATTAAGAAATAACTCCCCTCAGACCATCAGAAAGCAGATAAAAATTCTCTGAATATGAATACAAATTTTCTGATAAGTCTAGGCATATAGACCTACAGACCTAAACAGGTTGTGGCCTTCTTAGAAGTAATTCTGCCATTTTCAGAGAGTGTTTATTACTCAGCGTGATGTGCCAGTGGAAGACTAGGACCCACTGCCACAAATCAATGTAAAAATATGCCCTTTACTGTCAGGTTTCACTTAATGATGGCTCCTCACCTCAGCCTGACCTTTCACTATCTTCAACCCACAGAGGGCAGTGATGTGTAATTAATAATAACTTTTCAGAGCCTTAAATGAAAACACCATCTGTTTTTAGCAATCTTGGTGTGTATTTTTGGGAAGAACTGACAATTTTTTTTACGTGATCTGTCAATAATATTGAAGTCTCAGAATTTCTCAAGTTGAGTTTAGGGAATTAAAAAGTACAGAATTACAAAATGGGTTGTAAAATTTATGTTCTGGGGAACTTTCCAGATCTTTTTTGTAGTGGTATTTCCCAGTAATAGTCTGCACTAATAAATAGTAGACCATATACTGGGAAGAAATAATTCTAAAGGATAAATACATATGCGAAACTAGGATGTGTTCTATTGTACCCCGTAGTCCAATCATCCTGTTGGTATGACCAACAATCCTCTTTAACTGTTTCTGCCTGCATAAAGCCTACATGCAGCTAAAACTCCTGAGGGTTAGCAGGAAAATTAGATTTCTGCCCTGACCAACAGCCAGCACAGTCAACCCACAAACATACAGACAGGACTGTCCACCAAACCCACAGATCTGAGCCACCTTTTATCAGCCTGTCAGAGCACAAAGTTCAACTGGGCCTTTTGCCGCCAACCAGCCCAGGCTGACAAGCAATCTACACTAACTATGAGTAGGTGTCAGCAAAAGAATAACCTCTTAAAAGCAGAAAAATAAGGTGATACTGGCCTCCAGCCTCCTCTACGCTAAGCTTATTTCTGCTTGTCATCTATCTCTTTTACATATGTTTCCTTTACATTAGTATATGTATACCAGAGTGAAAAAGATGGAAGGATTTCTGGATGCAATGGGCAGGTCAAAGCACAGAATAATTTTTCCATACCCCCGCAGGCCATATTTTTGTTTTAGAAGCAAACACATTCCAAAGATATGAAAGAAGTGCCAAAGCACAAGACAGATTAGAAGGTTGGAGAATACAGGAAACAAAACAATAATTCATGAAATGGAATTTGCAAAGCTTACAAGCAATGATCCTCTCATGCCAAGCATGTATCCAGAAATGTATAGCTTACAGCCCTGAGCCAAGCCAGCTTCACTCTCTGGGCCTGGGGAGAGGAGGAAAGCCAAGTTTACTGCTTGTCTCTCCCTTTGCCACCTCCTCTTGGATGTCTGATGCAGACAACGTGTAGAGCTTATGACTTTGAAAGGACTTTGCACTCTGGATTGGAACAGCTTTCATACAGTTATGCAGTGGATGGGGATGCTTTTGATTTTCATATGTAGAGCTGTAGCTGAGCAGCTGAAAAATCAGCCTTTCATGCTTTTTGAAGTGCTACTATTGTATAGGAACTCCATCTGTGGAACCCAGGCAAGAATAGAAATGTCTCTTCTGCTTTTTATTTGTGTGCTCACATTCACTAATTTGTGAAGTGCAAGGAGACTGCCGTAAAGTTTCCATCTGCAAAAATTCTTCTTAACAAAAAATATTTCTGTGTCTCACTGTATAAAAAATACCCCAGTGCCTATAATTGCATAAAGATTTGATACGTTATGGCTATGATACCATATACAAATTGATTGCTACAACATTTTTATGTGGTTATTTCTAAAGAAATATGTGATCCCTATCACTTGTAACTGTAGCATTCTTTACTCAAAAATCGATGTGATAAACACGTTAGTCTGAACAGAATGTCATGTAATGAAATATAATGTGAAATCAATCAAGATCTGGCTAGCAGCAGACATGAGGCTCGTACTCTGGTTAACTGTGCAACAAATAACACACCCAGATTTTATATCAATGCTTATCTCTGTGTATTTTGAAAAGCTCCACCTATCTCCATACATCCAAACTTAAATACATCTAATTTTATAATAGTTTTGGGGCTTAATGTTCAGATAGATACAAACTTTGAATTTTTCTATCGTGCTCAAATGCATGAATGTAAGGCAAGTCCCTTATCATTTAGCAGTGTTATTATCTATTTCATTTTAAGTTTCCTAAATTCACCACTAATACACAGCACTGAGCTACTTTTGTAAAATTAATCAGTGATTTATTATAAATAATATTTGTGAAAATTATTTGTATTCCAAACAGTTCTCAAGTTCAGAGAGAAGAGGGTCCTTATACAACAAATGGATTAAATGTTTAAAAGTGCATCTTTTCTAAGTTTTGGGGTTGTATTCTATGTTGGAGAATACAACAGACCAAGTGTAACTCACAACCATAAATTTTATTTATGTCATGAATAGGTGGAAGATGTTTGCAGACTAAAAAACTACCCTAATAATAAGAAACACTCTCTTGGATGTTATTCAAAAATATCAGAATCAATGGAATAGACATAGCTGAGTTATTGAAATAAGTTGTTGACTACATATTTGATGAACAGGTATAATAGGAGTAAGTTTAAAATTTGCCACTCTGTTTTACCACTTTTGAAATCAGCTTCAATTACTGTATCTACTTTTTTTGAGCACAGTGTTAATAATGAGTCCTCTAAGCTGTGCTTCTACACTGAAGTGTACATAGAAGTTTTACAAAAGGTCTTACTCTCATTCTGATTCCAGTCTACCTTAACTGCATTGACTGTAGGCCCAAAAGGGGTTTCTTCGCTGGGAGGGTAGTCAGTTCCTGGAACAGGCTCCCCAGGGAAGTGGTCACAGCACAAAGCATGCCTGAATTCAAGGAGCATCTGGATGATGCTCTTGATCATGGTTTAGTTTTAAGTACTTCTGCAAGAAGCAAGGAGTTGGATTTGAAAATCATCACAGGTCCCTTTGAACTTGAGACAATCTATGGTGCTATGACTCTTTTAAAAGAATGGACCCCTGATGTGACGGCACATAGAGTCAGGAGTCTCACTGGGAGAAATACTTTTAGAAAATCATAACCAGTAGTCATCAACGCTGGAATTAGTGGTGCAAAGCACCACTAAGGTCCTGTTACATTATTTTCACTGTAGTGGACTATGCCATTGGCTTTAAACAAATGAGACATAACTGAAGAAGCAATGCCTAAACTTGTGTCTGTAGGTCCTTGTGTCTGTAGGTGCTTGTGTGCTCAAACATCATGACTTATAAAGGGCTGCTATCACCACTGGTCTAACATCACTAGTTATGTGCAGAAATAGAGTTATCCAGCTGGATACCTACAACTTTACATGAAGTTAGGGAAATTCATCCCTGTTTTTCTTTCCTGTTTAGCATTTTAAAGTAAAGTTGTCATTGTTTTCAAAACTTCCTTTACTGTTCATTATGATTTTCCAGAATACCCTTGCCAAGCCACACAAGTGTCTCTATGCTTTGTTAGGTCTGAGGACCTCCTTCTAAAAGATATCAACAATGCTATGAGTTCCCTGATTCACAAACAACAAATGTAATATTTGTGTGCATGCTTGTCTGCCCTTTCTTATTCAGAATACCATATCTACAGCACCAAGATTCATTTTCCCATCATAAATATGCATAAGACAACCTTATTAACATAAATCTGATCTAACAGGTTCACCACGGATAAAGAAATGTAATTAATTTTCTTCCCTGCCTATTTTACTGCTGTCTCTATTTTTCTTAGATTTTGCTTGTTCATGTACTACAGTCTTAGAACCTTTGTTATGCATTATATTTAGCTGTTTGATGCATCTCACAGTGTTTTTCTTAAAGCCTAGCTAGAGTACTAATGGCTTTTGCTAAGAAAAGAGTAGAAAAAAAAATCCTATTTACAGTTTGGATGGTTAGTCAGACACTCATAAAGAAAAATAGATTTAGACATATACAAAACTTTTGCAAATATTTCCTTGTGATGTCATTGTATAGATGTGTCATTCCTTCACAGCAAGGAAAATTGATGCACCTGCATTCTAACACTACTATGATAAAATGAAACATGTTCTTTGCTGATGACTTGCCAGATAGGTAGTATGATAGGAGGTCTAAAGAAAAGCTTTAAAATATATCAGTGTACTTGAAAGTCAGAGTACTCTTATTTACCTTCAAATAAGCTATACTAAATCTATGCTTATCGCATATTGGTTAGTTTTTTCCCCCTTTATCACCATTGTCACAACTTTTTAAAGATAGATACAATTTAAAATGGTAGAGTAGCCTTGCATCTAGTAGTATATTCTAAAAACAAAGAACAGTTTTGTATAAAGATAAATACAACTCTAACAAAATGGGTGGTTTTGCATTTCAATCACACACAAGGTAATTTCTCTACTGAGACTCTACTATTGATGGTTGTTATTTGCACAGTGCTCCTCTAATTTCACTACCTTTCCTATTATCCTAGCAAAGCACCTGTTTGCCAGTTCTTGACACAACTGCATGGGTGTCTTCCAGATTTCTCTCCATTTTGTTTGGGTTTGTTTTTTTCCCCCAAAGCTTGTGTTTGATAATCCATATTTACATGTATCTTACTATATATTGTTTATTCAAATTTCAGACTGATGATGGGATTGTGAAAATATGGAGTGAATCAGGAAATCATGGTGACAAGTGGAACAATGTCAAGTTACACTTGGGGAAGCTAAGGAATTTTGAAATAATCTTTGAAGGCATTCGTACCAGAGACCTGGGAGGAGGAGCAGCGATAGATGACATAGAGTTCAACAACTGCTCCACAAGTAAGTTCATGAGGGAGGTTTCTAGAAGGATGCTACATGAGATGTAGGAAGTTCTTGTTTGTTTTTAAATACATCATCATTTTACTGTTTTCATCATAATTTCACTGCTCATAAAATCAGTTATGAATAAATTGTTTTCACTCCTATAACTTTAATACTCTTTTCTGCACATGCAGTCATGCAGTGTTCTCACACTAAGTTATGGCAGATAAATCCAAGAAATTACTAAGGTTTTGTTTCCTTTATTTATTTTGTTTTGAGTAAGAACTTTCCTTCTTTAATACACTGGTAAGTTATTGAGTCTTTGATGTTGTATATAACCATTTCATACAAACTGTGTCACATTATATAATATGAAACCTTTGGCCTCTGTGTTTTCTTATAAAGACTCTTGCCATAAAAATAAGTGGAGGCTACAGATGAACCTTTATCAATATTCTTTTTCCGAGTTCAGTTGAAGTGTTAAGGCCAGCAAAATAAAATTTTGACTCCTTCACAGAATACTCTATTTAATTCATATCTCTATGAACATAGGCTAAAATGGGAACGAATTTTGCCTTTATTAAAAACAACAAATGCAACAACAAAAACAAAGCCAAACAAAACAAACCACCAAACAAACAGTAACAAAAAAACTCCCCAAACCCAAGATAAATACTGAGTAGATAAATCATGGCTTCTCTCAGGAAAGTGTGTGGTCTTTCTATCTTGTAGGAAACAGTGTGACAGAATATAAGTGATTTTTTTGATTGAGGTGATCATATCTGATGGCACATATCAACACTGAATTAGTTTTGTGGAAGTTGTTTGAGCAAGCTCTACTCTCCTGCCATAGACTGGATGCCCATTATCAATGCAAGTATGAAAAATGAACTTCTGAAGAACATCTCTTGATTTAGTTTCATCTAAAAAATGAAGAGTTTGATTCAGAAATTGTTATATAATTCAAAGAATGGAAACTGGATACAATCTGGGACCTTCTTCAGAACTGCACTTTAATAAAACTCTAAGGCAGCTGTACTCTTTAAAAGCTCTACCAAGCTCATAAGCATTAGTGATCCCCTTATCTTTTTTCGAAGGGTTTCATTATCCCCATTGTTGTGCATGCAATTGTTCTCCAAAAAACAAGGGTAGATAGGTAAGGATGCCCTGGTAAGAGATGGTAGGTCAATATCTCCCTATCATCTTGAATAAAAAAGTGGATGCTGGTCTCTTTTAATGTGTTGTCAGTTGTGTTCACATGTATTAGTTCATACCAGTGGGGTCTAGTTAAACCACATTTTTGGGATTATGTTCTGTTTTGGGGCTACAACAAATTAGACACTTCATTTCAGTCAGATTCATGAAGATATTCAGCAAATAAAAATAGTAGAGTTTTTTTTTTTTTGAGGAAGAAGTAATATCTCTGTTAAGTTCATAAAGATGGTATCAACTGATACAGTGGGGATACTGTAACATGATGTACCAAACAAGGAGTCCCATGGAAAAGAAATATCTATGGACCGATTCTTGCTAGATGTTTCAGAGATGTTTATTTCTCCAGCCCCATGGCCGGGGCTCTGCCGAGGAACTGAGGCAATCATGGGACCTGAGGGTCCCTGCCCGCACAGGGAACACAAAACAACCAATGGGGAACGAGGCTGAGCAGGGACAGGGAAACCCCGTGTCTCCCTCCCAGGGCCCCTCTCCCAGGGCTACATGGCAGGGGGAGGAGACCCCGACAACCAACATATCTTAATATAGTGTAAAAATATTTCTTCTTACTCTTAAGTCCACATATTGCATTATAATCTGAAAAATGTAATCATATAAGCATAACTGGAAATATCCCAGAGTTGTCATTGCAAGGAAAGAAATTGTTTCAATAGGGATTTGGAAAGCTGTCATATGAAGGATCCTCAATCTCTTAAAATGTTAAGATTGCTGAAATTTACATTGGTTTTAGTCTATGACCCTACAAATCTGAATGTTAACAGTGTTTTATAACCAGTCTTGCATTAAAATACTTTTGCAGTGAAACAGTTCAGAAAGTAACTTGGTTTATTATTTTATAGCAAGTATTTGTTTTACAGCGCTGCTTCAGCAAGAAGCTCTGTTGGGAAAGCAGTTGCACCAAGTGCTCCAACTACTTTCAAGTACAGTTTTGGCATGGTCATATTCCTGTGTATTTTGCAGATAATTATGTTTTATGAAGATGTATGATTCAGAGGAGGCTTTTTTCATAGAAGTTTGAAATGTACAATTGAAGCTCAATATGCACACAAACTTTTTAAAGATTGGTTTAGGAAAGTTGGAGACCCAAGATGGTAATCCTTTGTAGAGCTGTCACTTGCATGGTCATTGCTTTTGCACTCTAATAGTGTCTTTGTACACTCAGGAATCATTTCCTTACAGCATCTCTGGTAGTGTATGCTAGGTACAGCAGGGTTATCACTAAAGTTTAGGTGTATGTATCCTATGGGAGTGTGTTTATGCTTATGCCTTTGCTTTTCAGCAGGATCAGAGGCCTATAATTTGTTTGCTTTTTAACTGTATCTTCATGCATGTTTGTAAAAAAAGCAAAACAAACAAACAAAACCTCAAAAAACAGCCCATACCCACCACACCTCACCCCACCTCTACCCCCTGATTTTCTTATCTGTAGGAGAATACTTAGGCTCAAACCAAAATTAAAAGGGGATCATTTAGCGCCTTTCACATCAGCTCTGTATATGATTTTTTTGCCTTCTACTCCACAAGTTGATGCCTGCTTGCTTAATGTTCTCAACACTTTTGGAATGCTGACCTTCCTTTTGGCATGATGACATGAAGGAGCTTGGTCTGACCTTTCTCATTCTTGTTGTTATTGATTCTTTACCTTTGTAGAACAAACAAGCAAAATACTTTTTGCCAGTTTTTCAAAAATAACATTTCCCACCAAGCCTGGGGCATTCAGGATAGAGAAAGCATGTCATGTAGATCGCATTTTTTGCAGCACAGGGTTCACAGTTTTATTGTGTCTGTTGTAACAAAGCTAAAAGTCAGCAAACACAATCTCACTGTGGCCAAACTCAAAAAAAAGAGTAGCATACAAAGATGGGGAACAGGGGCTTCTTACCAACAAAATTACTTGATTTACAGCACTTACCCATGTACTGTGTTGGTAGATGTAGAATTGCTGGGCTAGACACACTACAAGGGTCCTCTAGGACGACTGAGGCCATATTTGTGTTTTCTACTTGATCTTATTTTGCTGAACTAAAATCTTATATATTATGGGTATCCTGGATGTTTTAATTACATAATCAGTGGAATATACCATGTACAGAAAAAAACGGGAGATTGAAAATAATTAAAACTTGAAAACAGGTTTAAAATAAACAGAATGGATTTGAAATGAGAATGCCTTAAATTGCACAGGGAAAAAACGGAATATTTAGCTGCTTCTCAGCAAACAGCATTTAGTGGTGAAAAACAGTGTAAGAGCAATTCTGGAGCTTTCAAATATTTTGGGATAGCCTCCTCCTCACAGACTGTCCTTTTGGAAGCTACTGAATGGTATTCCTGGAATATGGTTTACAGTCAGCACAACAAAATAATTGCCTCTTTGCAGAAATTATGCGCTCGAGTCAGCAAAAAGGAAGAGACAGGCAGCCCATGCGATATTTTTGATATGTGAATATTAGATCTGCTTTCTGCAGTACAGTAATATTCAATGGTTGTATCACTGCTTAATATACCTAAATACTTTTTTTATTTTACATGTATTTTCCTTCAGCTTGCTTCCATACAGTGTTTTATAGGCTGTACACATCATAAGAGTATCTGCACTGAGGTGGATTCTTTGATCTTCACTTACATAGCTGTGATTTACATAGCTCCTTTTATATGAGGATTTTCAACTGATCACAGAGAATCTTTTCAGTATTTCCTTTTAAAAATTAATTTGTCGACAGCTTCTATATCAGTAGAATACTACAAATTACTCTATTTAGTATGATCTGGGCTTCTGGGGCCCCTTCCTCCAAGGCTCATTTTCCTCAGGTCTCACTAATTTCTATGGAAATGAAGGACAAGAAACAACTGTGGGTTTGTTGGAAATATGAGCTCTAGGAAATATTGTCAAAGATGGAGAAAAACAAAGATATAAAAGAGTCTTATCAGTTGGTTTTGAGAGGGTAAGCTATGTTCTGATAATAAAAATAAATTAAATTCCAAATCTGATACATTTTATTTTACAGGTTAAAATAAAAAATCTGAAAAATAGTGAAGTCACATCACAGCTGGAAAAAATTGTTCTTAATATTAAATTAACTGATGTATTGTTATTTTTTTCACCTTCTTGTACAATAATTCTTTATACAACTTTACTGAAACTATGTAACCTGAATGGAGTTTACTGTCATCTTTTCTTGTGCTTTTTAATAATTGACTTTGACCATGCATGAGGTTATTTGCAGGCTGGAAAAAAATGTCTCAATTTTCACCTTAATAAAAAGGTAAAATACCTATGATGGTCATACAGAATAAACTCTAATGATAATTTTTTTTTACACTTATGACATTTAACTTCATGATAATGTGGTCTGCTATCATTAAAGAGCACTTCAAATATTATTGATTTGCTTTCCCAGCTCATGGCTCACTGTCATATAAGAGTGAATCAAGAGCACAACTTGTCAGACATGCTCTTGACAGAAGTCTGAATTTTGTGCATCTGTAATTTTAAAGAAAAGGAATTTTGTACTCCCAGATACACAGCAGCAAGCATGGACATGAACATGATTCAGCCACATCATATATACTGGCATCCCAGGGCACCACCTCAAAAACTAACAAGGAAAGGTAAAATAAAATAAGAGAATCGTAACTCTGAATTAATTTGACAGAAATTTCTAGAATATTTTGTTATTTAGTTGATTTATATAATTTTTCATAGCCTGGGAATTCAGTACCATAGAAGTCCTGGAATAAGAAAGAACCATTACAGCTCCAGTGATTTTTGTCAGTTGACTGGGATCAGACTCCACAACCTTTTCTTCTTTAATGTAAATAGGATAGTGGAATTACAATTATATTTAGTTTTTAAAAGAAAGAAAAGTAAAAATTCCACAATCTATTAATAGGAAATTTCTTCACCAAATTGAGCAGAACAGATATTTTCCTTAAAATATAAAAAAGCTTGATTTCCTTGCGGTAAACTTTTTCTTTCCCTTTCTCCTCATATATTTGTATTCCTCCTCACCTACTGTTTATGGCAAAGACCATAGGTGAAGGTACTGAAATCCTTTGAACAACTTTGCTTCCATGCTCTCATAAACAAGAAGCTTTGAAAGTCTCAACAGAAAAATCCTTTCTCATTAGAATTCCATCCTAGCTTTGCAGATCAGAGAGACAATAACTAAAACATCCCAGTGTTTGTGTACGTAGGCCAGCTTTTTTTTATTTTTCAAACAAGCCAGTGTTTCCTTTGAATCCTCAGCTATGTATCACACAAAGCTTTATGCTTAATGGAGAATTTAGTCCCTTCTTCTCAAACACTTGAGAGAAGTTCAAACTCTTATAATAGAAGTATTCAGTACAAATCTGGCCCTGAATTAAGAGGGAAGGGAGTTCAGACAGAGAAAGCTGCCAGACCTAAATTAGTTACTAAAGATATTCACTGGCGTTCAGACAGAATGTATGTCCAGTTTTTTAATTTTCTTTTCTTCCCCCCTTCAAATATTTTAATGATTCACAATGTCTTTCACTTGTTTTTGTAAATAGGTCAGTGTCACGGTATTCTGACATGGAGCACTGGGATCACATGACCTGTCTAAAACATCTCAGTAAATGTGCTGAAATGAATAGTAAAATTCTTAATTGTTAGTCTAATATTTGGATTTTGCCTTTAGAAGGAAATTATTCTTCAATTTCATCATGAGCTGTCAATTGAAAATTTTCTGCTACGTATTGAATCTCCTTCATTACAGAGAAAAAAAGCTCATTTTGAGAAGTCTAGAAATTTTGGTAGCTTTATCTTAATTTGGCTTAGTGTAACATACATTAACATGAATGTACTTTATAATTTGAGGGAAAATTTTACTGAACTCAGATACACCAGCAGAGGGTACAGATGTGCACAATTTGGTTCTAGACAAGAAATAATCTCCCTTTTGGCAATGTGAAGATCAGCCATAGCTGCCTTTCAGAGGGCATCCCCAATGCCCTTGTAGGAAGGACTTAGTGGGGAAGGCAACGCGCTCAGGACAGATGAGGAGGAAATACAGGCTCCCTCATCCCAGCTTGCCAGGGCTGCCAGTTACACTGGGTGAAGATGTGAATTCTTGCACAAGTCAGAATGCTTGAACAGCTTTGAATATTAAGACTTTCTAGAAATGTTTGAAAAATATAAATTAATTTTTACAAAAGGGGCAAATATGATACGGTCTGGATTCAGGGAATGAATTGCATTTGACAACCTTCTTAAAAAAAATTTTAAAAATGGAATAAAGGGAAATATGGCACCAGCTTGAAAACCACAGAATTGTGTAGGTTTTACTGCACTGTTTAGAAGTCATTGACATACCTGTAAACTAGGATTTCTGTTTCTGCTTATGTAAAAAAATGTATGAGCTTAACCAAAATATTTGTTCGCCATCTTTTTGCAACTCTCAGAGATGTATTAGGAATATGCACGAGAGCATTTGCCACAGATTTTGAATATGAGAAACAATTAATAACTTTTAGCTCATTTTTCATGAAGAGACCTCAGCGCCATTTTAAGTTTCTGTTTATCTCATGGGAAACTGTTGAAGAAGATTTGCTGACTCCAAAGATAATTTGATTTGCTAGCATATGGCTGTAAACCGGTGTTTTCAGCACAAAATTAAAATCTCATCATTTTCACATTTACTTCACATTTTGTTTACTCTTCTATTCAGTGGTAGATTTCTTGACTCCACCTATTTCAAATGAGCCACAGGAGAAGGCTTTTTATGGCTAGTAAAATATACAGGGTAGAGGTGAATGGACCTTATATCTTTTTTCTAACCTTATAATCTTTGTCTGTAAAGATGGTACTAGAATAATGACCACTGTCCCAGCCCAAGGTCATTTTCATATCAAATTACTCTAGAAGGTAGGCACCCTTCCAGTACAGCCAAACTGCATAAAACCCATCATACACCTTGGTGAAAGGTGACATCCAAGATGAATTTCACATCTAACAGCAATTCTGCGGAGACAGGGAGAGCACTCAGCTGAGGAAGTGTCTCCTTGTTGCAGATAATTGCAGATTGCACTGTGTGCTCTATTCCATTGGTCTGTCACAACAACCCCTGTGGACCACATAAGGACAAAATAAAAATAAAATATTCATATGAGATGCTTCTAAGATATCTGTGATAACTGGAGAGTGCTGTGATTGAGTGGCTTTGATTGATTCTGCATCACAGTGGAAGCAACAGTTTGACAGTCACTTTGTAGTGTAAATATCATTGAAAAGCTCCAAGAATAATCTATTCATCTGAACTTTCTGAGGTACAATCTAAGTCTACACTGGAATTAGCATAGAGGAGAGACAGGGAGGGGGAAAAGGACCGAGAAGTAGAGATCACATGTCAAATTGTTTCAGGAGATACTTTTATCTGGTTGAACACGTTCCTAATTACTGGGAAATAGAATTTTCTGCAAAAGCATGTCATAATTTTTCACCTTATGTCCTCTTCTCCCTTTCTTTTACCACCTGCAGATTCCAAAGAGATAGAGCCTAAAACAGCCAGACCCTCATTCATTGCTCAGCCCTCAGTGCTTCTCCCTCATGTCTCCTTTGGTATTAAGCAAACTATGGTAGATCCCTGTATGAGTGCTATGAGTACGAGATCCTTATCCTGCTGATATGCTCTAAGCCAAAGCTGGTCTCTCAGTCTTTATCAAATATAAAAGCTTCTGTCCTTGTCTCCTGTGGATTTATATACTCCATGATATCAGCACTGGAAGTTAAAGACAATTTTCTTATCTTTTGTATTGCTTGAGCCAGAGCCAATTCTACATTTCCAGAACTATGAATAATTTTTTTATTCTTCCAGGTTATCTGGGGGCCTTAAGCACAGTACTGCTTGCTTTGAACAGCTTTGGGAAGTGCTTTGGCAGAATTTTGTATCTACAGGTCAGAGTCTCTCCTGAGAGTCAATATAATTTGTTAGATCTAGTGTTTATCTTGGAGTCAAAACATATCTCTGAATTAAATATGGCCTTTTGAGTGATAGATTCCATGAGGAGAATTCTCTATGGTTTTAGAATTATAAAAGAACCTTATTTGAAATTATATCTAGCTTGCTTGAGTAGAAACTTTTCATCTAGTTTTCTTTGCAATAGATTTCCAAGGTCATCCATGGAGAGAATCGTTATTGATGGGTTTGCTAATACATTTCTAGTGTTCTATAAAAAGTCATGCAGAAAAGAGTACTGAACAATTTAGGTAAGCAAGAAAAAGCTTGATGAAAATTGTATTTCATAATTTCTGAATCTCAGAGTACAGTTGAGTAATGAAACCTTCCAAGACTGTGTATTTCACAAATTCCAATTTAAACAAAGGGTGAAACTTGCAAATTAAATTTCCTTTAATTGAATAATATTTTCAACAAGATATTTTAATTATTTTTTTTATAGCTCAAGTACTGTGAAAGAGGGGAGAGAAGTGGTATAAGTACTTCCACTAAGCAAAACGATTTAAACAACAAAAAATAGAAAGAGGTGAATTTTCAACATTAATTTGAAAACATTTCTACTCAGGAAGGACTGTAATTTCTAAAAAGACAAATAGTGGGAAAAAAGTCTAATTTCCTTTGAATATGCATTTTATGTTTCATTTCACACTGCTGACATGGTGGTGCTGTACATGCATGGAGTGAGCACGTGTGTTCCTCTTGGAGAACAGAGATGAGTCTCTTGCTAAACAGCAGCTCAGTGCACTTGACCTTGAGGTACACCTTGCCTTCCAAAACAGCTCAAGGTCTTATTCACTGCAGCCTTTAGGAACCATAATCATTTTGTCACCCTATGCCTTTCAAAAGCACAAAGCGTTGGCCAAACACAGCCTCTGACAACCTATGTCTTTAGTGTTGTAATACTACAGCATCTCTTCCTGTGTGATCAATCACTTCTTTAGTAAGTATTTTAAACATTCACTCTGTGTCACCAAATCTATGATATTTAGTGCTATCTATGAAACTTAAATATTTTTGGCCTTATCCATTTTGTTTCAGACGATACAGATCTATAGCTTCGGACTGATATTTGAGTTGTCTGGTTCTTTCTGTGATTTTAGATGTAATGGATATCACAGGAATATTTAATCTTACAGAGCATTGGTACAAGTAAGCTCTTGTACTCAGAGAGTCAGAGAAATAGTCAGTGACCTGTTGCTGTCCTCTAGTAGCAAACTTAAAGGAAAGAAGACTGGTTTTGTGACTTCTTTCATAGTCAGTCCTTTCCTGGTAATTAAAAAAAAAAAAAAAGTCTTGGTTAATAATGTTTTATTTATCAGCTCTCTCCAAATGAATCTTGTTGTGTCTATAAATTCTATGTCTATTATATGGGTTAGTCTTCCATAGATAACATATACTGGAGATGGGTATAAAATAAATAAAGCTCTAGCTTGTGCTGTATCCACAACAGAGTCACAGTTTATTTGTGGTATGCATGATGAGCATCTGTGTCTTGCATGCTTTCTACATGTATACAAACACACACAGGTTTCCTTGTTAGGGAAGATCTTATCTTTGCTGGTATTCTGAGAATTGCATTGTCCAAAACAAAATATGTAGAAAGGAAAGCAAGTGTATGTAAATGAAAGTTCTGCAGAAACCATCCTTAATATGCTTATTTCATACCATTTAGTGATCCAGAAGCCAAGCCAGTTCTATTGGCTTCTTAAAACTACTTAGAAGATTACATGGCTCTTTGCTGCATCACTACAAAGTTGTACTTAATTGAAAAGTGATATCCTGTATATGCTTTTTCCTTTTCAAGTACTGCCATTTCATTTGGTGAAGGGATTTGCATAACACGAAGTCATTAGTTACTACTTCATCTAAAATATGTCTTGCACTAGTTTCTTGTGGTGTCCTGGCTTTTTGGAAAAGCTGCAGTACTGAGGGGAAACCAAGTAAATAGGCATAATGGAATGTTATAATTTTTCTGTACCACAAATACAGTTTGTTGGGTTGGGTTTTTTTAACTTAAAAGAATTAAATCCCCAAGTATTTAATGTAAGGGAAGAAATTGATTTATAAGGATATGTGCTGCTGCCAGATAACTTTGACCTATGAGAAAAGAAATGGTTTAATTGGTCTACTGATTCTTATTAATCTACGTATTTCTATGCTGATCTGAAGGCTGGTTGTTATCATAAGCCATTCAATTCTTATCTGTGTTTGTATTTTATATTCTGTATTCTTTTATTTTGGTTTGGGTTGACTTTTCTGCTGCCTATAATGATTTTTTTTTTTTCTGGGAAAGGAACGGATTGTTGTTTTTTGACCTGCAGCATATCTATATAGTATTCAGATCCCACAGATTTTTGGAATGAGTAACTGGAGGAGAAGAAAGAGCAAAACATAATGTTTAAATGTCCTCTCTTTTTTTCTTATTCAAAGCAGTTTCTAACATATTTTCCCATATGTTCTTCAGTATATTTTTTTCTGATTAAATTGATTTTTTTTATATTATATTTGAAGAATGTCTTGTAAAAATGAAACTTCTAAGCTGCAACTTCTGTGTGAACTTGTCTTTGGGTTTGCTGACACTGAAGTTGCGTTTTATGGTTAAACTGCACTGTATTTCTTGTTTCGATTTATTTTTTAGCTGGTGTAGGAGTTTTGGCCAGAATGAGTGTACTATGGAAAGTTGATTTTTTATGCCATAATTCCAAATAGAGTTTAGAACATTTGGTTACACTGTGCTAATTACAGTCTGATAATTTGAAGAGGGATTTTATTTCTCTCTGTCAAAGACTGTGGCAGAAACTCCATCATTATCATAAATTTAATCTGGTATCCCTAAAATTACATGTAAACAAGGTCTTACTCCAAAAGGATAAAATTCATAGATACATAAATAGTGTTTGGACTTCATGACATTCACACCTCTTGAGATAAAAGAATCACAGGTTTTATTTTAGGATAACCAAAGAGATTAATAATATTATTAAATGCTGGTTTATGGTATGTTTGAAGTATTATATAGTTGCTTGTTTTTTAAAAAAAACCCAATAACTGTAATTAAGTCCTAAATATAAATGATAGAGTAACATAACATAACATAATGTTGCTCTGTGTAGGTAATCGTATGGAATATGATCAGTCACAAAGCCACAGATTTTCAAAAGTCACTCTCCTGTATGGTGATAACGTACCCCTTTCGTATGCAGTGAAATAAGATGTGAAACTTACTCTCTGCTAATGGCTCTGCGATTTCCTAATTTATGTCATTATTTAAGCCACTGAATGACTTAAAGAAGTTGTTTAATTTTCCTGTGCATCATTTCCAGTGCAAAGGAGGGAGTGAACATAAGGGTTTTAGACTCTTCTCAAAAGTGCCTACTGACAGAAGGCAAGGGGCACAAATTCAAAAACCAGGAAATTTCAAGTGAACACAATAAACCACTTTACTGTGAGGGTCACCCAACACAAGAAATGGTTGTGCAAAGAGGTTGTTGAGTCTCCATTTATTGATATATCCAAAACACAAGTGGACATGGTACTGCACAACCTGCTCTACTAGAGGTGGCTGAAGCAGTGGCTTGGACTAGAGAGGACTTGAGAGGGCCCTGCCAACATCAGCTATTAGGTGGCTTTCTGGAATTTAGGATAAGCCATATTAATGAATTTTTAGTGGTATCTTCAGTCAGGTTTTATCACATCATTTTGGAGAGGTGTGAAAACTGCCTTAACCATCACAAATGCCTAGGTCAATTTTTTTCTCAGGAATCTGCTCCTCTGCTAAGGGCTCTCTGCCACATGGATTCTCTGTAAAAATTAGCCACAGCTCTTCATGTATCTAATTCATGACAAGCTGTTCATGGTGTGGATCCCCTGACACTAATCAGATCAAACTGACAGTGAAAAATTAAAAATTAAAATAATGAGACAGATACCAATTTGGAAACAGATTTTGTGTGTGTGTGTGTGTGTGTGAGTGCACAGGGTCTTCTGTATTTCAAAGCTGAAAATTTAAGTCTTAAGGTCCTGCAAGTAACCAACATTAGCACTGATTTTTTTCTCTTTTGTACTATCCATTTAAAATATTTGGATTACATTTTAATTCTGTATTTTCACTCTATTTAATATTAGTTTGATTGCATGTTGAAACTAAACCAAAAGTTTAGTTCTCTTTTCCTATTCTGCATCAATGAGAATGCAGTTCCTCAGCCTGTAAAATTCAGTAAGTACCACTGTTTAAAGAGATTAATACCCTGAAAACAATAATAATTCCTCTGGAAACATGGGCCTGCACAAAGGTAAATATCATGGTGTTCTGATCAGCCTGTGTTTAACAATATGACACATTTTAGTCATGTTTGAAGGAAAAAATGAAACACATTACAATGAATACAGTAAAAATAAATTCTCCTAAATGCCTTTTTGCAGAACTTGAAGCTCTAGACTGAAAGGCAATCTAAGGTTACCAGAGTGCTTTTGAAGTGTTGCATTTGGGGCTATCAGAACTGCTTCAATTAGTGTTAGCTGAAATTATACACACAGTGCACTGAACTAAAAAATAACTTACATAAGTTCCTTTATAGTCTTACAGTCCAGGGATGGCTGAATCTCAGCACTCTTAGGATTTGAACCTAATGTTTTATGTGCAAGTTACTAAGTTACTCTCATTTTATGAGATCATTTTCACTCACCTTCAGAGACGAACACAAATTGTTGTAAAACAGATTTGTATATTAAATACCATAAGAGAAATTTCTGGGCATGACACTGAACCGCGCCGTAAATCAAGTCACTCCGGATGGGAGAGAATTTGCTGAAAGTCCTTGCAAGGAATTTCAAAGATAAACCGAGACTTTTCCTTGAGTTTCAGTGCTTCCAGATAGTTGTTTATTAAGTCTTATCAGAAGAACAGAGCCACTAGCATGACCCAGGTACAGCATAGAGCACAGAAAGCAGGAGTGAGGCCTCTCTATCAAGATTTAAACAGCCTTTTAAAGATATTTTAACCAATAGTTACTAAAAACGTACATTATTTTCACTTTCCTACCAATTATTCAGTAACACGACTAGGAACTGCGGAATTTTCTATCCAGTCATTCAAAACTACTTTTACTGCGGAACATGGAGTAGTAGAAGAAGGAGAAGGAGGTTTAGAGAACAACAACAATCCTCCATTTTGATATTTTTTACTCTTATCTATTTACTACCAAGAGAAGCCCAAGACCTCTAAATTTTTCACCCTGTGACAATCTTACACAGTAGTCTATCACCTAATTCACGCCACTGTATTTTCTAGTTCTTGTCTGACCGTTGGTAATTTTTTCCAAGGTTGGAGGCTAAAGCAGTGTTTTTCAGGGGGGGTAAGAACCCTTAAAAACAGGCAGAGAAATATTCTCAGCACTCTGGGTTCCTACATGGGCGGTTCACACAATCAGAGCAACAATTTGTCTAAACTCTTAAAAAAAAAGTTAAATGTCTTAGAAAGGCTTTAAGAGTTTATGTATTATGCAAATGCGTATAACAGTGATTTTTCTCAGCTAAAATGTTATTTTCAAAAAAATGTATTCTAATTGTGAGCAGAATAAAGCCTTTTGCCTGTCTACTTTTCAACAGCTCACAGAACCTGTTTTTTATGGAATGTCCACAACAAATATACCAGGCAAACTGTTATGTTGATGCTGAACTGACTTTTCTTCCAGCCAAACCATTCTACCTTTGAAGCTTTGGGCAAGGCAAATAGAGTAGTCTAGAAACATATAATGCAACATTAAAAGAGTGAGACCAAATAACATCTGGTGGAAGCAGTAAAACCCTAACACCATGATGTATAATGGCTAAACAAATTAAAAAGAGCATCCTTTGGTTTTATTACAATAATTGATTTAAATGTCTTGTTGGTTTCAGTTGGAGAGAATCCCAGGGAATGCCCTGCCCTCACTGATTTTGTGTGTGGGAATGGGAATTGCATAGAGTCTCAGTTCATCTGCGACTATAAACCAGACTGCGAAGACCTATCAGATGAAGCTGACTGCAGTAAGTATCTCTTTGTGTATTAATGTAATCTTCAGTTAAAATTATAACTTTAAATTCTGTAGCATAGTTTAGGTGAGTTCACAGAGATGATTCACTCAGAAGATGATCACAAGCAGGTGGCCTTCTCCACAGCTTGGAAGGCCTGACATCTTTATATCCTCAGAGATACTTGCTGCAAAAAGTATTTAAGTGTGATTTAGTTGCAAAAATGTAGCTTGCTAAAACCAAAGGTTAAATACTGAAAGAAAAAAAACCCATACCAAGGCCAGAACAAGCTTAAGGATTAAAAACATACTTGAGGAATTAAATCAATGAGTTACAATACAAATTAACTCTGAGAACAAATGTAAACTCATTTATTAATGTGAAAACATGTTGAAAGGAAATATCAATGTTGAGTGGAAAAGCTAAGCAAGCAAACTTGTGTACAATAACATTTAGGCATGATTCTGCCATAGAAAGGTGAATATTTAAAAATAAGCTTGTCTTTCAAATGAATTCTGTCTTTGTGATCTGAGTAGAGTGAATACAGTTTCATTGTTTGTTCTTGCTTCTACTGCAAGCTGTGAAAATATTTTGTTGTCATTTCTCTATTACAGAACAGTTGGAAAAAATCAAGTCTGTTTATGTTTTCCTAAGTCCTAGTGAATATTGAGACAAAATTTGTCTGTAGGCATTCTTCACTGCGGCTGATTGAGATGGAAGAACACAGCTCCATTTTAAAATCTGGATCAAGTTAACAGGCTTTCCAATTCTAAAACTCAGAAGCAGTAAAACATTGTGCCCTTGTTCCTGCTCCATGTCTTTCTTTGCTTACAGTTACTGTCTGGACCGGACATTGGAGTTGGAAGATTACATAGTCCATATATACAGTTCAGTAATCAGTCTAATTGTTAATCTTTGAGCAGAGGGTCAAATTCTTCCATGATGTAGGTATGCCCAAAAGTAAACTTGATAGAGAGAGTAAATGTATCACAACATCAATTCAGCCTTCATCCTTTGTGGAAGTAAAAGTACTTCATTGAACTAAGCCAATATTTTTTGATCCCTTGAAAATCAAAGGCATTTTTTCTAGCATGGGGTTGCTAGAGGCTTGACTGAACAGGATTACAAAACTAATGACCCTTTACTGGATGATGCACATTAAAATGTTTTAGCCAAACATCAGACTTACATACTTGCTGAGAGAGATGCTAAGATATCACTATAGGAGATTTAACTTGGAGTTTCTCCCTTTCATAAAAGTAAATAACAGTTCTGAAGTACAAAAGCTGAAGGTAGTGTCAGTATTTCTGATTTCTGCCTCTTGTGGTACTTTGTGTTGCAGTGAACTTTGTGAATCATATTCATGGAAATGGATTTACATTGGATGAGAAGTTAAAATACTAGGTTTTTAAAATTAGACTGCAAGATAGATTTTAAACAGCTAATCTGTATTTCTTTTACAAAGTATTAATACTTTTTCAGGAATTAGGCAAAGTAAGTTCAGCAAAATACTCTATAAACTCACCTTTGTAACATTTTCCAGACCTAACAGGCACACAGTAAATTTGAATTACTGTCCAAAGTGAACTGTTCAGTAAAGATACTCAGAAAACTATGGAGGCACTTGATTTATTCTCTAAATATTGTTAGAGGATATAGTAGCTTCATTGGGGGAGGGTGTTGTTGTGTGTTTTCTGGAAGGACTCTTTTTTTAGTCAGATAACAGATGGGAACATTTCAGGCCATAAATGATCTTGAATCACAGTAAAGCAACTCAGTGTTTGCTATACTGAAGAAAAGCTTTTCCAAGGGGAGAAAAAAAATAATTGCTGATATTCACTTTTAAAAAAATAGACTGAGATATCTTTTTATTGTAGATGGAAAGGCTGTAGATATATCAAAATAATTTCTTCAGTCTTTAGTCTTGCTGCCGCTACCAAAGTGTAATGCAGAGATACAGTAATCTGGCATTCAGAATACTCAGATAAGCCTCAGGTATAATATTTCCCTGTCTGCTCTATTTTAGTTCAAACAATTGATGCCTTATATTTAGATAAACACACTTTTTTCCTGAGCATATATCTTATAGATGGGAATAAACAACATTAAAGGGCACATAATGCCTTCTAGATATGGAAACCTGATTTTTTTAATGAAAAGGCAACAGGAGCTGCTTAATCAGAAAAGAAAGCAGAGCAGGCACAGAGAAATCCCTTCACGGCCTAACCTGTCCCATCACAAGTGGTTATGGCCACATTTGTCTGAAGTTTTCTCCTTTGCACTGAGCTCAAGGTCTGAGCTTATTTCACATTCTACTGCAGTTTTATGCAGTAACTTTTTTTCTTTAATGTAACTCCAAAGAAGTAAATGGACCATAATCTACTCAGGAGCAATTCCTGTATGCAGGATTTACAACAGAACCTGGATGAAATGAACTGCGTCCACATAGGCTGGTGGACTTTTTTTTAATAAACTTGTGGAAATTACTTACTCTGTGTTTCATGCAGTCCAGTCAGGCAATCCTGGAAAATTTTCATTCTCTTTCAGTAAGCTGCTGGAAGTACCAAGGTGAAAAAACCACACATGAAAGCAGTTTCAATTTTCATGAATTGCAGCCAAGTATACACACGGATAACAAACCTCAGTGTTGATGAATCAACTAGAGGAGTGCTTAAATTATTGAAATAAAAGCAATTTTTTCCAATAAATGGAGCAATCTTCTTCTGTTGGCTTCTAAATAGGGTATGCTTACCCATAAAAAAAACACCCAGCAGGTGCAGATAGGTCACATGACTCTTAACCCAGTAATACTGTTCATAAATATTTATTAATAATTACCTTCTGAATGCACTGTTAATATATTAGGGTAAAAATCCTGGAGTCAGGTATTCTGTTATGACTAATGTAAATCCTAAATGGATTTGGACTTTGATCTTGTCAGAGATTTACAAGAAAATGTACTTGGTTTTTCAATTAATGGGTTCCCTTTGCTCTACCTGTGTGTGAGGGTGTTTATTGTTGGAGTTAGGCTTTATTTGGCCTATGTGATGTTCGTAATACAGTGCCATGCAGATGCTCACTGCATTTGACCAGCACTAGCAAAATCACAGAAGGGTTGAGGTGGAAAGGCACCTCTGGAGATCATCTTGTTGAACCTCCTGCTTCAAACTGCAATTCACTGCAACAGGTTGCACAGGGCTGTGCCACTCAGGGTTTGAATACCTTCAAAAATGGATATTCCAAAACTTATCTGGGCAATTTATATCAGTGTTTTACCAGCCGGACAGCTAAAAAAGGTTTTTTCCTTAACCTTAAAAATTGCTTCCTCTGTTTGTGTCCATTGCCTCTTGTCCTGACACTGGGCACCGCTGAGAAAAGTCTGTCTTTTTCTTCTTTAAACCATTCCAGAAAGTATCTATACACACTGACAAAATCCCACTGAGCATTCTCACCTCCAGCCTGAACAGTCCCAGCTCCCTCAGTCTGTGCTCAGGGGAGACACTTCAGTCCTTGCAGTACAGTACATTACAGATACATACATTGCAGAACAGTGCAAATTCTTCTCCTAGTATACAGGATTTTGATCCAGTGAATAACCTATATTGGATCAAAATTATACATATTTTAAGATATTTGTATTATACATTTAACTAAAGGGACACTTTTTTTTACAGAGAACAAAAGTCCACATGGTTACAGTGTGTGTGCAGATCTTGGTCATAAGCAGGTTTATGATAATGCTAAGTTGTTTTCATAAAGAATGGCCTAATTTTTTCTTTTAGCATCAAAGTAGACAACAGGAAAAAATCCCAAACCAGACCACTAGGAGGTAATTAAATCTATTCTTTTTATCTATATCCTTTATACCCAGACAATGACACATAAATAGTTGTTTTTTAATATTGCAGAATATTTCTAGATC
The DNA here is from genome assembly GCF_000738735.6 of Corvus cornix cornix. Classification (NCBI taxonomy): domain Eukaryota; kingdom Metazoa; phylum Chordata; class Aves; order Passeriformes; family Corvidae; genus Corvus; species Corvus cornix. Next base: position 19,464,580 of record NC_046333.1, on the reverse strand, counting down.
AAGGAACATAGTCTAAATCCTCAAATTCATTCTGAACAGTCACAGTCAGACCTGTTTCTAAAAAGCATGGCTGATTGTGATGCTTAATAGTTTGGAACATTTTTCCAAAGTCTTCTCACAAGTGTTGTCCTAACTCTCACTCAGCAATTGTGTAGCTGCCTCTGCTTTATAACTAAGGAAAAGATGTTTTGGAGCCAACAGAGGAGGTTGTGGTGCTATTTGATTCATCTGTACCAAACCATTTATATCATTTTGTTGATTAATTACTTTCCAAAGTCACCTGAAGCATCAGAAGCAGAGTTAGAAATGAGCAGTTTAACTCAGGTCTCCTGAATTTAGTCAGTGAGTGTCCTAATCACTAGAACATATCTCTCATCCTAAAGCTGCCGTCAGACATAACGTTCACAAAGCTAACACATGCTTATGAAAAATGCCACTGTGAAAGGGCAGTCCAGTTTTGCTAGCTAATTGTCTGGAAGCCATTCTTTCCATTCACCTTGGATAAGAACTAAATTTGGCAAAGTCATTGGTTTGTCCTAAAGAGTTACATGGGCATTTATCTGTAATAAAGTTTATACCTGTTCTTAAAGTGAAGAATTAGTTTTTCCTTTCCTTATTAACTATCACATATTATTTATGTCTATACATGGAATTCAGGGAATCACAGTGTTAGCCATACAGAACCCTTTCCACTACCATGTTTAGTGTGCATATTATAGCACCTTTACATAGAGCTGGGAGGATAATTTACTTTTTGCTGTATTTTCAGGTTACTACACAAATATTCCTGGAAGCTGTAACTTTGAAATACAGGATCAAGAGTGGACAACTGTATGTGGATTAATACAAGACACTACTGATGATTTTGACTGGAGTATTAGCAACAGTGCTGCACAAACAAGTCCTCATACTGACCACACACCAGGTATTGTCATGTGTACTACATCACTTCTGGAAAAGTAACATATTCACTGAATTTACAAAAAACCTACAAGAACGTGGATCGGTACCAAGATAACAGCGCATCTCAGTGGTCAGCTGATGCATGGGAATGGCTCAAAGCTGCACCAGGAGCAGTTCAGACTGGATATTAGGAAGCATTTCTTTACCAATAGGGAAGCCAAACACTGGAAGAGGCTTCCTAGAGGTGTTCGGTGCCCCCAGCCTTTCAGTGTTTAAGAGGCATTCAGACAATGCCCTTAACAACATGCTTTATCTTGGGCAGCCCTAAATTGATAAGCCAGTTGGACTAGATGATCATTTTGGGTCTCTTCCAACTGAAATAATACTATTCTATTCTATTCTATTCTAATAACAAATTTCAGCTACATAATGTCAGCTTTTGACATTAAAAGATGAATTCTCTGAAATTGTAACTGGCTCTTCTTGTCAATATTTTTAAATAATCTACTTTTACTGGAGTGTGGTATGATCTAATGAATTTTAGAAAAACATGCAGTCATATGCAGGATGAGGAGCAAAGTGTATGGGTGTGCGTGAAATGCTTAAGACTCCTACCTTGATTTAACTTACCTCCCTGGCATTGGCTTGTCAGAAATCTTAATATAGAAGTTCTTCCCAAGATGTTTCTGACAAACTGCTACCAGAATGCCTACTGATTTTCAGGAGAATGAAATGTATTGCTAGGCAATTACAGTAATCTGTGTCATGTAGTAAGCATAATTATATACAGTATTACATAAATATTAAATAAGATATTCTTTTATTACACAATATATCTGGGTAGGATATTAATTTCCATCACAAATGTACCAATCTCTATTTGAGAAGTAGTTCGCTTTCTTTCCAGAAGACTTAATGGTTAGAAACACTATCTTAATTTCCATCTAATCAGAAAAGTATAATTAGTATTCAATCTAGAAGTATCACAATTTCTACTGTTTTTCTCTTGGGTTTGTGAGCAGCATCATCTCCAGGTTTTGACTCTTTTTTTTGTATTTTGTTTTCAAAATCAACAGAGGCACCTTATCACAGGTGGCTGTAGCCATTTCTTTCCAATTCATTTATCCTCCCTTTTCTTTTATTCTGCACCTGCTGCAGGAACTGCTCACCTGATCATGAGGGAACTGCTTATTTACCACAAATCACAGTTTCTGCAGACATTCCTACGACTTTGTATTGCAGGCTGTAAATCTGGAAGTGCATTCCTCTTGGAAAGGGACAGAACAGACAAGGTAGAGGTAGAAACTATTACAGCTGTTCCAGGCAAGCTGTTTCTTGCAAATAAGTAGTTTGACTTGCTTTCTTGCTGTTACTTTGATGCAATGCGATAACAAAACAACTGCTAGCCCCTGGCTTTTTGAGGAGATTTTGTGTGCTTTTCTATTTCAGTTTCTGTCACTTAATTAGTTCTTTGTTTCTGTGAAATTACCCACCAATTTTAAGAAAAAAATAGTTAATAAAAAGTCAAGCAAAAGGAAAACAAAATTAGAGCAAATGTGTTTACAAAATTATCCAGATTTGTAATTTACTTTTAAATTACCCAGGCGAGATATATTCACATTAGCTACAGAGGAATCGCTTGCCCAAATTGCCAACAGCCTGTAATACCTAGAAATATCTATCAGTCCATCAGGTTTAGGTTGGATATTAGGGAAAGGTTTTTCACCCAGAGGGTGGTTGAGCACTGGAACAGCTCCCCAGGAAATGGTCAGAGCACCAAGCCTGACAGAGTTCAAGAAGCATTTGAACAATGCCCTCAGGCACATGGTGACTCTTAAGGTGTCCTGTGCAGGGTCAGGAGATGGACTTTAACGATCCTTGTGGGACCCTTCCAAGTCAGGTTATTCTGTGATTCTGTTTAGCACAAGGGACATCTAGGACAAGGAACATCTTTTTATACCAAAAGGGGAGAGACCTAGATTAGAAAATAGGAAATTAGAAAGAAATTCTTTACTCAGAAGGCAGTGAGACACTGGAAAAATTTGTGCAGAAGCTGCAGATGCCCCATCCCTGGACGTGTTCAAGGCCAGGCTGGGTGTGTTTTGAGGAGCCTGATGCAGTCGGTGGCATCCCTGCCCATGGCATGGGGTTGGAACTAGATGATTTTTAAAGGCCCTTCCAACTCAAACTATTCTACAATTCAATTAAATACACAAAGCATTAGCAAGAAAGATCTCCATACAGCCAAGGTATGGTATACATGCATGCAGTAAAAAGATAAAAAAATATTAGTTTCTGTGTTTATAAAAATGCTTATAAACTCAAGCATAAAATAGTATTGAAGAACTCTAAATGTTTTTTATCTTTTTATTAAGGTAAAGGACAGAGTTTTTTGTATGTAAACTCATCTGCCCAGAAGGAAGGAGACAGCGCAAGGATAACTACCTCCAAATTCTTCCCAGCTAGTCTTGGGGTCTGTAGAGTTCGTTTCTGGTTCTGGATGTTTGCTTCTAGGCAAACGGGAGTCTTAAAGGTAAAAACCCTTCTACTGCATTACGGCATAATAATACTTTCTTTAGTACTATTTGCTTTTTTGTGTCTAGGATTACCAAAATCTCAGGAATTTAAGTTAACAATGTTTCATCACAACTTCTCTGCAGTGATACCTATATATAAATCTTCTCCTGACAGGATCAAGTGACAATTCTGCTTTAGTTTTAGTTCCACTTGAAGTCCTTTTACTACATATGAAAGAATTAACATTGCACATTTGACTAGCATAATAAAACCTTCCCAATACTAGCACGGTTCTTTGCAGAATTCACTCTAACATAAAATAGAGAAGGTTTCCAATGTTTAGTGGTTTAAAATAATAGTTTTAAAAACATTAATGTAACCACGTGTGAAAGGTGTTTTTTTAAAAAAATTGGAAATAAGGTATTTAACTGCATTAACAATTATACCTCATGCTTCCATGAAACTGCCATGTTGCTATTCCCCAAGCATCCTTAACAAGTACACTTTTGGTTGTTAAGTACTCTAGCAACAGTCCAAGCAGGGATGTGAACCCTTGCCAGACAACTCACTTCATGTGACTCACTGAATAAATACGTTGCACAGTTCCTTTTTGAGTGACCTGAGAAAGACTCCTATCTGTGGGGTTGGTTAGATTTTGTAAATACGGGTTATGTTAATTTTTAGTCAGTGACAGAATACAAGTTAGTCTATGTTAAAAGTGAACAAGAATATTTTTGTAGTCTTGGACATTGAATTCAGTCACAAAGTTCATACCACTGGTTTCTCCACTGGAAAAGATTATCATAGCACAACTCCATGGAATTATAATGCAATTAGGCTGGAAGGGCCTCAGGTGGTCTCCAGTCCAACCTCTTACTCCAAGCAGAGTCAGCTACAAGATCATGCTGGGTGGCTCAGGAATTTACTCAGTCTTGAAAATGTCCATAACTGAAGACTGCTCAGCCTCTAGGGGCAACTTGTGCCACTGGTAAACTTCCCACCTTCTTCTCTTTACATCCAGTCCAAGGATAATGTTGCCCTTCATTCCACCCTTTTTCTTTTCTTTTTTTTTTTTTTTTTTTGGTAATTTTTTTCAGGATGGGGTTTGCATGTCAATTTTATCTCTAGCACCTAGTTTATGGATACTCTGAGAATTGCCATAAATTTACTTATTGATACAAAAAAAAAAAGGGCTGTATTTCATGACGTTAGTAAAAGCAGCAGTAAAAAACAAACATAAATTCCTTTTTTTGATTTGTTGATAGCTGAAATACTGTGAGATTACCTATGATTAGCTATTTGTTTAAATTCAATTATCCTGGACATTACAGCATGCAAGATTGATGATGAGACTCTTTGAAGGAGCTTTTGAATGTTTCCAAGCATCACAGAACACTTAGCATTTGTGAATAAGTAGATGTGTGTGGCCTGTGTGTGAGTTAGTAGGCAGACAGCCAAACAGAGTCTGCTTTTTAATTGTTTTTTTCTCTTTTTAAACAGGCTAGTTTAATTAATTCTCATTGCCTTCAATTTCATAAAGAATTGTCTTACTCCCACATACAAATAAAGATCCCTGTTTATGGCTTTGCTACATGTACTCTTTATGTAGGAGCATATTCACAACAGACTGAAGCACTCAGCAAGGAATATCATCTCATCACAGAATCAATTTACCTCTGTGGACATCTTGCTATTTTCTATCAAACTAATAAGCCATTTCAGTATCAACTGTTTCTGTTATTAAATCAAGAATATAAATTAACTGTACCCATTCAAGTGAAAAAGAAAAAAAGCCTAAAAAGAACAAAAAAGGAAAGCAATAAAACCAACAGCACAAAACTTCTAAAACAACAGCTCTGTGAAGTTGGTTTTTTCAGTTTGCACTGGAGGTAAAAGAAGTCAAACTGTAATAGGAAGTTTGAATAATGTGCCAGAATATAATAACATCAGTACAAAAGCTGATATAGTTCTTATCTGAAAGACAGCTATCTGGTCAAATCTGAATTAAAAAAAAAATAAAAAGGACGGCAGATGTAAGACATACTGTGATGTGTGATTAAAATGGCATATAGGGAATCAGTAAAAGAAAGATAAAAATTAACACTGTAATGGTATAGGAAGTAGATGTGGTAGATGTGGTAGAACTACACACAATAAAGTAAAGTTACGGGAACAATCCCATTTTTACTCAGAAAAGGAGCTAGTCACCAAGGAAATGGAAAGAGGAACTAGAAGTGCTTCTATTCTATATTCACTGAACATTTCAGTTACACAATTCCATTGTCATAAACTCTTTAATCATAGGGAAACCAAAAGTTATTATTTTTTAAAGGACACAATGTTTACAGCAACTCTTGCATTAACACAGAGTGGATGCTATTTAAAAGAACTCTGAATACTCCTGCTTCAGGACTTCAGTCAACCATTAACCAACAGGAGAAAAAATTGCTTTGTAATGTTTAGGTGCAAACCCACCAGCTTTCGTTAGAAGTGTGTGGTAAAGGCCTTTGACAGGGGAGTTATCCAGCACTAAATACATGGCTGGTTTAATATCTCAATTAACATGCTCTGAAAAAAAACCACCTCCTAATGCAAACAAATTTTGCTGCATTATGCTACAAATGCAAATTTAAAAAACAATTTCACTTTACATTTTTATGACTACTTAGTTGAATTTAATGGTGTAGGAGAGAAGTTTCAGCAAGAAGTGAATGTGGTTTTCACATCTGTTTTATTCCAATGGAAATTCTATTGATCATCTGTCAGTTAGACTGAAAATACTCAAAGTTTATCATGCTTTAGTATTCTGTCTCTGCCCATTTATCTCAGGAGTCTGCCATATCCATACAGTGGAGAATAAAAATTGAAATTAATTCCTGATGTGACAGTATAGCTAATATACCAGTTTTCTGCCTTGGTATTTGTTGATATTAATAGAACAGATTTATAATAAATTTTGGTATAAGACAGGTCTATTTCACTTAGAATATATAAATATTTTATTACTTCAAACTAATGTTTAGACAAAATTTTTATTACTTCAAACAAAAGTTAAGGGGAATAAAGAGAAAAGAGCTAAGTAATTTTTTTAAAGTGCTTCTCTATTGGGACAATGAAATAAGATACAATTTTGTAATCTGATTTGTGGACTTAAGAGAAACAATTTCAGTCTGTCTCTGGTGGGACTTCAGTCCAAGGAAGACATGCACTGATGACTGCCGAGGAACATGAAGTTTTCAAAGGCATGATCTTAAGGACAAAAAGCAGAAAACATATCATCATTATTCACTGGAATCAGTGGAAATTTTCCTCAGCTGACACAAGTCTCTGGTGCCTAATGAAGCGAAAATACAGGTTGTCTTTCTCAAGATTTTCCCATTTCCTTGGCTGGCAATTAAAGACTCTTAAGTTGTCCATGGTGGAAGAATACATGCCTTATTATGCACCCTTCAGATCTGCATTGGTTTCTTATTTATTAGGCAATCAGGTGGAATGTAGTACCTTCCAGCATTCCAACTTCTAGATTCAGGCAAGATCAGGAAGATAGTCCATCATCTTGAAGAGTCAGGATGAGGGTACAGGATAGCCATGAGTTGTAACTGCTGATTAACTCAGTAGAAGTTTATATATTATGACCTTTAAGAGTAGGTCATTTTTCCTAGCCCCCAAATGAAATAGAACTGAAAAAAGAATTTGGAATTTTCTAACACACAGGATGTTCTGTGGAGAATTAGAACTAAGTCATGACTTTGAGGCAGTAAATAGGATTTTCTAAAGAATGTTAATCTCTGTGGATCAGCTAGATCAGTATTAGGCTGGAGAACAATCTTATCAGACTGATAAATACAGAGTTTTTCAATGGGATTTTGCTAAAACTTGTTTGGTTGGTTTGGGGTTTTTGTGGGTGGTTGGGGTTTTTTGTTTTTTATTTTTCTTTTTTGGGGTTTTGTTTTTTGGCTGGTTGTTTTTTGTTTGGTAGTTGTTTTTCTTCCCTTTCTTACCATATAGTGGGATTCATCTAGCGGGTTTTTTTGCACATCTTAAATTGTTTTCACTACCAGGCTAGCTTGTACACTTTACGTGGGATGCTGTGCAGGAAGATGGTGTAGTCCCTGGAGGTATTAAGCACCACAGAGTTGTAACATTCCAGAGCTCTAGGGAGATCTTATCCATGAAAATTTGCTCTACCTTTCACATGCTGTATATGCTTACACAGGCCAGCAAAAGTCTTGTCTACACTTGATGTAATTCCTGATCCAGAAGATGCTCAAACTCTGAGTGACTTGGGTAGCCTCAGAAAAGAAGATATTATTATATTTCTTCACTTTCACGGGGCACAACCTCAGAGAGAATAAGATCTGTATCCCCTGCTAAAGGAACAGAATACTTGGGCCTCCTATTTTTCTGAACTCTCTTTTAATCTCATTTGACTTACCATGCATTTTCTGTTATGTATTATTCTTTTAGAAATTTCATCTAAAAATTTAAAAGACATTTAAGAACACAGACCCTTTCCTGGCATAGTTGTGGATAGATAAAAGTCTTGGAGAACTCAAGTATTCAGGAGTACTTTGGCAAGAAGTGGAACTGAAGCATTACCCCAGGAGTGCACATGACAAATGAAACAGAACTGGGAGTTCAACTAAGATTTCCAATGTACCAGTTTAGAGATTTACTCTAAATGCTATCCATTTCCTCAATTACTTATGTGATTGTTACACACCAAGTTTAAGCTTTAGTCAAACCTGACTGAGGACAGAGTCACACAAATTACTGTAACATAGTAATTCATCCATTAGTAATTACATATCTGCATACCCTCATTCTATGGTAAATATAAGTTAAATATCAGAGAAAAGAAAGACAAGGCATATAAAATGACTTTGCATCTACATGAACAGGAGCTGATGTCATCAAATGTCACACTTAAGAGCCAGTTTGACTCGCTGCAGTTCCAGACTCACTGGCCGGGAAACATACAGCAGGTTTCCTCATTGGTTTATTGTTTGTACTGAGCTTGAACTTCAGGGTTGGTCTCTATGTCACAGAATGGGTCCGTGCTGCATCTGAGACCAGACTTTGTATGGACACAATGAAATTTCTCTGTACCTAGACCAAACTGTTCAAGCAACTATTGTGCCTTGAGACTTTTAGTATGAGAAACTTCTCCTACCAACCTGACCAAAAGAATTGAAAAAAAAAAAAAAAAAAAATCTGGCTTTAAACAATGGGACAACCTTTAAACATCCTGTTAGAGAGATTCTAGTTTTGTCTTCAAATATTTTTGATTCCTCCCACTTATTTCCCCAACATCTATTTGTGCAGCTGTGAGACTTAACAATGAGATATATTGAAAGGGATATTATCTCAATATTTACCTTCCAAAAGGAGAAAATATCACTGCATATAGCTAAAACCATGCTAACCTTATTATGTGCTGTAAAATTCCAAATTGTCAAGATTGTCATATTTCATGACTGGTAAAATAGTGAATGGTTCCAGAGACACACACAGGTGCTGTAGCACTGTTCTAACCTCACATGCAGAGTTTCTCTAATCAATGGTTTTAACTTATTGAGGCCTTAGAGCCTGGTAATGTGAAAAACTGTTACACACAAATTTTCATTTTATTTTATGGGTTGAACCAGCTATTTTTTCTCAGCACCTGTCCTTCTAACCCAGCAAGAGGCATGCTTTTAGGAAGACAGTGATAAGATATTGCTGTTACACAGTTCTGTAACCAAAGATCAGGCTTGACAAAATTAGGTCCTTATTTGAATTACTCTGTGTCAGTATTCTTCATGCTCCCCTGCTCAAAAAATGAAATAACTTGCAAGAGGTTTCAGGCATCAGAGGTATTTTACCAAGTTCTACAAAGTATTTATGGTGTCATTTGGGTTTTTGGCTTATTTGTCCCACCAGGTGGACTGGGAGACTCAAAGGTATTTAATTATACAGGTCATTAGCATGGGTTCAAGTTCACAACTTTCTTGAGCCTCAGGTTTTCTGTTCCATTATTAAACTGGAGCATTCAGTTGGCAACATGAACCTCCAGGTCACTGGAAAATTAGTTTAAAGGCTTAAGAGAATTAGATTTCTGAAAGTGATGAGAAGAGGATAATGATTACAATATTCAGTCCCTTAAAGAAATAGTTATGATCTGGAATGGTAAGAACATGCATACTTTCTTTAATCCAGTTCTTTTTTCATTTTTTTTGACCTGAACTAGATCATCTAAGGATTTTTAACACATGAGTGGGAAAAGCAACTATCTCTGTATTCTCCGGTTTCGTTTTCTTGGCATAAATTCATCAGGTTTTGGTTAATTGGAACTTCATTCATTGCTATACTTATTGCTTTCAGTATTTAATTATTTTATTTACTTTTATTCATGGCTTTGCTAAATGTTTGCAATAAAAAGTTGTGACTGTCTCAAACACTTTATTATAAATTGCTTGTACTAGATGACAGGCTTAAATCCCTAGGTGCTAAGTCTTTTATTTATATCTCTAAAATCTTCACTTAGTCTAACTATAAGGAGGTCACCTTTTAGAGATGAAAGGATAGCTCAAGATCCTTCTCAGCCTTCAATTTTTAGATGAATTTGGGGTTAAGCCTTTACTCATTAGCTTCTACATGTCAGGCTGAGACTGGTTGTAGATTTTCCAATTAGTGATTGTATTAGCAGCTCTTTTTTTATTTTCTTTTCATAGTAGCTTTTTATTTGAAGGTGAACTAGCATTAGAAAAAGTATTCAGCAACATTTGGTCATCACCAATATGAAGTGGATTTGAACCATATCTAAGAGGGTCAGTACTGTCCAAGCAGGAAGGAGCACTGCTGCATTTGAGCTGTGTTACTCTCCCAAGCTGCACTCCTGTTGCTTAATGCTGATACATTTGCATCTCTTGGGTTCTGTCATCAACAGGTATACACAGTTGAAGAACATGGAATGGATATCCTTATGTGGTCTTCTAGTAGAAATGAAAACAAATGGATGTATGGAAGTGTCGTTCTCTCCAGTAACAGCCCTTTCAGAGTTGCCTTTGAAGCTGAAGTGGGGTGGAGTCAACCCACAGAATTTGCTCTAGATGATATTTCTTTCACCCCAGAATGCATTAATGGAGGTATGCTGCTACACAAATATTTATCATACATGTTTTCAGAGAGAGCAAGGAAAATTGTGGCATTTCATATACCTGTGTATATCACAGTTACAAAACCTGAAATATTTTCTTTTTCTCAGGGTTTGTAGAAGACATTTTTGTGTTTTAGCTAGCAGTTGAACATATGAGTAATTATAGCAACTCAGAATATTACTGTCATTGAGGGCCTGAATCATAGTTGAGAGGAATCTACTACAATTCCACCATATTGGTTTTCTCCTGTATGAAAAAGTCAGAAAAGACTTTAGTTTGAGATGGAAGAGTTTTATGAGTATCAATGTGGTTCACAATTTTTTTCAAAGAAAGTGGTTAGTTTTTTATCATTGTTCTCTTCATATAATACAAATATGTACCATATTTGCCTTGCTGATATGTTCTTCAAGAATTTACAATCTCACTTCTGCTACATAAATACTTTATCTATGTAGAAAAAAATTCTAATGTCTTATAATGCCCTGGTTTTTTTCTGTAAGAAAAGCAGAGGTTTAGTCCGCAAACAAAATGCAGCATATGATACAATATCAGAAGAAAGGTATTCATGTAAATACAGATTCTGTTAGAAATATCAGCAGAACTTAATGACTAAGGGACAACTAGGAATTATTAATGTTATGTAAATGCCAATATGAAGGTTATAAAAATTGTCTTTGATAAGCTTTCTTTCTGTTAATACAGCTTTTGTTGTTCAGATAGGATGGCCTTTGTATGACCTAGTTGCCATGCTGTTCAAGAAACTTCTTTTATTATTTTTATTGTGATAAGCACCTCCTGGAGGAATTAAACACATGCTAATTAAAGCTTAAAGTGGAATAATATGTTCACACAGGTAGTATTTGTTCAGTCTCAAGCTGAACAAGAGTTTTGTTTATTTTCTCTAAATAGGCTCAGGCAAATAATATTTTGGAATGTAATTCAATGAGCTGCCGACTATGTGCATAAACAGGCATTTGTTCTACCCCTATTATGTTAATCACCTTTTTTAGCCATATCTTAAGAATTACATAGGCAGTTTCATGCATAGTACAGCATAATAGGGAAATTTTCAAATTATATATTTTAAGTATCTGTAATTCTGAAATAATCATAACTACAGAAATAATAATATTAATAGAGCAACATTTTCTAATGACTTTAGTTTTCTCCAGAGATTTTCCAGTTGTAGAATACTTCAAAGTATCTAACTTGTATCACAATCTGTCTCTCTTACAAATGTGATGTATCATAAGTTTGGCCTGAAGAAAATTTGTTGGAGTTATATTGGTTACTTACAGTTTGTTCAATAAGTCAAAAACTCATGTCTTAGCTACATGCAGGCTGTGATTTGATACATAATCTCCTCCCAAGACAAAAAAATATACCTAGATGCTATTACTTAAGATTGGTTTCATACTGTCCTTAGAAGAGTCCTATCCTAATAATCCTTGCTGACCTGGTAGTGCTTGTGAAAAGGCAAGAGAACTACATAAAATCCATGTAATAAAATAAACCACTGCAATTTAGGGAAAAAAGAACCTGCCTCTGACTTTTTAATACTGTTCCTGACAAAGAGGTACTTAAGAAGAGGTGCTGTTTTTTACCAATTGTTGTTGCTAGAGAGCTGCTTAAATATTCAGATGGTAAAATTTGAAGATATTACCTTCCAGTAGTAAAAAAGCACTGTCCTGTAGATATTTGAGCAAGAACATTTTTCTGTAACAGAAACAGTGGGAAAGTTTTCCTAAGCAAGTCAGCCCTGCTTTGATTGTGGCGCATTATGTTTATTCAAAGACCTAGCTCAAAGAAAAGAGTATTACATGCAGTACAGGTTTTGTGTAACATTCTTCCTTTCAGAAGATAGCTATACTACTGCAGATCTTTTTCCTCTCTCTGTATTATTATTTTCCAGCTTGTTTTTAATTACTTTGAATTTCCTGAGGCACCATGTTCTAAATAGATGCAATCACAATTTAGCTGGTTGGGAGCTCTAACTAATAAAGCATTGCCAGCAGCTCTAATTCAGTTCTGGTTTTTATGTTTTTAAGTAGTCAATCCATATTAGCCATGAGACTTCCTAGATATCCAAGAATATTTCTGAAAGTTTAAGCAACGTGTGGTCAAGGTAGTGCTAGGTCAAGCTAGGCCTACTGCAGAAGTAGCTCTGAGTGGATGCTAATGCAGAGGGAGCTGTCAGTGGCACAGGATCTAGTTCAGAATTAGCTGCTAAATGAAATATATTCTTACCACTTTTCAAGGTCCATGATTTTCTGCTGATAAAGTTGTGTGAAGATCTTGTTTTACATCCTAGGGACAAAAGAATTTAGTTGTTACTTAGGTATAACAATCTTCTTCAAATTTGTAAATAACAGCTTGATTAAAAAAACCCACACCATTTAATTTCTATTTAATGTCTTAATTTTTCAAAATAAAAGTGAAAAAACATTTCAATTTCTAATTTCAGATGGACCAAAAATTCCAAAGTATTGAATCAGTTTTATGTTCATTAATGTCTTTCTCATAGTATTTTCTAGTTCAGCTGAAATAGAAGGTATTATGGAAATTCTAAAAATTACTGCTATACCTAATTTAAATCCTAGCATTAACCCAAAGATGCCTAATAACCAAACTTTATTCTACTTATGAAAATCAGAATACTATATTTTGTCATTTACTCATTACCAGAGAAATAAACCAAATGGACAGATTTAGAGTGTGGTAATAGTTAAATAGCACTTCCATGTATTGGAACAGTAATCTCGAGAAACAAATAAATAGTAAACATATTTTGGGACATCTTGCAGAGATGACCCAAGTGAAATATTTGTGCTTATGGAGATCTTCTACTGGAAGAAGGTAAATCTCAGTACAAAGTCAGTACTGAATGGCAGTCCAGCTCTTTTACGCAGTCAAGTTACTTGCTAGGCCCTATTTATCTGCAACTCTTTGGGAACTTATACCTCTAAATAGTACTGCTTTAAGTAATTGCTTAAGTAATTTTGATTTATTAAAAAATAATAGTGTTGACACTTTTAAATGAATATTTGGGATGAATCTTGGGTATAAAGAGGAGTGCAAATATCATGTGGTGCCAGAGGCTCCACAGTATTTGAGAAAACAGTATTTGCTTTTCCACCATCAGTCATGCTTATCACCAGTTCATTTTTAATATTGCTTACTGAAATAATTAATTTGAATAAAATTAATCTGGATGCGCTTCTGTGTCTATTCTTCTACTTTACCTCTCCTTATCATTCTTTCCTTTTTAATTTCTGGTTTTAGTCTGTTTGCTCCATAGTTTATTTCCTGCAGTTGCTCAACACTATCTGAAATATTTTCCTCCTTTACTTCTGTTTTGTGAACTACTTTTTATCAACTTTGATCATTTTATTTTAAAACCTTTTTTTACTTCTGCTTTCTTTTTATCCATTCCCTTCTTTATAAAACCTTTTTCAAAAAATGTCATTTTAGTCTATAAACTTAGCACATGAGAAAGGACTGTCACTGTTACCAATTTCCCACCACACCCTCCTGCAGCTTTCCTTTCACCTGAAAAATTTGTCTGCAGTAGAAAATATTATTGTGTAAGGATACACTGGAAATAAAAGGGCAATTGAAATAGTGCAAAGCATTCGGTACAGACAGGACATGTCTTCTCTAATACTGTGTCATCTGACCATGGTGGAATTGTGAATATAGAAAGTGCTATTTCCCAGATGCTATGGGTTGGGGCTTTTTCCTGATGTTGTCATAGTTCTTGACTTCACCACACAGGTTACCAACAAAAGGATTTTCCTCTTAGGATCTGAAGTACAGTAAAATTTTCAGTGGTTGTTGGCAGCTTTCACTTAGGTGAAACATTTGCTTTAACATATCAAAACTCTTCCAAGTCTCCCCATTGCTCTGTACCAAAGCACAAACTAGACCTTCTGTAAAGGTTGTATATAATCCTTACACTGAGCAAGCTTTCACATATTGTGAAAAACAAATAGAAGAAGCAAATCAGAATCTGTGAATTATAAGACAAGTTTTGCTTTACATTCAACCCCAAGGGTATTTTCAAAAACAAGTACAAAGGTTTTCCAGTAGCCTAAAATCTAATATCCTTCAAAAATTATATTTTCATTTTATTTGAACCATCATAAGACAGTCATGAGATATAGCAACATCCATCCATTTAGATCACCTATCCTCGTTTTCTAGAAGAGACAATATTGTAAAAACTGTGTGACAAAGGAAATTATATTTCAATCAAAATTTAAGATAGATATACTCAGAATTTTTGGTCAGCCATGATAAGTAAGTAAGAAAAAAGTGCATCTATCAATATAACCTGTCTCCAACAGTTCTGAATGTCAGGGAAAGAGTATAAGGAAAGGGGAATTATACGTACTGTATTAGCCCTATACATTTGCCATTGCCAGCCATTTGTAATTCAGTCTTCCTGAGCCATATGTAGTCTCAGAATAATATCCTCGGGTTTTTTGTTTCCCTTTGAACATGTCTGTTCCCCTTTTAACACCAGGGAAATTTTTCTAATATTCAGAAATGAAATTAAATGCTGCTGCTTATATGAATCTTGGCTTATATTCATGAATAGAAAAGCTGTTCAGTGCTTTCTTATTTGGGTCTTGAAATGTATGAAACTTTTATTTAAACCTTGGTGAGTCACTCTTTTGTGTGGTGGGTAGGATTTTCTTAAGACATCCATAATGTGGAAATGTCACAATAGATGCATGCCCAATAGATGCAGACCAAATCCTGAAGTTCCTTCAGAGTACAATAATTTGCATTGACTTCCAAACAATAGCAGAATATAAGCAATATCATAACAAAAAGTTGTCATAGGTGGAGGTTCAGGCATCAAGATGAGAAGGAAGGTGTCCCAAAGGGCCAGAGCTATAGATCATTCTCTTTGTTCAAGGTGGAAGGAAATGAACTGGCATCTAATTTAAACTCTGTTCATGAAGTTTATAATTTGAACATAGCAGAATGAAGGTAGATTCTAATACTTTTTATTGAATAATTTAGTAAAAGAATAGTGGCTCTGAAAACTATTTCCATATAGCTAGATAGCAGAAAGAAAGAGAGTGGTAAAATAAAAATCTATGTAGATAATTACCTGATAATGAGCCAAGGTTTTCAAAATCAGTATTAGTTGAAACTACTCTAATTTTAGATATGTGGTGTCTTGAAGGTATCTAATTTTCAGAAAAAATTGGGAGCAACAATTCTTTAGAAGTGATTCCCCTTGAAACTTCAGATAAGAACCCACAAAGCAAAGGTACATATATGTGGAAATCCTAGTGTCATGATATCTTGCCTAGTTATTATTTGTTTCTCACAGCATATATTCATAGAATCACAGAATATCCTGAGTTGGAAGGGACCCACAAGGCTCATCGAGTCCAATTCCTTGCCCTGCACAGAACCATCCCCAAGAGTCACATCGTGTGCCAGAGAGCATTGTCCAAATGCTTCTGGAACCCTGTCAGGCTGGTGCTGTGACCGCTGCCCTGGGGAGTTGTTCCAGTGCTCAACCACATATTGAGAATTTTTCCTCCCTATTTTATCTCTGCTTCATGAAACACACTCTTTGAATACCGATTGTTTATAAACATTCCCTGCTTTTCCTGCCACAGACTTCCATTTGCTTCAAAACAGGGTCTGTGTGCTTATATGTAATGACATAATCTTTAACCACATTATGAATACTATTTTTCTCAGAGCTCTCTTTTCTTTTTCCAATACAGAGATGAGAGATAATTGAATATTTTTGTTTCTCTGTGCACATTATTCAGATATATCTTTGGATGCAGAATTTCTTATCTTTATGAAAAGTTTTTCTAAACAGCATATAGCTATGGTGTCCAGATATTTGAAAACTATTTGATAACTACCTTGATAACTACTTCTTACTACATAATGTTATCTACCTGACAAATAAAAAGAGGATGAGATAAAATAACCTCTGTAATTTTGAGTACTACTTTGGAAATATCCAAACCGTTTTTGTTTTCAGAGTCATAAAATAAAGAATCCTGAATTGACCAAAAAACCAAAATATGAATTGGCCAAAATGTTCCTCCTGTGCAGACCCTAAACTGGCAGACTAGCAATAAGCTGTCTTGAATTAATACAATTTTTACAGGTGGAGACTCTAAAATGAGTTACGTCCCCTTAGTTTTAACCCATCCCTTTCCACCAATAAGGAACGAATACAAGTAGATACGAGTGAAAAAATAACCGTTTACCAACAAGTGGAACAGCAAAAGGCAAAAAAAAGCCCCAGTAAATAACCACTAGATACAAAATTGCTAAATCTCACAAATCCTACGGGAAAAAAGAGAGACCCAAAATGCCAGAAATACCCTTCCCAAGATGGCGACAGTGTAGTTTGAAACACAAAGGGAAAGTCAGCTCTCTCCGATGTTGGGGAAGATTAAACAGGAAAGCCTTATAAATATGATTGCCTGACAAAAGATTTTGGGAATATGAAAACTACAGGCAACATCGAAATGAAAGCCACTTTTGAAATACCAAGTCTTAGTTACTGAACAACTGGAAAACAATGGTATGGCCACTGAAGGTAATCCCCTCTTGATGGAACAATACCCTCTGCTTGCAAACAGGTCCAAGGGTCAGAGCAGACCCTACTAGCTCAGCAGAAGGGGTCCAAAGAGTAGTTTTTAGAAGTTAAGATGTAACACTCTATGGTAATATAAGAACTCTTATAGGCTGTATGTAAATGCTATAGGATTTGTATCTTGTATTAGATTGGTTAGTGACAATTAGAATATTCAGTACAGAAGATGATTTATTGTATTGTAACCAGGACTTCAGACATTCCTTTCCTTACTACTACTTCCACTCCTGCTCTTACTTCCACTCTCGCTCTTACACTCTCTCTCTCTCTCTCTCTCACCCACTTACTCTCTTGCTTTCTTGGGCCTGCTCAGAGCTGAGTCTGGCAGCTCTGAGCAGTGCCCCAATACCCACGCCTTTTACAATAAACCCCATGTGTCCCAAGACCTGCCTATAGAGATCTCTCCATCTCCGTCCCGACCGAACCCACCCGTAACCTACACTCCCCAAAATGGTGCTCCCCAGGTGACCACATGGTCTGGGAGGCAAAGGGAGAAAAGTTGGTGCACAAAAAGAACCTGCCCGGGAAAGCGGCAGCTTATGGAGCTGGATGGAAACCCGCCAGCGCCTGTGGGGTCAGCTCTGCTGCCCACCGCTTGCTCCTGCCGCCCACTGGACCTGCCAGTGTTGGTGCTGATGTCCTCTGACCCACTGCTGTGTTGGGGAGGGGGGGGAAATCCACTCTGTCGGTGCTGACATGGGGTGGCCCAGCCCCATGGGACCAGCAAAAGCTTCACTGCTTATGGAATTTGCAAAGTTCACTCTGAAGACAGTTTCTAATTGCAAAATGCAGTTTTTCCAAGTTGCTACAGTGGCAAGCCCAGAAACCTGCCCAAAGCAACCCCTTCCAAAGGGCAGCATCCACCTTCAGCAAAATGCACTAGGCAAAGGCAGCCCCCAGCTGCCCTGCAATTCTGGTTCTGGATGTGCCAGGGGTTAAAGAGACAGTAACAGATAGTAATGAAATACAATGACATTCTGGGTTACCCATGACAGAAGCATTACAGGCGAGCTAGTCAAAAAACTAAACAGCTCAGAAGCCGTCCATTTGCAGGTAATTTTATATGCTCTCCAGCACTTTTTGCAGATCCCATTTCATCACAAGAAAAACATAAATGACACTTTTATCTAATTAAGAGACAACAACCCAAAAAGTAGAGCAGGTGTTTGTGTGAGGTTTGTGCAAAAAAATAGCTGAGTGGCGCAGAGAGAATCTTGCTAAGGGGTGAACATTTGTGTGTCCCCGTGTGTCCATGTGTGTGAATCTGTGTGTCTGTGTGTTTGTGAGTGTGTCCATGTGTGCCCATGCATGAAGCATCACAGAAAATTCTGCAGCAGAACAGGAGTCATTTGACAAAGCCTTAGCTGGAGTCAAAGATCAATCTCTGAAACTCCCAGAGCCTGAGTGCTAGAAATACTGGAAGGGTTAACTGCCTGAGCTTCAGTGTTAGATCATGGGGAAAAACACTGTAGAGGAGACTTAACTTCTGATTTCTTTAAGCTGCAGAGCCAGGGGAATCACTGTTTGCTTGTCTTCTCATTCTTGCAGTGAAGCAGAAATTTCTCTCACATTGAGTTTCTTTCTCAGGGAGAGAGAAAGAAGAAACTCAGGGAGTTTCTTTCCTTGAGGGCAGGAGATGAGTCATGGGGGGAGCTCTAGGGGGAGGCTGCTCACAGAAACAGAGGAGGGGAAGAGGAAAGCAGGATGAGTAGTGATAGAGGACTGGATATACCAGGGAAATTTGTGAATAGTTTCTTTAGTCAATTAGTTTTTCCCTGAAACCAATCACTATATGCTTTAGATCTGTGTTGCTTGGCAGAGATAGGGCGTTTATGCATCTTTAAAGACTAAAAATTGTGATCTAAGGCAAAGTACCTTAGAGAGCTTCTTCAGCCTGTTCTGGTATCTTCCAGTGCACAGACCGAGCTGGCATCACTTTTGTGATCACCAGTTTTGATCACCAAAACTTTTTGTGGATTTCACAAAAAAGGAACTGGGAATAATTTTAGGATAAGATAATTGCACTATATAAACTAGAATAATTATTGGCAATTCCTAAATGCAATTATATTTTGTATGTTTAAATTAATAATTATACTATCTTCATCCAAACCCTTCAGTTCCTCTCTGCCTTCTTATAGCTTGTCCAGAATACCAAGATCTTCTGAAGAAAGCTACATGACTTTTGGGAAATTAAAATTATTTGGATTTATTAATAGCGTATTTAAATAGTCTCATTAATATTGAACCTCCAAACCCTATCTCTTTACACCAAAAAATCTTCAAATCCCAGAGATGATATTTTGCCTTGCAAAGTTCATTCATAAAAATCAACATATTCCCTCGGAAGAATGGAGAGAAATAATATTTGGGACTAAATGGTTTCATGATACTATCTTAAAAAGAAGTAAATTCTTAGATTCTTCCTTGTGTAAAACTTACTCTTCTCCTCAATAAGTCTCCAGCTCAGATTTATCTCAAAAATTATATCCACTTCATTTTGTCAAAGACTAAAGCCTCACAGCTTCTCCAGTTTGTCATTGCTCCTAATAAATAAACAAACCAATAAATCCATCACATTAGCAGGCATAGCTGGCAATTCCCAGATTGTTCTTAGCAGAAATATGGCAAATATTGCCATATTGCTGTCACAGGTAGTCAGCGTGTTCCAGCCAGAAGCAGTAGTTCTCTGAGTGAAAACTAAATCATAGCTTGACTTTACTGGCAGTAAACCTGTCTGTTTTCCATTTTGTTTGTATGTTAGCAAACTGTGATCATTTAAAATAAATTCAGCACAGACATATAAAAATCTGAAATCATTGGGCCCTGTTCTGCTTTTTTAAATTCTGGCTTTGTTACAGGGTCTCTGGGATCCTTTCCAGCATGCTGCCCCATACCTCTGTCTTCTCATGAAGGGAAGAGAGTTAAAGATTGAATTGGCCGGACTCAATTTCCTCATTTTTTTTTGTCTTTTTAAAAGCTTGGAAATAAACAGCAGAAGTTTTATTGAAACTGATAAAAACCCATGGAAAGATTGTTGAAGTATTTGAACAATTTTAGTCCATTAATTTTTGTAACAAGGTTGTTTCTTTGCAGCCACCTTGAATGCATTGATTTCATTCCCTGATCCGATGTTTACTGAACAGAAAGTGAGGACTGACATCTATTTCAAATTAATTAATGCACTGGATTGGGCCCATAATTAATTTATACTCTTGTCTAATGAAATCTATTGGAGGGAGTTATTTTTGACCTCTTTTAGCTACAGTTAATAGGTCCACCGTTTTTATTAATTTACTGTGTAAATTACTTATGCAAATAGATCAAACAGGTTGTTAGTTTTCAAGGGTCTGATGCAAGGCCCATTAAAATCAGCATGAGTTATCCCATTTACTTAAATGGACTTTAGAGCGATCTCCGGTACAACTGAGGTAATGCTGCCTAACAGCATATGTGTTAACTTTATTTCATGCATCCTGGTGTTGACTCTAATGCCAGTGCCCACTAGTCTTGACTAAAATTCACTGTTACAGGTAATATATAAATGGGGACCTACTCTGCACCAGAGATCTTAGTGCTTGAAGAGAAAGGCAGAAAGAGGAGGATAGCCTGGAGGTGTTGCTTCTTTCAAACCGAGCATGTTTGTGTGTTACTTGCTGTCATAATGACTGTGCAATACAAACATTTATTTTATATTAGCATTCAGGTAATAGCAGTTCTGTGGTTTTCTGCGGCTGAATCCCTGTGATTCATGGGCAAAATATTTGCAGTGCCGACCTGTGAAGTTTGCTTTATGGCCAGGAAACAGGATCATATGCTCCATGACAAAGACAATAATACAGCAAAGCATAAGTGTACAGAAAATGTTCATCAAACAACAGTAAGCCTTTAACAAATCCCTATCCCACAAATATATAAATACATCCTTGACATGGAGCACTTATTGACTTAACATTTTTCATATTGTAAAGGCTCCTTTCTCCCAAGTCATCAGCTCATGAGCTCTATTTACCAAATTATTATCATTATTATGGTTTGATGGTTGACACATTGCAATAAAAATGTATTTAAAAGCACTTGTTTGATCTGGCAACAATGAAATACAGATATCTAAAGAGGTAGTTATTGCAGTTCATGAAGCAGTACATACCAGATTTTATTTGCTTTAAACACTGGTCTGACTTTTATGTTTTTATATCTACCTCAGCTACTTAACTTCTCTTAAAAGTGTGAAGGTGCTTGTGAGGTAGCACTTTTGGTCCTTAGATTATAACTCAGCCAGCACAGCTGTGTGAGTAAGTTTTAAAAGACATAGGACCAAATTAAAATGTCATGTTTTAGGACCTAATTAAAATGTCTTTTTTATGATATACAAGTAGATGTTATATGCACATTTTTAAACCTTTCCATTAATTTTGGTTATTTGCCATATGCAAGGTAAAAAAAAGTGCAAAATAAAACACTGAGTGCAAAGTAAAATAAATAAGGACATGTACTCAGCTTTCTACTTAAAAAGTCATGATTCCTTTAGCTATAATGGAATATCAACAATTTACTGCTGTTTTTCATGCGGATCTAAATTCAGGCTCAGTGTTTTGCAGTGAAAAGGTTATTTATGCTGAAATTGTTTTTGTTTAGTTTGCTTTTCATCTGTGTGCAAATACAGAATTCTTGAGGATCTTTAGTCCTGCTTTTTAGTGGTCATGCAGACTGGATACAAAAAGTTAAGCTTTTATCCTGTCTTCTTTAGAACTCATCATTCAGTAGATTTATATCCAAGTACTTAAATAGTTTCAGACACACACTGGTTTTTAAAAAAGCAACCTGTATAATATCTCCTCCACTCCTGAATATGGTCTGAAAATGAGAGTCACACGGCACTCAGGAGATGAGCGCTGCCTTGGGAACATCTTTTCTGCATTTGGGAAAAGGTGAGGGAAACATTTTCTTGGCATTCCAGTATTAGGCAATTGTTGAATTGAACGATATTGAGTGACAGAAACAATGTGCGAGCCACAAACAGTCCAATTTGCATTGAAAAGGCTTCACTTCAGATTCTGCTGTTTAAATAACTTTCATATATACCTACAAGAGGAGAATATAGAATTCATGGATATGCATAAGTTTAAAGTTAGTTTTCATTGCTAAATTGTGCATGTACTACTGTGTGAGTCAGCACATGGAGAGTGTTTATGAAGAGTCTCTCATTAGTGCCAGCTCATTTTTCACTGCAAACCACATTGCAGTGTTAACATGTTAGTTTAATTCTTCACAGTGGCAAGAAAACAGGATGAATATTCTCACTTTTTAGACGGAAACATGTCAGTAGCAGATACTGCAATGATGAGTTTAAAACAAGTAATTACATAGATGGTAGCTTTGAATAAAAGTAATTAGTTTTGCATTAAAGTTGCTTGAGATTTCAGTTGGAATTAGTTAATGATTTCCTACATTTGCATATTCTTAATTAGTTTGTTTTGAATGTTAGCTATGTACAAATTAATGTTTTTATAAATTTTCAAAATTTTTACCAGGCATATTTAATTTATAGTTAAGAAAAGCATTTATAAACTACTTTATGTAAAGAAAATAGATTGAACTTGGGAGTAGAGTTTTGGCAGACCATGACAATAATGACATCTTATAGGATGTCATCCAGAGCACAATTTTCTATTGTATCTGAAACCAAACACGTGTGAAGTAATGAACTAATTAACATATAATGTGAGTTAATAAGCAAGAGATACGCTTATGATCTTTGAAGTATATTCTCATCTCATGCACTGTTCTAATCTAAAATGATTTTACTTATTTCAGGGTATGACTTTGGATTTTTTTAATGTACTGCAAACATAAACCAGACTTCAATAAGACCCCCTGGTCTCAATAAGACCTTATCCATAACTTAACCTGAACACATCTTTGCAGCCCTCAGTGAATATTGCACACTCTAACACAATTGCTATGCAAGTCAGGAAGAACTTCATCCTACAAATTATTTTCTAACAACCAGAGGGAATAATGATAGAAAACAACAACAACAACAACAACAACAACAACAACAACAACAACAACAATAATAATAATAATAATAGAAAGATAATCATGCCCCATTCAAAAAAAGCATTAAAGAATTTCCCTAAATACTGAATTTAGTACAGGATTATTCGCATGCATAAGTTCATCATGTGATTGGGACCATAAGGCCAAACTGATCAGTGTTACAAAAGTCTGAAAATAGTTTAACACTCAAGACCAGATTCATAACAAGCACTGCATTCAAGATTTTGAGTTTAAGAGGGGATTTCAGTTTACAGAATAAATTTGGGTAGAAACATGCAAGTAAACATATCATGAACAGGAAATTAAACTGGGTCAGAAATGCTCACAAATTTATTAGAAATGCAATCTTTCCTGCAATATAAACAGGCAACCACAGGAAAGTCAAATGTATTGTAACTTGTCAAATGTGTGGGGTTAATTTCCATAGTATCAAGAACAAACACAGAAAAACTAACAGAGGTCTATTCAGGGACAAAAGAATGTGCATAAGCAGAACTGACTGCAGCTTAAGTCATTTTCGCTGCCTAAATGCCCCCTAGGCACTGTGAGGACAGGGTCAGAAATAACAGATAGAAAAAAAATAATATCAAATATAATCATACTTTTTTATTTTTTCCCAGCGCAAGTGCAAACTAGAAATATGAAAATTTTTTTTTTACTCCACTTTGCAAGATTTGACAGCACTAGTTCTGTATTAATGGAGAGAGAAATATGTTCCCCAACGACATTTCATCAGTATATTGGCAGAATCATGACCTTATATACAGTTTTTATTTGACAAACCAAATTCAAACATCTTTATGGGCTACTGTTATTATCTGATAAAATATGGGACCAAAGTAGAAAAAAGTGCAAAATTTAGAATACTTTCAATTTGTAAAAAATCAATCCACTATGTGATTCCAATGTCTATAATCAACTATCTAAAACCAACTTCCATAAGCCTTTTGAAGCAGCATAAATAATTTTTTTAGACTAACACATTTATAAAACACATATGAAACCACAATCTTTCCAATCCCATGTAAATGTACACGTCTTTGAGGTATCCATGGCATAATTCTGAATACAAACAGGAGAAAAGATCACTAGGTTATGATTTTCACTGAGTCAATATCCATTTTTGTTATTTTATGTTTACATTATATCCAGTGTATTAAATACACTTTGCTAGTAGAATGATTTAATTTAATAAAATTAGGTGTATGAAATAATATCAGGAATGTTCTATTGTATGAAGCTTTTCAATTATTATGTTTTGATATAAACACAACATGAAAATCAAAAATTTCTAATCTAGAGAAGGTCTATGTTAGACAGAACTTTGAGCTCTTTCTCCTTGTAGCTGCTTCACAAGCAACCAGATGGTAAAATACTGCTGGTACTCTGTTTCCCTGAATGCATTAGCAGTTCATTTACTTGTACAAAATGCTTTTGTGACTTATGATTGAGGTATCTTTGAAACTGAGCATGTTTCAACAAAGTCCTCATGCTGTCAAACCCCAGCCTGGTATTGCAGAATGCACAAACATACTGATATGACCAGTGGATGAAAGGTCACAAAATAATGCCAAAATCCATACACTCTGTAAGAGTGTCATGCATTAATGCAGCAGTAATATTTGACATCTGAGGTCAGAGAACAATGGTTGTTTCAACCATTTCAAAAGACAGGATGAAATCCACCCATGACTTTTGTGCTAGTCTCACTTGCCTCAGCCCAAGTCAACAGCAAACTCCTCCTGTCTTTTACAGAGGTAGTGACATTAATTTATCATACCTTGTCTCTAATGATCATATTATATTTTTTACTCAGTTGCTGCAAATTGACCTAGAAAAGATTAAATGTATGGTATGGAGCTAAATTCTGGAGATTATACTCCTTTCCCTGCACATAAAAAGTGCAGGAACCCATCACATTGCTTCCATGGGAGACACTGATGCCATAAAGAACACAGCATTAGCATAGCCAACTCCTTAGAAATTAGTTTCCACAAATAGATCTTATGCTTCTGCTGATAAAATCAGTTGTAATGGTTTTCATAGGAAAAAAAGAAGGACTTAGGTATCTGGGACAATTTATTTATATACATGAAGCTTTTCCCAGTATTTTCTTCCATCAATGCAAGTAAGTATGGATTTTATTTTTTTTTTTTTTTTTGGTCAGCTGTCTGAATTAGTTAAAGTTTGAAATTCTAAAAACACATTTTTATTTACTTGTACCCTGGAAACCTATCTAGGATTTTTA
The DNA here is from genome assembly GCF_000738735.6 of Corvus cornix cornix. NCBI lineage: Eukaryota > Metazoa > Chordata > Aves > Passeriformes > Corvidae > Corvus > Corvus cornix. The sequence continues at coordinate 19,439,064 of NC_046333.1, read as the reverse complement.
AATTTTTTTTTTTAAATTCTCTATCACATCAAGCTAAGCTAATGATTCAGAGTGATAATAAACTAGATCAGTAAAAAATTTTATTGTTGCTTTATAAAAATCTTTTTCCTTATTTAACTTAAAATTGCAACTGAGGGCTGTTTTAAGGCTTTCCAGATACAGGGTTAAAGGCAAGACTTATTAATACTTTGGTATTAACCCTTCTATGCATACATGGCAAAAGAAGTAATAGGATCAAAATAAATGCTGAACTTGAGCTTTAGAAGCAGAATGCTGCAACAACAATGGAGTTAATATGAGACAAAATGTTTTTAATACTCTGTTTTGCACTTAAGAGCTGTGTTTTTATACAGGTTGTGTTCCTTTTATTTAAAGAGTTTAGTAACCAAAATCAGTTGCATTCCCAGCAGTTCCTATGTCTGTCTCAAAGGCAGTATGAATGACTACTGAAAGAAAAGAATCACTAAACATTCCTTTTCTTCTTGTAGGAGCAGCTGATCCACACCCTCCAACTTGCAGTGGTGACAAGTTCACATGTGCATATGTGCAGCAGTGTCTGTCCCTTGCTGCGCGGTGCAACGGGGTTGAAGAGTGCATGGATGGGAGTGATGAAATGAACTGTCCCATGGAGATGCCTACCACCACGTCTCCGGGCTCCTGCAAGGAAACAGAGTTCCTGTGTCCTTCTCAAGGCTGTGTCCCATCCCTCCTGCGGTGTGATGGTGTGCCTGACTGCCACCTTAGTGAAGATGAAGTTGGCTGCCGTAAGTTACTTTCATTGTTGTAGTTACGGCAATGTTACCTTACCTGCCTAAACCAGTGATGTTTTAGGAAAGAAAAAGAGCAACACAGTGCAGTTTAGTGTAAAATTCATCATTCCCTTGTCAAAAAAATTCCTATTTGTATCACATATAACGCATTAATTGCAGAGACACTTTACATTTCTAAATAATCTTGCTTATGCATTTTAATGTCCTGGCTATCAAGTTTGGCAAATGCTTAAAAAAATTGTGGTTGTGTTTCTGTTAATATTAGCAAGCATTGCCACATTTTTCCCTAAATCAGTCAGCTGCATTTTCGTTGCCTCTGTAACCTCTGATTATGATATGACAGAAAGGCAGACTTCTGCTGTTCTGTAATTCAATACCATTGAAGGCAGTCCTGACCTTTCAAGGATTTTGAAATCAAGTCCAGTCATGAAGTAGCAGCAACCTCTGCCCAAAGCAAGGAAAAGGGCTCACAAACAAAACACAAGACAATACGCTTTGAAATGTAACTGCAATGAGATGCCATGGAGAAACACCTGAAAAGGTAGACACAAAAGAGAGTGTCTGCCCATTTAAAAATAATTTATTAGTAGTAGATGAACTGAGGCCAAATGTTTAATTCCAGGAATTTCAATAATAAATAATTAGCTACATATAATAAAAAAGAAAGGAGGCTTTTTACATATAAAAATTTTTCTTCCTAAACATCTCATGCTGTAAAACTTTTAACATTTTTCTCATCCTTATCAGAAGTAAAAAAAATTGCTAAAATATCAGTTTCCAAGGGGTTCTTTAATATTTTTTATCAAAACTACTAAATATAAATGCAGGCTACTACACATGCCATTTATTTTAGCAAATTAGTCTACCAAACTGGCATGGATTTGGCAGACTATCTCTGTAAGCCTCTTGTTTAGAAGTGAGCTCTGTGGTTTTGCTGGCAGAAGACATGATTTTGGAGATAACTTTTATGTTAAATTCTACATACCCTGAAGACATGTAGAAATGTTGCATGTCCCTTTCTTCAAAAAACCTCTCATCATTAATCTACATTTGACCTTGTTTCATCCTCAATCTGGCCTCTGGTAGAGACCTCCATGCTGTTTTCTATTACATGCACATCCCATCAACACACCACAGAAGCTGATGTAGAACCTCAACATCTGAAAGCCAAAAGATTTCCATGATTTTCTTCATTCCCCAAAAAACTGAGATATGGTTTTGTTTTATTTATTGTATTGCTTTGACTTCTAAACAATACCCAGGAATTAAGGAGAAATTAAATCCTGGTCTATTCAGAGAACAAATATTCTCCACAGATATTTCTCACCTTTGGGGTTCCCAGTCTGAAGGAAACTTAGTCAAGTTTGTACTTCATTGTTACTCCAAAATTCAGTTTATAATATATATACATGTAAGCATTGATAGTATAAGATAGAAATATAGAAGAAGCAATTCATGTTTCTTCTCTGAAGAAGATAGTTCAGAGAAAGAAAGCAAATTAGGAAAGAAGGCAAAGCAAAAAGAAAGTGATTCGTGTTAGTTTGCAATGAAATCAGTGGAAAGCTGATTACTGTCACAGCTGGTGCTGAGATCCAACTGTGTATGCCATGAGACACAGCACTTAATCTTTAGCTTCCTACTTTTAACAGGTGAAAAGCCATAGGAGTTTGTCAACAGGGGAACATCAGAGAGAAAAAGTAAATGCCTCAGAAATTTTATTTATTTTATTGAAATTTATGCACAATCTATAATATTGAATGTTGTGCTAGGAACTCCAGCCTATGTGTACTCTCAGCACAGATTGAGAGTGGGTTTTTAGTTTTTTTGGATTTCAGATTGATTTTTTTATCTTGCTGCAGATCAAATCTACCTTCTCATTTTAGAAAATCTTCAGTTTAGGCATTACTGACGCTTTCCATTTTGTGTCCCATAGCAATTTTATTCATTAAAGTGTAACAAGAAATGACCAAAAGTGTTCTGAATTCAGGAATTCATCAGGGAAAGTTTTGTTTTGGGATAAAGACCAGTTGTCAAAATGCATCTTGCAGAGATTAAGGATAAAATCCAAAAGGAGGCCAGGACAAGAACGTCCCAACCAAACAAAAAACCATTAGTTAAGTCCCTACTAAAACCACAGTTTCTACCACAGAAATGCTTTTCTTCATGACTTAGAGATTTATGCAGACAGAATTTCCTGTAGAGTTCACATAACAGTTAGGCTGTACAGTATTATGCTAATACTGTTTTATACCTACTAATGTAATGGACTTTACTACTTGTTGCATTTAACAAGAAAATTCTGGAACTCTTTTCCAGTTATAGATATTCTATTTGGCTGGCTCTCTTCTTGCTGTCAGTTTTAGTGAAGGGTGTATTATCTCACCTATTTAGTCTTTTATTTGCCTGATTACAATAGTAAAGGTGTAAAACAAACGTATTAACATCAGTGGGATGTATACATTACTTTTCCACAGACCAACATACTTTTCCACCTGCATCATCTGATTGAAGTGCTAATAGCAATGAATAAAAAGTCATTTCTCAGTTTTCTGTAGTGCACCAAAATATATCTTTTGTAGTCCTGGTAAGTTTTAGATACCTATGGAATATTAAAAATTTTATACTTTCAAACAGGCTGTAATATTTTTATCCCTTCTACTGGTTTAATGTGCACCTGGAAAATTAAATATGGATGAAAATCGTATATTTACACTTTCATATCTTTGCTGGTTTTAGTGCCTCCATGTGCCTCTTAATATTCTTTACCTTAGCCCCAAAACCTTGGTGTCAATGTCCTTAACTGCAAAATTTTCAGCAGTTAGATCCATTGCTATGACTGTTCCCTCTGTAATGTGTTAAAATAATGTGTAAAAAATTGATTCTATCATTTTAAAACTAGTTTTTTAATGAGAGTTGATTGTGGTTTGTGATATCTTTTTTATGGGTTTTCTTTGGGATTTTGCAGCATACACTCTCAACATTATAAGTTAATATGTACTCCTTCACAAATATTATGTGGGAAAATTTGGGTTCTGTACCATCTGTGCTCTGTATTTGTTTATTTATTTAGCATCTCAGGAGTAAAGTTGTATGTCTTTGAAGATGAAGGCTTGTAGAGATCACACAGATTCAAGCTTATATCCTACAGTACGAATCAAGTTTTCTGCTAGTTTTTTTTAACAGTGAGAAAATAAAATACAGCTGATGATAACCACCATGTTACTTTTCATTTCAGCCATTAAAGATTGTTCCAATGGTTCTTTGTTATGTGCATCAACTAATCAATGTATAGCCTTCTCCCAGCGTTGTGATGGAATTGTAGACTGCATAGATTCCAGCCTTGATGAGTCTGGCTGTTCAGGTACTTCATTTTGCATAAAAATATCATTTGAAACAAAGAAAGTATAGTTATTTCCTACTGAATGTTTTGGCAGTCCTCAAACTTGACTGACATTCCTCTGCTAAAACTTTGTCAAATTATATTAGGCATGAATTTTCCTGATGAAAGTATGACAGAGATGAAAAAAGATGAAGAATAATACGTCTAGTTAACATCTTCACAAGGGGTGTTTCTTAAGGTATAAACACATTGTTCAAAAAAACCCCAACCCTTTGTAGTACACTTTTAGGACCTCCCTTGATTTCAGCCAGTTGAGTAACCCACTTCAGTTAACCCACATTGCTGAGTAATAGGATTGCTTATTTGTGGTTTTTTTCAAGTATGTTGCAAATCCAGGTTGGAAAATAAACCAAACAGCATTTTTTTAATCACAGTGCATTTGACACAATATTCAGATTTGGTTTGCAGTTGTTAAATGGTGGAGAAAGATAAGTACAGGACAATAATACACATTCAATGTGAATTAGATTTTTATTAACAAAATCTAACAAATGCATAGATAATGTTGATATAAATAAGTAAATCTAGATTCAAAACATCCCATTCAATGACAAAAAGTTACTGCAGCTCTTCCCCAGACAGAACTCTTGACCAGTTCTGTGTTGACGGTACTCTGCCAGCTTTGCTGAATTTGCATTAGCTGAGAATTTAGCTCTCTTTTTGTAATTTTTATGAGTTTTGTGATAAAATTCACAACATTTCATATGCATTGCAATAATATAGTTCATTATAATGTGTTAAATGTTTATTCACAAACTAAAAGTTTAGCAAACTCTTATTGGTAGGAGGCACAGTTTTCTTTGGGAGTGAAATGTGACCACAAGTATTGTGTTCACCATCTCTCATAGCATCATGAAATGGTTTGGGTTGGAAGGGACCTTAAAGATCACAGAGTTCCAACACCCCTGACTAGGGCAGGGACACCTTCACTAGACCAGGTTGCTCATGTGAGAGAAGGAATCATATTTCAACATTAAAAAATTACGGCTTCTATAAGAATGAGAGAATTCATACTTGGTAAATTTGATTTATAAAAATGATTTTAAATTAAAAGCAACATATTCAGAATTTAGTTCAATGTAGAAGAATATAGAACATAAACTAGTAGACTCACATGACACTAAATTACAAATCTTCCATTATTTTATCAGAAGGCAGATCTTTTAAGTAAGTAATTTGCATTCCAAAATTTAATCCTGAAACTGGAGGTGTCCACACTGAGTAACACTGTTATATGCCATAAACAATTTCATTTTGCATATATCCAAAACTCTTTAGGTCCAATTTGTATTATTACCAGTTATTTTCTTATTAAAGAAGATTGAGGGGATTCTATTTTGATTTTGAGTTTTTTCTTGCTAAAGCAATGTAAAACTAAGCTTCAGTAAAACTAAATGTGATAATGTGGAAATCCAAATTAAGGGACATCAAGAGTTTTTAACAGGATGTCACCAACTACTTAAATACCTTTTGTCTTTTAAAGCCTGATTTCCCTAGTTCTTATGAGAATATGATTCTAAGTGTTAAAATTCTGAATATCTTCAATAAAAGGATTGGTCACAAAGGAGTGTCTGTTCACCAGCCCTATATAAAAGCTTTTAATGATAATGTAGACTTAGGTACTAATTAAATATAAGTTCAATACTTTTGGATCTCATTTTACATATTCCTGTTGTTTGAAAATCAAGTAAGTGGCAAAAATTCCATTTCTGGAATCAGATGAAAATCTCAATTGAGAAAAATTTGAAGCCTGTTCAAGTGAAGCATCAGGATTTCTATAAGCTCAAGAGCACTCCATTGCTTATAATAATGTTATGACTTCACACTTGTATCACCAAGTCCAGGTCTAAAAAAAGAAGTTTTGGAAGTGCTAAGCACCAAAAGGACAGGTGTGAATATTTTACCATTTTGAAAATCAGACAATGACAAATGTAATAACAAAGAGGGGGAAATTACAATTTTTACCTTTATGTTTGCAGTTTGTCTTGAAGAATACTGCAAAAATGGAGGAAAATGCATCATCAAAGATGACATTCCATTATGCCAGTAAGTTTCATTGGCAACTGACTTTTTGCTTGACATTGGAAAAAGCTGCAGTTGAAAGAGGTGGCTTGCTCTCCAGGGACTGAAATGACATTCCATAGAAGTGTATTTTAAAATGTCTGTATGTCTACACTATTTTTGTTTACACTTAGTGAGTTAAACCACATTTTGAGAAGAATGTTATTTGTCAGATAGAATTTTCTGTAACTTTCATCTGTCATTACATGAGACAACCTGTTGGCCTGACACCTTAAGTTTTTTGTGTCTCGTGCTTCACATCAACATTTAAAAACACACGTTTCTGTGCCTTATTTGCAGCGGGTGTTGTATAACTCAGATGAGATTTTAAAGCAGGCCACATTCTCATCTTTATCTTCTTGGCAGGTATTTGGAAAAGAAAGTGTTTTTCCCTCCCCTAAAAAAGGGGGTTAAAAATATGCTTGCATTTTTTTCTGGAAATACTCTGCTGAAAAAAAATAACGTATGGAATTCTGATGTAGAATGAACGAGCCATTAGAAAGTGTCAGGCTATCTGAAGCAGGTCATTTACACAAGATATCACTTTGTTTCCCATTGGGAAATTAGAGGAGACTTTTTAAATGCAAAGAAAGTGATGGTATGTGTTATGCTTTTGTCCTTCACGTGCTTCAGTGGAGCTTGCTAAAGAGTTTACCAAATTACTAAAGAAGTGACTGTTTTATCAGAGTAACTAGTGAAGACTAGATGTTAAGGTTTATCTCCTAGCCACTAGGAAACACATTAATAAGCCTGCTTTCTCTTTCAAGTCATGTTTATCCTTTATTGGCTGAAGAAATGTAATATATAACATACTCAGAAAATATTGGGACATTCATACAGGGTACTTCGATTTGGCTCTCAGGAAACAATTACCTGCAGATTTCCCCAAAAATGTCCAGTATCATAGAACAGAGAATTGTCTCTGCAAGAACTGTGGAATTTCACTAAGGTGGCTGTTTCAAAATTTTTTTGAACACATAAAGATACAAAGGGGACAAAAACCATAGGGAAGGATTGCAGATGAAACAGAATGAAAAGTCATTGGAAAATCAAGGGATTTGCAATAGGGGGGTTGCAATTTGTAAATTAAATCCTTGATCGAAAAGAAAATTTGCAAGGAAAAAGCACTGGGGGAGTAATTGAGATTTTAAGTACACAAGAGAATTATAAGACTTGAACTTCTGTTCAGACTTGCAAGAGAAAGTAACCCAAACAAGCAAATATTTTTTATCCACAGAAATCAAAGACATTTGGAATAAAAATATTAAATTAAACTAGTAAATAGGGTACTTTCCCTCAGCATTCAGTAAGAAACATATTTAATTCTGATGTAATGCAAAGGCAATCAGAGCAAAGGCACAGAAACAAGAATTCCTTAACTGGTGGACTAACATAACTCCAAGAGCTGTACATGCTTCTGTTGGGGAAATTCTACTCAAGAATGCCAGAACTCCAGAGCACGCTGCAATAGGCTTTCTGAAAACTGCCTGTAGGGGACATGGCTGGAGAATGGCAAATGGAGAAGAAAAGGGATAGCCAGATCAACAGTCTGATATCAATACCATTCAAGGCTTTATAATATTTTTAAGGAATTACTTACACATGTAATAACAGGAGAGTTAACCATTACTAAGATAAACTACATGACTGTTTGAAATTCCGTGTCAAGACCATGAAAAGACAAAAAAACCCCAAAAATGTACCTAAAATAATAAAAAATTTAGAAATATATCAGTTTTCAATACCCAGGGGGGAAAAAAAATCCAAAACCAAAACAACCAAACAACCCCCCAAAAACCCAAAACAACAGAACAAAATTAGAAATTATAATGAAAAATACGCTACTTTTTATTCTCAGTTCTTACTCTAAACTTCCTGAAAAAGAAATGATAAGTTTAGCTAGAAATATCTTCCTCCCTTGAGAGCAACTGTTCTTCTAGTCTGCAGGATAGGTCAGGAGAAAAAGCATAGTGTATAAGAGTGAAGGAAGCCTGTTGCACAGTAAGGAGAAGCCTGAAAAGAACAGAGTACAGATCCTGCCCTGACACAGAAGTGACAGAGAGTCTTCCCAGATACCCAGAGGTAATTGTGTGGGGATTAAAGTGATCTTAAAAGTCACTGGCTTTGACTAATACTATGCAGCGACACAGTGGAAAAGGAAAAAATTTGTTAACATGTCCTTTTCTTTTGATTTTATCTGGCAAAATGGATTCTGATCTTCCCCCATGTGAGATGATTGTGCTCTAGTTTCTATGAAAAAAGCCCTGAGTCTGGAGTTTAAAAGTTTCTTTGGCCTCTCTGAAAATTTTGGTTTAACAAAAAACAGACTGGACAGGTCTCAAAGCTTCATTTGATTCAAGGTTCCATCATGTTCCTCTAAGAACTGAAATTACTGCTCATTTTAGGTCAGATGGCAATACACTGATAGAAAAGAATAGAATTTCTGGAAAACATTTTTGCTGGTGATAATAGATGAGGTTTTCTATGTTTTTAATGCAGTGGGGTTGAAGTAGTTAACTTTATAGACCCCTTCTAGTTGTTTAACATGCAAGCATGGGAACAGTAAATTTGTAGTAGCTGCTTAGGCAAAAGAAACATTTGAACTCCTTGAAGAGACTGAAAGTGGATAGTAGATTTTATAAACTGAGTACTTCTCCAGTTCCTTTGATGCTGTATGTTTTTACATGTGTGAACTCGTGTACCTTAGATATATATATATAGTTAATACTTAGGGCATCACCCTGTCTTTCAATACTATGCAACTAGGAGGGATCAGTAGCAGGTGGAAGGTGAGGTATGACATCCCTCTCTGAAGAGATATCTGTAGACCTGGTGGAAAAGAGAGCAGTGCATACAAGTCTAGATAACATTTCAGTATATATTGGAGTGAGCAAGAGAGTTGGTATATCAGGTTGCTGTAATTTTTGTTCATGCTACTGAAAACAGCTTCTCTAAGCTGGTGCACAATGACTGCAATAATATCAGTGAGACGCCCAGTGTTTGAGAATGTGACTAGTGGTTGGTGTTCTGGTGGATGTTCTCAGGGAGAGTATGCAAGTTAAATCAGAGCAATGGTGCTTTGTGGGTGATGGTCATCTTCCTACTTGAATGAAACACAGCTTGATGGCTGTCCTGGACATGCTTGTTATCTGAATTTTTGAGTCAGCTTTGAAAGTCACTTGCATTTGTTTCTGCAGTTTGGTCAGGAGAGTAATTGGGGTGCATATCAAATATATTTATCTTGTACTTACCATTTCATGGGTATTTTCTTTGTCTGCCAAACTAAACTGAGCTTTCATCTGAAATTCTATGGCCACTCTGATTTGACAAAATGTGACTCCTATTTATCTTGACTGAGGTCTCTTCTGTAGTCAATGTGCAGCCAAGTGGCTGGTGCTGGCAATCAGCTACTGTGGTTGCGCAAGCAAATCATGATAGTTTGAGCAATAATGATGAGAATTTTTGCAATTTCAATCCTCTGATTTCAAAATCATTCCTTTGATTATATGTATGCTTTTCCCAACTGTTCATCCAGTATTTCTTTGTGTTTGTTTTATTTTAGCTTTAAAGTGAGACCACAGATGCCTGGTAACATAGGAGAGGAATATAGAGGATAGCAAGCAAGCTGGGAAAAGCGTGTTTGTAACACATTGAATTGGAAGGGTGAAGCTTCAAAGATTGTACTAGTGTTGAAAGAAAAAGAAAACACTGAGAACAGGAGAAAATAAAAACAAACCAACATCCCACCCCCCCAAAACAAAAAACCAAACCAAACCAAAAAAACCAACCAAAACACAAACCAGACTGTTCATACATACTTTTCATTCTCATTCAACTGGACAAGAGTAATACTAAACACTCACATTTAAAATGTACTAAACTTCACATATAATAAATGTTAAATCATTGTCAAATCATCAAATGGTTTGGGTTGGAAGGAATCTATGAAGTTCATCTAGTCCAACCCCCCTGCAATGAGTAGTTTCATCTTCAGGTTGGTCAGAACCCCATCCAACCTGACCTTGAATCTACCAAATCTCTGGGCAACATGTTTCAGCATTTCACTAAGTTAGTTGTAAAAAATTTGTTCCTTACATCAAGTCTGAATCTTCCCTCCTTTACTTTAAACCCAGTATTCCTGGCCCTGTTTCTGCAGGCCCTACTAAAACCAGAATTATTTAGGTTGGAAAAGATATAATACAATGCTTGAATTTCCCTTTATTTTATACAAATATTTTCTACATAATAAACCAAATTTCAGAGAATTTACACTGACTAGTACTAGAGAATATAATGAGAGCACTTTTATTAATGTCTGAACTATAAGAAGGTTTTATCCTTTAGCAAAAAAAAGTGATTGCATTCACTGCTCTGTAATTAAACAGAGTCATATTACAGATTAGAAATAATTCTTCATTAAACAGTTTTTAAATTCATTCAGTATGTAACATCTAGCTAACTGAGCTGTGGAGATTGGAATTGCAAGGAGTCATTATAAACAGATAATTAATTATGGCTATCTTTGTAGTTGTGTATCTAAATGCTGATTTGGCCCAAAATATAGAAACTGAATTATTTTGTTTGTTATTTTTATGTGACAAAAGTAAAGAAGATTACTTTCCCTTTTATTTTTTAGAAAAACAATTGATTTTACAGGGTGATAATTCATTCGGAGAAGGGGAATTCTTGCTTATTCTTTTTTAAAAAGAATAAAAATTAATTGATCCTTTATTTTTTGCTTCTTTCCTTCTCCTTTTTACCATGAGCTTATGATTGTAACACAAATGATCTGTTTTAAATTGCAAACAAAGTATTTTATCCTGAGTAGTACAATAGCAAGCAGTATTTCACAAAATTTAAAGAAAAAAGGGGGTTTTTGGTAGTTGAGACATTTTTTCAGAATCTGGTTTTGTTTTCAAAATACTAGCTTCTGGTAAGCACGATAATTTTTTGAGGAGCCCTGCAAAGTGGCATGCAGCTTTAAATAATGTCTTGGTAGACTGTTTGCTACCTCTTTCAGTTAAGTATCACATATGGCAAAGGAGGGAGATCCTGCATCCTCACTGGACAGTATTTCAGTGAGGAGCATAGGTTTGATCTTGTTTTTTTCCTAAACATGTTTGACTTTGGATCTACTCTTACCTGTATTGTGCTACTGAATTTTTGAGGACTGATGGTGGTAGTTATCTTTAAAAGTGGGAGGATTGTTTTAATATCACACAGGATGTGTGATAATAATATTCCAGCCTAAGAAAATGAAATGCTTGGAAGCATCTGGAATGTGATTTGATGGAAATATGGAGTCTAAACACTGACAATGTAGAAACACCAATCCATAAGTAAAGAGAGTTTGTAAAGGGAGAAGATGGTAGTTTCCATTTCAGCTAAATTTTCTCCTGCTGCTCTCAGAAATCCTCACCTTAGAGGGAGAATTGCTGACATAGCAGCTGCTGATTCACTGCAGATTATTAACTGTTCAAACAAAACGAACTGGTACTGATTTCACTTCTTCCCTAAGAATTTTCCTTTAGATTTACTGAACAAATGGGACATGGGTAAATTGGTGAAGCTATATTGAGCATATACACCTACTCAGGAAAGTTGTAGTCGTGAAAATCAATTGTACATAGAGGAGCAATGAAATAAGGATGCAGCCATGAATAAAAACAAAAGCCGTGATCAGTAGCCAAAAAGAAAACACACTGAAAACAAATGTCATGCTAAGATTTGGCTTTTGGGAAGCAAAGGCATATCTACAAACATACACATCTAGCATAGAGAAGGATTTTTCTCATATCTTTCCTTTACCCAAGTCTCATTTGAAAAGTGAGGCTGGGGCAAATTAAATAACAAATTCAGGTTACCTGAGTTGGGTAAAATTAAGAATAGGAAGACAAATTAATACATCTGTTCTCCAGAATAAATTAGATACAATTTGTCATGAAACAAAATATACAATATATAGATGGAAATGCATTTTAAAGATTTGCCTACAGGAAACTCTTTCCTAAAGTTTCTATTTATTATACTATTTTTTATTTACACTTGATCCTTTCTTATTTGGAAACGTTTCATGAAATCAAGATGCTTGATGCAGCAATACTCTTGCCTTTTAGTTTTTCATGTTTCTAACTTCATAACCTTTTCCAAAGGAAAATCCCATAGGGATTATGGTGCAATGCGACAGAAACTTAGATTCAAAAATCTTAGCATTTGGTCTATTTTGCAATAGTTGGGATGAAACAGCTTTTGCTTCTCATGCTGATTGCATGCTCTCAGGAAGTTCAGTGATCATTTCACAACACAAAAAAAAAAAGGAAAATCTGTTGAATCCTTCATATATCAGAATTCAGGAAATACTGTTCCTCTGTATAGAAAGATAAATGTCAAATTTGTTTAATAAGTTGGGGTTTTTTTCATTTATATTTTCCCCACTTGTACCGAGTGACTTCAAAGTAAATACGTTTGGCCGAATGAGTTTTACCTAGTGAGAAACTTGCCATCGAGCAAATTATCAATGGCATATACTGGCTATTTTTGTATTTAGAAGCACTTTACTTCAAGTTTTGCTCTTCTTCTCCCTCTGCAGATAACAGTATGATCCTGAGGTCAGCTCTTTATCACACTGAAGCCAGCTGCTTCATGCAGTTTGTAACTTCTAGAAATGACAAAAAACCTCCAACTGACATTTATCTTGGTCAAACATTATTGAATATATAGGGCAGTTTGCCACCTTCTGCAGTGAGGTAGGGATATCCTGTCAAGCTCTCCTGTGAGTGGTCTGAATCAGTGAATTGCTGAATCCAATGATTTCAGAAGGAATCTGTCTTTTTTGGTTTTTATATTATAAAACTAAAACAAGGTTGTCTCTATATAACTTATTAAATTTGACTGCACATAATTGAAAGCCAGATGTTAGAGTCAGTTAAATAAAAATAACTGAATAGAAACAAAGCAGGGTCTCACAACAAATGTTTCTAATCATGTTTTTTAGAAATCTCTAGCACTTGATTCAAATGTAAATCAGGCTTTCTCATTTAACTCTTAGGTTTTGGTCTTTTGTACAGAAAGACAAAGTTCAAGATATCTTTAAAACTGGAAACAAACTAAGTAGCGTATAGTCTTTCTCTGTTTTCCTGAGGTAAAATATTACTGTGACAAATGGAAAAAGTCTCTCTTGAATGACCCATTGATAGAATCTGAAGAGCAATCACAGTGGAAGTGTTTATTTTAAGTACAGTCCACCGGTCATTCTGGAAAACAAACTGTGAACTACGTATTTTCAAATTGCCTCTTAATGATATGTTTGCTGAGTGGGGACATTTTTACCTGTAAAGAAAATCAGCAAAGAATTTCTGGGACAATTTCTAAATTGAAGAACTTGATGAACATTTTGTACAACCTTTTCTTGCAAAATTTTGGAGCTGAAAGGTGCTAACACAGCTTTGGGAATAAAAGTACCTGCATGTTTCATTATAAAAGGTGATTTTCCTACATTATCAAAACCATTGCAACTCTCAAGATCAGAGAGAGAATTATATTTAGTGTCTGAACAAAAGAATTGATGTTTTAATTTAAAGATACTATAATCTTATTGAGAAGGGTATAATTTAGTAGCTACAGTGAAAATTACTCGGACATTTAAAAATGATTAAGCGAAAAAATTTCTCCTCAGTTGGATCAGCAATGCTTAAGTCACTGAAAGCATTCAACCTCTCTGATAAATATCCTATATTTCTCTTTTGATTTTCAATTCAGTCTTATAAAAGGTTCAAAGTAAAATGAGGAAACTACAAGGTGTAGGAAACCACAGCTGGTAAAGGTCCAATGAACCTTTACGTCAGAATGACTTGTACACCAAAACTATAGACTTTATTGCATTTAAAAATCAGGAGACAGGTTTGTCTTCAGTAAGGAAAAGCTTAGGATGTGGAAAGTGTATGTGTAGGAGAGGATGTATTTTGAGTGATGAGAGATTTTTTATATGGGAGAACGTTAATGAATATTGGATACTGGATGTTTGCCAAAGCATGGAGGGTCCCCTGAAGGGTTACTCCTACTAATACCAGATGCTCAAGAGTAGGAAACATGGATAGAAAGCTTTAAATCAAAACATTTTTTGTTCTATTTTGTTCAAAACAGGAAAGAATAGAAGTAAAATAATAAATATTTTTCAAAAGAGAGAAAAAAAGGGAACAATTGAGAAAGTATAAACAAGGATTGCAAAGATTCTTGTGCTACAGCCACTCCTTCTTCACATTCATGTGGCTGTCTTTTGTCCACAGAAATTTAAAAACATCTGGATATATCTATTTATAGACACATAAATTACTCTACATTTTTTGGATTATATTAAGTCAAACAATTTAAAAGTCTTAGTTCAGATGTTCTTATTTATCTTGAGTAACAATCTTTTTTCAGATTCAGTCTTCCTGGATTTAAGTGAAAGTAAGAAGCAATACTTGGAATGAAAACCAGTATTTTCACTCCCTAAGATTCCACCTGCATGTCTGCATATCAGACTTTGTTGTCTAGAATGACAATCAGCTCAGCATTAGAGTCCTCTCTGTAGGAGGCTGCTGGAGGCTGCTGGTTGGATACCCCTAATACAATACAGAATGTGTCATAAAAGCTGTAAGGGAGACTTTTGGAAAACACGTATATCGTGAAGCATGTTGATAAGAATTTTGAAGTGTGACTAAAATGAGGAGTACTCTGATACAGATGGGTCTTGGCTGAGGGTGTCAGGAAAGATGGGATTGGTGGGGGTCTGTATTTGAGGATCTGTGCTATTGAGTAAATCGTGTAGAAAAGACTTACATCTTGTATTCTGTACTAACCATGTCCTGACATTTGACCTACTCAGTCTGACCCACTAGACACATTGGTGTCACAATGTCATCAAGCTATCCTGCACGTTTGCAATTTTCCCTCTTGTTCAGTCAGTGAGAATTTAAGTCTCCAAGAATTATACCTTTTGTGCGGTTGCTAGGTGGCTAAGGGATTTCCTAAAAGCAGCAAATTCTACTAAATTAAGAACTTTTGAACTTTTCTTGCCAGCTTTTGCAGTGTTGACTGATCTGGAAAGCTCCATGCATTTTAATTTTAAACACATACAAACACTGAGGATTTTTCTCAATGCTTGGAAGGAGCTTTTCATGTTTGCTATTGCTCTAATCAGCTACTAGGTAACATCTCTAAGCGGGTAGCAGTAACTATGTGCTGTTCCCACAAAGACATTTGTATGTCCTTTGAGGAAAAGGTACACATACCTTTGAGCTAAAATAATTTTGTCTGCATCTGGAGTGAAATTTATATTTTCAATGTATGGAAATATTTTTCATTAAAAATATGTATTGGATTGTAAGACATAAATGAACTTTGAAATGTCCTCTAGAGTATATCACGGTCATGTGGCTCATGCAAGAATTACAGTGTGGATCTCAACACCAAAGTTACTGCAGGAATAAACTTCTGTGGTGGGTTGGCCCTGGCTGGGTGCCAGATGCCCACCAAAGCCACTCTATCACTCCCTGCCTCAGCTGGACAGGGGAGGAAAAATATAATGAAAAGTTTGTGCATTGAGATAAGGACCAGGAGAGGTCACTAAGCAATTACCATCACAGGCAAACCAGACTTGACTTAGAGAAATCTCTTTAATTTATTACCAATCAAATCTGAGTAGGGTAATGAGTAAAAAACCTAGATTTTAAAATGCATTGCCCCCACCCCTCCCTTCTTCCCAGATTCAACTTGACTCCATGATAACTCGGGTAACTCTGAAATAGGACAAGAGAACATAGTCTTAAGCTGTTCCAGGGGAGCTTTAGGAAGGAAATTAGGAAGAAGTTCTTCACAGAAGGAGTGATTAGATATTGAGATTGCCTGCCCAGGGAGGTGGTGAAGTCAGTGGCCTTCCAGATGTTTAAGGAAAGACTGGATATGCACTTAGTGTCATGGTCTAGTTGAAATGGTGGTGTTGGGTTATAGGTTGGACTTGATGATCTCAGAGGTCTTTTCCAACCTAACTGATTTTGTGATTCCTCATTTTCTCTGCCTCCTCCCGTACGGCAGTAAGGGGGATGAGGAATGAGGGTTGCAGTAAGTTCATCACAGGGGCAGCCACCATCCCTTATGTGCTCAGCCTTGGCCAGTGCCAGGTTCATCTTGCAGCCAGCTGGCATTGGCTCTGTTGAACATGGGGGAAGCTTCTGGCAGCTTTTCACAGAAGCCACCCCTGTAGCCATCTCAGCAGATACCAAAACCTTGCTGTGCAAACCCAATAAAACATCAATCATCAAGCTAGGCTTCAGAATTCAGTAAACTGCAGGAGGTGGAGATTTTGTTTGTTTGATTTTAAATGACGGAGGTCAGAAAGGTTTGGATTTAAATGAACTGTGTGTTTGAATTTCTGCAACCAGATTTTGGTAGCTGAGAGGGGGACTACAGGTGGGGCTTCTGTGAAAAGCTGCTGGAAGATTTCCCCCATGTCTGACAGAGGCAATGCCAGCCAACTCCAAGACAGACCCACCAGTGGCCAAGGCCGAGCCAACCCGGGAAGATGGTAGCACCTCTGTGATAATATATTTAAGAGGAATAAAAAAGTTATTGCATGGATGTAATTGCACTCAGAAAAGAGAGGAGTGAGAATATGTGACAGCAACAATTCTGCAGACAGCCAGGTCAGTGGAGAAGGAAGAGCAGGAGGTGCCCCAGATGCCAGAGATAAGATTCCCCCACAGCCCATGCTGAAGACCGTGGTGAGACAGCTGTGCCCCTGCAGCCCATGAAGATCCATGGGGATGCAGAGATCCACCTGCAGCCCATGGAGGAAACCCACACCAGAGCAGGTGGAAGCCTGAAAGAAGGTTGTGATCCCATGGGAAGTCTACACTGGAGCCGGCTCCGGGCAGGGACCTGCAGACCCATGGAAAGAGGATCTCATTCTGAAGCAGCATTCCTGGCAGGACTTGTGATCCCGTGGGGGATCCACTCTGGAGCAGCCTGTCCTTGAAGGGCTGCACCCTGTAGAAAGGGACCCATGTTGGAGCAGTTCCTGAAGAACTGTAGCACATGTGAACCCATGCTGGATAAGGTTGTGGGGAATTGTCTCCAGTGGGAGGGACCCCCCCAGTGTAGCAGAGGAAGGGCTTCTCTCCCTGAGCAATGTCAGAAACAACCTGCAATGAACTGATGATATGGTCATTATCCATCTCCCTACACCACTGGAGGGGGAAGAGAAAGAGCCCGGGAAGGAGAGCAGAGTCTGGGAAAGGTGTTTTTATGTCCCATTGTCCTGCTCTGATTTTGATTGGTAATAAATTCAATTAACTTCCCCAAGTCTGTTTTGCCCTTGACGGTAACTGGTGAGTGATCTCTCCCTGCCCTTATCTCAACTTGTGAATCTATTTTTTGCATTTTCTCTCCCCTGTCCAGTTGTGGAGTGTAGTGATAGAGTGGCTTTGGTGTGCACCTGGCATCCAGCCAGATTCCACCCACCACAAATTGTTTCCCTGAGGATGAGAAAACTAACTGACCAGGATGCTTGATATTTTATGTGTGCTTCTGTATTAGCAGACATAGATAACAAATTATCATATGGCTTCCTAACCATGCTGAACTAAACCGTGCCTTATCTCACCCTCTGGGCAGCCACATGAAAGCCAAAACCATGATCATTCTCTTTGTGGTCAGAGAGAAAGAATTGCCATGAAGCCCAAAGTGTCTTCTCCATTTTTAACTCTAGTTCTGTACATACTTAGGGTGCCTTGGCAGCCGTATAAATTCCTTGGAGAGAGGAATATATCAGTTGTGTATAGACACATGCATTGCACTTAGGCTAACCTCAACAAGTGCCTTTGTTGGAAAAGAAGACAGTATTGGAGGCAACAACATGTGACAATAGCTTCTTTAATGTAAGTGCTAGGTGAGATTATACAGTAAGGATTGTCTAAATTCTAACATTAAATGTGTTTAAGCTCTGGGTCATTGACTTAGTATACTAGAAGAATATTTTTATTGCTCCATGAGTTTCTTGTTTCCACTTTTAATTTTCCAATTTCTTACTTTAATCCTTTTGCCATTCATTCTTATTAGCTATCGTGTTTTCCATTGATGAAATGTCTGCTCAAGCGAGTTTGGTGGCAAAAGTTGTGCAAATATAAAAACACTCCTTAGGGTTGTAAAGTGAAGCTAACGAGTTTACTACCTACAGTAAAAGGGAGCCTGTGTTCTGCAGTCCTTGCATGCTTGAGTTTCCTATGCAAGCTACTGCTAGTGCAGCTTTGCATGACTAGCAGCTGAACAAAACAGTTTTAAGCAGGGCTACATAGAGCCAAATATCTCAATGTGTGCTTTTCACAGAGCAGAATTCCAGTTTGAAAACACTTATTTCTCCTCTGATGGTTTCATTTTCAGATTTTAAGTACTCTTTTGCAGTCAACTGATTTTTACTTATTTTCAGGTAAATTAAAGTGCACAGCTTGATTTATATTGTAGTCTATCAAAAAAATTTTAAAATTTAAAAGTCAGGACTTATTAACAGACTTCAATAGATGGGGAAAAAAAGCTTTTATTTGCCTTGCTTTTCTTTATCCTTTATTCTTTATCTTTTGTAAACCAATATTTTATTAATGTGAACTTTTTTGGGACTTAGGAAAATAGAAGATCTCCTAAAACCTATTAATATTTTAGTGTGTGGAAAATATTGTTTATATAGTCATAGAAATTAATTAAGATTATCTTCCTGGCTCTCTTGCTTTTAGAGTTTAAGGTGGGATGATTTGGCAGAATGCATTTTAAGAGGTGACACAGCAGCTACTCGTTATTATAGTTCTAGTGTTTTAATAGGTGTCACCAACTTTTTCTTCATTTATAGACTACTCTTATGACATCAGTAAAGTCTATCACTTCCTTTGATGCTAATAAGATCAGCACAAAACTCCACATACTGAGAATATTGTACTTAATGGAAGTAGCTGAGAACTTTTTTCTGACAGATCATAAGATAATAGAGGAAAGCTAAAAATGAATATACAGATGTGTTGCCAATACCATAAACTAGATTATCCCAGTACAGCAAGTATAGCAAGTATTCTTCATTTAGGTTTTAAATCTATACTTACACGTATATACATATGTACATATATACATATATACATATATACATATAATGCTTCTACAGCTATCTTTCTAAAATTTTCTGCCCTTAAAATTCTTTTCAGTATGCTGTTACTACCTGCAGCAACATAAAAGTTTCTGTAAACACAGGAGTTGGTAATATTCCTATTGCTTTGTTCTGATCTACAAAAATCATACTGCCACAGAACTATGAACACCTCATTTCAAGATGGGACCATACAACACAACTGGGCATTTAAATATAATATAGAAGTTGGTATATTATCAAATTATGCTTTCTTAGCTTTTTAAAATTATATACATATTTATATTTCCACCAAAACATATCAGAGAGTAAGAACAAAAATAAGATTTTAATAAGTGACAGAATGAGACCACAAGAATGGACCTGACAGTATTTATTTCTCTCTGTTAAATGTTTTTATATGGCAGAACCATTCTGTAGTTGAAAAAGGTGGTGAAACACTTATCATCATTCTCTTTGCAGTCTTATACCTACAAGAAGGTCAGTGTCACTTGAATCTTAGTCTTGTGAAAAAGTCTTCCAGAAACCCTTTGCCTCAATAATCCTGAACTACTCTGCAATTCTACACTCTGAACTTCCCCTAATGGTACAGGTTGCATTTGTACTTTGCACATTATTTCCTGATTTTTCATTTTAAGATGCATTCTTACCCATCACATCTCACTGAATTTTTTGCCCAAACTGTCATCAGCATGCATCTCAGTTAATGCAGCATTGACCGTCCTTGCTTGCATGACTAAAAAGCTTTTAGGCCAAAGTTCTTCAAAAGTAACTGCAGAGAGGATTTTTCTTTTTTATGTCTCTGCTCCCTCTTCCTTATTGCATCAAATGTTAATTATTGACCCTGCTTTCCTAGCCTTCATAATTTATTCCAACTCCATCTATAATTTTATATTCAATAAGTATAATTTGAATATGTTTCAAATACTGTTTGCTCGAACAGAGTACAACCTGTCCCCTACCCACTAAACAACAACAGCAATAGTTTGTCTATGTTTTAACGTGTCTCTGCACCCTTGTCAAAGTTTAGAGTAAAATTAGACAAAACTCTTTGTACTTACTGAGCAGAAAGTGCGTTTCTCTTTCAAAATAACTTCATTCCAAATGTTCATGAAACAAGGACTGAGTGCAGGAAGGAATTAGGCATCTGCTTTCCTCATAAATCCAGAGAATCAAAGCATAGTACAAAAATCTTGGCTTTGACATTTGAGCTTCTTTTACAACTTCTTTTCTTCAGTCTCTTGCCTTGTTTTTTAATTACTTACTTTGTTCTGGTAGTATGAAGTCCTCAAAGCTGATATTGGCATGCAAAAGATGGAACAAATAATTTGATAAATGTTCAAGATTGTCTTTATTTGAATATATCTTCTTACATCTATGAAGAATGTACAAGTAGTCACAAAAAATGCACAGCAGTGAACTGTACAATTCATTTGTTAAGGCAGGCTAGACTGCAAGATTCAAAGCTATGTTGATATTTCAGAAGTACACATCTGCTGCAGTATTTATCAAAATTAAGCTTCCCCTTTCTAGGCTGACTCAAGAAAGTACTTTATAGTTCACAAGATCTTTGGGGAAAAACAAAGAAAACAAACAAACAAAAACACAAAATCAAAACCTTAGTTGATACCATGGGCTAAACTCATTCATTTATACCTTCTTTTTCCTTGGAACTTGGGAGAAGAACAATATGCATTCAACTTAGATGATATTAAGGATAATTCTTAAAAAGACAGACAGATTTTCCCCTGGTTCTAAAAATTCTAATTTTTTTAGACTTTGCTAAATATTGCATGATGGAATTAAAGATTAGTTAGAAGGTTTATCATGTTTTCTCCTTTCATCTTTCCCTCTCAAGGACATGTTAATAAAAATGAGAGTAGAGAGTAGAATCACAGAATCATAGAAATGTTAAGACTGGAAAAGACCTCCAAGATCATTGAGTCCAGCCATTAACCCAGTCCCACCGTGTTTCTGCACAACCGTCTCCGTAAATGCCACATCCACGTTATTTTTTGAACATTTCTAGAAGTAGTGACTTTACCACTTTTCTGGGCAACCTGTTCCAATGCATGACCACCCCTTTAGTGAATTTTTTTTTCCTAATATCCAAACTAAACCTCTCCTGGTGCAACTTGAGTCTATGTCCTCTTGTCCTGTCACTTTTTACTTGGCGGAAGAGGCCAACCCTCACCTGGCTGCACCCTCCTTTCAGGCAGTTGTAGGGAGCAATAAGGTCTCCCCTGAGCCTCCTTTTCCCCAGGCTAAACACCCCCAGCTCCCTCAGCCTCTCCTCATCAGACTTGTGCTCCAGACCTTTCAACAGCTTCATTGCTCTTCTCTGGACTTGCTCCAGCTCTTAGTGTCTTTGTTAGTGTTATTATAATGTTAATCTTCCTCATAGTTATTGTTATTCTTGCTTAAATTCTCAAGGTAAGGAATAATTTTTTTAACTAGAATAAAGCATTTTCAAGTTTTCTGGTGAAAAGCAGAAATTTTATGAAATATACTGAAAAATGCTGTCTATTCAGATAAGTGTCTACTTAGTTATTTTTGATAGAAAATATCCCTTCTGACCAAGCCAAAACCTCTGGAATATTAAGAAAATAATACTTGTCTTTATTCTTAGACTGTTTCTTTCCATACAAGCCTGGGCTATCACTGTACAGACACACCAGGGGCATGTATATGTTACATGATGAAGGGGAGAGGTTCTGAGGAGATGGAGTAATTTTTCAAAATATGAATAAACAATTTTTCTTCTTGTGAATGTTGTGTGTCCTCAATACAAAGTATTTCCATCCAATATCCTGTAACAGTCTCCTTTCTAATGTTACTGAAATACAAAAGATGTCAGAAGACTTTATCTGTGGCTCATAGTATGGTGTGGTGTAGTGTAGTTAACCCTGGCTAAATGCCAGATGCTCACCAAAGCCACTCTGTCACTCTCTGTCTCAGCTGGACAGGGGAGAGAATATGAAGTGAAAGGTTTATGGGTTGAGATAAGGACAGGGAGACATCACTCACCAGTTACCATCACTGGCGAAACAGACCTTGACTTTGGGAAAGCACTGATGGTCTCAGCCTTTGCCAGCAGCAGGTCCGTCTTGGAGCCAGCTGGCATTTTCTCTGTTGGACACAAGGGAAGCCAATGGCAGCTTCTTACAGTAGCCACCTCTGTAGCACCTGCCTGCTTCCAAAACACTGCCACACAAAACCAAAACATGTAGCATTAGTGAAACAGGAAGCACAGAGAAAATGTAAACCACATTTTTTTAGCAATTTAAAAAATTATTGAAGCTAAGTTTTCAGAGCAGTGCCAAGTGTGTGCATTCCTTATGACCAATTTTACTATTCTGCAACAAAGAACACACAAGGAAATATTTTTTGCTGTTGTTATTTTTAGGGCTGTTCAAGCAGCAGTTTCAGACACAGATTTATGAAGCCTGGCAGTCCTGAGAATAACTGTGCAATTCTGGAATTGAGGATTTCTGAGCTTAGGATGTGCAGCTTCCTTAACATAAGGTCTTCCAAAGCATACAAGCAATTTTAAAGCCCATATCCTACCTACTTTCAAGAGGCTTTTTGATAAAATATCATTTAAATATTAATAAGGGTCACCCTTTTCATCTATGACTTCATCAGTAACAAGCTTATAATAGTGCTACCTCTCCTCCAGAACTTTTAGTGTGCTTGTTCAAACTCTTTATGAGAGGGACTCTTTGGACTTTGGTTTGACTTGATGAAATGGGACCCAGATATAATAACAAACACAGGAACTGCAGGAGTAAATTTTAAGTAAACAGATGTTAAGTTTCTACATACTTAGAGACTTCTGATTCTAAACCAGTTTTTGGAAAAAAATTATTTTGTTTCACTGTGAAAGCATAATATGTTCTTTGCAGAACACTTGGATTTTCTTGTGTACTTTTACCAAAAAATTGAAAACCAAATTAATTATCAGCACACTTTTTTGCTATTTAATTTTTTATGTTACTGAAGCTCCTGGAAGACTAGTGTCAGAATAAGGCAATGATAGATGTACATAATAGTTTGATGAATAGATTCTGCTGGACTTTATTTGTGAAGTACTCTAGTTCGTGAGTAGACTCTAGTTAAGAACATTCAGTAAATATTATTTTCAGTCATGTAGTAAAGCCAAACTGGAATGATTTATTCTTCCTGGAATCAGTGCTCAACTTTCAATGAGGCTTTTAGTTTTTTGCTCATGATGTCACATATTATATACAGGAATAAATCAGATATCCTAAACAGCAAGCAATATTTTTCTGTCTTTAATTTCTTCCCACTTCTTTTATGTAAATGTTGGTTTATGTGTTCATTTCTGCTTCCTTAGACATGACTGTGGACTATAGTTCTTGTAGGAAAATATCAATGATATTAATTGAAATTCCACATCTGGGATCTAGGATAGACTTTACATATCTGTTATCAATGAATGTATCAAATTCATCTGTATTTTCCAAAGAATGCCAGGGTAAGGTATGAATTGATGCAGCTACAATTGCTCTCTAAACAGTTCCAATCTTTCCAAATAATTATGCTACGTTTTCAGCCAGTTCAGGCAAACCACAATTATATGCAGATCATAAGGGATGGAAGGATTATTTGCCTTTCCATCCACATTCACTTTGAAACCCTGTGTTTATAAAATGTCATGAGAAAAGCAGTGCATTTACTGACCTTCCTTATGATTAGCTAAGCTGGAGTTTAGGGGCCAGAGAACGACTTTCTTCCACTGCATGGTTACCACAAAATAAGTACATCTGCTGTAACTTTAAAAGTGTGGATCCAGTAATGCTTTTTTAACCACCACAGATATGGCACACAGGACATTTCTCCAATTCTTGGCTCTTGATTCCTGGTGAAGTCACCACCCACAAAGTATTGTCTGTGCAAGTCAGACTTTGGCAGCAGGCTCAAGAGCTAAAGGCTCAGACCCAAACCATAAGAGATATGTCAGCAAACAGTTTAACTTCCTTTTTGCTGTGTGGGTGACCAGAGCAACAGGAAGCCTGCTTTTATTGAATCCTCATGGAGAGTAAGTTCTCAAAGTCTCTTTCTTGAGGAAGAAATAAAAGGAGAGTTGGAACGGAACTGCTTAGGAACAAGCTCAGGAAAAAATAATTAACCTCAAAGATAAATAAAATCACATAAAGGTTTATTCACAAGACCACCAACTGCATGAACACCAAGTGTGGATCTCAAGTTAACCCTTAAACCTTCAAGAAAAGGTTTATAATAATCTGAGGTACTAGCAAAATTCCAGTGGTGAAATAAAAAAACAACATTCCGTTCTCAGTTTATAAAACTAAGAGGATCTTTCAGTTTGCGCTGATGTTCATACAGGCTCTACAATATGTATATGCCTGCACCAAACCCTGTTTCCACTCTTGCCAATACTTTGGCCCCACAAGATTTGTATTTTTAGATTCATTCTTGAGCACTATAAGAAGTACATAATATTAAGTGACATGACAATAATAACTGAAACAATTCTTCAATGGATGTAAATGTTCTTCTCTCCATCTGTAAATGTAAAGTGAAAAAGCCACTCAACCGTACACCAATGTTTACTCCATAAATTAGGCAGATTTTTGCTCACGTCTTACCAAAAGGAAATACTTTGAAATAGAACTTTTAAAATTGGTTTGTGTTAGGCTTGAACAGTTTTTAATAATACCCTGGATCTAATTTTTCCTTTTACTTTTGAATTTGTTTCTAAACTGTCCTTCACAGAGTTAGACATTTATTGACCTTTATAAACTACAACACTTGACCTTGACTTTTTTCAAGCTCTGATTTGAAATTTGTGACAAAGCCCAGTCCTTCAAGTACCCGTTCTGTTTGATTGACAGTTGCCATTTTTGAATGTTCAAAGAATCATTTTTATAATCTTTATCCTAGGATTTCACATATTTAAATTTATTGGATTTTCCTTGTGACCCTTAACACAGCTGATTCAGTTTTATTCTTTGTTATAGTCTTATTTTGCCCCAGTTTAAATGTTTTGATATTTAGGTTACTTCAGATCAAGCATGATTTTTTTTTTTTTTTTTTTAATAAGTAATACCAACAGAGTCTCTATTATGTGAAACCAGTGATATGGGTGTTCTTTTTCATTTGTGTTTAGAACAACTCATTATTTTGGTTTTTGTTGGTAAGTGTGCCTTTCTTCCTCACTTTTTTTTTCTTCATAAGATCTTCTGTGGAAAAATCCTACATAGTAGTCATGTGACATTTATCATCTGTCCTAAATATAAAATATTAAGGAAGATACTTTTTTGTTGGAATTCCAATTGAAATCAAGTGAAGAGGCTCAGAAAATATTATTATCTGTAAACTCTTATGGATGGACATCACTTTTAATCTTCCATCTTCAGAAATCCTAACTGCTCCAATGGTTGTGATTATATACCCATCTAACTGTTGGCCTTCAAAGTAAGTCTTGGAACATAAAATAGGATTATAAACTTTTCTTTCGCTCCTGGATATTTGAGAAAAAGAACATGAATTGAATTCCTTATAATAGAAGTCTGCCATAACTAACTTCTTAAAGCAGAAAATCTATATATCCATAAAATGTTAAAAAAATATATATGTAAATCAAAGTTTGAGATTTTCTGTACAGCATCCCAAAAGGTACTTTAGGTACTGCCACTTAAAAGTCTTCCTTCTTACAAGCAGGTGAGAAGCAAATAATTGTATTTTATTTATGTAATTATTTGCTTGTTTATTTTAATGTATTTAAGATTAGAGTTAATATTTTGGCTTTCATTTCTGTCAAATCAATTTAGAGTTTATTAAAAAGCCGGGAGAGGTGGGTGGCAGGGGCATGTGTATGCTTGAGGCCTGAGCCAAAATTTGTTCTCTGAACCATTTCAAATAGCTTTTACTCTCAAATAGAAATTATTCCCTGTCCTTCAAGTCAATTAATTTAACCTTTCATCAGGTCAGCCTGAGCAAAGAGCTGAGTTTTCTGTATTCATTTGGCTCAGTTAAGCTCAGGAGAAGGGCATGCAAGAATCAGGCAGTGTAGCAGAGAAATCTCTCCGGTGGTGATACGTAGGTGTGTTTCTAAACTGGTGAAACTCTGAGTCATTTTAGAACATTTCTAAGACCTTGTGCCCAAGTAATAGTGAAAAGACTCTCAGTCAGGCACAAGAAGTATGATCCTGATTATGTGAACAATTATGAATAAATTAATTGCTAATACAGCCTCTAATTACTGCTAATGTGTTATATAACATAAGCAAGTCTAAAGGGTTATATTGTAAGCAGGTTCACCTAGAAACAGACAAGTTTGCAGTCTCTGGCCTTGAAGCATGCACATTTAAAAGGCAGCAAAGCACTTATGTAGTTTCTTTAGAATTTTATCTCTGTATTCGACTGGATTTTAGTGTTTTTACTCTCCTGTTCAAAAGTGAAACCCTGGCAGGGCAGGGATCCACCTGGAAGATGCCTACAACCTCATGAGACCAGTTGGCCCAGTCTCCAGCAGCGTTTTATACATTTTCAAGCTGCTGTGCACCAAAGTGAATCACAATCATCACAGCTTTCCCACCTCTGGAATCATTTATTGTGCAAGCTTCCAGACAGTTCCTCCCACAATAAACACCTGGTGTCCTTATCTTAGGGCAAATCACATTGTCCATTAGACACTCAAGGGGGAAGGAGGCAGGATGCCCACAAAGACTCAACTATAGACCCAATTATCTCTCATCACTCACAGACCTTAGAAATAACCACGGGATGTGTTCAGTTAATAATGGAAATAGGGCAATGCCAGTTACAGAGGTGGAGAGAGATTACCTGAAGAGCTAAAAATTAAGTTAAAGGTAGCACATTAATGATGATGATGGCAGAGGTGTAAATACTTATAAAATATTATTTTGTCCCGGTATTGTTCCTCACTGTGTAAGAGCTGAGGGAAGAAAGTAGATACTGTTTTTTCTTTCCATTTTCTTCTGGGGTGAGCCTGACTACAAGATTTTTCACAACTAATTTTCAGGGAAGGGAGAGAGGGCAAGAGGGAAGGGAGGATGGGAGGAAGGAAGGAAGCCACAGTGTATGCTGTCAGCTGGCTATGCTAAAAGCATGCTCATTCATCAAGATTTCCTCTTGTGCCATTCGTCAATACACAGTTCTGGCACAGGGCTGCTCTCTGGAATTTATAGTAAATAACTGCTGAGCCTTCCCTTAGTCTATTCAGATGTAATGACTTATGAGAAAAGGTGTGTCTGTTTGGGACTAAGTCTTAGTAGACATTGGTCACAATTGCAAACAGAACAGTAGAATTCTGTATCTTTAAACTTCTTTTTTATCCTGATACACTAAGGAAACAAGTTAGTGCAACTACTGTTCTATTTGTCAGACCATGACTCTTTCTACCTAAATCTGTATTTAGCTGGTCTGTCAAATTTGACAAATCTTGACGAGAGAGAGCTGTCCAAGATGTGATATCCCTAGAACAGTTTTTAAAAAAATAGGTACTGAAGAATGACCTGAAAACCTAATTTTTAGTCCCCCGCTGTCTTTAAGGCAAAATGGAAGCATGAGCCTCAATAGTTACCTATCCCTTTTGCCCTGCATGTATTTGCCAACACAAATCTCATGACACAGCGCTGTCTTGTCCAGCAGCACGTGCTCATGTGAGAGAGTTGAGATCTGAAAGAAACAGGCTAAAGGTGGAAGAAATCATTAAGACATGAGAAATGTAATTTTATTGAGTGCACGAAGGGATGGGAGCACATAGAAAACTAGGCATCATTAAATCCAGTGTTAGCAAAATATATTTTTATTAAATTTTCTAATAATCACAATATACAATCTAATACTTAGAGATATTAAAGTCTTACATAAAGACATAATTTAGAGAATAATGAAAATGAACGTTTTTATCACTTGTGCTGTATATTAAAAAAAAATATTTTATAAAGTAAGTTCCAAACATTGGCTCACAGAAAAAGTCCATCAAGCAAGATATTCTCCTCTGGTTTCCACCTTTTCAGACAAGCAGAGGCAGGCTCAGACTCCTGCTGCTTCATAGCAGCTGCATGTCTCCTCTTGTACTTGTGCATGGGAAAACACCTGCAGACACAGCTGCTACCTTAGCCAATCATATTTACTGGACGTTTTACCATATTGTAACACCCAAAAGATGGAAATCCCTAAAGGAAACTTTAGTTCTGTGGCTGGCAAGGTCACAATATATTATGATCTACCTTGAGGTCAAATTCAGGCCAAGAAAAGAATTGGCTTTCTTTTCCTAATAATATTGTTATTTTTTGATCCCATAAGATGTACTTGCAAAATGCTCTATCTTAAAAGTGGATGTGCCCAGACTAAACACAAAAAAGGCTTTTAAAAAGTCAGCTTTTACTGGAATCTGAATTAGAATACTATTTAAATTGAGAAACCTCAGTGTGACTAGGAACAATAGAGTAGAAACAAGAACATTTACTCAGAGCTGTCCCCTTGACTACTTGTCCTCACAGATGTGTTCTCACTTCCCTGTTTGTTGTGGTTAACTCAGACATTTTCTGAGTAACTGCAAGCTTTGCTCCTTCTCCTTCTGTTCTAAAGGAACATCCCCTGGGCTCTAAGGGCCTGTCTCTTTCCTCTCCCTACAGTTGTTCCTCAGCCTTTTTAGGTGAACCACAGGCCAGCAACTTTCCAGTGTTTCCCTGTCCTGCCCAGCCTGATTTCATCTGCCATCTCTGCTCTTCTCCCCCCCTCTCCTCTGGCTGGTCAGTAGTTTCCCAGAAAAGAACAGCCTCCTTGCTCCATCAAGAGGTTCAAGCTATCACACTAAATAAATGAATTTAACATAAAGCCGAAACTTAATATGCATATTTACCTTTGGAAACAAGCAGGCTGAGATTTGAAGAATTTCAGTATGAAAATCAAGCACTGACTGTTCTGGATAAAATGGCAAGAATGGACAACAAATTAGCCTTGCATTATCCTATCACTGTTTCACAGCTCTCTACATGTCCTTGGTGCCCACAACATATCTTCTGGGCTTCAGTAGGCTAGGTCCAGATGTGATTCTGATGGTGAGTTGTGGTTAATATCACAATATAACCAAAAAATTATACCATACAAGTTTTGGATAGAGAAAAATGGTGCCATAGACTACTGAACTCTAACACTTATACTATTTCCCAAGGCAAGAAAAAGGACAGAGAAAAACAGGCAGGAAACTTTTAGATGAAAAAACTGGAAGGTGTAAAGAGGAAGGTCATCAATTACCTCACAAAAAGAAGGATAAACTTGGGGTTATTCTTGTTTTTACATTAACAGTGTCAAAAAAAGTGCTGTGAAAAAAACCTGCTAATAAAAAAAAAACTAGCAAAAGAAATTGAAAACATCAATGTCTAACCTCACTCAAAAGATTGTAAATTATCTTATGCAAATAAGTTCAGTCTCTTTTTACACACTAGAGAGTTGATTACCTCAGGTCATATTTGAGAACATATATGTAATAATATAATATATTACAAACTTATTTACTCTAAAAGAAAAAAGGAACCAATGTACATCAATGCGATACATTTCTTATTATAATTATTTGAAGATATTTGTGAAATTTTGTTGTCTTGTCTTGGTTTTCAGCTATTTGGTGTAGAAGAATAAAGGCAGAGCATTGTACCAGCTTTGTAACAGACTGTTTCAAGAGCAGTAAAAAAAAAAAATCATCTGCTAGGAACTCTGCAGAAAAAAATATACATTTTTTATCCCAAATAGATGAAAAATTGCAATGTCCTTAGATGACGAGA
Organism: Corvus cornix cornix; assembly: GCF_000738735.6. NCBI lineage: Eukaryota > Metazoa > Chordata > Aves > Passeriformes > Corvidae > Corvus > Corvus cornix. The sequence goes on along the minus strand of NC_046333.1, from coordinate 19,408,866 downwards.
AGTGGGTTAATGAAATCACTTTTTCAGCTATATAAAAGCTGACTTCAGCTTATATAAACCTCTCAGTGCTGTGGCTTTACGAAATGTAAATCTGCCCCTTATTGATACAGAATGTTTGTCATGGCTCCCTGCCACCTTGTCCCAAGTGCTGCCATAAAATCATCAGCAGAAAAACAGAACATAGCAAGGATTCTTTGATCTTACAGGTTTTTGGATACTGCCTCTGTCTGTTAGGGCTGTTGACAAGCAATGCAGGCTAACTAGGCTTTTGTTCTGCCTGGCAGTACATGCTAAAGGAGCATAAAGGCTGCTCTGAATTGTTCTATGTACAGTGATTCATTGCACAGTAGTGTTAACATCAGGGGAATAGTTCTCATTTCTTCATCTGTACTGCATATTCTGTGGCTGTAACCAAGAGAAGACTTTACTGAATGGATGCTGGAATGCTGTTAGAAATTTTTCTATCATTAGCTATAGCTTACCATATGTTATTAAAAATATGTGACATGTGAAAGATCACAGGAAAGATTTTGCTTCATCGAAGTGCCAAGTATAACAGTTGAAATTAGCTCTTCTATCAAACTAATTCAAATAAACCACACTTAGACCTATTATAGAATAGGTCTGATATATAATATAATAATAATTATATTATAATAATATATAAAAATATATAGTTATATTATAATAATATAATATAATAATAATTCTCCCCAATAAAAGTTTCAAGAATGCACTTGGAGTTCAAATTTCTCTTCATATCAATAAATAGAGTAGTATTAAGTGCTGACACTTGAAGGTTTAAATATTAAGAATAGAAGTGATGATTTAGCTATTCATAATAACAATTGGGGGTTTTTCTGTTGGATTCTTTCCTTTTTTTAATTTGGTATTGTGAATCTGCAGTATGCCATGATTATAATCATGTTGCAATGCTAAACACTGAATACCAGAATTAAACCTTAGATTTGGGAGGGAGGTCCGTGGCAAGTTTGTGATCTTCCAATTAAATATGGGCTTGAACAGGCATACCTGAGGGTTTGAATTGTAATTGCATGGGAATCCTCGTTCCATCTTCTCCTAAATTCTCGAGTCTTCACTCTGTAACCATAACAACACTAAGAGAATGTGGAGCTGGAAGAAATGTTGTGATGAAATTATTTTTATTGCATCTAAAATGTCTTAGGTTCTCATAAATTGTTTAAAGGTCATTCCTCTGAAGATTCCATAAATTTAACTCGATAACAAGAGACTAGAGAGAGAATTCCCCAAGCATCTGTGAAATTCACCTCTAATACCTGCAAATTAGGCAGAGACAACATCCCTACATTATTTTCTATAAGGCACACTGGCATGTGTAGAACTCATTGCAGAACTTAAGTCTTTTCTGGGTGATGTGCAATTCAGAGTGTAAACCACTGTCTCTCTGGCACATGGATGGCAAGCAAAAGAGAAGTTTCATGTCTTTTTTGTTTGGTTTGGGGTTTTTGTTCATATAGGCATATGTTTAAAATCCAAGGAAAATGTTTAAAGAATGTGTTTGTGTTGATGTAATCTTAGCCTGTACTTGTGCACCTCCCTTGTACAGCAGTGAGAAGCAGCATAAGATGTTATTGTACAGTGCTGTCCCCTGTGCAAGCAGATAAATTTGTGACTGTCTCAGAATGACAAAATGATTTATAATCTCCAATATACACAACAATCCACCTGCCAGGAGCAATGTCTGGTGTTGGCAGGCTCTGGTTAAAGCCGACCATTTCAGCTGATAAAATGAATAACCCAATGCTGAAAAGGGGCAGCAGAAAAAGAAAGAAATTTTTTTTTTTACTTTTTTTTATTATTTGTGACAAGTTTGTAGTTTAATATAGTCAAAACACTTCCATGATGTAAGCTTTCAAAATAACTATTTAATTTCACCTGGACATTGTAGATTCATTCATATGAAAGCTATTCACAGGGTAAACTGCAGTGAAAAGCAGATACATGAACTGACTGAAATAAATACCTCTTATTTCTTACTTAGCTATAGTGCAAAGTAGTGAGTATGTAGTATTGTTAGTATTATTGATTAAAAGCAATAAGACCAAATATTAAATACAAAACAAACAGAACTCTCCACCAAAAAACAAACAACACCCCAAAAAAAACCTCAAAAGAAACAAACAAGAAAAAAATTACCAAACAAAACCAAAACCAATAATAACAACAACAAACAAATGAAATGAAACAAAAAAAGAAAAAACCCAACCCATAATCTAGCAAAAAACAAAGCAATAAAGCAATGGTTTCTGTGATAAAACACAGGCACTGTAAACATATTCAGATCTTTTATCAGGTTTTTTACTAACACAGAACTCTATCTGTTCTATCACAGTGTTGTAATTCAAGCAAAAAGCTTTTTCTTCGGTGAAATGAGCAGGTCTCTTCTATAATTTATTGCATTATTTCCTAATTTTGCTTAAATGTGAAATCAGTGCTGATTTTAAAAGCAAAATAATTTTGCTACCAGCTGTCAATACAGCTGCACAGCCAGACTTTCTGTCAGGTCATTCCTTAATCTCTATTCAGCCCTCTAAAAGTTGCAGCTAAGGTCTATATTTGAGACACAGATATGTAAAACATGTTTTCCAGAGGTTTTGTTTCTCTATCTCTTTCTCTCCTTGCCCTCTTTCTCTCTATATTCTTCCCTTACTTGGAGTGCTCTTCAAGAGCAAATCAAACATCAGCTCCAAATGCACATTCCACAAAGAGCAAAAGGGAAGGAGGGACAGAAGAGAAGCATAAGAAGGTCAAAGAAAGAAAGGCATGTAATATTGGACAAAAAGAAAAAAAAGAGGAAGAAAGAACTGGGAAACAAGATGGATAGGCAAGCTGGCATGAAGGACTGCTTCTTTTCTGTCAGCTGATTTAAGATAAGGTGTATCTCTTCAGAGAAATTTTTCACTTTGCTTCAACAGTTTAGGTGCTGCTGTAGGGATACAGATTTCTTGAGTAGGTTCATATGGCAAACAGTAATGTGTAATACTTCAATCTCCAAGGCTCCTTAGAGCCAGAGAAGGAGGAGATTGGTCACGTTTCTCACTAGAGAAATGCTCTACGTGCCAAGCACATCGCTTGCAGTACCTGCACCAAACTTCCCTCAGCTGACAAGGTGCCAGCCCAGTGCTCACAGTATCCCATATTTTGATTCTAGTTCATAAAATGACTAATTTTCACTGCTTTATCCAAGCTTAAAATGATAAGAATATTTTATGGACAAAGCCATTTATTCTGAGGGTCGCTTTTTGCAAGCACAGCCCCAGAAGCAGTGGGCAGAAACTCAGTTGTAATTTGGGCTCTTATCTCCAGTCATCAGTGATCTGTGTCCCTACTGCATTGTTTCAAGTTGTTTCTTTCTCTGTTGTGTGGATGTCTCATGTCAGCATCAGTTAGAATTAAATCATATGTTTGCTGGTAGTTTGACCTTTAAGTAAAGTAGGGTTGAAATACTGGTTTTGTCCTAGGGAAAATTTTATTTTAAAAAAATCACTTTTTTTTCTTCTTAAAGAAATCTTAACACTTTTAATTTGTTTATTATCTAGCTAAGTGAATAGTCATTTCATTGCTGAATTTAGCAGCAAATTCTTTCTTCAGTGCCAGGAGTAGCTTCACAATGTGTCCCACTGGAGCTTTTAACTCAGTGATATAGTAGTGAAAAATCTGTTATCAGAAAACTATTATTTAGGAAGGTGGGGAAAGGTAGCATAAAAAAGAGTGTAATTGTTTAAATGGTGGATTTCAGGTCTGACCATCTGCTGTAGATACATACTTCTGCTTCATTGCTGCAGCTGAATAAATCTGTGCCATAAAACTCAGTGCATGTCACATACCAACCTTCAATAAATTCTGCTGGGGCCTATTTCATCAAAGTGTAAATGCACAAATGCAAATGACACAGTAAATACTTTCCATATAGGTCTGCATTTCCTTATGATAGGATTAAATCCCCTGGAAAATCTCTGTCATGTGCAAGACTATCAGACACTGGTCTGAAATAGAAAGAATTTTAGAGAAGCCACTGTTTTTCAGATCAGTGTAATTCTCATCAGAATAACTTCAAAATTTTATTTTGTTCTGAGGTGTTTAGGTTAGGAGGCAAAAAGAAATCAGGCAGGTCAGGCAAGTTTCAGGTACTGACAGAATTTCTTTAAAATTTAAATTCAAATTCTCCATGAAATATAAGCTTTTTCATGTATCAACTAATTTCAGAGAAGAAATATTTGCTCTGAAATTTTCCAACCTCTCTGTTTAAAATGACAGACATTAGAGAAAGCATTTACCCTTCCCCAATGGAGAAACAGTTTGCCTGCACCTAACAGGAAGTCATTCACCACCTGTCCATGATACAAAACTCACCTTCATGCTCTTATTCTAAGACCAGAAGTTCCTTGTTTTCTGTTTCAACATTTAACAGCAAACATTAAGGTGTTTTTCCTCTTGCCTAGCTGTGAAAAATTTAAATGTATCTATCCAATCTGAATTATTCATTGTGACACTGTTACAGACAATGGTAAAGGACCCAGTGAGTATTGGTCTTATTTCAGGTAGTCTAATTTTGTCCAGACTGTCTCTAGATACCTCCTTTCCCAGGTAGTTAATGTTAGAAGAATTAAGTTCTGCTCTAAACCTTTAAACTGGTTACCATAGTTTCATTGTGTTTCTCTATATAAAGCAATTAGATACACTGACCTAGTCCTTCCTTATAACAGCTCTCCTATTCAACTCAGGCTGTAATTAGAACCTCTCATTGTGGCTATAAGAGCCATGAGTAATCAGTGTGTCATACTAGGGACCTGGGAGTAGCTCCCAGCACACACTAGGGAAAAGATACATGTAAAAGATTATGATGCCAATATATGAATTTTCTTCCAAATTGCCATCAGTTATCACATTGAGTTGTGCAATCTCTAAAGAGTTTCATTATCTGATTTAAGGAGCTCTCTGTAGTACATATCATTAAGTTCTTGGCTTCTAAGACTTGCTGTGGCAAGGACTCCCTCAGGTCAGTTAAGAATTGTGTAACAAATAGGTTCCTTATTATTAGTTTAAGATGTATTTCCTTTCAGTTTGATTGAATGTTCCAGAAGATAGACAGCAACACACAATTTTTCTTCCATTTACCATATATCATTTTGTTTACTTTCAGCATATCTGCTCCCACTCATCTTCTGTATAAATTAAATCTGATCTTTTCAGTCTCTGCCATATGACTTTAATCACTGTAATCTCTAAAGTCTTCTATCTTACTCATTATGCATACTGCATGCTTTTATGATATGAAGGGAACCATTACTTTCCTTGAATAATCTATGAGGATGCATAGATCTTTTCTCAGAATACTTATAGCTCATTTAGGATCTGTTTATACCTCATATTGCTCTCCTTCATGTTGATTCATTTGTATTTGCCAGTTATGAATTTTAACAGTTTTCAGAATAGAAGCCATATCTAGGTCCTCAAATCCAGGCCTTTGTTATCATACACAGTCACATCATATAATTCTATTCAGAAGTTTAGTTAGCTTTCTTTTATGACCAGTTATGGGGAGTTCTTGCTCCTCTCTACCTTGCAGTGCTACTGGGAGTTTACAGCATCTGGGGATCTTTGGAGTATGTGTGCAAAAGGGTAACTACTTTGCTGAAGTAGAGTTTACTTCTTCCTTCATAATGGAATGAAGAGTTGCTGTTTTCATCAAGAGTCTAGTGAAGCTTATTTTGCATAGTACTGATTGCAAAGACTAGTGAGCAGAGAAACTTCTACACTGATATAGCAGAGAGATGTAAAGTCTCTGTTTTCTGTGAGGAACTGGAGTTGTGGTTTTGGTGGGTTTTTTCCCTTGTATCCTCCTACACCACTCCTGGAGCAGCCTGCACTGCAATACAGCAGCTGTACAGCATGTAGGCATACATGGCACAGCTCCCAAATAATGTCAGCACTCATGTGCAATGTTGCCCTTGTAATGTATTATAAACAGCAAATACACAGCAATGGCAAATCTGAGTTCACACAGAAGGTACTGGCTCACTGCATTGTAGCAGATTCATAAGAACAGTCTCTAAAGGATATTGCAAGGTGTACAGTCATGTTCAGAGGAATGTATAACTACAATCACCCATGTATTACTGCCTCAATCTACATACTGTTAATACCATGTACACTAAATATTTGGCTGAATAACTTTTGGTCACTCTGAATGTACACAAGACATAACAGATTAGGTTTTCTGTATAACAGATTTTTCAGATGAAAATAGGAAAAGGAGGTGTGCTTGGATATTCTGAAATGAATCTGTGTATCAAGCAGACATGTTCTTGTGGATTAAACCTGTCCTAACTGAACATGGAAAACAACAGAAACCTTGTCTGGTTTTTATTTATCATTCCAAGTGAGATGAGCCACAACCTCAGGCACTAGATGCAGCAACACAGGCAATGCTAAGTTCTTTCCTCTGCATTACCAATATGTATATGGGGAATAGCGAGTTGGAAATACTGGAAGCAAATTTGAAGGGTTAACATTCTCCCTTCCAGGGTGACTTTTCCATAAGAACTTGCTAATAGCAGAAGACATTTTGTCAGGCAGGATAGATTAGGATGTGCACTGGGATGGAAGTATTCAAGTGCTGTTTCATCTGTCTTTCTCTGTTGCTCCTCCTGTTTCAACTATGAGGAGTTTCCTGTCTAAATGGATTGCAATGGCTGTATGTGTATTTCAGATAAGCTTAACACTTTTGTAAAATGTGGTGCTGCTAATTAGTGAAGATGTCATTAGTCCAAGGGAATTAATTGTACATAAATAATGTGGAATTTCAGCTTCATGGCTCAAGAGATAAGTTCAGAGTATTTTCAGAATTGTCTGTCTTAAAAATAAAATAGCAGAAGATTATTAAGGAAGCTCTTCAAAACCCCCATTATCTTAATAATGAAGATTTAACACATAGACATGGTTGATCTGTACTCCGTAAGGTCCTTACACCGCAACAGCATTGGCTGCTCTCATCTAGAGAGAAAAGTAATTTTCACTTTGAAGAAGCAACTTATCAGCCTCCCAGAAGTACAGTCCATGCACAGCAGTGGATGGGTAGTTAAGAGTGTTCTCCTTCATTATCTGGACTTCAAGTGAGTCATCTCTTGGGTGCATGCAAAGGCTTCTCTGACCTACCTGGAGCTGTTAGAGTAATTAAAGTTCATGTCAGGATTGATTTTCTCAAGGATTGCACAGTACAAAAGTGAAGTTTGACTTGCTTTCCTATAAAGATGCTTGGTATTATTACTGTTATTCACAGATACAGTTTTGCAGTAAGTCAAAGGACCAGGTCTGAGGGTTGAGACTATTTTATTGTGAATGCAAAAGCACAGAAACATGTATTCTGTGCCCTCAGTACAAACACCTAAGCAAACCTCATCCATCTCCTCAAAATCACTGTAAACTAATAGCATGATTGCCCTTACCACCTTTTTTTCCCAATATTTTTATTTTATTCCTCAATGAAAAGAGGGACTCTTCCAGTGTTGTATCAACTGCCTCATACTTCATGCATTGGACAGAGTGTGAAGCCTACAGGAAAAGTCAGTAGATGACAAGAACATCATTTCAATACCCAGCTTACACAGCTGCAAAAGACTGTACAGGCAGAAGGCTCTGGGGAGTCAGACTCACAGAAGGGGGTACATGTACCTCATTTCTTAATAGGTTCTGTGTTTTGTCATGTAAGTTTTGCATAGCTTCTAAAATAGTTTGATTGGCTGGTTATTGCCTGCAATGATTTCTGGATTTTGTTAAATGTAAAATCATATATAGTGGTATAGCATTTTCAAACCTGTAAAAGATTCTCAATCTTCTGGATTTCTTACCAAAACCTCCAACTATTCTATAGAAGACCATACCTAAAATATTTGTTTGTTTTGAAAGTATCCCTCAGCTTTCTAGTAGAGTGAAATAACTGGAGAAGTTCGATAAAAAAATATTTATATTTTATTTGCCTTCATATTGTAGAACTGTTATCTTCTCTAATCTAAGTTACTGGCAAATATTGGTACCAGAAATCTCATTTTATTCTCTCCTCTCAAGTTAGAGAGTGATTTCTCCACCACAGCTATCACTGTAATCAGCTAGAGTTTCTACAGATGATAGCTATAAAAGGAAAAAAATCTTGCAACACATCTATGAAACAAGATTGTTTTGAATATTTAAGACAAACTTCCCTGTATTCTGGGCACAGAAATGTTTGGCTTCATTAAAACCCAGAGGCAATGTTTGTATCATCTGAGAGCCAAGGATATTAATGAGCAATTTTCCCATGTTTTTCTTGGACCCTCACTGAAAGTTGCAGGCTTCTAAACTAGCTGTAACTATTACTTTTTCTTGTCTTTTTTCTTTTTTTTTTTTTGAGAAGATGGAATTTTGTTAGTAACAAAAAAAAGAAATCTTATAAAGAGTTGAATGACTCTCCAAATTGTAACTCAGATTTTTTGAGCAGTCTTATATCTTACCTCAGTGGCAGGGATGATTGCTAAGATCCCCTGTCAAAGTTAAAAAATAACAGATAAATTAATGTGTGAAGATACATGTGGGAGCAATTAACCAACTGATACACTCACTCTTCAAATTTTTTTGTTGTTTAGCACTCCTTTTCTATCCTGGTCTTTAAGGTTAGCTATGTTGTCTTTACTATCTTTGTCTTTTTTTTGCCTTGACTCCTCCCTCTCCCTCATAGTTCCCATGCTTCATGCTTTACAATATTTTTCCCATCTATTTGTTTTTGAATTTGTCCTTATAGCTTACCAAGAGATATTATCCAGAGATAATATCTGGATATAACTTATCCAGAGATATTATCTTTGCTCCATCTTAATCCATTTTTACCCCCCTTTTTTTCCCCAAGCAATGTCGGTGACACTTATGGTAACAACCTAGATGGACACAGTGGAAAATCATTTCACTAGCCAAAATTGCACATTGATAGTCTGACATCAGATTCCTAAGTGGTGTGTGTCATGTAGCATTCAGAGATTTGAAGAGGAATGAATGGCCAACCCAAGAGAGTTTGTAGCTGATTATAAAACCTGTGTGTATAGGAAGACAAACTAAAAGATGCTTAACTTTTTTACCCACGATTCAAACATAGCATGAATACGTGGAAATATTCCATTAATAAATGGAAGTGCAGTATATGAATATATATTTAGATATTTCTGTGTAGTAGAGCTTTCCTGTACTCCTACCAGGACACACATCTGCTTCATGAGAACTACCTCTTTGCAGCCCTGAGGTGAGTTATGCCCTGGTGCCTCCAAACCAGCAAATGGCACCTCTCATTGCCACTCTTAGTAGTGCTTGTGCACAGCTGCAAATCTGTTTTCTTATTCATTCTTTTACAGTCAGGTAAGTTCTGCAGTGACAAGAAAGAGGCCAATTTTGGTTAAAAGCATATCTAATTCAACAGAAAATCTGGCAAACAGGGAGAAAGGAAATTATACAATTGAAAGCAATCAGAAAATTCTTTTGATGGGTGATTACCATCAGATTGCAATGTTTCTACATGGATCCACAGAGCCTGGTATGAGCCCAGCTGCAATTTGACATTTTTATGTCATCAGTCTGCATAAAAGAGCAGCTTATGAATGACATGATTTTTTGTAGTATGCTGAAGAAGGAGGATTGAAGATATCAGGTATTTTCAGTCACTGAATACGATGGGTGTCCAGATCAGCCAGAGCTGTCAGCTGAAATTATACCTTTTTTTTTTTTAAAGTTAACACGTCAGAATATGCTACTGGCTCCAGTTTCTAAAGCTAGGATTCATTATTATATCAATTACTAACCTTGAACAAGATAACCCTTTAACCACAGAAAACCCATCTGTGGGGTAAATGGGTTAAGTAAAATCTCTCCCTGCCCACTGCATTTGAGTAGGGCTGGTACTTCCCTTATGCCATTGTCTCTGGCCACAGTTTTTCAATCAGACACTGAACTGCAACAAATTGTGCACCAGTCTCTTTTGGTCTTTAGTGAAGTCACCCTCCTGTCATGTCTGAAACTGGGATATCGATCTGGTTTCTGACATGCCCTGATCCTTCAAGGATTCTAATTGTCACTGCAGCTGCAGATTCTTGCTGCTCCTATCATGCCACCCTCCCTCTCCCTACATCCACCACTCTTAAGTCATTTTCTGGAAAATGAAGCACTCATCTCCTGAAATGCCTGGTTTAACTCAGTGTGCAACTGCTAGGGTAAGGCACGTAGCCAATACCTTGTGCTAAACTATGGCAAATAGCAGGAAGTCCTCTCTCACATGTTCAAGTTAAATAACATTAATTTAAAGACTTAATTGTGTATATGTGAAGTTTCGCACTACATATTTAAGGAGAGGAAACCACAATTTCAAAATTACATTTTAAAAATTGGTGACTATGGAAAAAAATTGTGGTGTTGCAGTTAGAAAGCATCTCGATATACATTCCAGCCCACATTAATAGTTTGTGAAACTGTAAAGACAGAAATCATAAGTGAAATGAATTTTCCATGCATTTGACATTAGTAGGACTGAAACTGGACTACTACCATCACTTCTTTCTGATGGTCCCTTCTAAAAAGAGTTTAAAATTTAGGAAGCTCATACATCACCAGCCATACATATAATTGGAAAGCTGGTAGAAGTCATTCCATCAGTACACTCAAGGTGGAGTTCCATCATGTGGGGTGCCTGAAATTCAGATGTCGGTATGTGGCCATCCCCCTGATAACCCTTTACACTGCAGCCAGTTTGAGATTCCCCAAACCACATGTGTCTCAGCAAAGGCAGCTGACCCTCACCTGGGTGTCCAGGGTCCCTTCCTTCTGGTGGAGAGAGAAGGCCACAGTAAAAGCAAGTAGACAAAGGCTTAATCGAGGCAAATTGAAGTGACAACTGATACAGACCTTTCTGATTAATGTGATTAACCATTAAGCAACAAGTGTAAATCAAAAGAGCAAAGCTTGTGTCAGATATTTTGTATTTTGGCCACTTCAAATCAAGACTGGATTTTACCAAACAGAAACTTAGGAATAATTTTACATGGCTCCAGTCAAGTGTAGCTTTGGCTTTGACGAGGCATTTTTTGGAGAGGTATCATTTTTACAAAAAAATGGAAAAACAAGAGAGGCAAATGAGGTGATGAGAGAAAAACATCTTTCTCATATCTAATTCTGTGTCTTTCTCTACATTAGGGTCCCAGTTCCTCAACTCGGAAATATATTTAGCCCTCACCTGGGTGATACAGGGAAATTAGTCAAATTTCTTTTGCTGTGAGAGAACAATATGATGGCAGTATGGACAAGAAAGCCAATTCTAGTCTTTGAACTGAGTTTTATTTTATTTTCTTCTCTTCTAAGTTTGTTTTGTATATTTCTCACTTATATTCCATTATATTAACTTTGATGCTGCTCTTTGTGATTCCCGGATAAGCTTTAGTCTCTGGCAAAAGTGCTCAAAACATTGGCATTTCCTCTGTGCTCATCACTGTTTCTGATCCTTTCTTCTCTCCCTTTTTCAAAAATTCCTGTTCTATTCACAGATGTGGAAAAGGATGGAAAGGAAACCGTTGCCACATAAGTGCTATGCCTCTTCAGCCTCCAACTTCAAGTCTGCTACAAAATGGTAGGTCTGTAAAAAGAAATATCTTTCAATTAATTCTTTGAGTCTTTCATTTTACTTATTTCTGTCTTTGATTGCTCTTATTTTGCAGATATTTGGATTGGATTTGGTATCAGTTTCTTACTGATTAAAATTACAGCTGCTGCCTTATATTTTCTTTTGAAGACAAAAGTGCCAGAAAAGTAAGTGAAACTTTTATTTTGCGTATAGCAGACACAAATATGGCACAAAGCAATGGCCAACTGCCCAGGCTCATTGGTTTCAACTTTTAAATCTTCCCTGAAGACAATCTGTCTTCGTATGCAGCACTGAGCAGAAAACATAACTTTGTGACAAAAGCTGACCTTAGTGGACCCAGTCTGGAAACAATGAGCAATGGCTTGATTGCCTAGAATGTTTTGACTGGAGCATCATATGAGTACTCTTAAATTATAAAATACAGAGTTTTTTAGGATATGCCTTCAAATGACAATTCACTATTTCACAGATGTATTTACAAGCCCTTCCTGTCATGCCTCTGATAAGCTCTGCTTTTTCTCTCCTCCCTAATATAAGAGGTTCTTTTTGTTTGCTTTTCTCTAACTTCTGTATTGCTTCACACAACTCCTGTTGTGCGTTTTCTTGTCCATTTTTGCATTGCTAGATTTTCCTCAGCCTTCATTTTCTTCTCCAGAGTTCATCTTCAAAGCTGTCTCTTTTCCTTTAAACTTGTTCTCTGCTATAGACTTTCCTCTCTTTGGGGATGTTGTTATCTCCCAAAGTATCTACTAAACTGTGCAGACTCCTGCCCGGACATTATTGCTGCTGACATGTCTCCTATCTCTGCATGCTCCCCTGACAGGTAGAGCTGTCTATGGACACAGCAGCAAAATGTTGAAGCAGGAACCTTTATTGGTTGGGCTTCTGTTAATTGAGTGCATAGCTTCACCTGCTTTCCTTACATCTCCTTCCTCTTCTTTAAAGCAGGAATAACATTTCCTTATCTGATTTCATGTGTCTTTAAGATTTAATTCATTCACATTAATACAACCTGCTAAGGCACACATATGGAAAAGCACTTCAGAACTGCAAGATTACTTGTATTGTAAGAGCTGCTGGATTTTGGGGTTTTTTTCGTGATTTCAGTAGTTATCTTGGGAAGAAAAAGGTTAATTTCTCAAAACATATTTGATGGTGTTTTAATTAAAAAATATTGGTTTTTCTTACACTACTTCTCCTGTGCTCTCAACGCTTCCTCCTACCTTTTTCTTGAATAAATATCTGCTTAAAGGTTACTGCACTGCCATTCACATCTCTTTTACCCACATATCTGTATTCAAGGAATATTTCTTCTTCTCTTGTAATTATATGCTTAAAAAAAGTAGTCTTTTTTTTACCCTGTTGCAATATGATGCTACACAATATGGTCCTATTAGGTATGTATTAAAACAGGGATGAATGAGGATCTTCTTAGTATGGCTCTAAGAATATACCACAGCCTTGATATGCAGAGAACTAGAGCTGTGAAAGACAGGGTTGGACAAGCTTACAGAACAAAGCTTGAGGTCTTGATTGTTTTCTTTGGAGTTTCCATAAAGGTAAATTATGATGATGGAAATTTTTGTGATTACAAGTTTTGTCTATTAGAAACTGAGATTGTCAAATTATTTTTGCCCACACTACAAACAAAAGTTTTTATTTCTCTTGTTTTTAATTGCAGTTGACTCAACATGTAAGTTAAAATGCTTTTTATAAGCATCTTGCTAAGAAATAATCTAGCTAATAAATGGCAATTTGTTTGAAATTGTGAAAACAATGAAATCCAAAACTTTGAATTTGAGAAGATAAGCTCATCCAGGCAGTTTACCTCTTCCTCTTCAACTACATAGTGGCTGCCATGATTTGGTATACAAAAATCACAGCTGGAAACATAGTAGTAAATTAAAGCAAGTTATTCCTGAACTGCTTAATCACTAACCAGAAGGGACCAGTCAAAATGCAGCCAATGGTGTTGTACTGAAGTTTGGATCTTTAGGATAAGACTTTATAATAAGAAGTGATTTGTGTTTGCGTAAGTCTGTAAAATGTACAATGTGACAGTACCACAAAGAGGAGTGAGACTTTATTCCTAATTTTTTTTAAGGGATTTGATGAATGAGAGGAATTTACTGGCACATAAATGATACTTTCCTACAGTTAGTTTTCTCTTCTGTCTGCTTTTAGCCCTCCTGACCCATGTAGTTTTCTTAAAGTCATTAGGCACTAGAGTCACTCTAGGGAAGCTGCCTCGCACTTGAAGCTGTATTTACTACCTTTTGATAGATTTATTTTCTAGCTGTTTTTATGTAATTTCTATTAGTATCCTCTTGTTTTACTGGTATAGACCCACCCATGCAGGCATTGGCAGGTGGCTCTCCAGAGGCACATTAGGAGTTGTCGGTGCTAGCTCCCACAACATCTTAAAATGGTGTGCAGGTCCATCTAAGTCTCAATGGAAATAGTACAGAAATGTGCACAAGAGCTGGAGAAGTTCAAGAGTCCAATATAACTCTTTTTTTTTAATCATAAAACCTGGTAGGAGGCAGTAGGGGTAGGCTGGGGACCCCTCAGGCAATTGTCGGTTAGAAATTTGTCACTAACAGCAGTGAGAACCTAATTCACATTTGTCCCTCTTCTTCTTCTTCTCTAGAAACATTAATAGTGCCTTAACCCTTCCTTTCAACCCAGAAAGGATGCCTCACTTCCCCTTTGCTCTGTCCTTTTCCATCTCCTTTGCCGAATTTAATTTCTGATCTGCAGGCTTTAAAGGCTCCCGTTACTGAGCGGGAGTTATTGGAAGTCACCATGTAAGTTTACTTCCTGATGGACAAAAGCAGCCTTACATGGCTTGGCAGCAGCGTACTTCATTACCATGATGGCATTCAGATATGCCAGATACTTCCCAGTCCCCAGATGGGGATATGTGAACCTTTTGTAACCCAGAAACCCCAAATCAGGGAAGCTTATGAGTTTCTCTCATTCCTGTTTGCACTATAGAGATGATGTTTCCTAATCCAGAAGGGAAGGCTGCCAGTTACTCCACTCCATCAGTGACATCTGTCCTTATTGACCAAATAAAAGAAAAACTTCATTTTAGCTTCCTTTTTGTTGCAGCTGCCTTCTAATGCTTCATTGTAATTTGAAATATGAGAGTATGAAAAGTAATTAACTTTCTGCCCAGCCAAGCTATGCCTTTTTGCTGTTGCCTCCAAAGCAGACAACATCCCTGGTCCTTTCAGTTTGTTTTTTTCCTGTTCTTGATCTGTGCCATCAGCTACAAGGCCAATGTACCACAGCTATTATCAGTCTTGTCAATCTTAATGAACACAGTACATTAAATTTTCCAGAGCATATCAGCAATGTATCTTGTCACACAAGCAAAAGAGTGAAAAACTGAGGTGTTCCAAGAAAGTATTTTAAAATGATAGAAAATCATGGGAAGAAAGGGCCCACAGAGGCCATTTTTCATCCTGCCACATCACAGACTCAATTGTATCACTCCTGAGTTTGCATTTAAAAACCTCTATCAACATGAATTTGATGGCATCCTCGGGCTATATTGGTACCTTGGGTAGAAAGAAGTTTACAGTTAGAAAGTTGTTTTCTAACTACTTATATGTCTGTTTATAATTTCATTCCTATTCCCTATGGACAATAACAGATCATTCCCTTCCTCCTTTTTCTGTTCTTGAAGGCAGTTGTCATGCCTCCTTACAGGCTGCTTTTTTCAGGCTAAAGAAGCTCAGTGCTTTTGCCTTTCTCCATAGTTAAGGTTTACTTATAATTATGATGATTCCCAGTTGCTCTTGCCAGACTTTCTGCAATTAGGCCATACCCTTCTGGAGGTCTGGTGTGGAGGAACGGATGGTGTATTCCAAGGGAAGCTCTCCAAACAGATTTGAAGGGCTGCCAGAGGTCATTGCTGGCTGTGCCTCTCTTCCTACATCCCAAAGTGATAAACAGAATGATAGTATAATGACATTTATTGAATCATTTTCAGCTTGTGAACTGGAACAGAGACAGATACAGTTCATGTATAATGGGAGAAAAAGTGCAGTTTTATGGGAAAAAGTAAACCAAAATTTGGAAGCATCAGCCATAACTGTTGTTTGGGAATTGTTGTATTAGTCTAATGCTGCTACCCAAATCCATTCATTCTTCTGCAGAATATTTTTGTTCTGAAGGATGAGTACTGTAGTCAGAAGTCTTCCGTTTTTCTGAGATGTACATCTCATGACCACCACACATAGGAATGATTGCATAGAAACAAGAGGAAACATGCTGAAACAGAGCCAATCCCTGTAGTCTGTAGCCTTCAAGATCACTAAGATGAAAGTTGCAAAGGACTGATTTAAAAAAAATATTCCCTAAAATGACTCAAAAGGTACAAAGTACAGACTTAGGAAACCCAGACAGCATATTAATAGTCAAATCAAACATCCAAGTGACTTGTACATTATTTTAGATGCAGCTTTTGGAAAGTCTTCTCTCCTTGCATCATGCCTCCTTTTACTTTCATGGGATGTGCAAAATATAGCCTACTTCAGCAAACCTAAATTTAGCTGAAAAGATTTTAAATACACTTCAGAAATTAAGATCTTGGGGTTTAGTTTCTGTTTAGAACTGGAGCTTTAGCACATCGTTAAAATTTTTTTTAAGGATTTATTTTAATTAGTATTTTAATTGTAATTAAATCTTTGGCCCAGTAGGATTTTGTCATTGTTATGAACCACATGATAAGCATTCCTCTAGTACTGTATTTCATGAAAATCTGTGTCTTGTATAAAAGATTTGGGTTTTCTTTGGAAGGTACATTGAAAAGTACAAAATTATGAGCTCTTGAATTAAAGAGAAAGAAATCTAGATATTTAATTTTCCATTAATAAGAATTATGTTACTCAGCAGTCTGTTTATACGCTGGTGGGTATTTTGTGGAGCATACAACTTCTTCCTATCTTTGTGAAATTGTACTGGAGAAACCTCTGATAAGGCAGTAGTTTTTGCTACTACAGAATGCAGACGAGCTTAGCAAACTATGCCTTATGTTACCTCAACCCAAGATGATTAATCGTCTCCTTTCCTATTGCGGTAATTCTGGTTATGTTAGAAAACCCAGTTCTCTCTAAACTACCTTACACACTTATTTGAGTATTTTTCACTTTTTTTAACTTTTTTTTTTCCTTTTTCACTGCAATTACCACTTCATCCAATTGATAGATTCTAGCACTTGTATAAACGTGATTAAATTTTCACTCGCATATTCTTTAAGGTCTTTTAAGTAATTTGAAAACATTTCTGAAATTTTAAGGATAACTATTGATATCCCTTAGAAAGAATTGCTTGCTGCATTCACAATCAGGGGGTAACAATATATATGTTTGTATAAACATATTCATATGTATGGATCTATGTGTTTATATATGTTGTGTGCATGTGTAACATAAATTACGTGTAAGTTAATATGCTCAAGGTGACTTTCAAAGCCCTGCTTTGGCAAAAATGTTCTTAAGAACAGGAGAGAACTTAAGAAGGCTCATTTTCCACCTAAGTTTGTGGTGCATAAATTCAAGCAGCGCCCATATTTTTGGCCATAAAATTCCCATTATCGCTAAGATTAGGTGACCAATACATGCACATTTCATGATTCAGATCTAGAGTGGGGGGGCACCTGAAATCTGCTGAATTAAAAATCCATTTTAATGCTTGAGACATAGACAGGACTGATTTCAGCACTAAGCACAGCAACCACAAACACGCTGTTGGAAGAACTTGGCCAGCACTGTTTTTGGTGCCCACAGTTTGGCACAGTATCCTTCTGGTTAGTTATCCTCCTTGTAGAGGAAGCTGGAGATCTGTGTTCAGCACTTTCCTGCCCTCAGGACAGACCTAAGTTCTCAGCATGTTCTTGCCCAAAAAAGCCGTATATAGGTCTTGCACAAACTGCTTCAGTTGAATGGAGCAGCGAGTGATGAATCAGACTTGTCCGTACCCTCACCGTTTGCTATTGGCACAGTAAGGGTGCTTCACACTGAGGATTGTGTGACTTGGGATGCCCTTTGGAAGTGTCTTGACTGACTGTAAGCAGAACTGATTCGTTTAATTCTGTATCATGCTTTTAGGCCATACAGTTGGTTTGTGACGTCTAAATGAGACACCAAAATCAAGGCATGCAAGTCTGGCCCTTTGGGCACTTGTTTAGAAGCAGAGCCAATCTCCTTGAAAACTTCTCATCTGAGTTTGCTTCTGGCCTCAGATTTTGTGAGCCATGCTTTCATTTTAGAGTAAAAAGTAAATTTTGTACACATTTTCTGGAATTTATTCAGGAGAACTGGGATGCAAATAAAGGTTTAATATATAAATAATCTAATATATCATTGCTTCACTAAGCTAACTAAATGAATCAGAATATCATGATTTATTACAGTTAAGATAAAATCAAATGAAAAAATCAACAGGTTCAAATATTCAGCCCTCCCCATTGTTGTGTCAGGTAATCAAAATAAATTATGAGACTGGCATTAGAAGCAATTACTTTCTGACAGTCTTGTGAAAAATTTTAGGGAAACATGTCTGGTTTAGACTAAAACCCAAACTTAGTTTCTTGCACTGATTTAATTCATAAGGTAGAATATTCCTGTACCTTACTTGTGTTCTCCTCCCAAGCAGCCATTCTGGTTTTCATTATTTGCAAAAGAAATCATTCAGTGTGTTCTCCTCTGTGGTTCCCACTGAGGAGCAGCTTCCCTTCCCAAGATCTCCATGGGCTGTGCTCCTGTGACTACTCTTGTCCCCTCAGTCCTGCCTACCACAGTAACATAGAGCCTGTCTATCACCTTCTAGGGAGACACTGCTTCAACCACCTGTAGGAGCAGCTTTGGAACAGAAACACTTTTTAATACAAGAAAATTTATTTCTCCATCATGAAGATTGATGGGAAGCTTTAGGGAAATTTTTTGTCTTAGAATACTGTACATGCACAGATTTCTATGTACACAAGGCATATGCTCTTATTCATAAAAAAAACTGTGGAAAAAATCCCAAAAAACTAAATGCATCTCTTCAAAAGCAAAGATTAGCTTCTGATTCATTCTTCAGTAATTTTAACTAATACATCTGTTGCTTTTTATATAGTATTGGAACAGCTTTGATGGTTCTGGGCTTCCCACTACAAGACTTTGAGGTGCTGTAGTGTCCAGAGCAACAAAGATGGTGAAGGGTCTAGAGATCAACTTCTGTGATGAACAGTTGAGGGAGCAGGAGGTGTTTAGCCTGGGGAAAAGGAGGGTCAGTGGAGACCTTATTGCTCTCTACAACTGCCTGAGGTAGGAGGTTGTGGCCAGGTCAGTCTCTTCTCCCAGCAACAAGTGACAGGACAAGAGGACACGGCCTCAAGCTGTGCCAGGGGACTTCAAGTTGGACATCAGGAAGAATTTCTTCACAGAAACGGTTGCTAAGCATTGGAACAGACTGCCCATGGAGGTGGAGTCACCAAACCTGGAGGTGGAAGGGACTGGACGTGGCACTTAGTACAGCTGACAAGGTGGTGATCAGTCAAAGGTTGGACTCGGTGATCTTAGTGCTCTTGTCCAACCTAAATGATTCTGTGATTTCAAGCATTGTGGAATATTGGCAACAAGTCATCTATAGGGGAAAAAAATTTAGATCTAGGCTGCAAATTCCACCCCCATTCTGCTTAACTGCACACGTCATAAGTGCTTCCAAAAAAATGAGGATATGTGAAGACCTCTATCAGGAAAGCATATCTTTAAACCTCTAGATGGGGTAATGGACATGAGACCCATAAATGGCAAAATTAGTCCTATTAATCTATTAAAAATTGTTTAAGGCATTGTGTTAATGAAAATTTTGCATTTCAATACCTCAAGTGATTACTTATTCCTGGCATTGTAGCAAAAGATATGGGTAGCTTCTATAGCTTTAAAACTGATGCTGATGATTTTGACCCAAAATACAAGTTCTTTTCCAATTAATTGGAAAAGTGGAGTACTTATAACAAATAACTAAAATGTTCTTGAACTTGGAGCCGAAGACCATGTTAATAGCTGAATTTCAATGTGATAGCAAAACACAGAAAGAACATGATCTCATCCCTTGCACACAAATTATAGCAATGCAACTTTTACGGCAATATGTTATATTTAATATATAGCACTATACATGCATTTTATTAATACTAAATAGTTCTATGCACATCCAAAAGCATATATATTTTTAGGAGCAACAAATGAAAAATTATTATTTTAACCTAAATATTATTTATACAGAATATTGGTTCAATTTCATTAATTTCAGTAGAACTCAGTTGTAAATGTATTTAGCCACCTACTTTTTTGGAGTCCAGTCTTTTCAACCTTAAACTGCTTTGTTCTTTGACAACCTGTGTGATATAGTGGGTGTTTTTCCTCTTTTTTTTGTTTGACTTCTCAAGGAAAGTGCAGGAAACTGCTATTTCTTCATTTGCCAATCCATTGTACAAAGACCTTAGTTCATCTGGGAAAGTAAAGGTAAGTAGCAACAGCTGCTTCCATATGTGCAGAAAAATGTGAGGCTGTAGTCCTCAAATAGTTTTCTATTAAAGGAGTGTAGTCCCTCAGTGAATGCTATTTAATAAAAGAAGTGAGAATTAGAAATTGACTCAGTACTCAGATCAGTTCCAGTGCATTTTGAAAACATGGGAATGTTTGAAATCAGTTTTGACAACATTTCAATATTTATAACTATTATGACTATGGGCTGGTGATTCGGAGGAAAAAAAGGTGGTTTGGATTAAATATTTACCCACACACAGATAAGAAGAATCTCAGTGGGACTTGTCTCCTTTTGTATCTGGGAAAAAAACAAACAAGCAAACAAAAAACCAAGAAAAACCATCCAAAAAATCAAACACACAACAGCAGAAACACACCAACAACAATAAAAACACAAAATGCATCATTCAGCAGCCAAGCTGCCTTCCCACACTCACTTAACTTTAATAAAACAGTTTAGAATCCTTCCCAGTACCTTAAATGTACATCACAATTCCCATCACTGTAAAATTCACCTTGACACTAAACAAGTGAATGGTCACAGATTTCCCTAGTACCATTTGCTGATCAGAATTAAGAGACTGATAGAGTAACAAAGAAATTTTTGAATAAATTGTGTATAGAAAAGTGAACATATTGCAGCAAAAGACTTAAAGGCAAGATTTAATTATCAAATTACAATGATATCTAAAATTCATGTCTTACATTTAACAAGAAATAAATGACTTAAAATGAAGATATCTCTGGTATTTTGCTTATAATTTAAAATAATATAGACAAAGAACCTTGGAGTATTTAAAGTATCCTTCCTGCCCTCATTTTGATACTACCCTTATTAGCATTGGAAGAGCTAGGCTTGGTTTGAAATAGAAAATAAAACTTCCTTGTTCTTTGCACAGTCAATAATATAAGATTCTACTGCAGCTTTGAATAGGATTAACTATGACATGCCATTTACTTTCTATAAAAGGGTCCTTACACCTGATTTTAGAGACATTAGATCAAATGAATTCACTTTTAGGTTGGAGTTTGTGAGAGCTCCAAGTTGGAAACATTCCCATAACAATCATGTCCAATTTATCAGGACATTTTTATTTTAGTAAAAATAGATTCCTGACAGGCTTCATTTAATAGCAAGTTGAAAAACAGAAGCACAGAGTAGGGAGAGACATTTTCATGGAAGACAGCCCCAGGCATTGTGATTGAAGTCCAGCCATGTATCAGAATTTCCTCTATTTTCTCTGAGACTGGGAAAATACATGTTTACACTAATTCTTCTTTTTAAAAGAAAACAGGAATTATGAGTTTTCTCCAAGTCTGGTGAGACTTAAATCTGAATGGTATACCATCAATCAAAAGATATGACAAACTGTGAGCAAAAGCTCTTATCTCGAGCTGAATACTCACAAGTTATGCACTTGTGGGAGTCTCTTGAGTTTCATAAAGAACAATTCTTCTGAACCTTTCTGAACACCAAAACCATGTGGGCTTAGCATAGCTACGCTCTTGCTCATAATACTGCCTCGTCATTTTGGATCCATAGAGTGTGCTACCCAGGCACCACATGGCAGAATATATTATTTTCAGCTCACTAAAAATATTCTGAAGCAGTTTTTGTCTTTTTATAGCCTCCTGGGTATGCCACCTCGCCTGCCATTCAAATCAGTGTTTCTCCATGGCATGAGGTATGTAATAACACATTTCTAGGGTATGTGTTGGGCTAGTAAAGGAAGTTCATTTGCAGAGGAAAGGGAAAAATATCGCTTAAAGTCAATGGTGTCTTGCTACTTATAACGTTAGCACCTCTGGGAATCTGAGAAAGATTACTGGGACTGAATTGGTTGGCAACGACCTCATAATAACAATTTTATTAATGTTGCTCATCATAGCTACTTGTTACACCATACACTAATTCAAAACGTTTCAGTCTGGGCAGATGCTGAAGAAAATGTTTAGAATTCTTGAAATCCTTACCTGAAGAGTTCATATTACCTATTTTCTCGTACATTCCTCATTCAAGGAAATTAGAACCATTCTCTTGAATAAAAGGAAATTACAATACCATGTACCAAAATTAGCGAGCCAATGCAATTACACTATTGTATTCAGATTGCCCTAAAATAATTCTAAATGTATATTAGAGCAAGGACTCTGCAGACAAGGGGAAAAAAGGTGGAAACAGATACAGAAGTAGGTTAAATAACTTGATCAGGTGCATGTGGTAGGTAATTGTTTTCGTGGAGCTATGCTAATCAGCTGAAAGTCTGGTCTAAAAATATTTAGCGATTTTACGGTTTTCTTTTAATATGTCACTTCTATAATGATGCTACAGCCATTTGCATGTGCATTTTAAAAAATTAATTTAATTACTTGGATTTTAAATATAATTCTTTTTTGTTTTAGTATCCATTCAATGAAGATGTGAATGATACTTCTTTTCCAAATCCTCTCTATGGTGTAGCAGCAGAAGACATGGAGAAATTATGCAGTTCCTTGAAAACACAAACATAAAACAGGATCAATATTGATTATAACTTTGCCTAAAGATTTGTTATAAAATCTGAAAGTGTCATGATACTGTAGTATTTGCAATATGAATTAATAACTCGTCACAAAATTACTTTTATTAAAACAATTATGTTCAGAAAGTAAATTTATATTTAATATAAAATCCATACATAAGTAAAATATAATTATATATAGTCTTCTGTAATTTCTGTTGGTGCAGAAAGAGATTGATAATTATAACCATGAATTCATTTTACATTTGTGCAGTTCAAATTCTAGTATGTTAATAAAATGTTTAATCAAATCCAGATTCTTAAGGTTTGGGAATCATATTTTTATGTCCATTATTTGAGAAATGATAACTTAAACGATTCTGTAATTTTGCATTAGAAAGGGATTTTAACCGACTCTTTTAGTGTTCCAAGATGCAGAAGCAAAAGAAAAGTCTTTATAAAATTAGAAACATATCGAACTAAATTGAGAGTGGTCATGAATCATGGATTTGAATATCAGCTCAGCATGTGATTCATCTATGTGACATACCAGTAGATGCACTTATTTTTAAAAAATATTTTTAATATTAGCCTTGATAGTTATATCTGAACAAATTTCCCTCTGGTCAGCTCTGTGGTTCTGCAGTGCTGACCACAGTGCTACTGATAAATTTAGCTTCATGGTTGACAGAGGGTGGAAACGGGCATGTTCAGGAAACCATATTTCTGCTGAATAGGTTGGCCTCCCACACAGCTGAAACTTATGTCAGCCCATGCCTCCATGAGAAAGATATTGGGGAGGAATTCTGGAGTGCCTTGTGATTTTGATTGTCATCCTCTGTGGTACCAGGCATAGCTTGTTACAGTGTTTACGCTTTAAATAACCTGACAAAATGTCATCTTCCATAATACCCACTTGCATTACACGATCGTCATTTTTAGCTTGAAGGCTTAAGTGTTCCTGCTGTGCTTGTGTTTTCTCCCTCCCTGTATTTCTACAGTCTGCTTAATTTTAAACCCATTGGCAAGTTTTAAAGTTACTAAACTCCTATAAATTGCATAAAAACAGACATCTGCACTGTAGATGGTATCTCTGTTAATACCTTCATTCAGGGAAAGCTGAATTCCTTGACATTTATTAGACTTTTGAGATTCCAGACAAAAAAAAGCATACATCATTCCATCATGCACAGGGCTCCTTGGTTTGGGTTTGGGTTTGGGTTTGGCAGTGTTTTGTTTTTCTTTCACTTTTTCTTCCTAGCATAACCATAACCTATATCTTTCTATATTATCTATATATCTTTCCATATACCTACAGATCTTTCTACCTGGGGGCACAGAACTACTTTTTGACTTAGATTTTTTTTTTGTCTGATTTGTTTTTTCACGGGGAGCAGAAGTAACAAGGCATGAGGTTTGCCCATCATTCTCCCCACACTTTTTCAGCAATATGCTCATCAAGTGCCTCTCTGCTGCATTCATACACACACCTGCCTTAATGCCATTTAGTTGAAAGTTACCAAGTGTTATTCATTAAGGTTTTAAAAAAGGAAATGTGATCACACATGCTGTTTTCTTTCTGAAACAAGATTAGTATCACTGAAACATAGAATTTTCTTATTATATTTGTACCTCTTAGGTTGAGATGCAGAGAATACATTTGATCCAGGAAAGTGCCATGTGCATCCAGCTTCTGAACTCTGATGTTTTGATAAATCTGTGTGAGATGATTGATTTCTGTATTATAAACAGGCATTGAACATTCCTACATGGTCAAGCCCAGGTACTCAAATTCTCATTTATTCTGCAATAGACTAGCACTGCTTGCAGAATTTCATTTGACACTAAAATGCTGGTCATGCTATAGTTCTTAAATCTCCATTCATTGTGTCATGCTATGTATATCTGTAAAAAATTACTATAACAAAAAGGATAGGATTAACGATAGTTATAGTAGACTTTTATCACATTCTCCCTTACGAGGAAAAAAAACCCCATATTTATTTTACTGTTTATGGTAATCATATTTTAATGTCCCAAATAAAAGTAGATGATTATAAAGAATTTTTGTAGAAGAACTCAAGGAACATTATATTACTCATCAGCAATTATCTCCTGAGAGAACTGTGACTCTTCTGGATAATCTCTGAAACAAGGTAGGCCTTGCACCAAAATAATTTTCAATTTTTATAATTGACAGAATGATTACAAAGAAAGTGCTGAAATTCAGACTTTTAATCTTCCTGAACTTCAATAATTTTTTCTCTTCTTATTTAATGAAGAATAGCAGATTTAATTATATTTGATATATGGTAATTGTTTCAGCTGACTAACAGCCCCAGCCTGAAATGTTTAAGACATAAATTTTACTTTTTATTTAATTTTCTGAATTTTTTCAGTACTTTAAACCAAATTCACAGGATTCATATTCTCAGTCATCCTTTCCACAATTTCAATTTCAAAATCTAAAGAACAAATCTAAAGGAAATATACAGGATATGAATATACAGGAAAAAAATATTGTTAACATTTTCTACATAGATTTCTTACTTCTTCCAATTGATAATATCCCCTGGCTAAATACCCTCTGTAAGCTTATGCTGCTATTGTCATAAAATTTATGTAATAAAAATTATTTGTTTCCAAATGACTTTTTTTTCTGGGAAAAAATTGGAAGATAAATATTCTACACAGACAATGAATACTATACCTAGTCTAATTTAAACATGTTTGTACATTAATGATCCAAGGTAACAGCAGAAATAAATTACAAGACAAACTTTCAACAAAACCCAATACCACTTTCAGTGTGGTCATTATGGTCCTCTCAGAGTTGTTTTGCTCCTGAGGTCTCACAATCATAAGGAATACAAGCAACCAAGTCTCTTGGATTTGGCTAACCTTCATTTCAATCCAAGATATATTTGCGGTACATATCAACAATCATGTTTCACACACAGATGGCTGGATCTTGTCTTAGAAAGCATCCCTGTATTTGCAGCTTGTTCCAATACTTGCCTCAACATCTGCCACTGGCTACAACGTCTCAGTTTTGGAAAAGGTGTTGAAGGGGAGCAGGATCTTATCTCTGTCTGCAAAACCTGAAGTACAACCTGTGGCTGTGTACCTTTCTCCTTGCCAATACTGATGGGCTCGAGCCTTGCTCAGAGCTCCCCTTTGGGTTCGGTGGTTGCACTGGTGCAGCCATACCTGTGTTTTGCACTGGTGCCCCATGCCTCCATGCTTTCCTGCATCTGCTGGTCATTACAGTGGATATGCCCATGGATGTAGTCCAGGTGTTTGCTGCTGGTGACTTTCTCTCATCCTTTCCCTGTTTCACCAGCAGCAGCCTGATGTATGTGAAGATGATAAAACTGATCAACCACGTGATCCAATTTTGAAGTTATTATGGTTTTTACCTAGAGGATGGGTTAGATGGCATCCAAAAGTCCTTTTCAACCTAAATGTGCTTGTAGTCCTATGTTTCCATGGTGTTGGTGGCACCCAGTTCCTCCTTGATATCATTGTCCTCTTTAAATTCTGTCTCCAGCTTGTGCCATGCATATGTCTGCTGAGATCATCCTGAAGCCAAGGGTGTCCTCAGCTCCCCCTTATGGTTCCTTCATTATTTGTTCAGCTGTGGCTGAGGCCTCAGGCGCAACTTTCGACTTTTTCATTACCTCTTTCTGTAGCTTACACATCTGGAGATAGGCTCTTGGATTACTTAGATCTTTGCTCTGATCTGCTGCATCTTAATCAGACATGCTGCCAAATATAAACACTGGAGCTACAAAAAATGTCCACTTTTTGTAGCCATCAAGCTGGCAGGGGTTAAATTAATCTTGTCCTCAGGTAGATGCCTACCCTAGAATGCAGTACATTGAATTCTAGAAGCTCCTAATTCTTTTTGTTGCCTGTAAAGACAGTCTAGACATTATGTCTGCAATGGAGATGTCCAGATTTAATTATATTAATCCCACTCCTACTGTTTTAATTAACTCAAAATTTCATTAATATATGTATATAATAGGAAGATTTTCACTGGATAATCTTCCTTACAAATGTGCATACAAATGCTCCCTGATACACAATCAGTTTCCAGGCCTCTCTCTGTTTGTATAAATTAGACAGAAAGAGCTTAATAAACACATATAACTTGCAGTAATGCATCTGTCAAAAACCGACATCTTCTGGTTTTCATTTTCAGTTTGTGTGTGGGAAGAGAGGGAGAAGGGGTGGGAAGAATTCATATGAGAACAAAAATGGAAGTTCCTAAGCAGAAAAAGCTACTGTGGGCTGTATTGCTCCGTGTAGATCACAGCATGTGAGAACTCGGGCACCTGACATGGAACAGTATTCCTCCTCTGCTGAGAACTTAAAGACAGTCATTTATTCTCCAAGGTACCAGTCAGTTACTAAGGCTTGTGAACAGGAAATTGTTCTCCACTCTGTGAGAATGAAGTACAAAGCGCAGCAATGGAAGGAAACACAATACTAAAAACATGCATATTAACATCATTCCAAACTGTTCCTAGAGTGTTACCACTTCATCAGCTGCAGCTCTTACATTGTAGCCCATTTTTATTTGAAAGCAGATATATAGCTGACCAGAAGGGTGGCCATAATGGGCATGTTCCTGCAGCAGCCATCCACAGACCTTCACAAATGTCAGGCAAGTTAATATTCATATCTGGATTTCAATTTACCATCTGCAGCTATTATCATTCTCATGGATATATTTCATGCTCAAGAAAAAAAAAGGTTTAAAAAGAAGAAATGCATTTTTCTACAGGATATTTGTACAGGACAACTAAGATATGATAAACTGTAGAGCATATTAGTCTTGGTGGGTTTGCATTTTACTTTTGTTACAATACTCAAGCTGCATCTTAAAGGGGGACAGGGGAATAGATCAGAACATAACCTCAAACACATCAGGAATTTACAGCATATTTACTGTTTTATTGTAAAACCACATTTTTTGCCCTCAATATAGCCAAAAAGCAATATAGTGTTCTACCTAGATATGGGAATATGAAACTTGACTTAGTGTTCAGGTGGTGTAAATTGGGTGTAGGAGGTAAACTAGAGTACCTTGTGGTGTGACAATGAATTTCTTTCAGTCTTCTGGGCCTTCATGGACCACAAGCTAAAATACATCTCCCAACATTGATTCCAACTACTAGAAGGAATTTTCCATTCTGATAGTTCAATTAATTTTTAAATGTTTCTTTTTACCATTTCTTCATAAAATGAGTTAATTTTTACTTTTATAATTAATTTATGAAAAATGCCAAATGATTATGCTTTGGAGAAGAGCTGGTCAAGTTGTCAAGTTCAGGGAAATGTTTAGGCAACAAGATAAGCCAGAAAGAGCTATCAGGTGCAGGGGAGGGTGAGTATTCTACTTTTCTAATGAAAATGTGAGTCTCTGAAGCAAGTCAGCAAGGCATGCTCAACTGGGTTAAATGGGTTTAACAGGGAGAAATGAGCACAAATTATTCATGGGAATTCTTTAATCTTCTGTGTAATTATGTGATCATTCTCAGAACAAAGACTTTGGTTGCTCATAACAGGAGGAAAAAGTCAGTTCACACTCAGCACAATGATTAGCATAGAGCTATGGAGAACAAAAAAACCCTGATAATCTAGTACATTAATTTTTTCTGCATATTTTGAAAGTTTGGGATGCTAAGCCTAAATGATTTAGAGGTAATAATAACTCTTTTTTTCTTAAAAGAAAGCTGTTTTCATTTTGTTCTTTATCTTAGTTTTTAATTTTGAGTCCTACTTCTTCAACAGACTAATTTTTCTTTTTCTCAACCACTTTATTCAGGTCATAAAACAGTATCATTCTGTGACGAGTATTTTACAATGCATATGGTATGTGAATTTTTAAAGCTTTAGTCAATGTTATTATGGTTTTGATATCCAAGGCTTAGAATACAACTGAGCACCAACATACAGCTATGTCAGACACATGCTATGTCAAGATCATTAGCATTAGTAATCTATTTGGTATTCACACAGACATATTGGCCAGATGTGGACATTAATAAGCACTATATTACAATTGGTCTCCAATGCAACTGTGTATTACAGCTACTTTAGTAGTTAAAGTATTCAATGTGATTCACGTGAAGTGTTGTCATGGAATTAATAATGATTTGCATCTTTTTGTAAAAAGGGTCTGTATTCATTGTAACAATGTGATTATTCATGTAATAAATTGAAGAGGTAAGTGGGACTCAGGGTTATGCACTGCCTTGAGCTTATACACAAAATTCCTACTGACAAAAAGACAATTCAAGGGATAAAGGAATATACTCCTAGGAGTATACTCCTAGATATATACTCCTATACCAATTTAGAATATCCAGAAGACAGGGATTAAATTACTTTGCAGTTCCTGTTTAGCTGTTTTAGCCTGAATGAGGTTTCTCTGGACACCCTTGAGAAAATGCAGTGGACAAAGGATGCTCAGGCTGAAAGTTCTGGTAACACATGCCTTTGCATATGTTAATCAAGGGAATTTTTAAAAGTGTTTCTGCAGTTTAGCAACACATTAAATGCTACTTTAAATTACTCTAAAATCTTCCTAATTTACTAGCTTTGTGGACTTTCTCTTGAAGGTTGGTTTCTCACAGGTAAAAGATTTGAAAGGAACCATTGAAAGGAGCTTATGGATTCAGTCTCAGTTTATTTTCCTGTTTGCATGACTGTATCTAACTTTTCAACTAAGAAGTAGATAAATCCTATCCAGTTCAACAAAACTGTCTCCAATTATGGATGGGGTAGAATGATGAGAAGCAAGGGAGAGAATTAACATCAGTTAATATTCAACATATTAGGTATCCAGGAATAGAAATATTTTCATGTTTCTATTCTGTTAATGACCCATTTCCTGCTTACAGATAAAAATTAAAGAGTAAGTTAACATACTGCTTCTCTAAGTTCACTGCAAATAATCCTAAGAAAATTCTTAAGGCATTTAACTGAAAAAAAAAAAAATATTGACCAAAACTTTTGCTTTGCAATACCCATGGGAATTCTAGAAAAAAATCACCAAGAGGAAATTATTTCACAAAATGTTGCCTATAAGAAGACATGTGGGCTCCCTCCTTATATTTAGCTTGTCATCCTCCTATAAATAGGAGTTAAACTCACCACCTCATACACTCCTGAAAAGCTCTCTGGAAATGAAACTGAAATGTAAGTGCATACACAGTGCATACCATACACAGATCTCAGGTTGTTGTACAACGTTTTATCTTTAAATGAAATGATAATCATAGAATCAAAGAATGGTTTGGTTTGATAGGGACCTTTAAAAGTCATCTATTCCAACCCCCTGTAAGGAGCAGGGACAACTAGATCATGTTGCTCACAGTTCCGTCCAACCTGGCCTTGAATGTTTCCAGGGTTGGGGTATTGCCTGCCCCTCTGGACAACTTCTGCCAGTGTTTTACCACCTTAATCTTAAAAAATTTCTTCCTTATGCCCAATCTAACTCTATCCTCTTATAGTTTAAAACCATTATCCCTTGTCCTATTGCTACAGGTGTCACTAAAAGGTTTGTCCCCATGTTTTTTATAAGCCCCTTTACATACTGAACAGCTCAAAAAGGTCTCCACAGAGCCTTCTCTAGGCTAAACAACCCCAACTCTCTCAGCTTTTGTCATAGGAGAGGTGTTACATCCCTCTGATCATTTTTGTGGCCCTCCTCTGGACCCTCTCCAGCAAGCCCATGTCTTTCCTGTGCTGAGCACTCTGCAAATATGATTATTTACAGAGTCTTACAAGAGAAAATATAAGATCTCTCACTGAAGTGGTTGCAGGGATAGCTTTGATTTCTTTTACCGTGGAACTGATTAATGAAATTGCACATATTTGTTATTTAAAACTAAGTTAAGCTTGCACTATATACTTTAACCTGACACAAATTAATCATACATCTATATACAAACACACATGGTAGCTGCCATGAGGAAAGGCAAGTGAAACATGTATATCTCTGAATCTCTGAGTTCAGAGAACTGTCTGTGCTTTTGGCTGGACTTTTCTTGTGCCAATGGGTTGTTTATTTCAACTTTCAATCTTTCCATCTTTTTCATCTTTTCAATCTTTATATATGACTTTTTATCCTCTTGCTTATATTCTCTCACTGGTCATTCAACCCTTCACTTATTCTCTTTTCTACATGAAAGGGAAATGCATTTTTGATCAAATAGACAATTTTTTTCAATCCTGCTGGTTAAGTTACATGTACCCTCTATGCTGTCTCTATCGTATATATTGCATTGCAAATTCCTCTAGGCTTTCTAGGTCCTCAGGTACTACTACATTGATTATCATGAATAATGTCACCTGATTTTAAAGAGTTTCAATTGCCTATAAGTCTTATTGAAGCCAATGGGAACTGCAGTCCCGGGACCTCAAGAAAGTCCAGACACAGTCAGAAACCCTTATTTAATAGGCAAAATATGGCTTGAAACTCTTAACTTCTGGGATCTTCATTTCAGTGTTTTAAGTAACTTGCTTTATCTTTGTTTCATTGTCATTTCTCATTGAACAGACGTGCATCATTGGATCAAATAATTTTCAGATAGTTCCAGACTGTGGTGAAGAATCTGTACCTAAATCAGACCATCACAGACATTTGAAGCACTGTTTTCCTCCATCACCCTATGCTATCTGCTGTGGTAAGGGCTGTGCCCTGCCTGTTGTTTGAGTGAATGTAGCGCCGGGGAAGGAACACAAGACACATGGTGGGGAGGGACAGTTCATTGCAGACAATTCATGCTCTTCCATTTGACACACAGCAAAGTAACCATATAACAATAAGACAGACAAGTTTGGTGTTGAATTTCTGCTGTTTCAGAATGAATCTGCAATAAGAGCAATATACTTATTTTTCTGATTTAAGTAGCGTGGTTCTGGAGCTCATCTATCACTTTGATATCTACTGGTTACCTTATAATTTTGCACTGCCACAGAAACTGCCCCAGTTGCCTGTAAAACAGCCATGCTTAGATAACAGGATTAGATATAATTTTTAATTCTTCTAGACAGAGAAAATCTTAGGCTTCAATGTCACCTCAATGAAGTTTGAAGACTTTGAATCCCATCGAAAGAGCCTTGGACCACCAGCAGTATGGGCTGTTCACTTAGGAGTTTGACTCAATGAACCTTGTGGGTCCCTTTCAACTCCAAATATCCTCTGTGGTCTGTGAGTCTCTGTGGGAATCTGGAGAATCGTGCAAAACAAACAGCTGTGGAAGCTGGATGCATGTTTGGTGTGCAGGTACTAGAATTATTGACTATAGAACTTCTGTTTCTCCAGTGGCAAGAACCTAACAGAATGAAATATTTACAATTCTGAATAATTTTCACAAACATGTTAATAATCTATCAATATGCTTTATGAAAGTGGTATCTTCTTCAGAATGAAAAAATATGTGGAGTTTTGGTTGGTTGCTTGGTTGGTTGTTTTTTTTTAACTGGGTACACTCAAAACCCCTGTAAGTTTCAATTTGGAAAGAAAAGGTGTACGCTGTCTGAAATGGTATACTTGTTAGCAGATTCCTCTTTGCTGAATAGAAAGGTCTTAGTTCACATGAAGGAAAATTACAAGTATCTCTGTATTGTGTGGTTTACTCATCAGAAATGCTCCAATGCACTCTTTTTTGGGAATACACCTCAAATGGGTTGCCATTAGAATGACTCAGGTGACTTGGTGGAGAAATGTAGGCAGGAAAATAAAAGATTTGTTGGTTGCTTGCATACTTTTGGGCGAGATGTGGTTTGCAGACACGGGAATGGGGACAGATGGTTCTGGTTTTGGCTTTAATCTATTAAAATGGCCTAATCTGTTTGAAAATATGCCCAAAGGACCAACAGTGTTCCAGAGATCTACAATACCATACAAAGTAAAAATTTGCTTAATGAGTGTTTTAAGTAGTGAATTAAAATTCCACAAGAAACATTTGAGGAAAGAAAAGAAATAGCCCACCAAGGAGAAATTCTTTTTCATTTAACCATTTTTCTTTACATAGCTTCAAGCTTCATGACACATTCTGTCCTTAATAATATGTGAATAGTGAGTGCTTATTGCTATGACTACTTTATATTAGGCAACTATTGACTACAGATTTAAAGTGCACTGCAAAAGTACTTCATGCCATGTTTCCATTTATATTATGCTAAAAAAGTAAATATGTTAAGGATGACCCAAGAACAGACTTGCAGGAGGAGCCTGTATAACAGAAGATATTTTGTACTTCTCTGACACCCACATGACACATTTAATACACTGCCAGCAATATAAATCACACAGACAGCCTTTTCAAGATAACAGAGAAGTATTACTATTCTCTTAAAGCTGTACTTTTTTTGGGTGATAGCACTTGCTACTTTATGCAGCAGTCAACAGAATCCTGTATCAAAATAGATTATTGTGTAAGCAGAAAGCAAACATGCAAGTTTTCAATTGCAAAACTGCTTCAGCTGCAGTACAGACACAACAGTACTTGCTTTCAATAGCTAAGGGGAAAAAAAAAGATTGAAAGGCATACCAGTCAAATTGCTGTAACTTCCAATCCAATAGAACAACAGCAAACTGCCCAAAGGAAATGCCCAAAATATTTGATCTGAGCCATGTTGAAGGACAGTGTGTTGCATATTGGGAACTCTTAATCTTAACAATCATGAATGAGTTTTAAAAGAATTAAAAATCCATCACTACTGTTAAAGATATCTTGCCTAGAAAAAAAATTTAGGCACTGGTATTTTTTAGAATATATTGTATCTGTATATATTTAACAATTCCTTGTGAAATTAATTCCTTTAACAATATCCTGACAATCTAAATTGTAAATAAATGTTAATTTTCATACATGCATAATATATTACTACATTCTATTCTTGTTTATATATTTTATGCATTATATATAAATTTCACATAAAATATGTATTTGTATTGTATTTTGGGGTATGTGTTAAATTGAATTCTAAGAGCAGCATAATAAAAAAAATTAGTTTGACTAATCTTTAAAGTAACTTTCTGTTAATCTTTTTGTTATGACATAACATTTTTTTATTATTTTTGAATGGAAAGTAAAGCTGTGCATTGTTGCTGTTAAACATTAATAGCAACACTTAAAAAACAGTAAAAATAGACCTTGAAGTTATGTGCAACATGTAATTACACATTCAGTAGCCCAGTTTGTAGTGTACTTTTGTACAACATGTTCGTGATTGATCAAAAAAGAACAGGTATGCTGGTTCTAAAGCTAGCACGAGGACTGCAGTGAAATGCCTTAGCAAGCCTTCCTCTGATCACATTACAGCAAAGTATACAGCTTGTGCTTCATTTCAGTCATGTCAGTCATTCCAGTGCAGTGCCATCAAAATCAAGGTTATACAAACCATGTAAGACAAGCCATGGCCACAGTTGTTTGGTTATTTTTTTGGGTGATTAGTGACACCATAAATTATCAGAAAATACGTCCTGTACTAATTGATGATTGCACAATGTGAACAATCAGGGATACTCTTAGGTGGGATTAATTTTGCATCAAAAGATGTTATATAATAAGACTACTAAAATATTAATATACATTCTCAGAGACACAAAATTCTGTTCTTATATGAAATTAGCTTTTCCTAAGCAGAAATAGATATTAGCTAGTCTTACTAAATCCCCTAAAAGTTGAAGTGCCTATCAGCTTCTGTTTAATGTCCATGAAATGGTGAGAAGCACAAGTTAGGTTTTACTTATGAAGCTAGAAATGGC
The DNA here is from genome assembly GCF_000738735.6 of Corvus cornix cornix. Classification (NCBI taxonomy): domain Eukaryota; kingdom Metazoa; phylum Chordata; class Aves; order Passeriformes; family Corvidae; genus Corvus; species Corvus cornix. The sequence continues at coordinate 19,374,330 of NC_046333.1, read as the reverse complement.
ACTACAGTAAATGACACATTTCAGACTAGTTCTGTTGAAGGGGAAAATTCAGAAAAACATTTAACTTTTAAGCATCTGCTGAAGGTATTGCCTAAGCTTTACTGGAATACATGCTTGAATTTCATTGCTGTGATTTACATCTTAACTGCCTTAAGCACTAAAGGTCTGAGCAGGTAAAGCAGCTGTTTTTAACTGTTTAAAGGCTGAGTAGTTTTTTCCTTTTTCACAACAGGAAAAAAGGAAACCTTTTACCCTCATCTTCATCCAGCTCACACCCCTAGACGTCCTCATTTCAACCAGCAGCCCCCTGTCGCTTTATGTGCACCTCGTGTGCACCCTGCATGTGGAAGACAGAAAGGACTACCTGAGTTGTGTCCTTGCATGCCTTGTGAAACCTAACACAAATGTTGCTCTCCAGCTTCTCTAAAGGACTCCTCTTGCCCAGTCACTGGCCTCAAAAAACCCCTTCTTTCCCTTCCCTCTTTTCCTTCCCTATAACCACCTCTCGCCATTGTGCACACACATCTCTTCTCTTGACATAGCCCCAGAGCTGCAACCATCAAACCCCTGAGTCTCTTCTCCCACCAGAGGAAGAAGCAGGGTGCTTACACAGGGCTACTGCTCACACCAAGACCAGCATAGAGAGGGAACAAAGCAAGGGAAATGAGAGCAGCTACAGCTCCAGCATGATCCATGATTTTCTCCTTTCCCCCTCACTAAAAATAATGTGATACAATTTAACTAGCAAAAAAGAGAAAAGCCCAGCTACAAAAGAAGCTAAATCTTCTTCAGGCTTGAAAACAATACTACATTTGTGCTAAGCTTTTTTTTAGTTTTACAGGTGGAAATTAAAATTAATAATTCCTGGAACTGACAGATATCCATACAGATAGTCTCCCTTGGATAATATACTTTGATCCCAGCACTCTGTAAAGGAGTTTGGTGAAAAAAACTAGATATTCTACATTAATTTTTTAACTTGTTACAACCATTTAGAGAGCTTATATAGCCCCTCATATAAGAATATCCTTGTTAGATGCTTGATCCATAATGAAACTATTGGGTGGGCAGACACTAGTTGAGGTTCAGTTTAAATGTGGGAACTGAGGCAGAATACAAGTCTGGATCTCCCTTCCCTCTCCAGCTGTAAGGATATAGGTTTATGCAGTGTAACACAATAATTCAGACCATTTTATCCAAGCAAGTAAAGGCAAATATCCTGCCTGAGATGAGTGAAAATTTCAGTCTCCCTGCACCAATCTGGTGACCAGATCATGCTGAACTTCCCCTCATAGGAGGATGAAACATTGTCCACATGTATGTTCACAAATAAGGGCAGGAAAATTACCTGCATTTGTCTCAGAATGGTGAGATGTGAGTACCTAGACTATATTACTCTTCTGGTGGGAAGAAGTGAGAGGCAAAACAAAACAGCTGTCAACCCCATATCTACTCATTTTCCAGAAAAGTACATAGGCAAAGGCAAGCTCTGTACACTCTCCAAAAGTTCTCTTGAAAATACACACTTTTAGAGTGAATGTGAGATTCACTGCCAGAGAATCAGAGGCAAGAGATTGCTGCATAGGGATGTTGATTTCTGGTTCTTATCCATCATGCAATTTCATGACTAATCCCTTGAAAGAAAATGCCTTCTTCATGACCTGAAGAAATGTCTTTCAGAAGCCAGGATCAGACATCAAGACTCAGTCCCCATCAGAGATTTGAAGGAAGTTATTTTATGATCCAAAATCAGATCTATGAAGGGGCTTTCATGCTATGAACGCAAATTTAAAGATATGGCTTTGCAGGTGTGTGGCTAAGAGCTAGAAAGCTCTGGGAAGGCAGACTCAGGACTTGTCACCAAAACATTTGCTTCTTCTGAGTGTGCTGCCTGGTGGAAAGCATCTTCCTCTGGAACTGGCTTACTTTGTTTACTTTATAGGGAGACTTGGTTGGTGACCTCCCCCACACCTTCCCCAGAGCAGTGCCTTATTCGCAGCATACCCTGCTCCACTGGGACACTGCTTGTGAGTCTGCACCATAGGGATTTGCCCAAGCCCACTGTTTCCAGGCTCGTGATTGATAAGCTTTGCCTCCCATTTTCAAGTGGTCACAGGTCCTGATGGAGCTGACCATGTGCTTGGGACCAAACGTGCCACACGGTGAAGTAGTGAACACGGTGCTTTGCTCTGGCTCCTTTGTGTCCAGTGCCTGCTGAAGACCACAAACCAGTAAGAGACCACTTCCCTTTGGTTCTCCTGGTTAATCAAACTGATGTCCCCAGTTAATGTCATCAGTAATACAGCTGAAAAAAGACTTAGCTTAGTAATAATAAATGACAAAGAATTTACTTTTCCTCCCAAAGCTTTGAAACCGAAAGATGCAAGTGTTGCTTGAATAAATAACAAGTAGCCTATGAAAGGATGCTGCCAACTGGACATAAGAATCCAGACAATGCAATGTATACTGTCTGTGCCTTTCCCGTTATCAGAGACGGGATGTGCAGAGTGCCTTACAATGCAGGGTTAATTGAACCTATTGTAGAGAATCCACCAAATTCTGGAGTGTTTGTGTCTGCAGAGATTAAAGTTCTGTCTATCCTCACAGCAGACAAAACTATATTTGGCATCTGGAGATATATTTTTAAAATTCAATTTGAGATACTGTTCCAGCAGTATTTCTAATAGATTATTACAGTATATAAAAGTTGACTTTATTTACCTTCAGTCCTGGGCATTCAGACTTGTTTTTTCTCTTTTATTCTTGTGCTGCACATTATTTAATAAAGGGGAAGGAGGGAATTGGAATATAGTTACATGTTATTGTATAAGGAACAATGTTCGGCACAGGTTTTCTACTCTATAGTTCCCACCAAATGTTATATTTTGGGTCCTCCATGTACCCAGAATAGAGATGGTTTGTCTCATTGAAAAGTATTTTCTCCTTGTTATGTTTCTCAACTTGGCATACAAATACATAAGAACTTGTACAGATAAACACAAATTTGCATGTGCTTTATACATTTTAAAATGCAATTACTTTCCTGACAGCTTTTTTAATACATGATCAATGCAGAGCCAAGATCTGAGGAAATTGTTTGGTTTTTCATAACCACAGCAATCAATCAAAAAGTAGAATGAGATCTTTTAGCACTGATATTTCTGAGCAATGGTAAAAAAAAAAATAAAAATACTTCAGGTTTTCTTAACAAATATCTTTACCACACCATTCTCCCCAAACCTCAAACACACTTCTTTGTGAGCTGCAAATGTAGGAAAATTTGATTTCAAGAAATGACTACTGAGACCAGTACCAATGCAGATCAATCACATCATGCCACTTTAAACTCTGTTCCTGCTAACTTAACAATTTTGGGCACAGGCTGATCTTTATGCAGAATATAATTGAGCTGATAAAACTTTTCAGCCAGCTTTAATCTGACAATTAGAAACTTCTTGCCCCAGTCACACCAGCTGGAACTACCAAAGACCATGATGAACCATGTACACTTCACAGTGCAGCAATGAACATATTAATAACACCCCAGTTCACTCTCCTCCTGCTTTTTCCTCTACCAAGCAGTTAATGAGGGGCAGATGCTATAAAAGACCAAAAATCAGCTTGTGCAAAGGTGATGGATGGTGATACCACAGCTGCCTCTAGAGCTGCTGGAGCAGCTTGGTGTGGAGAGGGGCCCTGCCCATGGCAGGAGGCATCAGCAGGCTAACACAGGTTGCAGCCTGAAAGAGAGGCTGAACTGGTGCCTGGATTTCCCTGCAAAAGGGGAGTAGTGGCTCTGAGATTAAGGGACTGATAACACAGGACTAATCTCTGTCTGGTTGTAAGTTACCTAGAGGTGGGTGATATATGCTGCATGTAGGAGAACTGAGGAGTTGCTGTGCAGACACTATGGGACATGCCTTAGGCACAGATATTGGCTTTTGGTAATATCCTGAGATTTTAAGAACTTGTATGATCAGATTGTAATGGGGCTTTTAATGTTATTAATTTTAAGAATAAATTTTTCAATTCATTTCTTCTTCTATTTCATCTCAGAACACTTTCTTCAACTCCCCCTTTACCAAGAGAAAGCCAGTTCTGTAGTGTCACACTGTGCTGGTCCCCAGAGCTAGGCCGAATTCTGCCATCAGTGGTAGCAATAAAGCAATTAGGGAATCACAGCCCTAGGGAGGAATCACCTGAAATAAGAGGAACAGAAGCTTGCCTTTTGTTTCTGTGGTGACGTTTGGTTTTACTTGACTAGCTTTTATGGTAGGGTTTACATTTTTTTGGCTGTTGTATAATAAAACACTTTTACTGTGGTTGGTTTAATTTTCAAAGCTTTAAAAAAAATCAATTTGTTCCTTTGCACTCAGTTTATTTGAGTTGAAAACCATAATGTGCTATTACTTCAGGGTCACTGCTTAACTTCTGTTGACCCTCTCGCCCATGAATTCCTGGAGTTTATTGTTACAATCTATTTCCTGGATTATTTATGTATAAACTTACTTTTCTTGTTCTTAAAGAACCACTATCCAAGTCTTCGGAACAATGATTAATTTTAGGGCAAAAGCAATTTGCTAAATGCAGGAACACAAAATCCATGAAACAATTCTTATGAATATCTAGGTTCTCCTCTTTGTACTGAAGAGATTTTGAGAGGGTTGTGACAGATGTGAATGTTTCAGACACCACAATGTACAACAGGGAAAGAAAAAAACACAGTGCATAGAGCTAATAGGACACATTAACAAATACGATTCTGTCCTTTGGGTCAATTGAGTTAAACACCTGCTACTGTATATCACAGCTTCTTTAAGCAGGAGAAGACAAAGAAGAATAAAACAAAATCCTTATTAGGCTTTTGGTAAACTCTGAAAAATTACCAGGTTGTTGGTTTTTTTTTTTGGTTGGTTGGTTGTTTTGGGGTTTTTTGTGGGTTTTTTTTGGTTTCTTGTTGTTGTTGTTTTGTGGGGGGTTTTTTTGTTAGGTGTTTTTTGGGGGGGTTGTTGTTGTTGTTTGTTTTGTTGGGTTTTTTTATGGGGAGTATTTTACTAGCTACTTAAAGTACTGTGAGTTGACTGGAGAGCAGCATTAGACGCAAACCAGGATTCTTTTCGTAACTCCAGGAAATGGTTGACCAGTGAGTTACACCTTTACAGGCAGGCATCAGCAGAGCTGAGGACAGAACATTACCCTGATTATCTCTGTTGTTAAATGCTGGTATCTACATTCTTTGACAGAGTTACATATTATTATAGTGACTCCAAGGAAACCAAGTAATAAGGTTTCTGTTTGAGTATGTATATATTCACATAAGTAATCTCTTACATCAGGCTAAAAGCATCTAATTCCTCACCAACAAGAAGCTGTTTTGTATAAAGACTTCTAATACCTCACTCCCGCTTGAAAAATAATTTTTTTTATATCAATGCAATCTATGTAATGGATAAGATGCCAGTGTTTCCTTTACTGTTGTTACCCAGTTTGGATGCTCTGTAGCAATATTTCTTATGATGCTGGTATCTCTGTGTTTCACAGGTTATAGCAATATAATGGTGCAACATTAGTCACACCAATGACTCTCACTCTACTTATCAAAGCAGCCTTTAGATAACTTCCAGATGAGACACGACAGTGGGTAATCCATTATCGTCTTTGCTGGTTCTTTTGTCTTCTGAACAAAGGATTTGATACAAATTGTTAAACTGATTCCAGCACGTAGCAGTTAGGACTAGCATTTTGAAAATGTATTTTCCATACTTAAATTAAACGAATGAGCTTCTACTTGCTTTAGGGAGAGAGGGCAATGTGTGGAACCTGAGATGAATAATGACCTGATTTAGTAGAATAAAATTGCTGTAGGGAGAGATAATAGGAGGTAACAAATAAAAGCTCCAAAGCAAGGAAGCTGAATACTACTTGAGGAAGGTGGGGGGAAATGTTTGAATACTCTTGCTCTTTGTGAGAATATCATAGAAGAAAAGAAAAGAAAAATAAAATCAAGACTTCCTCAGCACATGACTTGTAGATGAGAGACCACAGGACACCCTGATTCTGAAGTGTGGGAATAGCACCATCTATTGCAGGGCTGTCCTTACCTTGTATCAGACCTCACAGCCCCCCCTGCCTGGCACTCACTACAGCTTGGTAAGGTAAGGACAGGGTATTTTCTTGAATTAAGAGGGGGCAATCTGCTTTCCTAGTGGCTTGGACAAAGCCAGTGATAAGGCAGGAACTGAGCCTACTTCTTCTGAATGAGAAGCTCATGCTGTAACTTCTGGCTCTGTTTCCTCTCCTACTAAGAAGTGTCATCTGCTTGAGAACCTTGATAAATCAGGCTAATGAGACCACCTATAACTATATTTTTTTCTATTAATCCAAGGCAATGTATTTACCCTTAACTTTCCATTTTTCAGTTATGGTGTCTTTCAATTACAATTGCATCACATTTTGCAAGCATTAGAAAAACTGTGAACGTTTGTATTAGGAAAACATGTTTTCTAGAGTTGCATGTAGAAAGTAAAACAAAGGAAATTTATGGAGTAGTAGAAAGTAAGGGAGGGTATATATACTAAAACTTATTCAAATCCAACTTTAAAGCTTGGAAAATAGCTGCAGTTCTAGAAAGAAATACAAAATTTCAACAATTTTTTTCCTTATTTTGTTGCAATATGAAAAATTCAAGCATTTTTCATGTCTTGAAAATGCAGTTCAGTAGATGAGAAAAGCAGTAAAAGCATCATGTTAGAACATCTCCCTCTTTGAAAATCAGTATCTGTCTACAAACCACAACTGTCAAAAAGTAAGAAAGGGACTTAGAAACATCACATCCATGCTTCCATGTGTCCTTTATATGGACTGCTCTTAATTTTCTTGCCTTTTTTTATGTGACTGCCAAAACAAAAGTTGGATTTAAGTGGGTGTTCCTGATAGATAGTGTACATAACCTAAGAGGGTACTAACTAAAACCTGAACCAAGTTCAAATGGGAAAAAATTAGCTCACAACTCTCTTGCTACCAGAGAATCCTGGTCTCACATTTTCCAGCAGGCAGAGGTGTATGTACATGTGCACACACACACCCCCACACACCTTGTAAGCCCCTACCCTCCCTTTTCCCTCACAAATCAGTTGTCTAAAACCCTCCAAGTAATGCCAGCTGATATAATTATTTTTCATCTGATTGTTTTCAACAAAATAAAGGTAGTGTAACATGTTAGACTTTGCTCATGTTCATGAAAATATGAATGAAATGAAAAAATGAAAAAGAGTAGCAGTCCAATAAGATGGTGGCTGTGGTTCTGTTGAAGCTGTGATCCTGTAGAAAAAGGGTCTGCTCTTCCTCAGGTCCAGTGGTGGCTGTTTAGCTCCTGTCCTCTGGAAATCCAGTGGAAAGCTTTTCTCTGGTGTTCAGAATCTCAGATTATATCCAGGATGGGATGCTTGGTTCCTCCCTCTGGGTGGAGCATCTCACAATGGGGTAATGAGTCATGAGGCCAAGTGTTGATGGGCTCATTAACAGAAGATGGTCCGGAGGGAGTTATCTATGAGTCATGCAGCAGGACAATGATGGGCCATTAACAGAAAGATAGTCTGGTGGGAGGAGGCAAGGAAACACTGCCCCACCTGATTTCAATGGCTCATGAGGATGGCAATAGAATACACTGCAACCCAGGACACAGGTTTTTAAAGGCTGGATATTATTAAGGAAACAGCTATTTTCTAATTGTTAACTGCATAACCATTTTACCTGCTGAAAGACTCCAGGCAAGTCTGTAATTCTCAGAGGGGTGTTCTGGAGGAGGGTTTGAAATCCAGCCATATGTTGCCACTGTATTCCAGATACTCAAAAGTTTTCAACTGACTTAACTCTCTTGGGCATCCAAGTATTTCAGTTCACAAAATCTGAAGACTGTGCTCAGATGTCTTAACTAAATAAAAGTGTTTTGCCTGTTGTCAGGGTGGACCTCTAAAATTGATTTCCATGTGGAGTTTTTCTTCAGCCATACAAGAAAGTAAAAATATTCTACAATTGTTGTTGTGAACTAGTACAGACAAAAAATAAAAATAAAAAAAAAAATCAGGAGGCCAAAGTCAGTTGCATATGTTTGGGGATTTTTTCTCCCTAGACTACAACTTGCTCTTATTTTATACACACTGGCTCAGTTTTCTAACTTGGCTAAATGACTTTGCAGGTTGAACCCAGAGTGTGATGTGACTAACTCTAGCCAAGGACATCTCCTTGTGGTCCTGCACATTTAACTCTTCAGACCAATGTAACCACACTTACAAGGAATTTAGATGAATGGGGAATGTAGGATTTCCTATTTGTGTTTCAATGACTGAAAGAAAGAGTATTAGCTACATGCATTGGAATGAGTCACAGTTAGTGTTGAACAAAATTCTGAATTTAGAAAAATATGCTGCTCTATGATTACCTTTTCTAAACAAACTAACAAACAAACAAAAAATACAGATGCATCCAAAATCTCAAATTACAATTAAAAAAAAAAAAAAAAAGCCGTTAGTCTTCTTTTTATCCTGGTTTTGGCTGGGACAGAATTAGTTTTCTTTTTAGTAGCTGGTACAGTGCTGTGGTTTTTTTAATTTCATATGAAAATAATGTAGATAACACATTAATGTTTTAGCTGTTGTTAAGTAGTGCTTACCCTAAATCAAGGACTTTTCAGTGTCTCATGTTTGCTAGTGAGGATGGGCACAAAAAGCTGTGAGGGAGCACAGCCATGACAGCTGTCCTGGACTTGCCAAAGGGATATTCCACATCACAGGACATCATGTATATGAACTGGGAGAGTTGTCTGGGAGGAGCTGGTCTCTGTTTAGGGATGGACTGGGTATTGGTGAGCAATTGTAGTGAGCATCCCTTGTTTCTCCTGGATTCTATTTTCTATTATTCTCTCTCCCTCACTTTACCATTACTATTATTATTATTGTTGTTGTTGTAGTTATTATTATTATTGTCATTGTTATTATCATCATCATCATTATTGTTTCAATTATTAAAGTGTTCTTATATCAACCCATGAGGTTTACCTTTTCTTTCTGATTCTTCTCCCCTTCAGGAATGTGTTAGGGGCAGTCAATGAGTGGCTGTGTGGTACTTAATTACCAACTGGGATTAAAACACAACACTTTGAAAAACATGTGGACAAAACTGCTACTGTCAAACCTCTAAAAATTCACTTGAATGATAGAGTGTAAATCTCTCAAGTATATTCGACATAAACTTATTTACAGAGCCTACAGTTTATAGCTTTCTTGCTTCAAAACACTATTCTTCATGAGCAAAAAAAAAAAGAAACAAGGGAAATGCAATTAAAAAAAAAGGCAGAAAGAAGTGGATGATGGATTATAAAGCAAAGAAGTTTATTTTTCAGAACATATTTTGACTTGTGACACTGATTGACCTGCATCTTTTAGATACATTCCATTACATGTGGAAATTTATAGCTGCAAAAATACCTAATAAGATTAGGATAAAATCCTCAGACTGCGTGCAAAGGTATTAGCTTTATAGAATTCTTGGTTTATTACTGAAAGGAACATAAGGGAATTGTTTGTTTTGCATCATCTGCTTATTTGATATTGCTAAAGAGCTAGTTGTTGCCAGCACAGCAGCATGGTTGGAGGAGAAACTGTGAGTTATGATTTCATGAATTAAACAGATTTCAGTTAACATTATCATGTGTCATCTGCCCTTAAAAATTCACTAAGTGCTTCCAAATTTAAAATTTATCCTCCTTTTCCTTTTGTTTGCTAGCATTCAAACATTGCCAGCTTTAGATGCTATTTTCAGTTTAGAAAACCTTTGGTTTAAAATCTTCATATACACAGTATGTCTTCTGTATGTAGGATTCATTTTGCACTAGAAATTAAAAAAAACTAATTCTTCTTGATGTTAGCAGAGCAACTTTGGCAGCTGCAGCTGGGAAACTCAGATCAGACTTCATGGTGAATCAAAAAACTGAGATCTCAGAAAAATTTATATTTACTGAGTAGATAGATCTAACTTGTATGTTTTTACTACCTACTTATTTTTGAAATCCACTCTGAACTGGTGACATGACCATACTGGAAACATCTTTGAAGACTTATTTCTTCATTATTTTGTGAATGAAATAAATGCGACGAACTGAAATTGTAACCAAGCATTAAAAATACATGCAGAAAATCATCCGCAAAAAGAAGAACTCCTGTTGATTTAATGACATTTCATTTAGTGGCATCTTACAAACACTACTGGGAAACTGATTTTTCGGATCACATGAAATAAGACTGTTCAAAATGAATGTTAGGAGACAGAGGAGCTGACAAAGTAGTCCACAAAACCTTCCTGAATCAAGCTTAAGATCACATTTTGGCAATAGTAACCTCAGCTTTTCACATGAGCAGGTATTTTGACCTGGACAAGTAAGTACAAGAATAAAGCAGCATACCATGGTATGGGTTTTCCTGAATATATCAACAGCTTGCCATTGAAAAAGGTTTAAAATATTTACAGTTTACATTTACTTAGAGCTTTGTTTAAAAATTTGTATTGAATTGAATACATTTTGAGATTCCCAAACTTTTCTGAGGTCTCTAGCATCCAAAGAGTTTGTTCTGTGATTCTGTATTGGCAATTCTATCTTGTTAGGCTTCCCAGAGGAAAAAGCTCTTCTGATTTATCAGAAGCACCTGAGATAATTTTAAATGCCACAACAGATTAACAAAAAAATCAGAAGTTTTACTCTACCGAAAGGAAAAGTTTTAGGTTCTTAATTACAAAACTAGAAAACACCTAATACAGTCCTGACTCACATTACCAGAAATTTCTTCCTTACCTGCTTCAGTGACGTGGTTGACGTGAGGCAGACCTGGCACATTAACATCTCCAGTTTCCATGGCTGGCTTTGCTTGGAGAAACTGCTGAATTGATATCTATTTTGAGGATGCTGACTAATGTGGAATCTCCTTCCCTTCTCTTCTCATATCTCTTTTCCTAAGTCTATTGTCTTGTAAAACTAAGATTGCTCTTCATCCATTATAACTATGATAACTCAGTTTTCTCTTCCCCTGTTCAATACATGGCATAAAGTAAATCAGTCCTGTTGGACACTTCCTGGCCTTGTCTCTGGGATTTAATGTGTTCTTCAATGAGCATTAATTAAATAGGCTTTCTGTAAGTGTTAACATTTATAAGACTCTTAAATGATAAGTATTAGCTGTAAATGTATGTTATCAAAATCCTTAATCTCTAGGTCCATGCTAAAGTCTACATAAGGACCATCTGACCTAGAACATCTCTCAGATTTATTACTGTTAACGAAAGCAGGTTTTTATCCCGACCACCTTATCATCCTGCATCTTTCAATAGCATTAGACACTTACAGCTTCATGAAACAAAGCAGTGTAAATAGGTTCATCCTGAAGTAAACATGGTAAGCGTGTTGAATTGTTGCAGTTGAGTTTAAAAGAGGATGTAATAATCTCTTTTCCACTGTCTAGACATTTGAAAGGGTTGTCAGGACTACAGCTACAGCTTACCAAGCATCTGCTTTTGCTCTGCAGGGAGAGCTAAATCTTTGAGATCAAAGTCTCACAATAAACACTTATCTGGGGTGGATTTCTGACATGAAAAATCATCAAATAAGTGCTACCCTTCACTGGAAGGTTGCTTACCATTTCTCATTAGGCACACAGCCAGGCTTCATGGTGTATGTGGAAACCACAAAAAAGCATATCTTAATGTTTATATAGGGGCTAAGGTGTTCAAGGGTAGTTTGGACCAATGTCCAGGGGAAAATTACAGGGAAGTCTTACTGGAGAGAGGGGTGGCAGCTGTCAGAGAGCAGAACTTACTGCTTGGGGCAAGCCTGTTGCCTGGCAGATGGATATACCTACCTTTGGCTAAATAATTCTTATGTCTCTTAGAGACAGGAATCACTACAGAAACCTTTTCAATATGTGATATACAAGCAAGGACCACTTCAAAATAAGATAAAAGGAGACATTCCTCTGCTTTAGCATCCAACTGCTCCTGGAAAGTTCTTCCCTTGCTAAAGATTTCCCTGGCAAAGGAAGTATTGCCACAGCAGCTGAAAGGAAGTAAACTTGCTAGGTTATGCTTTTCACTGAAGATATATCCCCTCCTTAAGCCTGCTATCAGCACAAGTCACAGTGGCATTTTGCACATCAGCTGTGCATTCCTACACACTGAATGTTTATAATGCATTTTAAGATCCATCACAACACACATGAAATGTGCTAAGGTGAAACTAAGACAACACAGCTTCTAAGTAACTGTATCTCTTATTTCTTCATAGCCAGATCAGCTCTGTACAGAATGTGATTCAGTTCAGTTCAATGGAACCACTGTTAAAAAGAGTGCTTCTGACAGACTCCATTTCCTGCCTGCACAGGCTGTGGTCTCTGTGGTCAGTTTAACTGGCCATTTCCTTGCTTGCCCACCTCAGTGTGGTCCTAGAATCTGTGTGCTGGGGATGCAGGCTGCTGGCACTCTTCTGAAGCGAGTTTCAGGGTTTATGGTTCGTCAGATATGACAGCCTGGAGACATCAGCCCATATAGCAGGGAGGAAGCCAAAGTTCTGTACTGCTTAGTCTTCACATTTAAGGGAGTCAGTTATTCGACAGTGTTATTTCTTTCAAGTGTTGAATTGAAGAAAAAGCATCATTCATATCTGAGCTGCACTTTAGACATGTTGCACAGTCTTGATGCCCATAATGGACCAAGCTGGGGCAATCCTGGTCACAAACTGCTAAAGCAATCTGTGGTTTGACGTGCAAGCAAGTTTGGAAAGACAAACAGGCAACAAACTGCGGGATGTGCAGCAGATTGTTATGCTGCTCGGGCCAGTGCACAAAAATGTGGTAGTTGCTTTCACTACTTAACTCCCAAACTTTGCCTACTTGTTGCAGCTGCACCTTTCCCCCACCCCCACAACCACTATTAACACCAGGCATTGACCCTCTACAGGTCAGTGTCACAGCTACTCCTGTGTCAGTTGTCTCGGCTAAGCACTTGTTAAAATCATTCTAGCATTAAAGTTTGCCCAGTCTTGCTGACCTAAAACCTAATCCCAACCCAATTACTTTTCGTAACACTAGTCCTAACCCTAGACTGCCTTCCCCTGCTGTGCTCAGCAGCAGATTTCTTTCTTTGGTCTCAAATGATTAAAAAAGCTAACTCTACTCACAACTGTATGGGCCATAGCAATTGCTCAGGCCCTCCTACCAGCTCTGGATCATGAGTAAGAAAGGACTTAGTGGAGAATCGGCATGCTTCTGCAGATTCTAATAAAGGTTGCTTTCTTGGAAAATGTGGCCACTGAAAAGCTATGTTTGAGGTTGATTTGGTTTTAATTGTAGCTGAAAATTTTTGTTCTTAGCTTTCGTGACTACTTCAGTGACTACTGGTACCACCACGCCCACCAAGGAATGTGTCCTTTCTAAACATTTTCCTGTGCTGAGCCCCACTACCTTGGCTGAATGAGAACTAACGACTTGTTTTGCCACCTTTCCTGTCCTCAGGGCATCCCACTTTCCCTGTAGCCATCCACAAAAAAAGGCTTGGGTCCTGTGCTGCATGTATGGTTCATCACACAAAAGTCTGCATCCATACATAAATAAAGTTTCCATCACAGCAATAGAGAAATGTCACTGACAAAATTGGTTTTTTTCTTCTCTCACTTTCATTTCCATGCTTGCTTTCTCTTCTGTGTCACACTTTAGCCTCTTTCAGTTCTCCTATGGGTTTAATTTAGCCTGCTGACCAGTGCTATACTGAAATATTAACTTCTCTGTTAAACCTGGCCCTGCCACAAGAGTTCAGGAAACCTTCTAGTTCCTCCAGTCCTGGGTCCACAGCCATCACTGTACTGGACATAAGTTGAGTAAGGGTCACAGCCACAGCCTTTGCTGGAGTTGCAGGGATGGGGTGTGTGACTTGAAACTCCCAAGTGATTTTGGGATTTTCTGCCTTGTGGATGTTGAGTAACATCCTTGTAGCTCCCAATCACAAACAGGTGAAGGCATTGTTTGGTGCACCATTGCTTCTGCCTCTGTCAGTGTTGTTGCAAAGGCAGATGCATTGAAAGAATAAGTTTGAAGCATCTTGAGTTCAAATAGTTGAACTTTTTTGGTTTCTCATTCTGGAAGTATGTTCCATTTCTAAAACAATTCCATTCTTTTAAAATAATTTCAGAGTTCAAATAAATATCAAAACTGTTTTGGAATAAACTTTTTGTTTAACCTCAAACTCTATTATTTTTTCATGCTGCTTTGCTTGCTGAAATGTTCCTCTTTAATTTTTCCCCTCCTCAAATTTCCAGTGAACCACTTTATCACTGTGTGAGATAATGAGACTGAGTTCCACTTTCCACATCACAAAGTGTCTACCACTCCATGAATCTGAACTCTCTTTACCCCAAAAGAAATTCTCCCTAACCATGCGTCGTGGCAGAGGCGAAAGGCAGTACATGTGGGAGTTTTGCAGTCCTGCTGTCTTAGAGATAAGCAGAAAGCTCCACTGAACAAAGCTGCACTGGCATTAACCACACAGCTCTTAGAGCCACAGTATGGACAGATTCTAATTAGGCACAATTATGCAAACTCATGTATTTGCATACAGCACCTCGCAGAGAGTTACAGGGAACCTAGCAGAAGCCTTCTGCATGTGACTCAGTCAGAAAGGGAACCTCAGTGCTTTCCCCAGAAAATTAAGCTGACTGACTGGTGAGACTCAAGGCTCACCCAGCCAGGGGAAGAGGGAAAGAAACAAAGGCTTGTTTAAAAGTGCAGTGCAGCTTCTCTGGAAAGTTACTGTATTTCCCTGTTTAACAAGGAAGCTGCCTCTCTGCCTCATGCTTAACATCTGAGTTTTGCAGTGCCCTTTAGTGATTCGACTAAAATGCTGTGCTCCTCCTTTGAACTGGCAAAGTCAAAGGCAGCTGCCAGCTGGGCAGCACTCTAAGTTCACAGCTCTAACACCTCCTTTTGACAATACTAAATCTAATGCCTCAGCCAAATCCCCAATAGCTACACAAATCACCTTCTTGAGCTGTAACCAATGCAGAGCTCCAAAGGGAGGGAGGTGAATCTCAGTGGCAAACTCACCCTCGGAGATTAAAAGCTATGTGCAGCTTCAATATGTGATACTCATAACATCAAGCTGTGGACTACCTGCTCCATAAGGGTCCCACAATCAATTTTGTCCCTGTGGGGACTAATCCTGGCAGATCAAGTATTATTTATGGCTCCAAAATGATCTAAATCTTTTTCCCTCTGCAGTTGGGAAAGTAGGTTATTTGTTAGGCACTACTCAGTTACAACAGAAAATATCGATGGTTGCAGTGTGTTTATTAATATGCAGACACCATCCCTTACAGAATAACAGCAAGTGCAAGTTCACCAAACAGGAAAACGCACTTTTCTTTTTTCTTGGAAGAGAATACAGATATATTCTCCCCTCTCTCAGGAATGCTGCAATTATCCCTACCAGCTTCTTTTTCCCAAATTAAGCAGAGATATCCTCCCCTGACTTCTCAAATGCAAAAGCAGTTCTTGTTCCAGCCCAGTATTGGATGCTTACAGGAGTGCAGTTGAGAGGTGCCTCTCTTATATCTACCAAAGCAGAATAGCTAGCAACATGTTAAAAAAAAGAAAGAAATGTTAAAAACTCTGTTTTTCAGAATCAGTAATACAATAAGGCCAGAAATCATGTAGATCGAAAAGACTATGTTGATACACAAAAAAAAAAAAAAAGAAACACAACACCAAAAAAGCCCTTAAAAAGCCAAAAAAAAAAAAAGGCAAATTCTTAAGTGAATATGTAAGTGAGAGCAGGCACTTGCAAGCAGTATAATAGAACACAATGAACAGCGAGAATATTCCCACCTTTCTTTCCTGAGTGATTGATGTTATAAACAGGGATGGATTACATAGGAAGAGAAATTATAATGCCATATTCTTGACTGGTGAAAGTGGAAGTGTTCTCATTAATTTCTATGGAACCACTGCTTTTTATGCCACTGCAAGACATATAGCTAAGAGAGGTGAGATAATGTGCAAGGATGGCAAAGATAAAAGAGTAATGAAAACTTATCACAGGCACTGTGTTTCAAGTAAAAACAGCTCATCACTTCAGACAGCCTTCAAGAAGTTGTTCTTTCAGGTTTACTTGTGCTTTATAACAACAAATGCATAAACTTCTGTGCTATGAATGCCTTTCCAGCAATGACGTTGTATTAATCACTACATGTTTATTATTAGCTTTCATTTCATTTTTTAGTGCAATAAAAAGTTTTGCCTGTACTTTTACACACAATTCTACCAAGATAAGCTATGGCCTAATTATGTTTTGTAGTACAAGAAGCACAATGCATACAGCCTTCTTCAGAGAATGCAGTTTGGTTTTTTTTGTGGAGAACAAGATGTATTGAATGCTGTGACTCTCTGCTAACTTTGCAGCAGGCACACTGCAAAAACTGTCCCACAACTGCACAGAACACAGCAAATTAGGACTGTGGGACCTAGTATGTTGCTGACACTTTTATCTGCAGCTGCATGCTTCAGCTGTCTATTGCTAATCCTTTCCTTTCTTCAGCATGCAGTTTTTGTAGTATATCTATGAAGAATTTAAATCTGAAACTATAGGACTGAGAAGGAAAGAAAAAATGAAAAAAAAAATTATTTGTCCTCATTTAGGCTTCTCTATACTATACATAAGGGACTTGATGGACTATTACTTATTTTAGCAACATGTAAACTTTTTTCTCAAATCATTCAAATCTCTTGTATCTTAAGATTTACTATAACTTTACAATAACCTAATCTTTATTATTATTTTTTAAAAAGGACAAAAGAAGATGGAAACAGATTATGAAGGTTTTACAGATATAGTTCTTATTCTCAGCTAATAGTTTTGCTGAAAAACAACTGAAAAGAGTGGTCAGCCCTTCTTAAAGACTACCTCTCTACCACTTCCTGTAAAGGCCAAAAGCTCAACAACCCTCTCAGCAACTTCAATAAAACTTTGTGTAAACTGAGCAATCTGACCTACAGTCAAGAGAAAAAAATGATATTCCAACAGCATGAAGAAACCTGTCTTACACTTTAAGAAACAGCAATAGGTTTAATAATAACTTGACCAAATCTGCACAAAAGTCTGTGGCATAATGCAGACCACATGGTATACAAGGTAGTAACACTCCCTGAATCCCCACAGATTTCAACAAGGCCAGGATTTAATTCCTGATGCATAAAATTTCCAGCATTATTTTCTCTTATATAGAGAATATAGAATATATTTTCTGCAGTTATTTTTAGCAATACTTGGACTGCTTTTTTGCTTTGTTTTGTTAAAGGGTATGTGCAAAAAGCTTGAAACTAGAAAGGCCCACTATAAACTCAAATATAAACCTTACTTGTAATATTCTCCAGTATCATATTTCAATATACATTGAAAAGATTTAGTAAATTTCTGCTTATACTTTAAATATATTTCTTGAACCCACAGGTGTTATGCTTTGATTTCCACATAAACTCATCAATGATTAAAGAGCAAGACACTTACAATGGACCTGATGAATTCTTAATCTCAGGAACAGTGGTAAATTAAAGAAAAACACGGTCTTGTTACTGGTTGTTCTTTTGTGATTAAGTATTAGTTATCTGCTATGTTTGACATTCCATAGACCTATTTATTTGATTAATTTAATTGTCGTCCTAATTAATTTAATTATTTGGTAGCAAGTGCTGAGAGACTGGTGCATTCATGATCCTATACATGTTGCTCAGCTCATTACCAGCTCCACAGCTTGCTGAACTGGTAAAAAGCCGCCGCCCGGTCCCCGGTGCCCCTTTCGCTTGTCTGGGTTTGATTGATGTGCCCTCTGCTCGCTTCTGTCTCCGTGCCGTTGTTCACAGATTAATGTAGGGGATGGGATTATTCACGGTGCGTTTAATCAAGCACGTAGATAATTTTTTTTTTTGCAGGGGAGAACCCTATCAGTCATTGCACTTTTGAAGTGATGAGTGTACATAACTCTTTGGTGTGCGAAGAGAAATAGAAAACAAAAGGGAAAGCGTGGAGGGGTGTGTGTGTGTTCCTGTGTGTGTGTGTGTGTGTGTGTGTGTGTAGGGAGGCTGCTTTACCCGAAAGCACAGGGAAATTCTGGAGGGAAAGGGGGAGCAGGGAGCGGGATTTAGGGGGTTTGGGCGTTATTACAGTTGTCATCTGCGAAACTGACGCATGTTTACACAGCAACTTTTGAACAAGCAGGCGGCGTTGGGCCGGGCTCTCCCCGTCCCGCGGAGCGGCGGGGCTCGGAGCGGGCCCGGGGGTCTCCGTGCCGCCCGCCGTCCTCCCCCCGCACTCGCCGTGCAGCGGAGGCTGCCGGCGCTCGGGGCAGGACCCGCCCCGCTCGGGAGCCGCGCCGGGGCCAGGTGCCCGGACGGGCAGCGCCTCCCGGGACCGCCGTGCGGAGCGCGGCACCGCCGGCAGCGGCGGCAGACACGGTGCAGCCCCGGCGCCTGCGCCCCACCGCGCTCTGCGGAGGGGGCGGGGGGCAGAGCGAGGTGGCGGCCGGGACCCGGCCTCAGGCGAGCCCCCCGCCCGCACTTGCGCGGCGGGCGGCGGCGGCAGCGCGGCCGCGCTGCGGGCCGGGGCAGCGCCCGCCCCACGCGGCTGCCGTCGGCCCCGCACCAGCGCCGCCGGCCGCGGAAACCGCCCCGAGAGAGAAAGAGAACTTGTTCGTCCGTCCCTGCCTGCCTCCCCGCCGCCCGCGCATCCTCTCCCGCGGCGCATCCGCCCGCCCTCCGGGTCCTGCATCCCCCGGACTCGGGGCCGGTCCGCTGGCTCCGGCTGGAACGTTTCCCCGCTCGTTTTCCCCGGAGGGGTTTAGTCGGTAGCGGTACGCCGAGGAGAGGCTCCGTCCCTCAGGCACCCTGCCTCACCCTGCGGGGGAAGGGAGCTGGGTGGGGGCAAGCCAGGAAGGGAGGATCTCAGTGGCTCTCCTAAAATCTATCAGCAGGCTGCGAGGAGGGAAGAGTTTGGCACTTCGCAGCGAGGCTGGGCTTGTTTTCCCTAGCGGTGATGCCGCTGGACTGAGAGCGGCGCGGCCGCGCGAGTTAGGGGCACGGAGCTCCCCCCTCCTTCCAGCGCCCCCCAGACGCGGTCCAGCGCCTTCAGCCCCAGCGGCTCGTCCCTGCCGCCCCACTGTATGAGCGCTGCTCCGAGGACAGGGCGGCTCTGCGCCTGCTAGGGCTGCTCTCCGCCCCCCCCCGGACTTCCCCACCACCGACGAGGAGCGGCGCGCACCCCGCACCCGGAGAGTTGTCTCGGCAGGCTCCGTGCTATGGCGAGGCTGCGGAGGAGCAAACTAGCCGCTGGATTTCTATTACTTTTCCAGTGCCTGAGCGAGCGCTGCCAGCTCGCCGGCGGGGAGACGCCGAGGCAGAGCCGCGGTAAGCGAGGCCGGTACCTGCCGGGCGGGGCCGGCCCGGGTTCTCCGCGGAGCCCGGGGCAGCGCGGCCGGGGCGGGGTCGGGCCGGGGTCGGGGGCCGGACCGCCTTCGCAGCCCCCGCGGTGTGGGCTCCGCCGGCCGCTCCCCGGGCCGCGTACCCGGAGAGGGCAAGCGCCGTTCGGGGCTGGCTCCCCCTCCTCCCGAGAGAGGCCCGGGGTCCCGGCTTCCCATCCTTCCCTACCCTGGCTTCTCCGGAAAGAGCTCTCTATGACTTCATTTCTTATTTTATTGGGAATTCGGGACTTTCCTCCTTTAATGAATCTGCCCCGCGACCACCGGCAGCCGGTGCTGTTCCTTTCCCCAGCCCCTTCGCGGGGTCCCCGGAGCCTCCTTCCCAGCCATGTACGAGACGCGAGGGGCTCCGCTCGAGCGCCGGGAAGGGAGGGACGGCGCACCCGGAGTTCCCGGGCCAGGCGCCCCGGCAGCCTCCCCCGCCCGCCCTCCCGCGCCGGGGCCCCCCTGCTCTCTCAGCAGCGAGCCGTGGAGGGATGGCAAAGTTTCCCTGCAGATCCTGCCTGGGAGAGCTAGCGGGCACTCTGCTCCCCCGCGGAAGTCAGTAGCTTGCAGCCTTCCCTGGAAACTGGGCGTTGAGAGAAGGAGAAAGAAAAGGAAGAAGCCCCAGGGACTGTGGGACCTGTTCGTTAGAAGCGAGAGGCTCTGTTGACTAAGTTTTCTTGTGGAGTATCAGGGTCCTCTTGTCAGTCTTTCTCGGAGACACCTGTTAATGCGTGACACTCAGCACCTGTAGTGCTTTCTCTTGGGCTACTGTAACCCACAGCGTGGGGTTCCCTTTTGATCACTAAAGCCTTCTGTATCCTGCATTCCTGTGCTGTGGAGGGGAAAGCTGCTAAAGGAAATCTTGGCACATTTGCAGATAGTGAGAGAAGTCGTGGGGTTTGTGTGTCAGGGGACCTTTCTGCGGCAGCTTCTGGCTTACAGGTATTTTCAAAAGCTGTGCCTGTGTATTCGAAATACAAGCTAGATTATTATCAGATGGAACACGCCTACTGGCTTCCCTGGTGCGACAGAACTGCCCCTTCTTCCTTTTCTTGAAGGTTTGATAAAAACGTGGAAAGTTTTGTGGTCACCGTGTAACTGACCTGAACAAGAGAGACTGGGTAGTTTTTTTAAATGTCCAGTGAGATTATGCGCTAGACAGAGAGGGAGTTTCCCAGGCAGGGGCCTACCACTGAGTTTTGGAATTGCTGAACGACGGGGTAGCTCAGCAGGTTGCCAGGGCTCACATGTCACTTGGGGCCAAAGGGAAAAACCAGGAGGAGACTTTTCATGTCTTTTTCATGCAACCTGCAAACTCCATGTTGCTGTAGGCAACAAATATTGGTATTTGTTCACGTTAGTTATAAAGGAAAAAAAGTGTGGTGGTGATATTAGAAAAAGAGAATTGCTATCTTGTGTGGTAGTAGACTGAACTCACAAAGTTTATTATCTTCCAGCCACTATATCCAGCAGTAAGGTATTAGTGCTGACTAAATGAAATATAATTTATCAATGGCCAAATAAACACCACACATCACTGATTTAGGCTATTAAGTTGTAGTAGTCAACAATGTCTGTACCACAAGGTGCTAAATAGAAAGTTTACCAGTGGATTTCTTATTTGTAAATAATTTAATAATGTCTTGTGTCTTCCTGAATGTGATATGAAGTATGAAGGAGTTTATAATCAGGCAAATATTATTTTGATATTTAATACATTCTGAAGAGAATATAGCAAGTAACTGTTTTCTTCAAGTAGCAAGATGGGCAATCTGAAGTCAGTTTTGACATCTAGATGTTTATAACTTTGGCATCTTTTCCGTAGTTCTTGATTAAAAAATCTATATTATGACAGTAATAATTAAATGACACTTTAAAATCAGAGTTCTGTTTTCTTTTTTTTATTTTTTTTGGTTTGTTTGTAATACTGCTGGTGTTTGACCAAAAAAAAAAAAAAAAGCGCAATGATAGACTGTCTAATCAGTGAGAAAAGGATAAATATGTTAAGCCAGAAATTCAGCTTCAGGTTTGTGAGTCAAAATAAAGTGACGTTTCAAAGTTTTACTTTATTTAGCACCTACTGTGTCCCTTTGGATCAGCTCAGATAAAACCTTTAAAGAATGAAAGTATAAATGTTTGAGGTGGCTTCAAATTCTTACGGGGAGGCTGTTTTGACATTTTCTTCAAGTACTCAGTAACAAAACAACTTATTGAAAATGAGTGGAATAACAGTTTCAAGAAATGGAAACATATAGTAAGCCCTGGCAGAGCTGGAGCCCGGGAGGATTTCTGAGGATGCTACCAAAGGGATATGCTCTGATTTCAACAGAGATGGAAAAAATGCAAAAGCGGTTTTTGCCAGCTTCTTAGAATTATCTTACTGGGGGAAATCAAGTCGGACCAATTCAAGTGAAATAATTTTCTAGGCATGCCTCCACTTACCTGGCTGCCCCTGGGGGTTTCTAAACCCCGAGACTTTTTTGCCAGGGTAGGAGGCTACACTGGCCGGAGCGGGGCTGTCCCCGCCAGAGGGCGCAGCGGCAGCCGCGCACCGCCAGCCTCCCTTCCAGGATCCATCCATCCATCCATCCATCCATCCATCCGCCCCTGGGCCCGCGCAGAACTTCCCTTTTGCTGACAAAAATGCTATAAATCCAGGATGGAGGTTGTTAAACATGAGGTTTGCGTGCGTGTGTGTTTTACAGTAACCAAACTGCGTATGACATGAATTTAGTGAAGTGAAACAGACGATCTCTAGAAAGCTCACAAAACAATTAAGGCTTCCAGTTGTATAAGTGAGGGCTCACTGTTGAAGTGTTGCCACAAAGTCTTGAAAGTGTTACGTTCTTTTGAAAATGTCATCAGTCAGAAGTAGGAGGCTGTTACTGTAATTTTTATTCTGTTAAAGTATGCTCCAGAATCCTGATATAATTTATATTCATTGGACTGCTGCTGTCTCCAGACACCAGCATTCAGAAGGGGGGGGGGGGGGGGTAAAATTATTTTTATAGGATAAACTGCTATTAAGGAGTGTTTATCTAGCATTTATCTACTGCTGAAATAGTAACATTTTGTATATTGCCTGAGCTTTACTCTGTTTAAAAAAAAAATCCACAACTGAGACCAAACTTTCATCATTCTACATTAGGACCTTTGGCTTCTATCTTAGAAGTATCAAGAGAAATACAAGATTAGACAACATGTATATCAGGTATATTTTCTCTGTTTGCATTTAAGTGGGATTTTTTCTGTACTTGATATGTAAACAGGGACTATTGGTTTAGAGAATCCTAGTGACATTTGAGAGCAAATCTTATTTGTATATCATATATATTTTACTAAGATTTCCCTCTAAAGCAGTCATCTTTTTTCAACTTTCATACTGCTTCTTCCTCTTTTTTTTGTGCTTTTTGCCTTTGTCATTTCCTCTGAAAGAGTGGTTTGAAATACTGCTAGTAAATAATGGGTAGATTAAGACTATAATGAAGTTGACTTAGGTCTTAAATTCAGTTTTACAGAAACTCATTTCCACAGATTTAGAGTAAGATCAATACTCATAGTTCACTGAAAGTTTAAAAATCCCTTGGGAAAAAATGTTTTTGGCCTGAATATGCCTGTTGGCTCTGAATATACCTGTTCAGAGTTTATATCCTCATGCAGGCATCTAAACTCCAGCCAATACTTGACTCAGATATTGGTTTTGTCTGACATGTAACTTGGAGTTGATGATAAATAACAGGGGATCTCTCTACACTGTAAACAAATGTAGTCAATGAGGAGAAGGTCCTTATAATTTGAAAAGGATTTTTTTGGTCAACAACTTATTAGCAATGGATACAGGCCATTTAGAGCAAAATCTTGTGACATTTACTGCCTTACTGAATACCAGATTCCTCTAAAAAAATGCAGGTCAGGAGGGCTGTTTCCTTTCAAGGAAGAGACTCCTCAGATCAAGAAGGAGGTAGATAAAGAAATGCATGTCAGGTGATGAGAGACTTCCTGACGGAAACAGTCACAGACCTTAGTATTTTTCATTAAGGACTTTGTGGCACATTTTGGTGGAGCAGTGCTGCAGGTCCCTACACCTGCACAGGCCTCAGGAGATGGAGGTTTGGACCTGAAACTTGTGTTTCCTGCAGGACCACTATGCAGTGATGCCCAGAAAGCTGCTTTGCTTTGAAGTGTGCCAAATACAGCTATCACACAAGAAATGTGCTCTGTTGACTCCTACTGGTTTTTCCCCACAAAGGAGATAAAAATTTAATATTAAAAGGAATAAAAATAAAAGCATAATTTGACCCTGCTTTTTATAAAAGTCACTGTGGTTTCATTGGACTGTGTGAAGTACTGTGCAGTTCCGCTGCTTGTAACCTTAAAAGCCCTGGAAAAAAGAAATCTCTGTAGCAGCTCCAGTTTCAAAACTTACCAAGGCTGCAGTCTCTTAGTCTGAGAACACAGCTGGGGTCACTGATATTTTGCATACCCAGTGTGGTTCATGCTTCCTAAGAAAAATGCATACCAAAGGAATTTAAGGCAGCACTGGTTAAGGTAATCTCTCCTGAGGACTCTCTACAGGGGGAACAAAGGTAATTTGATGGGAGCATTTACAATCCAGTACAAGGAAATGCTGCAGGCTTGCCAGCAGTGTGGAATTATATCCAACTTCTAGGTTTGATGAGGGCTGAGCTGGGAGTGTTAATGCGGTGCAATTGGCAGATAGTGTATTTACTGAATTGGAGAATTGCATAATCACAGCAGGAACTAGAAGAACCTATGAGTTTGCTTTCTATGGAGAAGTATGCAGAAAGGCCATGCTAAGTGCACATGGGGATTGTTTTTGTTTGCGGCTTCTCACAAATGAGCATAAAACATTGCCCTGAAGTAACGTCTGTGAGTGCTGGGTGGTGTGTCTCATCATGGAACACTTCCTCCTCTTTCTCCTCTTTTCTTGTTTTTCGTCCAACCAATAAACTTAACTTTGGTTAGAACTCCTTGCTGTCAACATTGAGCAATCAGTTGTGCTAAGCATCTGGGTTTGAAAGGGCTTGTGTAACCTGTTCATCTCCCTCAACCAAAGGGCAGTGTGTTTTGTTTCTGAGTTGGATTTGACCCAATCTTCTGAAACAGGCAAATGGAGCAGGTTCTGAGGCCAGGTCCAGGGTCAGGCATGGTGCTCGAATTGAACACACAATTTCAAAAGTAGCATCTTGATGGGGTGGTGCATCAAGAGAAATGTAAGGATTGATATAAAGATAGGTACAAGACATCACAAGAGTCATGCATATGCTCTACTCAGCCATGGTAAGATCCCAAGAGGCATATTCTCTTCAGTTTCAAGCACTGCACTTTCAGAAATATATGGACTAATTGAGGACTGTCATGTGGAGAAAAAAGGAAAGAACACTGCTATAGAGAATAAAACTAAGAGATGACATGGTAACATGCTCAAAGTGTGTAAAAGTATTCCACAGAGGAGGGAATAACTTGTCTTCAGCAGCAACTAATGACTGAAATTGCAGTAAGGTAGATTCCTATATTATAAGGCTAGAGGAGCAAATTATCTATGAGCAGTCTTCATCATTGAAACATATTAGATAAACATATGTCCAGAATGTCATTCTGTCAAAAAAGGCAGCTGTTCCTGCCTTGGAGCAAGTGGCTGGATGATGTGACCTTTCTAGGTCTCACCCAGCTATCTGGAATCATTCAGTGTAGATAGCTTTAAGTACACAGGGGTTCACCTTGAACTCTGCAGCTAGATAAAATACAAGCATGAATTCCAGCGCTCTCTTAGCTCGGGGCCTCTGTCTCTCATTTCCAGTGATATATGTGGCTTTAATGTGATTTCAACATACACTTTCTGTGGCTGTAGACAAGATAAGGACATTTAAAATGCTGGTTTAGTTAGTGGTCCTATGTAATGTAAAAAACCTTTTAAAATCAGATTTTGTTCTTACTTGTTTAGAACTTTTACCTTTTAATATGAACACTGTCTAGGTTCCATTATAAGCAGATAATTTTTTTTTAATTCTCGTAGTGACTTTTTTGGTCTTTAGGCAGAATCACTTACCTCATGCCATTTTGTTCAGTTAACAATCCTTGACTTGAATAGGAAGAGTTCCACAAAGGGAATATATAAACCTTTCCATTTAACCTTTCTCTGGCAGTGTTTCAAATATATGTTGTGTCACAGTTGATGCTAGAACCTCCTTTGCTTTACAGATGTAATTGAACTGTGCCAAAGGGCTGCTTATGTTTCAGGGATGCAGCGCCATTTACAGTGTTTACTGCAGCTTTCCTTAACTGCTGTCATAGGGCACATTCCCTTGGAAGTTTCAGCTGGATTTAGTAGCAGAATAGGATGCAGTGGTTACCCAGTAATAAGCACTTTGTGTTGTATAGTTGTATTTAATTTTTTCTTCTATTCATGCATTACCTTTTTTTTTTTCCCTTTAGTCATAATTTGCAAACTGCATCTCTGCAGAATAATTGCATCTTTTCTTCTCACAAGAGTTGCTACTAGGCTGATTGTAAAAGGGGTGTATCATCCATTGTAAATTCAGCATTTTCTGAAGGGTGAAGTGTTATAGTGTGTTCATCACTATGCAGATTCTTCTTTTATGAGTCAGCAGCTGAACTAAAAATCCATTGGAAAATGCAATTTTGGCCTCCATAGAGAACTGGGAGCCAGTATAAATCTTTTTTGTGACAATTGCTCCATGATATTCTCCAGCTGCATGTTTCTGCTTTCCTGTGTGGGTTAATAGGACTCCATTTGAATTTGCAAGCAAAACAGTGTGCATTTGCAATTCAACCTCAGCCTCTGGGATGCACACCCAAGGCCCTCTGTAAGGAACTTCTTTGTGGCAGAACAGGTTTTAGAGTTCCCAGGTCCATCCTCTTCTGCCCCATCCTGCATCTCCTCCTTGCCCTTCCTGCTTGTTTCAGAGATTGCTTCCTCCTCACTTGCACTGTTTCAGTAGCTGATGTGGCCATGCTCTAGGTCAGATGGATCAGACCTGCTCTTGTTAGTCAAGTGAGATTTAAAAAAGAGAGAGAGAAACAGAAAAGACTACATTTCAGAAGAGGTAGAGGGGGTGAAAATAAAATTATAAGGAGGATGAATGTAGTATTTTGAAACCCCTGAGCATTATAAATCCTCTTAGAACAACATAAAAACTCTGGAAAAGCTGAATTCTGTTCAATGCTACCAGGTGTTATATAGTTTTAGTCAAAAATGTTTAAAGAAAAAACTAGTTGAAATTGGAAAATTATGTCAAATTTGACATGTTCTTGTCAAGTATTTCACTGGCAAGTGCCAAAACAAGTAGTTTTGAGATTCTTGTTTTGCTGATGATAAAATATCTCATTTCAAATTTTGCATTTGGTCTTTTAGCTTATAATTTTTGTATTATATATAAACACAATTAAAAAGCACTTTGATTTGAAGTTTATGTGTTTGTGTATTTACATATTTTTTCATTTAATATCTTACAGCTAGCATTGTCTATTCGCTTTTAATCCGAATAAGATCAAAATTTTGATGAGGATGGGAAATTAACTTTCTAGTCATCTCTAATTGAGACTTACTGCTGTTGAGAATTTGGCTATATAAGTCCTGTAAGAGCAAGCCATTTTATCTTGTAAAAAAACTTACTTTTATTTGATGACAGGAAAGGGAAGAATGGCTGAAAGGAAGAGTCATCTTGATCATCCAGCTAGGGTTTTGGGGTCTTGGTTTTTTAACTTTATAGCATATTTCTCATTCAGGTTGCTTCTTGGTTAATGAGATATACATGACACAACAAAATTAAAAGAGAGCACCTTTTCCAGATTGCAGCTGCTGAAAAGATAATAGATTTATATTACTTGCAGTGAGTGTATTTATGGACTGGAAGTTTAGCTTTTGGTGTATTACAGAAACCTGACCTCAGTATCAACACCATTTATTACTGGTTCCTATATAAACTTATATATACACTGATCTAAGTTGTAGTCTCAAATAAAATGGTTAGCATGAATCACCACTATAGATTATCATCAGTTCTGGTTTCCATTTACTTTTTCTTACGTCTGTTATTAATTTTCTTTTAAAAAAAGTTTTTATTAATTAAGAATGTATAATGCAATGTTTTTAAGAATGTGTAATGCAATGCTTTTTAGTTTATTATGCAAATTCTGCAAGACTTAATAATTGAAATGTACAGTTGTAGACTGTGGAAGTACGCAGCTTTTCATGTTTACATTCAGCCACAGAAACCCGAAGGGTTCTTTCCCCTATTAAATATCATGCTAAGCAATAACAAAATTGCTTTCAGTTTTGCTAATGTTAATGAATTTATCCTTCCCAAACCTTTCCTATAAGCTGTTGGAGACATTTCTATCTTTCCAGTGCACAAATGACATAATAACAGTAGTAAGTTGTCCTAACAATTTCTTACCTAGGACAGCATAGCTAAGAAGGGATTATTTAGGTCAGCAAGTATTTCCTTGAGATGAGAAGCAGTTGTGTCATGGAAGTCTGTTCCATATGTCCCCATGCACCACAGACCATCAGTAATGTGCTTCACTTTAACAACCTTTGGGCATGTGGTAAAATTGCAGAAGACCCAAGTAGAATGTGCCACAGAACATAACGAGAGCATTGAATTTGAGTTTCTACAGTAGCAAAAAAAAATATTTAATTCTAGTATGCTTTGTTTGAAGGTTTGTTGGTCTTTATCTGGTTTTCCTTAGCCTTTGCTTTTCCATTTATTTTTTGACCTAATATACTTGGCTTTTTCAGCTCCTGTTTTTTTGTTTCATGCACAATTACATGGACAGTAATTTCAGAGTTGGTAATACTGGTTTTGATTCAATTCAGAGCCATTTTCTAGAATAGCATAAATGACCTGCAAAATTACTCTTCTTATAGAAAACTTGTTCATTTGAATGGAAAAAAGGACCTACTACTATCTTCTGTCAGCTTCTTGAGCTGACCCCACACACCTCCTGGAAAGCAGCCTAGTGTTTAGGAGGTGGGATTATGCACCACCTTAGTTGAGATGCCTGAGGATTGGAAGTTCTGCCATTTCATGTTGTGTTGTACTGCAAACTTGGATCTAACTTGTGTTCCTAACTTTGTTTAGGTGCTCTGATGTTGAACCCCAGACTTTTGACTCCTGTCACTTGTCAGCAAGCATGCTCTACTTCTCCACTGCTGTTTTCATACCACACTTATCTTACAGCTTGCTTGATTGTTCCCATTATCATCATAGATATGTGCTTTATAGTCATAGTATTCTTATAGTTGGAAGACCTTGTAGAAGTATGGTAATATCCTAGTTTTACTAATAAGAAGGTGGTTTTAAAAAGTGACAACCTTGCCAAAATTATAGAGTCCTCATTTGTGTATCAAAGTATGAGTTGAATTTTTCTGCAGTAGCAGATCTTTCGAATTTCCCCTTGCTTCTTCAAATTCAGGGGTGTAATTCTCTCTGCATTCTTATCCTTCAATTCCCTAATCTCAGATTTTAAATCCCAGTCAGACCTCTGATCAAGTAACCTGTCTTTCTGGAAAAAAATCCAGATTAAAGTTGACTGAGGGCTCTGATTAGTTCAGAGACCACAAGGCTTGGTTTTGGACTACTGTTGATTTTGCCATCTCTGATACTCCTTTCCACACTCAGGCTTGCATCAGGAGAGGGATTTGTTTCTCAGCTGTTTATATAACTTATCCCAAACTGCAACATTTTATAGTCTAGTGTGATAAATTTTTTTGCTAAACACAAGCATGTCTGAAGGATAGACAAAGAGACAAATAGTGGGTCAGATTTCTGCCTGTTGGCACTTTGACAACTTGAAAAGACTCTGTCCAATTCTTTTTGGTTTTGTCATTGAGTTCTTGGAGAGAAGAGAACGATGGTGTTCCACAAAGTGTAAAATTATTTTTCCTGTAATTAAACTTTAAAAATAACAATCCAGATTCAGAAATTGCTAGTCAGAAGAAAGAATGCCAACTCAGTTTGAAGCCCTGCTGACCAGAATGCTTTGATTGCTCAAAAAGTTTATCGTCCTAAGAAAACAATCATTGCAAGATGTAGATTATTATTTTGCTTGAAAAATATGATAGCAGGCTTTACTGGGACTGTATCTTCATGACCTTTTAAGGGAAAAGATTATTGATGAATGGTCTATAACACATGCATTTATACATTGTCCATGTATAATACTGTGCCTCTGTTGCTATAAATCATGCTGAAGTTTCCTGTAGAGTAAGTATCTTGCTGAAAACAGAACTGATAGATCAGCAGACTGGTGCTTTTCAGCATCTGCTGTTTTATCACTGATGGTGGGTTTTGTTTGTTCTGCAGAAATAGTGATAAGTTTAAAAAGCTGTATTTTAAAAAGCTGTTACTCTTATCTTGCAAAGTATATGAGTTTCCCTCCTCCTGCCTAATTCAAAAAGAAATTTAAATTATTGTTTAGATAATAAATCTAATAGAGCCATCAGTGGGGAAAAAAAAAACCAACACAAACCCAAAAAACCAACAAAACAAGAGAAGAAAGCAATAAGAACAATAAAACCAAAAGGCAGGGGAGAGGAGGAGCAATCCACCAAAAAAATAGAAAAACCAAACCTCAAACAGACTTCATGCTTTGGAGTATTTGGGGTTGCATACCTAGGCTCCAGTTATGGAAAACTTCCCTTATTTAGAACTGTGCTTAAACGCTTGCTTAACAGTATCAATCTGTACAAATGGTGTCTTACAGATGAGTGGACTGAAAAAGATGTAGATGTTTAAGATTTTTCTCTGATCTTGGACTTTGGAATGTAGCTGACCCAGAAGTCCCCAGACATTTGCAACAGAGGCAATGATTTTTGCAGCCTTGTTGCAGATCCTGACATTATTTGAGGAGAAAAGGATCTTTCTGCAGGCAGAAAAGACTGACTGCCACCTCCCTGTATAGTTGTAGTGGATAACAGCAGTGAATAATCTCTCTTCTAATGCATATGCATATCGTATTCTTCTTTAAGACCTGGGCATTGGGATTTTTTTCTTCTTTTTTTTCTTTTTTTTTGGTATGATGTGCAAGACACATTTAGGAGATGCATGAACTAAATATTCACTTAGATTTTATGATCTGTCTCCAAGGGACTGAAATGTGGCCTGAGCTTGCGAAGCAATAAGCACACATGGCTCGCATCAAATTTAAGTGTAAACACTTATTACATGCTGCTTCTTGAATGCAAATTTATGGTTTATTGTTCTGCTCTTTACACAAAAACATTGCTGTTAGCTTCAAAGGATGACCCTAAGATTTTAATGAATTACATTTTTATCCCTAGGAATGTATAGATAGTAAACTGAAGGTGAGGTCTTCCAGATAGAAAGTTTTATCCAGCTTTATCTGTAGAAGTTTGCTGTAGTTAGAGCAGGTTGTAAAATAAAACACATTCTTTTAGCTTTAGCTTTGACCCTCCCATGCGTGTATTTGAATTTCATTATTTTATCCTTATTCTGCTGGTTTATGGCACAGCTTAGTGGGGGTGCATACCAAGCCAGCATTCCTAGTGAAACTTAAAATCTCTGTGGCCAGGGAGATTGTCGAGTGTTTGATTGTATTTTCTGCTGTCATAATTTTGTTTTATTGATCATCATAAATCCACCGTAGTTTTAATTTCATCTCTCTAATTACCTGAGTGTCTGAGATGGATGCTGGTACAGTTGTAGAGCCAGCCAGTTGTCTCTCTTTTTCTAATAATCTATTGTTTGGCGATCTAGGGAAATTTTTGATTTTTAAGTAGAATTCAAATGCATTTTGAGGTTTGCCATAAAGAAGGAGAAGACAAAGAGAGAAGAGATTTAAAAGATTTAAATTCCATATAAAAAGAAAAATAGTTGCTACCCCTGCAAGCCTCAATTTGGCACAGCACTTGAAAATGTGACTGAAGCTTGTGCTTGAAGAGAAGTGCATATGTAAAGCCTTCACCAAAATGGCTTGTGCTAGAACATGCTGGTAGGTGTTGCTAAAATGTTTATAGGGCCTTTTATATGTAGAATTTAATTTAGGAAAAAAGAAAGAGATTGTATTCTACCCTCACATGCTTCAACACAGCCACAGTTTACTCCTAAAAGAGCAGCTTGAGCCAATTTGAGATGAGCCTTTAGCCCACAAAGCCTTGCCTCTAATTCTGTAGTGTGCTCAGCAGCGCTCAGTACGTGTGATGTATTGCAGTGTGGGATCTTTGGTCACAGAACCGCTTGATGCCACTTTCCCACGGGCAGCGAGCATGGCTTGTGTGCTCTCAGGAAGAGAATGAATGAATGGCAGGGATTTTTACCTTGGTGCTGAAAACCTACTCCATACCTCAAAGTTGTTCATTATGCTCTTTAAAGGCATTTGGGATTTGGAGGCTGAAAGGTTCTGGATGCCTGTTTCTCTGCTGATGTTTTTATTTGTATTATTTATTTATAATATATGATAATTTATTTTCTTAATTCTGAGGGTAAGGGCAGTGCTTTTGGTTTCAGAATGCTTGAGACACTTGAAATGGGAGAAGGAGGAGCAAGCAGAGAAGAGTCCATGAGTTGACTGTGAGAGCTATGAGAATATTTGCTGGGCAGGAATGAAAGGCCTGATTCAGTTCGCTGTATACATTTTAGCAGCCGTATTAATTCTGTGGGCCTATTCAGGCTGGAAGTCTAGAGAAAAAAAGATCAAAATATCCATGTGAATTAAAAAAATAGGTTACTTTGAGGACAAATATTCTGCCTCTGTAATTTAAATCTGTAGGGAGCCAGAGAGTGAAGATAGGGAAAGATATATTCAGAAGCTCTATAGGGAAGCTGTGTCCTTTTAGGGGAAAAATGCTGCATTCACTATTCTAATTTGGTTTCTTTTTCAGTATTAAAAAGTAATTAAAAAATAAGAAAAAAAGTTACGTTCTCTGATTCTGTTCTCCTGAAAATCACAGAAAGGAGGAAGGAAGTGTCTGTTGCACAGTTTAAGGAATGTTAGAAACCTCTAAATTATATAGGACAGGTAAACTGGGAAAGAAAGCTTCCCAACCTTCATCTCCCTGCCAGGTGACTGCTATTATCAATAGCTGCCTTGTAAAAAAATAAATGAGGAATGAAAAGACTTTTTGTCTGGGTCTGCTGGGCTATGCTTCTAGGCATTCAGGAGCTTCCTTTTTCATCACTGAACACCTGTTTTAGCCAGGCTTCACAAGATGGGGGGAGGACAGGCCAGGAAGGCAGAGTGGGACCCTTCTAGCTGTAGCATTTCTTCAAAGGTCCAGTTGTTTCCATGTTCTATAAACATGTTTTCTGAGGGGAAAAGAGGAAAAATTTGAATAATAATGATAAAGATAAGTACAGGCTAAGTTTGCTTGGGCCTATGGTAATTTCCTGTATCTTTCCAGCTGTACTGTGGCAATAGCGGTTTCGCTTGTAGCTTGACAGAGTAGCCTCTGACCATCCTTGAGGCAGTAAATCCCAGCAGAAAACACTAAGTCATAACCCAAAATAATGGCTTCATTAAACATGGGATGCTGAATTTAAAATGTGTTCTGCTCTCCTTGCACATCCCTCTGCAGTTGTGGGCTGTATTTCCTTAACTTGTTAACTGACATGGTAGATCACTTCGTTTGCCAAGGCAAATTGCTCCAGTCTCCAACATTCCCAGGAATACTAAAATATGTTTCTGATCAGAGATGCCTATCTCCCTCAAGTTGCTCTTTTTATCAGTAACAAGGCATTTCTGCTCTTACTTACTTTGGGATTTTGACACCCACCTGCCAAAGTATTAGTAGGAAGTTCATTGAAATATAGCTATTCCTGCTGTTATATTCATCCAGCCAGCTGGCATCTGATGGCCATCATTCTACAAAGTCAATGAAAAGTTCCATGTACATTTAATGATTTAAAATCATGTTATGTGTTTTTTCTCCCTCCCATCTCTCTTGGTATTTATGCTGTAACATATTTTACTTACCATTTGTGGATTTAGAATGGATTGATTTGAATTTTGAAATAACTGTTTATAAGAAAAAGAACCTCACAGTTTTAATTTGTGTTTTCATGTTTAACCTTCAAAGCAGACACCGTATGCTTTGGCATGATGGAACTACAAACTTGTAATTGAATATACAAGAACTACTCACTAAAACACAAGCCAATAGCATCTTTACGATTTCTGTCAGAACTTCGCCATCCTGCCAACAGCTCTTGAACTTCCATTTAAGTATTTGGCAGTCCAAGACTGGTTTTTTACTCTCTCTGTTGCTGCAAGATGGCATTCAAGCTTACTGCTGAGTAGAGCTGCAGTGTCTTAAATTAGGGAATCTGTTTTGCTTCCCTAAGATTACTAGCATATGCTTTATAGGAAAAAAAACCAAACAAATCAACTACAACAACAAAAACAGCACCCAAAAAAAATCCACAAAAAGAAATTCACAAAAAGATAAAAGCCCTCCACCTCTGGCTGAAGTTATTAATTTAATTATGGATTGTATTTACTTGCCATTTAAAATTTTTGAACATTTTTCTGCAATTCTGTTCTCCTTTTTCTCCTCTTTTAACTTTTTAATTTTTCCTTCAATACTGTGAGCAAGAAGTAGAAGTGGAATTTATGTGAGGCCAAAGGAACAGGCAGAGACCCCCACTGTCCTGGAGCAAAGGTTTGGCAGAGAAGTGGAGGCCTGGAAGGGTCTAGGCTTACATTCAGCATCTCTTGCATCTTTGTGAAGGGGATGATGAAGGTCCTACAAATCTTAGAAGAGAAGAAACCTGGAGAAATGCCATAGCCCAGGGATTGTTACATTGCTAACACCTTTTTTCAAATGCTGCCTTCAGATGCTTTTCAGTAAGAGCATGAGCTCCTTTGCCTCAGAGTGCAAGGGCAAAAGAAAAATTATGTGACTCCCTAATATTTCTTCTGGACTACACATAAAACATACCTGATCCTTCCCTAAATTATACTACATAGTCACAGGCAGCAAAAAAAGAAGACTAAATATTGTAACTGAGCTTGGCTTGGGGACATACAGCAGCAGAGGTTTAGGCTCTGATGTTAGAAAAACCCCATATTCTTTAGGATGTGGAGTCCAGCACAATAACTTTTGAGATTCTTTCCTCGATGGAAAGATTGTATAGTGTGTAGTTTAGAAATAGAATCACAGAATCATTCATCAGCTCAGTTTACCTTGAAAAAGTAGAGTTGTTCCCAAATAAATGATGACCAAGAAAAGGCAGCCAAATGTGACCTGTTAATTTTCTTGTGCAATAAATGCATCTGAGCATTTAATCTAATATAAAGGCCTCTTGTGATACAAAATTAATGACCTGTATGATTTGTTTTTTAAGGTCTGCTATAAATTAGGTACATCAGTTGGATGTTTTGGGTTTTTTTGCTAAAGAACAATTATCTGGTTTGGAAATCTAATCAAGCCATTGAATTTAATTATTGTCTCATTTCTGAAAGATGTATGATTGTGCGAATGTTTAGAGCAGATTTCTAGGAAAAAAAATATGTTAAAAGTTTTCTAATCCTTTGCTTAATAACTTCCATGAAACACGTGCTCCATTTAGCCTGGAATGTCTGGTTTTACAATGACCACAATACATTTGGAACGCTCTCCACAAAACTGAAAATATGAGACTTTAATGAATAGATGAATATAAGTTACAGTTATGCCATGCAGTTCTGCAACTCTTACTGTATAGCTCCTTAAGTGCTTAATCTTGGGCATTTACCACTGACGTCAGTGGGAACTAACTGCCCAAAATCTTAAGTGCTTCTAGATGTGTGGTATACAAGCTTATATTTTGCATTTTGTTTGTGTGCATTTATTTTCTATTCTGTTTCAAAACAATGCCAAGTAATGTGGAAGTTTTGCAGCTTAGTAAGCCATTCACTTGGGAGCAAATTGAATTTCAGCCATTTAGTCTTTGAAATCAAAATAGAAGAGATAATAGTCAGTCTTGGGACCACTAGTTTCTGATCAGCAGTCTGCCGTACTCAACAGGACATTTGAATATGTGTTTCTTGAAGAACATTTCCCATTGGTTCCTGAAGAGCTCAGCTCTGCTGCTGTCACTGACTGGGGGGAAGCTGCTGGTCTGGGAAGCACAGAGCTCCATGTACAAGAGGTTGCCAGGTCTTATGGTCCCCTTTCTGCTGCTAAGTAATTTTAAAAGAAATGTAAATTGTCACAGCTGTGTAGGCAGGATGCAAAATAAGTTAGAAATATTTGGAAGGAACTATGAGACATTGAGGATTTACACATTGAAAATACTTATGAATACATTTTGACATTCAGTACATAACTTCTTATAAAAATGAAAAGATAGAAGGGGTGTTTGTAGGTACTTGTATCGCAGAATCACAGAATATTCTGAGTTACAAGGGGGTCACAGGGAACATCAGGTCCAGCTCTTAAGTGAATGGCCCATTTAGGGATTGAATTCACAGCCTTGGCATTATTAGCACCAGGCTCTGACCAACTGAGCTATATATGCATATGTGTAAATATTGTCATATTTAAAGATAAGACTGCATCTCAGTTATACAGTAAATTTTCTTTGTTTTCATTCTTTATTTGCCTATTTCTACATTGATTTTCATATTCTTCATAATAAGGATATTACTTTGAACATTTGGTGCATTTGCTTCCCAGAGGTACCATTCCTTTCACTATTCTCAGAGCATATTCCACTCCAAGTTTTGCTTTTGTTTATTGATGGAATGTCATGTATTAAGGAACACAACCTCCTTTATCCTATCTTAATTACTGTTTTCAGTATTTTTTTTTCATCTTTTTAATACTCAGTACTAATCAAAGTCATAAATCAATAGACTGCAAAGAGCATCTAGTAATTATCTTTTCTCAATGTTGACTTTTACTTTTCCGCTTTTCACTTCTATTAGTAACTCATACAGTTTCTAATAGTACCTCATAGTGCGTTCAAATAAAGTGGGTACATAGGGACATCAGGGTTCTTCCGATCACTTTTTTTTGCTAGTCCTTATGCAAGCAACTTCACATGTTGATGATCGTTGTGCATAGCTATATCTATGGATGTTAGTCTAAATTTGCTTTCCTTACTCTGTCAAAAATCCTAGTGGCTCCAGTAGTAATTTGTTTGTTAGGGTTTATATCTGTCCCTGATGGAGAAGCCTGGAGTCCCAAGAGGAGGAAGGCACGTGAAGCTCACAGAACTCTCCAGCCCAGGAGGAAGATGGGTCTGGTCACCCAGTGTGTGACACAGCTCTTGGGAGGCAGGTGACTTCTTTTCCCTGAGTCTGATGGCTGTGGCATAATGATGTGGGGCCTTCCAAGGTTGCTAAACCTGGGGGCTAAAACTCGTGTTGAAACAAAAGCCAAATCATGTGGTATCAATACTGTGGTAGGTATTTACTGCTTCAAAACTCTCCATGGGCTGCAGGATCAAGTTTCAAGGGAGAAAATCCCCTACTTGCTTATACATCTAATTGGTTTCTCTGTAGCAGGTGGATACTTTTTGTGTTTGGCATGAGTTATATGCTTAGCATATAAAAGAAAATAGAGGGATAAGCTTAAATTGGAACAAGATGATTGGGGTTTACTACTCTTAAAATACTGTTCTCCTATTTGGGGAAGCAGGAACTGAAAAGATTGGGAATGCCTAATGACTTTTCATAAACAGACCTCATTGGCAGATATGCCTATGTAATTTCCTGCTCTTGAGAGTTTTATGACCTCTTCAGCCCTGAGTTGCTGTCTTTTACTGCAGCCCTCCATCTGCTGAAGAGAGTGAATCTTGCAAGAAATAGTTGTAAGAAGAGAAGGAGCTTTGTTGCTCTCCCTTAGCAAACTATTACCAACTTCCTCAAGATTCTTCATTAGGACACCTGAAGTGATGCATTTTTAAAGAGGGTTTAATTATAGGTCTAGTGCAATGTGAATAAAGAAGGAACTCAGCAGGCCAACAGATGTTGAAGCAAATTATACAAAGTGTTGTTGAAAGAGGAGCCTTTTCAAACATACATACTCAAAGATCTCTTAGAAACTAATACAACAGAGCAATAGTTACTGTTTTCACCCCATAATGATAATATAAATCAAAAACTTTCTCAACTGAATATCAGTCCAGGCTCAATCTGTATTTTAATGGGTGGGTTGTTTGTTTTGCAGATGGTTTTGTAAAAAACATGTTTTTGTTGTTTCTTGGGCTTTTTTTAAAGATGACTGAATGATGAAAATATATTCCTTCCAGAAAAAGAAAAAAAAAGTAGAAGCTTTCACCTTTTCCCTCTTTGATTTTCAGTGTTTCTTTCTAGGAAAAAAAAAAATCTGGTTTTTTTAATTTAGTAATGCATGACATTTTGTCATGTATCTCATTGTCAAAATGAGAAAAACAGTGATGCAGACAATTATACTCAGGCTTTAGACATTTTGAAACAATTATTTTAAAATTTCAGTTATATACTGACATAATGATTTTGCCTTTTTTTTTAAGATCTAGGTGACTTAAGAAAGGGAAGATTATTTCTTTACTGTTAATGAAAAAGGTTTGTGGTAGAACTTCTTTTACTTTTCTTCCCAAAGGCATTTGTTACAATATCCCATAGAAATCGTTAGTTCAAATAGGGAAAATGGTTACTAACAGAAGAACTGTAGTGGACATGGCAAGACTCTGTGAAAGAGAAAGTAGAAGCACCTTCTCTTCAAGCAAACAGAGATTCTCATAAATTGGGTTTGGGAACTGGTCTTCTTTAGTATTTCCACAATAAAATTGTCATAAAAATGGGAGTATGGTAGTAAATTCTGCTGTTGTACTCATGATTCCTTTTAATTTGTGTCAGAGGAGGACTAATAATTCCTGTAAAAAAATAATTAGGAGATGGTGAAGTATGAAAAAGGCATGAAATATAACGTAGTCAAAATTCTCCCATTTGGTGACTGATTGACAAAATTTCTGCTTCTAAACTGGAGAAAAACCCTTATCATCTGCCTCCTTAATGGAGAAAAGACTGGACCATAAAAATGTATGATAGATGTGGAAAAGTGGCTGTGCTACTAAAACACATGAAAAGCAGCTTTTTCAGCAGTGAGAAAGGAGTACGCTGATATAACTGAGCATAAAATATTTCATAAAGTTCTGATCATTCATTTGCTATAAAAATTCATTCAAATTGCAAAAGGTGCAGAGGAAGCCTATTTGGGATGAAAAAGACAAACCATTCCCTGTGAGGTGGACAAATTTCTTTAGTCTCACAAAATAAAGTCTGAAGGAAGTTGTAATACCCTTCTGTAAATATATTTCAGGAGACAAAACAGAGAAGAGGAGATATTTGAGGTAAAGAACAAACAGATATATGCTGGCCATGAATAAATGTATGCAAATACAAAGATCAGTAACCAGTAGAGCAGAGGGGTTCTGAATGTGGTTCCCTTTCAAAATCGAAGAGATTTCTAATGAGTGCTCACCTAAATTTTATGGAATATTATATAGGGGATACTCATCTGCATGGTACTGGTGTCCTAAGTCTGGTGTTACTGCTGCGTAACTTCACCTGCTCCTTTTGGGTCCTGTAGTGCAATACTGCAGAGGAAAGTGTTATCTCAGGAGGTAATGAAGAAGTCCTTCAACACTGCTCAGTCAATTTTCCATAGATTAACACCTCCAGGAGCAGTGCAAGGGAAAGGTGTTGCCCAAAGTCTGTGATTGGAGATGTAAGAGAAGTAGACATGTTCACAGGCAATCCACTTTTTTTGTATGTTCTGGCCTTGCAATTTCTATTTTGCTGTAATCTGAAAAGACACTTAAATCATGTGTGCTAGATTCTAAAACAAGTGCCACAGCTTCTGCTGCCTGGAGAGCATCCCAGTGGGCTTTTATCCAGGAGACTTGGCTTGCAGTTTCACCAACAGTGCTGTCTGTGGTCATGGGTTATATCATAACGTTGCTGTTTCTGCTCCAGATCTCCCAGAGAGAGCGGTTTCTTAGTGTCACAGTTGTGTGTTTAACCTGCTGGCCTCTGCACAGCCTATATGGCACAGTTGTTTATCTACAAATTTCACTCAAGGTTTTCCCATAATGATATTATGATAGGTGCTCACATAACCCTGCTGTACTACTTAGCAGTTTGTCCAAACCTTGCAGAATGAATATCAAGAGGATGACTGGTCATTGGGTTTTAAAACCACTGTGGCCCCGTGTAGCGGAGGATTGAAAATTAACCATCATAGCACTGTGTTTCAGTCCTTCAAGCATTCCCCTGAAGGAATACAGGTATGTCACACACATCAGACAACCTGTTTCCTAATCCTGTGATTAAGTTGTGCTCAAGTACCGTGTTTAGATTGTGTTGGCTCCTGAAGGTGATGTAATATCAGATATGGGACTAATGCATTGTGTCATGACAAAGTTGGTGTGATAACAAATAGTAAAATGTTATCATTATTGATTAGTCTTTTAACTAGCAAAAGCAGTTTAAAGCTAATTCAGAAATTTATTGTAATTAAAAAAAAATCTAAGGATATTAAAAAGAAAATAAAAAAGGGGGGGGGGCAGGGGGAATGGGACATCACATCTGTGTCTCCCAGCACCCACTGACAGGAGAACAAGAACCTCCGTTGAAAGGACAAATGAGCAGTGCTCTGCAATTTGGACTTGGGAAACACAGTGAGAAGATTCCAACTCCTTATTCTGTGCCATTCCTCCCTTTTCTGAAATGTAATTAAGCAAAAGAAAGCAGAAAGACTCAAAACGAGGTTCAGTAGCAGAAAGAATCTTGAAAAAGTGGTGGAATTGGTGGCCCAAATTGCTGCTTCAGAAAGATCACACAAACTGGCTGGTCAGTCTAACAAAGTAGCTGTAACTGGACATACTGGGAGTATGCTCTCTTGTTTTTTGTCTTCTTGGAGCTTTTTTCAGTCTTATGAAATCTGTTTACTGGGGACAAAGAGCACTAAACATCTCTTCCATGGTCCAGTGTCTCAGTGTCTTTTTTTAGAGTATCCAAGGGAAAACAGGGCTGTACAGGCTAATTTAAAACCTGGAAGACAGATTTAGGAATATATGTATGTCATCATCAAACTAACCTCAAATGCTCTCTGGTGGGCAGCTAAGTAAAAGAGTGTCCATTCCCAGGGTTCACTGAGCGTTTGTAACTTTGGTGTTCTGTTGTTAAAACCTGAGTATCCATGTATCTTACAAAAAATCTGGCTTAAAGACTTCAAGTAATGAAGACTACAACATAGAAATTTATCCTACAGTTTTAGGATAGAGGCCAAACCAATTTTCAGGAGATTCACTTTCAATCCCAGTTCTTTCAAGTATTGTCTCTGTAAAAAACCTAACTAAAAATCAATTTCTGTGCTTGGCCTCCAGCAGATTTTAGAACAGTGTTTTCTTCTTTATGGCTCTTATCTTCAAGGGTGGTGACAATTTTTAATACATTTGCAAAATTTCTATAGCAAGGAAGCTCCCAGCCTGGTTCGAATCACAGGTGGAGTGAAATCACAACTGTGTTGTTTGAGCTCCAGGATTCAGGGAAACATTTATGTTGCCTGTGCTTCCCCACACACAGATAAAGACATATGTCCAAAGAGTTTAGCAAGAAAGAGAAAGATGGCTAAGAGAGATTTTCATCCTGACTCACCAATACCCGTTGCACACATTTCTGCATCATGTGAAGAGAAACTGTAAGAGCTCCTCTGCCCTCAGGACTCCCACAAAAGGCATGTGTTGCAGCAGTTGTTTTAAATGCAATTGTGATTTAGGAATTGATTTTTGGTAGTGCCTCATTAGTACAAATACAATTTTTTTGCCATGCATCAAAAAACATCATGTAATGGGAACACCTGAGAGAGAACCCAAATTTCTGTTCTGTGTACATTTGCTATTGAATTCTTTCTTTTGCTTCTGACTTGGTCTTTTTCTTTGGTTCACTGAAGCACTGATTAGATGTACAGTATCATATCCCATGTAATTATTAGCATCCAAGCACTGATTTGATTATAGGGCAGCAGATGTCAGAAAAAAACATTATAGTAATAAGGACATGAATTTAGCAGCCAAATTTTGCTATGTCTGGAAACCTCTTTGTGAGGAGCAAGTGCTGCAATATTTTGCCTGGCATTAGTTTAATGTACTCTTCAAAGAGATTTTTATCAGTAATTGGAAAAAATAGGAATTTAAACTTTTAGATTTTTCTTTGGTGATGTTGGAATGTATATCTCTTGCTCCAATGTGAAGATTGAGCAAGCAATAAGTTCACTCTGGTGTGGTGGTGCAATGTTTTACTGTATTTTTCTATGTTCTTTGTACCGCAATGGTTCATCCCTATCTCCCCCATTTCCACTCCCAGTTGGTTTGCCCCAGATTCAAGCCGCTCCCCCAGTGCTCCCAATATGGTTATCCCCTCCCTTTGTTCTGGCACCTTCCCTGCCAATCGCCCAAACCCCTCCTAGAGTTCTGGATTGTTCTATGCCTATCACCCAAGCCCTCCCTAATTACCCTTATATGGTGCCCATCAATCCCCCAAGACCCTGCCCCCTCAGATACCTCCCCTTTTGGAAATCCCCTAAACCTCAACGCCCCATTGGGGCATGTGACCCTTCTCCCTCCACCCACCAAGACCATGGGACTAGCTGTAGGTCCTCCCCTCCAGCATCCCTCCCTCCTAATCCGCCTATTGGTCCCTAGTTGGGTTACTCCCCCTGTTCAACCCCCTTTTATAAGGTGTGGTAACCCTGCGACTGTCGCTTGCTCACAATGGATCCCTTTCAATAGATCTTGCATTATATCCAGTGGCAAGCTTATCTGCTACTTTTATCTTTCCCTTGCTCGAGGACTGCTGGCTGCTACAGTGCCTGGAGCCTTTACTCCCCAGGGAAGAGCAGAGGCAGAACTTGCCAATGTGCCCCACCCCCGACAATTAAAACGAACAATTTCCCCCCTTGGCTTTTGTGGTGTCAGCGTTTGTGAGGGAGCTTGTGGATGGACCGCCATGGCTGTTGGTGGAGTGGGCCGTCAAGGTGGTGGTCTGGCATCCATTGTGGAAGCCTTCTTCATACAGGCCTCCACAAGCGCAAGGAGCATTGGCTCAGAGTAGACAGGCAGCCTGGTGATCACCCTTTTGTATGACTCGTTGGCAGTTTCTTTAGCCACTTCGAGGATGATTGTCGGGTGCATGGCCGGGTCCTCTACTTGTCTCTCCACCTGCGCTCTGATCTTGTCCACAAACTCGATAAACGATTTGTTGGGGGCTTGTCAGACACTTAAATAACTTTTGGGGGTTTCTGGGGTAGGTGTGGGAAGGGAAAGGAAAGCCTTCTCTACTGCTGCCATAATTCTTTCTAGGGCGGCCTTAAGTAGGACTCGGGCCTGTTCCCTAGGTTCTTTGTAGTCTTTTTCGCCACACAGGTGGTCCATTGAAAGTGCTAATTTGTCAGCATCAACAGCTGTATTTTGGTCTGTCCAAAGGTCCAGGAGGAGTGACTGCAAGGACAAGTATATCCCTGCTCCCACAGCATAGACTCTGTGAGCAAGCATGTAAACAGGTCCTTCATGTCCCAAGGCACTAGGTCATTTGAGGACAAGGTGGCCTTAAGGAGGCCCTTAAAATATTCACTTTTCCTCCCAAACTCCTTCTGGGCCTTGCAGAGGTTTTTTTTGTTTTGGTAGGAGAAGGGCCTCCATTCTCGAAGGCCTGCCCCTACCCCACCAAATGAAATCGGTGCGGCGTGAAAGACCACTCCTGGTTCCAGGTTCCGGGCCCCAAGCCTACCGCATCCGGTCCCAGTAGCGTGGGAACCGGATGTCGGAACGTGGGAACAGGAAGTCAGAAGCGGAGAGGCAGGGTCAGCAGAGAAGGGGGAGGGAACAGGGGCAGGGCTGGTTTCTGCCCCGGAAAAGGCGGACCGGTCCTGGAGGACCTCTCACAACGGAGGAGGGAGGGGCTCAGTGTCTTGGGAAAAGGGGTGTGGTGAAGGGCAGGGAGGGAGTTCTGGGGAAGTGGAGGCAGGGGAGGAATTAGGAGGAAGGGAATTTTGGGAAAGAGAAGTACAAGGTGGGGGTCCAACTATGCGGTCCTCTCCATCTTGTGTCCTCTGGGGGCCATTTTGTGGATCGGGGAGGGAGCGGATCGAAGGGTTAGGGGAGGGATAGGGAGACAGGAATGGGGTCCGGGAGAATCAGGAAGGATGAGGGGAAGGGTAGGAAGACGAATGAGGGGGTCGGAGAGATCGGGAGTGCCACGGGGATGAACAAGCAGAATAACTTGAATCGAGGGTAGAGGGATCTGAACTGGGGATATTAAACCTTATAACTTTGGGAGACGGAACCAGGGTAGAGGGTTTAAGGATAGAAGTCCCGGCAGGCAGGCCCTGCCAACCAGGACTAGGGGGCTGGGGGGTTCGCGAGGAGCCAGGGAGACTGCCATCTTGGCTACCCTGCGCTTCGCGGATTGCTCCTCGGGAACCACCCAGAGAGGGACTGGGGGAAGGAGTAGAAGGTTTAGGGAGAACTGGGGACGAATCAGATGGCTCTCTTGCCATTATGAACCATTCCTTTATTGCGCTTCGAATTAAAATGTAAAGAGGTATAAATATGGGCGCCTGGGTGTCCCCCTCTTAGTTTTTTGTGTGAGCATCGCCCCCACCATGTTCCAAAATGGGAGCGAGGTCGTGTCCCCTGGGGACACCCTAGGGTAATGGAAGAAGAGGCACCTTACAAAAAGTTTTAACTTGCCCTTTTTAAACTTTTTCCCCCCAACCTCCAG
This sequence comes from Corvus cornix cornix, assembly GCF_000738735.6. Taxonomy (NCBI): domain Eukaryota; kingdom Metazoa; phylum Chordata; class Aves; order Passeriformes; family Corvidae; genus Corvus; species Corvus cornix. The sequence continues at coordinate 19,330,031 of NC_046333.1, read as the reverse complement.
GAGACCCACAACTTGGTAATAAAATCCTCACTGCTGTGCTGACAAATGCACGCCCATGTTTTAAAGCTTTATCAACACAAAACTGATAAAAATTGGGGGCCAACCACTCTTTGAAAGTAAAAGTGTCAGCGCAGGACACCTTACCCCTACCCACAGCAAAACGACAATTAAAAAATTGAAAAAGAAGGGTCCGGGAGCTCTCAGGGGTGCACGCTCTCAATTCACCCCACCACACAACAAACACACTGTGGCCCCACTTCCGTCCCCTGGCCGACAGGGACAATTACTCACTGAGCTCTACGGACAGGGTGCTGCAGGTTGGGTCCTTTCCCCTGGATGCGATCCCTCCAGCGCTGAGGGATTGCTGCCTCCTGCCCTGGGAGCGCCACCTGGCAAAAACGGGTCTGCTCCCGCTGGGGCCGCTGACACACCAATGGACTTCCAGAAATAATCCTTGGTGTGGGGTCTTGGACCTTCAGGGAGGCCCCACATTTGGGCACCAGCTGTCGCAGTGACCGCTACTGACCACGGCCTGGGCCGTGGTCAGTAGCGGTCACTGCGACACTCTGGTAAGTGTTCAGGCTTTTTCAATGCTGATGATAACAACTTTGTATCGCTGCCTTCATGAAGCAAGCTTTACCATGCAACTGACTCCAAAATTACATGCCACGAGGCTCAAGAAATCATGGGATTTGTTAAGAAATAATAATACTGGCATTTTTTATTTGCTTGCAGAATTTCTAAGTTGTCCAGACTAATTTCTTTTCTCCCCTAGAAGCTAGAGTAAAAGCCACAATCTTTATTCAGTGGCAGGACTTCTGTAATTGGTCTTTTAAGAAATTAAGTATGTGGGAACTAATGGCACTTATCAGTGAGTGCCCAGTAGTATATTAAACTTATTTAATTTCTTGCCATTGTTTGGCCTCCTGTGCCCTCTGAGTCTTAGGTACTTTGAATGGCTTGTATTGCTTACCTATTTTAAGGTCTCGCCACACACTTTTTAGCTCATAATTTAGACTGTGCCAGCTTATATGCTATACCCTAGGCTGATAATCCTTTCTCTAACCCTTCCTTGCTGGTGCTTCACCTTGCTGCAGAAGGAGCTGGTTTTGCATCCCTGTATGATGTATGGTGTGCATTCTGCATAACTTGGAACTGAAGAATGGCTGAATTCTCTCATTTAGGAAAGAATTGTGTCAGCCTCTGGCTGTAGGACTTAGGATGATGGAATTTTCACACGGTTATCATTTAACTTTGATAAGTGCAGTGGTTATATGCAGCAATAACTGGCAAGTGCTGGAAACCCATCTCTGTCCCTGCAGTCCTCTGATCGTGACTTCAGAGCAGCAGTGACAAAGTTCATTGGTGGTGAGGGAGCTTTGAAAGCAAATAATAGAGTTAGCACACCGTTATTTGATGCCATCTGGAAGAGGATCACAGAGTGGGATCTGGTCCTCGTATAAGGAGTATGAGGCTCTTGTAATAATTTGATTTATCACTGGATGTCCTTGAGAAATGGCTACATGGTTGAGAAGACTACAGATTTAATTTCAATACTGACCCTAGGAAGAAAACAGTTGTTCTTTTTTCTTCTCTTTCCAATCCTGTGGTATCCCAGGATTTATGAACTTTTAAATCAATAAGATCTGTTTTTTCTCTTCTATAACTTCCATAAAGATATTTCTTGCTTTTAGAGGGACCATTGTAATGTGTGAATTGTCAGGCTGGGATCTCCTTTGAGAGTCTGGTTTCTGATTTAAATCTCCATCAGTTTAGACCAGAGGTTGGGGCTCTTCACAAAGCATTGCTGTGACATCTGTGACCTTCCTACATGTCAGGTCCATCTCTTTCAGTGTTCCTTTTAGCAAATCTGCTTGATTGTAATCTTGAAAACTGTGCTTGAGTTCTGAAAACTGCAACTATTGCAAGGCTCTTAAAACACTGCTTAAGTATGTGAAACTTCTGGACAGTTCTTTCAAAAGGGAGCTAGGATTTCTTAAAATACTATTTTTTCCAGGTATATGGTTTGTATAGTAAAGTTCAATTTGCATGTGTACATATGCAAGTACTCACCCATAATTTTCCCCAAAGATTGTTAGATTGTTTAGGCATTTTATTTTCTTCCACTTTCTTTATTTGTATCTCACTGACTGTAACCTTTCTGTTGCTATGTTGGATGTTCTTGTCTGATGGATGTTTTCTTTAGGTAACCTGGGGATGAGTGTTCAAGAAAATCACTGCTATGATTCTAGGGCTTCAATTATCTCCTGGGGCTCTGCTTTAGGAAGGATACTTTCACAGTTTCTGCCTTCATGAGAATCTTCTGATTGAATAATAGCCTTGAATTCCATGAGGAACCATGTGGTTTTTCGGAGCAAAATAAGGAGAAGGTGGTTATTTTTCCATAAGTAACATGTTTAATTTCCTTGTTGTCTATCTTCACACATGTTCTGCTCCTGTTGTCATTCATTAATTTTCCTTTTGAGATCCTTGTTCAGTCATTATTTTCTGCCAAGTCCTAAAGAATGTATTTACGTAGGGGTTTTTTTAAACTCGTCCTTCTTTCTCTGAATTAATCATAAATTGAATTATTTGCTATCTGCTTGTCTGTGTTCCAAGCAAATGACAGTTGTGTGTGCATTTGATTGCCTCAGTTATTATTTTATGTATTTCAGTTTCTGAAGTAATCATAGTTTGGCAAGTGCTGTCCATTCTCCTGCATGTCAAAGACTCCATGCTCAAAGGGAATTATAGAGAAAACATGTTCCGCAGATGAAAGTGCTATGTGACTATCCATTTAAGGTGCCAGTATGGCTTCTTTCCTTGGCTGTGCAATTATAACAGAGTTTTAGTTAAACTAAAGTAAGTCTCCATAAATAAGGTACGTATTTTCCTGATACAGATTAGGGAAAGTGATGCATATGACTCAATGTAATGTATTGGTTGTTTTGCAACTGTGATTACGACTACTTTTGCAGTTGTAGCATAGGAAGCATTTTATGTTACGAAGAGTCTTTAATGCTTATGGTTGACAGCCAAATCAGAGAAGCATAAATTCAGATGGCTACAAAAGGGTATGAGCTATGGTACAGTAAACTAGGGTATCTCTCTCTAGCCTGCCAGGTTGCCGTGTGGGATTTGCCTTCTGCATGTTTGTTCTGTCACTGGCCTCTTCACTAAGGCAGAGTAGTTGGGAGCATAGATGGTGGTTTTGGCTCATGTCTTAAGAGATATTTAAGGATATTACAGTGGGATCTAATAATTTTGGTATCTAAAGACCTTTCAGGATATAGGTCTTTCTCTTTTTTCTTTTTTTTTTCCTCAATACACGTTTATACAGAGAAGTTCATCAGGAGAGATTTAGTGCTGAGCACTTTGATTCCAGTCCAACATAACCTTCAAACTTGTAATCAATTGTCAAGCTCTCGGGTAATCCCATTGAAATACCTGTGTGAGTCCTTGGCTGGAAGAGAATAGATTTGGCATCCTCTGGCCTGCCACTGTAGAGAACCACTTGTCTAGCCAGAAATTGGTCATCACAAGCACAAAAAACAAAAGGCCTGTGATTTTGAACTCTCTTGTGTCCTCTGAGTAACTGAATAGTTTCTGAACAGTAATGATATTTTATATGTGATGACCCAGAATCCAGGGGTTATGTCACCATTACTAAACAATTTCTCCAGTGGGGAAGCATTGAGTGCTCACCAGTGTGTGCTGATTATCTTTTTGGGTCAGTGGCTTTGGGTGTGTTCTTTCAGATTCAATGAAATGTTGGTAGTTCAGTTGCTTTTGTATAAAACAGTTTTGTGCCTCTCCTACAAATGAACAATTGGGAAGCCATTGATTTCACAGCCTGTTCCCTTTAGTAAACCTGATGGTAGATGAACAGAAGGAATGCACTAGGTAAACTTTTTTATCCAAGGTCTCAGTAAGCATTTCACATAGCTTAGTGAACATCAGACACTGTGCTCTGCCCAGTCTGGACATGTTGCCTGTTTGGGCATTGCAGGTGTCAGAGCTTTGGCATCTTGTCACTCTTAAACAGATTACTTTAGTTGTAAAGCTGAGCTATAGTTTATTATGTTTTAATCATCTTGTGCCACACTGCTGGGATTTCTCTCGTCTCAATCTTGAGCCACAGAATAGAAGTGGAGACAGAAGTCTGTTTTCTGGTATGCTTCGTGCTGCCTGGAAAAGGATGTTTATTGTTGTTGCACATAAAGAAATAAAGGAGAGAATGTTTTGACTCTCTACATTATCATGAATGAAGATGCTATATTCTGTAGCCAGTATTTTTGGGTTGAGTGCACTCATATTCCTGGGAATATGTTAATTATTTCATGTTTTGAATCCTCCATTTATGGAAAAAAGCAGCATGCTTGCCTTCTGATGATAATGGACTTTTTGCATGGCACCCAGAAGAAGCATCACTTCAGTTCTCAGGTCTGATGTTTCATAGATGTCTTCCATGTTGTTGGGGAAAAGAAGGGACGGATAAGAGAATATGCCAGTAAGTGTCTTGTAAATTGTGACCCAAATTCGGTGATTACAAAGGCCAAGCCAGGTGTGGCAGTGTGAGACAACAGGAGGTACTTTGTGGTTTGGGTTTCATAAAGCTTAAGAAAACAATGGCCACTGTGTTTACCTGGGAACTAGTTAGAAAAATTATATGTAATTCCAAATAACTGTAGCTGGGTTGTGTTTGCTTGTTGCTGTTATTTCCTTTCAAATGGATTTAATTAATGGTTTTATTATTTTCTTTCAGATCTTGGTCACGCACCATAAAAGTAACTGGGCTTTTTTCCAGTGGCATAAATGTGACCTGCTCTACAATTAGCTTTAAATTAGCAGCCAAAATAAGGCAATGAAACCAGCATTGGAAACTGAAGTTGTGCTGCCTTCAAGGGAGATGTTAAGGATCTCCTAAAAGTTTTTGTTAAGGAATGACTTTTACCCCACAAATCAGCCACCCAACTCTTCTATCTTTCAAAGTACAGACGGATGCTTAAATGGATCTCGATAAACCAGATAACATTTTATAAACTCATTTATGTTCAGACTCCTGTTCTTACCATCATATCTGCATTTAGTCCCATTTGTATGAGAGCTTTTTTAAGGAAATGACTGAGTAAACGCTTCAGCAATCTTTGTTTATGTCTATGGATGATATTTCATACACTTTAATTCCTTGGACACTACTAAATTAGAATTACTCAAGATTGGAAATGTTTATCAGGCCTCCTAGAGCCCTAGCTGTAGTAGTTATGGAAAAAAAAAGAGAAGACTGCTTTGAGGTGCAAGCAGATTGAATATCTGATTTCTTTCTTCTATGTTACTCCCAGTCGTCCTGATGATCAAAACAGGATAACATGGGATTTTATTGCGTGCCATGTATTGGAGTGGTAGGGGGCAGGGTAAAGACCTTTTTTGCAATAATCGTTAATTTGGACAATTATCAGGCTTGTTCTGTCTGTGGGATGATGTACTGCCACGTTCATGCTCTATTCTGGATCCTTTTTTCCCTTTACATCTGTACAGAATTCCTGTACACATTTTATTTATAGAATTTCATTTTCCACTCAGATATTCAATGAAGAGAGAAAAGAAATTCAAATCAAACTTGGCATTTGTGGGTTTGAGGGACACAAAGCAATGAATAAATTTTTTTGTAATTAGTGTGACTTTAAATCAGTCATAGATTTAAAAAGTTTGGGTAAGAAAATATATTAATGTGGAATATTCTGATTAGTTAGTAAGATTTTTCTGTTTACCATGAGAATGGTTGAAGACTGGAATAGGATTTATGGAGAGGTCGTGGTGTCTCTGTCCTTGGAGGGGCTCAGCATTCACTTGGACATGGGCTTGAGCAGCCTGTTCTAAACAGACCTGTTTTGAGCCAGGGTTTGGACTAGATGGTCCTGGAAGTCCCTTATGACTTCAGTTTCTGTGATTCTGTGATTCCATTCATCATTTTGAAGAAACTCACTGCTAACCATGCTTTCCGTGAAAAGGAGTTTTCTCCCTCTTCCCTTTCCCACAATATGGTGAGATTACAAAGGTTTCTAGTAGAAGCTGTGTTAGCACACATTTATGAAGAGTTACTGTCTCCATAAAATCTGAGAAATTACGTCCTTCTTACTAAATTATTAAGAAGGATACTCGTTACTCAGGGATTTATTTGAAACAATGAAAGAAGAAGAAAAAATATTTGTCAGACTTAATAAAAAAAAAAATTGAAGTGAGACAGTCTTTTCTGTAAATGCTGTGCAGTCGATAAAAAGGAGTTGTAAGTAACATTGCACTTCTAGTGATTCTGTCACTGAACAACTATTATTTAATGAATAGATTTGACCCAACACTTCAGAATTTTGTTTGCAAAATGTGTTTTACCAGGCTGTCAATTAACTTGGGGAGGTGGAAGAAAAAACACCCTATTTTTTTTTTTGGTGGAAAACCAGAAATAACAGAAATAACAGCTGCAGTTACAGCTGGTGTATTACTGTATCCCGCAGCCGTAGGGAGGAGAGGAGAGAAGATCCAGCAGGCAGGAATTGTGCAGCAAGATTGATTTATTTAATTATTTTACAAACTATTTTATAGACTTTTTTCATCATTGTCTAATTAGACAAAGGATCAGCCACCCCCCGGGGTGATTGGCTAGAATCCTGAAACATCCATTGTCAAAATATTTTCCTACTGTACCATAAACAAAGCTCTGCAAAGTCACAGGTGTTCATAGTTTATAGAACTCGGCAAATATCTTCGTGAGAGAGAAAAGTATCTCACGGGCTTAGAAAGAAGCAGGAAAATTTCTTGCTAACAGCATTTTTGTATCCACACTGGTGAATGCAGTAGGTAGACATAACATTTTCCAAAATGAGTGAGCAGTTCAGGACACAATGGGGCAGGTGCAAGTCAGGCTAGAATGAAATCAAGTCAAAGGAGACCCTTCAGCTTCGTAAATCAGGTGATTTTTTCTGTGACGCATCCTGTTCAAGGATATGATTCCTCCAGATCTAGTTACATTTTCACAGATTACTCTCTGGATCATGATAGTGCACTTTAACTCTGTTTGGGAGCAAGACCAAGGATAAATGGAATCACCTTTGCAATCACTCTTTGGTCTGTTGTTGGCCATATGTATGCCTAAATCATCTCTGTAACATTGCTGATCAAATACAATGAAATAATTACAGGGTGCATTCCCAGGTACAAATTACTTTCTATAGACCACTTGTGTGAAGTTTCTCTGAAAATAGTCCAATTGCTTGGTCCTGTTCCAGCTGGCCTGGCTCAGGACTATTCAGTATTCTGGTTTTCACTTGTATCTCACTTGCAGCATCCTTTGGAAATGAGTAGCAGATGCCCAGTTTGATGGTGCAGGTCCTCTGATCATCGAGCACGTATGCTCCTTTGTCATTCTGTCTCAATAATTGGAAGTAGTGTCAGATGAGGAAACAAAACAAAACCCTGCTAAGGTCCTAAGGAAAAATTGTTTCTGCCTAATCTGCGGAATGATTTTTCAGTTTACAGACAGTTCCTCTGCACATTTATTATCTTCTGTCTAAGGGAAATCTGTCAGTACTGGTAGCTCTTGGAATTGCTTCCTGAGTGCCTCAGCCCACTCACCATTTTTTCCTTTGCTATTGTATTGTATTTCATGTAGAGTGTTTCAGTTAGTAATCTAACTTCTTGGCTGTGAAGAATTTTTTTCTCACCTCCTTGACTTTATGGTGACATTCATAACATTCATATGTGTAGTTATTGTCTGGCCATTTAGTTCTGTACTATTGAAGAGAAAAATGGTGTTGGTGGAATAAGAAGGTTTTTTTGGAGCTCTCTTTACCAAAACTTATGGGTGGCATCTTTGTCAATTGCCAGCTATGTATTTTCACTTGGACCTACTGAAATGGAAACTCAGGTTTTATGATGATGTATGTTTATATACATACTTTTTATTTTTTACTTCAGTATAAAGATATATTTCATTTAAGATTATTTCAGCTTTATCTTTCAAAACCACCAGAATTAAGTCCTTTACCCATTTGGATGTGTGCAATCAACAAAAAAAGCAAGATGTGCTGCACGTTATTAAAAGGTTGCTTGTATCTGCTTTCATCATACAGCATGGAAAATTTCTTGCAGCATCTATCAGAAAATACTTCACAGCTGATTTTCCATGTCATACCATATTGTTAGAGGAATATCTTGTGCATTGTGACACTCTTAGGCAGCACAGGGTGCAAATGAATGACTTTTAGAGGACAATAAAACAGAATCTTTCGAAAGTCATTTAACATGATAGGAACTGAGACAGCAGTTTCTAGTCCTGATTCAGTGGCAGATAATGCAGAGCAGGGTGAAACATGGATTAATAAATGTTAATTTACAAAGTTTTGACTTGGGGGATTTAACTCTTCTATCAAAGAGATTTGCAGAAGTTAGTAGTTAATGAGAAGTGATGGGACTTGAAGTGGTGTTTGAAAGAACTGTGGGAACAAAGAGACACAAACTCCATTGCAGAGTTGATAGCAGTTTGGGGAGATGAATTACAGGAACACGAAAGGTTTGATGTTGGAGGATATGAGATGAATATTTTTCTGGTAGAATTAATTGGTTCTGAAAGATTAGATAAATGAGATCTTTTAGAGCTTTCTTGAATCTGAAGAGAGCTGTTATCTACAAGGAAAAATGTGTGGTGATAATGACTATTAGAAATTCTATTTTTACAGTTAATTTTTAAAAAAGTAGTCTAACAAAAAGAAGCAAACTGTGTGCTCATAACTTTGTTGTTCTGAATTATACATCTTTTTGTGATATATAAATGTAATGGATAGGCTTAAAAGCATCCCTCTTCCTTTTTTGAAGTGCATTCTGATCAGTTCTGGGTTGGATGTAGGGAGACACTTATTTTCAACTTCAAAAATAGTTGTACAGAAAAGGCAAGGACCATATCAGCTAGAATCTGTTCTTATTTTACTTCTACTGATTCAACCGTCCTCAGGCTTTTAAGAGATTTATAACTAGACACTTGAGAAATGCTATCAAAATATGCAGTGAAACAAGAATAATAATTACCGTGAGAGCAACAGTGAAAAGGCTTGTTGCCAGTTCCACAGACATCAACTAATCAGAGTAATTTAAGTCTTGGACACATTTCAGAAAGGCCATTTATATAACGACTCCAAGTGAACTGTCTAGCTTAGGAGCTCTTCCTTCTGTTGCTAATTTATCAGCTTTTATTCTGAGAAAAACAGAAGATACTGCTAATAGTTTTAAAGAATTCTGTAGTAAAGGCCACGGATGAAATGTAGAGCTTTTAGTAGCCGGAGCTGTGATTTTCTAACTAATGGAGGGATAGATTTTGTTTCTCACCTATGTGTCATGCTTGACAGTAATAATAGCTGTGTTCCACATTCCTCTTGTTCAGAAAGTCCTTTCTGCAAAGTTCAGTGTATGGCCTCAAACAGCAGAGATGGTGTTGATGAAAAACACCCTTTCAATCATTCTGAAACATTCCCTAATTACATGCCTTATTTCACAGAACCTCTCATCTGAAATGTCTTTAGGCCCTCTCCACACTTCAATTAAGAGTATTCACACCAGAGTAGGATATGTAAATGAAATTACTGACCTGTCCTTCAGGCCTTTGCTACAAGAAAGATCATTTGAAGCAATCAGTTTTGTTTGCATGAAAGTTGGGTCCCATGAACACAGTGATACCAGGCAGTGCAGCCCAACAGACTAGGGGCTTCAAGCAAGAAACACACATTGCTTTGCCCAAAAAATATGTCACAAATAGTTTTGTATTATGCATATGTTAACTTTACAAGCAAACAAATAATAGGCTTTTTTGGAATCCGTTGTGTAACTCACATGAACAGCTGCATTGATATCAAGCAGATTATCCGCAGCAAGGAACAGCTACAATGCCGTGCTTATACAACATCAGAAACATTTCAGGCTTTTAAAGACAAATATTATCTTAAGTTGCACAATAGCAGAGGTGGTAGGGGCAAACTGTCATAACATTCCTTCAACAATGAGAGGTTTAGTACTTATTGTATAACACCATTTTAAAAAGCCGGAACATCACTTGGGTGACTGTATGTCTGGGGGGAGGGGAAGAGTTCAGGATAAAATGGAAGGGAAATAGGTATATTTTGTTCTGTAGCTGTGGGTTCTATAACACTGAAAAGAAACTTATAGAAAAGAGCAATTCCACGATAACAGCTGAGAAATACCTACTGCATTTGCAGATGAAGGAAAGGTGAGAGGATTAAAAGTACACTGGAGGGTTGTATTTGGGATGATCATGACAAATGAGAGCAGCATTCTGAAAGAAATAGAAGCCAATTCTATGTGAAATTGTGCAAAACTGTCTTTCTCAGAATACTGACTGCAGCATTACAGGAGTGAGAAAGATGGGTGAGGAAGAGGATTCATATTTGAAGTTCTAAAGGCTAAAATGGATGCTAAGAAGAAGAAAAAGAAGATAAGGCTCTCTATTCTCTTCTGAGCTCATGCAGTTTCAACAGAAATGATGCATCCAGGCTTGCACATTGTATCCTTCAGGAGGGATGTAAGCCCTCTAACTAGACCGAAGGAGAGAGCAAAGATGTAGCAAATGGGATTTACATGTCTGGAAAGTGGACAGAAATATTAAAGGAGGTTGGTTACTAAAACGCCATCAGGCTGAAGTTGACCACAGAAGTATTTTCAGGTGCTTAAAACATAGTTGCAAAGGGAAAGGCAAGTTTTCTCTCCCTGTCCATTGTGGACAGGATAAGCAGTGCCGGACTTAGATGGCATTAAGGTACATCAGTCTAGGGAGTTAGAGAAACCCTTGTGACTGAATGAGCAGTTTAAGCTCTACATTAAATTACTTAATGACATGGAAAGTCTCCACTGGTAAAGATACTTGAGAATGTATTAAGCAAATATCTGGCAAGAATATCTGGGGTTTAATTCAGTCTTCTTTCATGCAGAAGGATGTCATCTATTTCTTCTTCCGCAATTTTCTAAGCATTCTGTGAAATATATAAGAAGATACTTTGTCTCTCTCCAGAGAATCATTTATGTTTCTCAAATCATTTTAGTTTGAGACATTTTGGTTGATTTTAGTGCTGAATAACTACTGCTGGCCAAATTTTGACTGTTGTTGCTTAAATGGACCCTGTGACTGAGGCAGAGGAATCCATGACATCATCTCAACAGACCCAGAGCAAAGATTAGTTGGAACAGTTGAATTGGAGTTGATATCCCAGCAGCTGGGAGTGAAGTGTGGGCCTTTGCTGCAGAATCTTGTGAGACAAAACTGGGAAACAGTTTTTATCTGTTTGTCTTTCCATTTTAAAATGTCATCTATGACAGTCTGAGTCTATATGTGCTGTCAGAAGGGCCTTAGGGGTAAAGTTAGGGTTCCCCTGAGTCGAGAAACATTACTAATGTCTTGCAGGAGATCAAGGCTTTGTTTCCAGTCTTTATCTCCTCATGTAATAGTTAGACCTTTCTTCATTTGTATTCTTGCCTTCAGTATTGTAGATGGAAGTCCAGGGACTTTATAAAACCTAAGATTCACGGGAATTTTTCTTAAAAATAAAAACAAATAAATCAGAGCTGGAGCAGTGTTACATGAATGGGCTCCTGAGAGCTGGCTAAACAAGTGGCAAATGCCTTGTGCTTATTTGTGATATGATCTAACTCTGGAACTCAGATGTTCAAAGGTGCCAGACGTGTTCATGCCTTTTCCTCAGACTAGTAAATAACAGATATGTTTGTGAGTGTCCTTCAGATGTTCTGAATTCCAGGTTGTGTAATCTCCCTGAGTTTCAAATTTGAGAATTAGAGCACATATTGCAATTACTCCTCTGGGATAATTGTTGTTTTGTTGAACAAGAATTTTGTTGCTTTTGTTGCTCAGCCAATCCTGAAGTACTAATTCTTTAAATAACAAATAAAATAACTGAATTCATATTTTATTTAGCAAGTGTGGTACCTTGTATAACCCAAAAGAGTTTTGGTTGTACTCACATTCTGTGCTGTATTATTCAGCACCACTCTGGCTCTGAATTCAGACAGCTGCCCTGGCACCCAACTTTTACCTGGCAAACATCCTCCCTCAGAAAGCCAGTGGAGGCTGGACAGAGTACCTGCAGATTATTACATAATGTGTCTTCTAGATCCAGTTGTTTTTGATTACTTAAGAATTTAAGAAAATCCTAGTCTCCCATTAATTAGTAGATTTAAAAAATTGTTTATTTTTGAGGGTCTGACTGATTCAGCATTTAATAGCTCTATCCCAAAGCTGAGAGAGATGGAGCAAACATCTTTCTTTACAGATGCATTTAACTTATGTTCTTAATTACTATTTCTTCTACAAATAGTTATAGTGTAGGGTTTTTTGTTTGCATTTCGATGGTACTAAACAACCTTCAGTTAAAGCTTTTCCAAGTCCTTTCTAAATGTATTATTTTATTTTTTCATCTTTAATTCTCCCTCGAACTCTTTTTATTCTCTATAATTTATTGAGGCCTTCTCAAGACAAAAGCAACCAAATCAAACAAAAAAACAAAACAAACCCATTTTTCCTCCCTCAAAGACTGGTAGTTAATTATGTCAGTATGTTCACCTTTAGAAAATGAATCAGAATTTGAATTCTTCTCAAGATAAACTATAATCTAAGCAGATTTTTTTTCTCTTTACTATTCAAGACATCGGGAGTAAGGCATAGAGTAAAATCTCTACGCTGTGGTTACGTCTGGCAATGTAGTGTAAAGCATACAAGGAGTGTCTTGTCAGGTAGTTAGTGGGACAATAATGAAAATATTAAGATACTTGCCTTTGGGAGAGAACTTGGAATAAACTCTTTTTTGAAGGAGCTTGACTAGGACATGGCTTCTGAAAGCCTGAGCTAGTAAACCCACCCCCACCATGTCTAGCTGTACTTCATATTCATGCTTCAATATCTTCTCCTTCCCATTAAAATAATTTCTTCAGACCAGACAGGGAGCATGTACTGAGGTATATTGCACTAACAGAGGTGGTTTGGGTTTTTTTTTTGTTTTACTTACTAACCAGTATTACTGGTTCGATATATTAAAAAACCTTCATGTAGGTTCTTAGACCTTTCCAGCACAGGGGTGATTTCAACCGAAAGCATATGATTATTTTACCTTTTTTTTTTTTCTAATGGTGGTAGGAATTTTTTTCAAAATCTTTGAAAGGCATTCTGTCTTTTTGGGAGTAGTCTTGACAATAATGTCTATCTAAACCAATCAGACCTGAAAGAAGCGTATTTGCATGCCCTATGGTGTATGGAAGTTTAATGAAAAAGCTATATAAAACTGTGCTGTAATTGACCAGGCCAAATTGCTCCATTGTTTTCAGTTAGGAAAAGTGACAATCTGTAAGCATCCTTTCAGATTTCAGTTTTGCCAGGTATATGATTATGAGAAGGTATGATGCTTCTGGGTGGAGAAAAATCAGTTTTCCACTGGAACTGTATTTAAATATAGTATTTAGATAGCAAATCATTCAGTCCTCTCAGAAACACCTTTGGAAGGAAGATTTCTACTACTAATAGAAACCAAGCTTTGCATACATACAAACTTAATGTGCTTTGTTCATGAAAAAGGAAGTCTGTCTGTATGAAAGCAGAGGTATAAAATTCCCCTCTCTTTGTATCTCCCTCCTTCTAGAATGTTTAATATTTACTCAGAAATTATATGGTATGAATTGGAAAAAACATAAATTTTTTGCATACAGAAAAGAACCAGTCTTCCACAATTTTCAGTTACTGAAAAATCTTCAAAATAGGCCTTTCTGAGGTTTGCAGAGGGAGGAGGAGTTATTTTATTTTACTCTTTCATCACCATTTCTGTGCAGTTGATAAATGATGGTCATTCTTTGCTACTTCCCATGAATTATTACTTCTGCCCACAAGAGTGGATATAACACAGAAAAAAGAAAAAATAATTTTCTTACCTGTAATTTTGCTTTCTCTCAGTATTGATTTAGTACGTAGCAAAGACTTTTTTTATACTAAAATGGTAATCTGTCTTATGTTTTGTCTGGAGTAGAATTCCTTGGAGTTTTTTTATTTGTCTGAGTGAAAAAAAGAGTGAGGATCACGTGAGGTTAAACTTTCATGTATTTGCACCCTGTTGTGTTCCTTTCATTTGGTTCAAAGCTGCTATTTGTGAGTAAGTTTTGTGTCTTCTGCTGTGAAATTCTGCTTCTAGGGAAGATCCAATGGCCAATCTGAGTATTGAAACTCAAATAACAATTTTTAAAAAGAGATAGGAGAATGGCACAACCCACCCTCTCATCTAGGTCATTATTATAATGCTGGAATATGCAAGCGGCAAAGCCATCAAAAAAGAAAACAAAAGATCAAAAAAAGAGAGAACCAATTTAGCTTTTCCAGTATGAATATGCTATGATGAAAATTATACATCTCAACATTAGACATCTGAAGGATTTAGCTAGTATTAATGCCAACTCATTGTGTGCCAAACATGATACTGTTTCAATTTCATTGTTTGATAGCAATCTTCATGGGGAGAAAAAAAGTACAGTTCAGAGCAGTGAGATTGTAGACAGTAAAGTAAAAGAATGCAGTCAAATCATCTCATGTTTTCACTGAAAATCTTTCTGCCATTTTAATTGGATTTCATTTAATCAATTTTTTTTTCACATGGGCTGTGGATACTAACAAAGTTTTGAACCAGGTTGAATAACTGATGCCTGTACCAGCTGCTAAGGCTTCCTACTTAACCTGTATTGCTATTTGGTTTTGTTAATTTGAACCTATGAAAGCTTCTAATCTGCTACCTGTTTCAGGGATAGAGAGCATCTTGGGATGTGAAAGATTCTCCCTTTCATAATGGCTGGCAGGAAAAGCTCTAGCTAAAATTGCTTTAATTGCTTAAACTGATGAGTAGCTCCATCCATATCCATGTTAGATTTTGATTTTGAATAGCCTCTGAGGAAAAAATGTGAGGAAAAAAGTGCAGAAGTTTCACTGTTAAAAGACTTTTTGGTTTTTGGGCTTTTTTTCCTTGTCTTTCTATTCATTTTACCATGGGCAAACTTAAATTATTTATTTTAAAGGCTCTTGCTTCATCCCCCATTAGATGTTTCTGCTAAAGTTGTATTGACATAAATATTTGCATAAATCCCTGTTGAAAAGCATACTTAATTGAGGGAGTTGTTAGAGAAACAGCTGCCAGGTGACATCCTGTCACTGCAAGGCTGGAGAGGCTGGCATGCACCTAACATTTTTCCCTTTCTGCCTGTTGCGTATAGACAGCTGAGTTGGCCAGAAATTGCACTTCATGTAGTAGAGAATAAAAGATTGGTCCAGATATTCTAGACAGCCTGAGTGTTACTGACTCCTCATTAATTATTTAGCATGATTTTGCTCACTCACTGTGATCATTCTTCATCCAAAAAAATCAGGAAGCTGTACAAATCTTACTGATGCACAGAAGCACCATAACATCCCTTTGCATATGAGCAAACAATGGGGGAAAATAAAGTTAATACAGTAATTTTCCAGTGGTAGTGTAGCTTCTGTCTTATCAAAGTCTATTACTAAGCATAGTCAGAAGCATTCTAATCACTGATACTTTGTTTCACCTTCAACTAAAAGAGTAAAAATAAAGATTTTTGGTTTTTGTTTTAAGGAACAGCATTTAATTTTCATTATTGCTTCATGTCTCCTTACTCTCAATTTCAAAAAGTACGTGAGGGGATACTAGAGGGGCTATAGGTTTTTCAGGGGTAAAGAAAGAGATGTTTTTTTCCCCCTCTCAATTGAAAAAGATTAAAAAGCATTATGTTTGGGTTTTGTGCATGTATTCCATGGCCAGGAGAACATTCTGTTTTCACTGATGTAATGGTGGGAGTTGTCAGGGATAGACATCAGCAGTTTCTTTTCTATACACTGGTTAAATCCAGGAATATGATGGTACAAGAAACACAGCACTTGTTTTATTAGGTTTCATATTTTATAATCTGTTTTTGCTGTATTCTGCAGGCAATGGCACCTTTGCCTAATACATGGAGCAAAGGGAAAGGATTTAGTATAGACCAAGATGATAATTGCCCAATAAAAGTTTCATTTGCAGCTGGGGCAGTGATTAATGCTTGACAGATGAAACAGAGGAAAAAAAAGAGAGAGAGTGTCCATCAATGCCTTTTAAAGCATAACAAGCCAATATGTTTGTTTTTCAGTTTTCGAACGCTCAGGATGATGGGAGGAGATACACAGCTGCTAGGTAGTAATGTATTTGTGGGTTATGTATGTCTTTGTCATGAATGACATTGTAAAAAAATATAAATTAAACCTTTGGATGTACTTTTGATGAAACAATGATAAAGGATGTATCATTCTGTCAAGAGTATTTATACTTGTCCATTCATTCAAGGTAGAGTAAAAGATCTGGTTCTTAAATGCATAGTTAAGTATCTAAATTCATGCCACGGTTTTGGTTTGCCTTCTTCAGCTTTTGCAAATCATGTTATGTGTCTGAATTTGACAATGTAAAGACAGTGTGAGAGATAGCTATAGGATATCTACTTTACAGGCAGTGTGCTTGAAAACTAGAAAATTATATTTCAAAAATGTACACCAGCTAAAACAGGGCTTCATCTGATAATATTTGATAATGGAATGTATATATCTCTAAATCAAAGCCTTCACAGTGGTCTTAGCTCACTAAATTAGGTGCTGGCATCTTGGTTATTTTAAAGCAAGGTAAGGACCAACGAAATGCTGAGCATTGCCATCTTTTGACACAGTAAGAGCAGTTGCTGACTAAATCTTCATTTAGTGATTTTAAAATTACATTTTAGCCACTCCAGACCTTTCTCAGAGCTGTCCCCTCTGTCTTCTAGGTGTCAGTGTTCCAACAGCTGTACTTCCACATGGGTGGTACGATGCAGAGTTTGGAAGGAACCTTGGCAGTAAAATGACAGCGATGTTCAGAAGCAAGGGAAAGAGTCGTTATGTAGAGGAAAAATACCATGACATTAATTACTCTCAGTGAAGCAGGCTTTCTCCAAATGCAAGCTCAACAGAGTCTTGCTGTGCTTGAAATCCCTTAGGCCAATAAGAGACATGAGCCAAGGCTTTGATTCTTACCTTCCGTCTCTCACAATGAATGTAACGGCCCCGATGTGCATTGTTGGGCACCATACACTTCCCAGGGAGAGGTAGTTTAGGACTTTTTCAGTCTCCTATTTATTTATTTATTTATTTATTTGCCATATTATTTAGACTAGAATGGTACCAGTTGGAAGGGACCATCAATGATTACCTAGGCCAACTGCCTGACTGATTCAGGCCTGGACAAGTTAAAGTATATTATTAAGGGCATTATTCAAATGCCTCTTAAATGTTGACAGGCTTGGGGCATTGGCCACCTCTCTGAGAATTCTGTTCCAGTGTTTGACCACCCTTCAGTAAAGAAATGCTTCCTATATCTAGTTTCACTCCAAAAAAGAAATTAAAGCTTTATTCCAGTCATCTAAACCAAGCAATATTCTACTGGTGACTAGTTGTCATCAAAGTATTCTTTTTGTCTCAATTATGAGAAGTTATTTAACAACTGAAGCAACATGTCACCTTGTCATTTTCCTTAGAAATTGATCTAGATTGTGGCACTACGTAAAAAGGATAAGAATATATATAGATAAGAAAATAAAATATAATAAATTATATTAAAAAGTTTTAAATGGGTCAGAAAAATGTTGTAAGGGTTGAAAAGATTTCGTTTTTCAGAAATTTCATCTAGGAGCTCTGAAATAGTTGTGCTGGGAGGACTGTTTGGAGCAGCAGGCATTAGCAAGAGCTAATGAAAGGGAAAAGGAAAAGGAGCTGACAAGTAAAGGAAATTATTCTTCTTGTAGTGTCCCTTGATTTTCGTTAGAAGAACATAATTAGCAGTGAGGGTAGTAGAAATGATAGGAGTAGGCAAGCTAGCTAATTACATGCAGGTAAGGATTTTTTGAGAGGCCTACTGATTAGAATACCTTCTTTAGTGACTATTGCCTTGGTGAAATCTGGGGAATATAAATTCAGAAACTGTTAGTGGTTAAGCAAAACTCCAAAAGAGAAGGTGTGGGTATGAATTTTGCTCTTGAAGACTTGGACACTTTTCCTTAATTTAGCAAATCATAGATCATAGGATCCTTTCTATTTTAGGTACAATCTATCAGTTTTCCTTAGTCTGAGTACTCCACTACAGACACAGACAAAATTTTTTCTTGTCTTATTTTCATAGTGGTGGGTGTTTGGTGTTCTCCTTACCTGACCTGTGATATGACAGGGACAAAAGCAGAGGGTTCTGAGTTATCTGGGATGACCATAATAATCAGTTGCATATCTGTGCAAAAATCATAACCCTTTTATCTGCAATATGATACTTCTGTAGGTCCAGCTCATGGAGAGATTTATCTGGCTAAAATGATAGTCATTCAAAGTGCCAATCTGTTTTGCATTAACATCTTCTTGAATTCTCTGAAGTTAGCAGCAGTTTTGTCCAGGAAAAAAAGTCAGGATCAAACTGGAGAGCCACCTTCTGTCCTTGACTTTAGTTGTTGAGCATCTTTTTATATTAATGATGGTGATGTCAACTGGGGCCATTGTTTGCTGCGCTGTGAAAAATAGCAAGTACCCTACTCAAATTTAATTATGATTTTTTAATTTAATTTAATTATGAAGGCGGTAAGGAGATGATCAATACGCATGGGCGACTATATAACACAGTACAGTAGTACTTTCTGAAAGGTCAATGTTTTTTAAATTTTTGCCATGTTTTTAAGTTCTTCACAGCATAACTGTTTATAATCAGACCTAATCATCAAAAAAATCCTAGCTCAGAGAAAAAAAATTGATTGATCTCATTTAGAGGAGAGAGAATTTTTCCTGAAAATAGGGAAACTAATGAGAAGATAACTTTTTTTTTTCCTCTTTTGTGTAGGCATTAAGTAATTATTACCTTAGTAAAAAACTTTTTCAGCTAGAAAGGTTTTAGAAGTCACATTTCACATAAGAAATGGCAGTTGCTCTGGCATAGCTTGAAATGCCCTTTGGGTATTTTCTAGTTCAGGCGTAGTGCCTTAAGCTTACAGTCAAGCTTATGTTTCAAAAGGATTGATGGCTGGGGACTGTTGGGAAATTGCTTTCCCTCTTCTTTATCAGTATAAGGTACAGAATCACCTGATGTTTAGAATAATTTCCCTTTGGAAATCTAGATGAATAATGGGCAGGCAAGAAAAGCAAGGATTTTACATTGTGCATATATCAAGGCTTTTTGTGTCTTAATAAAATCATAAATATATTGGGTCATTTCCATAGCATGTGAACTTGAGACCTGACTGCTATTGAGATTACCACTGAGATTACAAAGAAAAGATTTTCTGAAACTTTAGGTATTGCTGCTATTAGAATAATACTGTGTTCTGAGAAGCTAGCCAGGCAGCAGTAGTAAAACGGCATTCTGTAGCTTTTCAGCCTTAGCCATAAAGTTCCTCACTTGTACCTGGGAGCCTGAACACTGTGCTACAAATCTAATTAGGTTTTTGGTTCATCATATTTTTAAGTAACGTATTGCCTTCTGGGAGGTCCAGGTATTATTTAAATCTTGACCCAGTTTCCACAAAGTTCTTTGAGGAAAACTTTCTACCCCCTTTTGTGGGATTCTCTTTGCACAGGTGCCAGCATCAGTGGGTACCCCGAGGCTTCCCCACTCTCACTGGTATCTCTCCCTGAGCTCTTGGTGGAGCAGGGCAAGCCTGTCTGCAGTTCATGTGTCTGCCTTTTAGAAAATGGATGTAAGCACACCTTTGAAAATGGTGTTGCCTTCTCCTCTGCTTTTAGATATTTTGGTAGAAAAGGCAAAAAGCAAAACTGAATGTAGCCTGCTTAGAAGCCTTTGCTATAGGGAGCACTGTTGTTTAGTGTAATGGAAGTGAGATTTGGTTGGTACATTTATGATTTGCCTTTAACTCAGAAAGCAGGCAGTTTATTATTATTTGGCTAATAAGGCAAATACATTCCTATGCTAAGTTGGTGGATAAGAGTGTATTTAGACTGGATGGTAAGGGTATTTTGATAACGTGAGAGACTCGTGAGATTAGTCTGTTCTGACACCAATGATTTTGATTGATATTTCTGTAACTACTGTAGTATGATTTATGTGGCAGTAATGTAAAGGACATTCTACTTCTTTTTGACTATAGAGTCGCAAGTACACTGTGGGGAAGGCAAAGACTTTTAAAGTACGTGAAAATAATTATAAAGAAATTGCTTAGGAATGTCCTTCAACATGCTATCTGTTAGCTCGGTTTGCCAAGACAAAGAATTTCTGGATATGAAGAGGATAAATAATAACTGCTAGAAAATATTTTATGTTATAATTAGGGAAAAAATTTATCTATTTTATATTTGCTGGGAAAATAAAAAACACATTATTGGGTAAGCATGTTAGTGAGGCTGGTCAGAGATAGACTTGGCAAAAGTCATCTGCACCTTGGTTAAAGAAAAATTTGGCCATCAGCAGTTGATAAATAACTGAATTGCAGAAGATAATGTTCGTTCCAACTGGTAAATTACAAGCTTTGGTAGACCTGTGGTACAGCATTATAGAAAAAAGCATATACACTGAGAAAGGTATAAATGCACAGTTCATATGTTTCCAAGGTAACAGATAATTGTTACTGCTACATTTGGACTTACAGCTAGTTAAAAAATCAGGAATTGTAAACACAAGGTGAATTAATCAGTATTTCTGCCAAGTTTGGTTATTCAGTAGGCCAACAAATCTACAAAGGGGAAGATGAAATGAAAGATAGTATCTTTAGGGTTTTTATATATGCATTTTCCACTTCTGTATGTGGTATGGGAAGTGTTACAAAAGGCAGAATTTGTTGCTGTCACTGATTTCTTGATCAACTGCTGCCAGCATGTGACAGCTAAGAGTAAAAGTTGAAGGATATATCTTGCCCAACGGTTTCTTCCCAGCAGTGAGGCAGAGTTCTTAGAACAAGATTAAAAGTACAAATATCTAGATGCTCTGGAAAAGAATAGAAATGTCAACTGTTGAATCAGATAGATTCTGAGTACCTTCATTTTTTAAAATTTCACTTTCACTGAACTCACATCACCAATAGTTACCAAAAAAAAAAAAAAAAAAAAAAAAAACAACCACACTGAAAAAACTGAATTCCTCTGATAAGACTTCAAACTATATATTCTGCCACATTTATGGGACTGTTGGGATGTTTAAAAGAAAGAATTCATGATCTTCTTTTGCAGAGGGTTTGAGAAAGGAGAGGTGCTATGTTGTTCTTGTTTTTGAAGAGTAATTTTGACTAGAATTTGATTCCTAGTTTATTCAGTTTAGGTGAAGTCCTGACAAGTTTGGAGAGATATGAAGAAGGGGGATAAATTCCTGGAAAATTTTTTTCTCAGAGCAACAGGTTGAACAAGTTGTGAGTGTGGAAGAGTCGGGAGAGCTGAACTGACTGCCCTGTTCCATGGAAAGCCATGCTGGTTCCCTCGGGCATTCTTGGTTGCACAGCGCAGCAGTAAGCAAAAGTACTTCTGAAATAATGGCAAGTTAATAAGTCTTGCTAACCTCTGCCTCCAGTGTGTTCCACTGAGAACAGTGGTTGGAACCACGTTCAGAGAGTGCCCTTCTTAGGTGAGTTATGACATCAGCACAAGTAATAACACTGCTTGCAGTTGCACACATGCCCAGCCAGGGAGCTTCTAGGTCTCTGTGACCTTTACTCTGCAGCACAGGGGTCACAGGCTCTCTGAGGGACTTACAGAAGTTTTAAGAGGAAGAACATGGACTAGAGTTAAAAACAAGAACGGGAAACTGCAGGGAACAAGTGTGAACCTTCTAAATAACAAAATGGTTGCAAGCCTTTCCTTTTCTCTGCACAAACTTGCTCACAAACACATGTATGCCTTGTGGGAATGTGGCTAACTCCATCACTTCAAAGTTATTACCTGTAAATTTTTACAGAAAGATACTTACTTTCTTTGTTCTATACTTTGTGAGGAAAAATCTGGGACTGTAGTACAAGACACCCCTAAATTGGCCCTTGCTATAGGAAGTAGACTGGAAGAATCCAGGCTTTCTAAAGCTAATAACTGAATTTTGAAGATAGAACATATTTAGAGCCACAGAAGTCTATCTTGAAAAAATCTGTTGTCATCCTGGACTATGTACTTCTTCCCTTGCATCCTCAGTGGATCCAGAAAGAAGATGAAAAAATGCAGCCACAGTATTGTGTGGGGAATGCTAGAAGGAAAACCCAGAAATAATTGTAGATGCACTGTGCAAGCAATGCTGCAGATGGGATCAAGGTGGTGAGAGTTCTCAAGAAAGTGCATTTTTTGATGCTCTTGGAAATAATGTGGAAAACGCACAAGAAACAGTGTCTGTTTTTTGGCAGCTGTGATTTGCAATTCAAAGTGCGTGAAGTGGAGACTTCTTGGCCAAACTAAATAGTGGAAAAGAAATGAAATTAACACAGTAAAAACAATCAATAAATTCAGTAACTGCAGAGAGACGCACACATAATTAGTGCATATCCACCATGTGAACTTGACTCTGCATGGACAGCTGAAGCTGACACAAGAGATTTTGGGGAGCACTCTGGTGTCAGGCAGCCTGTTAATTCTCTTAGATTAATTTTTTCACCTTCTGCACCTTCATTGACCATATCATTTGCTCCATCTGGCAAAGTCTGCACTGCTCATTGTAGAGACTCCGAGCATGCTTTTGTTCTGCTTTTTCCTTTGTACTTCACAGTTTAGTGGCTTACTGCCAAATGCTAAACCTAGAGGCATAAAAATATGGATATTAACATGGCATAGACTCTGAAAATGAAAATCCATGACTGCTATGTGGAATCTACATTAACATATTCAGAAGAATATGATAAATATTCTATGATTTTGTGAAATGATTGCTTTTTTCCATTTACCTTTCTGTGTGTACTTTGTTCTCATTGACACCAATAGAAATTATGCCTGTGCATCTGGGGAAGACTATGCCAGAACTTTACTGGCTAAATTATGCAACTGATTATCTTGTTGAAAACTTCTTGTTTTAAAGCTAACACTTATCACCCATCTTGAGTTGTAGACTAAGACACGTGTCCATGAATGAAATTTTAATGGTAAAAGAGTTTTACAGAAGTGTCATTTCTTGATCCCACTGTTAGATGCAATTCAGATTGCTTCTGGCCCTACAGTACCCAAGGAAACCTTTACCTGGCCACAAGTTGCACAGCATTTGATTCAGAAAGGCAAGAGGAGGATAAAGTTTGTGTGTATCTCAAAGGCAAGAAGCAGTTATGCTGCTGATGCTGTATCATGGTGTGCTGGGGACTCGGCTGGTTTGGGCAAGCTGCTGTGCTTTGTGTAATCCAGCAAACCTGGTCTCAGCAGCTCACTCTTGATAGTCCCAGTTGTTTTTGTGACTGATTGCTTATATTGCCAACCATATAAGGTACCTGCTTTGTAATCAGCACAAGAGAACTCTGGTTTGGAAGCCACAAGTCAACCATCTTTGCTGTGTGCTCTGTTAAAGCACTTGTTGAAACAGCAGTGAGTAATAGGATTGAAGCATTGCAATATGAATTCTTATTTCCAGTATTGCAAAATGCAAAAGGACGTAATTTTTATAGTCCCATGGCATTTCTTGTTTTTGTATCTCATTTCTTGTTATTGTGTATAAAATGGAAAAAAGGTTATTTTTAAAGATATTGTCACATTTTGCAATCAGATCATTTCAATGTAAGAAGGAGATAAAAATGTACTTTATTATTGCATAATTCGCGACAATGTTTGGTAGAAATTGCTAAATCTGCCAGGGAGTGTTGTCCACCTACAGCTTAGCTAAGTCATGGGTATTTCTTGCACAACACAGCACAAAATATGATCAAGGAAACACCTGACCTAAAACTAAGGCTTTACTTTCTTGCTTTGTGACTGTGTGTGACTATTCTGGAAGGCAGACGATAGTCCAGACTGCTTTAGATTGTTTTTAGCTTCTCATTTATAGAAGAGTCTTGCTCTGACTTTAGTCCTTGTGAGCATCTTAGTACCCATTGTTTTCATTAGGCTTTCTTATCTGAATAGCAATTATTTCTGTGAATAAGTATTTGTGGTAGTGAGCTCTTAATCACTTGTGCAATTCCAAAATGTTAATAATGCACAGCATGTTCTGCATTCAGGCACACTGACATTCACCATCAGCTTCACTATGAAGCTCCTCCACTGCAAGCGGGAGAGACAACGTCCTGGCTTCCGTGACTTCATTTACCCATTGCGTATTTCAGAGATGTCTAAAGTGATGTGTAATCATAACAAACATTTGTTGGAGCCCTCCCTATATTGAAAGGATTGCTTTGGAATGTTAATCAATGAAAAAAACAAAACTGGCCTTTGGATTTCTCCAGCATCATGTAGGAGTCATGTGTCTGCATCCTTTTTGTTTTCCGTCAATTCTCTGATTGCTTGGCTGGATGGAAGCTTTGAATGAGTGTAATCTGTGGACAATAACAAGTCCAGATGCAAATTGAAAGTTTCTGGTTTGCACTCATGTCTGGCCTGCTGTCTGCTCAGCTTCTTCTTTCAATATTGCTCACAGTGGAATTGCGTTGCTCACAGTTCACTGGTAAATATATGGGAAGATCAATGGTCTTACTTGTAGCTTTTATAATTGTATGACAACTCATTTAGGAGTAGGGGTAGTTCAGATCTCTCAAACAGATGTATTTGAACTATGAGGATACTACCAGTTAGTGATAAGTTTAAGGCTTTAGGAGGATATTTAATTAAAGAATCTAGTAACTCTGAACTTTCAAATTATAATTAAGAACATCCAGTATGTGATTGTCCACAGTATGAAATTTTATTGCTCCAGTTGTGATAAGTGCAGGGAAACCTGACCTATTAATAAAAGAAGATTACATTTCTGTCTACTCTGGAAGACAGCAGTGCTTGTTTCCTCCATTCTAACTCCAGGGCTCTGTGTTCTTACATTGTCAGCAACCTGACATGGCTCTGGTTTACTCCAAAAAGAAATTGCCAGAATTTAATAAACTTGCTTTGATATTAACCCCTCTGTATTTGTAGTAGCACTGATTTTTACATTTTTTTATGCGGAGTCAAATTCTCTGAAGGTGGTGAGAGACAAGGTAAGCAAAAATGCTGTTCTGTGGATATCCTCAAGTCCTTGCACAAGATGCCCCTCTTCATTGTAGCAAATACCAAAACTTGGTTCTATTGCAGTGAGGCAGTGAGGGAGAGATCAGCATGTCTTCAAAAGCAATGCTGTAAAGAGGTGAATTTCTTTTCTCTCCTTTGTTGTTTTTTTTAATAATTCTACTTATCTACTGATACACTAGACAATAAAGACCCAGTAAAGTGGAGATTTTTAACACTGTCAATTTATGGGCTACTATCTTTTTCTAATGACTGCTGACTGATTGTGCAACTAGTCTTATTTTATTGGGGTTTTTTTTGTAATTACCTATTGAGAGCCACTTAGATGGAGTTCATAGAGCTTCAGACCCACAAACCACAAATTAAAAACTAAATTCAGTTAATCAGCTGAGCCAGAACTACCATAAAGTATCTACATAAAGCTGGGTTCTTAATACTTTTTCAGGAGAGGCAGAAAAAAAGCATGGTGCAAAATTCATAACATAATAGTAAATTTTATAATATTTTCTGTGGAATAATTTACACCTAAGAGTGTGTTTTTGTATCCAGTCTACCTCTAGTTGTGTAGTTATCTTAGCAGACTAATCAGCATTCTCATGTTCTCACAGAGTTGTCCTTTATCAGTTTATGAGGTGAGATGACATGCTTCTCAAATATTTTATTGCAGAGGTTTGAGGCTAAAGAACATTTGGTTTGTTGACCAGCTAAGAAGTTAAAATCTGGCATAAAGATTTCAGCAGGATTGGCTTCCATATTTCTCTTAACACACTGGTAATTTCTTGGGGTTTAGAAAAAGAGTTGTTTATATTTTCAGTCTGAACTGCCATTGTCTTACAGTATGGAGTAAACTCCTTTTGCTCCCAACACAAAGCGTGGCATGAGGAGTTCAGCTGTGCTTTTCATCTGGGATTGTCAAGTCAGCTGCTGCTGGATACAGCTGTATGTGTGCTTCTATGCTCATGTGACAAGCCACACTTAGCAAGCAATATATGTAACTTAAAGATTAAAATCTCACCTTAATGTCTGTCCAGTTCTATCTTTAAAATAAAAAGAGGGGTTAATAAATGCTATTAAAAAGTAATTGCTAAAAAATTGCTAAAGAAATAAACGTAGGTAAGGATGAGCACTTCTGTAACAGACTTAATGGTAAAATTCCTATGCTCTTTGTGTATGTAAGTGCAACTTGATTCATAGCAGGTATCACTGCTTGTTTACTGAGGAGCATATGCTTTTTTCTGCCTAAGGTGAGCAATCAGTTTATGGCAAAGCATTTAAAGTTTGGAGCAGGTTGCTTCTCTGTTTTATGCTGTTCATAGACTTCTCAGAGTGAGAGTACAGTTCAGGGACTGCCGTAGGGGAGCAGAAATGGATCGTATCACTTTAACTGAAATGTATAATGTGTGGTAAAATGTATACAAAATATCATTTAATACTGAGAAAGAAGTAGTTTCAAGGGATAAAATGGTGAATATCATTGCATCTTTCATACTAGTGAAAGAAAACCTAAGCAGTTTGTTATACCAGGGCTTGCTCTGGTCACACACAAAACCAGAGCAGCTAAATGACAGCAGTGTCCAAACAGCATGGCTGTGCTCTCTCATTTGCCCATCCCACAGGCAAGGAGGACCTGGAGATCTGCTGCACCACACAATACGCAGTGGGAGGACAAAGCTCATCTCCCTGTGGCTGTTGCCTTTCTTCCCGTCATCCAAGCTGAGCCCTTTGACTCCTGCAACGGGCCTTTTATTACTGATATGGCAAAACTTAGTTTTGTCTTTGTTGAGAGGAAGCCTTGATACGTCCCTGAACCCACTGTGAGAACCAGTATCATGACAGCATGGCACCAAATCTGTGACTGGTATATAGGTCAGGTTGCTCAAACACCTCTTAAAATAATGTATGACTTTATGACATTTTACCTTTCCCTTGTTTCTACAAAACACATACTGAGCTTTAAGGTAGGGAATATCGGTGGCTTTGAACATGCCTAGGGGTCAGAACACCTCTAGAGATGTACTTAGTCATATGTGAAGGCAAACATGTATGACCTGGGTGAAAGGGAGACGTTTCTCCTCCTTAGCCAATGTTGTGGTAGTGCAGTTCTGTGGCTCTCTCACATTCTTTTCCTTCATTCTCTACCCAAAGCATAGGCTGTACAGGATTCTATCAAATGGGGACTTAAAATGCACACTATTACTAGAGATCCATCGGAGACAGACTTACATATGGTCTGTTAATTTTATATGCAAGACAGTCTCTCCAGTGAAAACAGGAATTGAGGGTTTCTTTCGGGGGTTTTTTTGGTGTTCTGGTTTACTTTTTTAATGTGCAGAGAGCAGTAATGGCATTCTGCATGTCCAGTGCATCAGACTGTGTTTTCGAGAAATTGTGATGTCTAGATTTTTGCCTGATTCTAAAATCTTGCAGCAATAGGTTCTGAATTACAGGCTAAAGTTAAAGTTAACAAAAGGGATATGGGGCAGGGCCATGAGACCAGGAGGAGGAGAGAGAGAAGGGTGGCGCTGGTGGCAGTGGCCTGAAAATTATCTTCAGTGGTCTTGTCAGGTCAGGCTCTGGGCCGTGGAAGTATCTGTTTCCTCAGCTTCTGTCTGTCACCTACCTCTGGAAACAGCATAAGAGAGGTCCTGCATGAAATAAAGTATGAGCTCTGTGCACTCCCTGAAGATGAGTTGTCTCTCATAAATAGTTTAACTGTGTATTCAGAAATAGAGCGTACTCAGGAATTAGGTGCGTTTGTATTGGCTTTTCCTACTTTTCAGGAGCCATTCTTTATGAAGGTTTATTGGCAATGCGCTTATTTTGGAAGAAAAAGAAGGAAAAGATGAGAGGAGGCTGAGGGGAGTGGGATTGTTGAATTCTAAGAAAAAGGGTTGAGGGAGGACCTCATAGCTGTCTGCAGCTAAAAATGAAAGGTGATAGGACAAGTAGCAATGGACACAGGTCGCAACAATTGAAATCTGGTTAGATTTTAGGGAAAAAAAGAATCACAAGATCGGTTATGGTTTGAGTGAGGGATTAGACCACAAGACCCTCAGAGGTAATTAGTCTCTGAATAACAGTTCTAGGGGTTTTTTTATATGTCATGTACTGATGGCCTGTTATATCTCCTGTGTTAAAAATCACACTGGCTCCTATTTTTTTGCTTATAAGACATAATTCTTTTTAGTGTCTTATCCTTTCTGCTGATTTTGGTGATTAGTATTTGTCTTTTTAAAATAAAAAAAAATAAAGTATGTTTTTTCCTGCTGTACCAATCCCATAATTGTGTCTTCTCACACTATAAACAAATCGTGATTAGGCACAGATAAATTCTTCTGTACTGCAAGTCCACCAACTTCAATGTTACATAATATTCATCTGCCAGGATTATTAGATTGCACACGTGACTCACTGAGTTATCGTTGTTGATGGAGTTTGTCTGACAAATGTCCTGGCCACTATCCACATTCCTCCTGTTCTGAAAAACAGAGGACATGAGTCTGCAAGTATGCTGACCCAAGTGCTTTCATAACCTTTACATTTGTTTTCATCTCTTTATTTTGGAAAGATATCAGCAAACTGAAGTTTGTGGTTTTTGCTGACAGACTTATTTATGCTAAAATCCAAATATAAAATATTCAATACTTCTTTTTCTTGTTGTTGGTTTTTTTTTTCCCCAAAATTACTTGGAAGAAATATGACAATAATTTTGGAGGAAATAAGTAAAATTGAATTTGAGAGCTCAAATGGTTAAATTACTATTCTCAATACCAACATGAACTCAGCTGTGTTAAATCTTTGGCTCAAATGTGAACAAGGAAGAACAGAAAACATGGAAAGAGAAAAACAAATTTTTGGCAGGAACATGATTAGACAGTCACTGGCGTAGAAAAAAATGGGAGTTCACTGTCTCCAAAGTATGCCGTCATCTCACAAGTGTCACTAATTTCTTCACTGTGAAGTTGACTGCACAGAGGTTAGGACCGCTCTGGAAGATTCCCCATAGAATAATGAATAACCTATTTGAAAAAATTTCTCTGTGTGTGGGCTACAGAAAGGGTAAAAAGGTTCAGGTTCATGTGCTTTTTGTGACAGTTGCTTTGTTGGGAACTAAGTTCTCTCTTGGAGCCTGCACAGACATTTTTCCTGCTATGCAGAGAGCAGGGAGGGTTTTGATACCTCACAAACCCTGTTTGCTTTTGCTGGTCACAAGCTCCCTGTATTGTCTGAGTATGGAGGAAGGTCTTATACTGCCTGTGATCAAAAGTAAATGCTGAAAACAGGGAGAAGGCATACCATACAGTAAAATTTGTGGCATTGAATCAGGCCAGTGTTCGGATTTTCCTAGATTTTGACCCTTTTGGTGTTTAGTGTCAGCTGCTTCAAATGTGAAACCCATTATGATGCACCTTACAGACCTGTTTTTTCTAATTTTAAAATTTGATGACGTTGGTTTATTTGGATTTTTTTCCCTAAATCACATCTCATTCGTTAGTTTTTAAGTCTTTAGTGCCTATTTTAAGATTTTGCTTTAATGCTTGAAATACCTGCTCTCTGCTTGAAAAAAAAAATGGAGAATGAAAAAATAAAACCTACAGATCTAGTATATGTTTTGTTCTCTTGGAAATAAAAGTGGAAGCATACCTTGCTGATTAGTAGCTATTAGTAGCTATTCTGCAATAATAGTTTTTACAATATATACCTGCCTGTTTCTACCAAAAGAAATATGCGAAGGATACAACATAAGATCCTAAAAATAAGTTAATACACAAATGAAAATGTGAAAGCTAGTGCTTAAAGAACCCACTGGAACAGGTTGTTCTAAACTCTGTAGGATTTTTGGGGGTTTGTTTTTAAACTCTCATCTGTGAAGTCCTTTGTTGTAAGATTCCTGTGTTGATCTCTCCTTCTTTTACTAAAATGTATTCCCCTATTCACTTTGCTGCTATATATAGGTTAGACTTCATTACTGAGTCTTTGTGAGACCTGGATTTTTTTACGTCAGGAAATTATTGGAAAAACTGTAAAAATGTGATATAGTCATGACTGTCCCTTATAGTTTAGTTTACCTTATCATGTCTTTGTTTATGTCCTTCATCTGAGCTCCATATTTATATATTTTGCATTCTGATCTGAGAGATGCAGATAATCTGTCTCTTCCAATAAGGTTTTACAATTACCTATAGTCCTAATTAAAATAATTTTTCATGTTGGTACCCTTTTTAGGCTATACTAAAACTATCCTGGAGGCTAAGTTATTATTTATTTTAATGCTAAAGAAAGCTTTCCTATCTTTGCCCTTTATTTCCTGCCTCTTAACCATCATCACACTTTTTGGGAGGCAACTTCTGTGAGCAGCAAACGTGTTAACAGGACTTAAAAGGATTTATACAAGGGTGTAAGAACAAAATATTTTGAATTACTTTTTGGTAGGAAAGAAAAAGAGGTAGCTTTTTATAACAACAGTTAGACAGCTCTGACAGGGCATATGTCATTTTGAAATAGAGTTAAAGCTGACACTGCTATAGACGTAAAACAAACAAGGCATTTGGGGGTCTGGCATTATTTCAGCCCAGCCTATGCTCTTTCATGTCTAATTGCTTAATTACAGTTTACTGTACATTTTAATGACATAGACTCTGAATCACTCAAGCTAAAGCAATGTATGATGCTGTGGTGCTCTCTGCATTTTTCCAGCCTAAGTGGAATTCATTAATGTGTCTAGTCAAGCAAATAAAATGATCTTTTGTGCCATTTGCTCTTGTTCCTTCCTGGTTTTCTCAACTCACTACCATCTTTGTGGGGGCTACCAGCTTTGCAAGGGAAGGGATAACAAATGAATTACAAGTTACTTTTTTTTTGTGGTATTGAAAATGGCAATAATATTGATTCACAATACAGATTAATTCAGCATTTAGCAGAAAACAGCAGATTTCTGTCTTTCAAATACAGATCCCTGATTTGTTGGCTGTTGATTTATCTTGGTCACTGAGGCATATTATAGTCTTAACACACTATTGAACTTCCAGATAGTCCTTCAGGGCAGTGTTAAAACCTTGTTGATGTTCAACAAATTGTTCCACCATTAATTAAACTGTAAATCAGAAAGTCAGTTCCTACCATCTTTCACTTTATTTCCTTTTCCTTTTTTTTCTTTTTCCTATTCATTTTTTCCTCTTTCTCCCTTTTCCCCCTCTTTCTTTTTCATGAAACGGAACACAAAAGCTACACAGCCATTTTGAAATTTGCATGCTTTTGTTTGTAGTGAGCCCATGGTTTCAATACGGATTATTTATTACTACAACCAAGCAGCTACATGAGTGGTAGGGAAGTATTTTTGTAGCCTGCTAATGAACTCGCCAGTTTTTGGTATACTGTGATAAATCATGATGGCTGCATGGCATATTACAAATAAGAGTTACAATCAGATTTTTTCTGGGTTCTTGCAATTTTTTAAGTGCTTTGTTTGAGGCCATCATAGAGTTCAAATTAAAGCTTGGCTGTAGTCAGAGTGATAAATATTTTATTGGCATTGATTAAAAGTGTCAGCAGCTGTTTTGGATGATACACTTCAGAGAGAAACAGTAGCTGATTCTTTCTTCCTCGTCAGTCCATCAGGTGTACCCTAATCAAGGGCAAAAGGGAGCATAAAAAACAGCAACCTCATTGAAATCAGGCATGGAGAGTTAAAGTGTTTCAAACAAATTAGTAGTAAAACTGTATTTGATTTCTATGGGACCCATCTGGGACCTCTAAAAAATGCAAAATTCCTTTCCTGAGTTTTCTTCAGAGATGATGAATGGTTTGTTGCAGTAGAGCCAGTTCCAGAGAAGATCATGTTCCTTGCTCTTCCCTGGGAATTCACTAAGACTTGTATGCAACATTAGATTGTGCTGTCTGCATTGGCTACTTATTCCTCCAAAACAGCAGCTGGAGGACTGGGACTCTACTCAAATCCCAGAGTAAAGCAGAGGGTCAGAGCCTGAAGAACAGAGCAGGGGGGCAAGGCTGGTGTCTGAACCTCGGTCTGGTCATAGGAGCAGTGTGCCACCACAATACTTCTAGTAATGAGTAATGGTTAGATTAGTTCTTGCACTTGTGTACATCTTTTCTGTACTCCACAGACTCTTATCCCATTGCTATCAGGCCATGGGAAACAGAATATGGGTTGGCATAGTGTTTATCCCCTCATCCTTTTCCAAGGGGTGGTGAGGGAGTGTACCCATGTGACTGCAGCGCACTTGTTTTCACAGGGGTGTTTTGCCATGGAGATTTCATGCTGATAGTGTCATGCCTCGCTACACAGATTATACAACTCTGTGAGGAAAAGGGGAAAAGCAACAGAAAAGTGGCCTGTGCACGGAGCAGTTAGCCAGGAGGTGGTGGTAATTGTCATAGTCATTCATGCTGCTTCGGACCAGGTTCTCAGAGAGTTTCTCACCTGGAGACATCTACTCTTACAGTAGCTTTATCTTTGCTGTGCCAGTGTGTGACCTACAGTCTTGTAATACTGAGCCTGCTTATTTTATTTCCTTAGGAGCAGGACATGGGTTATGAAAAGGAGATACAGGAAATAGAGGCTTAAGTTGGTGTCACAGGTGCAAATGATAATCTTTGCCTGTTGCCAACCTTAAATTGTTGATAGAAATCAGTTGCTGTTAGAAAGACCAATTTTTAAAAAGATATTTTCTGCCTTACCTAGACATATTTTTATTTTTGCAGCTTCATCACCACAAGAATCATTTTTCAGTGCTATCCCTATTTTTCTCCCAGGCCAGTTGTCGAGTGCCAAAATGAACAATTTTTTCACTTTGAAAAGTATACAAACTTTTGGAACTGGAGTGAAAAATGAGTGCCTCTGATCCGTGATATCTCCTTGCATCCCCCCTGTTACTGGCTGTGCCAGAAGAGCCCAGGCTTGTGCTTTCCTTTACCTGTGATGTGCTCCCAGCTCCGGCCTAGAGGTGTCCCTACCCACTCCACTCCATTTCTTCTAAGCAGAGATAACTCTTATATAACATAAGTCAGGGCTTTTCTTTCCATTTAAAATTTCAGACACTCACATGAGTAAAAATGAAAAAGGATAATCATTCTCAATTTCCATTTTTAGGTACAGTGGTCCTGCACCTTGTAGCTCAGTGAAACAGATTAGGATTTCCAGCATACAGTACAAATAAAATTTAAAAGCCTAAGTCCCATTAGTGCAATTGGTGTAGCTGGTTTTCTCCACACTGAAAATACATCTGTTGCATTCATCTCAGATCCACATAATTGATGCTTACAATTGAATTTTTCTCATTGATCAAACTCTAGTTCTGCCTACCACAGTGCAATGCTGGCTGTTACCAGATATCAACAAGAGCATGATTCCTTCAAAATGAAGGTTCACTTCCAGGAACTCCAAGCCTGTGCTTAGGTATATTGAAGCAATTTTACTGGCAGCTGTAAAATGCTCTGGTTTTAAATCCTGGCATGAAATTCTCGGCTGTTAAAATCATTCAGTAAATGAATGTGAAGTCTCTTTATATGTTCTCTGTGTAGCTTTGAATTTACATGTGTTCAGTTTTTTTTCAATCATGAAAGACATCTCTTAGCAGCTAAGAGGAAGTAATGATATTGCCAGTTTCTATTTCTTAATGCCAGTGTGTCCAAAGTGCCCCTTGGCTTTGTCTGTGTCTCTTGTCAGGATTGTTCTGTGTAGTTGTTTTGAAGATGCTGATCTGGTTTATTATCTGCCCTAAGGGACTGGTCCTTACCTTCTTCACTATGGTTTTGGTGTGACTGACAAATGCAGTCATATCTTGCTAGTCACATTGATATAGGCTTTCAAGGAGGTTGGCAGGGAGGATTGATTTAGCACAGTGTCTGTGGAAGTTTTTTTTTCAACAAGTATGGATTTTTGCAGGAGTCCAGGTGTTTCTGTAGCTCAAGATTAGGGATGAATTCCTATTTATCCTTATCCTTACACTATTCTATCTACAGGAGGATTATGTGCTCTTTCAAGGGTGGGCACACATTAAAAGAAAGTACTTGATGTTGATTAGACCTTCTGCAATGGAAACCAAAATAATCATCATGGCTCTGCTGCCAAAGCCCAGCTAACTTTCCGAGCCATTATGGTAGTAGTGTACTGGAACCACTTTCTTAGGGAAAGCTTGTTTTGGCCAAAGAGAGCGTGCATGGCAGCAAGTAAAATTGCAGCCTGTGTCATTTAATTCTCCTGTATGACTTTGTTTTGTATTTCACTATGTCTTTATTGACTTAGCTGGATAGCAATTATGTCATGTGCCAGAATGGTATTGTGTACATAAGAATCACTCTCAAATACAATTCAAAGGCCATAGACTTGTTCTGAAGGTCTGAGCCTGTTACTGAACACATTAATGCAATCAAATTGCAAAATGCATTAACAAATCTATAGTTTCTTTTAACTTTAAGGCCTCTAGGACTGTGAAAATCTGTAACAGTGAAATAGTTGTGACAGCATTCCTGTCCACATGTTAGCAAAGTCTCAGTAATAGCATAACGTGAAAGAAGTGGTGGTTACACTAATGTACCATAACTATGAAAAAGAGAAAGTGAAAACTAAAAATAATTGAGAGGCCAGAGAGAGAAAATACATTAGGCAGAGCAGAATAAATGTTCCACTAAGATCAGTTTGCCAGGATGGAAAAAGCTCTAAACCTAAATCCACATAATTCTCTCAGATCCCATCTATAAATTCACATTAGTCATGAATACCTAATACACTGATTTAAAAAGTACATATCTAAGCTAAGTAGGCTAAACCAGAAAAAAAATAATGGAAAGATCTTCTATTGGTATTTGTGATGACATAGTTTTTGCACCAAGCAACCAAACCAAAATGAAACAGGAAAAGTGAAAACTGCAGAAATTACGTCTTGTGTACTACCTCTTAATTGCTAGCAGGAATTTTTTCACATGATTCTTTAGAGAACAGATGGTGTCCCTGTTATTTGTGAATTGGTTGCAGTATTGCAGAAATTAATATAACTCTTCAAGTTATTACCTTTTAAGTTGCGCTCTTCCATTGCATCAGAATCGTCCATCGTTACGTCCACAGCCAGCCATTTTCCAATTTTATTTATTTTTAACTGGATTTTTTTTGTTTTCTTTAGTTTTGGTTTGGTTTTTTATGGTGTTTTTTTTTTTTTTTTTGGGGGGGGGGGGCAGTGTCTAAAGTAGGAAATGCCTGTTCAAAGAATCAATGTCCTGCCAAGAGTATGAAAGTGAGCTTCAGTTTAATCTTCATTCTTCTGGATTTTTTTCCCAGCAATGGCCAGAAATTCCACTTCATACTTATACTGAAAACAAAAAGGGAATTTTTGTGGAAGTATTTTTAAAAGAAATTATTACCTGGCCAGAGTGACAGACTACGTTATATTATTTTAAATGAGGGAAAATGTTCTAATACATACTGGTACATAAGGGAAATTATAACGGGACTTCCTGGAAATTCAGAAAGTATTTCTACCCACATAGCCTTATTTCTTTTTTTTTTTCCATTCGTAGACTTTTTTTTTCCTCAACTTCTTCACTGAATACATAGAAGAAAAATATGACATTATGATAGGTTTCAATCTGAAATACATAAACTTCAAAAAAAATCAGTGCCTCCCAGTATCACTAAAAACACAAAAAGAACCTGTTTAGAAAAGGAGATGTTTTTAAAAGCAATCACACTAGATTGGTTTAAGAGCTTTGCTGGTGGCCAATGGAATATAATTTCTAGTGTGGTAGGGGACTTGAGGACCAAACACCATCTGCAGATGCATGAACCAGCTGAAAGGAACTAGAAATAATGTGCATCATTAGAAGCCATCGCACTCTCCCTTTGGAAATAATACTGATAAGCTTGAAAAGATTGACAAGGGTGTTTCTTGCAGTGAGAAACTTGATCTGCTTACCTTATTAATGAGAGAGCAAAAGGGTGGCATTTCCTGTTCCAGAGAAATCCTGGTGAAAATATTTATTCTAGAAGAGAGCCACCCAATTTAGCAGAAAGACATAAAGGGTCCTAAAGACTGAAGGTTTCAATCTAATATATTAAGACTTGAAATGAGACATGATTTTAAAATCACTAGAATAGAAGGGAAAAAGAGAAGAGCTTGCACAGGTATTTGGCAGATTCTCGTTCACGCAAATTATCTAGAGTTGTTTGCCTGTCTTTCTGAATGCTGTGATGTAGCTAACTGGAGGCTATGGGCTTGATCTGGAGATGGAGATGTGTGTCTGCACAATGAGCTAATCCTGGTCCTCTGCCAGATTCTCCCAGCATCCAGAACAGCTTTTTAACTTGAGTGACCACTTCTGGATCTATTTAAGTGTAAATCTGAGCAGGTTATATTCAGCCAACAAAAGCAGATAGAGAGCACCTGAATGGTGGAGTGATACCTGAGGGGTGATATATGGAGACCCCCACCTCAAGTTGCTGCCTTCCATAACAAGTGCCCCCAGGCCCAGGCTGCCTGTGGGGCGCACTGAGGGCATTGGCTCCATGTGGAAACCACAGGTGCATGGTCCCGTTTCATGCAGTGCACCTGCAGGGCTGTGCAGTCTCCTGTCCCACGGCTGGGCAGGAGCTGCCATTGCAGGTGAGGGCTGGCTGAGGCTGCCCTGCCATCCTGCTGCCAGTCTGGCTCTCCCAGACTGCTGAATGGGGCAGGAGCTCCCAGCTCACACAGCACCTGAGCAGGTATTTGCTTGTGCAACCCCCTCCTTTCTTTTTTTGTTCTTTTGCCTATCCACACCAAAGCTGCACTTTTCTCTGAGAAGGTGATTTCTGGCACTTTTTATTCTCTTTAGCATCTAGCATCTTCAAATACTGTAAAGGGATACATATACTAATTGTTAGAGATTATCAGTGAATGAATGAATGAAAGAGTGCTGTTATCATTTTAATTGCATTTTGTTCAAGGCAGCATCAAATGCTGTTTTGTTCTTCATTCACTCATAAAGAGGTATTTTGCTGTTGTCTGTGTGCAGGGCATTGGATTGTAAGCATTGCTGTAGAAACCTGCATGAAACATGGAAGGAGGGATGGCTGGCTGTGGAGAGAGGAAAACTTTCCAATGTGTGCATTTGGCTTGAAAGCACACTGTAAATGCAACTTTTAAGGTGAATCCCTGCCTTAATAAGGAGCTGGGTCAGGGTGTTTTTCTTCAGTAGAGTTTTTTCTTGTACTTTCTAGCACTTGCTGCAGGAAACATTCCCCCTCCTGGAATCATGAGAAGTGGCATCAAAATTACTCTGATCTATAACACTTTGAAGTAATGGCAGGTAGTTTTGAGTTATTTAGTTGTTTCCTATGTCAATAAAAGGAGTGGTAGGATAACTGTATCTAGATATTACGAAGTACTGAAAATGCCAAGAAGTTCTGAGAATGAATGAGATGTGACATTAACCCGAACCTGTTTGATCTTACATTTGACTCAAGTACATGGCAACTGCCAACTGCAGTGGTCCTGGATGGTTGCCATCATAAACCAAAGTACAGTAACTGTTGTTTTAATGTGTAAATCACAACCAGCATATTCACTGGCTGTCACAGCAACATGCAGCCAAACCGGCCTTAAAATTATCATCTTCATACATGGCCTGGGAGGATGTCTGTAAAGCAGTTTTATGCTGTCCATCCTCTTCCCATGCAGTAAACTGGGAGGGAATGCCATTCTCTGAGGCTGCTAATTCCACACCAGCCATGAATGCAGAAATGTTCTTGGGTTAAAGTGTAGTGTCAAGGTGAAATTTTTTATTCTGGAGTCAGAGTGGAAGCAATAGGGGAGGAGAGTCTCAAATAAATCAGTAATTGAATTCATAAAAGTATAATAAGAGGAAAGAAGGATGCATCTTGGTTCTGATTGATTTTTACCACATCCCTTTCAGTCACAGAAAACTGTAATGTTCCAGTTTGTTCTGCAGATATTGTCAAGATCATTAATTTACCCCTTTTAACTTATTACAAGGCTATCATGCAGTGGATTTTTAATTAAAAAACAAAAGGCAAGACTCAGCCATTGTTATTTGGACCACAGTTTACATTTCAATTTTTTTTATGGATTCCTTGTTGAGCCCTTAGTTGCATGTCACTTACACCCTCTGCATCTACCCTTTGGTGTGGTTTGAAGTGAGAGAGTAGATCTGTCTCATTCAAATTCAGCAGACTTTTCTATCTAAATATTCCCACACACCTTTTTTTTGCAATCCAGTTACACAGGAGCAGAGAAACAATGATTGCAACAACAGAGGGAGCATTCATGAAAAAATGAACCTAGGCACTGATTGCCAGAGATAGAGCCCACAACAAGCCACTTTAAGTTATACGGTTCTCACTGATCTAACTCCCAAAGGAGGAAAGAGCTCACAATTAAACTGCATGAAAATTGAAGGTTCTGTGTCGTATGTGGTCTCAGAGTTATGTAGCAACATTTACCTCCCTGCTGAGTTTTCACTTCCAAGCAGTTTAGCTGTACGTGTGTGTCTAGTTTATTGCTTATTTTATTTTTTTCTTGCCTGTTTTGCTTTCCCCAAGCTTATTCCCCAGGATGTTATTTCTGGTAGCGGGATGCAGGGTTTGGATGAATGACTCCACAGGGGTTCTTCTGCTCTGTATTCTGCAGGGGTTCTCCTTGAAACCCCTTAAAGCCTGCTGGCAGCAAGCAGACACAGCTGACATGTGACCTCACAACAGCTTCCCTCCAGCGCTGCACAACACCCTCTGGAATATTGTTACTAATTCTTATTTGTTAAACCCTGACATTGTGCCAGACAGAAATACCAAGCCAGTTCTGGATTCAGAGAGCCGTAGTCCAGAGAGACATAGAAGGGTAAATGCCTGGGGAGACTGAAGAGGCAAAAGAAATTCATATGTAGGTGTGATGTGTATGTTTACTGTATAAAACACTGTCAGAGTCCCCTGACCACAAAATCTGACTTCCAAACAGATTTATAGCAGATGACTTGCAGGAGGTTTAGCAGCAGTGCATTTGTACCTGAATAAAGATGTTAATAATCCAGAGGAAAGATGCTGGATGAGAAGGAGCTTAACAGTGATAAGACCACACTGATGAGCTGGCAAGTGGTCTCCTAATAAGTTCAAATCAACTGACTACAACAGCACCGTTTTCATCTTGTTTAAATGGTGGTCACCTTCCCGTGTCTGCTGGGGCTGCTTTCTTTTACACGACACCAAAAGCTGATGTCTTGGGATTTTACAAATCCTTCATTTTGAATTTTAATAAGCCATTATTACCTTATTTCCTTTCAGAAATTACTGTAAACTCTGTTTATAAGTCTGCAACATATATTTATTACTTTCCATGCAAACTATTTACGTATGGGTACCTATAGGCACCTATGTAATGAGCACTTTTAATCCTTTATAAAAATAGAAGAGTTTGCCACATTTTCTTGTAAATAATTTATCCTGTCCACTTGTCTACTAGCTCTACATCTGCTCTGTTTATATGCTTCCTACTCCCATTATCAGGGAGTTTCTCACTGCCTTGCAGAAATGTGCTAAGTAGCTTGACAAATGTTTGTCATACGCAGTTCATTCTTTTTCTCCCTTCTCCAGGTGGGAGATTGTTTATCCAACAATGTTATACTTTTAAGAGGTTTTTGTAAATTATGTGTGCACCACATATATGCTATAAAATACTGTGTTAACAAAATCAGCAAGTGTCTACAGCACTTAGAAGAAAACAAGACAATGAGGTTTTTAGCTCCCACAGAATATTGTTCTGGTCTGAAAATTTTCTTCTGCACAGCTGAGCTTTATTCAGTTGTGATAAACTCTGTCTGTAGCTGTAGCAGCCTTGTTATAGAAGGAGATCATTAGATTTCTTGGCTGAAAGAAATAGCACATGGAAGCTGAGATGGCATTTTTAAGTTTGTCACTATAGAAGCAAAGATCACTATCACTCTTGGCCTAGAGTTCCTTGCCAGTTGATTGCTTCAATTGCTCCATCGTAGGCCAGCTGGCAAGGAACAAAAGTTGGGTCATCATTTGGGAAGAAAAGAAGACATCAATACATTTGTGACTTTTTCATCTATCCCTAATCATGGCAAATACCTAAACATGATTCATTCATTGTTCATGTTACTTCAAAGCTCCATATGTGCTTAGGGGATTATTATTTGTGTATCACTTCTAATTTCCTAATATTGAGAATATTTGTTTGACGTATATAAGATTTGTAGTTTTATGTCCCATTCTTCATGGAACATAAAAAACTTTTATAGGAAAGCTGCAAAATTCCAATTCTATAGTATCAAAATTTCTGTCATTTTTCTCATGCTCTTGGTAAAATATAGTGTAATATTTTTTTCCTGTGCTACAAGACGATTTTAATCATTATAGCATTTTTTTCCCACGTTCATTATGAACGCATTCAAGCCCCTGTGAAGTAAAAGAAAGAAAAAAAGTCAGTTTACATTTAAGAAGCAGAAGAGAATTTACATTAACTCATTTCTACATTGGAATTTTTTCAGTAATTTTTACATTTGTTTCAGATTTTACCTTTTAATCTGTAGGGCAGGGACCACAGTAAGTCTGTTACGCCTGATGCCGGTAGTTCATGCAGAATGAATAGACTGTGATGGATT
Organism: Corvus cornix cornix; assembly: GCF_000738735.6. Classification (NCBI taxonomy): domain Eukaryota; kingdom Metazoa; phylum Chordata; class Aves; order Passeriformes; family Corvidae; genus Corvus; species Corvus cornix. Next base: position 19,289,146 of record NC_046333.1, on the reverse strand, counting down.
GCTTCATTTCAACAATTGAAGTAAACAGATGGAAATTTTTACCTTGAGACCTAATAAGAGATGATGAATGAGAACTTCTGTGGAAATGGAAGTAAGGTGTGCTTTCCTAGGGCATAGTAAAGTGCTGAACGATCCCTGGGAATATGATGAAAAGCAGGCAAGCTGCTCCTTGGAAATACATGTTTTTCCAAAGAGAGAAGATGAAGCACTCAGTGAAGTATAACTTCATAGATCATAGAATATCCTTAGTTGGAAGGGACGCACAAGGATCATCGAGTCCATTGGTCTACAAAGTAATGACAATGGGGCTAAAATAAATCTCTCTGTATAAAAAAAAAAGGAAAAAGAGAAAGAGTTTTTCTCTTTTGCTCTCTTTGTAAGACTGAAAAGAGAGCAGCTCTTTCAAATTTCAAACTTAATTTAGATAGAATAGAAAAGGTGGTGGCATTGTTAGGCTTACAGACTTTTTCCCTTTTGTGAGGAAATTATTATCTAAAATGCAGTTTTAGGCATTGAATTTCTGCTAGTTCCAAGCTGGGACACCATGACATTTTAATTTTAGGGTCTGATAACCAATATCTTGCAGTTCTCATATCCATTGAATTATTTGATAAATTTGGGGTCTGGCCCAGGTTTGGCAAATTGTTCCCAATTATAATCTCACCACCACAAAACATGAACGCCAGCATGGTCAGGCTTGCTCCTTGCTAAGGGCACCTGACCATCCTTCTTTGCTTATCGGAGCTGAGTCTTGTATCCCTGTGCTGGAAGCCTGTTAATAGAGGTTACAGGAATTTGCATACATTCAATACTCCCACTACAGATGCTATTAAATTAAATTAAATAAACACTTGTTAATGAGAGCTAGAAGTAAAACACAGAGAAATGCAGCAAATTGCTTGGAGTGATATAAAAAGCTTAGTGCATCCCTACAATGTCCCAGTATAGATGGAATTTACTCAGTTAAATCAATAGCCGGCAGTCTATGTTTACAAAAATGGTAATCTCCATTTAATGAATCAAATTGTCTTTGTTTTACTCAGCAACAGTCAGACACACTGTGCACAATGAAATTACTGCTTTAGAGTTGTCTCTGTCTTTTTTCCTTCCTTCTACTCCTACCACCTTTCCTTATTTTCCTGTAAATTCAATGAAAGGAATTCTGACTCCTTGCAGCATATACTCAGTAAGAACAGTGAGGCTCTCATTCCCTCTTGGAAGGCACTGCAAACTGAAAAACAGAACTTTCACTTCTCCCCTTGGTATGTTTGACTGCCTGTGCTTTGCCCCAAAACACAGTAAAAAACACTGCTGATAGATAGACTGCATTCATTTGCACATATAACATTTGTAACAGATGTATTCAGCATGAAGCTCCCTCAATTAATGTATCTGAAATCACCAGCTTTACTTCAGCATTCAGAAATGTGTATTCATTAAAAAATGTAATAACTTGATGATATAGCTCTAACTGCATGAGTGGTTTAGACATGTACACATGCCTGCCTCCTGAAAGTCAAACCTTGGACATTTTCAGGTGTTCATAGTGACCTGTCCTCCATCATTTTTCTGTGTTGTTGAATCCAAGGGTGCTGGATTTTTCTAAATCAGCACAGTAGTACGTCAGTGTTTATAAAACCTATTTTAAGCCTGTAGAGTAAATGAAAATGGGATGTGTCTGAACTGTTTTGCTGAATAAAAAGAGGTAGATGGGAGAGATGGGCAGGAAGAAGGCTTGCTATTTAGCATCATCTGTACTCCATCTCAGGATGCACAGTTGACTGTCTTGGTACTGTGATTGATCTCTAGCAAGGTAGTTTTTGTACAGGTTTAACCAAAGTCAAAAATCAAGAGTTTGGGATGATGGATCAGGAGCACAGGTAGTGATTTCCTTGATCCTTCCAGTAACAAGGAATAATAAAGTTATGGAGAAGGTTGTTCTGGGAGGTATTGGAAAACACCTGAAAGACAACACAGTCACTGGTCACAGCCAGCACAGCTTCATGGGAAGAAAGTCCTGCTTATGAAACCTGATTTCCTTTTATGACAAGGTAACCCAACTGGTTGATCAAGGGAAGCCACTTGATGCGATGTTTTTGGATTTCAGTAAAGCTTTCCATGCGGTCTCTCACAGTGTCCTTCTGCACAAGATGTCCAGCTCACATGTGGATAAACACATCATGTGGGGAGTGAGCAACTGGCTCATGGGTTGGGCACAAAGGGTTACAGTGAATGGGGTGACGTCAGACTGGAGGCCTGTCACTAGTGGGGTTCCACAGGGCTCCAGCCTTGGCCCTCTGCTCTTCAACAGCTTCATCAATGACTGGGACCCAGGACTGGAAGGGACACTAAGCAAGTTCACAGATGATACAAAATTGGCAGAAGCTGTTGACTCCCTTGAAGGCAGGGAGGCCCTGCAGAGAGACCTCAACAAATCAGAGGGCTGGGAAATCACCAAACATAAAGTTCACAAGGGAAATTGCTGGATTCTACACCTGGAATGGGACAGCCCTGGATGTACAGGCAGACTGGGGAATGAGAGGCTGGAGAGCAGTGCCAGGGAAAGGGACCTGGGGGTCCTGGTCCATGGCAGGTTGAACATGAGCCAGCAGTGCCCTGGCAGCCAGGAGGGCCAAGCGTGTCCTGGGGGGCATCAGGCACAGCATCACCAGCTGGGCAAGGGAGGGGATTGTCCTGCTCTGCTCTGCACTGGGGCGGCCTCACCTCAAGTGCTGGGGGCAGCTTTGGGTGCCACAATATAAAAAAGATATTAAACTGTTAGAGAGTGTCCAAAGGAGGGTCATGAGGATGGTGAGGGGAAGCCATATGAGGAGCAGCTGAGGTCGTGTGGTCTGTTCAGACTGGAGGAGAAGAGATTGAGGGGACACCTTATTGCAGTCTACAACTTCCTCATGAGGGGAAGAGGAGGGGCACAGATCTGTAGTGACCAGTGGCAGGACCTGAGGGAATGGCCTAAAATTGTGTCAGGGGAGGTTTTGGTTGGATATTAGGAAAAGGTTTTTCACCCAGAGGATGGTTGAGCACTGGAACAGCTCCCCAGGGAAGCGGTCACAGCACCAAGACTGACAATTCCAGAAACATTTGGACAATGCTGTCAGGCACATGGTGTGGTTGATTCTTGGGGCTGTCCTGTGCAGGACTAAGAGCTGGCCTCTATGATCCTTGTGGTTCACTTCCAACTCAGCATATTCTGTGAAAGTAATACTGGATCTTGTGCTAAGTGAGTTTACAGAACCTTGATTTATGTGACATGCAGGTTAAGAGGGTTGATAGTAATAACATAATCTCATTTTCTGAACATCTCTGCACATCTTCAAAGAATGTTTTAATCCTGTATTTACTTGTATGCTGGCTATAGACATATGTCACATTTTTACTAAATAAACAAAGGAGAACTTGATTTCAGATGTTAAAGTGTTTTCATAAATAATAACGAAAAAAAAGCAAAAGGTGGAGTTAATCTTCCTGAGCAGAGCCAATTTGTTATTCCACTAGTTTCCACTTTTATAGTCAAGTAGCTGCACTCCTACTGAATAAATACCTTGTGAAAAGAAGGAGACACCCTCATCTACCTGATTTAAAAATGTATGCAACTCCAGGAGGGCGGATGATCCATTGAGTGAAATGCTAGACAAGGGCTTAACTTAACTCTGTGATTCTCTCTGTTCCTTTTTCACTGTCTGATGTTTGCCAGATTAGTTTAGACAAAATCAGCAAGTCTATATAATTTGGGTGCATAAATTTATTGCTAGGTATGAGTCTGACTTACTTTTTGGAAATCATTTTATGAATTGTAGCTGGCTATGGAGCTGGGTTAGCCTGAGTCTAATTGGTTAATTACCTGGGATGTCCTTATGGAGACAGAAGGGTAACCAGTGGAGAGGGGTAAGTTCCACCAGGTTTGAGTCAGCCCAGTCTAAAGAAGGTGTGTGAAATGCTGGAAGAAATGAACTTCTGGATCTGCTGGTGTGTTGTCTTTCAATGTTGTAGGAACTGAAGCATCTAATTTGGACTAAATATAACTAGTAACTTTGAGTTGCAGGAGTTAAGTGAAGTAAATCCATCTGGTTTCATTCTTTTCTATGGTCAGGACAGTACATGGATACTGTGACAATAAAAACACTAGGTACTGTTCAGTGCTTATATCAGTGACTGAGACTTACTACTGGTTTTGTCTCTCACACCACTGTAAAGTCTGAACACCTGCATGTCTTAGCTTTAGACATGCACAAATACTCACAGAATGTTGAGAAAGTGGAGAAAATTTCTTGGGGCTGATTCAACTTTAACCATATTAACGCATATAATTCAGTGTGCCTGGATTTCAAAAACATAATTAAAAAACATTTTCATTTTGGTGTGGGTTTTTTTGTTTTGTTTTGTCATTTTTGTTTTGTGGTTTTGGGGGTTTTGTGTGTGTGTGTGTTTGGGTTTGGTTTAGGTTTTTTTGCATTAGGTAATTCTAAGTAGGATGTTCTATAGGGAAATGCTAGATAACTGCCTCAGGCTGGATGTCATTCTCTGAAAGCAGGGAAAGTTTTGGGAGGCTGAATCAAAGAAAATCCAGTAATTATATTTTTCTCAAAAATTTTAACTTTTTTTATACATACTCTCTGAATAATTTAATTTGCTTTGAGAGGAGTATTACAGCATACCAAAATTTTCCTTCATGATTTTCTGTCACTGTATTATGACATATATTTATCTTAAGTTTCAGGGCCTTCCTTAAGTTGTCTTCAGATTTTTTTTTGGTGCAAGAGGCTGGCAGAGTAGATCAACTGTAGAAGAGTGAGGTTTTCTAGTACATGCACTGTTTATTATCTATGCTTCATTTAAAAAGCCATTGGTAATTCTGGCTTTAGGATGTATAAAATATTCCCATCACAGTCACATTAAATTTTATCTAAATTGCAATATTTTTCATTTCTTGTAGAATCCTAGAATGTCTTGGGTTGGAAGGGACCTTAAAACTCATCTAATTACAGCCCCCTGCAATGGGCAGGGACACCTTCCATTGGACCAGGTTGCTCAGAGCCCCATCCAACCTGGCCTTGAACACTTCCAGGGATATCCACAACTTCTCTGGACAATCTGTTCCATTGCCTCACCACCCTCACAGTAAAGAATTTCTTCCTAATATCCAATCTAAACCTACTCTCAGTTCAAAGCCATTACCCTCAGCCTATCACTATATGCCCTTGTAAACTCATATTTAAGCCATGGCTTTATTTTTATTTTTGCTTTTATTTCTATCTTCTTTGAAAGGGTTGGATCCAGTAAAACACTGCCACTTTTAATCCCAGTGATGCTGGCTGTGATTGTTGGTGCTCAGTGTGACTGGTGATGCTTCGCACCAAGCAGAATCAGCTCCCCTGCAGGTGTGAAATCTCCTCATGGACTATTTAACTTGCAAACAAAGCTGTTATCTTTCAGCAGGAGTTTTTTTAGGTTCCATTTCTAAAAGCAACTGCAAGAACAGATAAGAAATTATATGAGAGTGAAATAAGAAATGGAAAAAAAAAGAAATGAGAATAAAAAATGGGATATGTTATAGAAGAGCACATAAATATTTGAAAGAGAACTGTTATAAAATATTAAAAATTACATTCTTATTCTTCTAAGTCTTGCAATCACAGGAAATCTTTTACATTTCTGTTATTTTAATATATAAATTAATATATCCAGGGGCTTCAAATGAGCAGACAATCTTTCTTCTGTAGTCAGTGTGCAAGCATGTGAGATGTGGCATTTATCTTGAAGAGCATGCAAGCGAGACAATCCATCAGAGAAGGTAGTATTTCAAAAATCAGTTTGTTCTGGTGTTTTTATTTTGTTTTATTTTAAAATGGAATGACAATGAATATTTCCATGTGTGGGTTTAATTTTTTTTTTTAGTTGTCAGGAACCCTGGTGTATAGCTTTGTGGTTTTTTGAGTTGGAAAGATCAGGAACAAGAGGTTTAATACCAGATTATGTTTTATGGGAGATCAGCATAGGTCTTTCATGTCCTTGGTTGGTGCTTCATTCTCATCTTCTATTCAGTCTTGGTCAAGAGCAAAGAACCTGCAACCTTGGAGATAAATGCAGGTTGCCTGCAGCTCCATTTCACTGGCCCCTGATACTAAGGTGTGACTTAACATGAGACTCATCAAAACAGTTGTTTTGTTTTGTTTATATTTTTATCTGTAGCTAAAAGCTAGCGCTGAAAAAATTCTTTTTCCTCACAAGGAAAAGGTTACCCATGTGAGGCTCTTGGGGATGATGAGATGGCTCATCTGTTTCACAGAATATTCTGAGTGAGAAGGGACCAAAAAAGGATGATCAAATCCAACCCTTAAGTGTTGTTTCCTGCTTTTCTGACTTCCCACCTGATGTTGTGATTTGTCCTTTTATGATGCAAGGACAGGGTGAATTGGTACACTAATTTGTTGTGATATCACAAAATTTGGCCATGATAGTTCCCAAGGAGCTTTAATAAAGGCAATGTGGAAGAAATGCGGTTTAACCTCACACTGATTTTGCCTTTTAATTTTAGAGAAAAATATTACTCCTAGGAGTATAAACAATATTTTCTGACTCAGGGAATTGAAATGCTGCCATATTTGCATATCCTATGGAGTAGGTCAGTTTGGCATTACAGAACTACCAAAGAGTTTTGTTAGTTTCAGTGGGACAAGACTGAAGTGTTAAGGAGCAGATACTCCTACGGGCAAATTGCTACCAAGAGAAGAAGTTTTGAACACTGAAATGACACTGAATTGATTCATTGATTTACATTTCTTTAGCTCTGGACTCTCCTTACTTTCAAGGCAAGATACATGATTTAGAAAGTACTCTACTATACTTAATCTTCTCTTGATCCTTGCTTGGAAGGAATCATGCAAGCCACTAAAAATAAATCTAGTAAGGTGTAGTCCTACTTCAGCATCAGATCTGCTCTGTGTCATAATGAGTGAATAATGGGAAAGATCAAGGCAGCATTTAAAATATTTATGCAGACAGCAAAGACACTTGGCAAAATTAATTTACAGGGGGAAAAATAAGGAAAGTACAGAAGACTCTGGAAGAGGAAATTAGTGTAAGTACAAAAATGTGTCATTTTTCTGCACATTTAAAGGACTACTTAAATGTTTATGGGGCTCTTGCATGTGAGTGTCAGTTTTATAGAGATGTGTCTCTGTGTTTCCTTCACAACACAGAATAAAATTCAAATTTCCAAAATTTTACCTGATTTAAAGCATCTTTACTTAAATAGAACTGTTATGCTTTGGCTTTTTTAGGATGGTTGATTGTGAAACCAAATCTGTTTCCTTCTTTTTTCCTAAGTTCAGTGCTGGAGGCAGAGGGATATCTAGTGATAGCCACTGCTGTTCTTACGTCAGTCCTGTTCGTTGCATAAGATTAAAACAACACTACATTGTGAGCAGATGCTTGTTGGAAGGAATGTGAACTCCTGAATCAAGCTGCCGTTGCTCAGCCTGATAAGGAGCCTATTGCAAAAGGTGCAATGGAGTAATTCCCAAGTTATGGAATTGAACAGTCTGCTCAGAATGAGTTTGCTCACACTTCCAAATCTTGGGGAAAAAATAATGTCTTGTTTCATTGCCAGCCTTGGATATCTGCAGTTCCGAACTGAGGAGGGAATATAATATGAACATTATTTACTTTCTTGATAGGAAGCTTAATGTTTCATATCATAAGGAATAGATGCAAGCTTTGTATTATCTTACTAGTAAAACCAGTTTGTTGATTGTTTTTTTCTTTTTATTTCTTTATTTGTATATACAATTTGTGGCTTTATGTGAAGTGCTGTGTATGTGGAGAGCACAAAGTAGTTGTATTTTTAAGTCATATCTGTAGTGTTTGTTGTTTGCAATATGCCATAGTTTTTGCTACCACTTACTTTGCATTGTAAGCAAAAATCTATTCTTCATATAACTGCAACCTTGTTAGATATTTTGATAGATGGTGCTTTGCATCATGGCAGAAGAGGCAAAGCGCCTGACCTGCTGGCCATTGTTCTCAGCACTTTGTCAACACAGTCCCTCATGACGTGCATGTTCTGCTCAGAATCTGAAGAATTTTGGTAATATGTACTCTGTTCCCTGAGGAAGTGAACTATGCAGTGATTAATAGCCTCAAACTTCTATAAATGTTTCATCTAAGTATTTTGCATTGCTTTGAAAATAGTAAGTTCCACAATATTCTTCTAGCATACTTTATGTTAAGTATTTTCTACTCATCTTTTGTATTTTAATACTTCTGAGATGTTGTTTTCATGCGGCTAAAACGAATCACCTAGTGTTACATGCCACTGAAACCCCCTGCACGAGCTTTGAATATGTCCACAAAAGAGAAGATGGTGACTGCCTTTCCATGGGCATGCACAATTTCAATTCAATCTCATTAGCTCCCATGCCAGCAGAAGTGCATGTGCAGCAAATGCTTTGTGATCCAAGAATGCGTGGATCTCAAGCACACCTCTGGAGCTTGTCTTTGACAACACGTCTGGCTTAGATTAAACCTATCATGTTCCACAACTGTGGACAAAAACTTTCATGCTCAGAATTTATTTTCTGGGTAGATATTTTGCCTACATCAGCCCACATGAACCATTAACCAATATAAAGAAAAAGTCATTCAGACATTAATATTTTCCTAGCTTTATTATTATTATTGTTAGTTATTTTTACAAAAAAACCCAACCAACTTTATGGTGATTTTAATACACCTGGCTCATAAGCATTTTTGGACATCAAATTGCTTTTTGTCCTTAATGCCATTTATATAATAGTGTGAAAGTATTCAAATCAGTGCCAGAAACACAATGTCTAGTCTTTTTGAGGATAGACCTAAAAATGAAGAATATTACCCAGAGTCTTGAGCAAAATACTTTTGAACTGATGTGTAAGTGAAATCAGAGGTTACCTGCAGGCAAAAAAATGGTGATTTTAGCTTTTAAATTCAAGTTTAGTGAAATTTGGGCCTTAAAAATATGACTGTTTTTAGAATATTTTCAGTCAATTTTTTTTTAAGAACACCCTGGACTCTGCTATTAGTTGATATATCTCAAAATAATATTACTGAAAACAGATTTTTCATAGTACCCAAACTGAAAATACATAGCTTGCGAGAAAAGGAACAAGGGTGGCACATCTATATAAACATTATCTTTGTATTATAAAACTCCATGCTGAGATGTATGTGGCAGATAATCCACTTGCATGTTAATTTTGGCAGTGCCCAGGAATGCTTAAAGAGTTTATTAACAGCTCAGAAACTTTCTCTTGCATTACACTATGAATTTGTTTGCTTGTTTGTTGATTTATTAGTATCAAACACAGAGGTTTTATTCTTGTGCTTGTGTTTCAAACTGGGAAGAAAAGTGTGACTCCCATATAGGGAAATAGATACCCTAGATGTTTAATACTTGGGTCCTGCATGTGCCATGAAGATCAGACCTTTAGATGTTCATAGTGCTGGATCAGGGCAACTGGAAATCTAATCTGGGAAGAGGCTTGGCAATCTTCACCATTTTAGCTAATCTTAGGTAGTTAGAAATTCATTACAAATAACTGTAAAGTGGTGCTTATGGAGAAAAACCAAAAACTAACTTCACAAATGGCCGTTGACCTGCTGACCATCACTGCTGAAATGTTATAGTGGATAGTGTGAACGATTCAATTAAATCTACAGGAGTGGTCCCGTAGAATTAGAAATTTAGGGCTTATTAGGAAAGTAATAGAAAACTAAACATGACAGCATCACTCTGTGATTGCAACATTCCACAGGGCTCTTTTACATTGAGTACTGTGTGCTGCCCTGGCCTCCTCCTCCCAGAAACACTGCAGTAGAACTGAAAACAGAGAAAGGCACCAGGGCTAATCCAAGGTTGTTAAGATTGTTAATTTTTTTAAATTTTAGAATGTTATCACGGTATCTACAATAGGATAATAGATCAAAATGGACTACCTCAAAGGTAGGAAGGAAGTTATTTTCTAACTGGTGTTGTGACACATGAATTTTATGATAGGAATCCCTCTTCATGTGTTGTCTAGATAGAGCCAATAAACATCTGCAACAGCTTCTCAACTGAAGTATTTGCAATTTCCGGTACTGTGCATCAACTTCTTTATCCTAATCATGTTGTCACAGCCCTATCCTGATCACATAGGATGTTTCTTTTCATCTTTTTCAGAAAGAAAGAAACATTCCTCTTTTTAAAATGTTTATCTATATGTAGAAGACCTCTAAGAACTTTGCATATTTCACCAATAAAGTTTCATTTTATTAACTGGGTTTACAAAAAGAGTTTCCGATGAGATTGTGAGCTTTTAAATATCTTTGCACAACTCAGAGACAGAGTGGTCTCAGCTGAGTAGTGGCTGTAGTGGTGGTGTGTGCTTTTAGTAAGTCTGGTTTTACTTTTAGCTGTAAATTTGCTAAAAAAAGAAAAGAAACAAGCAACTGAAGAGCATATTGTTAGCAGAACGCCTCAGGGGCAGGCAGGATGTGATTTTCTACTTAATAAAAGAACCAGCAGGCTGAATGCTCCATCTTTTCTTGTTCAGGGGTTTTTTTGTGTTTGTTTGTTTGTTTTTTCCTACTCCTATAATGCTTTCATCAGACATAAGAAATGCAATAAGCAATTAATAACAAACACTACTAAAATTGTTTATTTTAAAGTTCTGAAACAGAAGTGAAAGATATGCTTTACATTTTTACTTTCTTTGAGGACTCAACAAGAAATCTACTAAATTTTGGTTATTTTTATTTTTCTCTGCTATTTTTGTCCACAAGAAATGCAAAAAATTTAAATAAGTATGTGTTAAAGGGAAGGTTGCAAAACGTCTGTTTTAACTCTGGCTTACATTCTTATAATGATAAACCATAAAATTATAATGAGCTGATATGGTTCTGTGCACAAGCACTTTCTGAACATTTTTTTCACTGAGAGCCAAGTCCCAGCACAAAAGAAAAAAGATAACAACCAGAGCCATATTTAAGCGCACTGTATTTGTGGTAGATGTTTTTTAGAAAGGTATCTGGGTGAACCACTGGAAATCGTTGGCAGGTTGAAACACTGACCACCTGAAACATAGGTTTGCTGAAGTGCAAAATCACCTTCTGACAGACATATCCTAATCTTCATGGGAAGTATTTTATTTCAGTTTATTCAGTAAGTTCTATTCAGTGATTTTTTCCCTAAAAGTTAAGAAATAGTCTGAAATTATAAAAGGCTGAAAGTTGACCGTATTTTTCATTTTCAGTCTATGGTTAAAATACAAAAGAAGTGCTGCTTACTAGTTTTAAAATTTTAAAAACTGGGCTAACCAAAATCAATGTATTTAAATTGCAAAATAGAGACAGTATATCCTTTGCACTTGAAATAATTTTATTTATTTAATACTGTAAACTTAGGTAGATTTTTTCATGTCTCTAATGCACTTAGGTGTTTAGATTAAATAATATGAGTTAGAATGATTGCACCTAGCATTAGTTGTTGAATTCTAAGCAAAAAGTTTGTCTTCCCTTTTTAATCAGAAGGAGAAGATAGCCATTACAGATGGTAAATCATTTCATCATTAGAATAAGGAATCACACGCTGAAGTTGCCTCTTACTTCTACTGACTGCAAACCAAGCCTAGGGTACCTGCTGAGATGAGGTGCTTAACTTTTAGATGGGTGAAGTTAAGTGAGATTTCTCCCTGACTAAATTGGTTTAATACTTTCTTTTCTGTTTAGCTTAAACTGAGATACAATTTTTCATCTGTATGCATAGACCTAAATAAAGAATAACCATTATCCTATTAGTAAGAAATACTCCATTCACTATTTTCATACTTAATCCAAAGTAAAAATTAAGGATTTTAATAAATTTTACCAAAACGGTTATGTTTGTCACTATTTATAGGCGTATTTGACATAATGTTTCCTGATTGCAAGAAGAGAGGAAAAATTACATCATCTATAAAGACTCAACTTTTCATTAAAGAAAAAAAAATACAAATGGAAAATGCGATTAAACTTGAAGACCTAAGTCAAACTCTTCTGCTGACTCATTTAACTCCTTATTAAATTTGGTAACTCCAATCATTTTGATTTAAGTCTGCGCACTCTTACATACAGTGAATTATGCCATTAATTTTAATGAGTCTATTTTATGTGCTAAACAAAGCACCTGCTTATGTCTTTGCAGAAAGTAAACCTTGGAGCATAAGCCTTCCATTTTAATTGTTAGCTAGTCTTGCTTTTGCTATTAATTTATTGTTTCATATTTTCTTTAAAAAGATAGCATATATATTAACCACTTCATCTACAAGTTTTATGTCAGTAGTGGGTTTGTTGAAGACTTTTTCCTCTAAGTGACTGAAGTGAGTCACAGGAATATTTTGCCCTGTTCCTTCAACAGCTGGTCTGTGAAATAGGCAGAACTTAAGGAAAGATAAGAGTAAGGAAGTAGAGTATCTCTGCTTTTATAAAACCACTTTTTAAACTTCTAAGCCTGTTAACAGGGAAAGAGAGATTTATTTATTTATTTATTTATTTTAAGTTTTATTCTTTCAACACAGAAAGTGGCAGTACAAAATGGCTGTGGAAGTTTAAGTTTATGCTAGGACTGGAAGCCAAATTAATTGACAGGTTATTTGTATTGTATTTCTGATTCAAATAAATTCAGTAATGTAGTGCATTTTGCAACATTTCCCACCGGAAAAGGTCAAAGGACTAAATAGATGACAGCTGACAGAATTATTTGTATTGTCAATGTGCTTGCTGGTACTCCTAGCAAACCTGCTAAACTTGGAAGTTAAAATTAATCTACTGATAATGTCAGCTCTTTTAAGATGCCTTCAACAAATGCATTCACTGGTGGCATTACCCTGAAGTATTTAAAGTTAGCCTTTTCATGGTGGCAGTGAATAGTCTAACACACCAATTTAATATTCCTCTGAAAATAACAGCTATGCAGGAGTAGCAGAGTGGAGAGATGACTTTAGCAGAGGTCCAGACATCCGGTAGGCAAATATGTAATAGTATTCCCAAAACCTCATGTTCAAAAAGTAGGTCAGGAAAGGAGAAATAAAAATTCAGAAGAGAAGCCATCAGTGGTTTACTATACATGAAAAAAAGTAAGTGCAAAGCATCAGCTAAGTGTTGGCTCGATAGGCTTCCATTATTAGGCTCAAAAAAACTGCAGGATGTGTGCATTCAGTACATCAGCATGACTTTATCTGGAAAAAGCAAAAGCATCTTTATCTCTTAAATTGATACAAAAGGGATGTTTTATACTAAAGACAAAAGACAAACAGGACTTTGTGAACTTGCTGATATCTTGGTATGGCACCTGGTGTTCTAAAACTTAGAAAAAGTAGCGTGAGCTGTCAGGACTTTGAAGAGAAATATTTTTTAATGTAATGGAGATTTGATTTGATTTGATCAGATTTATAAAACTTCCATTTTTTTAATGATTCATCATGAGCAACCATTCTGAAAACAGCTCTAAGTAGATAATGTTTCACTTTCAGCCCACACATGTGGGGTCTTGCTCAGCTCTTGGTTCCAAAGCAGCAGCAGCAGCTGATACAAGGAGCTATATTTTTGACATCCAGCTCTGGTTTGTGTTTGCTGCAGGAAGCAGTTATTCCCCTGCCTTGCCATTCCTTGTGGAGTTCCGGTCACCAGCAGCAGTGTTCTGCCCTTCTTATCTTTACTTCGTGACAGCACTATAAATGATTAAAAGAAAGGGGGGAGGAAAATGGTCCTCTTATTTATTTTCATACAAATGCCATTCACGCTCAGTAAAAACAGTGTGATGTTTAGAGAACATGTGCTGTTGAAGTGTGGGAATAACTTTAATTACTAATGTTGTGGAATGAAACACAATGCATCCTGCAAAAGCACTCCTGCACATAAGGAGCAACATCCCTGCTCCTATGTGTCAGTGATGGTTGTGATTTCATGAGACAGTTCTGTTCACCTTTATGTCTGTTTTGCAACCTTCTAAGCCTTGTTAAAGAACACAAGAATTTCCTGCTAGTTAATCTTCAGCAGTTATAATCAGTGTATATATATATATATATATTGGTGTATGTGCCTTTGAATTGCAAATCTATTCCTTGGCTTTTAGAGTCCAGGGGTTATTTTATGTGACCAGCATTTAATTACTATCATGCTTGAGCCTGACTGAAGTTGGCAGCATTACAGATGTTATTTTATGTGACCTGCATTTAATCACAGATGATCTGTGACTCTTGTTAAACATGGTGGGATCACAGAGATCCTATTTTAACATTCTCTAATGCAGTAACAAGAAACCTTTGTGGCAGTGGGATGTATACTTACGTTTCCTCATTTCCTTCATCTAACTAATTAATTTATCCTGGAAATTTCATGAAAATTTCAAGGATTCCCTGTCAAACTCCTCCTATTTCAAAAATAAATATGAAAACATTTTACTGTCAGAACTGATCTAGATGCAAATATTCTCTCCCTGCCTCTCTACTTCACCCTTTTCCTCTCCCCTTCTCCCTTTCTCTTCTTCTCCACATATATATGACTGATACCTAAAAAAATTCTGTCATAGAAAATGTTTCTTACATCTGACGTTTCTTAAAAAAAACACAATTTTTTTTTTCTGAGCCCTTCGGGAAATGCATAAGTATTTTATTTGAGTTAATGATAGCAGAAAATCCAGAATTACCCCATAAAACAAGCCATGTTACCCACCTGTTCTTAAGTAACCTGAGAGTTGCAAATGAATTTCCTTCTATTTATGCATCACACTGTACTTCTGCAGTTGTGGTTGACACATTCACTGGCATTTTTTATGATTCTCTGTCACAAGTCGAGTTCAATATTATCTCTGTAATTATCATTCTCCAAAGGTTTATGCCAGGCTACACTCCATGATCAAAGTCATTTACTAAGTTCAGCAGATCCTGGGGCCATGCTTACACTTGGGTAGAAGCCTGAATTCTCGGTGGCAGTCACCATTTGGGTGTGTGGAGCAGGACCTTTCTCATGCTGGGCTCCTAAGTACCTCATATAGCAGTGGTAGCGTCTGTCAGTAACAAATTTTGATAAAATTAGCCTCTCTTTCTCAGTTCAGTAATCTGGCTGCCTTGCTGCCTTGCTGCTTGCTTTTCAAGCCAAATGTTTTTAGAGTTTTTACATGATGTGGATCAACAACACATACTGCAAAATCAGAAAGTGTTGCTTATTTGTATTTGCTGTCTGTATAGCATTTAATCAGGTCTGTGCCATGGTTTAGACTTCTTGTAAAATAAGATTGGGACACTTAATATTTCTGTTCCAAGTATGCAGTATATAAATATTTTATTGACCATATACTGCAAGGGTTTTAACATCACTGGGCTGCATTTTTAGCACAAAGAAAGCATGCTAGAATTTCTGAGTATATTCCACTCTCATGCACTTAACACATTTTTAAGTCTTATCAGGAGAAAAAAATAATTGTATTTTAAGTATGTAATGATGAGCACAGCTTTAATCTCTGGTCACGGAGCGGTCTTTGCTGACAGTAAATGGCTTCTTTCCCCCCCACACACATTTTTTCACTCTTGGGGGTGTAGCAGGATAGGGAATTACATCAAGGCGTGTTTCCAGAACCTGTTGTAATAATTAATCTTATTTATTTTTTCAATATTTTTCTTTGGGTTCATTATTGGATTTTACACTCTTTATAGCCAATAAAAGCTTGCTAATAAATGCTTCACCTAAGGTGTGTACAGAGTACGTTCTCACATAGTTTTGTTGAGAGTGGGAATGTTCATCACCTCTCCACAGCCTGAGGATCTCTGCAGTGGGTGTGCATCTGTGTGTGCATGGGAGTGTGTCTGCTGCATACCTGATGTCTGAGAATCATAATGAGCCCTCCTAAAATGAGAACAAGTGTTGAAATTAGGAGAGGTCTTTTCTTTTAAGCAAATTTCTTGTCTCTATTAAGATATAAACTCCTTCAGAGTGGATAAGAGCCTGGAGATAAAGTTGCTTAGCCTAATGCAGTCCTTTTTCACATTGATCCATTGCGTCATTTTGTCTTAGTTGCCTCATAATTGTCAGAAATTCCACCTATGCTCTTCTTTAGCGGTGACTGTTTTTTCCAGCTGGACACAAAAACCAGTTCTTGTTTTTGTGGAAAAGTTAGAGAAGAAACAAGGCCAGTACTTCTTCATTTGAGCTTCTTGGCTTTTTTCCATGAGGAGCACTCAGGTTTAAGTTCCAAAAAATTTTCAAGAATCCAGGAAGCATTTTTGTTCCTTAGTGAGTAAAATGAAGCAGAGTCACCCCAAGACACATAGAAACACCAAAAAAAAAATTGTGAGAAGGGGAAATAGGTGACAAGGAGTGAAGGAGAAGAAACAGAAAATAAAGATCAGGCTGCAAAAGAGGGAGGAAGGTGGATGAAAGGAAAATATGGCAGGAGTTACAAGTAAATGGTGAGGATTGGCATCTGTCTCTCCATCTGCCATGGTCAGAGGCTTCACTGGAGAATGAGACTAGCTGAGGTGTTTACATTTGAGGATGAATGAATTCAAATCACAGTGAAACCAACTTCTCTGAGAGAGGAAAGGCTGACTACCTTTGTCGTTTGCGCACATTTGTATTTCCATGATTCCATCACTGGATCTGCAGCTCGATGTAATAACACGGAATGGTTAGTTTTAATGATGATTTTTATTAAATTTAATTAAATTTATCCAAAAGAAAAATTCAGAAATTGGTTATACTTGTGTGTAGCAGGTCAGCAATGGAATAATCATCATAGACATGTAGACTCTCAGTAAATGAAGTGACAGAAGGACAGTGAGTTCAAGCCTGCCAGGAATACAAAGTAATTATTTCTATCCTAATTTTATATCAAAATGGGGACTCTACTTTTAATTCATTCTTCTACTCCTTTATTTAATACACTGCCATCTTTCTCAGCTGTACTCTCACAGAAGACAATGTTCACCTTTAAGCTATGTGAATTAAATAAAAAATAAATCTTTTTTTTTCTTTTGTATTATCACTGCTAGCTAGTATTTCTTTATCAGCTCAGTATTATTCAGCAGGACCAGTTGGACCTGCTGACAAAACTGTTAGGAAGAAAACAGGAAAGACACAGAACAGTTTCAAAGATGAAATGTCTCCAAGAGAAATGTGAGGTCCTGTGAGAATAGAGGGAGTGCTAATAATGGGGAAATGTCAACCTAGATCCAGGTGGGCTAGCAAGATCATAAGACTTAGGACTGAAAGGCAGAGAAAGCTTAAAAGTGCCTCTTAGCCCAGGAGAAAAGAGCATCAGCCAAAAGTTCTGGAAATGTTTTTCCGACGAATTGCTAAAGAGCTGTTGCAGCAGGGTTATAATTCTTTGGCTTTGACTTTACATCAGCTTCACTTGCAATGAAAGGACAATATTTAAATAAGAATTTACAGCCTGAATTATTAAATGCATTCTTTGTTTCAGTGGGAGTTAGTGATGCTTAGTACTGAATATTCTAAATATTTCTGGAGTTCTGGACCAAAATTTGTAGGCCAATTACTATTTTAATTCTCATTGAGCAAATAACTAATACATTATTTTGTTAAAACACTTTCAGTATCATTAAAAATATTTGTGTTCTGGAGAGAAGGGTTTTTTTCAAGTAGAGTAGTGGAGGCCTTTTCTTTTCAGTACTGTACAGGATTTTTTCCTGATCCAAGCCAAGAAGAGCTAGATCATAATGGATCTTACCTCAGAGTGAGGTGGAGGAGTCCAAGCCTGTCAGGTGATATAGGTGGTAGGGAGACAGTGAAGGGACCTAAATTAAAACAGTCACATCTTGAACAAGGTGTGTTGTGATTTACATGTGAATAAACTGCAGAAGGACCCTGCAGATCATCTCTTGAAAGACACGGAGAGTATTTTTGGAGAGAGGTCATGTCTTGAGACAAGACAAAAAAAGGCAGCACTTACATCATCTGAGTTCTCTTGATTTCAGTTGTTTGAGATGTTCAGCCTGTTCATGAAGATCAAAAATCTTCTGTGTCCCAAATGGTTTTTAGTTTAATAGCTTAAGCATGGAGTTCAGCAACCATCAAAGAATAAGAGCCTCGCATTTTGTTCAGGAAATATTAGGTAAGACAAACCTGTCAGCTTGGTCAGCCCTGCTAGTCTAATAGTGCTTTTGAACACTGGAAACACAATTTGTGTTTGCTTTGCTTTGGCTTAGTTCCAGTCATCTGAGAAATGTAGTACTCTTTTAAGTGTATTAAACTATTCTTGTAAAGTGAATTATGCTGATAGCCTGTTTTCTTGGAGGAGAAGACAGCAATAAAAACTATTTGTGACCTTTTTTAAAAAAGATGGACTTCAGACATCCAAGAAATCAAGATTTGTCTAACATGAGGCCCTTTCACTGGCTCAAGTAGGCTGTTAGCTCTTACCACATTTTTTGTTTTGTTTTCACACACATTGTCCCCTTTTTACAGCCATTCTGAAGGTGATGTTTGGAAAAAAAAAGAAAAATCTTAAAAATATTATAAGGATATCTGAATCACTTCATATTCTTCTAAACCGATCTTTGGGACTGGTATAAAGGAGAGAAAAGCTGTTGATATATGTAGAATTAATTCTGATGAATTATTTAACATGTAGGAGTTTAGTGTATAATCTCATTGAATAATCCTCCCATCTTAAAGCCTTCAGTTCTTTTGGGATTTAACAATGCTGGCTGATAGTACTGAGGGTTGTAATACATTTTGATATGTCCTGTCTCATTTCAGTACAGGTAAATTAAAAGCAAATTTAATTCTAATTAGCCAGATGGATTGCTCAAAGGACTAGGTCTGCAAGGTAATATTCAAGCTTTTAATTTCTTGTGATCTGAAATTGAGGTTATATATGATTGATTATTTGAATATCTGAAAAATTAAGGAAGTCTTAAGCAAATTAAATGGACAGTCTGAGAAATAGTGGTAGCTTTCATCAGAGCCTTTTTAAGACAGTTTTTTACTGTCTTACAGTGTGTTATGACATTTAAACAAAGATGTGGTATTTCTTATCCCTTCTGAGCAAAAAGTCAGTAACTAGCAGAGCTTTTCAAGCCTGACATATGGGTTCCTTGGAAAAATCTATTATGTATTTTACCTCATTTGTTTGACTTTTTTTTTCTTTGACTTGACTCGAAAACCTGGCAACACCATCTCACTGGGATACAAAGTCCAGTTTGGTTTCCAAATAATCCAGAAAGCTTGGAACAGAAACCCAGTAGGATATATTAGGTTTTGGCTTCACTTAATCTGTCACAGTTCATGAAGAAAATTTCATCAGGGTCACAAAAATAAATATGCTCCAGTGGTGCTGTGACCATAAAATGCATTATTTGTGGCACTTCTGGTGAGTGAAAGCTCATTACATTGTGCAGAGAACAGGTAAGGCTTTATTTTTTTCCTGCAGGGCTGCATGGAGCTTTGGTCTTCCATCTTCTGGAAGGATTAACTAAAACTGGAATAGGCACTGAAGGAGGAGAAGAATTAAATACAGAGATGTCAAAAAAAGACTAAGAGGTCTTAGCTTGGTTAGCCTTTTAAAATGGAGGCTGACTTGGTTGATTTTCATGCATGACTAGGTGGGTAAACAGTATAGAGGAGAAGATCCATTTAAGGTATAGAATTATAGTGGCACAAGAACAAATACATGTATACTACTTATGAAAACATCTAAGTCAGAGTTTAGGAGAAATATGTGAATTGGATATCCATTCTTGGATAGCTTTCTGCTAGGTTATTGAGACCCAACTACTGTTTGACTACCAGTATGATCAGTTTGTGAAGGAGCTTGTGAATTATGGAGGTACTAAGTTTTCTACATGAGTGAACAAGATAAAGAGACAGAATTATACCTTTGGGCGATTTTAATTTTTATTATGCATTCAACTGGATATATGAGGCTTGAGATGTTTTCCATAAGAGTTTGCTGATCTATCAAAATTACCACAGGTTTACTTTACTTGAGGACTAAACTCTTATATTCATGCTGTGAGTCTGTTGTACATTTTAAAGCCACCCTTCTGTTCCTATTCCATGCCTCTTTTTATGGTATCCAAGTGCCTTTCAGAAACCTCTTGATTAATATAACTATAATGCATCATAAAAATTATTCTTTCTCTCTTTCTTTCTCATAGTGTTCAGGAGAAAGTGCTGTGTCACACATACACATACAGAGAGGTACATGAAAATATTTGGGAAGGCATGCTGAAAAAATGGACTTTACCATAGCATGTGTGGGTGAGGTGCTGCGATTAAGCAGATTGTCATCCTGTATTCTTTTATAGAGATCCATATTCTGTCAAGTTAAAGGAGAAAGGAATGTAGAATGTCCTGACTGCATTCCTTAAACCAGTGTCTGAACAAACATTTCAGATACTCCAGAAATCATTAAGGATCGTGTTTTCAAAGGATGTGTTAGAGGATGTGAGCAATACTGGGACTTTCAGAAGCATTTTTGTAAGCCTTTCATTTTGATCAGTTGGAATTGAGCAATGAAAATTGAGTCAATGATCTGCCTCATTCAATGTGTACCTAACTAGGCAAATTTTTTACTGAGATACTTAAAGACAAAGAATAAAATTAGTCTGACATGATATTTTAAAAAGAATCAGCATCATGAAAGGATTAATGCTTATAAACTTCTGAATGGTTGGGTGTTCTTAAATTATATGTTTACAGATAGTTTAGTTTGATATTGCCTGCTGATGTAACTGTGGTCTAAAGGAAGGTGTCTGCAGCAACCTGTATGGTGGAGAAGATGAAATGTTTGTGTTGATAATGACTGTAATCTCTTGAGAGTGTGTAGTTTCATGTTTCTGCAGGTTTCAGTTCTGTAAAGCTGGAATTATAAATGCATGTGTTGCTAAGTCAAACAGATCATTTGTCAAGACAAAGAGTAGTGTCCTAGACAGCATTAGTGGTAGCACATGGGGCTTCTAGAAGGTGGCACAGGAAAACATGGTACATTAAGAGTCAGGTGTTTCCTTAAATTCTGCTCCAACTCAACCATTTTTTAGTGGATAGTAACAGCACTTAAAAACAAATGTCAGAAGAGCAAACTGGTTGAGAGCCTACAGTTTCAGACCATCACAATTGGAACAGTCAGTCCTGGTTTCTGTATGTTTGGGGCATGTATTCCACAGTTGTGTAGTTGAGGATAACATCCTTAGAATTAATTTCCTAAAAGGCAGGTTGAAACAACCTGAGGTAGTCATAGGAAAAGTCAAGGTACTAGTCAACTACAATAACACTATTATAACAAAGATTTAATAGTCTACAAGGCTTCATGGAGGATGCTAATTCTTCAGTAATGTTCCAAGTAACTACTTGGAACTACTCTACTATAGCTGGCAGCGACTTCACCCTGAGCTCAAAGACATCTGCTTGCCTAACTGCAGTGGCATCTGCATATCTTCTGGAAGCCTGCAAGGTTAGGCTGAGAGAGAGAGTAGGTGCCAGTACTTAAACCAGCAATTTGGATAGCACTAGGGAGATATAATACTCATTGAATGAAAGCAGCTGAGAGGCAGTGTGTCAAAAAATGCTACCTCTCTTTCTAAAATATGAATAATTCTGTGGAAGTCTGGCCAGTGACAGCGTAAGTTGCAGTGATGGTGTTTCATTAACGGTCTATTAATTGGTTTTATATTTGATGTGTGATCTTTATAACTGCAATTGTTTTGACTGGGCTTGGCAAAACTCACAGTGCAACTGATACTAGTTGTCACCCTTTTTTAGCCCACTCTGTTAAGCTGACAAAAAGCAAATAGGTGTAAGTTGAATTATCTTCCACTTCTAAATCTGATCTCTAATTCAAGATATTTTGATAGGTTAGCCTGCTTTTATGCTGCTTCTCCCTTAAATAAAGAGCACTTTAATTTCTAATGTTGTCAAACTAGAAATTCCCCCTTCAATGGAATTTGGAGAAAATAATCCAAAATAATCAAAAAAACAAAACTGTAAAGAGATTAATATCTGCTAGATGTGAGGTTCCCTCTCACACTGTAGTTTTTGGTTCCTGTTCTTAAAAAGTAAAATCAAGTAAAACCAGGCAGGTTATCACGTTTCCTTTAAAGTGAAATTATGTGAATCTTCTGGATAAAATTGTGTTTGAGCAAGGCTTGGAAATGTGCTAAGTCAACTTTAAAAAAAAACAAAACAAACCAACAAAACCGATACTTGAAACTTTGGTTTTTCTACAGATGGTGTTCAAAACAGCATTACAAGCCTAAATCAAAACATGAAATAAGTGAAAGTATTCTTTTTTTCTTAAAAAATAAAGGAAAAACCCTAACAAATACAACCAACCAACCAAAACCAAAAAAACTTACTCTATTCAACGCAGTATAATATCTTTGAAACAAGAGCAATTACGTGGTTTTCCCAAAGTGGTACAAAGTATTCACAGATTAGTTCCCAAAATGTTTGTCCATCCTCATCTTCCAAAGACATTTAGTAGATAATATCTTGGGACTGTCAGGTGGTTAATGTATTTGCTTCGTTAGGTTAGAACAACACATGGAAGACAAATTCAGCTCTCATTAATTTAATTGAAAATTCTCATTAACTTCAGCAAAATCAGTGTATGGCCCTTCAGAGTAAATTGTCAGTGGAGCAGCAGTTGTAGATTCAAATTTGTCCCTGTAGATTGCACACAGATTTGAATCTATTTCTTAATTTAAAGAATTCCTGTAAAATCCAAGGGGATAGATATATTCAGTATAACATTCAAATTCTGTAAGGTCATTGCTACTGGGTCCGCTGTACTGGTCTAACTGAAGATGCAGCAGAGCCTCATATGCTCTGATCTTGAAAAGCAACATCATATAGCGGAAATACTTCACACTAAACTAAATAATCTGTGTATTTAATAATTTTGTAAGTGCTGTTATCTTATTCCCTTTATGCCTGCTATACACTGGTTAATAATCCCAAGAAAATGCCCCACCATTACAATAAATATTTCTTCAAATAATTCATCTTTCTTCCACTTTAGTCAGCAGCTATTTTGAGGCTTAAAATAAGCTTTTGTCCTCAGTTGTGTGTCTACTTACATCAATAACAAAATTATTACTGATCTCATAGAAAGTAAAGCAAAGTCCTTAATACTTCCTAAAAGCTGGATTCTTGCTGTAGCAGTCCCAGATGTTATTTTATCTCTGTTTTATTTTGTTACATAATTGACAACAGATAAGTGTTAAGGCACATGTCACTGCACGGTACAGTTACACATGTGCTTCCAAATTCTTTCCAGTATGTGCTGGGAAGTACATAGTGCAGCATGTGTCTTCTGTTTCATTACACTTGGCAGAAATAATGGTATTTGGAGAGAAATTTATATGACCGGTACTAGAGCCTGCTTTTGGCATTGTCTTTCATCAGAGCCTGATTTCGAAGGAGAATTTCTCCTGAAGAATGGTCTCCTTCTATTGAGATGAAAGACAAAATCATACTGTGTCCCTTTGGTTTCAGTCCGATGCACTTAGAATATTTTTAAGCAGTAGCAGCTGTTCACAGCAGAGTTAATCTGGCAAATTAGTGCCTGGGTTAGACCAGCCTAGGTATGAAATTCCTGTTTAAAAAGCTGTATAAGGGGTGTTTTGTTCCAATGGGAATTGTATTCTCTCCTGTGAAGCAGTGAGGTGGCTAAGGGAATATGTCACATGGTTCTCAGAGCTGCGTTTGACTGAGCGCCTTTGATTTAATTACTTCCTAATATAAAGTGAGAGAAATACTCCATTCTTTCTATACCCTAGCAGATGTGAGTTTAACACATCAGTGCAGCCAAGCCATTTCCTTCAGTGTGCAATGCTCTAGATTTCTGTCGTGCAGCCTGTCTTCCCACCAGTAAAGGGAATATCTATATTGACTGCTATTTTGTGTAACACTGCCTATTATCTTCTGCTTTCTACAAATACTGTGAGTTTCTCTCCGAAAAGTTGTAATCACATGTGCAACTTATAGTTTGGTGGCAGAGTCATAAACTTGGTGTGTGGAAGCCAAAAAGCCTGTTAGACCCCAGCAGTGTCATTTCTGAGATCACAGCATGCTGAGATGATAAAAGGCAAAACCAGGAAAATAAAACACTTAAATAACCAGAAAGTGCACCTTTGTTTACTTGAGTATGGTCCAGAAGATTTGAAAATGAGCTGCATACCTGTATCTTTAGTGTGAAAAAGCATGTATTGAGCACATGACCATGGATATGGAGCACAGCCCTGGTGTGCTGTATGACTTTTCATTTGAGACAAGCAGTTTTACATGTTCTCCTTTTGAGACTTTATTAAGCCCTTAACTTTGAAATTTCTTTATTTTCTCTCAAACTGAGATGCTGAAGAGAAAAATTCTGTATTAATAGTCAAAATAATAGGCGGCTCAGAGAACATAAAGCCTGTAGTGTGACACACTTGTATGTGAGCTGGTGCTGGCTTTGCACTTAGTACAGACCATGTCAGAACAGCGTGGGGGGAATTGTCCTGGCTGTCTGTCCCTGGGCCACAACTGTCCCGGGGCTGCAAGGATTGCTGGCAGCAAGGGGAGACATCCTAACAGGCTGGGTCTTGACCAGGAGAAGCATCTGGAGTGCTGTGTCCCACTGCTGGCTGGTGCATGCCAACAGCTCCCTGCAGACTTTTACAATGCCAGTGGCAGTGAGGCTCCTCTCACCCACTCCAGCTCAGGGAGTCTGTTAATACCTTTCTTTTCTGTTCTAAGCATGGTTTGTATTGTAGCCTCTGGTGGTTTTTATTTGCAAAGTCCTTCAGCTCCTCAAACCACCTTTATTTTTATATAAAGCAAAGCAATATTTGCTTTGTGCTAATATGTTATTTTGCTGGTTGAGAAGAGAGGAAGCAAGAGAGAAATGCCTTCTCTCTGACTTGCTCAAAAGGAAACTGAGTTTTACCCCTGCAGTCATGAATTCCATCACTTTCTGCAGCTCTGCTCCTCTTTCTGCTCAGCTTTTTAGTCAGTAAAAATGTACTTTATGATTTATACTGAAGAAAAACATATACCTTAAAGATGCGATATTAGGTACTTTGATATATAGCCTGAAGAAGTCAAGGTCCTCTATAATTTGTGGTTGGGTTGGAAGTAGAAAATAGGAACTTGTTGGGAGATCCTGGAGTAAAGACTGCAGTAGTAAGTCATCTGTTTGTGCCATGTTCTTCATCTGGTGGTACGCAATTACCAGGATTGAGCAGAGGGGGCTCTTGAGTTGCAAGGAGAAAATGGAAAACCTGATTTGCCTGGAAATTTGGTTTCATGTTCCAAGTTCCTGCTTCATCAGATAATCTCTTGCATCATTACCCAGCAATGAGCTAAAATTAAGGCCAGGATAAACAGGATGTTAAAATAAAATGCTGCAGCATACCAGCATTACAGATGTCTGTGCAACCCACACCCCTCATCTCTTCCAGCAGCTGGACACAGGATCTTTAGGGCCAAGAGTATTCTAAACATAAAACTGCCTCAGTGGTCTTAGTGCCTGATGTCTGTATTGCTTCTGGTAATGACCAACAGCTGATACCAGAGGGAAGGGAAAATATGCTGCCCCTTGTACGTGCCTGAATAGTCATGCATAGAACTAATCCCTCCTGTGCCTGCATGCAGAAGTGAACACTGACATAAAGCCCTGATTGCACTTGTACCTCTGCCTGTTTGGATCACAGCCGGGTGCAGGATGGGGAGCAGGAGACAGGCAGGGACAAAGGCAGCAAAAGGTCTTCTAATCTCCAGTGAAGTGGCACATTAAAAACATGATCTCACAGCTTGTAGAATTTCTGGATTACACTGTTGGAATTATTCTTAGAGACAGTTTTAGTAAATGTGAAAAATTTCTGTG
Source organism: Corvus cornix cornix (assembly GCF_000738735.6). NCBI lineage: Eukaryota > Metazoa > Chordata > Aves > Passeriformes > Corvidae > Corvus > Corvus cornix. The sequence continues at coordinate 19,263,246 of NC_046333.1, read as the reverse complement.
TCTGCACTAGATTATTATTTCTGCCTGATCCAGAAATTTCTCTAAGACAAGTTTCTCTTTAATGAGCCAATATTAGAGGCTCTTGCAGTTGGTAATAGACTATATTTGTTTACAAAAGGGCTCCATTACTTTTGAATTAGTATAATTATTTTCTTTTAATTTCTTGAATGACTTCCTATATTTCATACACTTCCTTTTAAAGCAAAAAGCTAAAATAGATTGCTTCAAAGTTTATTTCTTAAAAGAGGTCTTCAGGTTGAGCAAGAGTATAGTCTTGACTCCAGAGGAGAAAATGGTTATGGTCAAATTAGACTCTCTTGTGGATAGACGGTAGGAAAAATTGCTTTCTAAGGTACAGAAATGGAAGCAAGACAATCATGTGAAAAAATAAAATATTAACAATAGGGTTGTAAGATTGTGTTATTTTGATAATATTTTCTAGGTGACTCTAGAAGAATATTGCTTCTCTTTAGAAATGCATTAAAATTAATCATACAACAAACAGAGTAACAGGACTCAACAAACAGGTTTCCTGATCTTGTAAATTCCAAGAGACATTTATATAATTTCCATTTTAAATTTTAGAGTGATTACCATCCTGAGAAAACTTCTTACAGGGCATTATTAATGTGAAGATCTCCAGGTGTTTGCAACTAGAAGTGTTCTATATCACTGGTCAGTGTGTGTCCATGGGGAATGCAATGCATTGATTGAGGTGATGTGTAAGGCAGTGTGAAAGGTTCCCCCTTCTACCCCAGCTGGTATGACGCCACTGACTTTCTTTGAAGCACTTTTCCTGAAAAGAAATTTTCTATGAATCATTTGCTCCATTGGTCCCTAGTTTCTTCTTTGATATTTCTTCATGAAAAGGCAATTTATGCTGGCAGTGCAGCTCAGCTGAGGCCTTCCCATATTCTTAACATATCCTTTGGGCATGAGTGAAAGAGGCAGCAATCTACTTGCAAGGCTGGATCCTTGTTTTAGGGACATAGTGCAGTTTCTTTCAGAGTGAGAAATTTACCTAATCTGTCCGTCTAGAGATATTTTGAAGAGATAGGGAAATATCTGTAGTATGTTGCCTTGCATCCAAATCACACCAGGTATTTACTTGATTCAGAATCTAGTGCATAAAGACACCGTTAGTTCAGCAATCAGAGGAACTAAGATGCATTAGAAAATACTGGTGCTATTAAACCATCACTGATAAGTAGTTTGTTAGCAACAACTCACTCTATTGGCTCTCACAATGTACATTCAGCCTTCGGTGAGTTGCACTTAGAAATTAAGGTTTACAGTGCTTTGCAGAGCTCTGTGAATAACCCTTGACAGCACTGCCAGCTTACCTGTAGAACTGAGCTTCAGAGTGACTTGGTTTGATAACATCCCACAAAATACTATGTCCAGGTAAAATTGGGAAGAAAAATTCAGCACTTATATTTTGAAAAATAACAAAGTCCAGGTTCTAAACCCTGGAAGATATCTTACATGACCACTGAAGTGCTAAGGAAGTTGCCACGTATTTGTGAGAACTTTGTATTCAGGTTGCATTTACTTTTGCAGAAGTGTTGATTATTTTGGGAGAGATTTATTCAATCAGTTGAGATTCTACCCTTGAGCAAGTTTGGCTCCGTTTTTTGACATGTTTTGTCTCCTTGTTGTAGCTGTGTGGAATGCAGCACATGTGAGCACATGTAGAGCTGATGAATTTCCAGAGACTTGCTATGTGTTTTTATTATTCAGACTGGTGGATGTGACATGGGAAGGTAAAAGTTATGCACTTGATGCTTTGTCTATCTTCATTTTCTAATGCTGAAATACAAGCTTATTATGAAAGCTAGAAAATGACAGGGTGTAGATAAAATACTTCCTTATATTACCTAAAATAATTTTGCTTTTTTTCTTTCCTAACTAATGTGAGAATTATTTAATGTTCATTGTAGATGCCATTAGTCTCAGTGCATGTCCAAGAATCCTCACCTTCATTACAGTAATGCCTTTTCCTGGTCTTAAAATCAAGAATCAAACATGGTTAGAAGGGAAAAAGGGATTTTACCTCTGTATTTATTTTAAGGATCCTTAGGTGCACCACATCCAGGTCGAATGCACCACAATGCACACCCACAAAAGATCTGGTATAACATTATAGGTGTTACTAATTAGCATATCCATCAAAGATTCCCCAATGAGAGGCTCGAGTGAGCCCCCCCCTCCCAAAGGCACCTTCCCCTGGATGGCTCTGTCTTAGTTTACAGAATGTGTTCTGGAGAGGACCTTGGGGTCTGGGGCATTCTGATCCCTAACTACGAAGCTTCTAAGATGTTTACTCTCCTAGCTTGACAAACAAGTCTAAGAATGTAGGCTAAAAAACACTTAAGAATACAAAAGCTATAAAAAGGTATATAAAAGGGGTATAAAAGAAAAGGCAAAAAATCATCATGGCATCAACAGTACACTCATACATAGGCTGCTGCTGGCTCAAATTCAAAGGAAAGAAAATGGAAATATCTTGAGTTTGGATACTTTTACTATCTTTCATTCTTCATATTCACCCCCTTATTCTTCAGGTCAATAAATGCCTTCTAACACATACACCAGGCCAAGAAGCAATAGTCCAAAGCAGAAGACTGTTCTCCACACAAGAAAAATAGATACTAACCTGTCCGTCTCTGCAGAGTAAATGACTGAGAACAGATAGAAAATGGATTTAGAGTAATTTTAGGATTATATACAGCTGTCTATTAGAAGAACAATTTCCTTGAGAATGGGTAATGGTAGCAAAGTTCTTGATGGATTTCATGAAGTTTTGCTGACTTTGATTTTAAAATATAAAAATCTCCATTTTAATTTGGCTGGTTTTTTGGTCTATTACTCCTAATGGACTGACTGCATGTTGAATACACTTGAGTTTTAATATTGCGATAGTAGTTGTCATATTAAATCCTCTCTTCTACCTCTGGAAATCCAGAGAGTAAATAATATGTTGACACCCTGCATGGACTGAGTTTCCCTTCTGCTGAACAAGATCTTTGTTTCTACATCAGTATTTTACAACATTAAAGAGGCTAATGTATAATGTGTATATATATATAATGTATATATGTATATATATTATTCTTTTTGACACTTGTAGAAATCAAAAAATCACTGAAGTCACACTGAAGATTAATAACATAATTACTGGTAAAACTTGCTTAGCTTGCTGAAGAGGTTTTGCATCCTGGAGAATATTGTTTGCAACATTTTCCAGAACACAGCTGAGCAACTAGATATTAAGCTGAAGGATTTTCCCATGCATTCTTGAACTAATTAAACAGGCAGTCAATTTACACTAATCTAGATTAATTGCTTTACCAAAAGTGGAAGAAAATATTTTAAAATGGGCAAAATGTCACTTGATAAAATTTCAGCTAACAGACATGAATGATGATAAGAGTCCATATTCTCAATATGTTTTAAAAAGGCAAGCAAACTGCTGCCTTTGAAAAGGAACAAAATATACATGAAACACAGTTAAGTATAGTGAAGACATTTACCAAAATCTGTGTTCATGTTGCCCTAATACATAACTCCAATATATTTGTAACTTCCTTATATTGAATGAAAGCTAACACTTAAGTTCTTTATTTGTTTTTCTTTCCAATCACAAGCTTTCCTTTTAGAGCATATCTGTACATCACTGCGTCCTTATATCCAGGTCTCCTTAAGAAGCTGAAGTTGGATATTTGGTTTATGTATACTTTTTCAAGTGATTTATTTGTTGAAAACTACTGTTTAAAGGAATATTATGAGGTTATTACATTACATAATTTTTGTGTGGAAGGCTGGTATATGAAAGGAATTCTTCCAGCTGTTTGTACTTCTCCTTTTTTTTTTGAAGCAGAGCATGTACACAGCTGTGTTGTGAAAGCCTCTGTCAGAGTCATTGGCCTTGTCCTGCAGGCCTCTGCAGTGCAAATAAATAAATAAATCTCACTCTAAATTAGGGAAGTGCAACTGAAATTAGTGACTGTATTCATTAATTCAGTCTTTCATGGTAGACTGGACTATACTCTTTTCCATTTGGTCACCTTTTCACATTCTGGTAGCAAGCATTAGAGCTCACACATAATTCATGCTTTTAAACTACGTGTCTATAACTGTCCAGCTGTATTTTAAATCTTAATTATTTTTTAAAACCCTTTTTATTTTTTCCATGTGGCGCTACTCAGCCAATGAAAATAAGCAAGTCATCCATGTATCTATTACATCCCTTTTCATTTATCTGTGTATTTCTAACCTAGAGCTGCAAGGTGTAAGTGCATTACTGTGTAAATCCTAACAGCCTGAACCCAAAAAACCCTAACATTTCTAACATCTACATTAAAAGTAGGGCTTTCTGAACTCTATTTGAGAAAACTTATCCAAGCAGTAGAAAAAAGGGAGAACTCTAGATAAAATCACATTAAAGACCTAGACGACATCAGGAGTAAATCTTTGGAGAAGTCAGTAATGTGAAACTCTGCAAGCAGTTTTATAACTTAGAACTGATTTAAAATTCAGATACAGAGCTGGTGATGAGACATTTACCTGAGCTCTTCCCCCCCTGCATGCCATTTACCACAGGGTGCTAGCTGATGCTCTGACAGAAAATTATTCTTTCATCCTGGTCTGACATTGCCCAATTCACTTTTTAAATTTGTTGCTCAGTTCAGCTCCTGAGTTTTCTGATCCTGTTTAACTCTATCAGCATTTGTATTCACATTTCTTACTTCAGGGACAGAGGAAGATCCCCCAATTTTCAGAAACACATGCACCTTTATAGACTACAGAAGCTAAAGAAGGAAATTATTTTCATCCAAGCAGAAGAGTACATTCTTGATTTGAAGATAAATAAATAAATAGGCATAAACTATGTTCAAAGAAGAAAATAAGCCACTACAATTCTAGATGATGCACTACATGCAGGTTCTTCCTGACCTGGTCCAAAATTTTGCCTGTTTAATGGAGTCAGCAAACTAGTTTTGTTCACCCCAGATGAACCCGTGCTGGTACATGCAAAACTGCAGGTCAAAAGAGGGATTTAGGCACACTGGAATGGATTAGGAGGAGTTCTTTGCTGGTTTGAGTGGGATGCTTAGTTTGCTTGCTTCTGTAGTAGCTTCACTCCTTAGCATGGAAGTCCTAACTTGTGGAAAAGAGTTCTGAGGCAGATTACACATGGCTTTTGTTTTAAAATTTTGAACAATAAAGGACACGTCAAATTATCTTCTATCCAAGGAAAGGAAGGAGGAGACATGTCTGCAAAACTTCAGATATGCTAGCAAAAATGTGCATTTATGTCTGCATTTCCACTCTGATTTTTAACCTTTTTCTCTCCTGAAAAAAAGAAAAAAGAGAGAGTGAATGATGCTTTTGTTTTAACATGTTGAATAAAATGAAAAATCAAACCAAAATAGTTGGCACATAGCATAATACAAGATGGACTATTTAGAATGGTCTGGTGAGAATATCACTCCCACATTTGAGTACGTTTATGTATTTTTGCAGTTTTGAAGAGGTCTGAGAGGATAGTGCACTGAATACAAGAGTCTCTCTTCTTGACTGTGATGCTGGGCTCTGTACCCATTTCTAACCCTCCAGTATACCCAATACCCCAGATGGAAAGTCCTGAAGTGGGTGGGTGGGGCAGTTGGAGTAAGGCACCCCTGGGACAGGGACAGACATGGGCACGGGCAGCCCCTGTGACCAACAGTCTCTCCTCACCCCAACTTGGCACTCTGGAATCACTGCTCAGGCTTCTGCCAATGGTGCAAGAGAGGCCCTGTGGCTTCCCTCTGAAAGTGTCAGAGCTTATGGAGAGCTTGCATAGGGATGCAGATAAGAAGGAGCCCCGGTGAAAGTGATACTTTATTTGCATTATTGAGCACTGGCCCAGAGCCCACCAAAGTCAGCAGAAGTGCAAGTATTGGATCTATTCTTGGATTCGTGTGGGTGTCTTAGCTGAAAGCTTGGCAATCATATCAGTGTACTTTATTTAGCCAAATTCCAGAAACAAAAGTAAATGCAAAGATTTATTTTGTTCTGGCAGGGCTTTTTCTTTTTTTTATTTTTTCCCTTTTTTTTTTTTTTTTTTTTTGTGGGGGGGGTGTGTGTGTGTATATGTGGTTTCTTTTGTTTCTAATTAACATGTTTAGTCTTCAGAAACTCCCTTATTTGTGTTCTACAATTATACTGCTGAGTAGGAAGCAGGGGGTCTTTGCAAAGAACGAAATGAATTAGCTTTAGCTAACTGCATCTAAAAAGGAGAGCACGTGGTCTTTTGGCCTTGCTCTGAGAGTAACTCAACTAGTGTTTTGGACAGCAAACTTTCTGAATATTAGACCCAGGAAAAAATGTCACAGTTTATTAGAAATGGGATGGATGGGAGCAGGCTTTATTGGAAACACTGGCTAAGCTTACGTCGTAATTGCTGTGCTGAAGCAGTAAACAGCTGCTGATCCTGTGATCTTTCCAGTGAAAAACAAGCATTTGTTGTAGTTATTTTTCAGATGTATGTTGTTGTTTGCACAGTATTTCAAGTGTCCTACTTGGTATTTATATTATTAGCTCAGTGTTCTACATTACAATAAATGTGTTTACTTATTACAGAAGTGCTGACCCTTAAAACATCTGCTCCTCAGCTGAACATCCACAGCTCAGTGGGTGTGGGTAGCTTCTGTTAGCCATTCTTTCATAATATTTTGCAGTCTTTGGCAAGCAGTTTGAGTCAGATTCTGACCTCAGATGCACTCCTGTACAACGGCAATAGCTGTGCTCCAGTCAACAGCATTCTTCTAATTTTATGTCAGTGTTAACTGAGGTCAGAGGACATTGCAGTGAGTGGGCCACAATCCTGTCTAATTTTTGCCTGGCAAAAGCTCTTTAAGCAAAAGACATAAAAACTCTAGTGGCTCCAAACAGATGCCAAAGTCTCCCTCACTCTTCTAGAGACTGAGCAATAGCAAACAGAAGGTTAATCAAACGGTTATGAGGAGTAAAGGGTTCTGTGTCTATCACCATTAGCACAAGAACTGCAGCTGCAGTCTGACAGGCTTGGGAGAGCTGTGACTGTCTGGAAAGTGCCTTTTGATCTTGTGCTGTCTCTTGTCTCTACCAATACTGGACCCGAGGGGAATGCTCAGAAGCTTCTTTTGGAGACAGTGGTTTCAAATGCCTCATGAATGAGGGGAATGACTGGGGAACCCATCATTTCCTGCAGTGGGGAGAAGACTGCATTGAAATCTCTGTGGTTGGTGTTGAAGCAGGGAAACAATCATTTCAAGACTTTTAGTGTCTTAGCAAAATGTCATCCTTCTCTCCCACCCCAGCAAGCTGTCCACGGTCTGTGACTCATGCCCACTCTGTCATTCATGTGTGAGGTTCTGCCTTTCCACCTCTGAGAGCCCACTCCAGTGCTGTGGAAAGAATGCCCATCTCAGACCTCCTTCTCCTCTTCCAAAGCCCAGCAGCTTCCTCTGGTTGTGGGCTACCTGAGGAGAGGGAAGGTGCTCACATTACCTCAGAGCACAGCCTAATTTAGCACATTCTTTACTCTTTATGCCCAGTGGAAAGGATGGGACAGTCTTTTTATCCTGCATTTGCAGTGTATCTACACCCCTGGACCTTGTCAACAGCAAAGGAACTTACCCACTATGGTCATACAAACCAAAAATAATATCGTCAACCAACCACAAGCCGTTTGTGTTAGTATCAGCTAGGACTTCTATAATGGAAAGAATTCAAAAGTAAAAATGGAATGTAAATTTAATATACACAGCATCCCCTAGAGGTTTGTGCTGCAACTTACAGATAGGATGACTGCTCCTTTTCCATAACTGGTTTGTCTTAAAAGTACCATCTAGTAATCATTATAATGAGAATACATTTTGGAATTAGCTTATAGGTAAGTCATGGCTAAAATATTGTTGGTGATACATTTTGTAGAATGAATCTCATTCTAAAATGGAAAAAATGTTTTGCAAAACTACTTAGCAGTGTAACCTTTGTAGACTAGTGGGGGAACAAAGAGCTATTCTGTGTTACTGATCATTTCTTATCACCAAAAATCCCTGTTTATTTCCCAATTGTTTATTATTGACCTTTTTAAATTAAATTTAATTAATTTTAATTTTAAAAAATGTTGTATTTTCCAGTACATAGATTTAATGTTTACAGCACTGTTTCCATGAATAAAATGGGCTCTCTTAAAGAACTTCTCAAAATATTTATGCTTGATAATGGATATCCAAATGAAAATGCAGTGAAACTTGGCCTGGACAATACATGAAAGCATCTTGACATAATTTGGCATGCAAGTAAACCATATTCACACCTTGAATGCAACCATTTATTAATAAAAAGTACTCATTGTTTCATCTGCAGCTTCTTTTTGATGTAGAAGACAGTTTTAATACTTCCACATTATAATATTTAGGATGCCTCCTTGTATAAAGGAGAAAACTTCCTGATACAACTATTATGGTGGTGTTGATGTCTTGTGGAAACTGGTGACTGAGCATGGAGAATACAACAACAGATGGTATAGACCCACACCAGGTCAGTAAGCTGTGGAAACACAAAACTGCCAATCCTGAAATTGAAAACAGGTGGCAAAAATTTCACTTGGAGATTTGACATCTGTAAGTAATCAGTTAGTGTAAGAGCTTTGGTCAGACACAAATTAACTTCATTGCTGATTGCATTTTCAATAAGTAAAGGAGAAAGCAGCTGCATTTGGTTAGAATCACAGTACAGGGCTGAAATACATAGGAAGTGTTTGGAAGGACTTAATTTTTGTTCTTTTCTTTTTAGTTAGCTTGGGCATACAGTTCATAGTATTTTGGTTGAGAAAAAAGATGTTTTACAACAGTTTTAACAGTGCTTCTGGGATCAAAGCTTCTTCTAAGAGCTTCAAACTTTCACACCATTCCTACACCACTTTCCTCTTCTAAAAAATGTAAATAAATAAATAAACAAAGGACATCTGGATTTGATTGGGGGGAGGGATTAATTTCAAATAAGGACATAAAAAAGTTATTTTGATTAGAACTGAGCTATGCTAATGGGAGATGTTGTGTTCTTGAACTTTGTCCTTTCTGGCAAGCCTTCCTTCTCCCCACAGATAGCAGTTACTGATCTTAAAATGCAGATGTCTTACACTGACCCAGTGCTGACTTTCGTAGCAGTGACAGGGAATTTCAGAGCAGGCAGTGTGTTAATGGGTGCTAGTTTGAGAAAAAAAAATAGGTTACTTGTATGCCAAATTGAAGTTTAGAACATTTTCAAAACATCTAAACAGAAGTTATTATTGTAAGGCAGACAGATTACCTGAATAACTTCAAGAGATAATGGTATTGACCACCTAGAATATTTCAGGTTTAAAGGATTTCAAGTTACTCAGGACAGAAAAGGTTTTTCCTGTGGAGGAGAACTAACACAGTAACACTAGAGCCAGAGCAACGTTCAGAGTTGCAGTAAAAAGTTGGGGAGATGACCTCCTCCACCTGATGTTGTATGAGGCACATACATTTATGAAAATGTAGCACTACGTGTTTCCAGAAATTCAAGTCTGTTGTAGTTGATGTCAATTCAGTTTTCCACAGCTGGATGTTTCAGAGAGGTTACCACCTCCAGTCAGACACCACCCTATGCTAAAAGTAGCTTGACATCAAAGGTGCTCTAAGCATCCACAGCTCCACTGAAATCTTCAGGAGGTTGCACTCTTGCATTTACATATCCCAAAGTGATTGTAATTCTAAATCTTGAACTATGTGAGGATAGTGTAATGTGAGGAAGTAACTGAGCTTACTAATGCGAAGAACCAGAAGATCAAGAGTTGGAGGATGTCTGTAGGGATATGTTCTGGATAGAATGATGTGCAGAAAGTGTCAATAGATCACCCTGCCAAAGTATGCCTCTTTAAGATGCTGCAGTCAGGCATCTGCAAAATGTGAAATTCTCAGTCATGTTCAACAATCCTGGCCAACGGGTTCACAAATTCATGTTTCAACCAAGATGTTGCCTCATGGGCTTACTTCCCAGCCTATTTGCCATTGCATAGACAATTGTCTTCTTTCTGGCAACAGAGTATTATTCCTGTGGCATTTACAGCAATTGCTTACATGGAACAATAAATATCAGATAAATATTTAATATGAGTTTAACTTTTTAAGTGTTGTTTAATAGCTGAAAACTAAAGGAAACTGTGCTGTGGCTAATCAGCTATCTGCGGAGCACCAGCAAGTGCTCCTATTAACAATAATGCAAAATGTATGGCTTCTAGATCACATTGTGAGGTTTAAAGGGACCAGTTTATTGGCTATATGATGCATCTTGCAGTAGAATAATATTAGAATTCTTTTTTTGAATTTTCTAATACCTGAATTTTCTAAGAGAAGCAAGAGGAGCCCACTCCGTGACTAGCAGTTTTATGGTGCTGCTGTATATTAGATATCATCAGTAAATTACCTTCTGCTTTTTTCCTGGAATCTAGGCATCCCACTGGACTCAACATGCACAGTCATTTCATTCCTTCCCTGTGTGCCTGAAAACCACTTTGCTATTTTGTCACTGCCTTGACAAAGAGATTTTCTTAGTGATTTATGTCAGATGTATTCATGGAACAGTAACAGATCATAATGTGCATATAAACTGTTCTGTAAATTAAAACATACTAGTTCTTTGTCCACAGCCTTGAACTGTGTGACGTAAGCTCAGCCCTGTCTCTATGCACTTATAATGTAACAAATTTCTGATATTAATTTTATCTTAATTTTAAAAATTTTAAACAAGAAGTAAGATTCCTTCTGTGATACTGAGAAAATATATGATAGCAAAATAGAGTTCAGGCTTGTCACATTTTTCAGAGAAGTGATTTTCTGACTGCAGAACTCTATGCAGTCTTACTCTCCCCTCTGCTGTTTTATCTTCCTTTGACAGGTCACTGGAGAGAATAACATCTGATTTCAGACAATAAGATTGGGAAGAGGTAGCAGGCAATTGGGGCCAAATCCTTTGGCTGAGGCTATGCAAGAGCGTCTGCATGCAACATCAACTTTTCCTCCCTTCTCTGCTCCTTCTCACTGAAGCTGGGCTAAACAAAGTGGTGCAATGTGGGGTCTGCAAATGTGCCTCTTCCTGGGAGGGCACAGGCTGATCTGGAGAGACCAGGCAGCTGTGGAAAAGGGAGATGATTAGAATAAGGTGGAAAGGTGCTGAGCAACTGGACTGGAGGCAGAATAAAACCTGAGTAAAGCTATAAAAGGAGGAATTCCCTGTATAGACCTGTTCCTGATGGGATAGAGCTGTCAGGGCTCTGGATGGTAAACACTCTACTAAAACCTGTCATTCAAGGTATGGGAAAGATAATTTTGGTTGTATGGGGAGAGGCTTGATTTGGAGTCTGAGGACATTGGAGGGAATAGTCAGTCTGGGGTTTTGTACCCTGCAGGGACGAGGGAGGAAGGCATACAATGAGGAGTGGGGTCACGTGCACCTGTAGGGGAAAAAAACCCCAAACAAACCACAAAAATAAAAAGAGAAGCAAGATTCAGTTTGCCCATAGTGAGTGTGTTACAGATCTGAAAGAAATTGTATGAGCTGGTATATGTGAAATCACTCATATTTAAAGCTGAAGGTGAGAAACAATATATTGATGAGCCTGTGCTTCCTGTGGAGAGGCTGTATAATGACACAGAAAGTTTTCTCCCACAGCTTTCAGTCTCCTTACTTCAGCAAAACTAATGGGAGTAATAAAGTAAGTTGTTGCTTTTTCCCTTCTTACTGCATTTGTATGAGAGGAGGAGGCTGAATGTGCTGTCTTTTATTACTTTTCTCCTCCAGGAGTAAGTAAAAAGGGATATATGCTTCATACTTTTTTACAAACAGATTACACTGGACAGATGCTTAGAAACAGCTTAGCTAAATCATGTGAAGGAATGCTTACATTATGCAGTGTGGAAAATCTGCTGCTTTTAGTATAACCAGGCAGAAATGGAGATTCATTTGGGCCACAAGAAGTTGTGAGGTTATGGTTTACCATTAATGGAAAAGAGGAAAAATGTCCACTATGAGTTGTGCAATAAAGTCCAGTTAAATAACAAGTCTTTGAAAGTCCCTGGTTCATGGAAGTGTCAGTGGTTTTGTGGGTTCATTTAGAACCAAAAAATGTGCCCAGATCCACCAAACTATGAGAAACCTCCACATGACTGACAAGCATATGATACACAGGCTGAAAAACTGCATTTAGTCTTTGAAGCAAGTGGGCATCTGCTGTCAACACTGGTTAGTGTTTAACAAACTCTTCCTCCCAAATTCTTTTAAGGTTACAAATATGATGAAGGACTTGGGCACTTAGAAACTCAGTGTTTTCATGACAAATTTGTAGTTTTTAAATTTATAAGTGGAATTAAAGCCTTGTGTGAGTTGCTTACTGTTATCACTTAGTTTGCAATCTCAAACACTCAGTTGTGAATCTGGGAGTGGCCTGAAAATTATGAACAAAAACAAGTAATGCCCATTGTGTGTCCGAAATCCTGCTTCTTTCTAGGGATTAACTACTCTTAAGGTCTGCAAGAAGACCTGCTTGCCTTGAGATCCAGCATGTGCCATGCACTTCTGAGAGTGAGGTTGGTCTTTGAGAATGAGAGAAGCTCTCAGCTTGCCTTCTGAGCCCAAGTACTGGTGTCTTATATTTCCATAATATCCTGGTGGTTATGCACTCTCCAGGGAAGTGAGGCAGAGAGATCAAGGCTACATTTACCCTGGGGAGGTCTTCCATCTCCTAGCAAGGTGTCCTGCTTTTGAAGTTTTTCTAGAAAATAGTGAAGACTAATTTGAACAAAAGAGAGAGGACAGGACAGTTTATAAAATTCATGAGGACTGTAACTAGCCCTGATTTAAGAAGAAAAGTTTACTGTGAATTTCGGGAGACAGTTCTGTCACTGTGGGCATATGCTTTCCAAAACCAGAAAGCAGGATCAAATAAGCAGCTCAGGTAGGTAAGAAAGGTGGCCAAGCCAGCTTTTTTGGTAAGGTGCGGATGCCAGTCTTTACTGACTGAACCTGCATCCTTTACCACTGGATAGCATTGCCCCTACAGCTATCTGAAGAGAAAATACTGTAAACCAGGCCTGTTAATGGTAGTGGGTTTGGAAGCGATGGTTCTGTGGGACGTACTGCAAAAGGACGGCCAGCCTGTGCAAGTTCAGCAGTCAGTTGGCCAGGACACCTTAGATATCCAGGAACTGGTGATCTATCCCTCTGTAATTCAGACATGGAATGATATATCTTTAGTGACTGAGCTGTTTCTCTGCTTGAGTAAATGAGATGTATGTGTTGAGGAAGGCACTCAGCATTCAGCAAGACAGATTAATTTAAGATTAACTCCTCAGTGGAGTGGAACTGACAGGCCTGTAGAAGATGAGCAGTTCTAGGGGCTGTTAAATTCCCATTTAAATTCACCAGCCTGGGACTTGCATTATTTGCAAGTTCTTTGACAGTGTGAATACATGTGGTACAGAGGGAGAGTTTGTGCCCTAAATTAGCATTGAGCTAATTGGAAACAAAATCAGAATTGTTCCTGAGAAACTTAAGTATGAGTTCTAGGGTTGTATTAATTTCCGGGAATCGGGCAAACCTTTGCATTTTACTCTTACAACACTGAATGTAGTCTAGCTGGTTTTGAATCTGTTCCCTGCTGCAAGATGTGAGGAGCTGGTTTGCAAACCTTACTGTGGCTGCTCAGGCTCTGGATGGGCTGTCAGCCAGTATGTGGGTTAAAACCTTGGCAGCAAGATGCTGTGACATAGACATATAAGACTGCTCTAAAAGATGCCTTTTTATGCAACTGGCTGGTGTTTTTCTGTCATTGAATCTCAAGGGCAGGGCATGGGGAATCACAGCTGACTGTTGGCACTATTCTTCCTTTGGAAAGAGAAAAGAAACAGCATGTTGAGACAGCATTACTATATGCTTCTTAGGAATAAAATCCATAGTGGGTGGAATGAGAAGAAACACAGGTGATTTTTCAAGTATATTTTACAAATATATCAATCTCTGTTTAACAAAATAGGTCAAATTTTGACAGACTTATTTTCCCAATTCATTCTGTACCTGGATATGCTTGTCTTTGTTTAGTAAGTAAACCCTGAAATGTCATTTTACCTAAAAACTTTTCAAACACTATGTTTTCTCTCTTACTTAAAGGTATTTTTCCCCTTTCTCCTTTGAATTTGCCTTCTAGCCAGTGATAATAAAGAACCTGAGCAACAGCTTGAACAAGTGGCTGAAGTACAGATGCTCTGCACTGTAGTGATAGCCCAAGCAGAAAGCCAGCCATCTTGTGAAGGTCTTTTCCTCATAAAGTCATTCCTTCGGCTCTCTAGAGGCACTAGACCGTGTTTGCATGCATCTAATCAACTAATTCTACCCAGTCCGAGTTTCTGTAAGCTCAGGTTCATTTTGAAAATAAGCTTCTCCAAAGCATTTAAGCACATTTGTGTTTTTTTAAGGAATATACAGAACTTTCTTGTTCCATGTGTTACATCTATTCTTTTTTACCCTCTGAAAAGGAAAATAACATATTCTTCATGTGATGATTAATGTGTAATGACCTTCACACATTACATAATGTCCTATCTTCCACTTGGAAAAGCACTGGCACAGCAGAGTGGCAAATCTGTCCCTTCGTAAAGTGTAGACTGATGTCATTTGAGCTGGCTCAACCCTGCACAGCTTCCAAAACACAATGTGCTTTGCAGCATGGCAGTATCCATTTCTGCCTCCTTTTTTTAAAAAAATGCACAGATGAAATGTATATCCACAGCATGCAAGCAAACCCACCCCAGCAGCAGTGCTGCAAAGCTGATAATGTTTTTGTTCCTGGAAATGTCGTGGTTGAATTGGAAGGTATATAATACTGAAGAAAAAAACCACATTTTTTCGATCTTCTCCCAGAATATGTCTACCTAAATAACTAAATTCCATGTAACTTCTGTGTATTAAAAGTGGATGCCAGCAATGCAGTTCCCTAATTTTATTTAGGCACAGTGGGGTGCATGTAAACAGTGTCAATTGTAACATATATAAAAAAACAGGTTTTATCTGTAAATTCTAAAATGCCTTTATAGGAGTTGAGTCCTTCCAGTTCTGTTCATCAGTTAAAAACTGTGAAAACATGCCCTTCCTGCACTCTACTCCCCAGACCTGCAAAATCCACAGTACTAGCTTGTCTGCCTTTTGGGAGAAGACAAAGGCAATATTCAATACTCCATGTCTTGGGCAGAGCAATTAAACATTTTCTGGATAATTTCATTGCTTTGACAAGTTTCAAGATTGATGCAATATTTTATCTTCTGTTTCTCCAGTATCTCTGCCAGTTTTCAAAGGGTTTATTTCTTTTCTGCCAAACAAAGAATGTCTTTCTATCATTCATATCTCAAACTGGCTTAATTTGTATTTTTATGCCTCTGATTTCTGATGGGTTTAATACAGCTGTTCTTTGACTCTAAACACATTTCTACAATTCCTCCTTATAATTTTTTTTTTTTAGTCTCACATCAAGTCTAGCAAGGCAGATTTTATCCCAGAGCTTAAAAACAATCTCTGCTCTAATTTACTCCCATTAGTGTGCTAGAAACACGACATTTTTCTCTAGCAGATCTCCTGATCTAGGATTTTAGCTGATTTTAGCTGAAGCTAAAATGAGAATTTCTCCTGGGAAAAAAAAAAAAAAGCAGTAGGCATTTAGACCCACTATAATTTAAGTAACAAATTTAATCTTCATTAGTCAAGACAGAAAATACTTTGCCAACAGAGAGGCTGGAAGAAATAAGAAATGGCCTTTCAGTAATAAAATAGTACATAGCTATTATCTAGTGCTTGTCATCAGTAACACAGACCATGTTTAACAGAGAAAGTGAGTTTCATTATCTGCATCTTATAGATTGCAAAAGAGAGGCATTCATTGTGCTATTCCACAAAAATATGGAAAAATATAAGTAACCTGCACTTTTACAGCACATATTTAGTTTCTTTTAGAGAATCAATCTCTACACTATATATATTTACCATAATTACTTAGGTTTCTCTTATGCTTCCTCAAAAATTGAAAATTTCTGACTTCTCTAGTGACTGTTCTCACAGAGGACCATATCTCTGGTACTGCACTAGGCCAGATTGGAGCCCTTGTTATTTAGAATCACTACTATGTTTTCAGAAGTCCTTAAAACACTTACTTCATGCACATGAGTGAAAATGGAAGGCAGTAGGTCTTCTTTTTTTAAAGTTTTGTACTATTCTTTTGGAATAATATATGAAGAAATGGGGGAACTGGGTAAGTATATAGAGAAATTTAAGTTGGACAGCAATTGCGAGTTGAGGGTGAAGAGACCTTGAAATAAGCTTCAATGTCTTTTTTTAAAAATTAAATACCATTTTCATTTCTTGACCATCCCATCTCTACAAGAAACCAGCATCACAAATAAAACACTGTAGCATAATTCAGTGTATCTAAAAGGGCATGAAAATCAGGTAAAGGTATCTTAAGGATTCTAAAGTACTAGCATTTAATGTATTTTTCAGTCATTGCTAACCTAAACATGGAACTCTGCCATATGAGCCCAGTGAGACCTCCTGACCCTTGAAGTGACTCTGTGTTTGAAGATGACAATTTACTTCTTTTACTTTTTGCAGGACATTTCATGAAAACTATCTTGAGACCACAGTGTAGTGAGTTCTGGCACTAAGCCTTTACTGTTTATTAAATGAATTCATTAATTCCACAAATGATCAATCTATTTCCTTGTATCTGGATTAATCTTTCTTAATCCTGAACCATTGTTGGTCTAGGAAGCCTTTGTGTGCAGAAAATGAAAGATATATAAAGTCCTAGTTTGATCCGTAATGAAAGTGAAGGGGTTAAAATTTATGGCTCTGACTGAAATCAATTTGTGTGTTTATCACTGAGCTAAAGTCCAAGTTATGTCTTCATAAGCAGCTGTAAATTTTAATTTTCCCATCTTCAAAAATTTCTCTTTTGCCACTCTACTGGAAGAAAAATCATGCAGCTTTTTTCTTCAGCTTTTATAATATCAGATACTATTACATTCTCTGCTACACATTTCTGGGCAAAAGCAATTGCTTATTCATTTTCCAGTTTTCCAGATCCTGAGCTCTGTGAAACATCTAATACTGCGAACCACTTCCTTTGCACTCCTGTGATGGGGACAGAGGGGACTGAGGATGCAGCAAGAGAAATGTGCCATATTTAAGTCATGCTGGGGTTACATGGCATGATCTGCCTTTCTTTGAAGTCCAGGACGTGTTGAGTTCTGAGAAGTGTCACTCTATATGTATGCTGTATTTTGGCACACTGCCACAAACTCATTAATAAATCTGTTTGGAGATAGTAAGAGGCTTAGGAGTTTGCCCTTGTTTGCAGACAAACTTACTAAGGGTGGTTTCAGTCTGTTGGGCACCACTGAAAAGGGAGGAGAGGAAATCCTTCATCTGTGTGCCGTCAGTGTTTGTTGCACCTGATGAGGCGTTATGCCATTGTGTGACCTTTCTTCTCTTATTTCCACTGTGCCATGTTGCTCAGACTTTAACCTGTGCCCCTGAGGTGATGCTGCCTGTACCTGTATGTATGGGCAGCCCCATTGTGTTGATATGTGAGCCCTGTTTTCCATCTGTATCTCTTTGCTCAAGCAACTGAACCCTCCGTGGCTGCCTTTGCTGTGAGTGCTGACATTGATCCTTGTGCCTGATCCAAAATCAGCCTGACAGGGCTACCCAGAAAGCCAATTACCCTCTGGTGCTGCTCCAGCGCCAGTGAGTGACAGGCCCATGGAGAGCTGACCCGTGGAGTCTTGGCCAGAGCAGTGTCCCTGCAATCGCTGCTCTTTGCACCCTGCACTGTGTGTGCTATCTGTGCTAATCCATTTGTTGAGCAATGGGCTTCCATCTGCCTTAGCCTTTGGCTTTTCCTCAGGCTAAAACTGAAGATAATCCTTCTACCAAAGTTGCATTTGGCACTATCTGCTGGGAAGGGCATAATTAGCCAAGCTAACACAGGTTAGTACATCCCAGTTATTTACTGTCTTCTTTCTCAGCAAGTCATACAAAAGGAGTTCCAGACATATGCTGCAGTTCAAATTATGAATGCCTAGTTCACTTTTTGTATGCTTTTCTCTCATATCACCGGGTTGTTCTAGTGCCTAGGTTTGCTAGATCCTTCAGGAAAAAGCAAGATGCTTTCAAATTGGAACTGTGAGATGGACACATAGGAGACAGCTCTAATGCTACTGCCCAACACCAGCAATCATATTGTAATCCAATTACTGACCAGAAAAAAAAATTATAAACTTTTTTACAGTGTGCTTAAATAAGGTACAGTTGTATTAGTATTCTTTGGAAAACCTTTGAATCAAGTTTGGAAAAGCAAGAATTTGCATATAAATAGAATATTATAGAGAGAACTCCATTTCTCTTGGCAGGGCACTGTTATGTTAAATTCTTTACTTTTTGCTGATTTTCAAACAAGTAATTCTGTAGTTTAGCAAGGGTTTGTGTTATAGGGAGGTTTGGACAGAAAATACACAAACTACACATGACTTAGCATTTTGACATTATTGCAACAATAGTTAATCAGAAAACCTCAAATTATTTAAAATGTGTTAACTACTTTCTTTTCTATGCTGTACTTTGATAATCCACAAGTAAATACAATTATTAATATTGTGAGTTTTGTGCCAGGGATGTAAGAACGTTACAGATATACTTCCTTTTGGAAGCTTAGTGTGTGCTAAATATTCATCTATGTACAGTTGGATGTCTGCATTACTAATAATTATTGCAAGTGCTACTGGAAATGTGGGTGTTGAACATATTAGTATAGTGTGCAAAGATCAAGTGAGTAGTACTCGAATTTGCTGTGGCTGGGCATCTAAGTCTATTAGAGCGTCTTTTCTTCTTTCTTTTTTTTTTTTTTTGTAAGGAAAGGCTAAACCAGAATCGATTCCAACTTCATTATCTCTCTTTTCAAGGTGATTTCATCTTCCTGTTTCAGAAAGTGGAGGGCTGAGATAAAGGATTACACTCTGCATTGTTAGCTTAATCATAATTGTGTTTTTATCGTTCCAAAAATAATAAAAAAAAACGATCTGCAAGTGTGGGATGCTGATGTGCATAAGACTTGTAAGCATCGCCTTCCACTTCTGTTATGATCATGATGCCTTTTTCCTGGTCTTAAAATCAAGAGGCATACACGGTTAGAAGGGGAAAAGGGATTTTACCTTGGTATTTATTCTTAAGGATCCTTAGGTGTACACGTCCAGGGCATATGCATCGAGATGCACCCCACCGAGTCTTTCCCTGTGTCTCTGTGTCTCTCTCCTCCCGTGTGTTTCCGTGTGTGTGTGTGTGTCCCCCCAACATTGGGTATAACATTATAGGCTTTTCTAATTAGCATATCTATCAAAGATTCCCCAATGAGAGGTTCAAGTGAGCTCCCCCTCCCCAAGGCACCTTCCCCTGGATGGTTCTATCTTGGTTTACAGAATATGTTCTGGAGAGGACCTTGGCGTCTGGGGCACACTGATCCCTAACTACGAAGCTTCTACGATGTTTAGTCTCTTAGCTTAACAAACAAGTCTAAGAATGTAGGCAAAAAGCACTAGGAATACAGAAGCTGTAAAAAGGTATAACAGGGGTATAAAAGAAAAAGCAAAAATCTTCATGGCATCAATCAGCCTTCCCCTAAACTCTTGTTTTAACTCAGTTGTGAAAGCAACTTAAATCCTTCTAGATTGTGTGTATGAGAAAATTAAGCACATCAAATTAGAACACTTTTTTTCCTTTTTAAATCTTCTTTTTACTAAAATACCTTCAAAATCTTGGTACTGGCTAGATTTTTGGTGATGACTGATATCACTGTGTACTCACCAAAATTTTCTCCCTCATTACCCAGCATCTTCAAGACTGCAAGCCTTCTTTAAGACATAAGTTGTACTTTTTTGGTTCTGTATGTATCCAGTTAGCAATAAATTTAGGTCTTTGTCCCCAAGTGGAACTGACAGAAAGAATAGCAAAACAAATCTGTAAGAACTTATAAATCCATAATGAGACTGCTTGTAAATTCAATGTGCAAATTATTGTGTTTATGTAGCCAGAGAATAAGACTGAAGATGGAATTTAACAATATTTCCTCAGGGTAGGCTAATCAAAATCATGGTATTGTTACCAGTGGACTCGGATCTTGACTTCACTTATACCATTTTAATTTACCGGTATGATTGCATAAATAATTACAAAATGAAAGTAAATCAGGCAATTAAAAAAAAGCAAAACAAAAACAAAACAACAACAAAACAACAACAACAAAAAACACTACAAAACCCCAGCCTGCAGCAGTTGTAGTTGTGACAAAGATAAAGTTCTGGAAGTGTGGTAATATGCTCTTTGGGACCACTTGTAGTGGTGAAAAATAGTTATTGAATAGAAAGCAGTTGCAAAGGGAAGAGTCTGAGTTCATATTGTTGATAAAATGGATGTGGAAGGAAATTACCAGTTATGTTATTTCCCTGCCATGATACCTATTATTATTGATACTGATTCTGTATTGCACGTCACTACTTATTGTATAATTGCAAGGAAAACATACATCAAGATAGTGTTGTTATTTTAGACTTTATTTTTTGTTCTGAGCAAACAATTCAACAGCTGTACAGTGATCATCATCTTCCATCATTCAGAGTTTTATCATTGTTGACCTCTGATTCCCTTTGCAGGTCTCATAAATTCTCATTCCTAGTTGGGGAAAATAGGATCATGCTAAGCATTATTTTCCCATATATTATTACAGTTCTGTTGGCAGATTCAGACAAGCTTTAAAAAGAAACTATGAGGATCTGGTCTTTTGTTGTTTTTAACATCATGAACCAAACTGACACAGCTATTGGTGTGCTAATTTTCAGTGTGGGATAGTTTTTACAAATCATGTTACTTTTTAATTTAAGAAATTTATTGTATCATTAGCAAGGACATATTGAAAATCAAGCTTATCTGTTATATCTTTCCTAAATTAAGGTCAGAAAAATGGAATTGGTCCTAGGTGCATGAATCAGATACAGAAGAAGTCTCTATTTTGTTGAGGTGTTCATAGGCAGAGTTAATTTTAACTAGAAATTTTTCTTTTTTGTAAGAAGTACAATTGATTTTTTCTGTGATATTCGTCATTCAGTATATAAGCCCTCTACCCAGAGAACCTTTTAAAGGCATGTTTATGTTTATGTTTTGAAGAGCCTATAACTTCATGGGACCAGTGTTCATATCTTCCACCAACATTTGTTGTTTTCTCATCCTTACTGCACAGGTAATAATAAAAATAAAGACTTACAAGACAGGCTACAGAAAGTTGCTTAACCTAAAGTAGTATGATGGCATTTTCTGTCCCTTGATGAATAAATTTGTGTATTTGATACTTGATTTTGCTGGCATTTGGGCTGAAACATATTTAGAAAGTTGATCATGTATCTCACAAGCAATCTGCTGAATAGAGCATGAGTATTTCAATGTATGAGTATTTCCAGTCTTTCAAAAGAAATCTTGCTGATTATGGTGCATTTATGAAATTAGTCAAATTGCAGAGTTGGCTTAAATGTGTGCAATCATGAAATGTAAATAACACATACGTTTCAGAAATGAAATTCTGAAATTCTGATGTGCAGAAACACTCCACAAAACTTTGTTTGACCTTGTGGAAAAGGGGGCAAAAGCCCAAAACCAGCTGAATGAATGAAAGAGTATTTACTTATTTGCCATTTTTTCCCCAAATAGGGTTTCTTTCTCCTTTGGTTACATTGCCACCCGTAAAAATATAAAGTTTCTTTTTTGTTGTTTCTTCCTTATAAATAAAGCTTTATGTAGACCAGACTTCCTTACAAAATCAGAGCTGTCTTGCTTGTCGGGTTCAGCTGTTGCATTTTGGGCTTATTTGCTTAGAATTTTTCCCTTTTTCTTTGAGGGCAGTCTTGGCAAAGCAGAGAACCCATGTGTCCACCACAGTTAGGTGTCTTCTTCCCTTTCAGCAAGTCTTTCTTGTATAGCCCAGCATTTCTGTTCTGTTAGAGCCACTTGTATAATTCACAATATTGAAGTGGACAAACAGCATTGATTTATGTTAATGAGTGTTAAGCCATTCTATATATTTCATAGTAGAGGACACACATCTTCCTGCCCAAAACCTCAGACTAGCAGAGCCACCTCAAAAGGTCCTGATGTACAAGACCTGTTTTAGATGTTTGTCTTCCATCAGTTTAGTTTAACACATTTAAAAACTTGTTTAGTAGTTGTTAAAATGCAAGCTCAAATGGTAAAAAAAGCTGTTACCTGGGTACATGGTGGTTTAAGCAATAGATGCCAAAAGCTTTCTTTTTCATGTGAGCAGGTAAACCTGTACAGAAGGAAATGTGAAACACCTGTTTTAGAAATGAGTGAAAGTGATTCTGCCTGTAATTTTCATCCATTCCCATTCCTCAATGTCTTCTCTAAATATTCTGTGCAAGTCTTTCCAGTTTGTGTGAATGATGCTCCTTTTCCCTTAAAGCCTCTGATGGAAATTTTGATCAATCACATCAGTCATGAAGGGCTGAACTGGCCAACCATGGCAAGAGCTTCTGATCTTCCCAGCAGTCACCAAATAATTTCCGATTGGTGAAAGCTTTTTACAGATTTGTTTCCCTTCTCCCCACCTGACTGCCTCTCTAACTTTATTCAACACAGAGCTGAAATCTTAAATTTTAGCATAACCCAAGGAGGAAAGGAGCTGTAGGCATAACGATTTTCATCAGTAATTTTATGAAAACTTCAAGAGCAAGAGCTGAAGGATCAGGCCAAAACACCATCCTCATTACATATTCATTAGAAAGACCTTACTCTATTTTTACTGCTTCAAAACACTGCAGCACAGTATCAGTCATACAGACCTTCCCACAGAGATAGTGACATGCCAGTGATAGGAGTACTATGTATAAAACTGTGATGATTTACACATAAAAATATTAGTTGAAAACAGTAGTTCCAGCTTTAACAGATTTGAAGGGTTACTGTAGTTTTGCATCTCTGTTCATACAATTTGAACAAGTTGCTACTCATCTGTGTTTGCCAATATTGTGATTTTATTCTAAATCAGATATTACAGCATTTGGCTTCTTTTCAATTGATTTGAATGACATGTTCTCCTTCAGTGTTAATTAGAGAGCTCTAAGATCTAAAAGATAAGACTGTAATACTTTGGTACATTTCCTCTAAAATGCCTTTTATGTGATTTTTCAGCTACACAGAGATTTCAACCAGAAACATGAAACAGTTCTACTTTGTAAAGTGTTGGAATTTTAGGTCTTTGGATGCTTTTTCTTCATGGGATGCCGCCTTTTAGAATTTAATTTATCTATCCATTATCTGAAAATTTATATGTTTTATTTACCTAAAAATAAAACATCCTGTTCAGCTCATTTCAAAAATATTTGTCATTTTCTTGGCATTCTGCTGGGATAAACAACAGAACATTCTGGAGCAGAGCTGGCCTGACCAAGCTCATCACCGCTCTCTCTCTATCCCCTGTAGTTTAAGGCAAAGGTTTAATGAAGGAGGAATCACACAGTACATTTCTCTCTTTATTCCTTGAAATCACGTTGTAGCTCAGTATCTCCGCACTGCCAGTCCA
Source organism: Corvus cornix cornix (assembly GCF_000738735.6). NCBI lineage: Eukaryota > Metazoa > Chordata > Aves > Passeriformes > Corvidae > Corvus > Corvus cornix. The sequence continues at coordinate 19,239,506 of NC_046333.1, read as the reverse complement.
GGACAGTTAACTAGTCTATTGATAACAGTGTTTTACAGATTTCACAAGTAATAGTGAAAAAACCTCCAAACACTAGTTTTAAACTGAATAGTTATCACTTCCTGCATTTAATTCTTGCTACTATTCAATTTAGAAGGATATCATGCGTTCTGAATACAGCTAGATGATTCTAAAGATTCCTTATGTCAGTATAGCTTGTACCTGTAAAAAATATTTGTCACTGTAATAGCAGAAACGGTATTATTTTAGAACACTTTCTATGTATCAAAGAGAAAAATCACATAATTAAAATATTTGAAAGGAGATAAAAGTTGTGCACTAATGACATCGAAAATCTCTGTAATGTGGAATGGCCCAAGCCAAATTTTGCAGATGCCATGATGCAATTATACCGTAAAAGAAAATATGAAGAAAATTGTGTACAATTTTCAAGCCAGTGGAAATACCCCAACACACTTCCTTCCTTCTCTCCATCATTATATTATAATTTTAAAAACCAATTTATGTTACTAACTCCTTCAAGGTTAGAAACTACATTCATTTCTATTCAGGATGTGGGAGAACAAGGTGTAATTGCTTTTCTTTACAAATGGGTCTCATCTTGAGGTGAATGGGATTTAAAACCCTCCCCCTAACTTTCACATGTTCTATTTGCTAGTTTAGGTGATGGCCTCAACATGTCAAGCATGTATTATAGCCATGAAAAGAGTAGGTTGGAGTAGGAGTGCAAAATGGGGGTAAAGTGCTTTATTTTACCTCCCTCTGAGTATGGGTTTTGAGCACCCGGCAGGAAAGGTGCTTCAGGGGAAGGGAAAGGGGTCCTGCAGACGTGTACCTGAAGTGCTGTGGCCTGTTTGTAGGTGTGTGATGCTCCCCGTGGTTGCAGAAGGAGCCCTGGTGTCTCAGCGCCGGAGCCTCGGCAGCAGCAGGAGGGCGGTCATGGTCTCCAGGGGCCCAGCCTCGGGCGCTGCGGATCGCGGGCAGGGAGCCCTCTCTGCCCATGTATTGGAGCAGTTTGCCATGTCTGTCAGCTTCCCAGTGCCTCATCCCTATGACAGCACGGTGGAGTGCCTGCAAGCTCTAGCAGGGAGGGCTGCTTTGAATAGATTTTGATAAGGGCTGTGGAGGAATAAGTTAGTTCACCCACTGAGCTGTCCCTCTGCATCAAGCTGATTTTCTGATAAAATAGGGAACACAGTAGCAATTTGTTGAAGACAATGTTCTAAGGTTTTTAAGAAATGCAAGGAAACAGTCTTCAAAGCCACCTATTAAAAGAAAAGAAGTCTGATTGCTTGGGGTCTAAGGAAAGATGTAGCCTGAGATTTCTTGTTCTGCATGTCAGTTAAATTCTGATTTCTGCAGGTGGCCAAGCACCTTCATCTCACATTAATTTCAGCTTGGTTGTGACTGATCAAATAGCTTAGGAAATAAGTTTAGTAGATTTGGGGGAGTTTGTTAGAAAAATGGAACCACATAGAGCCTAAATTGTATTAGATACTGTTTCTGTATTGTAACACCTTCTCATCTGCTAAGAACAGTGTCTGACAGATTTTCCTATACCCATGGCTCCTATACCTGTTCCTGCTGTGATGCAGGAAAATCTCACTTATTTAAACCTTTGATAGCTAATTTTCTATTTTCTCATCTCTTCTGTACTTAGACAACATGCGTGATGCTTATTAAGGACCTTGGAAGTGGTGCCATCTTTTGTTCAGGAGCTTCTGTTAAAAAAAACAATGGAAGTATTTCTGCAGATAATTATTTACTGGTCTATGCTTTCAGTACTTTCCTTTTCTCTGCTGCTTCTTTTGAGAGTCCTTTTTTTCTGTTTTTTGAACCAAATCACCTTCTTCCAGCCACATCCAATGCACAGAGCACCCCTCTACTTCTTCTTTTAGACCCAAAGAAAGTATGAAAAGCATATCTGACTTTTAGTGCAAAATATGCAAACTTACTTCAACCTCTCTTGATGGCACTAACAAAAATAAATTAACAGAAAAATATTTTGACGGGTTTTTGGATTGGGCAAAATAGAAACTTCTGAAGAATTAATGGTTTTATCTGATGATAGTTTTATAGGTTTGTTTTGCTGATAGTTTTACTAGTATGAAAAAGTTGTAAATGAGCATGAAAATGTCCAAAAGTAATATGTTAAACACACCACCCAACTGCTCACCTCTTGCAGAAGATATAGTGAGTGTCTGCAGACTTCACACATCATTCATGTTTATCACTTTATACAGCAGGGCAGCTTTATTTATGCACTGGAACAGCTGTTTATGAGAATTTCACATCTTTCATAATGTTTATTTGCCTTTCACCATGGCTTCCAAGCTCTTTCAACATAAAATCAGTAGGAAAAACTAAGTCTGTACAAGAGTTTCTCTGTCTCTTCTACATTTGTTTTTTTTAGGTGATTAAAATATTTTTTGTTAGACTTACTCTATTTTGAAAAGTATCAGCTATGGGTAAACATTATTAAAGTTACAAAAGTTACAGGAAAAGCTTTTCCCAGACAGAAAACAAGCAGAAAAATAAAACATCTAGGATGTTTAAAGGAGTCTATAAAGGAGTCTACCAAACTTAGTCAAAATTCCTGAATTTTGTAAAAGTATAACGGTTCTTTTTAACACTTACATTGCCATAGAAACTTTATCAGGAATACAAATGGCTATTTATGAGTTGTAGCTTTATAAAAAATTCTTAGGTTTTCGATTATGATAAGCAAACCAGCTCTCTGTTCACTTATTACATTGCTTTGTTTTGCCTTTCTTTCCTTGTCAAACAGGTGTGCTTTATGAAGTTGTTCAGAGCTTCCCTCGAGTGGAGGAAAATGTGCAGGTGGATTCATATGTAAGCAGCCACAGGTGGAGAAGGCACTCAGAGTCCCTCAAATCAGTCGACACCAACAGAGCCAGCATGGGGCAGGATTCTTCGGAGCCAGGGGGTTTCACTGACCTGCTGCTTGAAGAGGGACATGACAATACTACGCAGATTGAGGTAGATATTCATCCCATCTATTTTCTTAATTCATTTTGTTATCTTTGGTTGGGGGTAAGTAAAAAATTAGGACAGTTCCTTCCGGGTATTCAAACACTTATGGGGAAGAGTACTCTGGTCTTTGTACTTACGAACCTGTCAGGACAGGGAAGCTGGAGTTTTGTCTTGTCCTGAGGCTGGAGCCTGTCCTTTCTGAGTTTTGAGTATAGTCTCTTTAGGATGTCTGTTTCTTTACTGGAAAACAGCCAAGGGAAGTCTCATGTTTTAGCAGTTCTTGCTGAAAGGAAGTAATATTAGAATAAAATTGAATTCTTTTTTTGAAGTTGGTGTAAACACCTCAATTTTCAAGAATTTGCCTAATCTTTATGGATAGTGATATCCAAGCAAAAAGGGGAAAAGACCCTAGAGAAATGAGAAATTGGAAGAAAATTCAGGTTTTGGTCATTGAAAAAAATTGTGCATTATTTGATTTTTGGTCTTCCAAAGAATAAGATGGATCAAGTCCATCTGTGTGAAGTCTTGGGACATTTTCCCTCTGTTTTATAGTGTCATTCAACCTCTAATTTCTTGTTGAACTGCCAGATAGCTCTCTGTCCTGTTTTCTTTGGTTCTTTTGTTGTTGTTGTGGTTTTTTAAGTATTGAGTTCGGGGTTTTGTTATTAATAAAATCTACATCCTGTTTTTCAATAAAATACAGCTTGGACTAAGCTACACTTAACATCTTCATTCATTATAATCTTCTTCCAAAACAACAGTATCAAGGTTTTTTTCAGTTCTGAGAAGCTCACTCTCAGAGAAAAAAAAAAGCAGCCTTCAGATTTTGGGTTGTTACACAATAAAAAAAGCAATGTAATATAAAGCCCATCTGTAGAGACAATGGCATCTCTACTGCATGAGTAAAAAAATAGTGCTTTTTGAGAGGTGTGTTGTGTGTTTGTTGTTTTTAAGCTTCCCAGTTTGTGCAGCACTAATTATGTTTCCTCTTGTACTAACATGAAAGTCACTGGTTGGTAAATTGTAGTTTTGAATTTCATGTTGATTTTATAACTTCCTTTTTGCCTCTTGTAATCCCCATCTGCCCATACTTGTAGCAATTCTTTTGGGCACAACACAAATCAATCTTGCATCTAGTTATTTTAGCAGGTAAAGTGCAAGCTGTCTCAGGTACAGGGAAGTTTTAGTAGCTGATCTTTCCATGACTTACCCATGAATCCCTATGCAGTGTTTCCATTCAGTTTGGTTCCAAGCTCTTTTGAAACAAAATGGTCAGAGTTCCCCCTCTAACACTTATGTATAGCAAGATTTGGGGGGAAAAAAATGAATGCTTCTAAATGGATGTACATAGAATGGTATTTTTCCAGGAACATCTTTCCTGACAGATTAATGGCTTTGTAGTGTCTTAACCTGAAAAGTTTCTTGAATTCAAGTTTTGTGTTCTGTTGCAAACCTCTTTTTCTAAGTCTTTTCAGCACAATAAGATAACTGAGTTGTGGTTTTACACATTATCGGATTCCATTGAAAATCCCCACAACAACACACAGGCATGTCACAGGAAAACCCTTGATGCCTGGCCTTATAGAGGAGGCAGAGTATACAACAGATATCCACAGAGGAAGAATCCATACACTGCAGTCTTCTGCAGCTTGGGAGCTTATCAGCAGTGCTGGAGAGCTTATTCATTATCTTAAATGCTTGCTCTGTGTACATTGCAGTGCTTGCTAAAGAAAATCCAGAGAATGAGTATTACCTGCCACTGACATTTAGTGATGCTACAGGATGACGACATCCCTCCTTTACAGATACTGTTTTTTACAGATACTATTTTCTCTAAAGTGTTTTCTGGGCTTGCCATGCTAATATGAAGACTGACAGTGATGAATGTTTTCACTTGATGATATTTTCTGTCTTTCTTTATAATGATGAGTTTACTTTCTCTCCAGCTTTATAAACCCAAACCAAACAGCCCTTATTCCCTCTCTCTCCTCTACCCCTCCCTCCAAAAAAAAAACCAAAACAAAACAAAAACCCCAAAACAACAACAAAACCAAACCAAAACAAAAGGAAATAAAAAAACCCACCCCAAAACAGCCAAGGAAAAAGGGAAGGCCATAAGCAGAAATTTCTGCACGCTGTTTAAAACTAAATATTTCTTAAGTTACCAATCCATATATAAGGTGAAAAATAATAAAATCAAAATTGTGTGGAGCACAGCTTACTGCCACTGGATTTCCTTTTACTTTAAAGAAATTACACTTTTGATTTGTTTTTTCCCGTTGGAATTACTGGAATTGTTCTGTAACTTCCCAGATTCACCATGCTGGATGAGCCATCAGCCCTGATCCAGAGGTTATTTTAACATCAGCTTGAATGGGAGCATGAAGTGCAGACCTCTTAACACTCTTCCTGAAAGTACGTTGTAGATTGGTTTATCACACCTTTCCAGCAGTCAGGGTGGACCTCCTCCTAGGCATAGGAAAGATAATGGTGGGATTCTCTTTAGGGTGCAGCCTCTCTGGTCCAAAAATGGAGCAGTGTAGCCACCAGGAACCCCAGGCGCCTCTCTTCACATCTCTGTTTTGTCTCCTTCATTTTTTTGGCACTGTGATTCAGGAAAGGACTCATGGAAAATGATATACACATTCATGTGCTTTTTTTCAAGTAAAGGTGTTCTCTTGAACTGGTCTTGAACTATATTGCAGAGACTAGCAGAAGCAGTGGCTATAGCCACTGGATGTGCTGGACCTTCAGAAAAGGGCAGGGTCTTGGGAAGCAGAAGATAAGACCTCTAAGTCCCATTGTGTTGCTGAAGAATAGGAATGTTGTGGTCCACAGGTGCAGTGTTGTGGTGGCACAAACCCACAAAGATGGATGTTGCCAAACAAAAAGCAAAGGTCGTAAAGAAAAAGTTTCTGCTGCAAGCCAGGTAGGAAACCTGGTGGCTAAATATAAATTATAGGGTAAATCAATGTATAACACTCTATAAAACAGTACAACTATCTTGAAAGTACTCCTGCTCTCCTACTTTAGTAGGATTATTATAGTGCGCCATTTAGAGACTATAATGTTGCAAACCCAAAAAGCCTCCCAAAGGTGGAGGTTAGTCCCAATTGCTTTATTTGCAATTGGTACTCTAGAGCTCAAAGGCAGATGAGGATCATATTCCATAAGAGACTGGTTATGTTTTCATTCCCATTATATAAAATAGCTAAAGAGAGAGAGAGAAAGCTCTGCAGAGGGACAAAATAGCAGCATAAAAAGAGTGAGATCCCATCTTATAGAGCTGGACACAGATGTTACAGTCTGAGAGAAATCTCCAAAGCAGATAGCCTTGGGACAGGTAAAGAAATATGTTGTCAGCTGTCTAAACCAACTGCAAGGGTCAGCCCCAAAAAGACAGGAATCTGGTGATGCATTGCAACAAGTTAGCTTCTTGTCTTTGTGGCAGATGAGAGTTTCAGAGAGGCTCCATTGAAGATATGAGCACCCATGGCTCAGCCATATTTCTTCCCAAGGGTCACAAAGCCAAACATTAAAGCCTTCTGCCTGGAATAACTTTGGGACCATCAGAATTCTTCTTTCTGGAGAGTTTGTTTCTCACATTTATGGGATTTCACAATATCATAATTTCAAGCCTAGCTTTTGGGTTTGTTTTTTTTTCCCTCATCTTTCTTGGGATTTTTCTCTCCTGTTTTGAGGGTCAGGATTGTTTTGGGTTTTTGCTTGTTGTATATTCTACTGCTTTTGTTTATTGTGCTCAGGACATTTAGAAGTGCCCTTTATTTATGGTAAATAGAGCTTAGGAAATGCAACGTGTCAGGTAGAATTTGTTGCTGCAAACACTGTAAGTCCTTGTAAAAGCAGTGAGTGTGAAAATACATTTTCATGAATATGTCTAGTTTGACATGTCTTCTTTCAAGCAAGGAGAAAAATAAGACATGTGCTACCTTTCTTCATATACTCTTGTAAAAGAGAAGTATGCTCTATAATAACTCACTTTTATTAAGCAGTTTAGTATTAACATTGTTAAAATAAACTCATCTTTATGGTGATGATGTGACCAGTTGTTCTATTAATTCTCAAAGCCCTGTAGCCATACAGATAATGAAGGTGGGTATCAGAGGTTCTTTTTGCCTGTTCATTTTTTGCATTACTGAAAAAGGAGCTGATCTCTGAAATGTATCTGGTATGGATGCTGGTTCCCCAGTATTCACCACTAAGGGATCCACAAATGCATTCGTGTTTTGCCATAGTGCTTGCTTATGCAGGTCTGAGTGCTGAGCACTGGAAAAGGCTTAATAATGCAATAATATACAACTAATACATTAATATACAATTGTGCATTGCACAAATGTGGCATCATAATTTTTCTGTAGTTTAAAATGTGCACAATTTTTCAAGTGATTTCATTTTTTTTTTGCTATATGTAGCTCCATACAGAACAGATTCTCCCTCTGTGTATGTATAGCTGTGGTCTCTTTATCACAGATCTTCCTTGTGACTGCAGTCACACCAGTGCAGGGTAAAACATCGGCAAGAAAAATACAGAAAAATTGAATTGGAGAAGTCCCTGAATTACAGCTTGCATTGGCATGAGCAGAAGGTGAAAAACTTTGCAAAATAACTTTAGATCATGTGAATTACTTTCAAGTTTTTTGCCACTGTATAGAGATACTACATCAAAACAATAGTCTTTCACAAACTTCAAATATCAAAAATAAATCCAGCAATAAAATAATAGATTAGATCATAGTCAAGCTTGAGCTGAGTGCAGTAAAGTTTTATTGCTTTGCACCAGCAAAAATGGAGGAAAACATAATTTTTCATATAAAGTCTTAGAACAGAATGGATGATTGCAAATGTATGACAGAAGAATCAGTTCTGAACAAAAACCAGCATGCTGAGCATGCTAAATCAAACCAAACTCCACTTTATCTTATTTTCTCCACCCCACCTAACATACTACTTGCAAGCATAGAAAATTGTGGCTATTTCAGTGCAATTTTTTTTTTCTCTAGTGAAGTGATTCATTTATTCCTGTGGATTCACTGATATCTACTGCTGTGTATTGCTTTTAAGTAAACTAGAGTTGTTGCCAACTGAAGTCACCCTTCTTTCTTTTTTCTCTCCTTTCTTTACTTTCTCTAGATGTTGTTTGAAATGCAAATTTTAGCAGCCCCAGTAGTTTGTACCTGAAAAGCATCTTGCCCCTATTGAAACAACACTGGTGGATTTCTTACTGATAACAGTCTTTTGCTGGATTTTGCATTCCGACCCAGAGTTTCTGCCCAAAAGAACGCTTCTCCCTTATCAGTCCCAGTCACTCATGGAAGTGAAGATGTCTGATTCTGACTGGCAAAAACAACAGAAGGGATTGAGTTTTACAGCCCTTGGGATTTGAGAGCAATTACTCTCAGCTACTGACAGCAGTGTCAGCATGCCCATTGCTGTGTCCCCACTGCAAGTCTGAGCAAGGAAGAAAATAAATGCTTGAGATTAAATTTCCCGTGGCTGGACAAATGATAAGGGAATTCCTCAATTACTTCTCTAATGCACTGTATTAAAAGTAGAAAAACTTGTCCATGTGTAAAAGAAGCCTTAAAACTAGAATATCATAGTCTCAGAGTGAGCTGTCAGTTTGGCCAAGCCTTTTGTTCCTGTTTTTCTTCTTTTTTTTTTCCTTTTCTTCCCATCCCAATGCTTTCATGCCAGTTGCGTTTGAAGGACTTAGAAAGAGTAGGGTTAATAACACTGTATTCTGAAACCATGGTCCCTCCAAGTTACTGACAACCATATTCTGTATTCAAAAAAAATCCTTATTGTCACAGTTTAATGAGTCCTTCTGTTCTTTGTCCTCATCCCAAGCTAAGAGAGTGATCCTCTTTACTTCTATAACCTATTTTCTGACTTGCAATTTTTAGAGCCTTTAATTGCCTGTGTAAAGTTGTCTGCTTGCTTACCTTTTAAATTTATAGTTCAAACATTTCGCTTAAATAGTGTTTGTATCTTCCTTCCCCTGTCAGTGATCCTCAACAGTGCAAGTTAATTCCATGGGCAACACTTCTTGTATAGCCATTTAGTTTAATAATATCAGGGATGCTATTGATCCCTCCACCACTAGGACAGAATTCTTTTCTTAATGCATAGTCACATTTTAATGCAGATTATGAAATATCAAAGTTTCTGCTGCAAGCCCCATAGGAGACCTGATAGCTACATGTAAATTATAGGGTAAAATCAATGTATAACACTCTGTAGAACAGTACGACTCTCTTGAAATGCATGTTCAGTACAAAGGTTTAACCAGATTTTAGGTTTCAGTTGAACCATTTGACATATAAGTGAGAAGGATTGAAGCTTTGCAGAGCAGAAATTTGTCACAGGAATTGGTTGATTCTTTAGAGAGAGAAAGAACAATACTTGTATTCTGAAATCTGTATTTACAAAAGTCTGGGGGGAAAAAATTCTAAAAAACCTGAAGCAACAATCAGTTTTATTTTGACACCTGCTTTCTGATGTGGCTTCATTTTAGGGACAGATCCTAGACTATACAATTGAGCTCAAATAATATTTAGCCCTTGACTGAAATAAGGAAAACATTAGATTTTGGTTAAGATTCATTTAAAGTCCTAAGTCAAGAAATAACTTTAATTGATTTAATTACATGGCTGAAGCTTTCCAGGTCTACTTGCAAAATCTTTATCATAACAAAAGTTATATTCACTCTTATTTTTACTTTTAGGGATGTAGAATTATTTCTTGTTCACAGTTAATAATTACTACATCACGTGATTTTTGGTGTATGACTCATTCAAGAGAAGGAGGGGAAAGCTGGGCTCTTCCTGTAGGCCTGCAAATATTTTTCACAATGTTCAGTTAAACTTTGGTAACCTAGTATAGACCTGGAACTTCCAGGGCTAAAACAATTGTGACTAAAAAATATGGTTTTACAGTTGAAGGTGGCATTTCATCAGATTTTCAGGCATTTCAGACCCTATCTTATGTTGCCTTAGGCCATGTCAGTTGTACCTCCAACACATTGTCTTGCTGACTTTAAGCCAGTGTAACTTAAGTCCAGAAGTCTCTGTTGGAATATCTGCTGTCTCTTGTGTTTCCGCAACGTTCCAGAGGATTAAACAAATGTCCCATATGATTCCCCTCTACTGCACATCATTAAACTGCAAAAGCTCTGGAGCTCATTGACACTGAATGTTGTAGATGTCAAAATTTACAAAATCAGGCAAATTCTTGGAATACAGATTTGTCACAGGTTATTAAACACATAGGGAGTTTCTGAGGAGCAGATTACTGGGCCCTCAGGAAAATGGGCAATTGCTATTGTTTGCTCTGGGTCCCCTGTGCTTCCTGGGCATCATACACAGACAGAATCACAGAATATCTTGAGTTGGAGGGGACCCACAAGGATCATCAAGTCCAATTCTCTTTCCCAGTCAGTTCTGAGGACCATACGATGATGTTTGACTTATGAAAGTCCAGCTGTTCTTGTGCTTTTTTTGGTATCCATTTAAGAGATTAAGTTATATATTATGTTATTATTTTCATATTTAGAAGCTTGAAAGTTACAGTGGAGATTAAGGATATACTGGAGGAAGAGTCTAGGGATATGCACAAACAGTGCTGCTGTACTGAAACCATTGTGGATATATCTTTTGCTTTTCCATGTAGCAGAATGTTTAGATGTCATATTTTTGTTGTAAGAGAGCTAAAATTTTGTGGTAAATGATATAGCTGATATAGTAATTGAAGGTTAAGTTGTATAGAATTTTCTTGCAGTATTTTAATTTAATTTTTTTTTCCAAAGGCTGTTATTGTTATTTTAAAATGTTTTTATTCACAATTTTGAAGAGTTTATTTTAGAAAATTAGCTTGTTACTCTGGAGATGGAGAATGTAATTTATTTTCAGAAAAATAAAATATACGTTTTTCAAGCTGAAATTATTTGAACTTTCTCTTCATGTGGCATCCTAAGATAAACTAAAATGTGTGAAAATTACTGCTAAATTCAGTATTTAACTGATAATTTTTAATAATTATAAAGAAGAGCTAGAAAGCTAATTGGTCTGGAAAGCAACACAGATCACACATGAAATATCCTAATTCTCTTCTCTTGCTAAATTACACCAAACAGTACGTCACCTGCAATTAGAAACAGAATCTGGGATAATCGTTAATTTACTCACTATTTTCTGCTTGTCCAGCTGAGTTTTTCACCAGTGATGTCACATTTTCTAGCCAGCCAGCAGACTGAAATATCACTGTCTTGTTTTCTTTCAGGCTTTCTTCTTCAAAATGTAAACTAGGCAAACGCCTCATATATCTTTTTGTTTTGAATATACTAATTGTTTAATTATATCAAGGTCATCTTAACACTTTTGCTGGGTCTTGCTGCAGTATTCAGCAGGACTGAATGCATTGCCAACTCTGTAAAAAGCCGTGTAGCAATAACCCTGTCAACGTTTCCAATATTCTCAATCTAAGCTCAAGAAGTGATGGTTCTGTTAATAACTCCGGTACAGCTGAAAAGGGAAAAGGCTGGAGGAAAAATTCATTCTCTATTTCCTTTAAGCTTGGAAGGAAAGGATGGGGGAAGGAAAGAAATTGAAAACCAGTTTCCCCACTCCTAAGTAAGAGAACTCCATTGTAATCCTAAGTTCATTTACACATGCTTAGCTGCATTGGCACACCAGGCATTTAATTTAACATATTGATGATAATGAATTTTTATATCAAGGAAGGAGACAGGGAGTTCAGAATTTAATGGAATCTGCCTTTGAATTTTCTTGATGATAGTATTTTACTTTTCCATGTCCTTCATCTCCAGCTTCCTAAAGCATATTCCAAAATGCCTGAACTCACGACTGAAAAGAGCTATGACCATAATGAACAGACCTTGTACTTTCTGAATTAATTAATTCAATCATACATGCCTCAGCCCTTGCTTGCAGGGGTTTGCCAAAAATAGACTCAACTTGTGAAAGTTCAATATTAGTGTGGCCGGGAAGGCTGGGAAGGTCTTTCCTTTCCCAGGCACTTCCTTTCTGACCCTTTTCACCACGTTCACCTGGAGTGTCCTCAAGAGAGGAGAGTTGTATCAATTCAGTCATGCAAAAAGCAGATTATGTTCATTTCTACCCATGCAAAGCAAACAGCCTTAGCTAATTTAACAGCACTCAGCAAATTGTGCATAGTTGGTTGGAGCAGGGAGTGAGGGTGAATACATTACCATTACATTGGTAGTGCAGAGGAATTTGGGTAAGTAAGTAAGAAGTTGTCACACTAAGCCCCACAATTCCAGTTTGAATAGTACCAGTCCTTAGGGATAGATTTTTAAAGCTGTAGGAATTCTGCTGACATTGATGGATTACTTGGTGTCTCTTCAAACCTTTCATGTTTCTTTAATATGGGAAAGTCAATTATCTGTTATCCCAAAACAGTTGCAACTTGGCATGTAAACAGATGGGTCCATTGTTTCAGATTTGGTCAGACACTTCCTTTGACTCTCTGTAAATTTAGCATTTATGTGGAAGTCAATGATCTATCCTCATTGTGATTGTATGAGTTATACAGACTTTTCAAAGAGAGTAATAAATGGGGCCAATGCTCAAAATTTATATCAAGAGGGGGATCAGAGTCAAGAAAGCTCCATTTGTAAAATGTGCATTTGTTCTTCCAAAAATGCCCGTTAAATGCTTTCAACTGCTGAAGAAAATGCTTATGAAACACTTGTAAGGGCTGTAGTATTTCATACACACAACAGAAAAAACTAATGGAAATACCAGGGATTTTTGGTTTTTACTTTCTTCTATAACACTGGCAAGCATTCATGTGCAGCATGTCTAAGTGTTCACAGACCATCAGTAAAAAAACAGTATACTTGTTTCTGGAAAACAAAATTGGCAATAGGAGATCTTGGAGGGTGTGCAGAAAATTGCAGTGTGAATAACAAGGAGAAAAAAAAAGAAAAAGAATAGCAAACATATTCCCCGGACCTTTTAGTGGCTCAACATTTAACCAAAGTTAGAAAGATGTAACAGGGTTACTGGAGGTTTCTTTCATGCATTTGTAGCAAGCTGCATAATTCTTCACAATTTCCTACTAAATTTTTCAATAAATCAAAGCATCATTTTCTGAGCATTCTTTCTGTAACCTTAGCAACAAAAGCAGGAAGAGGGAGAAATTGCAGATGGAAATCCTATCTGTCTGATCTCATCTAGGCAGAGCAGTAAAATGCCTTGAGGGATAAAATGCCGTGATCTCTCAGAGGTATTCTGCTCCAGTACAGATAACAAAGCAAGCTGTTCCTCAGGTTCTTCCTGCTCCAGGCAAAGTATGGATTCCTCTCTTCTGGTGTATGAAAAGTGTCTTTCAGTGCTAGAATGGACATAATCTGGCTCCAAAGTGCTACTGCTTAGTTTAGCCATATCCAGGAGTGGGCCAACAATCTGGTTTACATAGGTCAACAACCTGGTGGGTGTTCATTTTGAGGATATAACTTTAGGGGTATAATATTGGCTGGCACAGTGGATTATAGCAAGTTTGGTGAGGATGTTTGGAACATCTTCATTCCATAGTCATAAGTTAGTGCACCCTATGTCCCTATTTGTCTAGAAAACAAAATCTCTAATTCTTAGAATTGTAAAATTAGTATGCAGTTGAAAGAAACAGCAATTCATTCCTGAAAATTTTTTTCAATAAAACTGGAAATAGAACTTTTGATTCTATCATTTACTCATTAGCAGTGTATAAAATGTTGATTTTTTTTTTATATCAGGCATATTGTTCCATCACCTTGGAAATCAACGTAATTTCTTAAATACACTGCAGAGGTTTTGTTTCTTACATAAACATTCAATAAAGGGTAGTACACATCTGTATACTGCTCCAATAATGCATATTAATTTATATTAAATGTTAGGTGACTGTGATTGCTAAAAGAGGCTGGAGTCTGTACAAGTGCTTTTCTTTTTTAGTTGTAGCTAATATTGAAATTGGAGGTGAAATTCAGCTCTTCAGTTTGGAAACCTAAGTATAGATGCATGTGGCATTGACGAGGTACATGCAAGTTTTTCCTAGGGCATGTAGTCATAGAACAAGGGGAAATGTCTTCAAACTGAAAGAAGGTAGGTTTAGATGAGATATTAGGAACAAAGTCTTTGCCATGAGGATGGTGGGCACTGGAACAGGTTGTCCAGAGCAATTTGGATGACATCCCTGGAAGTGTTCAAGGCCAGGTCGAATGGGCTTTGAGCAATCTGGTCTGGTGGAAGGTGTCCCTGCCGATGGCTGGGGAATTGGAACAAGATGATCTGTAAGGTCTCTTCCAACACAAACTGTTCTATGATTCTGTGATCAAAGTTGTTGCAAATTTAAGGTGAAAGTTACCTAGCTATAGATGTCTAATTTTAGGCTGTTGTTATACTGAATGGTCCACTGCCACTCCTGTAGGGTAAGGCTCAGCTGTAGGTCCTGAATCATATCTGCAGTTTTCAGATGGCCCTGGGTTCCTCCTGTGCTTACTCAATTAGATCTCATCCATGGTCAGTACAGGCAGTGCAGTTAAAGTGTGTATTCGATTTGTTCTAAAGCAGACCTGAATGAGCTGGCAAGTCTTCACTGACAGCATTAATAGATCTGTGGTTCTGAGAACGGATGCTTACAAACCCAGCTCTTAGGTAGACAGCTGCACTGAAGTATCTGACCTGCACACCAAACAAGCTGGTCATCTACCTATTTGTTCATCTGAGTCTGAAGACAAAAGATACAGATTGGTGGGGGTTTTTTTTGTTTTTTTTTTTTACAGATATAGCAATAAATTGTATCAAGCAAAATAAAAACAGCATGTTTCTGGTCAAGGTCAAAATGTTGAAATTCCTCCTCTCTTTTCCCTCTCCCTACCTTAGTCAACACTCCACCAACCACACCTCAGTAAAAAAAGATTGATTTGAAACACAAGTAAAATCTCATGTCTTCATCTTTCACTGGTTTTCCATGCTTAGATGTTTGGCATCACTTCTATTGCTTGAAATTGTCAAAAGACACCTTTCAACTCAAAAATAATTCTGTAATGCCTTGTGTTTTATCTTCTTAGTGTCCTGTATTTAGATGAAAGACAAAAAAGGAAATACAAGTTTATGCAACATTCTGCTTTGGATTGATTTACTCTGAAAGAGCAATTTAGATTTAGAAGTTATACACAAGAAAAAATAGCATCTATCAAAACCAAAATGATGTGTTGGTATAATTTTGAAATATTTGAGTATATTGGATCAACTGCATTCTAGGTGAATTTGAAGACAGTACTTTTCAGAGACAAGAGAGGGAGGATATTATTTAGCATCCTGATCTTGTCTGGGTAATTGTGAAGTGCACAGAGTATTCCTCTTGATAAAAACAAGAGTGCAGATTCTGCAGAAAGCTTCTTTGGAGCCTGATGTCAGGCAAAGGCAGCAACTTGGACACACCTGTCTAGGAAACATGTAACTCATCAAGCATCTCAATTAAATACGATGTCTTAGAGTTGTGGCAGTAGAGTTCTCAAGGGATTTATTTATTTTATTGAGCATGACTGCAAGATCTGATAACGAAGCATTTCTGTGACAAGTCCTTAAGAAATGTGGCTGGTGATAACAGTTTCGTAAAACTGTACATAGCAGTTTTGTTCAATATTCTTGTGTACACAATCCTGACTGAAATGCTGTTACAGATGTATACAGAAAAATACATGTGAATAAAGCAAAATGCATACTTTTTCCAAACAAAAGAGCAGGACAAACTGCTACAGGCTACCCACTTTCATAATCACTGTCTTTCTCTGTAAGCCATGAATGGTGATTTGGAAACTTTGTATATTGTTTGCACATTTCATCCAGTCCCATGTTTTAGTAACTAAAGCTTCCGGTGTGTTGCATGTGAGAGCAAAACTAGAAAGTGCTGTGGTTAAATAAATTATCAGTTTGTTTGCAATCTGTTTAAAACCAGTGCTTCCCAGGGAAGCCGTGGTGATGCAGTTTGTCCTGTGATGCCCAGGTTCTCCTACGACCATGGTCTGGCTATATGCTGACCAGCACACAGCTGGACTGAACAGCATGGCTTTGACAAAGACCAGTGCTGAGCGAGGTGTATATGAGACACCTTTAAAAGCTTCAAAATAAGCTTTATCCCTACAGGTAAAATGCTACTGCAGTAATTAACCCATGCTCCTGCCTGTATCAACTTTGTATTGATTCTATGTGTTCCTACAACTGATTGCCCTACAATTTTGGCTCAAAACCCTGATGGATCCCTGAACCATGGTATCGACAGCTCGGGAACAGCATCACACACCAGTGAGTGTGGAGGCAGCTTCCTGCACTGTCCTACAGAAGGCCCTGATCAACTATACCTGCTAGTATCAACTTAATGCTTCAGATCTTTAACACTTAAACCAATTTGTATTTGCCATTTGCCCTCCTCATGTGAGGGCTCTCGGTTGCTGTTTTCCTCCTGTCTCTTCCAATAGAGAAGTGCCAAAGAACAGGAAATAAGGATGACTTACATCTCCTGCCATTTGAATATATATTGCAGGAATACATTGGCTATAGAGAGTTTAGAGTTGCTCTAATGCCTGGATGGGAAAAAAATAAGAGGGTGTATAATATTAAACTGAACTTATTATATATTTAGGGGGAGGAAAAAATTGCCTGTGTGGCTATAAGTAGGTCAAAGTACATATGCTCAGAAACACACTGTTTGTTATATTCCACACAGGAAGTGGATCTTTAGAAGACTAAAATACCAAATCTTTAAAAGCTAACTAGATAGAAATGTAGTTATTTATTGTATTATCTGGAGTCATAAGCCCCCAAGAATGGAGCTGGTAACAGATTTGGTGTCATAACCACTAATGCTCTGTAGCCTAGACCTGGAAGATAGTTTTTTATGTTTACAAAAAGTCATTTTTGCAGTTTCAGTTTCATGAACCCTTCAGTCATTTATACATATCTAAAAATGAGAATATAAACTCTAAAACCTGTGTCATAATTACACCAAAATAAAATTTCTGCTAGACATTTTTTGGGTCATTGTATTGATATGGTTCTTTTTATTTTCTTTTAGTGGAGAGGATGCTATGGAGCAATTAAGACTTATTTTCAGAATGTTGTTTCTCAGACTTCTGCTCCAGCAAATCAGGAACAAAACTGCATAATAAATATTTCCCTACTCTAATTGAGTTTTGAGTGACTGGTGATTTGGCTTTTTTCCTTTCTTAAGTAAGGCATTGCAGAGATTTTTGCTCTCTTGAAGCTTGTCTCATATGACAAGACAGTCCAAAGGGCTTTATAAGCCTGCTGTAATGACCCCTAAATAGGCTGACAGTTTTATAGCAGTCCCCAAGAGGGAAGCTTCCTTTCAAAAGCAGCTGAATATCATGGAAAAGGCAGTGACTCCACATTGACTTTTCACAAAGCCAGAAAGACTAAATGGCTTTTTGGATTAATAACAGTTTTATGGCATCCTTCTCTTGCAGAATGTCTGTCAGCATGTGTGACCCTCCATTATAGGTGCTGTCAGGAGCTCAGAAAAGTGCAGTTTAAAACCTGGGAGCTTAAGTTGTTATAGAGCTGTGTAAAGCCATGTGTCTGCATAGGGGAGAGAGATGTGAGATAAATCCTTTGTTTTATCCCAGCTGATGACATCATTTAATGTTTACCATAAAAACCTCCAGATGTAAATCTGTGAGATTCTGGGCAAAGTGACTTCCACACTGGCCCTAATGAAAACCTCTGCACACACACAGTAGGCTTTCAGGACTCTGCAGAGCACTCGTGTAGCCTCTTCTTGGAGAATATAGTGTGAGATGACATTTTAAATACCAAAGCACTCAAGACACAGAATTTCCTCTTCAGTTAGATTGGGTTCCTTTCATTCATTTGTCATTATATTGGCTGTTAAATACCAGGTTTTCTAGTGTTTGTGTAATCAACAGTGATATTCACAAGCTGTCTTCAGGTTCTGCTCACAGTTGATGCTGAGTATGTATGCAATGCCCATATTGCTATATATATGTATATTCCCTTAGTTTCTCCCATATTGGATATTCAAAAAAGAAAACAAAAAAAAAAAAAAAAAAACCCACCCCAAAACAACAAACAACAAAACGACAGGTTGCCGTTTTGTCATTGTGAAAGCAGCAAGTCACTGTGAAAGCAGTTCTTTAAATTGCATGTTTCCTCAGTAGATTCATACAGAACAAAGACTTTTATTAAGAAATTGAACAGCAGAGAGTTCATCCTTGATGCAAAGCACTTATGAAATTGGTAATTTTGATCACCTTAGAATGATAGAGTTTCCTAAGCAGCAGCCCCTATATGTATCCTCTGTAAGACTTTGATGTTGTAATCCACATGTAGCTTATCTACTGAAATTTGAGCTTTCACATTTCAAGAGGCCAGTTCAAGTTAAGTATTCCTTAGGGTTCTTTGATTATCAGATCCTATAAACCTGTAATTCATAGCATTGCTTGTTATGATTGTAATTGCAGTATTCTGTTAAAATGAGTTATATGGCAGCAGCATGCAAAGTGTCTCTATCCCCATTTTCCCTGGCCTTAATTTTCCCACTAGGATCCCATCTGAGGATAGGTGATTATTTCTTGTACTGTCTCATCTCCTGTGCTAATGGCTGGTGTGCTAGGGATATTCTCCATGTGTCCTTGCCACCTGCCCCTGTCTCAGTCAGTGTCTGCCTAAAGAAAATGTGAATAAATGAGGAAAATCAATTTCAACACCATACACACATGCTTCTCCTGCCCAGGTAATATGGAGTGTGACTGTGCATCTCTCTTGCCCCTTCTCGGTGCCCAAAACGTGCTGTTGAGAAGAGGTTTTCCATCACCTGCAATGCAGAGCTAGCTCAAGTCCTACCCAAGCTGTCACCTCTGTTCTCCCCCTTGAGCTGCTTTTAGCTGGTGGGGACTAAAAGCAATTTTCTAGCAAAAGTCTGAAACAATTCAGAAGTCAATTTTGGCTGTATTTTACTGACATGATAGGCAGAGATACCATAAGAGAGCAGCCAGCATTACATGGGATTCGGTAAAAGTACAAATAGTTTTGAGGAAGCTGTTTTTGCTGTATGTGTGCAGAGACATCTTGATGCTGTCTTATTTAAATAGAAAGTGTGTTTTGGTTCTACAAAATGGATTGCCAGAACTTCTTTATTCCTTAGGGAAATAATTTTAATTGCTAGCTTATTTCCTTTCTCTAAATACCCAAAGTATTGTTATCTTTGCTTCTTTTTGCTGAAAAGTAGTTTGTTTTAAAATATGAAGTCTCATGTTTTCTGCTTTCAGTGTTTCCATTATAGTCTACAAATGCACCTTTTAAAAACCACAATTCTCTGATTAATTTCATAGGTTATTAATCTAGAAATGTTTATACTCAGAAGTAAAGACGACTTTCTGAAATTAGTAATTGGTAATAAATTGTTTCAGAACTAATTTTTGGGGCAAATACTAGCAGCAATTTCAGTTATTTTAGAAATAGACCTAGTCTGTGAGTTTGGCAATATTAGAGCAATTTGTTAATATATTTTGTTAAAAATCAGATACCAGACCTTCCTTTCACAGTAATAAAATTAAGCATCTATAAAGTCTACCTCTATATTTTTGGGGGCTTCAGAATTTTTTCATTATGTTGTCATGCCAATTGAAGTTGGAAATGCAATTTTAATAAGTAGCATATTTAAAGGGACAACAGTTATCAAATTAAATGCAGTCTTGTTGTCTTCTATTGCATCTAGCAGTAGTTCATGGCACTTGATCACAAATATCTGAAGATGAGGATCCTTGGATGGGATGATTGATTGATTGATTGATTGTTTTTTCATTGATAATGTCACAAACAATGTTCCAGTACTGGGAGAAGGCAGCCAAACAATCTGCTGAAATGTAACGGCCATCTGGTCGGCTGATCTATAATAGTTTGTCTTGTTAATCTTCTCTCCTCTCCTCTCCTCTCCTCTCCTCTCCTCTCCTCTTCTCTCCTCTCCTCTCCTCTCCTCTCCTCTCCTCTCCTCTCCTCTCCTCTCCTCTCCTCTCCTCTCCTCTCCTCTCCTCTCCTCTCCTCTCATCTCCTTTTTCAGCTACAGAGAAAGCAAGACTTTTTCTGCAGCATACTACTGTGCAAGAGCAGAGCTCATTCCTGGGTGTGCCAGCTGCTTTTTCTCTGGCTGAAGTTATTAGTTTTCTTCAATTACAGCCTTACAGAGAGAGAGCTTGAGAGATGGCAGAACTTCTTGTTCAGTAATGTCTGTGGTTTGGATCTAATTGAATCCAGTATTTAAAAACAAAATATTCATGCATTTGAATTCAACAGTGACTCTTACTCCTAAATCTTGTTTGATAATATCATCTGTCTCCTAGAGATTTATATTACTTTCAATTTCTGTTAAAGAAAAAATATGACAGGAAAAGAATTAAATCTAAAAAGTCCCATGTTTATGTATGTGATTTTATCATCATAGAATCATGGTGTCTTACTTCACTGAGAGGGAGCTTATTGTTTCATGTTTGTTTCAGTACTATTTTCATGTGCTTCTTTGGCCAGAATCTCAGTTAATAATTTGAACTAATGTCAGAGGCATAATGTAGTTGTTACTTTTAAATATCACATATAGTTAATTTTTGTTATCTTGATTGTGAAAGATTACATCACAAATTGGAAGACTTAATCTCTTAAGGGACAGCAATTACTGATGAAGTGAGTATGTGATATTTGACTGTATTTGAGATTATCTGTATATGTAATATATGGAACAAATACTGAACACCAAGTATTTAAAGAAGGCTTAATCCTCAGTTGTGCTGAACTTTTATGAGTAGTGCATGTATTCAGCTTTCCTGAGAAAATTCATTTGTAGTTGGAGAAGTATGGGAATATATTCCAAGTGTCATCAGACAATATCCCTTATGAAAACTAAGAAATTAATCTCTACAATCTACAATAAGATGGCAACTCAGCATCAAGTGTTTCCTGAGGTTAAAAATAACTTGTTTCCCCAAAAGTTTTATGAGAGATGTTCTAATAAATATTCCCTTTATAGTCGCAAAGGTTGCCAACAGTAATCCTCACAGCTGGTGCAAAGAATATCTGGAGAAATCCTTTGCTTTAATGCTGTACTGTTCGGTAGAAGAAAGGTGCTATGTACTTCATATACATGAAGTACAGTAAAAACAGTATTTGAACAGAACTGCACATCCAGAGAACCAATGGGAGATAATGCTCATATCCCCCAAATACCTGAAAAACAAAGAAAAAATAAAAGCTTTCTTGAAGCAGTTAAGTGTATGTTCTCTGCTTTCTCTGCATGTTCTTCCTTTCAGTAACATGCTTCTATGTCATTAATAGATACTGAAAAGTTTGTTTCTTGTCCTAATTGTATTTACATATAATTCTAATTATCAGCAGAACTCTAAATCTGTCTCATATGACTATTAAAACTCTTTTCTTAATTGAATAGTTTACATGCAAATTCATATAAATTCTTAAGCATTTTTCCATCTTCTTACGTAGTACCTACCTGGAGGGAATGGAGTGTCTTATGAAGCAAGTACAATCAACCAAAGCATATAAACAGGTCTGACAGAATGAAAACTCGTACGTATCTAATGATACCCAAAAAATCGTATTTATGAAAGACTCCAAGAATTTCATTTCCATGGTAATGCAAATTAGAAACTATGAAGGCAGTGACTTGGAACAGAAGCTTGGATCCTAACCTTACTGGGTGCTCCCAAGCTGCTCACATCAACTTTACTAGTTAGCTGCTTGTGCCTTTTTGTTTCTGATTGTAAGTTTACAGATGGGATTAAAAAAAATTAGGATGTGAGAGAAAAATCATTAATAGTATATTCATAAAATGCTATAAATATTATTAATTAACAAAATTCTGCATTTATTATTAACAAAATTCTGTATGAAGGCTATGAAGAACAATTCCGTCTTCCTTCTATCATTCAAGTAGAAGCAAATTTGCTTCCCTCTGGAAGTATCTAAGATTATTTAACTTGAAATAAATACTAAACAAGACGTTTTATACACAAAACTTGGTAGACATAAGTAATTCCTCACACAGTGCCAAAATCTTGAGCTGCAGGCTATAATTTAAGTGTTTGATTTACAAGCTATATGACGAATCTGCTTTGGGCATGGGTCAAGGTACCATTTAAAACATTCTGATAGAGCTACCAACTAGGCTCAGTGCTAGAGCCTTCCAGTTGTGGAGGTGGGGGCTTAGGTACTAGAAATTAACTGGAGTAGCTTTCTTAGCAATAAAAAAATTGAAACACAAAATAAACTTTCACAGTTTTGACTATGGTTTAAATATTGTATGTTTATCTGAAACAAACCGCTTGGTAATTATTTGTTATTTGTCTCTGGAGCTCTTTCCTTGAGACTTGGTAGGCCTTAAATGTGACCATTATTTACTAAGGAAATTCCCAGTCAGAATGATAAATTGGACTGGGAATATATATATTTGTTTTCGAATCCTTTTACTTTACAGTACCTCCATTGTATACATGGCAGTAATAACTGTTTGTGTTGA
This sequence comes from Corvus cornix cornix, assembly GCF_000738735.6. NCBI lineage: Eukaryota > Metazoa > Chordata > Aves > Passeriformes > Corvidae > Corvus > Corvus cornix. Next base: position 19,216,907 of record NC_046333.1, on the reverse strand, counting down.
CCATTAAAGGAGGAAAGAATTTGGTAAGGTGACTGGCTTTTGTCATCTTCCTGACAGTATAGTTTTAATTATGTTTACTTGTGTGACTAACCTAGGGCTGGTGAAGCCATTAAAAATTGCTTCTTCAGAATTTTTACTGAGATTTACTGTACATATAAAGTACATCCTGGCATACAAAGTTCAGCAGAAGACACAGAAATTGTCAAGGAGAAAAGAACCTGATTATATCTGCAACTGCTTTAGTAAAATGCGTCAGTAATGGTGTTAATATAGGATCAAATCCAGCTGAAACAGGATTTATGGTCAATATGTTTAATCTAGGACGTGAATGATGTCATCTAGAATATAAATCCTTGCCAAGTATGTCTCCAGCTCAGTATCATGTCAGTAGGAATTGGTTGTGTATGATGTGGGGCTGTGCGGAGGGCGTGTCAGGTCCACGTGGCAGCACGGCCTGGTGTGAGGGTACTCCCCTGTGGCTGACTGGATATAGGAGGTAAAGCAGGAGAGGAACTTCTCCATCACCAGGGTAATTCTAAATTCTGAGTCTGCCTCTTCCATTTTCTATGGTACTGTGTATTTTCTGAGTTTATTTTAATTTTCAAACTCTATCATTGAGGCTTTGGGTCTTTTTGCTTTGTCTCAGAAGGGGAGGAAGCAAGGAATGAACTAAGAAATACTAGCGTTTACTACTTTCATAGTATTACTTGTAGCTATTCAGCAGAAAGCTGGCAATGCTGTTGATTTAAACATTTTATGGTTGCAACAGCTTAGTTTGAGTGAAGGAAGACTGGAAATCTGAGACATGTTTCATTGTTTGCCTCAGACCACACACTTTTTTTCTTTTCTCTGTCTTATATAGGAAGGTACAGACCTTCACAGTAATTGACCTTAACAGAAATTTGCTGTGAGGAGAGCATGACAGCAACTACTGCATCGTTAAAAACCACAAGAATTAGGAAGATTTCTTCTACAAATATGTATATATTTGTCTGTCTTGGAGGGGAAAATCTACAGTAAACCAAACATTTGGAAATTTAAAATAAAATAGAATTGTAAGCCTACAGCTATTAGAAATGTTTTGGATGTTCTTATATAGGATAGTCTATTGAATTATGGTCAGAAATGTTAAAAAATACAATTTTTTTAAGGTGCTATCTGTGAATGGTTCCCATGGCTTTGTTAGAGTGTAGCCCTTGTTACAGGAACTGTCCATCTTTCCTCCAAAGCCATCAAATATTTTGCCATAGATTTCACTGGTTATTACAGAACACGTATGATTGGGATTGTGATAGTGAACATTATAATCATAATATAAGATGATTGCTTGAGGTAACTGCCTTGTCAGCTGCTGATGGTTGGGAGCAGAGCTGTCTCTGCAACATATTTACAGTTTGTGCTTTTTTCCTTCATTACTGAGTTTGAGGAGCAACAGGACTCAGTATTTCAAGGGTGAGTTTTATAGCTAAGGTGCATCTTCCATTATAATCTGGTTTTCCTATGTTTTTTCCCTTTTTCAGGAGGACACAGATCATAATTATTATACATCAAGGACATATGGCCCCTATGATTCTACTAGCCGGGATTTGTGGGTCAATATAGACCAAATGGAGAAGGACAAAGTAAAGATTCATGGGATCCTTTCCAATACCCACCGTCAAGCAGCAGTAAGTTATTTTACCATTTTCTTCTTTGACTAAAGACTTTGGATATTTTTCCCCAGGGACCCACACAGCACTATTACTAAGTACCATGACTACTGCTCACAGAGCTATATCTTTGAATTCTAGCTAAGCTGTGGAAGTCTTTACACTCTTGTTATCAATTGATTCCAAGTTGCCTTTTTGAACCTTCTGTAACAGTCATTCAGAGGTGCCTTTACAGATATATTTAAAATTTTCCTCTGTTCATAAGGATCACAATCTATCAAACAATAAACCACTTGCATTGCTGAAATCGGAGGGAATTTTACTGTTGAGTTTAATAGTGATAGAGTTGGGTTCAGGATGAAGTTGATGAAGTTTTAAGTCTCCCACGGAACGTATGTGGTGTGTTTGCACTTCTATTTTATATGAGGTGTCATGCTTATATTTCCTTTTGGGACAACTGATAAAGCTCATGAGAATGTCATATAGTAACAGAAATTATGTGATCACAATTTTAGGTTATCAGCATATAAATAAATTGTAGCGTGAATAACAATCATATTTAACTTATTGTAATCGTTGCTGGAAAAAATGGGTATGAAAATAACGGGCTTACACACTTAGGAATGGAATAAAATACTCTGTAATTTAAAGATTATATTCTCTGTTCTCATCTGTGGCTAGAAGCTGCATACATAGAAGAGCCAATATTAGCACAAATTAAATACAGAAAATTACAGCTCGGAACTGTGGCTCATGAGATTCTTGTTTCATCCATTCACCAACTTAGCTCCAACAAAAAGTCCTTGGGTTTTGCCAGTTTAAAACAAACTCTAGTGAATGCCTTACTTAAAAGTTGTACACTTTTTAAAGATGCAGGTGTGTTTAACAGTTTTAAAGCTAAGAGAAAGCCCAAGTTTAATTCGTCTTTTCCTTTGTTTATCTGTTATCACCCTGGTACAAGCCAGGTGACTGCTCAGAGGGATGCAAGAGGCAGCAGAAAGAAATACTGTGGTGACACTGACTGTGCCGTAATCAAACCTCTCCTGATGGGAGAGAGTTTTTAAAGTCCTTGCCAGGAGTTCCAGAGACAAACAGGGACTCTCAGCCTTCGCTGCTTCTCGATAGTTGTTTATTAAGTCTTATCAGAGAAAAAGAGTCACTAGCATGATTCAGACATAGCACAAAGCAGAGAATGCAGGAGAAAAGCCCAATTATCAAGATTACACAGCCTTTTTAAAGATAAATTAACCAATGGTTACTAAAAACATACATTATATTTACTTTTCTACCCATTATTTAATAACACAGCCAGGAACTGTGGAATTCTTTGTCCAATCATCCCAAACTACTTTTACTGCAGAATATGGAGTAGTAGAACAAGAAGAAGGTTTGGAGAACAACAACAATCCTCCATTTTGATGGGTTCTGCTTTTGTCTATTTACTACATTAACAAACCCAAAACCTCTAAATTTTTCACCCTGTGACAATCTTACATAGTAGTCTGTCACCTAATTTACACTAGTGTAGTTTCTAGTTCTTTTCTAATAGTAGTCAGTTTTTTCCATGGACAGAGGTCAAAAGCTGTGTTGTTCAGGGAGGTGAAACCCCTCAAAACAGGCAGAGACATATTCTCTGCACTCTGGGTTCCTACACTGTGGTATTTAAGTTAGAATACAGAAAGCAGAGTGAGGTGATAAATCCAGCACATCTAAGTGTCAGAGAGTCCAATGCAAAAAATATATCCTTCATAGTTAAAAGACCGTAGGCAGTCAGGGTTAATGCAAATGCAGAGGGTTCAGACAGTTATATATCTTTGGGGCAGACTTAATAAAACAGTGTATCAGCTCTTTTCTTAAGACAACTTGATTCTAATGAGAAAAAAAGAACCTCGAGGGTACCTAAAAGTGAGAACCTCTATTTTCTGCCTTGTCTACTTTGTGTGGGATCCTGGTGCTCCATGTTGAGGGAAAGAATGGAAATATGCCAAAAGAAAAGGTAATAAATAAATTACAAATACTTATAAAAGGTGTAACATCTTTTCCTTTTAAAAGTAATTTCTGAAACCTGGGACCTAAACATTAATTAAATTTCTTTGAGAAATTTTAACCCATGTTTAATGATTAGTAAAGATGACACCCTTCCATGTCTTTGTTGTAAGCACTTTTGTTTCCAATTGGATCCCTGAGATTATGCAGCTAAAATGTCCATTCCAAGGGGGTCATTTTGTTGAAGTTATTAAACTAGAGGCTAGAACAAGGCAATATTTTTTGGTCTGGTGTGGGATTGGTGTAGAGGACCATTCAGCATGCCAGATGGAACCTTGAGGGCTTCAACTGTTTCTCCCCAAAGCAAGTGGTTTAAGACCTTTCTTCTGAATGTCAGGTGCCCTCTCTGCCTTTCTGCCAGCTCCAGCAGAGAAGGCTCTGGTCCCTGTTTAGCACACTGATATCCATCTCTTTTCATGCTTACCCAAACATCTTGGACTGGGAACTTGAGTGGCTGCAGCCATGTCTACATACAGTTTTAAAGACCCCTTTTTCAGATTAATATCCCCTCAAAGGCTGAAAAAGTACCAGAGAGTCATCCTGTAATGACGTACGATCTATAGTTGACTTTTTTGTATGTTTGTGTCCAAGTAAACAGCATCCATATGTACTACACAACAAAGTTATTTAACAGAGAGATGTGATCTCTATAACTGTACAACTGTAAAGTCATATATTTTGAGATCGTACATACCGCAGCAACAATCTCTTACCTTCTCTCCTGTAGAGATAAACTTTGACATTACTCTTTTCATAAGGCCATTTTGCACATCTTTCTGTGACCCAGTGATTTTCATGCTGATAATTTCTAAACATTATTCTCCCATTTGACAATAGGACCAGGAGTTAAATTCTTACCAGCTAAATATCAAGGAATTCATTTACGATGTCAGGGGTTCTTTGAATACTAAACATTTTACACTCAATTTGTGTGTTTTCCTTCATTTGGAAGTGAATAATCTTAAGAGTTCCCAGAAGCTGTCAGTTGGTTTTGCTTCTACAAGAAAATCCATAAAAACTGGAGAGGGTCCTGGAGAGGATCCATGAGATGGTTTGACTTGATAAACAGCATAGTAATTGTTTGTGGAAAGTAGCAAACATATATTAATGGCACAATTACAATGTCTAACACTACAGGATTTATATCACTAGTAGTAAGTGTGTTTTTTCAATATATTGCCACCATCTTCTTAACCATATAATAAAATTTTAGAGGTGGCTTTGATATTCAGTGTGTTTAGATTAGATATCTAGGAGTTGATTACCCTAACATTGAACTAGAATACAGGATACCTCATACTTGGGAGCTCAAGTCTCTTTTGTTCCAGTCCATTCTATCATTTATGCATGGAGAAAACACTTTATTTCAGTGAATTGAAAACTCTGGTATTCTTTCTAAAAAACAAGGTATGCTTTCTAGCATGAAAATGAAAGCATAATATTAGTGACTGTTAGAATATTGTGTTTTAAAATATTACTTAAATCATGTTGGTTCTTTATTACAGTATTATGCTAAAAAATTGGCTATGTTAAACATTTTTACATTGTCAGAATTTAAGGTATCACATTTTGACTTAAGCCAGTGGGAGATCTGTATCTGGCTTGAGTGGGAATGATATCAAGTTTTTGGTGCAGACATCTTTGTATTAGTGTTTATATTGTAGCAATTCAGAAGACAGGTAAGGGGGCATAGTTTTCATTTGAGGTAGTTTAATGGTTATTGTGTACTCAGAAAGTTAAAGTTAATAGGTAAAATGGAGGGTGACATATAAAGGAAAGAGGGAAAATTTGGTCAGAAAATTGGTAGTTTTAACAGAGTTCTTCAAACTATGTTTGGTAGGGCAAGGACAATTTAAATGGAGTGCATTCATAGATATAGCATACACTTCAGCATTGAAAGCTGTAGAACATGGTAAAAGAACATTTGTGTGGATTAATTCATGTGCTATCTTTTGCATATGCCATTTTTGATTAGAAATGTTCAGTTGTACATCCATATTTATGTATATACAGAAAAGGTCATTAGAACCTACTCAGTCCAATTAACACAAGGCAAATGGATTTTGCATTCTAATTAAAAACAAACAAAAAATGTGCTAATAAATCCTGTCAAAATTCTGTCTTCCACTTAAACAGAAACCAAATCTAATTTAAAGTTACTGTAAGTCTTCAACTGCAAATTTCATGATAAATAATTCTTTAAACATTTCTGGTGTATGTAAATATAATTCTTCCTGAGAGAAGAAGTAATCATATAATCTGAAAATAATAAAACACAGGACAGAAATAATGGTAGGGAAAAGAAAGATGAAAGAGTACTTTTCTTCTTCCTTTTTTTCCCCCCACATTTTTAAAATGTGTGGGCTGTTGACCTTAAGTGGAGTCCTTAAAGGTTAGGGTTGAGGGACAGTCACCAACAACCCATCCTCACACCAGTTGTTACTGTAGTAACTCCTCCAAAATAAGGAATAATGGGCTGCATGCTCATTTCATATTTGGTATTTGGACCATTATGGAAGAGATGTGTTTTTCACAGGATATTATATTCAAACAGTGAAAAGACCTTGCTGGGATTTCAGCACTCTTTTCTGCCATGACTACTAATTTATTCAGCAGTTAACCAGGTAGTACACAAGGTGATAATTATAAGTGTCCACAATAATCAATGAGCTTTGGGAAAGGAATGGAATAGGTGGAAAAAGATAAAGCCATAGGCAGAGAGGCAAAATGAGTTTGAATTTGAATGATGCTCTATGGTGAGTTTAGTTGAGGAGAAGAGTTCATTCCCCAAATTACAATTCTCTGCTATGAATTCAGCTGATAGAGGATAGTCACCTGTAGGGAAATGGAGAAAAAAAGACTCTTTTAAAATTTTTATTTATTATTTTACTATTTTATTTTCTTTTGCAATAACAACTTAAGTAGAGTTTGTTATTTCTTCTGTTGATTATTTCTTTATGCATCATTCCATTTCCTAGCTGACAGTATAGAGTTTTGGGAACTGGTGTCTTGTGGGTTTGATGGAGGAATTACCTTCCAGTGACCAGCCTTTATCAGACAAGACCCAGGTAGCAGCAGGATGTCAGGGACAGCACTTGAAACTGAAGGCTGGTTTGGCAGAGCAGCAGATAGCCAGCAGCCAAAGCAGCAGGCATCCTGTAAAACACAGATATTGCTCAGGCTTTAGATATTGATGGCTCCTTTTAAGAGGTTAAAGCAACATTTCTTTAAGCAGAAATTCTATAAATCTTTTATTAATTTTATTCTTGTGATTGAGTTACAATGCCTGTTTGTGTATTTTCTTTTCTGAAGTTTTCTGTTATAAAGATCCACTGCTTTAAGTGTTTAAGTGCTCCACAGAATTCTTTCCAGTTAGCTACTGGCAATTCCAAATTAAGAATAACAAGGCTCTGGTGAAAAATAAAAAGCAATGGAAGAGATATTTGAAGTGGATGACTGTTCATCTTTTTTTCTCTTAATGTTCTGCTCAATATTGATTTTATTTTTTTGGTGTTATTCCTTTCAGAGAGTGAATCTGTCCTTTGATTTTCCATTTTATGGACATTTTCTACGTGAAATTACTGTGGCAACTGGGGGTAAGTGGCTTTGTAACCATTTACTTTGAGTAAGATGAGAAGAGTTTCTTTCAGCTACTTAAAATACTTTTTTTCCCCTGCCTTGTATATGTCAAGAGATAAACTGCAGCTTTGATTTAGGAAATTTTCCTGTCCACAAAAAGAAAATCACAAAATGTCAATATGATGAAAAGCCTCCAGCAGTTCAAGTGGAACTGTTGTAAACCCATCTGATTGTAAGGCTTTACAGCATTAATCCTTTTCTGTTTAGATATTTCCCCCTTGGGAACTTGGGTGTATGTAGCAGTTGCACTGGTGGTGAGAGTGCTGGAGCCAAAACAAGGAGGGAGACAGGGTTTGCCTGCATGAGGCAAGAGGATTTCCTGCCCAAAGATAAGAGGTGCTGCTAGAAGTACATCCTGTGTCACCTGTAGGGCAAACCCACTGCAGTGCATTGTCGTGGTGTGGTACAGCCTCTGAAAATGTACCATGGCCTTCCTCTCCTCCGTCCAGGAGACGAGTGGGGTGAGAAGGGAGGTAGGGCCAGCTCGAGCTCCCAGTCTGGCAGCTCTGGGCACCACTGATGGCTCATGGCTGGGGTTCTGCCTCCCACTGCTGCTGGCTGCTGCTTGCACCAATCTTCTGTGCTGGGAACAGCCATCAGCTCCTTATTTTCCCCTCCCACTTCACCTCCTTGACAGACAATTTGATTCTAATGAGATGAGGAAAAGGAGACAACGTGGAAGATAACAAATCCTAAAAAGAAGGAGTAATAGTAAAAAAATGAAAACAGGGAGGCAAAAGGCAGCATCATGGAGAGCACACCCACAGGATCCTCTGGTCCTTGAACATGTCCAGCAAGTTCATGGACACTGGGTGGTGGTGCTCAGCCTAGAGATGTGACAGTACAAGCAGGCAGAAATACCAGCCACCGTCATCAGGAGCAATCCTACCCTGTCCCTGGTCAAAGTTTCTCCTTCCTTTGCTGTGGGGGTCCAGATGGACTGGATCAGGGGATATCCATGTCTACCTGGAGTCCTGAATGGGGAGGTTATGACTAAAAGGTTAGGGTAGAATTGCAGCCAGTGTCTCAACAAGAGTGGGAACTGGAACAGAGGTCCCAGTCGTGTTCCTCATCAGGATCTCCATTTTGATTCCAAAGAAGAATACAAGTGATGGACAAAGGTGAATAAAGGCTGATGTGAAATGGTTGCTTTGCAGTAGAATGATAAAAAAGGATGCAGGATTATGAGGTGACTTCAGTATCAGTTTTCCCTTCTTGATCAACAATGAGATTTTGCTGCTGATTTGGATCAGATGAGCCAAGAACCACTGATTTTGAGACTTGTCTGATTTCCATTCTACTTTGCTGTTAATTTCATTTTGGTGCTTCATCATTGATGCCTAGTTCTATGTTCTTTATTAGAGGAGTTGCATTTGACAGGCTGCCAAAATCAAGCACATGATCTACGTAGCATGAAAGAATGGGATGGGATGCGATGGATCCTGCACAGCTAAAACAACAGTGGTGGGGACAGGGTTCATCCTCTAAATGTCCCCTTATTCTTACCGCTGTACTTGGTTCCTTAAAATTTCACAAAGTTCACTCTCTCCAAGTAATTCTTTTTGTGTGGTCATTCTGCTAAGCCTTCCCTTTTAATGGAAGTCCTGAATTTTTACTACTTTTACCACTTTCACTAAAGTACTGTGCTGTGACCAGTTTCTCCATCGCACCCAAAAGACTTAGAAGGAAAGTTAATCTCCTGAGGTGAACTGTGTAGTAGCAGTTTGTGAGTTACACATTTTTTTTTCCTTTTGATACAGAGTAACTGGGGAATTTAAGTGATTTTTTCTTTGTTTTCTTTTTTTAAAAAAACACGTAAGAATATAAAAATGACTGCAGCTCTGCAGGATTCTTTTCTATGGGTATTAATGGCATACTGGCTGATAATTATGCTTTTCTTTTTGCTCCATTCCTACTAAATAAAATATTTTTGCTGTAAATAGATCTAGGGATTATTGTCAAGCTAAATAGGACTTTAAAATCAGTCCTTTTAATGTACACCATTGACATTAGCACAGAGATATTTCTGTCTTTCATTGACATTTCCATGATTTTTCAACCTCAAAATTAAGCACGAAAAAGATCTAGCTAGTAACAGATTTTAAAATGCTAATCTTGATAAAGCTCAGTAACTGTAAGTCATTCTGTCAGTCCAGGATAAGATGCAACATTTACTACAGCTAAAAGACTCCTAAACTCATTTAGCTGGAAAAGAAAGGTTTATTTCTGTACTAATTCTCTAAAAGCATTTTGTTTTGGATATATGTGCAAATTGTGTTGCTAAGCTAAGCACCACACTTTACCACCAGTGATTTATGATAACAAAAGATGAATACAGGTTCCATGTGCTTCATATACTGTATGGTCTGCTATTTCCTAGTAACCAAGATTTTACAATGTCATTACTATTATTAGAGACCTGGAATACCTCCAGAGGTTATTCTGACATCGAAAGAATGACAAAGTTAATGTGTACGGGAGTCCACTTCCTGGAGAGCAGGATATTATTAATTATGCTAATGACAAAACTAAAAACTGGTTTTACATCCAAATCATAAATTAAATAACCTTCTTAAAAGGGAAGTTGAGTACAATTGCACATTACATGCCTGTCACAATAAAAACATCTACCCCGATAGTTTCTGCCATTCTTCATGGAGTGTGCATTCTGGAATAGTAGGGTTCCCAGATTGCTTGGGATGATTTTGAAATTACTGGGGTTTAAAATTCAATTTTTTTTCTCTTTAGCTAATATTTATTTCCTCTTCTGAATAGTTTTGATAAGCTGATTCTGTTCAACTAAGAAAAGGAAGAATGTGGAGTGAAAATAAATAGTTCGAGGGTCTTATTCACTGTTGTCTTTAGTTTGTATTTGAAAAGGTTATATATTATTACAGGAATTTTATATTAGAATTAAACTAATTATTAACATAATTAGTAATTGTTTCTTTGCTATACAGACATTTCTCTGCCCAGATTCCTATAGATAGCTCTCAAAACTTTAATAATAGTAAGTAACACAAGAAGAAGCTGCATTTTGGTTTCTGTGAAGCTTTCTAAATGTGGTGCCCTATGGCCCAAGAATGTGGTTATTTTCATAAAAAAACACTGTTGAGATAGCGAGTCATATTGTGCATGTCAGGAGCTGCGTATATGAAGTCTGCTTGTTGCCAGTCTTTGACACCCCTCACAGAGCTCAGCAGAGCTGGGAAAACCCTGTCTTGTGATGCATCTCTCCATGCAGTACCATAACACTTCTCACAGGTGTCCTTGAAGCTCTGTGGCCCCACATCCTACTCAACATGCAGCAAACTTCACTGCTGGCTCTATTTTCCATGTTCATGATAGTAAGCCCCTCTTGTTTATTCTCTGAGGGGTTTTTTGGTTTGTTTTCTTTATCAGTCTCTATTTTTTAGTGCAATTTTATATCAGCTCCTGTCAATTATTCAGTTGGGGTTTTTTGCTTTTAAGGCATTTTTAGTTCACATTAAATTTCTCTGTGGTATTGCAGGGAGCAGGAAAGGCCTTGCTGTGCAAACATTGCCCAGCATTAATGAAAATAACAATGACAGTAGAAATTGAAGTGACTAGGTGGTTACATTTTTAGATTTATAAAGCTGACTGTTGAGACATTTTGCCAGCTAGCATGAAGAAGGGTCCAGAAATGTCCACCTACCCTATGTAACAGCAAACTGCTAAAGTTGAAACAAGCAGCTGAATTTTTAAATATTGTATTAAATTCTGGTGAGATAATATTTCATGAGTCATCTTTCCATAGAGGAATATTCCAGATGGAGGAATTGTTTGAAGTAATTCTTGCAGTGAAGATGCTGCCTGAGCATTTCTACCAATGTCAATAATCAAAGGAGTACCAAACAAAGAAATAAAAAGCCATCCTAGCAGTAAATCCCAGTGTAATTGAATTAAAGTTGATAATTTTCTAAAACAGAAATCGAGAACTCTTTGTATGATTATTACTTCCTATGGGCAGATCTCATGCTTAAAAATACTTGTATTTATGGAAGAAAGAGATCTTTGTGCATCCAAGATTCACACAGCTTTTCATCAAAACTATAACTGTCCTACACTCCATTGACACAAGATAAGAAAACAAGCATTGAAAAATTTTTCTGCTGAAACTTGATGTTGTTAGATCTTGTGTTGAGGAGCAGCTGTTAGGTACCTGAGCATGGTTTCTAAACCCTGACTTGTCAGGACAACTGATTCAAAGTAATCTTTCATTTTGACGAGGAATCACAGTTATTTCAGTATCAAACTCTTTTTATGTGTACGTATGGCTTGTGGGAAAGTAGCAGAGGCAAAATATCTCAGGTTAGCAAGCTAGTTGGTTAGCTGCATAAAAGCTGAAGTTTTATGCAGAGGTAACACTTTAAAATTCCTTTTGGACATTGAATGTGTATGTCTGGTTATGGAATTCATGTTTAATTTTACTGTTTTCACTATAGCAGGAGGGATAAGAAAAATAATTACCAAAGTGTGGCAAATTCTAATATAATTTCCATCAAATTTTGCAGTACTTTCAAGGAAAAAGGATCAGTGATAGAGAGCATGCTGTGGAGAAGGAATAAAGCCTGATGTCGCACTGTCTGAGCCCTATCTTTCTGTGTTGGCCCACAGAGCAATACCTCTGAGCAGGAGGGAAATTTGTCCACCTAGCTGGTGGAAAGAGAAGGGTCCACGGGATCAGGACCTGAGCTTGTTAAGGGTGAGAATGGTGGTGCGTTTGCAGCCTGCAGAAAGTCTATGCTAATGAAAAATTATCTGGAAATTTCTAGTCCTCAGGGAATGATTATGCTTTATTTTCCCTGCATCTCATGCATTTATTTTCTTAAACTTTCAAACCAGTGGATAGGTGGAGTGAAATTTACCTGGCCCTTTGAATTATCAGTGTCCTGAGTGGAGCATTTTGTTGGAGTCTGTCAGAAATCTCAGTGAAGCTTTTCTGGCTGTTCCTGCTGCTCTGAACCCTTCAGGACAGGAGCCAGCAGGAGATGTGTTCGTCACTTAATGAAGAGCTCTTTGATAACACAAATTGCCCTATGGGCAACATCTGTTAAATGGCAAAGGTGATACAAAGCAGAGTGAAACACAGTGTTTCTAGCCAAAATCAGTGGCTCAGATTAGCTTATGTCTGTTACAGGGGATTACGCTTGTCATCACCAGTGGGCAGCTCACTCTGAAGGGACTGTAGAGGTCTGGCTGTTGACTAGCTCACACAATTGCCTTCATTCACCTCCTCTTTTTCTGATGTCTTATATTGCCGTGCAGTTGTTACAAAAATTTTCTCCCTGTAAAGCTTCCTTTGTCTGTCATTTCCTGTGTCAAGTGTCCTGGGAATATCCCTCCTGTCTTTGTAAGGGAGCAGTCCCTCCCTGGAAACTCTGCTTTGCCTACCTTTCCTTGGTGAACTCTTACAACTCTTTCCATTCCCACACTTATGCTTTATCTTTACAAATTGGATCAGAAGCACTTAGGGCAAAGAGAATGATAAGCTTTAGGGGGAAAAAAAGCATTCCATATGCCTTGACATTACCCTGATCATCATATATTAAAGCATTTTCCAACTTTGACTGTGAGGATCATGGGCAGTAGTTGCACTGAAGTGGTAACAGGACTTAAAATGACCATAGTTGTGGTTTTGTAAGACTCTGTTTCATAGAATAACGGATAGCTAGCCAAAGTACTGTCCACATGTAATGCCAAATAAGCATTAAATAAAATTTAATCATTTTGCAGAAAATAATAATAAATTAAATGGCTTAATGTTAAGGCAAAGAGCCTTCAGGATAGCCAAAAACTGCTCCACTGAACACTGGGAAGTTGTCAGGTATGGACTATGTCTAAAAAGGATCCATAACTTTTTATAGTATAATTTTTTAGTAGGCATTTATCTTATGCTCAGCATTTAGAATAGCATTCAAATTTGAATAATATTGTGCTATTACATCATAGTAAAGATTTTTAACGCTTGACAAGTCTTTATTTTCTCCAGCTACTACAAAATATAATGTATATTTGGTTTGGTTCATGCTCATGAGTTAAAAAAACCAAACTTCAATACATTTCTGCCTATAGCTTCTAATGAAAAGATGAAAATTCCTGCTGAGGTGTGGGAAATACACCTTTTGATGCTGTAAGGCAGTACTTCATAAAAATTATGTATTTATGTGGAATTCCTAGACCAAATGAAATAAATGTTCCAAGATTTGTAAAATAGTACTTGTATATTACTGTTTCATAAAGTCAAAATTAGGACCATGATAATAGTTGGTTACAAAATTTTTCAAAAACTTGAGTATTTCCAAGCATAGGGCATTAGAGACCATTCAGGCTGGGAATTATGTCAAAAATTCAGCTCAGAGTCAATATTAATTACTAAAAATAAGGACCACTATAAGTTACATTATTTCTAATAAGAGGTGGGTCTTAGGTTAAATTCTGTCCACATATTATTAAGTGTTGTCCTTTCTGAAAAAGCTTATTTCTAACTTTGGCAAAAGTTCTGTTTCCTGGTTTTTCTTAATGTATTGAATTCCTACTACTATCAATTTTATTGCCAAGGTGTAATAAAATCTTTTCAGACAATTGATCCCATCTCCATCTTAATGAAGTCTCTTTTCCTTGAACTTTTAAGGGAACTCAATTCACATCTCAAACCAGGCAGCTGTAAATGCAGTTTTATAATTTTGGATGTGAAATCCTGTGTATTACATGATGGTTTTGCTAATTAGTACCCCATAGCACCAGGTACCATTGATGATTACTTGTAACAGCCAGTGAAACTGAGGGCTTCATTTTCTTTAGCATGTTATCCTCTGTATCTGTAAATGTCATAAATTTATGTTCTTGTTCCTAGATTACTGACGAAATTCATATTGTTCCTTTTATTTCTGCTGAAATCTGGGCGCCTGCACTGACTGATCATTTGGCTTCCTTAAGAAATGACTGTTAAGACAAGTGTTCACACAAATATCCTGATCCTATTGCTATCAAAATGAGCTGTAAAGCTCCTTAGATTGCCACAGGATGCTTCCCTAATTGACTGTACCTCATATCGGGGCAGCTCTCCATTTCGAGATGGCTGCTCTGTTAAAGCCATGCTCTGCAATGGCAGCAAGCAGCAACACTCACCACTGCTCCTCTCCCAAGTAGTGGAGAATGTTTACAAGTTGTAGCAGAGCAGCACTCAAAGGGAAAAGTGTCTAAGTTTGTTTAGTTGGGTTTTTTCCATTCTGTGTGGATAGCATTAAGTACAACAAGAGAGTAATACAGGCAAGGTTTTTGCCTGTGTAGATAAAGTACCTTTAATTCTGTCAGGAAAAGATATTAGAAATATTATATTTGGAAGTACTCATCAGCTACAATATCACTTCAACAAAATGATGTTTTTAAAGCTATAGGTAAGAGTCCTATCCAGTTAATAATTTTTTGTTCTATCAACAAAGGGGTCTTTCTCCAATTTTATGCTGTGCATTTTATTACCTTAAACAGTATTCCAACAGCTCAGAGGATCATGTATATGAAGGTGTTTAAGCTAGTGCAATGTTGGTACAACTGTTAAGCATTTATTCTATATTACCTTTGTAACTTAATCTGTGTTGCATTAGCTTTAGTGTCTTTAACACGATGTAGTATAGAGCCATCATCCAAAGAATTAATTAATAAGAAAAACAAGTTGTAAGAAAAATAGAAGTCTAAAGTGTTGAAGCAATGTCCTAGTTTCCAACTTGTAATATTTTGGAAAAGAAGATTTCTTGCTCCTCTATTTTGCTTCAGACTTAGCCATTTCTTGGGCCACTGGCAGTATGTCCAAAGCAATTATAGCAAGTAACAGTACATTCGATTTCCAGCTGCATTAGTGAGTGTGGAATTTCTGGTTGTTGTGCTGTAAGCAGCTTGTTGTTATCTAAAAGAAAAGTTTGGAAGCTTACACAGGATTAATTAAAATCAATGAAGGACTTAAGTGAACACTGAAATTATTGCTGGAGAAATATAATTAACAAAGTAAATTGCTTCCTAAAATGGCCCCAGATCAGTCCATAGAGACCCAGTGCCAGCCCTCACTGATGAGGAAGCTGGAAATATTTTGTGGGAGCTAAAAGTAACAGAAAACCATCCTACTGGAGCCATCCTACTGATGGCACAGGCTCACCTTAAGAGGCTATTTAGTTGCTTAATTTTACATGTCACCAGCAGCATTATTAAAAAAGTAAATATAATTTCTCTCTCTTCTTGCTATTGTTTCTGTTTTGTTGTATCCAAAGTCACAAATCACCCATAATTTCCATTTCCTATCTGTATCTCTGACTGTTGAATAGCATGAAAAGCACGTGAATGAATCTATGTAAGGCTTTTCATATTCATTACTTCAGATAAAGTATTCTAATTTCACTACTTGGGATCTGTCAAGAAAAATCCTGCACATGGAATTTCTTCTGCATCTCTGACAGTACAGGGACTACAGATTTTCTTAATATCTTGACTGTCCTGCAGTGCTCATATGATGACTGTCCATCCATCCCTGACTCCTGGAGAGTCTTAAGAAAAGCAAATGCTGCTACGTGTTTTGCATGATCAACAGCTGGAAAACAGAATGCATGCAAATGTTCTCTGAGCCACATTATGAAAAATCAGTTGCCCGTTGCCAGCCTCTTCATTATATCATCATCCCTCCTTGGCAACCACCCTCTCTCAAGCCAGTCCTTGCTAAATTCATTAGCTTTGCAAATTGTTAAGGCTCATATCAGCCTGTTTTCTGAAGCCAAAGCCATTGAAATAAATAGATTCCCATGGATCTTTGTCAGTTTTGAACTGAGACTTTAATTTTTTCACTTGCTTCTCACTCCTCCTTACAGCCTTGGCCTTGGCTCCATTCACACCCTTTCCCCTTCCTTCTGTCAATGTTGTCACTGGGCTGTGACATCCCCAGTTTTCAATCTTTTTCATGCATATGCCTGTTGAGGAGATGGTTCCAGGTGTGAGCAGTGGAAGGAAGCATTTTTAAATTTCTTCCAAAATCTTTGGAAAGAATTCACATTTATGGAGGTTTTCCTTGCCATGACTTGAAGTGATAATTTTGTCACAAAGCATAAATTTAATGACAAGACATGTCAGGAAAAACAGTATAAATAGAAGAGTTTTTGATGTTTTCATGGAAAGCTTACCTCAAAACTATGTTTGTTTTCATGTGTTTTAGTTCCATTTACTTTTAGGAGCTTCTTCATGCTCCAATCTCTTGCAGTGACTATTCTAGACAGGACTTTTATTTTAGAACTACTACCACTAGGCCATAATATTGTAACAATTTCATGTGTTATGTGTGTCATTTTGTTAGTGATGCTACATCAGCCTGGAAAAGCAGCTTGTTGATGTGTCTTTCTAGTGTGTTTCCAGGAAATGATAAGGTAGCCAGAATCACTAGCATGGGGTTCTTACCCTGCCTCACTCACCAGTGCTGGTCTCAACTCTTGAGTAGGATAGCCAAGGGGTCAGGGCCATGGGTGCAAATGCTGCTTCTCCTTCAAGTGTTAGTGGGTTCAACAGTGCCTTGTCTTGCCAGAGACAACATTGGTATAACAGTTCAGTTGGGCTCTGCCCTGCAATTCATGTTAGAAGTGTTTTATCTTCACCCATTACTGTACTGCAAAGTCTGTGCAGGCTGAAGTGTAGCCTACAATTCTGCTTTTAACCAACCTGAAAAAAAGAAAGCCAGACTCTGTAACCTGCATCATGACCCATGATGCCTGGGGCTGCTTACCCAGAAAAATCTTCTTGTAGCTATTTGCTCAAGTAGAAATGGTGACTTTTTCACTTCAAGCTGCCACACATGGCAGTCTGGTACGTGCCTGCACATCTGAGAGCAGAGGCTAAAGGCTGTTGAAGACAGTGACTGTTTTAAGAACCAAAGGGCTTAACTGACTTGCTAAAACATAATTTTTCAAAGAAATAAATGCTTATTAATTTAAGAACTTATTATTTGAAAGGAGCTAGATGCAATATTGTTATAGCCTGAGCCGAATGACAGTAGATGTGTGATTTCATATATCTCACTAGTTAGATGCAAGTGATGCCAAATAAAAGAAAGCGTTATTTGACAATGACTTATTAGTGCAATAAAAGTCATCAGCCCATTCTTTTTTTACTGCAGTTTATGTTCTGCTTTGGTTTCCTGCCTAATGTGGAGGAGACATGAAACATAAAGAAATAAATGTATCTATGGAGCATTGACTAAAGAGTTTTAAGCTGCATCTCTCTCAATCCTATACACCAAAATAAATATTTTCCTTCTTTCAAGTAGATTTCTATGTAGTGTTATTGGGAGGTCATATCAATATGAGACAATTTTACTTTCTGATTCCCACCCCCTGATTTCTACCTCTCTCAGAATTGCATCAGAACCAGTATTTTAAGGGGAAAATTCTGTTTCCTAGTCGATAGAATTTATTAGTCTCTTAGTTAGTTTTCTTAGTCTCCTGAATTTATTCTTTAAGAGGGGCACCATAAGTCATTAGACCTGGAGCCTTTTGAGCCTCCTCCATGATCAGAGCAATTACTATGTGAATTTGATGCCTGCTTTCCTATCTGAATAATACACTCCTACCTGTGCCTACTGCTGCCTTTCGTCCACCTTAACAGCTCTGAGCTGTACCTGTTTTCAAGTGTCAGAGCAAGGTTAGGACAGCAACGGCACTGCTTACCTTGATTATAAAAATCTATGTCCACATTTTCAGGAAAAGAAAAAATCTTCAGGGCTGTTTGGAAGCAAGTTTTGTTCTCAGTCATCCTACTAAATTATTGGTTTCTTTTAAGGAGTGATGTGAAAGATAAACCATTTTTTTACATTGGAGGACACATTCTTGCACTGCCCATAAACATCCAGCCAGCAGATTGATTAGGTACATGAACATTTCTCTTTAAGAACAGTTTCTGAATTTTTACAAATGCTTTTTTTTTTTTGTGCTTCTTCAGCTGTAGCTTTTATAACAATTTTATTTGTTAATTCCAACTCCTAGTATGAACATGGACTTCTGATAACACAGAGATGAGAAAGTTGTGCATCCAGCTGTGAAAATGTCCAAGGAATAATATTTGACATTACTTCGTATGTATTCCCTCAAAAAATAGTGAAAAAATTTGGTGGAGCAGCTTGTATCCTCTGGTATTCTCAGGATTCGTAGCACTTTGCTAACTCATGGAAATCTTGCCCTAGATTGCCAATTGCAAAATACATTTATTCCAATTTTTATAAATAACATTTTTCATCTACTTCCATTGTGGGGGGAGGGAGCACAACAGATTTTTATGAGGGATTCAGCTGGTTTTACTCTACATGAAGAGGAACTCAAGTAATTCTTAGCAAATATGCTCTGGGCATTTGGGCATTTGGAAGATGTAGATGGGGTAATTTAAATGCTGTTTTCACTGCTAGCTGTGTTTGGCTTGTTCTATCATCACTGGCATTTATTGAGAAAACCCAATTTTGCTGGAAACACAAATGGAACACAAATAATGTCTATCCATAATACACATCTTAAAAGAGTGACTGGCAGTCCAATTATCAATTATTCCACTAGGTTTAATTACATTTTATGCAGACCAGAAAAGAATGGTAAAATGTGGATTTTCTGTGGTAAATTATGTATTTGGTTTACTGTTAAATAATAATAATAATTTTAAAAAGTGGACAAATATTTGTTTAGTGTCCTTTCTCCATAAATATATATATATTTTTTAAAATACATGTAAGGGGAAGTCTCTAGTTGGAGACTTTCCTGTATACATTCAGAAACTTAACCTGTTTCTATTGCGCATGCTTGTTAAGACTAGGGAGAGAGGAAGAATATGAATTATCAAGAATGTCATACGATGTTTTGTTTTCACAGGTGTTAAAAATACTTATCATCCATGCAAAAAATGAAGTACTGGCTAGGCAGTCAAGACGATTCTTAAATATTTCTGAGGTTGAAATATAGCTGTTTTGAAGTATAGCACTGTTGACATTTTGTTTTCTTTTAAATGTAGTCATTTTGGCAGTCAGTATTATAGATATTAAAGGTCATCTCCACTCACAAAAGCACTTTAAACTTATCAAATATTTGAAAACTAATCAGGCATGGTTTTTTATTCAGTGGTTCCCATTTAGATGTCTGGTTTTTTCTAATATATTTACAGTTTGGGTTTTTACCTTGTAGTGAAATTATCAGGATGCCACAGTCAGGTAGGTTTTTCTTAGTTTTGTTTCTGGATGTTTTCTTGTGAAATGAAATATAAGCACCATTATCAACTTGCAGTTCCTCTTGGGTCACTCAGATTCTGCTGTTTGCATCTTCTAGAAAACTGTTCCATGAGAAAGGCCTTTTCAGCCTTGCTTCTTTAGATGAGAATCACTGAAAATGAGGACGAATTGTGGCTACTGTCCCTTGCTTGGGACTAGTTGCTTGGGAAGTGTGGCCTTGTTGACATGGTCATATGAAATTAGTCATCTAACAGAGACACTTCTTGGTCTTGCAAAGCCAATTACCTTAGATGACTGTCAGCTGTATTAAAACCATTCTTCTTCTTTTACACAGTCCAAAAATGGGTTTGAGGTTTTTCCTTTTTCTTTTTTTCTCAGATAAACTAGTACAGTGGTTTAGATGCAGAAGGAAGGACTGAGGACTCCAGCTTTAAAATGCAGACCTACTGTCTTCTGCTACCAAAGGCCTAGCATTACCAAGGCATGGTCCAACTTTGAGAAATTTCTAAAATGATGATTCCCTCTGTGTGACAGATAGTTGGATGGTCAGAGGGCTCTACAGGTGTCTTTTTGCTGGGTGCATACTAACTGCTCTGTGCTCTCCAGCACTGCTGTATCATTGCCCTCAGCAGTCAGTTGGCTCCCCTGGACAATTCAGCTGCTTTGCCCACTGCAGAGCAAGCACCAGCACAGTGTTGGTGGGCAGCTCATTGATGCACTTTAGTGCATTACTGTCTGATTAATCTGCCCATTAATTGCACCGCAACACAGCGGCCGCTCTGGAGGAGAACGGTGGTTGTGTCTCAACAATTAACCTGTGTGTTCTGATATTATGGCAAATAACTTTGTCATCTCAATGTATTAATGTAAAATTGGGACAGTGTGGAAAGATTCTGTTGAGCAAGCGGTCAGCTTGTTCTTTAAGCCAGCAGGCACTGAAAGTGTATTTATTGGACAGCAATGCAAAGCAGGTGGGCTCAAAAGATAACAATGTACCAGGAGAAGCTGTTGTGTGAGGAGCAGCAGAAAGGAGAGTGCATTTTGAATAGGTTTACAGAGATCTTGTCATCTCATCACTATTTTCTGTGACAGACCAGCACTGCTATTAAAATTTTGACTTTAAATAATCTAACATCATTCCTTCAGTGTGTGTTTGGGAGTCTTTTTTTTTTTTTTTTTAGGCAGGGAGACTATCTTTAAACTAATGTCCCTAGCTTCCAACCAACTGTGCACTTAAAAATATGATTTTTAGTTATGACTCAAGTGGTCAATCAAAAGACAAATATTTTGTCCTCACACCTTTCTGTGCATATAAGTACTACCATACCTTTCTGGGTCTCATGTTTTGGAGTAATGAGATAAGTCCTGGCTTGACAGAAATTTGCCTAACTTTTTAACTTGGTGAAACCCCATTCTCACTGGCAAGCTGGTATGAAATCCTTAGCCAGCTCAGCTAGCATCTCCTGTGGGTTGGTAATAAAAAAAAAAAATTGAGGAGGTTCATTTTCTTCCTAAAGGTAATGACCTGAGTAGGTTCAATGTGTCCTGAGATGTATGCCTGGCCTTAATATTAAATGACCATCCTGTGTGGAAAGAGGCAATAGCTGATTCTGACAGATAGCCTGTGTCCAGACATAGCTTGCAGGAATTCCTATATTCAGCACAGTATTGAAATGTGACCTTCTGTGACCACAGTACAATTCAAAAATAATTTCATTGATCTGGTTAATATTTCCAGAGTGAAAGAAAAAGGAAAAAAACCACAATGCAGTAATTTCTGGGCATAGGGGGAAATACATCTGATCATGCATATCCCTGTATGTATCTGTTTATGTGACATCAGGATTATGAAAAAATGCAAATTACTTGTTTAAGTTGCTCCAAAGTCATGGTAATCAGTAGTATAAATCCATCTTTAAGAGATTTATAATTGTTGTAGACAGAAAAGTCATGTCACCAGATTGCTACGTCATAAAACTATGATGAAAATTTTCTGAGTTTTCTATTGAAACATTGTTTTCCATTTCATTTCCAACAATAACTCTGAATTTTAGTTGCACCTTTTTGTCTGTTTGTGTTCTTTGAAGACATTTCTTGGAGATTTTCTTCTGCATGATCATGGGTGTTTAGTGGGTTTTCCTGTGTGGAAGTAGGAGCAAAGGGCTGTGTTCAATTCACCAGCTTTTCAAAAACTGTTGGTTTCTCTTTTGAATTTAAACGTGGGTATCTCTGGCTTCTACTTGCTTTTTATCCTTTATTTCTTCACATTAAATTTTAATTTCATAAAGATGCATCAATAACTACATTCTTGATCTTATTCCATTCATGTCTAACATCTTGTCCCCCTTGATAGTCTCAGAGCTTCAGCCTGGTTTGTCTCTTCTCTTCCTGTCTCTATTCACTTTGTTGTCTTCTTGCTGTTACCCTGGCTTCTTCTGTGTATTGCTTCTATGTAAGAATGCTCCTACTCAGGAGCCACTTCCTGCCTATATTTCAGCATATTCTCAAACTTTAAAATAGAGGCTGAAACAACCTTTTAGCTGAAACTCAACATTGTGACCTCAAAATCCTTAGGAGAGTCACTATTGACTTTGGCAAGAGTGGGAATCACTGTGTGATGCAGTTTAACCTCATCCTCTTACTGTGTCTTGTCATTAACTGAGACTGAAACCTGGTGGATGGTGGAATGATTCTGTTTATGGCAAAATTCAGAAAAAAAACAAACTGGACTGCTGATTGTGAACTCTGCGTAGGACAACCATATAAATAAGCATAGAAATTTTGAGTACCTCAGATAGGGATCACTGCATCCAACCATATGCTCCAAGCAGGGAACTAATAAATTAGTCTTGCCTAAAATAATTATTCCTTTGGTGTATTTAAAATATATAATCTAGGTGAGCAGATATTGAAACCAATATGAGTTGCAATAAAATTTGCAATTAGGTACTTAAGCTTTAAGCATTTCCAGTATATTAGGGAGATAGTACCACAGAATATACTTAAAATAGGGACCAAGGAAACCCCACTAGTATGTGAGTTTCAATGGTATGTGAAAAAGAATTTTGTAACATGAATTCAGCAAACTGTGGGCTGCCTGTAGACATCCCTGCTTCATAAATATTCATCTGACCTTCCAGTTCAGCTGTAGTCAGAGAGTAGAAGCCCTCATAGATTCAGTGAAGCAAGGCATACCATGGTCATGGGAAACAAGGACCTATTACATTCCTGTTACTCTTTGTTCCACCTAATTTCTGTAGGCAGGAACTTCTTTAACCATTAAAGTCATCTTCGTGTTATTGGCCTAATCCATTATTTTCATCTTAATCAGATGTTATGTGGTCCTTGGATAAAATATCAGAGCTGAGGACAGCTGAATGCTGCTGTTTTCATAAACACAGGTATTTTCAGGTGATTTGTTTTGACTTATCTAAAAAGAAACCAAAGTTTTGTCATTTGTTGCAGTTATTCTGAGCATATGTTGACTGGTCCTTACCACATAAAGATCTAAAGCCTGACTGCTTCCCTGATTGACTTCATGAAAGCAAACACGCATGAAGCATTTTTCCTTTCACCTGATCAAGAAAATGAATGATTTGAAAGCACCAGCCTGTGAAACCATTTTGTATCAGAACGCCTTAAGCAGGTTCTAGCCCAGTGGTTTCACAGCAATAAATCTGAGGAAGAAACAAATAAAGGGCTGCCTATGTAATGAGTGAGTGGAGAAACTTTGAGGAGACATTGAGTAGAAGAATCTCATTTATAAGAGCTGATTGATATCTGTGGATAACTTCTCAACCTTGCAAGAAGGTTGAGAAAATAAAATAGCCATGACAAAAATTACTGACTCAGTACACTGTTATCAGTTAACTAGACGATTAAAATTAAGGAGCATTTAGATTTGGCTCCTCCTTTAACCTATCAACAAAATGAACACTGTCTGTATAAATTTGTAATGCAATGTGCATTTTTGGGGGGAAAACTTTGCACGGTAACACAGCAGAAAATCAATAAAAGAGTTGTGGTGTGATCTAAACACTGCTTCAGCTCCAGGTAAAGTTTGAAGCAGTATGAGAACAGTATAATTATCAGCAAATTGCAGATATTTTGTGTAATTCAGCCAGTTGCTTAATTTTTTTCAAGGATGACTCTAATTCCTGTAAGACTGCCCTATTCTATAACTGTAGCTTCTCCAACAGTACAATTTAAGATTTAAATTGTTTTGCCCTGTGGGGCAGGTGATAACAACCTCAATAGCCAGGCAGTAAATATGAAGGACCATGACTGGACTAGTTTAGCAGGTCTGCCAGTGTTTTAATGACTTTGATCCTCATTAAATATTCTGTTTCCTACTATATCGGTTTGATCTCATTACACTGCTGAGGTTTGAAAGAGAATTCTTGAAATGCTCATTTATGCTTTTTGAGGCAGGAAAAGCTTTTTTCTTATTAGTCTGGAAATTAATGGATATGTCACAAAATATACATATAATAGCCTTGCATGAATTTGCGTTCAGTCAGTTATAGAAAAGATTATTTTTATGCCTAAAAGTATCACAGAATAGAGACATTGAGGTTGGAATGACCTCTAGAGGTCATCGAGTCCAACCCCTTACTCTGGCATGGCCATGTGCAGCTAGTTGCCTACACTGGTGGTCACAAAGTTTTTGAATATCTCCACGGAAGAATGATCCACAGTATCTCTGGGCAGCCAGTTCAAAGTCACCCTCACAGCAAAATATTTCTTTCTGGTGTTCAGACAGACCACACCTTGTGTGTTTCAGTTTGTGTCCACTGCCTCTTCTCCTGTCGCTGGGCAACAATGAGAAGAGCCTGGCTCCATTTCTTTTGCACCCTCCCTGCAGGTATACCTCGATGAAATCCACCCCAAGGCTTGTGTTGTCTAGGTTAAACAGCCCCTTTATCATCTTTGCTGGAATGTCCTCACTGGAGCGTCCTTCACTGAACTCTCACCAGTAATTTCATACTTCTGTTGTACTGGGGAGTCCAGAGCTGGACACAGCTCTCTGGATGTGTCCCACCACTACTGACTCATGTTCAACTTGCTGTTCACCAGAGTCACCATGTCATTTTCTGCAAAGCTTTCCAGCTGATCACCCCAAGCATGTACTCTCAAAAACAAAGCAAAAACAAAGCAAAAACAAAGCAGAAGTCTGAGCTCCAACCAATAGTCAGATTACTGAGTATCTCATAAATGCTGGAGTTCTGTGTGTCTGGTGTGGTAGCATCTTACCTTAAAATGATAGCTTGCCAAACTGTATTAATTTAATGGCATGGTCTTTTTCTTTTGCTCAGGAAAGTCTGAAGGGGACAAAATCAATTACAATATGATTTATACTAACTATGACTTTGGACCAGCAATGAAAATTGGTGAATAAGACAAAATTTCATTGTAAATTGAATGCTAAAAGCCTAGCTGGAGACTCTTGTTGTTTTAGAAGTTAAAGGAAACACACATGGCTGCATCCAGCTGTGACGGGAAGGATCTCACAAAGCTTCACTTCAACACTTGGTGCTTCCTTGCTATCAACAAAAGTAGTAAATTCACCTGAATTTCAGCTAATCAGCTAATTTTTTTGAAAACAAAGAGCAAAAACCAATTGGCTGTAGAATACTGTAGTATATCTAGGCATATATTTCAATGGCTCTTATTCCACAGATTTTGTGTACATGATACCTTCTATTGTGATACCACAATTAGAAAGACTAAAATTTAAAACCCATTGATTTAAAAAGCTCCAAGAGTTCAGAAGAATTGTCTTTTTTCCTTCGAGACAAAAAGAAAATTTTGCATTGTGCTTGTAAAAAGTTTTAGTCCGTGAGTTTTTTTAATTTTTTCAAATGGTATTGATTGAGGGTGTCTCTATCAAAAAAATTTAACTTTGTAATAGATCATTTTCTCAACACAGTCTGGTTTGACTCAGTTTGACTGCATTTGGAAAGGTATTCCTTATCTGAGATCCAGCTAACAGGGAAGAGGCATCACTTCCGTAATTTTATATGTAGTAGAGGCTTTATTATGTGGCACTAAAGGGGGGGAAAAAAAAAAGAGAATGGAGCTAGCAAGCATTTAACTAATTAACATTTGGTCTCAGGTGAGGATATAGCAGATGACACTGAGCAAAGTATTTTCAAGCAAACTAAAGTATCAGGAATAGGTTACCTAGAACCAAATTCTCCTTTGTTATGTAATGAAAGCAAGGCTTGACACAGCAAAAAGTAGTCTGTAGACCCAGAGAACTTTCTGTGAGACTCATTGTAAGAGGATAAACAGGTAGTACCTGAATGTGATAGTAGGAATTCTTAGCATCCCATCAACTCTCTTCCCTGGAAAATCAAATGGTAAGATCTCAGGGAGGTTTCTTATGCAGCTTGATAAAAATGTCTTACCAACCAGGAAAATTTTTCTTCACATTTATCTTCTGTTTCAGGAGTTACAGTCACTGCCTGAAGTAAAGCTTCATAGCAGAGCATTGTAGCACTACAGGGCATTTTCACTTTGCTCTTGGTATGAGAATTCACTGCAATAAAGAGACTCTTTTGGTTGATGAGAAACCAAAAGAGTATGATGAGCTAAAGGAATATATTTCCAACAAACCTTCACTTTGAGAAAGAGGGTAAGGGAATTGCCCTTGCTGAAAGTAAATTATTTATCTCAACCCTGTCAGGTTCTGAGATCTCTGGTATCAAGGACTGTAAGTGTGCCAATAAATAAAATTTCGGTCTTTGTTGAAGTGCAGTGTCAAAATAGGTGAGATGGAAGATCTCATCAGCAGAAGACTTAGCAGGACAGGAAAACTTACAATAATTTGATATGTGTTTGAGGCCACAGCTAAAGTAGCTTATGTGAGCCAGTAGTCCTGTCCTGTTCTAACTACCTTTAGTAACAGGCTTGATACAAGAGGAGAAATAGTCATTGAATTTTGTAGAAAAATATTTTTTAAAAAATCAAAACCCCACTTTTTATGGGGTTTTTATGATACTGCCAAAAATTTTGTGAAGCATGCAGGCTGCATAACACAGATAATTGTTAAAATCAAGAGTTGCTCTCTTAGGTATAGAATCCCTTACCCTAATCTTTTCACAAAAATTCCCTCAGTTAGAAATAAATAGTTGAAATTAAGCAATGAAATTCAGAAAAGCTATTATAATTCCTGCAGAGAGTCAGTTGCAGAAGAAGATACAATTCTAACCTGAAAAACAGCCTGTTTCATGGGGAACGACAGGAAGTATGGAAAGCATGCAGGCTAGAGAAAGCAGAGATGACTTGATTGCAAAGACCAGAACAAGTGCCTCAGGAAAGAACTGCTCAGATTAAGGAGGAAGAGAAAAAAAGACTTTGAATTGTGATGTGTTGAGGACTGACAGTAAAGGGAAAAATTATATCTGAGCAGAAGCAAATCAGTAGCAGTGAAAAGTCAAGATGAAATATTCAATATATGCAACTGAGTAGTGAGCAGTACCCTGCAAAGGACTTAATCTGCAACATTCGTATCTTAAATTCCTTTCTTCATCAGCAGTAAAAGGAAGAAAAAGCAGGAAGAACTTTGGTAAATCCTGCCAACTTTTATTAAGGTATCAAAAATCAGCTGAGTACTTTCCTTCTGGCAGCTCATTCAGAAAACATTTGACTGACTATGCATAAGATTAAAGGGCGTAGATCCAGTAAAGAGTTGTGCCCAAGAACTGCATGAATTAGATAAGCCAAATATTGTGCACTGTGTTCTTTCTGTGTAGTCAATTTTTCTCAATTTTACTAACCATCTACAATGAATATGGAGATTTTGCCAAAGACTCCTTATGAACACAACGTGAAAAATTTGGCTTTCCATATGAAATTTAGACATAATTGTGTCTTATGAAAATAAAGCACTAATGTAGACCAAAAGACGTCATTTTCCAGTGGTAACAGCAAGTGAAATTTGAGCTTCATTTTGTTGTTTCATTTTGTTGGTGTTTTCTTAAAGGAGGGTTGGGTTTGTTGGGGGTTTTTTTGGAGGAGGGGGAAAATGTTTGTTTCTTTTGTTGTTTCATGTTTAATTACTGTTAAGAGACCTGGAAAAACTGTGCTTGGGTTATATCCAAATTTTTCACTGATTACAGTAGATTTCATTAGAACTTTCTTTCTAACATGTGAAAGGACAATTTGTGAATTGTTTCACATTACTAACTCAATGGAAGCTCAGCCATATCAGAGAAGGATTTGTGTGCACTCTTTCAAGACAGGTGCTTTTCTAAAGATGACATCCATCAGGTCTGAAGTTGTTTCCTGAGTTTGGATGATTTATGTTATGTGGTAGTTATATTTTTTCCTCTGCACTTACAAAAAATGAAACTCTCGCACAGCAGTTCAATTTGGACTTCACCCAAGAGCTCTTACTAGCTGATACTGGTACTTATTCTACAGTATGTGAGCTTTCCCAGTTTACCAATTTGCAGGTCAAGTGAGAGCTCAATGTGCATGTCTTATAAGAAAATTAAATGTGTAAAACCATGCCAATGACACATTCCCAAATAAAAGCTTAAGTTTAGCTGAAATTAAATTGTCACTAGAGAAATGTGTTTGACTGCACATCTCTACTTTGGAAGTGAGATATATGGTACTGAAGAGAAAATGTGGAAATAAGTGATGTTTTAGTAGAAATGGCATGCCACTGTTTACTCTCTGTGTAGACTTCCAGCATCCTGATCTACACAAAAATCACCCGTGTTTGAAAACGGTTAACAAGGGAGAACCAGAAGAAGAAAACAAAGCAATGGTAGTAGAAGTAAATGTACAAACCTGTAAAACCTACATATACAACAATTAATGCCATCTGTACAAAAAAAATAGACAACTTGAGAAAGTAAGATGAAATAAGGAAAAAAAATTGTCTTCTTTATTCTGGAAAGAGAGGTAGCACCATCCCTCTGCCCAAAATAACCTGCCACCTTTACTGGATTTTCTGTATTGACTCTTTTAAATATATTCTCTGCTTGCTCATTTCAATAAATACTAAGAAATAAGAAACATATCAGTGGCATTATAGAGATGTTGCCTAGCTAGCAATAATATATACGTGACAGAAAAGAAGTTTTTACAAAATATCTTTTCTACCCAGAAAGTAACCATATGATCTGAGCATTATAAATGCTTAATTAAATGTACTGGACAAAAAATTATTTTTGTTATTGTGATTTTTAAAGAAGCAATAACCTTTATGCAATGAAATCTTTCCTCTCTCTAAAGGTGGAAGGAAAGATGGAACAGGAAACCAGGCAAGAGAGATGGAATTCACTTTCAGTTAAGGCATATATTTACTTATGTAGTCAATGAAATGAGAAAGGTAATTCAGAACACCTAACAGCCTTCTTGGATGAAAGCTATTAGCATCTGCAATAGGATTCCCTCCTCAGAGCTGGCCCCTTCCCCCTCTGCAATCTGGAAACACGCTGAGAGAGCAGCGATTGCCGAGCATGCAAGGATTTCCTCTCTTGTGCTTAAGTGAATGTATGATTTCCATCTGCCAGAGGTGTAAATACAATTTTCATTTGAAGTTGGATGGAAAGTCTGGAAGAAGCCTAAGGCAGAAAGGTCCCCAGGTATGGCTGAATTCTGTTTTTCTATGAGTCTGTTCAGCAAAATGGAAAACACTGTCCATGGCATTCAGCCACTTGTGCTACAAGACCTATCTGACTGCCAAGAGGACCGTGTGTGAATGTCTCACTAGGGCTGAAGATCCATCCTGACTTGGTGCTCCCAGATATCTATGCTGTCTTTTAAGGAGGTGACTTAAGTGTGTAGAAGTTTGAACTTGGATTCCGTGTATGGCTGAATGGTAGCTGAGATTCTTCTTGCTATGATTATATTGGTAGGAGATAGAGACAGGCGTTCTCTTTGTTAGAAAAAATGACTAAGTGGAAAACAAGATTTCCTGTCAAAACCACTGGCGTTTTTTTCCAGTGTGAGCACCCTAAATATTGACTGAACTCTATTGGTACTGAGGGTCCTTCTAGCCTTTGCAGACACAGGCCCTTAAATACTCTTATAATTTGCTAAATGTGAAAAAACTCATCTCTGCAACTTGTAGAATATTCAGCCATTTAGGGCTTTCATTTGTTTGTGTTTCCAACTATTGTGGAATAACTGAAGCATTATGTACTGTCATAAAATGAATGGATTTTCTGTAGGTTTCACTGTAAATAATGTGCATGTATTTTATGAAAAATTATTTTCCTGATTATTTTAAAATCTACATTAAAATTTAGTTTTTATATTTAACATAAATTGAATAGTGGAGTCCTCTCTTTGTGATTCTATCTTGTGAATTCATCAGTCTTATTTCAATAGGCATTTTTAATGGCACTTGGTCCTTCTACTCTTTCTATAGTTTATGTTAAGTGATAAGAATTAAAGAGACATGCCTGCTTTTTTTTCTATTGAAAAATGGCTTGGCATTCATTTAAATCAAATTTGTAAGCCATTGTTTTCAACCAGGGAAAACTTAGGGAGTTTTCAAAAACTTTTTTGAAAACTTAGGGAGTTTTCAAAAGCTGAAAGAAAGTGTGAGGTTATGAGGTTAAGAACCAATGCCATAGAGAAGCATTTCTGGTTGAGTGGTTTTAAGTATCTTGTTATAACAATTTTTTTTTTTTTTTTTAACTGGCTTATTTTGAAGCTGAACATGAATATTGAACACACTGATCTTGGATGACCTTGAATGTTAGACATTCAAGTTCAGAATTTTCATACCATGTGATTTTCTTCTCATGCCTCATCACCGAATCTGTGTACTTGCAAATGAGAAGAAAACCTATGTCTCTCCAGTTTTCAGCAGCATCTTTCAGTGATTGTTGAAAAGGCTTTTCAGCTGTCTTAGACATGTAGGCATGTGATTTCAGTTCAGGAAGAGGTGATTAGGTCATCTTCCTAGAACTGATGAAAAAGAAGTGAAATCTAACTATCAGATTTGCTCTTACTTTACACTCACAGAAGTAAAAAAATTTGTTAGATGTAGTTTAGGCCAAAAGTTTTAGAAGGTTGAGAGGTAGTAGATTAGCCCAATGAGAGTCTTAAGTGGAAATTGAAAGCTCAAGAGATGTCCAAAGTGACATTGATCATACCAAGTTGTATAAGGCTGGGGATTCATGAGGGCTTTAAATTGACATAAGCCTTCACAGCCAAGAGAAGAAAGAGTTTCCATCCCTGCTGACCCTTCCTGCTAGCTATCTTGGGATAGCAGAAGTGCTTATACTGCAGTTCAGTGAGGTGGGGTGATGAAGCATTGGTATTATTGCTGGCTTAGTTTTCTGTTCCTTGGTAGGAGATATGTGAAAGCAGGTAAAGTGGTTGGGTCCACTTTGGCTGAATGTGACATTGGATGAGGATGTGAATTTAAGTCACCTTGATGGGTTTATTAAACAAGATAAAGAACTGAGAAGTTGTATTTCACTGGAAAAGTGTGAGTTTAGTCTTGGAGGCAAAAAGACTGGCATGAAGATCATTAGTGACAGATTGGTAACAACTGCTTTCAAGGTTATAAACACATACTGGGCTTTTATTTTGATGCCAGCAATCTGTACTGTACACAAAGGGAAGGCAGTCCTGTTTTGTGATGGGAATTTCAAGTCAGTTTCCCCAAAAAGGTAGGAAGGGGAAAGTTTTCACTTCTGATACCAACCATCATTTTAACAAAAAGCTTCAGAGAAAGCAACTAGACATCATTCTCTGGTGACTGCTACTTGAGTTTGGGCACTACCAGAGCAGTCCTGTTTCCACTTTCACCTTTCCACTTTTACCAGCTGCAGAAGGAAAAACAGCAGTGACAACATGGAATCTGTACATAATTACATTCATCCTGTGGTACACCTGTACCAAGTTTTCTTTGCTGATCTTAGTTGACATCTTACATTATTTAACTGAGCACACACAGATAGAATCAATATAAGTCACGTCAGTCACACTGGTAGAAATCCTCATCAGTGGTGTTTTTGAGATGTTGTCTAGTCTGTGTGACTGAGTTTGTGCAAAGAGTAAGAAGCTGTAATTTAGGTTCATCTCCAAATAGAGAAGGATGGGTAGTGAATAGAGAAATTAGGGACAGAAATATGTTCTTTAAAATCCATGTAGAACTTGCATCTTCTGCAGTGCTTTAGGTGAGAGAAGAAAAGAGCTGACCTAACCAATTGGAAACTGACCTCTCCTGCTCCAGGTAGCTTAGTGCAAAAGAGGCAACAAGCACCAGAGCACTAGTGCAGTTCAGGAGAGGATATCCCTCAGCTCTCTAGCCCAGTATTATCACTGAGTAATAGATACAGAGATGATCACAGCAGGTTTGATTCGATGGCTTTCTCAGTGTATCAGTCCTGTTGATCACACATGTCCCAACCATTATTTTCTCTGTCAATAAAACATATTATTCTATTACATTGTATGCCTGTGTATATCACACTCAAAGTTTTCCTTCTGTCACTTTGTTTGATGTAGGAAGTTGCATGACATCCTATTTTTCAAAACTCCTTTCTGTCTGATACCATACAAAGAAATCAGGATGCACACGATAGTAGGTCTGTTAATATCAACAAAATCACTCTGCTGCTCTTGGTCATTTGCTTCCTCACCAGCGGTCACTGAGCTCAGAAAGCTGTGCTCTAACAGTGTCAGAAATCACTACAACTTCACTACTCACTGTTGTAGTGACTGACCTATGTCAGCAGTGTACAGATGAAGCTGGGTCTGACCCCTTACCAGGTTCCTGTTTTTCTGAAATGTCTCATAAAATGTTTGTGTGATTAAAAGGATTGCACTACCCTTTGTACTAGCTATTCCTTCTTTACATTCCCAGATGAATCAAACCTTCAGGGGGCTTTTATTTGGACTCGGTAACGAAATCTTGGTTACTGCTAGCAATGACTTGCCCTTTATATACTCATAGTACAATTAGTAACAGAGGGTAAGAAGCTGGTTCTTCCTTGCTTATATTTACAAAACGTATTTCTGGTCAGAACAAATTATGATTTTTTTTATGTGTTTTCCTGTCCATGGTGAATTTTAAAACATTGTAATCATCACTGAGGACTGGCCATTGCAGCTAAGTCCCCAGGTCAGAGAGGATGGACCCACAGATTTGTGAGCAGATTGTCAAAGCATAAATAGTACTGATGTTAACCTTTAAAAATTTGCTTTGTTCTCTTAGTGCCTCAAAGAGTATACTCAGGGTGGACATTTGAAATCTTTTCTTGCTGGCTTTTTCTTAACTTCTTGACAAAGGTCATCAAATCCTGTGGTAAAAAAAAATGTGGTCTTTTCCCTCTATTAAGAAGTATATGCACCTTATCTAATGAGATCATATACTCTCAACAAGTAATTGTGTTCCTCAAAAATCAAATGTGAGTTGCCGTACTGATGGCAACTTGTGAAAGTAGCAGCTTCTGGGGGTAAATTTTGTACAAGAGTAAAAAGTAATAATCAGTTCTCTAATGGAGCCATGACAGCAGACAGAAGGATGACAAGCCATATGCTACACTCTCTCAAGGGAAATAAATAGAACCTGCATTGTTTTGTTCAAACTGAATGAAGTAAAAAAATTCATAGGTTCTCCATTTTCCCTCTGCTGCCATTCATGACCTGCAACAATGAAAACAACTATGAGTGCAGGTGGTAGCTGAAAGCAGTTTTGTTTCAGCACCTGCCTGTGCATGCTTCCTGAATTTAATCTTTCAGGAACTTTATTTCTTAAAAAAATAATAGAATGAGAACATGACTGTATTTTGTTTTCGGGATTTCATGGGAGGTAAGATTTTCTTCTTGCATCTTGGTGGTTTAATCCATGCTCTCCATTTTGTTATTCATTCAAAAGGAAGTGGTTAAAACGCTCATGGAAAAAACTTTCACCACTCTTCTATAGCTGTCATCTGATGTGAAGAGCAGCCTATTGTGTCCTTTGCCGCAGACAGACATTTTCCACCAAAGCATGATGAAGCAGCCTTATCCTCATTACAGCTAATGTCTGTCTAAGGCTTTCTACATTAAGACTAGACTTCGAGGTTTCCTGATATGACTTTTATCTTTTGGGTGGGTGATGAGTCATGGGGCTACAGTTATGCTTCACCAGCTCCTAATGTTGAAAGGAATGAACATGTTTTCTTTAGGCAGACCCTAAATGGCTTTTTCTTGGCAAATACAATCCAGCCACATCTGATGATTACTTTTACTGAGTCTAAACATAATTATGTTGTAACCTGCACTTTGGCTTAGGAGGCAGGGATCACTGTTTATGAATCCTGCGATTACATGGCATTTACCACAGATATCCTATTGCTGCTTGTAAGTTACCATATGATTAAATGACCAACATTTATCATCAGTGTGAAGTGTGCATTATATCATATGTCTTCCATAACATAGAACAACATTGTAACTTAAGTCTTCCATTTTTTAGAAATTAATTTTTGGTCTAGTTTAGTCTAAAGACATTTTCTGTTTAGTTCTTATGCCTCTTCCTCCAATAGTCCTATTTTAGCTCATCGTGTGATGGTCAGAAAACCTACATAAAACATTTTCAATCTCAATCATTTAGAGTTTCTTTCCGATCATGTACCAATGCATAGTGAATTTATGAAACATGACCCAGTCTTTTGCAAATGTCTAAAAGACATGAACCATGTGTTTTCATGTGTACTTTTACTGAGGCACAGAAACATAAAACCCAGTTTGATGTTTCTGTTAGTACATGCTCCCTGGTGCTATGAGGCACCGCCTGGCAGGGCTAGTGCTGTTGTACAATAAAGTGCCCAGGCAATCCATCACAGCATGTGCAGCATTCCACTGATGACTACACTTGAACCAGTTAAAAATGTGTTAAAAACCAGCCATGAGAACAGCACTCTACATGCCACCCACGGCCTAGCCATGGCCTATTTCCTCACTCTAACTATATGGAAAAGACAAAAAAGATGGGTTATCACAGGTTTGAGGTCTTCAGATGGAAGGATCAATTCCCTTGTGCTCCTCAACTTCTGCCTGCACAACTCCAAAACAGGTTTCTTAAAGGGACACCCACATTTTAAAAATGTCTTGAAGTAGTACCAAAGAGCTTTCCTTTTTTTTTATGTCCATAAGAGAAGTAATTTCACTCTTCCCTTTAGAGTGTTTATTCACACACACAAACACTATTTTAAAATAGAAACCATAAAGGTGTCACTTTTACTTCAGTCTTTTTGTTCAAAGTTGAAGCTAGTATACTTTCCATGACAGAAATTTGTAATCATTTCGTTCAAACTAGTACTGATTTTTTTTTTTTTTTGGTCATTTATTCTTTTTGGTCAGATTATTAAAACGTTGGACTTGGAACCATGATACAGCACCGGTTCTGTTCTAATAGGAAGATAAGGGCAAGCTTTTTCTTTAATTAAAATAATTAATTTGAAAAGACAGCAGTGTAATTAGCCAGTTTGACAGTGCAGATTTTCCTGACATCATTATGGGACTTTTGTTAAGTTTCTTGCTTAGAGAGAAAGTTTCATCTTTTTGGATCTGGGTGAATATCTTCCTGTATTAACTGCACTGAGAAAGACGTTTTGGCCTTCCCATTCCCATTATGTATTACAAAGTTGTGTATGACCAGGATGGTAAAGACCATGAAGGTCTTTAGTATTGAAATTTTATAAAAACTGAAAGATCATAGAGAAACACTTGATATAGGCAATATTTGTCTTTATGGAAGGGAAATTGGTCCATTTCCCCACCTGTTTGCAGAAGGTTTTTTTGTGTGCTTTAAATTACAGATCAATACAGTGCTTTCATGTAATGTAATTTGCATTAATGTAAACTAATGTAGCAAAAGAGAGGAAACCCAAGGGAATTACTGATGATACCAAAGATAATGTGATTTAATTCCCGGATTCTAAACACTGAGACTAATATATTCTAGATTTTCCCCAATTAGATTTTTGCCTTTTCTCTGTTTAGTTCTGCTCATGTCTCTCTAAGCCAGATGTTTTCATAGATTAGCTCCACAACTGAAGAGCGTAGCCCAAAATGATTGTGAGGTAACAAGTGGACAAAGGAGGCAAAGAATGGACAAGACCAAAATTGTCTCAGCTTCAGGATACAGTGTGTCTGTTACAAATCTGGCTGGGTATTGTTGTCCCTGCTTGTTGTGTGTTCCTCACCACCTGCACCACCTGCAGCCTGCCACCTTTGCTGCCTACACAACATTTGTCCACTGCACCAAGAGATAGACAGGCAAACTGATCTTGATCAAAAAGGTTTGGTTTGGGGTTTATTTACTTTTGATCCAGGGTAGAGGTTCCTCATTCAAAGCATTGCCTGCTATTAATTGCACTAAGATAAGAAATGAATTGGTGGTGAAATTTGATGAGTCATGTATCTAGTCCTGGGCATCAGGCCAAAATGACAGAAAGGGGCAGAGCTACCTGCTTTTCCTTTACAGTGGCTGCATTAGAGTCTTCTTGGGATGCAGAGTTGAACTAGAGAACAGGTTAATATGCTTATATTCACACAACCTTTAACTGAGTAACACATATGAAGAAGAACCTCTTTTGAAACACGCAAACATAGCTTGCCTCCCCTGAAGCCCAAGTTGCACATGGACATTTACCAGCTGCTATCTCACTGTTTTGAGCTGTACATTCACTGCTGAATAGTTCTGGTTGAGGCAAACCCATGCTGCCTCACCTCTCTGAACTCTGTCCAGCACAAACATATGTGGTGGGAGAACAAGGCATCAGACAGCACGTAGTTGTGGCAGGATGTTGACAGTAGAGCAACACAGAGCTAAAATCCCTTCTGAAAAGTTCCTGATAGAATAAAAACCATCTTCATTACATGCTATTTCAGTGTTATTTTTTTATGTATGTATGTGAAATGTAATTTAATGGTGTCTGAAACTTCTCTAATGTTTCATGTTAGCCTCTGCAGTCTTCCCTGACATGCTGTGTGCTGGTTTTTTATGTGAATGTAGCTTAAGTAGTTTGTGAAGGATTAATACAAGCATGCAATAGCATTATACAATGAGTGTGGAAGTAGACTCTACATAAAACCCCCAAAGTTGTATTTCAAATAACATTGATTTGTTGCAGTAGAAACCCAGACATCCACCAAACTGTCTTTCAGTTATGAATAAATTTTAAGCAGGCTTTTTAAATTTTGAAAAATTTTTTTTTGTCTTCTGCAACCTTGTTGCTTCAAACTTCTATAGAATGAATGACAACCCAGTTTGATGGCATTGAGCATTTTTCTAACTCTATTTTTCTTTTCATTACTGAATTTTTTGAAACATTGGAGAATAATGACTTCATCATGACCAGAAAGTCTTTCATTTTTTTTAATTCCTGTGTATCATATGATTCAAATTGCCTGTGATTTATCAGGTAACAAATAACTTTAAAAGTTAGATGGAAGAAAGAGGAGAATAAGCAGAGCAAGCATAAAAGCTTATGACAGTTATTTTTATTAGACTCTGTGGCAATATAGAAGGAGAGAGACAGCAGCAAAAGAAAAAAATCTGTATTGATATTACAACAGTTTGATTCAAACATGAAACCCATTATATTAAATGTCTTCAAACATTAAAAGACCATCCAAAAACCATCCAGTACCATCCAAACTTTTTTATTGATGACAAGAGCTGTTCAGGCATGAAGATGTTTTATCCAACCAGTAAATAGCAGAAATAGACTGCAAAATAATAGAAACAGACTGCAAAATGCTAGAAACAGACTGCAAAATTAGATTTCCCTCTAACAGCTCTATTCAAGCCTCTTCCAAGGATTCAGCAGCGCCAAAGATACTACAATGACACAGCTGCTATGATATTTGTCCCAACTGAGATAATCCTCCTATCAACCTCTTTTGTCTGGTTCCAGCCTGTCTAGGAACTGTGTTGGTCTTTGCCTGAAGCTGAGAGGCCCTTGGGAGCTATCACATGGTGGTGTCTCACCGAGTAGATAACATATTTCATGCCTCTGTCCAAGAATTTTCTCTAAGGAAGTACGTGAATGATCAGAGAGGAACAGATACAAGTCATTAGATTCTACATAACATTTGGGTTTCTTTCTCCTGAAGTTTAGAGCATTGCAATTTAGAGTCATTAAAAGTATGTGAACAGACACTTCAGTTACAATTATATTTGCAAGTTCTTTGCTGTCCATCATTGTCCTTACTTAAAAGTCCTCTTGCTCCCATGTTCTACCTAGTGGTATCTAACAGTCTCCTGACAAGGCATGTCTTGTGGCATGTCAAAAGAAAAACATCTACTGGAAGAGTTTCACGATATGTTATCCCCTAAATTCCTTCATTGAGCTGAATAGGATATTAATCAGAATGGATTATATTCCACGGGATCACGTACTTTTCACAAAGAGGGTGAATAGCAGAGAAACTAGAGCAAGCTGGAAAACTTACTGACATTTACTCAATGTCATACATTGCACGTTCTCAAATTTTCCAGATAATGCTTGCTTTAAGTATTAACAAAGCAGCAGGAAAAATAATGGTGAAAAACTAATTTTCTGGCCTTTAAATATCTACATAAGATAACACAGAAGTACAGAGAAGAGTAAGAGAATTGTGGGTAGCTTTTCTTTTTACCCTCATGCACAGATTCACAGGAAGACCTTGTAAGGTTATGCAATTAAGAAACACTGTTATGCCCATGCCTTCTGGGGTTTAGCTTTCAGATAGCCCACTTTTCAGGCCAAAAGAAGAAATGTGTTAGACATTCAATCTAGTCAAGCAAAAACAAAGCAAAAAAATATGTATAATCTCTCTTTAATTCATTTTTCCCAGAAGGCTGGGAAAAATCATAAAATAGCATGAGAGATTGGTTCATTTTACACTGTCTTGAAAGCTCATTAAGGTATTTAACTTTCATGGATTGTCTGAGGGATCTGGAGTTACTGTTATCCTTTTGTTTAATTACACTGTAATCTTCAGTCAATTACAGTGATGATAACAGTCTTCTACAGACATAACAATAAATTAGCCATCTGGGGATAAATGACATTACTTAAAGCTTACTTCACTGAAATATCAAAGAAAAATTAAAGTGGCTATATAGGACAAGGCGTGAAAGTAAATTGCATTATCTGTTTCTAGAATTCAGCATTGCAATGTATTTTAGGGGCTTAATAGCATAACATATTCTTGAATTTGCTTAATAAAGAAATAGTTGGTGGAGAAATATCAGGAAAAGCACAGGCAAAGCACATTTCAGCATAGTTGAAAACAGTGCAGTGTTTTGGGCTATCCTTTATAAGCCTATGCAACACTTTTCAGCTTCACCAAAAAAATACATGAGCAACACTACTCCTGATATTTTATTTCCCCATATCTTGCCATCTTTCCATTGAATGTAAATGTCTCTTGTGTAGTTTATTTCCAGAAACAAGAATAGA
Organism: Corvus cornix cornix; assembly: GCF_000738735.6. Classification (NCBI taxonomy): domain Eukaryota; kingdom Metazoa; phylum Chordata; class Aves; order Passeriformes; family Corvidae; genus Corvus; species Corvus cornix. The sequence continues at coordinate 19,177,899 of NC_046333.1, read as the reverse complement.
TTCATCAGGTTTTTACTGTTACTGCTGAAGAGAAGAAAAAGAATGTAAGATAAAAATGTGGTATGTCAGAAGCAGTGAGATGTAAAACAAGAAACATCCTGAAAATAAAATGCTAGTCAAAATTCTCAGCACCATTAATCAAAACAATTACCAAAAAATCCTATATCACCCTAGACTTTCAACCAAAGAGAAAACTTGCCACTCTGGATCAATCAATTATAAATTTTATGTGCTCTTTATGAAAGCAATGACGTGGCTATTTGAAGGTATAATTTCACATCAACTTATTTCACTGATGTTATTTAGCACCAGCAGACACAATGGTTCTTTTTCTCTCTTATTTTCTTTTTGCCAGAACATTTTTTCCTTTCTGGAAGACAAAAGGTATTATACAGTGTAAGTAACCTGACCTGGGCAAGAGCTAACAATTACTGAGAGTAAGACTGGTATGTTAAGTGCTGTTTCAGCTGCAACTTTCCACCTATCTTCTACTATAAAATTACTAAACTAAAAATAAGTAAATTTTAAAAACTCTTAACAAGATACAAGAAATTCCAATGATTCAGGTAAATAATGTTATTTTTGCATACTAGGTAAAATATGGCATAAGTAATATATAAAACGATCAAAATATTAGGTTAAGTTTTAGGTTGTATTAGAGGTTGTGGTAATGTTTAGGTAGTTGGGTGACTGCCTCTATAGAAGCAGGTGAGGGGCTGGACAGAGACAGGTCCACTGCAGGGGACACGTCCACTGCAGGGGACAGCTGAGCCTGTGAATCACCCTGGTGGCACCTCTAGGCGAACTTATTTAAGAAAGGGTAAAAAATGTTGCACCTCAATGTCAGGAGTGAGGCAAAAAGCATGAGAAAAAACACTGTGAATGCCAAGGAGAGAAAAGAGGGACGAGGTTGTCCAGGCACCAAAGCATCTGTGGAGGAGACCAGGCTGGAGCAGGTATTTCTTCGCAGGCCGTGGAAGAGCCACACTGAAGCAGACACCCACGTTGCAGCCTCTGGAGGACCCCGCACTGGAGAGGTGGAAATGTCCTGGAGGAACCACGGCCTGTGGAGGATTCTCACTGGGGCAGGTTTATCCTAAAGGACTGCAGCCCATGGGAAAGATCTGCAGTGGAATAGGAAAAAAATGAGAGGAGAAAGGAGTGACACAGATGAAGTGTTATGAACTGACCACAAGTCACATTCCCCATCCACTGCTCAGTGGGGAAGAGGAGGTAGAGAAGTTGGGAATAAAGGAGTGACACTAACTAACTAAGCCTGGGGTAAAGGGAGGGGTGGAGGGAAGGTGTTTTAATCTGTCTTTCTTTCCCTCTATGCAAACCTATTTTATCTGGCAGTGAATTAAATTAACTTTCCCCAAGTCAATTCTTTCTTGCCCGTGACAGCAACTGGCAAGTGTTTTCTCTGTTTATGTCTGGACACACACATTTTTTCAATTTATTTAGTCCCCTTATCCTGTTGAGGAAGGGCTCTGAGAGAGCAGCTGGGTGGACATGGGGCAGATGGCAAAAGTCAAGCCACCACAGAGAGAGACAAGGATTTATCTTACAAGTTAGTTATCAGCTATCTTATAAGATGGTTATCCACCTAGATCTTTCTTTTTTTGTTGTTGTTGTTGTCTACATATCCCATATCCTACCCTCTCTTTAGACACACAATAGCAATTTCAAAGGACTCATTGCCTGTGCTGCCTTGAAACTATATTTTGTTATTCTGTTGGCAAACTGTCAAAAAACTTTCCAAGTGATACTGAGTTTGTGCACAGTTAGGAATATAAAAAAGCAAGTCACAGAAATCTCATGTGCAGAGTGTTGTAACCTTGTACATTAAATTTTCTTTGTAAACTTAATATGTTAGCGTGCAACAGATAAGAAGCATATTTTGGAATGGGTAAATTCAGACATAAAATGCGTTTTTAAATCAAGTCAGGGTCCTACATCAAGTGGGACTGTACTTTCATGCTTAAGTGGTTATATTTTTTTTTTTCCATTTGTGTGAGTGTAAATTTGTACACTGAGAACTAGAAGTATACTCTTCTTGATTTACAAGTGGTTTTAGTATTAGTTCAGCCTTAGTTTTAGTTAAATTTATATGTACATATTAAACTTACAAAATGCTGAGCACTTTTCCCCTTTTGTCTTCATTCCAGTATTTAGGAGCATATTATTCTTCTAGGTATAGCCTGTGGAGAGTTTTGGAAAAGAGCTCTACCAATGCCTCCCACAAAGGAGAGATTAAGTGGTTCAGGAAATTGCAGGTCTGAAAAATTCTTCCTTGACTAAATGAATCAACCATGAGCATTTAGCATTGTCAGAAAATTAGGTCGCAGATAACATAAGCCAATTTTCTGCAGAGTTCCATTCCAGAATAAGTTAATTTTACATTTGCTACTCTTTTTAATTCATAGTTGCAATGATAAAATGTCCATGGTCAACGGTGGCTTCATCTTTTGAATCTCTGGGATGATTTGAAATGACTTTGTGTTTCTTTTCAAGTTGTTCCAATGCATGACTGGAGTTCTCATTAGAATGATCTTCATGCAAGGCCTGCCTGCTTCCCAGCTATCATCCACCTCCTGCTTTCCATTTTTGTTTATAGTAGAGCTGCATCCGGCAAACACTTCGAAATACGCTTTGTGGTTACTAATTACTTGGGCTGATTTACTTAGTTATGTGTTTCAGCACAATTAAGTCCTTTCTTTTCCTATTGTATCTGCCTCATTATTAGTTACAAGGGTGACATTTATACTGTAAATGGGACAAAAGCATGAAAGGGAAACTGTGTAAATGTAGGATCATTGTGCAAGGGATGAATAAGTAGTGAACTGTTAAGGCTAATTATAATATATGAATATAGATTCAAAGGTTTTTTTTGTATTATCTTCAAAATATTTTTGAGGAATGGTTTCAAAGGTATAGACCTACCCACAACTGTGTTAAAAGATGTGTGGACATGTCCACAGGGATAATAAGCAACACATAATATGAAATACACTTCTGTGAAATCATACATATTAAAAATGTCTAAATAAGCATACGGGATTATTTATCAAGGGAATGACATTAGCAGCAAACAGTAATAAGCAGGAAATAGTAAAAATGCCTTTCAGGGACTATACTTTAACAAGGTAGTTGGCTATCCCAAAATAAGTAATAGAATAAAATTAGCCAGACTTGTGTATTCTGAAAACTTACATTTATAAATGACTTGTAAATATGTGTGGGCAGATTCTCTTTTTAAACTGGTGTTTCTCTCTCCCTATAAATTACCAAAAGAGAGAAGTGGTCTTTAGATATTCAATTGGAGGAAGCTGCCTCCCAATCTTCCCCTCTGCCCCCTACAGAAAAAAAAAAAGTTTTTGTTTAATCCTAAGAATTAATTTAGTACTTAGGGAGTGCCCAGATATTAACATACTGTATCTTTTGAATACATAGATATGTTTTAAATGAAGAAAAAACGGCTCAGTTCCTAGGTCACCCCTTTGGCAGATGCCAAATCTTTGCAAGTGAATCTTGTTTTATTTTCCCCACACTTGACTTTTTCTTAGGTCTCCTATCACCACCACATGAGTTGACTTCACAGAACTATAAGCAGTCATGCAGGAGAATTACTCCAGAGAATCACTTTGTTTATCTGTTTGTTTATAGCATCTTATGACTTCTAGAACTAGTTCCATGAGCTGTTGTCAAGCATTTAACTACATATTTCAGAAGAGTACAGGAGTAGAAGGATGCCTAAAGCACTCCAGAAACTTATTTTTTCATGCACTCAGAGGTTTCCTATATAATATCAAAGAAATCTGTTAATGAACCCTCTCATCTCACAGTAGTTAGGATGGAGATATTGTTAAGAAAGTGAGGTTGCACACTAATAGTTTTTAATGCTATACATTAACAGCAGTTTTGATCAGGTTCTTATTTGGTTTTGGAACTTCACAATCATGTTTTAGAGTTAGATTTATAGGCTCCTTCATCACTGTTGTATTGCCATGATACTAAATGTAAGAAGAAAGGATCTCTTGGGCTTGGCAATGAAAGGTGTTGCAGAGGGAGACTCTCAATACGATTGAAGATGGAAAAAGAAACATAAACCAGCATAAATAGTGTTTAAAATAATGCTATAATTTGCCAGTAAAGAATTATATTTCTTTGATATGTCTTTCTAATAACATTTTTCATGTTAGAAAATTTTCAACTCTAATATTATTCTGGTTGTTGAGATGTTTGCTGTTGGAATATACGTCACTGAATCAATAGAAGTAGAAAAAGCTAAAACATCATCAGGTACCATCTGGTAAACACTTTAGGAGGAGAGGTAATATGCAAACCTCAGTTTTAAAGATCTGACTGTAGCTCAAATTAACTTAAAGGCAAGGGGTAACAAAAAGACTCATTCTAGGGCAATGGGAGTTTTTAAGTCAGGCTTTGGTCTGGGGCACTTAAAGTAATTAGTTCCATTAGCCAGTTGGAGTTGGCAAACCTAAACAACACAGGTTTATTTGTAGACCATTTATTGTTTAAAATAGAAGAAGGTTCTTGCCATTAAAATACACTGATTTTTGCTTTGAAGAAAACTGCAGGATTACTGTATTCACCATAGATGATTGGTCTTCTTCCAAAGGAAGGACTCCAATTCCAAACAGTAAGAGGTTTTGGATGAGCACTTCAGATGAAAGAAGCCTACTGTTGTTCTGAGGACTACTGTCAATTCAGGGATGAATAGGGCAGACTAGTGAGACCTGACACAGCAGAGAATGTAGTAGAAGTGTCACTTGCCTTATAATCCTGAAAAAGTCTTATCTGTTCCACTCTTCATCTGACTTTTTTTCTTTAAAGGTTGTCACCTCCTGTCTGAAATAGTCCCTTACTCTGTGTCTCTAGAAATATGAAAAAGGGTTAGACTAACTTTTAAAGAGGTCACAAAGAGCATGAGCAAAACAAACTGCAGATTTTTGGAAAGGATGGAAGAAAGCACTATGGAATATGCCTGGTGGTAAATGGCTTATTTTCATAGTGCCACAGACTTGCATTTTGCCCTTAACTGGAGTTATTCTTCCTTGAGTTTTCACTGTTTTTATTTCTATACAAAACCTTCTTGAACTATTTGTTCCATTATTCATTTTGGATCTTGTTTTTTTGGCAGCCATCACAGACGTTTTTCTGAAATTTTAGCTCTTATATAATTCACTGTAAAATTTGTGGTGGGATTAATTTCTCTCAGATGACCCTTTAATGATCTGGCAATGCCTAACTCAACCTGCCATTCTATTAAATCTTTTCAGAATTTACTGAAATGGTCTCATTTTTTTTTTTATTGTAGGTTTCATATATACTGGAGAAGTTGTGCATCGAATGCTAACAGCTACTCAATATATTGCACCCTTAATGGCAAATTTTGACCCCAGTGTGTCAAGAAATTCAACAGTCAGATACTTTGATAATGGTATGTAGCAGTCCTTGATAAATAAATGTGTCTGTATCCCTTGGCTCTTATTATTTTCCTAAATAACTATTTTTGAAGGAAACAGTGAGGATTTTTAAAAAATTTTTTGTTCTTTTTTTTTTTCTTATTTTAGAGGCTGTATAAAGCATGTGACGACATCTATAAGTAATTATTAATTTTGAACACAGTAAAGAGTGATGAATGCCTTTTCTTTATCGAGCAGATGTCTTCTGGATGTTGAAGTACATAAAGTCAAGCTAGTAGTGCATTTTATCAGTTTTAAAAGGAAAAATCTGTCCTACATAACAGGGTAAATTCTGTTACTTCAAAATATATATAGTGAATACCATCTGCCCACTACCTAAAATGAAAACAGCATTTGTGGAATGCAATAGCAAGAATACATAGAAGCAGGGCAGGGATAAGGTTAATAAACCTGTCAATGACTAAGTGTTCATGGAGTCCCAGAATTGGAATCCAATACACTCATCTACACCAAGAGTTCTCAACAGTTCCTTGTAAAAAAGATTGAAAGAGGAAAAGGCAAGCTGCAGTGTTGTACTTGAAACTCTCTGAGAAGTTTCAAAGCCCTTGAATGTGTGGATATTTTTCTCTTGAAGTCAGTTATAATCAATATTTTAGAAACATAGCCTGTGTGGTTAAAAGGCATCTGGTGTCTTACCTCAGGCCTTTAGTGATCAACTATACTGGCAGTTAAAACTTAGAAAGTTTAGTATCATGACTTAATATCATGAGATCCATGACTCCTAAATCATCTTGGGTACACCTGTGCCATTTTACGTATGTTTATTTATAGTGAATTTAAGAAAAAATTTCCAGCATGTTCAAAAACATTTCATATTTCCAATATTATTTTTTATTCTTTAGGTCAGTTATCAAAATGTATTGTAGCTTTTATACCTAGTCATAACCTTTCCTTACAATCTAGTCATTGCAACACTTGTTTGTTAAAAATCCAGTAAAATACTTACATGAGAAAATCCTACTCCTTGCATGAAGAATTTTGAAACAGAAAAAGGTATAATTTTCTCTTTTTAAATTATTTAACATTATGGCCAGAGATTTTTCATCTTTATTTGAAGAATCTGAGGATTCTGGAGAAGATGTTGCTAATTCTCATTATAGTCCTGACTTGCAACCTTCCCACCAGATGTATCAGGCTGTATGACATGGCTTTCATGACAAGGTTGAACAGTACTTTGAGATTTTTGAGACCTTTTCATGTGTAATACATCATCTTTTGAGCTCCATGGGCTTTAGGACAAAGAATTTTCTATCTTAACACAAGTAAAAAGGAACTGAGCAGATTGTATCTTCAGCACCTTATTTCTTACTCATCTGTGCTTTGTCCCCATGAGTAAGTGCTCTGCCATAAAGCAGCATCTGTAGTGGGCAAGCACAGAGTGTGGGGATCCATCAAAGTCTTACTGATGGAGTTCACTGCAAGGAGCTTAGGTACACACAAATCTACATAAAAGCCCCTGGGATGAGACAACAGTTTGGGTGGCAGCTGATTTCCATTTTAGCTTGGGGTTCTGAGGTGCACATAGATCTGAAGTAATCAGTGACTAACTAGAAGAAATTCTGGCTAATCTTGCTCTAATAATTTTAGAAGCTAATTTACACTTAAAATAAAATTTAATACAATCAAATAAATATTCAGAAAGTCGTTAATGAATGTGTTCACAAAGGAAAAAATGCACTATTTGTGCACTGTGTGCACAATTAATGAGTATCTACTGTATGGAAAGACAAAAGGGACAATGTGTTGGACTTGGTGCACTGTGGACCCAAAATTTGCATGCTCATAGTTTCATGACAACCACTGTCAAGATGTGTTCATGACAGTTACAGCACAGATCTGTAACAAAGGATTTTTCAAGGATCTATCAAAAATATATTGAGCTGAATATGTACTGTATCATGAACATTCTAGGAAGAAAGGGAATTAAAGTGTGAATCAAAGCACATAACTCCTATTACTGCAAAAAAAGAGAAGGTTTTGAGGAAGGCATATAAAGATGAAAATGTTATTCTCAGTAAACACAGTTTCAGTGATAAGTGTCTCAACATCTGTAAAACATGCTCACAGGGTGTGCAAGTTGCTTGAGGAATATTTTTAGTGTGGTAAGTAGATATTCAGCCAGTGAACTGCCATGAATATTAACAAGGCTCTTTCAACTAAATCTCTGCATACCAGACTCATTATTTACCCCATCTATGAATTCTTAGTGAGTTTGATTTAAACTACATTTATTTATTGCCAACACCTAATATTTTTCAATTTGCAGAACATCAGCAAGGGCTTGCACCATTCATTAAAAAAAAATAATAAAGCTATTTAATTAATGCATAGTTAATGGAAGAATCTTAATTATTGAAATAATAACTTTTAGTGAGCAGGGAATGCTATTAGCACTTCACATTTCAAAGTCATCAGGATTTATGTATATCGTGTAAAGAAAACCACTGCATAGAAGTGGTAATGGCAGCACACCCCAACTGGTGATCCTACCTTTAGTGGTTGTTGATTTCTTGTGCAATTTCAAACAAGTTACTTGACCACTCTTGCTTTAGCAGTAGTTGAGGTGCTTGCGTGGCACTGTGGTGTCTACATTGAAGAGGATTTCAATTGCAACTTGTGTTTGTAATATCTTTGGCATTTCAAGGCGCGGAACTGAAAGTTGCTAAAAAGAGACAAATCACTATTCTTGTTTCAAGTAACTGCAGTTAAGTACTTTTCCTACAGTCAGTTAATATATTTCTCACATTTTTTTCTTCCTTTTGCCTCTTTACCCCCACTCTGGGGTTCACAGGCACAGCGCTAGTTGTCCAGTGGGACCATGTACATCTGCAGGATAATTACAACCTGGGGAGTTTCACTTTTCAGGCCACCCTTCTCAATGATGGGCGTATCATTTTCGGCTACAAAGAAGTAAGTTGGGTCTGAGAATTGTCATTTAAGTGGACAAATTACTTTATACATGTCAGGAATTTCCCTACATTTTTGGAGGGGATTTGAAAAATCAATTATATAAGATCATTTCATTATACTGCTTAAAAGATCACTATTTTGATGAAAATTATATTCTATTGTAAAAGTGATGTTCATACAATGGATTTTAAAACCATCAACATGACACAAATGTGCTAATTCTGGATTTCAGCTGAACATTTTTTGGGTGGTTGTGAGTTTTAGGTATTTAGTAAACTCCTGGTTTTTTAGTAAACTTCCCTTGGGTTTTGAAAGATAGGATCTAATTTTTTCACTTAGTTTATCCAATTTTGACCTATTTCAAAATAGTCTAGAATCAATGGCTATTGTTAAAAGGTCACCTTTTTCCTGCAGCTGTCATTTTTTGGCACTCACATATTTCAAAGTTCATGTATCTGAAACAAGAAATAACTGGTTTGTATTGCTAGCTCTGAGGTTTCCCATCTGTTTGGTGATAAAAGTGCTTAGATTGAGGCCATTTGGTTTGCCTTCATAGCACCTATATGTTGTCTTGAATGGGCTCTTGTGCATTCTGCAAGTATTTCAGAATTCCAGTTGTTGCTTTGACTGATTTTTTTTTTTTTTTTCTAGAGTTGCTCAAGCTCTGGAAGCTATAGCCTAGTTGAATTTCAGTGCTTTTGCCAAGAAAGGTTGGAGCAGGTGATCCTTGAGGTCCCCTTTCTGGTACTCTATGATTCTGTGATTCATGCAAATCAGAATCAGAAAGTAGAAAAATCTCTAGGGACAAAATAATTTCTTCTTTTTTGTTTGATTTTTTGTTGTTGTTGTTTGGTTTGGGTTTTTTGTTCTGTTTTGTTTTGTTTTGTTATTTTAATCTGTTTGGCATGCAAACTGTGACTTTCTCTTCAAGATGCAGGTCTCAGTTATCCTCTTTATGGTAAGAAACTGTAATCAGAGATACAACCAATTGTCCAGACTTGGAGAAATCTCTTTTCTCTTCTCTCTCTGCTATAAAACACTTGTGAGCCTTCAGGCACATTTTTCATGTCTGTGTTTTGCACCTTTAATGAAGCAGAAATAATAACATTCCTCTGCCCTTCACTAGAAAGCTAGACAAGGATCTGAGTTTTTCTACTAGCAGCAGTCATACCTTCACTTAAGACAGATGCCTTTGTAGCTTGGAAAAAGTACTTCTGCAAGATGTTCTTACTGGATGAGTATTGTAGAAACAAGAAACTTCTGGTATGCCCACATACATGACTTTCTTTGTCTTATGAAAGACACTCTGATGCAAGGCCTGCTTAGGGTTTTTTTCTGAATGTTAGGTACAGGCTACAGTCTTCATCTATGAAAATGCAGTTTATTTGCATTTTGAATCTGATTTCATGTAAGCTTTACTCTGCTTAGTACAATGGAGCTCCATTATACTTGATCAAAGGAGTGAGCACTAAAAGCTTTGGTTATCTCCTGTTCTTGAAACCTTTTTAAAGAAAAGCAAAAGCTTCTAAAGACTGCAGAAAATTTCCTGCCTTCAAGACCTAGAGAGGTGCAGAGGGACACTAGTTTTAAGATAAATTTGTCAAGAATTGTGTATGTATTCTGACATTAAAATGGTGACATTTTCAGGAGACTTCTATTCCTGGTTATGAGATGCACTGCTCTCCTGTTACTGTCCAGCCCTGTGCAAAATGGATCTAATAAGGGTGATGGAAGTTGCTGCTCTAAATTGAAAGTATCTTGTGTACATTTTTCACAAAAGCAAATGATGATGCAGAGTGTCAGGTAGTGGAAAACATTATTCATGTAGGAAGACAGGAGTAAATGGGCCGCTCCTTTACCACAAGTCGTTCCTAGAATTGCAGGCAAGTATGACATCTAATCCATGGATAGACAATTTCTGAGCTACAGTGCACAGGCTGCTTGCTCTCATTACACTACTGGAAGCTTCCTCCAAAACCACATTGCTTTTGTGGGTAGGAGTTATTAATGTTCTCTTCATTAATCTTGAGACAGAAAACTGTAATTTGCGAATGGAATAATGTGCTTTTTTGCTACTGCTGAATCTTTGAACTCATCCCCTTTCATGAGTTATTCCTGTACTGAATGGAATTACCAAACATTAGTGCTATTGCACATAACTAAGGAAAGAGACTTTTTAAAGTGGTAATAGTAATGTACTAATGATCTGTAAATCTTTTGACAAAAGATGTTTCTAAATATTTTGGAAAGTTACAACTAGAATATTCCATCAGAATTACTTGAGGAGTGGATTTTGAGGCTGAGATTTCCCAACAACTACACTCCTTATTTGCAGCCTTTACTCTATTACCTCTACCTCAGCCTTTCACCTAAATGAGGAAAAATAAATAAAATTTCCAATCACTGATCAGACACAAGTTGTCTGAAAAGGAAAAACATGACACTTATCATTTTAAACTTGGTCCTAGTGCTTATAAGTCTGGCTAGGAATTTATTTACTTTCCAGGGCTGAATCCTTTGCTTTCTGAGGAAGTCCTTCCTTCTGAAGCCATTTCTCTTGGCGCTGAGTCATGTTGTCAGGTGCCCCATTAACTCCAGTAAGATTACTTGTGTAAGTGCTCACTAGCGTGACTAAAAGTTGTACAAGATTTCTACTGTCTTTTTGGTGCCATTTTATTTTAGCATCACAGTTCATCAAAAATAACAGTGATGTATGGCAAATCTGAGAGGTCTTCATGGCATTGTCATTGAAAGTCTCCAAGCTGAAGCACCATGTAAGAAATACAGCAAACAGGTTGCCAGTAGCTTCATAAAGCATCCCACAGGGCCTCAGTATTAGTGACACCAGGCATTTATCTAGAAGAGTCTACCTGTAAAATAACTGTGATTAGAAATTTAAAGCAGATACAACTAGGGACTTTTATGTCTAATGCACTTTAGGTAAAGGTAAATTTTAATTTTATTTCTTATTTATTCAAGCAATTTGAGAGTCTCTTTTTCACATCCTTCCTGCTCCCACATCCGGTTTGCTACCTCATAAACCTGGCATTGACCACCAAGACAGGATCCCAGTGGAGGTTTGCTGAATACCAAAGGAGTTGCTCTGCCCAGTTTTCTGCATTCTGTTGTTTTCCCCAATAGGAAGTAAAATGAAATTTGCAATTTTTATCCAAAATTGAAAAAATAAAAAAAAATAGAAAAGGAGCTGAACCATCAGAAAAGAGAAATATGGCAACATCAGAATATCTTTCAGAAGAGTTAATTGTTAGGAGAAGGAGCTGTACAGTCAAATTTTCAAAATGTGAAAACAATTTGAAATATAACAAGGTCCTATAACAAGTAAAATATTTATTTCTTTAGCAATTTACTTTGCTTACAGTGCATCCATTTTAAATATTACTTTGCTTATACCAACTCTTAGTATTCTGGCAAATGGTCGATATGTAAAGAAACATCAGCTGGCATGATGATTTTACTGGTGTGATGCCTTAGGTTTTAACTTTTATATTTTTCAAATTCTGTACTGCTTGGTGTATAACTCTGAAGTTTCTTGTAGCCTGTTAACTTCTGCTCTCTCCTGCTAGGTAGACATAACAAAGCCTCTCCGGGCCTGCTTTCCAAGGACACCCAGACCGTCCTAAGCCCAAAAAGTATAAACCAAAGAGCCTCTAAGGGGGGCAAGTGGAGGGGAAATTACATTATTAAACTGAAGCTTTAATTGGAGAATTAACCCTGATATGCAAATGAACCAAGCCTATAAAAGTGTGAAGAACTCGTGCCCTGTCGTCCATCTTGGGGTCCATCTTGGCAGTAGCCCCTGGCTCTCCAGGGGGTACCTTTGAAGGCCTTTCAAATAAATACCTGCCTTATTCCCTTACTCCTGTCTGGTGTCTGTGTCTAGGAGGCCTTTAAAGGCATCAGGTGTACCTCTACTGCATACAAAATGCATTACAGTGCAAACTAGCCAGCAGAACATAGGAGTATAGAAGAATTTTGGCAAAGGCATATTTTTTATGTATTAGTAGTGAATTTATTATGTTCTAAATGTCACTGAAGTTCAATTCTCAAGCGTTTCACTTGTTATTAAAGAAAATAACTATTCTACATAGTCTTTTCCCATTAATGCTTAGAGCTAATGTTCCTTTGTGTAATATTTGGTTTCCCTTTTCGTCCATGATTAATACAGAACAAATTAGGCAAAGTTACCCTAGGCCTTGTTAATTATTTAGGATACTTTTCTTAATTTCATTGGCAAAGGCTTTCTTTGTTCATTTAAACAGTTATGGCTCTCTATTTATGTAGTCATCCAGAAACCATTATTAAAGTTAAAATATTTGCTCAAAATTGCCCAATATGGGGATTTGGAGAATAATTCTAAAAGAGGCTTGTAGTAGAATGAATTTCGATTCTAAAAAGGAGACAGAATTGAATGAAAATTATTAAATGCCAGCAGTTAAATAAAATTGATGCTCTTGCTAGGCATGACGGCAAATACTCTGTTTTCAGCAGCAAGAATTCAAACTTTGCTATTGTTTCCTGAAAACCAAAAACAAAATAAAAAATAAAAACCCACCCCCCAAAAAACAAACCAAAAATAAACAAACAAAAAACCCCAAACAAACAACAGCCAAAAAAGAAAAACAAAAAAAAAAAAAAACCACAAAAAAAAATCAAACCGAAAGAGCCCCAAGCAAACAAAAATTCCATAATCTGAGCGGGTATTCTGCCTGCATTATACATGTTTGGCATTTCTTTGCCTCTTTTATTGTTATTGAAAATATTAAGATGGAAATGATCTTTGTATTTTGAGGTGGTTAGTTTATGCAATTTAAAACTCTTGATTAATCTTCATGCAATTAGGCCTGTGGACTAATTAATTACTACTTAGGAAACTGGCAATGAAAACCCTATCTAAACAGTATTATTGTGTTCCTAATTATTATTTTGCAACATACTCTGGCTCTTATCTTTGACTCAGTTTTGAAGTGGGGCAGTAAATGCTTACCCCCTCCTTCAGAAGAAGGTTAGAGGCCGTGATTTTATTCCTTTTTGAAGAATAACATTCTGATATGACTTCACAGTTGAAAAGAATAAAATTTGAGAAGTCTGATGAAAAATAACGTCTATATTACAGACCCAATGATGCATAGGATTCAGCATAAATTCTAGATACCCTTCTCCCAAATGTTGTAGTATATAATCCAAAATATAGACATTAATGGCCTCAGTGCTAGTGTGGGAAGTTTATTCATAAACTGGTGACTTGTGCAACACAAAAGATCACATTGTCTGTGGTAGAGCTAACAGATGGTTTAGAATTATTCTAGCTAAAAGCCATTCTCAGAAGGTAATGCAGTAAAACCCTTGATAACCATTAGCAGTTGCATGTTCCTAGCTCTCTGCTCAACTATTTAACATGTCAGCCTGCTATGACATATCTTGCCATTCAGGTGAGAAATCCAGAACAGCAGCTATTTGCTTGCTACCTATGTTTTGCTGTAATTTTCCAAAAATTATTTTAATATTTACTACAAGCCTTCTGTCAAAAGGGAATGTTTCCTAATCAGCCAGCATATGGTAAAAGCTCATTTTATCTTGACATCTCATGCAAAAGATTTCACCTGTAATATGGCGCTCAGTACACACATTACCAATTTCTTTTTCCACACCTTAAAAATTAACGTATGTTTTTGTAAATACAGGTATAATGACACTAGTTTTTCAGGAGAATGAGAGTGTTCCTGGGTAGTGGATTGCTTTCTACTTTGACTGCATTTCTGACTGTATGATTGTTTCATTCAGGCTGCCCTTCAGAGCTGGCTATACTAATTTAATTTTCTTTTTGAGCTTACACAAGCACTTGCTTCTAAGCCCTGTTTCTAAAAGATATATCCAAATTTTTGACTCCTTCTTCTGTTAGACTGGACCCTACTACTTTCTTATTTGTTTTAGAAAAGATTCTTCAGGTTCCTTACTCTCATTAAAATGCCCAGCACAGAAGTGTGGACACCTGCAGGGATTTTGGCAAAATCCATTGTTACTTCTGCTTCAAATTTTTCTACTTTCTCCTGAAGTTTTCCTTTGTATTTTCTGTTCAGCTTGGCTACTGCATCCTGGTTTAGTACCTCATATCACTTAGTCATTCATAATTTTATTAACTTTCAAAGTCTGAACCAGGTTGTAATGAAAATGAATTTATTAAAAAAAAAAACCACTTGTGGCATTAGTACTACAAGAACCCATCACTCCTTCCCAGAAACAAAACAAAAACAAACAAAACAGAACAAAAAGATAAATTAGTTTGTTGTTTTCATAATTTTTGAGGGAAAGATGCAATTTGTTCAATAATTCAAAAATTCACAACAAACGTGATAAGGCACTAGACTACAAAGAAAGGAGTCTTGTTCAAGAAAAGCTGAGTGCAACTTCTGATTTACATTCACACAATAAAAATGAGTATTATCCATTTCATGCATCAGACACAATTTATGCCTTAAGATGACAATTTTGCCAGTCTATTTTGTCACACCTACTAATGCCAATTCCAAATACAGTGTCCTTCGTCTGCTGTTTCCTCTCTAACTTTGAAGAGAAAGCCATTGCATCCTCCTCATCAGTGCTTTTTCTAACTTAACTTTCAATAGCTTGTCTAGAGTACTCTCCTCAAAATCCTTTAAGACAGTTTCTTTGACAGCCAATGTAAGCTTTTCTTTCCAGTATTCTGAGACTATGAATAATTATCTTATTTTGTTTAAGCTTTCATGCTGCAGAAAATTTATAGACTTTTTTCTGAACTTAGTAAGTCTTTTATTTTGAAGAATTTGAAAATATGACTTTTGGCTGCCTTCTGTCACATTCTCCAATAACTGCATCAGAGCTCAGGTGATACAAGCCAAATTTAAGCTGATGTATTGCTAGCAGTATTTCCAAGTCAGTTCTCTTTTTTGTGTCAGCTTGACAATGTGCCACAAGCCTTTTTTGTACCACACCAGATCATGTATGCAAGAACCCCTAAAAAAACAGTCACTAAATTAAATAGAAGGAATGGAAATTTGACGACAATTTTAATTCACCAGAACTTACATTTTCTGTTAGTATTTTTAAATTTAGCTTTTATTAAACAGTTACCAGTGTAATTGGGAAAAAGCATAGCTAAAAGGTATTTAGGGAATGAGGAGAACTACTCATGCTTAAATTCCAGTAGTCATGCCATTAATTGACATGTAGACAGAATTGAATCCTCAGCCACTGGATGTGTAACCAGCTTTTTACTTCAGCATTTTTCTGCTATGTGAAAAATACTGGTCAACACTATAATATTGGTAGTTTTACACAGGTGAAGATAGAGCAAGCTATTGGGTTAGCTAAACTAACACCTTGTATCTCAAGAGTCTAACACTTGATCCACTTACATCTGTCTTCAGCCTAGAAATTTCTGGTTAGCTGAAGGGCAGCTTTGAAAAATAAGATATCCAACTGTGATCTGAAAGCAGCAACTGGCAGAAAGTCATAATTGCTCATAGAAACCTGTGCCTTGTTCTACTCCAAAGGTAGCTGCCTGAAGTTTCCAACTTCTGGTTATATCTTTCTGTGCTAGAATAAAAGACTCTTTAGCCCTTGAGTAGTTTCTCCCTGTCGTAGTACTTGTTTGTGGTAATCTAACCAGCTTTCCATTGAGAAAGTCAAATGCATAGAACACTTTTAACACTTTTGGTAGTGGCATTTGAGAAGTGGAGAAGTTTACAAAATATTTTTGTGACACTTTTATTCTTCCTCCTCCTAATTTTTCAGCATTTTTAAGAAACATATCTTCTCAAAATCTGTGTAATGTATCAGCAATGATCTAATTTTCAGGTGCAAGTAAAATGGTCGCCCTGCATCTAGGCTATATTTCACTGTTTGTGTAACCAAATATCATATCAATTGAGTTTTCCTGCTGAGATGTCCCTTCTGACTGCTAGAGTTGTTCATCCACTACAATATTGAGATTCCCTGGAGAACTGCTGCTTTCTAAACCACAGTCCCCAAACTCTACCTTGCGCTTTTTTGTCTGCATTATATCTGCATTTTTTTGCAATGTCTAACCTTGCTAATTGATCCAGGCATTTCATTATTTTTACTCTGCTAGTACCATATGGAGAACTGCTAGGCAGTAAATTTTTGTTTCCTTCTCAGTCTTGGATAGAACTTTTGAATGCTGGGAAGACACACTGTCAGTCTGAGCTCCTCCTTTAGTGGTGGCTGCTGTTGGTGATCAGTCAGTCTAGTTAATTATATTAATATTGCAGAAATGATACATCACTAAATTAAACCTCGTAAAAAATTTCAGTCTTATTTTATCTATACAAATATCAACAAAAGCTACAATCTTGTCCCAAGAATGGAATCAAACCTGACATTTCTTTTCATGCAGCTATGTTGCCCCATGTCAATAGCTCTGTGATGTAAAGCTGGACTGGTCTGTGAATATCTAGCTTTTTTTTTTTTCCCTCTAGATATTGGCAATTGAGCATCTGGAATTATCCATGTTTACCACAACATTAATAGTTTTCCTGCTATTCCAGGATATATTAAATATTAATATTATTAATGTCAGAGCTCTTTACAGATAAAAATTCATCCAGTTTTCTGTGCAAGTTAACTGAGTCATAAGTTTTAAAATGTTCATCCCAAGCTGACCTTTCACAGGTTTTGTGTTCAACAGTAGACAGGAGGTATATCCTCCTCCATGAGTGTTACTAGCACATCATCCCGCTTTTTCTTCAGCTGATGGGTATAAATTACTGAAATTACTACAATTTTCTGCTTTTTAATTGTCAATTGTTCTACCTCTAAGCTTTCATATGAAAACAATGCAAAGCAAACTGAGATAAAATACAGATTAACACCAGTAATGTCTTCTATCTTCGAAAAATTCTTGGTCCTATTGTGGTATGTTGTATAAAATATTTACTTAGGACTTTTAATTTACACTGGTTAAGTGTTCATTTTGGCAATGCTTTTATTTTTAGTCTTTTTCCTGTTTCAATATTTCATTAATATCTTCCTGTTTTGTCTTCCAGATTCCTGTTGCTGTGACACAGATAAGTTCAACCAACCACCCAGTGAAAGTGGGACTTTCAGATGCATTTGTGGTTGTGCACAGGATCCAGCAAATTCCCAGTATGTAAAATTGTAGTGGTGCTAATGGTTTGGAGGCTGAGAAATTAGTATAAGCTGATTTCATTGAGGATGATTAATTGCACAACAAATCACTAAGCTAATTTTAGCTTGTTAATTCAAGTGTTATTCGCTTGATAATTCCCAATATGGCTTTTCCTGTCATTGTTGCTTTTGAGCTGATAAATTAAGTAAATAAAATTAAATGGCCAGTCAAATAACATCAAATTAAACTCTCAGCTGGCACAATTTGGTTTTCCATAAGATTCTGTATCTGGAACATGCTTTCATATCCATAGTAAAGAAGAAGCAATCTGTTCAGAAAAACCATCTGTATCCAAAAATATCCAGGCTGGAAGCTTTTGCTACTTTATTCTGTACTTCAGATTCATATACACATTTTAGTGAGAGGAAAGGAGATGTAGTTATTAAATAACATCTTGAGCTCACATGGTCATGGCAGCAGTATTGCAGGTGACATTTAGTTTTGTCTGGCTTTAGTTATCCTTTGTATGGCTTCACTGAAAATAAATAGTAGGAAATCAAGTGTGATTTTCTCAATGCTTTAATGTACTGTGTGCAGAACCCTTTGAGGTTGTTTAGCCATTAGAGAATATGTTCCCTTTCCAAGTCTACTGGGTTTACTTATGTATTTGGAGAAAATTTACTAAGTTCAGTTTTCAGTGAAGCCCTGATAGCAGGGGGTAGATGGAAGGAGCTGTGCTTGAACCAGCCTCCTAGGACTGAGTCCAGGCATGTACTCCTAAAGTGAGTTCTGGCAGACCTGTGGTGCTTACAAGGGCTGACTTGATGCAGCCCAGCTTTAACACAGACTGCAGATGGGGTTGACAGTGAAAAAGCAAGTGCCATTAGCCTCTCATCCTATCTCCTCATCACATATAAACATACGAAACAGTCTTTAACATCAGGGAGCATCAATCCTATGTCTTACATGTCCTGTCACGGGGAATATGGAAAATATCAGTACCATTTGTTACTTGTTGTGAGCTCAGAGTAGCATGAAGGACATTAGCATGCTGAGATTTTACTTGAGAGACAAGAAATTTGTTTCTGAAGTATGATAGGTAGTTGTGATGAGCCTATGGGTGCATGGATTGGTTTTGAGTGTTTAAGAACAAATGAAATTAGGCAACAAATTTCAGTAATTTGAGTGGTATTTGAAAGCAAATCATCTGAATAGTTCTGAAACTTCAGCTTGTAAGAGCTCCAAAGATGGATTCGGGTGGAAATTAGGTCAATTCACTTAGGCAAGTGGTTTATGAGAATAGTCATAGAGAAATTCTGTCCAAGACATGCAACAGGATGCAGACCTTTTGACATCAGGCCTCCTTAATCAAACAAGACTAAAGGACTTGTATTAGATTTACATATTTTGTATGGAAAATATACGGTATATGTGAATCTTTATTGTAATTCGAATGTTTCTTTCTGTAGCAATATTTCAGACAAGTCCCTTGTTTTACTACCACTAAATAATGTTGGTTTTGATGAATGAAGAGTTACTGACTAATCTTCTGGTTTTAGCATATCTATAATTTTTTTGTCACATGACACTTCCTGCTAACAGAAGTGAGACTATAATGTGGGTAAGGACTATAAAACGTGCCACTGCTAAAGCAGTTTTGAGAGCATTATTAATGTACTGCTGTTTACAATGCATTGCTTTTCCCCCTAACTACTGGTTCTGTGGATGGTGGTAAATCATGATTATTTTTGCTAGATTGCAGCTTACACAAAGCTAATAATAATCAAGGGAACCATCATTTCACAGTAGATTTTCCTGAAGTTGAATTGTGCTCTCAATGAAATAGGTTTACATTGATGTGTACAGGCAATATAATAGCACCTTGACAGAACTGGTAAATAATGTTGGCCCATAGGAAGCCAGTATCAGATGCTCTTAAGATATGCATGTTCTTGAATTCTTGTTTTTCGGAAGCCTTAAATCAACTATGGCTCTAGTCAATTACTGAAAAAATGATATGATAGAATTTTTGTTTTACTTTATTTGTTATCTTCTTAAGACAATGGAAGAATATATATTGTTGTTTGTCCCAAAAGAAGGCAAAGTATAACTACTAGTTCTAGCTTACCACTTTATCAAAGATTTTTCCATCAAAAGAACCCAGTCTCCCTTTATTTTCATGGCTAGTTATTAAAAAAGAAAAAAAAAACAAAAACATCTCCCTCAAATAATACAAAAAAACCCACCCCAAACTCTACTGCTTCATGTTTGAGCTCTGTCAGTTCTTTTTGTGTATGTATTGTGCATTTGAAAAGGAAAGAGACACTAAGTGCAACACAAGCCTATTTGAACAAATATATCCCATCAATTTTTAAAAAGGCTGAACATCTTTGGTGCATTTTGTATGCTCAATATTCTAAAATGTCAATATAACAGACCTAGTTTATTAAAGTAATTTCAGAAGATTTAGGCTATTTATCAGATTTTTTTCCAGAGGTACTGTCCAAAACATTGGTAATAACTTTTTTAATGCTTCTGAAAGGCGAGTTCAAAACCCAGGCAAACCTATTTCATTCGGAGGAGAGCAAAACATGCTTTTTGATCAGCCATTTCATTTCAAAAGTGCATTTTAATTAGTGATGAAAAGTATTCTCTTGAAGAGCCAAGAGCTAAAAGGAAGGATTTTCTGAACTTTTTTAAATGGAGGAACCTGAGAATTTCATACCTATTATTATTAATATACTTCTTCATATAAAGACTTTGCAGTAATACCCCTTTTATCTGCCCCTAAAAGAATACAGGCGCATACACTTTTTCACCTTATCTTTTAAGAGTTAGAGCATAGAGATGGGAGATTTTTGCCAGGTGGCTTTCTGCCTGTTTTTTGATATATTTCCTTGATCTGCTACTACTTCTTGCATACAGACAATGGCATTATTTTCCACTTATATTACTGCAGATTAGCCTCTATTTTATATTTTATATCTAGCTATAGATATGCCTGTATATACTCTAGAGGTGTTTTGGAATGAATGCTAATGTGTTAAGGGAAGTAAATTTCTGCTTGGCACCAGGGTTAACCTGACAATTCTGAGATTTATGTGACAGCAAAATGACAAACTAAGTGATTAATTTCAGAGGAAATGTTTCAGCTCTTTTCAGGCAATTCAAATTAAGTGAGCCAGGCTCTGGAACTCCGCTTCTGATTTGTAAGTTAGAGTGACCACCCTGATTTCTTCTTCTTCAGACAGGCTGAACACTTGCACACTAACTATTTTTCATTTTGTAACAAACACACTAAGAATGTTTCATGGATGTCTTCCAGCTAGAAACTTGACTGGTAATGACAAAGCTGGAAGCTTTACATGTTCCTTCAGCAAGTCTTTTTTGAACACCTTCACTACTTCAGGACCTTTGTTCGTTGCCCACCTTCTCTTACCAGTTCCCTTTGGTTTCTTGTTTATTTCTCTGCCATCTGCTATTCTGTTCTTGGCCTTTCACTTGCCTGTGGTGTCCTTTACTCTCCCTTCTGTGGACTCTCAAGATCTCTCTTTAATTTCATGAGCATCTTTCTTGCACTCTGTTTTCCCTCTCCTTCAGAGTTACTGTGTTTCTCTCCTTTGTTTCAGCACTCTTCCCTATTATCTTTCAATTAGTTTTTGGTTGTGTAAGAAGAAGAAATGAAAAAGCATTTCCTGCAAACCACTTTTTTATTTTAGCAAGAAAAAACCCAACAGAGAGCTTTCCCATATTGTGTTTGTTTCCCACAAAACCATGAAATACACTGGTAAAATGAGAGTGTGCCAGATTCGGGGGACCTACACCAGTCTTGCACTAAGACATAATGGGTAGTAGGTTTGTCTCCACAATGAGACATACTTCTCTATGATCTTGGCCTCTACTGTGTTAGATTCAGCTCTTTTAGGGAATCCATGCCTTGGCAACTCAACATTTAATCACACTGAAATTATTCAACAACACTGTGTACAAAACTGAAATTGTAGCTGAGCTATGTATTAGTAATATTCCAGTGTCAGTGCAATTAGTGTCACTCAATATGTAGTGTAACTCAAGCATATAATTAAGTGACAACTCTGCATGTTGTAAATGTTTGCTCAAGATGTCACACCACTTTGTTTACAGCAGTGAAGCCCCTGAAAGAACCTTAGGATTACCTTCCTGAAGGGTAAAAGACCACTGGCCATTTGTGCTCTGATATCTATTTATATAAAGGTGCAGCACCACTTGGGAAATCACAAAGTCTGATTTCCTGCTGCCTTACTGGCAGTGTTATCATTTACCTCTGTGCAAAATGGGCCTCAAAGTTATCACTCTAAAATCATAGTATTTATTCTTCTTTCCACTAGTGTAACTAATCCCACAGAGCCAGCTGTTCCAGCCCTGTATGTTTGTCTGCTGGTCCAAAAGGGTTTATCCAGGCAGCTGGGTTCCTTGCACTAGATGTCTGATTCAGGAGCATGCTGTTGATCTTTGGTAGCATGACACTACTTCCAGGACTGGTACAAGTTGATCAAAGTTTAAAATATTGTCATAACCAGCCACAGACAGATCTCAGAGTAAGGCAGTTTGGTGCATGGTGGGATTAGGGAATAAAGCAAGTTTTTCACACCTAGGTCCTGCACTAGGAGCTCCTTAGCTGGCATCAGGTATGGAGGCAAATCTGGAAGGACATGGAGAGTTTCAAAGTAAATCTTGTGTGGTAGGCACAAAGCATTGGGGCAGAACAGCTCTTAGTACATTGTTCATAAAGTTATTTTCAGAGCATACTTCACTGGTTTGCTTGTTCACAGATTATACATCTTTGAGGTGCAGCTCCCAGGTTTAAAAGGATTTTTTTAGTATTTTTTAAGAGAATTATAAAATAAATACAATCAGGGAATCTGAATTTTTATCTAGATTTAGATGTGTGTAATATTCAGTGACCAACAGCAATTGTGGAGGTGTTTGGATTACAGGCATTGGTGCTTGGTCCCAGTGTCAGTGCCTCAAGAATTAATTAGTTAATATTGCTAAGTTTAGAAATAAAAAGCTGTTAAAGAACAGATGCTTT
Organism: Corvus cornix cornix; assembly: GCF_000738735.6. Taxonomy (NCBI): domain Eukaryota; kingdom Metazoa; phylum Chordata; class Aves; order Passeriformes; family Corvidae; genus Corvus; species Corvus cornix. The sequence continues at coordinate 19,155,266 of NC_046333.1, read as the reverse complement.
GACATTCTAATTACTTTACCTTTTGTGGTGACAGCAATCAGACATACCAGGCTTTCAGGTTTTATTCACCTGGTGATGTTAAATAAGGTCCCTGTCAAGCAAAGTCAGTGGCTGTATAACACAGCAACTGTGCCCCACCCTTCTCTATGCCTTATATTTTCCACAAATTGCTTGCAGCTTGCAAAACAAATTGTTTACTTCAAATTGTCTTCTGCATAATCAAATGGACCCTCTTAGCATTTGTGTTTTCTCTATCAGCAAGACTAAAAAGTGAATGTACAGCTGTGTGAATACATATGGCTTTGTTTAGCAGTTATTTCTGGGTATATGGCTAATCCCGATTCCCTAGAACTCTTTCACTGACAAAGGTCTTTTTTTGTGTGACATATAATTTAAAAACTCAGAATGACTTCTCCAGTATTTTCACATTTCACTGTATTGCACATTTTAGCTGAGGAATAGTGTATGAGGAAAAGTGATTATGTAATGGAAAAGATACAGAGAGATTATGCATCTGTCAGACACATATTTAGAATGGTTTGTTATGAGATACTGACCCTTCAGACAAGTTAAGAAGTCATTGGTGCTCTCCTGGCACTGCTCCCTCTCCAGAGCACTCTCCCTATCGAGTACTTTTAGTCAACTGTTGCAGTTCTGTTTCATAGAATATTTATATTCCATTATTTAGTTTAATACTACTGTGATAAAACTACATAGAAATATTTTGTCACAGCAGAATCTTGCACATCTATAATTTACCAATCCATTGCTTAATCCCTTGAAAGGATTCTTTCAAATGGCCTTCTGACCCCCATGTTATCTCTCTTGGTCAATGAGGAGCATTCTTACCTCAAATAGCTGGTGTTCAGGGTTTTCTGCTGAGACTGTACCTTTGGCCTTGTGTTCAAAGATAGCACAAGTACATGCCATGAAGACAAACCAAAGAACAATTTGAACCATGCTGTAAATTAAACCAAGCGTAAAAAAATATGGTCTGGTATTGAAAAATATATTAAAAGTTATACCATTTAAAAGTGTGTTTGAGAAACTCAGACTTATAGAAATGTAAAATATTTTCATGACTAGAAGAATATACACATATTTTCTGAAATTCAGAACCAGGAATGGTACTTCAAAAGCATACAAAAGTCCTTTTCCTTTCCTCCCTTCTCTGCTAGGTCTGATGTCACATTTCTTTATAGCAAAATACCTGCACATGATGCTTAAATATTTATCTGTTTAGTGCATCAAATTATTTCACTAGTTCTTGTCATGTTGAGTTGTCTACTAAGGTATACATGGGCTCATAAGCTCTTTGGGATTCTGCACTAGTACTTTTTTGTGAAAGAGCTAAATAGGCAGCATAAGACAAAGAAGAAAAACTTCACCTGAGTGAAAGGCAATGTCTCTCCTCAAGTGCATGAAGAGGTTAGGGGGAAAGCATGAGGGAAGAGTATTCATTTTTCTGTTTATCCTGTTGAGTTTAGCTTTTTTAACCAGTTTTGTTTTGCTCAGAATTCAAAATAAGGAGAGAAAAGTGCCTTTCGAGGATCTAAGCATGGCATGTTTAAGTTGTACTTTCAAAAGAATCTAGCCCTGCATGTTTTTCTAGCCTGGTCAGGCAGGTAAATTGGAATGCTCACATTTCCAAGCACCTGTCTGTAAGTATATACAAAGATGTTAGAAGGTGGCTATGCAAATACCTCTCTGTGCTTCAGTTTCTTACGTTAGATAGATGCCTCATATGCAAACTCACCACCTGTGGCTGACACAGTCATCTTTCTGAAGAAAAAGATCAAATTTGAGTCTGTCAGGCAGTGGGATTTAATGGGATCAACAGTCATGCTGAAATATGCATGATTATAATTTTTTTTTTTTAATAACACACTTAATTCTCTTAAAAGTAGTGTTTTTCAGAAATTTCATGCACTGGGTGAGGTAAAAGTGCCTGTGCCCTGAGTCACTGATTCTTACTGAGTCTTTGGAAAGCCAGAAGCTCCTTATTTCTTGTAAGTCCTGTAAGGAGCCTGTTAGGAAAGGTTCAGCATTAACAGGATTATGGCATACTAGTCTGTACCAGTACTGATGAGGTGCAGTTCAAAAAAAATGTTGACACCCAACATTTGAAATTATGTATTCACTTGGGGTTTTTTTTCCCTGCTTTTTTTTTTCTTCTTTTTTTTTCTTCTTCTTTTTTTTTTTTTTTTTTTTTTTTTTTTTTTTTTTTTGACAGAACAGTAAAGACTTTTGTGGAAAGAAATTACAGCCTTCAGCATTGGCAGGAGCTCATTTCAAAGACATTTTACAATCACTCTGATTTGGCTTTTATGAGACTGACCATTCCATGAGCATAAACCCCTTGCAGCTGGCAAGAGATTTTCCCTACCCCAGCACACAACTAGCTTGCGCATGAAAACTCCTTCTGTCCAGTGGGTCTGAAGGACTTGGCTAAGGCATTTATTGGGGTAAACTTTGGCACCTGCCCACATCCGTCTTTTAACTGGTCACAATGTATTTGTAGATAAAACTAGTTCAATTATAGGTTCATTTCATACCGAAAGAGAAATCTGCTATCAGGAGGGGTGAAGTCAGAGTGAAGCTTCGAACAAATCACAAGAAGTGGTTGGCAGTGGTGCTGATTTGAAGCTAAATAGAAGTATTATTGTCTGAAAGCAAGATACTGCCTACTTGTCCCTGAGAGCTATTGAGAGAAGAGAGGGCAGAAAAGCTGCTTCCTCAAGTAACAAGGTGTGCCCTAGTCCATACAGGACTGGCAAAATAGATTGGGTTTGTGACTGTCTACAAGTCCATTTTCTTGTGTTGCATGTAGACTCAGACTGCCCATTGACATGGGTAACCTGTTAATCCTTTGTATGTAACCCTTTATTTCTCTCTGGAATGCTTGTACAGGGTCACTGATTGTATTTTACTTTGATTTCAGTTAGTTTAGCAGACCTTCAAAACCAACATAATTATGAAACTAAACACGAGAAATTTGTCATTTTTGTGTCAGATTGGTGTTGTAGGTTGTACTTTCAATTTGCAAATATAAAAGCTGGCCAGGCTATATTGCAGCTGTACACATAAAATCTGGAATTTTCAGAACACATTATAGGATATTGTTCTGGGAAGTAGCATGTGATTTTTTTCACATTTATCTTGTGCTTGGGTCTTACAATTGGTTGTGAGTTCAAAGCCCTTAAGAACAGTGCATTGACTATATTGAATTTCTGCTTTGAGAAACTCAGGTGCAGTCAGCTTGTGTAAAGATTATGCATAGTGACTGTTTAGGAAGACTTGTCTTCTTTAATAAAATGTTATAATATGAAAATATATTCTATTACATTTAGATGTGAGCCATCTTGTAGCTAAAAAATTTGATTAAGCAATGAAATCAGTTTTGTTTGCACATCTTGGCAAGAACATACAAAGTGAGCATAAAGCATTTCTCTCAAGTCTGTAAGCTGAGAAATGTCTTAGGAAAGCAAGCATTTGAAATATACCCTAAAATGTCTGACAGTATACTCTCCAGAATTTCTGCCTAAGTCAATGACTAAGATGCTTGAGAGCACAGTCAGAATTTTCATAATTCTTTGCCAGGATAAGTACCTATTCTGTCATCTCTGAGGGTTTCTCAACGAAAAATTCTCTATCTTTGCATATTATTTTGTGGTATTCAAAGTTAAAAATATATTCTTTAGGAAAATTTTTGCCATATGTGCACCTAAGGAACAGTGTGCAGTCATTACATCCAGTATTTTTCACAATGTAAAGACTGGAAAATAGTAAAATATGAATTTTTTTTCTTTCCTGTTAGATGTCCGCAGAAGAACAATTTATGAATACCACAGGGTGGAGCTACAGATGTCAAAGATTACCAATCTCTCAGCTGTCGAAATGATACCTCTTCCAAGTAAGTAAAACATTATATAAGCAGGAGCCAGATCTAGGAAGCATCTCCCTCCCAGCAATGCATACACAATTTCAAATATTTTGTTTTATCTGTTGACTTGGAATCACGAACAGATTCTTTTATCCTCTCCTAGATTCCCATATGGATGATGCATTATCCAGTTCATTCTCCTGTATCTCAAGTTAGTTTATAGGTACATAGCTCCCAGTAGGTTTTGAATGAAATTTGTGCCAAATCATTTTTTCAGAAGAATGATTATATTGCCTTTAAATGTGTTTCCTCAAGGAAAAAAACCTGCAGTTTTCATGCTTGCAATGCAAACCTGAATTTTTCTGTGTACTGTGCATCACAGCACAAAGGTATATCCCCAAACAAGTGACTCCAAATATTTTGCAGTTCATCTGGCTCTTTTTTCCAAGGTAAAAACTACATTGTTCAGAAATCTCAGGGTTTAAAACGCCAGCTGTACTACCATAAAAGGAATAGAAATACCTATTTTTCTTTTTTTTTTTAATCCGGTTATGGTTCTTGCACATTTTTCTTTCAGTCTTATTATCTGCTCATGTCTGACTGTTAGCAACACCAAAGAACAGTAGAGCCAGGGAAGAAAGAGGTTTAAGGAAATACTTAATACTGAGCAAAAAGAGATAAAAATTTGGGAATGAAGCTGAATGAACAGATGTGGAAGTAGGAATACATTTACAAATGGAATACCACAGATGAAATGTACTTTTGTGCATGCAGTTGTGCAAAGCATTGTAATAGGCTGGATTCAGGGTCTTATTTTGGCCATGTGTGAACCTGTTGAGTTCCTAAATATATATTATCAGAAGATGTCTTCTTCTTATGTGCTTTTTATGTGAAATATATATGAGACTAATGTAATAATTTGTGTTTGTTTATCTACATTCCAGCTTGTCTCCAGTTTACCAGCTGCGGTCCCTGTGTCACTGCCCAGATTGGTTTCAACTGCAGCTGGTGCAGTAAACTCCAAAGGTAGAGAAAAGAATTTTTCTTTTCTTCCCTTTTTTTGTGTGGTTATGCATCTGTGCTCAAAGGCTATCCAAAACCATTTGCCTACACATTATTCAGCATTAAAAGTTGTTATATTTGGGTTATATATATGCACTTACATGAACATAAACCTCAGTTTTGATCACTAGCAACACATCGTTGTTACATTTCACTTCAACAATTAGGTAAGAATATTCAAAACAGTTGACTCAGGAGTTAAGCCCTTGTCCTTTAAAATCCTTTTGAAGTAGAAAAAGGAGATCATAATAAAAATCATATTTTCTCCCTACATCACTAGCTTCATCAAAAGTAATTTAACCACAAGTAGATGCAGGGTGTTAATGTAACTGTAAAGACTTCCTTGTTAACAGCAGGGAGACCAACACATCCAAACAATCAGAGTATTTTCCTTTTAACATTTTCCTTTTAAACCTGTCATTATACTTAGTGGGTGCATTGGGTCTCCTCAGCCTCTCCGTGACACATTGACAAGGACAGTCAAGTCCATGGCAGGAATGATTTACACTGGAGTGGGTGAAGCACAGCCAGCAAAATGGAAATTCTGCAGCTATAGCTTTCCAAAAAGTTTTTCACTCACCGATCTTCACTGACATTCATGGCAAGAATTTAACGCCAGTTCTCTGAAATAAAATGCAGTATCATAATGGATGTTTATTGTTGCTGTGTTTTTCAGCTCTAGTGATTAGGTTTAGAAGCACTTTGTATGAAATCGATGTATACTGAAACAAGAAAAGGTAATTAGCATTCTAAAATAGTGCAAAAATTTGACACCATGTTGAAGAACTGGTAAATAGCTGACAAACATGGCACAGGATTAGGAAAATGGGGTCATCTTTATGTTTTCTTAAGCTGCAACTCCTGTAGTAAGTCACTTGAAAACTCTGTTCCCCATTTGTCTTGCAAAAACTTTTTCAGTTGGAGCTAAGTGAAATCATGTAATAGAATTGGAGCTAAGTGAAATCATGTAATAGGAAACATACCAAACTTCAAGAGTAAGAATTCTTCTAGAAAACTGTCCCAAGCACGCATGAACAGTTCTTGGTTGCTTTACCCGATTCCTTGCTTTCAGCATTGTTTGATTCTCCTTCCATTGATAGATGCTGTAGCACTGAGTTTCTGTTGGCTTTGGTTTGAGCAAGGCCTGTTGCTTTGTGGCCAGTGTTCTCATTTTTGTTTGGATAAACTCAGTTGTATAGTCCAGACCTCTTGTGAAGAACAGGCAAACCTTCAGATCCTTTGTGTTTCTCTGTAGTTCCTGAAGACGTGAATTTCCTGAGTTCTGAAATTCCTGGGAAATCTGTTTTTCTCACTAAGGCACAAATTCACTGTGGAGAACTGAGTTTTATCCTTCACCTTTAGCAGGAGCAGAACCAGGCATGTAGTCACACTGTGTTTCCTTCTGCTTGTTTAGAAGAATTTGTGGCTGTCCCCTCAGAACTGGCAAGGTGTAATTTACTGCTGAAAAATCTATTTCTGTTCAATTAAAGTTTGAATGAAGAAAACCTTGCTTTTTTTTTTCCTGTGGAGGTCAAAGATGAGCCTACTGTGAGGCAGTCCTGCACTGTTTCCCAGAAATAGTTGTCTCCACTCTGCAGCATGGTTGTGCTTTTGACATGATGCAGCAGGTAGACTGAGTAGTTTTATTGCTATTAATTAGCCCATAACTGACAGTAGTGAGACTGTCAATTAATTAGCCCATAACTGACAGTAGTGAGACTGTCATTTCATGCAGGCAGTGTTTGGACTTTGTTTGACTACCAGCAAAAGCAGGAACTGGAGAGGATTCTTTAGAAAAAGGGTGGATATAGAAAAGGAAACTAAGAATGTTTCCACATGGGGATTTCAGTAGTTTAAAAACAGTCATATCATCCAGTTTTTATCTATTAAGATAAATAATATTCAACAGGTTTTAGCAAATGGAGAATTGTGTATAGAGTCATAAAATAGCTCAGAATGGAAGGATCCTCTAAAAGTCATCTGGACTAAACTCCCACTCAAAGCAGGGCCAGATTTGAGATCCGACTGATTTCTTTCTCACTTTGTTCATCAAGGATTTGACCACAGAGGCTGTGGTCCAGTCCCCAGAACACCTTATACAGGATTTTACACCTAATTTGTTACCTTGCTGCTTCCTCCAGAAACATGGCTTTGGTGATGATGGCTGCCACAAGCCTCATTATCTTTCTTGGCCATTCTTCTCCTGTTTCTGAAATATTTCAACTCTATGGAGAAAGAGATCTGAAATAATAAATGGTTAAATATTTTGTGAAAAGAGGCAACTTACTTTCCAAAATGTGAAAAGTGATTATTTATTTGGTTACACTGCAGGATTATTGTGATGAGGAATCATTCTCTCTCAGCTTTGAAAATTTTCTACCAGTTCTGGATACTCTCTCTATACTTCTAGTCTAGTGTCTCTCTTCTTTTACCTTGCTTTCTCAGCATATATATTCATTTTAGAGAGATACAAAATAAAAAGTCTTATTCCATTCTCAGCAGCTGCACCACCTCTGGCAATGTCTGGTTCAAAGGAGAGTGGTCAGAATCATTTGCTTCAGTACCACATTGTGGGTTTGTTCCCCTCAAAAATAAAATGCTGTGTTAAAATGTTCATTTTGCATTTAATAAAGAAGCATTTCCTCAACAAGAAAATCTAATAGTCTGGTTAGAAATCATAAAGGATGGAAAGTTGTTAATTCCTATCTCACAGTCCTTCAGCTTTTTCTGTGTATCACTGCTCTTCACTCACCAGCCTTACATCAATGAAGACTTTTATCTCCTGTTACGATATATGTTGCTCTGCTGCAGTAGGGTAAAATCAGCCTGAAAAAACAAGGACAAAGCATTCCATCGAGTATTAACTTAGACATTTCAGAAGTGCCTAGAGGACAAAGAAAATTAATATTTACAGTCCACTTTCAAATGTGTGCTCATAGGGTTTTTTGAAGTAGGAGGAATGCTTAGGAGCAATGCCTGAGTAATGCTTCTCAGTTGCAAATCTGACTGGACACACTGGTCCAAGAGATGAGGAGCCAAAACTGTCTCTCTTGTCTTTAGGCAAATCCCAGAGTGAGGAATCCAATTAGCCTTTGTTGCAAGAGCCTGAAGAAGGCTTTGAACTGTCAGTGGTGGGTTTTCAGTGTATCAGTAATCTCCTGACCAACCTAGTGCTCAGATTTCTGCAGAGGGAGATTGCCTATTTGCTTCTGAGGGGACTGATAGGCAGATAGGACTGATAGGGTCAGATATGCCTGGAACACACATCTGTGGTGCCACAGTAGTACTTTGGTGCTTGACACTGAACCGTGCCATAAATCAAATCTCTCCTGATGGGAGAGGGTGTTTTAAAAGTCCTTGCAAGGAGTTCAAGAAATAAACGGAGACTTTCCTGGAGTTTCACTGCTGCCAGATAGTTGTTTATTAAGTCTTACCAGAGAAACAGAGTCACTAGCTTGACCCAGGCATAACACAAAGCAGAGAATGCAGGAGAAAAGTCCAATTATCAAGATTTACACAGCCTTTTAAAGATAATTTAACCAATGGTTACTAAAAACGTATATTATTTTCACTTTCCTACGAATTATTCAGTAACACGGCCAGGAACTGCGGAATTTTTTGTTCAATCATCCCTAATTATTTTTACTGCAGAACATGGAGTAGTAGAAGAAGAAGAAGAAGGTTTGGAGAGCAACAATCCTCCATTTTAATGTTTTTTGCTCTTATCTATTTACTACAAAGAGAAGCCCAAAACCTCTAAATTTTTCATCCTATGACAATCTTACATAGTAGTCTATAACCTAATTCACACCATTGTATTTTCTTTCCTGATTGTAGGCAGTTTTTTCCAAGGTTGGAGGTTAAAACAATATTGTTCAGTGGGGTAAAAAGCCTTCAAAATAGGCAGAGAAATATTCTCAGCACTCTGGGTTCCTACAGTGCTCTAAAGTGAGGTCTTCTCAAGGAGACAGACTTCCATGTGAGAAACAAGCCTACACATATCCACTGGGAAACAAAACTGTGTGCCAGTTCTACAAACCTTTCTTCTCAGGAACTTATTACCCCATTTAGCCAGAGAAACATTACTACCAGGAACACCATCTTGCATGTGATTTTTTTCCTTGCATTAGGTTTAATCCACATATGGAATCATCCACACAGCAAAGTACAGGTTTTGGGGGAAGAAAACCCCAAAACTTTATGTAAAACCTTTAACTGCACAAGAAAAACTGACTAGCAGGACCACTGCAGAAAAACTTTACTCCCCCACATGGGCAATCTCTGTTGGAATGAAAACAGCTTTATCCTGCAACAGTGGGCTGTTTCCTACCTTCAGTCCAGCTGCCGTGCAAGCTCTGCAATGGCTGGAGAGGCAGATTCATTTTGTATGTGACTGAGGGCTGAATCCTCTGTTCCTGCACTCTCTACAAGCTTAAATCACCATTAGCTCTTTCATATGGGTCATCAAACTATCCACTCTGAAATCCAATATGATGTGTGTCACACAACTTTATCATGACTGAAGCAAAGGCACATCACATCATTTTCCTTTGACATCAGCAGATGGAGGATCCCCCAGGAGCTACTTTCTTTTGGAACTACGTATATTTCAGAACTGTTTCATAAGTAAAACTGTTCAAAAGGAGATTAACTATAAATAAACTAAGATGGTATTCTAACTTTCTCCAACACAGGTATCCATGTCTATAAAATGCCTGAAACACTTTAGTGTCTGCCCCATGGTGGTCTCCTGTGGCTGAAACTTGGTTCATTTGCCCTTCATTATCTCTGTCTTCCTGACATGTAAAAAGTGGGAGAATTAATTCATGTTAGATTTTTTTTTATACCGTCTACTTATGCATCTGAAAATGTTTATATACTCTAGGCACTTGATTTAGCCTGCACATTGGAGATGTCATTTTCTGGGAAAGTTTTTGGAAGCTTTAAGACAACCTTGGTATTATTTTAATGCTTCAGTTTGTAAAACTTGCTTGCATATACTGAAATACTGAGTTCCCTTAAAAATATTTGAAGTTGTTTGTCCAACAAATAAAGATTCCCTAGATATTGATGGTTTTATTTTGTTAAACTTCAGGAAAGTCTCAGATTTGGGCAGTGAAATGAAACTGATATTTCGGTGTGTTCAGAAATAAGCAAAGAGCACATTCTTGCAATCTGTGCATGCTGGAGACTTAGGCTTTGAATGTTTCATGCTTCACTTCTTCAATACAGGATAAAAGCAACTCCCAATACCTGCAACATCAGTCAGGTTTGGTGTGGTACCATCACCCCCACGCTGAAGATAAGGAACTGGAGTACTGGTACTCCAGGGCAGGAGTACTAAGGACAGGAGCTGTAAACAGTTTAGATGATAGCTTTACTCAGCTGTCACTGTTGGTACATATATTCAGATTTTTAATCCTCAAAACTGTCTGCCTTATGCCAAGGGCACCCAAAAGCCTAACAGCTGGATCCACAAGGATGCTTTGCTGGCAGACTCACTTAGATTTTCAAGGGAAGTTATACAGAATAGGAGAGCAGTACTAAAAGGAGCTTTTTACCAAATTCTGGACTTAAGTATCTAGGACCAAAAAATCTCTGAGGATCCAACACTTTGTACGAGGAAAGATCTTCAGATGAGTCTAAGCATGACTCAGCAGTGAAATCTGCCGTGGAAGCCCCATGACCTACTGTCACCCAGTAAGGGTGACATTGCCTTGACACAACAGTCTGTCAGTGGTCAGAGAACCCCTAGAGGCACAGGAGATAAGTGAACATGGGTCCTCTGAAAACAAGGCACCCCTGAAGAATGGCCTATTAGATGTGGAGGTGTGTAAGCTTGAGCACTGAAACTTCCTTGCATGACTCCAGCTCAGACTAGCTCCACTATCTGTCGCTGTTGTACCGAGAAACGGCAAGAATCACGACACAAGTCCAAGGAGAAATGGAATTATTTTATTAATTACAAGCTGGGTTATATAACTTGGTCTGCAAGAGAGCATGATACGATTGGTCCCTTGATCAACCACCCTCTAGAATGATAGGTGGAGGTTCCACAACGCCCATTCAAAATATTTTCCCCAATGTACCAGAAAAAGAGTTGGAAAGCAAGTTTGCACCTGTGAGATAAAGCCTTGATTTACAAAAACCTCAAACCACATCTCAGCTAGGCTTGCATGAGAAAGGAAAAACTTCACAGGATGGTGCAGCAGCTGGAAAATTCCTCTGCTCCTAGCTTTTTAGTATCCACAACTATCCTCAGTCGCTGGCTGCCTGGAGACAGGATTAGCACCTGGCACTGCTCTCCAGGCAGCCCTGCTGGGGACTTTCCTGGGTCTGAAAAGTGAGATTTTGCACTCTTATTCTTAAGAGTCTTTGTTTTCCAGAGTATACATTGAATAATGTGGTTTGAAATCATACCCGTTTATGGCATTGACCCATAGAGTGCAAACCCCCAGTCTGAAAAATGTCCTGAAAGAGGCTGTAAAAATTCCAGGACTTTCTGAGTGCAGTGATGAGCCAGGACACTCCATGCACTTTAGGCAGTCATACTGCCCTTGTGTCTATGCACAGCTCCCAAAGCTTCTTCTACTCTTAAAGCAATCCTGAGCTAAAAATAATGAAAGAATCCCATTTGTGATGCATTTTACTTCAATGCTTAATCCTGTGTGCCAACAATAGCGCTAGTTGTGTAAATGAAAAGGTTATGGCTGGGGTTTATGGAATGTATTCTGAGCAAAGTGAAAAATCAGAAATGTGTCTGGGAATAGTAGCAATAATGTGATTTAAGGCTTGATACTTCTAATCTTTTATTATGATAATCACTATTCCCCTCTAAGCAGGTAATAAAGAAAAGTTGTTTTGCATTCCATGCTGATTAGCTGGAAAGCAGAGAAAGGAGACTCTTTAGGCACCTGCAGTTAAGAAAACATATTACAGTTCAAATATGAAATGACAGTGTTCCGTAGTGCCCTTACGGTAATTGAGATAAAAAAGAATGTCTATTACTTGTCTTCTGAACTTCTGAACAAGTTTGAAATGTCTTGTTTGTTCATTCTTCCTTTAGAAGGAAATTGGAAACATGCTTAGTTAACTTTCAAAGGTGAGTTTATGCCTGGAAATTTTTAATATCAGGAAGAGGAAAAGGATTAGGTTTTTTGTTTTTTTGGTCTGTATATCCCAATTGACAAGACCTGTTTTCATTAAAAGAGTGTTGACTCAAATGTTGTAGTATAAGTAACAGTCTTATGTAATCTAAAATATTTATCAGCTGAGCAAAGCACCTTCTATACAGAATTACAAAAAAAGCAGAAAAATAATTACTATTCTATCTGACTACAGAAGTCTCTGGATTTACAAAAAAAAATATTAAATCCAAATAAGAAATACACAGCTTATTGTTTGATATCTACATGTTCCTCAGCTTTTATTGGATAGCTTACACCACAGCGAGGGTTGTAGATTTCACTGGAGAGCAGGGGAAGGCAAACCACGTCACTCAGCTTGGTGTCATCTGCAAACTCACTGAGGGTGCACTCAAACTGATTGTGTGTCATTGATGAAGATATTAAGCAGCACTGGTCCCAGTACAGACCCCTGAGGGGTCTCTTGTCACCAGTCTCCATCGGGGCATTGATCCTTTGATCACGTTTTTCTAGATGCAAACATCTCACCAATTCCTCATCCACTCCACCATCCAACCACCAAATCTGTATCTCTCCAATTTAGAGAGGGATGTTGTGGGGCACTGTGTCAGAGGCCTTACAGAATTCCAGATAGGCGACATCCATTGACCTTCCCTTGTCCAACTGATTTTATCACTCCATCATAAGGCCTCAAGGTTGGTTCAAAATGCTCACTTTTAAATACTTCCTCATTTTAACTATTTGAGGTTTTAAGGTTTTGGGGTTTTTCTTGATTGTTTTAGGAATATTTCATAGTTGAATGGCAAATTAAGAGATGGAAGGAAGACTTGCTGATTTATACTCAGGCTTTTTTTATCCAAACTCTATTTAACTGACGGTAGTGAGCTGTTATTACAAAATTGGCCACAGTATCTTAGCCATTGAAATACAAACTAAAAATAAGAGGCATTTCTATGGATTAAGTAAACCACCAGAGGGAGCATATATAATCCAATCAGTGTAATAGTTTCATATACAAATTACAAGGAAAATCTCATTTTAGATGCTTTGGAAGGACTTGAGGTTTAAAATATAGTGTATTCTGTTAAATATATTCCATTCTATCAATGTGTTTTACTTCATGAATTTGCTGGTCATACCCCTGCTTCAGACAAAGCAAAAGAAGTGTGCCCCGGTTCTGGAGTTTGTATGCCACTACAGCAGTTCTTTCGGCAGGAGTGGTTTTATATGAAAATATAGCTGAGTCCTAACACTTGGGTATTAATCAGATTGTTGAATTAGGTCACATTTACACTGTGATAAATGAAAAGTAATGGCAGTACTTGTTTTCTAACCTGTATACAGTTTCTCTTCCAATTATGAAGCAATCGTATTGCAGACCTGAGAATCAGAAAGTATGGCCCTTTGCCAGAGTTTGCTCTAAAATGCAACATATTTTTCTTTTATTTTAAAAGTTGTATTGAGACAGCAATTGATCTTGATGTATCAAGAATTAATGTGTAAATTTGTCAGCCCTAATACATTACTGATAGCAACAATACAATAAGTAGATCTATACCTTATTGAGCAGAAAATTGCTCCACACCCAACTTCTTCAAATACTTTCCAAGGTGCTTGCTCTTAATTTGACAAGCTAATTTGCCCTCATGCACTGTAAGAAACTGTTAGGAAATTAGCATTCAATAATTAAGAATTTTGTATGCAAGGCAAGCCTGATGGGACCAAAGAAAGAAAAGACAGTGGCACAAAAATGTTTAAAGAACAAAGCATTTTCTCATACCAGAATGAGCTCAGTGATGGTATTGTTTGATGAAAAAAGCCTCACAAGATCATAATAATAGATATTCTCAAGTGGGATGGCTGTTCCATTTAGAAGAGAGTGTTACTTCAGTGACCCTGTAGGTACACTTAAAAATAATGGTAAATATGTACATATCAGTAAAATGTACATAACAGTACATTGAAAAGTACTGTTAAGGAATGTAGATGATCCTGAGCTTACAACATGTTTTTATTGAAAGTTAGCTTGCAGCCAGAGGAATTTGCAATTCACTGAGAATCTCACATGGATAAACAGCAGATTAATAGGCTTTCTACATTTTTGGTACATTTGTGGAATTTGTAGTAGCTGGAGTTGGTCGAATTATTGTGGAATTTCTGTAATTCCTCTGAGCACAGAATGTCTGGAATAATTCCTATGATTAATACTAATAAACCTAAAAATCTCGGTCTCTGAGCAGAAACCCAGTGAACATGCACTGGTTCTCAGGGGCTTAGGACAAGTCAGTGCTAGACCAGACCATTCATTCCCCAAGTTTCTTTTCTCCCCACATTTTTCTGCAGTGTTTTCACAGAACTCACTGATGTTCTCAGCAGCTCCATACAATCATCCTGATCCTAACATTAATAGATTTGATATCTAACGGGTTGAATTTGAATCCTGCTTTCATACAGAAACTAGCCAGTTTTCTAGCAGCTGCAGCATTAGTCATACATATGCATACCTTGCTTTGTTTTCCTGAATAAATCAGAACAGCATGAGGACAGCAGTTATGCTCATAACTAATGTAGATTTTTAAGAAGTTCATGGCTGAGTTGTAGAAATTTTAAATTATTTCTAGAAAATAAGTGGAAGATTGCTAAAATTCTTATTACTCTGAAATCCTAGTCTTTCTGTTAAATATTTTCTATGAAATCCTGGACCTGAAGATGGGGAAGCAATTTGAGGATTCTTTACCTAGGTGTAAACACTGTCATTAATTTAAGACACCTCACTCACAGTATTAATATTGTATATCTCTGTTTCTTACAATATCATTTGCCTTTCAAAATTTGAGATTGGTTTCACTAGCTAGATGTTTACAGTAACATCCTTTGCCTGAGTTTTTACTGTGTCTCCTGGAGCTTAGAGACTCTGTTCATTATCCACTCTGCAGGTTTCTGTGATACCCAGTTTTGCAACACAGCTTGGACAAGACATAGGTATCACAGTTAATAGAGAAAGGGCCACTGCCTGGACTGTTCTAAGACCTTAATGTAAAGTCTGTTCCATGTACATCTACTATTAAATATATAACATAAATACATAACATTCCTAAGGTGTTTTGTTATAAATGCAGGAAGTAGTTATCAAAGACACAGAGGACAGTTAAGCACTTAAATCCCATTGAGAAGAGGGGTAGAACACATCCACCTGTTACATATACCTTGGAGAATACTTACTTTTGCTGATTAATTTTGGAAAATGATGACAACATCTGTATTTCATTTCCATGTTTACACATTCACAGATGCCATAATGACAAAACACCTAAGACACCATAATGACAAAACACTAGAAAAATAGGTAGTAGTACAATTCTTTTCTGTAGAAACTTCCTTTGCAATTCTTTTATATACGAGTGACATTTGATTCTTCCCTTATTGCATTAGAACAATAAGACAAAGCCCTCCTCAGTCTTTGATGAACCATTTATATCTAGAATTGCAATTTCTGTGCCAATCATAAATCTTTCAAATCACAAGAGTGCTGAATACAGACTTAATTCCTCATTGATTGTTTATCCTGAGTGTGATAGCCATTCCACTGGGTATTGCCATGCTCTGTTAGAGAGGTATTTACTCTGGGATTAAATTTTGGGGGTTTTTTGACCGAACTATTCCACATTCAGTCACATTGCAGCCCAAAATTCTTTTCGGTTTGGTTTCATTTTCCTCTTACATTTTTTACATTTCTTACACTGATAGCTAAGTTTAAATTCATGCAAATTCCTATTTGATTGGTGAAAGGTGACACTCACCCATGAAAGGGTTCCACAGATGCCTTATGATGCAATTTATACATATCCTAGACATTTTAAGAAACTTGACTCAGGCTTCTAGTTGTCATTCTGTGTGTTATAGGCTGTCTCTCTCTCGTCAGTTCCTACACAAAACATTATAGACTGTCTGGTTCCCAAATAAATGTCTCAAATGGTCATCTACCATAAGTATTGGGCTTTAATTGTATATTACAAAGAATGCAAGGCACATCCAAATTTCAAATAAAACAGGCTTAACAATGCTGCATTAAATAAATTGTAATGCAAAGTGGTTAGGATGATAATTTTTATAATACATGAAATGTGAAGTACAGGTAGATGATGAATAGATGAATACAGAATACAAATTATAAAAAATAGAAAAACTAGGGTTGTTACTTAAACACAAGACTGCTTAAAAAGTACGGAGAGGGAAGTTACCACATAAGGCAAAAACTGTACCTGCTTTACCTGAATTCAAAGAGCTTCAAGAAGGTTTTGACATCTGCAGGTAGGAACCACTGCTGTATGAACCCATGTTCACAGAGAGGGGAATGCAGTCAGGGTCTCAAACTTCTCATTGGTTATCTGACTATAACATATTGTAACAAAAAAAATGAGATTTAAATTTATCATCATGTCTACAGCATAGTTTCTACTCTACTTAGCTTATCTTCTTGACACTCAGGCTGTTTCTTACATTTCTTGTGTGGGTAAAGTCCCTAATTATATCTTTTTCACACCTCTGAAATTTGCTACATTTTCCTTAACCTAACTAAGATTAATTTGCAAGTGTTATCTTTATTTGATAAGCTACTGATATTTTTATCCAGTTCTCCCTCTCTTGACTATCATGTATAGTTCTTTATACTGTTTTATGCTATCTGCTATTCCTGTGCTACTGGAAGAGTCATAAGTGAGCTGACTGTCTTCCACTAATGAAAACAGTGGATTCTAAAATAGTTCATGGTCACTACTCAAACCAAATATGGCAGGATATATGTTTTGACTTTGGAGAGAAAAAAACCCTTCAAAGTTCCAATATGAAAGTTAAAGGGAAAAAAAATTCCAACACAAGTAGTTTCTTAGTTTCTCAAGAGCTGTTAGGCCCTACAACAGTAGTTTCTGAGACAAATATATAAGCTGCTCCTGATGAAATTAATTAGTTTTTCTAGTCCTAAATGAATTTGTAATCAAAAAAGGATAGGACAGTACTGTAACAGGTTAGTTCCATTATCCATCATTGCTCATTTTGCAATGCTTTTATGCATTGCTGTACATAGAGCAGTGCCACTACTATTTTGCATTATATCTTATCTTCTCTTCCAATGGACTGAAATAAATCAATCTGCTTACAGCAGATGAACAACTTGTACATTTCTTTCTGTCCCAAAAATGATGTATTAGAAAATGCACAAATTTGGCCAACCCAAGGTTTATGACTTTAGGATGATTTTTCATGTAAGTTCAGTTACAGAAAAGGTTTATAAATGGATTAGTAAAAATAATGAGTGTGCAGTAGGTGCACTTTTTCTCACGGATCCTCCCAGTACAATAATTTAGTGAGGAACAAGGTACTAGATTTCTTCCCTTTCATGTCTGAGATGAATTTAATTTATAGTTCCAAACTCCTTCCTTGATTACCAGAGAATGGTATGTTCCAAGAAATTAGTTGCTGGATACCTTTTATCAAACATTTGAGTGTTCATGAGACTATATTTCAGAAGTCAAATACCACCTACCCATTGCAGCCTAAATTGGTGGCCTAGATTAAAAAAAAAAAAAAAAAAGTGAAACAACAGAGACTGAGAACAAAACATTTCAGGAGCATCAAAATTTAGGACACATCTGTGGAGACAGGCAGCCCAGATTATCACACCTGACTCTAGGATAATTTTTAGGATGAATGTTAATCTCCTTTTTTGGAATTATTAGATTTTTTTCCTTTCATATAAGCATCCAACCCACTTCATTGCTATGGAGAAATCTATCTTTCACCAATTTTTTTATGATCACTCTTAATTTCCTTTGTTCTCCTAACAAGGGAAATAAATAAAACAAGGATAAATAAATAAATAAGATACGTCAAGTGATTTTTAATGGAATCAAACAAGATTTTTTAATGGAAAGTTTTTGCACTTTATCAAATTTTCTTTTTCAGGTTTCATTGAAATATAATGCAGAATGGCAGCCCTTGTCACTTGTACAAGCATAGTTCATCCTCTCATACAAAATATCTTTTCTCAGAGTATTGCAAATTATAAACAGCCTGGGAAGCTTCCTGGGCATTGTAAAACAATTGGATGTGCCATTAAAACAGTTGTGATGTTTCCTGGTGTGATGTCAGTCCATGCCCAGGAGCACTGTCCAGAACAGTTCCCAGGCATGGTGCAGGAATTGGACTGTTGGAAGCTGGCTATTTATGTGCAACCTCCTTCTTTTCAAGGCTGAGAGAGTTTGCTTGTTCAGGCACAGGCCATTGTGTGCCAGCAGTCTTCAGTGCCAAAGAACATTTCTGGGCATGTTTATTGTCCTAGTATAGATAGAATGGTCACAATTGTCTTAATTGCTTTCCAGAAGTGCTAACCTCTTATGGTTGTACTCCTCAATATAACTGATCATCATTGAGATCATATTTGCCTCATAGCCTCCTAGATATTATTCTGTAAGGAAGTGCCATGAATGAAAAGTCTCTTTTTTTAGCATATTTTAAATTTTATGTATTACTATACACATATTCCTATGTAGCATCGCCAAAAATTTTTATTTAAACAAATCTGAAATTCATATGTCTCTTCATAAATTTTGGATTATCTGAGATTAGGAGAACCTACTAAAGCAGACTGCTTCATTTCCCAACATAGTCCTCAGATTTTTTTATAGCATGTAAATTTCTCAATCTTTGCAGTCATGTGAACAGTGGGGACTCTCTCACATGTCCTTGTAGAAGATATTCCCAACTTGGGGGAAATAAATGAAATTTTATCAATATTCTTCCTTAAATGTCATCTTTAGTTCCCCCTCTATTCAGGTCTATTAACTCTTCTAATATGTGGATTGTCATGAAGCATTAATAAAATTGCTGGATATCACAACAAATATCAATATGTACAATTAAGAAAATGAGGAGCCCCGACTGTTCTGTAATTCTTTGTTAATCTGTTTTGGTGACTGTTCCTGCTCAATGTTGACATCAGAATTGGACTCACTTTTAGAATAAAAAATGAGACGCATTAAGATACTGATTTGGGAAACAACTTTCTGAACTTGAAGTTGCTTCGAACATAACCAGTTACAGGATGTTTCATGTCCTTCCATTTTTTGCTCTTTATCTGAAGAGTTCATTGAGTTTTAACAGAAGCTGTTTTTCTTAGCCCTAATTCACATACCTTTATAAGCATGTAAACATCAGATTATGTAGAGTTTAGCACTCTCTGCCTCCTTTGCCTGCCATAGCTCCTTCTTCCTTTGAGTTCTTACTCTCTTTAGAGTTGTGAATGAGATATAGCAGGAGCAGTAACCCAGGCTAACCAAACCATTGCTGCAGTTCTCTTTCCAGCAGCTCAGATGCTGATGCCCACTAGTACTGAATCAGCCATGGTGTACACAGTATGATTACTGGGGGTTCATGAGTGATAACAGAAACGTGAACAGCCCCATTTCACACCATCTCTAGGCACCAGGTCATTTTTTTCCTGGCACGAATACTCTAGTAGTTGTTAATATTATCAGTGTGAGTTTTTTTAAGGGAGTAAAATCCCAGTTAAAGTAGCTAAATATGAAGAAGGGAGCATGGGCAATGTGTGAATGAGATCTGTGCCTTCGTACACACCACCCGAGACTCGACGTTTTTCAATTTAATTCCTGTTCTACCATTCTTATGTCTGTGAGTACTATTGAAAACACAGAAGCTGTGAAATAGTGCATGCTCATCTGGTTTACAGAAAATCTGGGCTTAATTATAGGTTCTGTTACAAATTCTGTGTTATCTCAGCTGATCATTTCATGTCTCCTATGTTCTGTTTCCTTATCTCTAAAGTGGAAAAAGAAATATTTTCTCCAAAGGCAACCATCATACTTTTATTTTAAAAATGAGACAAAATCAGTGGGTATGCAACACTAATTGTACTTCTGAGACTGTCAGTGTCAGCTGAATATTCAAAGATAGAAAATAGTTCAGACAATCATGTTAGAAAGAAGGGCTAAATTGGGCTAGTTAAGATCAATAACCAGAATGTAAAGAACATCCAGTAGTACTTCAGATCTCTTTGCCTCAAACCCTGAGAAATTACATGTGTGCAAAGCATGTAGCAATGCCAACAGATCAGAATTCTCTGCTAACTTCTGTTGCTATTAGCTATTTATACCCACTTTGTGCAGGTACAAATTCACAAAGTCAAAACAGCGGAGACCATAATCTAGTATCACGGACTGATCTCAGTGTGGCTCCTGCCCAGAGAACACATTTGGTATAAATTTCTGCTGATTCGGTTGGAAATTCTGATACCATAATCTCCTAAATTTAACTCTATGGTCCTCCTCTTACACTGTCTTTTTCCTTCTAACTATTCAAAGCAGAGCCTTTAACAAAAGCATATTTTTTATTCTTTATCTGCTTTTCAGCATGTTTCCTTTATTGTTGTAACTGACGTTAAGTTTATAGAAAATATCCTCCTATTCTTCTTTAATCAGAACTCTGCCAAGTCTCACTTTAAACAGAATTTGTTCTTTTTCTTTCTAGTGGAATTGGAAATAAAATTTATGTCTTTTATCCCACTTTTATTCTTAGCCTCTTTCAACAGAAAGGATTTCCTATGGGAGTCTTTATTTCCTACTGCCTATTCAAATGTTGTGTCAGAGTTACAAATATTGAGGCTTATGCATGTTCAGTCTTCTTCTGTATAAAATAACAGCTTGGGTTTTAACATCTTTTACTTCTATGTTTACTTGATGTTTCGGGAGTATTTTACAGAACATGTAGCTATATTTTTCCAAACTTTCCATCCCATAAAATTGTGGAACCACTGTCAGGCTGAAGATTGACTACTGAACTTTGTACCACTCTGATCATCCTTATCATTACCTGAATGGTTTAAATTTTGAGCAGCACACAATGTTAAGACAATGGTGGAATTCAGTGTTGCATCAACTATTAACTATGCCTTCATAACATTCAAATTTTTCATAAATATTAAAATAGTATGGGCTGGTTTTAGTTTAAAATCCTTGTATTCAGCTAAGTCAGCTATTTTTACTTTACAAGAGCAAGGTGGGAACAAATCCTCTTCTGACTAATCAAATTGTCATCCTATCCTGAAGTACAGTTTAATTAAGCAATGTTTAAGTAAAGGATAAATGCAGAGAATACATTTATGCTTGAATTCAGATATATGGTTAGGTGTATTGAGCTAGGTGATAAGCACAAATACCCTTCAAATACCTTACAAATGCATGCCAGCATCACTCACAGTGACACTTCACATGAACTTCATAAGCATTTCGAGCTGTGATAAAGTTCTGCATTTGAAAGTGGAAAATAACAAAGGAAGGAAAATTCAGTCTTTCTCCAGAAAGTACAGTGGGACAAGTGATATTTGAAGGATGAAGGAACCAAATTGGAGCCTGTTCTGAAGGAACCAAATTGGAGCCTGTTCTGTGATAAAGGGAGGCAAAACCAGACCAAGCACAAAGATAAACATTTTTGCCTCCAAAAATCACTACGATTAGAAGTATTTTTCAGTTGGACAGATACAAAATTCTTTTTTTTTTTAAATATTATATTTTTATATTTATTTTTTTACTTCCTATCTCACCTTGGAAAGAAATTCTACTTTAAAATGTTCTAATTCTTCTTTTAGTGATTCAAACTTCCTAGCAACTGTCTTAATCTTTTCATAATGTGATGGTCCTTCCTTAATGGTTGAAGTCAGAAAAGAGTTCTGCCTGTTCAATTTTCTATTTAATTTTCCAGATTAACCTTTTATTTAGCTGAGTTAATAAACCTTTTAACTGAGCTAAATCATTACATGGTATTTACAAAATCATTTCAAATTTCTGGAATGCCTTTCATTTCCAAAAAATCCATTCTTTACATGCTTTTATAGAGCCAAAATGACTAGGAAGTTATTGGTTTAAAGGATGTGCTGTGCATTTCAATGCTCTTGATTGTCCTACTCCATCTCAACCTGGTGAAAAGATTTTTCCATACAGACTTTGCCCCTTTCCTTCCCAATAATTTTCCATTATGTTTCTAGGTTTTACAGGTCAAACGTTGTTGAATTTTCTGTACACAGGTTATATTATTATTATTATTATTATTACTATTATCATTATCATCATCATCATTATCATCAATCCTCATTGAACTCTCTTCAAGAAAAGGAGTGAAGCATTTCATGTCATGCACTGAATGGACATTTCTTGTTGTTTAAGTATTCTCTGCCAAATACAGGTAAATGGCATTTGCTAGATAGGATGGCATCTCCAGCTCCTTTCTGGCTATATACAGTTCATTGAAAGGATTCTGACAGCTTTCCTGTTACTCAGCTGCATTAGTTATGCCAAATCTTCATTGCTATACATGCAGAGACATTAATTCTCCCTTTCCTCCCTGAACCAGTATTCCAGAGTTCCACATAAATCCTGAAATTCCTTGCATTTCATGAATATCCCAATTTTCATTTCCTAGAACATCTTTATTATCGCTTTCCTAGGGGCTGAGTTCGGTCATCACTTGAAAATGAAGTTGTTATGAAACATCCATGTTGACAGATGGCATAAACAGCACAGCAAATCAAATCTGCTCCAATGTTTTAAAGGCAACAGGGAATTATCACCACACTACTAAATGAGGGTCTTTAAAATGCAGTCAGTAAAGCGGGTGCTGCACTGAAATGACAGTATCCAGAATTCTAACTCATCAAGGCAGCAATAGTAGCTGCTATGGCTGACATCAAGTGATATATGCCTCAAAGGAAGTTCACAAATAGGTTTGCCAGGAGATTATCTCATTCCTGATAAAGGTGCTTTCTGATAACATTGTTTGGACTCACTATGCATCAGTGGAAAACATTACATAAACAGTGCCCAGGGTTTAATGTATGTTTTTTAAGTCAGAATCTTCTCAAGACTGCCTCACATGTTTGAAAGAGCCATTCCAAGTCCGTGTTGCATTCACTTTTTGGTGGTTGGCAAATTCCTAGTGAAAAAAAATTAACCCCAGAAATGTTACTCACCCTTGTAATTCATTAGTTTGTAAGAAAAGACTTAAGAACTGTAAATGAGTGCACCTGGGATACATTTTCATTCATTTAATCTTTGGAGCCTTAAATTTGACACCATTTAGATATAAGATAAAATCTAGGTTTTTTAATCCCTACTAGTTCTAAGTACATTGGGTTTGAATTAGCATAGATATGTAACTGCAGTAACTGCCTCAAGTGGAGGAATTTATGGAGTAGCTTGATTTCATGTGTAAATATTTGGCTGGGTTTCCTGGTGTACTGCATATCCTCAAACCCATTAGATTTTAGCCACAGCAGTATGAATAAAATGTAATGGATTTATGAGTATTCAGTATATCTGAAAATCAGTCCAGTCCTCCTTTGAGATGAGCACAGAAGTTGCTAATGAAGCTCTTCACATTTTAGAGGAAAGTAGTGGAGACTGAAAAAAAAGTTCTATTCATACCTGGAATGCCATGTCATCATTTCTTTCTGCTTAGTTAGGTTTTTCCTTGTTCTTTCAAACATTCATGGAGACAGAACGCCACAGAGAAGAGAAGAAGCACTGAGCTCCCAGAACAGCACTGATTCACTCACACTTCAAGAAGAAAACACTTTTCCAGGGGTCTGTATTCACAGAATGATTTGGGTTGGAAGGAACCTTTAAAGATTACTCAGTGCAGCCCCACTGACAGGGGCAGGAACATCTTCCAGTAGATGCAAGGTTGCACAAAGCCTTATCCAACCAGACCTTGAACGCTTCCAATGATGGAACATTCACAACTTCTCTTGACAGTCTATTCTAGTCACTTACCAGCATCACTGTAAAAAACTTCTTCCTCATAGCCAATATTAATCTATTCTCTTTCAATTTAAAACCATTTCCCTGTGTCCTGTCACTACAGACTTTGCTAAAAGGTCTCTCTCCATTTTTCTTATAAGCTCCCTTTAAGTGTGGAAAGTCTGTATAGGGCTTTCCTGGAGCCTTCTGTTCTCCAGGCTGAACAACCCCAACTCTCTCAGCTTGTCTTCATAAGAGAGGTGCTCCAGCCCTGTGATCATCTTTGCAGCCCTCCTCTGGACTCGCTCCAGCAGGTTGGTGTCCTTCCTGTGTTAGAGGCCTCATGCATTGGGAAGGAGATACCTGTATTTCTCTGAAATACTCTTCTGGTTTGGACATTTCTCTTCTTAACTGCCATAGCTTTTTGGAGAAGCTAGTTGCTATAGAGTATGTGAAAAATTACACCTTTTAGTGTTGGCCTATTTCTGTCAGTAATATTGCAAATGGCAAAATGGGATCAATGCAGGTATAAGAAGAGAATGAACATTTTTCTCAAAATCTTTTCTCAAAAACTTTGTAGATTCTACTCAGAATAATTATATGGAGATGTTTCTTACCCCAAGTGTGTTGTTACCATTGCTTACATCTTCTTGTAACATCCTCTCCCACTATAAAAATAATTCCAGTGTTCCATTCTTCCAAATGAACCTGTTACCTTGGTTGAAGTAGGTATTACTTGACATGTCCTGTCATCTTTCAATTCTTTGTAAACCAAAAAATGACCCTTAAATACAGCTAACCATAACAGTGGCCTTATTTGCTTGCCTAGTCTTATTAAAAGACAGCAAGGAAGTTGTTTTTATACATTCAAGTGAGTTACGACCATAGGTGCCAAATGACATCACCCTGGCTCATAACAAAATACTGCAGGAAACGAATGCAGAAACCCAAAAACAAACCCTCCAAAATGAAAAACACCATGGCTGGGAAGAATCTCTTTCAAAGACGAACATCATGGTTTAGTTATTTGCTTGCCATTTTAATAATGCTTTCTGATTGTGATGCTACCTGTTGTCTAAGAAACACAAACTTACTCTATAATCACTGATAACACTCTTGAGAGATGGGGATTTCCAGGGGAATCATTATACTAAAGTGTTACAAGTTTCTTAAAAATTTCTTTGTTACGTATAGCAAAAGACAAAGGATATTGCAAAGAGATTATTAAAGTCACCTAATTTGATAAGAAACATGATAAGAAAATTTAAGGTTTCCACATCTAGAGAGGAGGTAGAAGCAGCTTTACAGAGTTCTCTATTTGTCATGGACAGTGTTCAGAAGAGCTGTGAACATTGATCAAATGGCTATATGTGTACCTTGATGTCTCAGATCACTTTGCGTGATAAACCCAGTGACTGGTTCACTGCATCCTTTGTGGGATTAAATTTTCCTGGCTAAGAAGTCTGGACAATAATAATTAAGCTAAATTAAATCAGTGTGATTGACATCAAACTTAAAAATGCTATGGGTCAGTGACATCTTAAGAATAATTATCCAGTGGAAGGGAGATGTTCCTATTTAAAAATTTTAAATAAATTTTAAATCTAAAATAAAGTCTCATTCATAGAAACACCTTTCACTGAAGTGTATTAAAGCAGTGACTCATACTGTAAGCAACAGCGTCTTGAATAAAAGTGATACCATATAAATCGTATGGATTTTAAATCACATCATTTACTTATTCTTTCTGTCACTCTGTTCTGTTCCTCTCCCTTCCTTTATTCTTTTTTTTCCTCCTATTTCCGTCTGGACAACTCTTATCTATTTCATCATTTAAAGATGCTCCAGTGGATTTGATCGTCACCGGCAAGATTGGGTAGACAGTGGCTGCCCTGAAGAGGTATGTGAGTAGTATACATCCTCAGCCCATCAGAGGCAATTTATATAGTTATGATGTTTTTATTAAATTATTCAGATTATAAAGCATAGTTTCAAGGCCAAAGACATACTATATTTATCATTCAGGGGAAATTC
The DNA here is from genome assembly GCF_000738735.6 of Corvus cornix cornix. Lineage (NCBI taxonomy): Eukaryota > Metazoa > Chordata > Aves > Passeriformes > Corvidae > Corvus > Corvus cornix. The sequence goes on along the minus strand of NC_046333.1, from coordinate 19,129,338 downwards.
TATGAGGCATAACAAAGAAGAATAATCTGAGCAATTTCACTCCCCATTTGTGGGAATAAAACAGACAAAAATTAAAACTTTATATTTGAGAAACTACTTTAACTAAACAAAACCCCAAAAACCAGAAAGCCTCCTCCAAAACAGTGCCCCTGCACTGATTTTCTTTTATATCTCTGACTTTTGCCAGAAAAGGGGAAGAAACTGTGATGTTCTTCTGAAAACCCTTTGCCAGAGTATTCTCAAGTGAAAAAGAGGCATTCCATTTTGACTGTGAAATCTGGCCAAATCATTTAATAAAGAAGAAAGTACACAGATTAATTCAAAGAGATAAAATAAAAATAATAATTAAAAAAAAAATTTAAAGCCCTCACATGACCAACCTACATGGCATTTTGATTTCTTTTCATGGAGATGCAGTGAGAGGATGAGAAAGTTACCTGACTGTAGTAGTTGTAGGCTGTTAAATAGGGACCATGAGCCTCCTCTGAAAATTATTTAGGGTACTCTTAGACCAGAGAAGTTCATTTTCCAGAAAAATTTATAAATATAATGATGATGATTCTTTTCCAGTTTAAAAGCCCCTTTACAAGTGTTTTTGATTTGGGGTTTGGGTTTTTTTCCATGTTGGGATACAAGTGTTTTTGATTTGGGGTTTGGGTTTTTTTCCATGTTGGGATTGTGGTAATAGGAACAAATTAATTTATGGCACTTTTAATCTTCTGGTGGCCATAAAAAAAGGGTTATTTTTCCATTTTTGCTGAACAGGCTGAATTTCCTCATGAATTTCAGCAACATAGACCTTCTGAAATGTTAGGTGAAACCCAGGGCAAAATATAGCCCCAAGTGTCTAGTTAGAAAAGCACATTCTGTTTTATTTTCAGTAGAAGCAAAGAGAAGTAATTATAAAAATCCAGATTAATTGAAGAAATTTTTTTTCTTATAATTGTAATTGCAAAATAACTGCAACCTACGTACTGCCTTGTTACATGGCCTTGAAGCTTCAGCTTTGCAGTTTGTCATCAGCTGATTTAAAAGCAAAATTTCTAAGAGATTTATTGTCTGTGGGGAGCAATCTCTTAAAGAACATAAGATGAAATATACTGGGAGCATATATTGTTATAGTGCACAACCCTTGTATTGCTTTAATCCAGATTATAATTAGCTAGGACCCAGTTGTGCTTGTAAATGAAGCTATCCAAAAACCTCTCTGCAGGACAGTAACTTCCCATTCTGCTTCTCCTTTCTTCTTCCAGTCCAGCTGGTGCTCCAAGGTTTAGTACATGATCTGAGAGGAAATTATTGATATGATAACTGTATCTGAGAAATTAATAGTTTAATTTGCACAGTTTCAGGCTACTTGGTGGCAGTTCACTGTCCAGGTTTTGGGCTCTCTGGAGTAGAAGCAACATCTTACTTGGCATCTTCAGAATTATGCCTGAGCTGACTGCTAGAGTTCAGTGAGGGATTAATAATTAGCACACAATGGTTAGTTTTAGATGCCTTCACTCAAGAGGATGAATAATGAGGATTTTCATAGTAAGGTTTATTTTAAATATAAACTTTGAGCTAAATTTTGATTGCATTGCATCAGTGAAATTAACAGTACTTTTCAAGAAAAATACAAAGAAATTTAAAGAATAATTATCCTGCAGGTACTGGGACCTTTGTTTAATGTAATAAATTGTTTCTGGTAAAACAAAAAACAATAAAATATCTGTGCATATTAAAAGAAAGACAATGCCCGCTGGGTTTTGACTGCCAGATCTCGATAAAATGAAATAAATATTTGCAGTACTCCACTTCTCATTAAAATCAATGGAGACAGCAGGAGTCAGATGTAGTTCCCATATTTGCTGCAAGATAATTGGATGTATTTTCCTGCAAAACTGTGTGAACCATAGAAGAAACTATTCATTGCATCTGCAGAATTTTAAAAATGTCCAGAACTTGGGAGGAAAAAAGAAGCAAGTGGAGTCTATACTTGTATCAAAATATTTGCCCAAGCAAATAAATGTTAAATTATTGTATGATGATGATTGTTATTTATAGTGTGCTAATATATTATAATATTTTTATTGTTGTTTTTTACATTTTATAATAATTATGTTTTATATAATTATTGCTGTAGACAAATGATATATGACATTTTAATATTATGTAGAATTAATAGGTATATAGTGAATGGATTGCTTTATTATAGTAAATAAATATTCTATAGGTTGAATACATGCAGACATTTTACACATATGTTTGTGTTCCTCCGTAATAATTGCATGTAAAGCCTAATTAAATGCTCCACTTAACTACACATTGTTCACTATGAAGAGCAACTATTTAATTCCCACATACCGTTTTTAACATATTTTATGGCACCTCGATTGATGGCAGCGAGCTTTCATAATAGAAGAGTGAAAATCTAAATTATGAACTTAGATGTTAAACTCTGATCAAGGGAAATAAGAAGTTTGACAGTCTGGGCTGACTTTGAAACTTTGTCATTAACAATTAAGAGTTGTAAATTTTGCAGATAAATGGAAAAAGAAATCTTGATGAATGCTGCATAGAGTACTTTAAAGGGGAAAAGGAAAAAAAAAAAGGAAAATTAAAAGAAAAAACTCTTGAAATTTCTTGATCTAGAGTGTTTATTTTCACTCCTTTTATCACAGCAGCTTGTCCATGATTAAATTCTTCACTCTTGACAGTTTCCACTGAGAATTAATTTTCTTTTCCTTGTTTCTGTTGTTTCCCGACAGTCAAAAGATAAGATTTGTGAGAAGAATATAGACACAACTGAAACACCTCTGTACTCCACCACCACCCTTCTGCCAACCACCACGAGGTTCAGAGTTTTAACAACCACCAGAGGATCCACTACTTCCCACCTGCCAACTAGCCTGCCCACAGAAGGTGACATGTACACATTGCATATTTACACTTGAAAAAAAGTGATTTACAACTTAGAAAGAAATTTATTTCCTTTAAGTATATGTTGATGATGACCTTTTCCCTCTGGGGCAGAAGAAGGAGTTGGGCATTGCAGTCAAGGCTCTCTCTGCTACTGCTTTTAAACTGCTCACTCTTGCACCAGTAAGGTGCAAGGGGGATGAGGGCTGGAGGAGAGGATGCTGCTGGAGAAGCAAGGACAAGTCAGGCAGACTTCTAGAAAACTTGAGATTTCATGTTCCTTTACATTCAGGCCATAGTCCAAAACCTTCTGAAACAGTAGCAGTAAAGGTCCCTGCTAAATCCAGAAGAAATTCCCAACACACACTTAATGAATTTTTAATTCTTGTATGGATTCTATTTAGCCAGGTGAAAATTACAGATAACCCAAACTAAAAACCTCTTTGAAATATGCCTGTTTAATTTTTTTCAGTCAGTTGACACTGTTCTTTTCATGTAGTGCTCATTGTGAAATAGTTTCTCTAGGCTTCTGAACCAAATTAACTGGGTAAGTAAAGGTGGGTCAGTCCTCATCCTTGTACCACTGGCTGCTTAAATCTTGCCTTTTTGAGCTTGGAATATCCTGCTTTTCTGCTTTTGGAGGAAATTGATCTGGGCAAGAAAGCTAACTCAGATTAATCAAGTAACATCTATAATATATGTGTGTGTGCATGTGTGTGTCTGTTTGTTGAAACTGTATGTTAACACAAGAAAAAGTACTAGGTACAGGCAGATTTTCCAAGTGGCCTGTGACAGGAAAATCTGAGCTGAAGGTGTTTCAAGGTGGGAATCTACTGATAAGAAAGGCTGGTTTTGTTTAAAGCAATAAAAGTTTAGAAACTGTCAGTGCAGCGTTTGGACTGCATTAAAAGGAATATTCTCTGGCACTCTGTTCATTGAAATTCACAAGAAAAAGAGGGATATGGAAGTAAATAGGTCTTAGTATTAGTAGACCTTTTCAAGATGCTTCAAAAAGCAACTAAGTCATTGTCTTACTTTATTTTCATATGTCAGTTCATATAGTCCTTAATATGATAGGATGCTGAAGCTATGTATGAACATGTAACAGATATGAGTTTTTAATGAACATTATGAGAGAGACTCTAATACCCTTATTTGAAAGTTTTTTTAATCCTCCTGGATGCTTTAACACTCTCATAAATGCTTTTTTTTAGTGGTAAAAAAATGTAGTGCTCAGTGTGAAACACCACAATCTAGTTCTCATTGAGTTGAGCACCAAATAATTTTCTTGTTGTGGAATTTCCCTGACATTAGAAACTGATTACTAAAATGATTCATGACCTAGAAAAATGCATTTTCCTTCAGCTAACTGTGAATTTCCTTTGTAGATGACACCAAGATAGCACTGCACCTAAAAGATAATGGAGGTAAGAGATATTTTTTGGTCTGTAAATAGTGTCAGTATTTTGTCAAATTATTCCCCACTGAATGTCATTAATCAAAATCAGATTGTAGAAACAGTTTTTACTAGACTCTCAAGGGACTCCAGCATCCCACATCTCTGTGGAAGATAAGTAGGGCAAATAAGTTTAGGAACTGCTTAGGAAACTAAACATTTACAACGCTTCTTATAATTCTATAATACAAGAGCAGGTTCAATTATGGACATATTAAGTAAATTTTAATTGTACTAATACAGTTATTGACTAGTAATGCAGTATTAATACAGTTATTGACTATAATAATGCAGTTTTATTTAACTGTATTAAGAGAGTATATGGTGCTAGTTGTAAATAATAATACTGTGCTATAAAGTCATTCATAGTAGTGAATTATTACATGACATTTTGTTAATAAGCATACCCATTTTATATCTATGTCTGTGCTAATAGAGATCCTACATTTCTCCATGCACATTCCCTGTGCAAGTTAGTGAGATCACCTTGTCATACCAATAAAAGCCCCTGTTAAATGAGGCTCTGCAGGGGACTGCTTTTGTCATCTTCTTTGTGAGTGCAAGGACTGAGACCTGAAGTTTGCTCCTTCTCCCTTTGAAGTGGATGAGAATTCCCCTATTAGAATAGGACTGAGTTGTTAAACATCACCTGCGCCTGTGTTCATTGCCAAAGTAGAGCTTGCTGAGGTGGAAAGGAAGATGTGTGTTCATTTCTGAAGGCTTCAGAATGGTCTATGAAAGCAGAAGATGATTTGCTGAGCAAATTTAAATAAATCATATTTCCACTGATATAAAGGGGAATCTTATTAGCTCTGATTGCCTTTCCAAGCAGGGAGCACCAAGTTTCTCTCATGGGTCAAGGGAACAGGTAGCCAAGTGTGGCAGCATGAGCGAGTTAGACAGATGGTATCTAAGCCTGATACACTGGCCAGAGTCTCCCAGACATTTTCTTTTGGTTGTTTTACTGGGAAAGCTGCATTGCTTAAGGCAATCAGTGAGATGATAGTGCACAAGTGTAATACCTGATTGAGCTTCATTCTCAACAGCTTTATCCCACATAGGAATCTCTGATCTGTAACACAGCTTCTACCGCACTCTTACATGCAAAATTTACACCATTAACTTTCCCACTTTTTACATAAGACTCAGTCCACAGTTCTTGCACAGAAAGACAACTGATGTCTGTGGCATCGACAGTAGTGTTGACACTGATTCACATCTGCGTGCTTGCCTCCATGTTCCCAGAGTCAATTCCTGCTTGTTTCTGGACTTGAAAAGGTTTCACGTTTTTTGCTGGAATCCACTTAAGTCGTGCACCTGTTAAGACACAAGCATACCGTTTGCCCTAGGTTATTAGTTGAAATGGACTTTCAATTTTCCCTGTCTCTGGATTTCTGATCTAAACCAAAGGGTTTGCCTTTGCCTATATGGTGTTGGAAAATGTCTAATTATAAGCAAATTCAATTCTGCAAAAAAAACTGTTTTTAAAAAATTCAAAACGTACAGCACTTTATTCAAGCGCATTTGAGGCATAGCCTCTGCCCCCTTTTTTTGTTTAACCAAAAGGGGATTTTAAAGCTTGGTGTGTTCTTTCAATAATTGCTTACCCTGTAGGAGAATGAGGAATACCAAAGGAGTGACATGCACCCTAACTCATTAAGAATTTATGTAGCTCTTTTGCTATATAAGCTAGACTATTGTTTGTTTTTATCTTTTAATGATGCAAATGCTTGCAGAAAATGCTGACATGCATGTTTCACTATTTCTCCTGTGTGCAGGGAAGCAAAAACCGCATTGGAAAATGTATCCACTGGCAGATGGATATTTTTATATTTTCCAAAAAATGAGTATTTGGCATTTGCCATTCTGTCAAGAGCCTTTTGAGCCTCAGGAGTAAGAGTCCTGGGAGACATGATGTCAGAGTCTCCTCTTAGCAAGTCAAAAACTAAAGCAAGTCCATCATTGGTGTTCTCCAACTCTATCCTGTTTGAATTTATTGTTCCTAAGAGCTACTGTAGATCCTGCAGATTGTTGAAGCAGGTTCTAAGCGCCATACCTTGCGCAGTGATTCGGTACTCTTGTATCCTTTGCAGACTCAGGGTAAAATCTTCAGATGTATCCAAATTTTCTACACCTGAAGCATGGCCTTCTTGAGGGTTCTGCTGCCATTACTTCTGAAGTTACTTCATTGTAGATCTGAACGAAATGCTGCTACTTGCTCTTTAAGAAGTTTTCCAAGTTCTTGTCCAAAAGCATTTGCTTGGACTGCTGCAACATGCTGAGGTGTGCCCACCTTACTGCTTGCTTCTATCATTTCAGCTATGGTTGCATGACCAGGTATAGCACTGATTATACATTTGCACTCTGCATTAGCATTTGCAAAAGCAAGACCTTGTAGCAGATGTGGTTTTGCCACTTCATCACTGACTTGTCTGTCCAAGGCTTGCTTTAGACGATTGACGAATGAGGTAAAAGTTTCAGCAATACCTTGCTTCACTTCTGTGTAAATGCCTTCTAGGGTTCCAGTTGGTGGAATTTGTAAGATTGCTGTTTGCTCTGCTTCTTTGATATCTATAAGTACATCTCGAGGCAAAACCACTGCCTGATCTTCAGATCTAGCATGAGGTTCATCACCAGCCAATTGCTCTAATGTGAGAGCTGCATGTGGTCCTCCTGCGTATTTTTCTCTCAGTTCACAAAGTGCTCTTCTCCATCTTGCATCCCATAGCAGGAGTTGTGCATCTGTAAAAATTGTCGAGGCAATACTTCTACAGTCAAAAGGTACCAAATCATAATTGTTAAATGTGCCTCTCAAAAGTTGTTTGATATGGACTTCCCAGTCCACGATTCTTTACTGCATCCATTAAATCTTTGATAACTTGATGGTCCATAGGTTGCCATACAGGAGGATTTTGATTTTGTCTGGTATACGTAACTGGCATTACAATACTATCTGTTTCGGCCATATTAAAATCTCTGTCTTTGAGTCCTTTTTTCCTAATACTTGACCATTCTGTTATAGCAGACGTATCTCTTGAAACATATTTGTCAGGTGAAACCATGTCCATACCAGCATTTCATGAACTTGTAGCTTGATTGGACTGCAGGTGTGCAGGTTCTTCTTCACCGAAGAATCCATGCATTCCATCTTCTTCTCCCCCTCCTGGATGAGGAATAGGGGATGGGCACAGGCAAAGAACAGGGCAGCTCAGAGGAAGAAACTGGGGTCAGCCCTGATCTGGTGACCTTCAGCTGAGTCTGCAGCAATGAGGCAGACCCAGGGTCAAGGCAGGAAGACAGGCTGGCAAGGCAGGAAGGGAACAGCAAGGTGGCAAAGTGGCATAGCTGCCAACAGCTCAGGAAGGACCAGAGGAAGCATCTCCCATCAGTGGTCCAAGAGAAGGTGAGATGATGAACCAGGTCTACACAGGGATTCTGCAGCAGCAAAAGGATAAACAGCTCCAAGGCCCATCCAAGGAGGCATGGTCCATGGACAGGACTGGAGACAAGCTCCTTCGGTGTTGGTCCAGGATGCAACATCAGAGATGGGACTGAATATAGATTTATCTACAACATAGCTTAGGTTTGGACCTAGAGCTTACATGGAGACCCCAACATCACAGGCAGAGGTCCCACATACAGCAGTCCATAACAGCTGAGATATAGCAGTTTCTCAGGACCCTCGCAGAGAATTATTCAAGTTTTGAAAAAACAGAGTGCAGCTGCCACTTAGCTTGTTGGTCTGTTTTGCTCTCATTTGTTTTTCAGTCATATTCAGCCATTATTTTCTCCTTCCCTCAAACTGGAGATCTGTTCACTGCACAGGGGGCAGTTGTCATCCTCTTCCTTGCCAGTCTCCCCTCTGTCATTTTGCTGTCACTAACCACAGCAAGGCTGGTCACATGCTGTATTGGCCATTTAATTGTCCATTTGTTGGCAGTGGTGTTGTTTGACATTGCTTTGACACATAAGTGATCCCTTGGAATAAGGTGATCTGTAAACTCAGGGTGGTGCTTTTAGGCATTTTGTCTATGAAAATGTCCCTGAAACTTTCTTTCTCTCTTCAAATCAAATTGCTTTTTATTTTATTGTGAAAAGTGCTTCAGTGCCCTTAGAGGTCAATAGTCAGCACTTCATTCTCCTGTTCCATGTCTGCTCTGTACAGGAGGCGTATTCCTGGCTGAACTGTGCCCACACCCTGCCCTGTGAGCCAACGCTCTATGGCAGGTGGCTGACCCAGGACCAGGCAGCTCTCCATCATGAGCATCTCATACACAGCTCAAAACAGTATGCTGTTATATGAAAAACAATTCCAAAAGTGGGGTTTAGAAAACACGTCCAAGTTTCTTTCAGTTTAGGAATTGCAACAGGATTATTTTTTCACTTGTTTATTCTGTGCCCAAGATCTGAAAAGAAAATCTCTTTAAAAGTGTTGAATCCTAGAGCTAGAGATGGATGGCTGTGGCCTACTTGGTAGGTGAGGTGTAGGGTTTGAGGCATCAGTTATATATAGAAAGTTCATTTCCACGGAGAAATCTGCTGCATTTTAGGAGGACAAGCCAACACCTGATGTGATTATTCATTTTCCTTGAGCTGTTCCTTTTATTCTTGAAATTTAAAAAAAATGAAAGTTACTTCAAACAACACAAAAGCGAAGCAACACTCTAGGATTCCTCATTCACACAGTTAACGTAGCTTTTAATCTGAGAAGTTCTTTTTGATGAATCTTCAATTACGCATTGAATTTCCCAGTGTCCTCTAGATTAGACTCAGATAAAACCTCTGCAGCCGCAGGCACATGCTTTGATTCTCTGTGGTTTGTCAGCCTTTAATAAAGAGTAGATTATTCCAAGTCACAAATACAGGGTCTTTACTCTCTCACACTAAATCCTTTAAAACTCTAATGAAAGGGAACCCTTTATAATGGAAAACCAAAGATATATTTGATCAATGATTGCCTATAGTTTGATGTGTCCTTGGGTGACAGCAGTCAATATCTGGTTAGGTAGAACAAAAGGATTCCATAGAAATTCTGCATCTTACCTTTGTCTAGAACTTTTGAAACGAGATATTGTAAATTTAAATTTTTTGTTCTGGTCATACTGCTTTGACCTTTTAATTATACGAGAAAATCTTTTGCAGCTGTGCTGTAATCCATCCGCAATTTTGTGTCATATCTTAATACATTTCAAATTCGCTTGGTTTTGTTTCTTCTGCCTGCTCTCTATTTTTACAGACATAACAGATGCCTATTACATACATGCCTAAACCATTTTAAAACACAGCTGGCATGCCATCACAATTTTTGTTATATCTTGGTTCTCCTTAAAATAACAAGCATTTTATAAGTTCTAAGAGATGTCCAGCACTAAAAATGTACAAATTTTTTTTGTTATTAATTTTAGATTCTGTTGTTTTTTCATTTTCTTAAAATATAACACAACTGACTTAAAAGCTTAAAAGCCTAATTTTTCATAAAAACTGTGAGAAATTGGCCAAGGCTATCCCATAATGCAGTATTTTATTGTTGAGAACTCTCTGGTGGATGATTTAGATGATTGGCCAGCACATCTAGACATTTTATTTGACCTTTTTAGACACTATTGTGATTATTTGATTGCTATGAGTCACCCACAGTTCTTCAGCTTTAAAACTCAAAAGGAAAATCTATGTCGGTAGGACAGCAGGTATCAAACAAATGCTACACTTGTCATTCATCCAGGTGTATGGAAATTTCTGTTTCAAAAAAAGGAAATCTGTGCAAAAAAAGAAAACCTGCCTGAGGAAGAAAGCTGTTCATTTATTTGTTAACAAGTTCATCCCAGCTTATGTAGTTCTAGGAAATGTCAGTATCATGCTATTTTTACTCTCATCTGGACATTTTCAAAGATGGTCTAATACAACTAACAGGGATGTACTAACAGGATTAACAATTGTACTACATAGAGCTTAATTTGATTTTGAGATATTAGGAAAGTCAGTAAGAAATTACCAAAATGTAGACGAAGTTTTGGAAAAAAGGGTACTTTTATACACTTTATATATGGTGATAAACTTACCCAAGACTATTTTTTCCAATATATTTTTTTCTGTCTGGAAAGCTTCCATTAGTCATCTCTCTTCCTAATTTCTCTTAAAAATCACAGTCTGAGCTGTTCCAAATTATGGAGAAAACTTAGTCCTTTTTTTCTTGTGTATTCTGAACTCCAGCTGCAAGACGTTTAACCCCAGCCTGATAAGAGTCATATAAGTTATTTCTTTCTAATATGTTTACTTGCTAAATGATTCAGAAAATTAGAACTATTTCACCAAAGAAATAAGCCATTCTTTTAGACAAAACAAGTATTTTTTTTACATAAATGAAGTTATTATAACCCCACAGTCCAAAACCAAGTGATTCCACTTGACAAGTCACTATGAATTAGCTGAGTCTTCACCAATTTTAAAGTAAAACATAAGAAATTAAAAAATTATAAACATAACCTTTGTGGTAGCTTAAAAATGTTTTAAAGTGGACTTTGTATAAGATAAGATTGACAGGATATGGCTTTGTTTTATTGGCAGAACTTAGCCCTAGCCACAGGAAATGATCTTCCAGAGGCTTCATCTCATCTGGTGTTAGCCAGGAAGCCACAAACTGTTCTTTTAGGCCTTTCTCCTAGCCAGTGGCAAGCAGTAGGCAAGAGGAAGTAATTAATGTCATGCTAAAAGACATGCCCAAACTGGGATATGTTACTCTATAGGGGTGCCAAACTCTACCAGCTACAGAGAAAAACTCTTTTTTACAGAGAAAAACTCTACCAGCTACAGAGAAAAATCTAAATTGCATACTAAGAATGGGCATCTTGTTCATAGGCACCCAAGGTTTCCTTAAATAAATTCTCTTCAGGGTGTCCTAGCTAATGTGTTTTGTTTCCATTCCTGTCCAGAAACCTGCAAGCCAGGATGCAGACCTTTTCTTCCACTCTTTTCTCATGAAAAAGAGAGGATTTAATCATATTAAGTATTTTATATCACATTAAAGAAGCATGATGTTAAAAAAACAGGTGTAGACGCTTCAACTTATGTCGATGTCTAGCGTACTAGTTTAGTTTCTCTTTGGTTTTCTAAGACAGCTATAAAATGATATATGGTATCCTACTCCTACAGTTGCCATGACTTTGCTGACTTTGTTACACATTTACACTTTGTTGACTTTGTACCAGATCAAAGGGTTAATGTGAAAACCCCATGTAGCTCTAAATGCAGATCTTAAGGAGGGCTACATGTAAAAAACTGGATAAACTTTTAAGAAAAGGCTGCTTTACTTAGTGTTTTATCTTATCATCTGCTCCTTTTGCTGTCACAGTACTATGGCAGTGTGACAGCTGGGGCACACAAAGATCCTGTAATCTTCTGTCTTTTTAACTTCCTATTCTACATGGAGTTAACCCAGTTTTGCAGTTATTAGCCTCCTCCAATCTTCTCTACACTGCTTTGACATTGGTGTGCATCGGTTACTGTAAAGAATGGGTAAAATGAAGGCCAGGTGAAGGAAGGCTAATAATGCTGTACATTTTGCATTGATATTGAAGTACCTGAAGTTGTTCTGTCTCCCAAAGGTGTGGTGGGTACTCTGGTGAGTAACTCTACAAGCATTAGACACAGGATTAAACAGGAACAGCCTGATTTACCTTATTGTCTTGTGTTTGCTTTCAGTAGGATTAAGAGGAGTCAATGGGGTGACACAATTGAAATTCTTATGAATAGCTAACTTTTTGCCCATCTGGATTTGAGTCAGCTACCTTTTCAGGCCAAATGGTGGGGTCCTTCATGGTACAATATTGAGCTTCATGATGCCAACTGTTCGATGCCACTAAGTATTGTAATGGCTTAAATGGTCTCAATCAGCTCAAACTAGAATTAGTACAGATGACAACTGTTGTAGCATTAGGTGATATTTTAGAGCAGAAGAATGAAAGCCCTTAGCTAGCATGTTTAGAGTACTGTCATCCTATAAACAGAGGGATTTGATTGTAATGTGCTCTCATCAATTTACTACGCTAAGCAGTTGATCAATCTTGGAGAGACTTACTGAGTTGCCCTGGGTCCTACAGAAAATTGATAGCAAAGCCAGACACTGAATTCTGATTTTGTGTGTTATAGTTCATAATATTCTCACTCAGAGACCACCTTTCATTTCTTACATGCAATTGGAAATCAATTTTTAAAGCATTAGCTGAGCCATAACTTTATAAATCATCATGAAACCAAGTAAAGCAATGGCTTAACCTCAAAATGTTAACAAATGCTAAGGGATTGAACCCACAAATCAAGAAAATCACATACCATTACTGTGAATAAGTTGAGAACTCCAGAGCATGCTGTTCCTAAAGGAGGTAGAGAGAAAATTTTTATGGGGATTCCCTTGAGTCTCTGGAAAATCCTTCCAACTACACATTCCCTTATCCCCTACCACAGGTCATCAATCATCTTTTCAGGAATCTGCATTATGTACAGGGAAAAAGCTTGAGTTTGAGGAACCACATACCTGCCCCATAAAGCAAGGAGTCTCCAGGTAGATTCACATTCCAGATGTAAATGGAGACCCAGAAGAGGGGGAAAATCTGGTGGCTCTGTTGAGCTTACTGTACCTGTAACCCTGTGTGCTCAGCTGTACTAAACATTATATCCTCCCTCTTGGCAGGAGCCTATTAACTCAAACCCACAGTCACGCAAATAGGAGTGATGCAGTTTCCAGGCTAGAAATGACATATGTAATAGGGCTGGTGAGTGAACTTCATCTGTAGCTGCATGTTAATCCCAGATCATGCAGCAAGAGAAGGTTTCTGCACTTTGGCAGATCAAAAAGTATAAAATTCATTCTTCTGGCAAAAAAAGGGGAGAAAAGAACAAAGTTTAGTACTGAGTTGTCATCTTCAGGCTGATTGCTGCTATTTAAATCATCTATATCCCTGGCTTTGTGTGTCGGTCAGGAGGGTCAAATAAGGTATTTTTTTATCCCTTAATGATTCATGGGCATGTAAGTGAGTTTGCATTGGAGGTTCGACTCCAGTGGTGTTTTTCCAGATGGTCTTTTACCATCTAATCAAAATGCAAGAGTAAAAAGGAGCACCATGGTTTTTGGAGAGAGAAGCAAAATTTTATTTTCCAAGTCTACACAATGAAATTCTACTTTTTTGTCTGTTATTCCCCTTTTGTTTGACTTTATATAAAGGAAATTTTCTAGCCAGGAAGTACCAGAAGTTTGTCTATTTTTCTTCAGTTTTCCTGTAAAATATTTTGTATCTCTGCTCTCACAGACAGAGATAGTAATCTCTGGAAATTAAACTCTTTTCCCTCTCAAATCATATAAGGTGTAAATGTGTGTATCACAATTTTGTTTTCTCATATATAAAACTATCACAGTGGAAACTTTTCATAAACCTTAAATTTAGATAATAAAAAACAATTTATTTCATTATTTTGCAGACCTCAAGGGTTAATATGCAGTTATGAGAAAAATAATGTTGACAATGTATTCTCGATGTGTTTACAAACAGCAAGTAGCAGTTCGTAAACACTAAAAAGCAGTCTCTGTAGACACCTTTGTTCTGTTAAAGTCAGCATCACACTCCCTGTGTGCCATGGCAAGACAAGATTTTCATTACTTGAGTTTTTTTTTTTCCTACTCCAAAAGAAGCTAGCCCAACAGCAACTGGAGACATACTACAGTTATTTTAAATCAAAGATATTATAGTCTTTATGTGTTTATCATGGAAACAATGAGAAAATTTTTATTGTGTTTTCACTTTTATTTTTTAAACAACATTCCAGCAGCAGAACAGTTATTTCATGTTTGGATTATGTGCCTTTATATTAGGAAAAAAGAAGCTACTTGCTCTTTCCATCCAGTCATTCAGCACCTAATGAGAAGCAGACTGACCTTGGAGATATTAACAGGCTCCTTCTGCTTAAAAGTTTTATGCATTTAAGAGTTTGAGAAGGCATTATAAATATAGAGTAACAATTGCTTCTTGAGCATAAGAAAAGGAAAGTTTGGGGAAAGTTCCATTGAGAATAGTCCTTTTGGGAAAGGGTTGGTGATAAAACAAATAGCCTCCCATGGGTTTAGCCTTGCCTGGAACAACAGATGTGCTGTGATAATCTTAGTAAGATTTCTACACCTGAAAAAGTTTCCAAGACCTTGTTTTTTCATCTATTTCCCTTGCTGGCTTTTTAAAAGAACTGACAGTTGATTTTTGCAGCAAAGAGTATTTTCAATGTTGACAGCACTGTTTATTGTCTCTGTGCAAAGAGAGTGAAATCAATTTCTCATGAGTATTTGAGCCCTGGGGTCAATGGACTGAATTTCAATTATGGAAATTACAAGTTACTTAAACTTGTTGTAATTTAAGGAAAGCATTTCTTTTGTTTCATTATTTTTTGCATTTGGCATTCTGCCCACTGCACTGATGTCCACCGAGAGCTCCACCCTCGATTAGCAGAAATCTGGGCAGGCAGTTGACACCTGTGATGTTTCAAAGAGATGATGTTCTAGTTTGCAAAGCTGGATGCTGAAAGCTGAGAAAATATCAGATCAAAAGGGATTAAATTGATGACTTTTTCAGAGTGGTTAGGACCTTTGCTGAAGTCCAGCATTTTTTAATATGCAGAATATGATGTTATGTCTTCAACTATAACATAGTAACAATACAAATTGCTCATTTAGTGCAAATCAGCCTGAAAATGGGTACAAATGACAAAATAGTTTTTGATGCACAAATGTGACATTGAAGTATAGAGTATGAAACTGTAAAAAAGACAATTATGAGACAAACAAGCTATGAATCCTCTACTCCTTTGAGGGAGCAGTTGCTTCTCAGTAGGGTGACTCACAACTAACTCTTCAGCAGTGGGAATAGTCCAGCCAAGAGGATGTACAATCAAGCAGGCCTTTTCTGATGGCCTTTCAATTCCTTAATTTCCATTTGTATGGCAATTTGAAATATATGTACAAGTATTAAATATTGTTGCAGTGCATGAACAGAAACTAAGACTGGTGTTTCTATTCATCTGTTCTCACTCTGAGTATTAATGGCTATGTCAAGTAAAAATTCTACTGTCTGAAAATAAGAGGAGCCTCATTTTGAGCCACCTTTCTTTCCTGTCTCCTCCATGAATTTTGCATCCTTTTTTATTTAGTGCTCTAACTACTAGGAAGTATTTTAATGACCCTTTGGGGGACAATTTTGAAAATTTGAAAATAGAACTTCCAGATTCTAGGTACTATCTCCTTTCCTCTAATTCAATATAAAGTATGGCCTGGGAATTTTCACTGTATGTAGTGTGCTAAAAAAAAATTTAAAATTAATAAAATCAAACAGGGCTGACGCTACTTTTCTGTTTCAAAATCTCCTATACATTTGTGTGAACTAAGCTTCAAGAAAGCAAAGGAAATCCCCTTGTGGGATTTAGTCAGGGAGAAACCTGGTTCTTGGACCTGTTCATGCATAAACTCAAAATTCATGTCCAAAATCATTACAATTAAAACTGAAGTTCCTGTGTGAACATATACTCATGAACTTTTAAAAAGAAAGATACATTCAGGATTAGGCTGTACCTAAGTGGGGATCATGTTTGCAATTTTTTATTAAAATCATTAATGCTTCCCACACCCTAGTTAACTTCCCAGTTTATTGGGATCTTTTTTTTATCCTCTGATTCTGTTACTCAGGTCCTTAGTCCACAAAGTGTCGCTGATGTTGTGGGAAAGAGTAGAGCAGTGCTGTGGGGTTTTGACTGTCTTGAATCAAGACTGAGGAAATATGGACAAAAACAAGGGATATGTACATGAATCCCTTCTTTGCCCCCAAAGATCCATAACTATTCCATGGAGTAATAGTCAGATACATGTCTTGGCTAAGATAATGCATCTTCATTTTCCCTTTCTCCCTATTGTTGCAATTGTGCCATGCAATCTGCTGGGTGACGAGCCATGCAGCCTTCCTTGGTCTGGTGAGAAATGTGCTGCCATACATGGATGCATGAGCTGTAACACTCACTCACATTAACTGCTCCTCTTTTTTGCCCCTCACACAAGGCATTTACCACTACCTGCATCAATATGCCTTTCTTCTATTATTTTCCAATTCTCTATTTTAACATGAGCATGGAGTGTTCTACTCCATTCAGATGAATAGTAAAAGACCATGTACACTTATTGCTATTGTTGTTGTTATTGTTGTTTTTACTATTAATAACAATAATAGTGATTTGTTTGAAGTGATAATCATAACCCAATATCTGTCTTCAGAGAACAAATAAAAGTGAGTCCCTGACCTCAGAGAACATAACACTTTAAGACAACCAAATAGGTCAAAGGGATGGCACAGCAAAAAGGATGATTGCAGATATCAGTGATTTTCATTATAGCCAGCTTGCCAAACAAGCGTGGTAAGAGGAAATTTAAAAGTGGAAATGAAAGAAAATTTCTCCTAAGCAAGACCAGAGACAGGTGTCATATGGAGTAAGGCATGGAAGTGATTAGAAGGATTTCTAGAAAAGCAGAAAGCAGTGGGAATATCAGACTCACAGAGTATGCTGAGTTGGAAGGAACCCACAAAGACCATCAAGTCCAGCTCCTGGCCCCGCACTGAACCATCCCCAAGGGTCACAACATCTTCCCAAGAGCATTGTCCAAATGCCTCTTGAACTCTGTCAGGCCTGGTGCTGTGACCACTGCCCTGGGGTGAAGAACCCTTAGGAGGATAATGGAAGTTTGTGTTCCTCTACTGGTGTTTCTTAAACCTAGGACTTCTGAATGGCTCTTTTGCCTGCTGATGTGGGCAGACCAGTAATTCTTTTATGGAAGAGTATGATGAAGAACAAGCAGTTCTACAGGTATTGGTTGATATATTAAGAAACTTTTCCCCCAAAGCTTACGCTGTTGTTGAAAGACTTTCAGTCACTTATTTGGAAGCACTGCTGACAAGTTGCTTGTGTGACAGAGACAGCCCTCTTTTATCCTGACAGAAGCATAGCATGAGTGGCCTCCTGGTATCAATTTTAGTAAATGGATGGTCTTCTGTAATACTTTGGTATGATGAGTGTTCCATTCAGACCAAGATCAAAATATTGCAGGATCCATCTGTTGCACTTTTGGCTCTCTGATTCAGTTGCAAAGAGTGGTTCCAAACTCTCCTACAAGCTAATGAATGAGGCTTTCAGAATATATTTAATAGCTAGACCTCACAAGGGTTTGTGGCATGTCTCAAATGGAATATTTAAAGAAAAATGCAATGTTAAAAATGTATTCAGTTGGTACTTTTTGTCTGTGAGACAATTGCAATAATTTTATAAAGAAACCAAAGCAAAATTTTTTATGAAAGTAATTAAGATCTTCAGACTGTACATTTTACATCCAAAAGAAAGGATGTTAATATTATTTATTGAAATAAAATCAGTGAAACCTTTGAAAGTCTTTTCATTAAGATTATGAGAGTATCCAGTTGTAGAAAAGAGACATCTAACATCTTTTTCCAACATGGGCTGTAGAAAATGAGGTCTATGTAACACAGAAAAAGCAAATGCTCAGTTGCCATCTGTGCAATGGAATGGGTAAGGCATAAGTTACTGTGCTAAGTGTGCTCTTTGTGCAGCTTCCACAGATGACAGTGCGGCGGAGAAGAAAAGTGGAACACTTCATGCCGGCTTAATTGTTGGCATTCTGGTCCTGGTCCTCATTGTGGCTGCAGCCATCCTCGTGACTGCCTACATGTACCATCATCCGACATCAGCAGCTAGTCTCTTCTTTATAGAGGTAAGACAAGAGTAACATGTTGTGTCACTAGTCCTGTCTCTTGGCTAGGGTATTTGGGGTCTCCAAAATAGCTCTTTCTTAACTAAGTCAGAAAGTATCTTTGTGTTCATACTGTAATCTTTGAAGAAATGTATTACAGCTGGTGATGGGTCAGTAGCTCTGACCGAGGAAGAGGTGACCGGTCTGGAGAGATGGTCCCAAAAGGAATCGCCTTCCCGAGGCCCGGTGTCTTCCCTCAGCTGCTGCCTAGGAGGGCCCTTGCAGAAGCTGTCAGCTCTTTAGTGATTATCAGCTCGTGGTGATTTCAGCTCAGCTCTGCAGGGCAGCCTCCAGGCCAGGCCACACCAGAGACGAGAGGCTCGTGTAGCTGTTCCACACAAGGCAGCTTTATTGTCCATACTCCGGCGAAGGGGAGCCAGGGACGAGCAACTCCGTCTCGCAGGGGCAGAGGGCTGGCTTTATAGGGATACAGGGGATGGATTCCAGGGGGTAAGGGCCAATGGGTTACAAAGGATCTGCATAGGGTCTCCTGAAGGATTCTGGGTGTGACCAAAGAAGTGGTTGTCTTTCCAGGGAGTCCTGCTGGCCGATTGTGCAATCTCCTTATCTCAGCAGACATCCCTCCAGGGCAGGGGCTGGGCATACCCTACAGAAATGGACCTTGTTTTGTTCTTAGCATATTGTTTTGTTCTTAGCGTGTTTATCACTCAGCTCCTTCAACTACCATTGCCATTACTTTTTTGCTTTTAGACAGGACATATATCTAGGAGATATATGTGAGATACCACACCACTTCTCTCTCCTATCCTTCATTTTCCTCACAACAACATTTTTTGTTACCTTTCCTGTGCACTGTCATTTTATTTCAGGACATACAGTTTTTCTATAATTTTCCTGGGGGGGAAGAAAAAGTATTCTTTCTTAATTCTACAGGAGAGCTGATTTATAGTAAGTTTTTGGCTGGAAACTTGTATTAGCTGTTCCTTACATCATTTAAAGGAATCTTTTAACACTTTGTCTCAAAGTGTGGAAAAATTATTTTCACTTGATTGTTAACATCTATCATTTCTTCTGCTCTTTTTATTAGTGTAGAGAGAAACCTAGTCTTTTAGACCATGATTCATCTGACCTATTTGAGACATCCTCTTAAAGATTAGATAAATTGATGTTTTTCTCCCTCAAATACCGATGGCTACCTTAGGTGCAGATACCTACATTGCAGATGCTGACATTTAGTCTGTTCAGCTCCGCTGTAAACGAAAACATGAGAAAGGAAAATTCTCCATAGGCGTTTCAGTCTACAAAAACCCATGAATACCTACACCTCCTTGTGGTTTCTTTTTCAACTCAGCAACATTCCTCTGCCTTGTGATAAGTATACATTTGCTGAACATGAAATAAAGAGGTGGCTGTTCATAAACCCTACTTGTAGTATTCCCTTACTATCAGAGCACAGATACTTACCACTGGACAACAGTGAAGGTGCAAAACCACTGGAAATGTCGCTAGGGACATACCTTAGGGGTTGCTTAGGTAAAAGCCTGGACCAGGAAGATGTAGACATTTATTCTTAGTGACAGCAATGAGAATTGAAGTGAGACATGAACATGAATGGAATGATTCATCTTTAACATCGTATTATAATAAATATTCTTCTTAGATGTAATAGTAGTGACAGAAGTCAAAATGAATTGTTTATCAGTATTCCTGCTCTAGTAATGTAACTGTGTTAGCCATCAGGGAACAGAATCCATATAATAGCACATAGTTTTCTCTCATGTTTATGAAGCATCTCAAGCCAGTTCATTATTGATGTAGACAAACAAAATTCCACTGAAGTCCTTGTATGAAAGAGAAGGTTTTGTCCCTTTCTTTTTTTCACAGATTAAATTTACACAGATTGAATTTCTGTTCTTTCACTCTAGTAAAAGCAAGTTTCTTGCCTGTCATGATGTGATGGAAAAGGCTAAATAAATTGCAACACCACTTTTTAAGAAGAAGAGAAGAATACCAAATTACAATACACTTTTTTTGTTGCTGTTGTTGTTGTTCTAAATGTAGTAAGGGCATGTTAATTTATTTCTTTCATTGATATCATACTCATCATGAAATAGAGGTGCCTTAATCAGTGTTGTTAAACTCATTCCACCGAATTTAATCTTTAGGTGCCATTAATCAATCTATTATTCTATTATTAATCAAAGCTAAAATGTCTTTTAGCAAGAAATGTAGTCATTTAGAATAAGTAAAAAAACATAAGCTTTCTGTATAAAATGAAGGAGAAATCAGTCAAAATAAAATTTATGCAAAACAGGGTATAACCTACATTCTCTATTGGTTACTAGGATAATTGTGGTACTTGTGAAGAATCAGCATTAGCAAGAATTTTTAAAAGTACTAGTCATCAAGGGGTGGCCTTTCCCTGTCAGTTGTACAAACACTGATGTAGTGGGAAAATCACAAGGGAGGGAATAGGGGTTAAATGTATTTCAGAACACTTACACAAATTTCAAAACTTGAAAACCATTTTTGGTATCATAAACCTAGAACAGAACAAGGTAATCCATTCTGGAAATTAAATTGCTTTTAATAAGTTTAATAATTTAATTTTCAAAGAAAAAAGTCATTTGATCAATTAAAAAATAATAAGTAGAATTTATTATTCTTATATTTATCTGATCAATAGGATTTACACATTTCCAATGCAAAGAAGAAAATATCTTCTCAAACTTGCTTTTTTGAAAATTACGTACAAAAGACTAATCAGGCAAAACTGGTACAAATAGGCCAGTGTTACAAGAAATCATTCTTTATTGCATTTGTGCAATTGAAAAATATTTGAGTAAACTGTTACAGATAACATGACAGCCCACATACCACAAGAGACAAGTTGCATTATTTATGGAAAATGAATGAAATATGGATCTGATGTTACCATTCCAGGGAAAGAGCTCAAGAGGCTTGCCATGGGCTTGGTCATGAAATGAGGACAAGCACATAAATATTTCAGAAAATAATACTGTTTTCTATGAGTCTCTTGATTAATAAGCACATTGCACAATTAAAACAAGATGTGACAGATGGACAGGCAGATCCCTCCTGCAGTTGTCTAAAAAATTACAAGTACACTATAGTCTGCCATCAAGTCTTCAAGTCAAATCAAGATCTGCATCAGTTTATCTATCATTAGTAATTAATATAACTCTAAGGCTGGCCAAAAGAAGGAACAGGAACCTGGTGCATTTGTGTTTATTTTTAAAGAAGTTACTTTATGGAGGAATCATATAGACATTAAACATAACATTCATTCAAAACTCTAATATAATTAATAGAGAAACTTCCTTTTGCATCTAAGATAATGTCATGATTTGGTAGGTGAAATGTCATTTTCAATCAGATTTTGTTGGGTTTTTTAGGCTAAGGGCTGTGTAAGGAATTTTTAATTGATTAGTTTTACAATCATGACTGGTTTCTGAATAAAGAACAGTATATTAAACTGACCCTGTATCTGAGGCTTTAAGTCTCTTTCTACCTTGTGTTCTCTGCAGATATCACCTAATATTCACTTACCTCCTCACTCAGGTTCTCACACAGCTCATCTTAAATCCAACTCATGTCATGTAGTGAGCTCTCCCAGATAAGAATAAATACACCCACACTTTGTCTGTGCTGTTTACCCTTGCATTGATAAAAGCAATCTCTTGTGGCACCTCTGAACACCATTAAATGATATCCTGAGTGCACTAGTTGGTTTAAATAAGCAATAAACACAAGCTAAGGAAAATACCATTTATTACAAAAACTCTTGTCTTAGAACATAGTAACATTATTCTATTACTTTTTTACCCTTTAAGTCTGAAGAAAATGCTTCCCTAGGGGGTTTTGTTCATACCTGTTGAGCAGAACATGCATGTGCAGCTCCACCTGGAACAAAGAGTTTGAGAAGTCTTAAATGCCAGTGCTATTCAATTTGCCTATGGTAGTGTTGAATTTTAATACCATCCGAACAGTTCAACATATTTTAAAAAAAGTTCCACTTTTTGTTAAGTGTGTAGAAGATTCAAATCAAATACACTGTTTTCCTGTTACTTCCAGCCTCCACACTGTTCAACGTGTGTTTCATTGTTTAGGTTGGACACTTCTGTGGTGGCCTAAAGTCAGAATAAATTATCAGCTGTTAAACTCAAGGGAGCTTCAGTCAAAGTTCCAATGAATGCAGGCTCTTCCTAAGAGCTAAGAGTAAATATTGACTAAAGATTAGCTTGCAGAGTGACAGAAGAGATGTTGCATGCTTTGGTTTTCTATTTGCTTATCGTTAACCTTGCAGTATTTCCTCTCCATTGAATTTCATTTAGTTGCCAATGGTTTCCTCTCTTTAATCACCTTGAGGAATCCTGTATGTCTTGAGTATATTTTGAGCTGATTTGGACTGATTTTTGTAAAGTAGGATACCTGTCAAATAATGCTCTTCATGACTTTCTCAACAAAGTTTATGTCAGAAATCTAGCTATAACATATATAACTACACACTAGCTATAGCACAATTAAAAAGTGATTGATTTATTTACTAACCTATGTAATATACTTGCATTCAGGATGCGAGGTTTGATGGCCAAGAAGCAAATTACAATGTCCTGAATGTCGTGGATTGCATACCTGTGATACTCCCCATAGCACATGTGATCTAAATGTCTGGTGCTCAATGTAAAGAGGAGTAAAGAAATTCCCAGCTGAGTCAGATGGATTTGCTGAGATTTCAATGAGTTGTGGGAGAAATTGCAGCTTTAGTTTTATATTTTAATTCTTCCTTTCTTTTCCCTCATGTTCTTTCTTTTTCCTATATTTTTAACCTCTAATTATTTACGTATGTGTTTGTACTTGGGCACTGAGAGCAATTAATGTCAAGGGAATATTTAGCAAATTGAAAAACAAGGTATAAGTCCAACTACTTTTTATTCAGTTGTCTTTTGCATGTTTGCATCCAGTTATCTGTGGACAGAAGGGTTGCACATGACACAAGAAGTTTTCACTTGTGTTTTTCTTACCTTCCTTCCTTATATTGTGATCCAAAGTCCTTTTAAGGACTTAAATTTACTTCAGCTGTCATCATAGTGCTCTGCCATTGGAGATCAAAGGCAATATGATCTGGCCACAGCTGAGAGGTGAAACCTGGTGGGATGAGTCCTGTGCCTGGAGTGCCTTGTTGGATGTTTACAGGCTCTTCAGGAGGGATGGGCACGGCAGGAGAGGTGCAGGGGTGGCACTGTATGTAACAGAAGGGGTAGAATGTATGGAGCTCACAGCTGGCAATGGTGCAGTTGAGAGCCTCTGGATAAGAATCAAGGAACAAACAAATAATGCAGATGCCATCGTGGGAGTCTATAGACCTCCTGGCCAGGACAATGATGAATTAATCTTTGAGGAACTAAGGGGCACTTCCAAGTCAACTGACCTTGTCCTTATGGGAGACTTCGGCTTGCCAGAAATTAACTGGGAACACAACACAGCTGTACAACCCGGGCCAGAAGATTCCTAAAAAACTTGGATCACAACGTTACGGAACAGGTCCTAAGGGAGCCAGCTCAGAAAAATGCCCTCCTTGGTCTCCCAGTTGTCAAAAGAGTGGATCTTGTGAGCAAGTGGAGATTGGCAGCCATCTTGTCCACAGTGACCACGAAGCAATCAAGTTTAAAATCTTGTTAAGAGGAGGAAAAGTGCCAAAATCTGAACTCTGCATCTGAGGAGAGCAGACCTCAGACTGCTCAGGGAATTAGTGAGTAAGATCCCCATGGAAAGTATTTTTGCAAGTGCTGGGGTCCATCAGTGCTGGTCACTTTTTTTAATCACCTCCTAAGAGCTGAAGAGCAGGCAATTCCCAAATGTCGAAAGTCAAGCAGACAAGGCAGAAGACCAGCTTGGCTGAACAGGAATCTTCTCTTGGAAATAAGGTAAAAACGAAGGTGTGCTTCCACTTGCCAGTGGAAGCAAGGTCAGGTGACATGGGAAAAACACAGATCTGCTGTTGGCCACTGTAGGAAGAAAATTCATGTGGCCTAACTCAGCTGGAGTTGGAGCCAACCAGAACTGCGGGGGACAATAAACAGAGTTTTCTCAAATATATTAATGGCAACAGGCAGTGTAAAAACAACATTGTCCCATTACAGGATGGGGATGATCTCACAAACCAGGACAGAGACAAGGCAGAGCTGTTTAACACATTCTTTGCCTCTGTCTTCAACAAGGATGACGGACCAAGGGTGCCCTGAGCTGGAGGACCATGACTGCGAGAATGATCAACTCCCAGTCAAACCTGAAATTGTGCAGGATCTGCTTCTCCAGCTGGATCCCTATAAATCTATAAGGCCTAATGGGATTCATCCAGGAATCATCAAAGAGCCGGATGATGTCATCACAGGACCTCTCTCGATGATTTTTGAGCAGTCTTGGGAATCCAGAGAAGTCCCAGCTGACTGGAAGCTGGTGTACGCTCTCTGAACTTTCAAGAAGGGCAAGAAGGAGGACCCTGTAAACTACAGGCCTGTCAGTCTCACTTCACTGCCTGATAAAGTTACAGAGGAGATTATTCTGGGAGGTTTTGAAAAACACCTGAAAGACAACACAGTCACTGGTCACAGCCAGCATGGCTTCATGAGAGGAAAGTTCTGCTTATCAAAACTGATTTATGACAAGGTAACCCAACTGGTTGATCAAGGGAAGCCACTTGATGCGATGTTTCTGGATTTCAGTAAAGCTTTCCATGCTGTCTCTCACAGTGTCCTTCTGCACAAGATGTCCAGCTCACATGTGGATAAACACATCATGTGGGGGGTGAGCAACTGGCTCATGGGTTGGGCACAAAGGGTTACAGTGAATGGGGTGACATCAGACTGGAGGCCTGTCACTAGTGGGGTTCCACAGGGCTCCAGCCTCGGCCCTCTGCTCTTCAACAGCTTCATCAATGACTGGGACCCAGGACTGGAAGGGACACTAAGCAAGTTCACAGATGATACAAAATTGGCAGGAGCTGTTGACTCCCTTGAAGGCGGGGAGGCCCTGCAGAGAGACCTCAACAAATCAGAGGGCTGGGAAATCACCAAACATATGAAGTTAAACAAGGGAAATTGCTGGATTCTACACCTGGAATGGGGCAACCCTGGATGTACAGGCAGACTGGGGAATGAGAGGCTGGAGAGCAGTGCCAGGGAAAGGGACCTGGGGGTCCTGGTCCATGGCAGGTTGAACATGAGCCAGCAGTGCCCTGGCAGCCAGGAGGGCCAAGCGTGTCCTGGGGGGCATCAGGCACAGCATCACCAGCCGGGCAAGGGAGGGATTGTCCTGCTCTGCTCTGCACTGGGGTGGCCTCACCTCGAGTGCTGGGGGCAGCTTTGGGTGCCACAATATAAAAAAGATATTAAACTATTAGAGAGTGTCCAAAGGAGGGCCACAAGGATGGTGGCTGAGGTCACTTGGTCTGTTCAGCCTGGAGGAGACTGAGGAGAGATGTCTGGAGCCTACAACTTCCTCATGAGGGGAAGAGGAGGGTCAGGCACTGATCTCTTTTCTGTGGTGACCAGTGACAGGACCTGAGGGAATGGCATGAGATTGTGCCAGGAGACATTTAGGTTGGAAAAGGTTCTTCACCCAGAGGGTGGTTGAGCACTGGAACAGCTGCCCAGAGAAGTGGTCACAGCACCAAGCCTGACAGAGCTCAAGGAGAATTTGGACAATACTCACAGGCACATGGCGTGAATCCTGGGGATGGTCCTGTGCAGAGCCAGGAGTTGGACTCAATGGTCCTTGTGGGTCCCTTCCAACTCAGCAGATTCCGCGATTCTGTGATATGAACGTAAGGAGTGAGACATTGGGATGTCTCTTACCAGATGGACACAATGATACCATTGCCAATCATGATTACAGGAGGCTTGACAACAGCTGAATAAATTTTACTTTAGCAATTCTCTGGAAGTAAGGGATTTTAAGGAGTCTAAACTGACATTGCAATTAGGACTTCTTAACCTCAGGCAAAAATGCCTTTCTTTTGTACTCAGCTTATAGGTACAAAACTTATTAACATATGTGGACTCTGAAGCTGTAAGAACATGAGTGAATTCAGAGCTTACGTATTAGCATCTGTGTATGTATTAATAGTAGTTAATATGTCTCACACTGAAGAGCAGTGTGGGTGTTTGTGGTTAAAAAATACCACTCTTTTGAGTTGAGGTCCTATTTTGAAGGTCACAGCTTTTGCCTTCATGTTCACACCCTCATTGGAGGTATTCTAGAGCTTTAGTTTGCTGGTTCATCTGCTTAGAAACATACATGTACTCTTAAACACACACATCACACACATGCACGTACCTATGTCTTTTTTAGTTGTTTGTTTTACTTCATCTTGGATGTTTAAGATGGATAATTTCTGGAATCTGTTTAAATGGCCACACAGAGAGTTGAACTGGTGCTATTGAGCCAGGGAGTGACCTTCCGGAAAAAGACAGGGAGGGAGGAAGAAACAAACAGCTGCAGATCTTCAGCAAATAAATAATAGTGTGTGATGAGAGCCTGAAGGATGCGCCTTGACTCCTCTTGATTTAACTTAAATTTTATCTTTGCTAGTAAATTAAATAAGGCTGGGACTGTTTTTGTAACATAAAGACCAACCAGCATGAAAGGATCTGCATTCCTGTCATTTAACTCTGCCTCACTTAAAGCTGACAGTATGTACACTATAAACATGAACTGAGGATGATTTCTGAATACTGAGCCCTAGCTGGGGTGGTCTGAGAAAGCACTAATTATTGGGGGTTTTTTAATTATGAGTTGTATAGGGGATTGTATTTTGGTATGTGGAAACATTCACTGGCACACATATCTAGCAGTAGATTTTCTTCAGATTTTGACCTTCTGCTCATCCCCTGTCTGCTTAGGGGAAGGAAATAATACTAGAAAATAATTTAAAATGCTGGAGACAGTTCTTGGTGTTTTAGAGCTCAGGAAATTATTGGACATTTCTGGCTCGCCATTACACTTCTCTGTTTATAACAGCACATCACAAATAAGAGCCAGATTTAACATCCAGCCATGTTTTCCATGCACCATTTCCAGGTTTCTGCATTAATGTCAGAAATGCAGTGTATGTCTTCAAACAAATGAGAAATAACTAGGAGACAGATTTAAAAAAAAAGGGTTTTTTTAAAAATAATTCTATCCTCAGCTGTCTAAGACAGCTGATGGAGGTCACACAGCTCTGTTCTTTTCTTCTGGGATATGGCCCATTGTTTTTTACAGGGGATTATGCTTTTAGTTTGAAATAGGCTTCATATGGTCATCAATTAGTTTTTGTCTGGAAGTTCAGGCTGAATTGCATTTCATGGAGATGATGATTAAAAAGAAGAGAACAGGTATCATTTTTCTCTTCTTTCAAAGTCCTGCAGTGTCCTGGCATTTGGAGTATTGTCATTGATCTCACTGTCATTGCCTAGTCCTGATAGTAAAGTTATTTTTTCCAAAGCTTATCCAGCTTAGCAGGAACCAGCAGTTCAGCAAGTGAAACCTAAATCGACCACAAGGGAGAAGCACTAAAATAAATAATCAACACTGACAATAAAAGTCAAAGGTGTAGAGGAAGGAGGCATTCTGTTTCTCGTCCTTCAGCAGCCAGCTCCTCAGATGAACATAAGACTGCAGAAATAGTTATAAAAAGATGTTTTAAATCTCAAAAAGATACTTTAAGCAAGTGCTTCTATTGAAAAGAAAAATAAATGTAGCCAGTAAATGATTCTAATGAATCTTAAGTCAGAAGCAATCCTTATTTGAGAACAGTTTCTTCAAAATAAGAGTTTAATATGATGTCAGGCAATTGATCTTTTCTTATTCCTGGAAATATACATCAGAAGTATAGTTTCAGATATTTGTAGCCTCTTCCACTTCTGACTGTGATTTGCCAAATAAATTGGGTGCTTCTAGAAGAGATTAAAACTGATGCACAAGTTTCAGGTAACTTTGAGCACAAAAATACATGTAATGGACAAGGTAATTGGTAACAGAAAGATCTTCACATCTCACAAGAAACCAAAGGCCTGACAACCAAGGTAGGTTAACAAGTACTTAGACTAATGGGTCTTGAATAGTATCAGATTAACATTTAGTCATTTAGTCATTTAGTAAGACCTTACTATATGTTGTTTTGTTCCCTTTTTCTTAATCTCTTTTAGTAAGTCATAATAGCTTTTCTGAAGTTTTGACAATAAATCCAGAATTTGGATAGCTCCATATTTGCATATTTCCGTATCATCAGAGTTAAACAGGCCTTCTTGACAAAGTGTGATTAAAGAGTACAGCTTTTAAATAGATTTAAATGTGTTTATACCCCTGAATTAGACAAAGAAATTGGCATCAGTGGAAATGTAAGATGCAGCCCTTCATTAGAGACAGTGAACCAGTCCTCTGGAAGTTTGAAAGATTGAAATATAGAAAAAAAATCGATACAGAAGACAAAGTTGTGTCGGAGCATTCAGTCTAAAATATGCTCAATAACTTCAGCTTTTGTGTAGTTTAGTGGGAAATCAAGTTTACAAGGGCGCTCTGGAGAGTCAACACTTGGAAAGATTGACCTTCTCATGCTAAGTCAAGTATTTATACTCATGTAAATTCAGTTTGAAAAAAGAGTGTGCACATGTCTTGATGAAACCCACTGTTCAAGTTTACTGCTGAATGGGAATGAAGAGCTGATCAATGCACAAGCACTATGGGATTTTATGCTGTTTGAAATATACAAAGAAACTTTTGATAGTGTTTCAGAAATCTTTCAGAACAAAATGTGTGTGGCAGGGTTGAGGAAATGACAGAGGGGCAGATATTTCATTACTGTTTCCCTTCACTGCTCTTCTGACATTGCAGATCTGTACAGAATTGTTCTCATTCCATTTTTGTGTACTCAGGGAAGGACAGAATAAGGATGGGACAGGGATAATAGAGGCTAGGATGTAAGAATATCAAATATGTAATACCTGTTGCCAAGTTCCTTCTGTCCTTTACTGGTAGAAACTTGTCTTCATGCAGATGTGTGAAAGGAAATGTAAAAGCTTATAATTGCTGCAGCTAAAAAAATATACATTATTAAAATTGCTTTTGATGAATTACCATCTCAGATGAAAACTGTTAAGTGGCATAAATTTTAGAGATTGTGATAATGTCAGCATCAAAAACTCTCAGGAGCAGGGCATCAGTCTTCAGATACCAGTATTTCAACACAACTTTATACAACTGTCCATCCTCCTGTAACTGATCTTGTGGTATTGGTTACTGTTCAGCAGGAAATAAGATGGTCTACAGCTAGCAACCTTAAAAAAATCATAGACTATAACAGTGGAAACCATGTTCAGATCATAACAACTGAGTTTTATTTAGACTATATTCAATTAACTGCACTCAGAGATCTATCAAACCTTTTTTTTAACATGTCTAAAGGAGATAATATGATTTTCATGGATAAAGGAGGCCCTCTAAGGCTCAAAATTCCCTCTTGTTGAAAGATGACAAAAGAAGAAACTGGTCAAAAAGAAGAAAACACTTGGAGACCTTTCCATGCAACAAGAGTGGGCAGTCACCCCAGTTTCTACTCTTTAGTTTTAATAGGTGGAATCCCCTCTGTTTTTCCCTCAGAAGTAAGGCAAATGGTATAAATTCTGCCTCTACTGCAAGATGGATGTAAATATATTTATTTTAGTCTTTGTATTGCTGCAGGAAGTCAAACATTCTGCACAGCCACCAGCTATGGTATAGAGAGACATAATGTAGGAAACAAAAAATGTAGACCTCATTTTCCATGAATTGTCCAACTGCTAGATTTTTTTTTTCCTTTTATCTTACTGATCTTCAATAGGAACTAACTTTTTTAATGTGTATCATAAATTATTTTCCTGCATCTCAACATGTTTTTTCTGCATCCTGGTCATGTAGGGTCTCAAGTGCTTTTCTCTTAATTTCATTGCTTAAAATAGTGAACTCAAGGAAGCTTCAGTCCCATGAAAAAAATGCTAGTCCTGTTTGCCTGCTTTGTAATACACTGAAGGGAAGCAGGAGTTAGAATTCTCCAGTCACAGATCAGAGGATTTCCTTTAAGTATTCTAATTCCAGAGGAAGAAATATATTTATTCCTGCTAAAATTGGGAATTAATTAATTAAATACCCAGTTTGCTTTCTTCCAGTTTGTTTTGGGTTTGGTGGGGATTTTTGATGTATTTTGTTGGCTGGTCTGTTTGGGAGTAGGGGTTTTTTCTGTTTTCTCATTAGTCTTCACAGAGAACAAAGAGGAAGAACGCATTAGGTATTTCCTGAGCTGCTTCAGTAACTGAAGGAACTTTGTAGCTCTCAATATCTATCAAGTTACTTTTGTTTTATTCAATTAAAGGTGAAATATTTTTACAGCTTTCAAGGGGTTACGTAAGGCAATGAATTGCTGGTTTGTCAGTGCTCTCTTTTAAAACTGTCAACCTCTCGCATGCACATAAAGAAGCTGAAATTAAAACATCACTATAAAGGGAAAATCTCACCTCAGACATGACAAGATACCACAGAAATCTGTAACTGCAATATCAGGAAATGACCTTCAAGTCTATTGCTTTATTTCTGGAAAAACAGCTCATATTTATGTCATATGGCTTTGTATCATTAAAACTGATACACATCTGTTCCATAGCTAATTACCTGGAAAGGCCAATTAAAAAGAGTAGCACAAAATGGCATATTTAGTATCTACCAGCAGTGTAGCAAGGAAGCATTAACTAATCATAGGTACATCTTAAAATTAAATTAGGGAGCACCTTAGTATATTAAAACCCAGCTCATCCTTACATGTCGCCATTTAACACTGTTTTTAGTTATTTTTTTCCTGCTAGTTCTCCTTTGGTTTTTTGTTTTCCCTTTTCATTAGATACCTCTCCATCAAATTCCATTCTCATTTGTACCAGTGTAAATCTGAAATAAATCCCTTACGTTTAATTGCATTATTCTTGATTTACTTTAGTGAGCCTGAGAACAGAATATGACCCTTTTTCTTTAGCAGTTACCAAACTGTCCTTCTTAATTTTGAAAACACACAAAATCAAGCTTGGGTAGAAAAAAGTTTGAATAGACTAAGTTTTCTTGTTAGGGAGAGACATCCATTAAAGAAGAGAGTGTTCTGCCTTCCTACTCTGTAGGAAGGTGCTGCACTGAAAGGCCTGGGATTTTAAATTACCTGCCAAACAGAATTTAACTCTGAATGCCTCAAAAGTAACCTGATCCTGCCGCAGGAGGAAAAAGAAGCAGTTGCTTTTATGTGGTATCTTCCCAACAATGATCACTTAGGAAGACTTTGTGCTGTACCCGCAGTCAGCTGGGTGGTTTGTTGGGAACAAGATTCAGTGGCACCCCAGATTTCTTTGGTGACTCCTGCCCAACAGTACCATGAGTCCCAGCAAAACATCATGGCTGTGGCTGTGCTATGGTCACCAACACCACCCCTCAGCAGCATGAAGTATCCTTTGTGATTGAAAGGAAGTAAAAATGGGGTATTATGGGAACAGAAAATCAAATGCAGTGTTTATATTCAGAAGAAACATCATAAAGAAAAATTATTTTGCTTTTGAGCTGTCAATGAAAATACAGGCTGTAACTCATTTTCATTGATTCTCCTCTCATTTTCCTGAAAAGTTTCTATATAAGTTGCTGTACCTTCTAGCCCTCCTTCCAAGCAGATTGCAACTCTTGTCAGTAAAGAAAAATAAATCAGTGTATTTGGCAGATAAAATTTTCAATAGGGAATAATCTTTTTTAGGAAAGCTTTTTCTTCTCACTGACTCTAGGAAGGAGTTACCCTAGTTTTCTGAAAGCTATTCCCTTTGATATTATCTCAGAGTAGTCACCCAAAATCTGAGCCTTATCTGACATTCATTTGCTTGAAAATACAGATTGTTTAAAGCACTTTTCATCCCTAGAGATATCATAATAATACAGGAATTGTTTTATCTGGCCTAGAATATAACTGTTTATTTTCTCTGTTTATTAGCAGCTCTTAAAGCAGGCACCCAAGATCCTAGTGGAAATTGGTTACGACTTCTTAAGGCTCTTGTACCCAAAGCTCTTAAGAGTTTAAATAAAAATGTTGCTTCTATCTGAACCATCAAAATAAACTACTCAAGTAGAAATTATGGCACTTGAAATAGAAGGTCATTATTTTGAGAGTCCTGCATAAGCATGACAGAATTTTATCCTAAATAATTTTTTTAATTAAAGTTTCTGTCAACTCTGCCACATATTTTCCCATGGCATAGAGTATGTTACCAAATTCCTACGCAGAACTAGGAAGGAAGAGCATTGGACAGATTGGTTAGTGGATCATCAGGTCTTTATTTGACAAATCTGATAATCAACCATTTTAGACAGGAGCTATTTCATCCTCTTCATTGCTAAGAGTAGTGGTCATTATTTATGTCTTTGAGAACACTCATCACTTACAAATTTAAAAGAGGGATTAATTCCTCTGATTTTTGCTGCTGCTGAACTGTGCTTTTCTATTCCTGTAACAACTACAGGGAGTGGGGTATAGTATGAGAGGTCAAAATTGCAGGATATTGTTAGATCTTTTTATTAACAATTTATTGTAGTACCCTTCATATTCTAAAAGTTTATTTTGTTATTACTGTTGTAGCGACGTCCAAGCAGATGGCCAGCAATGAAATTCAGAAGAGGATCTGGACATCCTGCCTATGCTGAGGTGGAACCAGTCGGAGAAAAGGAAGGGTTCATCGTATCAGAGCAGTGCTAAAATTTCTGGGACAGAACACCAGTACTGGCCTACAGGTGTAAGACATTTATTTTTCCTCTCTTTAAAGAAAAGGAGCCCTAAGCTGCTGTAGCCTGATAGAAAGAAGATTCTGGATAAACTTTGTCCAAGAAGAAAAACTATCTAAGATACCAGATTACTACTGCACAGTAGTTTTTGTTAGTGGACTGAGACACAATGGTTCATGCAGAACACTTGTCAGTGGACACCTACAGTGTCAGAACTATGGCACAAGTGCCATGTTATTTGCTTTAGGTATGGGGATGCACAGTAATCAGAAATATAATAAAGCTTTGGTGCGCAAGGGTATCGCCCTTTGGTTCAAGTCTTCTCTGTTATCTCAAAGACTGAGGGAAAAATCTGTACCATGTCAGTGCAAAGGGCACTGATCAGTGTTCACAGGTGATTGAGAAAAGTATCTGAAGACAGGTAAAGAAGAAAAAAAGGATTTTTCCAACATTTATATAGGCAGATGTGAAATACACACACTTTTCAATTCTAAATTAACCTACTGACCTAACTGAGTAAGTCACAACATAAATGCTTTCCAGGAGTAATACAATGTTTCTTGTACATTGCTGATTACTAGCCTGCTAAACAACACATGATACACAGATTGGTAAGAACTGAAGACAACAGAGAATTTTCACGATGGTGAAATTATTTCATGGGAGTTCACAATGACGTTGGGCTGATTTTCAGTTTCAATGTTCTCTAAGAAATTAATTATCAGGTTTGTTTTAAGGTGTATCTTTCATTTCTCAGCAGTAGGTTGAAGTAAAGGCAACAGATCCTGTTAGCTGCCAGAGAGCTTATGGACCATTTCTTAGGCAATGGGGTAAGAAAAAAAAGATTTAAAATAAATGGATTTCTATTCTTTGCCATTTCATTGTGAGTCCTTACTGAGAAGCACCATAGACTTCAATGCACCCCTTCCAGAGATTCAGATTCAAGTGTTATTGAACCCTGCTGATTCATACAGTGGTTTCGTTTAATGCACATAGTAGTTGCATAAATATATATATAAATATATTTTTTTTTATAGCTAACACAAGGCGGGTTCTTGTGACTGTTAAGACAGCATTTTTGTCATCCAGACAAAGGAAATCAATTGCATTACTGCATATTTCCACTGAGTTGTAAAATAATCCTTAATATTAGAATATTTTTATGTTGTGTAGGGAAGGTGGTTCATGTAGTTGCAGTGCCATAAACTTTCTGCCTATTGGAACCATTCTTTCTGTAAAATCGACCCTTTCCCTCCCTGCATAGGGAAAGACAACACTATAAATTCACACCATCAAAAACAGTTACTCCTTTCAGGGAAGGGGTTAATAAACAAGGAAACCCAGAGCTTCCCTGAGGAGTGGAAACCTAAATGCTTTGATGATCTGGGCCTGACCTATTGAAATGTAAAATTCAGGTACTGCATGTACATTTCATGGCAGTCATCGACTATCAATTTTTTTACATACTGTGCAAGGCACTTGAATGATTTTAAAGTGAGCTATACAACATTTGTGGTTTTGGATTTTGAGCAATTTTAAAAAGTTGTAGATACCACCTTAATAGTACAGTTACTTATATTTCTTGTTGATGCTTGTATGGCCTAAATTTGATTACTTAATGCTGATAAAAAGAAGAGAGCAAACGATTTTTGTTACTTTGTTCAGTAAATACTACAATAATGTATTTTCTGTATTCTTTTATTTTGGGTAACACACTTTTATTTTCATCTGGTTTAAATCAGCTAGCATGAGATTGAGACTGTTCAAAAACTACCTGGTATTACTCTGAAGGTACTAACAAACACATTGTCTTGAAGCCTGGTGAAAAACCTGCAGCAAGTAGTCATTTCAATTTGTGTGGGTCGGCTGAGCCCTTTTTCTAATAGGCTGGGGTTAAATTGCGGGCTGTTAATTCTGATAGCAATAACCAAATGTATGCACATATATATGGTGACACTCATTTTTATTAAATAAAAAGGTATCAGTGCACATCGTTTAGGAATGTATTTGGTGTGCAATAATTATCCTCAGTGTTTCTGGGAATCCTGGAAGTCATCAGCTAGGGTTCATTGGCCAAAAGAAGCAATTGTAGAGCTTCTGGAATACTGTTTGAAATAATTTTTATTTCAGAGCACATCTTTTCAAGTTATACTAAGAAATTTACAAAAATCTACATAGTACTGCAATAAGTTCAAGGGATATTTCATGTAAGTAAAGAAGATTTATATTATTATGAATTTACAGGTCTGCTCTTCATCTGATTCACTCATATTTTTCCCAGGTATGTAATACATGTCACACAATGGAGCTGACAGAGTATTTGTAATAAGACATAAGACAAATATGACAACAATTTTAAAATCTGGTATTTTGATTACTTTTGGTTTAAGGCCCTCTTTCACAGCTGAAGGATGTTTGTTAGTATTTGCAGACTAACTTACATGTTATACTTCTTCACAAAACAATAGCAATTTTTTTTTCATTCTTTGTCCACTTCACATACTTTGGTGGGAGATTTCACTGGTCTGCGGGGAGCATCATAGTATAGTTCTTCAGATTTTTACCATGATGTTATATGCATTGGATTATAACATGAGGAGTTGCTGGGTTTACTTAATAAGATTGATAGGCATATGCTTATGTCTGATAAGGACTGCTATCTGAAGAGAAAACCTCCTGCGTACTAATGGATGTATAGTGTCTCATTAGTGTCTGCTTTGATATATTCTGTGGTATGTTCTATTTATCCCAGTAGGCAAAAGTTAATTAAGTAATCGGTTGCTGTTTTGTAATTCCATCTGGTTTTCTAATTTTTTTAATAATTAAAATTGCCACATTAAAAATTATACAAACATTAATCTAGAGGTGTGATAAAATACTGATATTAACTGAGAATCCTGATCTTATATTTTTATAAAGCAGCAGGTTAAATTGATTCAGACCAAAGAAATTTCATGTAACCCTCTCTCAGAAATCCAGCTGAAATGTTAGTCAACAATTCATAAATTTCCATCCAAGTGTCTGAAACAGTGGCTTCACTAGCATTCCCAGTGGTCCTTCATTTGAATCTAACTCAGAAAAATGCTTGCTCACAGTCATGTATCCCAACAGTTATTTTAACTCTTAAACTTTCCTATAAATGTATGTATCTAATACTATTTAATTATTGCAAGATCTCTCACATTTTTTTCTCATTATTTTCCATTTTAGCATTAACTGTTCCATAATGCCTAACATTCAGTGCTCTGCTTCAGCTCATCCTATTCCACAAAGAAATAGGAAAATTTGAACTCTCAGGACTCAAAGCACATTACTAAGTAGCTTTTAAATCTCATTAAGATGAAACACTAAATCAGATATTTATATGTGTGTGATATATATATATGTATATCACACACAGAAAATGTTGAAAAAAACCCCTAGCATTTCCAAAATTGTATTCATATACTAAGAAATTGTGGAATTGCTGAAGAAGTAGAATTTCATTCCCATGTGCTTAATTATAATAACGTGATCTTATGTAATTGCTTTCTCTGTTTCTCAGTGCTTCCTATGGTGTACTGGAGTAAGAAAAGACAGATTCTTCACAAGAAACAGCTGTTCCATATTTTTTCTCCTCCTTGCTCAAATTTTGTTGCACTTTATTGCATACCATCCATAGCCTATTCAGAAGACTTTGTTTCTCATGGACTTTTCTTCCTTACCCATCAGCATTATACTTGAGGGATGTATATACCTTGATTTATTTCTGCTCTGAGCATTCCTGTGAAGGGAGTCAATTTTCCAGAGATCACCATCTGAAACAGTTCTTTTTCTTATAATTGCCCTTCTCATTCTCTACAGCTTCTGCTGCAAATGATATAGATGTCTTGAAAGTAACAACCTACTTCAATGCAACATTATAATTTAGCTTCAGATCAAGCTCATCTTTACAACTAATACGTGTGCTGGAATTCTGGGAGAAAAGATAATACATCACTGTATTTTACAAAATTTTGGAAGCCAAATTAAATTTTCACAAGCTGAACAGAATATTTGACTTTGCAAACCACCATTTTTCTTGGTCACCAGAGTTCAAACCATAAAAACTCACTACACGAATACCTGAGACATCTGAGTAGTCAAGCCATTAGTTTGCCATCCAAATGTGGAAGCAATGAAAAAGGAAGGGGTGAGCATGGAAGAGATATTTTCTGTAAAGTGAAAAGAGTTCCAAGGAAAACAAGAGAATATGTCTATGTTCTATTAGAGAACCTCTTGGATAAGCAAAAGAAACTGTAAATTGTAACATAAATCATTTCATTTGTATAGAATCTCTAAACAAGGTTCTGCAAGAAGTTGTCAGGAGCTGGCAGGTATTCACAAAGTAGGTGGGTAACTAGAGCATTCAGAGTACCCCATGTTGTATCGTGTTCCAATTCACAGATCATCACAGGGAATTTTAACTTTGAGTGCATACAGTGGAGAAAGCAATGGCTGTGTTATTATTTTCTGGTGCCAAGCAATGAAGCTGTATAAAGACAAGATTTGACATTCACCTAGAAGATGTCTCAGCTGGACAAAGTCATAGTGCCTATGACCACAGTATTAGCCATTAGGACAGGAGCTGGAATAGAGCACAAATTTGGCTCAGATCAATATTTTTGATCTTGGGGAATTTATTCCTTCCAGTGAGTAGAAAGAGCAGCAACAAGCACTGTTATTCAGAGTAAGATCATTGGAATCCTTGCACATGTGCCTCTGCCTTCTTGCAGAGCGTTGCTTGAAGCTTGAAGCCTAAAATTCTCCAGAAATAAATGTTACTGACCAACAGGGTAGCATTAACCCTAATTCTCATGTTTTAGACAGAGATTTCAAGAACTGATACCAGCTACTAATTTCTTTATGGATGTAATGGTAAAGTTGGGTTTGAGTGTTGGAGTTTTCTTGAGTAGGAGAGGGAGAAGGGAAAAATGAGGAAGAGAAGGAATTTCAGTTTTCCCATATGCTCTAAAGGTGCAGCAAGAAACCTTATGTACAGCCTTGAGAGCATTGATACTATGTGCCAGTGGCACTGACTGAAAACACATGAGGTCTTCCTTCATGTCCAGCTCAATAATTTAAAAATTTAAAAATTCATAGAACCACTGGCTTCTGTCTAAATCTACATGAGTCCATATTTCACCTCATGGACAGTTTATGTCACCCCTTAGGGAAAAAAGGCTTGAGCCACAGGCAGCATTTTGAGGTGGAACAGTGTACCCATAGTGTTTCATCAGAAGCCAAATATGATAAAGCAAGATCCATCTTGCATAGAACTGAGAGAAACAAATCAGTTTAATTTTATCAGAGCAACCAATATTCCTATGTCTGGAGCACTGATAAAATATTCAAGTCTGTGAGCTGATTTGACTTGATTTAAATAATATCATAAATATAAAGCTGTCCTTTAACTACCAGTTTATTGTAAAATCTTAAGTGATTTTCTTGACTTTAAAATTTTTTATGGAGAAGAAAACAGTTGAGCATGCCAAGTAGAATAAAGTATCTTTCTGACTGGAACAGAGTCTCATCTCCTGATGCAGTTCCTTCCTGATTAGAATAGTTGCTCCCCTGTGAACAACTCATTTTAGTGGATCTCATGCTGACTCCACAGTCTTTCTCAGGACATTTCACATTTTTTAAAACAATTCTCTTTCTCTTGCAAGATTTTTCAATACCTATCTCCTGCCTTACTCTTTTATTCTTTGGTTCTTCACCTCTGACTTAACTCTACATTGTTATTGCTTTGCTTTCTTGCACTCCTTTAAGCTCTGACTTAGGTGTCATCATGACCACTTTTGGTATCACTCAAAATAAGCCTCTATCTGAAAAAAGCTCCACTTTATTTTTCCTCTGTATGTGGGTTCTGGTTAATAGAACTATTTGAAGGTAAATTTTCCGGTTATTGACTGGATTCTGTCCATATGAATTAGCAAGCTAAATGCTGAATCTCTTGGAAACTTTTTGCTTAGACATTTTGGTCAAACAAACTACTGGTCTCTTCAATGGAAAACTTTTCCCAGATATTTTTTTTTAAAGCAGCAAGAGGACTTTAAAAGACATACCTCAAGACATTACTCTTAATTACATCCATTTAACTAAACAGATAATTTTACCCAATTAATTAATATAGATGCCTGTTTTCTCTGTGGTCTCTGGGAAGATAATGTTTAGGAATATTAATTAAATTCTTCCCATGCAGTTTGCATTATTTCCTTTGGTGTAACTCTTACTTGAAAAACAAAAATTAGCTATTTTGTTAATTGGTAATATTAGCTTGAAAGAAATTTGTTTTATTAACTGCTTGAGTGGCACAATGTTTCACCAGCCATCTAGAAGCTGTTAGTAAGAAATATTACTTGTTCCCATCTAGCTTTGTTTGGACTGATGGTTTTATTACTAGACCTGTTTTTTCAGTTTCAGTAAGAGTCAAATTTTGGTTTGGGTAGCAGCAAAAGATACCATAATCTGGGTGTCAGATTTGACTACGCATCAGCAATGATGTCCTTTATTAAAGATTTTCACCTTCAAACTTTCCAGCTCTGACCTACCTATGAGGATGTTGGGATTTCACCACTGTTTTAGTGACAAGATGAAGCTTTCCAAAAGAAAATGAATATGTGGGCATTTTCACAAAGACCTGTTTCCAGGAGGAATCCTCATCCTGGAGAGATGAGTCTGGCAGTCTAGCTTACAAACAGAGTGTGACTGAAAACAACTCTGTAAAACATAAACTAGGTGTAGCTGTACTATCAATGGATGAAATTACTTCCAGCTGGGGCCTGACCCCTTGTAGTGGTTTGGTCCAAAATACTTAGTACTGTTTACCGTCTGTGAGATAAGAATTAGGAGAAAAGCAAAGCAGGCACCAAACTTGAAAGA
Organism: Corvus cornix cornix; assembly: GCF_000738735.6. Lineage (NCBI taxonomy): Eukaryota > Metazoa > Chordata > Aves > Passeriformes > Corvidae > Corvus > Corvus cornix. The sequence goes on along the minus strand of NC_046333.1, from coordinate 19,089,442 downwards.
ATATAAAGAAGTTTATTAATAGACCTAAAATAAGGAAAAAGAAAAGAAGAAAAAAAATAAATCATACCACACCTTCAGAAACTTCTTCTCCCCCCACCTTTCTCCCTTCTCCCACTGACAATGTAAAAAGACAACCCTTGAGATGTTCAGTCTGTTTACCTCTTCCATAATAACCTTGTTCAGTCCATTCAGGAAGAGGAGTCTCTCTTACCCATGCTATGGAGAAATTATCACAATGAGCCAGCCGCCCGGGTTGGTTCTCTGCTCGCATGTGAGTCCCTTCCCCCAACTTGCAGCTTTTCCCACAACTGCTTTCGAGGGTCCAATCTTGAGCTACTGGGCTACAATTTTAAGGTTGAGCTATTCAGAAACAAAAGTTCTCTTCACCCATCTCTGGGAGCATTTCATCTCTAAGAGCAGAAGCCCTCCTCCTTCCCTGGGAGCAAAGGGTCCTCCTCATCTTCATCTTTAGGACTATCTCTGGGAGCATCTCTAGGAACTGAGGTTTTCTCCTTTCCCATTTGGAGCAAAAGTCCTCATCGCTTCCATCTCTCCCTGTTCAAACTTCTCATGAAATTACATGCTTCAGCATCTGCCTATATCAGTGCAGGTGCTTTTGCTTACAAGTTGAACGCTCCACCCCCCATGCCTTCATGAAATTACAACAGGATACTCTGATATATCATAGATTTACAACAGAATTTCAGCTTTAAGCATCTCCTCTTTCTCCTCCCTCACGTTTTCAGCTCTTCACAGCACTAAAAGGGTTAATCTCACCTAGGCCTTGCAGCTGGAATTTTGCTTATCGCTGTTGGTCACATGATCTTTGCCAGACAGCAGGGCAGCTTCAGCTGAATCTTTGGCCGCAGTGGAGAAGGGGAGCTGTGGCACTCTGGCTGCCCCCACAGCAGGGCAGGGGGGGGAGGGGACAGAGGGGCGGGTGAAGCAGGGCCCATCGGCCCTGTTTTGTCCTTATTCAAACTGGCCAGCTGATAGGTTCTGTCAGGTCATAGAGGCGCTATAAACACCCCTTTGCAAGAGCATCACTTCTGGGACTATGCTTTGCTAACCCATGACACCCCTCCACAGCCCCACTCCAACATGGGCTGTGGGCAGGATGAGGGCAGGGCAGGGGATGCTTGAAGGACTGCAGGAGCTATTCCTGCTTGGAAAGAAAAGAGGCAGTGGCACCTCACTAAGATTTGCACTCTCCATAAAAAGAAAGTGACCTTGTGCCAGCCTCTGCCTTGTCAGTGCTGAGCACTAGCCAAGGATCTCCTCAGCAACCCCGTGGGGTCATCACTGCGGAGCGAGCACAGCCTTCGCTCTGTGCAGGACGGCCTCCTGCAGCCATGCACACACAGGTTGCACACCCTCACACTCACCTGCTCTTTCCAGGCTGTCAACCATATCTTTTGAGTTTCAAGTGCTTTCTCAGAGCAAGAGCACTCTGTTACCATAAAACATGACACAAGTTGTTTCACTCTGTATCTCTGCAGCACACTTTGCATCCTGAGGTGAGGACCTGACAGATCTCTTCCCAGAACTCTGTCCTCCTCACCTGAAGTACAGGTGAGCATGTCAGTGAAAGGTCACAAGTGCTCAGGGGTTATCTTGGCTTGCAGATTTCTGCCTAGAGGGAACCAGACGTGACAAGAAACCTGGGGAGTGATTGCAATCTCTTAGATAAGATCAGATACTTAAAAATTTTGGTAAGGATGTAAATTTCCCAGTCTAGAGGTGTCATTGGAAATTGTAGAAGTAGAAAGCAGTTTCAGGTTGTGTCTTTGTCTGAAATATACAGTTAAATCAGGGATGCTGGATTCCCACAATCAGTAATATGTGGATTTTCAGACATAAGCTGCTATTTTACTCACAACAGACTGGGCATAGGACACACTTGCCCATTTACGTTGTCATTTTTCATCATTGTCATCCTCAGGAATCCAGTTCACCAATATATAGATTTAGGTATACATTTCCTTGGAAACATTTTCTTAGGAATTTAGCTCCTGGAGATGATGTGGAAAAGCTCTGCATCACAGTATGCTGTTCCCTAACTTGCTAGGTGCCTTAGGAGAGGTAAAGCATTCCTGCAGGATGCTGAAGTATCTGTGATGAGCGTCATGAGCAATAAAGAACATACAGACACATATGCATTAAGAAAAGCCAAACTTTTCTCCCTGCTGCAGAACAGGAAATCCTGAGCAAGACAATAATTAAATCAGATGAACCCTTCACTGCTGAAACCGTGAAGTGCTGTGTGGAGGCCAGTCTAGCTGTTTTCTATTCTAATGGTTTAGAACAGTCACCTTGTACTTTGGGAACTAAATGATGTATGGAGTTTTTATTTGCCTAGTCCATGTCTTCTCTCCAGCCACTGCCTATTGCAGACTGGAAATCTGTCAGCTTTTCCACTTCTAAGATAATGTATAAATAACCCAAGGTTTATAGACACAGTTGTTTTAGTAAAAGTTCTGTCACCTGTCTCTACATTGAATAATGATGCTTTGGCTTAGAGAAACTCTGAGCTTTGTGTTTTTGTTCCTTCTTTCTCCCTGGAGTGAATATTAGTAGTTGTACAGCATTTAGAGAGCTCGGCTGAAGTACTGCAAATGAATGTCAATTGTTTTGTGTGGTAATGGGAAAAGAATGAATAAAACCATGCTCAAAAAAGAAATACTCCTCACCTGATCTACTAACGTTCGAATATTTTCACAAAAATTATTGTGGAATGATTCTGAGTATTAAAAAGAGGGCAGTACATTTCATCTGAATAAAGGAGAAGTTGTCTTTCATTTTCCATGAAGCTATAATCATAGTCAGCAGCTCAAAATATGAATAAAAGGCAAACCTTTTTTGTTAGCTTTCAATATATGAATGTCTACTGGATTGATAGCATTAGTGTTTCCCCTGTTGATTACATGCAGGATGCCACTCTGTTGTGCTGTTTAGTCTTAGTAAAATCATTTTAGATATTTTGAACTTAATTTTCCATATTTAATTAATTTTTGACATTAGCACAAAATTCACTGCTAAAGTTTCAAATATTTTAAGCAAACATTTAGCAATGGCATGTGAATACTAAAAAAACTTACAGGTAAAAATCCCAAATATAAGCATCTTTTTACAGTTATGATTTTTAAAAAGTTCAAAGAGGAGGGAAAAAAGTGAGTGATATTTAAATACACTAGCAACCATCTTTCTTCATTAATCATCCCACTGACCACAGTGGCTGAATGAAGGCAAAGGTTTAGTTCTCTTCTACTGATATTAAATTGGGGTATGCAAGCAATAAGGAATCATCAGTTACTGAAGTGCCCAAAAACAGGGTGCTCCAGCTGAACAGCACCTCCTAGGGAGGCAAAGGGACGCACACCTGGAGAGAAAGAGGAGAGGTGTAATTGTACACCTGGTCACTGTATTGAAACTCATGAATACCCAGACCAGCTTAGACACTGGGCTGTTTGCTGCTTTCTTCCTTTAGAGCAGATACATCAGCTGTGGTAACCTGCAAGATGGCTTCCCCTCTGCTTCTGCATAGGAGTTAGTCTTGTTGAAGTCCAACATTTCCAACAAAAACTCCAACCAAACAAAAAAAAAAAATTCTGCGTAACATCTGAAAGGAAAGATTTCTGAAAAAAAAAAATTTACTACAGCGATTAGCCAAAGGGCTGGGGAGAGTGTGCTGGTAGATTTGAAATGAGAATTATTGGATGACATTCGCATGGCTTTCTTGAAAATAAAGAGCAGATTAAGCATCTCTATCAGAGAAGCATTACAACCTAAGTGGAGATAATACCGTGAAAAACTGCTCATAGATATAAGTGCTGCTTTAGCTGTTGCTCTCTTCTTTTACTTTTAAGGGGTTATGTAATGTAATACACAACTTTATTCAGGATGAAATGTTGTGTCATGCTCATATATGACTTAGACACACCCTTTCAGGAAAACCTTGTCAGCAACTAGTGAAGTTCCCTGCATTGAAGCACATATAATTGCATTAAAAGGGAAAACAGAGATCCAGCTTACAAAGGAAATTTTCTGACCTGATGACTGTCCAAGCAAAGATTGATGAGGGAGCAGGTTGCTCTGGAAATGAGCATGTCCTCACAATGACTGCCAGTTGGTGAATTGCTCACAGGAAGTTTTAACATGGGAGAGGCTGGCAGCTGGTCATCAGCGGGCAAAGGATGGCTTCAGGAGGAGGAGGCACATGGCACCACATCACCTCAAGGGTACAGTACACCAGAGGCCATTAGCCACCTCTGCTCTTGTCACAATACAGATGGCAAGCCAGCAGGCATAAAATGTCCTCTTCTCACACAACACCATTTCTAGTGGTGGTGGTGATGGTTTGACTGCTGGCAATGAAGCACTCCTGACTTCATCACTGGCCTCAGAAACCCCTTGATAAATGCTGCAAAATCCAGTTCCCTTTCACATCAGTCAGGATTTACCTTGGCAAGATTTGGATCCTTGGTGTGTTTTCATTATCAACCTTATTGGCATAGCAGTGGAAAAAGAGAACAACAGGAAGCAGAGCAACCATGCATAAAGCAAGCACAACAAAATGCAGTTGAAAGAGATTGAGGTGAATTTCCCTCAGTTTCTTTTCTCTTTTCCCACCAGTTTCTTTTCTCTTTTTCTCAGTGCTAACTAGGACAGAAATGTTCAGTTTGATAAAATTTCCAACATGAAAATGCACACACCCTTAGGATTCTTAATAGGGCTGAGTGGACATTAACACAAGTGAAGAAAAAATTGTAAGTTGTTCTTGTACCTGATGTGCCTTAAAATCTCAGGGAAACAATTTAAAATGCACACATAAAAGAAACCACAGTAATTTATTTTTAAATCTTTATTTTTAAGTGAGCTTCTAAAACAAGTCAGGACAACCTCACCCTGGTAATGTCACAGATGCCCTGCATCATGTACCCAGCTAGATCATATCTATTTGATTTGAAGCATGGGCAAAGGAAGCTCCTATCTGCTCACCTGTTACCATGGAGCTGCTGTAACCAAGTCCTTTACAGCTTCTACTGCAAAGCCTGAGATTTCCAGCACTTAAGTTCTTATTCTGTGCTTTTATGGGGACAATACCACAAACTGCAAAACACAACCTTATTTCTGGATTGCTAACAAGAGCTTCCAGATTCTAGAAGAGTGAACAAGATTAACTAGGTGATCAAGTCGAAGTGGGAGTATGGGAGGGTAAAATGAACACAGGAAAAATATGGGTGGAAACACCTGGAAAGAGAAGTGTCTGATTCCCTACCAGGCTCAAAATCCAAGTGTAATTTGAACAACAGCAAAACCAGGCATTCTTCATTCTCATTCTTGCAGATGTGCCAGAAGGTAACAAGGTGTCTATACAGGACAACCCTTGGAGGAATCCTGAAGTACTGGCTACGGACAGAGCCAGGCTTTCAAGACGCATTGGCAATGCATTCTATTGTTAGTAACTCAAGCAATGCTGCTTCCCAGCATTGTAATCAAAGGGCTATTCTTTTATCTCAACATAAAAAAAAAAAAAAGAGCTAGTCTTTCCTTATAAGATCTCCCTAGTTTTGAGCATCAAAAAGTCACTTTATTTCTACTGCTCTCAAATAAAACTCAAACTCAACATTGTCAATTTAATTTTGTCAAAATGGTAATTGAGCCCGATAGGCTGTTTAATACTTCAATGGAGATCCATATTGCAGCACTGGGTATTGCAGAAGTTGTTTCCAAACTGTGGGCAATAATCAGAGTACTAAAAATAAATGGAGAGATGGACTTCTAATGCTCCAGGACTGCTGCACTGATGGCAAATGGGAATTAAAAAAGTAATCCTCTTTCTCATTTCATTGGAACTGGAAGTGAGATAATGCATCTGGCCTGTAGATTAATGAGAAATAGGGCAACGAAAATGCTGAATTCATTTTGGGACTTACAGATAGCTAAATAAATTTCTAAATTAGTTAGTTTACCACAAAATGGAATCTCTCACTTTAGTGAAATGGAACACAAGGGAAGAAATTTATCTGGGAGGAAATTCAGTGTAAGCTCTTGAACTCAGTAAAAGCTTCTGGAAAAAAATAGTTGAAACTAACTTCTAAAGCTACTAGTTTAAAATACATTTAAAAAAAATATATATGTCTGCTTTGTTTCCCAAAAAGTGCAGAGCATAACAGGCCAAATTCATGTTGGTAACTGGCTCACACCATGGATTAATATGGTTATGTTAAATTGGTTATGTTGCCAACTTAAATGAGATGATCCACACAGCCAAGGCTCTGAACCAGTAGCTTGACAAAAAAACAAAAATAAAATTTTCTTTAGAAATTTTAACCCTGAACTAATATAGAGTCATAATACAAACTTTCTGGTAAGAGTGCTAGTACCCATCTATTTTGTATGGTAATTCCAAAAAAGATTATTTTGTTTATAGGATATCAGCCTAATTGCATTTTTGACCAAGTATCATCCCAGAAAAATCATTGCTGTACCTTGAAGCTCTGTGTGGCAGTTTTCCTCCCTATACATCAGCTCCAGTAATGCAGGTCACATAAGGCTGAATGCTGATGTCAGATGTCTGGGCAGGCATGTTGTTTTCCTTTTCAGCCTTGAGTAATACCTGTGCATTTTGATTGCCCTCGATGGATTTGCTCACATCTAGCACTCCTCCAGGAGCTGGGCTGCAGGAAACAATCTGCTGATGAGGTGTGAGCAAGGCTACATTCCAGATTACTCACTTTTACTGCCTTGATAAATTGTGCTGCCTGGAGCTAAGTGATAATTACAAACCCATCCTACTTAACCACATATATTACATAGATGAGCTAAACATGGAACCAAACCCACTGAATAAGAAGGGGTCATTTTCATACAAGGCCTTATTATGACCTAGACTTACTTAAAACAATAGAAGTGACAGGAAAAGCATTATACACTGTTATTAAGATTTTCAGACAAGCAGAAGTAGCTGGTATGTCCTGATGATCTGATTCATGAAATGGACCATTTAAGTCTATAAAGTCTAACAAATGTGTAGAACTATAACTTCTTCTTTTTTATCTGTTCACTTTTATTGTAAGTGAACAGTTCAGGCTGAGCATTTCATGGTGATTCTACATTGCAGTTCTCAGGTGGCTAAAGTCTAAAAATCTTCGGACATATGGTTTAGGTATGTTATATATAAAGCTACAGCACCCAAAGAAAGGCAGTCTTGATTGTTACAGTAATGGAATGCAGGATAACAGTAATTTAACGTGAGAATTTTTCCCAGTTCACTAAATAACAATAACAAAATAATATTCTCTGTAAAGAGCAGTGGTTTCCCTGTTATCTTACAAGGTTTTTAATATGTCTGCTTTATTTTTATGCTTTCCTTCATGCTGTTTTCAGAATTCTATATAAACATCAGGGCAATGTAAAACAGCGTATCATTCTTAACCTTCAATTTTAGAGGAAGATGGAGATTTCATGTCATGGCCACTATAAAATGATGATTCATTGAAATTCAATCATATGTATGTTGTAATACTGATTTTTTTTTATAGCTTTCTTCAGGCGTCTACTAGAAGATTTATAGCGTGTGCTATACTATTTTCCAGTCCTTCAACGTTCTAATGTTAAAAACTTTCTGACCTTTAAAAAGCCAAATTTGAGGAGCTTATCGACACTTTGTCATTTCAGCTCATCATTGTTCCCATACTCATCACTATTCTTCTTCTGGAAATACCTACACAAGTGTGAAAATGGTGTTATTTTACTTCTGAATCTCCTTCTCACATATATTTATAACTCTTCCAGAACGTCAGGGAATTTTCTTCACACTATACTGTTGTTCCTTTCTTCTCCCTCAGGTGCTCCACACATTCATACATCTTGATGTAGGCTGGGAAGTCCAGGAGGTGCAGTCAGTCCCCTATTGTACAGAAAGCAAAACCAGAATGTGCAGGTAACAATCTGAAATGTGCACACACTTCTCTCAGGGAGCCTTGCTTATAGCCTGCCAGATTATATGCTGCTATTGCACTCCAATTAACGTGATTGCTGATAGCACAGGTACAGCTTGGTAAAAATGTCTGTTGCAGCCAAATGCTTGATGATTTAACATGAAGTTAAGAAGTGTGCTCATCTCAGAAGAAGAAAACAAAACAAATCAAATCAGTGTGATGTTCAAGCTAGCCATTCCTCATCTTTAGTATCCCCTGAGCAACAATCTAAAGCAGACAGACAAATGTAGGCAACATCATATCATATTCTCCCTAACAAAATGGTCTCTCAAAGGGCAACTCCTTACAGCTGAGTCACGGGGTCAAATCTCATTGAGCTATGGATTGCATATTACCTATGACCTCTGATTAAGGCTGGTGATTTAGATATAAATAAACCACAAAACTTTTCAGTTTTAGTTACACTTAAGGGCAGCTGCTTTCCTCACGCTATTTCACTTGATAAACAGACCCACCAAAATCAAACTTATATATGCACACAAGTGCATGTTATTAATAGAGTTTCATTCTTACTTACAGCCTTTGCACAGCGGATAGGCTTGCTGGGTAGAGTATCCTTGAGCCATCTTATGGTCCTTTTTATATTTTATAATTTCTGCTGCTATCATCAGTTAGGCGTATGACACAAGAGCTCCTTTCTAATTAGTCTTCTCTGATCTGCCTGATGATATTTGTTTCAGTCAACGGCTTTCTTTAAAATTGCTATGGTGTAACATCACTCATGTTAACTTACACATGACTGTTTAAACTTCCATTTATTAACAATTTATTATTTACACACTGAGATATAACAAAGCTGGCATCTTTAGTTAGGCTGCATGTTGTTTAAGCAGCTGTACTGCAGTCACTTGAAACTTGATAAACATAAGAAAATTTTGGATTATGTAGCTTTGAAGGTGTGTTTTGGGGGCAATGAGGAAGCTCCCATACCTCCTCATGGGATAGAGCTCCCTAACTCTATAAACTGCTGTGTGAGTGATTTTGCAGCAGCCTTATGGGCACTTTATAACCACAGCAATTTTTTCACTTCACTCAACCTGCTGTACGTGCTGACTGCATCATCCTGGCAGAAACAATCCCAGGTAGCTTAAGGCATCTAATTGATTCAACAGCAGTAACAATTCGGTGTGCTATGGAGCAGAGCGGTTCTTGTCCTTATCCTCTGAGAGGGAGCAAAACCACAGCCAATTACAAAGCCCCTTTTTGTCCACTTGTCTATGGCATCTTCAATGGCCAGAGAGGGGATGAGGAAAGACTGCAGGTCACACACAGTGGGGAAAGTCCAGTGCTACACTACAGCTGAAAATCCTCTATCAAGAAGGATTTCCTTGGACTATGGAGTCCTACAGATATATCACTCAGAGGTTAGTAGAGCCTCATGAGGCCTGGAGTTTGGGATCCATCAGTGTCTTCTGCTTAAAAGGTTGTGGCAAAAGTGGTGACTTGCTAGAAGCATGGAGTTCACTACAGTGCACAGATGCTGGTTTCTCGCTATTCTTTTCCTTCTAATTCGTTATCATTTCACATCACCTTACTGCGTTAGTATCCAGCTACTTCTCTTTATGTTATATAAGCTTGTAAGGCAAATTCTCAGATCTTAAGTCATCTGCAACTGTGTTGAATTGCTTCTGTCATCCATAAGCTTTTAAATAATTCATGCCTTTCTGCATTTAGCTACGTCCTTTCTCCACCTCATACAGCATCATTTTCACCTTTTTTGTCTGACTTAGAGTAATATAATGCAGGACATTTAAAATAATTTACATTGATTTATTTTCTTCAGCAATATATTCTTTCTGCTTCAACAGGCAGCAGAAGTGTTCCTTTTGTTATTAAAGCAGAACTTGCCTTTGGCACTGTTATGAACAACTGAAGAAAAAGCTTTTTTTGTCCTTGTTCTTTTTTACTCCTTGCCCTCAACAGTTATATTAAAAGACTGCAGATAGATATCAATTCAGTGTCTACATGTTTCTGAATAAGCAGAGTGAAAGAGGACAAAAAGGCATATTTATCAGCTTCTTTTTGCAGAAGGCAAAGAGGGAGTTGTCTTTGTTTTAAGAAGAATAAGGATTTTCTCAAAGGTTATCCTTTCCTTTTGTCACTGCTGATAGCACAATGAACATGGTGGTTTCTACCCTGGAGAGCCACATATAGCTGATAAATACAGTCAGATGACAGGAAAAACTACATTTAGGGGCCATTACTGATCTGGGAGATTTCCATGCATTCCCCTGATTATCCACCTGTTTCCTCATCTATGATCCTGAGAAAATCACTATGCCCTGACCCCCAAGGGGGTTTTAGGACAAAGAAATGCTATGAATGTAGCAGCATCTTAACTTGGAGCTTGCTTTAGGAAAGGGGGTTAAGCAGCCCATGTGAAATATCCAACTTGTCCATAGTGCCTTCCTGCATATATGTTGGGGCTCAACACCTTGATCCATAGTAGTCGTGGAAGTAAGGCTTAAACCTCCCACTCATGAAGCTGAGAAGAGGAGCCTGTCTGAAAGACTCCATTTTGGCAGTACTCCTAATGCAGTTCTGGGCAGACATCAAATGGCAAAAAGAAACTTAGTTCAATCCTCTCATCTTCCTCACGTACATAACAACCTTTAACCTTTATATGCTTTCTCCAGCCCATAACTTTGCTAAATTCTGTTTCTTCTTGCTGTCTTTGTCCAGTAACAATTTTGCCAATGCATTCCAACTGATATCAAAGTGAAAAATTCTTTTGTCTGAAAACAAGCCATTAAAATAAAGTAGATCTGTAATTTCTTAAGGCAAAATTCTCTTTAGCAGACAGAGGTCTTAAAGGTGACCTACAAAGCAAAAGATCCATTTTCCATTCTTTAATGCTGCTGAATAAAGAGCATTCAAGACTTTATTTTTCAAAGTAATAAGACTGGTTTTTTATCCATTGTTTTCCTTTGGGGTTAGAAATGCTAGATCCTCATTTTGTTCTCTGGGCTGCAGTAAACCTTGGCATCTTGTGAAGCCAAATAAAAGCTTCACAGCCCCACTGTTTATTGGCTGGCTAGCTCACCCAGGGACATGCCTTTATTTCAATGCATCAGTTCTTTAGTTAGTAGTACCAACTATGATTCCTTTCAGGCAGAATTTGATAAGAACCCAGACCTACCACATGGGTAAAAGAGATTCAATTTCTTAAAGTTACAGAGAAAGTGCTGGACCCCCATTTAAATCCTGCTTGTGAAAGCTCCAGGTGACTGAATGAAGCTTTACTGGAATGAGCCCAGGAGCTGCTTTTGAGTCACTGTTGTCAGCTCTGCCCAAATTCTTCAATGTTCAGAAAGACATTCTTTTTTGCTTGTGTCTTGGGTACAGTAATCAAACCTAAATAACGATTAGCTATTATTTTCTTGCTGTTAATGGGATTCAGACACTCTCTCCTCTGCTGATTTCAAAACATGTACCCCTGGGTGAAAATCACAATGCTGGCAAACGCACTAGTGCAACTCTCTTGAAAATAAATATCCATAAACAGATTGAAAAATCATGAACATGTTTTTGATGTCAGTGTGTTCTTAGTAAATAAGAATATTCAAATATGAGATTTAGCATTAAATAAATCAGTCATCCTAACAGACAAGGGGTTTTTTTTTAATCTTAATGATTTGTCTTCTGCTGGCAATGTAGAAATCACAGCCATATAGATAAAGAGGGAGTAGCCTATGCAGATAAATCTCTCTAAACTGAGTGCTTCATAATAGCACTAAACACAACTAAAATTGTGGGCTGCATGTTTTCTCCAACACATTTGAATTCTCTGTGTACATGACAAATTTGAAGTGGACGATTAGATAACTTAAAGGTTTGACAGCAAAGAAAATGAAATGTTCCTCCCAGGATTTTTACAGGCAGTATAACACACAGGTCTCAGCAGCAAGCTCACAAGTGAAAGAGGTCCTCGAGGTCGTATGCTTCAGTGAGATAAAGTACTGTTCCTTCTGGTGCTGCAGATGTAATCACATAAAAGTTTAATCCTTTCGCTTGATTTTTCAAATGACTAAAGACTGAACTTTAGCATTTCATGATATTGCAAAAACATGAATGTGCCTTAAATTAATTTCCTTTCCCTGTTAGTGAAGAAAGGTTAGGACCTGTACACCCTAAAGTACTACATCAGATTATTTTAAAACAGAAGAAAAAGCTCATTTGTGAGTGAAAAACTACCTGCCTGCTCAAGAGTTAGAAGATTCAACTATCTTAAACTGATATTTAATGCTGGAGCTGTCAAAAATTCATCATGTGCTTTGAAGTCAGTTTCAGTGTCCACATTGATCCCACCACCCAAACCACAAACTCCTGTGCCCTCTTGAGATATAAAAATCAGAGAACTGCCTATGCTACTTAACAGACAGAAGACACCCTTTGGAGAGGTGCTAACACTAATCCAACTCCATCCTAGAAGGACAGTGTTTTTACATTTTTTAATCTCAACCTGTAAATTTTCCAGGCCATGTACCAAGTTGTGATTCGAAGGCTGAGCTGCAAAAAAAGATAAGAATCTCACCATAACATTTATGGAGCACGGAGAGTTTTATTGTTCTTAGGAGAGCTATTTTTCTCAACAAAAACTGATATATTTCATGGAGAAAGAAAATTGACAAACACTGCCAGCAATATATATGTTAGGATATGTTATATTCTATGGTGGATTTCCTTCAGGAACACATATGCCCAAATTAATGCAATATTGAGAAACAATTCATCAAGGATATGGAAACACATCTGTTCCTTTGGATGGAGTAACAGTGACCTTTCTGTCTTGACTGGGCAGCATTAGAATTATGTTAATTGCAAAAACTGCCTAATTTCATATAAATTCCTAATAATTTAAGAATTTATTCCTGTAGATTTTCAAAACCTTTCACAAAAAATAAATCCTTAAGCTTATCATTTCATGATAAGCATGTATTAGCATGTATTTTCCTTTCCTTCATTGTGCTTATATGACTAGGATTTTGTGAACTTAAATGTTTTTTCCCTTGTTATTCTAAGAAAAACATCCATTTAGAAAAGCAAGTGTCAACACAAGGCTTGAATTGTTTTCTCTAAATTAAATTCTTCAGAATTTTGGCTCTCTTAGAGTACTTTCTTATCAGGATGTTTACATATCTGATAAATTTTATACTCTCAAGTAAACCAGTGATAACTGCAAGTACAATACTAGCAGTTTATTTAAAGTACATCTTTTGCTTTTATTATTTAGCAATACATGAAAGCAGTGAATCTGAAAATGTACTAACCCTACATTAATCAAATAATGTAATTCCTAACATCTTTTTAATGCTTTCAGTTTTCACAAAAAGTAACACAAAGAGAGAACAAACTACATTGCCCATATCAGTATCTGTACATATCATCTAAAGAATACTGGTAAATAGTGCAGTTCAAAAAATATTTGTAATAATTTAGCAAACAGATTTAACACATTGATATCCTACTTGTCATTATCCATCATTCCAAATATAGAAAATACTAAATAAACAAAACAAAAAAACAACAACAACAAAAAAAAAAGAGTGAAGTAGCCATCAAACCCAAGCTGTAATGAAACCAAAAGACTGGCAGTGTGTTTTGATGTTTTAGGCAATTGCAGCTCCCTGGATTGTATAAGGCATGAGGGCTGCAAGCCAAGCAGCTTCAACCACCTGTGAAAAGCAGTAATCTCCCTGGAAGCTCGGTCTTGAGTTTCTTGCTATTAAAATAGAAATTAATTTCCCCTCTTTCCTGTTTCTCTCACCTGAGGTACTGTCTATTGGCTGTAGAACAAAATCAACTAAAAATCCAAGACAAGGGTGGAGGAATGGAGGTTTCCCCCTCTCAGTACACTTACCCCACTTTGTAGAGGTTTCCTACACAAAAATTATTCCTTTCTCAGCATTTATCAACACTAAGGTTTGTCTATTTGGCTGTCATTTGAATTGGTTCAAACTATTTAGAAAGCACTTTTTGTCAGTTAGTACATTTATTTTGCTGGTGAATCGATTCTTCTCTCTTTCATCAGCTCCACATTTTCTTCCCGTCCTTCTCCTGTCCCCAAGCATTTCACACAAGCATGGTGTGCCAAATTTCTGTGTTCTGATTGGGCTCATAAACTGCCCAAGAAAGTCAGTGGGATCCAAAAAAATATCAACACAGCAATTAAGTTGTTGTTTTATGGTCTTCAGCACAGGCTGTGTTTCCATAAAAAGCAAAAAAAAAACCATGCAGCACAGAAGGGAACATATAAAGAACAAGAACAGTAGCAGCAGATGTTTTTGTTTTAGATCACTGTAAATAAAAGGAACATTCTACTGACTTGCCAGATTACTTTTGTAATTTCAGTACTTACCAAACTTAATGCTATAAAAATAACTTAAACCATTAGTTCAATTGAACAATTTGTTTACACACAACAACATTTATCATTACCACATTGTATTTCTCAAATAAAATTGTTAATACCTACTGCAAAATCCTTTTTTCCCATAACTGCTTCTCCAGAAGATGTGGCTGTTCCCAGTTTATACGGTCTGCTTTAGAATATAGGTGACTGGGGTGTTGCAACTGAGGATGAGAGCAATTAAGTGATGCTTGCTGGCTTCTTTCTATGTACAGGTGTCACAAGGCACAGACATCACAACAGGCATTAGCTGTCCACTGGCTCTCAGCCTTGGCAGAGGCTGTGTACTGGTAGCTTGGTTTACAGCCTCTCCCTGGCGGAGCAGGACAGAATTGCTCATGACCAAACCCATGGCAGCTGATGCATTATGAGGGTACATCAAAAGCAGATCTGTTGCTTTGCTGGGCAGATAAACTACACAGAAACTCTTGGAGAGAGGCAGTGATTTTCCAGTCCTAGTCAAGCCCTGGAGAGATCAGCTTTCTAGGAGCTAAGGGATGCATGAGACAGCAACCCCATGTCAGCAGACGATACACCCCACCAAGATGCAAACTGTTGCTTTCCATCAGCAAAGCAAGGTTTTCTTCAAGACAGGGAGAGAGTACAGAAAGATGCCAGTCAAGGCTGCGAAGTTCTTAGGAGACCCACAGTCCATGAGGCACTTTTGACGTTTCACCACATTGCTGGAGAGATGCACAAGAACATTTTGCGTCTTTTGTCCCTTGCACTATTGTTATTTCCTGATCCAGTGTTAGGGTCCATTATATTTAAGGCTGACATCAACTATATGGACAATAGTCATTCATGAAAACAAGAATCACTTCAAGTTATACATTTAATATGAACCAATGTCACAAACCAAAACATTTTTCAATAAAATCTGTTATAAATATAAATAAGATGCAATTGAATTCATAGGTTTGTGTAAAAGATCTACACAAGAAAAAGAATCAGTTAATTTGCAAGAATAACAATATGAAATATGACAGGAATAAGCTGAAAGACAGCCATTAGCTTCCAGAAAAAGGTAGCTTTCCCATCAGAATGCTGTCCTGGGTCAGTAAGACAGCATGAGATTTCTCTCTGAGCTGTGTTAATTTGCTGCGAACGAAAGCTTAGCCTCAACTAATATGCACACACTTCAAACAGATAGGTCAGTAGCAAGGCCAGATGCACCAGCTGGTTTTAAAAAGCCAAAGTTTGTACTATCAAGCTGCAGGGCAGATTCCCAGCAGGACACAGACCATAACACCACGAAAAAGAAAACTTCTAGCTTTTTTCTGTTAAATTAAAGGTGGAGGCAGAAAGGTTTCTATTATTAAGTTATTTTTCTCTAGTTCTCTGAGTGTCAATGAGTTCAATAAGCTTCAAGAGAGACAAGACAGGAAATACACTACAGATCAGATTTTCAGCAGGAGAAGTCAGTATTACCCTTTTTAACTACGTGATTCTGCTGGTTTATACCAGGATCACATCTGAGTTTGAGCAAAGGTAAAAACCCTTGAGATTCTCAATTAGAATAGCCTGTGAGGCTCTTTCCTCACCACCTACTCCTATTTGGTTTTCTTTCTTTCACCACAAAGCTAAATTTTAGATTTGAAGTCAACCATGGCTTAAAATCGGTTGCTAAAGCAGTGCTCTGCCCTGAGGCACTACTCTGCCCTCTCCTTGCAAGTAGAGCTCTCTAGACAGTGGAAGAGGAAGGGCTTTTTCAAACTTTGTCACTTCTGTTTGCTGAGGAGAGATGAGATGTTCTTCAACCAAAGCAATAAAGATTATTAGCAGAAACATTGTTGTTTGTTTAAAATAAATGGGTTTAAGCCAGCCTGCAGCCCTGCTGGGACAGTTCCATGTCCTGAATTAATTGAGCACATAGTTACATGCCCAAATTGAAGATTATTTTTATCATCAAGGACAAATGTACAATTCCATTATATAGCTTATCATTTGAGAAGATGACACAAACGTTGGATCTTTCATTTAGACACAGAGGTTTATGTACAAATAACTTGAAAATTATCAATTGAACAGGAAAATTGCATTATTTTAAAGCTGCGTTCTTTCAGTTACGTTGTTCTGTGCTCTGAAATAAACATAAAAGCTACTGTATAACATTCTAAGTTTGAGATCATATTTCAGATTTCAGTTGCTTTTATTCATGATCAAGTAGGCACTGGTGTATAAAGTTTCACTTTCAGAGAAAGGAAATTTTATTCACTAAACAGCAGGCAAAGCTTTTCAATTTCCCTCTTGCGATTTATGATAATCATGGGTCAAATATCAAAGTAACTTCTAATAACCTTTTTTTTTTTTTATAATGAATGAGCTTTTAATTTTTTGAAACTTGTATATCTGTTTCAGTTCACACATCACCTTTATCAGAATGTGATATATATATACTTTAATAAGAAAAAGGGTTGAGTAAATACACTCTCTCCAGCAGTCCAGATGCCATTATGCTTATGGTGAACAGGTAGTCCAGTCTGCTTGAAGGAATTGGGTATTTACAAGGGAAATAAACATAAATGACAATTTCCTTGGGAAAAGAAGGATATTTTCAAAAGGTTTGTACACTTATGAATAACTTATTAACTTTGGCATAACACCTATTTAGATGGGTATGACATACACATGGATTCCTTCATACCGTTTATCAGTGACATTGCTGCGCTTGGATCTGAGATCTTAGCACCTACTGAACAACAGATAGGAGCTAAAATTCCTCTTCACATGTGAAGCTCTCTGGGAAATACAATCAGGTATTGTGTAGCCAACATGTGACTTTTTAAGTAATTTAGTTAATTTTATCTGCATTGCATCCTATTTATTATTGCTGTCGTGTTTCTGTTGACATAAAAGACACAAACAGCTATTTTGCAAGTCACAATTCTTTCTCTTAGAGTGAGTTGTGATAATATGAATGAGGATTCAGAAACTGCCACGCTGCTTTGAAAGTTTGCTAAGGATGTGCTTCTGGGACAGTACTAGATGTGGCGAAGAAGAAAATAACATTAAAGTGAATGAATGGGAAAAACTTGCTTTTTGCTTCATGACCAAAGTTTTTGAAAATATTTCCTACTTCTTGGTGAAAACCAAACGTCAACATAAAATAACATGTATCTTCTTCTGAAGTCAGTAAGTACTGAGAGTTTCTTGCAAATATTGACAGAGGCTACATTTTTTTGTCTGTTCTGTGGGATTGAAAATAGCGTTACTTGGAAGACATAAAGCACTCTCTAAAACCCAAGATGGAATTAAATGATGATAAACTCATTGCTGCAAAATTGAGCCTTAGTCCATAAGCAGCCTCACTCTTTCAAATGCTTGTTTGCAAGGTGAGGTACAACTGAGCAGGAGTGATGATTTCAGAACCTGTGCTGTTCAGATTGCTCATCAGTACCTATTTGGAGAGTCACTCTCAATTTGAAAATTTAAGTGATTCCTTGCCTACCTATGAAGTGTTCGTTTTCATAGCAGTCAACAGCTGAAACTTCTGAACCAAAAGAATTTGTGTGAGTAGATTCATGGAATGATTGAAACAAAACAAAACCAAGCAAAACAAAACAAAACAAACAAACCAACCAAACAAACAAAGAAGCAAACAAAAACAAGCAAAAAAAACCACCAAAGAGGGAAAGGTCAGTGGCACTTACTTACATTTCTCTCATTCATTTTTTTCTCAATTATCTTGAAAGAATAGCAGAGGTTTAGAATTTCTCTCCAACCCACTAAATGCTGGAAAGATAAGCAAAAAAAATATGTACAACCACACATGCACTGGAAATCTTGAATTTAAATCTCTAATGCATCAGATCTCTGCCTATATCATGATTAGATGAGACTGATAAAGTTTAATGTGTCTTGTGTGCTTAAACTGTAAAACACTGGAGAAGCAACATATGCTTTATCATCAGAGGCATGTTCTTCTCCAAAAGAAAGATTTGGGCAGTCAAATGTTTTAGATATCTAACTTGATTCCAGCTTTCTCACTAATAAAATGAGAATTTAAAACATATAGTCTTATAATAGTGACCTGTCTTAAGGGCAGATCCAGACAGAGGATTAAGAATACTATTCAAAATGCAATACAAGGAATTTACAGCAGCCTGACTGTACTGAATCTTCTTCTGTTTTTCAGAATGTTCATACTAACTACACTTTACTACAGAAAATAAGTAATGCATCATCCTCTTCCTGTAAAAAAATTTAATAAACACTGCTCAGTTCATGGGAAGAACCATTATTTGGGTTTGTTACCAGAAGACATTACAAGGCTATGCTGCTAAGTCCCTATCTAAAGTCACAGGCCTAAAAATAATTAGAAAGAAATCAGAAAACTCACCATTCTCAGTATTTCCCATTGACTTGCACTGGATGGATCATTTTCAGTCCCATTCTGGTGTCTCTACCTTTTCTCCTAAACTGTAGGAGACAGCTTCCCACTTAGCTCACAGTTCTGGATTCTTCCCCAGGAACTGAGTTGAAGAAATGCCCTCTGATGTAGCCAGGTAGAAGATTTAAGAGAAGAGATGAGAGTGAGGCGTGGAGAGGACCACAACTGTTTGGTTGCTGCTAACTCTTGCTATTTGTTTTAGTATGAAAATGAAGCCTGAGGAGAAAAAAGATTAGAGTAACATACATATTTTAGTGAATAGAACAGAAATACATGTTTGAATGGCAGGTAACCAAACCAAAGAGAGGAATTATGAGAAAGGCATACCACTAACTATAAAATAGAAGAAAATTGCTTGTTTCCACATATTCCAATGTTCCACCTGAAATGGCCAAGATTTTAACTTTTCATCTGGAGAGAGAAAGGATATATAGTCCTGTAAAAGTGCTTGTTAAAAGTCAAAGTTACTTACAGGTCAAATTCCCAAGCAAAGAGTAAATCAACAGAGTTAAAGAGGAAATGGCAACATTTCCATTGAGAGAGAGAGGAAAAGAAAATGAAATTGCTTTACTAGCTTGATAGACACATTAAGTGTGTTGGAAATAGCAAGAAAGTCTGTTGCAGGGCTTTTTAGTCACTTCTATGGACACCTTCTTGGGACTTCAGGGTCAAGGGTCAAGATATATTGATTTCTGTTATGCTGAAGAAGAGATTTTAAGTATTTCTTTTTCCTTTGGCTTAAGTAGTAGAAGTGACCATATCACAGAAGGAAGAAAGTTTTTCTTAAAGTGAAGTCTCTGAATTGTGCTGCAAGGATTATCATTAAAATTCAGAAAATTAATAAAGCTTGTGTTCAAAAAATATTTGAGGACTAAAATTCTGATTAAGTTAGTCAAGGATCTTATTTGACATGTTCTTCAGACAGTAGTGCTCAGGGCACTGCTGAACAAAGAATAATATTGCTCTCTTGTGACAAACCTCACAATAGTAACATTTGCAATGTATAACAGAAATAAGACAGATCTCTGTTCGGAAAATGAACCTTTGCTGTGGTTTCCTTTTCAGTAGTAGCTGATTTTGTAGAATTACTGACTTTTTTCTTATTTGCTAAAATTAAATGCAAGTTCCCAAACAAAAGCATTTGAAAAATAAATTTTTAGAGGTGCCACCTCTCAAAATTTATGTCAGAATATAATGTCTAGTCTCTGTTCCTCATATTCCTCTGGAAACTTAGAGAAATAGAGGAAGAGACACCAGGAGTGCTTTATTTATTTTTTAATTTTTTTATTCATAGGTGACTTTAGAGACTATTACCTCTTGCTGTTTGTATAAGGAGTTT
The DNA here is from genome assembly GCF_000738735.6 of Corvus cornix cornix. Classification (NCBI taxonomy): domain Eukaryota; kingdom Metazoa; phylum Chordata; class Aves; order Passeriformes; family Corvidae; genus Corvus; species Corvus cornix. The sequence continues at coordinate 19,069,298 of NC_046333.1, read as the reverse complement.
GCATTTTTCCCTTCCTCCCTATTTATTTGTACTAGTGGTAACAATGAAGAAGCTATATTTTTTAAAGATGTTAAGAGAAATTCTAATCAATGAATTCTTCTGTTCAAGCTTCTTTTTCTGGCATATTTCAGTGTCAGCTGTATTTGAAATCCAACTGAGAACTTGTTTATGGAAGATGTACCAGGAGGGAGAGGTTTTGGCTTAGAGTTTCAGGGTTTTTTGGTGCATAGTCACTTGGCTAGAGCTGTGGAAAAGTAAAGGCACTACAAAGACATTCCTGGACCCCTTTCAAAAACAGTTGCCATTAGTCATCTGGGACAAACAGCTGAGGACCCATATGGTAGAGTTTTGGTCAGACATTTCGGGATTGTTCAATAACTAATAACCACTCAGCAAATTCTGACCCAATTGCTACATTACTAGGAGGTCTTATGTTGAATTATGTGACCCTCATCACATGTTTTGGTGCCAAACATCATGAACTCTCACTCAGTTGCCAAAATCCTAATTCCTTTCTGTGTCATTGGTGGTCTCATTTCACGACACTGACATGGAAAGCCAAAGCATGGTGCTGTCCAATGCTGATTTCTCTATAGAGACTTGGTTGTGGGGGGGTAGGAGCCTTGTTGAGAAAATGCAAAGGCCCTGCAGATGGTAACTTTATCTAGGGCTCCTTGCCAGACTTTCTGCAGCAAGCAAAGGCAGTCATGCATGTGAGCAGGTCATGTGGGCTTTTTGTGTACTAACACAGTAGGATGCCAACCCACCATTTTCTTTGGCAGTTGTGAGATTGGCAGAGAAACAAATTTTTCCAACACTCAGGCCTGAAAGATTCTCAAATACCTTTACTTAGAGAAAGAAATCCTTGAATTTTAAGCAGCACCAGCAGACAAAATCACCTTTGATGTGGATTTGCTGTATTCACAAAAAACATGACAGAAGACATGTTCCATATAAACCTGAACAAATCATGACATTTTAACGAATTTGAGGAGTCACTATCATTCCAAATTAAAAATCAATATGTGGTTTTCTTGCCACAGAATTCCCATGTAAAAATTAAATTTAAAGAATGGAAGTTATTTTGAAGAAGGGCACATGCTAACTCAGTAATACTATCTTTATCGCTGCTAAAATTCTCCATATTGCTATTGTCTTTGTCTATAATGATGATGCTTCCACTAAAATAAATGTTTGTAAATGAAAAGAGGAAATTGGACAGGTGGCTGAAACAAAGGTAAGAAGAATAAAACTACTGAAGGAAAAGAATGCTTGGTTTCTTGAGTGAAGGGAAACAAAGACTTCTTTGAGAAGTGGATATTTTTAAAAAAGTATGAATAACGTGGTGAGGTTAATCAAAATAAAGGCAAATCACAGATGAGGAGGAAGAGAAAATTGCTTAACTGGAAAGCAAATGGAAATGAAGAGAATCTAGAGTCATCAGTTAAGAGTTTTGCAAACATAAATCCATTTAGAAAATGTATGCAAAAATTGGCAAAAATATTCAATCACCTGAATGGCATCAAGAAAGATTTGTTAATGAAAAATGTTTTTACAAAGTAAAATGCTCAGCTACAATTGCAAGTGTATATTCTGTTTCCCCATGATTTGGGTGTAACTGAACTGCACTAACTGCATGAATAGCGAAAAAAATCATGTTTAAAGCATGTTTAAAGTATTTGTAGGATTCCTCAAGAACAAGAAGGATGCCAAAGTTTCAGGTTGTAAAGAGCCATCAGATAGCAGACAATGATGACATGGAGAGGAAATCTTTGCCAAGCAGCCTGCAGTTTAGTTGGGTAAATTACACAGCAGAACACAACAGTATCACACTGAAAGAAATATGCAGTATATTTGAATCTTTTAAGGGCATCTGTTATTAGAATTTGAAATAGGCTGTATGGAGAGAAGAATGGATTGATACAATAGAAAGACAAGCATTTAGGAAAGGTTTCTTTTTCTCTTGTTTTCTCTTTTTTTGTTGTTTTTTTTTTTAAGTTGCAAATACTGAAATGTTTCAGAAAAGTCACTGGAAAATTAAAAGAAAAATTCCACATGCTTTATAGGGACAGAAAATATTCAGGTTTTCCTTTATATTAATTCCTCAGTTTTCTGAGATTTGAGAGTTAGTATTTATATTTAACACTGCCTTGTGATACTGAAAGGAATTGCACAAACACCACAGGAAATGGCATGGGCTGTACAAGAGTGCAGATGTAGGCAGCTTTATATAGGAGCTTAAGAGAAGAGAATTATTACAAGCAAACAAAGAAAATAAAGAACATTTTCAAGCTAAATTCAGTAATGTTTAGGCATATTTAAGATTCTGTAATATACCACCCAATTAGATCATATGGCTGGGATTAGTGATTTGATGAAAAGTAGATTTAAGGGAATCTGACAGGAGCAGCAGGTTAGCACTGTATGAACTCTGACCTGAAGTGACTTTATGTTGGCATGAAATGTACAGAAGAAAAGATGAGATCAGTGGAGGATGTCAGGGAATACAATGAGTAATGACAGGAAACTCTGAGAGAAGGACTTACTGGACCAAAACCAGAACTATCTGAAGAATATACTACTTCTGTCGATAGGTCATTAGACAACAGGAAGAGATACCCAAGCAAAAAAGATAAAAAATCCCACATGGAGTATCTCTTATGAAATCTCATTGAATACATTGGAAAATTACAAGTGAATTGACAAAAGGAGGAAGGACAAAAGAGCCTGAAGTTTTAACTATGACTGCTCTAAGTAGGTGATTTGCATAAGGTACCCCAATGTAACAACAGAAGACAGATGACAGAGAAAATGTGAATTCAGACAATAAAATGTGTGGCCTGGCCTCATTAACTGTAAATCAAGTTTCAGTTGATGCATCTAACTGTCTGGAGAGGATTATAAATTACTACATTAGAAAGTTGGCAGTAATGTGCAGCAAGTAAGAGAGAAGCGTTATCTTCATAAGACACAAAGAGAAAATAAATAAAAAAGCATTACCGAATTTTTCAAATGTTACTATTAATGGAATTGGAATATATGTGAGACGACCAGACATGATAATAGGAAAGAAAGGCAGAGATCTTTATCACATTGAAAGTGTGAAAAATATTGAATAGCATCCATCAGCACTGATAAGAATTGGAGAAAACATGGGGAATGGAAAGCAGAAATGAAACACCAGTCATTTCTAGTGCACTGGGATTTTATCGTAAGGAAAACACATCAGCACTGTGTAAATTGGAAGTCAGGTATACTGTAGAAACACTTTTGCAGTTGAGGCCAAAAAAAGTGCCAAATTTGTCCTCAGCTCACAGTGTGTGTTAAAGCTCACCCAACTGGCAAATGATATCTAGTATTAAGGGCACAATCCATGTCTCATCTGCTTCATAAATGCCTATGTTGCCCTGAGGGCAGGTTTTTGTTGTTAATTAAAAGAGGGCACATACATATAAACATACACAAACACACATTAGGTCTTGAGCTTTAATAGAAGAAAGCAAAGGGTCTGTGTTATTTTAAAGAAGAAACCTTTAAAATCTAAAGTACACTTGGCAACACTAATAGAAGTTATATGAAATAGTACAATTTTGCAAGCATTAACTCTCACTGACTGGGACATCCCTTCTCTCTAGGGAAGAGAAAAGGAATGGTATGTACAAGCACTTAAATCTCTGTCTGTTATTTTCTTATGAACATAAAAAGGCTTAGAGATTCTTTTGACAAAAGCTGGACTACTTTTAATGTATGTGATGCTCTGTGAAACAGCAATTTGTGACTGGGGGCAGACCCAGATTTTTCAGAGGCACTGAGCTGAGGTTTTAAGAGTTAGAAATTTTGATTTGGGGAGACCTAAGGAGCTACAGGCCTTTGGGGCAATCTGGGACTAGGTTGATCTGTACAGAGTCCTCCAGAAATCAGCTCTGATAAGGACACCAGTAACATATTAAACATCCTGATCTAAGGTATATTCATACCAGCAATTTTATTCATTCAAATATATCAAACCCTCAATCTTTCTGTCCTTGCATACATCAGGGATCTGGTTCTGTGTTTTGTCTTTTGGAGCTGGACCATTCTACTGGATGAATCAGAATAACAGTGCATTAGTGCAGGAGGTCATAGATTTCTTCACTAAGCCAAGGAAATTTAGCCTGTTATCCATTTTCCCTTATCATACTGTAATTTGAAATCACACATGACATCAGAGCTCATGCAGGGCACTCCAGACTCTGACTCATTATTTCTTTCAGCAATTACAGCCAGATGTAGATTTAGACCACAATATGTTGCTCTTTTAAAGTTTTGGTTATGGCTATTTATTGAAAGATTTTTTAAAGTGCAAGAAGGCTGAAAAGTGGGAAAAGAAACTGTCCTGGGTTGCAGTGTATCTATTACCATCCTCATGAGCTGTTGAAATCAGGTGGGGCAGTGTTTCCTTGCCTCCTCCCACCAGACTATCTTGCTGTTAATGGCCCATCATTGTCCTGCTGCATGACTCAGAGATAACTCCCTCCGGACTATCTTCTGTTAATGAGTCCATCAAGGCCTGGCCTCATGACTCATCACCCCATTGTGAGATGCTCCACCCAGAGGGAGGAACCGAGCATCCCATCCTGGATATAATATGAGATTCTGAACAGCATAGACACCCTTTCCACTGGATTTCCAGAGGACAGGAGCTCCACCACTGGACCTTCCGAGGAAGAGCAGGCCTTTTCTGCAGGATCACAGCTTCAACAGAACCACAGCCACCACTTCAGGAGGACTGCAGCCACCATTTTATCAGACTGCCACCACCACCCTAACAGGGTGTCAGGTTGTATCCTGACTCTCAGTTTAACCCAGTGTTTTCTGCCTTTATTTTTTTTCCCTTTTATTTCCCTATTAAATTTTTATTCTGACTTGGTACTACTTCAAACTAGTACAGAAACAAACCTCAGAAAGAGTAAAATATGCCAAGTGAAGCAAAATAAGAGAAAGGCAGAAGAAGTACAGTGGGCTGTAGGCAGGTGCCAGGGCTATTGGACTGAACTCCAGTGAGGCTAAGCTGGACAGGGCATGAAAACCCACTGGATGAACCCAACCGGAGAAGTCCTTGGATGTGATAGATAACAGTGTGAGATGCTATCAAAAGCTACAGAAAGCGCTGTATTACAAGTCTGAATTTCACAGGTGGTTAAGGGGAAGGCATGTGCCAAACTTCACAGATAACTAGAGAGGAGTGCTGGGGACCTCTGGGTAGTCAAGTCTTGCAAGGTCAACAGTGACTGCAAGACCAGAGCAGTAAGAACACATAAGATTATTACCTAAGGAATGGTAACAGAGATAACAATTATGGGTATCAATATCCCAAAACTGGCACAAATTGGGAGAAAGTAGTTAGGGATTGATTGTTTATTTAGGAAAAGATCGGGGCAGAGAAATGTAGGTGCAGGAGTGAAAAAAGGAAGGACGGACCAAAAAATATGGCAATAATGTGTACAAATTACAGCCACTGCTGTGCAGGAGTATCTGTCAAGCAGCCCTGTACTTCATCACTACAGCCAGAGCAGAAAAATACTTCAAACCCACTATTCTGAACAACTGGCAGGATTCAAACATGTCTCTGCAGTCAGAAGGACAGGTTGGGAAGGAAAATTTGTTCCCTGGGCAAAAAGGAGAGTACCAGTATGCATGGTCCAAGCACCCTGGCATCACCCTGTGGGTGCCCATCCCAAGCCTGGTAGCATCAGCCACTGCCCCACACTTTTTAGGAATGAGCTTCTGAGATGCTGCATCTTATGGCTGGCTGTTTACAGTCATGCTGCAAATGTTTATGTGGGTGATAAAAGTGTGTCATCCTGTGCTGGTAGGTAAAGCAAGGCAAGTGCATGCCAGTCCTGGTGAAGGTGCTTACGTTCCAGAATGAACTTGAATGGTATTTCATGCCATTGCTTCCTCTGGGGCACAGTTCTCAGAAGAAAAACAAAGAGAAAAAGGGGTGCCTCAACACAGTAGAACTTTTTGCTTATTTCTTTTGCTTGGCTTTTCTAGTGTTTTTTGCATTATACATGCACATATCCTGTTGTCTAATGACCTGTGTGAGGTGTTTTTTAAAAGTTAAAGGCTTTGATTATTGTTGAAATTTAAAATAAATAAACATGATCAAATTTATTTCTGTTCTTTGTCAGTCTAAAAGTGGTCTTCTGCATTTGCTTACATCTTTCCATTTCCCGACTATAGTCCCAAGAGACAGGGATTTACTACTTTTCAGAGAGTTCATCAAAATTTCCAGTTAGGAAAGTTTTTCTCTCAAAATTGAGAGGTTTTTTTTCTTGTTACTTTGACTGCATTTCTTCTTATTGTTATTAAAGCAAATTTCTATCAGCCATGTAAAAAATAAAAATAAAACCTAGGAAAATGGTACACTGACAGTGATTACTTCAATAGACCTAATATATTATCTCTTACACAATATTTTCCCATCCCAAAAGACTTACACTTTTCTTCACTTTCCTTATCCTGAAGTGTTCTGTCACTTCTGTGTTAATCCCCATTAAATATCAGAAGACTTCTGTCAATCCTAGTAGCCATTAACACTTCTCCAAGCTATGGTATGTACATGTGCCTCTTCAGCTTCCCTAGGAAGCCAATCTCTCTGGCTCTTTGGCTCTCATCATGGTAATTTCTTTTCTCAGATCGCCCACCAAATAACATATACAGAAGCATGGTGATCAGAAATGTATGCAGTGTTGCATACATTCCCTGCAGAACAGGGAATGCTATGGTCCTGTTCTCTCATACAGTGCCTTTTCTTATGATAAATAGATCCTCAAATCCAACTATTTATCTAGTGCAGGCAGCAGTGAATGACCTTTAAGAAAGCAAACATCCAAAGAGAATACACTTCAGCACATGTGGGCACGATATTTTTCAATTATTTTATTGCAAAGATTTTAGAATACACAGGACTGAACCAAGTGGTTATACATTCATTTTTAAGTGAAGTGACAAAACCATCATTATTCAAACTAGCATATAGTGCCACAGTTGCAGACACAGCTTGGGATCATTTCAGTTGGTCACAGTCTTTTTCTTTCTCATTACCTATAGTATTTGCATTGTATTCAAATGTCTATGTTCAGAGCCTGTGCTGAGCACAGCATAATATTTGGGGGAAAAAAAGGAAGTTTTTTCTTGCACAACTTGGTCAAAACACACTCCTAATCATTAGTCTAATAGCTCTTCATTCTCCAGTGACACATAAAGAAGTCGAAATCCGGCACTTGCTTAGTAATGCAGTGGATCTGTTCTAATCTCAGTGGAAGGTGAATGCCTACATGCCACACTTGGTTTGCCAAATTTTATCCATGCTTTTTCTGAATAAAAGAATGCTTGAAGATTCAAGTGGTAATCCAATGGGGAGCCATAGCTCCTCCATATTCTCTGTGGCACAGAGGTGGTATAAGGTGACGGACTCATTTTACACCCACTGCTGATCACTAGAGGCTACCTCAGTCTCAGAGTGCCCCAGTCAGGATTTCCTACTAATTCTGTGTAAAGATGGAAATAAAACACAATGCAGAGCAAAGCTAAGAGTCTCATGTAGTAAAGAGAAGGCAACACCCAATCTGGATAGGAGTTTCTTTTATGCTTAAATCTCCTCTATGTGAGCATTTTCCACCACCCAGATATCATCAGCAGTTGCTGAACACAGCTGCTACAGACCTCTTGGGAATTTTTGAGACTGGAAACCATGTAAGACCCTGTCTTTATTGGGGAAAGATGGTAAAACAGTGTGGAGAAAAGCCTTGCCTCCTCTCCTAGATTTGGCAGGATACTTAGGGATTTCATCATCATGAATTTAAATGTTATTAAAAATAAAATATTTAGCAAGATTTCTCTGGTATGCTATCACACCCCAGAGAGCATCAAAACAGAAAGACAAAGAACAGAAAGAAAAATGAACTTCATTGGGTGCATTTATTTCCTTTAAACTTAGTTTGTAAAAATAGGGTTTTTTCTCTCCAAGTTTATAAAATCTGCGCATTTAGAAATCACTTATAGGGCTGTATCCTGGTATATCATCATCTCTGATGATGCCAGGTTCATGCAAAAGTAAAAATCAGTACTTTCTGCTTACAGCCATGATAGAGATTTCCATCTAAATTATGAACATGAATCAAGTATAGCCTCTAAAAGTAGGAATTATAGTTTAATCTGGTAAGGTCTGTCATCCCTGGGGAGACATGTGCACCTTAGAGAAGTTCATTTCATCTGCTGACAGGTGTCCAGGGCAGGCAAGACATAGGCTTTCACTGTCTCTTAATTACTGGGAGATCCTAGATGCTTAAAGTTTTGGAAGACAATTCCTGAGTGAGATTAATGCCATGTTTATTCATGAGTGTTAAATATTTGAGAGCTTTACTATCCTCTTTACAACATTAGGGATCAGATCATGATGGACCTTGTGTGTGTGTGTGTGTCTGTGTGTGTGTCTGTGTGTATGTGTGTATACATACACATATACACACGATCAGAAAGCACTAGACATTTCATTTAACACTGGAGGAACTGAGACAGAGAGAGTTTATGGCATCTCACAGAGGATTTAACAACTGATTTCACAGCCAAGACTAGTTATAATAATTCAGCTTGATATTTTAGGTGTATAATTATTGGTGCCCGGGCTTTGAAATCAGTGGGTGTATACAGGGACCATGAAAGATTTAGCTAATTTCTATCACTTTATCTACCCAGGAATCAGCAGTAAGGTGATTAAAAACACTGGGAGTTTATTAAGAGGAATGACAAAGGTACTGCCAAAGTTTTCTTCATTGCTAGCAGCTGTGCAGTATTAAATCTAGTCTAGACATCACTAACCAAACTGCACTTATGCAGCAAAGATCCCTAGCAAGAATGTTTAGAGAGCACACAAGAATAAATGTTTAGGCACTCCTTAATTGTAATTGACAAGAATTCATAGGAGAGGCTTGTACTGACCCTACAAGATCAAAAAAAATTATTGTGATGGGGATGTGCTGCTTTCTTGTGTTGTGCTTCTTGCGTTGCATAAAGCAGGAGTTTTCAAACATAGTACTTGCTATGGCTTTTGTATACCTCCATTCACAGAGTTAATGCAGAGAGGAAGGAAGCAGTGCAGAAGGGAAAATAATTGCGTTAACAGGGTTTTTTTCCAAAGTACTGGCACTTTGTAGAAGTTCCACTTTGTAGTATGACTTCTAACTAATTATGTGTTTCACAATACACATTTTCAAAAGAGCTGACTAAGGTCAGTGGGAAGAAGAAAGAAAGCAAAAAAAATGGCAAGTGAAATATTAAATCCTAAAGTGGGAAAAAAATATTTCCCACCAAGTCAGTTCCAATATTCAAAAGTTTAGACGGAAGTGATGAGGATACATGCAAGGGTAACAACAACACAGAGATAAAATAATGGTTGATGTAATTTTGATTCAAACTTCACTTGCCCTTTTATCTGCAAAAGAACAGATGCTCTAGCTAGTTCCAAATTATGAAACTGTAGCTTCAAAACACATTCTTCTCTCCACTAAGAAGATTTAAAATTTAAATTAGTATCCCTACATTGTATGCAAGTCAGCTACTTTATTTTCACAGAAAGAACAGGTTTTTTATCAAGGTACAGGTCTCAGAAAATATATTTTACTTGCAATGAGTTGTTAGTGACCACTTAAAAGTGAAATACGTCCTTTACCATCATGCAAATAGGGGTAATACTTATCAAAAAGCACAGAAACTCACAGTGTTAAAAGAACACACACAGATTTCTCTCTGGCTAATTTACCAGAACTTAATACATTTAGTAACTGGTTCCCTGGCATGTGTTGACAATCCTGACCTAAACCACATAGTCAGTCACTTGTTCTAACAGATTCTAAGTTATATTACCTAATTCAGAAACGAAGCACAATAAAAATACTGGGGTTTTTCAAATTAAAAAAAAAAAAAATCTGATGTCCAAAGAGGGAAACCCAAGAACTACATCATTTATTCATTGAATTCAAAAGCTTTCTTCAGACAGGATGATAATATTCACTCTGAAAATCCTCATCTTCCAGGTGACACCAAAGTTGTGAACAGAAAACCATAAGAATTTTGCCATATTTCTTTCCTGTGTCATCCATTTGAACAGCAGGAGAGAGAAAAACAGAACCTACTGTATAATTTTGTGTCTTAATTGCTCACTTTAGTGTGAAATATAGTAATCTATAGGCATTTATGCAATAAGCATTTCACCTGTTTGAGGGGGTGACAATTCCTGAGCAAACTGCTAAAGAATCATGAAGAATACCTGTAGTACAGCATTACTTTAAAAGGTATAACCATAAGAAGACGCAGATCTAAATAGGCATGATACTGCACAGGTTACATTTGCAAAGCTTCTCAATGTATGAAATTACACGTCTTAGGTCTGGCTCCATTTGATATCCACCCTGCACTCGTCCCACTGTGTCTACAGGAACATTGTAATGACAGCAGCTTTACTTGGGGTGACATGAATAAGGGGAAATTGAAAAGTAGATCAATACTAATGCAATCACAGGAAAAAAAAGAAAACCTTAATCTCATATCATAACATTGCCAGAATTGAAGGAGAACTTATTGATACAGACAAGAGAACTAAAGGAATACACATACAAATAACACCATTACCTGTGAAGCGGAGATGACCAGAGGAAATCTTTCAAGCTGTCAGGCAGAAAAATGAGAAGAGTATGGTGACAAATGAACTAAGCATGATGACTTCTGGAAAGAAAAATGGGAATGGAAGACATCATGTAACCCTTTGGCAAAGGAGATTTTAAAAAAAACAATGTGAATGGAGTGATGTGATTAATCAAAGTGAAGTGCAGATCATGGAAGAGGAAGTTCAAAGAAGATTGAGAAAATTACTTAATTGGAAAGCACCAGGAAAAGAACAGAATCACCAAACATCAGCCAACAGCTTAACAAAATCCTACCCTCAATTCAAAATACATATATGAGAAGCTGAGATAATTATTATACAGTGGCAGAAGGGTTCAGTTAATTAGAAAGATAGAAAATATGTTACACTAGAACAGTCTCCCATGAGGGTTTGATGTTCTTAGAGAGTGTACAAAATACAAGAATGTCATAACATATTGCCTATCCCTTGGGAATGGACTTGCATTAGCTCATGGAGAAAAAGGCTTTCTTGGCACTTAAAAGCAGGTCAGACTATGCCAGTCATTGCAGAATCTAGATAATTTCTAACAAACAAGTTCTTGTATCAGAGAAAGAAAGCCCAAGGAAAGAAGGCAGGCCTGCCAGCTGGGCAGAATAGCCTTTTCCAGAAAAAAAAAAAAGGCACACATGATTCAAGACCTCACCAGAGGGGATTTCTTCACACATTTTGAAGGAGTCTTTAGATGAAATTTATCTCAGGCCAGAAAAATAGAAATAGCATGATGAATCAGTTTGAACAGGAGAAAGCTGCGGGAAAGGACTTTTTTTTAAAAACTTCTAAGACCAGTCAAAGCTGAGCTCATAACCCATCTATGTCACAGTCAACTGTTATTCTATTATTTCATTCCTCCATTCCCCTTTTTGGCTCAGCTTTCCCTTTTTCTGTGTATTTCAACTCATTTTCCTTTTCTGCTGCAAATAACTGTCACTATGTGATTCAGTTAGAAGGTTTTTCTGGTACTGATTAAATAAACACCTATAAATTCAGATATTTGTGTCAGATATTTTACTGATATGACAACATGGATTTTTTTATGAAGCTCTGAGAATACTGCCAGCAGAATTCAAATTCTGCAGGATCAAAACATTTTGACGAAATGTAGAGATACAAGTTTTCTAAATCTCATGTACTCTTTTAGCTTTGTAAAGTCTTTCAGCTTATCTTTTGGATGTGCCCATTAAGTTTGTTCCTCACACATTATCAAAAACATCTGGGATGTTCTAGTTATTTACAGCCAGGATAAACAGTGTAGGTATGTCTGAAATGCAGATATGTCTGAAAGCTGGTGGATTTTGTGTTGAACTTGAAATTTTGGCCCAATGTTACTTTGTATCACTACACTAGAATCAGGCTGGAATAGACTTCTGAAACTATCTATAAAAGGAAGTATGTCAGATGATTAATGGTCATGCTGAAAATGCAGGGGGAAAATGATATGATTATTCATGTTGTTTTGAGCAAATTATTAATCTTCTATTTGCAGTTGAGGAAACTGGAGCTGATTGGTGATTTGGACTCTGTAGAAGAAAAGTGCCAGGAGGATGTAAATGTTAAATCTCTCTTTTTATTATTGCTACCAGTTGACATAAGGAATTTGGCAACAGAGTCTGCATTGTTGTTCAATTCCAGTACAAATGTTCTGACTGACTGTCTGAGAAATTGTTCTCTTTACATCTAATCTAGTGGCAGAAGAGGAAAAAGAGGTAACAGTTCAACCAACCCTAGTAAATAGGAATTCATTTGGTCGATATGATGTTCCATAGATATTCTACACAACGCCTGGACAGAGAATATTCCAAGCACATGCTCCTCACTACTTGCAAATCTGCAGAACAGATGCAAATAAATTTAAGCCTCCAAAATACTTCTGCTTTTTTTCTGACTAGTGAAGGATTAGCAAAAAGAAAGCAAAGGATAATGAGAATAGCTTCCAGTGCTTTTTTGTTAATACAGATTAGCAGTAGGCATAACTCAAATGCCTCTCCACTTCTCCTCTGCTCTGGAGCCAAGTATCACTGAAATGGAGCAGCTTTGCTGCTACACATGGATTTTGACAGCTTCATCCCTATCTATGCACTCAGCAATGGGGAGGCACCACCTCTCATATTCGCATCCCAGAGGAAGAATGTGCATTAGCTTAGAAGATGTATTGAATCAGAAAAGTCCAATGTCCCCTCTTCACTCAGAACTGCTCAGTACTAGAGCAGACCTTGCAGATCCCTTAGTAAAGCGCTACTTCTAGGCACCTGCAGCTTTGCACTGCCAGTCCTTATGAATTAGGCAACAGGCACACTAATCCACAACTGAAGGTGCCATCCATGTTCCACATTCATCCCAAAAGCTTTACAAATCCTTGATACATATCTCTGCACACAGTTATTTTATACCAAGTTAACATCTGACACATTCGGCACCCAGATACTGCTCCTTTTCTGTGCCACTGGTGTTTTATCAGTTGTGTGTTTGGTGCATTCAAATGAGGAGATGCTCCAGACTGCTCCTCTGAGCCAGTGTGTTTAAGTCCTTCAAGACTCGCGTGTACAGATGCTCATGAGGCAACTTCTGTCAAGCCTAAGACTTAATTCTTAAAATGCCAGATTCTGTCAGCTCTACACTTGTGCCTGGAGAAAGACCAGGCATAGTTCAGCACTCCTGCCCTGCTCTGTGAGGGCAAAAAACTGCCATAATTCTGGCACCCCAGGACCAAGGGATGAGGGAGGTCTTGTCTTTATTTTCTTTCCTGTTTACATAGAAAAATACCACCTTCTTGTCCATCTCATTTTAGTTATCCTTAGTCTCCCCTTCTACAGCTGCTAACTCTCAGTATAATCAGGTCTCCATTAAAGAGCAGCAGCCAGACTTATTGCTATAGGAAAACAAGAAAAAATGCTCACCCAGAACTGGATCTTCAAATAGAGTCTGGAACATCAGCTACAGCATCTTCTCAGACGAGGTCAGGATTTTGTTCTTCCAAAAGGATGCAACACAGCTAGAAATTGGACCAAAACCTTCCTGCCAGACCTGAGAGGAGAACTAGGAGGTAGCAGTTCATCCACAAAAACTGATTTCGGAACATTTCCAAAGCAATGTTTATTCCCTTTTCTGGCCTCTTCAGGTTTAAGATTTGCTAATCAAAACATTTGCCACCATTTAACTATGACAACATTTTTTGGAACACAAATATTTAGAAAGCATGTTTCTTTTCCACTAAATCTCTGGATTTCTTAAACTTTTATCTGAAATGATATGCTGTTTTTAGTGCTCTGAAAGAAGCCCTTTGATTTTCATGTCTTCTGGGAATATTGAAAATAAAGTTTCTTTTGATAATGAATGTTCTGTAGATTTCAAAGCTACAATAGATTTACATCTGTGCAACTGAAAGCCAAATTTAGCTTTCCATTTGTCATTACTTACTGAGCTCATGAATGGCCCAGCTAATGTGATCCATGATTTATGACACAAAATACTGTTGCACCTAGCCAAATATTCAGAAATCTTTGAAGTTATTGCTGGGCTGAGCAAAGGGCAGGAACATTTCATCCAAACCCAGATACAGAAATTAATCTAATTCTCTGCCAAAAGGAAGAAAATAAATGCATTATTTTCATCTTTCCTAGTAATGGGTGCTTTTCCATCACCTTCAAGCTTGCAAGTTAGCTGTGGCCATGTGAATGAGTTCCTCCATGAAATATGCTTTTGCAGTATTTACCACCCTCCACAAATCACCTCCTGAAAGGGCAGTGTTTGTGAATCAAACCAAAGAATGTTCCCTCAATCTGCTCTGTTCAGCCACATTCCTACACAGCCAGGGTAACTCTTCAGCAAGCTTCTCCTTGCCCTGGATGCCCCGGCAGTTTGTAGCAGTGGGAAGTCGTGGAACAAAACATACATGGTCCCAGCAACTTTCAGTGTAACACTGTCATCCCTCTAGGTACAGCACCCCAGAACAGACTCCGTCATCTGACAGCATGGAAATGGTCCTCTAGGAATTGCTTAAAAAACATCTGTGGTCTCTCATTCTGCATTTTTGATTCTCTGGAGAGGGAAATATATTATTAATCATTAGTAATGAGAAAAATACATTATTATTAAGGCTCTCTGCCTTAATTTGACATCTTCATTAGGGTGTGAGTTCATCCATATTTGTATTAGTCCACTAGCAGAAATTTAAGGAGAATATATACAAAAGAGGTCAATAATTCTTTGTTCTGTGTTCAGTTCTGTGTTGTGCCACTCTCTTGAAAAAAAAAGAAAGTGTGAATACCAAGTCTGTACAAACTTGATTCCATTCGAAGTTGCCAATTTGTGCTTTTATGGGTCAATAATATGATTGGTACAAACTGATATGGATGTTTAGCAGAAATGTACGAAAATCCCTTCATTCCCATTCTACTGGATCCTTCTCTGTGCTCTTTTGCATTAGGTAGTGTTTTTTCCTGCCAGTCTGACTGTTTGCTATTCAGAGCAGAGCTCTCTCTGGGGATTTGTTTTGAAGGTGTTGTTCTGGGCAGCCAGAAACAACTAGGTTCTCTTGAGCTCCTGATGGTTTATATGTTACTTCAAGAAGTTCTGTGACATCTTTGCTCCTAAAAAGGATTAGGTTAAAAAAAACATGTTTGGAGGAGGAAGTCACTATTCTTTTTGTTATTACAAAGTAGAAAACAAGCACCACTCTTTAAATAAAAAAACATTTTCATTCTTATAACTTTAATTTTTTCTTTCAATTTATAAGACATAAATTCTGTCAGGTTTCAAATCTCAAAAAATAATCTTTCATATAAATATTATAAAGGAGTGTAAATTGAACTTTCTTTTGGCTGAGTGCTTAGTATAAAGTGCAAATGTTGTAAATCAATTTATCAGGGTGAACTAAACATGGTTAATCATAACCTGAAAGACTGGATTCTTATTATTAAAATCTAATAAACAAGAATTCTTTCCTACCCTCATTCATGCAATTTTATAGGAAGCAGAAAGAAAAGCCATTTTCATACAGTTCTCATTCTTCACTCTCCCAATCTCTTCTTAAAAAGCTTATTAGTATTTCAGTCCTTGGAAATCTAAGAGGAGATTTATTCCAGAAAAAGATAAGTTGCCCCCAGGTATATGCACCTAATTTCCACAGGTTTTTAGAAAACCCACGGGTAGTCTGACTATATCGGTGAACTGCCATATCCCTTAGACAGAACCATCCTTTTAAAGAAGTTTACCATGTTGTTAACTTCTCAAAAGTGGAGAGGTTTGTTCTTTTTGATTTAGTGTGGTCTTTTTCAAATCGCCTTCGATTTCCCTGCCCTATGAACGATCTCAAGAGGGGTGTCTGGTGTGAAGCTGAGGATCTAGATATGGAGGACTTGCATAGTCTTTACATATGACCTATCATGGGCTCCTCAGTCTGTACAAGTTTGTAGGGGCATTTTGTTCTGTGCACCTGTAGCTGATGCCACCTCCCTACATAGTATTTGACTGAATGAACAAGAAATAGATGCATTATTCTCAGAGATACTATGGTCTCAAGACTCTCGGGAGTCTCAAATCTCCACTGTAGTGGAGAAGCAGGTGGACTCAGAACCCTGCAGGGTAATCAGTCAAATGACTGTGAGCCAAGGGTCTGTTAAAGATGAAGACTGGAAGCAGGCCTGAGAAGATTCCTCCTCCTTCTCAGAATTTCACAAGTAGGACTGGAACCTTCTACAACAGGTGTGAGGTTCTGGAACTAGAAGGCCAGACAACTGATGAGGTGGGTGAAGATCCTTCTGGGATAGTGGGGCCTCCTGAAACAGCACCATCTGTATCCTGCACCACGCCCTCCTTTGTTAAGAGGAAAAGAAGGGTAGTTGTAATAGGAGACTGCTGTCTAAGGGACATGGAGGGCCTGATTTGCAGACCAGACCCAACTCACAAGAAAGCCTGCTGTCTCTAGGGGCTTGGATAAAGGACATTACTGGAAAACTCTCCAGTTTAGTAAGGCCCCTTACAAAGCCAGGCTGGCCAGTGATGAGTGATGGGATGCTGTGTCAAAACTTGAGGAAAGGGGCACTAATGGGATCTCCCAAAGTGCCTCAGGAGGTGTTGGCTACAATGTACCACACCTGAAATGTTTCCACACTAATGCCCCCAGCATGAGGGACAAACAAGGGGAACTCCAGGCTTTGGCCCAGTCCCAGAGATTTGACATTGCTGGCATAAGGCATAAGGGAAACCTGGTGGGATGAGTCCTGTGCCTGGAGTGCCTTGTTGGATGTTTACAGGCTCTTCAGGAGGGACAGGCACGGCAGGAGAGGTGCAGGGGTGGCACTGTATGTAACAGAAGGGGTAGAATGTATGGAGCTCACAGCTGGCAATGGTGCAGTTGAGAGCCTCTGGATAAGAATCAAGGAACAAACAAATAATGCAGATGCCATCGTGGGAGTCTATAGACCTCCTGGCCAGGACAATGATGAATTAATCTTTGAGGAACTAAGGGGCACTTCCAAGTCAACTGACCTTGTCCTTATGGGAGACTTCGGCTTGCCAGAAATTAACTGGGAACACAACACAGCTGTACAACCCGGGCCAGAAGATTCCTAAAAAACCTGGATGGCACCTTTACGGAACAGGTCCTAAGGGAGCCAGCTCAGAAAAATGCCTCCTTGATCTTCTGCTTGTCAAAAGTTTGGATCTCATGAGTGAAGTGGAGATTGGTGGCAGTCTTGTCCACAGTGACCACAAAGAGATCAAGTTTAAAATCTTGTTAAGAGGAGGAAAAGTGCCAAAATCTGAACTCTGCATCTGAGGAGAGCAGACTTCAGGCTGCTCAGGGAACTAGTAAGCAAGGTCCCCTGGAAAAAACTTTTTACAGATGCTGGCATCCATCAGTGTTGGTCACTTTTTAAACATCACCTCATAAGGGAACAGGAGCAGGGAATTCCCAAATGTCAGAAGTCAAGCAGGGAAGAGGAGGGGCAGACACTGATCTCTTCTCTCTGATGACCACTGACAGAACCCAAGGGAATGCCCTGAAAGTGTGTCAGGGGAGGTTTAGGTTGGATATTACAAAAAAGGTTCTTCCCCCAGAGGGTGGTTGGGCACTGGAACAGCTCCCCAGGGAAGAGGTCACAGCACCAAGCCTGACAGAGTTCATGAAGCATTTGGACAATGTTCTCAGGCACATGGTGTAGCTCCTGGGGATGGTGCTGTGCAGGGCCAGGAGCTGGACTCAGTGATCCTTGTGGGTCCCTTCCACCTCAGCATATTCTGCGTGACTCTTTGTGTGAAGGTTTCTGAAGGATTCACTGCAGTTTGTACATGGAAATCAGTACAGATTAGCTACTGGAGCCACTCACTTTAACAAATTCTATTTACTGCCTGAGAGAATTCTCTTGCCTCCCACCAAAGTTCTTCAGAAATGTACTTTTCACATGTTTGCAATCTGTCAAGCACACTTTTCAGAGCTTTAAGATGTGAAACACCCACTCCTATCCTATCCCACTTTCTTTGTGCTCTAACAATTAAAGTCCTTGAAAACAGTTGCAAGGACTTAGCAGGTCAACTTCCTTCTTGTCCTGAGCTGAAATAACCTCTTCTTATCCTCTGGAGAAATAGGAAATACACACCTCTTCAGAGGACTTTGCTTTGTATTTTCATTTGCTATAACTTCTAGAATAACTTTCTATGTGGACATACAGCCACCTGGTCTTCTAAAGGGAGAAGTTTTAGACACTTTTTTATCGAACTCATGTACATTGGGATTTTTTCCCCTTCCCTGGTCAAAAAGAAGTAATTTTTCAGAGACCTCCCCATTTCCGCTCTACTTATAGGCAAGCCAAAGTTCAGAGAGGTTGACACATGCCATTAGACCCAGTCCAATCTAGAAATAAAAAAATATTTCACTGTGATGCAGCATCAAGAAAGAAGTCTGACATTCCAACCTAAGCATATATACTGCTTTCTTTTTCAAGGAATAAAGTATTTGGTACAAAAGTTCATTTAAAAAAAAAGATTTTGGAGGCAGGGGAAGGATATAGCTTATTATATATTCTATGTTATGTCTACTATGTGTTCCTGCTTGGCATAGTCCTGACAAAATAAATTACACTGAGAGATTACAGCACCTAGGAGAATTCACCCAGGTGTGGAACCACAGCAAACTGCTCCAGGGATGCACTTTAAACATATTAGATTTCTCTCTACAAAAAGATTATTTTCTTCTTTTATTATTAATTGTAGCATTATGTCCTTTCCCAAAGTGATATTTTTGCCATATGCTGTCCCTCTTTTATATCAATTTTGCTACCTCCTGTGACAGCAGCCAATGTGTCTTGCAGCAAATGCTAAATTTGTTATGCCAGAAGGCATGAAAAATATGACACAATGAGTACTTACACGCTACCAGATAACAAAATTATTTTATTTAAAACATTATTTTACACTGTAACACTTCTTTGCAAAACGAGTTTTTCACAAAATTTGCCAATGTTTTCTACCACAAGGAACTTTCTTAAATTTTAAGAGCTCTATCTTCAAATGGAGCAGACTTAACCTTTCCTTTTCCTGCACACCACTAGAGCAGCACAAGCTCGCTCCTTCTTGTCCTGGCCATTCCTTTCTGCCTCCCTCCTGTGCACTCCCAGAGTGTCCCTGGCATGACACTGGCCCTCATAAAAGAATGACAGGGACTGCAGAGCTGTGGAGAGCATGGGCACTGGGACTTCTCCCTCTGGGTGCCAGCTCGGCTACTGGATTAATTTTGCTTTAAAGGAAAACCAAAGCTTCCATCACTCTTCTGAGAGATTAAACAGATTAGATTTGAAGGAGATACTGTGCTGAGCCCAGTGCTCTTGAAGCCTCAGACACCTGTGGATGTCAGAGAGGAGCTTGGCACTTCTCTTCCCAGGACAGCAAAGGAGAGTAGGGCATGGATCTAACCTAGAGCTTCCAGTCATTGACATAGATGTGGATCTCTGATGGGCATTTGGGCTTTGGGGGAGTCACTCAGAGAACTGCAGCTCTTTCAAACCAAAGTACCTACTGGTGCAAGCACTCAGTAAATCATACAAAAATCATTGTGGAATCAGTAACATGGAGAAAGGAGATTAACTAGAAACGTGGAAAATTATTTAAGTGTTAGAGATAATGAACTCAGCAGGGCCTGACAAAATGTCCCCCTGTGAGTACTCACAGCAGTAGCCAGAGCAGTCTCAGAAGTATTAGCACTGATATCCAAATATGCTTAGAAGACAATGAGATCCCAAAGGACTGGAAGAGGACAAAGAGAAAATCCTTCTCAAAGAGGAAAAAGGTCTATCTAAGAAATTGGAGACTGTTCAACCTAACTTCAGTACCCCAAAGAATAGTGGAATAAATTATAAAGTAATCTATCAGTTTGTTAACACAAGAGGGTAATAAGAATCATTTAGCATGTATTTTTGAAAAAAATGTGCTCAACACAACTTCCTTCTTTGATAAAATTATTGGCTAAGTGGATGAGTGGGAAGCATGAAAATATCTTGTCTTTATTATGGCTTTTGACAGTGACCAACAAGATACCCTCATAATCAAACAAGAGAAATATATTCTAGATAAAATTGCTGTAGAGAAGGTTGAATAAAGAATAGTTCAAAGTCTGTTTTCTACCAAAAGGAGATGAACAGATTCTTAGAGAGATATGTCCTACATCTTAAAGTCTTCAATATTTCCATTAAGGTGAAATATTATACAGAGAATATATTGGGGAAAAAAACAGATTACCCCAAATAGATAGCTCTCTGGATAAGAAATATAAAAAATTATCTTAACTTTGACAAATCATCTGAGAGAAAGAAGCTGATATCTACTGTGTAACTTATGATGTAAATCACATGAGCAGGGAAAACACCAAATGTATAACTACAAAATACGGAGTAAAAAGTTAAAAAATACATCAGGAAAGGATTAGAAATATACTGCAAATCACACTTCCACTTCAAAAAAAAAAAAAAGGAAAATATCTTTCCAGCCCATACAAAAGGTGCTTAATCATTTTAGTATATCTGGGACTATATGTCTATTACATATATTGAGCAATTCCTCTATTGCTAAACACTGCACACGAACACAGAATATTCATAGGAAAGCTAAAAATATAAAATATTTCAGACATTCTGGAAAACATGAAGTAGTGGGGGTGATTCAGCAACAAGCAAAGAAATAGGCTGTGGATTCCATTTTCACATCACTAAAAAGTTGATATGAAACCCACAGGGGTACATTATTTGCTATGGAACTGGCAAAGAAAAATTTACTATAGATTGAAAAACATCAGCATTTATGTATATTTGGAGGAATTTATAGAATCCTTGAAATCACTTTGATCAGAGGTTTTGGATAAAGGAAACCTATCCTCATGTCAGGGATGACTTTGTAACCAAACCTCACTAAAAATACATGTATGGTAAATCGAAAAGGCGACATTGGCTCCCACTAAGTTTTCTGGAGATCACACCACCATTGAACCTGCTCCACAAACTGATCTTCTCTAGCTCTGTGGTCATCCACCCTTCAATTCCTCACACCCAGGTCTTTCTAGTAAAATCCAATAGTAAAATATTTCTTTACCTTCCTTCTAAAGATCAAGTGGCATGAAAGTTAACACTATTATTCCCAACAGTTTCTCTAGTGGAAAACACAAGTGTTTGTTCTGTGTCATTCAAACAGGGAGAATTTCAGTTTTCTCACTTAAAGTAATGGGCATCTTTCTAAAAAAACTTTGGAAGACACTTAAAATGTATTTTGCAAATTTGGAGAATCAGGGAAAGTAGTTTAAAAGCAGCAAAATTAAAGAGAGCTGTTCATAGGCACCTTGCTGCTGTTAAATAGTTTGAATAATTCTTTGGGATAATCTCCTGAGATGGAAGATATGTCAAGACAATTTAACAGCTCTCCTCTGTAATTTGAAGTATTCCTTATTTCAAAAGCTGGAGTACATTTAAGGATATATTTCAGGCTCCCTAACTCCAGTGGAATCAGAAGTCTTTCTCTATTGACTTCCTAAATGCATTAAATTCTCTTCTAAATTGGAGCCTCTGCATGTCTCTGCAGCCCTCTGTAACCCAAGGGTTTTCACCAGATACACATCCCAAAACAGTGAAACAGCTGGAACATTTCAATGTGTTACAAGAAACTTAATTTTAAAAAGATATTCAGGTAAGGTTAAATTTTTAGTCCTTTAGGACTAGCACCAACACAGAACTCCAAGACCATTCTGCTTTACACCCCTTGTCATAAAGAATGCTGAAAAATGGGGAGGGGGGAGAACCACTGGTTGAAATGTAGTCCAGAGAGAGGCAAAACATTTCTGTCTTTGGGACATTTTAGTGCATATAGAGACCAATGTTCTTGTTCCTTCCAACCAGCGGGAAGATCCCCTGATGAGGGAATTCTGCTGAGATGTAGCCACTGGCATTTACAGGATGATGTTACAAGGGAGAAATGATGGTTCTGTAGCAAAATATTAAAGACCTTTTTGGGTTCTGACACATGAAGACATCTAGGCAAAGGTGGAAAATTATCTGTTCTAGCACTGGGCAGCTGCACAGGGTGCCTGTGAGCCCAGCTTTGTGCTGTGTCACTCATCCTGAACAGAAGAAAGGGTCCCTGCAGCCATCCTAGCCTTGGATCTGGAACAAGCTGGCTGGCTGACTCCAGAATAGGCCCCAGGAGTCACATCATGTTTATAGAGATGATCAAGAAATCTGTTTCTAGGTTCACCATCTTATCTGGCAATGCCTCATGTCACACCAAGGAGATCAGTTGGTGATTTCTGAGTAATCCTAAATAGAAGAAAATTGGGTTGTATACAAAGCAAATGGGAGCAAAACTCAAGACTCAGGACTTACCTGCAACTTCTAATACACTTCGTTTCAATACTCATTTAAACAATGAAATGTCCATGCCAAAGGCCTTCTTCACACAAAGGTTCAATGAAAATAGTATTTGAAGGAAGTGCTGATGCAGTGTTTTTGTTTTGAAGTGGAATCCAGCTGTGCCCAATATATGGAATTCTGGTATATCTTAAATTTTACAGTATTTCTAAAGGGCTGAATGACACTACTCCTATGAATCAAGACTACTTAAAAGTATTTAAATTAAACCCATTCACAAATATTTTCTGACAATAAATAGTTTAAGATATGTGTCTATACTATTCACACTACAAGGAAATAAAGGAGGGACAGTAATTATCAAGGAGAAACTTTAACTAGATTAGTGAGGGGAAGATACCATTGTTCCAAGGTGTGTTGCACACCAAGGTGTGCGTTATTATCTCTTAGTGGGCCACTTCCTGCCAAGTGACAATGGATTGGCTTCTCATGAAGGAAAGGGGATAGTACTCACACTGAATTTCAAAAGAATGTTATTGTGACAGCATTATATACACATACAAATTATGAAATCAGACAACTGCTCAGCATATGGGTGAATTCATGGTCCCAGGAAGCTTAGCTCAGAAGGAGCTTCCAGTTCCCAGACTGATGTTCCCTTAAAAAGCAACACAATGGAAACTTTGCAAACACCACTACGCTAAAAAACAGAATGAACTTCAGCTATTACCATGCTAGCTGGGGATGTTTGTCACAGCAATATCTATAAATGGAGACATTCCCCAAAGCTTTATTAAATTTTGTACTGGATTATTAAAACAAAGCCCTTTTCCATTGAGGAAACAGGTTATTTGGGATTTTTTTTTTTCAGTGTACCTCTACCAATAATACTGTCCAGTTCCCTCTCTATAGACTTGCTCCTGCCCCTCTCCAGCCCTTGGGGGAGGAAATCTGCATTTATTCAAAGGATCTTCACAAGCCTTATTTTTTAAAGACATCTTTGATCAGAAGTCACCCTCAGGTATATATAGAAATTAAGTCCCTGGAGTGCTACAAACCTTTCTGGTATCCTTCCTTGCAGGAAATTGAAAGAAAGAATTCAAAGATCTCTTTGTAGACATTCATCTTTATGCTGTGCAGTAAAGATATGAGTGAGCAATGAAATAAATCTCTCATAGGTTTCCTGTGCTTAAAGCTTGTAGAACAAGTATGAAATCAAACGATGAACACTATCTATCTGATTAGTTCCTTTCCTTGCATAACAATTACAGGCAACAGCTTTGAAACTATGTCCTTGGGAAAAGACACAACTTTGACTTTCAGATGGTTGTTATGTAAGGCTGAAAAAGTTATTCAGTAGAAAGTGTCTTTCCCTTAGAACTTTGCAGCAATTTAAATCAGTTTTAGTTCCAGTAAGCTTACTGGAAAGTAAGTTTCACTTTTACCAAGTGAAATATCTCACACAGAAAAGGGAGAGATTAAGGCTCAAAGAAAGAATAATGTACAACACAAACTTTATGGTGCGAGAAAATGTACTGAGTCATGAGTGGAAGGACATATGAAAATAACACCTGCCTGACTTTTTCCACATCCTGATGTCTTCTGCTTTGAATTTGGAACCAAGAGGCATTGAAAGCAAGAGTGTTTTTACAGAGCCAAGATCTGTGATGCAGACCAAATCCACACATTTTTCTGACATCCTGCAATTTTACTAATACTTAAAGGAGAGATTTGGTCCCTCATAAGGCAAAACATGCTTGCTCTCTCTAGTATTAAAGTTGTGAAGATACTCAAGCTAGACCTTGTTGAAGCAGAGTTCCCAAAATGAAACATTAAAGATAATTTCAAACTTTTCTTTGAAAATAGAAATGCTCATTGTACTCTCTTTTCTCTCTGTGAAGAAGACAAAAAACTGTGTATCTCTTATTGCAATTATTAATGAAAACCTTGCAGAATCAGGAAACAGACTTTTCAGATAAGTCTTATTTGGTGTCTGTAATAACGGAAATCCCATTTCCAGCACACCATAGTGTCTAGTCATCCCACACTACTGTTTAGAGCAATGCTGTGTACTGGAACTGATAAAACACACTTTAGAAATAGCTCTTTAAGAATGGCCAGATACAGCAGAATCAAATGTGGCACTCACATGTATTATATCATCAGAAGGCCAGCATAACATACTCCTGATCTTTAAGTTTCAGGTGATCTCAGAAACAATGGGAGTTACACGTTCAAGCTGCTTTTTTTTTTTCCTAAATAGATCTATGAGACTATAATAATAACTTAGTTTTAGACAAAATCCATTACATAACTGCTTCCCAGTGCTAGATAGCTTTTAGGTCCTTTTAAAGATCTGTCCTGTTACTTTCTTATGTATTCTTTGTCAATCATACATTTTCCTGGTTTACTTAAATGCTAAGCCCATTGCCGCAATACTCAAGAGATGGCTCCTTTCCAGCAACTTGCTAGGTAAATTTTGCATATGTAATATTATCTGTGGCTTTGACACAGCAATATTTCCCTGCTTCATTTGAGCATGTGTTTGTGCTCAGTTCAGCTTGCAGACTTAATGCATCATCTTCTGGCATCCATATGCAAATACAGATCAGAAACACTTTCCAAAACATTAATATGAAAAAGGAAAAGCTTATTATGCAGATGTATTAAGAGGCCTACACAGAGTCACTGACCCTGTAAGCCTCAGGGTACAACCCAGTGGTTTCCTCCAATCTGTGGAGCATTCCCCTGCTACCAGCAAGTTTGTAGAAAGACTGAAAACCCAGAGACCTACCTACTTCCACCCTTCCTTTTCTTCAAGTGTCAAACTTCCCTGACAACATGTTCCCACAAGATGTTATTAACTACAAGGAGGCTTTTGAGTAGAAATAAGTGATTTGCAACACTTGGCTGAGAAAGGAAAAAACATAATTTGAAAATTTTAGTGAAATAGATGAGCCTGATCAAACAAACTTGCATTACTCTTATCCTTTCAAGTTTCAGCCTACCTCATACATGTGTTGTCACCATTATCTCTTCTTGCACTGCACACAAAATCAGGTAAAGGCATGGTTTCTTTTTAGTATTGTTATATTTTAACATAATGCCACTGCCACAATGTACAGTAGTACATGCAACTGCATGTTCTTT
Organism: Corvus cornix cornix; assembly: GCF_000738735.6. NCBI lineage: Eukaryota > Metazoa > Chordata > Aves > Passeriformes > Corvidae > Corvus > Corvus cornix. Next base: position 19,043,579 of record NC_046333.1, on the reverse strand, counting down.
TTACAGAAATCAGAGGATTTTTGACCAACTGCAAGGAATTACTTTAATACACATGGACACACAGGTATGCATGCATTCACCTGTGACTTATCCCACTTTGAGTTCCACAAATCAGGCACAACATAACATAAAACAGGCAACAAAATTAAGATATGCAGAAATGCTCCCTCTTGGCATCACTGTGACTTTCTTGTTTGTAATTTATCGGAAATCTGAGAACAGTAACAAGAGTTTATTACTATCACAACTATAGGGGCACAAAGTAAGTGTTCATTAGCCCTGTGTTCAGTCACCCACATATCACCTGCTGTGGGAGTTAGAAGATTGTTGCTTCAAGGGTTCAGGTCTCCAAGCACAGGCAAGTCCACAGACAATGTCTGAATGAACAAGGTGGGACTGTAACCCCAAGACTGGATATTCTCTGTCCAACATGTCTCTATCATGACAAAAAGTGTTTGCAGTATTTCAGAGTTCTCTGTGCATCTCTACTGTTCATTTTCAGCACTCTTCTTTCAGGGTCTTTCAGTGAGACCATACCCCAGTCTTCATTTTTATATGATCATCTGAACAAAAATAAACTGAGGATTTTTTTCCTTTGGATTTGTATTCCTTAAGAAGCAATATAAAATTTTAATTGTAATTTTGAGCATGGCATGCTCACTTTGAGCCCATCTGTTCTTTCCCCTCCCAGACACAGCTGTGATTCTGGAGCCACATGTTGCTTGAGCACAGAAAAACCAATGAGCTTCACTGCTCACACATGAAGGGCAAGTCTAAGCAGCATAAAGCTGTGTCAGGGAGAGATACCAAAGCAAACTTGTAATAGATTAACATGAGTATTGAAAACAGCATTGCCTGCATATTCCCTGCTGTATTATTTATAGCCAACACTGTTGTACTGCTTTCAGGACTCAAGCCAGCATCTGAGAGCTGCTATCTGCACATGCAACTGCGCTGAATTACTGTGCCCAGCTCAGCTGCCTCAGTGGAGTCTAATCCCATAGAGACAGCAACTTGAATGCCAGCTAATTATATGCAAAGATGAAGTTTCTCTGCATCACCCATTTTCACTGATTAATACTCTGGTCTTAAAGCCCTGAGCACTTTCAACTCTCTTTACTTCCACAGTAGCTGCAGAATAGGCAGGCTGCCCAGCAGCCTGGTGAGTGGCTCAGCGGATCCCCAGTTCTCTGTAGAGATAGTTTGTATGAACTGTGGTTTTCCAGATTTCATCAGCACAGCCACAATTTTCTCCATCGTTTCATCCCAGTATCAACATTATCTCATCCTTCAAGAAATTACTGTCCACCCTGTGTGCAGTGGTTTTCAAGCTGTAGTATTACATAACAGGGGTTTTGAGATCAGCTGTAAGAACTTCAAAGACTTTCTACATCAAGGCAATCTGAATTTTTTTCCACAACAGAGACAGTTGTCCCTTGTAGTATTTTTCCTGTGATAGTGCTTGCAACAGGAAAAGGCACTGTGCATAATGGTAGTAAACTGCTTTATTGGCATAAGGACCCTACAGAATTAATTCTTTGTAAATTTGCTGTCAAGGCAGTAACAGAGATCTCAAAACTAGATCACCAATAATCAAATGAGATTTTCCACTGAACCACAGAAAATCTTCTCAGTTCCTCAGCAGATCTCGTTACACGTAAAAAGCAACCCAGGATCCGGAATCACTCTAATCTGCTGTTGTCAATATACTATGTAGATATAATATTTGTAGAGTATATTGCTGTGTGTTCACCCAGAAAACAGCACCCACTCTGTCTTTCTGCTTCATGGCATATTATAAACACAAACTTGCTTATCATCCTCTTGGCTCTGGTATCTTTTGGGACTTTTTTTTACTAAGTAATCTCTCCGTAAGTGCAGTACATGCTGTAAAAACCCAGTAAATCAGATGCAAACTTACCAGAACTGAGTTAGGCAATGTTTGTGACAAGACTATTTTCTCAGTTCACAATCTTGTTTTGATTAGCAAGTTTTCATTGTGCCTGTGGAATTCTCTTTCTGGGAGGGCAAGAACAAGTGACTGTGGCTTATTTCAAATGCATTAGTTAAAGCTTATAACAAGCTCTTAAGGAGAAAAAGCAATGTAAAAAGGGAAAGTAGAATCTTCATATTACAACAAAATTGTTCACAGCATTACAGTTCCTGCTGTATCAACATTTTTACAGTAAATGACAGTCAAGGGTTTGTAATTCAGTCACGACATTTCTTTCTGCCCTGAGACAGTATCCTAGGAAAGTGGCTTTTCAATTTATCTGAATTCTTAAACAAAACCACACATTTCATATGTGTTTTCTGCTCAGCTCACTGTGAAAGCCATTGTAAAATAAAAACAATATTAAAAATTGATGTACTTAAAATCTACTCAACAGTTTGATGACAGATACTTTAGTCATTTATACAAAAATAGAGGAAGTCCATTATTTTATGTCCCCTTGAAAAGTAAGATTTGCATAAAAATAGAATTTGTCAGAGATTTTGGTCTGGCATTGTCACTGCAATATAAGAAAGATATTAAGCTATTAAAAAGTGTCCAAAGGAGGGGCATGACGATGGTGAAGGGCCTTGAGGGGAAGCTGTGTGAGGAGTGACTGAGGTCACTTGGTCTGTTCAACCTGGAGAAGAGGAGACTGAGGGGAGACATCATGGCAATCTACAACTTCCTCATGAGGGGAAGAAGAGGGTCAGGCACTGATCTCTTCTCTGTGGTGACCAGTGATAGGACTGGTGGAAATGGCCTGAAGTCAGGGGAGGTTTAGGTTGGAAATTAGAAAAAGGTTTTTTTCCCGGGAGGTGGTTGAACACTGGAACAGCTCCCCAGGCAACTGGTCACAGCATCAAACCTGATGAATTCTCCAGAGTTCAGGCACATAGTGTGATTCTTGGGGATGGTGCTGTGCAGGGCTGAGTTGGACTCAGTGATCCTTGTGGGTCCCTTCCAACTCAGCATATTCTGTGATTCTCTGATATATCAGAACCATTTTACCATACCTGGGAAAATTATTAATTACTGTAAAAGTTAACAGTCAGGTTAGCTATAGGTTAGCAATCAACATGTGGCAGGTGTGCCAGCAGGAGCTTCACCTGAGCCATGAGTGGTGCCTCTTGCACCAGAGCCCGTCACTGCCAGGTGTAATGCACATTGGTGGCTGCATTACACCTGCTTGTAACATGGCTAGAGACAGTCAGTCATTTTCATTATAATCAACAACAAATTGTCTGTAAGTTAATGTAATACATTTCTGGCACAGTGACTTCCTCCTGGAGGCAATTTCATATTTTCTTCATTGTGGTGCTCTGAAATTCATCTTTTCATAGTTGCACTGGTTTCCAAAAGCAAGCAAAATTGCGATTGTTTAATTCAAAAAATGTGTTTGCACTCATTATCCTTTGCTATTTTAGTTAGGGAGTAAAATAGAAATTAAGATTTGCACTTTGATTCAGAGAACAGCTGATTTTTTTCACTTTTAGAAGGCAATCACTTTCAGACTGGTTGTTTCAAGATGCATATCCACCCTGTGCTGGACAGTATTAAGCTGTCCTTCTAAGGTTATTTTGAACTTTTTCATCTTGTCATAATGTACTGAATTAATATTAAAAAACCATAATTTAGAAGTATTACACTTAATAGAGAGAATAAATTTAGGAGGACCTAATAGAGTTGTATATTTTAAATCTTTCTTCCACTGTCACTAAGACCTTCCTTATTCACAGCCTTCATTTGGATACTGAGACACAAGGCTAGAGTCAAAACTTTTTATAAAAGAATAATTTGGGTTTTACACATATTGATATGCACTCCAGGCAAACATCTCTCTGATCATAGCCAGGGCCAGCTAAACACAAAACAAACACTCTGGTGAAGGACCTGAGCAGGGCGTCCTGGCATTAGAGCTGCTCAGCCAAGTGCCAAATCTCCACCCCAGCAGCACCCCTTATTCTGGCCTTTCACTCAGTAACTTTCACTGTGGCTCAGGTCCCACAGACACCCTGCACATGGACCCCATGGAGCTGTGCCTTTGGAATGGCAGCTGTTTATCCACTCCTGGCCCAGAGTTTGGGTGAACATTGCATACACTACATACACAGTAAATCCAGGGTGGCAGGGAAATGCATGTGTTGAAGGTATTTCTGCTGTGCTTTTAAGTTATTATGCTTTGGCTCCTCATTGAATCTGGCTGACTTCTCAGAGAAGCTCACCAGGAGAATTTGTTCAGCTTCCTCTGCCTGCCCTGCTGCAGGGACAATAGCTTCCAGGCAGCCACAAAAACCTTTCAAAATAACACAACGATTTTTGCTTTGGCCATCTGTCCATGGATTCAGATTAAAGTGCTTTTAGAGAAAATAATTCTTTGCCTTTTTTTTATTATTATTCATTCCACATTGCCTCTCCTGAGCCAGAGATAACATGATAGGTCAGATTTCTCGTACATCTCCTACAGTTTCAAAACCAAAAAACACTCTCTGTAAGCCATCAAAAAAAAAGCTGTAATCCTTAAACTAACAGTGTAATTATAAATCCATATCCCACAAAAATGTTCCCTACTAGCTACCACTGTCAATAGTAAATAATTTACATGGAGAGGCTATAATGGTAAACACTCCACTTAAAAACTCTTCACAGCAGACAGCAGGATAACAGTGTAATTCAAACCTAGAATTGAGAAATCTTTTACTCTCATGCAATTTCCCCACTGACAAACCACAAACAAAATTCTACGGGACTTCCTGCAGAAGGAAATGCACTCAGTGGAACAGAGGTGTAAGGGCCCAGGCAAGATGCTTAAGTGCAAATATAATACAGGCTGCTAAATTGAGCTCTGTCTAGTGCTGTACTACATAATGCTTCCTGGAATAAAGCTGGGAAAAGTTTTATGATTGAGAAGACCCCTTCTCTCACATCAGGGATTACATATAAGTTTCTGGCATGGTTTTGCTGGGGAGAAGTGCTGCAAGGAATTCATCCCCGTTCTGTCACGCTTCGACTCCCCACAGAGCAAGGCAGGAGCCCTGTGCTGAGCGTGAGGAAGACTTGGCAGGCACCAGCCCTGCACGTCTGACTGAACTTTGCCTCATCTGGCAGGGTACACAAGGACAGAAAAAGGGCTGAAAAGCAATGGAAATTGGATGGAAAGACCTGTTTTTAAGGGGTAACAGGAAAAACAAATAAATTCAAAAGTAAAGCTGCTTGCAAATACCTTGTATTTAGTCATGGCCAGTTGTCCAGTCCTGTCATAGTGATGCCACCCTCCAGTTAAGTGGTTTCCAGTGCTTGCAGTCCAGCTGTCCTCCCAGTGCACCAGGTTAGGACAAAATCGTAATTACCCCGTGGCAGAGGAAAAACTAACTGTGATTCTTATACCCTGAAATAAGCAGGAGGCATTTGGTATTCAGTGCTGGAAAAAGTGAGGACCTGTCTGCCTTGGATTAAAACTTTGTTTCCAAACCCTCTTTTATTGTAAGCTTTGGCATCCTCACTCTTTTCTATTTGAAAGAACCCCTATTATAGAAGACACATGAGAAAAAAAATCAAATGTAAATAGAGCACATTGAACAAGCTTAAGGCAATAACAAACAAAAAATATTCTTTAAAAGGCACAAAATGTCACCTATAAAGTAATTTGTTACATTACCTGAGTCTCACCAGGCATATGTATCACATTGTTCTTTCATTACTTTTCTTCAAATGAAGTTGTACAATCAGCAGAAATCCATTAAGGAGACAAAGTATTCCTATGCTGAATAGCTTGCTTGCTTTTCTTGCTTGTCTGTAAACTGTAGCTTTTTATCCTTCTTTTCTCCTTTCCTAAACACTGATACAACATGATCAAATTTCATACAAGTAAAACTTATTAAAATGAGAGTAGATGAAATTTTTAATTTTCTAATTTCATATTCCTACAAAAAAACCCATATCTGCAACAGGGAAATTGAGTAATATGTATTATTTGCCTCATACTTGGAGCCATGAAATATAGATTATTTCCTGTTACTTAGTCCTTCCTGCCCAAACCTAATGTTATTAAATTCACTGTTATGCTGTGATATTTGTAAGGAACAATAAAAAAAGCTTAACTGCTTTAATGTGTCTTATGAATATATAATCAATCTAATCTGACAGGTAGAATATTTAAAACTTTACTAATTTCAAGCTGAGAAAAAAAATAAGAGAGGAGGATGAGTGGAGCAGAGTCATCTGTGTAGGCACTGTTAATGCACTAATGGAAAATTCTATATGTAAAATGATGGGGGGAAATGGCACTGTGACTTACTCTGTATTTTCTAGGGGAATTTAACATACACCCCAAAAATGGATATCAACTAGAAAGACAGACAATATGTAGAAGCATACTTGTATTTACTAACTCTTCAAGTTGCTTATAATGGAGAAATCAAGAATTGAAATATATGGCTTTTCATGGCACATTTGTGTTTGCATGCTGTGATTCAGTCCTCAGATGCAATTCTGTATTTAAATACAAGCTTCCACCCTCTTCTTCTAAGGAGTGTCTGTCTTTTTCTGTGCACAGGATGAGGAGAACCCTAAGAATAAATGCTGTGAATATGAGTATTATCCATAGCAGAGTCTTTCAAGCTTGCATGTTTGCTTGCTTACTTTTTTTTTTTTTTTTTTTTTTTTTTTTAATAACCAGAACCACGCAACCATTCTGAGACAAAACCAAGTCTGACCCACTGGTTTTTTTGATGGGGTTTTTTGGGGGGTGGGGGAAGGCACCTTACTAACACTGGACATTGTTTCAATTTTTTTTAGAATTTTTTGGCCTCTTTTAATCCATCTGGGTGAATGAATTCACATTGTTGAAGAGTTGCAGTCACTTCCTGACTAGCTTTCCGGTTGAGAGACACTGATCTTCTTTTCTCACATGCTGCAAACGTTTCTACTGAAGCTTTTAAATGTAAATACTTAGATTTTGCCCATTTAAGCAGTTTCACCTGGCAACAAAAGAAAATCACGAACCACTCCTCCAGTTTCTACCTTGGACACAAATAAATGCCTCTCATTTAAACACCTTTACTGTAAACAAATGGTATTTTCTGCCCATCTTTTTTTGTTTGTTTTCTAAAATGATTGGGTTGGTTTTGATTAATTTTTCAAGCTATAATGCAAACTGGACTCTACAATATATGTTCTGTGGGAAAGCATCCAAGTCCTGACCACAAGCAGTTAAGCATGTAGCTTATCTGCATCAACCTGAGTTTCCCCAGTACCAGGAAAAATCCCCTCTTAAAGAGAGTACATGACAACTTTCACGAGAAAAAAAAAGTATTGCAAGAAAAATTCATCTTTGATTTGCAACTGCTAAGGTGTTTCAAGTATGTTTCTAAAGCTGATAGCAGAAAGAAGGCAAAGAGCTATAGTAGCTGGATACAATCATCATGGGTAACACTCAAATGCACTGAGATGAAAAACTTTATATTTTCTTACTTTTTCCTAATGACAATTTTCGGGTGGAGAGAACTCCCATGCAGGTTTCCTCAGCTGCAGAGCAGTAGTGCCTACTTGGGTAGAGCAGAAGACTGCACTGAAGCACAGTTTTTGGATCCATAACTTTGAAGCTTGTTAATACTTTTCTCACTATAATTCATTTCTATGATAGCGCTCAGCTCTAGCTCATGCACAGCAGTTTTGAACCAGAACTCATATGATAGTAATAATCATTAGGCAAACATCACCCACAGGCAGAGGTGGTGAGTGATGCTGTGGTGGAAGGGAGAGCATCCTGGGTATTGAACTTCGTTTTTTTCCCACATCGCTTCTATGTGGAACAAAGCTCCTAGTGAAATTCCACTAACGGTTCTTTCCTTTGGTCTCCCTTAAACGGTTTGAACTATTTCTTTGACAAGCATGAAAGATAAAATTTATTACAGCATATATTTTCATGACTTTCTTGGAAGTAGACCACAGTTTTATATTCAGTTCTTCTGAATAGTGAGCAAAAAATATTTCCTTAAAATGAAAAATACACAGTCACAGGGGAAAAAAAGAAAGATGATGTTTAGAACAACAAGTTGCTGGCAGTACAGCTGCCTCACTTTAATCCATCTTTAGTCAGTATAAGAATGCATTGAGCACGTTGAGTAAAGTGCTCTGAAATGGAAAGGAACTGTTGGCTTATTCTTTTTTGTAGGCTGAAAGGCATTGCATTTGGAAACATGAAAGTGTGGAGATGGGTATTTTTCTGCTTGAGAAAGAACTTAATCAAGAAGACTTGTGATTTGGAGATGAAATAAAAAGATATGTCCTGATTTACCAAGCTAAAATGAGATAGGAAAAGGATTGCCTACCTAGAAATACTAGTAGTTCAACATTTAAGATGAACTCCATGCTAAGATCTGGCAAATGGCTTCAAGAAATAGGAATACAAAAAATAATTATAAATATAAAAATCTATTATCTGTTCATCTCTTTTGGTCATGCCTTTTTCCACACCTGAAATCTCCACAACCTGAAGATATTGTACAGGCTTGAAGCCAACACGAGCTTCATCAGCCCTAGGATTCAATGAGAAAATGGTGATTTACATCCCTGGGGGCTCATATTTCTGTCTGGGATTTCTGAGACTGAAATATATGCACAAGAGCTGTACAGTGGCTAGACAGTGAGTTCATTATTGTGTGATGTCTCAGACTTGCCATGCACATGCTGAAGCAAAGGTCATCATCACCCTCTGCAGAGTGTATGAAACAGGGCTGATGGGAGCCAGGCATCTAAACCCATTTGTCATCCACAAAATGGTGGGTGTGTGGATCGCTACAGGTTTGTTTCACTTCCCATCTTAATCCTCAAGGCAGATGGGCTTGAGTTCACCATCACAAATTACCTGGCCTGTTCTGACAGACAGGTTTTGAAAAGAGTAGTCATCAGCACATGTAGTGTCAGCTCATTTTCTTGCTCTGCCACAACTGTTGCCCTTTCAAAATTAAATCTGGATATATTTTCCCTTATGAAAATGTCTTTGTTACAATTTGAACTTCAGACAACTATCAGCCTTAGATATTCCCTAAACCAGGTGAAAAGCATGTTAACTGAATTGAGACACTCCAATCCTGCACCCTCCACCACCTGCTTGAAACTGGAACAGGTCCCTTTTGCTGGATGAAAGACAATGTGGGAATGCAAATGAGAAAATTCATTAAAACAACTTCTGATAGCCGTCTCTCAGCAAAGGTGCACACTAGGATGACGTTATGCATCTCTGCGTATAATAAACTTTCATGCACATATTTGACTTGTTTCAGCGAGGAACACTCTACTCTGGACTCATCAACAATAGAAGAAAATAATTCCATTCATTGATCGGTTCCAGTTTACAAACAGAATTTATATGTCATCAGAACTCTTTTAGTTTTTAACTTGCAGAAATTTACCAAATATAAGACTATTTTCATAATGTATTGACTTTGGTAGGAAATCTGGCTTAAGGAACCTCTAAGGGATTTTCGCTTTCCTGCTTTTCTTCACTTACTTTGCTTCTCTGATGACATTTATCACACCCCCACAGATGGACAAACAGAATGGTTTGCAGAGAGCACACAGTAAAGAAGCTCACTAAATGATCTGGGTTAAAAATAATCCACAGGAAAAAAAAAAAAAAAAAGGCATCACTTACATGTTCTCATTTCCTCTTTTCCAGGCTTGAAAAGGCACATAAAAACACAACCCTTTACAAAAGAACAATTTTCTCATCAGATATATCTTCAATGTATACAATGTGATTTCTCCCATCTCCAGGCTGTTTCGTGTCCCAGATCCTTTTATTTTCATCTAGGGCATTTACTCAAAAGGTCCACACATATGCATTGCTTTCTTGGGTGCCAGTGTGGACACCCCAGCCTGGAGCACCATCTCTATCCATACTGCACATGCTTAGGATGCTGCACAGCCAACCATGGACATCAATTTCTCACATGAACAGGACACCCATGGGCATGATGTGCTCTTTCCTTCTCATAATTGAGCACTCCTGTAATTTACACTTCTTATCTGCACCAAACTAAACCCATAATCTCGCTGGAATGGTGAGAACAGTATTCCTATGCCCTCATGGTGAATGCAGTCCTATAATAACAAGGAAAACAACAGCTGGAATGACCACCACAATTCCTGATCCATAAGAAAATAAAAAGCAAGGAAAAAAAGATGTATGTATTTACATAAAAACCTTTCTCAATGGGTCCAGCAGTTACTGCAGGATTGTTATAAAACATAAAGAGCAGTCATTCTTAGAGCATTAAAGATGTAATGACGATGATCTTCCACATCACCATTTTTTTTTAAAAATACAAAATCAACACACCCTTTGCCACATATTTGACAGGCTTTTCTGCTGTAAGCAGGCTCAGTGGAGATATCCCTTTCCCTCACTGCAAACTCATAACTAACCATGATATGGCATATATATATGATTATTATAGCCATCATTTCTACCCGTTCCCTTCCAAAACTATCACTGCCAAATGCAGCAGATTTTTATATATAGCAGGGAAGATTATGGCAGGGAAGATTAAAGAATTGACCTTCAACCATAAAGTGTTCTTATTAACCTTTTTCTACAGATGAAGTGGCATCTTTTTGTGAACGTGTAGATTCAGCAGTGCCATAACTCATACGAGCCACTGGGGACAATTAGCATTATTGAATCTTCATCAGATTCTGATAGACTTAATTACAGACTCTAGACAGTTTGGACTTGATTTGGATCTCAAGATTTACATTCACAAATCAACATAACTCATCAAGAAATTCCCTTTTTTTCCCAGAGGAATTTTTAGTTGGGACCCATTGTGAGTTACCATAAAAGCATTTTTAATTCTACAGAAGAGAAGCCGCAGGAAATCCTCAGGCTCATTTATTTTAGTGAGACAACAGTTTAATACAGAAAATAAACACTTAGTATTAGAGGGGCACCAAAATTAAATACATCAGATTAGATCCCAAACTGTCAAAAATATGTATTTCTAAAAATAATTTGAATTTGAATTGTCCCTTATCCAGCTGATTATATGGTGTTTCTGTGAGTTTCCATATCAATGCAGAATGAGATCACAGCAACCTTCTTTTTAGGGCAAGTACATAGATATTTTTGCACCACTGACAGTTGAAATTTCTTTCACTTACCATGTAAAAAAGTGCAAAAAATAACAAATAAGAAAAATAAAATAGAATTACTTTCTTCTTCTTTCATATCAGATTTACATACTTTCTTTGCCTATTAATATAGTAAATAAATACTTCAGACAATGTAAATTGTGAACTGCAACAACATAGCTCTTCCCAAGTCTGAGAAGAGATAGCTACTTTTCCAAGTAGATCAGTTGGAATCAATTTACCCATTAATTGCTTCATTTTCTCTTCCCAATCCTGAGATTGATTTTCTATTCCAGACACTAGAAGTTGTCTCAAGTCTGCTGGTAGCAAATGCTGTCAATCTCGATTTCCTTATTTATCTCAGTCAGTGAGTCTCGGTAAATGAAAGCATGGTACACAATGAAAGGCTTTTTGTGCAAGAGTTCTCCCCAAATAGATCTCAAGACATGGAAAAACTCAGTACCTCAAACTCCCATTGTTACCAGCATATTCGCAGTAGCCATTGCTGAACTATTTTTCCAAAATGAAAAAATTCCCATTTGAAGATAACTGCAGCTTACTGGACAAAAACCTGTCAGTTCAGGGAACTAGGTGCAACTGGCATGCTGTTAGTCGTTTCTTAATTTCTTTGTGCTTCAGGGCTTGTTTCTGCCTACGCTTTACATACTAGAGACCTTCTTTTTCAATAAGTTAACAAATGAGGAGGTGGTTTTTCTACTGTACATAGCTCAACAGGAGTCTGGCTGTGTTACTCTAATTGGCTCTCTAGCAAAGAGCAGAATATGCACAAACGTTCAGAAGACTTTAATTCCATTAAACAAGAAGTAAAAATGCAACTGCCCATCCACCAACCACTCCACCCCATTCCCCAAGAAGAAGATACATAGATAATTGCAGTTTTACTGTGGCTTCAAGTATATTGTGGTTTTCTGACTAATCATATTAAAGTTTTAAGTGACTTTGTCTTTCTCCTGGAGACACAACAACTTTGCATTCTTAGTTTCCTACTGAAATTCCCACTCTTCATACATATTTTGTGGTGATGCTTTATGAAGAAAATGGGAATTATTTATGAAACTTAGTTAAAATCCAGGCCACTTGACAGCCAGTAGAAGCTTTGCCACTGACTTTCAGAAAACTAGCACTTTATCCTGAATATTTCTAGACTGAAGTACAGCTTTTATATGAGACTTCAGGGAAATTTCCTACAGTACAAACCTGTTTGAAGAACTGGGATCCAGGGAACATCAGGCAAGCTCATGGGCTCTAGCTACCCAAAAAATGCAATTTTTTCCCAGAAAATGTCTTTTTCTTTGGATGATTATAGGCCTGCTATTTACCAAGTGTATAGTTAATCCTTAGTTTGTAAAGGAGCTTTTCTATCTAGCTGCTTTGAAACTCATAATTAACAACATAATCCACAGAGGAAATTTATTTTGTACAAATGTATATTCAATTTCTTTTAAAAATTCATTTCCATAAAACTATATTCCTTCATTTTAATGAGGAAAAAGTACATCTTGGTCTGGCTAAGAATTAGTTTGAAAGGAGTCTGTGTAGCATTTTTTTTTTTTTTAAATGTACAAAACATTATCGTTTCTACTGTGACTAATGCTTTGCAAGTCTTCCTTCTAACAGATTCCATGCTTTCATTTGAACATAGACAGTATTTTATTTCATCTTCTAAACTGCATTTAACAGGCTTGATAACTAATAAAACTAATTAAAAGTTTTTCCTTAATTTCTCCTCAGTTAAAGCATTTTTCCTCCAGTGCTTTTCTTTAACTAAGTTTCTTATTCAACCATAAGTGGAGGTTTGAAACTCACCTACTCTATCTCCAGGTATACCTCTTAAGAGAGCTGGAAAGTCAGAATAAAACCCAACTCAATTTATCTCAGTCTTTCTAAAGTCAAGCTCTTCTATTCAGTGGAGAAGACAATTCAGTACCCACAGGGGAAAATTGCCGTCAGAGACATAGTTATTTCTTGTAATTATCTATAGCAAGAGTTCAAAATGATTGCACTCCTATGTCAAAAATATGCTAAACTTAACCAGGATGCAGTTCACCGGAACCCTGAAAGAAAACCTGCCATGTTAGAAAAGGTTTACCTTTCTCAAGTGCTGAGGGAAGGGGAGAAGAAGAGCAGGGAGGAAGCCACATCCCCACCAAGAAACAGCAGGCAATGTTAAGCCCTCCAGTTCCATGTGTTGGGGAAGCACTGGTGCCAATTCACACCTGTCCTCTCCCACCTGTGAGCGCATCAGCCCCCGGCGCAGCATGGGCTGCCTGGGCTGCGCAGCAAGAAGTCTCCTCCTGAGGGCTTTGCAGTTGATGGGGAACATGGGATACTTCAGTTGGCTAAGAGAGAGTGTGCTCTCACTGAACTGGGTAAACCACAAGGTGGTCAATAATTTTTTAAACTGTATCATTTGTACAGAAGCATTTAACTATTGAGCCATTATCTTCTGCTATTGATTGGAAGTTCTGTGCTACATGAGTGGTTCCATAATTTTTTTTTTTTTCAGTTTGTATGGTATTTATCAAAATTGGTACAACTTATAATACCTTGTCCTCTAGTTTTCAAAATTGAGATCAGAAAAATATTAATTTCTTGCATTTAATAATAGCTAATTTCCATATACTCAGAAAGTATTCATCATTCTACCTATTTTAAAATGCCACAGAAGCTCACAACTAATAATTACAAGTATTTCAAGAAAATTGTATGATTTGGTGACTAGAAAATATCCGTAATTGGCACTCTTTCACTCTGTTTTCTATTTAGCATTAATTATGGCTAATTGTAAGGCTCCAGGGTTTTTTCAGACTAGGGCTAAAATTGCTGTCAACTTGAGAGGTATTCCTGGGCTGAGCAGCTGCAGAAAAAGGCTGTTTTTCACAAAGCTGTGAAAATGACTTTCCCCATCTCCAGCTCCTGAAGAAGTCAAATGAATTCTAAAATGCACTTCTGATATAATATGCACATAAATGCCATAAAAGAGGTTATTGCAGTCACTCACAGGCAGAATAGGCCAGTAACAAATGCATGAATGTTGATATTAATGATTCGATTCCTACTACATTATGTCCAGAGACAAAAAGCTCTTTCCTTCAACTAAAGGGGATCATCTGTCTTTGCAATAAAAACTTAGCAAAGTTCTCCAAGAAGGAGGTTTTTTATTTGGGAAAACAAAAGTAAAACCCAAGCAATCATTGAGGTGTTCACTAAACGCATTACAATGGTCTTTTTAAAAAGTCTGGGGTTTAGCCCCTGTTAATGAAAATATTTGTCCATATGAACCTTCTTTCACCACTAAAAATAACCTATTTTAATGTTGCATTAAATACGGAAGAAAAATCAAATCACTTGCTTGAGAACTAACCCCAGAAAAATTGTGTAACCATTATATGCACTAAGAAAACATCTTTGGAATAAATCACCTGACTCATTACTTATAACAACTTAAAATATGCCACTAAATTGCTTAAGAATGTTATTAAGGGAACAAAAGTAGGGACTCTGGCTTATTACCACTTGGCTAGTTCATGTATATAGCTTGAACTCCAAGGTCCTCAGAATAGAAATTTCCACAAATAGTGCATCTTTAATGCTACCAAGGGGAATTATCAGCAATAGTAAAAATTATATCATTTGTGGTTGAAGTTTCATATCTTCCATTATTTTGGTCAGAGGGGAAAATTTGGATCTCCAGGGCCTCCAATGTTGCCCTTGGGTGTGTAATGTGGCTTTCCCCATCCTTCATGTGACGGACAGTGATATAGGGCAAGCTAGGGGTGGTTTAAAAATCATCTCTTCCTAGGTTTGTCTAGCCAAGAAAACAATACCTAGATTCAATAAGGTCATACTCAGGATTGAAAAAATCTTGCCAAAGGCAGTTGCAGACCTATTAGAGGAGGGTCATGTGTTGCAGTCCTGCTCCTGGTACACTCCAATGCCACAGAGCAGCATTCCAGGGCCTGGGAGCATCAGGTCTCCAGCATGACACAGGCAGATTGGCTGAATCACATCACTAGAAGGCCTTTTAGTGTCACATAAGAGAATTAGGTATTCTCTTTGACTGCCCTACCATATGCAAATCCAGGCAATTGTGTGGGGCAATTGTGTGGTCTTAACTCCTATCTGGTTTTAAATGCCTTGGCTTTTTTACTGTCTCTAAGAAAGGGGGTCTGGAATTATCATATTACACAGTCTGTATGTCACAACATTAAAGTCATATCACTGTTTTATTTCTGTACTAATTCCATTGTAAGCAGGAATAATTTACTCCTTGCAAAGCACTTTCAAGCAATCTCCTGTATTCCTTTATATTTGTTTCCTTTCTTACATGCTTTAATTATAGGGCAATGTGACTTGGATAATTATCATTGCAGCTTAATCCATCCAACAGAGAGAATAAGAAAAAGAACAATTTATAACTAAAAATGAATGCAACGCTTATAAGAAATAATAAGCTGTTTGCATCAGACCACCGATAAACATACCAAGCACAAAAATTATTTTTTTAACAAGTCTAAAGTTTCAAATGAATTAAATTTTTGCTCACTTTCTACCTTCCTTTGTCAGCATAATTTAACAACACTCTGTATTTCTGCTTTGAAAAGAAGCCACCTTAAATCAAATAAAAGTCTCATTAAATTTCCCACACTCCTTTAGGAAAATGCAGTTATATGGTTTTTCCCATTGTCTGTCTTTAGTGTTGTTTAGCAGAGCTATTGAAGTGATGCTAAAACAGCAGCACAGGGTGGATGCAGAATGCATTAATAACAAAATAATTGGAATGTCAAAGCTCATGAATTAGCACTTCTCAAATTCAACTGCAATCAGGAGATTATGGAGTTTGTGCCTTGTACAAACTATAAACACTGCAATTCATTATATGCATGTCCAATTTTTTTTTTTCTCTAGGCTTCTTTGCCTCTGAGTCCTAAATTAAGAAATTAATCCTTCAGAGGTCAATGAAAAAGGCATTATTGCTATTCACAAAATCAAATACTTGGAACAACAAACAGTCTGGGCAACTCCCCCAGCCCAGTACATCACCACTCCATCTGTGCTTAGAATTCCATTGCTAGAGAGTTAGAGGGAATTATTCAGCTGAGCTTAAAATCCAGACAGTTCTCAGCTATTGCTCCTTTCCCCTGAAAACTCTAACTTCAATACATCAGAAATAAATATTAGCTCTGCAGGAGGAGAATGTGGACATGATTAAGGCTTAAACCCTATCTTCCTGAGCCAGTCCCTCAGGACTGATCCTTTCTTCCTTTCAACACACAGCTTTCTGCTGAACCCTCTTCCATGCCCACATGAAATAACATCTGCACTGTCTTCTTGCATACACATAAAAATACCAAACAATGTTGTGGTAGTACAATAGACAATGACGTATACACACAAGCTAACATTTCTTTTATTTGTAGACATGGAAAAATAAACTGGGGAGGGGGTGGGCAACAAAACTCTCTTTTACTGTCTACACAAATGTCAATACACAAAATAAAAAATAACCCCCATCTAGTCATTGTAGGTTTTTGACCTAGTGTTCTGAGCTATTGGTTTCTTTACCTCATGTCACAAAGAACAGTTCAAAAGTTCAGTTCAGGTCAAAATTCTTCTGGGTGGATAAAGAGGCCACTTTCGAATTTAATACTTATAGGATAATTATTTTTCTCATGCACTGATGGTCATTGATGAGTTACCCAGAGGAAAAAAAAGATCTTTTCATGAGCCCCTAACTCCTTTAGACAGTATCCACACTTTGCAAAAACTTTTCTGTAGTGACTGTAGGGAAAGCTGCACTCTATCTGACATGGATCCCATACACAGCTTTTTAATAAAATTGATGGACAAATACTTTTCTAACCTGGTGATCCCTCTGTGTCATTGATTGCCCTAGGCTGTAGAAATGCCTATGCCAAAAGGCCATAGCCTCCAGGAGTACATAATGTGACGTGTTTAGCTTGTTTCCTTAATTATATCAAGGACGACATCTTTTTCTGATCTTTAAAAACGCCTCTTTAGCTATACACGCATCGCATATATTGTTGTACAGAAAAAGGGTAACTGTATTACAGTGCAGTTGTACCCTACAGAAACTCAGACTTGTACCTGCCCTGAACATTAAAAATAAAAAACACCAAAAAGATTCTGCTTTTCTGTCAGTCTATGATTTACTTTCCCCCCTCCCTCTGCCCTTTAAACTTCTAACTAATCAAATTTATCATCAAAAATTATTTCCTTCTTCTTCCCCTCTTGTCTCCACCTGCACTCTTCCCTTGTTATATTCCCTTGGAGCATCTTACTCTGTTGATACTAATCAGCTTTTGTCTCAGTCTCTGGTTGAGTTCTGAACAATTATTCTTAACTAGTGCTGAGTTTTGAAGGTTGATGCCTCTTATTTCAAAGGCTGAAAGGTTTTCATGACTTTAAAGTTGCCTGGCTTTTACTAATTATATCAGCAGGTCTAGTAAAAGGTTTTACATCTCCCCATGAACCTCGTTTAACCCAGATTGCAAAGTACCACATTCATTTTTTTCAGGTTTTTAATGGATATTTTACTAAGACCTTTATGTTTGCAAATATCAAATACCTTGCTGAATGTTACACAACTGATCTCTTACAGCTGTCAGTTAATTTATTTAAATACCAAAAGTAATGCATTTTATATTAAACAACTACTGAGGGAACAAAAGAGAAAGCATTTTTTCACTTTATTTCCCTAGCAGCATCCAAGCCTTGCCTGTGGTCCACTCAATTTAGGGACTACATAATCTCTCTGTAAATTCCTCAAGTGAGTGCTGCCTGGTTATTGTCACCACATAATGGCCAGCAAGAGGAAGCAAAGCTTGCAGGGGGATAACAGAGTATTCACATCGCTTTGCATAAATATTGTATAATGGCTTCCCTCTGAGAGATTTGTAATGCTTACATTAAAAATAACTGGAGTGCATATCAGATTAGCCTTTTCACACTTCAGAATTATGGAGTTTGGAAGAGCACAAACTTAGTGACAGTGTAACTCCCTTTTCATACATTCAGTACCTCATGTGAAACAGGTTCTCTCAAAAATAAAAACATACCAAACCATGTATAAAAAATTAAACTATTAATCTCTTTATGAATGCATTATCAACTATTTGCTTATAAATAAAACCATATAAATAAGCAGTTTAATAATAAATCTGTGCGAGCAATTTATGGATCTCTGTAGCTTTCAGTCAAAAGACATGAGCTCATACTACTCTTGGAATCTTTCTTTTATGCAAACAGCAGGATCAGGTCAAAGAACTTCATGAAGTTTCTTTTCTGTTATTTTCCTACTTATACAGTTTTCATACACTAATGTAACTGAGATGTCATTTACCCAGCAGACAATATTTCATTCCTTGGGAGGCAGGTAAAAGGTAAGAAACATTTTCCATTTCCTTTGTTGCAGGATTCTTGCTCTCAGGAAGGTCTTGCTCAGCCTTGTGTAAAATGGTCCAACAATGGGACTGACCTCCTTCTGTAAAAACACAGTTCTCATCCTAGGATCGCTCAGTGTGGCTGAAATTCCCCTGACAAACAGAATGCACTTTACTTGGCTCACTTCTAACCCATTTGTAGATATTAAACTACTGATCCTGCAAGATATTCAGTGCCTCCATGTCTTTGGGTGACTTTATGATGTATCCCCTATCGCTGCTCTATGCCCAGAAATTAATTTTGTGCCTTTCTGTGCCTTTAAACTGAGCCTGAGAGGGGGGAGAGGAAAAAACCGAGCAAACTTTTCAAAGCAGTTGTTTAAGGACACAGATATACACAGACTCCTCTGCTTCTGCAGCAGCAAGAGTGGAGGAAGTGCCCTGCTTGCTTTCCAGCCAGCTTTCGGCTCCTTTTCTCCAGAGGGAGATGGAGAGTTGAACTTTGTTTTCCTGGGACTTTGGTTTTTTCCCTTCTTCTCTTCTGGACTGTTTCAACATCAGAAGACATCGGGAGAATTTTCCACCAAGGCCCCGGAGGTGGGCCCACACCAACCCAGCTCCGAGGAGGAGGAGAGAGACCACACCTACAGAAGGACTCTGGAATTTTCCCAGGTTTCTCTCCACAGTGAGAGGTTTTATTATTTAGCATTATTATCCTTTTCCTGAGTGTTTGTTAAATAAATAGTTTTTACCTCTTTCACTTTCCTCCAAGGAAAATTTCCTTTTCCTGAACCTGGTGGGGGAGGGATGGTGGTAACCTGCCTTCTATCAGAGGATCTTTTCCTCCAAATTTGTTCAAACCGGCGCACTTCAGTTCCCACTGAAATGGAATACAACCTTACAGCAGAACAACTTACACTGCCATTATTTGCCTCTTTCCACCTTAGGCATAAATTTTGTGATAAATTAATGCATGTTAAGGTACAGCTAACTTTGAAACAGCAAATCTTTGCGCGGAAGTATTCCCTCTTGAAATGATAGAACTCCTCTGCTAAAATGCAATCAGGACAAAGCCAGTCAACTTCAGAAGGGGTGGAGTCCTTGAACTGTAAAGAAAAGATTCTCCATTCTTATATTTTCATGATCAGCCTGCAGTTTGAGTATGATGACAAAACACCACCTTCTTCATTGGACAACACTGGCCTCTGTCTCTACCACACTTACCTCAGCTTTGGGACCTCGGCAGAAAAGAGCAACAAGCCAGTTTTTCAGATGCTGTTTTTTCTGAATCTTGACTCTATTGCTAACGCTAAAGCTGGTCTTAATCATTAAAAAAACGCCATTATCGGAAGTTAAACAGAATATTTCTGCTCATGAATTTCTGTAAGCATTGCAGTTTAGTAGGATTTTCCAATCTCATCAGTACAATGAGTTCTTAAGCTTCTGGCTGCAGAAGCCCTTTTCCTGAGGTCGTCAGAGTTGAAGAATTTAGGAACTAATGAAGTTCTACAGTCCTTCTCCTCCAAATCCCTCCTCTACCTCTCATCTTTTACACAGCTATCCTGACTGATCACCAGTCTTCCTAGATTAAGCAAGCATTAAAGACACACCATCAAGCCAAGTTGTAGTTACTTTTCCCCACACTGCAAGATTAAGCTAACGCTAAACTTAAGCATTACACCATCACTATGACCTCTGCATAACTTAATATATGAATTTCACCTCTGGCATTACATGCTCCTAGAATCTGGATAGAAATCTCTTTATACTACTTCAGACAGCAAGGTCTACAGGGCTTCATAATGAGTTCTCAGAGAGGTAGATTAACTGATTCAAATTGGGAAATTTACACAACAGTAAGAATACTAATCAGAGAAAATATATGGCTAGGATTAGGGTAATGCTATGGACAGAAGTGGCTGTGGATTTCAGTATATTGCAAAATTCTGCAACATGCAGAGAGTTAATAGGATTGTGTTTGCAGCAGCAAATGTATCATGTTTATTGGAGGATGAGACTGGAAATGGTCAGAGGTAGATATAGTATTTGAGTTTGAGTGAGGGTGAAAATTTAGAGCTCCAGGCATTAAAGAACAGCTATTTCAGGAATTCAGCATTTAGGGGCACTCCTCCAAACCATTAAATGCCAGTCAAGTACACTGACACAGGATCTGCTCAACTACAAGAGAATTCACTACATGAGCTGTTTAGAAACTTTCTTGCTGAGCAGAAAAGGAGCGGTTAAGAATTATATAAATCAGCCTGACTCACAGAATGTCTACCTCCTGTTCTGTTGTGTAGCATGGATCAGATTAGAACTTAGACAAGAGAACAAAAAAACTTGCCTGTGCAGTAGTGTTCAACTGAAGTTTTGGGTTTCTCTTCAATACCTTTTGTGTTCTGTAGTAAAAAAACTGTACCAAAGGAAACATATAACCACTATCTTATCATCATCCTCACCAGAGTCCCTGTTGTACTTTCAACTCCTACCAATTAGCACTGTCTCAAAAAAGCTCCTAGACAAAAACTACAAGTTAATACCAAAAATAGGCAAGTTAAGGGTAAAATAATCTAACTCTATTGCTGTGAGCTGCACCATATCAGTTAGCCTTTGGGATCAAATGGTCTCTGTGGATACAAAAATGCTGCTAGAAAGGATTTTCTTGCTATTTTCTAAGTCCATGAGAGACTGTTCTCTTTCATAGATAGTAGCAGAGTTCTGCAAACAATGAAACACCTGCAACCTTGAAAAGTCTTGTTTATAGTATAGTAGAAGAATATTTTGACAATGGATGTTTTAGAATTCTAGCCAATCACCCCCAAGGGGTGGCTGATCCTTTGTCCAATTAGACTATGGAGAAAAAAGTCTATAAAAGAGTTTGTAAAATAATTAAATAAGTCAGTCTTGCTGCACAATTCCTGCCTGCTGGATCTTCTCTCCTCCTCCCTACGGCTGCGGGACACATTAATATACCTTAGGGCATTTTAATAGTCTCTGTCATGTTGATGACTGCCCAAATATCATTTGATTCACACTAAATCACTGATGAAATCTCCCTGACTCAACTCACCAAATACTACAGATACAAGAAGTATTGAAAATCATCTCACCTCTCCACCGGATGCCTCAAGTTCAAGACACACTTAAATTTATTCTGAAATATGGTATCTTTGAGAAAGTTTTTCAAGTCCCCTGCAAGCGGTAGGATGGTTTCTTTTCTGTCTAATTACAAATTGGTACAGCTGAGGTCTTTGCCAATTGGCACTAGAGGTTTAGATCAGCATCTTCAAAGACTGAGCAGTCAATGCCCACAGGAAAATTAATAAAAAGAGCTCATTCATAGAATCATAGAATATCTTGAACTGGAAGAGACGTACAAGGATCATCAAAGTCCAACTCCTGGCCCTGCACAGGACAGCCCAAAGCATCACACCATGTGCCTGCAAGCATTTTACAAACAGTTTGTGTATTCTCAAAGGCTTGGGGCTGTGACCACCTCCATGGGGAGCCTTTTCCAGTGCCCAATCACCCTCTGGGTGAAGAACATTTTCCTAATATCCAACCTAAACCTCCCCAATAAAGCTTCGTAGTGTCCTCTCAGGTCCAGGCAAGTTTTGCTGTAAAGTCTGATCTGTTTTATGCAGATACCTTAATATGATTTGCAGAGGACAATAATTTCTATTATTCGGTTACCAAGAATCATATTATTTAACTTTTTTCTAAGAATTTTTCCTGCCTTTTCCAAATTTTTTTTGTAATCACATTTTGTGTAACAACATTTTATTGATGAAATTGCTATAGTGTTATCCAGAATTTATATCAGAACCCCCATGACTCAATCCCAAAGCTTACCGGTCTTTCTGTAATGAAAAAAAAGTATGAAAAACAGGAACTTTTTAAAAAAAAATATTTTGACAAAATTTTTTTAATAAAAAATTAACAAAATGTTATCTTCTGAACTCAAACTACCCATGTTTGCTATTCCATTGGAGGCAGTTCCCTACAGCTTACAAACTTCTTTTGTGCAGCTAATCAGTCATTATGGCACTCATGGAGGAACTGGATGGTTCCTTGGTTTGGCTATGAAGATTCTCTCCTGCAAGTATCCTCACAATTGACAGCACTTGTGCCCAGAACTTTACAATGAGGGATTCATGTCAGAAAACAGCCTAAGAACATTGTTGTCTGAGATGAGAATGATACACATTAGTCCACAGGTCTGCAGTTACTTTCTCCTTCTCTCTTTCCCTCTCCTAAGGCATCTTGAAGTGTCCTCACCTGCCAAAAGAGTCTAGAAGAGATGCAAGTTTGAATCTCCATGGCCTGAAGCACCAATGGAGCGACTGCTCTAACTAAGATGCATGGCCAGAAGAAATATGCAGCTGTAGAAATAACTAACTTACCGTCCTGTAAGGAGAATTTCCTCCTTTGGAAAGAAAGATTACAGATACCTGTCTTCAAATGGACATCTGGCATTTGGATTTGAAGGGACCAGAGGCATCCATATTGCGGAAGATGACAGCATTGCAGAAACATGCCTAAGAGCAGTGTTTCCATTTTGTGCAGCTTGAAGCACCTCTGCACAGATTCCAGGAGCTTCCCATCCAAATAGGATGATGAGTTTGCATCTTCTTCTGAGGTACGTGTGCTCTCCTAAGTGTTGTAGCAGGGAACCTTGGAACAGTATGCAGTTTTCATTTGCAGAGCTGTTGCCTAAAGAGGGGATTAAGCAGCCTCAGTCTTCTCACACCCCAGTCTCTGCAGATCCAGTTCATCAGCTTTACTGGATCTAGTCCCTGTTTCTTTCAGAAATTCAGCACTGTGCTCTTATATTTAAATATCCATTTTCTTTAGCATGGAAGCAGGCAGACTTCCATGTGCTTGATAAAGCCTGTTAATTTATATATAATTTTAAATAAAAATAATTAAACTTAGAGAAGAAGAATTTGCTACTCATTTGCATATCAAAAACAGCCATCACTGCCTTTTCATGAGAAATTAAAGCCTCTAATTTTTTTAATATTAGTCTCCAAATAAATAAAAATCATTTTCTTATTTAGTTTTCATCTTTGCTTCATGGCAAATTAAAAATGCAATCTATTTAGATCTTCCAGTGTAGCAGATTTGTGCAGTAGAATTACTGAGGCAGTGCACTCAGATTTCACCCCTTCTTGCATGCAGAATATTCTATATGAAAGTAATTAAGATCCGAATACAAAACCTACGAAATTCATTCAAATATACATGAAACAGCACAGAGATCAATGTTTGCATCTCAGTAAGGATGGTTACTAAGGTGTAACAAAACAGCACTCTTCTGTAAAGTGAAAGGAAGCAATCTTGTGATACAAATAGAAAGAGAAATTTTGTCACATGGTCTATTCTATTAAGATAGAACATCATTTTGTATACGGTATCAAAATTGAATTAAATTGGCTATTCTTTTCTAGTGCTCATTAGCATTTCAAATTTTCAAAGCCTTCACTTTTTCTGTTTCAGCATTGCTACTGAAGGCTAACGTGGCTGCTTATTTCAGCTTTACTTTAATTTTCTCCTGATAGATTTTCAATGCAGCTGTTTTTTCCGCAAGTGAAAGCAAATTACTCCATACATTTCTCATCCTTTCTTAGTGCCACAACATCGATCATACTGAAGGCAATACATTTTCTTAATATTAATTTTGCAAAACCCATTCAGCAAAAGCAGCACCAATTCATTCATGTTTGTGGATCTAAAGGGTCTGAACCAGTAAATAACTTTCTGGTCAGTGCTAACTAGGTTCTGCATACCAGAAGAGCACTCACAGTATCTTAAATAATTTTCAATATTTAAGGTTAATTCTATCCCCTAAAAACTAAATTGGTACTCCTCATGACTACATTATCTTCTATCCAGCCTTCATATGGTAATTTCATATTCTAGTTGGGGAAAAAAATCCAACAAAATATTCTGCTTTAGAATTTGTCGAAAACAGAATACCATTTGGGGGAAAAAAATCAGTTTGGACAGATTTTTCATAGGGTTGTTGTAAACATGTTTAACTTCCTACCAGCCCACAATCTTAGCTCGCTGAAGGCCCCCTGAGCCAAAGTCCCTGAACTGTGGAAATGGTGGTCCTGACATTCTGCCCCTTCTTTCTATTGTCATCCCCAGAGATGAAACCTCCCTACACAGCCAGCCTCACGAAGATAACTTGGTGACAAAATCAGTTTCAATCACTGGACAGAAAACATATCCACCTTTCAAATGCAGGATCCCTTCAATAGGTGGTCCATTTAATATTTTCCTAAAGCTACTGCAGTAATTTTTATAGGCCCAGGATTGCTTTTCACTAAACTTTGTGGTTTATTTTAATTTCTTTACGTTTAAGAAATGACAAATTATTGAGGAGAAAAAAGAAAAGCTTAGGAAAGAAAAATCTTCTTCCTGTTCTAAAGGAATTCATATTTCTGCAAAGTGCGGGACCATATTATCAGGTTACTGACTGAAGTACAGAAATCTAGTATTTATATCAATAAAATCAAAATCAATCTACTCTGCATTATATTGGGGGTGTGGAGGGAAAGTGGGCAAGCTGTAACAGAAATTTAGTCCTCTTCTCCTTATGAAGGTATGGAGGTAATGACAAGGAATATATTTAAATTCCTGTTCATTTTTTAATATCCAGCTAGAGCACTTCACAGGCAATGTGGCAAAACAATGTACTTTCTCAGCCCCCCTGCTTGACACAGAGGTGCTTTGGCTCTTGCAGATATCTGACATGGAATATAGCAACCTAATTGAGTAATGTTTTGGCAAAATTTCTAAGCACTTGTTAACTGTCTCATAAAACAGAATTGGACCATGTCAGTTAAAGCAGAACTCCCATCTCTGCCATAGATACATCAGAGTGCAAGGAAACTTTCATCCCCACAGCCAAATCCAAGGCAGGAAAATGGAAAGAATTTCTATTAATAGTAAAATTTTTGTTCCTTAGTGCCACTTTTGATTCTAAAAATTTCTTGTCCTCATCTTTTTCAAAAATATTTTAGGCAAGTTGTATGCAAGGAGTGTTGCACAACCTTGCTGCTTCTACCACTTCTTTTCATGAAAGAGTTCCCATTAAATGTGCTGGGATGAAACTCTTGTAAAAGACTGCAAACTTTCTTATTCAAATCAACAAATAGATACTAAGACTGAAGAACTAGTGTTCAGAAAAACCAGATGTTTTATTTTCTGCATTTCTTAATGGAATAATTGCAATTTCTAACTGCAATTTCAATTACACGTTCTAATTGCAATTTCTAACTGTAGAATCATGGTGGGTAAGTGTAAAAACAAACCCACTGACTGTGTCAAGAATCCAAATTGACTGCATTGCATCGTCATCTAAAAATAATGTTATTTCCATTCATGAATTGTAGCAGTTTGCTACAGACATCACAATACTGCCAGAGAGTCTTGTGAATGGTCAGACTGGGAAGTTTCCTTAACATATGCCTTTCAAATACAAACTTCCAAGTTGTATCATTCAAGATACATAGTGGAGATGAATCAATGGGGGAAAAAAAGACAGAAAGATGTCTGACTAGATATTTGAACAATAAATGTCTTCTTTTAATTCGAGTAATTTTAAAAGGTAGAAACATACATATCATTTGCTAGAATAATATGTTAATTAGGGGCAGGGAATTCCATTTATCTATGCAGAGATAACTATTATCAGTGCTAATGGAACAACAAAAATTGCAAGCATGAAAAGGAAATCATATTGCTATGCTGTCAGATGTAGCGATCACTGGAAAAGCATTTACAGCCTTAAAAGATACACTTACTCTTTTGGCAATGTTGGAAATGGGTCTACAAAAAAAAGGTTACTAGGATGTTGTTTTGTTGAGGGCTTTTTTCAGATAATCTGGGCAGGGGAACCAGATATAGATATCCAAAAATTACCTGGCAAAAGCACATAACAGATCATCTACGTTCATCAGCCATCCAGAAGACCTCAGACATAAAGGGAGAAAAAAATGACCAACTACCACACTTGAACACACTGAATCCAAGGATGCTTCTGTAGTATTAACTTCGAAGGTAGAATATATTTCTCTGTACCAAGGAGACATGCTATATTTCTACTCTCTCCTAGAAGCCCTCTAGGCCTCTGAACTGAAAGTTCATCACAATCACTGATCAAGAATTACAGCTATGCAGAGAAAAGCAGATGGAGAGGTTTTACTAAACTAGAGATCCACTAAACCGTATACTCAGCTTAATAAATATTCACCAAACGTACGTTTTCTCTCTTGTTCCATTATTGAATAAGGTTTTTGTCAAAACAGATTAAACAGTTAACATAACCTTCAGACACTGCAATCTCCAAAGAAAAGGAGTCTCTCCAAGCAATAATTAACCAAGCAAAGGGTGTATCTTTCTCCTGCACCTTAGTCCTACATGTAATACTCCCAAACAGCTGTTGGGATATGAGCTGTTTTGACTGACATCTGTTTGTCAGAATACAGCATTTGATGGTTCCCTTGTGCCTTTGCCTAAAGAGATAGCTTTTACTGATAACATTATGTTATACACACACTTAACACTGACAGTGAGATATAATTGAGCCCATCACAAAACCCCTAAGCAGTGATAAGTTTTTCGAAGGTGACTTGCAAGGAAAATACATTGTGCGTGGCCAGTTTCAGAGAAAATGCACAACCCTGCATAAACATTCAGGAAATTGTTAACAGAAACATACCAGAAATGTGAACCCAAAAAGGCAAAGATCAGGTATTCTCAGATGACATAACACTCTGAATTTTATCGATAATGAAGCTTTTTTCCAGCCAACACTTTTCATATTCTTGTGGAAGAATACATATCTTTGTTACACGTTTCTCTAAACAAAAAGTCAGAAACAACAGACCAATTTTTTTAGTATTAAACAGAAAACCAAGGAAATCAGTTCAAATATATAGACCTAAACAACAACAAATAAAACCACGACACCTTATAAAGAGAACTTAATAACAAATGCAGAGTACATCCCCCATGAGACTAAATTGCTAGGGTGTCAGGAACTGCTTCTTACCTATCTTATGGGCAATTTTTTCTTTGAAAAATGCATACTGAGAAAATAAAGTTGAAGAATAAAAGGTGAGGTGATATTTCTTTAAGTTCTTTGTAGTTTTATGCTTTTGATCTAATATTTTGGAAACTGGGAGTAAATTATTTTTTCTTTCTCTCTCTCATTAATACATGGAAGGCATATTTGTCCTTTATACCTATTTTGAACTCTCCAAATCCCTTCAACAGTATTTTTTCACCTCTTCCTTTTCTTCCACAAATTCATTACTCTTATAGTAAGACATATAAGGACATTTTTAGAAGTTTCAGAAGAATCTTCAGTAAAAATTCCTAGGACATTAAAACATTTTATTTGAATTATTGCTGAACTCAGGGATATCTCTGCATAAACACTTTGCAACTAAAATATTTGCATTTCCCCAGAAGAAAAATATTCATAAGTCTTCTGCTCTATTCATCAAGGCTCTAGAAACTGTTCTAAAGTGTTCCTACAGCTGAAAAGTAATAAAAACAAAACAAAAAAGGTCCAAAACTCGTTTGCAGAATAGGCTCTACAGGAAAAATCTGTATTTACACTTATTTAGTGCTTTATTTCTTTTCCTTAGACTAGGATCAGAGTTGTTTTGACATGACATTTTTACTTAAAATCAATGTTACATTCAAATCATCAGCTACTGGAGAATTCCAGGCAAAGTAAAAACTCACAAGGACCATTTAATTTTTGAACCAAAGTCTGCTTCATGTTTCATGTACACTGGGGGCTCAACAAATAGAAACTGCTATCGGTGTCATCTAGAATCTGAGCATTGTATCCTGAGAGGCAAGTTTCCTTTGAAATATTACTAGGGAAGTTTTCTACTGGGACTATTTCCTTCTTTAACTTGTATTGAGAAAAAAAAAAACAACAAACCAAAGCCAACATAAAGTGGCCCCAGATAATTAGAAAACTCCTAAATTTCTTTCATGTTCTTGATATGAACTTCTACCTGTCAGACATGAACGTTTTCAAGGAGACAGAGGAAATAGAACTCAATTCTGTTCAGTAGTGTGATACAGATAATAGTATAATACAATAATATAAAGGCTCACTGTAAACATGGCATCTTTTTATCTATTTACTAAAATTTAACAAAAAAAAAAAATCAATTATAAGATAATTTGAGCTCTCTTTGAAAAAAAAAAAAAATGGCTGCCTTAACAGTCACAGGATGACTTTTCCTGAATCTGCCTGAGAGCTTAGTTAGGTGAAAAGGTACTTGGAATCCTATTCTCCTAAAATCATGGAATAGTTCAAGCTGGAAGGGATGTCTGAAGGTCTCTAGTCCAAGCTCCTCTTCAGAACAGGATCAGCTACAAGGTCTGACCAGGCTGTTCAGCAATTCCCTCTACAAACTGTGACTTCCTCCTGTGTCTCACTCCAGCAGATCATCAAAGTGTGAAGGTAACTTCATTTAGAGCATTTTCCATTTGGGAAAAAGGACAACAAACTCCTGTGGCAGTTCTAACTATGGCGAAATAACAGAATTTTGGAGACAACAAGGGGTTCTGATTCTTCAGAGCAGATAGCCTCCTGCCTCCTGGAAATCAGGAATCCACTCCACTGTATATAGGAACAAGCAGTATAAGGTTAAGGAAGAGTACACAGCTCACCAAGACCAGCCTCATTTGTCCACAAGGCAGCAGAGAATCTTGAATAGAGAAAGCCTTTCTCCATTCAAGGGTCTTCATTCTTTCTCTCTGTCCTCTTATATGGAGGTCCTTCCCTGGCTCCTTAACTCTTCATGCATGCTCCAATGACAGAGGTGGACAGATACTCCTTTTCTGTTTATGATTCCCTGTAGGCTATCTGCAGGCAAAAACATGCTTCCTATAGATAACTTTTCCAAGGTGCCTAATGCTTCCTCTACGGGCAACAAATTCTGGTGTCCCCCTTCAGTTTTCATCATGGTAATGGCAACAGTACCATAAGTCTCAAGCCTGCTAGAGCTTTGAAGTCAGAATATCAAGTTAGGACACCAATCCTGATGAAAAAATTTCTGCCTCTGGTATATCCATGAAAAGTACCTTATCATTATTTGGCTCATTAAATCAGTTTATTATTTTACAGGAGCCATTTACTCCTAATAGTAATACCTCATCACTGATACTATTATCTGCTTCAGGAGCACAGTATGGCTTGTTTTTTGACTTGATTGCTCAATGTGGCTTGAAGGAAAATCTCTCCACATTTTTAATTTGATTGAACTGCTCTTTATCTTTTAGAAGATGTCTGAAAATGAAATATGCTATGTCTACTCGTAGCTGCTTGTGCTATTATCTTGTACTTACATTATCTACTTGGTTATTTTTTTCTTTCAGATCAAACTTTTAATTTTTATAGACTGGGATCTGAACATTAGTAGCTTAATAAATCAACAAGAAAGGAAGACAGGAAAGAAGACTAAGGACTGTTCAGAGAATGAAAGGAAACAAGAATAACTTTCCTTACAGAGGGCATTCAAAGCGAATGAGCAGTTGAGATTGTCCCTGCTCAGAGGTGCCATAGCACAAAAATATAGGAAGTGAAAGCAAGCAGGAAGGGTCATACTGTGCCCTCAGATGCATACAGAGGACCCCCATTGACTCCAATCACAGCCAGATGCCAAAATCATATGGCAGAACTTAACCCCGAGCAACCTTTTAAAACAGCAGACCAAGCTGTAGTTTCAGATACACAAACACCATTCCCAAAAGAGTGAGAGGTTGCAAATGCTTTGTGTTTCTCACTTGCTTTCCAGCTATGCTTTTCTTCACCAGGGAGCTCTTGTTGGCTTAAGTCTGAACATCCCCTACAGGCTGCATTCACAGGCTGTTTATCACTGCTCAGCCCTCTATCATACACCCCCACCACAGAAATCACATAAAAGTTTTTATTATATAAAAAAACCAAAATACTCCCATACTTCTGAAATACCTGTTATGCCTTTCATATCTGTGTCAAAAGCAAGCAGGGAAAATGTAAAAAAACCTACCCAGGTGTCACACAGCACATGAAAGTGATTGAAGGTGGTGAAATTCTTCTTGCAATTAATTGTGACTGGTTTGAACTCTGAGATTTGAACGCAAACAGAGATTTCTACAAATTTAGACACTCAATTTTTCTAAAGAGAGCTCAGATTCTCCTTTAAGTGGAAGTATTCTATGGTAAAAATATTTGCCAATTTTAGCCATAGTGCGTAAGCCTAAAAAAACAAGAACCTTTCCACTCAGGGCACATATTTTGCAAACATGTTACCCTAAAATTCTTGAACATCCTCCCTGAAACTTTCAAGGTGATTAAACCTGACAGTCTGTCCTGTGCCAAAACAACCCAGAATAAAGGTACAGAGTGCTAAGGGAATAAAAGTGTTTGCTATGCAATGTACATCCTAAAGTTTCCAGCCAGTTCATCTACACACAGCTTACATTTCTAAAACCAGATTTACGTAGTTATTTTGGTTATTTCACTACTACATGCCAAGCCACAGCAGGATTCCAGGCATCCCATGAAAGACAGGGAAAGGCAACCTCTGGTCATACCAGGCATATGCCTGGGATAGTCTCAGTGGCTGTGGGACAGTTAAGCAAGATCTGAAGTGACAGCTGTAAGAGTCAAGCCAGACCCACAACAGGTAAAGTTTTAATAGGTTTCAGATTGCTATAAACAGCATTATTTCAAGATAACCAGCAGCAGGTGCAGGTGTGAGCCAATTAGTCTCCTCCAGGTGCATTGACCACCTTATTGATGAGTTTCTCAAAAGAGTTAATAAATGTATTCATTTTCTCCCAAACTGTTACACTCACACCAAATTATGCATGTTTTTTACAGCATTTGATGTGCAGCTTTCCCATCTGTCTCAGTTGCTACTGACAGTGCACATGTTTCTGTTTGTGCCTCATCTCATACCAAAACTAAGTTTAGGAGCTGGAAATCACTAAGTATGCAGATGGTATGCAATCAATGGCACCAGCAAACAGATGTGGGAGCTAAGAATGCAGGATCGTGTTATAATTCATTATCTGAATATAGACTGATACTGCACAGCTTTGTTGCTTATATGGCAATATTTAAAGTAGTTAACACCTCCCTATATTTTTTTATTTAATAGCAAGCAAAAATAATTGTTATATTGTAAAACTTTTTATGCCCAGAACAGAAATTATCCACTTCAAAACATCATGAAATATTTCACTTCCAAATTTGCCATTTGTTCATAGAAATAAATTCAGATGAGCCCCATAGCCTTGGAAGTTTAGCTAATGAATTCTTATTTTATATTTTTTAACATAGAACCAAACCAGGATAAAACAGGAAATCCAGTAGAAAGGTTTTGCCCTGTAAAGGTATGAAAAAAGTTCCTGCTATGTCATGCTTTCTATATCTTTTGCTATTTAATGAGGTCTCTTTAAGCAGGAAGTAATAAGTAAAAAGTGAGACTGCACCTTAGTCACAGAAGATAAATTTAATCAAACAAGGTAATTTATCAGTAATTCCTGTTGAATTGTGTACAGACTTACATACTGTTTAAGATGTTGTAAGCATGGTAAAAAAAATGTTATCTTTCCCAAATCTCATATTACATGACTGTATCTTAATTTTACTCTCATCTTGCTCAGAACAGAAAGGACTACTCTGAATCTTCCTCCTATAGAATTTTTTGAAAGAAACTAATACCATGTATTCAAATCTTCTAGTTGGCATTTCATAAAACTCCAGAATTATAAAAATTCATCTTATTTCTTCAATTCTACATTCAGGTAATATTTGTTCCTGTTAATCAAGCTCTCTTGATAGACTTCTGTGGTGCTGATATAGCAGGGATTCTCCTCCCACCCCACAAAAATATTAATCAAATCAGCAGCTCTTGGCACAGTTTTCTTTTATCCCTTTCATCAATTCTTTTTTTAAACAAATGGGTTCTGTCATTGTGATTTACACACATAGTAGCTCACAGTAATATTATATTTGCTATGTAATCATCTAACAGTTTCACAGCAACAAGTCAACAAGTTGGGCAGTTTGAGTCAAGACATCCTAAATTCAAAGCCCAGGAGTTTGCTGAGCCCACAGTCTGGTCTCTAGATAGCGTATTCATTTTTGGGTTTGTTTTTTTTTTAATATACTTGTGTTTTGGGGTGAGTAGACAAAACCAAAAGCCACGAACTGATGTTTTGATAGATTCCCTGAAAAAATCTGGTACTAGACAAGGGATGTTCCAAACAGGATGTTCCAATCAGGCAGGACGTGGCTGAGCTCTGACTTCTCTTGGGAGCTCAGAAACCCAACCCAGGGTTAGCTCAGGAGTCACTGTTACTCCTGCTGGAATACCACTTACACATTCCACCTCACCAAAGCACTGTGGTGGCGCAGCTGTGGGGATGAGCAAATTGCAGTAGTCATAAAAAGCTTTGGTACAAGGGCCATGGCTCAGCCTACAGAACAGGTCTCCTGCCCTTGCCTCCTGGCACCGTGTCTGCTGCAGGATGCCCAGCTTGCCATGGTCCTCTTCTCCACCCCAGCTCACACCTCAGTGTCTAGGCTGCTTCCACGGAAGCCTAGTGGAGGTTACTACACAAAAGATTAAGGAAGTTATGCTGCCAGCTGCAACATGATCAGAGCGATCGTTTGCAGAATTGGTAGACAGAGGATTACCTAAACAACAAAGACAACTTTCTGGT
Source organism: Corvus cornix cornix (assembly GCF_000738735.6). NCBI lineage: Eukaryota > Metazoa > Chordata > Aves > Passeriformes > Corvidae > Corvus > Corvus cornix. The sequence goes on along the minus strand of NC_046333.1, from coordinate 19,010,270 downwards.
CATTCCACCTTGACCCAAGCACTGATCTTGGTACGTGCTTTTACCTAACTGAGCATGAGGCAAACAGAAGGAAAGTCCAAAAGGCACATCCAGGATTCCCAGCTGCAGCCCTTACATAAATACCCATAAGACCCCAGCACCCTGCAGCTTTCACTCCAGCTCCTTAGGTTCATGGGGCACACAAAATTCAAAACCTACTGATAACTGTGAGGGCCAAAAGTTATTTTTTTCTGACTATAAGAGCCTTTGAAACAGAGACTTATTTTCAGGTAAAAAGATACAAACCAAACCAAGAAAAATATTTTTTAATTTATTCCTGTTCCTATCTCTTCTCTTCTGATCTGCTTTTTGCTTCCTTGCTCAACAACTGAGGTTTACTTATGCTGAGCACTTCTGCAATTCTGGCGCTTTGAACTCAGCTTAATCCCTTCAGTTTAAATTACATACTTAAAATTTCACTACAAAGAGCACAGGAAGGTTTTTAACTCCTACAGTTTTTAAGCAGATATAATTCAAAGGAGCGTTCGATGCTCTTTCAACTCTAGTTTTAAAAATAATCACAAAATTAGGTGATTTATTCTTTTGGATGCTTCTGAACCAACACATTTTAATAAATCAGTATCCACAACTGGAAGCAAGGTTTTAATGTAACTTACAACACAAACAGACAAGAACAGCTCAATGGATCTGGAATACAAAATATATTAGACATATTGGACTAACTAGCACAAAGTCAAGAGTCACTTTTTGCACTTTATTTTTAGGGATAATAATGAAAGAAGACAATTGGCATTAAATATTGTTGTTTAATTGAAATACAATTTATAACACTGGAATTCACAATCCACAGAAAGATTTAATACTCATGCAAATTCAAAATATTTTGAAAATATTCTGGAAAACCATAGCCCTAGAAAACAAAAATATTTCAATTTATAAAAATAATTGCTAAAGTGTCAAATGTAATTTTCATGTAAACATTTTTCTTGGTTTTAGAATAATAAATAACTTTGGTTTACCTGATGACATAAAAGTTTCAGATCCTCTCCTGCTTGATTTTAGGCTCCCACTCAGATCCAGGAGTGATTTTGCCCAGACCATTTCCACATGCTCCCCTCTCCTAAGATTTTTCAATCCACATCAGCTAATTTATATGAATACAGGTGTTACATTCCTAGTGATTGCTGCTGGCTGACACCAAAGTTCAGCTGCTTTTCAAGAAGAGAGATACTTGGACCAGGAACTAAGGCTGAATTTACCCATTTGATTCTGGTAATTTTAAAAGAATGTATTTTTTTCAATGTTCAGTGACTTCTAAAATAGGTCTAAAGTTATAATGCAAATGAACACATTTAGAAGTTGAATGGAAAATGACAATTTTTCCCCACAGAAATATGCACTGAATATTTTTAGTCCAAACAAATTATAATGTAATTGGGGAAAAAAAAAACAAGCATTTTCTTGGTTTTTGGAGGTGTATTCTTGTCTAATTCTTTTTAAAAATCTGACTTCCAGTAGTAAGGAAGGAGAAAAAATCCAGGTTAAAGTCAATAAAGTTATTTTTCAATTTTCAGATAGGAAAAATATTTGTAGCTTTCTCCAATTAAAGTTTTTTTGTGAAAAGTTTCATTTTAAGAAATGGAAGTTACTTTCTCACTTCCATACTTTCTCAGGACATGAGAAGCTGAAAACAATGTTCTTCCATTCTCAAAACAAGCATTTCCATAAATACAAGAATGTATCCATATTTTTCCGAAATCACTAACTGTTAAAATATTTAGAAGAGGTGAGTTATTAAAGAACACAGGATCATACTTCCTTTCTTCCACTGAGAGAACTTTATTCAAAGGGGGAAACAAAGCTCTGATCAGAACAGAGATTTCTAACCAGGATGTTAAAGAACTCTTACTCAGTTATTATTCCCAGAATGGAGTCTGAAGGGGACAATACTTTTCTGTTTGACACCATATATTCTGCAATTCATATCTATATTACAGTTGTATTTTTAGACTCTGGAGTCATATAGGCATTATGAGTAACTCATTCCTGTTGAAAGGTCAGGGAGAACAGAATTTACATTAAAAAAAAACGGTAATCTCTAGTCACATCTTACACATGCACAGAGCTTGTTTCATTCTACATATTTTCAGGGATAGATTCCCTTAATAAAGAGGTTATACACACCCAAAAAAAAACAAAAAAAAAAAAACCACCACTCAAACATATAACGCCTGGAAAATATTTCTTATTGTCAGTGAACAGAAAATTTCTTACAAACATAGTTGCAGAAAACTTTTTTAATAACTATGGAAGTAGAAGTCATTTTAACACTTAATTCTTTTGGATACAATACACAATCTGGGCAGTCTGAGCAATGTGTCACCCTGTACTGCTAGCATCATCTCCAACTGAGCAATTGTTGGGAAATGGCGCTGCACTTCGAGCATTTCTGAGTCCCCATGATTTAGTAAAAGTGAAGGTATAATGAGTTTAATAAGAGACTCTGCATTAGAAAATCAATAATTCCATGGCAATCTAAAATAAAAGGCATTGATTACTTTGCAGATGCAAAAGAAAGGGACAGTTTTCTGTGAAAGCTAGAAAAAATTGTCTCAAAGGCTCATCAACCTATGTGACAAAATATTCATGTACTTGACTGAGAAACTCTACTGTAGGGTCAGAAAAAGTACGGTTAAATTCATGTTTGCAGATTGCGCAATTGTATTTTCTGGCATTAACTGGAATAAGAAGCAAAATTACTGGAATACAGGAAAATAGTTGAAGTGAAAAAAGCACTGCTGACCTCAGGCTCTGTTTAAAATCAGATGTTATGATCTTAGAAATGTCTGGAAAGAAATCAACACTGGTTTTAAAATTCTTGAGGCTTGCTTTTTTTTGTCTCCTGCATTATCCTGAGCACTCTAAAGAAGTTAAGCACGGCAATATTTCAGCCTCATTTCTTTTCTGTTCTGTCACTTTTTGCTGTCTTCGTAAAAATCAGAAGCACTGGTGTGCAGAGAAAGAATGAAAAGAAAAAAGGAGTTTTGTTCAGATATGGTCCCAGGAGAAATCACAATACCAGACTCACCCACTGCAGATTTGCAGGGGGATTTGCTATGCTCTTCTAATCTGTATTTATTTAATTATGACAAAGAACAACCCACATCTTATGGCCTGTACCTTGAGAGACTGGAGTTGCCCCAGCCTTAAAAGGTAAGATTCAATTTTCTGTGACAATGTTTCTCCACCTGGTAAATTGGCTGGTTTGCTCCAGATATTAGTTGGAGTATAAATCAATAATCAAGCAGTGTAGACAATCAGACGTGGATGAAAGTGCAAACTGGAACCCTAATTTAACATGACAGTATAGACTGAAATATAATCTGTTCTGGAGTGCAGTTTCTTAACACCAAGCTTAGTCCCATGACTAACCCTGTGGATTTCTACAATGAATCTAACCATAAAGTGGCACTATGAATTGTTTTTATCAGTGAAGCTTTAAACCTGCTGACACAATTCGTTAATCTAGAATTTCTCTGCTGTCCTCTTAAGTTTTCTGGTTTTGTTGCAAATAAAGTGTTGTCACCCTTTGCTCATATTACCTATCTAAATAGCCAGAGGAAATTGAAACAATGTTCAGCTTCAGTTTTTTAATTCATGGCATTGACTTGAACTCCCAGCTATAAAAATGGAACATGAATAGCATGATAAGCAAAAAATTTTAATGAAGAAATTGTCTTATTCTTACAGCAAGGATCAGATATGGCTTTAGAACGCCATAAAATATAGAAATACACAGAAATTTTGGAGTTACTCCTGTTTCTTAGGTGAGACAATATCTGGTGTTCACAGTAAATTATCACCTCCAGGAGAAGAATGGGTCACTGCTGTGGGGCAATGGCTGGTGAGGAAGGCCCCAAATGAGGCTGTGAGTAGATCATAAACACGCTTAGGACTGGGGAGCTCTTCACTTGTCCACTATAAATTATCAGCTTCAGGCTACTGCCAGCATCCAATATCCCACAGCAGGTTTCTAAAACAAACACCTTACACATAACTCTAACAAGAACTTGCAAACTTTGAGGGGAAATCTCAGATCCAGGACTTCAGTGTAAACATTATTTTCTGGATTTCCTCACTGCTCAAGACTTGTTTCCCTAATTCAAGGTAGTTCTACAATATTTCATTTTCAGTACTAGCAATCAGCAATTTTGATAGCTCAGACCCTGTGGTGATGCGATGTTTTTATTCTATTTTTGTATGTTCTTTGTACCCTAATGGTTCGTCCCTACCTTCCCCATCTCCACTCCCAGTTGGCTTGCCCCAGATTCAAGCCGCTCCCCCAGTGCTCCCAATATGGTTATCCCCTCCCCTTGTTCTGGTACCTTCCCTGCCAATCGCCCAAACCCCTCCCGGAGTTCTGGATTGTTCTGTGTCTCTCACCCAGGCCCTGCGTAATTACCCTTATATGGTGCCCATCAATCCCCCGAGACCCTGCCCCCTCAGATACCTCCCCTTTTGGAAATCCCCTAAACCTCAATGCCCCATTGGGGCATGTGACCCTTCTCCCTCCACCCACCAAGACCATTGGACCAGATGCGAGTCCTTCTCTCCACCATCCCTCCCTCCTAATCCGCCTATTGGTCCCTAGTTGGGTTACTCCTCCCATTCAACCCCCTCTATAAGGTGTAGCAGAAGTGCAACTGTTGCTTGTACACTGTGGATCCCCTTCAGTAAACTTGGGTTACCTCCTGTGGCAAGCCTTCCTGCTATTTTTTATCTTTCCTTTCGTCGAGGGCTGCTGACTGCCACAGTGCCTGGAGCCTTTGCTCCCCTGGGTAGAGCAGAGGCTTCAGAGGAGCAGCTTTAAAGCTCCGTGCCTACGGCTGCTCCCCACTCCTGCCGCACACTGCTGGAGCTGGCCTGGGCGGTGGACAGCAGCGGTCACTGCAACAAGACCTTGCTTTAATACACTGATAGACTCAAATTGGAACATTTACAATGTCTGTTAATACCACAATAATATGCTTATATATAGGAAAAAAACTTGCCTGTTTGCTTACCATCAGTCTTATCACCACCACATGAGACTTCTCCTGTGCCAGGTTGTGCCTCTTGTGTGAAACACCAAACAAGAGATTGGACACATGAAAATTTTGTTAAAACACACTCCTTCAAGAGCCTTTCAAGACACAGCGTTCTCCGTGGTAGTGGTTAGAGAAATGCTGTCTTGAGAATAGCAAATCTGGGATCTGTCACAGAGAGGAAAGTTGTAGGCAGGAATCCAGTTCCACACCGCTGATTTCTCTGATACTACAAAGACAAAAACCGTTCCAGGCTATAGTTACCCTTGTTAAGGATAATTCTTTATCTCTGATTTTTTACTTACTTTCTGATCCAATTTTGATGTTGTCATATAAGAGATAAAGCATTTCTTTATACTCCCAAGTTCCAGTGGTTGGTCTGAAAATTTTCTCTGCTTCTGAGAGTTGTGGCCAATAAAGAATGTCAGTGTAGGTATCACAGAGTTTATCTGTAAGAAAAGTCCCTGCAAAGGCATCAGATCCTCCTGTTGTTGTGCTAGGAAGGATTTGTCCTATGCACTCAGAAAGCAAGTTGATAACCACAAAAGTGACAACCACCTACAAAACCTACTCCACTGAAGTAACAAGTGAAAATATTTTTTATGTGTCTTACTTCCAGATATCTCATAAATATTCATATTTACTTCTTCAAGTTTTAATTTGGTCACACTCCTCATTTCCTTTAGCTGGGTGCATTAAATGATTTGGTGCTCATATCTCTGTTACAAAGCGTCTCATACACAGCAATCTGGAGTGCAAAGCTGTAATTTTGTTTCACTCATAACTGTTATCATTTTAAAACCTTTTTCCCTTGGTTTGGAAAATCTTACAGGTCAGTCAATACAATATAATTAATGTAAGACATGGCGGTTTTTCAGAATAAATTAATATAGAGCTTTAAAATGCTTCTTAGCTCCTTGTGTTTGTTGTGTGACAGATTTGAATGCTTGTTTAGCAAAATTATTAAATGTAATTTATCTTTGCCATAGCTTGATATTCAAGCAAGCTTCACAAAAACAATTAAAAAACCAAATCATATTCAATAATAGCACAGATTGATCTTGGAGATAGACGAAAGGTGTTACAGAAAATGTAAGGTGCCACTTATAACGATAACAAAAGATCTCTAGCACTCTACCTCACACGCTTGCCTGCTATGAGCTTGGGTTAGTCTTTGGAAGATACGATTCCTACCACTTCAAGGTAAAAAACAAAAGGATGACATTTAAGTCGTCCAGTTTAAGATATGTTTTTCTTTTTTCTTTTTTTTAAAATTTTTAAGTCAAATGTGTCTGCTCAGCATTTTTCAAAATTGGAGATGACATACTGATGCCTCTGGTTTCCTTTGTGACTGGTCCTTAATGAGAAATGAAACTCAGCTATTTTCCAAAGCAAACTCATGGGTTCTGAAAGTTCTCACAAGTAAAGTGATGACTGTTTCACTTATAAGGTTGCCAATGGGATAGGCTACAGCTCGTATACCAAGGGAATGTCATATGCCATAATTCATGATAATATTCGTTCTAGATGAAGTGAAGCAGCCAGGTAAGGAAGAACAAATATCAGGTCCTTGGAGGCAGCAGGGTATTTCTCCTCTGGAGTTCATTGTAAGAGGGTTTCCTCACAGAGTGGCTCCTTCAGCAACAGTGATGACATGCATGAAAATTAAAACCACTGAGGTTGTATGTTTCATGTCTATTGTATTTACGCACTGTATATATATATTAATTACATCTACTTTGTATAATTACACAAGAATAGCACTGAAGTGGCTATGTACAATTAAATTTTCTAAGTATTTGTATAATTGAACTTGAAGGCATTATATATCATAATAAGCATAGATGCCTGGTCCACAAGTATCTTTACTGTCCTCCAGATCAAAATGTGCATATTTGCCCCATGTTTCTGTGGCAATATATTTACCTCATTTTTCCCTTTCTAAAAGAATTCCTCAGTAATGGCAAATCTTTTCCCTTTCTGGAAGTTTCTGTGTTGAAGTACATGGTCCTCCCATTGTAATCCTGCTACTCAAAATACAGACTGCAACATCCCCCCACAAAATACCCTTCCCTGAACTGACTCTTAGTCAAGGCATGTGTACTCAGGCTTTGAAAATATATCTACTCTACTGTTTTCTTAGATGCTTCGCTAAAACACAGGCCAATAAATCAAACCTAATTCATATCTGACATTTGAGAAATAACTTTGATGAAATTTTCTGTATGGCAGACTATTGACTTACTTCTTTTTCCCTAGAGCCCTTTGAAAGTGTCTGCAAAAGCATTCTGATAACCTATCTGATATTGTTAGCTCATAAGCAATAGAATACTCCTTAGGAGTATTTGTTAGGAGTATTTGAAACTCTTCAGGAACAGACTGAGGATGTTTTTCTAAAATACTATCCTCAGGTAACTCACAAGCAGCAAAAGACTATGTCTCAGCTTACCTCAGCAGCTGAAGTACTTAAAAAGTGGATTGTTCTTGGCCACCCCAAACTCAATTAAGCAATCTCAGGTGAGAAGAAACAGGCTCTAACCTATTTGATGGTTCCTAAATAATTCATTCAAGTATGGTGTTCAAGTATAGTCAAGATACCTCTGTAAATACAGGCAATTCAAATACAGTCAATATACTGCTGAAAAAAAATTTAAAGTATATTATTGTTTGTTTTCGAAGTACAAAATGTTCTAAGTCAGCTAGCATCTTAACATATTAAAATTCATATAACCGTAGTGAAGAATCTCTTTTGCCACGTAATATGATGATGAGAACAAAGTATAATGTACTGTTTTAAGGCAGTGTTTAAATCTAAGGTGCAATCCCTACACCTGTCATGTCTGTCTCAGATGGAGAAAGGCTCCCTTAAAGTGCTATAAATAGTCTAATCTCCATGTTCAACGTTTTTTCTCAGCATTACTGTATTCAACAGACCATTTTGTTATCATATTCAGACTGACACTTATTAAGGAGCATAAAAACACTAAGTCCCTAAGTAAACATTTAACTTTCACAATCTATAAATTATTATCTCTTCTATACTGACAGATCGTCTTTCTTTCTGTATAAGGAAAGGCAAAGAAAACTTTTTCAAAATGTGAAACGTGGGCTTTTATTTCAAATCAAATAGTGCGGCTTGTTCCTTGGTTGACCAGCTGTCTGCTCTCAGGCTCCTCTCATGATGACTAAGCAAAATATTTTCTCACTTTTTCCACAGAAACCAACTCAACAGGGAAAGGAGCTCCTGGGATTTGTTAAAGATGGCTAGAGTGTCTCAGTTTTCTCTCAGTTCTCTTATTAAATAAAACCAACCTTTTACCTACAAGGTTTTTGCTAAATCTTCATAGTGAAATTCACCAAGTGTCTGAAGAAAATTTAAATCTCTTCATGACATAAATGTCACTTTTTCCACTAGAATTCAGGGAAAGATTTTCACTTGCTACTGTCTCTGAAAGCGTGTATAAAATACTACTACACATCCTGAAAACATCCTGTTTCATATTCTTGCCATTCACAATAAATTGAAAATCTTCCATGCTTTTATATGTCCTTTCTACTATTGTTATTTTTACTCTTTTTTAATATGAAGAAGCCTTTCACCACTTCTTCATTTTCCCAGGCCATTTTTTTTGCATGTACTTGTCACCAACTGTCTTAACATTTTCTAACTTACAAAAAAAAATGCTCACACTTTTTCAAGTTACTTGTACTTTAGTTGCTACAAAACCCCACAACTCTCTACACTTAGTTTTACTCACGGATTTTGTTGTAATGAGTAGCATAGGCTTGGGAGTTCTACACCTTCATCCAGGAATCAGCACTCCCAGGGAGTGAGGAAAATTGCACTCCTGCATGTTCCAGGAGCTTGGTGGAGGTGGAATGTTCAGTCTTTTGGTTTTCTGTAGATGTGAAACAGACTGAATTTATTTCTAGAGCCATTTTTAGGGTTTCAGGCACACTGGACATAGTTTTTGCCTAAGTCAACGCATCAGTCCAATATGTTAGACTTGCTCACCAAAACAAAATGGTTTTACACTGTCTAATCAATAAAACAGGACTCACCATGTTAGATGTACTCCTTTAAGTAGCATAAACTGGACAGACGGGTAAATCCAGAGCAGCTGGCAGTGCATCCTTGAGCACACGCAGCCTAACACGTTCTAGAAGGCCTGCTCTACCTGAAACACCAGGATCTGAGTTCAGTGGCACCAAGTCTTAAAACTGCACTGGTACTCCCCAGTGCCAATAATCCCACCTCTCTGGATTATTTTTTCATTCCCTCATGGGAAGCTATTTCCACCCACATCATACAGTCTTCTCCAGCTGTGAACATAGGCAGCTTGGTACTCTTGAATAACAATAAAAAGAGCCTACAGCAGAAGAACCGAAAACATGTACAGTAATTGCTCTTTAGCAGTAGGATTACCATGGGAGCATATAAAACATATGGGTTGTGGCTGAACTGTGACATATTCTTGTCCTTAGCCACAAGTCTTGCCATATCAAAGATTTTTACTGCTTGTCCATTTACACTTAGCAGGTAGGCCAATACCTTCCCTAGTTAAAGAAGTTTGTATTAAAGTTCCCCCCTGATTGTTTGAGGGGTTTTTTTAGACAGAAATGGTATTCCACAGAAGACTGAGCCTTTAAAGAAAGCAGGTCTCCACACCCATGACTTGATCAGAGGAAACAAAGCTGAGAGGAATACTGGCAGTAACACCCTGGCGTGCTCAGCTGAGCATAAATGCAACAACAAAGGTCTTATCACCAGCTACGTCACTCCAAATTGATAATGAAGCAAGAGGTGAATCATTCTGTATTTTGTAATGCAGGTGATGCTAAATACAAGATTGTTACCTGGATTCTGTGACTAAGAAGGGCAACCATGCTTATCATACACATCTCACTACCTGTTGCTAGTTACTGCCAACCAAACTTTTCCTTCACTCACCCTTAAAGCCAGAGAGCAAAGCTACTTGTAGCATGACTGCAAAGTTGGTACTACCATAGGTTAGTAATAAAGTGGATTTATAATGTGCCTTCTGCTTATACCTTTCCTACTATTTAGCATTCACAAGAATGATCTCTGCCCAATGGTAGTACAACTTTGGACTTTCTGAGGCCTAATGCATAAAAATGCTCTACTTCTGTGTCTGTCATGGACATTAGACCACAACACCCTCTTCAGTAACAGAAACACAGTTTTTTGACACCACAAAGTCCTCCTCCTCAGTAGTCACTCTGCTCCTACCATTTTAAATACCTGTATTTGAGGTAGCATGTAGGGAGAAATTATTCAAGAAGAAGTGACAGGATTCTGGCTGAGGGGCACGTACACTGCCTGGGGCTCACTAACTGTGCATCACACATGCACAATTTCCAGATGTGCTGGAAGTTATGCTACAACAAGAGTTGCTAAGACATGGTGTTATTGTAAGCAAACACAACTTTCAAATATGCTCCTAAAGTCTGGACTTTAAAGAAACTTACACCTTTCCTGTTCCTGACAATATTGTCCCAGGTGTTTTTTATAATAGACAGTTAATCACTGGTTTTTCCACTTCTCCAAGCCAAAACTGAGCCCATGCCAAGATTTTTGCTGAAGTTATCTCACAAATCTGAGCACACTTTCAGGCAATCCCCAGTGTCTGTCATATTGTGAGGTGCTATGGGGGGGTGGTTACCACTTTCATTTCTGGCTCTCTTATAAAATCCTAAGCAGGAATCCATCAGCCTGGGACAGCATATACATGTCATGACCACAGCAAATCATTCAGTACTTTGACACAACAAGAATAGAGCACCAGAGGAATCTAGGAATTTCTATTGGAATAAAATCAGGGAGCTTTAATAACAACATGTGTGCATAAGCTTGATACTAATATGGTTAAGCTTTTGTCAGCACTTCCATTACAAAGTATATGTAAATTTTTGTAGTATATGTAAATTTTTGTAAACCATCTTGCTCACCTTCATTTGTCACACATGCAGTGAAGGTCACCACATTGCTCAACAGACTCTGATAGCAGGGCTATAGCCAACAGAAATATTCAGTACCATGTGGGTTCTAGTATTGTAACATTTTGCCGCAGCTGCAGTTTAAGCCACTTTATTTTTTTTTCCCCTCTAAACCTAATGTAACTGTTTAAACAAATATTTCCCTGTTTCTGATTTTAAAAATTAAATATGACTGCAAAGTTTTGCTTGAAGCAACTATCCTTGAATTTTAAAGGCAGACATTTCTATATTTCCATCTTAGAACACTAGTGAAATGCAAAGATTTTGTGCAATAGAAATTTACCAGGTAATGACTATTCATGATTACACTACTGATTTCAAAGGGGAGAGCTGTAGCACTCGTCTAAAGATTAATTTTAGTTGTTTTGTTAAAACAGATAAGGACTGAAGTTTAAAAATGTAATGGCCTAATGAACCATAAGCTGTTAATGAATAGAGGGAAATATAATTTAGCATTCATATGAAGTGTGTCTCTTTATTAATTAATTTGGTTTTCATATTTATATGAGGCATAATTTGGTAAAATCAGAGTATCTTTTTATTAAATAGAAAAATAATTTTGATGATTACAAATTATCATTTATGAGACAAACTATTTTAACTAAGCAAAACATGTGTGTGCACATGTGTACACAAGGTTAAGTATAGATGATGCAGTAATTTAATGTATAATGTAATATTTTGCAAATGGAGGCAAGCCAATGAAATATTACATCCCAAATTTATTGTTGGGTCAGGAATGTTACAGGTATTTGATGAACCATATTGATGACTCTATAATTAAGCTGATTTGAAATGAAAGTTATATTAAAAACAACATTTAGAGCTTTTCTATGGGATGATACCACAGGACCAGTCATTAATTTCATTTTCCACTTATCTCCGAGGGTGCTGAAAAAGATTGATTTCTTTTTTTTTTTTTTTTTTTTTGCAACTGAGGTTTATATTAAAAATAAACATGATCTCTGATCTTGGTTTTCTCCATATTGAAAATGCAACTACAAAACCAGCCATTGTTAAAAAATTGGGGATTTAACAAAGCTTTAGAGTTAAATTTACTAGATTGTCTTCTTGAAGGGAAGGGAGGTAGTTGTTGATGAGTTTAAGGATGCGGGTTTTATTAAATTCTGTAAAGAACTGTACCACTTAACATGGGATCATCTGTTTTGTCAAATAGATAATACCAAGAAAATGGGCTGGAACTTGGTAGTTTTGATATCTCCTAGGTTATGTCTATGTTAGCAAATTACACATGGCCAGAATTTTTTCTCTGGCACCAAGACCAGCCAAAGCAGAATAGCTTTGGAGACCTGGGTAACGTTTCCACCCTACAGATAAGCATCTTCATCCAAACCACCTTTCAGAACAACCACATCCATACATGAGACCACACTAAGAGCTTACTAGTATAGACAACAGAATCCTGCTGCCCCAGAGTATTGCCTGCTGCTGTTTAATTTATCAATACATAACATTACATCCTGGAATCAGATCTGTAAAGTTTCTTATTATATGTCATTTTCTGTAATTTAATCTTGGTTCTTTTTGGTATGAATAGAGCCAAACTATTCTAGACAAGCTGCTGAGATATACCTCCTTAAATGAAAGCAAAAGTCAAAAAGCGTAATGCTGATACAGGAGTTTAAATGTGCAATAGACATCCATTATCCCTATGCCATTGGTGCTATTTCTGGCCGCCTTCTGTTCTAAGGATAAGAATTTGAGGAGAGAAGTTGTTTGGAAGTAACTAATTTTTCCTTTAGTCCTAATTTGCTTATATTATTGTGTGCTGGCAATCCAGAGGGCAAACCTCATCCTAGAGTGCATCAAAGACAACCAGCTTGTCAAAATAGGTGATTATCCTGCTGTATTCAGTGATGGTGTGGCTCAGCTTGAGCCCTGTGTGCAGTTCTGGGCCCCACAATACAAGAAGAATGTGAAAGTGCTTCAATATGTGTAGAAGAGGGCAACAAAGCTGGTGAAAGGGCTGGGAGGAATGTCCTGTGAGGAGCACTAAGGACTTTGGGTTTGTCTGGTTTGGCAAAAAGGAGTATGAGGGGTGACCTCATTGCTCTCTACAGCTTCCCAGGGTGGAGGAGGAAGTGGAGAGGAAGGTGCTGATCTCTTCTCCCTGGTATCAAGTGATAGGACACATGGGAATGGTTCCAAGTTGCACCAGTGAAGGTTTCTACTGGACATCAGGAAGTATTTCTTTACTGAGAGGGTGGTCAAACAGTGGAACAGGCTTCCTAGATAGTTGGTTGATGGACCCAGTCTGTCTGTTTAAGAGGAGTTTGGACAATGCTCTTAGCACTGTGCTTTAACTTTTGGTGTAGCCCTGAATTGGTCAGGCAGTTGGACTAGATGGTCATTGTAGGTCCCTTCCAACTGAAATAGTCTCTTCTATTTTATTTAGTTCAGTTCATATTTCTTATGCCATTCCACAACATCTTGTTTCTGCTGTTTTGAGAAGACTCTGCTACTGCTTTGTTTGGAGACCAGGCGGCTTAGCTAGAGTCACCCCAAACTCAATCCTGTTGCCCAAACATAGGCACTGAAAGTCATCCAAAGGTGTGATACGTCCTCACCACAAACAGATTTCAGATCTTTGGGGCACCTTGAGGACACACTAGAGACCACTACGTTTAAGGAATAGAACTGAGACCTTCAGATTTCAAGATAACAACAAAACATCAGGGCTTTGCATACAGGCTGGTGTTAAAACATGCTATACAGTAAAGATGTCAAGATTTTCACTGACTCATTAAATACAGCTCCACAGGTTTAGGTTTCAGAAAGCAGGTTTAGGGTGGATAAGGTCTGAATATTCTGGGAGTACTTACAAATTTTTTTCAGTTAGCTGTAGAATGTCATTTCACAGAGGTGCCTCCTCATTGCATTGTTTCCATTTTCCTAAATGTGGGTTTAATAAAATCTTGGATAAGAGGAAGTCTCATCCTGGCATGTACCTGCTACATGCCTGATTCGTGGTCCCAGGAATGACTCAAGTCTTTATATTCACCATGTGACACCTGAGGGAAATGCACCCATTTTGGGAACGTGACATGAGGAAACAGGTGTCTCACCTCCAGCGTTATGTCACAGCGCCCTGGCCTCAAAGTATGTCTAAATACAAAACTTTTCAATTAAAATTTAAAAAAAGGAAGACAAGGTCAAAGAATGCTTTATGCTACAGAGACTATGTACAATCAACTCAGGAAATACTGTTGGAAATAATGAACAACAGATCCTAATAACAGAATACTGCACATCCTGTTTTCTATACAGTGCCCAGCTGTCATTGCTTAACGCTGTACCATATTCAACAAAAATTCTATTACTACCAGGCTACAATTACTATAAACTAACTAATTAAATTCACATTTCAAATTGTCTGTGGAACGATAATCCAACATCTTAAATAAAGAAACTAAAATGAAATAGCATAGATCAACATTATACATCTGTTCTTTTTCCTTTTGCAAGTGTTTAATTCATATTTCATAGGATAATGTTGTAGCAGATAGGACTACTTCCTATTCAATAAATTAGGACATCTGCTTAGTTATTATTTACACTGCAGTACTTCCTATATGTCTTAGCATTGTTTATTTGTGACAACTTTAGGAAGTGCAAAAAAGAAGATAATGCAACATTTTCCCACATATAAATAATCAGCATACAATCTGAATGATAGCTAAAACTCTTGTCCATAAGCATCCTATCCCATTCCAAATTTCTAGAGACAATCTTACAAAGAGACATTAAAAATACTCAAAATAGTGTTCAAAAGAGAGGGATGGTGAAATAAAACAGACCAAAAGATGCCAAGAGTGAAGAATGGGGAGGAAGAGAGGCTTTCTCTGAACTAAAAAAACGGTGAGACTTGAAAGGAGACAGAAATCATATAGATAGATTAGTAGGTTATCATATGATTTCTCAGTCAGTCTTTGGTTCTAACCAAGCAATACTTTGATTTAAAAGGCTATGTGTCACTGGCAGCATTTGAAGAGCAAAAGCATCAAGAAGGATATTTACCTCTTAGTTTTGTTGTTCTATTTGCTCACTTGTATTTCTTAAGACAGACACATACCAGCTTTCAAGGGATAAGTACTCCATTGTTTACCAGAACTCAGTGTGAATCCTTCTGTGACAATTCTGAGATCACAGATGCCACAGTGCCCAGAAGGGGAAAAAAATCTCACCTCCATGCATCAAATCATCATCCAGCCTTCATCCATCTCAGAACAAACTGAGCCAACGTGCTCCTTTCTGCACATAGACTACAGAAAGCTAAGTTTCAGAGGGACTCTTAGAGAGCTCAGTGGGCAACAAATTACAGAAGGTAATTTTTTATCAAAGCTGAAACACTGATACAGACTCACTTCCTCATTCTGGGAATTAGCATAGAGCCAGAGTGACTTCCAAAGGCTGCTGAGCTCCGGTATAAGGCAGCTTCAGAGTCCAGATCCTGCTGGGATGGAGTATTTTCCTTTTGTTTCACGTTATGCTGACTGGTTTGGTTTGGTTGCTGCTGTGGCTGCTACAAGGGTGAAAAGCACACACAAGGACCTAAGGCTTGCTGAGGAAACCACGGGGGAGGAACTGCATCTCAGACAGATCTGTGAGAGGGAGAGTCTACAAAACAAAATAACAAAGTGTAATGAATTTTTTTTTCAATTAAAAACTCAAAATATATGGAATGTGATACACTGGAAGTACTAGTAGAAAATGAGTACTAATGTGGCAGTAGTTCATAATATTCACAGACTCACAGAATAAACAGAGTTTCAAGGGACCCACAAGGATCACTGAGTCCAACACCCAGC
Organism: Corvus cornix cornix; assembly: GCF_000738735.6. NCBI lineage: Eukaryota > Metazoa > Chordata > Aves > Passeriformes > Corvidae > Corvus > Corvus cornix. Next base: position 18,994,339 of record NC_046333.1, on the reverse strand, counting down.
CCTGCACAGCACCATCCCAAGAGTCACAGTCATGTGCCTGAGAGCATCGTCCAAACACTTCTGGAACTCTGTCAGCACTCTTGGTGCTGTGACCACTTTTCTGGGCAGCTGTCCCAGTGCTCAACCACCCTCTGGGGGAAGAACATTTTTCTAACATCCAGCCTAAACCTCCCCTGACACAACTTCTTGGTCTCTAAAAGTGCCCTCCAGTAGAGGAAATAGTTTGTATTTAGTACAGGGAAACATCTGCCTCTGGACTACCAATCTTGAAACTGAAATTATAATGGAAATTGTTGATAAGTTATCTACAGTTCATGAAGAGCCTTTAGAGGCTGCATTCTGAGTTATGTCAGGCAATCTTTCTTTTAAGAGTCATATTATTTTTGCCAGGCCTTCCATAGTCAATTTAAATATATGGAACTTTATATGCCAGTAGGTTAATTTCCCAGAAAAAACAGTGCTGGAAACTACTTACTGTCACGCAGTAATTGTACTGTACACTATGTTTAGTATTTTCTGGTTGTGCACAGTCTTTTGTAGAATATTGTAATACATCCTCTGACAGAAATTAGTTAATCCTTTTAGTCTGCATGTCCTTAAACACAGATAGAATGGTTCTCTTAACACACAATAAAATTAACAAAGTTAATTTTAAAAGTTAACAGAGCACCCACACTGAGGCAAATAGTATACAAACATTTCTCAAAGGTTTTCAAGAAAGCCATAAAAGGTATGCACTGTTGATGGAGAACAGATTTAATGGGAAAGCATTTCATTTTGGTAAAATATATTTTATGTAAATTGTGTAGTAATGGATGTTTGATAATTTCAGTACATTATCAGTCCCCATCAGTATTATTTTGTGTTCTTCGTGTAAGCTAGAACCCCAGCTTGAGGCTTTTGAAATATCACAAATCCTAATCCAAAATAAAGTCTTCCTTGCTGAGGAGTAAAATGAGGCTGTGAGTGTGCAAAAAGAAAGGTACAATAAAGTCTCCGTGGTGATCTGAACCCCATGTCTGGGCCCTATGAAAACAGCTATTGGCAGAAAGTACCTATCTGAGTCCAGCTGTTAAATGAAAGAGCTTACTGAAATTGCAGTAAGCTAGTAACCATACACTCAGCATATATCTCAGAAAGCAAAAGAAAGATCCTTCCCTTCTTTGACCAAAACAATTTTCAATCTTCATTCTAACTGCAGCTTAGCAGTACTGCAGCAAGGGCTTTGAGAAGCCATTCACACCTCCTAGTGACATTTAAAGCCAAAATAAACATCAGTAACACTTTCCTTGAAGGGCAAAAATGAACTCTCAAGGGTGAGAATAATTAGTTGAAAGATGTTCCCCTGACATACATTGTTCTTTTCTATCCCAATGCAGTAAAACATTTCTCCACTCTCCTCTATTTCTTCCCTTTAGCAAAGTTTGCTTCAACTTCACAGCCAGTCAGATGTATTCAGTGCTAGAGATTACATTAAACTAACCATGCAGTAGAGCAGCTATTACAGTCACTATTGCTACAGCCCACAGAGTCAGGCACTCTAGTTGCCTTGCTCTGGCAGAGTTGCTAATAGATGATGCCTTTTTTGATGGCAACCACTGTAGGAAGGACCCATTATCCCTGTACATTTTCCAGATCTCATGCAGACCAATTGTTGCTTCAGCAACAATTTTGGTGGAAGCCAGCTGCCATTGAGAATACCACATCTGTTTCAAAAATGTTGCCGTAGCAGTGCTGTTTCATAAGGGTAAGTGGACTCATCTCACCAGCTTGAGGTGTGCAGGCATAGAGGGATACTTTCCATCCAGGACACACAGAGTTGCTGTGCTGTGAGAAACAGTGTACCTTGCAGGTGCTGGATTTGCTGGGAAACCCACATAAAGCCAAGCTCTGAAGTACCTACACAGCTTATAGGGTCCCAAATAACAAGTTCAGAGTTAACTCCAGTATCTTGGCACTGTGCACTGCTACATTTTTTTAATCTGGTTTGCCAAAACCATCCATTAATGTATGAGTGATGACACAGGAATAATTATTTCACAAGCAATGAAAAGGCTTGCAAATCTTGTGGTTGTGCTAAATATAGCTAAATATGCAGAGTTTCTTCTTTTTCTGAAAACAATTGCTTTCGTTGTTAGGCTGGCAGACACACAAGTCAGAAACCATTACCCCAAGGACTCAGACACACACTTAAAAACAAAACAGCATTGATTGCTCAGACAGATTCATAACTTCAGAAGTATGCAAAGAAGGCCTCACCTTCATTGTGGACTAACTAATCAGAAATAGAAACAATTATATAAATTGGTCAATGTTTGTAAAGTTGTTTTTTAACATGACATCTAGAAGAATAATCACAGTTAAGGAATATTGCTAAACTTTTATCCAAAATTGTGCAAAATCCATTTAGTTCAGATTTCCATGGAAATTCAAGCAAGTTACAAAAGTAAATTTGGCTTCCAATGAATCACTCGCTTCTGAGGTGCCAGTTTCAGGCTATGAGAGGCTGACAGTTCTGGTCTACCAGCAAGAGGACTGTCTCTCAAATTATCTTCTCTCACAAAGTCTACATAAGTCTAAGTAAGTGATACAATCTCAGTCACTGTAATATATTTTCTGTGTCTAAATTCTGAAAAAAAGAAATATAAGTGTTTGATTTTAAATAAAACATGAGGGCTTGAATTAATTTCTTGCTGAGAATCTCAGTAAGTGTCTGCTGTCTTTGGGAAGAGACCTTGCTCTTTTCTTCCAAGATGCACCTGCTCTTTCTGTTTAGTTTTCAGTTTCATTATGTTTTGTAGAAAGGCATCCATAATCTTATCTCAGTGTTGGTCTGTCTGTGTTAAGGTTTGCCAAACCTGAGGACAGTCACAGTGAATCTCTTTGACTGAATCTGAGATGTTTGTGGCTTCACTTCTTTTTGTTATCACTCACTTTGTAGAGATTATCTATCTAAGTTTGCTTCACTGGCTTCAGAGATCATTAAACTTAGAAGCTCAGATTACCTTTGGTTCAGCTGGTATTTGATTGACGTGGGGAATACACATTTACTTTTCCATGTCTTTTCCTGATTGGTGCTTCCATGTTCTTCATTCTGCTCCCATACACTGCCTCTATCTTGCACTTGGCTCTTTTTAGGAATCTCAACAGAGAAATATCTACAAAGTGTGGAGCACAAACGTCTGTTTACAGTTTAGTGAAGGATGATGCTAGTTCAGGGTGTGATATGGCCGCTAATCAAGTTATGAGTAACAAACCTTGGAGAACATAAAACCACATGAATTATTACAGCAGCAAAGATGTTTGCAGATGATAACTTTCAGAGCATTAGCTCAAGTAGTGCAGCTTATTTCAGAACTATAGAAGCCTTTGTGGCATTGTAAGTCTAGAAAGAGGCGATGGAAGAGTTTCTTCATAGTATGTGATGTCTGGGCAAGGATAACTCTCTGCTTACCTTCTCCTTAAGCAGGACTCAAACAGGTGTTCAGTTTGTAGAATGTGGTGTGGATTTCCTGTCTGGGTAGTACCATTAAATAACATCAGATGTTCTTAATCATGCATCATACACTACAACAGTGATTTAGCTTTGCTCTTACAACTCTGCACCACAAGACTGAGGTTCTTTGCTCTGCACCTTTACTTCCATCTGTTAGTTGAAGTGGTGGATGTTTAGGTTCTCTTACTTGTGCAAGTAACTGCATAAACGATTCTGGGCAAAATAATGAGCAAGACTTCTCTCTCACCAGATATGCTGCATTCCTGGGAGAATTTTTCAATATGTACAGACCTTCAAACTCTCAGGAGGATCAGAGCCTATTTATTTTAAGAGAGAGCAGTCTCAGAGGGCAAACTGTAAACTGTGAAGATTAACAAGGAGTTTTTCAAAGGCATAAAGGGAAGTCAGATGCCTAACTTACATGGAGAGTCAATAGCAGGTGAGCATTTAATCCCATTAGTGTCTTGGAAAAGCTGCTTCTGAAAAGAAACTTTTATGGTGTCATTGAATTTCCAAGGAGTAGTCTGAAAATTCCTGAGTAGACTTGAGTGTCAAGTTCCCTGCATAACTGCACAACAGTCAAAGGGTGGAGGGTTTTCAAGTTTTACAGCAGCTGGGATAAAATATTGGATATCTCTGAGGTGCTTTGACTCACCAGCCATCCTCCCCTAATATAGTAAACACCCCAGTATGTGATGGTTAACCTCTCTCTCATAAAGCAATTGATCACCAGTGATATTGCCCTTCTCCTCACCAGCAGTTTTCTTTCTTTGATCATTGCCTTTTGATAAGGAAAAGGTTTTTTTCGGCTCTCTGCTCTTCTTTCACTAGTTTACCTTCAGCAGAATGTCTACAAATGACCTTTCCCTATCACTTAGGTGCACTGTTTCTTTTCTTTATCTGTGTCCCCCCACAGCCCTCCATAACAAGGCACATACACGCTGCAAAGGGCTGGCATTCATTTTGTACATCCACCCAGACAATCTCGTCCCATTATTCACAAAGCTTTCAGAGCATTTGCTCATATTTACTCACTATAGTTTAATCCACATGAGTTCATAGATCTCCCATTGTAATACTGTTATTGTTACTTAGAGTTCTGAACACAGAAGATATTATTTTTCCATCTTCTGCCTCATGCCACTTAGTAAAGAATATATATGTGCCACTTTCTTGGACAGTCTCTACTTGGAAGCCAAAACTGGAAATAGATTGCATAGAGATTAATCATCTAAATTTTTCATTTCAAGGAGAGGGAAAGAGGACTTCATGACCTACATTTTTGTGTTATTACAATCAATTTTCTCTAGTGTAATAAAGAAAAAGGCTTAGGGATTCTGAGACATGAGCTTTGGTTGAATCCTGCACTTTGGCAGTGAGACACACAGAGCCAAGTGTAGTGCTCAGCTGAAGGATGCTGCTGCAGTTGCTGCTGCAGTTGCTGGAGCAGTCTCTAGGCAGCAGAGCATTCCCATTAAGGCAAATCAGTCTATCAGGTTTTGTACACTTGCCACCAGAGACATTTGTCAATGAAAAGCAGCAGGGAGAAAATTATACATCCTGGAGCTGGAGATCTCCCCACAGACTCAGCAAACAGAACGATTCAGGACTAGGGTGTGTGGCTGCAAACGCAATGTCGCAGAATCTATCACCATATTTTCCACTCCACTAACTCTCTGCTGTATATTCCATTGATGGAACATCCATGGTTGCTGCACCACAAGACTTGGTTGCAGCTTGCAGGCTGACACACAGCGCTTGAGCAGCCCTCCCTGTGCAAGCAGGTACAGAACCTCTCCTTTTGTTGGTAACTATGTCAGTGAAGGATTACAGGCATCAACAGTCACAATGAAATTTCAGGAAGAGGTGGGGAGTAGAAAAGAGCCTGAGAAAGGGCCAACCCAGACATACAGATACACTTTACATAAATATCCCCAGATCTTAAGTAGTGTTTGACACATGGTTTCAGTAGGAGCTACTGAAAATTCATCAATGTCTTCCATACTGTCCTCAAAATATCATCAGTAAGAACAAGCAACATTTTAAATCTTCCTATCTTAATACAAAAAATCGGAAAAGCTTTAAAAAAAAATAGAAAAATGTACTAATTTTCTCCTCCTTATTTTCCTTATTTCTTTATGAGGAAAAGAAGAATAAAACAGATATGTTTTCCAAATCCTCTGCCTTTTTCCTAATTTTCTATCTCTCCTGAATAAGAAAATATAAACTGACAGACTGTTTCCTCTACCACTCAGCATTTAATACTTTTCCCCCCTGTCTTCCTTCTTCTTCTGGAAAAAAACCAATAACTAGAACATAGGAATTTTTGTATCATTTTAGAAAAGTTCTTGATTACATTTTGAAGTTTGCATTCTATATTTGCCTACAGTAAATACTGTGTCTGACCTAGTCGTATTAGATGAAAATCTGCAGCTTGAATATAAAAACCTACTGTAATCTAAAATTTCTGCACCAAAAAATGCAAACCAGTGATAAAAACAACAGTTCACAACCAAGTGAAGTTTTTTTATTGACCATCTAGAATAATGAAAATTTAAGTTAAGGAAATGTAAAGGTTAAGACATAGTATTATACAGAAATGTAAAGTATAAATATCATATATATTTAAAATATGTAAAATAATATTGTATAACATTTGCATTTAGTAACTGGGAAACAGAAACTGGTTATGGTAAGGAATTAACTCAGAACAGATCTGGAAATCATAGAAACACATTTTAAAATTCCCTTAAGTAGATGCATTAAAATAAATATCTGCTCTTGTATGGATGTTGAGAGGACCTTAATCTTATATATGAAATAATGTCAGTGAAAAATATGGGAAGTGTCAATGCTATATGAGAAATGTGACAAAGTTTTGTTTGTAAGACCTACTTGCAAGGAAGGAGAAGCAACTACAGAAAATATTCGAGCAGTTTTAGAGTGCCTAAGTGAAGGCCTCACACTCCAATACAATACCGGGGAGGCATGAGATGAGGCATGGGAGCAAATCTATAGTTAATGTAAGTTGTGATGGCTCTTTTCACTGGCAGCTGGCATGGCTGCAGGACAGGCTCAGTTGGGAGTGCTCAGTCCCCCAGGGGCACATGGGGGAAGCTCAGAAAGCAGATACAGGAATGCTCAGGGCACAGTGGGGCTGAATTAAACGGAAATTAAAAGAACTGAGTGTGTGTAGCTTGGCTTAGCACAGGATTAAAGGGCAAGGGAAGGGGCTCTTGCTATGGATTGTGAGTCATCCTTTAGTACAATACATGAAAGTACACATATCAGCAATGACATGAATGTAAGAACAGGAAATTCAGACTGAATGTCAGACAAATATCCTTCCTGAAATGAAGTTCTGTAAGATTAAAATAGTTTCCAAGCAAAATCACAGAACTTGGAGACTCTTCAAACCAGGATGAGCAAAACACTTAGAAAATGCAGAGAAATAAGCTGCTTTACCAGGACCATAGACTGGACTTTTTAAGATCTTTTGTCACATTTCGTAAGACTTCTACAGAAATAAAATTATAATGTTGAGAACAGTAGGTATTAGTCTAAAAATACTGAAGTTAAGACTAAATGTTTCCTTGAGAATGAGATTAATCCAAATAATGCAAAAGAATTTTAAAATAAATTTTTTTACAAATAATGTGAAAATATACATGGAATTTAAGTCACTAGTCAAAACCAGTTGTGAGTGGGAAAAGTGCAGTCTGGCTGCACTCACTCTCCCTTCAATGCCATCTGTCCTTCTGGCCCACACAGCTTCATGGGCCTGCCTAATGTTTGCAAAGTTTGTAAAGTTCAGAAGAGGAACAGCTGATTGATATAAGGACAAAGAGGTATGAGAAGAGACCATCAAATCTGAATTTATAGGCTATAAAAAAGCAGTCTGAGGAGATTTAATTTTCGTACATAAAACCTTAAACAGCATTGTTAATGTCAAATGCACTTACCCTTTTTTTCTGGGAGACAGATAAGAGGACAAGGAGCATAATTGCAAAGTAAAGAAAAACAAATTTGAAACAGATGTCGTGTGTCCCATTTTTCTTTGCACAGAGCCACAAGTGTATGCAGAATAGCTTATGAGTCAGAGGCTGAAGCTTAAACACTGGAGGATCATTCAAGAAACAATTAGGGCAAATAGTATCCTGAGGGGATTAGAGTATTAAAAGAAAATGAGCCTTAATAGACTGAATAGACTCCACTTACTTCATGAAATTTATTATGTTCATAAACCCCAAAACAAATATAGTAGCAGAAAGATAAAAGCTAGAGGTAGCCTACTCACTTAATAATTTTTTCTTCTTTTTCTGTGTTTGGGTAGGACTGCGTTTGTTGTTGAATATTAAATCCACAATTAGATTAGGGATATTTCAAGACATTCAAAATCTGCTTCAGGCAAAATTAACAAGAGCATTGCCTCTGAAATTTGGTACAGCTGTTACTAATAAAGAACTAGTACTGAAGGCTGAAACAGCTGGAGATGATAAGTGAAAATAGAATTAAGGCTCGGTAATGCAGTTTTGTACTCTGGAGGGAATTATGGACAAAATCTGCGTGTGGCCTCAGATCTGATGGCCTTGTTCTGTACAGGACCCTAGTGACATGGCATCAGCGCCCCAGCACTGGCCCCTTTGAGGATGGCCACACAAGTTCTGGCAGCTGGGAAGTTCATGTATTTGGCTGGATGACCATCCACATGTTCAGTCATACGTGAAGATGAAAGCCTGAATGTTAAACTTTTTGCAGAAGCACAGTCCCCTCTTGCTGCCCACCCTTCCCCTTTCCACCTGGGAGACCATGATGTCTGTCTTCTTCCTACTAAAACAGTATCCCCCTTCCTCAAATGTTCTGTCTCCAGTGTTTCTGTGTGTGTGGTCGCTCTTCCCTGCAGGTTGCAATGCGCAAGCATTGAGAAGCATAATTTCACACAGCTTTAAAGTCTCTGTTTAGGCGGTCACTTTGCACTACAAGCTCTCACACTTTTCACTAAAGAATTCAAGACCATTGTGCAACAGAAATAAGGAACCGTACTACAGTGAAAAGCAATATTCTATGTGCTACAGACCTTTCCTGGACTCTCAGAGAGAATGGAAAACAGGTACTCCGCCTCCAGCTGCCTCAGAGGCAGAAAGAAGGAGAACAAAGGAGCACACATTGCCCTGGGCTGTCTAATCTGATATCCTACTCTAACAGTGCTTCACCACCTGCTTTGGAGGAAAATACAAGACAAACATAGAATGACATACCCTTGAGAGGAAGTTTCTCTCTGACCCCAGGCTAGTAGTGATTGTCTGTTCCTTGTAATTCCAAGAGAATTTTAGAATACTCTGCAATACAAATGTAGCTCATGACTAATAAATGTTGTATGCCTTGTCCCAGAGCTCAGCTTAGAGCTTTGCTCAGGAGCAAGGTACCAGGGAACTTCCACAGACACATCAAAATCTGCATGGGAAAAAAAGGGTTTGGGAAGTGTGCCTAACAGAGTCCCAGGCTGCTCTTGGATTTGAAAAAAATACAGTCATCCTTTCCAGACCCTGTTAGTGCTGGGATATTAAGGTCAGGTGCCTGAGACAATATCAAGGACTGAAGACCTATACACAGGAAATAAAACCTAAACCCAAATACTGATCATTTTTTTTTTTTTTTTTTTATGTCTACATGAGCTGGCCTTCTATCTACTTTGGGCAGCTGCAGTTTGGTCCCAGTTATTTTCCTTCCCATAGACAACTGAGGGACAACTAAGGAACTGAGATAAATTGAGTCATTTAATAGATGGGCAGCATTATATATGCTCCCAGGGCTTGGCCATGTCATAAAGGAGAAGAGAAGGAGAAATTTTTAAAAAAAGACTTCTTTTGGAACTTGAATGAACACTGTAAGACTGCAATGGCCAACCAAGTGTTCAAGTGTTATGAGCTGTTCCTTTGGATGAGTGCTGGACCAATCTTTGAGATTTTTCTTTCCTGACAAATTAAAAATAAGCAATCCTAAGATCCTAACATTCTTAACAGGACTGTGATTCACTCTAGCGAGCTCAGCTGCTAACAGTGAGAGAAGTGGGTAGGAGGGTTGTCCTCACATCAGTTACCTTCCTGTTATCATCCTCCTCTCTCCAAGAACTGTTCTGCTATCAGGCTTCAGTGCATTTTGGCAAGATCTGAGGACTTCACAACTGCATCTGAGATTACAGTATAGCTACTCTTCCCTAGATATAGAGGTCTCTACTATAGTTTTTTGTTTTAATATTTGCTGTCTGCCACTGGGTTGGAAGAAGAGAGGCATTTCAAACCCTTATTCCTTTCCCCTCAAAAACCCCACAATATCAGCTACAAGTGTGGCAGCAGGAGGTGCCAGCCACCACAGTCACAGTGATAGAGTGCCTGGAGTGAGAAATCTGTGAGAAAAAAAAGGACAAAAGGGCTTCAGTAGGAGGATGTTTGGGGGCAATAGCAGAACCATGAAGAACCACAAAGGATCAGGAGGAGATAAGGTGCTCTGAAATAGATTACTGAGGAAAAGACCATAGTTCTGGAGAGAAAAGAGTAGCAAAAGTTTGAGAGCAGCTTATAGAAGAATTGTGCTGGTGAAACTGTAGTGGACATTAGACTTAATTTTTGAGACAGCAGCGATGACAGCTTGGGGCTCTGTCTGCATTAGGAAGTGCTGAAGGTTTTGTAATTTAAAGAGTGGGACATAACATAGAACATCTTCCTGCTTAGGTGCTTTTTCCCAGAAACTTCTTCTATAGTAGGGAAATAGCCTCTCAGTAGCCTGTCTGCTATTATATAGGGCTTCTTCTCCTTAGGACCCCTGCCCAGTACTCCCTTGGTTGCCATCTTAGTCTCTTCCTGCTTTTGCTACTTAATATTTTACTTCTCACAGAAAGTTCAGGTGTTAATAATGCAGTGGAATGTGCTATTCTCTTAATTCCATTAATATGTGTCATGTCTTTTTACAGAGCATGCCAGTTGTTGGACAAAGATTGCATATTTATTGTGAGTGGGAAATTTATTGCAAGTACATTTAAATCATAAAGAAGTCAATTGACAAGAGATACTTGAGATAAGAAAATCAAAGCTTCCTTCTATAGTAATCATGGAGGGTGGCAAGAATGAAGGCTCTAAAAATTACCTGAGAGCCAGATTCTCACTGAGCAGTACCTGGCTCTATGCAGTCAACAGGCCAGACTCCAGCCCACAGCTCTGCAGCCAGGTCTGCTCCTAAAATCTAGCAGCAAGTGTCTTGTACACACAGGGCAAGGGAAAGAGGGAATTTCAATATGTTAACTGCTTTTCTTTGGTTCTGTCCCTTCTTTCCACACTCACACCCTCAGTGCCTGCAGCATCCTCCCTGTCTCTCAGTTCTGAGTGTATGCTGCCCAACCAGGCACCTTCCTCCCTCAATTTGTTCCTTCAGTATTTATTCATTGATTCACACAGGGCTGTGTAGACTTACACCACTAAGGATCTGGTTTCTCCTCCTTTTACACACAGCGATTCATTTGCAGCATTTCTACTTCTGTTTGTGTACAATGGAGTCCTGATATTTTTGGTTTTTCTATTTAACTGGTTTCTTTCTTGGGACACCACTCCTTTTCCGTAGCAGCACAAAGGTTCTGAAGGAAAAACAGTGTCATAACCACTCCCTCCCTGCCTTTCTTACCCCTTCTCTTTATCCTCAGTCATGCACACTATTTTCAGTGCCCTACTCCCAGGTTTGACCAAAGCATCTCTCTTTAAACTTGCATTTTGTACATTACAGCCAACACCTCAAAATGACAGAACAGAGCCCAAGAGTTAGTGCTAGCTGAAGCACAGGAATTCCACATTTTCAGACTGACAGCACTGTTTCTGCTTAGAGGAAAGCATTTGTCAACACTTCATTTCACAACCACACACACAGGTCACATAGCTTATAATAAACTACAGATATTGCATAGCTTTTCTACATGCAACAGAATTCTGTTGAGAATAGAGATGTCAGGAATAATTTATACTCTTCTCTTTTTTTACCCTTGACTAGACATAAATAAATATCAGACATCCTGTACAGACTTCTTCCTATTAAATACTGTTTATTAACATCTGTTAAAATTAATAGGTTTTTTATCCTCTCACCATTAATCATTTTAAAATGTGCTGTGTTTGTTGTTAGTGCAGTATGGCAGGCAGTAGAGACCCTTCCCCTCTTGCTTTAATCTCTAGCAAATTACATTACAGTGGCATCCTTTGGGACTGCAGAGTTTTGGATACATCAGCATTTGCTTTTACCAGTATCCACTTTCATCTTTAAAATTGACACTCTGCATGAAATGTTAGGTCATACATTTGATTCTGAAAAATTTAAATGTGTCTATTCTTGACTTACAGAGCAGGCATTAAAAAATAAAACAAAAAAGAAAGAAAGAAAAAAGAAGAAAAAAAACAAAGAAAAAACCACAGCCTATTGCAGTGTAAGATTTAATTCCTACAGAATTCTATGTAAGTACATCTGTGCAAGCATGTCTAGGTGGAAGAATTGAGGCCTGTGTTTCAAACAATATCACTAAAATCAACAGACTAATAGAAACTTCAATCATTTGGAATTCCAGAAGAAGTCAGTCTTAAGCTAAGGTTTCCAGTTTTTCAACATAAACCCACAATTAAGTGTATGTTCATGACAATTGAAAAACATATTCATATTCATGGCTGCTCCTCAGAACCTTTCTCAGGTCACACAACACCAGCTGCAGCTTGAGAGGTCAGTGAGGATCTGTCGTCCAAGGCCAACACACACACCAAAGCTGTGCTGAGTTTGAGGGGACACTGCAACAGCAGCCTCGCAAGAGTGAGCTTTTCTAGAACTAAAAATTAACACTGACTACAGATAGCATTAAAACACGTAAATATTTTATAACATATTACATGCAATTCCACGTACTTCTCACACAAGGGGCCCATGCAGAGCAGCAGAGTGATCTGAGGTTACAGAGCAATATGGATGCAATTCCATATTACTTGAGGCATAGTTTACGACTGAGTAATTAAAGGCCATATTGTGATGCATATGCTCCCCTGAGTGAAGCAAATGCTGTTGACAGTGTTCATGTCTATAAACAGAAGGAGATTGAGGAGATGCAGAAGGGGGTTTTTTCAGTCTTGGAACATGCCCAGAAGCTATTATGTTTACTCTTGCGCTTTCAGAAGCTTTTAGAGACACAGTATTGCCTGCAGCACCAAACATGGAGCCACTTTGGATGATTTCTTCACTGCTCTTGGGTGAGGGAAAAAGGAAATACAGAATATAAACCCATGGTATGGCTGCTCGCTTGGAGAGCCCTTCAGTTCCCTTCAGATTCTACAGAAACTGAAGGTGCTCTCTACATCACAGACTAAGGAGTTCTGGAAAAAACCACAGTCTTGGGCATAGAATATGGACCAGTAAAGTTGACTATCACAAAAGGAGAATAAAAAACCAAAAAACCCTGAACAAACATATTCTCATTACAATCCCAAACAGCTTCTTTCTGCTTTCAGCTTCTCCAATTACCAGGAGCTAGGGGATCACAGCCACTTACAGAGGTGCCTTGGCAAATACAGTAACAAAGCTTCTACTAGTGACTACAGTGTCACTTAAAGTTGTTTTATTTACTGATTCTGACTTTTTTTCATATCTCATTCCCACTCTTCACTAGCTTGACTCTGTTTTGACAGCAAACTAATATTTCTTTTAAGAAAAACTATCTAACACAACCAAGGCCAGAGACAGAAAGAATGTGCTTGGGACCAGTGACTAAGGTTCATCATTCCCCACCAGATTATAAAAACATGAAACTTGGGACATAAAAGGTGACTGTATTTTCTATACCATATAAATCTATAGTAACCCAATTAACTTTACTATAATTATTTTTTCATGGACACTGAGCAGATACTCCAGAGACAAAAAAAAAGTGTGAAAATCCATCTCTGAGAGCTTTGAGAAGACTTTTAGCTGAGAAGCCAAGAGTTTGTTAGCCAAGATCCAGAGACAAGTAGGAGAAAAACATGAATAAAAGGGGAATTTACAGTGACAGTAATTAATTTTAAGGAAAACCACAAGGGGGGAAAAAATTGTCAGAACTTGTTATGTCCTTGTAAAGTTTAGCATTTAATACCCACACTCCCTCACAGCTAAAAGTGCCTTGTGTCAACTGCTGGGGGAGTTGGGAGGTACCATAGGGTCACTCCAACCCTGCTAAGTACCTCTTCCTTCATCCCCAGCTGGTGAGGGAAGACACTCATGGTGCTTTCAGGTGAAAAGGGAACACGGAGTGGTCACCTGTCAATCACTCTGCCCGTCTGTCAGACCCCATCTATTTCAGCTTCCACCCACAGCTTTTGAAATGTTGGGCAATTCCAGCTGCATTTGACAGAAGGTTTACGTCCTAGCCAATTGGGAAAAGGGAGCTACATCTCCCAAGTAATGTGACATGAGCTTTTCAAGGCAGAAAAAGGGTGGCTTCAAACACCAACATCTCAGTGCCTCTGATCTCCTCCATCTGACACAAGAGGTACCAAGAGGGAACTGGCAGGTCCAATAAATCTGTGGACACGCTGCCTTCCCACCAACATGTCATCTGGGATTGTGGTTAATAAGGCCCTATGAGGCAGATGCTTGTTTTCATTCTTAATGGAAAAATCCCAGCAGCAATCAGGAAAAAAGGGACACACATTCCTCTAATTATAACAGGAAAATAAAGACTTTTTATGCCATTCTAAAGGAATCTGTAAGTCCTTGCCAATACACCTGTCACCAAATTTCATTCTATTTCAAGAGTATGCTTTCTATTCCATTCTCATGGCACATCTAGAAAGGTTCATAACTTCACTAAGCTGAATTCAGCTTAAAAACTTTAGAGGGTAGAGTAATTTTGCTGCAGATTTTATTATCTCGAAAATTTGCCTTTGAGAGCAGAATACATAAATTAGAGGAGAGGTGCAAGCACAGCATATTACTGTCCATGTCCAGAAATCTCTGTCATCTGGCAAGCAATGAAGTAAATAAATATAAAAGCAACTAAAAAAAAATAAAGTCATATGAACTGCTGCAAGTAAGATTTGTAGGATACATTTCCAGTCTCATAGAATCTGGCCATTAGAACATGTCAACTTAGGGAAACTGATTGACATAATAACAGTGTAGTTTAACAGAATAATGTATTCTCCTTCTTTGCCATAACTATTCTAGTTTACTTCCTTCATGTGGATATGATTCCAGATTAAACTGACTTTATAAAACAATAGCTTTATTAAAAATAAAAGACTATTAAAATCTCAGTCATTTCATCAAGTGGTGGAAAGGCTTTATGAGATCACTAACTTAAATAAAATGAAACAAACTGCTCCCTCAGCTCAAAGCACAGAGGATTTGTCCCACATAATGCCACATTTACAACTGCTGCCTGTGCAAGCAGCTGAGACAGGCAGAGTTGGGCTTTGAGTTCCACAGTGTATAACCACTGAGGATGCAGCGAATGTCTAAAGTCTAGATTTCTTTTTAATACACGTCAGTTTCTAAAAATTCGGCTTTTGTAGCAATCCTTAAAAGTCTAACATGAAAGAAAAGAATCACTGGGGATTCAAGGAACAGATAGCTAGTGTCAGTTGTAGCAAGATGAGTGTAATAGCAGTCAAATTTTTGCATAATCTAAGGAGACTCTGTGCCATTTACCTTCTGTGTCAAATATTTATCCAAGATCTGTGTCTTTCAGTATTCTAGGAAGGTGGTCCATGATAAGCAGGAACAAGTTACAGAGGAATGTTAGCCAGACTGTTAGCAAACCTACACAGAAATGCTAGGGCTGGACCTTACTGTGAAGAGGGTCTAGACACAATCCATGTTCGTTTAGGCATTTACCTGTAGTGGTTCTGTTAGACATCTAGCACATCTGGACATCATGGGAACATGGAAATTACTCAGCTTATGTAAGAGTTAAATTTCTTTTTGTAAATAAGGTGTCACAGTTCAACTTTTTGAGTGTGCTTCAATTCATCCATTGAAAGTAGGGTGAAAGTAGGTCCTCATGCCTACATAAAAACTTTTTTCTCCTTCATATCACCAAACTTATCTGAGCAACCCCTACACCTCTCGCCCAGAAATGCAACTAGGCTTGCATGAAAGTGGCTACACTCCTACCTCTCTAATGATGAAATTGTCTCTCTAAGGAATTTTACCCACTTAATGATGCAAATCAAAAATCCTACAATTCTTCATGTAACTTGCATTTCCTAGGTGTAAATTACATCTAAGCCACTTCAGGAAGTAGGTAACAGACTTCTATCTAATTTCATGCATAAAAAATGTTTATGATTTGACTTTAAATGAAATTTTCCAAAGTCTCTTAATTCAAACATTGTTTTAGCAGTGCTCTCTAAAGCATTCCGAAAAATGAAGGCTGGCTGCTGCTCTATTGCCTTTTTCCCCTCCCAAGAGCAGCAGTTTCCTGCCATGTATTTTTCTGTTCCAAACCTGACCATTAGACTGGACAGGAGTTTGATAGTAGCTAATTACTCATGTTATGTTTAGTATTTCCCTGCAGCAGAGCCCTGATACTGTATGCAGTACATCCTCCATTGGTTTTGCTGCCTTCTGAATCCCACCATGACCACAAATTTCAAATAGCTATCCTTTTACAGAGACATCCTCCAGAATACTGGGGGGAAGGATATCAACTCTGTGTATACCGCATATCGTGATTGTATGTGCATACATACATGCATCTTTGTAATCCACACATTTCTATTTAATTGTACTGTATTTTATGTGTTCAAAAATCAGGTAACTGGTAGAGTAAAATGGCCAAAATATCTCACTAAGAAACAGCAGCACAGGTCCAAGACCTGCTCTGAATTCCTGCAAAGGGCTGTCCTCAAGGAAGCAAGTGTGTGCTGGCTTGCTGAGCTAAGGAATCAAAGGTGGCCAGACACCATGCCATCTATTCTTTTACACATGATGAGAAATAAGCACACCTTAACCCCATTAACTTGATAGGTCTTGGTCTGATGTTGTCACTTAGGAATTTTATGGAAGGCTTGAAAGACAGTACAAGAGAGAAACATTCATTGAGTATTTTGTGTAATTCCTGAAGGTCTCTGTTATGTTCAATGTCATACAAATTTGCCACAGGACGTATCTGCAGGACATATCTTCTTTACTTTCAATGCACATGCTCACCCAGCTTTTCTGTGTTTTCACTTCTCTCTTACCCCAGTATCCTTTCCTATGCTCTTAGAAACCTGTGATGCTCCAATTCCTTCCCTGGAGCAAGGCATGTCTGATTCAAAGCCAGAATGAGGAATTTGGCATTTGATGCCAGGCATCTTCTGGGTTCAGCTGGAATTCTTTGTCTCTTCCTCCAGTCACAGATCTGAAGTTAACTCCACTGGGGAAATCAACAGATATGGCATGATAGCCTAAAAGCAATTTTATTTGCTTATATGCAAATTTTATATGAGGCAACCTCAAATTTTCTAGAACCATTCAATTTATGTCTCTCTCATGGCAGAAATAGGGAATTCAGCAACATTATCCTTCACTCCAGTGTGTTTCCTGTTTAATAAGCCTCTACTCTTTTCCTAATACTTTTTCCGACATCAGAGGGTCTGCAGTAGCTAGTGAGGTAGAAAACATAATGGTTTTCTCCATGGAGGATATCCTGCCTGCTCATTAACTCTACAGCAAAGTGACTCAAAAAATTGCTCCACTGCAGCTGCACTTCAGCTTGAGTTAGACTGGATATTAGGAAAAATTTCTTCATGGAAAGGGCTGTCCAGCATTGAAACAGGCTGCCAGGAAGTGGTTGAGTCACCACCCCTGCACTTAGGCACATGGTTTAGTGATGGATTTGGCAGTCCTGGTTTATCGGTTGGACTATATGACCTAAGAGGCCTTTTCCAACTTAAACTCTATGATTCTAAATATTCCTTATTATGCAATCTTGAGATCTGGATTAAAAGCAAAGGACATAATCTGAGTCATTATACAGTTACTTCCCTGCCCAAGAGACAATTTGGTATTGGTTTCTGTTTGTTTGTAAAGCAATACACTGATAGCTGCCAAGTCGTTAAAATGCTACAGGCTTCAATCATCATTTTTGAGATAAGTTCTTTGTTTACATTTTGTTGTCCCAAAAGTGATTAGCAATTTTACTAGAAGGTTACTTTGTTATTCTACTGCAAGGTTCTGGATGCACTTCAGATGGGATTAGAAATTCCTTTGTACCAAACAGCAGCACTTGGAAGCGTTGCTTTTGTGCAAGCGTATGGCAGCATCCAAGCTTTGGCACTAATGCTGACTGTCCCTCTGCACCCTCTTGTCATGTACTCCTACTTGCAAAGTTTCATCAGGCTTCATTTGCTGACCATAAGAAAACAAAATGCTGAGCCATTCATTGCCACCTCAGCTCAATAACTGATTTCTGGGGAGTAAATCCAAAAGGTCTGCAGCTTTGCACAGGGCTTTGAAACCACCATTAACATATAAAATGCAACTAAATGGCATACAGAAAATTAAAAATTAATATATAATTGTTTCTTTGTGGTTTATTGTTAAATCAGAGCTGAGAGATTAAAAAACTAGTCTAAATCCACTGGTGTGCCTAGAATCACTGATTCCTGAAGCTTTTGTACAATCACCACTTTATATTCTGTCCATCCTCTGGATGAATAAATGTGTTTAGTGTCCTAAACTAAGCTAAAACTTGGTTTGTATAGGCACACAAGAACATTTTTGTCATCTAAACTATTATTCGTCTTAAAAATCAAGTCTGTTATACTCTGAAGTGAGAAAACTTGGACTGGAAATGTCAGGAGAGAAGGTATTGTATTTTATACTTCTAGTTGTTTGGAAATAGTCCAAAAGCAGATTATAGAAAGGCAAATATAATGAGAAGTCAGCCAAGTTCTTGCAAAATTTCAAAAAGAATTGAACTTACTTTTGAGATGAAAGCTTTTATGTCATGTTCAGTATTGGTATGTTTTGAGATATTTTGACCTGAAACTCAGTATGCATAGGTGCTTCATCAACAAACACTTAAAGCACTATCACATGGACATATTTGTGATCCTTTGAACTAATACTTTTGGGTTTTTCTTCTCAAATCTGTACAAAGAAAATTGAAAAATCTGGATGTATCTCAGATACAATGTTAGGTATTAAAGTGTATATGAATCTTGTACTGAAAGTTACTTCTTTATTAATCCTAAAAATGTGAATTAGGAATTGAGTAAACAAGAATAAAAAAAAATTCTTGGGTTATAAGGTTCTAAATAACTTTAGTATCCTTTCATCTCACCATGGATATGTAAATGCTTAATACATACACACCTATAATTTCTCCTACAAACAGCAGATTCCTAGCCTGACCCACATTTTCACAGACAAATTCATGAAACACTGTCGATTCAACTTAAAAAAGAAAAGAAGAAAAAAAACTGTAATTTTTTTTTAAAGTTGTAAATAGAAGTAAACCAATAAGGACAATATTTACTTGAGATAAAATTTTGTGATCAGTATTGTACCAAGACACATTAAAATATTATTGTAAAAACAAACAATAAAACTTCTATTTTCTAATTTAACAAGACCGCTTATGATCTTCAGTCTTACATGCTCAACAGAATCTAGATTTTATTATCCTGCAACAAAACATTTCACCTAAAGTATCTTTTACTTCTTTCACAACTAACAAATGCAGCGTTAGATTTTCTATAATGCATATTCCTCTGGTTTCTGATGAACTAGGTTAGACTGGGGAGGGCTACTGTTGAAGCAATGACAATGTATTTACATGAAACCTTCCAGGCAAAAAAATGCCATTCCTGACAAAGAATCCAGGAGTCACCTCAATTATTATTGCACAGTAGTCATATCAGGAGAAAGCAATCTTTCCATCTTTTTCTGAGAGAAGTGTTTTATTTTGAAGGGGATAATAAAAACATTTCCTCTGAGATAAATCCATCCAATATTTTAGATTGAGCCACTTAATGAAATTTTACTGAAGAGCAGAAAGGAACCATATCTTGAAGCAATTTTATCTAAAAGGACTTATATTAAATCAAAGAAAGCCCAGATCTAGAGGTCCTCCTTTAGTTCTCAATACAAAAAATGTTTACAATTGCAGTGGAGATAAGCCTGTTTAAACACAGGTAAATAAAAATCCCAATCAGAATGGTTTGAACCAAAAATGAAAAAAAAAAGACAAGATCATCAGCTGGTGAATAACTTCCTTGCTTTTAGGGGGTTTTTTTGTGTTTTTTTTTAATTTATACCAAGCAATCTCCTCTCTGTTTTGTCTGCCTTTTTTGTACAGGAAAAGCATGAATTGAATTTTAATCTACATTAATTTTGCCTCAGAAAAGCCCAAAGATGGTTTCAATGTCAACCCCGACAGAAAAGGTGGGTGTAGATCTGGGATTGAGTTGAGAACTGCAAAGCTGAGCAACATATTGCCTAGCAGTAATTTAAATGCTAAAATTCACAGTCCTATATACAATTGATGAGTAGAGGGAGAAAAGCACCTCAGAATTAAATGTTTAAAAACAAAATGTGGAGTAATCCAAGTCAGCTAACTGAGAAACGCTTTACTAAGGCACAGGTCCGAATGCCATCCACCTATGAGACACCATCTTGCAAGATGAGCTTTAGTGAGGCAGCTGAACCAACTTCAGATTTACTTGGCAGCTGCTCCGGTGAATGATGGTCCTAACCCCCCTCCCCTTCCTCTTCTCCTCTCCTTTCTTCCAATTCTGACAATTATACGGTCCCCCAATGATCAGCTGAAATCGGGAAAACTCATTTTATTGCTAGGTTAGTTATCTGCCAAATCCTGGGAAATGAATCCATGCTTTGACAAACTCCAGAAGTAGTACAAGTTACAGTGTGGAGGGTGCACATAGAGCAGGTGAGGGAAGGAGAAGCAGAATGACCCCTTTTATTTCACCAAACTATTGGATCAACTCTGTTTGGCTCGTCATTTTCTGAACTTCTGGAAGAAAGCTTCCTTTGATCAAGATTCTCAAGCCTGGAGAGTAGGGTGAAAATAGTTGTTTAACTAGCTGTATTACACAGTTTTGCTAGTGACTTTGTGTAGGTTATTCAGACGGCTCTAGAATTAGGCAGCTGA
This sequence comes from Corvus cornix cornix, assembly GCF_000738735.6. NCBI lineage: Eukaryota > Metazoa > Chordata > Aves > Passeriformes > Corvidae > Corvus > Corvus cornix. The sequence goes on along the minus strand of NC_046333.1, from coordinate 18,973,688 downwards.
ATAGTGAGATCCCGAGGACTGCAATTTTTGGACTTTGATTCTTTAATCATAAAAACAAAATATAATCTCACAGTCAGTAAAAGCTGCAACTTTATTTCAATCATGATAATATCAGAAATTATATTGAATCTAATTGTGTTTCTGAAGCCTTTAGCCAGCCACCTCTCTAAAACAACAGTGTCTCAGGGGAACTGGGATGCAGCATCCCTCCAGACAGGTCTGCTGGAATCCCCTGTAAGCAGAGCACCTTGGTTCCAGCTCTGTGAGACTGATCCTTCAGACAGCACAGCACAAGCGACTCTTTCACATAACCCAAGGAAGGGTAATAAAACAGGCAGTAACAATGTAATAAGAAAGATACAAGGATCTAGAGAGAGAATAATTGCAGATCTCCTTCTGATACATTTCTAGATGTGAAAGAGAGCCCTGCAGAGAAGGCAAGAATCAAGTTAGCATGTTGATGCAGGACATATCAGTACTAAATTCTCCTAACATCCACAATTTATATTGAGTAATTTACTGGCTGAGAATAGAACAGAATTGACAACAGAGAAAGGACAAGACAATCCAGTATGATCATGTGTTCCTTAGGACATATTTGATTCAGTCTGTTGCTCTACAAAGGGGAAAAACACTACCCAGAAGCATCACTTAGTCTTGGTATGAACACTTAGCAATTAAAAACTCTCTAAATAACTTTTATCTGATTCCAATAACTCCCACTGGCCACCTGCTCTATTGGGAGTCCTTCCTCAATGATATCTTCTCTTTTAGGGAAATAAATCTAGTGTTGTTTCTTGTGTGGTGGTGAGCTGGTACAGGAATCTTAGCACCCATGAACAGGATATACATTAAGCAAATGTTGAAATACCAATTGAGAAAAGTGCCCTAAGGGTCCCTATTTAAGATCCAGGGCCTGACACCAAAGCATAATGCAAGTTAGCCCCAAATGAGGATGCTGTCTGTTCCCAGTATTCTTAACCTGAGACATTTTTTTATCGCTGCATTCTCATAAACTTGCTCATTAAAAACTGGAACACAATTTTGAAACAAAATATGATAAAACTGCAGAGAAACACCCACCTGGATTCTAGGCCTGAGCAGCTGCATGAACCATCTGTGCATACCATATGTTTGGTGCTTGATTTAGGGTGAATTAACAGGGCTTGGAGGTAAACTGAACAGCTACAGTACAGTTAAGAAACTGCTTTCCTTCACACTTTCTTTAAATCTCCTTTTTATTTTCCTCTGATGTAATTTTTTCTTGTGTATTGGTAGCAATCAATGCATATGAACAAAAGCTTTATCCAGTCCCAAACTGGAGTAGATCAAACACTGACTATTAAACTCCTGTTTCAGACAATTGATAAGTTTGGTTATTTTTGACATAACCCATTTAGTCCAAAGTTTTAGTGCTCTATCCCCTAAACAGTAAAACCAAAAAAAAAAAAAAAACCCAGAAGAATTTGTTGATGAAATCAATTGCAGTGCACGTTGGCCTCAAGCCATACTTAACTTTACCTGTTGTGAAATAGTCAGTCCCAAGCAAGTTTTCATAGTGCTGCAGCTCTGCTATCAGGTTCCAGACTTAAGCTCATGTTCACCCAAGGGTTTGGAAGCCACATGTCAAAATTGGCTCAAATTTCACATGAATGCAGATCAAAAGCTTCAAGGACTTGAAAACACATTTTAAAAACAACTTTATGGATCCAATGGAATTTTAGTTTGCATGTGGAGATTTGTTCAAATCCCAAGTAATTCAGAAATGCCAGAGTATGAACGTATGTGAACAGAAGCCAATAAATTACTTGTTAGCTTTGGATTCTCTCACACCAAACATGGTTTTTTATTTCCACCAGTTAGAATTGTAGCTTGTTAGCAACGTCCTGAGACCAAGAGATTTTCAAGGGCTGTATCTGAAACTGCTGCATTTCTTATTCTGCTTGCAAACTAACAGCCTATTATGAACACCTCAAGAAAATATATAGTAAAAATTATGTTATTGGTACTAATAATTCTGCTACACAACAGCTAAAATCTACTATCTACAGTACATGCAGTATCTGTAATAGCTTTGTGAATTCATAGAACATCCATAAAATGCACAAAAATTTAAATCATTTTAATTCTTGCTTAATTATTTAATATAAACCCAAAGCAATTAAATTCAATACTATGAGGATAGACTAGACAGACGAAATAGTGTTTAGCAACCATGTCTTTCCAAGATGTTGTTAACAAACTACATCTGTGGCTTTTAGACAAAGAAATAGAAGATCTGAAAAATAAAGCTATTAGGTGCACAATAAAGAGACTAAAAGGCGGTGTATATGGGTGTCTAGTGAGAAAGTGTTATGAAAAGTTTTAGAATGTCAATGCCAAAAATCTTCTAGAAATTTTATCAGAAGGTTTCAGCCACATAGGAGTGTGTTCAGAGGTAAGTGTGTGTTAATTCTACTCATGTATGCAATTTTCTGTGGGCGAGAGTGAATCTAGTCCGTAATACCTATGTTCAAAACCTCTTTAGTAAATCTTATAAGATTTCTTGCTCTTTGTGGCATGAACTTCGGAAATCTCATAACAAACATACTCAAAGATTTTCACCATCCTGAAAAGCAGAAATACTGCAGTACCAGCTGGTTTTGCTTGATTATAATAACATTAAAAATGAAACTTGGAAAATTACTATATTTTCCAGTTCCTTTTAAACTAGACAGAGAAGTTTTAGTAGATGTGTTTATATATTAAGAGTTGATGCTACACTTTATTATTATTCTATAACAAATGAGATCTTTCTGTCCAAAAGTATCATTTTTTTATGTTATCACCCTTAACTGACAGAATTTACTTAAATTATTTTATTCATTCAAAAAAAAAATTTAACTACACAACAGTGTGACTTCAAGAAATACAAAATTCAGAAAAAGATGTTCTGTTGGTGAAAAAAAAACCTAAATTTGCATCAATATTGTTCTGTCCTTTCATCTTAGTTGATTGAATGATAGTTTAAATCAAAAGATCTCAAACAGATACCATCACACTTCACGTATTCCTAAGGGGAGAGTGCTAGATCTGGATTACAAAAACTTCTGTTTCAATAGCACAATTTAGCCTGCATGCCAAAGAGTGATACTTTTCAACACTCTTTTGAAATCACATCTCTCTCTCAAACGAAAATATTAGTTTTTTTATCCTGTTCAGCTCAGTAATACCAAATAGACTCATTATAATCTGTTACCCAACCATTACCTTGTCTGTTCCTTACATTTCACTGAAGTTTGCCATGAGGACAAAGAACACAAGCTTCCATCCCTCATCTGTTTTCTGATCCCAGAATTTCTTAAACATCCTCTCTCTGGATGTCTGCACAAGTATTTAATGTCAAGACCAATGCATTTCTCATTATCACATTAGGTTCAACAAGTTAACAAGCAGCTGCAGGTGATGACTGCTACTGAGCTGAACTGTTTCACAGCTCAGGACTTGGCACTGCTTTTGTCACATGGTTTCTCAGCAACTGGTAATGGCTGATTGCCATGTTTAGAAGGCTCAGTTTGTTCTTTCACATGTATTTGGGACTCCAGACAAGATTTTGAAAGGTAAAATCCTAAAAAGAGTTGGGCAACCTTTTCCATTTGCAAGGGCCTAAACAAATGCTTCTAAACCAAATAGATTTTTTGGTTATTAGATACAGATGTAGATATAGCCACCTTACTTTTTAAGAACCTAAAGTTCCAAATCCCAGCTAGCTTCATGGCTTACAGAATTGCCATGTAGTCTTCCAGCCACAAGATTAGACGCTGCAGGCTGTGTCATGCATAAGCCAGACGCCATGCCAGATACCTGTACCATCCTGTACATAGAAGGTACACAGGTGCCCTTTCTTTGGCAGGAGTGGGTTGGGAAAATACTAAAGAACAGAGAACCAGAGACATGCCTGCATAAGTGCAGACCAGCAAGCCTGCAGAGCTGAGCAGCAGATAACTTCATTATCTACACCTGGTTTGGTTCAGATGACAGTCATCTCCCTATTTAAGTCCCTTTGATAAGTGCTCTAGCTGGTATTTCCAGAACACCAAGTGGAGTGTCCTCTACTTTCCTTTAAAATGCCACAGAGAAGGATACACCATTTTTTGCTTTCATGTAGACTCCCACTTGCTCCTGTGCTTATCTTGGCAGTGGGGAAGCAAGGGTTCAATAAGCTTCTCTGCCTAGGAGATAAGGCAATTACCACTTGCAGGAAAACACTCAAACTGTCAATTCTAAGCATTTATGAATGGGAACTTAGGTCCTGTTGTGGATGAACTGAAACTTTACAGAATCAGAGACAGAGGAAGCAATGGCAATGGCAAATGTTCAACTTCGTAACCCAGATTTTATGACATTTAACCCAGACTAGAACACCTATATGAGTGGTCACAGCTTCTACTGCTACAGTTTAACAACCAACCATCTGATGTAAAATGTAGGAACCACTCAGGAGAGAGAATCTAGGGCAATCCTAGGGCTGAACCATGCTTCTTCTTACGCACACCGTCTTTCCCTAAAATGGTATGTAAGAAAACTGGATGTGTTCATGGCCATTACCCAGCCCTGAGGTCATGTGGCATAGAACAACACATCTACACCTCTAAACTTTTCTAACTTCCAAAATGAGATGGCCACATGCAAACTGACAGCTGGGAAAGGTCCTTGGTCTGCACTTGCTCCCTAATTAAGTAGGAGAACTGTTCAGGAGAGCAGGAGGTCAAAGCCACACAGTTGCCCATTTAGGGGATTTAAAAGTAAACACTGGCTTTCCAACACCTGGCAGCATTTCCTGGAGCTGTTTAGTCCACTTATACAAAATATGCAGCTTGATTCCTTTTTGCCAGCAGCACAGCTTCAACACAAGAGGGTGACCCTATGTCTCTGTTGCCCATAGCCTGGTCACTGTAGACCTGTCCACAGGGACATTTGTGGGTCAAAGCCACCGTGGATGCAAGCAGGGACAGACCTGGGCTCTCCAGAGTGCTCTAATCCCAAGGCTCTTGGGCAAAGCCAATGTGCCTTCATCAAGCCTAGTTTTAACAGGATGGTGTGGGCTGTGTTGTACCAGGCTCTGGACCAGATGGCTCTAGAGGTCCCTTCCAACCTCGATTACTATGCTGTGATGCAATGATACAGCTACATTTTCTCACAGTCAGTAACCTGTAAGTGAATATTATGTGTGCTTAGACAGGAGTCCTTTATCAGCTTCTCCAATCAAAGATACTGCATCTCTCACACACGCACATCAGAAATTCTCCTTCACAAGAGCACTTGGTGAATGACCTAGAATAAATTCCTGGAATGATGCAACCAGGCACAACCTGTGTCATGGGGCAAATCCAGCTGCACAGGGACAGGGTCAAAATTTTGAGGATGTGTACTGCATGTCTACACTCTCATGAACTCGGATGGTCACTGCAGAGATTTTTCTGAGGGTATTGTATATAAAACTGAATTCCCTACAATTTCCTGTAGATCCTGTTTTCTGGAACACTTTATAAAATCAGGTTTTGTTAAGCCTTGAGAAGAGAAGGCTGAAAGAGAAATCTAGTTGCAGTCATTTACGACATAAAAGACAGTTACAGAGAAGACACATAAAATTCCACTGTGGTGCAGATCTAAAGGACAAGAGGCAATGGTTAGAAGATGCAACAAGGGAAATTCTGATTACATATAGGAAAATATTAATTTACATGGGAATGACTAAGCCTCTGGAACAGGATGATCAGACAGGTCATGGAACTGTCATCCCTGGAGATTTTCAAACCTCTACTGGATTGGCCCTGAGCATCCTGATCTGGATTTAAAGTAAACCCTGCTTTGAGATTGAACTTCAAATCCATGAGGGGATTCTTACAACAAAAATCATACTGTTATCCTATGGTATTTTCTATACAAGCACTGAAAAAAAAAAGGTCAGTAAGACTTGGCTACATATGGACATCACTGTGTTGCAGTAAATCCACTTCTTTATCATCCATATGTTGCATTTTCTGAATTTTTTTACATTAATCCAAATTCTTCTAACAATTAAATCTTACCATTGAATTAAAATCAAGAAGGTAAATTGGCTTCTCCTTACAAGAGGATTTAGCATTCATTATTTATTGCCCAATATAAAAAGCAGTACTTCCATTTCAAAACCAGAATTCATTACTGACAGAAAATACAGACACTCAGGTTTAAGAAAAACATACACAATCAGATTTATTCTTGTCAGCTCAAGCTACCATTTTATAAATACTTTCTTAATAGCCTTTTTTTTTGGTATTGTCTGCAATTTAATCAAGTAAATTACCATTCTGGGGAAATCTGTATATTCAAGTTGAATGATGGAAGCATTATCAGAGCAACATCTCAATGAATGAAACAACTTGGAATAATTTAACATGAAATTGGACCAGTTTCACATTCAAGAATATGAACAAGAAATCTGTAGGGTGGTCAGTGTTGTAAACCTGTGGCTCAGCCACTTGTTTCTCATGTCATCTCAGACTTCTTTAGCTTGGTTAATAAATTTTTATGTCATCTAATTTTTCTCTTAATGTTTTTTCCAGTTTGCTCACATTTGTTACTTGTTTTCTCATTTTTGATAAAATATTTATTTTTTCCCTTCATTTTCCAGACTGATTGTTTAACATTTTGATTTTTACCTTTCTGCTTTTTATTCCATATGCACTTCATTTGTCATACTTACCTACCACATCCCTCTTTTTTTCTGCTGAGGAAGCTCTATCTACTACAAGTAGGAAAGTATAAAAAATGAAACAGCTCTTCTAATTAGTTGGACAGAAGTTTTCTCATTTTCCTGAGAAAGCAAAACTTTAAGGATTACTTCTCCAAGAAAAATATATTTCTTCTTGACAAGAGACATCTCAATGCTTTTACATACCAGACACGTTACAACAATGTAAGAATAGTTTCCATAGGATTCAGTGTCATCAAAATCTGATAACATTCAGTAAGACATCTACATAACTTTTTTCCTGGACTTTTCATTTTGAAATGTGGCACAGGGATTAAAAGAATGTATTGTTTATGAGAGAGGGAATGCATAAAAATTTTACTTTCAGACCCATCTAAAATGTAGTCAGGTTTCGTCATACTTTCCCTTACCAAAGCTTTGACGTTAGTCTTTAATATTCTGCTTATCACAGATATTCTCTATTGCACTGATTCAGAGATTGTATATGGCCATTAATTTTTGTGGACTTCATCACACATGCTTTCACAGTAGACCACAATTAAATACTCGTTGGCTCATTAAATTGTTGCAGTCAGCAGTGTCTGCCAAGCTTAATGAAGCTAATAGGAATATTTCAAACAATGTCACAGTTAAGGGAAAGTTCTACATAAAAATCCTCACATCTACCAGTCTTCAGAAGTCAGTTATTTTGTTGCAGTTTACAGGCTGAGTTTGTTTTGCAGACCCTGTGAGAAATCAGTGTTATTGATTCTAAGGTTAATGGCCCATGGGTATAAACAACCAAAGCCTTACTTTTTGATTCCCAAATGCTTAAATGCCAATTTTACACATATAGCTATATTTCTGGAAAAAAATTTTTAGAAAGGATCTTTTCAATGGCAGTATTTTTTTAAAAGGCTGTATAGAACTCTGGACAATCTACCCTGGTATTTTAGTTACATGTTCAGCCTTACCTAAAACATGACAAGTATTCTCACTACTTGGCTTGATTAAAGTCACAGTTTGTGCAATATAACACAGAAGTATGTAACAGGATGGGTATTTGAAATGGAAGCAAAATGTGTGAGGTAGAGCAGGACTTCTGCCCCCAAATGTAAATGTATTTATTCAGTGCAACTGTCTGGCTTTCATTCCCTTCCAAACCTGTAGATCAGACTCCTTTTCAGTGTGAAACAATATTTGGATTGAAATTCATTTCAAGGGAAGACCCTAAGAAATCTAAACCAGATCAGCTAAAACATACCCCAGAAATATTCATTACTCTCCTCAGACCATCTACACTTAGGCAAGAGTGATTCCACTTGGAACATTCAAACATTCAAACACTTGGAACATTCAAGTTCAACACTTGTTTCCCCAATGTTGCTTTAAACTCCTCTTTTTATTGGCAAAATTTTGGCTGAAAATAATTAAATTAGTCAGTGATAGGAATTTCTGATAGCTCTTACCCACAGATGAATTATTAGTTTTAGAAAGAGAACAAAAGCAAGAGAAAGGCTTCTGTCTCCAGTAAGGGAAGGTGAACTATAAATTAAAACCTGCAGATCCTTTTAAAATTCTAGGGGCACAAAATAAAGATATAAACTACTTTATTTACAAATTTATTCCAGGAAGAAGGGAAACAAAGCTTGCTGTGATTTTGGTAACATACAGCCACATCTCAATCTGCAGTCTGATGGATGATTTTCCTTTTGCTTAAACTTTTAACAAGGTAAGATGAATAGTTGCTCCATTTCCAGTTCTGCATGTTTCAGTCACCATAGTTACTCTAATCAGCTAAGAGACTCCTGTTCTACTACGAACTGTAAAAGCTATACATGTGCTAGAGATACGTTATTCAAAATAACATTACACAACTACATTACTTCAGGTATGACTAGGGCTCTTTTGGTATGAAATATTACTTCTCCCTACACTGGAAAATATATTTACCATAATTTTGGACAGAATTGTCATAAAAATACATGCTAATATATCCTTAGCTGTTTAAATATCAAGTGTTTTATGACCTTAGAGGTGCCTTATAGAGAAATGAACCATAAAGGCTGATCAAAGCACAAAGCAGTTGATATGAGTCACTCCAAAGACTGCTCCAGTTCACTCACTTAGTGGCATTTGTAAAGCAAACTGTGACTCCAGTATGCTTTGCCTGCTGGGAATAATAGGAGAAAAATTCTTGAATGCTTTAAAAAGAAAGACAGGAACATAATTATGAGATTATTAATATTTTCATTAATTGGGAGAGATGCACTGAATTCTACACTAGTGCATTCTACACTAATTTTTCATCTAAACAGTTGTGACTCTCCAGGGTGGTACCTGACTCACTATAAACAAAGAATTAAGATCAGAGAGACTCTTTTCCTCTCTTTTGATTGCACAAATCAAAAATATTAAAAAAAAAAAATAAAAAACAAGTAAACAAACAAAATGTGAAAAATTATTCTTTTGTCGCTTGGATAATAAATCTGTGAAACATATCCCAGATAATCTGTTTTCTACAGCAGCATTTTGGGAAAAAATATGAATTTCAGATGAAGGTTGCAATTTTTTTAGGGTTCCTCATGTATGTCAGCAACACACCATTTAATAATACAAGGTTATTTGATAAAAATCAGTGGTTACCCAGAAAAAGTGCCATTGCATTCATTTGGTTTTTTGAGTACATGGAAAATGACACTTCAGCCATTTTTTACTTGCAGGCAAGATTGTCTGTACATATTTCTTGGAATACAGAGGCCAGTTGAAAGCAACATATGAAACAAAACTAGAAACACAGAGCATGTCATTTTATGATGGGAATCTGAATTGCATCACAGGCCATCACTATCCCCTGTAAAACTCATAAACCTTTCAACTCACGGAAGTGAAAGCCTGTTACCACACTGAGTCAATGATCCCTGCTCAGAGGCACCCTTCTGACTACTTACCATCCATCCTTCCACCCTCCATTGCATCTAATCACTAAAAAAAGATAAATTCCCTAAATATGCAAGGATGATAGCAAGAAAGCACGAAGAACCAGGCAGGCCATTCATTTTCAGGTAAAGTTAGAACTGAACAGGACACACTGCCCTACAAACTTTACTATATGTCAGGTAATTGTGTCCCTACAAGAAAACCTAAGAGAGAAAACTGTTTAGCCTTATCCATCTTTTGCACATAAATAGGATGTGGAAATCTGCTCCCTCTCATTGCAGTCTCTCAGGATTAGTGGTCTCTACAAAGAATCTCAATACACAGACTGTGCCACATTTATGGACAAGGAAAATAAACAGAGTCTTTTTCTTTTGGAAGAATTTTTGAAGACTCAGACTGGTGCCAGCTTTATTCAGCTAGAACCCTTCATCTGAAATATTCATTTTGCATTTGGGGTTTTTAGAAAAAATATATAGTTAGCAAAACCATTTGCATTCCAACCCGTTTCAGAAAGTACTGCACTGCAGAAGACAAAACTCTTCTGAAATGCTGATAACCCAAACCAACTTTCCAAGATGAAACTGTATTCCAGAGCCTGATATAATGAACCAAGAAGGTCAAAAAGACTATTAGGCAGTAATCCAATCCTTTCCTCATAATCTGCCTTGATCCACCTGTTTGGGCTGGGATGGCAGGAGAAAACTTTGCTTACAGCTACAATGTGTTCATGCCGACTCATGAGGGGAAACGTGCACAGCTTAAATCAGCTTTGTACTCCTCTGATACCAGGCCATCTGTGTACCAGCTGTCCTCTGGTGAAAAACAGAGCATACTGAATGTTTGCTGCAGGGCTTTTCACACATTTCTCTGCCTTGTCAGCAAACTTGTTTCAACGTGAGAGATTTGGCCACTCACTCTCTTCTCTTTCTTTCTTACCCATGTATATACCCACACAAAGATCCTAACACCCAGGAGAGACCATTGCAGGGAAGTTACAAAAGAGATACCAGAATTTTTAACCTACTGCACTGTATGCTACCCATCATCACTGTGTCTAATTATGTTGCACTCTGTATCTCTGCCTAAGGTATCCAGGTGACTTTGTGTGCTATTCAACGTTTTTTCTGTTTCTGTTGCCAAAATGCTGTTAAGAGTATCTTTGTATGTTGTTTTTAGTGTTGGATTTTTTTTGTTATTTGCCATATTTTCTTTTCTCTTGTTAGAGAGGATTTGCAATAAAAAGAACTGGTGGTGCTTAGAGGTTGAGAGCATCATTCTCATCATGAGAAAAAGAGAAGACCATTATGTGGCCACATAATGAGAACAGTAGGATGCTTAATTCACCTATTCTGTTCTAAAACTTGGTTTAATAGCTAATTTTTTTTTTTTCAGCAGAGAAAATTTTGATTCTGGTACTTGTAGACCTTGTCTTTATTTCTTGGTCGTGACAGGACAGTTAAAAAAGCATACTGGAAAAGACCCTTTTAAATAACCAAGGTTTGTTGCACTGATAGCTCCAAAGAGTGAACCAGGGCACTAAGCAGCCACCAGGAGTCCGGCAATCACTGTGGGAACTGGAGTACGGGATAGCCTAAGCCATATTGTGTACCAGTAGGAAGAGCATTATACAGTAATCCCAACTGGAGCTGACAAACGACTCGCTGTGACAAATGTGCTCATTCAGTATTTGCTGTGGATAGCTCTTTGCTTGAAAAGAGGGGCTGTTTCTTGAGAAGCTGGAGGTGAGAAAAGGCAATTTTAAACACTGTCATTTCCTGGTTGTCCCAGCTTAGCAAGGAGGCCAGCAAGATGCCATGCACTTTGATGAATGGGAGCTTCAGAGGACAAGAAACAAGGTCAAAGGTAGATTTCCAGTGCCTTCTCTCTCCATTTTAGTTCAGTTTAGTTGAAGCATTCACTGCTCAGCCAAAAGATGATTTCTAAGAGCTTAGAGACTTACTTTCTTTTCAAAGTAACTTCTTAGCTGCCTCATTAATGAGCATGCAAATAGCCGAAGGTTGACAGCATTTGTGGATATTAAATTCATTGCAATTCATCCAGTCTGTAAACAAACCAATGTACTTTCTGGGATAGGATATCCCTGCAAAAGATTTTCAAAGGTGTTACCAGCCTCCAGCCTGGGGCACAGCCTCCAACTGCCAGCACCCTCCACCCAGGGGAAGCCCAATGAAGCCATTATTTAACATTTAACAATGTTAAGTTTAACACAACAGTTTAAAAAATGCATGAAAGAGGTTCAGTAGCATGAACTTAAAGGTTTTGTCTACAACCCCACTTGTAAGGAGGACAGATGCACTGCACAAAAATTCAAAAACACAGATCCCATAGGCTTATATTAGGAAGCAAATATTTTCGGAAAAAAATCTCCAGGGAAGGCATACAAGGTGACCTGTCCTTGCCACAGGTAAAATCCACAGGTGTCACAAGTCACACACAGCTTTGGCATGCCTGTGACTTGTCAGGAAAATGCCACAGAAGAACAAACCAGCACTTTGATAAGGACTGATGCCCAGAGTCAGCCACTTCAAACCACTGAAGCAATGAAAAGAAGGCAGAGGCACTAGAGACAGAGGCTTTCTCCTTTCATTGAAAAATCCTCCCTCTCAAAAGAATGTTGTTCCAAAGGGATTCCTAGAAAAGGGCTCTGTGAAGCAGAGAAACACTGGACATAAGAAACATAAGGAGAAGAAGTTACTTGAATTTTCACTGTAAGTCAGTTTAGCTCTAGCACCAGAAAAGGTTTTCTCTGCCTTTTAACACCTTTCTGGCTTCCATGCCAGCAGTCCAACCCTACCATTACCAAACATCACTCATGCAGTGCATGCTGGGGTCATTCACAACCATCTTGCTGCTACCAGCACTAGCAGCAGACTGCTAAGTATGTAGAGGAGATTCACCAGTGGATGCCGGCTGCTTTGTACCACTCCAGTGATGCAAAGCAGCTGTAAACCAGGTTTAACAGGCCTGTTAGACAAGCTTTGTTACTGCTTTGTGTTGCTGACACAGTGCAAAGCTGCCAGAGCAGCCCAAGGAATCTGATTCTCTGCTTTCTTTTTGCAAAAAGTGGAAGTGTTAATCCTGACTTTGAATCCTGTCAAAATATTTAATAAAGTCCACTGGGAGGATCTTATACATTGACAGCTTTAAACTCTAAATACACCATTCCTGTCAGTCTTCCTCAAAAGACTGGATCTGTCCTTCTTTTTAGTGGCCATTGAACTTTTTGCAATAATATACATTCATATATATCAACAACTTAAATATTAAAATCTGTCCTCGTTGATCACAATAATTTTTAGTTTTATGATGACATAGTGTAGTGGTTTGGTCCAAAATACTCATTACTGTTTACCTTCTGTGAGATAAGAATTAGGAGAAACGCAAAGCAGGCACCAATCTTGAAAGAATATAAAGAAGTTTATTAACAGACCTAAAAGAAGGAAAAAAAATTATACCACACCTTCAGAACACTTCTCCTCCCCCCACCTTTCTCCCTTCTCCAAGTGACAATGTAAAAAGACAACCCTTCAGATATTCAGTCTGTTTAGCACTTCCATAGTAACCTCGTTCAGTCCATTTAGGAAGAGGAGTCTCTCTTGTCCATGCTATGAAAACATTATCACAACGAGACAGCCGCCCGGGTTGGTTCTCTGCTCGCATGTGAGTCCCTTCCCCCAACTTGCAGCTTTTCCCACAACTGCACAACTTTTTTTCAAGCAAGACCATGGTTCATAAAATTATCAATGTGCACATTGATAATATTGCCTACATAGAATATACATACAGTTGCACACTAACCCCAAAGCAAGAAGATATTGTGACAATGCAATTTAACTGTTTTTATTACAGACCAAGAAGCAAGAGTTCAGACCTCTTATCAGACTCATGATGAAGTAAACTCCTGCTCTATGCTCTATAAATCATACATTAATAGACCTGAGGCATCACAGGCAGCTGGATGTGGCAATAGCCATACTGGTTTTGGTTTGCTATCAGTCACAGAAAACTGGCCTATCTGTAGCTCAGAGGGACACCTTGGCTCAATCAGATGTTCAACTTTTTGCACTCCAAACAAAGGTCTGGAAAGACTTCTCTATCCAAAGAGTCCTGTTAAAATGGATGAGCTGCAGATTTAAATATTGATGGCTGTATATCATCATCGTTTATCTACACAGTCTTACAAACCTCTGCTACATAAACTCCTGTCAGATCCCACTAGTGAGCAAAATCTCCTTTTATTGCAAAGTTGTATTTGCATAATTATGAACATTCTCCTTCACCCCTTTCAAGTTTTAGCCATTCATTTTCAGCTTGACAGAAAACTACTAGATAAAGCTATAAGGCATATTTTGTGGAAGAATTAATAGTCTGCAATACACCTGTTAAATATGCTGTTATCAAAAGAAATAGAAGACTGTCCCTCTGAAATCAAAATTATGTAATTATTCAATGTCACTCTGAACAGTAATGGCAAAACTGTTCTATAAAGCCCCAATCTAGGAATCAATTAAAAATATATATCTTTATAAATTACCTATAACGTCTACACACAGAACATCAGAACGTCCCATTTCAAGATTAAACCCAGCCACTCCTAAATCCCAGGGAACCTGACACTAAGATTTAAATTATGAGAGGCACAACTTTTTCCATACTGCCTCTCCCATCTATGACTGGAATAATAGAACTTGCACTAGCTTCTTAGAATATTTCCTTATGCAGAGACTAAAATGCCTCAAAATACATTTCAAAATAATCTGGAAAATATTTAAGAAAATAAGTTCATGTTGCAAAAAACCCTTATTATTCCTTTCCATTTTCTGTTCTCCTCAACTTGGTCTTTTGAGAATAGGAAGATCCACATTCATGGAAGGTACTTGAGAATCTAATTTCTGTCTGTGTGTCCAACTTGCACTGAAACCAATTGGAAACCAGTGGGAATTAGGTATCTTGTCTCATTTCTGGGTATAGACTTATGTTTGAGAAAGAATAGAACATTCAGACAGAGAACATTGAGAAAGAACAGAACAGTAAACAAGGATGGAGAAGCTGGTGAGGAACAACATTAGGTGGCACAACTAAGGGTGAAGGCAGCTGGTGCTGAGCTCATCAAACAGCACAGCTCTCCAGCACAGTGATGAAAAAGACCAAAGATTCTGGTCATCTTCCCTGTCATCAGCCATTCAGATTCCCATAATTATAGTTGATTTCTTTTTCTTCTTCCTTCTCCAATAAAGTTCTGTCTGTTAGAGACAGTTATTCAGTATCTCACTCATTGTTCTTCAAAAGGATTCTGAATAGAACTTGAGTTTGTATGTTTTAAAAGTTTAATATAACCAAGTGTGGCATTTGCTGCTGCCAAAAGAGGGTTGTACTGGGCATAAGAGGCAGGGGAAATGTAATAGGGTTCAATTTAGATGCTCAGGCATAGGCATTTAGTGCCATGTGATATGCTCTAGAATATACGAGATATCCCAGTGTTGGGGTTTTAGTTTAGTCTTAGTTTTTTCCTGTTAAAGGAATTTTCTCCCATATGCATGTTGCTAGGGGACAAATAGCTGTACTTAAGAAAGACAAAAAAGGGAGTGGGGCGGGCCTGGCTACTCCTTTGTCTACACCTGGGTGTGGGGTCAGTTCGCTCTGAGCGTCCAGAGAGAGAAGCTGCAGAGAAAGGAGCTGCTGCTTCTTTCTTTTTGGCCGTTCTTTCTTCCTGCTGGAAACAACGCTGGGATCCCAAAGCCGCTTTCCCTGCCCTGCTGGAGGCCGGGCTGTGGCTGCCCTGCTCCGCTGCTGCTTCGAGCTTTTGCTACGCTGTAGCCCTGCTCGCCCTGCCTGCCTGGGCCTCCGTGGGGTTTTCCCATCTGGATACATCTCGTCTGCCACCCGGGATTTGCGTTCATCCCTGCCGCTCCAGCCTGCTGTTCCTGAGAGCCCGGGATCAGCTGCCCAGGGGTTTGTGAAGCCTTTGTCCCATCCCTTCCCGGGATCCCAGGGCACCGGTGCCGCGTGCTCGCCGAGCTCGCTCCGGAGCGCCCCCTGCAGCCGCGGGGGAACCATCGCACCTGCCCTGCTCACCGGGAGCCGCCAGCGCCCCTGCCGGCTGCGAGCGGAACTGCACCCGAGGGGAAAGGGCCCGACAGCCGAGAAGGCTGGGACTGGGTTTGTGTTTGCTGTTACTGCCATTGTTGTTGTTGTTTTGTTTGACTGGTTATATACATATAGAGAGAGAGAGAGAGTAAAGAACTGTTATTCCTATTTCCCACATCTTTGCCTAAAGGCCCTTGATTTCAAAATATAATAACTTGGAGGGAAAAGGGGTTATATCTGCCACTTCAAGGGGGGGCTTCTGCCTTCCTTAGCAGACACCTGTCTTTCAAAACCGAGACACCCTGCCAGATATGACAATGCCTGCGCCATATCTATGTCCTTTCGATGCCTTTTCCTGGTCTTAAAATCAAGACTCAAACACGGTTAGAAGGGAAAAAGGGATTTTTCCTTGGTATTTATTTTAAGGATCCTTAGGTGCACCACGTCCAGATTGAATGCCACGAAATGCACACAACAAAGCCCCTACAAAAGATCTGGTATAACATTATAGGTTTTGCTAATTAGCATATCTATCAAAGATTCCCCGGTGAAAGGCTCAAGTGAGCCCCCCTCCCCAAGGAACCTTCCCCTGGATGGTTCTATCTTGGTTTACAAAATGTGTTCTGGAGAGGACCTTGGGGTCTGGGGCACACTGATCCCTAGCTACGAGACTTCTAAAATGTTTTGTCTCCTAGTTTGACAAATAAGTCTTAGAATATAGGCTAAAAACCACTAAGAATACGAAAGTTATACAACAGTATATAGAAGGGGTATAAAAGAAAAGGCAAAAAATCATCATGGCATCACTTTCAATTTGACTATTGAGGGCATCAGCTTCCTAGAAACTCTCAATGAGACCCTTGTCAAAAATCCTTCTTCTTATACTAAAAAAAACACAACTATATTTGTGTATTTACTGATTTCAAAGGAACTCCAGTGGGAATGGTTCAGGTGTAGCTGTCCATGTTGTAGATAAGTAGTGTTATCCTACATGAATTCCATCTCTGATATCTAACAAAGTGTGAGCACACATGATGTGTTTTCAAAAACCAGGATAGCCACTACTTTTTCTGTTGCATGTGGATTACCTGGTGTCTGAATTCTCTCTGCAGTTTTCTTTCAATTAGGATATCACAGGGCCTTTCTTTTCAGCTTGGCTGTACACTTTCTTTAAAATTATGTTTATGCAGAGCACTTCCCCTTTTGTTTCACTGGATGGATATTTGTCAACAAACTTATCCAGAAGAAGATTTGGAAAGCTATGCAAACACATGCAGTGTGTTACTATAACCCTGCTTCCCCTAGAAAGCCACACTAAAGATATTTTAATTAAAAAGTCTGAAAAAATAACAAATATTAGAAAACCAGTAAAATAGAAGTTACTATTTTATGGCAGCCTCCAAACATACAAAAAATGCCTCCTCTTTAATAAGCTATCTTTCATTTCATTTATTTTAAAGGAAATGAAGAATTAAGCAGTGAACTGAAGCAGAGCCCATTCTTCTCTACACTCCAGAAGAAGAGCTGACAACACCAATAATTCATGTAAAACGTGCCATACTACACTGACATCTGCAAGGAGTTCATCATTCTTTGATATTGTTTTCTTTTATGAATCTTCTTTCTTTTCCTTAGACTAACTACCTCCCTCCCCCCTCCCTCCCCACCCCAACATTGTTAAATTAAAATCTGGCAGCACAGAGTACCCTGAAGCATTCTACCCTGAAACTGAAGACAAGCTGGAAGATGCAAAGACTAGAGAACCTGAATTTTTCCCCTCAGCTGGCAGCTGCTTTTTGTTACTTTAGGCTCATCTTAGTGAAACATTACCAAGACAAAAGCACTAATGTCAATCTTTCACTGACCAGTACATTAATATAATTTTCAGTAACTGAGAAGTAATTCCTGGATCCCATAGAGCAGACCCAGAGGAAATCTGTGCCAGGCAGAAGTTTAATTATCACGCAGGATATTAAAATCCTGGTATCAATGTTGTCAACATTTCAATAACAAGTATGGTTCCAAGAATCATTGCTGTTTGGAA
Organism: Corvus cornix cornix; assembly: GCF_000738735.6. Classification (NCBI taxonomy): domain Eukaryota; kingdom Metazoa; phylum Chordata; class Aves; order Passeriformes; family Corvidae; genus Corvus; species Corvus cornix. The sequence goes on along the minus strand of NC_046333.1, from coordinate 18,955,881 downwards.
TGTATCTGTAATCACTTCTAATGTAATAATATCTCTTCCGCAAGGCCTGTTAATGTTGGTTAAGTCAGCAGTCATATTAATCAGAGGTACAGATGGATAATTTCTGCCTGAAAACAGCAGCTGAACTGATTGTAAGTTCTTGCCAAGTTTATGCAGAAGTACCTGCATTCTGAATTCTATGCTTAAATTTCCTCTGATTCCACAACCAAGAAAGGAATTAAAATTTCTTGCAGAACTGCTGAATATGCTGCACCTGGTGAATCTTGTGGCAAGCCTCCACCTTGCACTCTGGCTTGCACACAGAAGGGCTTCTGCAGTTTAATTCAACTTAAGGCAAAGTGGCATCCCAAGAAACCAATAACAAAGTGATGGATCAGCTGCCTCAAACTGCCCCAGGCTACTCTGTGCTCAGTCACACTCAGTGAGATTCTTACAATTACAATCACACATCTCTAGTGCAAACACACCAAAGCCAGCCCTCCTGGCCCACTCCCAGAAATGGAGAACAAGTTAATGCTCATTAATTAATCCAGGGTGCCATTTTTCTCATTCTAAGGAGGACTTTCAAAATAGGTCAGAAAAACCTCATCCCACAACTCTGCTCTTTGCATTGACTATAAATAGAGCCTCACAGTGATCAACTCAGCTGAAGCTGACGTTTGCATGGCCGATTCTTAGGACAGAGTTTATTTATTTACAGCCAATGATTAAGACAGAGGATTTAAGAGAGACTAGTGCCCCACTGCACTGGCAGCTGAAGGTCAGGTGGGAAACCTCAGTGTATGTGAGTTGTGTATAAGCACCTGAATCAAGTACTAAACTGTAGTAGAATGAATCTTATTTCTTCTTTCTTTCTGTGAAAGGACAGGGACCAAAGTCTCTATGTCCAACTTAACCACTCTGTTTTGTAGCAATTCATGGAATCATAGAATCATAAAATCATTTAGGTTGGAAAAGACCTTTAAGATCCTTAAGTCCAACCATAAACCCAGTGCTGCCAAGCTCACTGCTAAACCCTAAGTGTCACATCTACATGTCTTCTAAATAGCCTCTGGGATGGTGATTCAACCACTTCCCTGGGCAGCCTGTTCCAGTGCTGAATAACCCTTTTGGTGCAGAAATTTTAACTAATATCCAATCCGCCATGAGCAGCCACTTTCTGAAGGAGATGCTGTGGGAAATGATGTCAAAGGCTTTACTAAAGTCCAGTTAGACACAACCACAGCATCTCCCCCATCCACCAAGCAGGTCACCTTGTCACAGGAGACTTTGTCAGGTCAGTCAAGCAGGACCTGCCTTTCACAAACCCATACTGGCTGGGCCTGATCCCCCAGTTGTCCTGCCATGTGATGGCACTTAACATGATTTGCTCCATGAGCTTCCCTGGCACCAAGATCATACTGACAAGCCTGTAGTTCCCTAAATCATCCTTCCAGCCCTTGTAGATGGGCATCACACTTTTTTGTCTCCTGTCAACTGGAACCTTCTTGGTTAGCCAGGGCTGCTGGTAGATGGTGGAAAGGAGATCAGTGAGCGCTTCTGCCAGCTCCCTCAGAACCCTTGGGTGGATCCCATCCAGCCCCAAGGACTTACGTATGTAATAGTAACAACAAAGTAGCAACACTCCTTCCCTAAATCTCAGGGAATGCCCCATACAAAGTGTGCATGCAGGACCTAGGTGTTTACCTCCCCTGTCCCTGTCCTCACAAGGACTGACGGTATGATGGTGCAAGACATCATAATTGCTGCTCCCAGTGGTTTTATAACTCTTGCTGTTTGTATTTTTTGTAAAGTACAGGTGCCACGCCATGTGCATGCACACTATATGCAGTAAGCCAGTTAAACTGACATTTTCAAAGTCATCTGACTGAAATATTTTCAGTGAGGAAAGAAAATAAGGGTATGTTTTCACTACAGATCATAACAGTGTAAAACAGGATTAGACAAGACAAAGCAGGAAAACCAGCACAATTAGGAGAGACGTCTACCCCTAGCAGGCTAGTAAAGTGCTTTGGATTCAACAGATGCTTGAAGCCATTGCCTGGGACACAGACAAGTTGCTTTTCTACCAGGAGCCCCTTTGAAAAACACTACCTCTGCCTTCCAGCTGGCATATTTAATTTTCAATTTAAGAGTCTGACCCAAAAGGTCAAGGTGTCTCATGTCCAAGGGAGATTCCTGAAATAGCTGGTAATGAGTTAACTCAGATCCTAGAAACATTTTAGACACAACATATAAGTATGTGGGGGTAATCTGAAAAAAAAGTATTCATATAATAAAATTATTATATTAAGATACCTTTTAAGGGATGGATCCCCTTACTCCCATGACTTTTGTCTTTCCTTTAATTTATAGAATGCTCTATTAGTCAGATATCCTTATTCCAGCAAGATAAGAATGTAGAGATACACAGCACCTTACAGGAGAAAATTAGCTGGTTAATCAAAAAGTTACTACCTGTGTCCCTGATTGTCCATCAAGTACTCTGCTTTGTTATCAGCTCCATCTCCTTTTCACTAAAAGGCAGAGGACAAAGAACTCACAATGCCTATGAGTGATTTCAGAAATATGCTTTGATCTTGTCAATAAAAACACATGCTAAACTTCATCTCAAATATACATCATATAAGGCAGCAAACAAAAATCCACTATATAGATTCAGGCACTTAAAGGTCCTGGGTGAGTTTTTTACTCATATGCTTACTTTGGTTCATGATCTAGATAAAATTCATTCTATGTCTGTTTTATTTTACATTGAGCTGGCAGAGTTAAGAGTTCAGAGAGCAGCTTTTAAAAAACATTTAAATAAAGCACTTACAGTTCCACTGAAGAAAGTCTGCTACTAAAAAAAAAAATCTACATCTCTTCATCTTTCTATTAACAGGGGACTTTGCATCCCTCTTAGTTCATTTGCCATATATGCGGACTATCATCAATGAAATAGATGTTCATATATTTCCCCCAGCTTTAATCCCAATTCTGCAATTTTCTTATTGCATGACCTTGGGCACCCATTTGCCTTTGGTCTTATTTTGCTCATTGTAAAAGAAGAGCACTGCAGTTTACCCATCTACCTCATAAAGGTGTTGTATTGACTGACTGATAGCTACAAAGCACAAAAAACATATAAAAATGCTAAGTGTTGTTATTATACCTGAGCATCACACAGTACTCCATAAATTATCCAATTGCTTGAAAATAAAGTCATTATTATTATTTTATCGTGTTTAAGCTAGTGTGGCAGTTACGACACTTTCAAAAGCCATCTTCATTTACTATCAAACAAGGACACAATGAGGCAGGAGCTATGGAAACAGCTGTCAAGAAAAGGTCTCTTCTTCTGTTCTCAGAATATTAATAGTTTGGCCATAAGCTGAAAGTGCTGGCTAGCAGAATAAATAAATCAGCACAGAATTTGGAGTTTATTCTTTTTTAATGCTCTCTATATTTAGATTATGTCTATTTCTGAAGTTCTTTGAACTTAGGTAAATTCTGTTTCCCTGGAGTGAGTGGCAGCATGAAATCTCAAAATGTTGTGCTATCGCCTATCCTTGTTTACCCTACACACTCTATTACCTACTGCTGTCTCTAAAAATGCATTTCTATTATAATAGTTCCAAGATCTTACTGAAGCATGCTGCCCTTCTAGAGCTACTGGAAATTACTTTGACTTCACAAAATTTATATTCAGGACAGTACTTCCCCCTGCTTCCCACACCACCTCCCAAAAGCCACATTCTTCTGCAGAAGGGTTTGGAGGTTTTTGTGATTCATATACTCTGCCTCATGTCATCCTTCCGCACTGCACAGGGTTCAAGGCTGCGCTTTTAGAGTGGTCTTTTCACTGCCCCCTATAATTGTTCAAATATCCAGCTGCTGCCTGAGCTCCAAAGCCAGCAAAGCATTATGTTGTACGAACTTCCTTCGATACAACCAAAACTGCTTCTACTGACAGTGGGACAAGGGGTGCTCACTTTGGCCAGATTCCCCTTCTATACATAAAGTGAATATCAGAGTGATGAATTGGAGGAAAACTACATGTTTTGAGTTTGCAAAGGCTGCTCATTCTTTTTTTCTCCATTTGAAAAATCCTGGCTGACAGAATTAAGTCTTCAAATCTCATTCAGTTTCTTTCCTTTTTTTTTTACTGCCTGCTTCTCACCAAAGCTGTAAAATAAAAGAATGAATCAGTAGTGTGTGTCCAATTAAAGCATGTTTACAAATAATTTCTCATTATCTGCTTAGAAATAATGATGATTTATGGTCATTCTGGGATGCACTGTAAGTTTGGAACTTTGTATTTCAGACATAAAATCTATTATGGAGTCCTGGTGCTTTTATTAAATTGTAGTCTCTCTCAGAGAGAGAACCTCACTCAGACCTCTCAAGGGACTTTGTATATGTCAATTTAATTTTAAAATCCTTTAAATATGTTTAAATGTATGCATTTTCAAGCTCTTGTGGCCATCTTAACCCGAAAAAAATCATACATAAATGATTCATGAGGCACTCGCTTGCTGGGATGACAGAGAGGAGACAGAGAACCACACAAAGCTTTATAAAGTTTTGCCCTCCTGCATCTCAGGACACAAGATAGACAAAGACTGAATTACACCATACACTGGGTATGTTAGGTTTAAAATTAAGACAGCAAGCCTTCATCATCACCAAAGACATTTTAGGTAGGTGCCCATTTGCTGAGCAGAAGGGGGAGGGAAGCACCTCCCAGCACTGCTGTGATGGGAAAGTTGGGACTTCTCCCACACTGAGTGCCCAAGCACGTACAATGGGCGAAGGACCAAGGAATTCATACAGCTAATTCACAGCTGAACAACTGCTCAGTGGGTTGCTCTGATATACTAGGACTGTATGAAATTAGGAAATGTTGTTACTTCGTGCAGACTTGAATAGAAAGAAGCTTCCTGACACAAAAAAGACATAAGCAAACATTGTAATAGGACTAATAGTGGATTTACAGGAGTGAAAAGACCTATTGAATATACACACACAAAAGCATAATTTAATGTGTAAAGTGTCTGTCTCTTGATGAATAGGTTGGAAATTCAATAGTAAAAACATGCAAATGGCCATAAGATTTTTAAAGGGATAAAGTCTGAAAATAGTCTGGTTTCCATTCTAATAGAGTTACCATGATAGTTTTCCCATAAAGTCAAAGCTCCTTTATTGCTAATTGGGTTTGCCTGCAAAAAGCTTAGGCATTCAAACACTGTTTCCTTTCCTTTTATAATGTCTTGTTTTATAACTCATTCATTATCTTGTCTTTGATGAAGAAAATATATTTAGATTCCTGTGGGGGAAAAATAAAATACTGATGGTAACAACTCTATTATTGTAATCTGTTTATGCCCACAGGTTAGGAACAAGGAAGGGAGAGAATTGTCATCAGAGAGAGAGGAAATTCCCTACATGTTTTTCAATTACTATAGCGGCAGCTGGCTCTATAATTTGCATTATCATATATGAGTGGGAAATCACAACACATGCAAACCGACATTTGTAATTTTTTTGTGTTCTCATGACCAGTGGCCCGAGCAGAAGTGGTGTAAGTGCTTGTTTCTAAATATAGACGTTGAAAGTAATGAAATCTAACATTAAATGATACATTAATTATTTATATATATATATCTAATGTTATTCCATTAATATTGTAGGGATTACATAAAACAAGATGCAGATATTTACTGATGGTAAAGAAGGTTTTTCTGCTGCAAGGCTAGTTAGCTTAGCATGCCTTAGGTACATTTAGCCAGCAAAAGATCCCTTTTTCATCTTAAGAATCTTAGGAAACTACCTTCAAACAGCAGGCTGCTTGGCTTATACAGTAGGAACAAGCTCAAAACATTGCCAGAAGAATTTAAATTCTAATGGTTATGTTTCTACTTTCACACCAAATTTGACGTTAAAATTCTTACTGATATGTGAATTATGTGAATTAGTGGCTATGCTTTGTCTCAAACCTCACCTCCATTGGACAAATGTACCATGACAGCAACAAGACATCTGCAGTGAAACACTACACCAGAGCTTCTTATATGCCTATATTTGATGAAATTAAACTGGTGTTAGTAAGGTAGGATGTTTAGCTTTTACTACTGTTTCTATTACAGTCCTTTACCAAGACTGAAACTTCATTTCTCTTAATTGTAAATACCCTAAGAGTCAGGGAAAAACCTTTCACTAAAAAAAAAAACAAAACCCACACCTATATATTTTAAATTTTTAAAAAGATGTGCTACGTTCTGGGAAACAGCAATGAAAACAATGCTAGAGTCTCATTGGAGAAAGAGTCCCCACCCAGAAATTTATCTTCTACTAAGTTCTGACAGGATTTTTCCTGGCTAACCTCTACTACTGAGTATCAGCTTGCATTCATCAGCTGCGCAAGGACCTGGGATGGAGAATTGATGAAGGTTAAAATTAACTTATTTTGTTTGGGGGTTACCTGTGGTCATGCTGTGGATTTGCTGGATTTGGTTCACTGCATGGCTGTACAGACACTTCTGCCAGTGTAAGGAGAGTATGAGCCAGAACAAATGAGCTGGTTTCTTTTCAGGTAAAACAGTGGTTTCATTTCAGGTAAACAACCCACACAACTGCAGTTATCTCTGCTTTCCACTTTGTCCTACAAATCCAAAATTAAATTCTAAACAATAAAGTGCCAGTTAGCTTTTAATTTCTCTCTTATAATGGTGAGAGGTAGATGTATATGTATACACACATATATATATTGGAATATATAAACTGAGAGCTTCTAAAAAGCAACTACAGCAGCATCTTTACCATAAGACTTATTTAAAAGTGAAAATGTCAAGTCCCAACCTCTACTAGTTTATACAAAAGTAAGGAGCTTCTCCGACTTGTATATGAACTCTCAGTTGGAACAAGAACCTAAGGAAAGTAAAAGGGTCAAAACTTCACCCCATAATGTTCTACAGGAGACAATCATGTAATAACCACTTGATAGTTTTAAAAGGGATCTAGAAGATTTGTTTTGCATCCATGACGTGTACTGTCAAGAGAAGTCAACAGTAAACTATTAATAAATTAGGATCTTTCTGCCAGTTTTCAGTATTTCTTCAAGGAGGGACTTGACATAAATCACTTCCAAGATATATTAAGACACTCCTGATTTAAGGTATTCAAGAATATTCTGGCATTGCCTTTTACTTTTGGGCATTACTTTAGGCTTCATTTTGGACAGCATAGATTCCCTTCTTTCTTATATGTAGGACAGAGATTATGGATTCAAGAACCTCAATATATATAATGGGGGGGGGTGGTTTATGCCAATTGTAGATGTTGTATTTGACATCTGATGCATAGTGCTACTAGTAAGGTCTTGGTCATAACATAGAGATGTAAACGTATGATTCATTTCTACAAAATGAAGCACTGAATATTTGGAATCAATAACTGGAAAAAATATCTACATGTCATAATAAACTTTTTGGTTCTGGGCCTGAAAATTAGTCACCATCTCTGATACTTGTTGGGCAGTGTTCTGGTTTTCAGCCAGGACAGAGTTAATTTTTTGGCAATAGGTGGCGGGGTGAGCCTGGAGCCTTTTGGGCATGTCTGGGTTGTTATTACGTACCACTAGGGGCAGGAGAAAGTCAGAGAAGGTGGGAGTGGTCAGCAGTCAGGAAAAAGCAGTTGGCATGGTGGGTCCTTTTACCACTGCTCAATGTCTCAGGGTCAGTCAGTGAGAATTTTTTCCATGTAAATCACCCTCTTTTTGTATACTTCTGTTATTAATATTGTTGCTGTTACTGTTTGGGTTTGTATCTCGTTGCTGTTTCCAGTAAATAGTTTTTATCTCAACCCATCTCAACCTTTTTTTGTGCCTCCAATTGTCAACCCCATCCTGAAGTGGGAGTGGGGAGGGGGCAAGGGGCATCTGGTTTGGGAGAGTCTCGGGAAGAGGGGGTGGGGATGGGGGAACTAAATTGAAGATTGCTGTTCCTAAACCATGACAGGCAGCGATGGTGTTTTCAGTCACGAAAGCAAGAGGTGAACTACGAGCTTTGTGGTGAAACTTCAAAACACCTGTCACATCCTCACTGAATTCTGAGTTACAGAATGAATTCCCTTAAATTATTTGATAGGTGATGTTTGAAGATCTGGCAAAAAGAGGAAAAAACATCACAAGCGTTTCTCATCTGTGCAAGACAGATACATGTTCTGTTGTCCTGTTTTTTCTCCTTCTGCCTGTCACTTCTCTCAGAGCTATAAGCTGGGGCTGACTGAGCAGATCCCTTGTCTGCTTAGGAGGAGCTTTTCAAAGCACAGACATAAAAAAACCCCGGAAAAATAGTCACTAAAATCTTCAGGACATAAATGTGCAAGTTTTCACTGGAGAATCCAGTATTGTTTCATCCAGACTTATTTCCTAGTCATTGCGTATACAAATTTCTCACAGCTCAGCTTCTAACACCGTCAGAGATAACTATTTAAGCAAAAGTCTATTAATTACTTGTAGCTTAATAAAATATACCAACAAGCCATCTTGGGAAGCAGCAGGAATTCCAGTGAAATAAGGGACTAAACAGCCCAACTCTATACCAGAAAAAGGTGGTCTGTGCTGCAACCCAGACCCTACCTAACATTCCATAATTGTATACCAACAAAATCAGTGTCCTCTCCAGTGAAAGTAATAAATTATTATGGAAATAGAAAATAATATGAATTCTGAAAAAAGAAAATAATGACAGCAACACAAAGTCAGGACACAAGGAACAATACTCCTTCTGTTCTAAAATGTACTTTAAGAGCATGTGCAAAACTTCAATGACCTGGTTTTATGCATGGCAGAGTATTGCTCTGTGTTGCAAAGGGCCTTTGAACAAACCAGCCACAGAAGGTGGTCCTTTACTGAGTCACCATTCATAACTCCTAGAGCATGGACAGGCAGTGGAGAAATACTCTTAATCTGAGGAATGACAACATGTCTGTAAAACTGTCTGGTTTAAAAGCTTCACCCAGGCTTTCTGGGATAAAACTCAGGATTTTTTCTTGAGAGGATAAACAGCTATTATATATAGAGCATCCTGTGTTCATTAGCTAATGCCCAGCTGTGAGATGTGCTGAACTTCAGCATTAAACAGTCATTAGTGGAACATAATTTGGTGCTTCACAAACACTCAGTAAATACAGTAATGTTTATCAGAAATCTTCCACTAAAACTTAGGAAATAGTATTTTTCCATGTTTTCTGAGGACGGAGGTCAGAAACAACTTGTACAGTATGCCAAGACAAAGATGATCAACCTGGCTGAAACTAGCTGTCTTGTCAAATTCAGGTTTATAAACAATAACAACAAAAATTTGAGAAAGAAAACCAACTAGGTTTGAAAGGTGAAGCAGGGAAATTGTTTCAATGACAGACACTTCCTCTTCACAGATCATAAATCAAGTCTTCATCAAAGTACTTGGCTCTGGTCTTGATCATAATGTATAAATACTGTACAAAGTTTAAAATTATTTTTGTAATGTTAACACATTTCCTGTGGGATTGGGTCCTGTAGCAAAGAAACTGCTTTTAGTCCAGGCTTACACAGCAGGTAACTGGCATTTAAAAGATTATGACAAGCTAAATAGCTTTATTTAGGTGCCCAGTCTTCTCACTTTCAGTAATGTATTTTTTTTATTTTAATCAAAGTGCCTCTATACATCTTGGCAACAACCTAGCTATAAACAAAATAAAAAATCTGGAATTAAACTTAAGCTCTCACATCTTTTGCTCTGTTCTTTATTATATTCATAGAACACAGCAGAAGAATCCAGCAGTTCTATAGTCAGAACTAATTAGGTAAACTATTGTCTGTGGAGGGAAAAAATATACAAGCTGTAAGCAGCTTTGGAACACTTACTAGTAAAATTATGTAGAGATGAATAGTTATTATGGCTGGAAACAAGAATGCAGTGAAAAAATGTTTAAAAAGTGAATTCCTGCAATATTCAGGTTAAGGAGCTAGGGACATAACTAAGGAAATTAATGAACCACAAGCAATTACTTTAGAAAATTCAAGGCTGTGAAGAGTCCTTGTAAGTAACTGTAGTACCTACATTCAAAGCTTGGCAAAGGGCATTCATGGCCACTAACCACCTAGTGACCACTGTAAAATAAAGGAGAGGAGCCTGCATGGTGCCACACAGAAAGTGTGTAGAACAAGGCCTTAATGGACAGCTTCCCAGAGGCCTATTCCCAGAGTCTGGAGCCAGTCTGTGGTTCTACTGAGAGAGGTAGACACCACACAGACAAATCTAGACTTCCACATTGGCCTGGGTTTGAATATACTTTCATCCCGGATGCTCTGACCATCATCATGGAGCTATGAGTAGCAGGTTTCCTACAGAGGCCCAAGGGAAACCAAAGTCAAGTCTTGGTAGTGTCTGATGGAGGAGATGCTGCCCAGGCTCTTCTCTCCATGGCAGTCATGGACCTCAGCTAGCCCTGCATAACTGGCTTCACTTCTTAGAGCAAGGGAGCATTGTCCTCCTTTCACTGCTTCTTAATCCTTGCTTAAGATTTCTTAATCCTTGCACACATTTTAGACAACAAGAGAAACAAAGAGAAAATGGAGTAAATTCGAAGAACTGAAATAATTTGCAACTGGCATATGAAGACATTTTTAAGAAAATAATGCATTTGGCAACTGTGGAAGAGAGATTCAAGCTATGATCATGCAGAAAGCATCTATATAAAGGCAAAGGAAGTGCTTTACCATGTCCATAATCCAGAACAGTAGGTAAAATGAAGAAATCAAGTATATAGGGAATGTCAGTCAGGGATGACTCTGACAGTCAGATGTCAACAGTTTAGAAAGAAACATTCTAATTTTTGACCTGGAGCAACCCAACTGAGGCGAGAAATGTGCCTGGAAATGTGAAAGGCAGCAGGGAAGCATCAGCTACTCACCCTTGCATTGTCTGCAGCTGAACTGAGCCCCACTGCTTTGAGGCAAGTATTAATCATCTGCTGGCACAATGGTGTAACAACAATAAAACAGTCAGATTTTAAACAGTCTTGAGTGTTTTCTTCTTCCACAGAAAAATAAAGTCTCACAGATGAATGCTGAATGGAAAATTCCTGCTGTATACATGTATATGTGTAAATAGCTTAATCTCTTGTGTTAATTCCATTCACTTTGGCTCAGCCACAGTGAATTTCTCCTGAAACACCCATTCTTGCAAAGCCTCATCTCCATGCCTTATATATTGAAAAATTTTAGATGTCTTTTAAAAGAAGACAGTTTTGAAGTTGGCACTGCTTGAGCAACAAAGTCTATGTTAGTCCAAGTCCAGACAGCAATAGAAATAAATTTTAATGGAATCACATGAAATAAATTTACTGCTTTTATCTCTAGCTGGTTTGTTTTTTAATATAAAAAAAGAGTATAAAAAATACTACTTTGCTGTGGATGAAATGTGGAACAGATCAGGTAATGAAGATGCAGAGTATGTCACTGCAAGGAGAGGTTTGGGGAGGAAAATGCTGTCACTGCATGAGTAGTTGTCTTTAGAGCAGATTAATTTGTCTTAAGAGCATAATGAAACCTCTGCTGTTGTAGCATCTCTTACTGCAGCTCTTCTTTGACTGCGCCTCCTGCGCTGGCTTTCTTCTTGCAGTCATATATAGCATTTTGTACACACATTTAACTCTAAGAACTCCTAAGACTCCCCCATATGCACCACCACTGTAATTATCACTGTTCAGGGAGCACATCCATATTTTTAAGTACTAGGACACCCTTAAGCCCTTCAACAATATGGTCCCAATATGTTTAAATTTCAGGTGTTGAATTATGATAAGTAAATTTCTCATCTCATCTGATCCAGTAAAAAGTATTAGTGAAACACATCTTTACTCCCTAGTTGCCTCTGCTATTGAACCACACTGGAAATCAAATTTTGTAAACCATTTATTTTGTTAAGCCCTTTTGATTTTATGTAGACATGTGAGGTTTCATTCTAATTAAATATAGAGCACAGTTTTTCTTACAACACAATTAAAATAGCCATTTATGCCCGTAACAAGACCGTTACTATTCTAGGTCCTGCAGCTAATTGCCATCATTCATAAACACAAACGATGAAGAATTTTCAGTGGTGCACATCTGCCCCCTTGTGCCAGTTTTACACGACTGCCTTTTCCCTTACTAATGAGCTACAGCTCACCCAGCCCTGAAAGGCTGTATTAAAACCTCGCATGCAGATATTTTTTTCCTCATCTTCTTTTTCAGTGTATGACAGAAGAAAAGAGATCTCGTTGTACGTCTCCATCTCAGCTCCTGGACGTTTTTTTCTAAAAATGCAGAGACATTTAGAAAAATGGGAATATGTTCATATCTATCAATCATATGTGTTTCAGGAGGATTGCAGCAAATTACTGTGGCCAGTGGCAGTTTCTGAATGTCTTCACTGCACCACAAGAAGGGACCTTTGCTCCCATCACAGCAGAAAACTCTCCAGATAAAAGAAGAAATGAGAGAAACTTGTTCTGCCCTGCAACAAGAAAGAAAGCAAACTGTGAAGTCTGGTTTTCATGATAAAAACATACCATGCTTGGAAAATGGTTGGCCAAGGGAGGCATTGAATGCTTTTGAGTATAATTTTATTTGAAGAAAAAAAACTAAATTCCAGGAATGTTTCTTCTGTTCCTTCAGGCATTGTTGTTGGATTGGAGAGTGTGAAAAATATTCATCACAAGTGCTTACATATCAACCTAGGAGAAATGGTGCTTGAACATCCACTACCCTTTCCTATGGGCCACGTGCAGGAGCAAGTGGTAGGGCTCAGCTCCCAGGTAATGCAATCCATCACAGCCCACTGGGGTCCCTCTGGCTCAGCAGCTCCTCCTGCCTCCCCTGGGTCTGCATTCCCTCCTGGCACACCGGCTACACTGCCTCCATTGCTGCTCTCCCACCTCCAAGGTAACATGTTCCTGTGTCCATCCTGCCACAGCTGCTGCTCTGATGTTGAGATTAAAATATGCATAAAACTACAAAGAGCAACTTACATTAAAAAAAAAAAAAAAGCAAAGGAGGGCTTAGATATCTGTGGGTATTGAGCCCATGCTGAATGGCAGGGCTGAGCTGCACGTTTTGCAGAAGGTTCCCTCAAGGCCACCCAACCAGAGTGACTTGCCCTGAGAAGGTTTGCACTCAGGACCTGCTGACACAGTAGAGGTGAGGTAACACCAGCTCACCAGTGGCAAAACATAACTTGCTCAGAGCTTTTTGAGGAGCACCCAAGCCCTTAATAAAGCTGGGACAAAATTAGAATTTGGCCCTCACTTTTTCCAGGTGTCCCATTTCTGCTTGAGGATTTCCTATCTGTTCAAGGCCAACATGAGCATTCTCCCACCCATTCCACATAACATGATTTAAAAATGACCCATGACATCTGTTTAGCCACATAGGATGTACTGAGTCAAAGAGAGCTATGTGCTATATATCATCCCTTCAAATTTTCTGGACAGCAGGTAGGAAATGCTGAAGCAAAAACAAGGTCTTAAACATCTCCAAGCTGAAGCCCCTCACCTAGGATGACACAAGCACTCATCAATCCCGACTCATGTTTAACAGCCCTGAACACTTTGCTGAGAGGGTGTACCTCAGATCCTAGTATAAAAAATCAAGAAGAGATAGTCTTTCAGAGCATGACTGATTTAGTCATCCAGTAACTCAAATCCTCATCCAGGATTTCTTTGTTCTTCTCACCATCAAAATGATTTTGAATAAATATCTTGTCAAGAATTCAGAACTGATATCCATTTCACTGATGATGTCCCATTTCACATAGCTTAACTAAATATTCCCTAAACTAAAGAGATGGATAAAAAGTCAACATAGCTCTAGTCTAGCTGTTAGATACTTGGTTTAAGGGTAAACAAAATTTTATAATCCCTAATTCAGTAAGCATTTCACTATTTATATTCAATTCATTAAAGAATGATGACTGGTTTCATAGAGCACATTGAAGTGTTAAAATGTTAAGTGAAATTTCCAACACCACTCTGTAATCAGATTCAGATTTCAGATGTAATTTAAAAAACCCACTTGTCTCTCATCTTCCTGTGTCTGAATCTAAATACATTATAAAATCTGCCTCTTCAACCTTGTTTTTCCTCAGCTGAACACATAACATGATACAGACAATATATAATAGAGCAGATTAAGAAACCTTAGTCTGGACTAAGAATCAAGGTCCCTTTATTCTGATATGATCCATGGTTTCACACCACTGCTTTCTGAAGCTATATAAAGTTGTTCCATCCTGCACAGAACCCTTCACTGCATATATGTACAGAATTTAAATGAAAAAAAGCTTTTTAAATACACTAAAGCACAGACTAAGTAATCTTGTTTCACCTACCTTATTTAGCTGTGAAGTTCTGATCCAGTTGTAGGTTCCCTGTGATGGTGATCAGGGTTAAAGCATGTTGCAATAATACATGAAAAACCTCTTGTTATTTAACTCCCCCAAAAAGTGACTCAATTAACTTTAAAATATATGGTCACTGGACCAGCACTATTTAGAGAAGGAAAAACTGCGGGATGGGGGGGGGGGATGGGAGGGGAGCAAAAGAGTGTGTGCTCCATGGATCAACTTGTAGGAGAAACTAATTTGATTGTGACTAGTGCCTGTGCCCTTGTTTTGAATCATTTTATACCAGTTCAAATTACAGTTCTGGCCATCTTGTAGGAGGCTGAGTAAGTCCTGTTCATACTCTTGATCTCTGAGAAAGTGCGGGGAAAAATAAGAAAAGCTTAAAATAAGAAAACATACACCTGCAGAATGGCAGAAAGCCCTCAAATTAGAGGACCTGATGTATTCTTCTGGCTTAACCATCATACCATAAGAAGCTGAAATAGAAAGAATACCAACAAAAAGATAACCAGCAACAAGTCAAAACAACATCTAAAATCAACCTGTCCAAAAGCAGCTGCAGCTGTTTTGACTTTATAGTATCTGGAAAATAAACTAAGTTGCAGTTATAATTTTACTAATCTCACAGAGCACTGGTACTGCAGTGATGGCTACTATTTTGAAAGGAGGCACAAGCTGAGAAGATCTCTCAGGAGTCTTTGCTAGGTGTTTGCTCTAACAAACATCAAGACTGTAGCTGTTGCCATTGTACCACACCCTCCTTCTCATAATAATCACAGTTGTGCAACAGAGCATCCTGGCCAGTGGCATTTGAACAGGGAGTATGTTATTTGTGCAATATGTTTCTTGAGGGTGAAGTAAAGAGCCTTGTAACAAAGGATATTTAGCAGATGTTACTTAGTATAGCAATGAAAAATAGTAGGAAGAGAAACTTATTTGAAGTACTCCAATGTTTGTGGTCTTTTTCCCATCTCACAAAGGTAACTGCTACAGGGAATGCAACGTTGAACATAGAGCAGAGCAAAACCGTTTTAGTGGGGTTTAGGGGCTGAAAGAAAATTGAAGGGAGCAAAGTTAAAATTTTGGTAACTTTAAGATTTGAAAGTATAACTGTAAACTGTTGTCTTCCAAGATCTTACAACACCCTTGAATCTATTCTTCCACTGGAGATTAATTTCTCTAACAGCATGCTAGTAATGCTGTGAGGAGCAGAGATTTCCCACTATTTTTAATAAAGTTAGAAGGAGGGAAAATAACAGTTAGAAATGCAAGCATGCTAAATGTCAATTCAAATGCCTAGCTCCACCTTGCATGTGGTTTGCCAAAATTTCTGATTAACTTTCTTTATTTCCATTTGATCAAGGAATTGTTTAAGCTGCACAGCTAACTAGTTAACTATGAATAATTGTCATCTAATTCTTGAATTTGTTTTGAACTGCTGGAGTGGAAATGAAAATGACAGTCTCAAATAGCTGAGTCACTCAAATAAACACATAAACTTGCTTCTCAGTTGAACCACTTGCCAGCAAGACCTGATCTGCCACTTATCCCATTTAACTTGAGATATCCACAGTGTATAATAGCTGCAGTCATCAAGGTCTGCCTAAACAGTCCCTTAGAGCATAATTCATCTAACACGTTTTAGATGCATGCTTCCTTCAGTACTAGCTACAAAATTGGACAATGTCAATGTCATCTTGAGTCAGAGGAGCTGTAAGTCAGATAATGTGTTTATTTTATAATGACATTTATTTATAGAAAGGCTGGGGTTTGGTACAGATGATCATGTCTCACAGAAATCCCATCTGATGAATACAGAACAAGCAGTGCTAGGAACTGAAAGGTTCTGGTGAGCAGGATAGTGCCTATCACACAGCTTCCATAATGGGCAACAGACTGCATTGACATGGTATGAGCCCTTCACTCTAACACTGACGGAGAGAGAATGACTTCTGAATCAAGAGTTCAACCCAAAATCAGGGATAACATAAAAAGGATGCTAATCCTCTGAAGAAGAGAATGAAGGTATTGATGAGACAGCAAAAAGTGTAATCTCCCTCTTCTCTGAAATCAGCAGCTTATTTCAGAAGCAGCCACAAGTACACACAGGCAAGGAAAGCCAGGGAAAGCACAGTCAAGAGGACTCTTCACAGAGAACAGTTCATCGCTGAGCCAACAGAAATGTAACACTGCCTGGAGTAAATGGACAGGTGCTAATATTCTTTGAGTTCTGCTCAAAGGTCTTGACAGGAGAACAGGCAGGTGAGCCACACTAAAGTTCCAAATCTGAATGCAGGAACTATGGAGGCCAGAGCGTGGTCTGAAGTCCTGACTGGAAGGGCCCCAAGCCCATCAGGTTTGATGACAGAGATGTCAGAGTTTGACTGAAGGAAGAGGCGGCAAAAGGCAAAGAAGGACAGTGAAGCCAGTGTACAACTGCTGGGGAATAGAGAACTTAATGGGGAGATAACACTAGCATTTTTCAAGCAATTTAAACTCTTCTCAGTTCCTTGAGAAGCCTCTTAAAAATATCTCCTTTGGGTCCTGGAAAGGCTGCTGTATAAGCAACACAGGCTGTAAGCATGTCAAGAGAAGAAAGATGGAGGAGGAGGAAAAACACAGAAAAATTATGGCTTGAATCAAAGAACAATCAAAAAAGCTGAGAGTTGTTTGTGAAAACATTGAAAATGGATATCTATGAGTCAAGCACTATTTTAAGACACAGATGTTAATATCTGCAATCTCTCTTTGTAGACGCAAGTGGTCAAAGCCACAAGCCTGTAGTCTTCTGCATGAGAACAGGCCTCTCCATATGTAGATTTTATCAACAGCAGGCAAGTGGGAAGGAAACCAAAGCTGAAATATATAAAATTAAGGACTTCTTAGGCTCTTTTTAGGATGTAGTGCATAAATATGAATCTCCAATTTCTGCTGTCATTGTTAAGCACAATGCCCAGCAAGTAGCACATCATGCAGTATCAAATTTGTGGAGCAGGTGAGCTCTGTGGCACATCATCTCATTCTGGTACTAAACACAGTTCAGTTAGCAGCAGCTTTGCCGCAGTGCCATGGGGCTTAGTCTTCTCACTGCACTGGATTTCCTTCCTGCTGGGCACAAAAATATGTAGTTTAAACCTACTGACATTTTGTTCCCTCTGTACTGAGGTCTCATTTTCTCGAAGGATAAATTTGCATTTATGAATGCCATATGCCAGTGGATGGCCTGCTCTTGGGATGCCAACTAATTGCTCAAAAACTGGAAGAGGTATCTGCACACTACCCCAGAGTACTTCTGACACTACAGCACAGACATACACACACAGACAGGCCAAGCATATCCACACAGCACTGCTCAGCTTACAGGTTAGTTGTTCAGATGGTGCTCTCAGTCATATGGTTGACTTGTATTAACCTCTGCAGCAAAATCTGAGTAAAAAATCTGTGACTTTTCACTTCAGCCGTGCCTTCCAGCCATTTCATGCTACTTCTTTCCTTATGCCAATATTACTGTTTTAAAGGTTGTACAATAAACAGAATTGCCAAAAGAAATCATTTGGAAGAACAAAACAAATCTAGATCATTTGGTGATATCACTTTAATATGTCCCACAGGTACCTTCATGGAAAGATGCAAGAGGTAGCCATGGAAAAACAGTATTGGAAACATGGCTGGGCTTGGTGATATGAGTGGGAGAAGGGAGAGAAGGCAGTGCCCATGCCCTGGGCAACTATTCCCTCAGTATAGAGAACTCTATGGTACATTAGCTTATTCTTGCTAATTAACACACCAGAGAAAATCAAGAGCCCAGTTCTGAGAAAGAGCAGAAATCAGGGCATCCTAAAAGCACTGATAGCTAGAATCTCTCAACCTGTCCAATACACAGCATGGAGGGTTTCCATGAGAATTTCAAGTGCCAGTACATAGATCCTTTTGATAATTATATTCTATGGGGCCAGTAAAAACAGGAAAGTATTTCAGTACCTGTAGCAAATTATGGCGCGATTTTCAAATAAAACACATTCCGAGTGCTTGAGGTCTATTTTGGCAGCTCTTAAATCTTTATCTTATTGAAAACTGCTGTTTGCTACAGTATATATAAAAATCGGATATTTCTATACTGGCAGCATTTCAATATATAAAAGCACCACAGAACATGGAATCACAACTCTGTAACCAATTAAATTTCATAGGAAATGCTAACACATTTCTTAAGTAGAAATTAGTGTGGTAGCAAGTGCATGTCACCTACCTAGAATGAACTAATCAGCTCCATTTGTGGCTGCCATTTGTCCTCATACATTGTTAACAGCCTTCTTCAAACTAACACTTGATAAAAATATAAAAATTCTAATGCAGTCCATTGTACTGTACACTTAACACTCAAATAAATAAAACATGTCCCTAAGAATAATAATCTTCTTCGACTACAGGCAGAGCAGTTCCAAAATACTTCTGGAGTTTATTTTAACTTAAACTTTCTTACAATGTTTTAAAAAGAATTTACTTGTGCAAATGAATAAAGACAACATTTCTATATGAAATTGTCTTAAAGAAGCCAGCAATTTGATTTCTTTTCATTAGTGTTGCACTGAGCACGCCTAACCAAATGTCCATTCAAAGACAAGCAAACAAACATCAATTAAATCAGTGGACCTCCTTCACTTACTATCTTTGCTTATTTAAACAAACCAAGGGTCATGGAATGTAACTTGATGTTTTGTTGAAGGGCTACAAATACAGAATGAAAAAGGCAAATTAATCTTTTAAAGAGAGGGCATGTCTGAAATAAAACAGTGGTTTAGGAAACTATTTACTGAGATCAAGCTTGACGAATAGTGCTAAAAATTCTACTTAAGTTTGAAAACTCAAACCTTCCTTCGTTAAAGCAATATGCATCTTTGAGAGCTTATACTAATGGGTATTGTAGCTTTACAGAGTGCTGTTTATGAATATAATACATACATAGTGCTGGGTTTAACATTTTATTTGAATGACGTTTAATGTTATGCAAAATAAATTGTTATGTTACATCCACTGTGACATCAACTAAAATGTGAACTAGTTTGCATAGGTTAGTACTTTGGGCAGCATGATGTTGCTCTAGTCCACCAAAGCTTAAATATTCACAGTGTAGAGGAAGAAACAGGAATTAAAGCATTTCTACTAAAATATATTTTAATAGCTGGTGTTAACTTTCTGCATAACAAAAGCCAAATTAAGATGATACATCATATGATCCAAGAGTAAGTTTATCTGTCCTTTGAAAAACAATTGTCACCTTCATAACTGTATACCCCCAAATACAGTACAGTTTTGCAAAATAACTAAAACTTTACACACTTTAAAGCAAACATAAGCCAAACTGCACAGCGGTTCATTTTTGCTTTTTATATCACACTGCAAAAACCAACAGCTGAGAGATTTTCCACATCATGCTAATCAATGTCAATACAGTCATTGCTGTCTTCCAATGGTCTAGCAATTTCTAATAGTAATATTACATACACAATTGAAATGCTACAGTATAGCTTATTTTCCCCCCTAAAATAATAATAATTAAACAAATGTCAACAACAACTGGATTACAACTTAAGTACAATATGCAAATTCTATTTATCAGACACAAGAAGCATATGAAATTCCTTTGAATATATTGTTGTAGTGCAGGCAGTTTAGGAAATAGAGCTTTCAGGTTTTCTTTCCAAAGGAGAGATGGGGTTCCTATGGCATAAAGCTGGAGAAAATCACTAAAGCATTGCAAAATGGTTTAATCTTCTACAGCTCACTAGTACTTTGCATTTGCCAGCACATCAGTTTGGAGGACTTCTATCAACAGCATCTTCTGTCTGTTTCAGTATATTGTTTAAACGTTTACTAACTAAAGCATATTCTCTATTTTAAATGGAGTATTAATCAACTTAATAAAAATCTATGATTTTATACCCTGTACCACCTTCTGCCAAAGACCTGTGTATTTGTTATTTCTTTTCCATTGTACAAGATGACATGCAGTCACTGTACAATAAAAACTAGAATTATTACCTCTCCCAAGTATTGGAGACCTTCCATATCCCCAAGAAACACTCGGCAGGGACACATTTGTCAAAAACATAATCCATGGGAGGTGATTCCCTGTCAAATCCCAATCTGCTGAAGTAGTTTATTGTATGTCAAATGTAATCAAGAAAACCCTGTTTCATCAAGACTAAATGCTAATAGTTCCATAATGAAAAATTACAACTGCAGTATCTGTATGTAACTTTGTTTAGAAAATGAAGATTAGCCAGGCAAGAAAGAGTAATGAAAAGCAAGGCACCCATTTGTTCTTGCATGTATGCATGAATATGCTCTATATTCTACATTTATACTCATGCTAGCAAGAATTACAGCATTCTTTGCAGAATTCTTTATTTCTAAAATGGGAACATGTGGACTTCCAACCTGAACTTTGGAACAGCTTGGGAAATTCAAGTCCTTAAAAGCCCTTTCCTTTCCCCAGAAAAATGTTGACTACAGGAAGAAAGAATAGGGAGGGGAACATGCTGTGCTAAAAATGAATATAAACTTTAAAGGTGACAAGACAGCATGTAACATCTTTTCACCCCTATATCACACTGCATGTAACAGTCTCCAACATATGCTTTGAAAAACGTGTGCTGGCACAATTTAGGTTATGACTTACTCTCCCTACCTTACAAACTTTAGATCTTATAAAAAAAAAAAAATTATAATTGCGTTCTGGTAATTTTGGGCCTTTGATTGCATTACTTAGAACAAAACTGCAAAATTACAGTAAAGTTTGTTTTATATCAAAAGCAGGAACCATTCCATATAAACATGAATTCCTAAGCATATATGACAAAAAAGTTGACTACAAGAATAAGTAACTTAAACCAGATCTTAATAATTCTGCTGACATACCATTCTCAAGAGAAATGCAATTCACATACTGTTTGTTTTCTTGACCTTTTATTTTTTGCAAATTGATTTAGCTGCTCTGCCAGGCTAATGAATATTCAAAATTCATAAAGGAAATTTTATTTCTATTGTTCAGCATAACATAGTTCTCTAATGTCACCAAATGCTCATTTTCTGATTTACTTCTCTACATAAATTGTTTAACACTGTAACCTGTCTCCTCATTTAGGAAGAATGATTGTGTATTTATAGGTGGAGACTCTGTTTCATAAGTCACTAAAAATTGCCACTTGATGCCATATAGATATTGTCTATATTTCTTTTTTATTCATATTTGGTTAACAAACTGACACTTTGTTTTTATTGTTGTCAGCATTACACAGCTAATAGAGAAGCACAGCAGCAAGTGACAGCCAATTGTGCCTCAGGCATCATCTGAAAAATTTGCCAGCCAGCAGAAGATGGAATTCCTCTACGTGCTCTTGATGGCCAGTGATGAAAACCAACACAGAAGCAAACTGCTTGTTTCAGAGCTTCTAGCTCAGCACACCACATCAGCCTTTAAAAAATCCATTTGCCTTGCTGATTTTATGTGGATGTCACCAGTAATGCACAAGGGTCTGCTGCAATAGCAGCTCCTTAGGCAAAACTTGCAAGAATTTTAAATCACAGCAGTCAGCTATACAAATTATATATTTACAGTCATGGAACTCTGCTTTCAAAACACATTTTTTGAAGTTAGATACTCCTAGGAAGCTTTAGCCTTGGAATTAGGCTGCTGACAAGAAAGCACAGGTAATTCCACAGTCACAGACATTTTTAATTTTTTTCTTTCTTAATGCGGTCATTCCATTCTGCTTGGCAGCTGGAATCATCCCTGTGTTAGCAAGACCTAAAATAAAATTGCATAAGCTTTACAATTCTTAACTGTATGCAAAAATAGAACTTGCAGGTATTTGCATTGACAGCTTTCAGTTGACATAACAAATCCATACTGCTTTCCTTCTTTAGTTTTTAAATAGCTAATGCAGGATTGCCTAATATATAAGAAATTCAAAATTGTGTAAAAGCTCTATATTTAATTCTACTTTAGAAATTTTAGAAATGAAAGAAAGCCAGTGCACACTCAGTATTCTGAGGGCTACATCAAAGTTAATTTCCTTAGCACATGGCTGAACTTCACAAATTATTTTATCTGATAAACATTTTCTTCCTTACACATCTCTGCATTCCCATGAGTAAGTTCTCAGATGAATCTTTAACTCTTTTGTCCTTCCTCCCAGAATTTCTCCCTGGGAGGGAATGCAGCACCCAGTCAAAGCAAAAACAAGTTCCCTGTAACCCAAACCTGCTGAGATCTTAGAGATCCACTGTATCACCAGCTGTTTGATCCTCTCTCCAGCCTCACAGACTGACCTGGATCTCTCAGTTCTGACCAGAAGTTAACAGACACCAAATAGCACACGTGAAGGTCTGTCAGCAGAATATTTTTACTGTTTTCTACAGATGGCTAAACTGAAACAATGGCATGGAGTATGTTGGATTTTGTTTAGTTAGCTTTCCATTCAGTTATGAGAAAGATTAGGTCACTAAAAGAAAACATAATACTTCTCCACCATTAATCATTTGGCAAGCGTACAACCCACTGTTGGATCACCAAGAATTTGGGAGTAAACTGAAGCAGTAGGCCACTGATCTGAAATGCACTACAAGAACCAGAGCTCTCCTCCACTGCTCAGTGGAGGCACAAGTGTTTCTGCAGCAGGGGGAGGGACATCAGCTCATCAGCAAAGCAGCCATTAAGCGAGTTACCTGTGGTAAGAACGGGGTGTGACTGCGGGCTCCGTGTGACTGCACAGCACCGGGGCCGCACGGGGGTGTTTATTTACAGCAGTCCAGGTGAAGGTAGAGGAACTAACAGGAAGTATTGGTTGTACGTTGCCCTAATGAAAGTTTCTATTTAAATGCTAAGTATTACAGAAGGAAACAGAAGAGTTGACAGGTTTTATATTTTAAATAGTCTTTGCAAGGAATCTTCTATGGAAAAGATACTGAGAAACCATGAATCCAGACCTGGATCTAATTGATGGATTGGGATGGAAGCAAAGCTAACAGATCACATGGAAATAAATAAAAATGGGTGATCCAAGAATAAATGTGGATATTCAAAAGTCAGGAAATTTTTGCTGTCAAAATAAACATAATTACTGTAAGGCTGCTGGGCAGTAGGGGGTTTCATTGGGATTTTTTACTGGCGTATTACTTGTCTTTATTTCAAATGACTGGATTATCTACTCAACATTTTAATTTTTATTAGGAAGCTAACTGCTTAAACATTAAACATTTCCCTAATAATTTGAAGATGTGTTCAAACTCAGTGTGTTAACCTCCTGTGACTTCAGAGTGCCATAAGAAGTGAATCAATTTTATGGTTATAACGTCTTTGAAGTGTAAGGAAAAGGTATTACCCCTTTACAGTTAATTGACCAAAGTCTTTATAGGATTGGCAGCACCAGGCTTCCATATACGTTTTTCATTTTGAGAGAGCACTATTATAAGCAATGCTGTTTTCAAAGCTCTGAGCTTCTTGTGGATTTTTTTTTCTTTAAAGGACTCTAAAATGGATTCTGAGTGAGAATGCAAACTGTTGTAGCAGTGATAAAGTAATGATCATGAACTCTTAAAAGATTCTTCTGACTTTTTTCTAAAAGGTTAGATTTTAATTAAATCATAATAAAGCTCAAAGGACTAGAAACAAAAATTAGTTAACAAACTCAATATAATTTGCTGGAAGCATTCCTGTTTTCCCAGTTCTCTGAACAGTACCATACATCCAGCCATCATCAATTGGTTGCACATTGATGATATAATCACCATCCCTGAAGGAAACTTCATCTTCATCTTGAGCACTGTAGTCATACATAGCTCTGTATGTTCTCTGTTGAAGGAAAGAAAACAAGGCTGTAAAGTCTCAAGTCTTAACAGAGATAGATTCTTTCTCTTTGCACAAAGAAGAAAAGAGAAGAAAAAAAGAATAGAGGGAGCAAAGCAGAGAGAGAAATCACAAGTTACTTGTTGAAAAGGAGCAGTATCCCCTCTACACCCTGTCAAATATACAGTAAATACAGGCCTGCGTTCTGAGTAGCAACATTATTATTTTGTTAACTCACACTGTCTTACGGCTTCAAACAAACAGATTTCAAGCCATTCACTGCATATTGAAATATTCTAACTGTTGTTCATTAATTCACTAGTAACAGTTCATTACATCCAGCCATAGCTAGATGTGCTTCTGCTCCCTATTTGCATGATTCACAAATAGCTTCTTCCGTGTCTTCAGTACAAAAAGAAACAGTCTTCATCCAGGCCATTAACTTTTCCATCTCACTGAATGTCCTTCATTTCATTAGGATTTTACCCCAAATTAAGAATTATGAATGTAATACTATCTAAAGGAAAAACAAGATTTCAAAAATTTTATAAAAATAATTTTTATGAATACTTATATTTTCATATTAAGATAAAATGTTGTTTAGCACATAAAGTCTCATCATTAGCTAAGCCAAATTTCTCTACAACCCTGCCTACTATAAGACAAGATTTCAACTTTTTTCTCTTTACTTTTCTAAATAGAGTATTTATTTTCAGTCATAACCAATAAAATACCATCATTTACTGTAATTCAAAGTGGATTTTCAAACTCAGGAAGAATCTTAACAGCCAGATAAAGGTAGCTCATTTTAAAATTCTCAAGAGTACTTTTTTTTTCTTACCCTAGCTCTTGACAGAAGTCAAAAGCAGTTCAAGCATCACTGATAATATCCAATTTCCCTTCCAGTAATTTTTGCTACGTTACCATATGTAGCTGAACTTTTCTGGTCCAATGATTTAAAGAGGAAAAAAGGTAAAAACAGTCAATGTTTGAGTTCATGCTTAGTACTATTGTCTGAACCTTTTAATAGACAGCAAACTTCTCAGCTCAAGAAAACAGCTCTGGATTAATTTTAGTTCATATCACATATGTATATAGGGGTTTGAGTGTTTTTAATGAAACTATTTTTTAAAAAGGTGGAGATTGCTCCACATGGAGTGAGCAGGCCATTTGTCACATGTTGGAAATGTGGAATTATTTAATCCAAACAATATAGGGCAACTCATCATTACTGTTCCCATGCTAGAAATATACTTTTAGTCTTGGCTCTACCTTTATCATTGGTAGTGCAAATTAAACAGGACAGAGAAATCAGCTCCTGTTTAAATACTGGAGACCATTGGAGACCACCTTTCCTGACAAGTCTATTCTGAACTGCATTTGAGTCTTGTGCTGTATTATTGTTCTCTGCTGTGCCTTGTAGTTCTGCTGACCTACAGGCTGTGACCAAGAGCAGTTTTCAACCAGAGGTATGTGCTTTCTTGGTGGTTCCTTAATGTCTTCCAAGTGTGCATGGATGTCAATGAAAAAAAGGATCCGTTTTTATGCACTACATGAAAGTAAATAATTGCTTGGGTTCTATCATCATAAAGAAATTCCTTAAACATTCATAAAGTAGACAACTAGCAGTCAAAAGGCTCTCTGCCTTTCAGAATCTTATTTTTTCCAACAATTTCAACAGATCTCTCTGCTGAGCCTTGAAAGTAACTCCAAAAAAGAGGTGAAAAATATGCTATTACAACAAACTCAGCGGCAGTTATCCCTTGCAACAATTTATTTCAAAAGAGGGTCCATTTAAGAAAAATAGTATCAAGTCTGTATCTGGTATAAGGCAGTAAATGGATTTTGCCCAGAGCCATGATTATAGGTCTCCCTTAAATAGGAAAAGACTGGTGAAGAGATTAAATGTTTTATTAAACTAACATAAAATTGGAAAAATAGAGAGGTTTTGCTCACTCAGAAGGATGCTCACTCTTCCTTAGAGCACCATGGCAAAGGACATACCACTGCTGTCTCCTTAAAGGCAGCTTGACTACATCACCGTGGTGCACAGTTGTGAAGACAAGCCCGCAATTTCAAACTTCAAAAGAATTTATTAGGGCCCTAAATGCTGCTGAGAAAGTTAAATTTATGGCCTTAACACCTAATTAGGTGCTAAATGGCTGTCAGGAGAAATCTCCATAATAATCCTGTTAGCATTTAATGCCTAATTATCACTGCAGTGTGTAGTCTGGGCTATATAATCAAGAATTACAATGCCTAAAGGACTCAAAGCAGGGATTTTTAAAATGCATTTCAGTGAATTATTCCTCTGTCAATAGTGAGTTTAGCAGGTACTAAGTTACAAGAGGGTGTAAGAAAAGTTTGGAGTTTCGTAGAAGAGTCAAAACTCACTTAATCTCCCACCTCCTCAAAGGTCTGTCTCACAGCTACTGCTTAGACAGAACAGTCAGTCTTGTCCGTATGAAGAACTGAAGTCCAGCCATTATATTCTCAGCTCCCCAGCCAGATCTGGGCTGACAGGTGTGTATTTCCACTTCAGCCACCAATTCATACCCGTTCTATGGATGGCTCCTCGCAAGGAGCAGTAACTGTTGCAGCATCCTTCACGTGCAGCAGCTATCAAGGAAAGCCAACTTGCAGCACAGCTCCTGTTTTCCTGCCACTCGTGGATATCTAACAGTGTGTGAACACCCCATTATTTTCCAAAGAGGAAAACGGCCTTCAGGGCTTTCTGGTATAAAACACTTTGTACTCTGAGCAACAATTTAATTCACCCTATTATACAGAACTGCTCACAGAAGGTGAGGAAAAGTTAAGAATCAGAAAATAATGCAATCTATCTGGAAAAAAAAAAATCTACCCAAAGATTGTGCTAGGATCATGCCTGATACAAAACACAGCTCAAAATTAAATAAACCAGAGTTTGAAAATTTAGAAAATAGAAAATTTCTGTTTCTCAATATAGGAGATTGATGAACATAATCATAAAATGAACTTATGCCTTTTGGGGATAGATTTGATAACAATACAACAACTCAATTAAAAGGAGTAAATTTACTACAGCAGCTAACTCTGCAATCATCTCCACCCTGATATACCCCATGGGATCTTAATCACTTTTGCCCTAGAGATGTCCTGGCGAAACTCAGGCACTGATGAATTACTTTATCACCTTCATTGCTTTTAGTTAAGCCTCAAAAAGTGCTCATGCTTTGAGGTCACTATTCTAGGATTTCTTTCTTCCAGTCTCGTCCCTTGGAACTTTCTTCTCATCTTTCCTCCCTTTGTTATTAGCCAGACAACGCTGCATCTCTGGCAGTACTGCTCCAAGCCCAGAACTGAAAAGGCAGCTGAAAGCAATGAACCTGAACATTGTGTAAGTTTGTCAGATTTCCTACAGCATGTCCACACCACATTTTAAAAGCACTCCAAGACTGTCATCAACCTTCAGTCTGTGCAAACTGCGACATTTAAACACATCCCCAGCCACGGGTTTCCCCCAAGCACACTCTGAGACTGCTCTGTATTGTCCCAATAGCTGAGTGTAGTATGTCCAGGGCACCTGGATAAGCTGCACAGGCTAATGAAAATACTCTGGTGTTAAGATGGGAAGACAAGGGAGCCTGGCAGGTTTCTAACTGCATCTGAGATGCCTCTTTTGGAGCAGAAGCATCACTTCGGGGTGGTAAGATCCCATTCTGTCTTCCTCATCAGACTGGCAAGTTAGCAGTCAGCACCAGGCCAGCAGTCCTTGATTTCCTCTCTCTGGAAATGCTTGGGGTTTATTTTCTAAAGGGAAACTCACTCAGTTTTTAACAGCAAAATTGATTCAG
This sequence comes from Corvus cornix cornix, assembly GCF_000738735.6. Lineage (NCBI taxonomy): Eukaryota > Metazoa > Chordata > Aves > Passeriformes > Corvidae > Corvus > Corvus cornix. The sequence continues at coordinate 18,927,784 of NC_046333.1, read as the reverse complement.
ATCATGATGTTTGCTGTTTTCATTTTTTTCGCATGATAAAGCGTTATCACTTATAAGGATGTCAAGTGAAAACAGTTTCACAACAGGCATAAGAAATCTGTTGAAATAAGTCAGTCTTTTATTTTTAAAATCCTTTAACATCACTCCCTTCCTTTTTCTATTACCTTCACATTCCCAATTCTGAAGAAGAGGCAAATGGTGATTCTCAAGATGACTGAAATGACACTGTGTCAACAGCCTACCAGGTAAATCACTGGGACACAGAGGTATTAGGAAATAGTCATCTCCTTGCCCACAAAGCTGCAAAGGCTGGTAAGCACATTTTGAGATTTGCAGGCATCTCCATTTTCTGTCTGCTGGATTTGAGGGCTGTTTGCTTTGCTCCCCAATGACTAGAAAATCTGCTGGCAAAGCTGAGGCTTCCAGGCCTCCTACTTTTCAGATTTTGTCTCTTTTGGAAGGCAGCCAGCTCCCAAAGTGCCTTATAATATCCTTGGAAATTAATGGTTGATTCCACTATCAGGTATCTCACAGCTGTCATGCAGGCGTCCAAAGAGTCTCTCAGATTATTGACTCACGCAATGATGCAGGTATCTGGATCCCAGACTTTCCAGCAAGTTAGCCCCCTCAGCCCCAGACAGCTGAGAATCTGGCAAGCCTGAAAGTACTCACACCACACAGAAAGTCATGATCTTTACAATATAAAATGTCATGGAGTTTCAGTCTTACAAAAAAATTCAAGTTTCAGCTAATCTTGAAAACAGGTTTTTTCAGCTCAGCAAGCTCTAAGTTTGCTTCATAATTACATATTTATTCATCTCTAAAAAAGGTGACAGAGGTAGTAAACATACATCTATTCAAAATAGTTTAAAATTCAAAATTACAATATTTCTAAAGTAAAAGGTGGCTAGATCTGAACTAGGAAATCTCTAGGCAGCGATATGATTTTAAAATTATGATAATGATTAAAACTGAAATTTTTATGTAGGGAGTTAAAAAAGAAGAAGCTCAATTTCTTAAAAATCACAGCTGAATACCATTCAGCTCTCCTTCCATGACCAGTTACTTTTAAAATGAAATAGTCACTCCATCTTTACATTCCCATCCATCACAACTAAGAACCTCATGAGGTGGCCACAGCTTCATGATAAAGCTTCTTCTCAGTTGCCCACCAGTATAACTTAATTTGGATCATACACAAGTCAGTGTATGACTGTTGTGTGGAATTAGAAAGGGAACAGCAATCCAGAGTTTGAGCTAGTTCTATACAAGCAGAAGTAATACAGGTAGGCACAAAGCCTGCTAGCACAAAATCAGCAAGTCAAAAAAATTGAAACTAATTTAAACCAACAGCGTGATCTTAAGAGATTAGTGGTTTTCATCCAATGCTAGGAGCATGAATTCATCACAGATCATAACATCAAAGTTCAGCCTGTGAAACACTGTCCAATCGTCTGTTTAAGTAGGTAAAGGATTCAGTTATTTCTCTGCTCTCTGAATATCATACTTTTTTTAAATATATTCTGTTGTAAAAGTTCTTATCACTGCCCACAGTCGCTTAAAACTTTTTTATACATGAAGACTACCAGTTACACTTATGATAAAAGACAGTCAAATAGATCAACTGTAGAATTCTAGGGGTTCAATTCAGTCCTATTTAAGAGATTTCCTAATCGCTGATGATGGTGCTTACCAAACGAAATTCTCCTTTAAATTCAATACTCACCAGACTTGTTGAATGAGGCTGTGAATGCATGGACCTCATGGATGACATACTGGTCTGGTGCATGTATCCATATCCTTGAGTCTGGCTTTGCTGATATGCCCCAGGGAGAACAGGGGCTGCATTAAAGAAATACAGACACATTAATTAATATTTAATAACAGCCCTTATCTAGCATTTTATAGAAACTGTAGACTATTTGCACTCCTAATAACAATTCCTCCTTACAAAAGAGTTCAGAATTATTTCCATAAAGAACATAAGGCATTTTAAAGGTTGATTTACACATAAATGTAGCCAAAGCTATAGCAATATATCCACAAACACTGTCATGGTTAGTTGGAAGGAAAAGTTTAATGTACCATTAGAAGGTTAATCATAAAAAGGTTTATGAAAACTTAAGACACCACTAACTCAATTTTGATACTGACATTGATGCCTTTTCCTGGTCTTAAAATCAAGAGTCATACACAGTTAGAAGGGGAAAAGGGATTTGACCTTGGTATTCATTTTAAGGATCCTTAGGTGCACATGTCTGGGTCATACGCATTGAAATGCACCCCACCAAAATGCCCCCCCCCAAAAGATTTGGTATAACATTATAGGTTTTACTAATTAGCATATCTATCAAAGATTCCCCAATGAGAGGCTCAAGTGAGCCCCCCTCCCCAAGGAACCTTCCCCTGGATGGTTCTATCTTGGTTCACAGAATGTGTTCTGGAGAGGACCTTGGGGTCTGGGGCACACTGATCCCTAGCTACGAAGCTTCTAAAATGTTTAGTCTCTTAGCTTGACAAACAAGTCCAAGAATGTAGGCAAAAAGCACTAAGAATACAGAAGTTGTAAAAAGGTATAACAGGGGTATAAAAGAAAAGGCAAAAAATCTTCATGGCATCAACATAGATGAAGGACTAAATATATGTCCCATAAGCTGCCATCTTTAAGGAATGATTGATGAAAAAAAAGTTAATGCAGTTTTGAAATGGTTCACTAGAAATTCACTGTAATTAATCCTTAACTCATTGCAAACTAACTCTTATTTTTGGGCTATGAACAAAGAAGGATTGTGATTCACAGGAAGAGGCAGAAATGTAAAAAAGTAAGCCAACACTCGAGTTTCTTCTGATTCCATCAACATTTTTAGTCAAACACAGAGATCAATGCTTATGTATATATTTCAAAGTCCACCTTTTTCAGTATCTTCCTCTTACCATGCAATTGTTCCATCTGTTTAATACATATTTTATTCACATTTTAACAATTCTATCTAATAATCATTAATATATTAACTTCTATTGTACCAAGACATGCTGAAAGCATCAATACAACCAACAGGGATCCCTAACTCTATTGCTTACTAGAAAAGCATTCATAAACTTCCCACATCTGCCCAAACGTCTTACTTTGGCAACAGACTGAAACAGAATGTGTTAAAAACACAGTTGGTCAAAAAATTGTGAGAAATAAGCCCAGCCTAAGTGACTACTTTCTTAGCAAGGCCAAAAAGTATTTTAAAATCAAAATTAAAAATACTGTAGTGGTTTTAAAATAAAATATTAAAGTTTAGTCACCACATATTTGTGCATGTTTTACAAGACTCATGCACTCTGAGAATAAAGATTTCTGGTTTGTATGGAGGTTATTAGCCCATCTCCACTGTTATTTCCCGACTTTTACTAGTTCAATGGGAAATTCATTTAGCTGCACTGAAAAACAAATGCATTTCTGCTGATACTTTTCAAGTGGTCCATTTAGCTGATCGTCTATCTAACTCCTCTGCCAAAAACTGTCTTCTGGTTAAGGGAGATGGAGCTTTCGCAGCACATGATTCAAAAATCTTCAGACATGGCATCATTCAGCAGTCCAACACTTCCTGGGATAGATCTCTTGAGCTTGTTGGGAAGTAAGACCACTTCTGCAGCAGCCATCACACACAGATTCAAAAAGGAGCAAAGCTAATCTAAGATTTAATGAGGTTCACAATGTGTGGAAGGATCCAGGACTTGTAAAATGAAAAATACATGGGAAAAGCAGGAAACCCCATTAAAAATATATATTTATGATAAGAGTTCATATTTGCATTAGTATTACTCTATAATTCTCTGCTTCTTGAGTTGTCAGGACAAGAAATGCATGTGAAAAAATGGATTACTGAGAAAATTTTTGCTGAACTATTTCAGACAGAAAACTCAACCTTGTGCTTTCAGCAAGTTGTTTTACCAATCTGGCTTCTTCAGCTAACAAAATCATTGATTTCAACAAAGGTTCTTCTTAAAAATTCCATTTAGTTTTAGTTAGCATATTCAAATGCACTAAGTGTGTAATTAAAATTTGGGATGCTACTCTTTGCTCTACTATCCTTGTAAAGATAAGTAGCACTATATGTTTAACTAGGGTTTTTCTGATTTAGAAAATACGCTTCAAACTGTTGTAATGAATAGATTGTTTTGTTAAATGAGGGGAATTAAAGTGATATGCAGTCAGATGCAACACTGGAACGTGATGAATAATGGATGCTTTAGAAGGGCCAAGTTCATTCTAATGACATATAAGTAGAAAGACATTTTAAAGCAGTTCAATCATCAGAGAATTGCAGCTCATTAACATGTTCACAGGATTATCATGCATTAAGTGAATAGTCCTAAGTAGTTCATCAAATAATTTATGTTTCAATGTTGTTACAAGCTTTTCCACATGAGCAGATGTAGCCCTTCATGAGAAAATAGAGAAAAACATAATTTAATCAAAGGTTCTGAGATCAAGCTGGAATTAATACATTTTGCCTAATTCACCACCAGCATGAATGTAGGCCAGTTCATCAAAGCCAACGGAGCCTCATCTCCTCATACCAGCAGCAAATTGCTTCTGTGTGTTGAAAACTAAGCACAGCTTGAATTTTTTAACTTAGCAGGAAGAATATCTTCAGCCAACAGTGGCCACTGATCAGCCGGCACCCAGCCTGCCCTGCAGTAACAAAGGGCTGGTAGCTCTTCCCTGGTCCCTGGCAGGATCAGACACCCTGAGACTCCCTTTCTTCTTCCCAAGAGAAGCAAAGACGCTGGTAGGAACTTTTTACTCTTGATTCCTTCTCCGCAAAAGAGATCTTTCTCATTTCCTATCAATCATCCCTTGTCAGCGTAAGGCAGCAAGCCTACTGATGGTCAGCTTCATTGTAACCTCCAATTCAACTGGCTTATTTTGGGGAGGATAACCCACAGCTCCTGCTTCTGTGACAAGTGACAGCAGCAGGTCTGAGATGTGCTTTCCTCTTTAGCAATCAGTCTCTCACAAGCTGAGAGAATTCTGTCAAACTGTCTCAACAAAGCGGTTTGCTACTTTACCTGCAATGGAAAACATAAAACCACAAAAATAAAGCATTTCTTCCAAAGCATGAGAAACTTTGGGAAGTGATAGAAGCTGTAGTATTAGAAAAATATTTTATACAAACAAAAAGAAGGATTAGCTTTGCTAATTATCTTCTAGTCATTTATTTAGGTATCATATATGTGAGCATATATATCAGCACATACTAGTGTTGATGACACTTGATTGAATAATTCCATGTGGGCTGGAGTTTTTTTCCATTAAAAGAATACTGTAGTATTCTGCAAAAATATTCCAAAAAAATCATTATTTTTTAACAATTCTTTACAAAAAATACTGAAGAAACTTTCAGATGGTTGTCTATTTGGAAGACAATTCAGGAATCACATAAATAAGCCGAATAGTGAAAAGACAATATCTGAGCTGTTTCTGGTGACATACAGATAATTCAAGGTGAGATTAAATGATGCAGAGAAAGAGTTTGACTTTTTTTTCGTCATCATCACCTATAGTTAACTGCAATCTTTTGGCTCAGTCTGAAGTATAAAGTTCTATAACATCATTGATTGCAGCAGCAGCAATGGCAATGGTTTTAGCTAACCTAAGGGAACAGTAAAATACAGTGGTGGAACATGAAATTCATTTAACTGAAGCCAGATTTATTGGTGATGGAGCTGAGGGCTGACCATTGCTCCCAGAAGTACAGGTGGATTTTTTTTTCTTGCATTAAGACTTTACCAGATGCATTCTGTTTTATCAAAACTTACTCTTTTTTTCTTGTCCCACTTACCAAGCAAGCCAGATATTAATTTTAAATTATCTACTTGAAGAAATTTATCATATATCTCTTACTATATCTTTACAGGCTTCCCCAGAGAAAAGAGTAAGAGAAATGAATGAGCATGATATAAGACAGAGAGGAAGCCTCCCAGAAAAAGAAGCAGCTGAAAGAATGATAGCGAGTATCAACTTGCTGCCGCAGACAATGGGGTCTGCAGAGTGTGTACTGATCAGGATATGCTTTGAGAAGAAGTGGGAAAGAAAAAGGTCAAATTGGGGAAACAGGAAAGGAATCATTAAGAGAGAGTTGTGTAACTACAAGCTTAAAAAAGAATGATATGCTAAAAAGAAAAACCAGTTAAAAGTTAGGTTCCACATTTTATCATTTATTTAGGAGACACATTTTACCAATACCATACTTAAACTCTCTTTTGTTCTTTTGTACAGCAGAACCTTGACAATCCATAGTAAAGCAATTTATCCTCACTGGTAACTACTGTACTTTTGCCATTTACTGCAACACATGCCAATTACTGAACCACATTTCATTTACTCTCACACACATCATACACTTTTAAGGATTTAATAGGATCCTTCCTATTCTGATAATACCTCAATTCACAGTTTCACTCCTAAGACATCAGAGAACTCACAAAGAATATTGCAACATTCTGTACTCATAACATGAGAGAATACAGAGCAAAAATAAAGATTCAGATTACTACATGCTTAAGTCTAGTGTCTGCAACACATTAGGTAAAAAACTGTAGTCTTTCTGAGCAGCACAAAAGAGCCAGAATACAGCATCATCATACATCTCTGTGTTACTGCCATTACAATGAGCTCACTCTAAACACATCAAGCTGCTTATGGGAATCATGCTGATCCACATATATGGAAGTCCTTCCCCTTTTTTTGCCTTGCTACTGCTGTATTTTCCACAGGTTGCAACATTTGGCACAGGCTTCACAGATTTCCTTTAGAAAGCCTTCCTCATAGTTTTCAGTTCTTTCCTTCTTTTGCCCTTCCCTTAGAAATCCTCAGCTATGTCCCAGGCAACAGAAGACATAGATTGATGCAATCACATGTGGGGACTTGGAGGTCTACAGGATATTTCTGGGGACTCGGGTACACCCCCTGTGCTGTCCATGCGGACAGGTCACTGTGCCTGAACTGCACAAGCCCCCTTGACACTTCCCAGTGCAATACTTGGCTGAGGAAATACAACCTTAGGAAATATGGGAAATAAAACTGTTACTGCTGTGTTAAAGCTGGTGGATAACAACAACTGATACCTTTTAAAGCCTTCTCCAGAAAGTGTTAAAGAGGTTACTTTGATTTCAAACTCTGGCTAGATAATTTATTTTCTTGTTTTCTATCCATTTCCCCAGATGTTGGCTGCTGCACACTGTCATTGAAATATTTAAAGTAATTTTTTTTGTCAAAGAAGCCTCTAGAAATAGTATAGTCTGTCCCCATTTAAAATCAGGACCAAATTTGCAGTTAGGTTGGGTTTCTTCAGGCCTTGTCCTGTCAATTTTTTTTTGGGATGCAGATTTTACTACACCTCTTTGAGCAACCACAAACCCTCTAATGTCTCCTCTTTACTTCCCATGCTCTCTATATTATGGTACAAGCTCTTGAGATGAGCTCAGCCCAGCATTGCATTAACTATATAAGCATCTCGAGAAACAGTTTTAAGGAGAGATTTTAAGGAGGTTAACACATTAATTCTGCAGAAGTTCACATCCCGCCCAAGCATAAACAGCAGCATAAGTGGAACATAATTGTTGTTAGCCAAGAATTTAGTAAGAGATTTAAAGAAGGCCCATATCACAGGCTAATCAGAAACAAGAATCTTAATGCTTTGGGAACAAGGCAGGTTAGATGTGATGAGGATACAATGTTAAAGACACATAAAGAGCAGAAAAGTAACTTGACTGCTATGACAGCTGAGCTTTTAGCAGACTTTTAAAGATGATGTGCTAAACATCCTTCTCTGCTGAAGTTAAGACTGTTAGAAGAATTTGGCAGGAGTCATGAGGTGGTATGTCTTAAGGAGGTTACAGGCAGTCCATCCCTCGTGCCCACTGCATATCTGAGGTTGGTGCCCCATGAGCTGGCTGAGAGCCTAACACTTCTGCTGCCCCTTCCTTCCTCTCAGCTGGGTTGTTCTTCTGCTGGCCTGGTGAGCTCCGCCAGGGATCAGACCAGATGTAGTAAAAGGATGGAGGCAGGACCAAGTACCAAGGCCATGGACAGCAGAAAGCAACAAACTGCTAGATCAGCTCGGTTGTTGCAAGGTATGTCCCCCTAAGCACCTCTCTTTTGTGCAAGCCACCTCTGAATTCAAACCAAAAAAGAGCTGAGCCTCTCACAGACGCTTCCCTCCAGACATCCCAGCATCCAGCTCCAAACAAAGCTTCCCATGTAATGCAGGTGTATGCTCACACGTGGCATGCACTGCTCAACTACTTGAAAACTATTTGCATCCTAGGTCTCCACAGTACTTGTAAAAAGTCATAGCAGAAATTGAGAGAATATTAAGCCTAATGCAGCCAGCAAGAGCTGTTTACTTGACAGTAAAAACAGGTATCAGAGAACTTAAAAGACTTTAATGTGTGCAAGGATTGCCCAGAGAGGTTGATATGAGGTACAGAACTCTGCAGCATCACCATGGTGCTGAGCAAGGAGATGGTCTCTAAAGAATACAGTAAAAAAGCAGTCACAGGAGTAGAGAAAACAAACATCAGAGTACAGGAACTTTAGATACAGAAAACGTTAGGAAAACCTCAGTAATAATTTTACAGTGCAGAACTGATTGCCAAGAATGCTCCTGCACCCAAATGGGAAGAAAATTTTTTAAAAATATCAAAGGTTCATGCAAAAAGAAATGTTAAAAATTAGGTAAAGAAACTTCTTTTTTTGCCAGTCATATCAATCAAAATATCTGTAATTTTCAATCATTATTACAGTTTATGTGCCTCTGCAAAATTAAACGTATTTCAACACAAAGCTGGATTCTTTGTTTTAAAAATGTCAAGGTTTAACCTTAAAAATCTCAAACTGAAAAAATGGGGTTCTTTTGGCATTGAGATATTAGTCACATGTAACCTGTTCCTATACAAAAGTTTGCCTTTTAAACTATTATCTTCTGATGAACACTGAAAAATTCCCAGCCATTTATAAAGTTAAATTGCTCAGCATTAACTTTTCAAATAAGCTAGAAAATTAAAAAACACATTCTAAAGTGGTTATGACTCTTATCTATTAATAAAGTCTTTTCTTATCAGAAAGGGTAGCACAGCACAGTGCTATTTACTGGGAATAGCTCAGACTGTGTAACCATATAAAAAGCACTAACCTGAACACTGAAGATGGTGAGACCTGACACAGAAAAATGCTGTTTTTAGAACAGTAGAAAACACCATGGTAAGGCATCTTGGCATTTTTTCTTGTAAAAGTAACTTTCTCTTCATTTCTTTTATTTGGTTTTCTCTCCTCTTTTCCTTGCCCTTTACTGGTCAGTTAGCCTGTTTTCATGGATGTCTGAGCTACCAGGCTGGCTGCTCTCAGTGGTTCTGTCAGAAGCAGCACTTCGTCTGCATGCTATCCATTACAGGAGTCAGTAATAGTTAGTAAATTGGGATATCAAACCCAGATATAATTAGGTTGTTGAAATAACAACCTGAAAGTATGGCCTAATTCACAGAGGGTGTTAATAAATATCTGCCATGCTCATTGACCTCATTAGAATTGAAGCTCTGAACTACTTGGAGTCAGTGGCAAATTCAGAATGTGACAGCTTAGGAAGTTTCCATAACCTAAATTCTAAAGATATAAGAAATAAACTGTACAATCTTCAAATAGTTAAAAAATGATGGAGAGGAGGCCAACAAAATTACTGATTTTGTGTTTAAAATAACATTAATTATTCATTATGCAAAAAATCAAAATGACTCTACTTTCATGACTACTTACTGACATACTACAATTTACAAAATCATGTATTTTAAACTAAACTTCATTAGTGTCATGGCTAGACAAAGATTGCTTTAAGAATCATTATTTTAGAACACCATTTTATCAGCTAGCAATAATTAAGACTAACTATATTGTATCCACCATGTAAGCTGAAGTAGATTACTACAGGAAATGCAGAATCAAGCAATTATAACTCCTGAAAGTAATTTCAATGTAAGAAATTAAAATTTGATTTTGAATGAAATGACAACAGATGATCTCATATAGCTGTTGAGCATATGCCAGAGAAAACTAAGAAATTTTGAAAGGAACAATAAAAAGAATGTCTAATGTCCTGATGACACTGGAATCCTGTGTTTTATTTGAGGTTTCCCTTCAGGCAGGGACTATCTCATATTTCAGTCCAAAGTTCCTGATTTGTATGAACAAGCAGTATCACTAATAATAGTTACATTGGTCTTTGTTTTACAAGTCCATCATAAATCCAATAGCAGGTGGAGTAGGAATTTGAGAAATACTAGCTAGGACAGTGGAAGAACAGTTGGCAAAATGTCTCTCTAGTACATCATGGTCTATGTGTCTGGTGATGCAGACCTTCTTAATTCTTCACATTTTGAGGAATGGTAGATCCATCAATTCCATTATATCCTTTTTCATGGCAAATTATTTTCCAAGGTCCCTTCTCACCTCTCTGAGGTTTCTAAATCTCTGTATTTCAAAAGTCAGTCTCTCACGGATAATTTTTTTCCTTAAAAAAAAGTAGTATGGCTTTCATTCCTCTTCAGAGTAACTGCAAAAATGCAGTATATTTTTAAAAAGCCCAGGCTAGCAGAGTCTCTAGAAGCCTTGTCTGCAAGCAGCTATCAAATATCACAGTCTAGGGAAAAATGAAAGGAACCCAGGATGTCCTGTTTTCTACAGTCAACATTAAAAGAGGACAGTCCACAGAACAATCACCCTCATCATTAAAAGACAACAACACAGGGAAGATTTTTGCCAGGAAGTGATTGTGGATACTGCTTAGAGCATCATTTTTATTGAGGTACAGGGGTTGGAGGATACTGAGTAACAGCTCAAGAGCTTTTGTGATCATTAACACATTACTGTCCTAGTAAAGCATCACAGAGTTGTAAAGTATTAACTACATGTAATTTAGTGCTCTGGCAACAGGAGAGGAGAAAGCCAAATCTCAAACAACCCATAGAGTCCGTGCCTGTGTATGACTCTGGAGCAGTGAGGTGGTAAGTGGCAGCCTCACAGCTTGCAAAAAGCAAAAGCCAGTCCTGTTCTGGCAGAGCAGGCAATTTGATGTTCTGAAAATGACATCAGCTTCCCCAGACTGCTTTTGGAATGGATATTTAGGACTGTAAGACCATAAACACTCAAAAGAATTGATTTGATAAATGTAATTCCATAGCAGCGCCATCAAACAAAATCTTTTTCAAATGAAAGCTAAAGGTTTTTGTTATAAAATAGGTTGTTAAATGCTCTCCCAGGAAGTTCAGTCAGTAAAATATTTCAAAGTGTTATCAGCCTTTAAAATTACAGGAAAAGGCTGTAGTGTTTACTCACAGTGATGTTTTTGTCGCTTTTGCTAAAAAAAACAGCATAAAATGAAAGTGAACACAATACAAAATTACAATTTAGAATGAATTATATTAATTATTATCTTCATCCAACTTCTTTTAACAGTTGTTTCGGGGATTTTAAAAATTGTATGAATTCTGTATCTGACATTTAGGACTTTATGGCCAGCTACAACCATCTACTTCTCTTAAAATTTATTTCACTTAAAATACAAACCATTTATCCCCCTTCCAGATTTCACTGACAGATTTTTACTACAACACTGTAAAACAGAAAATTACTTCAACTATTTGGCTTCTAACCCTAAAACTGGAGTCCTATTTGTTCCCAATTTTGAATCCAAAAATGTAATTTTAGGGTTGTTATGATAAACACAGAATATTCTAAACCAGTTAAATGTACTGACAAAAAAATCTGGTTTGAATATTCAACTACAAAATCTTTTCTAGATGTTTAATTCACTCGTTTTCCTCACAAAAGCAAAATTAATACATTAAATATTCTATTGCAACCTGAGGAAAAAAGAATTACTAACAGCAACTACATACATTATAGTGTGTCATAGGAGTTGTTCTAGCAGTTCAACTATAAAAGATCATTTTATTCAGACACTACTGAATATGAAGACTGCATTAGTCTTCAGCAGTAGCTGTACAGCCCAAAGAGTTCAGCCTATGAGTCTATTAACAGCTGCTATGCCAAAATACCCATACACATCCCCCATTTCCCCCACTGGTGCTGTGCCTGGCACATAATCAAATCACAGGGCATCCTGCTCAGAATACAAACTGCAGCCAGGATCTGGTGTCACAAACAAACCTGACTGCCAGCTGACTTTTTTGCCCAACATTCAACCTAAGCTGCAGCCTGTCTCAGCTGAGACAACAGTACAATCTGCCTTTTCTCTCATCACACACCAAACCACATTATTTTATTTATGAAGGCACAAAATGTCTTAAAGCCAGCCCAAGGCATCCTCAGACCTAGCAGGGCCATGGTGTACCACAGGAAGCTGCAAATTCCTACTTAAATTGTGAATAGGCACAGTTGTGCTCTAGGCTTCCTCACAGAAGGAAAGATTTAGTAAAATGAAGGTTAACATGTTACCTTACCCACATGCCTTCAATTATAATTTGAATTTTCTTCCAAACATACTACTAATGCCCTTGTGCCTTAGAGAGAAAAGCCTGCATGTTCTTTTCACAGAAGCTGTGCTTTGATTTTTGTGCATCGATTTATTTGCATAGTAGGTATAGCCAATCTGAACAATGGTGGAAGGACAGCATCAAGCACATGTCACTGCACACAATTTTACTAATTATATTTATTGTCTACTAGATATAAAATTCTCTGAAGTGTATCAAAAGCTGCTCTAGGGGACCACACTTAACAACTGAAACAACTCCTTGCCAAGGGAGCCATTAACACTTCCAACTGCTGAGTCACTTGGAAACTTCCCTTCCACTTTCTGCTCACTAACTGTTTAATGGAAAAGGGAACATCAAATTCTGACAGCTGGCAGAACAAACAGAAGGATCCCCTGAACTACTGCTACACTACAGAAATTAAAAGGGTGATATCTTCTGGATTCTCCTCCCCCTGGATGTGTGGGGATTGTCTTTTGATGCTGCCAGATGTCAAGAGTGTGGGAGAGAAGTATGGAAATCAAAGATAGGTATAAGGAATCTAAGCAAAAATGTTTTGGAAGTGTGAAATGTAAAGCTCTCCCTGGAACATTAACTCACCCTCAGTGAATACACACTGAATGAAAATGTGCCTTCAGATGAATCAAGATTCATATCTTAATGTATTACAACCAGCATGGAATATTCAGTTTTATTCCCAGCACCCTAAACCAAACCTTAATCAAAATTTAACTATGCTATCACTTGGAGTACTATATGAATTTTCAAGTTCTATGTTAAAAAATCAGGTTTTACCTGATTTTTTTAATACCTCTTTGTGATGGAAAGAATGAAATATAATTTTGTGGATTAATTTCTCTCATGCTGTGCATTAACAAAGCATTCAGCAGAGGACACTAAAAGTCCCATAGTCCAGACTAGGACAGAAAATTGATAATGCACAAGATAGTGCATAAGTGTAGTCCCATTGACTCTCTGGATTTATATACTTACATGGCTTAAAAGGCTGAAATGGATTATTCAGAGACAAAACTGTATATTAAGCAGTCAGAAATCCTCTTATCATGTAAACACATAGAAATTAGCATATGTGCAGGGAACATACTCAACCTGTTTCTAACGGAAATCTAAACTCTCACAACTAACTTTGTCTTTATTTTTCCTTCTTATCTCAAATCTAGAGTTGAGAAGGTTTTTAACCCCAGGAAGCCTCCCACTGTTTTCAAGAACTCCTCTAACTGTAATGCTGTTATTTTATATCAGGAAAAAAATGCCCTTTGAACATTAGGAGTCACTGCAAAAATGGAGGCAGAAGCTGAAACAGTAAAACACACCTTCAAATGAAACATGCAATTTTCAGAAGGGAGAGAGCTCTGTCTTGCTGCCTGGAAAACCATGTCCTTTTGGGCTACAATGTGGTTACAGCAAACCTTTACAAAGGAAAATATATCATTTCTGTAAAAATATATTTGAGAATGGCAGACCAGGGTTCACTGGTTCTGGAATACAAGCTCTCTAACAAAGAAAACTCTTCATGCTAAATAATTTGTGGCACCAGAGAGATTACAAACATATACATACACTTGTGTTTGTATAACATACAAGAGAACTATTTTTTAAGTTCAAAAATATCACAGAAGTTTGTGGGTAAGTTATTTACTATTTGACTGCAAGCATTTGTAGTAGCTTACACGCTTAAGGAGAGAAAACCACCTGGTTACCAAGATGGAAAAACAGTTTTACTAAAATGCTTTTGAATGGAAGAAAACTATTTTTTTCCCACACGTTAGCTTTCAGGCTGGCAAACCTGCTGGGGGTTGGCATGTTAAAGAAGGAAAACCAAAGTACCATCTAGTCTGAAATACAAAAAAGTCAGAAACAGATATAAGAGTCTGGTGGCTAAGAGAAGTGTCAATGTGACCCTCACCAAGAAGTACCAAGAGCAGACAGAGAGCATTGTTTTGATGTGTTCAGCTTTCTGTGGCAGGGCAGCCAGCTGAGACACTTAAAAGGGGACAAGAAACCCACAAAAGCCTATAGCTCTTCCTGTGAACTGTACAATTCCTCTCCCTCTGAATGCCATGTTTGATAACCGGACTCTGGGGAACATAATGGAAACAGAAATCAGCTACCTAGCAAAGAAGAACAATTCTCCCTTGGCTGACAGAGAAGAAAATATAACTGCTGTGTCACTCTGCTTGACCTCCTCAGAATGGCAAAGCTTAGTAACTGAGTATGAACACAAAGAGGAGTGAAGGATTCCTGCCCTGTACTCCTGACAGCTGCACCTGGACATGGAAGACGGATCTCTCTATTGCAAGATAAGAGGTATTATTCCCTCTTTTTTTCTTCTATTTGTCTTTTAATAATGGTGATGTTTTTTCCAACCTCAAAACCAGAGGGTTTTTATAAAAATTCATGGGAAGGACAGAGCAAGGAAGGGAACAAAATCTGGTTTTCTTTCCTCATCTTCTTTCAGCTCTTGGCATAGGAGATGCATTATGACCACTATACCAATGCAAGGAGACTCCTTGGACTACATACCAGGAAACATCTGCAATTCCAGCATGTGAAATAAAGAGGTATTTTCTCCATTTTATTTGACTAATTTGTAGTCTTCTGACCAGAATAACCAGGAGAAGAAGCAGCAGCAAAGTTCCTTGTTCTAGGATTTTCTGTGGTATAAATGTGTGGGTGTCAAAGCCTCAGGAAAATCCTACAAATTATCATTTTACATACAGAGTTACCAATATTTGTGTGTGCTAGGGGAAGAGAAGGAGACATCCCTGAAATTAATGTTTAAAATGTCAGTCTTGGGCTGAGGCATAAAAGGCCTTTCCTTGAGCTGGTACACAGAACAAGGCTGCTGCCAGTGACACTCAGTGATACATAAGGTCTGCGTTTGCTCTTTGCAGGGCTGTGTTCACACTGCAGTTCAAACAGCAGTTCTTCTAATGGCCTACAATGTGTTCCTGCCTCAGTGAGGAAAGGAGGAAGATAACCCCTGGAGTTTGGAGGAAGGGAGGGGAGCAGGCTCAGCTGCTCTGGAGCCGTTCTTCTTCAGAAGGTTCGTATCACACAAGGAGGACATGCCACTGGGGAGAGAGATGAAAGGACTTAGTGTTTCTCATTGATTAAACTTCCACTCCAAGCTAGATAAAGACTTCAAAACTTTAAGAAAGAGACTGCAGCATTGTGTCTTCTTCAGTCGTCATAGACTTTGGAGTCAAATTGCCAGCAGTGCCCATTTGCTGCATTTATTCCTCAGAGGTTGCTTGCACCAATCTTTTCTGGATTTCTTTTTAGTTATATCAATGAAATATCTAACACTAATTTTCTGTTTTCTCGTAGCAATCTACAGGTTACTGTTAAGGCTGAGAACAAAAATTAAGAGACTAGAAAGATATAAGTGGAATTTCATAGTTTCTTGAAATCTGTGTATTTGGATTGCCAGTGTGAGTAAAAGAAGATAACTAACCAGGCAAAGATCGAGACCTGAGTGCTGCTGGCAGACTGTTGTCATTAAAATAAAGAAAGGAAGACCTTAAAACTCATATCAAGGCTCCTTTATGCTAATTCTCACTACTTGTCTGGTGGCAGCAGGTGAACTGAATCTGAAGAACTTGGGCTGAAGGAGACAAGTATAAATAGCACACATGCAGGCAACCAGTAACATGCTGGCTCCAACCAAAGAAATGAAATTTCAGCACTCATGTTTAAAATGCAACAAAAGGCCCTTGAAAATTCTGTCCTAATATTTCCTAAGGTTTCCTACATAACATGTGTTTTTGGGAGTACAGCAAAACTGATTTCTGTCTCCTACAGACTGATTTCTATGTATCTTTTAAGATAATATGATGACTTAGAAAATAACCAAGAAATCATGTTTTTTCCCCATCAGAGTAACAATATATCCATAACTGAAAACTAACTGATACTCATCTCTTATTTTTCTCCATCTACAGGCTACAAACAATTTAAAATAAGAATAAAGGGTCACTTTCTTACACTGAAAAATTCTGAACCTATAGTAAGGAAAAAATGTATGCATCATGTCTATATGTTGACAGACACCTAGACAAAGGTGTGCACACAAACTAGACATTAAGAGGAAATAAATGACGAAAAAAAAAAAGGAAAGGTCAAATGCAAAAGAACAGAAAATCAGCCCTGAAAATTTCAACTAGAAACTGTCCAAAATAGGGCAAGATAGGCAGAGGTGTTGAGCCATATGAACTCAATCATTTTTCCTGGAGCCTGAATGCAAACTAACAGGATGGAACTTTACTCGTAGGGAAGGAAGGAGAGCAAGAGAGTGAGTGTGAAAAGAACTGGGAGAAAACCACTGTACAAGGCTGCATGAAAAATCAGGACAGACAGAAAAGACTTTATAAGGAAACTAAATAAAACCCAAAACACAACAGTTGAGATATCTGTCAGACAGACTGCTGCCTAGAGAGTCCTGAACTTCAGAACTTTGCTACTTTTTTCCTAGTGTTCTGTGGAGAAAAAACTGCCTGGTTTGTCCTTATATACAAAATAAATCTGACATCCATATATCTCAACCTCTCTTTACTGAAGAAAATCTGAAAAACCTTCCCAAAAGTGAATAGTTCCATGCCTGAGAAGTTGCAACATCAGTGTTAAGAGCAGGACTAAAAGAGAGAAATCATTAACTTCTATTCCTTTTTAGCCAAGTTGAAAATAATTGCTCATTACTGCTGAGAATTTTGCAAAAATGTGGCACCCAGTGTTTCTGTGAAGTCCTACAGAATGGCTTGCAGATAAAAAAATAATCTTTGTTAGGCAATAACTTATTACAATGTATTTAGGCAGACTGAGAAGCTCTAGTGCAACATCTTCTGTTCAGTGTGGCAAAAAACCTCAAAGATACCATTAAGTAATAAAGTCAACCTTTATCAATCACAGAAAGAAGCTGTAAAAAACGACACACAAAGTTGAACAGTAAATTCAAAAAGACTATTAAAATGAAAGCCTTATGACCTGTACCAGGCTTGCTGGAAAGTGTTAACAATTGTTTCCTATTCAATTTTACCTGCAACACTCTAAAAGGGAGAACAGGGAATTTTCTGGACTTACATCACACAAAAATCTACTGACTTTGTTGAGAAAGCTCCCTGGGAAGGACACGTGGTTCACCTTAACATCATCATCTAAAATAAGGGTCAGGGAACAAAATAGGAGGAAGTAATTCTAATGAACAATGTTAGTAGCTTCCCTGTGATGTTATTACTGAAATTCCCAAAGACAAGAGAGAGTTATTTAGATCTGAATAAAATAAGCCTTTAATATCTGGCATTAAGTCAGGGGCCCAGCTAAGGGCTGGGAAGAGGTAGTTAAGGAACAATTCCATCAGCAGTGGCAGCAGAAGATTTGAATTGTGTGTCAAATATCAGTAAAGGTATCTAGAATAAAGTAGCAATTGAACAATGTAGAAGTCTGTGAAAGATGATGAGACAAGGCCAGAGACACTCAGAGATTGTAAAATTGGTCACAGGTCTCCAACTGTCATTGATGTTGGCACACCATCAGATAGAACAATTGCCAATGAGAAACCCTGCTGATCTAGAAGTACAAACTCCATGAGAAATACCCATGGAATCTCACCAAAATGGATTTGGTTCTCATTTCTGGTATAAGAGACAGTGTATAAAGGTCACAGGTAAACTTGTCTTGTGGCTATGTGCAAAATGACCTTTCGGATGAGATATTGCCATGAAAAAGTATTTTTGGCCAAAGATGCTGTCTTCAGCTGGCTCTTTCTGAGTGTGTTCACAGAAATGGCATTTACCTGTAAATCATTAGGATTACGTTCAGTTACTTATCTCTGGCACTTATTTCTTCCCTGCAACTGGAACCATCTACAGGTGCTCAAACCTTGGCCAGCCAGCTGGGTTAAAATGGAAACAATCTCTTGCTAAAATGGAAACAACCTCTTGCAAAAATATGTTGATCTTGGCACGGATCTATTTAAGACATCACCACAACAATAGATATAAAGAGAGCCACAAAAAGCAACCTTACTAGTGCCAGAACAACCAGGAAAATAAAGCCCATTTCCTGTTCTCGATATGGCAAGTAATAAAAAATATCTGTTAAAAATCAAATCAAGCTGACAAAGCAACGTTGAAATGGCTTGGAATACTGCCAAAGAAAAGTTCAGAACAGCTGTAGACAATGTGCACTGGACTGTGAAGCCCACTTTGCACCATCCCAGGAAGAGATGTAAAAAACAACATAATGTGCATTATTGCTATCATCTATTAAAAGAGTTGGGAATATAGTTAAAATACCAAATAAATATAGTCAGACATGATAAAAGGCAATGTATTTCTGTCAAAGGTGTGTGTTTCTTTCTTTGTTCAGAGTTAGCACTTCAGTCTGAACACCTTCTTCCTCGCCCATTCTCAATCAGAACTGTTTGTGTGTATTTACACAGCACCCCAAACAACCTAGACTCCATAAGCACCAACCACTACAGTAACATATTAATCCAGTGAGTGGGAGAACATAAACAAGTGCAGTCTACAATTAAGATGCCTTAAAATCTTCTATAAGTGTGGGTAATTTAATGATGTCAGGCAACTAAATGGTTTCTTTAAAAAAAAAAAAAGTAACCCTTTGGATAACCTTTCCAATGCACCTTTTTTCACAACTGAGAAGTAGTAATCACTATTTTTTAAAAATATCTATTTAGAATGCAATGTTTCAGAATATTTTCAATTCATCAATCAAGTCCAGTGCATACTGTAATGCCACTAGGATGACTAGATCCTTATTCATCATTTTCCTAAATTTTCTTCTAATCATTGGCATCAAAAGGTACACAATGTGGGTTTGTACCTGAGAATGCAGGTTCGGCAAAGTATTCTAATATTAATCCATGTTAAACCATAACAGACTCTATAAACCTCCCAGCTGAATGTTAACCCTGGTTCTCAAACCACTGAGAAAGAGAACAGGATAAAATTTGTTCGGTTGTTTTTAAGATGAAAACAGAGAACCACAAAAACCTGCATAGTTGAATATGTGGAAAAAGTACTTTAGTCACTAAAATAGTGTGATATATTTGATTTACCCACTGAAAAGCCCAAGGTAAATATGTTTTTTTTCAGGTTAGAGGTGTATTTCGTTCAGCTACATAGTGTCATTCAAGAGAAAAAATAAAACCAGGTTCATGTACGTTTTGCAAAAACACAACACACCTTCTTTAAAGCACTATAAATAGGAGTTACCAGGGCTTTGGAGCTGACAACATTACCAAAACTGTGAAAGAGAATTCACAATAGAATGATATGGCATGCAGAAACTGTGCAGTCTTGAGAGCTTGCTTTGCTTTCTTAATCAGTCAGGCAGTATCTTACACAGTTTCTACTTGTGACTACACAAGGATATGGAGTTAACACAGGCCTGTGAAGTTGCAACACACTGCAACAGTGCTGTTAGTGAAAAAGGTGGGAATAAAGGGTACCTCCTTCAAGATCAGATGGCCTTGTTATCTCACTGCAGTAAGAAAAGGTAGGGTTCGTGTCAGAGCCATCTGATTTATAATCTCCCAGACTGGTAGAATGTAAATACTGCTTACTGTAACGGCTTGCTCTTTCTACAAAGGTAGAAAGAAATAAAAAATATCACAGTAAATAGATGAAAGAAGTGCAAAGACAAACCACAACATAAACCCCACCATTGCTAACATTGCTATTCATACACTGACAGCATTAAAATTAGAGAAAAGTGAATCCTTAGCAATTTTGTATCCATTTTGAGCACCATTAATTCCAAAGCTTGCTTCAAAATCTAATACAATTAAGCTTGGTCTTTGCTTTAAAAGAATATCAGAAATGGAAGGTAGTATTGAGACACCAGAAAGAGAAGGGATAAATAAGAAGAATATAAAAATTTCCAGTGGAAAATCAAATTATTCCTTTATCCCAGCATGCATACAAGTGCATGTGGAAATACTGCTGTATGTTGTTCAAAAGAATATTGAAAGTTCCAAAGTAGCAAAGGAAATACATGTGAAAAATAAACATTCAAAACAAACACTCCTATGCAGGAAAAGAATCAATAAACTCATAAAGCCAAAGCACTGCTCCCTGTTATTACATTACTTACTCTCCTTTTTCATCTATCCTTAAATTATGAACACCTTGGAGCTGCAAATAATAGAACAAAGCATAATATCATGTGCCATATAGGCAAAATGTGCATGGAAAAGAAATCAATTTCATAAATAGGCCACTTTCTATAACTCTGAAATTTTATAAGATCCAACTATTTGAAAATTCTACTTATAGCAAGGACAAAGTAGGTCAATCCTTTTTAAATGGCTACTTTTAAGTGGCATGAATAAGTTGTTTAGGGTAAGATTTATTTCACTATTTCTTATCTGCACATGTGATTATGGCTGAAGTTCCTATAAAACAATGCTTTTAAACTACTAGTTATAAATATATATGAAAGTATGCTTATAAAACATATGACTGGCATATTGGCCTGAAAATTTACAGTATCATCTTAGTTTCATAAACATAAAGAGCTGAATTAGGGAAAAGTCAGGATATAAGTAATACCAGAAAGCATATGCAGACTCCTAGACTGAATATTGTCCTCCAGAGGATCAATGTCGAAGATGGAGCCAGGATCTGTGCGCCAAACTTTAAGATCTTTTTCCAAAGCACAGAAGTTATAAGACAGACAAACATCAAAGGAAGTAAAAGCATGAAAGAAATGAGCTTTAACAATCAGCAATCAATTTCCTTCATCTAGAAATTAACCAAAATATCTAGATATTCACCTGAAGAGATCAGAAAGCATTAATTTCCTGCTTAAAAGAACTTAGTGTATTCACTTTAAGCACTGACATTATTTTAAGGAGACTTTTGCTTCCAATTTTTTTGCATTTTCTAAACATGACCATAGTACATTCTTAAGTCTAAATAAATGGAAACCAGTTAAGTATCACATATTAGAGCTCTCTTCTAGTAGCAGAACCGAAATCATCAGAGCTACAAGGTTATTTCCCCAATTCACCAGCAGCATCCTTACTGTGTGGGGATGCTGCAGTATATATCCCTATAGCCGACAGCTGGCAGTACACAGCTCCACAGCTGACTCTCCTTTGCATACAGGAGAGATCATGTCAGCCTAAGAAGACAAGTTAGGGGCATAGCTCATCTCATCCAAAATAAATTTCTACTAATTGCTTAATTCATGTAAACTCAAAAGGATCCGTCATTCTTAATTAATACCGAAAGGACTAAGGTGACGATTTCAGCTGTAGAACTCTGCATTGTACACATCTACCGCAGGGTAAAATGAAGCCCAGTCTTGAATTTAACAAGTAATTCTCCGTGCCAGTGAGTGCCCAGGTGGCCAAGGAGGCCAACGACATTCTGGTCTGTATCAGCAATAGTGTGGCCAGCAGGACCAGGGCAGTGATTGTCCCCCTGTACTCAGCACTGGTGAGGCCACACCTCAAATCCTGGATTCAGTTTTGGGCCCCTCAATTCAGGAAAGATATTGAGGTCCTGGAGCAAGTCCAGAGAAGGGCATTGGAGCTGGGGAAGGGTCTGGAGCACAAGTCTGATGAGGAGCAGCTGAGGGAGCTGGGGGTGTTTAGCCTGGAGAAAAGGAGGCTCAGGGTCACCTTATCACTCTCTACAAATACCTGAAAGGAGGTGGTAGTGAGGTGGGCATATGTCTCTTCTCCCAGGTAACAAGTGACAGGATGTGAGAAAATGGCCCCAGGTTGTGGCAGGGGAGGTTTATATATTGGATACTAGGAAAAGATTCTTCACTGAAAAGGTTGTCAAGCACTGGAACTGGCTGCTCAGGGAATTGGTTGAGTTACCATCCCTGGAGGTATTTGAAAGATGTGTTGACATAATATGTGGGGACATGGTTTTGTAGTGGGCCTGGCAGTCCTGGGTTAATGGTTGCATATGATGATCCTATAGTTCTTTTCCAATCTAAATGATTCTGTTATCTGATATGCCTAAACTAAAATAATCTTTTAATCTCTTCAAATCTGTTTCAAATAAAACATTTATGTAAAATATAATCAGTCAAAGCACAAATCTACCAGATCACTCAATTTTCCTAGGGAGTTTCTTCTTGGGCAGACCTGGCTGCAAGATTTACTGCATGTATTGCAAGTAGGAAAAAAACTTGTCTTCCCAACTTTGTTCTTTTGCTGGTTTGAGAGGTACCAAGCTAAATAATGGGTTGGTAGGTAAAGTGGGACTGTGAGGACCCCAGATTTTTCATGTTTCAAATTATTAATAGCCTAGATGCAATGGAAAGAACAGACAGAGCTAACAAAATAAATCCCATGGCATTAGAATACATTCAGTGTATGTACATCATACATTATCTACCACAACTCCCATAAGGTGAGGCATAGAGCTAACTCCTTCATGCCAAGATAAATTAAAGCCAACACAAAATCTTTTGACAAACTATGTGTTAGTCCTAGTGGTGATAAATTATGCACCTACAAAAAGTACTGACAGGCATGAGAAGTGGTAGGGGAATTGGTGAATGCCCAACTTGTCCTGTTTGATCATGCCTTAATAAGTAAAAATAGAAGTATGGCTTCATGGCAGCACAAATGCAACAGCCATTGATTTGTACTGATTTTATCCATCTTTGTAATCTGAACTAACATACATAGAATCAGAATCTTGGCAATTTATAACACAAATCAATTTTAACTCCCTGGTAACTTTTGCCAAGTTAAAACATCCTTATATTCATGTGAGAATTGTGGTTCCTCTTTAGTAACAGATCCAAAGCTCGCTCACATCAATTTATCTTGATGGGTTTAGAACGGCTTAGTAGGGTTAAAACTAGTGTCTATTTGCCAAAGAAGAGTCATTAATTTTAGCATTTGAAAAAGTAGTTACAGCTTCACCAATAATACATTAAAAAAAAGAGAGATTTTGACACACTTTTCGTAACTGGCTGAACAATTTACAATTTACAAAAATGACAAAAAATACTCACAAGAGTCATAAGTATGTTTTTCAGTTTGCAAATTTTTTTTGAGCTGCCAAGGACATTTCATGAGCAGGGAGCTCATTGCTTCTTTTTAAACAAGTAGATATTACAATTGCAATTTTACTCCAAAAAATTTAGCTGAAATATTTAAGGTTTGTCATGGCCTTTTTCCTTTAAATAGTTGTACAATTTTTGGTGTTTGAAAGGTATGGGAAATTAAGAATTTCTGAGTGTTTTGATACCGGAGTATTATTAGGTGATAAATAGTACTAATATTTCACTTCTTACAGCTCAAGAATCTATCTCAGGGATGTCCTTAATGCCAATCTGTTTGTGCTAGCAAGGCTTCAGCGGCTGAACAAGGGACTGCACACATGGTCCTTACACAGGGCTACAGCTCACATGCAATGCAGCACAGAGCAGGAGGTTTCTAGTGTGCACTAAGCAGCATATTGCAAACTGAACATCACACTGCAATTTTACAGGAGCCTTTCTCTTTTTCTTTGGCTGCACCACATCTAACAATGAAAGTGGGTAGTGATAGAAGATCATCAGCAGCTGTCCCAGGCAGAGCTCTCTAAACACACACTTTTGAGAAATCCTTTCTCATATAAGGCTGTAGCTACAGACACATAAAGGATGGCAAAAAAAAGGAAAGAAATATACTTCCTTGTGTGGGAGAGACTCATTTGGAGACTTTAAGGAAAAGACTGAAAAAGCATCTGCCAGGAATTATATAGTTAACCTTGCTTTAGGCGGGAGGATGGCCTTTGTGACCCACCAATTAGTCCATTACACCTGCAATTTCTCTGGTTTTTGAGAGGCAAACTTAAAAGTCATCCTCTCTGTTATCACTGTGTATGCAGAATTTTAGAGCGCTATCTCAGTATGGGGTTTTGTACGCAGATCCTCTGGGGTCTACATGGTTGTAAAGCACAGAAAAACAGAAAAGGAACACACCAAAAGAAAAAGAAATGAGAAAAGAAAAAAGGTTACCATTTCCTTTGCCACAGCAGACTTGTTGACTTTTAAACAATTTCAAATATCCACTTCAATTTTTAAATAGAATTCATTATGATTATGTCAAATAATATCTTAATGCAATACCTTGTCTTTACATATAAATCTCATCTGTATTCTATCCCTTGAACACCAATCCTTATCTTGGAGCATCCTTCAGAACATCCCTTCTGAACACTGGTGCTTGGCTTATTGGGGATCTAATGAGTTAGTGATGAATTACAGATTGAGATATTTCTAAAGCTGTGTGAAATTCTGAAACAAGAGGTAAATAGATATGTGCACATCTGGAGAAATTACTGACTGACAGAAGGGGAAATCTCAAACTGACCTGCAACATTTGAACTCTGAAATCTTCCAGAATCCCAGGTTGAATCATCTTTCTTCTGTGCAAAATTAAGATTATTGCAGATATTTTGACCTTCCCTATAGAGCCAATAATCAAATTTAAACTAATAGCAAAAACTATCCTTTTCTTTTTTTTTTCTTTTTAATTACAGAGCAAATTATAATCTCCCATTATTACTTCACCAGAAGCTGACATGGAACCACTAGTTCAACCATAAGTTTCATGCTGAGAAAAAAGAGAAAATGAAATCTGGAGAACACAAACAGGGGCTTTTATCTTCACCACAGTGCTTTCAATAACAACAATATTTAACAGCTTACCAACAATTATTCCAGGTCTTCTATCCATTTCAACGATATGTGGATGCACACCTTTATATGCTGCATCACTCACAATTTGGGTGTTTTTTCGTACACGCTCTGTTATAGGATCATCTACCACTGGGGTGAAGCCTCTGCCCTTTGTCTTCTCAAAATCTTCATGATATTTTACCTAGGAAAACAAGAAGAGTTACATTTTTCCCCAGGTTGCAATTGACAGCAAATAATTATTCTAAGCAAGAATGCATACATGTTTGGTTTTTGAGGCACTTACATTCTTTGACTTGGCACCATAACAAAATTGCTTTACACATGAGATAGGCTGCATGGTCAGCCAAGTCTTTTCTATCACCTTAACTTGATTTTCTGAAATTTTATTATCAATTTTGCATTTCTTTTCCATTCACACTGAATTAGGCACTAGCTTAAGCAGCAAAGTATCATCTTACTACCACATAGTACACAAAACAACCCTGACCTCAGGAGGCCATCTGGTCCATTCCCTTCTTCTCTAGGATAGGATAGCTGTCTAGTGATGCAGACAACTACACCTGTCTGTAAAAGTGTTCCAGCAGCAGTAGTTCTAAAGAACTAAAGCATTTTCATTCACTGATAATTTTCACTACATGCACAGTATCATACAAAATGTATCTTTTGCTCTTTCATTTTATCATATGACAGCTGGCTTTTAAAATAGGTTTTTAGAAAGAACAACAGTTATTCTAAACTGTCTGCTTTAAAAAAATATATTAGAAAAAAGGACATTAGAATAGAAAGTGTTACAGCACCGAGTGTTGGAACAAAACCCCAGCATTAGTAAGAGTTATAAAGGTAGTACTGCTGATTATGCATATTTACATCATAAATAACTTAATCATCAATGAATTAAATTGACAAACATTCTCACACAAGCCAATGCACACAAAACAACTCATTCCAAGAACCAAAGTCACACAGAAACCAGGAACATGCACAGGCACAGGTGAAGTGTGTCACCTAATCCAGTGAAATTGTGATGCTCAAATGATCTGTGTACATTTTTAAAGAAAAAACAAAACCAAAAGAACGGACATGTAACTGTTAGAAAACTGTTTATTAGTATTTTGAAAATGTTCATTACACTCCTATGCAGTTAGCAAACACTCCCTCTACAGGCGTAAGAAGAAAATATTCCTTCCATACCTGAGGAGAGAGTTTCATTAGTTACCTATATTAATGGAAGGCAAAGTCCAGTGGAAGTCAAGTGCCGTTCCTTAGTATGCTCTAGTTATAGCAAGAAAGTACCCTACCATTGAGATGTTGTTTTGTGTTTCTTTGACATGCCTTAGCTCAGGTGTGTCTAGAAGCACACTACGTCTACCTTTCATCTGCCTCTGATCACTGCTGTACTTGACCTGCAAAACAGCAACAACAGCACAGGTGAATTGCTTGTTTACAGGAGAAAGGATGGTGAGAATCACAGCATGCAACAGTACCCATTCCAAAGCACAATGCCAAGCAGTTCTCTTCTTTCTTTACACTCATGTGCTAGTAAATTATTTCACAGTGAGGACACAGATGAGCTACTATATTGGTAGGGCCAAAAGCCACATTTATTCCATCAATCACTTACTCAAAAGAAAGTATTTAATTTAAAGCTGAAATTTGTGACTGTTTAAATTACATAAATGAAATAATTCATTTATCAACTGATAAATAAGATAAATAATAAGAAAACACCTCAGTGACTTAGAATATCCTTAAAACCAATTTGTATAGCTGATGATAAGCTACCATCTTATTACCCAGACAGACACAGAGTCTGTTCTCAGTCTGCTTCCAGGTTGGGATTACCTGAGAACCTCAAGGAATTCAATTCTTATCCTTTGGAAGCCTTCTTACTCCTGTTCAATAGCTAGTCTTTATTAGTAGCACAAAGCAACATGTCTGGGAAGAATCTGAATATTCTGTTTCCAAAATGAACATTTGGGCTCTGGGTTTTGTGCATCAGTAAGTACAGAATCTCTCCCATCACATTTCTTCTGATTAGCTTATTTTGTGACATTTTACAGACTAGTAAAGATGTAAGGTTAATTATCTGTTAAAAATAAGAAGGAAAAAAAACCTCACTCAAAACTCTAAAATAGTGAAAGTCCTACTTATTAGTTCTGGAATGAGTACTCTTACAGTTTCTTCTGTCTTGTTGAATTCTTCTACCAATGGCCTCTCTTAGCTCCTACATCGCACCGTAACCTGTGCACTGTGTTAGTAAATATTTTAAATTTACCTCTGTATTCACACTCCAAGTATTACCTCTCAGATGAGTTGTGCAAATCTATTTCAACATGCATTTGTGATGACAGAAACCATGTATTGAAACTGTCTAACCCTCCTTAAGATTACATATTGGCTAAGAGAGCAGACATGAAAATATATATCTTGGTGTCTGTGTTTCATAGGTAAGTTTGAAGTAATGTACAGAGAAACAAAAATATATGGTACTGCATGTTCTTCAAACCCTTCTTAATTAATCAGTAAATTCTCTTAGAAAATAGATTCAGCTACATATGCTTTTGAATATAAGGCATTTTCTGGACAGAATAATTACAGCCAACATAGGTTGATTTTCATCTTGCTCATTAACACAGAGGAGTATTTATCCCTGTAAATCTTGAGAAACAAAGTGAAGGAGTCGCTTGGCAAAACACATTTCATTTTCACAAATTAAAAAATTACTTAAAGTCTAGAATTGTTGTGAAGTTTTCCTCTTATTTTCAACTACGCACCTCAAAAATAATTGACCTTGGTAAATATTCATGAGCATTTTAAGATCATCATTAAGATATATGTAGTTACAATGTCAGCTTCTGTTCCTTTGTTCTTAGACATATTCCCTGACAAATCCAAGCTACTTTTCACTCCTACTCTCAGTTCTAAAGTGTTCATTACTTGTAATTCTCTCCTGCCACATTGACACAGTGGTTCTGCATGAAACCTCTTCTATTTACCATCTGAAGCAACTTTGCCACTGATGTTTTTTCAGTGCTGAGGACAGACTGCAACATAACTGGTCTTATCCTTTACTTCACCATGCTTTTTGCCCTTCTTCCTTGCTCCTTAATAGAATTGTCCCCTGCTTCTTACACCACTGCAGTAGCAATTATATTTTATTAACATAAAAGCCAAAAAGATATATTATCTTACTCTTCAGTATTTAGCAATGGGACCTATTAAGAACTACTCAGCTCTAACATAGGTGGACACTTCCATGCTTTGAATCTCAAAAAAAACAAAAAGACATTTGCCCTGAGGTTAAATTCTCATTTCCTTTATTCTTTACTGCAATTCACTCCTGCAATCTAGCAACTCTAATTTGGTAACAAGGGACAAAAATTCTTGAAAGAATGACTGACCCCTACTGACTCTCTCCTTGAAAAATACTGGCACCAACACAACCACTTATTTTTTTTGCAAGAATAATCAGGCAGCCCTGAATGTGTTTGTTGCACATATGTGCAGTGCATGTCCTCAAAGAATAAAACCAATATCTCTTCAGTGAATGATGAAGTTGGATTTCTTTGACACATCAAATGTAAAAGGAAAAGCATATCCATGTTTATATTTCTACAATGACTGAAAATCTGAATGACAAAAAGATTCAAACAACTTGCCGAGCTGATATTATCTTGATTCTTTCTGACTCTCTCTATCTCAGGAGTGACACTCACAGCAGTAGCTTTGCCAGGCTGCTCTCTGTAGTGAACCTATTATTTAACAGAATAAAGTATATATTCATATTATTTCAACTATAGCAATATCTCATTGTTTTATATAAAAATGCATGACTTGAAAGGTCATCCAGGAAACAACTGAGAAGCTAAAATGCATCTGAAGTTTATTAATGTTTATAAAACTTGATTTTTGAAACATAACCTTGAAATTTTTTTCTGTGCAGGGTGTTTATTAATGCATTTCTGTGGATATATACCCACATATGCACACAATATCTTGACATTTACCAGACTGATCCTTGGCTGTACAGAGAAATATGTCATATTTGGAATGGGGTTAAGCCACAAATAATGCAGTAAAGGCAAGCAGAGCACATGAAAAACTGAATTTCAGCAAGGTGCACTGCAAATATATATTTGTCAAGACACAGAAACTCCATAATGTCTCCCTCTGTGTTCTAAATTTTATATATTACATATTCAAAGGTGATTAAACACAGAGGGTGCAGTACATCAGACAACTGCCAATTGAATCCAGCCTAATTTCACCATGCATTTATCTAAATGTACTGCAGAAATATCACCTTTATCATTTTGCAACAAAATACACTTAATGCATTAACCAAATGCACACTCAATGGATCAGGATCTAAAGCATATAGAGAACAGGATGTGGCCTTCACAGAGCAACCAATCTAAGTTAACTCTGGCCCCACACGCTGGGAAGTCAGATATGGTAAATATTTAGTAACAGATTCTGGCAAAAAATTTATGCCAATTCATATAGTTTTATGCAAAATAAATTCTTCCATAAAAAAATAAGCTCTCAGGCTTAAGTGATAAGGTTAACTGTGCAGATATATTACGCTCATAATTCTGCAGTCCACAGTGGCAGTAATTGCTTAAGCAATTATCTTCCAGCACAACACAATTTTGGTCTGTCCAAATTGAAAAATTAATGTCTTACAAAAATGATGGTAAACTTTCAAATAGATTAAACTTGAAAACTAACATTTATAAAGGTAAAATGACTATTCAAGAATTAATATTTCTAGAAATGGCTGAAGTTAAAGAATCTTCACTCAGAGCTGTTCCAGTGACTTGAAAAGAATTTAAGCTTTCCGGTGAAATTTGCACAACACAAAAACTGGTGAAAAGTAAACGACAAAGTGAGTAGGAAAACTATACAGGCTTGAATCACTTGGGAAAACAGGTTTTTTTGAACAGAATACATTTTAGTAAAGCTAGATATATCAACAATAATCCAGAAGTTGAGTTAGAGGGACAGAATTCTTGAAAATTGTGACTCAAAATTTTGGTGAATGCAGCAGAAAGCACCCCAGGGACACACTGGCAGCTCTCAGTGAGGAGAGTGCCTGTTCTCTCAAGGACTCATTAACATCATCTTCATCAATGCAGGAAGGCAGTAGCGTGCTCCAGTCCTTGCCTTCTTCTCTGTGCTCTGGCAAATCATATGACTTTCCAATGGTTATGTCAGCCACTAAATACTAAATTCTGATGGGAAGGTTACTGAGGAGCCAGAAGAAGACAGGTAAGAGAGTAGAAGTTTGAGCACAACTGTAGCTAATTTTTTAACAAGCAGAGAAAAAATAAAACTGGAAACAGATATTCTGGTTAACAAAAAAAGGAAAAAAATTGGTCAAGATTTCCTGCAAATATCCAAGGAAGAGAATAACATCTCAAAGCATTGCAGGCATTTCTTTAACAGAACATGTGATGCTTCATCTGCCATTTCCCAAACTAAGCAATGTCTTTTCACAATTGCTTCCTAAAAGAGGGGTTTTGAGTCATTCCTTTACTTGAATTCCAATACAATACATTTGTTTCCCGCAACTAAAGAAAAGGCACAGTTTCAGAAAGCAGAACTTTGTACTCATCTTGTGCACCCAAAAATTATACAAAGGATTAAAGGATAGCAACTTCCCATGCTGACATTCTCTTGATTCCTCTTGACTCTTTCCATCTCAGGGGTGACACTCACAGGTGTAGCTTTGCAGAGCTGTTCTTTGTACTGAACCTAGCAAACATGCCAGAAGATATTACGACAGAGATTTCAAAGTAATAGAAATACACAACTGTGCTAGACATCACTAAAGAGCACATTGCATTTGGATGGAAAGTACCATTCCTTAATAACCAATCCCATTTTCCACACAATACTTACTACTCACCCTCTTTCAGTTCTTCTATTTCAAACACAGACAACTGTTATTTCAACGGGAATAATTCACTCTCATTGTTATTAATCAAAGTGCAATGCTAAGGAATTATCATTTTACCATTAATTGATTAAAATGGTCTTTGTGAACAAACAGAAACTAGCACAAACACCACAGACATATTCACCAAGACACATTTAATACAGCGGAGAGAAGTGTGCAAGCAATGAAAATGGAGCACACATTGCTAATATTCTTCTGGTTTTCCTTAACTCTCCTTAGTTCGGGTGGATCAGAAATAGCTGTTGCACGCTGAATTTCTTCCTTGTATTTAATCTGCACAATAGATATTACAAAAAAATTAGAAACTTAAAGAAGAGAGAGACAGGCACTAAAACACATCACTTTATACTCTCTCCCTTACACATACTGCACAGCTAGACCACATCGACAAACACCATTGGTCTGAAAATGAACACTTATATTTAATTTCTAAAACAGTCTGCTAGGGTCTCTAATGCATCTTGTTTGATGCAATGCAGAAGAGAGTGCAATTAACAATTCTATTGTACTAAAACTCTTACAGTGGGAATATACATCACATGGGATTGTGGCTATTTTCATGATAATTGGGATGCTGCATATACTACTTGGAGATCCACACCACTTTGACAATGACTTGGTCCTTCTATTATCTTGCTATGGATAAGTCTACTAGTCCATTTCAGAAACCAAGCCTTTTAGGTGTTCCTGAAAAGGTGGATGACTTCAAAGTCTCACTGAAGTTCTCCAAAAACACATGCAGACAAACAGGTGAAAATGCAGTTGTCTGGATTGTTGATGCCTTTGCAGGTGTTGTCAGATATTTGCTGGGTTTTTTTCTAACATTTTCAACTCTCTTCTCCAAGACATGGTACTTCTGGAGGGTGCCCAATTTCATAGCACAGACAAAACAACTTGTTCTTCTCTAAGCTCATACTTGGAAGCTGCTTTGACTGAAATTTATAAATAAATAAAACCAAACCAGCCCAAAGTACAGACCAGGAATGGAAAATTTCAGTCCAGACAGTGTAGGACTGGCAAAAATACTAAAGCACTGGAAAAAAGGGGTTTTTAATAGAGACTATTAGGTAAGTTTAAGAATTGGCAGTGCTACTCATCCTTAAAATGTCTGTTGCTTGAATTTTAATCAGACCCCAGCTTTGTGGTATTGAGTGACATACCACAGGGCTTTCCTCACAGATTTCACACTAACAAAAACACAAATAGAATCTTCTCCCAAAGTCCTGCTTCTTCCCAGTGCTGTGTCCAACCCTGCCTGCCCCTCAAAATACACAAGTTTTTTAAAAGTCCTTAGTTGTTTGTAGCTTCTCAGTTCAGATTCATCTACAGTCCATGGGTCAAAGTTCTGTGAGATCTTGGTTTCTTCCAAACCAATCATCACAACAGGTGAGATGAGCTCAACCTCCTTCTCTGTCACTACCTTTTATTTTAGGCTTCAAAAACACCATTCTGATGTTTGTCTCCTACATATGTAACCTGGAAGAATCTGATCACTTTCAGAACATGACTCAATGGACTTTTTTGTGTGGTTGGTTGTCCAGTAAGTGTTATTTTGGTGCCCTGGTGCAAATTTGCTTCTCATTCCACAGTTTCATTTAGCTCAGAAAATAGTTTTAAAGCTGTCCCAAGTTCTTTTGGCTAAATTTAAAAATACGTGTAAAATACTTAAATCTAATGGATTCAAAATTAGTGTAATTTACCCTTCCTTTGGGACTCCTGTAAATTACACAATACAATTTCCCTCTTATTGAACAATATAATTTCCCTCTCACTGACATATAATTTGAAACTTTATTGTACATTGCCTTTAAATTTGGCATTCTACACCTCTAATAAATATTATACAAGACCCAAGTAATTTCAAGTACAAATAGAGGTAATAAAATACCTTTTGTAAAACATTAACTCTACACGAAGACTAGCAAGGTAAAGGCCATGCTACTCACGTCATACCACTATACCACTAATGCATTTTGTACTTCCCTTGGTATGTTTTTGTTCAAATGTGTTTACTAGCATACTGATGGACCTTTTATTTCTCCCTCTTCACCACTATTTAGGATTTCTAAAACAGCAAGAACAGTGCACACTATTTTTCCATTTCACATTGAAAGGTATTGTGAAAAAACATTAGAGTAAGACTTCTAATAAGTGTCTGTGTGACTGTGTGACTACTCTTGAAATAAAATTCTATGGTAACTGGAAATTTAAAAGCAAAACAACAACAAAAAACCCAAACAAACAAACAAAAAAGAACCCCTCATCCTCAAATCAAGCAAACCAACAACTTCCCCCAACCAGGAGGTTTCAACTACTTACTATCCAATTTTTTAAGGATTTAGGACACATGATAGCTTGTACTGTGACTCAAAATGACAAGATGAAAAGTGATGGATAGAGCAGAAAAACATTCCAAGGAAAATAAGAGCTTTTCTACGTTTTTTGGAAATTCTCTACCTGACCTTACTTCAGCGGGATAATTAACACTATTCACTTAACAATGAAATTCTATGAGAATAGGTGTCCAGAGTCCCTAATTAATATTTTAACTAATATTTAAACACAACATAGAGTCATGTCTATACATTATTTTCAAATTTTACTTTTTTGAAAAATCTAATCATTAGAGAAGTCATGTCACAAACATAAAAATGGCCCCAGAAGAGTCCCCATCAAATATAACAAAGAAGTGAACAATGCAATTGCAAGGGTTTTCTTGCTGGGCAGTCACTTTTCTGTTTTTTTCCAAGTTTTGCCACATATTTATCAGAAGAGAATGTTCTATTTGAAGAAAACAGTCATGCTGATATTTTATTTTTATTTGCCTATTAAAGTGCGAAAGAAATTGGGCATCCATAGCTAAACAACATCAATTCAGAACCAATCTCATCAGATCCACAGATCAACTTGTCACCAACATGTAAAGAGGCACCAACTCTCCATCTTTTCACATAGTTCAAGTCTGGACATAATTTTTCTCTTCTTGAAGTGCAAACTGTATCAAATCCTATGCAATACATGCAGTCTCTAAAAGAAAGTTACAGATTTTCTTTTTCGTCACATGGTATTTTTCGAACCTGCAAATACAACTGCTGTTCAGTCTGTCATACAGGAGAATACATCTCATATTTCTCACTCTTGAAAGACAAAAAATTCCCTCAAGTATTTAGTTAAAATATTTTCTTATTTTTCATAATGTTTCAATTAGAAACTCCACCTCTGGACACAGAAGTGCTTCAGCAGACAGGAGTTCTAGCTGTGCTAGAATAGAGCTCTATATCCAAAATCCAGTGGACAACTATTTGAATAAGATGTGTGATATGAAAATGAAGAAGTTTTTAGGAAACTAGATGAAAAAAAAAAAAAAATTGTCCACCATTTATTCACATAAGAATAACTTATGTTAATAGCACTCACCGAGCTAATATTCTGTTGATTTTTCTTTACTCTTTCAATCTCTGGAGTGTCTTTTACAGCTGTGCCAGCTCCTACTTCCTCCTTGTAAAACACCTTCATTTCCCCAAAAGAGAAGATAATTATGAGACTGTTAGCAATGCAAATGCTATTTCTCATAAAGGGCTAGGCAATATTCCAAACACCAAATTGGTCTGACTATAAATCTTGCTAAGAAAGAAAATACTTCAACTTTTCATAAATCAGACTAATTATCAATAACTATGATTACACTGTTTGTTTTCAACTGTAAGCCAGATAGTATATTCTCATCCTTTAGACTGACCTCAGTATTTTTAAGTATTTGCAATGACATATTTAAATTTGGAAAAAATATTAAAATTTCTTTAACAATCTATAAGGTTTTATAAATGTAACTTTATGCTTGAGTAATTTCATTCATTTCAATGTAATTGAAGGTGCATATACATGCAGGATTTGATTTGGTTTTTTTTAGTCTTCAGATCTTAAAATACTGTGAGAAATGAACAGACATTACTATTATTTCTAAGTTAACAAGCTAAAAATTTGAAATATTCATGGAAAAATAACAACAACCAGAGCTACAATCCAAGTCATACAATTTTTGACTCCTAGGTTCAAGCCAGAAAGCTGAGGACTGCATCTAAAAACAAAAATCACTTCTTAAAAGATACACATGCTGTTTATACAATACTCCTCTCTATTTCAATTGTTTCAGTAAATGATAAACACAAAGCCCATCAGTAGAATCAATCATTTGAAGTTACTGAAAGAGACAGTAAATAACTGCTCCACAAATTCCAAGCCTGGTTATAATTTAAATAACCATGGAGCACAAGTTCATGCTGAAAAACTCCTCAAGAAGTTTTACTTGATTTTCAGTATTTGGTGTCACATCTGTTGCCATTTTGGTAAGTATTTCCAGTCAGTTAGTGTAAAAAACAAGTCTGGTCTTGGAGTTAATAAAATTAATCTTTACCATTTAGTATTTCTGCCTTTCTTAAACCAAGATTTATTTAACTTTTCCTATCAACAAACCTTAAACAATAAAACATCATTCCTGATTAATTTCTCCTACTTCCTTGAAGTCCTCCATAGCCTGGGGTGAATACTACTGCCAAATATTCTAGAGGAGAGTGAATGTCGGCAACTAATTTTTTAAATATTCAGAAAACCTTTAACAATCTAGAATTTTGTTTTACCATGTGAGAACAGAGACAGTTTATGAGTAAGGACTTGAAAACTGTTCTGCACCATGTCAGTTAGAAAGATTTATATTGTGGGTCGATCTACAATACACTTTTCTCCTCTACCATGGAAGGATTGGTAAAATATGTTGGAGACAGGATTTTTCTATGAAAGAAATGACTGTGAAGTAAATATCCTATTATAAATCATCTGCCAAGTGAGCTAGTGAGCTAAAAGCAGCAACAATCTTATCTGCAGAGCAAGTTGGTTTTTTTTGTCCATTAAGGCAGAAAAATCCAAAAGACAAAAATCCAAAAATCAGAAGACTATCAGTGGTCATTTTTTTTTATACTGCTTCCAGCTGTATCTTGACTCAGTAAGAACTTACCTTTGTAATCTAAACTGCACAGAAGGATGAAAGATTAAAACACAGAGAAAGAAGAAAAAATGATAGTTCAATCACAGCTGTAAACTGCTTTCCTACATCTGGAGGATCCAGATCACAAACAGAAACAGGACAATCGCAAAAGAAAGCAAATACAAATGGTGATTTGTCAAAGACAAAACATTTTATTTCTTACTATCTAGAACACTAACAAAGAGGATAATTGTCAGTCTTGGCACTGAAAGCTCAGACTGGCCTTCAGGGTTGCAAGGGGTTCAGATGCATCAGAGGCTTGTCATGGCTTAATTAAGTAGTGATACCTATCTTAATTAAGCCTGGTACCTAACTGTTAGTGAGTCCGCACTGCCAGAGCCACTGACCTACTTGAAGACTTCATCAAAAGCTGTCAAGCAGGGTGGAAAGCAGATCCCAGAGGCTAGCTTATATCCCTCTGTTCCAGGGAGTTTCAGCCTAGGCTGTTAGGACACCAGTGACATGAGAAATGGTGATAATCACTGTCACACTATGCTGCAGAGCACCATTCAAAACCAGGAGCCAGCAGATGACAGGAAGCAAAACTGGGCCAGTGGGCCTGTCAAGAGCTCCTACTAGAAAGATGTAGCTTTTGGCTGTCCTCATTCAAAGGAAGAAAAAGGGCAGGTAATGGCTGGAGATGTTACAGGAGTGACCACAGCCTAGAGCAGGCTCGGAGGTATCTCCTCTGCCCTCCCCACAGGCTCTTGCTCGCCTGCAGAAGCCTCAGCTGCACAGGGGAGCTGCAGGCAAACACCTCCAGGAGAAACTAACTGAGCTCGTACTTCTGAGAGCTGGAGAAGCTGAGGATATCTCTAAGTTAAAGAACATGTGTGTCAGATAATACTAAACATATTTAAGTATCTTATATTCCTTTCTCTCAAATCATTGGCTTCATTAGTATTACTTAGTCTGCCATACAAAACAGCCACTGACTGGCCTTTTGTTCTGGAGGCCAGATTTACTCCTCTTCTCTGTTATATTACAAGCAAAGGCAGAATTACAAACAGCAGCACTAATGGGCCCAAAAAGGAAGTGGAACTTAATACATCCCAAACTGGGCAATTTTAGAAATCTAAGCTCATAATTTATATTTAGGGATAAACTGAAACTTAAGTCTAGCAGAAAATTTAAAAATAAACCCAGTGTAATATAAAATCATTATATATATATATTTATGAAATCTGATCTGTTCTAATTTTATACCCCAATCTTGATGCTCAGAACATATGATAGAAACCAGATGAAAAATCTTATACGTACAGTAAGAAGCCTTAGGTTTTTGGTTTTTTCCCTTTTAAATAAAGTACTTCCTGGGGCTTGATGGAAAAAGAAAAAAATCTTCATTTAAAAATAACCGTGGTTTGGCAAGGTGATATAAGTGGTTTAGAAATTCAAAATAACAGTGCCACACCTAGAAAAGCTGGGTATTTTTTTTACTGAAAAAAATGAGTGATACAGCTTTTGCCAGGAAAATTATGCAAATGGTTCAAAGGACTTTTACTCATAAGTTCCCTATTTTATGCTGTGGCACAAGAGACCCTATTTAAACTAAAAAATATCTGAAAAGTTACAAGCAAAGAGAGAAGCACTGTTACTCACTGAACTGATGTTTTTCTGAGTACTTCTTATCCTTTCCATCTCAGGAGTGTCTGGGACAGAAGAATAGTAACAGAGCATCTTCTCCGCTTCATCTTTGTACATTTTCTGAAAAAATAATTTTTAAATGGCTATGCTTTTTGGGCTCCAAACCGCACAAAATTGCACAAAAGATGCTTATTGCTAATGAACCTCCTCATCCAGTCTGTCAAGTATTTACTTAAACCTCTCTTCTCCAACCATACTGTTATCATTGTCTGTCCCCCACACTAAAATAGATCTCATATACATATACATAATATATCCTCATATATAACATATCTTCATACTTAATATATCCTCATATATATTTTCTCCTCACTGTCAGAATATATGTAATGTAACATTAGGTAATTAGGTAATGCGAAAAGAACTGCCTAATAGATGTAAATAATGAAATTCAATTTACATGATGTAACAGGCCTAAATACAAATAAGAATCAGGCAGTTAAGACATTTTACTGCATGTAAATTAATCTAGTACAGGTATGAAAGCCTCTGCAGAGCTAGAGAAGTAGTATTTTGAGCAATGTATGTCAAGCACTCATTGTTACAGAGAATTAAAACATTCAACTTTTGACTATGTCTACCTGGCTTGCTATTTCTGACGCCCTTTTGGCCCGTTGAATTTCTGGAGTATATGGACCAACTTGCATCCCTTTTCCTCTAATTTCAGTCTCCAGATCCTTTTTATATTCTTTCTGAAGAAAAAATAAAGGGGAAATAAAAACCATAAGTAATACTGCAACTCTCTGTACATGCTGTCTTCAAAGCTATTCTGATAGTACTGGTCAGACTATAAAAATAAATTCTTCCATTTCTTTAATTTAATATTTTTATTGTGCACTGCTTGCTTTGTTTAGCTTAAGAACGTTCAAGAAGATTTTATATTTTTAACATCTCATTGTGTTTTACTTTCAAAATAATCTTAAAGCAATTAATTCTGTACTCACCTGGCTGACAATTTCAGAAGCTTTTTTGGCTCGCTGTATATCAAGGGTATCCGTACCCACTTCCATTCCCTTTCCTTTAATTTCATTCTCCAAGTCTTTCTTGTATTCTTTCTGAAAATAATAGCATTGGAAATACTCACGGCTGACAGCCAAATTCTCAAATCTAATCTCTACAATTTCACTGACCAGCACTCATAAACCACCAAATAACGAATGATTCAAGAGAACTAGTTTTGTAGAATCTATCCATGAGATAGCTGTAGTTGCTGATGGGTTAAAAAACCCTTTTAACAGACTGCTCACTTCAAATCTGATGTAGCCTTTCACATCTACCTGTCTCGGCAGTTTTGGCAGCCACAGTCAGACACGTAGATGAGAATTTCTCCCTCTGCTGTGCTTTGCAAGACTGATGTCATAATGCTTTAGCATCTCTCTAACTCTATCATTTGGCCCTAAGTAAGGAGCTATTTAGACCTAAAAGCAGCAGGGCCCACAGTGACCAAAGACACCCTTGGCCAGACATGGCTCATGAGGAACAAGCACAACCTGCAGAAGGTGATAGGAAGGTCTAAGTTCTGGGAAGCTTAACTTTCCCCCCTTACACTGATTATGCAATGTCCAACTCTTTGCAGCTCAATTAGCTATTTGGAGAAATCTGTGTTTTCAGTACTGCCTAGATTGGTCACCACCTGGAATTCTCAATCACAATAATTTGTTGCATTCTGTCATATGGAAAGCTTGTCCCAGGAATGGGACTGACCATGCTTGCAATTTCAGAAGCTTTCTTGGCTCGTCTTATCTCCGGTGTATCTGGACCAACTTCCATGCCCTTCCCTTTAATTTCAGTTTCCAAGTCTTTCTTGTATTGCCTCTGTGAAGATAGAATTTATACATTATATTCACAGCATCCAGAGATTTTTTTCCACAAGACATTGAAATTTAGGATTTAGAGTCAATCAAAACTCTCAAGAGTCACAATTTTCAAGACTCTTGGTAAGCTGTTGTCAGGAAAAACACATAACAAACTACAGGAGGAAAACTTTTAGAAGATATTCACTGAATGTACAAACCACTGAGAATGAATTTTTAATGTAGCAGAGGGTGAGAGGAAATCAGCCCATGCAGCTTGCTACAATTATCCTCTAAAGTAAAGAGGAAGTTTAGCTCTGCAGAACATGGTGTAGTAAGTTGGTACTTGGTGCCAGCCTAATTGAAACACATCTCACTTTTAAGAAAATATTTTATTTATGACAAGACTACATGTTAGAAATTTAATACCATACAGAATTGCTTCCAGTGAACTTCCAGATCAAGAAGTTGTAATTTATTCATTTAATAGGTCTTTCCTGAACCATAGCCATTAGGCAAGTGGCAGTCCTCATCCGTGATTGCTGCTTTTTCCTCACAACATAAATTATAAATAAGCAATAACCTGAAAACAAAATTAATATTTCATCTTCAGCTTATCCAAGCAAGGATATGTTCCTTGTTCATCAGCAAATTATATTAAAAAGTAATATGGAAATATTGTATACAATAGTTGTACTTTTTTTTGTAGAAAAATATTCTCAGCCACTGCTATTTCTACTACTTTGGTAGTAATCATCCTTTTTTCTGTTCTAGTTCATCTCCGCCTGTGGAAAACTTTTTTTCAAAGTAAATACATATAATTTTAAAATGCCCCTTACTATTCTTGTTTATAAATTATTTTTAGGTTGTACATTAATTAGAAAAAAGGAGGAAAATATGTTTCTATTCGATACAATGGTCTGATAACTTACAAGAAGTAGAGAAAAAAGATTTTCAGTCTTTCATCTGTCTCACTCTGATATGGAAATAAATGTGATAAAACAACTCTCTACTTCACAAACCACATTTTTTTGCAAGAATTGTAAATTAACCTGTAGGAATACATCATGCCTCAATTCCTGTCTGCTAAAGGTGGGATGACAGATGTTTCCTCTGAGCTTCATGTTGGGTAAAACACCCAGGAAAAGATAATCCTGGGAGTTACAGTTATATATTCCCTTACTTCTTTACAGTGGTCAGATTGGCCCTATCCATGGCATTCCCTCTGGTTTTTATGGATATATGTGTGTGTGTGTGTGTGTGTGCAAGCAAATAAACATATATATAATATATAATAAAGAAATACAAAATTAATATAAAATAGAACAATATAATATATATATATATATGTAAAATTCTGAAATTATTCCCCAAATGCGTAACGTGCAGCAGGAGCTTTGCCTTCCCTCTTCCCTCCCTACACCCTCCAGCCCCGCTGTTTCTTCCCAGAGACAGCCTTGGATCTCTGGAAGTCCACCCGAACTCATGTGCTGAGGAAGCCTCTGTGGTCAGCAGAGCACAGCTCTAAATGCTGGGTCTATTGACCCCACTAACAATCTCCACTGACTTTCTAATTGCCCAAAAATCTGAATTATTTGTCCTAAGTTGTTTTTTATACAGAGCTTTACTATATTTTTCAAGCAAAACAGAAATAGCCTTAGTTTCAATACTTACATACTTCCTTGTAGATTATGTAAAAAAAAAAAGAAAAAGAAAGCAATCTTTTGAGTTTAACATAAAGTGAACCTTCTGTGATATTAATAACCTTGACTAGCATAACATACCTCGTTTAGTATCTGAGCTGCATTTTTCACTCTAATCAAATCTGGTGTATCTTCAAACACTGTCATTCCTTTTCCCTTCATCCCTTCTTCCAAATCTTTTCGGTACTCTTTCTAAGGATTACAAAAAAAAAAAAAAAAAAAAAAAAAGAGAGAGAGATTTCACCACTTCTTACTTTGTGTAAGATCTTGAAAAGAAATGCCACTTATTAAACATCTGAAGAGTCTCTTTGAAATTTCTATGAAATATGAATTAGCTGAAGTACAGATTTCAGACTTAAAATAGAATTGGAAATTGTGAAATCAAACAGAACAATGTTGAAAAAGTGAAAAGATTTTAATGTCGTCATCTATTTTGTTGTGCTCTGGAAAACCAGCTGTGCCCTATACAGCACTAGCACACTGTTTAGGGGCCTTGACTCTCTCTGGACAGACATTTTAACTGCAGTAGCATTTTCTTTCTGCAGCCCAGTATTTGCTGTGCTGCAGTTTTTACCTCTATTCCATTAATGGTATCCCAATCAGGACGGATTCCCTAAACACCATACTAGGACCTGTTAAAAAAACCTCTTGATAAATTAAAATGTAGAAGCAATATTCCTACCATATCACTCCTGTGCCTCCTAGACACTGAACTGATATGACCTATCAACATTCAGCAACTGCAGTCTCTAGAGTACTCAAATGTTCAGTATAAAATTCAAAGCACACTAGAATCTGCTCGCAGACATTCGGTTCTTTTTGCTCTTTCCAGCTCCTAGAGAGCTGTTGTAAACCTATTGAAGTTCAAGATCTTTAAGTTTTGTAAGGATTTTTAATTATTCTTCCCATCTCCAGATGAGGGTTAGGCTTTTTTAAGCAATGAAATTAGAAGAACATTGCACAAAATATTTATCAGAAGTATTTACATAGGCATGAATTAATACTCCTAATTACATATTAAATTTCATGCGCAGCAGTGAGCACCTTTATCTCTTTATAAGCTCTTTATTTAAATAAAAGAGAACCAGATATTTTTAAAGAAGTTTCTCTTGATCATCAGAAACATGTCCTACACCAAGCAGGAAACCATTTCTTCTAGTTTAGAACTATTTAACTCAAAACTATTTAATTCAGCCATCTCTTCTGAAGGAGTTGTGAATGTGGTCCAGAGAAGAAAGTTTGTATTGTTACAAAATGTGAAGTATTTGCAAAATTCTCTATGGTGGGAGAACAGAACAAGCTGGAACACAGCTGACATTTGGGTTAAAAAAAAAATGTAATTGAACAGCTAATTCATTTTTAAGTAATTCCACATCTTTCTTGTTGTTTCATGCAGTATCTATTCAAAGTTTATTATGAACCTTTATGGTAAAACACTGAGCTACATCCTTGACTATGAACAAATGCATAATTTTTCTGAATCATGAAAGATAATAATTGATTTGACCTAGGTAAACTTTGGGTTTGGAATATGTTCCTTGAATATGGATATAAAATCATAGGAAGTTCGGGCAGTTATGCATTAATGGAAATACCATTTCCATTTTCTCATCTTCTTCCCCTTTGACTTATAGGCATGGTTTACTCCCTAAATGAGGAGGCATAAAACTTGAGGAGGTCAGAATTAGTTCTCTATCTTAATGCACTAAGGAGAGGAGCTACATCAAAATTTCAGAGATGAACATGTAGAGCACGTTACAACTATGCATACAGTACCCGGTTCTTTGGGCATTCAGCAAGCAGAAAGACTAACTGAAATAAATGACAGCATGATTTGCATTTTTCCCTAGCAAGAAGGCATATATGAGATGGACCACAGAATGCCACTGCACAAAATAGACCAAGCTTGATATTTGCCTACCTGACACTCAAGCTTACCAGAATAATTTATTAGAGGATGAATAATAAAGAAGTATCTTAAAAGAAATTATTTTCTTTAACCATATGAGATCTAGCAAAGACTGGAATAAGCTGTATAAAGAATAAAGAAAGGAACAAAGTTCAAGGGGTTTTAATTCTAACATGCTTTACTTGTTTTGGCAAAAAAAAAAAAAAAAAAAAAAAAAAAATCAATGCTTAATACCCTAAGAACAAACAAGGTATTGCTGGCTCCCAGATTCAAAGACAAGATATCTAGCAGCTCTGCTCTTCTCTTCTAGCAGTTCTAGCTCTTCTAAATTGGGTCAAATAGTAACCATAATCCACAGAGCCAAACAATACTCAAAACCTAACATGAAACCAGTTTTAAATAACAATATAAAAATACTAAAGGTAGAAGGATTCTCAGTTACAGAAAAAAACTATTTCATTTGTAGTGACACATACAACTGAAGAATATTTCACAGATCTTAAAGAAACAGTGGGCATACAGAAAACCTGTGCCTTCTAACAAAATGGACTTAAAGCACTTATGTAATATCCCAGGTATATTAAGGAATTTTGGTCTTCTTTATTTTTATCCATAACATGTACGATAGATAATTTTTTAAATTAAGTTAGTTATAAGTGACTCCATGCAGTTCAAGGCATCCATATAACCCCAACAGGCTACCTTAAACGTGAAATAATTACTCCAAGGGAAAAACTGCCATCTGGACACCAATGGAAATCTTTCCTTCCACCCCTTTATCTATCTGAAAAGAAAACTGATATTCTGGTTCAGGTGTGCTAAGCTTTATAATTGCCCTACTACAGTACTATTCAGAATCCAAAATGATGTGAAGCAATTTTTACTCATGAAGTGACTTGTATTTAGCTACCAAGAAAATTTTAAATTATTTAGCACTCAGCAGCTTATAGTGATCTTGCTTATTACTCATTTACACCTTAACAACAGAAAAAAGAATAAAAATCCTGTACCTCTTTCAGAAGATTAGTGACTTCTTTTATATGCAAGAACTCCGGGGTCTTGTCTAAATCCAGTGAGGGTCTTCCCTTGATCCCTTCTTCAAAATCTTTGCGATACATTTTCTGTTGTAGCAAAACCAACAATTAGTGGTACATATATATGCAATTCCAAGCATATTTCAGAAAAGACATTGTAAATAGACCCAGAAATGAGCCCTGCCATAAATTAGATTTCACACTAGTAAGCAACTTCATTATGCATTTCATTATCGAGATTATTTACACAAACAGACACGATCTAGACAAAAATATGCATACAGTATGTCCAAAGAGAATGTTGAACCTGATCTATGAAAGAAACAGTTT
The DNA here is from genome assembly GCF_000738735.6 of Corvus cornix cornix. Classification (NCBI taxonomy): domain Eukaryota; kingdom Metazoa; phylum Chordata; class Aves; order Passeriformes; family Corvidae; genus Corvus; species Corvus cornix. Next base: position 18,883,120 of record NC_046333.1, on the reverse strand, counting down.
GCTTGGTAGAGAAAAGAGAAGACAAATGGCACACAAGGTAATGGCTTGAAACTCATTAAAGTTTTTACCAAGAGGCTGAGATCATCTGTTTTCCATGACACAGCAAAACTAATGGAATCAAACTACAGCATGGGGACACAGGTGCATCCATCTCGCCCAGGATGGATGGTAAAGCGCTGGACTAGATTGTCTGGAAGGTCACAAAATCTCCACCATTTGAAGTCTTTTTTTTAGAAAAGTTAGAAAAACGTGGGCTGATATAGGACAGCCAGTGCTGTTCTGGAGCCTGGGAACAGTCCTTCCTCCTTGATGAGTTTCCCAGGCTGGACAGCACGTTTCAGTTAAATCATGGGGTTGGACTGGGTTTTGTGGTTTCACTTGCTCCCACATGAGAATCATCCCTCCCTAAAGATGGAATTCAAGGGAAAATTTTTAAAAATTATTAATCTCTGATCTAGATGACCACTTGAGCTTCTTCTCAATTAAATTATGAGATATACAATCTCTGTCTGTTAGCACCCATGGCGTTTTGAGAAAAAAGAAAATTCACAGGAAGAACTGAGCTACAGAATAGCAGAGATAACTACTCAGTATAATTCTACCATATCATCAATTTACTCTCTGCTTCGTATATTTTCTTAACCTGAGTATAAGATGTCTGTTAACCTCTATGTTGATTTAAATTTTACTTCTTCAAAAACACAGTTTTACTTACCTCACTTTGCATCTTTTGAGCCTCCTTTGAAACTTGATACATTGGTGTATCCACAAATTCCAGCATTGATCTGCCTTTAGATTTTTCATAATTTTCTTTGTACTTGACCTAGGAAAATTAAAATAAAGTCTGTTAACAGCTGAGAGAATATGATATTGATATATGATTGTTTGCCTTGGTAAGAAACAAATCCTGTCTTAGCCATAGTCCTTAGATGTTTTGACTTTGAAGACTCCTCCCAAACTTAACCTGTTGGAGAAATAGGACCATTAGATAAGGTAATATTTTTTTGGAGTCATTTATTCCTTTCCTACAAAATTCAGACCTAGAAATTGTGAACTTTGAAGACAGCAGGAATGAGGAGCATCAATCACAATCCTTAAACTAATTGCATGTGTTTGGCCAAATGACCTATGTCTGAAGAGCTGGCAGTTTTTTAATAGGATCCCCTGCTCTGTTTCCATAAAACAACAAATTTACTGTAACAACAAAATCTGTTTCACAGCCAGACCCCACAGGTCTTTGTTTCAAGCTCAGGAGCACCATTCTCAAATGTACTTTTGTTTGTACCTGTGGGAGGGAGAAGGGAAGGAAAACTACTGCCTTGGTAGGGTTCAGTCATGCACCAACACTCCCCTCACAGTTACCGGGGACCGTGACCTTAGAGCTAGCAGCAAAATCACAATGAAGGACACAGGGTTAAGACATCAATTTATGCCTTTATGCTAACTCAAAAAGCAAATATACTTTGTTTGGAAACCTGGAGAAGCCTTCTGAACTCATTCATTCACACTTTTGATTAAGACTGGCAAACACATTATTTACTTCCATCAGTCAGTGGTGGGGCATGATGGAATAGTCTATACCAGCCTTAAAGGAAAGCAAATAGCTACAAACCAAAATATTACATTTATAATGAGTAATGTAATTTTAATTTCTATGTCTCTTCAAAAAGAGTGATGTCTGAATTTCTCTTTCCCTGTCAGGCCTCTGCATTAGGCTTGGGTCCCGCAAAAACACTCTCCTCTTTCCTCATGGGGTGCTTCTGATTGAATATGCATTGTACATCACTGCAATCTATCATGTGGTTTTGTGCATGAATTAATCACTGTTAAAATGCTGCATTTTTCTCTTTGCAAGATGTGTGTGTTTGTGGTTCTGTATACCTGACTTTGAAGCACTGCATTTTCTTTGAGATGAATTTCAGCAGTGTCTGGGCTGAAATGATAGAAACACTTGCTTTGCTTAAATGATTTCTTATATCATACTGAAACAAAAAATTTCCAAGAATGTTTTCACAGACAAAATCCAGAAGATTTTGGAACTTAAATACTATTTAAAATAATATGAAAGAAAAAGAACAGAAGAAACTATATTTTAGTCCTACCAGCAGGGGAGTTCTGTCAAATTTGAATTTAAAATGTTGTGATGAAATTTTTTTTAAAAAAAAAGGATATGATAAAAAAATAACTTTTGTACATTCCTAGAGAAAATGCTTGTCTTGCTAATCTAAAAGTCAAATGTTTATGTTCAATAGAAAATAAACATCATTATTTGCACTTGAAGTGCGAAGGAACACATATGATGGTGTAGTGGTTTGGTCCAAAATACTCATTACTGTTTATCTGCTGTGAGATAAGAATTAGGAGAAATGCAAAGCAGGCACCAAACTTGAAAGAATATAAAGCAGTTTATTAACAGACCTAAAAGAGGGAAAAAAAGAAAAAAAAATTATACCACCTTCAGAACTCTCCTCCTCCCCCCACCTTCCTCCCTTCTCCCACTGACAATGTGAAAAGACAACCCTTAAGATGTTCAGTCTGTTTACCACTTCCATAATAACCTTGTTTAGTCCATTTAGAAAGAGAAGTCTCTTCTTGCTCGTGCTATGAAAACATTATCACAACGAGACAGCCGCCCACTTCCAAATATTGTTCAGTCCATTTAGGAAGAGGAGTCTCTCTGCCTGCATGTGAGTCCCTTCCCCTGACTTGCAGCTTTTCCCACAACTGCTTTCGAGGGTCCACTCTTGAAGTTTTTTGGGGTACAATTTTAAGGTTGAGCCGTTCAGAAACAAAAACAGAGGCCCTTCTCCTTCCCTGGGAGCAAAGCGTCTTCATCATCTTCATCTTTAGGACTATCTCTGGGAGCATCTCTAGGGACTGAGGTTTTCTCCTTTCCCGTTTGGAGCAAAAGTCCTCATCTGGTTCATCTCTCCCTGTCCAAACTTCTCATGAAATTACAGCTGTGTCAGCATCTGCCTATCTCAGCGCAGGTGCTTTTGCTCACGAGTTGAACACTCCACCCCCCATATCTTCATGAAATTACAACAGGATACTCTGATATATCATAGCTTCACAACAGAATTTCAGCTTTAAGCATCTCCTCTCTCTCTTCCCTCAGGTTTTCAGCTCTTCACAGCAATAAAAAGGGTTAATCTCACCCCGGCCTTGCAGCTTTGCAGCTGGAATGTTGAATTTTTCTTATCGAAGTGGAGAGGGGGGAGAGCCGAGCCGCTTTGGCTGCCCACAGCAAGGCAGTGGGGGGGGTTCCACGGCTGGAACAGGTCCATGGCTTCAGGATGGCCGTGGCCCGGCCCGGCCGGGCCCAAGCAGGGCCCGGCCGGGCCCACTGGCCCCCACTCGGGGCCTGCAGCCACCTGTCCCAGCACTGGAAACGAGAGAGAGCTTGGAGGGGGAGTTTGCCTATTCTTAAATGTGGATCACAGAGGTGATCACAACTTTAAGTGGCTTAAAGAATTGTCCATATTCAAACTGGCCAGCTGATAGGTTCTATCAGTTCCCAGAGGAAACTGTAAGCACCCCTTAGCAAGGACATTCCTTCCGGGACTATGCTTGCTAACCTACGACAGATGATCTGGGTTTGCCTCCTAGTGGAAAGAATTATAAATGTCACACAATAAAACCACTTCTGTAGTGGAAACAAATGAAAATTATGTCTGTCTACAGATACTGACCTCATACTTTTACTCCATTCCTCAGCTAATGGAACAAGATTTTTTAAAAATTCTATCAAATTAGGTAAAACTCATAACTTTTTGCTACATTCAGATCAACTACAAGCACCAGATTCAGTCCCTTAAGTTCTATTTATTCACCCTGTTCCATAAAATGAAATACATCTACTTTCCCCTTTTTTTAGCCTGTATTTCATTAGTATCTCAAAGTCTCTACAATATGAACAGATTTTAAATGTGAAAATATTAAACTAGCTGTTCTACATATATCAAAGTGTTAAATTTTATGTCTCCATAGTTCATGTCAGAATTACATATATACCTGTCGTGGTTTAACCACAGCCAGCAACTAAGCCCCACACAGCTGCTCACACACTTCACCCCAGTGGGATGGGGGAGAGACTCAGAAGGGCAAAAAGTGAGAAAACTTGTGGTTTGAGATATAAACAGTTAAATAATTTAAATAAAATAAATTACTATTATTATTATTATTAACACCAGTAATAAAAGGAAAATAACAAAAAGAGAAAGAAATAAAGCTCAAGGAAAAAAATAAGGGATGCAAATGAAAAAAGTCACTCACGACCAACCTATCAATGCTCAGCCTGTCCCTGAGAAGGATCCCCTGGCCTATTCCCCCTAGTCTATATACTAAGAATGACACTATATGGTGTGGATAATCCCTTTGGGCCAGTTTGGGTCAGCTGTCCTGGCTGTGTCCTCTCCCAACTTTTCATGCACCCCCAAGCCACCTCAATGGCCGGGCTGCATGAGAAGCTGGAAAGTTCTTGACTCAGCAACAACTAAACCATCAGTGTGTTATCAACATTGTTTCCACACTAAATCCAAAACACATCACTGTACCAGCTACTAGGAAGAATATTACCTCCATCCCAAGTGAAACCAAGAAATACCATATGAAGGGGGAATTCCGCCTTGTCATTTTTTCCTCATCAAAATAATAAAACCAGGATGAGTTTGACCTGACAAAATCAGTCTCCTTAAGTCCAAAGATGCCTGTCAAGCTTTCCTCTTAACTGTTGGAATTTATTCCCATGGAAGCTGACTTGTATAACTGGTATATTGCACTGGTATTCCAGTTTAAGTGCTTCATAAAGTTGCACACCCTTCTACACCCTACGTCAATCAGCAAACCCATTCATTCAGTCAACCATACTAGTTTATGAGTTTAATTAACCATACAGGTTTCAATCTGTTACACCAGTGCAGGTGTAGCTATGTTATGTAGAAGATAATGAGAAGCATAAAGTTCAATAGAGAAAGGTATACTTCAGGGAAACAGCAAAATTGGGCAATTAGAAGCAGCTCTGTTTCAGAATGAAAAAAAAACCAGTCCATAAGACCAGTCTTTGGAAATCAGTTAACACATGGAAGTCAGGAAAACTGTTTTGTAGAATGGTGGCAGATTACAAGACAGATTTGGTGTGAGCTGTGGAGAAACAAGGAGAACAGATGAAACGTACTGAAAAAGCAGGGAGAAAGGCAGAAGAGTAAACCATGTTTAAATAAAAATGATTACATGGGGAGGTCAAATCTGAGAAGAAGTATGAAAATAGGATTCTCTAAAAGACAAATATTTAGTGGAGAGCTTAGGGATTGGCAAAGTATTTCTCTTCCTGCTTGTAGCAAGTAAAAATACCCACCAGGACCTGGACAACGCAAGAATCAGAGACTTAGTACTTACAGAGTCCTCAGACAAGCACATGGACATTATGAATCAAAGCCTCCAGGAAAAAAGAAAGAAATGTATTTTGCAAGACATGACCTGCCTTAAGGGAAAGTCCAGGTTTCTACTTCCTTAGAGATAAGATGACAAACTGATGAAGTTCATTCTGAGGGTGTTCATTTAATCAGCAAAAAGACTGCCAATCTTACCTTACACTCAAAGGAAACTAGTTTGGGGCCAAAACAAACATGAAGAATGCAGGAAGAGAAAGACACCAACTCATTTATTACTCACACGAAAGGGGATAGTCAGTGTTAGCTTCACAGAGTGAGACAGACAAAAAGCAAGCTTCAATTCTCCAAAAAGCAACACAAAAATCAAGTATAGATGGATTATTTTGATTATTTTAAACATAAGCAGGCACTGACTCAAAAGATGACCCAGCATGCTCCTACTCATTAGAGTTAATTGTCTATGAAACACTCCTGCCAACCATAGAGCAACCTTCCTTCCCAACACCACCCACTCATGCCTCTCCACTGCAGGCCTACCGTGATTTCTGCAGTAAAGATGACAAATGCAGCTAACCAGCATAAAGGCACCACACATGCAGCATGGGTGCTCTTGGGGTGGGAAAAAACCTCCATCATGGCACAGGAGCCAGGGGTTTCCTAGCTCTTCCTTCCTACTTCAACCCCCACCATGATCATATATCAAACCACCAGCCCCATCAGGCATGTCTCACCACATGGCAGAATGGAGCATGTGCCTATTATCTGACCCAGTGTAGGAAGACTCACACAGGAGAGGAAAAAAGTTTAGCCAGAGAAGCTCAAAGGTAAGTTACACTTGAGAGGATCTTCATAAAAAAAGTCCAAATATTAAACTAGCATAATGGTCACTTCTGTACAGAGACTTGCAGGTAAAAGCAAGATCTTAGACAAAATGAGATTTGCAAGGAAAGAAGTATTTTAGGTCCTAGATCAAAGAAAAAAACAGACAATGTTTCAGATACATGAGAAGAAACACTCAATATCAGAAGTCTGTGTGATTCTTCCAAAGTATATATTATTTATTCTAATAACTAAAATATGTCCTCCTAAAAACCCATTTTTCTTCCCTACACCTCTCATCTACTATGGTTACAACACTATTGCCTACTCCATATGAGACCATGAAGCAAATACCACAAATGTGTTTCCTACAGTGACTATACATAGTACGTTCCTTACCAGATTCATTTTTCAGGTCATTCTTAAAAAGGCAACTTACATCACTTTGTGTTTTGCTGATATTTAAAGCATGGTTTAAATACAGCAGGTTTGGTAGATCAGACGCTGGATCATGTAGGCTTTCCAAATCTTTCTTGTAATTCACCTAGAAAGAGAATTCAGGTTATGCAAAAGATTAATAAAATAATTCACAGCTCTGTATTACAGTGTGACAGTCCAGAAAGAGAAAACATTAAGTGCTTGCCTGAACAATCTCTCCCAGCCACTAGATGGTGGTCATCTACTATTATTTCAAAGAGAACGAAAGAACAGTATAGGACTCATTCTGCTAAGTATGTACTTAGGAACTACTCAAACTTTTCCTCCCGAAAAGGATACTTAAAATAAAATCACACTTTTTATGACTTTTCAGGCTAGAATTAATTTTCTACTTTTTTCCTCTCCCCTCCCCTCCCACCCTCCACTTAAATCAAGAGTATCTTCCTCAATACTTTGGGTCTATTAATTTTAAACACCTTTAATTCTTATTCTTTTCTCCCGGCTTCAGGAATTGCACTAACTGTCCAATTCAAAAATTTGATAAGCAGCAGTTAAAGGGAAGTGCTCCTGGATATTTTATCTAATACAGATTTCTTTCAACAAATATAAGCAATATGGTGACCTAAGGCAAAAGATAACCACTTAATGAAGCAGCAGAAAGTAACTTCCTATCAGCCTACAGTAGGATTTTCCATTCTTCTGCAAGCTGGATGCCCAACTTTACAGGAAGAAAACTAGCTACCTTACCTGTTTTGGATGACAAATCTTTTAAACTAATACCTTTAGTCATCCCCACATATGTATTGTGTTCTCCACTTCAATTTGCCCGTTTCTTATAATAATAACTGCTTCAACTAATTTTTTACTACACATTTAGATTTTGGAAATAATTATATAATCTTCTGTACCCTTCCCAGAGCCAGTCTTTCCTGTTGCCATTGCATGGTGCCCCACACTTTAGAAATGCTGGACTACAGAATGAAGGCTTGTCTTTTGGCTATCTGGGATCACAGCCTCAAAGAAGAGCTCACATTTCTAGCATTAGACACACTTTTAAATATATCATCCCAAGAGCATTATCACTCGATATAGATGTTTTCTCCACTCTGGCTCCAGCAGCAGACACCCACTGCTGAACCTAGTGACTGCTGTATTTTGTAATACCATTGAGAAGATCAACCAAGAGAATGAAGTCTAAAAGACAGACATCCAAATATGAACTGTTCGTGTAACCTTCTATAATCATTGGAGAGCTGCCAGTACTTTGCTCCTCTAAAGGCAGGCACCTCCAACAGGTGAGAAGAGTTGACATCTAGACCTGTTTATTTCTTTCCTCAATAAAAACGGACCAAGTACAAGGCAATTAGCTCAGAGTAAGCAGTCATACCTTTTTGACAGACAAAATTAAGCTACCTGAATCTCATCTAAAATGGTCATGAAAAACTCTGCAGGCCCTCTGTCAGAAGCAGAGGAAGAAATGAATAATATGCTGTACCTGCTACACACTGGATGGCAGAGACTGAAGCTCAGAGTAAGTGATAAGATGAAGAAAGACATTTTACTTGTGAACATGTTAGGATATTCAGGATGTAAATGCATGTAAAATACAAAGCCAATTAACTTACATCACTTGCCAAGGTAGATGCAATCTGCGCTTGCTTGAAGGAAGCACTGTCAAGAGGATTGTACTGGTGACTCTTCATTTCCTTACTGAACTTCTCTTTGTATTTCACCTTTCACCAGAACAAACATGTCTAATATTAACATGTAGCACTTAAAAAAGGCATAGAGAAATCAGAAGACAAAGCAGCTTATTCAATGCAATTGCTTTATTTATAAATCTTTTAACAAAGTTTAAAGAAGTTCAGTTTACCCACACCTGTGACAGACTTGTGTTGGTTTCAAATTAAATTTTATGTATCTGAATTTTATTATAATTTTAAGATTGTCATATGTGATTACTGGTGCTGAAGGATTTATAAAAAGAAAACAGAAACAAAACCATATGACTGACTCACATGAGCAATCAAATAAAATAGAACTGTTTGACTAGCAATAATAATCTATTCACTGAGAATCATTCAATTCATAATTAACATCGAAATTGTGGTTTTAATAAAAAAAAATTAAGATGAATAATTTGCAAAATTTGTAAAACAAATCACTTGTAAGTTTTTCAACCACTTGAAAGTGGGAAGTCAGAATCAAACTTCCTGCCACGAGGTCCACGTGTCACTCACACTATGCCAGACTGCCATCAGAACCACCAGTTCTATTTTTAATTCTGCCAGAAATTTCCCACAGGACACTGAGGAATCTCTCTGTAATACAGTCCTTTCTTGGGGACAATGCCCACCTCATTAGAGTGCTAGAAAGCATAATTAAATTACTGCCTGCCATCACTTTCACCATCTTTTCTTCTCATTCAAAAGAAAAAGGGGGAATGACAACACATGTAAGAGGAAATATGCAATACATAAATATGGAGACAATGGCACCAAAAGTACCATTGAAATACATCAAAAAATTCCATCAAAAATGCTGAAAAACTGAATTCAGAATCTGAAAATATGAAACTGAACAAATAGTAGATCTCCCTCCTTTGCTCCCTTTGTCTGTGATCATCAAACATCTGGAGACCCTGCACACATGTCTGCTTCTTTCCAACAGCTGGGCATAATGGAGGAGAATAAAGTTCAGTCTGAATTATGCTGCTTTCATGAATGTTAGGCAGACACCTGATATCTGAGCCTATGCAACATCCATTATAATTTACCACGCTCTGCACTAAATAAATACACGGATTTTTCCCTACTCCTTTTTTCTCTATTCCCACATGAATGTCTGATAAAGTGGTTAAGCCACCTCAAACAATCTTCAATTTTTTTTCTCAGCTTTAATTGTGGGAAGAGGGCTTTTTTCCTTTTCAGTTCTTCCTTGCCTCAAAAGACCCTCAACATGATTTAGCTTACACAACCTCGTATCTTTATCCACAATGCCCACTATTTCATTAATCAGGATAAGAAACCAAAACTAAGCCACACAAACAAACTAGCTGTGTATGTTTAAGCCCTACATTATGAATTCCAGCACTTAGGTTAATTTTTCTAAGCAAGGAAATTCTAAAACATTGTTAATTTTAAAGAGAAACTTTATCTGAACACATGATGAACTTCATAATCTTTCACACAAACAGTAGAAGAGAGTATGCACTGCCTTCTGGTAAATTCATCTGCTTTATATTGTTTGATATTTGCCTTGGCATTGGATCAAGTGCAAAAGCATATATCTGAATACAAAGGCGAATCCATGCTCTGTACGAGCACTGAAGGAATAAATCAGAGGGCTTTTCTCTCTTAAAAGGTGTATCCAAAACTTGCCTTCTAATGAAAATCAGGCAGTGCCGTAATATGTCATTCAAAAAGCCAGATATCAAGTCACCAGGGTGAGCAGAAGTGTCTTTTACTCCTTTACCCACATCACAACAACACCAAGCATAAGACTTTAAATATCCAGCTACAGCATGCTCCCTTCTCCCAGGCCAACAAATGGCCACAGAGGGTACACACAGACTGAATGCACAACATGGTACTTGAACTTCTTGTCAATGGGAAAGCGTTGATGCCAAAGGGACCTCTCCTCACAACTGGCTCGCCATCTTCTGGCTGCAGCCATTTCATGCCATCATCTGAAAATATTTTTAGCAATACATTTCAATCAAATCCTCTTCAGTGTCACTTCAGATCACATTGCTACCACTGAAGGACAGATGCAGGACCAGTGAACCCAGTCTTCACAGGGCCCTGTGTCCTGATCCCGATGTGCAGGAGAGTCCCAAATTTAAGGAGTCCCCCAATCAGTGTGACTGTAAATGTTCTGGTTGCAGTAGGGCTATTCACAGCTCCGGGCCCTGCTGCCTCCTCTGGCTGCTCTGCTCATTACCTTTGCTCCCCTCCCCATCGCACGGGATGCTCTGGGGCAAAGAATGCGCGCAGTAATATCAGCCAACCCTGGCAGTATCTCCAGAGCACTCCCAGCAGTCATTTAACTGATCTGTCATAGGGGATTTGTTGCATTGAAAGCTACACAGACATACACTTTCTCTTTTATCATTTTCCTGCTTCTTTTTCCCTTTTGAAAGGAAGTGTGGGGTGGAAGAGGGTGAAGAAGGAAGAGTAAGCCCATGGATGGCTCACAGTGAAGGAAAGCACATAGTATTCATCCTTCTTTTGAACAGGGGGAAGTTATGAATGCAGTTTAAAGAGGGGAAATATGCCTGAAAGAAAGGGTTCTGAATAAAAACAAGAAAGAAAAATGCCTCATATGATTTCTAAACCATCTGAAGGGGGGAGGTCTTAGCTAAACTATAATATGGTGGAAGAGCAAACAAGTGGGAGTAGAATTGACAGTTATTAGTGGACACTTACCTACAAATTTCATCATTAACCAAGAGCTTTACTTTATTGAGAGCTTAAAAGATGGTTACTTATTTACCATCTTTATTAAAGTCTTAAGTTTGTTTATTTTTTTAGAGATTATATCGTGGAGGTTAATTTAAAAGAAATGCGTGGAGGTTGCTCTCTAAAGACTGCTTAAGAAAGAGCAGACTCTGCAGACTTTTAACACAACAACATCCCTGAAAAACCAAACTGGAATTAAATAAGGCCTGGATAAACAAACTTCTCATCAGCCTTGCACAAAACCTATAAAAGTCAGAATTGCAGCTGGACAGAGAAGTGTCTTTTGAAGCTTAGCAGCAACATTCCTAAATCAAATCTGTAGTTCAAAGCTGTTCACACAGGGAGTGTTCAGTTTCAGAAGTGGATGACATCACCCACTGTTCAGATTTACAAAGAAACTACAAAAATTGAATCATTCAACCACTGGGATCCCAGGATGAAGCAGACACTTGCAGCTAAAGCATTTCCTCATAACCACATGAAAACATCTTAAAAAAAGGAAAAAATCTGTCGGAGCACATATATATTGAAGGAAATGTAGCACAAACAAAGAGCAAAATTTAAACATTCATTGCTAAAAGCACTAGCAGAGTTTAAAACAAAGAAAGATTTAGAAAATCCTAGGCTCTTCAGATTGTTACTGAAAATCTCAGAGGAGGAGCATTTTGAAAAACATTCTACCTCTTAACAGTTTTATCCCTAAAACAATAAGCATCAGATTCAGCAACAAATATGAATATCCAAAATTATTCATCCTAAAACCAATTCTTGAACACCATAAGAGGAATACTTCATATCAGCAGCTCTTTGAAAAAGCAAATAAAAGGCATTAAAAGACATAAAGATGGCATGAACAAGAGCTTGTTTTAATTTAAAAAAATAGAAAAAATAGCCCAAATTATACAATGCACACTCGGCAAATTGACAGGCTTCATGTGTTCTCAAGGGCTAACACAGGTTCTGTTTTAATTTTCATTTAAAATCAACAGAAAAGGGTTACCACGTGCTGTGGGTAAATATACTAGTTCTGGGAGCTATTATTTTTGCTGCGGTTGTTGTCAAAAGCTTTGTTAAATAAAAAACAAAAAAGGAAAGACAGGAGAGAGAGAGAAAACAGTGATTTCTGTAGAGCCTTGAGTGCCAGTCAAACATTAACACTATTTTCTTCATTTTGTTTGCTTTCCTGCTTGCCTTGATTGCTTTCTCCCTTCGTTACACCCACACTGCCTGACCCCTTCTTGCTCCTGTTCTCTATACTCCCTAAATTACCTACCCATATGCACTACATTAAAACATGTTATAATCTTCTCTTCCCATTACATCCACCAGAATTGTCAACTTTGCAAATTTACTGTGAGGGTCAAATAACTAATATTTCTCTGCATGTCGCAGCTTATAGATTCATGCAATTAAGGGAGATTATCAACTTTCAATGCAAAAACTTTATAGTCTTCCCATTTTCTGAGAAACAAATGGAAACTCTAAAAGCTAAAAAGTCTGGAGACAATAAAGATATCATTAACTTTACTATTTTTTATATCTTATAAGTGTTACAAGCCTGTTTCACGATCCTTGCATGAAGAGGACTGACACGACTGACCCACATTTAAGTCTCTTCCTCTCCTCCAGCACAGGTGCATTCCTCATCCTGCCCCACCACCCTGCTCTTTGGACACAGGGGTCATCTTCATTTTTCTGTGCTCTTGATCTATGATTAGTGTGTCTAAGTGTTACAATGATTCAAATAATACATAAGGACATTAGACCACTCATGGCCACTGCCTTCCCTTCAGAGGAGGTGGAGGAATTGCTGAGTGCACCTCCCCGCTGCTGAGAGCTGCCCCGTATTTGCACACTCCATGCTGCTGCAGGCAGAGTGTCAGGCTGAGGCACTGCCTCCTTTTCTAAAAGCAAAATCCCCATCACACACACTGCAAGCAGCCACAGCAGTGGAGACTGAGAAGAGGACACAACAAGAAAGGATCCCAAAACTTGGATCCAGGGCCAGTGACTGCAGAGCTCAGACCACCAAGGTTTAGTAGGAATTTTCTTTACAAATAAACCAAATGCAAGATACATTTTGTCAACTTCTCCTCCCTTCCCATCACACTTTCTGCAGTATTGGGACTCTCTGAAGAAGTTAAAACTGCACAGTAAATGCTGCCTTTTGCAGAAGGATCTCAACTAGAACTGCTGCTACCCCAGTTCCTGGCAGCAAAGAGGCTCTATTACAAAGCATTTGCAGATGCAGCGTGCATTGTCCAAGATAAAAAACACATCTAATAAAAATGAGATAAAAAGCACATTGATGAAGCCTTCCATGTAGCTGGCTCAGCATCAGCCTGCAGGACCCCACGATCCAGCTTGTATTTCTCACTTGTTGTGACTGTTGGCCACAATCTCATGGGTACCAGGCTTGGAAAGATGGAGAGGGCCATTGGGAAGGGTTATGGTTTGGTCTCATTGGCAACAACAGGCAGCTGCAAGCTCACTAGATTCTGACATAGGCTGCAAGGAAAAGAGTGTGTAGGCAGCCATTGAGTAGATATAAAGGACATTACACACTAAATTTAGATATGGACCCTTTTAAAAACCACTGAAGGTGTTTGCTAAATGACAGACAGTCCCCTTTCCTGTAAGTGACACCCAGGTCTGAGCAGCATCACACTGTCCCTTTCTACAAAGTGCAGGCTGACTGCCAAGCCTGCACAATGCTAAACACAAAATAATCTCTTAGCAGACTTGCCCATCAGCAGAAAAATGCTCCTGTAGTGGTTGCTAACCTACGACAGCTCCATTGAAATGATCCATGATCAAATAGAAGACAGAAATCTATTTGAAAAAGACAAACTCATTTTGATTCTGAACACATTGCCAACAAAGCAATAAAAAACATTTATTTCCTTCTTTTTCTCTTTGTGTAATGCTTCCAAGTTTACAATGGTGTGAAACAGGAAATCATGCAGCAGGTATCTAAGGATAACAGCAAAAGGAACTCCACCTCCTGCAGACACTGCACTGTTTTGCAGCTTGTCCTCTATGACAGATTATTCTCATTTCATGCTAGTTCTAGGGAAGACATTTAGTATCTAGCCAAATCACACAAATTTGTTACATATCACTGATGTTGAGTCTGTCCTAGTATACACACTATTTACACTTCAGGGGGTTTTTGGGTCTGGGAAGGCTGACACAGCTTTCTCCAATCAAAGGGCACTATCCTCCTCTTACAGGAGGGCAGAATTTGTTCCTGGGTTTACAAAAGCTCCAAGGGTAGCTGGACAGGATTACTAGCAAGGATTATGCAAGGCACTGTTAAAGACAAAAGGGGGGGGGAAGGAAAAAAAAAAACAAAAACAGGTCAGCAGTGAAAAATCTGTTCTCAAAACATCAGGATGATCTGTAGTAGAGTCTTATGTGTACATCTTATGAGTAGAAAACTACTAAGAGTAAGAGGAAATATTTCTATTTCAGATTTCTTTTTAGTTAAGGACTAAAGTTTTTGGGGGTTTTTTTGAGGTTAATACATAACAGTAGTACATAAAGGTTCTGTTTCAGGGGGAAGAAGGTGGGTGGTTTACATGTCAGGCCAAATTCAGATCCCATTACTCATATTAGCAAGCAGCTACAAGAAAGACCTCAGTTATTTCAGTGGGTAAGGGTAAGGTTCCACTCAAACTGAATAAGGAGCAAAATTTGCCTCTACATTCCATACAGTTAATATTTTAGAAATCCAAGATAATCTGTATAAATATACACCATCTCCACAAGAGACAAGTTGTAGTCAAAGTTCATTGTATTTTTGCTTCAAAATGTGTATTTGGTTTCCTAAGAATCCTAAATTTACCAGTCATTGCAATACTATATGAAAAGTTTGAGAACATAATCTTCAAGTCCATTAGAGATAATCATTGAAAAATCTACATATTTCTTTGCATTACTAGGAATGAGGCATTTGGATGAAATCATTGTAAAATGATGGAGAAACTTACTTGGCTTAAAAGTTCTGAAACTCCTTTAGCATGTTCAAAATCTGGTCTTCCAAGTACAGCAGGCTCCTTATTCAGCTCTCCCCTTCCTTTCTTGTACTTAGCCTTTAAAAAAAAATAAAGGGGGGATATGAATCACTAATAAATTGTTTGGATTTGTTTTATCTAGAGAAATTAAAGCATTAAAGCTAGTAGAAAAAGTCTCACTTAATGGTCTGCATTGACACTACTCTTCTAATCAGCACGTAGTAAAGCCTTCTCAGGGTTCAGCTCCTTAACAATATAATATTTCTTCATTGTAAAACACAATGTAAGGCATTCACAAGATTCAACTTTAAACAAATGCATAGCTTAAACCAGAAAAATATTGTCCTCCCGATCAAGGCAGAATGAGTTACAGTGGCTCAGCATTTCTTGTGACAGTTAACACAAGATTATTTGCAGCAGCTGAAAGTAGTCTTGAAATAAAACTAGTCTGAGGGGCAAATTTTTTGAATTGGAAGGTCAAATTCCACTCTCAGTTTTACCACTGCAGTCTTGCTGATGTCAGTGAGACTGCACTGGTGTCACAGTGTGGAATTAGTCCCGCAAGGTTAATGTTATGTGATCTCTCCAGCTGAACTGCCTCCCATGCAAATCGCTGCAATTTTTTCCCCACAATGCATTAGAAAAGAGCACAGATGAATCAACAATAGGTGCTTTGCAATACCACACACGAAATTACCCACTGCCTAAAATAGGCTTCTTGCATTACTCAGGCACTGTGAATCAGCAAGAACACGTCATAACAACAGACGGGGAGAAATCAAAGTCCCAAAGCCACTCTTAATTCTAAGAGCGCTTGAACAGCAATTAGTAAATCTCCATGTTGAGCATAACAGTTAGTAGAAGTTCTTGGTTTTGAAAAAATCCTGACTATTAAAAGGTGAATTTGAGATCTCTTAAATCTGTCTCTCCAAATGTGTCTAATCAGTGTCACATTTAATTATCAGTTACTAGAAATCTTGACTCAGGGCTTTCAATATATATATTGTTTGACTTGCCTACAATAAAATACTAAACTGCATCACACACTGCTGCTTCTCAAACTCCTCCTTCACCTGTCCATTAGCAGAGGTCACAGTGGGAGGGCAAAGGATTAGAGAGGGGAGTTCAGGGAGGAGAACCCCCATGAAAGAAGCAGCGTCTGCACAGCTCTTGGAAGGACAGCAGGGAATTACATTTTCCTGTCACTGCCGGCTGAGATGAGAAAAGGAAGGGGAGCCCTGGGATGCCAGCTTCTCTCATACCAAGGTAAAAAAGGTTTGATATGTCTTCTGAAGTGCAGTATAGCATCCAAGCATATGACTTGACAATGATTATCATAAATAAACCTGAAACAAAACCAAATTTAGCAATTTTCACGTTGACTTTACATCAATTACCAATAATTGCAAAGATCATACTGTCAACATCTAAAAAGGAGAAACCCGTAACTTTCTAGCCCTACCAGGCAAGACTGGTTTGTTTTGGTTATGTTTGGATTTCTTTTAATCAAACCTCCCTAGCAGATTTGGGGGTGCAGGTTTTCTGTTCAAGACATTTGAGAATTTCAGCAGCATTCTAAAAAAATCTGATCAAAATTGTGATTTAAAAATTACATGTCTAAAAAATATAAAGAGAATAAAAGGAGAACATACATCACTTATTATCTTTGTTATCTCAGTTGCCTTCTTTACATCTGGTCTGTTCAGCACTTCAGTGTACCTATGAGTATCTTGCACATCCTTCTTATAGGATACCTGTCAAACAAAACACAGTTTTGTTTAAAAATAATAAGGTTTGAAGTTTATAAACAAGCTTCAGTGACCTGTCAAGTCAGCCATCAAATTCAATAGAACTCTGCCTAATTTATTCCAACAGACTTCTGCTTGACAGGGATTGTAAGGTAAGACCCACACACAAGGTAACATGATAAGGAAGAAATTCAGAAGCATAAAATACAATTTCAAAAACAAAAATGGTTTTGCTTAGAAGCATAGTGGAAAACCGAAGCACTACAAAGACACAAATAATAGGTTTTACCATAAAATTTCAGAGAACTTTAAAGAGCATAGTAATTTTTTTCCCATGTTGTACCCGTTTTTAATACAAACTAATGCCTGCTCTGATACTGAGCACTGCAGCCTAGGAGATTGCAGCTACACTGAAGAGACACTGTAATTCTATCATGCTGAATGCCTTTCTCAGTACTAGACAGACATGTAGCTTGTATGTAATTCAATGATACGACTCCACCTCAGCATCCCCACAACGCCACTTATTTGCTCCTTTGCACAATCATGGGAACAAGAAGGCTGAGTGTTCCAACATGTTGAGTTCAAGACTGACTCTTTCTGTTTGTATGAAAGTCACTGAAATAATGAATGGGCTCAGAAAACTTTCGTCAGAAGGCTCAACCACAGGTAGGAGAGTCCAAACATTCTCCATTTAGCAAAGCAATCATGGGAGCACTGTAGACCTCAGGGACATTGTACAGCTCCACAAGTTATCTTTCTTTTCCTTCTTCAAGGTTTGTGAATTTTTCCTGCTCTAGCACATGTGCCAATCTAAGCCAATTTCCAAGAGTTGTCTTACTGAATTATTGTGAATGACATTCAGTCCCTGGTATGCAAAAGTGTCTGACAAATTGAAGTTTCAGGCAAAAGTTGGAGAACATAAAATAAAGTTTAGAGGAAATAGAAGGTAAAAGCATAATTCCTCCTGAAATGGGAAACCTTTTAGATTTTCTTTTGTTGCTTCACAAAGTTAATCATCCTCTTAAGATAGTATTTCACCAGCAAGAAAGTTCTCTGCTTGAAGTTTCTCATTTATCTCCACTCCTATTTCCAGTGTAAAGTTTCATTTTGGGTACAATGCAACAAACTCATAAACTGCAGCAGTCAGTGACAAATATACTTCATAGAAATGGTATTGCAAAAAGAAAAGGAAAAAATTTACTTTTTGGCAAATATTTTACATGCAACAGGAAAGTAATTTTGCATCCATATGGCTTCAGCTAAGCAGACAAGCTAAACAGGCTTCACTGTTGGCTGCCTGCCCACAAATAGACCTTATAATTTTTAATCTGCCGTGAGTGACACACAAGCGTAATCTCTGATAAAAGAAACAAATAAATAGGTTTGATGAATACAGCCCAAATTATCACATACATCCAAAACAAAAGTTGATTCTTACAGCTGGTTTAAACCACTGGAACTTTTGTTTTGGTTATGTTTAGATTTTCTCTAATTTGGAAGATACTAGAGGTAGAGAGAAGCATTTGCAATTCAGGCCTTTATATGAATTTAGTTAATTATATGCCGTTCATCCTAATAACCACATGAGGTGAGGTAAAAACCACAAAGGCAGCAGAAACAGGTTTCTGAATAGCACCCTATGATCCCTGTAAATTGCAAATTAAAGGCCAGCATATGTGCTTAAAATAGAAATTAGGAATGTAGTGAATTTAACATCAGAGAATCAAGAACAGTGGTGATAAAGTTGAGGAAATGTGGTCACTTACTGCTCCCAAATGACATGATCATATAGTACATGAAATAATGGATTGTGGTTAATTTCGGGGAAAGGAAGGGGGGGAGAAGTAAGACAGTGACAGTCCTTTATATTTCACAATTTCCAATTATATTAGATGCAAGGCCAATTGCTATACCTTTCCCTGAGTGAATTATTATTCTTCCTGCACCTAAACCAGTATACCTATTACTTATGTCTGAGGGAAAGTCATCTAGCATTTTACAAATGTCTGCAATATATATTTGCTCCATTCTGCAGCTTGTCATACTCCAGTGAGAATAAAAATGTTATGCAGCAGAACAGTAGTTTGTCAGAGGTAGGCCAAAGAAAGAAAAAATATGTTTCCCATTTCCTGAATAACCTCAATCCCTGGATGCTGACCCTCTCCCATTGGGACACTGTGCTGGCCTCTATTACACAGCTGCTATTCTGTTCCATCTAGTGATTTTTTATTTTTTTTTTTAATAGTGCTATGTTAGAACAGTAAAACCAGAGCTACTCTGAGAGAGCAGGGGAACAGATGTAGACAGGGCAAGCACCCATCTTGGTGTGTGCACCCATGGACATCAGAAGATGTAAAGTGAAGAAGCCTTTGAGGGAAGAGAAGCACAAAAGAAAGGAAACAGCAGAAGCACCCAGAGAAGGAGCCATCTTTTGTCCTGAGTTGGTTCAGCCAAGAAGCTCATACCCTGACTGGAATTTCCAGTCATTACACAATGCCCTTACTCAATCTTCACTTCAAAGGGTTGCTCAGGCCATACCAAAAAAGAAAAAGTCACCAAAGGCTCAAGAATTGTTCCTCCTCATGAGGACCACAGGTCTACAAAATATTTGTTCGAGCTGGCCTTTTCATAGGAAAAGTAACTGAGATAACAATTTTAGGGCAGCAGTGAAAGACCTAGACGGAGAGTTACAGCAGAAAAGTGGGAAATACAAGCCAGAAAGAAGCAGGACCTAAAGGAAAAAAAATGTACTATCTTGAGTTTTGAAGCTGAGAACAGTAAATTACAGATACCAACTAAATTTGAAGTGGGTTTCTAGACAATTTGAAATTACAATAAAAAGTGGCTACATTGTTGAATATTTTTGTGAAGCAATAATTAGAACAAAATCATTTCTCATCTTTAATCCAAAATGTGATTACATACTCTGAATTGCAACTAGATTTTGCAAAGCATGGAGAATATTCAGGACCTGCTCATAATTAGTAGGCTGATTTTAATAGGGCCAAACCTCCAGCTCTTATAAAAAGGCAGAAGGTCCACTGAGGATAAACATGCTGATCTAGTTACTCCAGCAGGGTCTGGAAGATGCTTCACCTTACATAAAGACCAGTGGAATGCACTACAGTGCCATAAAGTAAACAGATTTCTAATGCTGCAAAACATCTCAGACTGTCAATCAACAAACAGAAACTTCTACATGGTGAGCCAAGCAAACCTGGATTTAAGAGATTCAGACCTTTCCTGAAATCTGTTATCTTCTCATTTATTCCAATACCAAAACTATTCCAAACTATACATAATGAATTACTAAAATATGCACAAGCATCTAGGAACACATTTTGCCTTCTTAAAGATTCAGCAAGAAGCTGGGCACACCTGTCTTTACAAGAATTTGTCTTTTACTGTTTGTCCCCAATTAGCATTTTCTAAGAGCTGTTAAGTCCACTAACTAATGGCATGTCAGCTGTGTCTCTGCCCTCTTTTCTCTCATCTACACTTTGGGGTCCATCAACACTAAGAAAATGACTAGCTGGTGACAATCATCATTGGCAACAGCTTTTCTAATTCCTACTCAAATGATGTTGAAAACTGTTTTCCGGCTTGAGTAGAAGAGACAAACACATTTCTGCCCCATTACAGATTGATGCAGTCATCCTTTCCAGTAATGGGCCTTAAAATGGATTGGTCCCAATTACATCAGGAGTAAACATCATTTTCAGCACCAGTTGGAAGTGGTCCAGGGGGACTCACTGTTGACAACTGCTGTCAGCAGAAAGTTAGTCAGTGAAAGGTGATTTTTCTAATGCAGATACTGAACAGAGAGCCAGGAGAAGCTTGACTTTACCATGATCTGCATCAAAACAAACATTAACATTTGGGTATGTTACTGATGTTGTTTAAGCACATCCAGTTTAAGATCTGCTGATTTGGTCCTATCAGAAAGAATATACTTTTTGTGTATGTGTGTGGATTGTGACTGCACACTATCCTGAACGTGAAAAACAATTTACTCCTAAGACAATATAGACATCTTTAATATTCGAACTTAGATGGTGAGTGAAACACATAAATTTTCATTACTGACATAATGTGGAGTGGAAAGTGTATATGTATGTACATCTAAAGTTTGCCCAACTGTCAACTAAAATTTTAAAAGAAGCACTGTTTTGTAGATAAGTATAAGAGAAAAGATACCAGGACTCCAAAATCAGATCTGCAAGCTGCCTTTTAAGTGTTGTTAGATGAGTCTATTGCAGTTTTCCTATTTGTAAAGTCAGAACACCACATCCTTATTTCATACCATGTAATGATGTGAGGAGAATCAGTAATTTTAATGCAGCAGAATGTTTAAACTGCTGTACAAATATTTAACATTGTTTTCCTATTCAAAATGCCCAGTGATGGACCAGGTCATGGAACAGACAAAACTGTAATGCATGGCTTTCAGTACCTTCATCAGATGCTATGTGCAGCTTCCACATAGACACAATGTGGCAAGTGGTTTCTTTGCTTTAGAAATGTAGTTGTCATGTCATCTCACTGTTCAATTACATCCTTCCATTCACAGATTCTCAGATACACATAAGGCATGCTATTTTGTGACCTGATATTGTTTTAAGGTCACCACCTAGTTTTGGTCCCAAGTTTGGAAACTGCCAGATGAGTTAAATTACATCAGCTAAGCACAGGCAACTCGGCTGATGGTCCCTACTTCACTCTTCTGCAAATGACTTTGTGTGCCAAAGTCACATCATTAATATTCAATTCACAAAACACAAATACAATTTCTAGAGAAAAGTACTCTGGTTTGGATAAACATGCTTCCCTTCAAGCATTATGTAGTATTTAAATTATTTTTAAAGTATATTTCCTGTCATTTAAAAAGTCAATTTTGTTCATTTGAGAGCAATTATCTTCAGTCTAAGTAAAAAAAGAGAAAAATTATTTTCTTATACATGATCACATTGTTCAGGAGATTTTACAGTATTTCCCTGTTAGGCAGTTTCTGCCCAAACATACAGAGCATGTTAATGATATTCAAAGTGGTGTGAAGGCCTACAGCACATGACAGTTTCAAAATATCAGCAAAAATTCATTGTAAGTTGAATACAGTTTTAATTTTTAAAGGAAATTGCACATTTCACAGAGTTGAGTATAAATGTCAGCCTTATTTTAAGGCTGAGTAAACAGTCTCAAACACATCCTAATCCTATTAGATGCAAACCCTCCATGTAAAGGTTGAATTGAGTTGGCAGAGCATTGTAGGTAAACATGCATTCTGCTCCCATAGGTAAACTGTACTGAATGGTGGATAAAAGAGCTTTGTCCTTCCAGCTCCCCAGTAGTTGCCCTTCTTTTTCCCTGCACTTTCAATGCTGTGATTACACAGACAGCCTGAAATAGTTTGGAAAGACAAATGCTCCACATTTGGGATGCTCACTGTTCCATGTTTTGACTCCAAGATGAAAACTCACACGGTTTTTAATTAAACTTGTACTTACAAAACAAGAAATCCACAGCTATTCACCATGATGCCCAAATATTACCCACAGGAGCTCTGTAACTCTGCTGAGCAATAACTGGACTTACATGACTTATCTCCTTTATGTGCGATAAGATATTTGCCCATTGCACTGCAGCTATGCAAGAGCAACCAGAAAGAATCTGTTCTTAAACAGATTAAACTAACTGGTTAGAGTTTTATGTTGGATTTGGATGACTTATTTGGTTTTTTTTTTAAGTTTGCTGAGGCTTAAAATAATTTCCCTCATATTTTTTCGTTATTTCTAACATGCTGCTAAAAGTTCTCATTTATCAAAACATCCTTCCCTCCTGCGTTTTCCTTCATTTCCTTTTTTTTTTTTTTTTTTTTGTGGTTTTAAGGGTAAAAGATGAAACAACTGAATTTCATTTATCTTCACATCTGTAACCTGTTCTCCTTAATTCTATTAGCAGGTGATATACAGCTGTAGAAGGGGAATAGGTTTTGCCCTAGCATACTAATCCTCAGACTATGATGAATTTGCTATAGAAACTCGTCTATACTCCTCCTAGTCCCACCACCTTCTCTGAGAGAGATTCACATCTCTCTTTCCAGTGTTATTTCCTTTCCTAGTAGTCCACCATCATTCCTACTGCTAGATAAATAAAAAACCTTTTGCTTATGAGGAGAGACATTCATGTTCCCAGCTCCTAAGCTCTGTCAGTGTGACATCCTGATGCTTCCAACAGCAGAGATGGAGAGTGTTTGACAGGAAGAGGGAATTCTGTAATCAAGGCAGGTTGCAAATTACTGCTGGGAATTCCATTGCAGGTATTTCCCAGCAGAAGAAAAAGTTATTCTTCAAACATAATGCTTCCCTGAAGTTTTCCAGCAGCCTTTTAATCAGCAGCCAGCTGTCAAGATTCTGCACACACAGACATACATCTAACATTGACATTTAGTTTTCAGCCTACATAACCTAAGAATGTTTGTTACACAGTTAGTAGGGGAAGATAGGGTAAATTTAAGATAATTCAAAATGAACACCCAAGCTTCATTTTCTACATTGTTAGCAGCAAACAAATATCTCACTTATCTAAGAAAAAAGAGTTTTAAAATGACATGCCTACCTCAGTGGATTTGGTTACCTAAACAAGAATGGAAATGGGTCATAACTTTAAAGGTATTTACCCACCAGCTGTTCTTAAAAGCTTTGTGTACCCCTTAAAATGACATCACTATTTTAACCAATCTTCTCCTAAAATTTCTCACAAGTAAGCTTTTACAAAACCTAAAACTAACATAAATTTTTCTTCAAAGTTGTGTCTGTGTCACTCAAGACTTTAATCTGGGCAGCATTTCAGCCCCAAGCAATCATGCATTGAGCTAGCATAAGCTAGCTTAACCATGAAATCAAACCTGACTTGATTCTAATAAAAAATATAAACACTATTACTAGGCTTTTATATTGTGAAAACTTTCAGAACTTCAAGAACATAGCAAGCAGCTGAAAAAAAAATAAGCAACCGACTTTCAAAATATTGCCAAGTACTCCTAATTATTTGTAAGTTATCTAAATAAAACTACAAGAACAAATACATTGGTCAAATGGTATAAACCAGTGCAGGCATCAAACTGAACTCTATGGCTCAAATTCTGAAAAAATAAATCATATCTTATTCTATTAAATTCTTTGAAAAACTTACTTGATATGTATTCATGATTAGGAACAAACTTATTCATAAGTGTGCATGTGCATAAAAGTGTGCAAGACAGGGCAGAAACAGCTCACTTGTCTCCCCTATGCAGCACCCCTGAAGAACTATCCAAGTATTGACAGTGGAAGACACTGAAACAACGGTGTTCATTTAAACAAAGAACTCTATAAACTTTCAAAGTGCAAGTAGCTACAAGTGAATTCAGAAAACTTGTGCCTGCAATTTTATTTCAAAGTGATAGCACTTAGTAACAGTTACTACTGATAAATGATAACTACCACTTTCCATTGCAGTTCAGAATAAAATTCATATACTGTTATTCATAGCATATTTTGTACATCCATCATGTCCTAAATTACTTCAGAGCAAATAATTTATAAAAAATACCAGCTAAGGAAAAATGGAAATATTCCATGCCCAATTCATTTCAGTAAGTTATAACAGACATATCTACCCAAAACAAGCACACTCATTTCAGACGGGGGAATACTTACATCACTCTGGTGTTTACTGACTTCCATGGCATGTTTAACATCTGGAGGGTCCCTCATGCGTGCATAGTCTGAAAATCCTTTCTCAGCATCATGCTTTTGTTTATAGAGAACCTGAAAAGAGCAACATTATACTTTTGTGACCTGAGAAGAGCAGGTATAACAACATGAGTTGGGTTAAACCTAGTGGCATAGTGTGCCTGTATTCAGGAAGAAAATCAATAATTAAGCACCTTAATGGAACCAGAACACTGAAATGAGAGCAGCTGCCACCCAAAACAGAGACATATGAGGCACAGTCAGCAGAGAGATTTCTCTGCATCTGTTATTGCAACAGATGCATGAGTAGACAGGGGATAGAAAAAGTAATATACAAAACCAGAAAATTAAGTTTAACAAGGTGAGAAGACAGCCCAGGGAAAAGCATAAGCAAAAGCCATTTTGTTTTTTTTAACACACTTGAATCCATCAGCTGTATAATTATTATCCATTTTCATAAATAGTTTTACATTACATACTCACAGCCCAAAGTTCTATTTCTTCCACTGTTAGGAAACTACCCGCACAATATGCATTTTGACTGGCCCCCAGGTTCACAAAGAAAAATAATATTTACATTCAATTGTCATCATGGTAAAGGAAAATGGAATTGAATTGTGAATTTATAAACACCTTTACTTTTATAATAGAAATGGAGTTAAATATTGGGCATTCATCCAGCTTTCACTGTACTGTTTTATACTTACATACACACATTCACATACTACAACTGCCTGAAAAGCTGATCTTACACTTATCCTTGTCCAAAGCTTTTAGGCTTATATTAAGGAAAATTCACCAGGTTTTGATGGCTAAAAAGTAGCAAGCATCAAGAAAATTCATTTTCTAATAGCTCTCATAGCAGACATTAAAATAATCCCCAAGAAAACAGCGATAACATTACTAAATAAGATTGAAAGCTGGTTAGAAGGACTGAAACTAAAACCCATGATAGCAATAAAAGAATACTGTGAAAGTTTTGAGACAGAAACTCTCAACTACAGAGATTCAGACTCTTTTAGGACAGGATACTAGAACTGTGAGAAAATGCTGTATCTGTTTTCGTTTAAAGCAAGATCTCATCTGAGTTACAGAGTAGTGTGCCCAAAGCAGTATGTCAGTATCTGCCTTGACTATCTCAGATTACAAAATGATATACAGGCTGAGGGATTAAGACAAAAAGGGAGGAGGGGTATTTTTGCACTGCTACTATGTGAACAAAAGTTTCAAATCAGGAACCTTTAAATGTGCCACCTCCTTATCCAGTGTAACACAATCAGCCCTCTGCAGAAAAAAACACAATTGAAACTGAAACAAAAAGAGCCCATAACTTGCCTACACTGGTTACATCTTGCAAATGGAAAAGCTCATAATCTTTAACAAGACTGAAGGATCACTAACAAATGATTCCCCACAAAAGTGTAATTACTACACAAACATATGCCACAAAAACTCGTATTAATTCTCCTTGCTTACACTGTCACTTTTAAGATGTTCCCCACTTAATGCCATTATGAACAGAAGACCCATACAGTTACTTCCAAAATCTACTAATTTACAGATATTTTATTACATTGCCATTTTGCTGCCTTAACATCTCTATTTTTCCCTTGGTGAATGGGCTACATAACCAAGATATGAAAACACAAAAACACATCAACTCTCAGCATGAGAAATTTAACAGAAATTACAACTGAGTATCTGCTGTCTTGGGGAAAGATGACCAAATTTCTTTAGCTTAATGTAGCAATATTTCACTTGTTTTGGCCTCTGTTCTTCCTATCTTTTCCCATTATTTTCATTAACTTGCTGAAGGGGTCCTGATGCAATCCCAGGCTAGGAGGGGTTCAATGGCTCTCTAGTTTGGGACAGATCAGTGCAGAACTACTCCCAGATTTGTAAACCACTTCCAAGTAAGCATGAAAATATATTTATTATTATTTCATCAATATTCTTAGAATCATTATTCTACAGGTTAACATGCATATATTTATTTCTCACCTCATGTTGATTTTCAACTTTCAGCTAAACTGAATTTCCTTCATCAAATCTACATACGAAACTACTCTGCACAGAGATCAAGCATTATAGTCACTGACATAACTTCTACTCTGTAGTGGTGCCATTTATTAACTTCAGAAATATAAGGCAATTATTTAAGTAGGACTTCAGATTGACCAAATTTTTAGGTACTCATTTTTTATTTTTCTCCTCTCTTGTACACCAGTGTGTCAATAGGAAGCTGAATTAAGGAAGGTTTTGTGCTCTTTTAACCCAGCTCTGACTGACCTGCTGTTTCGGCATACTTTAAACACGATTACATTTATATTTTTATATTTCCCTTTATAGTCAGTAAGGTGTGCTCTGAACTTAGTAGGATTTTGTAGGACACCAAAAACATCACTTTAATCTCTAGATAGAGAATTAGATTATCCAATGTATTCATGTAGAACAGAATTATAGAAGTCCAGAATACCTGCCACCATAAAACAGAGGAAATCTTGAACATGACATTTCATACCATAAAAAAAACCCTGAAGAATTACATAAAACAGTTCGATAATGTGTAATATGATTGGAAATGATGCAGTAAACAACAACATTTTTATTGTAGTAAAAAAAAACCCTCTGAAACTTTCTCTGGAAGTTGAAAACATTGCTTAAGATTCTCTTGGCTCATTGCCTTTATAAAGAAACAGGAAATACTGTTCAACATTGACATATAGTTACTCTTTGAGATATTGCCCTGTGCAAAGTAGAAAATTAAACTGCCTTCAGTTTGCTTTAGATTATTCCCTTTAGATAAGAGGAAAAACAATGCAATTGCTTCTCATGGCAGAAATAGTGATGAAAAAAGTGATGAAATGCTTTTTTTTTCAACATTGTTTCCCCCCAAGCAATTTTAAATACCTTTATCATTGTATGTGACACCTTATTAAAAAAAATATTGTTTTACTTAAGAAAGTATTCAGTATACAGATCTACAGACAAAAAAGAAGAATTGGCCCAGAGCTAGCAATGATCAGAAATTTTCCTTCAGAAATATTTTCCACAGGAAAATTGCAATTTTTCCAAAAAGTTTCCATTTACTTTCAGAAAAATCAAAATGAAAGTTCCCTGCCTAGACTGCTCTCATCAAATTTATTTTCTCATTGCAGAGAAGAGGGAAATTGGTGAGAGCTTTGTAGGCTGGTAAGCAGAGAGAAGTTACTCAGTGATGACAGGGACATCTCCTCTTTCTAGCTTACCCCGGGGACAACTATGACAGTAGTGAGAGAGGGAGGCAAATCTGATTGCTCACTCTCAAGAAAACCATTTAAAAGGCAACAGTCAAATTTTCTGTGAAGAGGAAAAAAATTAAATTGATAAAAGCCACCCAAGTGTGTGGGGCTGTGAAACAACTTCTTCATTTTTCTGAAACATTTTTTCACATAAACAGTGTTAGGATTTTTTTTGCCAACAGTTTTGGACAGATGTCCTTCTCTATGGGTATTTGTTTCCTTCTTCATGCCAGTTCTACATAAAACACAAAAAGAGCAAACATGGGTTTCATGCAAAAGCCAGCAGGCAGTCGTGTTTCAGGCTTTCCTGAGCATCTTGAAGAGAGAATTGAGTACGATTCAATACAGCCAATATGGAGGAAAAGTTCCACAGCAAGAGAACCACATGTGTCAGGGTGCTGTCCTCTCCATTACAGAAAGATCCTTATGTCAAGTACTGACACCACATGGCAGGACCCCTGAAGAATGAGATCCTGGCTCTGCTGAAGTCACTGACAATTGCATTAGTTAAAGAATGCAAACGTGGTCAATGGTGCTGTGGCAGCCTGTTGGCTCTGGAGAGGACAGGGGAGGGCAGCTGTAGGTGGGGTATAACTGTTGAGAAAAACAGAAAATTTCCCCTTATGGTCTCCAAGTTCCTAAATCCTGTGTGTGAACATGGCACCACAGAGCAAGCAGAGTCCTGCTTGATCTGCCAACAAAAGCATTTCAGCCCAGCATTGCATCCAAGAAGCATGAAAAGGGAGTCAAAGGCGTAAATTTGTACTAATGCGGGTAGGGAAAAGAACACATACTCATATTTTCCACCTCTCAGGAAATCAGCACCTATTTTAAAATCAGCTTACTATAACTGAGAAACAGACTGCAGTTCCCTGTTTGTAGCAGCCTCTTTGGAGCAGAGCTGGCACAACAGCCAGCTGGTGCTGTTCTCTCTCCTTCCTATGGCATATCTGTAGTCTCCTCCTGAAGTAATGACCTGTAAATTCACAATCCCAGCTAGACAGATGCAGCAGAAACCCCTTCTGCCATATCCTGACCCAGCTGAAATCTGAAATCCTTGTATTAGCTACTTCGGTACTGCAGTGATAGGCACAATATGGATTAGATTTGAATACTGTGGAGATTTTCACTAGAAAATCCCCTGAGATCTCTCTCAAAGTAGCATTAAATTCAGGTCCACTGCAACAGTAACCACAAGTTGGAAAAATGTGTCAGCGAATCTTTGAGTTTTATGGTATATTATGATTTATAATGCATCTACTCCTAAGGGAATGGTATGAATTTTATGGGAAAAATTTCTGCTTAAATATAACTCATCCTATATGCATATTTTTTTCTCTATGACTATTGGATGATTGAAGAAAAACTTCAGGAACTACCAAATAAAAATGTCGATCTTTTTCTTAAAAGGATTTTTCTGATGAACCAATGGTTTCATTTTTAGTCTCAGTTATTTATCTTTTCTGCCACATCACCAATGTTAATTGACCCCATTTGTGTAAACTAATGTAGAATGTAATAATTTGGAATGAATTTGGGAGTAAATCTGTGGCAAAATAGTTAATTAATGTTTTATAAATCAAGCTAATGGCTTAAAAATGTTATACAAGTTTAATTCCCAATTTATTTTTACTGTAATTCCTCTAATCACTCACTTTACAATGAAATGTCACATTAATGTCATTTCAGCTACTGTGCTGCTTTGAGTGTATATATGTTCCTTTTCAAACTCTGAAAATTAAAATATATGTTATTATATTTGCTTAATATAGCCTTGATTAACACAATGTTTTACATCAAAACATTCTTTCACAAGTTGTCATGAGATTTTAGTCCTTTCTTTTGTTATGAATATTTTCCTTTGTCTGAAAAAGTATCACTACAGTACAAGAATGCATACTGAGATACAATCAATACTATGGATTTAGGAGCGTGTTCACTTCACACACTGGCTGTATTAAACTATATGTAGTTGATATCTTTAAGAGAAGAGAAAGCAAAAACAGGAAAACCATGGAAATGGTTGGTGGACAGAAAGCCTTGACCATCTATCAGATGTAATTCTCATGAGTAACAGTGAAAATCTGTAACTGCATTCATATTACACATACGTAACATTCACAATTCCACTGAGATCAGTGGAAGTGAAGGGTCACCTGCCTACTCTTAGGGTATTATATTTTTGAGCCCCTGAAGGCAACTGAACTGGAATTTACTATTTTACTGGTTGTTTACAAGCTTTACACTATGTTCAATACACTTGAATTCATATTTTAATTCTATAAAATTTTTCATAAGTATTAGTATGTAGACCATCAGAAATACATTTACTGCTACTACTAAGTGCTTTTAGATGTCATTAAAGCAGGGGTTTTTTTCTTTTCCCTTCAGCATCAAATATTTTATATAGCGAATACAGCACCCAAGTGGAAATAGTTATAGAAGATTCATCCATTCTATAAAGACCATGTGTCAGTGAATTCAGTAATTCCTTATTGCATTCATGGATTTCATTGGATTAATGAATGCACCACCAGTTTTTAACTGTATATTTAATAAACATAACAAGCAAATTGTCAACATTTTTAAAATGAGTAGTTTTTGAAGTTAAGAAGTTAAGGTGATAAATTCTGCATGATAAGCTCACCCAAATAAATCAAGCAATCAAGTGTCCGCTCAAATATTTTGTTCAAAGTGTACCTATGCTGACACAAAATTAATCTAAAAATCTTTTTTTGCAATTCTAAAGTTGTACCTTGCTCTGAAGGTGCATTAATTCCTTTGCAAATACACTGTCAATTGTGGCTGGCATCTGCTGATAAAGAGAGTTGGAAAGGTCTTTCTTAGCAGCTCCTTTATATCTCACCTAAAGGGCAGAAAAAGGTGACACACAATGCAAAAATAAAGATACAGTAAACATACTACTTATTTTTTCTAGTAAATAAAATGGCATTGACCAGAACTGGAAAAATTTAATGCTGTCATTAACTTTCAAGCAAAAACATCTTTAAATAATACTTTATGTGGATGTGTCTAATACACAAAGCAACGAAAAATATCTCCTAATTAAATTCAATAATTTTGGTGGAAGTATAAAATAAAGTAAGCAAGGCAGTTTTTTCTATCCTTTTTCAGATCATTTTCAAATCCAAAAATTATTTTTCTTCTTTCTCTTTTCCCAAGTCCTGCACAATGGGAGCAAATGAGAGGCCAACCATAAATATTTTACCAATTAATAATAGCAGCGATTAAAAGTATTGAGAAAGGACAGAAACATTGAACATTGATGTCTGCCATCATTTCTATTTCATCTTTTCATATTACAGTCTCATTTTTAAATTACTTTTTATTTATCCTGTGTTTCCTCCAGTGTTCAGTATTAGCAGTTCCTCACAAAGGGGTTTTACAAGACAGACCAGAATAAGAGTTCAAAATCTGTGAGGGTTTTGCTTCAGATCTAAGTTTTTCAAATTCATAAAACAATAATGGCCAGCACTGCTGTGAAAGTAATCATAAATACCAAAAATATTTTAAATTATACTGTCTAATGTCATTTATTTACTGTGAAATACAGAGTTCCTCATTCGAGGCTAATTCCCCATATGTTTTATATGTATATATATCAATAACTTGCTGTAACATTTGTTGCTGTTCCCCAAACAGAGGGCTCTTTTTCACTGCAGTGGACATACTGTTAAGCATGTCAGTGTCCAAGATTTGCAAATACAGGTTATGGGACACTAGAGGTCAGTAATTTACAAGATAAACCATCCATCACATCATCGGCTTCAGGTAATGCTGCAATAAACAGGCAGAGTTTAGTAATAAACAGGCTTACGAGTGTAGTAGTATCAAACCCACAGGGCTTAAAATTTTAAGATATTTTTATATCTCTAAATCTTTGATTAATAATTAGCAGCAGATTCTCTGGAATCAGACAGATGCATTAGATAAATACTCTCCATATATTGTATTTTTGTAGACTACAACAGTCTGTCTCTTATAAAGTACAATTACATCAGATTTACTCCCCTTGGGACATGCCACCCTTTCTCAGAAAACAGGAAGATAAACACAAGGAAAGTATTCATTAGGTGCATTTATACTTAAAGCCACATAGCAAATTGTAGTATATCAGAAAGAGAATTTAGAATGTATATAAATTACATATCCTCAGACAGCAATTTGGGACGTTCTTTATCATAATCATAAAGGTGGCACAAAAAATGAGACACCAAAAATTTAATTTTTTGAAGGGACACAGTGACAGAAAAATCACTCAGAACCAGTGATTCCTAAACAAAGCCACTGCCTCTCAGGTGAAATTCCTGCTGCTGTTCTGAGCTGCGGAAAATAATCAGAGGTGCAATCCTAGAGCACCTTGTACCTGGAACATGAAGAGCTCGCAGTAAATGCTGCTCTGGCATTTTGGAAGCTGTTGCTCTTTCTTTGCCACCACAGTTGTGTGCATGTGCACATGTCACAGGTATGCAAATATATTTATAGATACATAGATATATATGAGTGCAAGTGCTCAGGCAACCCACAGGTGGCATTGACCTGATGTCTGCCTCAGGCCCCTTGCTGAAGGAGGACAGGGACGATAACATGGAAACAGTTTCCTTGTCTCCTTCTGTTTGATATCAGGCTGTGAAATCTCCACAGCAGGGAAATTTTCCACAGGTGTAATTTGCAAACCTCATCACTGCAGAAAGTAACATTTCTTTCCTATTCCTCAGTTTATCCACATATAAAATGGGATAGCTAGGACTAGCTCAGAACCATTAATAAAGTATCTTCAAATCCCAAAATAAAAGTGTCATGTAATTCCAAATTATTATTATTATTATTTACATATACAGTATGCACTAATTACAGCCTTTTAAGTCACTTCAGCTTTAAACAGAATTGTTATTTGAAATAAGCCATCCTTCCCCTGCTAAAAATCACAGTATTCAGCTGAAAGAGTTTTTAGGAAGGATAAGAAGCCAAGAAAATTCTTCAGTCTTTTAGATCTTACCTCAGAAATAAAAGCACCAAGGCTTTTCACATGTTTTAGCTGCGGGGTGTCAGGTACAAATATGCACTTGCCTTTAGATTTTTTAAACTCTTCTTTATAGTGTATCTACAAAGAGGAGAAAAAGAAGTTTAATTGTTCTTAAAAACACACACACGGAAAAGTAAACATTGGTTATTTGTATTTATATTTTTTAAATTATTTCTGTTTTATTTTATTCATGGATACTATGCTGAATGGCTTGCAAATACCTCCAGCTGGATCAAATTAAATCATAAAGGGAAGCTACCAGTTCTCACGCACATTACTAGGGCTATGTAAAAGTCACAGAACTCTTTAATAATATAGATGAAAAAGAGAGGATTTTTTTCTCTACATCTAGACCACATTTTCACTACTGTTGTAGATGTTTTAGTATCTCTAAAGAAAGAAGAATCGAATAATTGATCTCCTTGATCCTTGATCTCAAAGATAAAAATTGTTTAACTTCTAACACAGACCTAGCAAGCACAGAATCTGTATAACATCATCAAATGCCCCTTTATGAATCCAACATGAATAAATTCAGGAGGCCACTGCCAAACCATTGCCTACAAAGAACCCAACAGTCACGACATTCAAGTAATAACAGAATTTCTTTAAGACCAAACAAATTTTAAATTGAGACTTTTTTTTTAAATGTGTACGCACAAAGGAAACCATTTTGGAAAAAAAAAAAACAGAACACCAAAACACTATGACATGTTTAGCAAAAAAAAACCAAACAAAAATTTATTTTTTTAAACAACAAACCTTTTTCTTTCAATGGGGCAAACAGTATGGGCAGGTATAATAATCACATGAGTGTTGCTGAAGTCAGAGTTACTGTTTGTATTAGTGAGACTGCAAGAAGGATAAAATCTATGGAGATGGCTAATATGTAGGAACGTTCATTATACAATAACTGCATGAAGAAAGATGGTGAATTATGATGAGATGGACTAAATATTGTTTTAAAGACAGACACTTTACATGGATAGCCTTAGATGTTTTCAGTGACATTTCTTTCTTTGTACAGAGAATTGTTTAGATCAATGTAAATTGAATTATTTAGTATTAAGCTTTCATGGTTATTATCTGCTACCATTTCTCTAACCTCATTTTCACATTCTGCATAACAGCAGCTTGAATTTATGCACTCTAGACTTGCTGACAAGCGCTGACAGAAGCAATATGATCTGCATCTGAGCATTACAGAAATATGCAGCCTTAATATCCTCTTTCTCTGAATCCTTAATGGATATCACAAGTTCTAGTCTATGCTCCTCTACAGGGACTTGGAAAACTTATGAGAAGGATGGCAGCTTACACAGAATCAGCTCCTGTGCTTTCTAAGGTGAACTTTGTGTCCACTGAAAAATGGATTAGATAATGCCAAATTAATCTCAAACTCACGACTACTTAATCCCCACACAGGAGCAATTTTGGTTGATATTGAGCTCATTCACATTTGGACTACTGAAAGGAGTTTGTCACTTCCAAATCATCATCTGCTTCTGTGGATTACAGTCTATACTAAAAAAAACCTTTTGGTAAACAATGGGTATAACATTACTGTGTCATGACTTTACTTAGGGCCTCACAAAGCCAATGGTTCATGTAACCTGTGTGTGACACCATACCCCCAGGTGCTCACAGAGCAACACACGAAAAAGGGCTATTTTATGATAAACATGGGCAGGCACTTACTGTTCAACCTGCTCACATGCATGGGAAGTTTACAGTGCTGACTGTCTACTGGTTGGGTTTGATGGCATTCCCAGTAGAAACTCCTGTAAAGCTGTGACTCTGGCAGAGACAGAGAGTCTTGCTGCTCACAACTTAGATAAATCACCCACAGACATCTGAAAGCTGACTGTAATTATATCCATTTTATTTACAGAGCAATAATTGCATTCAAAAATCAAACATGAAAGCTTCTTAAGGTATGTCTTAACTGGGGGGAATGACAGAACATGACAAGAAGAAACAAAGCTGTTCTGCTGTAGAAGTCATGCTTTCAAAAGAATTGAAAGCAGTAAATGACTAATGCCACCTCCTTAATCCTTAACTGTTCACATTTGTTAGAGTAACCCATAGAAGCCACAAAATGCACACAGTCTCAAACAGGCAATTTAGAGAGAAGAGATAAAAAAATGTTTGGTGAAACTCCGATCCAGCAAACTCCATTCTGCTGCAGTATTGTCCACATTGCTTGGAATCAGAAAGATGGAAGATGAAATGGGACAAGTATAATGAACTCATGACACCTGCAGTTACAAAACATATTTAGTGTAAATGATGCCAGCATGATGTTGAAGAGGTTGACTATAATCAAACATAACCAATGGATGGAATGAATATGCAGAGAAGCTAATATTCCTCTCCAAAGTCTGTAGTTAAAAATTCAAATGTCTAAAATACTGAATAGGAAATTTTGCCTGCAAGTGGCTTACTCCCCACCACAAAATACGCTGTTTAGGTTGAGCAGATCTGCTAAGCCTTGTGAAAAAAACAAATAGGAAAGATTTGCAAATGATGGCCTGGAGCCACTGCTCTTTCAATATACTTCTGAAGTTCAACAGCTCACTAAAGGCCCAGTTTTTCATAGTTCTCTCCAGATCCTTTTCTTCTCCCTGACTCATCATAAAACTAAGTCTGACCACAGCACAACTATCCAGTAAAGTAGATTAAAATTCCTAGACAACCACCAAAACAGTAAGGTTCAAGCTGTATTTTTTTCTTAATGGATATTTTATGCAAAGATCAACTTTATAAAACAAGGGCATCCAACCTTTAAGTCGAAGCTTCCTGGTTCACCAAGAAAATTCATCTCACCCATGGCCTGTTCCATCAGCCTTTTTCAGGGGGAAACACAGAAGGAAGACTGTGGGCTAAAGGAAAGACCCCAGTGGTAACAGCTTAATCCAAGCAGCCACCATTCCTTTTATTCAGGAACACATGCTCATCTAACTTTAATACGAATATACTCAAAAAACTATTCTTAATAATCTTATCAATGCTATAACCATGTCAACAGTCACCATGCCAAGATCCACTGTAGAACTGTCATATCTAAAATATCCATTTATGTTTAGAAAAACAACAAAAAGGTCTGAACCTTCTTATCTAGCTTTTATGCTAGAACAAAAGGGAACCTCTTTCCACCAAGAATTCACTTTCCAACCCTACATTTCCTAATCTATAATCTCTCATAAGACTAAGAACTGTGTCAGACCACAGATCCATCTAATACGGAATCCTTTCTCTGTGGCCATAGGAACCTAGAGAAAAGCAAGAGAAAATGGCAGGCATACAGTATTATTACTCCTTAGTATTTTAGTAATCTCCAGCAACTTCAGCATCAAGGTCCTCTTGAGTTAGAGGACTAGTTGTGACTAGTAGTGGTGAATCCAGGGGAACAGCTGCACCCAGAATTAGGTAGTCAAAACCCTGCTGGTTTCACACACTGTTTGGTACACTCTTGACTCTAGGTCTTTTTGGCCTTTGTTTTACAACAGAGACATCCTAAAGCAAAGCTGGACTCTGTGCAAAGACAGATAAACAGCAAGTAGTTCTATTTTTTGCTTTAGAGGAAAAGAAGTGCTGGTACTGCTCATTACCAAAATTCAGCAGAATCTTCAGAAGGCAGAGTGTCTGCCATTCTACCAAAAAGGATTATGATTGTTTGGTCAATTAACTTCTATAATTGTTCCCATCTCTGCTTATAACAGTACTGACAACATCACACCACATAATCAAAACAAAGAAGAGATGAAAATACACCACAAACAAATGGATGAGCTCAACTTCAATGTGGAAGAGAAAAGGCCTGGAGAGGAAGGCAATTCGTATAAATCAAGCACACATGACAGTTTTGAAAACATCTGTGGAATAAAATTGCATAATAGAGGGAGATTAAATGGAATGACTGTTGAGAGAAACAATCCAGGGGGTATCACAGCCACGGAACAAACATCTGCCAACCTCAAATGAAACTGGGGATTTTCTCAAGAACCAGGGCACATAAACACTTCACAACTTCCCCTACGTACAGCTCAAGGCTGGCAATTACAGATGCACCAAGGGCTGCCAATGTAACACTTTTTCAAAACCATATTGCCAAATTAATGTCAGCCTGTAAAGAATGCAGGGCAAGTGTAATACAACCCCAGTATGTCAGGCATGTGCACTCCTGGCTCTGCATTCTGATGGAGGAGTTGTGCTGACAGCTCCACCATGAGAAAAGGACAATCAGCCAGTCTTGTGGTCAGCAAGGACACAGGCTGCTCCCCCAAGGTCATCTGAGGGCCAAACTGCAAGAGGCATAAAACCACTGTACATATAAAATGTACAGATATACACCAATCATAAATCCACACAAACAGTAGTATGTGCAAAGGTTCATACTAAAAAAGATAAGGAATATATAAAAAGTTCTGAATGTCAACAAGTCAAAAATTGAAGGTAAGAATGCAAACTCCTTGCAATTTATTGGCCTCCACAATGAAATGTGCAGGGTGAGGATTTTATACACAGGCACAAAAGACTTCACTGGTCATAAGAAATCCCATTATAGCAAAAATTCTGGGAAACAGAGTTCATATTCTGTGTATATTCCCTTCAAGCCAATGGAGAAAAACCTACTGATTTCATCAGAGGCTGAATAAGGCCCCAAAGCTGGATGTTATTTTTAAACACAGAGCCTCTTTTTTGAAATTAGATTGGTCTGGACCATTATATATTGTTCTTGCTTTGAAAGCATTAATAACACTTTGCCATTATGCCTGACATATCTCAAGGAAAATCTAACACACTTTCAGGCTAAACACATCACAAGTTTTCAGCAAAAGCCTACCTCCCTGAACCATTATAAGTTGTAGAAGCCTGGCTTGACTTAGTTATTCACCTTAGCTCTCAAGCCCCTGCAGAAAATCCAAGAAAATACAGCCACTCCATTTATCCATTAATTAACAGCCACAGCTGACATTACTCCTAATGGGCACACAGCAGAGTAATAATTCCTTTTCAATTAAAGAAAGATTTCTTCAGAATTTTTCAAGAAGTTTTTGCCTTTAAGAACAGCAACCCTGTTTAGAAAGAAGCTGCATGGATGCAGTAAATGTATTTTGGGTCATGTAAGTGCTTCAGGTCCATTTTCATTTTGGCCTTTACATGAGTTGACAGGCACTTAACGCACCATATGCCCTTTTTTCCCAAAGAAAGCATGTGTATATCTATCAGTAAAAATATTATTAATCTCTACTACTTCCTAAAGTAGTTTGGGTTTACAGGGGACTGATCTTGGTAGCTCCTCTTACGGATCTATCCAATTTTCAGCACTCTTTCTGTGAAAATTGAAGTAGAAGGTGTATGGAAAAAGAGGAAACTTTGACCTTGTTAAGTCACACTTTCAAGCCAGCACTGTAACAATTTAGCCATCCCAGATACTGTTCTTCTGAATCTAAAAATTAAGATTCTGTGCATTCTATTCCCACTAAATCAACAATCCGAAACTAAATATCAGATTACAACACAACACGAGCCAGACACCACTTTTCAGTTTCTTCAGAACATTTGTTGAACAAGTCATTCTCTCCTCAGAAAGGTCTGCTCTCCTGCCAGCCAGCTTTCTCACAGGAGAAGTATCACTCTTTACACCCATGCACATGAAGGGACAAAGTTACTTTTCAGACACACTGTTCCAGGGGGAAACAAAAATAAACTCCCATCAAGGTAAATCTGATGCTGTTACATCGAAGCAATCAGATCTACTCCAACTTAAAATGTCTTGGACCTGATCTATGATATATATAAGATGTTTATGTAACTGATCTACAGTTTTAAAAATCTACAGTAACTAAATCAAGAATTAGCTAGCTAAATAATTTCCAAATATATTCTAGCATTTCCATGGATTTGTCCTATAAGCATAGTCAATAACAATATGTTGAGCAGTTTTGGGCATGTATCAGCACAGAACAAAAGATAACACGCAAAATTCATCTTCTATTTTTAACCTTGCTCCTTACAGCTATGTATACTGGAACCCAGTTTTGTTCAAACCAATTAAACTGCATAGGATTAGGCTACAACCGGAAAAAATACTGCATTTTCCTGATGAAAGCAGCCAAGGTGTTTGCATGGCAGACACCCTCTGCTCGAGACACACGTTTTGAAACACTGGCCTTTCTAGGGCCTATGCTTCGTACCATCCAAGTGCTCTGAAAAGCTCATTCTTCTGTGGCTGATAATTTACGGTACCAGAGTAATTTGTGCTTTTCTATTATTTTGTGTACTTTTATTATTTGAGCCTTAGATGGGCACATGCTACACTGTGCATCTTTGAGAAAATGTGTATCATAAACCCATTTGAAAAAAGAATGCAAATATGAGGATGCAAATAGTCACCATCACTTACATCACTTATTAATTCACTGCATTTTCGGGCCAGTTCCATATTTCTGTCCTCAATAACAGGCTTGAGGAAGATCTGAAAGAAAAAGGTAATCATTCCAGGCTTATTGTCCTAAAGAGTAAAAATAGAAGGAAATAAGTACTTTTTAAAACTATTGGGGTTTAACTCACCTTTTCTTCTTCTTCCCCATCCTCATTTTCATCCTCTCTGAGATCCTGAATGACAGACACTCGCATTTTAATACTTTGCGGGAAACAATGAAAACTCTTAAAAGGTTCAGTGCTGCAGGAAACAGCTCAGACCCTCCAGCATTCCTGGAATCAATGCTCCATTTGTGTCCTCCACTGCACTTAACCCTACCACAGCTCCTTCCTTATTTAGGCAGTACTTGACAGTCTTTATCTGAACAATTCAGAGTGAGTGAACTGAAAGACATTGCAGATGGCCTTGCTGGCTATCACTCACAGCAGAGCTAATGCTTTCTTACTGATAAAATATAATTAAATTACCTATCCCCAGCAACTGTTTTTAAAATTACTATGAACACAATTAAAATACTGTGATGCAGTTAATTTATAACATAAGTAATTTAGTAAAATTAACAGGATTAAAAGGGGAACATTGACTCTAAGTTTATGGGAAAACTGCCCAATTCTAAGGCATCAGTGACTCCAAAATCAGTTATCACAAAACTTTGTACTGGTCCAATAATAATGCTTCCTGTTTAAAAAAGCACACTATTCTCATTTTCCAGTAGATGTAACTGCTAGTACATTTTTTTCAGAATTACTTCTTTTCCACAAAGCTTATAGAATTCCTTAAATGCTTTCCATATCATGTCAGCTGCAGGTTAAACCTGTGCATACATACAGACAAGTCTGTATTACAAGTATATACGCCTATGTATTCACACAAACATTATGTTCCTTCACTGTTACAAACTGTCATGGTCTGTAGTCCAAAAACCAACCTTTTTCAGTATGAAGTCACTAGCTCCAGTTGCAATGAAACTGAAAGATATCCTTATGTTGATGGTGCAGTGTCAGTGTTTACTTCTGTAAAACAAGCAAGAAGCTATTACAAGACTAATTGGAGCAACCAGCACTTTAACATCATTTTTCTTTTTAAACTGTAGCTTATATGTTTCTCATTTTGTAGAGGTCATGATTTTGAACTTCATCTAGAAAAGTCATTCACCAATTCACCACCACGCAGCTTTGCAATTAGGCAAAGATACAAGGAATACGTGCTCTTTAAAAAATTCTTTAAAGAATTTTAAGTACATGTGCCCAAACACAATGTTCTTAGAGCTTATTTAACAACACAGATTCTCTTAGAAAAAGAACCATTTCAAAGATGAGAAAAAATACAGCATTTGATTTAGCTAAGGTCTGAAAACCTGAAAAACTAAGTATTAAGAAAAAACTGAGGAACTGCTTTCAGCCTAAAGTAAGAGACAGAACTTTTTATATATAAATAGTACAGTAATCTTCAAGAGTTTCCATTCCACCCTCAAATATAAGCACCTAAATTTCACATTTAGATGGGCATTGGGGAAGTTCAGATTTAAACCTAGAAGTCTACTTTGTATAGGTGAGAATTGCCTGTGATATATGCTGACTGCTTTTGGCATTCAGGGTGCTTCATCCTGGGGGAAACTAACGGTTTAGTCTTGTAAGGTGAGTATTCACAGTAAAAGGTCTTTTTGAAGATCATGGCTACAGCAAATATATTCCTAAACAGACTCATCCATGATTTTAAGGACCACGCGGTAAGGAGAGAGAGTACCTACAAAAGTGTCAGACAGAAATGCAGCACTAAGGCTTCACTTCGGGATTTTTGTGATAATATTGCCAATACTATATTCCTTCAGTGCAGTTAATTTCCTTTTCCTTCCTACATTTAATAAATGTTTTAAGAGGAGACTTTGAAAAATATTTAAGAGCGTATAGAAAAGTTATTAGTAGCTGTTCATTAGTTTGCTGAACATGGGGAAATCTTTTGCTATTTTTTGCACTGGAAAGCAAATATTGTCAAAAATTACAACACCGAAAGGGACAAAAAAGGGGCAAAAGGGAGGTGTTTAGCTTTTTAACATGCTTTTAACATAATATCTGGTGGGTTTTCAGCAGCTGGACAGACCAAAATTTATATATTAATTCTGGTTTTCCTGCAATGCCTTCTGTGTAATAAATATCTGCAAGATCACTTTTGGTCAGCTCTGAAGTAATCAGACAGTTGGACTACACAGTCACTGGAAGTCCCTTCCAACTGAACAATTCTACTCATTCTGTTCTATTTTATTCTAATATGTGTAACTGCTTTGATAAAATTCATTTTTTCTCATTTTTGCATGATCTGGGTCAGGCATAACTAAGCATTCAAATACCCTGTGCCCCATGTAACTTCCATAATACAAGGATTATAAGACAGCTGTTATAACTCATCATATTAAAGAAAAATACAGTACTCTGCACAAAGAGAGTAAGAGAAAAACAGAGAGTCAACTAACCATGCACAAGTTATTCAAAATTCCACTTTTCACATAAAAGATGCAGCAAGATACTATATTATTAAATATTCTGTTGTTCTTTTCTTTCTCTGCCTCTCTCTCATGGTTCTTTTACTCAGTTTGGATTGAAATGCAGGAGACGTGGAGTTTTTCTTCAGACTTAGATGTTTATTATTTCTTATCTATATTACAGCTGCACAGAGTGTGCCTCTAAGTTAACAAGGTGAAAATGGCCCACGAGTGCTGCCTTCCAAGGTCTTTTAAAGCCCAAACCACCCAATTATGGAATGCCAACTAATTTATTTTTACCTATAATCCAATACCTAATCATTCATGTTCTGCACTGTGGGTTTTTTGAACCAATACTAGATCACCCAGGCTTGTGAGGAAGAAGGAAGAAGAAAGAACTAACCTACACCCAAAATCCTCCATCTTGTTACATGTACATTACTATATCCCAGAAACCTAAATTTTCTACATCTCTACATATTCCACCCAGTGATATAACAAACTTCTTTTCAATTACACAGCAACAATCTCAGTGCTATCACATAATCTGGGAAGCCTTTCCCAAGGCCTCAGGTCAAATGCAGTGTGCTTTTGAGGATCACTGCCTGTCAGCACTGAAAGACTGACATTCTCTGAACCCAGGGTTCCAACACTACATGACACACTGTCTCACTTTTTTTCACCCTCCTCAAAACACTGAATACTATCAGAAAACATTCACTGTGCAATAAAGCAAGCCTGAAAATTTAATATATCCAGATATAATTCAGGGAAGAATTTGTTAGGACTGTTTAAGGGTTGCACGGTTTAGAAGGGCACTATGATTCAATTAGCAGCCTGCAGGTCAAGAAGAATCGTAAAAAGGCTTGGGTGGGAAGGGACTTGAAAGACAATCCATTTCCAGTCCCCCTGCCATGGGCAAAGGTGCCACCCACTAAATCAGACTGCTCAGGGCCCCATCCAACCTGGCCTTGCTCAAGTGGTCTTGAACACTTGCAGGCATGGGAAAGAAGCTTTAGCTACTTCTATAAGAGGTAATAAATTATCTAGAATCAGCAGGAATATTTGGCATTGCAAATGTTTGTGTACATTTCCAATATTTTTAAAATTACTATAAAAAAACTAAATCTAATCTGAATAAAGACCTAGTTAAAATGTTGAGATGTACATCCCCAAAACCATTATAAATTAT
Organism: Corvus cornix cornix; assembly: GCF_000738735.6. NCBI lineage: Eukaryota > Metazoa > Chordata > Aves > Passeriformes > Corvidae > Corvus > Corvus cornix. Next base: position 18,840,063 of record NC_046333.1, on the reverse strand, counting down.
GTTGTACTAAACATTACTTTTCACCTGCAAAACCTGCAATTTTACCAAAACCACCAAACTGTTACTTCTGAATCATTTTCCACTTTATATAATGAAATAATTCATAGTCTTTTGTTCTGGCATGAAACAGCACAGATTAAACAAAATCCAATTGTATAGAATTTTAAGAAAACACTGTAATAGAGTGCTAAGCTGTGTATCCACAACATTTATATGCACACAGGGCATGGCAAAAATAGAATTTCTTATTGCTTTATAGATATTTTAAAATTAGTACAAAGCAGAAAAATGGGTTCTTCAGGGAAGTACACAACATGTACTAATTAAAATTTTTAAGAAAATGCTGCATAGCTCCACATTTCTACTTCCACACACCTGCACGGACATTTCACATCTTAGTTCAAATTTAGCCTAGATTGTTTACAGAAGCACTGTACCTGCAATACACAACCTTTGCTTATGCTGTGAAAGGAGACATTTCAGTCTCCCAACACTCAGAGCCATCATTCCATGTGTCAGTGTACTATTTTTTGTCACAGAACATTATTCAAGTACTTGATGTAAACACGTATCTACTGAGGAGGCAGAAGAGGAAGAAATGTGGGGCACAAATGAGCCCAAATCCCCATGAGTACAAGTTGGTCCAGAGTGTGAATACTTCAGGTGCACAGCTGGGCAGATTCCCCACTTTGATCACACACAGCTGAGTCCACATCTGGCCAAAGCTCCACCATCTCCTTGTCCCTTTATCAGTCTTTCAAGAAATACATTTGGGAATTTTTAGCCCAGAAAGTTAAAAGTTTTCATCTTGTTTTGGCCCTGATACACATAACAATTTAGCCGTGAATCTCAGTTCTGTCCCTGAACAAACAATACCTCTGAACTTTTTTGGCATAATCCTTAAAAGCCTTCTGATATGCAATACCTCTATGTACTGCTGGTCTGAAAGGACCAGTCTACCGCTTCACAGAACAGCAGAACCTGTGTTTGTAAAGATACCAGAAACCTCACAATCTCAAACCCATTTAATGAAGAGTTCCTCATGGTGTACTTGAACGCAGGCTGCAAAGTAAGGACCAAAGTATTTCAGTGTGAAATCTGCACAGCACTATACTGAGATGCATATACATTATGAATATACTCCATTCAATTCTGGACTGGAAACCTAACAAGAGCAGAGGTAAAGGTAGTGTTTTAGCTATCCTATTTCCAATTAGTTAAAAATCAACCCACAGACATCCCTGAAATTAAAATGTTATATTCTGTTCTTACTGGACAGACACAGACATCACTGAAATAGCTACAATTAATTTGACACAGCACAGATGGTGGTGTCTTTTCAAAAAGCACACAAGGCATTTTTAAGTGCTGAGACTCAATTACTTCTCTTTTCTAGAAATACTCTGACTGGAAGTTCCTAGAAGCCCTGCATAAGGAAGTTCATAATTAGGCTATCAGCACCACAGTCACAAACAGAAAAATGCGAGGAATCCCAGCCTGCCTGTTTTAATCTCCCTGAACACGAAACACCAACTCACATTTACTAGAGAAATTCAAGAGATGACTCTATTTAGAGAAAAAAACAAGAGTTTGTATCTGTCAGATCATTAACACTGCACTCATCATCAGCAGTTCAAAACCTGCAAATATCGCATGGCTCTAAGATAGGATTTTCGTTCAATAAAAGTTATTTTATTTAATGTTTTGGTAAAGCAGAGAGTGGCAATGTTCTTTTTAAAAACAAATACAAATGAGATGTTAGAATTCTGACTTCTGAATCCCAGAAAACCTAATGAATTTTCAATGCCTAATAAATACAGAAACATAGACATTTTTTGTAAACTCACACTCTCAGGCGCTGTCTAGCCCAACTGGATTTTGATGTCAGAGCATTTCAGATGTCTGTATGGTACACAACTAGTTTCACATAATAATACCCAATCCAATCCAGACACCAGAAGCCATGTAACCTGAGTTAATAAACTCTTTCCCATACAACTCATTATCCTGAGAAATGAACTCCTTCAGAAGGGAGAGTATTTATCAGGGTACAAGGCTGCACCATGCAGATGTACCCTTAGCTGTGATCAGGAGCAATACATTAAAACAAACCAAAATAAGCCATCAAAATAACCCCAAAACCTCCACTTCATTTTTCTACCAATGTTCATAATTGCCTACTATGTTTGCGCAATACTTTTTAAGCTTCAAAACAGTATTTTCCAGGTGGGATACACAGTTCTAGCTGCATTTTCCTAGTTTTTCATTTGTCAAGAAATTAAATACTCAACGATAAAGGAATCTGATTTTTCCACCCTCTCAATATTTTCAGTTTAACCAGAAGCCTGAAAAATCTATGCCTCCTACAGCTCCTTTTGCAAGCTGATGGATCAGGAGCTGAGATGCCACATTTGACTGCACTGCAACTGTTTAATCCACTCCACCTGACTGCTGTGGCATTTCCCTTTCTTCTTTCATAAAGCCCCTTTCCCCTTACTCAAGTGTTCACCTAGGTATGGCAGTCCAGCAGAGCTAACAGCTCTGGGGCAAAGCAGATGAGCTCTTCAGCACTCCCAACACTTACTAGCACATTACAAAAATGAACAGTCAGGATATTTTTTCCTATTCCCCACAAAATGTGGAGCCCCAGTGCTCCTGTGTGCTGAATGGCCAAGAGCCCCGCAGCTGGTGCCCTGTGACCAGTGGAGAGCAATACACTTCTGACCTTTCCCTCTGCTCTGCAACTTGTGGCTCGGATTTCATAAGACTGTTCTACAGAAGATGACTAGAAAACAAAATTATTATCTGACTGGGTTACTGTGTGAGGTATCCATAAAAGCAAAATGATATTCAGCAGAAAAGGGAGTTACGGCTTTTCTCTTAATGCAGAAAAGTTTGGATAAAAGATCAAAGCTCTCCATTCACAAAATTTTCATTTTATCCAAAACTAAATCCTAAGAAAGAAAGAGACAGGAATATATAAAGTTTGGAAATTTTATTTTTCTATAAACCACAGCTCAAATCATTAATGATTGTAGGTGAAAGGTATTCAGCCAGTAATACACAAGTTTCATTTTGCCACAAGAAATGCTAAAAATCTAAGGATATCTCCTTTTTCCTTTCAGTGACTATACATTCATATACAGCTTACTGTAATCTGAAATAATAGAAAATATACATTTATCTTATATAAATATTCTTAGTTCCTAGCCATACAGATTGGGCATGTTTGCTTGCCAGGAATTTTTCTTGTGGCATTACTTTGAATTCAACTGCCTGAACTGACAGAATCTCCTGGCGCAAGAAGAGAAAATTGCACATTTCCTATAAATTTAATTTTCAATCTATATCCCCCACTTAATGAATGTATTTTTCTAGAAACTAAAGCCACAGTGGTTTATTTTACTTGTATTTGAGTTTTTTCTTCTACATAGTCTTGTACTTGTATTTTAGCAGTCCTGATACTGTAACTCTCTGGACAGAAAAAAACCAATACTGTAAGTAACAATATCTTCAAAAAAAACCTTTAAAACTTTACTATTCTGGAACACTTCGTGTTACTCCGATTCTCAGATAAGTTAAATTTGCATCAAATTGCTACAGACAGCTAACTCTAGACCAAAACCTATGTTCTTCATTGACAGTTCTTTAAACTAATAGTTTTAAAATATCAGAATAGTCTTCAGAAAACTCCCCAAAAGATCAAACCAAAGAGGTCAGGATGGGAAAAGAAATTTAAAGAATACTTTTGAGGTAATGGAAGTCACTTGTTCAATGATGAAAAATGTATTTAAGTGACTTCATTTTTAAAAGAGAAGTAATTTCGAGTCATAAATAATTGATGCAGAAGGTATATTTTGAAGTAACTCCAGGAACTAAAAGACAAAAATAAAACTTTACTTATGCAAAACATACAGCACTTTTATTGTGCTTAAAATTACCGGTTCTTAAATCTCATTTGGAGGAAAAAAAAAAAAATTTACCTCTTTTTTCTGCATTGTGAATTGTGCCCATCATAAGATTTTAACAAAATAACAAGTTACCCACACTTTGTGTCCAGGAGTGCTTAAATCTGCATTGTCACAGTCAAGCTGCTCTTTCAGCCTACTGTTCCATGCATGATAGGTTAAGACAAAGATACACAAGAGCTCTGCTATGAATTTAGCACTGTATTAGAAAACAAAGCACATAATATATAAAATCCACATTCAGAATAGAACCACAGTTTTTGAGACAGAGAGTTTATAAAGACTGATGGATGGCTCACTCTTTCTAAAGAACTGATGTCAAAATAATCTACTTGAATAGAGTGAATATTAATTTTTAAGTGGTTATAAGAGTCTGCAGGGGATTAGGAAATAAAACTGTTAATAACCCTGTATTGAAAAGTATCTTTTAACAGAGAACCCTGTACTATGGGGTCTCTGGACAGCCTAATCTTGTAATTGTGTTCATGGCTGTAATTGAGGAGAGCAACTTACAACTTCTTAAGCATTGACTACAGTGTTGAAGAAAATACACTAAAAATACAATAGCTGGCAATAATAAGTCACAGGAATGTTAGATCCTTATGTACAGTCTATTTAACAATGATATACACAAGTTTCCATGACAACAGTGACAAGATGATAAAAACATCTTCCTCATTCCCTGAAAAATACTTTTCTGCTTATATCATTGATGAAGTGGCAAGTATCTAATTTAAAAATATTTTTATATTCAAAGAAATGCAGATCATCTTTTTAAAGGATTTAATTAAATAACTGAACCGGATTAGAATTGTTTATGATCTGATTTTTTAGTCTTTTAAAAGAATTTATATCAAACTTTATCTTTTATTTTAGTCATGGTCCATAGTTGAGCTGCAAAATTTCAGATTAAAAGTTTTTTACCCCCAGGGAAATCTCTTTTGCACGGATCAAATAAAAACTGATCTAACCATTTCCAAATAAACAGTGAAGATTTCAGCAAAAGAATGTCTTATTTTTAAATTGGCTTAATTTTGCTCCATCATTCACAAAAAAATAAGAAAAATTAAATAAAGCAGTTATGTTTTATCAGTTACTTAATTTGCTTTTGCATTAGAGCACTATCTTACTTCTAGTCTGAATTGTTTTCTTCAAACCAGTAGTGGACATAAAACTGGAATTTCTTGGTTCAGCTATTCTTTAGTCACTCCTGTGACCTGGTTACTCTTGGAAACAAGCAATTCCAATGACAACAGTGGAATTTAAATTTGGGAGTTATCTCAATACTGACACTTCTAGGTGAACATACTTCTCAATTTATTAAGAACATTCATAATACTTATTAAAATGTCAGTTCTCATATTTTACTGTAAGAAAAATAGTTCCTATAAATAAATAATAAAAATTTAGCCCTACCATTCTCTTCATATAACACAGTATATCTAAATTACCACTTAAAAAAGCACACTGAATTACAATTCTTCAAATCAAAGAAGGCTAATGCCTGCACTATGTGAAACCCCACACGTGTAAGCACCTCCTGAGAGAAGAAAGGCAAAAGAAATAATATAGCAATGTTTTGTACACTACAAATTATCCAGAAATACCATCTTTGGATTTGATCACTTGTTGCTGTTAGTAACATTTAAGAGCAATAAATACTTTTAACTCATACAGCTTCCTGTGGATAATTTTTAAAGAATTTTATAAATAGAGGGATAAAGCCTTGATTGAATATACAGACACAGAGCAAGCCAAGTTCTCTCCCTGTCCTCAGGCATTTGAGGACTAGGCTGGAGTCAGGCTTAAGTAAGAACAGCCATGGATAAGTAAGCCTGACCAAAAAACCTGCTCCTGATCATACTGCTGATTCATGGCCAATTGACAATCACGGTATGAACAGAGGTTTGAGAGGTGCAGCAGACTTGATTTGAGGAACTGTCTTAAGTCTCCTTTGAACATCTGGAATTTTGTGAAGAGGATAAATAGCTACTGGTCTGGGCTGCTCCTTGCTACGTACCTGAAGATATACGATAATTCCATCATTCTGTTTTACAAGGTGGAGAGCAGGGAGCCATGAGGCAAAGCAGCATCTCCACAGTAAGAAAGGAAGCCTGCAATCAATCAAGATTTCTTGACTCCCAGCCCTACAGTTTTAATGCTGATACCGTAGAGCTTCTCAACAGGATTTTTCCTGGCTCTTTTTCAGTGATATTTCTGTTAAGTCATTTCCAGCATAAATTAACTCTTAACTTATAATACTCTATTCACAGCATTGAAGAGTGGGGGATTTTTCTAGAACACCTTGCTATCTGTTAAATAAATGTTAGTGTTAACATAGCCTAAAATATAAGAAAGGAAAAAGTAGGAGGAGATCAGAACACAGAGCAGTTCTTTCATTTAGGACCTTATACTAAATTGCAATTAGTAAGCGATTGGGTTAATGTGCAGAATAGAGTTAGAATAACAGCGTAGTTACTTATTATGCAAATTAATTTCAATGTCTGTTCAGTTATCAGTAGTAACTATTCAGCTTGAAAAAGCAAGATAACCTCACTGAAATTTTGCATATAGAGAGAGAAAATACCATGCCCTTTCCTGGTCATCTGATGTCTAAATTAAAGTTATATGAAGATGTTTTTATGTTGAATTCAAAAGAAGAGGTGATAATAAAAAGTTATTTTCAACTCTAGTTGGGTAAGTTTCTATTTAAATTGCATTCTTGTAAATATTTATTCATTCTTTTACATTCATAAACCATTGCCAGAGAATTAATTATGTCAGGGCCTAAGGCCTAGCTTTGAAGAGCTTTTAGTCTTTTTATCTCTTTGAGGATCTCACGGGAAGTCTAAGCCTGCTTTCAGCATGAAAACCTCCAAAGCCTGAGGCTGCCTCTGGAAGAATTATATTTGCCTTAAGGTCTGTGGTAAATGTATTTTGGCAGCTTTACACTACAGCTAAAGAAATTTCTCAATCTCATCAGGAAAGTGTACGCAATAATGATAATCTGTAATACAAAACTGCAAACCCCGGGGGCGGGAAGTGCCTAATCTTACATACACGGATGCTATTCTACAGCCCCAGAGGTAACTACACATTTCACTTACTTTCAACAATTTTAAACCATCTCTTTGCAAAATGAAGATGCAGCTATAATATGCTCTGTGTAGACATTCAAAATATGTCAGACTCAGCTTCTGCAAGCTTATATTTAAATCCTAGGATACTAGCATCCAGTAGTGCACAGTACTTGACTAATGCTACCCACAGGGATTTTTTAAGATGTTAGAAATTTCTACAGCTAAAAATCAAGCTGAGGTAAAAAATGAGTATCAGAGCACAAGTCATGTTAATCTCATGTTGGTTGTAAAGCTAATAATGAGTTTAATCTCATTGTTTCACCATCATTAAACATACAAACAGCCTTTGGAGCAGCAGACAGAACTCAGACACCCAGCCCTTAGTGTGTGATAACCACAGGACTCAGCCAGAGAGCCTTGCCCCCTCAGGAGACCCTGCTCTGGTTCATGAACCTTCTGTTCTTGTCTACACCAGGGTACAGCTTCAGCAACACACCCATCAGTTCAATTGCAGAACTTTTACAGACCCAGAAGCTTTTCTGAACAGTATTTGGATAGCATCATAATGATATAGAGGCAGATGGAGATATCATATATCAGACTAGCAGCATTTAAAGTCTAATTAAGGGACTAAAATATAAAAAGTTTACGTTAATGCTCATGAACTTTGCTAGATAATTTTTTTTTAAATAAAAGCTCCTATTTTTGTAATTAAAGTTTTATATTGTTGTTAGCCACTTTCAAAAAGGACAACAACTTGTCGGACATGAAACTGTTAAAGATCTTAAAACAGAGAATAAATAATTACCATTTTGTCCAGACCAAGTCTAGAGAAGTGACACTCCAGTTTCTGGGACTCAGCTTTTAAGAAGCTTAGAGTCACTTCAAGGACAGAACTCTTTAATCTTAGAAAGTTTTCAAAAATCCTTAAACAAGAAAACATACATAAGTAAACTGAAGAAAATAACTAAGTATTTCAAGTCTGTACACATGTAAAATGACTCTGAATGATACATTCTCTGTCTCATCTTGAGACAAAATATTAAAATTTGCTTTCATAAACTTCAATTAGATTTTTCTTTGAAGGCCTGCTTCTTTCTGCATCTTAACTGCAAAATCATTATCTCACCTTAATTTTATAGATGTACAGATACAAGTTATGCAAGCAGATAAATGGATTTTTTTCATATGTAGAAATCTAGGTGAACTTCCATGTTGTTCAACTTAATCACTTTTGTTACGTAAAATTTGGCTTGTTTCTACTTTCTGCTCAAGTCTATCAGTCTTTGCTATTTTGCTTTCATTTGAAAAGCAGTGAACTTCTGTTGTTACATCTGGTGTAAAATAACTTCCAAACAATGTAAGAATATGGACATTCCTCATGGATTTTCTGTCCATTAAATTATAATTCATTCTGCTGGAGAGTCAAATTAATGATATGCTTTTATTCACCACTCATTCCCTGTATTCTAGCCACAGAAGAAAGGATTGTTTAAAAATAAACATGCTCTATGTTCTATAAAAAACCAACAACAACAATTTTCTTCCAATGTAGATATTCATTATCTTTCCATCAATGAGGACAAGACAACTAATCCCTAAGGGTCCTGTTCTACCAAATCAGAATTATGTTTAACAGCAAATACATGAGAAATTCTCTGCCATACACAATTCTCATGTAGGAATATGGCAGAAACCATAAATAGTACAAAATATTACAGGGTCTCAGCACTCACTAAATAACTATTCCCAAGCAATGTAAAACAGCATAATTGGCATCTGCATTATTATTATGTTTGCAGAGACAATAGCCTAGTCGCTTTCTCTTTTTCAAGATCTTTATTTTAGTCAAAAGCATGGATGTTTACTTGTACAATGCAAAGATATTGCTAAAATTACAGTTTAGCATGTATTCTTTACTCAGTTTACCACTACCTGAGTTCTTTTACAGGCTATGCTGAATTGAAGTTTACTGCTTTCAGTAATTCATTACAAAATAATCTTATTCATGAAAAGGAAATCTCTTTATTAACAGGTCCATTTCATGCAAGCCTTGAGACAGCTCACTCACAGATACAATAGCTTATATGTATTGATTACCAATGGAATCATTATAGGTATTCTAGAGTTAAAAATGGGGGGTTTGGAGCTGGTAAGAGCTTGCAAAACAGGCTAAAGTTAGCAGAACTTTAAAATCAATTAGGTATAATTAGAAGATTAGAAAATTAAGTAAATTTCAGTCTAGAAGTAAAATCCAAGTTTCCTCCTTTTACAAGATCTGCTATCCACAGTACAGTTTAGTTTATTGCACTCTGAATTGCAGATTGTACTCTGCCAAAAAAGGTAATTTACTCATTGGTATGGAAAAATTCTATTCATATATTCTCCATCCATGGGAACAAATAACTTGGAATAGAAAAATTTTCCGCTATAACCTGTTATATACTGAAATATGCATTATTTGTCTTGATTCAAATATAAACAGAAGATGACAAAAGGTTTTCACACCTTTGCTCATTATGAAAGAAAAAATATAGTGTTTCAGTCAAATTATGCCAAATATTGTCTGCCAGCATTTAAGACTCAGATGCAGAAAATAAGATGCAAAAATCTCTTCTATGTCACTCATTGGAAAAATCAAAGATAGTGTATATCCTGGTTTTAATCAGACAACCCTGTGTTTTTCCACATGGTTTCTCAGTTTCCCATCACCTCTTTTCAGGACACCTAGATGTCCTAGTCTTTCATTTAATAAATAGAAAACCAATTTTTTTGTATTTTTAAATAAATATGAAGTTTTTATTGAAAACATATCAGCCATGGAGAATTTGTTCTGCCTTTTGCTGGGCAGTCCAGTGCAATATGTGTTCAGAATGATGGTCTCTGGAATCAAGAGAAAAATGGAGTGAGAATTGACACTAGTAAAGTTCTTTTGTTCTGAGTGAATAATATTAATGACTTCTGCTCAGTCTTTCATCAAAAATTCATTCGGAGTCCTATGCTATTGGAAAATATGCTCCACTTGGAGAGACAAACTCTTGTTATTGCTGAATCTGAAGCTGGCAACAGCTATCACAATGCACATTTTTAAAGTGCATCTTTATCTTCTGGATAAATCTTTCATAGGGTAAACTTAAATCACATGCCTTCCATACCTCAACTTCTGATTTTGGAAAAGTCTCTTTGCGTCTCTACTCCTAAACTCAATTGGAAAAATACAAAATAAACACATTTTAAGACATTAATGATTGTGGATGGCAAACAAAATAGGGCATTAAAAGAAAGAATGCACAGATACAAAAATCTAGAAAACAAAATATTTCATAACCAGGGGCAGTTCTCAGCTCAGCCGTATACCTTTCTGTCAATAATTTTAGACACAGTATTGCAAGAAATTTAACTGAAATTTAATTTTCAACCATATTTTTATGTATCCTTCCACTGACTTTTTTAAATTTCCAAATTCAACTGCAAGGACAGACTTTTCCTCTCAGGTGAAATGGCTTGTTAAATGATGTGTTTACATGAGGCTATGTATTTTGTGTATAGATGTTAATTCCTTTCAGTATTCTATCTGCTTTAGCTCCATATTTTTTCCAGATACAAAAATGTTTTTGTGGGGAACTGGGAAAAAGGATGTTTATTTTTCCTACAGATAGCTGTAGCCACATGATTTTCTCCATACCACTGTGGCTTCTCTTTCTTTTTTCCAACATCTATTCACCAGCGGTGCTTGGCTGCACAAAGTCCCTACGATCATTTCAAATTTATGGAAGAAACAAACAGAAGAAAAAGCTGGCAGCACAGAACATTCATTCTTCTTCCAAAATTTAAAGCTGAACACATTTGTGAGAATAAGGCACTGTTGGATACTTTCAGTAACATGTTCTTGTTCAGTTAAAAATGTTTTTTACTTAAATCCTACAGCCAGATTTCATTTACTGAGGACTGCTGCCACAGTGTGTGCTTTGCACAGGACGTGGTACGAGAAAGCAGTTCAAGATGTCAGAGTGACTATTATGCTTGCTCTGCCTCTGCCCTCCCATGCTGCCTCCAATCTCCAGATACCCTAAACTATGCTAAGTTCCTCCTGGCCAGAACAAAAGATCCTCAAGCTTCACACTTCCCCTTCCCCAAGTCTGCTCAGTCTGAACACAGCTTATGGCTGTGCCATACCAGCCCATGCTCAGACATTGCTGCAGCTCCACACAATTCAGAGATAGTTTTGATAAGACCATCCACACAGAAAACACAGTGTATCCCATGACACTGCAAATCAGAGCTGATCTGATGCATCACAGCAGGGACATCAGAAGCGTGCCGCCTTCACTAGTGTGGGGCTTCTGTGACAAGGAGATGAAGAGGGTGAAGGGAAAGAATGGTCAGCTCTCACAAAACTATCAAGATGAAGACAACCACAGTGAAAACTGCAAACAACACTTTTCTAGTGTTCCCACGGGCTAACCTTGTGTTTGCTCCTGCATCAACCTCATTCCTTTCCTGCTGCTATTCTCCTTCCATAGGTGCTACATGTACAAGTCTCCTTAAAACTGTGCTGCAGCACACTCCCTCTGGGCATGTGAGAGTTTAAAGACTTCAAGCTTAACAATTTCTTTTTGTATCAATTATTCTCCAGTGCAAAGCCAACCAGGTTAGTTTAATACCACTGTTTTCTGGTCAATGTCCTTTTTCAGATTGGCCCTACCAAACAGATGCTGGCATACAGTAAGACAACTACTCCTACAATGAATGTATGTGGCCATGACCAGAGCAGGCTACCTTACAAAAAAACTGAAGTCATACTTTTCTACATCATAAAACAAAGCCAACACTACTAAGAAAGATATGAAGCAGCCAACATTCATTTTCAAATTAAATCTACAAATGATTGTAAGTACACAAAAAGCAGATGCGTTCGATCTGGAGATCTCAGCTTTACAATCCTCAGGTAAGAGCTCTACTTTAAGCACCAAGAAAAACCCCTTCACAAAAGCAGTGTAAAATGAAAATACACCTCTCCAGAAAATTTACACATTGTATAGAACTTAAAAAGGTCAACTTTCAAATCAGTTTATATAAAATGACACAAAATCAATTATAAGAATTAAAAAACATTCTTCTGGTAAGGAGTCAGAGGAACAATAGGGCCCAAGCAGGAAGTTTATGGCAGATACTTTTGATGGCCCAAGATAAGCCAAGTTTTTTTAGAAGCTGGAATGAACTTCATGATTCAGATTTTTAATTGAAGGTCAGTCCTGGATACACAATCACGGGGTGGAAGGACAAGAGTTGGAAATTGACAATACAACAAATACAGTAGTTAGGTTATTAAAAATATTAAAATATTATACATAAAAACTTCTGAATGTGATTTAGAACTGTATCACCACACATATAGTATTTACTGAGGATGCCAAGACAAACTGAAATTTGACATTTCCTACCTAACCTTACAAGTGTATGTCAGTGTATTCACAGTAACTTTTTCTTTACTATTTTGTATGTAGTTTATTTTCACAAAAGCTAAGAAAGCAGGAATTCCTGTACTGACACTCACATGGCCTCCACCCAGGTTGCAGCATTTAAACCCATCACACAGATCTCTGCCTCCTAAACTAACAAACTAAGAACAGACTTTCATGTCCCCTGCCACACATCTCAGTCTGCCAGTCTTACCAGGCTCAAAATAGCCCCCTGTCAAAGTTAATAGTTATGTTACATCTTTCCCCAAACACTAATGGTTCTTTACAAGATTGGGATAATCTCCTTGTCCAGGTTGTCCTTTCCTCCATTTTCACTGAAAAATAGCTTGTCCCAATTGCGATACTCTTCTTTTTCAACTTTCTTCAGTCCTCTACAGTTTCCCACAGTTTGTTTTCTGTCTCCCTTATACAGGAATCACCTGTAGACTGTTGAGGCATTGATGGTATGGAAGGGAAAAATTCCATATTCCTGTTTAAGATATTTCAGTTTGGTCCAATATGCAGTAGTCCAACATCCAGCAGTAGTCCAACATCCAGCAGAAAATGGGGAGGAAGTTCTGAGGACCTGTTAAATAGCAAATTATAGCCATGCTACATTCCTAAAGCAAATTAGACACAGATCAATAGACAAACACTCATCCATCATATAAATCCTCCTCCTCTCCTACCTAATTTCTTTTCTAACAACAATAGCAAATGCAGCTGAAAAAAATACCTAAGTTATTAAATAAAATAGGTAATTTATTAAAATATAAGCAAAGATATATATATGTTTTCCTTAGCTTTGAAAGAGCTGTTCCAGGACGACAACCGGCATGGACATTTTAAGCTCCACATAGCAAAGGCAGACAAAAGTAAACATTTAGCATAGAAAGTATTTGGCAAACAATGCAACAGACAGTTTCATCAGGTCTAAAAGCAAAACCTGTGCCTCAGAGTTCATCTTTGAACAGTAGCACTACTACTACTACTACTTTGAACAGCAGTATTGGGAAGTACTGCTGAAAAGTTACTGTACTTGGTGGAGAAACTATACAAAGAAAGAAGGGAGAGTTACCAGCAATGGAAACAGATAACTGTAGCAAAACTAGACTGAAAATGAGAAATCACAAACTACCAATTACTTTTGACATGGAAATGGTACACAGCCACCACTACTGAAGGGATATACTGCTTTCATCTGTATCCACAGACTCACAGAATATTCTGAGTTGGAAGGGACCCAAAAGAATCACCAACATCCATCTCCCAGCCTTGCACAGGACCAGTCCCAAGAGTTACATCATGTGCCTGAGAGCATTGTCCAAATGCTTCTTGAACTCTGTCAGGCTTGCTGTTGTGACCACTTCCCTGGGGAGCCTCTTCCAGAGCCCAATCACCCTCTGGGGGAAGAATCCAACCTAAACCTCCCCTGACAGAACCTCAGACCATTCCCTTGGGTCCTGTCACTGTGCACCACAGAGAAGAGATCAGTGCCTGCCCCTCCTCTTCCCCTCACAAGGAAACTGTACACCGCAATGAGGTCTCCCCTCAGTCTCCTCCAGGCTGAACAGACCAAGAGACCTCAGTCACTCTTCACACGGCTTCCCCTCAAGGCCCTTCACCACCTTCACTGCCCTCCTTTGAACTGTAACAGTTTAATATCTTTCTCGTGGTGCCCAAAACTTCACACAATATTCAAGGTGACAGTATTGTTGATTTTAGAAGTGAACTTGCTTATCGTTGTTCTGAACAAACACAGTAAACTAAATTTTATTACTTTACATGCATTCAAACACACAAATAAAATTAGTATTTGTCTTCAGTTCTCACTGAGTTACAGACATGATGACTCAAGTCTGTTCCTATCCAAACCAGTATATCCAATAGTAATACATGTTGTTTAGGATGAACTGTTGCTTCCAATGGAAATGAAATCTTGGCAAGTACTGTGACTTCATTCAAGATTCTTTAGTAAATCACATGAAATCTTGGAGAGAATAAAAGTAAACTCTTTTATCACTGGGTATATTGAAATATAATAGGAAAGAATGACACTGAGATTTAGGGATATTTCATTTATCACACTGTACTCATAAACAGAAAGAACCTCAAAAGGTACCTTTTCTTGTTAACAACATGCCTGTTCTCAATTTAAACCAATAAAATGAAGATTGCATTTCTGGTCACATTTGGTGCTTCCTGGGTACATCCTATTACAATGCACAAATGCAGCATTAGGACAGAAATAGACCAGAGTAACATTAATCTAATTCTAACCCAAGAGCTCTTTTATTTCTTGCTCCAGTTCTTTTTCTCCACTTCCTTTCTGAATCTTTCATTAACTACTCTATTTTTTCTTTCTGTCCATTAAAAAAAAAATAAAGTGTAAAAGTTATGAATCAAGAATGTCACCAGACCACCACAGTATCTGTGGATATGGTTAATCTTCCTACTTTGGCACTCCTGTTTCTCTAATTTTGTTTACATTCTTCTTAATTGATATCATATATCTGGCTGAATTTTAAACTATGCTTCCAGATTTTACTGGAGCATTGATGAGTGGTCCTGATCTGCCATTATGTCTCCACTGTGCTAGATTCTAAGAGCTGCCAAAACTTCCTTCCCCCAAACACCTTATATTCTGAATCCCAGTTTATGTCCATGTTTATCAAATCCTGAACGTCACCACTTTTCTGTTCTCAACTTTGTAATTGTTTTGCACAACTTGGGTTCTGCTAAGAATAAACACGAAAGTGTAATAATTCATTTAAATTCCTGTAGTTTTCCTTGTCACAGGATGCCAACTCCTCTGATGTTGGAACCCTGAGTTCTGAGAATTTCAGCCTTTCAGTGCTGACAGACAGTGATCCTCAGAAGCACACTGCATTTGACCTGAAGCCTTGGGAAAGGCTTCCTAAATTGTGTGATAACACTGAGGTTGTTACTGTGTAATTAAAGTTATATCACTGGGTGGAATATGTAGAGATGTAGAAAATTTGGTTTATGGGATATATGTAACAATATGGAGGATTTGGGGTGTGGATTTGTTCTTCTTCTTTTCTCCTTCCTTCTTTACAAATCTGGGTGTCCTGGTATTGGGTCAAAAAACCCGCAGCGCACATCATGAATAGTTAGTTATTGGATTATAAGTAAAAACAAATTAATTGGCATTCCATAATTGGGTGATTTGGACCTTAAAAGGCCTTGGAAGTTAGAACTCACAGCCATTTTCCACCTTGTTAACTAAGAGGCACATCCCGTGCAGCTGTATTATAGATAAGATATAATAAACATCTAAGACCCAAGATAAACTCCCTGTCTCCCACATTTTAATTTGAACTCTGAGTAAAAAAACTCATGAAACAAAGACAAAGAAAAGAAAGATAAAAAGAGAAAAATAATAACTGAAATTAATATTCTTAGATGTGAACGGCAGCTTCTGTTTCATACAGGGTTTTTTCCTTATCTTGGAAGATCGTGAGTTGTCCAAGATCACAGAAAAGTCCATGGAAGACCGGCAAACATATCTGAGTCCTTGAACATGGGACTGCACATCCTCTTCCCCCATTGTATCTTTTCTGACCAATACTATAAAAATTCAGTTACAGCTGTATTCAGAATATGCCAGAACACAAAGTCCACCTGTATGCCTTCTATTACCTACCATTTTGAGAACCATTTTTAATTTTTTTGTCCTTACTCTGCTATGAATTTGAAACAAAATTTTCCCCACTAACTCTCCTCTTACATTTCTAAACTTTTGTAAAGTCTACGGAAAGGGAAAAAAAAGCAAATAAAAAAACCCAAGGGAACAAAACAACTGTGAGCTGACTGCCTTTTCAGCATTTCATTGGTGTCCTTGAAAAAAAAAAAAAGGCAAAAAGAAGATATTCTTACCATCCTAACATCAGAATAAATCTCATGTCTCTGCTGACATTTTTTGGAAAGTTTTTCCATACAAGCAGGGGCATACGAAACCAATTCCAATTCTTTCCTTCATAATTTTACACTACGTTTTTCCCCCCATTAGGTATACATAAAAAATCCTTCTCCCAACTCAAACAGAGAAATGTCACAAAAGTTAAATTTCAAAATGAAGGGCTATAAACTGCAGGTCTCAAAAGTACTGTTTAATTTCAGAAACAGTCATATCAGCAGTTCTGGAACACCCACAAGCAGGAGGTGCAGTTTATTAATATTCCACAGAGGTGACTATACATAAGTAGCACACATTGCCCAAAAAGGAATCAAGACCTTCCCCTTAATAATGGAACCTGCTTTAACCTTTCTCCAAGAAAAACAAATCTGGACCATATACAATATTCACTACTACACACTGATACCTGAACTCTGTATTGATCACTGTAAATTCTTTAAGTTATAATGCAGGCCTACATTCCCCTCTAGGCATCTCTCTAAGGGAGGAGAGTCACTGGTAATGACATTTTCCATAGAAATGCCAATTGATGCCAAAATGACACTGAGTAAGTGACTACAGGCTGCCAAACTCAACTGAAAGGTCAATACTGCAAAATATGTTCTGCTTCATTCATAATTCAAAAGATTAGAAAAACGTGGTCAACACAAACACTACTGAAAAGGCAATACAAATTATATTTTGGGGGGCTTTATGGTTGAATTGGTATAAATGCACCTCAAAGTAATTGCTTTTCCTTCATTGTGCTGTTAAACAAAGAAGTTTTGAAAAACTTTACAAGAGCAATAGAAACTGCTTTAAATGTAGGCTCAGGTAACAGACATGATAGACATTGTAAACAAGCGTTAATAAAACTAAAGAAATACCTCTGTGAGGGCTGTTCTACTAAGTACTGAAACTTCAGCTGAAAATGGAAATTATATTACTATATTTTCTCAGTCTTCTGTCAATGTACCTAACTGGAGGGAAAAATACAATGACTCCTTAAAACTGGAGAAACATAGTACCAGAAGCATCAGGGTCCTAGACAAAGCATATGGAACTGGAGTTATCACTGAAAGTTTGTATCAGTAACTTAGGAGCTGACTGATTTTTTCACTAGTCCCAGAAAAGACAAGGTTTGATTTTTCACTGTCTTTTTTTTTTTCAGACATAAAACCCATGCCAGCTGCAAAACTAGTTCTCCAAAGACCTCTACACCATCCCCACACCTCTGGATCCACCCCAGTACTTTGTATATCCCATCCACAACATAAGCAACTACAGCCAGGGCTGTGCCAGGTCCACCTTTCTCAGGCTGATTAGGCAAAAAAAAAAAAAGAAAACATACCCCCAACAATAATATTTCTAATTATCCTGAAATAAATTATAAACACATAATATTCAGAGTTGCAGTTAAAATTAAAAAGAAAGCAGTCCTAAAATCATGCATTTTCAGCCAAGAGACCACTGTGATATTTACTTTTAGCCTATGAAAACTCATAAAATTTCATATAGTAATTCCTGCATCACAGTATCTAGCATAAATACACAAATACATTTTTCTGTAATTACATCTGGAATTAAAAAGCCTTAATCTATCTTTATTTTGTTATCTTTTAATAAATTTTGACCTGGCAGTGACACAGGCCATGGCATTTCTAGATAGAATACTAGGGCTGAGGAATTTATATTCATTCTGTCTATTTCAATTACTACAGGGTTTTTCCTTGGGGGAAGAACAAGAGAAATTTACTTCTTGTGGCATGGTCCTCATATTTTCCAGCAATCTCAATCTATTTCCATTCTTTTTCCAGTACTTACTTTGCAAAAAAAAATTTCATGAATAGGAAACTGAACTTACATCTCTAATTCTGCTTGGAATTCTGTGTAACAAGTTTTCACATCCCTAGGGATTTCCATCACTGTCAATAGAGCACAGTAAACATACATATATATTTTTATATAGAAGTGTATGCATCAGCAGAGATCAAATTACCTTTAATTACCACTTAACTGTAATCATATCAATGCGTATGGAGAAAGAGTACAGCCCAAACATCTTAAGACATGTAACTAATTATCTCTGTCTTTAGAAATTGACAAAACATCGTTTTCTCATAGGAATCATAAGACTTTTGTTCTCATACTTTCCAGGGTTTTTTAATGCAGTCTTTACAGCTACAGTCCTGTAATGAGCTCAATGCAGGTCAAGATCTGCCTTTATTCAAAGTACTAAAAACTTCACAGTGCAGGCAAAACCATGCACCCTTATGAATTTCCTGATAGGAGCAGTGCTTAAAACTGTGATCAAAGTTGTACATGATAGGAGATGATAAATACAAATTACCTATCTAATTCAAAGGAAAAAGTACGTCTCTGAGTGTTATTCACTAGAAATTATCTCCATAATTTTGAACAATCCAGAGACTGCCCCATGCATAGAAACAGACCTGATCTAAACCCCATATAAGACTCATATTCTACTTACTTAAATAACTAACAGGCTTTACATGATTCACAAAACAATGACTTGCATTCTGCAACAGCTATGCACAAAACAGCCTGAGTGCCAACGAGCAGAGACTTTAGAGGCATCCTCTGACTGTGCAGAAAATAAAAGCGTGATGCCCATTTCTGATCCCAGCTCACAAGAAACAAATTGCTACCATGTGAAATTTAACTAATGTTTAATTATCTTTATGAGACAATGTTTTACATTATGGACAAAATGCAATGGATGTCTCAACGTTCACCACTGATTCTAAAAAAAACATTGTCTTTATTGCTTTCAAAGGGAAAATTTATATCCCTATGAGCAATTAAATTAGTAACAGAGGGTCAACACTGGCATCTATTGTCATTACAACAGTCATAAGCACAATAAGCATCTCAGCAGACTCTTAAACCACTTCCTCTCTCTTCTTGGAGCATATTTTCATTGCACAAACTCAATACTTATGCATCAATTTATTTTGAATGTTAATCTTTTGAAAATCAGAGCTAGTACTACAAAAACTGCATTTGATGAAAAAGTAATTTGCATGAAAAATGCCAAAAGGCATATATGAAATGGTATTTTATACACCAAAACAAAACTACAAAGTCTCGTCAAATGAATTGTATCCATTATCTATATAAAACCAGACTATAATAAGACAGTCTTTCTCTGTAGCAAAAGGCATTTAAATTGCAGCATAACTTTCATTTAACAAGTTTAATACAGTTTCAATATTATCTCATATATTGGCTTTGAACCGACCAATTGAACACTAAAATTCTTCTCATTTTTATTTTTTATTATAACTGGCACCAAAACCAAGTGCAAAAAGGGACTATGCTAATACATAATTTGTCTTTGGCAAACTTTTTCTTACCAATTAAAATATGGAAAAATATTTGGCCCCTACGTCTGTTCTCTTATATCGCCTTTATTTTCACCATTCATGACCAGGGGAAAAAAAGATGGATACTTTTGCCTGAGTTTTACCTTTTTCTTATAACTTCAGTTTTAAAAACCGAGGTACAAAAAAATGGAAGTGGTTTCTGCAAGCACAATGGAGAATTGTATCCATTCCAATACAAGTGATAAAGGCATGTGACTGATGTGACACAAGGTAACATTTTAACATCCTTCTTAACTTTTCTAGCAACTTTTCGTCATTAAGCAATCCAAAAATATTTTTCTTTTTTTTTTTCTGAATATAACAAACTAGGAATGGTTTTGAAAATGCACTTACACCTTTAAAGCCCTTTGAAAGCCTTAATGACTTTGCTACAAAGGAGAATTTTCTCCTGAGTGCCCTACCTCTCTTCTCCCATATCCCAGTCTCCATTGTCCAAAGATTTCCATCCTCAAACACCTGTACAGCTCTATATGCCCTGCAGCCATGAGAAGCAGTTTCACTGATGTGCTGATCATATCCCCTTACAAAGCAGGGGCTTGGATGCCATAAAGCTCTTTGATGTTGCAGAAATGTCCAAAACTGAAAGTCTGTTACTTCAAAGTGCTCTTGGTGTACTGGAAAACTCCAGCTTCATGCTGGGGGCAGATTTTTACCTACATGAAAAGGCAGAAGAAAGGCCACTAGGAAATTCTTACAAGTTCACAGCCCTTATAAGCAGGATCCACTGTTAGCCTATATATAGACCTATATATAGAGAGCTATAGAGGACCAGACCATATTTCAGCAGAATTTGATGAATACCCTATGTGAGGAGACATATTTCTTTCTTTCAGCATTAATTCTGTGCACAGTGATGCATCAAACCTTTGGCACAGCTTGAATCAAAATTCTCAAGGCACTAACTTAAAACAGTTTCTTAGGACAGAGGAATCAAGGATGAACATTAAGGATGGAGCAGCACTAAACTATCTGATATGCCTCTTGGGCAGCATCTTACAGAAAGGGACTAGATCATCTTCTTCAGCCTTACCTTTGTGAAATTGTCTCCAGATACAGAGAAGTTGTATTAGTTTAAACCAAATTAAAAGCTAATTTAATTAGATCAGCTAAACATTTTGCAGGGGGATCTTAAATAACTTTCAGCACTATAAGTACTTTTGCTACCCATCTCCTTTAACTTCCTACTTCCTCATAGCCACTAAACATATGAGTCAAGATTCACAATTCTCTTAAATCAATTCAGAATTTCATTGTCACTTAAAAGATAATCCTGTCCTCTCCCAGTCTTCCTACACAACTGCCAAGCGTTAACTTCCCACACAGATGGGTGGGAACATCCCTAGCACTGCCACAGCAGACAGCAGTAGCACCTCTTTAAACACCAATATAATGTTGGACAGTTTAAAGATAAGATGCTCTAGGGACGTTGGGGATGCTCTAAGAAAACAATTGCAATCCTTCCTATTTACATAAAGATCATGTCCTGGTTTCAGCTGGGATTGTTAGTTTTCTTCTTAGTAGTGGTACAGTGCTGTGTTTTGGATTCAGCGTGAGAACAATGTTGCTAACATACTGATGTTTTGGTTCTTGCTAAGTAGTGGCACCCTAAGTCAAGGATTTTTCAGCATCTCATGCCCTGGCAGCAAGGAGGCATGCAAAAAGCTGGGGGGGAGTGCAGCTGGGACAGCTAACCCAAACTGGCCAAAGGGGTATTCTACACCATAGAACATTGTGTTCAGTGTAAAAACTGAGAGAAATTGGCTGGGAGGGAGTCATTGCTGGTCAGCTGGGTATCAGTCAGCAGGTGGTAAGCAATTATATTGGGCATTACTAATTTTTCTTGGGGTTTATTTCTCTCTTTTTTTTTAATTTCCTTTTGATTAT
The DNA here is from genome assembly GCF_000738735.6 of Corvus cornix cornix. NCBI lineage: Eukaryota > Metazoa > Chordata > Aves > Passeriformes > Corvidae > Corvus > Corvus cornix. The sequence goes on along the minus strand of NC_046333.1, from coordinate 18,818,343 downwards.
TATTGCTGCTCTTGTTGTTGTTATGTTGTTGTTGCTGTTGCTTCGTTGTTGTTGCTGCTGCTACTATTACTATTATCTTTGCTGGGTTTATTGTTATTATTTACTTTGTTTTAATTACTAAACTGTTCTTACCTCAACCCCTAAGTTTTACTCTTTTCCTGATTCTGATTTTCCCTCCTATCCCATTGGTGAGGGCTGCAGGGAGTGAGTGGCTACGTGGTAGTGAGTCACCATGGAGTTAAACAGAGTGATAAAAAGGAAAGAAAAGTTTGGCTTCCTATATGCAAGCCACCATGGGCACATGGAGAAGACATACATAAAAGCTTTGAAAGATGTCAAGAAAACCCAACAAAATCACCACAGAAATGAGATGGAATACCATGATGATGCAATTCTAGCCTTCAGCAATTGTATGCCTCTCTTTCTCATACAGATGTTTGCTTCGTTTGCAGCTTCCTTGCATCTCTCTGCATTTTGTACTCCAAAGCCCTTCATTGAATTCAAGTACACTAAAAAATTTCAGTCTCAGGATAGTAAACAGTTTGGCACAGAATGAGAAGATACAGCCATGCTGCAGAAGTGAAAAGGTCTCAAGTGCTTTCAAATACCTGTGGGAGAGAACACGTCCAGGTCCCACACCCAATCAGCCTGATGCTGAAAGGATCAAGACACAACAGGACTGCATTTTAAAAAGTGTTCTCTATAGTCACTAAAAGCACTGATCCAGGCCATGTCTCCTCTAAATAAAAAATTAACTGCATTCAACTATCTTTAGGAAGATACAGTTTATTTAAATCCACAGCCAGGAGACCTTGTCATGTTTCTGTCAGGACTGCTGTCAAGTCCCAGCTTTATTGACGTATTTTTCTTTTGCAAATATCTCTATGCAGTACTAAAACCATTGCTTTCTCACAGATGAATGAATAGCTGTCACTCCATCAGCTTAACATTATTTTACAATCCCCACGATCATTTCTGTTGTCCTCCATTGAAATCTACTCAGCTGTTTCAAATCCACCTTGCCATAGGAACACCATACTCTGGTATCAGCCTTGATTCTGTACAACCTCTGCTGAGAGCATCATGCTCCTTCTACCCAGCGGTGTCCTCACTGAACCTCCAAGGGTATCACCTTGTCTGCCCCAGTGCTACAGTGACAGAAACAAGTAACTAGAACAACTCCTACATTTTTCTGGCTTTCAAATCCAACTCTCATCCTGTGATAAGTATCATTTCACTTTCAGGTTCACAAACCGATTATTTTACATCTGACTATTAATAAGAAGTATTTTTGGACTTTGGCCATTTAACCCAGAATCTGAAATCACTCCATACTGGTATTTGTTCAAAGGTCACCAAGTTTCCTTTTCCCTCTGGGATTATTTAACTTTGTATCTATAATTAATTTCCCAGCAAACATCTTGTCCACTAGAGCACCTATAAAATTAGTTCAAGTCTTTAACCACGGACTAGCTGCTGGGAAAACTACTAAAAGCATCCCCATTTGAGATTCCCCTTAGATAACAACTACATCTTGAAATCTGCCAGTTAGCCATCTGCCATATGCCTCACTGATCACAGACAACAAATGCTCCTTAAACAGTACTGTGGTCCAGCTTCAGGTATCTCAAGGAATTGGGATGGACACATCTTTCTGCTTCATTCCAAAAATACTGTAACTTTTTATATGCTGCTGTAACTTCAGAAAACCTAAATTCCAAATGTGAAATAAGACCTTTCTTACATCAAATACAAATTCAACATGTAAAACACTGAAAAATTGGAAAGGACTGGATTAGAAACCACATTCCATTGACTTGAAATAAGATTATGTTGGCAGAACTTATCTCAGTTATAGCTAAAAACTACATTTTATAATGATCCTTTATTTTAAAGGTGGTATTATTTTTACTTCTGTTAGCCGTTTATAATGGACTCTTTCACCTTTTTGTATCCTTTGTATTTAGCCATTAACTTATATTCAGCATCAATTTCTTTCCATCTATTATAGAAATGTTTTAAATTTTGTATTTTATAAAAATTTTTTATAAAAATTTTTATCACTGCTTCTATATAAAGACAGAATTTAAGAGCCTCTATTACTGGCTTAGACCAAGGGTCCATCCGGCCTAGTGTTCTTTATCCAAGAGTGGCCATGAGCACTAGCTGGAAGCAGTATGGACAGGGTAAACATATATGATACTTCCCCTACATACACATTCCTTGACTCCCATTGTTTTCAGTCTGGTGTATTTCCTGAACCTGGCGTGGGTTTTTCTTATTCTGCAGCAGATTTTTCTTCTCAGTGCTTGCCTTGTCCTTGAACTAATCTAAATTTTCCTACTCGTATAAGTCTTCTAGTACAAAAATACCTCATTTAATACTTTCCACAAGGAAGCACCTTTTTCTGCTTGGTTTGTTTGCCCTTCTGATGAGCTTCATTTGTTACTTCTTAGTTCTTGCATTACAAGACAGAGACAGCAGTCACTCCCTGACTACCCTCTCTATGATGATTGTGTAGAGCTTTCTACAACACCTTTCTGAAATCTTAAACCCCTTTTGTCTAGGCTGAAGACTCCAATGCCAGAACTCATTCATTCCTCCAATTGAATTCAACCACCCTTGGTGATTTTCCAGAACTTTCTTTTTTTTTTTGTAACGTACCAGAACCAAAAACACTATTCAAAGTCTGGGTGAAAAAAGGACTTCCACAGATGTATAATCAAGGTTTCTTTTCTTTCATTTTCCGTTGTTTTCCTATTTATTCCTAATGTTCAAATTGCCTTTTTGACTGTTACAAAGCACTGAGATTGTGTCTTCAGAGAAGTAGCTCATGAGAGGTAATGGTCAGTGCAGAGGCCATTATTTTATAGATATAAGCTATACATACACATTTATCTGAACTTACAATGACATTTTTCCATTTCATTTCTCACTTACTCTTATAATTTTTTTTTTGTTACTCACATTCTACTCTTGCCCTAGCTTGAATAACTTCTAATTATCAAAAATTTATTCTTTGTTATCCCCTTTATCAGACCCTTTATGATGGTCACTTCTTAACCAAGACTGATTCTGTTCAGTGTCATTTTGTATTTTATTAAAATTTGGTTACAGTTGTGCTATGTTTAAGTTAATTGCTTTAAGGTTTGAAAATAGGGCCTTTTAAAGGTCCAAATAAACACAGTACTGCCTGGAGTCACGGTCTGCTCACACATAGGTACTTCAATCAGATCATAACCATAATAACTACTAATTTTTAAATTTCCAGTTAATTCTTCTCCTCTATCAGTGTAAAAATTGATATCAAGTCTCCCATATTGACTAAGGAACTGGTTTAATAATTTATCATCTGTCAAATTTATAAATTGTCCTCAGAGAGGTTGAAGTTGGCAACTAAAATCTGCTTCCAAACAGTTCTGTAGCTTTCAATTATCCAAAAAGTTCTTAATGAACATTTATTTAATTCTTAAGTATTCAATTCATCTTTCTTAGTATTCAATTTTTTAGTATTGGTCATAAAAAATTTAGCTGTAAAAAGCTATTCCGGCAAGCTCTTAAACAATAACACTTTTGAAAAATATAAGATACTTTACACCTCTTTCATCAAGGACAAGCCTACCTTGAATGATCTCATTTCCTTTAAGAAGGAAACAGAGTAAAAGTGCCAGAAGGAAGCTGGCAGACAGTTACTGTAGAGTACTCATGAATGATATTTTGTTCATGCATTCTTTCTGCACAGCCTTATTTACATCCAGTTTAATGACCTGAACAGCTTAATAATGGTTATCTCTGTGTGCAGATGTTTATGTGAGGGTCTAAAATAGACAAAACTGGACAATAGCATTGCTTTTTAAAATGTACCACAGATTTGTTTCACTACTCAGCGAAATCTCACACTATCAGTGTTTCTCTTCTTAAAACACATTTTCAAAGTAAAGTTTACGTGCAGACCTCTCCTCTCAGTTCTGCGAAGTGAAATTTGTTCATGTTCTTGTGCTCTTCATATATGTAACCCCTGTTTGTAGATTTCAGTATAAAAAAGCCTTGATAGAATTATATTATGATTTAGGGCTTTTGAATTGTTTTTTCAAGACAGCACAGCTTGTCACCACATTGACTATTAGCACCTTTATCAAGAGAATTCATTTATTTTTATTAAGGCTACTTTTTACACTCTGTCAAGCAGGTTCCCACAAAGCAGTGGAGTCAGGAATTTTCATCATCTCTATTACCATTATTTCCATAATAGAACTACAGCAATATACTGAATATAGTGAATTGAGATACACTGGATTGAGACAGAAAGTCCAGAAAAGGATAAAAACGTTTAAAAAAAAAAAAAAAAAAAGAGTGTTTAAAATGCCTTGCTTTCCTTTATGCTAACTTAGGAGTATTTCTAACTAACCTGAAAAAGCTACAGATGTATGAGGGGGAAGTGTGGAAAGCATCTGTGTAGGAAAGCACAGACAAAGCAGAGATGTTAGCAAAATCCTGTACAAGAACAAGACTCAGGATACCAAAAAGAAATTTAGTTTGAAAGACAAGGAGTCTTTATGTACCACAGTTTCAATAAGCAATGACTCTTTCCACTTCTAGATATAAAACCAAATGTAATCAAGGAAATGGACAACAGAAAAGGAAATAAGGCAAAAAGATGGATTATTGCTACCCATGGGACAGCAGATTTCTTTTAAAATAATTATCATTAAATGAAAGGGAAAAGGGCACAATTTTTTAAAATTAGTTACTCACTTAAGGGAGCACACTAAACAAATTAGAACAAAAAAAATGCTGAGTGTCTATGGGGACATCAAGGTTAACTGTTGATAAGAAAGATAAAATAGCTTTTAGTGCAGCATTGTTATCAAACAGTACAAAAAGCATACTTGAATATTCCTCTTAATACACAGCAAAGAATTTATTCACCTCCAGAGTTCAGGATCCACTGTTTTCATTCAGAAAGCTATTAGCTACAGGGGACTGCAAATTGCCAAGGTCATTTGGAGCAATGATTCTAACATAAACACACTTCGCTTAGCAATTAAAAATATGTCTGCTTCTAGACAAGTGAGGGTTGCACGACTGCATTTGAATAAATAAGCCATGTTTTCTAACATCTGGTTTGATACTGCTCTAATATCATATAAATGCAGCAGTCCTTACGTACCAGATCTGGAGAGATTTGAGACAAGAAAACTTTGCTGTGAGGGCAAACCAGCTGTTACTGTCTAGATTTCTTTTCTTATGCTGGGCATCAGCTGAATGAGAGCTTCAGTTTTCTTGGTGGAGTTGGAGATGGACAAAGGGAAGGAAGGAGAAGACTCCAGTTGGTAAAATAGCCAAATACCTGACCTCAGCAGTAAAAGATACACAAGATCTTGAGCTATGGTCCTTCAGACATTAAACCTGGACCCTCTTTGGTTTTCATATACAAATGCAGCATTTAAAGTTACAGCTGATATTTCAAATCCAAGTGTCTGCCACCTATCCATTCTCTTTCTGAATGCACACCAATTTAACTGTGTATCCAGTAGGACTGAAGGTGATCAGCACATCACTTTCCTCTAAAATTATGAACTTTCATGCAATTTCCAAAATCCTGTATAAAACTGACATAAAACATCATGTACACAGATGCATGACCCATGTTCAAGTTTTTCAAATAGGGACTCAGATCTGAATTCTGCTTTGGCTCTATGAAACTGTGTGTTAACTATTCTGATTTCTCTCTCTTTCCCTCTCTCCTCCTTCTACCTCTTTCAACTTCTTATGAAAAATAGGTATGCAAAGTGAGACTTTTCCAATGGCCGAGATATATAGGCAGCACAGACAGACAGCAACCTACATGTGAAACAAGTGCCCCACACAATAGTCTATCACACACTCTGAGCACAAAAAGAGAGTTGTCCTCATTTCTGTTACAAATTACTTTGTAAGGCTCCACACTGCAGCAAAAGCATTTGCAAAATTTCAGCATCTTTCAAAATAAAAATGTATCCGGGAAACTCTTACTGCAATAGGTTAAACCCAAGAACTACATCCACATCTACAGGTAATAATAATAACAATAATAATACTGTTAACAAGGTCTTTACACTGTTTCACATATTCACATCAAGAAAGGAAATATAATTACCTTAACAAAAAGCTGTATGAAACCATCAGGCAAGGAATTTCTCAAGCCTATTACCATATGATCCTTTTTTCTCAAAAACATTTTTTTATAATCTTTTATCAAGCAAGGTACTACAAATCCTTGTGATAAAAGTTTTCCATTGATATTTTCTATATTCACCAAATATAACATGCCTGTTATTATGGAGATTTCTACGTGCTCAGATTGAAAGAATCCAAAAATATGTAAACAAGAGTAGTGAATAAATCCCTGGCACTCCGAAATCATAAATATCACTATAAGGACTATTAATGATCTACCTAAATGGGCATGGCAGCCACAGAGAAATAGCACAAAAAAATAAGGTTTATGTATTAAGTTAGAAAATATGTTGACTGATCCAAGAATTGCAAATTCAGACAGGTGGATCAGCTCATTGCACAAATAATTTAACAAGTTGTGCTAGCAACAGAATGATGTTGAAATATATAAAGAGGAAATACCTTAAGGGACTGATCATGATTAATTTATTAAGTAATTTTATTAATGAGAGAAGGCTGTAAAGAAGATTCTCTATGTAAAACTGATCAGGTCTGAGGTCTGGAGTAATAAGATGGAATTTAATACTATGTAATGCAAAAATATGCTCTTCAGAGAATTTCTGTTGCAAGTTATAGGTTTGATAGTTGGAAAGAGATGTACTTGCATATCCAAGTTAATCACTCAGTAATCATACGCCACCAAACAGCCATGAAGAAAACCAAATATAATACTGAAATTAATCAGGAAAGGTATTTTTTAAATCTCACTTACAGTAGCGTGAAAAAAACACTCAGCCTCTGTACTCAAAAAAAAGTGAGTTCCAATAAGAACAGGCAGAGTCAAGACTTTGTGGAATAGTGAGACTTCTGCAAAGGCACATGAAAACTACTTACTTGTTCAGCATCACATAACAAAAGTCTGAGACTGACACTTCTCTCAACACATCATAGAGGCAGAAGTGTCATGCAAACAAAAAGACAATGCTCGCCCTGCCATAAAGAACTTTTTTGCGGAAATTGGATGAGGCTTTTTACCTGCAGCAGGTGAAATTAAGAAACTGTCTTCAAAAAGAGTAAGCTAAAGCTGTAATTAGATTAATACAGAGTTTGACATGGGTTTTGAGACTTTTGTAAGATATGTCTCTCCCAATGAGAAGACTAGAGCTGATGACACAAGACACCCCTCTTCCCAAGTTACCACTTACAAAATTTACACAAGTAACAACAACCAGCAGCCATACCATTCAGCTGTTCTACCACTCTCTTTGTAACTTCAAAGAGTTTTCCAAAGGCCTTCAGAACAATTATTCCCATTTTATAGAAAAGGAAACAGAATTGAAGTAATGTGACGCAGGCAACAAAAAATGCCATCAGAAAGATCAGGAATAAAGAGCAGACTTCCCACATCCAGTTGTAATGAGATGTATTGCCCTGTCTTTATACAAATCAGTGATGGTTGATCCATACATTCAATCATGTCTAAGAGAACTTTTCTGACAAACAAGAAACACGTCAGGTAACACCTGGATAGACACTTAGGGCAAAAAATCTCAAGGCTTTCAAGATCAGGCTCAAAACATGCATGACAAGATTTCTGTGAGCAAATACTGATGGCAGCTAAGGACCTGCCTCAGTGGCCCTTACAATGCAATGTTCTTAAGTGGAGTGAGTCAAAGTGCTCATTCAATAGGTAATACTTCCTGGAACCCCCCTCCTCTGTCCAGCCAGTCCTTGAAAACCAGTAAGAAAAGAAACAGCCTGAACAAATGGCTCCGTTTCTCTGAAGTACACATCTGAGAACAGAAATCGAACACTGAGCAGGATACACAGGTGAATGAAAGCCAGATCCATGGGATACGTTCTAACAGCCAGATTTTTTTAGTTTAACAGAGAAGGACTGTGTGCCTCAGCGCTCAACCCTCTCATTTTATTTAGAGTTATGTCAGAAAAGGTCATGTTGCAAAATATAAACAAATTGCTCACATGGAGCAGATTTCCTAGGATTCCCCTAGTTCCTCATGCTGTTCTGAAGCATAAAAATATATTTTCCTACAGATAACTTATCCTACCAGATAACTTCTAAGTCTCATTTATATCTGTGGGATATACTCAATTCCCAAGTCTCATTTATATATCTGGCATATATTTATACCTGGCCCGAAAAAAACAGAACTCAGCTAAATTTCTGACTACCTCCCCTCCCTCCTGTATCTCTCGCACACACAGAGGACTGTGTGCTTATCTTCTGCTGATCCAGACACAAAAAAATCATGGCAAAATTCAGTTCTGACATCAGACAGAAGCAGAATGCCATACTCAAAACTTCAGAGCCAGCATATCAGATGTGATAGATCTCACAGATATATTAGTTATCTACTGCCAACATTTTGGGGCTCTATCAATTGCAGCCTGGCTCACTGGTTATGCACCAAATTTCCCTGTCAGGGGTCTCTGACCAGGCTAATTTTGCAGATGGCAATAACCACCTAATCAATCCATGTCTTTCTAAGTCCTAATGGAGCACCTGCACATCCAGGCATGAATCTTCCTCCTGACATCCTCCACAAACATAAATTACAAGTTTAGTGCATGCACCGGACAAGTCTCAGTGACCCCTTGACAGGGCAAACAGAGGTCATGCAACAATCTGAATTTCAGCACCCACTATTTCCAGCCTTTCCTTTTCTGAATTTTAAAGCCTGGAGCTGCAGTTAGCATCACTCTCAGGTCTCAAGGGAACACAACTTTGAAGTGATGTCTCGTTTCTAAGCCTGATAACATAAGCAATGTTTCCATTAGGAAGTATTGCAGTGTAACAGGAGCAGATCTCTAGGATGAAATGGTTCTGAAGACATAAAATTCTTATTTTACAAGAAGGGGAACTATCTGTGGCCTAGCTCTACAATGGACTGGATACACTTTCGTGGTTGGAGCACATCCTTCAGTTTATAAATCCACTTTGTATGCTTCAAGAGGGTCCTGCATTGCCAAGGCAAGTGTGGTAAGATGATAAGGAGATTCACTTGTATGGGGAATTATAAGAGACAATTAGGTTATGAGCTGTAAAACCTGCCTGCAGAGGCACATGGCAGAACAAAGGAGCACATGGCAGCACAGAGAAGCTTGTCTCCACCGGGCCCTGGGGGAGGAGGTGTCACACTGCAGACCCCATACGAAGCGTGTTGCTGATGTGGGAACATGGCATAGGTCACGCCATATAAGGAAATCCTGTGCCTTAGAAAAGTGTATAAAACCAGCTCATTCCTTTGAATAAACAGTTCAGAGTCCCTGGCAGTCTGGGTCCGTGATTCAATCACCAACTTGAAAACCAGTAAAATGCTAGTGGGGCCAAAGCCATCTTACTCATGACTAATACCTTGTCTGTCAACTGCCATCCATGCAAAAACACTTGCATATAGGTAAGGAATATCTATCAGATCTTAGTTACCTTTGCATCTCAGCCACCTTCAAAAATTCACCATTCAAGGCTCAGAAAGGTTCTCTGGTTTGTAACAGAAAGGCTGTGAAGACAAACAGACGTCATGAATGAAGCCCACTGATACCAGAGGGGGTCTAGGGTCAGGTACATAATTAATAATCCTTTTTAACCCTGTACATTCGAGCCAGTTATTGTTAACCAAGGACACAATGGGTTGATCACTTAGTAGGACAGAGCCACAGCTGTGATTAGAAATAGCACAAGGTACTAAGCTCACTGATGGACTCATTGGTTTCACTGATGACACCATCAAGGCTCTGTCACTGCTCAGCAAAGCATGCCAAGGCAAGTACCTGTGGAACAGCCTCCCCTTGCTAAGATCATTTCAGTTTCCTGCTATTAGCATAACAGAGCCTTACCAACTCTGTCACTGGATTTAGATAACAACAGCTAGTATTTCCTGATGAATTTAACTTTCACAAGCTTGTCTAATCTCTTTTTTAATGTATTTTATACTTCTAGTCTTCCCTGGCTCCTATATTAATGAGTTTCACAATTTTATTGTAGGCCACATATTTGCTCTTAAGTATGATGCCTGACAGCTACATTTCCTGCTCCAAGTTCTTGCCTTATAAGAAACTGTACATAACCACATTCACTTCTGCAGTTGTATCCTACCTGTAACTTTATAGACTTATTCCACTTAATGGGGTTTTTTTCATACCAGAACCTCAACCCTCATTTGTGTCCTCTGAGTATTTTTTCCACTAATTTTCAATACAGGCTGATCATCTAATCTCCCAACCCACAATAATGCCAGAACTTTCTATAACTTGTGCCATCACTTTCCTTGATAATTCTGCTTAATTTTCCATCATCATCAAGCTTTTTTGAGACTTTCATCCACTTAATTTCTGTTGAAAAGGACCCTGACTGCTAACTCAATTCAAGATAGCATGTCAGCTATTATCTGAGCCAGAAACACGCACTGTGCAGAAAGGAATGCTAAACAAAAGGCAATGCCAAACAAGTGACCTCATTCCATCTCTGCTACCCTTGCCCTAGTCATGTCTACAGCTTGCTGGCACAGGCAAATAAAACCTTTGGCCCTTTCCCTTGTTCTCACAACACTGCAGCCAAAGGCAGCCCAGCCCACACCAGAGCAAGTATCTCTGCTGAGCAGGAAAGAAACCTTGAGAGATGAGGTTGAGGTACCTCCACAGACCCTTTGAATCCTTCATTTTCCACCAACAGTACCTGAGGGAACAGCACTACTGAGCAGTTCCAGCTCTGCAACAAAATGATAGCCAATCTCACTTAAGATAAAAGGTGACAAAGTGCCTTTGTCCCACTTAATGATAAAAGGACGGAGTAGGATCCCTGCTCAGTATTGGCACACTGAGGTACAGCCTGGAGACACCCAGACCTTCACCGAGTGCACACTCTGGGTCTTGCCACAGCTTACTCATAAGACAATCCTCCAGTCTTCCCTCAAAGACCACCTGTGCTGTACCAAAATCCACACCAGCCACACTATCCTCCTCAGCTACTTACCCACTCACTGTTGTGGAAACTGGGAACAGCTCTCCTGTTATGCCAAACCCTATAAAAATCAGTTAACCCTTGCAACATAAGTCACACACTCAGGAGTATATTTCTCCTCTTAAGGCTAGAAAAGGGCTAGACTGGCCAAACTGGGTATGGGTTCACTTTACACCACTGTTCCCCAGTGAAGAAAGAAGGAAGTCAAGGCAAAGCAGGAATGCAAGAGGAGTGAAGTTCAGAAAAGCCTTAAAGTTCAAAAAACCCAACTCTGAAATTATATTTTCTTCAGATTAGACTTTCCTGAAGTCCACCAGGGACGGAGGTTCAGAGGCCCTTTTATTTTCTGCCTGTTGCTTACTTAGTGAGATATTCAGCATCTCCCCCTTTATAATCTGTCTTTCAGGGGGAGTGAACTGGGTCACTATTTACCAACTGAGAAAAGACAGGAGAGAAAGAATCTCAAGGCAGATCTGGGGGAAAAAAGAAACATCCTTCCATTTTCTATTAAAATAATGTGGTTTCTAACAGTGAGAGTGTGTTGGTGTGAGACAGAGTCTTTCCAAAAAAGTACACAAATATTTCTGTAACTAAATCATTATTTGAATTATTCCAAGAGCAGAAAGGGTTAGAAAGCAATCTTGTGTCACTCTAATCTACTGTTTGGAGAAGTAAACTCTTCTCCTCTCACATCTTTGTAGACACAAGCAGAAATGGCACATGTAACCTTTTGCTACTTCTTTACTCATGTTAGGATGGTTAAAAAGTTCAATCATTAATTATACTCATTACAGTGCTGGCTTTGTCACAACTGATATATCTACTGACAGCCTAAGGAAATCACAGACATATGTGTTAACATGCAAAAAAACCAAAAACCTGAGTGCCACAGAGGACCAGATACTGCTGTTGTCAAGGTCAATGAAGCCTGTGAGCGTCATGGGGGTGAGACACTCAAATCTCTAGGGATCAAGATAAAAGACAGTGTTAGAAGAAGCAGAGGAGGTTTAATGCCTAAGATGCTGCCCTAGCAACTGATGCACAGCACAAAAGCATCAGGTAAGGCGGAACTAAAAGGTAAAATGATAAGCAGGTAATGGACAATGAAGTAAAACAAGGAAATTAGAAATTATATTTTCCTTCCAAGTGTTTTAACTACCCAAAGATCTCTAGAGGTGCTAACTCCTACTTCTCAACTTTTTGGCTAATTAATTTTTTCCCATTTTAAAAGCCTCATTTTAATTAGCTCCCAAGTTGAGCTGCCATGAAGAGGTTTTATTTTCATTCTCTTTTTTCTATATGTAAAAAAGACTGGCTTCAAAAGTATGTACTCATTAAAAATAATTAGTTATTTAGACACCACTAAAACATATTCAAGGACACAGGAAAAACAAGTTGTTGGGGTTTTGTCATAATTTAGTTGCTTAGCATCACAACAGAAAAAAAAAGCCATATCCTTAAATATACGAATGCTACCAAGTAGATTAAGTCTTGAAGTCACTAGTGTTTAAAGAGAGACTCGCGTCCTTTAGTCAGACAATGGACACGTGCTTACAGCAGTTACCACAACACCCTTCATAGTTGTCTTCATTACAGCTTGGAATTTTTCATTCCATAAAATACAGCACAAAAAGGCACATGCAATACAGTCAATACCACAGTAAAATGTGAAAATACCTGTCAATTTATTCCTCACATTTATGTAGCTGTTTTAGCCTTCAATCAGGATTTTCAGAGTTATAAATAAGTACAGAAGTAAACCTTTAGGTCAATACATATCTGTAACACATTCATCTGTTGACAAGCTGACAATTAGTGTGGATTAAAAATGAAGTCCATGAAATGTTATGTTACATATTTGAAGATTATATAGTAGTTTTTTAAACTACTGATGCCTTTCATATAAGCCTTGCCTTGCAATATGAATGTTATTCCAAACAGAAAATTAAACCAGCAAGACAGAAATTTCTATCTTTTTCTTTTGTATCTCCTAACTAGATTATTCTATCTTATTATTATTTTACTCAGGAAAAGCCCAAGAAGTATTTTTCTAAACTGGACTGAATATGTTACTCATCAAGGAATAGAGCAGTCTTATGCAATTGAAATGTATATCATGTAAAACAACTCATCAACACAAATACAGGTTTAACCAAATACAGGTTCAACTTAAAATTTACCAATGCCAGTAACATAAATGAATGCAATGCCTTTGATTCTGGAGTGCAATAACACTGTTCTGATTTACACAAATACATGATTTAATTATTTCTCTATAATGCTGAGTTTTCTTACTGTTTTCTAAAGAGAAGCATGACAGGACATCCCTATCAAAATATTTAGGTTATCACTTGATTCAGTTCTACTTAAAGTCTACAGTTTTGCAACCAATTTACATTTAGCATTCATTTCTCATGCATGAGTTGACCCACTTACACATGCAGTAAATCCATGCCTTTGGGGATTTTTCTGGACTGCTTTGCTTTATTTTCACCACACAACTCATTTTATTTTGTCAATACAGTGAGCAAGGTTACAGTCATCTTGTCAAATTTATTTATTTAAATTAGAATCAGAAAAACTATACTACTCCCTGTGGAACTTCACAGAAAACTTTTTGAAACTTTGAGGCTACATAATTTCTGCAATCAACTGATTTCGTATGAAAGCACTAATACAAAAAAAAAAAAGCGTTACAGCAATTTCTTCTGTAAACTTATAAAATAGACTTCTGAAACCCTAGAAAAATATAATAAACCACAATAATATGTATCATATTATACTTGCTCAAAAAAAGAAGAGAAAAAAGATTTTCCTAAGCAACCCTATAGAATAAAGCCAGATGGAATAAGATCATTTAAGAAGCAGCTATGTAGGCGTCACATCTGCTTGCTTTGACTATCAGAGATCCACTTAACCTAAAATATTTCCCCCTACATCTCTTGAGGATTCACGTTTGAGAAGCTTCGTTTGAGGTCACTTATCATCCTCACCGTAGGGCTACTGAAAGTGAACCTTCCCCAGGCAGAAATTGTCCCAAGGTCACATGCCATTCGAGTTCAAATAGACTTGTATGTAACAGAAAGGAACTTCCATTTTACACAATTTCCTAATGTGGTGTTTCTTTCACACATTAGTAGCTTACCAGAACCTCAGTAGAGATTTGTAGATAGTGTTTCAGTGGATTTACCCAAAGGCCTATCTGAATTTACACATCTAATGCTATGTGGGCAGTATGACATATAATAAACTCACTAACAGCATTATAAATCCTTATTTCTAATGCTAACAATTTTTCCAAATGCAGTTATGCATCAGGCAGGGGTTTGTTTTCCAGCTTCTCAAAGACAAAATGTTCCTGCTCTTTCTAGAGAAGAGTTATGTGCCTCTCCACCTGTGTTACATAAGAAGCAGCTTCATAACAACATCACTGATAGACTCTGATGCTTCTGCTCCGGACCAGGAAGCTGTCCTTCAGCAGGTGAGGAAAGTCACCTCATTAGGGATATCTGTTCTACTACCCCCATGGACTATGGTCTATAATTGAGTTATACATTGCTGAAAACTGAACATCCACCCTCTCAGCAGAAATTTAACCGTCATTTAAGTCAACTAAATTATTCAGTTCCACCTGTACTGACAGTTTCACACAGAATTACTATAATGACGATCTGACATTCCAAAAAAGTATCCTTCAAGTTAGCATTCTGGGATCTAAAAATACTGTTTCTCCCCACATGTTGGGAGCTATCATTATGTAAATCACATGGATTAAGAAAGAGACACCAGAAAAGAGAATCTGAAAATGTTATGGGAACAGAAAGAGAAGTCAGTGCTACCCCAGATGAATCACGAACACACTGCTCTGGATTCTCAGCAATCTTTTCCTCCCCAATAAACAACTGTAAAATTCCCTAGCAAAGTCTATGCCTCCCTCTACTTCTAATAGGAGGCTACACAGAAGATAATGGTTTATTCTAGGTGCTACTTACTGCATTAGCATGAATAATCTGTGTGCTTTAGTTCTTCATTTAAATAAGGACCACCTATCCATATCCTCCGTATTGGAGGATTCCAATACCTCCTTATTTCTTAGACAACTCTGACAACAATGTAATTGAATACAGTTAAAGAAGTGAGAAAGAAGCTTTGAGGAAAACTCCACAAAGAAGTTACAGGTTGTTTTTACAACATTTTATGATGTGTGGAGTATCAAAACATACAGTAAATAAACAGTAAATGAAAGAAAAATTAGAAAACTGAATAGTGGTGACTATTGTTCTACACAGGGATCACAATAGAAAGAAGTGGCAAAGCAGCATGCCACCAAATTTCTTCAGTGAAAATTTTTCCTGAAATTGTAGGTAAAGAATTCATATACATAGGAACTATTTTAACACTGTCTCTTTCTAATTTTGCGTAATATTTTGATAATGATGAGTAAAGAAAGATTTTTCCTTTTTAAGTAGAATACACCTTGAGGTTTCAAATGAATTCTCAAAGCTTTCCATTTTCTCATTTAGCATGAATTCTATCTAAAATATTACTTACATTTCCTTAGAGTCATCATTTCTTAAGAATGTGTTCAGTCATTTTAAACATTTCTGAAAGCTTACAAAATATAAAACCTATGTAAAAATCTGCAAAAAATTCTCATGGTCATTGAAAATTAATGTAATTCTTTTTCTAAGTAATTTCTAATGCATTTATTAGGACTTTACATTTAAAGGCAAAATTATTTCTGCCTACTGAAAATTAGAAGTCAAATAAACTTCAACACAGAACTATTAGAAAGTCAAATGACCTGAGCCTTCTCAGAACTTCCATTTCTATGTATCTACACAAAACAAGCTTAGATGATCAATCCACAGAAGGAACAAGGTTGGATGTGACTCTGTGCATGTACATGTACACTGCACAGGAGCACAGCAGGTGCTCCACCTTCTTGCAGAGATACACTCATATTAGCAACAGGAACGACACATTCAACCTTCTTGTTTCCAGACAGGAAAAATGCTGTTGAACGCAACTGATAGATGCTTAATCACATGAGTTATACGCAGATATTTGAAGTGCAGCTGTGTGGAATTAAGCCTACAGCATACCAGATAATGAATAGCTCTTGGAGTTCATGTTAAACTGCCAGAGGTACCAAGGGCAGCAGAGGGCAATCAGTAGCAGGGTGCATGTGGCTGACCACACCCGCCGCAGACACACAGCACTCACGGCACTGCTCAACACTTGCTATTCAATCTACGTTAGCTGACACAATTGTGTCAATAAAAGCTTGTTTTTCCAATGAAACAACAGCAACATAAAAATCATGCTTAGGAATATAGGGATTTAGGAACAAAGTATGAATTACTTCAGAAGGAGTTAAATCCCAGCATTGCCTAGAACAGCATAAGCTCTTTTTTTATGCAATTTAAAATGCTTACCCAGTCTCTTCGTTGATGTGCCAGGGTTGGTTTTGTGAAATTGACATTGATGCTGCTGTTAATTTTTCTTGTTCCCTATTCTTCTTCACTTGAATTCAACAGAGGGAAAAAAACCCTTAGAGACAAGTATCAGCAGGTTTTGTGCTGTGCATCCTACAAATGGAGCTCTGGGCCATGTTGTTAGCATCTTCTCCTGCCAATTTTCTCTACAATCTGTTTTGGCAATTTAAGAGACCATTTTATGTTTGAGCAAGTAAACAGATTGAACAACTCTGCCAACAGCTTCCAAATAGGGAGCCGTGGCTCAGTGTCTGTTAGGGACAGTTTCTAATTTCAGATGTTCAGATGTGCACAACTACAGTAGTGATGTGGTTTGGGTCCTCCTTTACTTGCTACTGAAGATGTATTTTTATCACATCTGAGGTAGTGTCCAATTCCTTATCATTTGTGTCTTTGTCCAGATAACAGGTGTTCAGCTGATTCAAATTATGGGGGAAATCCTGTCCTCCTCTGCATTCCCTGAAGCTGTATAAATTTAACTGGAGGTAGATTGTGAACCTTGATAATTAAAAACCCCACACCAGGCACCACATTTCATTAAAGACATTTAAAGACAATTAATATACACCTTTTTTCATTAGAACCCACATACAACACTTTAAAGAATGCTACAAGATCTTCACACACTCTCTGCATCCAATACAGGCTTCACTAACTTCAGTGAGGAGTTCAACTCCTCATACTTGGCAAGCAACTCCCTTACCCCATAGAGCGGTGATTCAGAGACCTTCTCTCCATTAACTCTACTGTCCTTCCTAAGTTCTTCACCAAAATAGGATACCTTGGAAATGTGTTTTTCAAAGCAGATTTCATCTGCTTTCTTATTTTCCTTCTTTGCATTAAGGCATAGTTTTCATTTCAGATACGATCCAAACCTACTGGAAAATGAGTCACATACAAATAAATTAACTGCATGGCTTCATTTTTCTGTCTCTCCAAGAGATGAAGGGCACAAATGTGTGGTGCTTATTGCTCCTACATGATTTAAGTTCATACCAGCATTAATGAGGAAGTGAGGAATGCTTTTACATGGGCTCTTAATGCAATGAGCACAACCACTGTGAAAGCTTCCATGCATCCTTCCAGCCATACAACCAAGCCAGCAACCTCTACTATCCAAGCACTGGCCTTTATCTTAATGAAAGCTTCTCACTCCATCAATTTGTATGGACACCTGTTTTCTTTTATACTTTGCAGACATTTACCAGAAACATATTTAAGAAAGAGCAACTTATTTCACATAGGATAAAACATGCTTCAAGTCATATATCTAGACATAAAAGTACAGTGGCAGTAAGCTGCAGCTCATTGCTGCAGACTGCTGAAAGTGTTCCATTTCCCCAAAGAAAATATTATTAGATTGAGTTTCTACTCCCTCCTTTAGCCCTGTGTCATGATAGACCAATAATCTTTTGTTGTCATCTTTATTTATTCTGTTCCTTTTGCCACCTTAACTTTTTCCTTGTAAAACCAGTTTGCAGTTAGCTTAATTGCAAAATCACCTATAAAAATACATGGGGTTGGTTTGGTTTTTTTTTCATTTTGAGAATCTTTGCATTCATATTGAAAATCCTTTCAAAGTTCAAGAGGGACAAAAAACACTGCAAGGTCCTTTGACAAAATGTACACTTTTCTCTGTGTGAACAGTATATATTTTTTTTGTATTAACTACATAGTCAATGTCAAAATATGTTGTCCATCTGCAGAACTAGGCTAAAAAATCATGCGATACTGGGATAAATTTCATTCTTTTCTAAGAAGCTGCATTCTGGTCCTGATACCTCCATAAGAGCCATAAAGTAAAGTCCACAAGTTTGGTCTAAATCTTCAGAGGAAGGATTGCTGGTGGCAAAATAACAACCAAAATTCAACACCCTTTACCTACCCACTCTCCTTCCAGTCCCCCCATGATTTTTTTCCTCACAAGGTTTATATTCATATCACAAGAGATTCTTTAAAAAGTCAGAGCACTGTGCTAATATCCATACGCTGCCAAACTTCATATCAGGACAAAAAAGACAATCTTTTAAAAACATTTATGCTACTTAACATTTATTATTATAAAATTTATTTTGTTATTTATTTTCATCAAGGATAGCTACACAGTTAACTGTTCTCACTTACCCCTTCAATGCAGTAGTTACAATTTTGGTTCAAATAGGCTCTTTGAGAAGTTTCTAGTACTTCAAGGTGAAATCAAAACAAAACTGAAAATTAAATAGATATATTAGTATTCTTCCATTTTTCTGTATCTGAAAATTAAAATTATTTTAGAATTATTAAAGTGCTTACCTTTCAGTGTCTTGAAACCTTAATTAGATCCTTAGTCCATGATGTATACTGCTTATCTGACAAATACAGAAACTACTCTGTGTGGAAGGCATTTCTATAATTCAGGAGCTTTCTAATTAAATTGAAGATGTGGCCTATGCACAATTATCTTTCTAGGATATAATGCTATAAATTGTTATTTCAGTGTAAACAGAAATGAAATGCAACTTCTTTTATCATGCACATTTTAAAATTCCATTTTGCCCTTCAAGACTAATTATTTCTAATATAGTCCCTGACTTGGAATCTCTCTCAGCTACGTACATAAGTAAAACAACTCTCTATTATTAAGACTGGATAGAACAAATCTACATTGTTAAGAATTGGTTGGTTAGAAATGAAGAGAAAGGAGTCTTACATGCAATGACCAAGAGAAAAAACTGAAATAAAACCACTTTTCCCATTTTAAAAAGCTATTTCTGGATCTGAAAAGGCAGGTGAGTATCCTTGGTTCAGGAACCAGACAGTATCATAAATCATGCAACGATCTTCCACTAGGAATGAAACCCCCTTAATCCACTCAAAAATAGAGATGGGAAGAAAGCTCTTTCCCATGTCACAAAACTACTTGTTTGTTTTTATTATTTCCTTTTCCCACAACAGAATACCCAATATGCTTTGAACAAGAGAGAGGTAAGAGCATGCAAGTGAGCTGTGTCATACTACCCTGTACTATGATGTTCAGGGTACTGGACTTGGGAAGTCTAAATAAATTTCTTGGCAGGCCAATATCCCAAACTGAGCACCACAGACCTGCTGCACGGCACTCCTCTCAATCTCTCCTAACAGAGCAGACCCGTGCAAGGGATTAAGTATTCACCAGAGCATTGCTTGTTTCATCTCCTTGATGCGTTCCAGAGCTACCCCACACAAAGGAATCACTCTTGCTTGAGGAAGCTATGTAGGTCATGAGAGGACCTAATTTAAGTTCCTGGTCTGAATAAAAAATACAGCTGATTAAAACCAGGGAGTCACTGAAGTTTCCCAGATCCCAAATGGAAGTCTTAATGGCCATGTTTTTCACCACTCTACATTTTTCTCTCTTACAAGCCGGTAATTTCAGTTGCCCCAGTATGAACATAAGAGATGAGCTTTTGTTCTCATCTTGCCTATACAGCAGCAGTTGCATGGCTCTTAAATAAACTGTCCTCTCCATTAGCCAAGGCTCCAGGAAATGAGCCCAAATTTTTCATCTCAAAGATAGCTCTGGACATCAAAATCTTAACTAGTGAATGCTTTGGCAATAACGGTAAATCTCCATTGCTGTGAAAAACTAGTATTTTTCAGAGATTTTTTTCTTCAATAATATCCCAACTTGAAGAAAGTTCTTTTCTTTCAAGTAAATAAATCCCATTCTTTTCATCTGATCATACTTGCACAGGGTGTCTCTGCTGCTGTGCTCTTATTTTACTACTACAGAGAGTGATTCAAAAACATTTTCCCAAAATAATCCACAGGGACAAGTTCTTGCAGCAGAAGAATGATCAGAAAGGAAGTCAGGACAAGTGAATAGTATTGATTCTGCATCATTTCTAGTTCACACTAGTTCTTACCTATTTTATACATATCAGAACTTGCACTATGTATCACTCAATATTCCACCATGAAGTGAGTTAAACATGCTACAAGAGAATACAATGCAAATAAATAACTTTCTAAGTGAAAATATAAATCAGGAAAAGTCCCGTTTTTAAAAATCCCATTCCTGTAAGCTAATGAAATATGTTAGGTTTTGCTATTTGCCATTTCTTTGTCATCTTGCAGAGCATTGTCTCACATGTATTTTCTTTTTAAACTCAGCATCAAAATTTTATCTGCTTCTAGAAAATTCCATCTTGCGTTATGCTAATTTTGACAGCCCCTGCTAAAAAAGAGACAAAACTTTTTAACTTACATAATGTATATCCTTTATACGTAAACAAAAAGTTACAAAAGTATTCTTACTTGCTGACAAATCTATTAAAAGGGCAAAAAGTGTCAAATCATTTTAATAAAGAAAGTACTTTGAGCATACTAGCTGAAAGCTGGAGAGGTGAACACACATTGCCAATGTGCTGTACAAGTCCATGGTATACAGTTACACACATTTCAAAATCTGACATACACAAATCAATCACCAAAATCAGATTGTTCACTCGCACAGACTTCATCGGAACTACCAACAAACACGCCTTTTCTTAGACACACTATTTTTCCATCTACAATCACTTTAGGTTGCAGTCACATACATTACTGATTTGTTCCTGAGTCCTTTTCAGTCTTTGTAACTCGGGCGTATCGGTCACAATACTGAACCCTCTTCCTTTGCTTTCTTCAAAGTCTCTTTTGTATTTTACCTACAGAATAGAAAATACAGAAGAACAGGGTTGTTTTCATTTTCCACAATGTGCCCCTAGCAATTTAGCATTTTTTTTTACTGTAAACAAAGCACTTGTGAAAGGCTTTCAGCCTTTAAAGGAGAAGCCTGCCTTCATCCACTAACAGAGATAGGCAGCGACTGGGCAAAATTCCCCAGTGCTCAAGCAACTGCCTCCTCCAGGGGTGCCAAGGGCTCACCTCCACGAATACTGCAGCTGTGGAAATATCACTCTGTGGTCATTTCATTCTCAGAGCAGTTACCACAGAACTATAGCACTTATTCTCATACAAAGAAAAATACCTATAACTAAACCTGGAGGTCTTCTAACACACAGCTTCACATTCCATCCTCTCCTCATGATGATTCTACCAGCCTCTTTCCCAGTTGAAACATAAATTACACGGTAAAACAATACTGCATGAAAAGAGTATTTAGACTACCATGAAGTTAAATCTTTTTAAGTTATGGAATGGCTGCCTGTACAAGCTTAATTTGTCCCTCTTGCACATATGCATTCGGATATTGTCTTTAATCAGGTACTCATACATTGTACTTCGGCAAGGCCCCCTGCTTTATTGTGTACACAGCAGAGATGGTTCCATATGTGGTGTATCCTATTTTTTGGACAGACTACTTAAATCCTACCATCAAGGTAGGAATTTTAGTTTCCCCAGAAGCTTTTATATAGCTCTCATCACAGCCATTAATCAAACTTCATAATGCACCCTAGAAAGTGGGAATAGCAATAGCCACGCTACTAGGGCAACCTGCAAATTGAGGTAAAATAATCTTAATTTCTAAAAACATACAGGGGTCTCAGGGTGTTCCCTCTTGGACTCCTGACAGCTGAATATGTTCAAATTATAGGCTTGGGTTACCTGTACAAATACCCAGTACTTCTGCAAATCAGTCTTTGGGTACTCAGTTTCAACATAAAGAAACAAGATGAAATCTCTAAAATCTTAAGTCACTGTTGAGCAACAGACAAAATTCTGCAGCAACAACAGAGTCAAGACCCATGTCTCCACAGATGGATTCAGCTACCTTACCCATAACAATTTCCTTTCATTTGCTATAGCCCCTGCTTTACTCACTACGCACATCCAGATTTTGCGACATCCTGGGAGAGCAGTAGCACAGACAAGGCAGGATTCTCCTATGTTGGGGCCCTCCGCCCTGCCGTGGGGTCCTGGGAGAGGGCCCGGGGGGGGAGACATGGGGTTTCCCTGCCCCTGGTCAGCCTCGTTCCCCATTGGTTGTTTTGTGTTCCCCTGCACGGGCAAGGACCCTCAGGTCCCGTGATTGAGCAGTTCCTCGGCAGAGCCCCGGCCATGCGGCTGGAGAAATAAACATCTCTGAAACATCTATCAAGAATCGGTCCATATATATTTCTTTCCACGGGCCTCGTTGTTTGATACGCGTGTTACAGTATCTGCACTGTAACAAATGGTGGGTAATGCAAGCAGAACAATCCCCAATCCCTAAGGACAGCAACTGATTTGTGAGTAAACTCTAGAAACTCTGGATTTCTCTTCTTGTTTTTGTTTTGCTATTCCATATCTAAACTATGGAGGAACTGTGGAAAGACTCTTGGCTCTCTGAGTCACATATGGACATTTATCTTAAACTTGAAAAGATTCTTGAACAACGATTTGTAAATTTTAGCTTAATTCAAGCTCAAAAGGAACTGAAACATTTCCTTGCATGGTTGTTTAAGAACTTTTTCTACGTTTCTTGGGATTTAATTCTTACCAAAGACTTTTGGAAGACGGTTTGGACACAGTTAATTTCTGAGTCAAAATATATGCCAATGGAAGAATATTTTCGTGAATATTATTTAATTACTGAGACTGTTGAGCAATGTCAGCTGTGTCCTGGCGAAGGGAAACATGCCTCAGAGTCCGTGCAACCCAGGCCACGTGGACTGAGCACTCTGCGAACAGCAGTGAAGCAGTTCCCGCGCGCGGGCGGAGTGACGCAATCTGCAGTGTCAGCAGCAGAGAGAGGTGCGGCGGGAGCGGCGTGACCCAGCGCGGTGCCTGCTCGGCCCCGCGCAGCGCGTGGTGGAGCAAGCCCCATGAAAAGCCGACCAAGAGGGGCGGTGCGCGGGTGGCAGCTGGCGGCGGTGGCGGCAAGCGGAGCCGCGCCTAGCCGAGACACGCGGTGGAGCAGCGCCGCTCGAGGGCACAGCGCGGCCGCAATGCGGGGGTCTGGCCAGAACATTGGAGTCGGCGAGGCAGCAGCCACGTGGGACAAGCAGCCATGACAAACACGCAAGCATGTGATAGGAGAAGTTGTAGCAACGAAAATCACAGGAACTGTGAAATGGTACAATGTGAAAAACAACTATGGATTTATAATGCGAGATGATACAGGGGAAGATTTATTCATCCATAGAACTGCCATTAAAAGGAATAACCCTAAAAATTACCTGCAAAGTGTAGGAGATGGGGAAGTTGTACAATTTGATTTAGCACAAGGAAAGAAAGGTTTACAAGCAGCAAATGTTACTGGGCCTGAAGGTATTCCAGTCAAAGGCAGCCGTTATGCACAAAATTATAAACAATATCCATCTCAGCAACTTCCCTACCCACAGCCTACTTTCCCCTTTTACCCTATACCCCATATGAACCCTTTCCTAAGTTTACCCATCCCCAGTTTATTCCTAATCCGTTTTTCACCCCATGGCTTCCCTATACAACTCCCTTTCCCTACAACTCCTCTCCAATGACGAGGGGGGGATGACAAGGGGGAGGGAAGAACTTAAACCCTCTCCTGCCTCAGTTTCCCCACAAAGCATGCTCAGAGAGTCTTGTCTCCCTTCTGTCAGCCTTAACATGTTCCAGAGAATCTGTTTGGACATTTAAAGACTCAGGAGGGTGGCTCGTTTTGTTTTGAAACTGTCCTTGTTATCTCATGTTTTTCCAGTTGTTTTCAATGTTAAGTTTTAAATCTCTTTTTGTTAAAAATAAACAGGTGAAATATTGGGGCCCTCCCCCTGCCATGTGGGGTCCTGGGAGAGGGGCCCTGGGGGGGAGACACAGGGTTTCCCTGGCCCTGGTCAGCCTCATTCCCCATTGGTTGTTTTGTGTTCCCCTGCACGGGCAAGGACCCTCGGGTCCCATGACTGAGCAGGTCCTCGGCAGATCCCGGCCATGCAGCTGGAGAAATAAACATCTCTGAAACATCTACCAAGAATCGGTCCATATATATTTCTTTTCCATGGGCCTCGTTGTTTGATATGCGTGTTACAGCATCCGCACTGTAACACTCCTTCACGCAGCTGATAACCAGAAAACACCCAGCGCATGCACCAAATTCAAGGCTTATTTCACAAACAAGCACTTAATGTTATGATAGTGATGCACAGGAAGAAATACTTCTAAATCACGAAAGTTAAGTTTCACAAAGCTATACGACTTAGTTTGTTCTCCCCATCCTAAACCTCAATCAGTAAGTTCATAACTTTTGCTTTTTCTTTAATACAGCTCACACGTAAGCACACCAAACAAATCCCTGAGACACAGCAGCAAATGATCACATCAACAAACTACCATTTTTCCTGTGTTCCAGATTTAGAGGTGGCTGTAGATTTCACACAAGTCAGTATTTTCATGCCACCCTAAGCAAAGGAAACAGACCCTTCCACTCAGGCTTTTGAGCAAACCATGGGCTGATTGGCCCATGTCTTTCTGTTAATCTCCCCCAGGTTCAACCCCTCTGCAACCTTCCTTCCATTTGACCACCATATTTCAGATATCAGTTTGTCTCATTTTGTTTCTAAACTAGTCTAGTCCATCTGTTCATAGCTTCTTGTTAAATCTTTTTACCTAAGGCACTCCAATATCCATTGCCTGTTATCTCCCTTCTACCAAATGGCTCTCCATCTTCACACTGACTCTCAGAGGCTTCCTTAAACATACTGGGTGGACACACTATTCCAGGACTGTCTGGTGCCAGGAAAGGGGTCTTAGAAGTATCTCTGAACTTTCTGTATTTGAAGTCATACAAAACTTTATCAACATTGGACTTCCATGACCAAGGAAACATGACTAACATAAAAGACTCTTTCATTTCAGCAAGCTTCAATTCTTTAGCCCTAAATGCTAAGACAACTGAGCTGTTCAACAACTCAGTCGAACTCAACTGCTTGAAACAAACAAACAACCTGCCAATAATTCCAAGCAAGGGAATAGTCTCAGCCTTGGAAACTGCTGAGTATTTTGTACAAAAATTACAAATTTAGCCTGAAGCAGGCAGCTGACATGGAAATGTTCAGCCTTACTGCTTGAAGTTTACCAGAATCATGAGCAAATGAACACATCTTAGAAAAGGGTTCAGCCCTACCTAAAAGAGAGATTAGCTATTGTTAGAAAGAGCATTTCCTGTTATTAGTTCCAAATGTACCAGACATTAACTTCAAATGACCTTTATTCATCTTACAAAGGAGCAGAAGAAGAAAGGGAGGGAACTAGATAATTTTAACTTAATATTATTTTAATCTCCCAGTCAGATAAAAAGGGCTCCTACTCTCTATTAATAAATCACTTCACAGGAATAAGGTTAACTACAGTTCCCAGAGCAGCTATTTTGAAACCATTTAAAAAGCAAATTATTTAAAATATTAGCAGAATTAAAATATGTGTTATTGGATTTTGTTCCTAACTTCAAAATGTAGGTTTTGAGTTATAAAAATCACAAGGTAATGCAATGTTTCGTGAACACAGCTCTGTGAAATGTGGCCCACTAAAACTCCTAGTTAGTGTAAGTTCAAAAGAAAAAAGACCTCTGTTTTCAGAAAATGTCAAATAATAAAGGTGCCAGCAATCATTTAGAATTGAAAAGAATATTCTGTATAGGAGCTGTAAACATCACTACAACAAATTATTTAACTGTACACCAGGGCTGTCTGGGATGGAGTTAACTTTCTTCATTGCAGCCATTATAGTGCTGTGCTTTGTATTTGTACCCCGAACAGCGCTGATAACACACCAGTGTTTTGGCTATTGCTGAGCAGCGCTTGCACAGCTTCATCCTCAACACCATTCCCATAGGCTGGGGGTGCATGAGGGGTTGGGAGGTGACACAGCCAGGACAGCTGACCCAAACTGACCAAAGGGATATTCCATATCTTAAAATATCATGCTCAAAAAAAGCAAAAGGGGAGAAGGGACATGAGTGATTAAGGCAGTCTTCTGAAGCAACCACTACGTGCACCAAAGCCCTACTTCCAAGAAGTGGCTGGACATTGCCTGCTGATGGTAAGTAGAGAATAAATCTCTATTTTGCTTTGTTTCGGAGTGCAGCCCTTGCATTTTTCCCAAAAACCTTGACACATAAGGGATTGGGGGGTTTTTTGTATTTTCTCCCTCTGTCCCACTGAGGAGACGGAGTGAAAGAGTAGCTTGGTGGGCACCTGACATCCAGCCAAGGTCAACCCATCACAAACTGAAACCCTCAAAATTTAGTTTTGAAATGGAAATGTGTAACCCCTAATGACTGAATCATAAATGCAGTCATTTCCTACAAAGATAATTTTTAGTAACTCCTCACCAAAATCCCAGCCAGTGGCTCATAATGCTTTGCACTGGCTCCAAAATGCAGTCCCACAGATGCAGAGAACCCTCAGTGGTGTCTGCCCTGAAAAACTGATCTTCTGAGAGACAATGTGTGGCATAAACATTAGACATCAAACTGTAATAAATCACCATAAATGAAAAATTTTTTAATGAAAATACTTTGTGAGAAGTAATTCTGCATAAACCCACAGTGAAAGGACTAAGTGATCCAACAGATCTTTCACAAATCAAACTTCTCAGATTAGCAAGAGATCTTTGAGACACCCAAAGACAGGATTGTGTAAATCCATTCACAGGGTCAGCATAGAGCAGCCAGAGGGTCCATCTTATTCTCTATATAAAATATATGCTGGAGAAAATGCTGCTCATATTTTTTTGAAGGTACACTTGGCACTTGGCAGCAAAGTCACCTATTAGGCTAACAAGATTAATTTTTCCTGGGAAAAATACTCTGAAAATATAAATGAAGCATAAAAGATTGATTATACTCTTGGGGGTTCTGGCACCTACCCTTTGTCTAGCCTCATCTGCAATACCAGAAGCACATATCAGTTGAAAATACACCATAGGAGTCCAAAAATGCCAAAGAAAAAGAGTCCAAGAAAGAATTCAACATGGTGGATCATCATGATCTTCTCATCACTGGAGAGCTGTGAATAATGCTGACCTCAGAAATACTACCCATTCCATCTCCACCTCAAGATACTCAGCCACTACAGAGCAAATATTAATTCCCCAAAAGCTACAGCAATGTTAAAGCTCGTTTCCCCTACAGACCGGGTAGCTGTGTAACTAAATCGCCTACCTTATCTGACACACTGCATAGCCCCACAGTGTCAGGGTCCCTTACCCCCTGCCATGTGGTCCTGGGAGAGGGGCCCTGGGGGGGAGACACGGGGTTTCCCTGCCCCTGGTCAGCCTCGTTCCCCATTGGTTGTTTTGTGTTCCCCTGCACGGGCAGGGACCCTCAGGTCCCATGATTGCCTCAGTTCCTCGGCAGAGCCCCGGCCATGCGGCTGGGGAAATAAACATCTCTCTGAAATGTCTATCAAGAATCGGTCCATATATATATTCTTTCCACGGGCCTTGTTGTCTGATACACGTGTTGCAGTATCTGAACTGTAACAAATGGTGGGTAATGCAAGCAGAACAATCCCCAATCCCTAAGGACAGCAACTGATTTGTGAGTAAACTCTGGATTTCTCTTCTTGTTTTTGTTTTGCTATTCCATCTCTAAACTATGGAGGGACCGTGGAAAGACTCTTGGCTCTCAGAGCCGCATATGGACATTTATCTTAAACTTGAAAAGATTCTTGAACAACGATTTGTAAATTTTAGCTTAATTCAAGCTCAAAAGGAACTGAAACATTTCCTTGCATGGTTGTTTAAGAACTTTTTCTACGTTTCTTGGGATTTGATTCTTACCAAAGACTTTTGGAAGACGGTTTGGACACAGTTAATTTCTGAGTCAAAATATATGCCAATGGAAGAATATTTTCGTGAATATTATTTAATTACCGAGACTGTTGAGCAATGTCAGCTGTGTTCTTGCGCAGTTAAAACTGCTTCAGGGACCGTGCAGCCTCGGCCACATGGACTGAGCGCTCTCCGAGCAGCAGCGAGGCAGTTCCCGTGCGCGGGCGGAGCGACACGAGCTGCAGTGTCGGCAGCGGAGCGAGGTGCGGCGGGAGCCTGCCCGGCCCCGCGCAGCACGTGGTGGAGCGAGCCCCATGAGAGGAGCGGCGCGTGGATGGAGGCTGGCGGCGGCGGTGGAGCGGAGCGCGCCAGCCGAAATGCACGCTGGAGCAGGGCGCAGGGGGGTTGTCACTCAGGGGCCTGAGACATGGGCGTGGCCCCAGCAGCAGCAGCACAGCTGAGAGCAGAGGTGGCGGCACGCGGGGAGCTGACGCCCCAGCCCACGCAGCCCCGAATGCGACCCTGGGAAGAGCATGCAGGCACGAGCAGCCCCGACAGCCCCAGCAGCCCTGGCAGTTCCAACACGGGAGCAAGCAAAAGCAAAAGAGAAAGCAAAAATGCAGCCAGACAGAAAACAGCAGCCACTTGGTAAAAGGAAAAAATCATCGTAGCTAAGGTTTTAGGAATAGTAAAATGGTATAATGTTAAACAAAATTACGGTTTTAATAAACAGATGTTGAACCATGTGAAGACATATTCATTCATAGAACTGCTATTAAAAGAATAACCCTGAAAATACATCCCAAGTTTAGGAGATGGAGAAGTAGTAGAGTTCAAAATTGTGCAAGGTAGAAAAGGGTTACAAGCAGCAGAGGTCACTGGGCCTGATGGTGTTTCTGTGAAAGGCAGTATATATGCTAAAAATCGTAGTCATGTTAGACAATATCTCCATTATAAGCCCACCCTACAGTCTCCCTTTTCTAATCCCACCTTTCCCTTTTACCCTATATCCTATTACCCCCAGTGTATTCCCAATCCGTTTTTCACCCATGGTTTCCCCCACAAAACCATGCCTTTGCCAATTGTTTCCCCAAAAATCCCTTTCCAGTGCTGAGTGGGGGATGATGAGGGGGATGGAAGAAATTAACTATTGTTGTTTAGAGTTCCAACAGGTACAAATGGAAGAAACCCTCTCCTGCCTCAGTTTCCCCACAAAGCATGCTCGGGGAGTCCTGTCTCCCTAATGTCAGCCTTAAGATGTCCCAGAGAATGTCTGTTTGGACATTTAAAGACTCAGGCTTGTTTTGTGTTGAAACTGTTCTTGTTATCTCATGTTTATCCAGTTGTTTTCAATGTTAAGTTTTAAATCTCTTTTTGTTAAAATAAACGGGTGAAATGTGGGGTCCCTTCCCCCTGCCATGTGGTCCTGGGAGAGGGGCCCTGGGGGGAGACACGGGGTTTCCCTGCCCCTGGTCAGCCTCGTTCCCCATTGGTTGTTTTGTGTTCCCCTGCACGGGCAAGGACCCTCAGGTCCCGTGATTGAGCAGTTCCTTGGCAGAGCCCCGGCCACATGGCTGGAGAAATAAACATCTCTGAAACGTGTATCAAGAATTGGTCCGTATATATATTCTTTCCACAGGCCTCGTTGTCTGATACGCATGTTGCAGTATCCCCACTGTAACACCACAGATGGTGGCATCATCATGTCTCATGTCCAGCAAGGAAGGAGTAAGCAGGTAGAATAAGGGGATGGGACCCTTCACACCCACATTTGCCCTGAGAGGAACATTCATAGACCTACAGTCTTTACCACACCCTGAATATTTATGAATTTGTTTTGGTATGCTGAGTTTGAGGCTTGCCCAGAGCCATCTGCTCCTTCTGTGCCCAGCACACACAACTACTTCCCAAAGGTCACCATCTGCTAATACACTGGTTTTTAGAGACTGGCAAGAAATCCTCTCCCACAGTAAGGTCCTAGAGGCACATCTTGGCAAAGATGCCTTTGTTTGGATCTGCTTCTTCCGTAGAGCATATAGATTGTTGATTTTGCCTCAATTTTTCTTATTTCTTACAAAATTAATGGCAAGACAGAGATAAAATTTACTCTGTAAATTAGGTTTTTATGAACATGACTAGAACAAATGTTTACAGGTAAATCAAATGTACAGAACAATTCTAGACTAATTTCAGTAAGACTTTTTTTTAGGTGTCATCCTTCTCAGTGGGATCCCAGACACTGTCCTGTCTGACAAAGCCAGGTTTCAGTCTTCGTGGTATAGTTTGTCTTCTAACACTGCCCACAGCTTTACATCTCATTAATCTTCTGCTCATATTAGAGGTACAGTTAAGTTCCATCTAAGACCCAACAGCAGTACCCAATCAGCCGAAGCATTGCTTCTCCTAATGGCAGTAAAACATGGTCTTCCCACTGTCAGTCAATTAGAACTATTATCCACAGTAAATCTAAACGGGAATACAGGAACTGAAAATGGCATATAGGGCAGACCAAACTGTCCTGAAAATTTTTATATTAACTGGAAGCTCTAGGTTGGGCATTCCTTAGGGAAGTCAAGGAGCCATGGACTCCTAAAGGGTCCCTGATGAATGAGTTTTGCTGTAACAGGGGACTGCACGGTTACAGATCTCATCACTTTTCTCATATAAAGCAAAATAAAAATTCCCCAAGATTGAAGTTTGCAATTTTTTCAAATGGTCTTTAGAATGCACAAAGTCGTATTTTAGGTTTTTTCCCTTTCAGTATAGAAAAAAAAGCCATTTTCACAATTCATAGCTCTGAAGCATTCATCACAATAGTTGAAATTTTCTGAGAGAATAAAGTTTCTCATTCAAAGATGATGTAAAACTGAAAGCATCAATACTCCAACACAACAAAAAACCTTTGCTTTTAATATGGAGTAAAAATTCCAAGTGCCATTGCTATCATTAAATATTCTTTCTACATAACTCATTCAAACATTGGGCAAGTCTGTCTGTGCCACCCTGCAAAGTACAGCCTCAGCAAGTCTCCTACCATCTGCAAATCTCTGCACTGTAATTTCCT
Source organism: Corvus cornix cornix (assembly GCF_000738735.6). NCBI lineage: Eukaryota > Metazoa > Chordata > Aves > Passeriformes > Corvidae > Corvus > Corvus cornix. The sequence continues at coordinate 18,786,956 of NC_046333.1, read as the reverse complement.
GAAGATCTTACCAGTTTTAGCAGGGAACTACTGCTAAATAACAGAAATCTTGGAATCCACGTCAGAACAGTTAAAATGCTGGATGGGGGCAAATTAAAATATATAAATAGTAGCTCTGGAGAGAACATCTCTACAATGTGGTCTCTTTATACTTAGGATGATGGAAGTGGCTCAGATAAAACGCATGGGCAAAAGTGTTCCATACCCCAGGATGTGCAGGGACAGGAAATTGGAGGCAGTGAGAGATCAAAAATTTCAGAATGAGAAAAAGATGGGAGTCCTCCACTTGGATGTATGACAACAGCATGTGAACATTAGCTGGGATCCAAGTAAAATTATGACAGCAGAGAGTGCAATCTGATACTGTTTCAACAGGCTTACATCCAAACAAGTCGACTAGGCTCCACTCCATCAAAAATCACTTCCACTGAAACTACATAGGCGCTTCTGCCCAAAAAATTATTTTTCTGCTACTAAGTATGCTCTTAAGTGCCTTGCACCTTGTTTTACTGTTGAGCGAAGAGGAAGTCAGTGAGATTCTGTTCTTTTCTATTAAAATGTAACACTAATGTTTTCCAAAGGCTGCACACAAAGAGAAGATGACATAAAAAACAGGCCAGTCTCAAAACAACTTGATTTTCCCCCATGTCCACCAGTGATTATCATCCATTCAACGTGTGCAACAAATTTTACATCCACATTTTAGAAGCAGTAAACAAATTCTGTGCAGAACTGCAGCTGAGGAGATACAAGGTTGCAACCTTCATGACAGAGACATAGCGTCAGATCTTCTGCCCACTCCCTTTCACTTGGTATATTCTGTGTTTGAACTACTTTATCTCCAAGGAACAGAAGTCTGGGGAGGTGAAGGATTTCTTATTCTACCACAACAGAAAGATATCTGATTTTACCATATCTCATCTCCAGGCAGAAAATGAAAGATTGATATATATATAATCCAAATGCAGCCTGATAAGTTACCACAAATTTTAATAATACCCTCAAAAGTGAAACCACTGACAGCAAACTCCTCCAAACAGAACAACAATTATCCGACATAGCGGGGGGGGGGGGGAAGAGGTGGGAAGGAAACACATTTAAATGTCTCATGTATAGATTTGCTAAATCCTGGAATATTGCTTTTATCTCCAGGGTCTGAACTAAACATATAGTCCCTGTCTTGCTGTTTTCTTCACTGGGAAAGAGAACGGCCAGGCAACCACCAGGAAAACTATAAACTCAGGAGCTGTGTACTCTAAAGGAAGTATGCAGTAAATCATGAGCATGTGAGCTGCTGTATGCTTACACTCCACAGTGGACAGAAAATACATAGCTGCTGGTTGGCTAAGGCTCCAAGACTGAGCTAGCAAGTCCTACTGAGAGGCAGGATGTGTTAGCTCAGGCTCAGTGCCATGCAAACCACGGTCATGCAGCCTGTAGTTGGCTCACAGTACTAGCAGAGCTCAGAGGCATCTGGCCACTGGGTACCAGAAAGATGTAACACACAAATGCACATCCACACAAAAGACAGGCAGCTACAGCTATTCTGGGGGGATTAAAAAAAGAAACAGCAAACATTCCCTTCCCTGCAAAGCCCCACCAAATAAAACCTCACAAAACCTACCTAATAAATATTCCAAATAACACAACGATCATATTGATCCAGAGTACAGAATATTCACACAAAGAATCAAGCCAAAAACTGAACTAAAAAATACAGCATGGCATGTAAAGAAGATTAACTACAGAGGGGATGTAAAGAAGACTGACCTCAGAAAATTGTAATACTGACCAAGGGCACAAGTTGTAGTCATATGCTACAAAAGGTAACCAAAACAAACACTAATGGGCAACAGAAGCTAGCACATGACATGTGAAGAAAAAAAACCTGTAAAACTTTAATGAACAACTGCCAAAAAAATCAGGGAATGTTCACTGCTGTAGCAGAAGAAAGCAGCTGAAACAAGTCCAACTGAGAGCCATACAATGCAGCCCAGAACAAAGTGCAGAGGGAAAGGAACTGAAAAATCTAGATTTGAGCAATGTAGATGTGCAGGCCCACAGGAGTCACAGGAAATAATGGGACACAGTGCAGTTACACCCTCTGGCCTCTGGTAACAACTTAGCAAGCTTGGGGTCTCTCTGTCACTCAGACACCATGTAGCTCGTGCCTTATATACCACTCACATTAGTAAATACCCTCTTGTCTCATTCATCTACAGCTCCTCTTGTTTATTTCCATGGTAAAGACACACCATCTCCTATTCCACAGAGTTAACAGATAATTTGACTTTAGGTGCTCTTACGGAACCTCCTTACAACTGTTTGTTGTGCCACTTATGGCTTATTTCTTGAAAACTGGGGTATCAAGTGGGAGCCTGCAGTTCAACCCTGTTTGCAAAATCCATGCACACTGGACGCAACCAGTGCCCCCTTGGCCATGTTAGTTAGGGATGTCTCATGCAGTCAGTTCCTCTGTCTCTGTACAACCAAGAGCAGGGGAGAGGGACTACCTATCATTTCCATTTAACTGTGAGGAAATTCTGAAATCCTTAAAATTCTGTGTGCCTTCCCAGTTATCTTTCTTCCACTCAGTAATGACGATAAAGCCAAAGCTACTGAAGACACCATGAAGGTAGCATAGGGCTTTAAAAGGAGCTTCCTTTTCAAAATTTGGAGGAAAAAAGGAAAAAAAATATGGAAGTCTATAAAATCAACTTCCAGTTAATACATACTCTACTCTGGCACCCAGAGATTAGTCTTAGTTAAACCCTAGCCAGAAGTTGACAGTAAACCCAGTTTTCCAAGACTACATTCTCTATTTTGTTCTTCATTTTAAAGTAAGAAGAAAAGGAAGGTGAATGCAAAATGATGCATGCAACAAAGGTATACAGAAAATACATAGTGGGCAGTTCAGCCTTTATGTTCAGAATTTCATTCATTTTCATCTCTGAATGTCAGATATGTCTGAACGTCTTAATAAATTTCAGATGCAGAGGGAACAGATACAGAAAATATTTTGTCCCAACTAAAATTCCAAAAACTGTCATAAGACAAATGTTTGTAAAGACGATTGAATCCCTGCAAATGTTAATCTTTGAAGAAGTCCATTAGCCGAATCTCTTAGAGGGAGTAATTTCTTATACAATTCAGTATGTAGACAACTTCCTATAAAAGCAAATCTAATATCTACATCATCAGCCTCTCAAATAACATGATAGCAACAAGCAGAGTGAAGCTGTTACACAGACAGGAAACTCATACAATTTCAAAATTATAGCCACATGAACTGAGATCAGGAGATGCCAAAGGTCGCCAGTAGAATCAGAGTTGCAACCGGGTGCTGACTATCTTTTCTTAACAAATGCTGATGCTCAAATCATCTGAGTATAAGATTTCCAATACCTCCAAATTGTTTGCCTCTACTCCTAGCAATGCTTGCACTGGTAAATCTAGCCATTTGTGAAGAGGATATAGGCACATGACTCCAGAGCCCTTGGCTCGAGTTCATACTTCCCCATGCTCATCAGGAACTGGACCCCAGTCCTGCCACAACTCGCTGGAAAAGAGATACATGTTATCCTCGGCTCCTGACACTAAAGGACCCAAGGGATACATAAAAAAAAAAATCTTAGCCACATACTCGGGTTGAAAGTCCTATAGAAAGAACATGCTAACTTGGGGCTACTTTTGCAGTGTGATGGTAACAGGGAAATTAGGCCACTCCATTTGTCAGTTCACTAAGTAAAATGGGCAATAAAAATATATCCACTTCCCTCATCCCACCCCCATCAAAAACATTTGCTGCTCAGACTCTCATTTTAACATCCTTAAACTGAGATCAAACAATTAAATCACCCTCCAAGCCTGGCCTTCAATTTTAGGATCCTCTTTGGACCCCTCCGCTAAAGCTTGTTACAGTTAATAGGGAAATTCTAACTATATTCAGTTTATCCTTTATTACCATTATCCCAGGGAATTCTTGAGATGGTGATACCTGGCAAGAAACAGTGGGCTTGTTGGACAAAAGGCAGATGTCACTACGCACAAACTCATCAACCAACTCGCTTCAACAGTGAGTGGAGAGAAAAGGTGTTTTTAGAGAACTCAGCTTATCCTGAAGAAGATATTTAGAACATTTTTTAAAACCCTATATTTAAAACATCTTTTAAAATACCTTAAAATGTAAAAATACAACTTAAAACTACCAAAAATACCTTTAGGTATCTTGAGAAGATATCTAAAGGTATCTTTAAAAAGATACATAAAGCCAGGTGAAATGAACTCTATACAGAGCTCCAACACTCCCCATTATATTGTCCATACACCTCCTGTGATTCTGTATTCTTGTCAGCTACTTCAAAATAAATTCATAACCAGTTTCCTAAATGTTCAGAATTCTCGAGCTGCACATAGGTGCCAATACTGAGTTTGGTGTGGGATCAATTTTCAGACACAGAAACTATCAGCTGTATACAGCAGTGGTTTTTAAATTGAGAGCTGAATCACCAGATTTTTTCAAACTGTGACTGTAGAGCAATGTGTAAAACTCAACTAAAAGAGTGGTTATTTATGATGTGCAAAGGAACGAGAAGGGCAAGTTACCCTTTAAATACATCCATTATTCATTCCTACTGAATACACATGACTTCTGCTTCAAACAGCGAGGGCTATGTTGTGAGAGATGCCCTTCTAATAAAAACAAGGCTTGAATGTTAGTACCAGAAGGTTCCCTGCAGGCTAAAAAGTGACAGTTGGCTGGGCTAGGATCAGAGCAAAAAGTGGGTGTAGCAGCAGGGCCTGCTTACATAGAAAAAAAGTGTAAAGAAAAGAAAGGGTCCACAAATTCAAGGAATTACTCCAGAAATTAACCGAAAAGTGTTGGGGGGGAGGGGAAGAAAAAAAAAAAACACACGACTGGTTCAAAAAAGGAAGACCAGGCATCCCCAAGGAGCAGATAGGGGCTGTACTTTCCATTTCTTATCAGAGATGTTAGCTAGTAATAATGAGCAAGCAGGAGGGGAGGGAGGGAAGAGAAAGAGGAGAACAGTTGCAAATCACCCCAGCTGTAAAAACTGCTCCCTTTGTCAAATGGCCCTTAGTGAGTGGAGAGAAGGTGAGAATTTAAAGAAGGGTCTTTGTTATTTAAATGCCATCCCGTGCTGCTTTTTCAAAACTTCCTTAGAAATGTGTAATGAAAGCAACTATTTTGCAGTTCCAAGCCACAGGCTTGGGGCTGGGGTTTTTTTTCTTTACTGACCAGGGAAAACTAGGAATAAGGTCATTGCCTCTTATAAAAGAGACAGATGACATTCCTAGATCTGATATATCCTACCTTCTGATTGTTTTTAAAGTTTTGAAAACATTACATGGATGAGCTTTATTACTACTGTACTTCTGAAACAGAGACTGATTCTGTAAACTTTTTAATAACTTTCAATGCTGTTTATTTTTCCTACTCACCTCCATTATGAAGGAACTTATCCCTCCCAGAAGAAACATAATCTTTTTATTTTAGGGGAGGGAGAGTAGTGACAGAAATAGTCTGACAACAGTGATACAAACTCTATGTGACATTTGCATGCAAGGAAATAGACTGGCATACTATGTTAAAAAAAACTCCGAAAGATGCTAATTTTCCTGGATATGACATGGTTTGCATTTTTTTAGAGATTCTTTATCTAGAAAGAAAAAGTGTCAGCCTACATTCAGTCAGCATGCTATATCCCCTTTTTAATATGTCTGGAAACATCATACCCTACAGGTAAGATGCAACAAGAATTTTGGTCTGCCCTGTCCAATTTACCTGTTCAGGGAGGTATCTTCCACAGAAAGCAAATACAGCTTCTGTGAGTAGAAATAGAGCCAGCCTGCTCAAATCAAACAAGCTCAATAAAAGATGCATTTCAATTTAAAGTTCATTAATTGCAAAGAATTTCATCCAATGCCTACAGTACCCTCATGTGCTGGCATAATAAGAAAAGAACACAACTGGTGGCAATTGCACAATGTGCTTTCCAAGATACTTGTTTGAATTACAGAGATTAGAAACAAGCTTCCCAGATTTCAAACAATGACTGTTGTTTTCCTTGACAATGTTTAGTATTTTCTGCTGTGGGGAAAAGCAGCAGTAAGTTTGATCTTTAGGCCTCCCGTCAATTAAAATTCACAGACTTTGAGAAATGGTAAATATTGCAAAATTAGTTGTAGTGTAATACAGAATAGAAGTTCAAAGAAAAACACTGTCTCTTCACAATGGAAAACAAAGAGAAGCTACATCCTTGTCACTCCATACATCTACCTCTGTAAAGCACATTTGAATCATTATGTCTTGTTGCTTAAACAGACCATATAAGAGTAACTCTGGGCAGGAACTTCAAGGCCATTATTTCCACCACAATATTGTTTTTACATTATTTTCCTATCACAAAGCTTAAACGCACATTATAATTCCTGCCTAATGGAAAGATATGAAGGAGTATTTTCCATTTTCCAAAGCATGGGAAATTTTGAAGGGAGGCCACTCTGATATATTTTTCCTGAAAGGACTACTGCTGAACCAGACTCTGTGTGTTGTAATGGGACTGTGTCCAACCTACTGTAACCAGCAGGAACGTGGACTTCTCAAAACCCATTTTCAGCTGCAGTCATTGTTTGAAGGGGTCTGCCCTGCATGATGGCTTGCAGCCATCTAGGGACACTGTGTTAGCAGGAAAGCAGACACTGATAGAGCAGTAGAGATCAAAACCTGACAAAAGAAGAATGTCTGTCTATTCTGACACCTGTAGAACATCCTGGGAACTGGTACGTAACATAAAAGGAAAGTGAGCAAAGAAATAGAGACACCATATATTCAGCACAAGAGAGAGGGCTCTGACAAGAAAGTTCAGTGCTGCCACAACCACTGTCAGATAACAGCAAGAGGAAAGGAACTATAAGAAATTAGTAATTAGGTACATTGTACACACAGCGTTAGAGACAGCTGTTTGTTACACTGCTGAATACCAAACGTACTATTGCTTTCATTTCCTCATCTGTTTACAGCCTTCTCCTGATTCTTACAGATGGAGTATACGTTCTTTTCAGGCAGATACAGATTTTTTGTGTTGAATTTGTATGGCTCCTAGCAAAGCACTCTAGGACTAGAGCCATTAGATACTGCAGTAATGTGGGTATTTGCTGAGAGCTGACAGTGGCAGCTGTTCTCTCTGCCAGAATTTGACTAGGGTGTTCAGACGGACACGTATACTCACTGAGCCACCGCACCCAGGGGTTCATGTCAGTGTTATTCAAGGTGTTTGGGGTCTACAAACCAGCGGGGTCCAGAAAATTGGGTACAAAGGCAGAAGGAAGAAGATGCAGAGGACTGGCAGCAGCTAAGTGAGGAGTTACACTCCGCTCCCTGACCCAGACCTGTGTCAATATGGTGCGTTAACACTGCTTGTCTCAGTATCAATACTGACACAGGCACTGCCTATATCAGACTTCTGAAGAGTGTGAGAAGCGCACATTCGAGCAGCTCGTCTGTCACCACACACATGGTGCGGCTCACATCGGCATACGGCACCGGCATGGGGAGCAGAGCGTCGATGGATTTCATACCAGAGAAAAAATATTTTTGGTTAGCTTAGTCTAACTTCAGTCACTCTGAGCAAACTGTGCACTGTATGTGCACTATTGTATCCTCAGTCGATGGTCTTGTCAGTCCCAGCTCACACGGTCATGCCCCTGACAGCAGCATCAGTTCAGATTTGGCGCTCAGATAAACAAGGCATCAGATGGCAAGCCACAGGCTGCACATCCAAAACACCCCACCCTTCAGGGTGGCTCTTCCTTTGTTTGCTACACACTAATAATAGCCCAAGAGGTGGGGAGAAGCTCCTGTAACACTCCTGGCAGATTCATCCTTTTGGATTCTGCTTGCAATGGAACTGCTTATCCCACCCTGGCAGAGCTTGTGGCTCCAGAGGTGATGGAGCAAGCAGTGGTCAGGGTCAGGCCTTCACCTTCAGCCTCGGAGGCTCCTCAATGGAGTAAGGTCTGCAAACCACGTGTGTGAGAGTCAGCAATGTGGAGTTCCAGTGGGAGACCCAAGTGGTACAGTGGAAAGAGAGCGTGAGATGGAAGCACCAGAGAAAGAGAACAGCAGGGAAGAGAATTTCAAGGATAAATTTAACAGGATTTTGGATATTTGTCTGGCTGCATGTAAGAATTCTTGGGACCGTCATAAAATCCTGGACCTGTCTCAGTAATTTTCGAGAGAAAAATGGAGGGGAAAATATATTTGGCATTGCAAGAATACCAGGTGGCTTCACTGTTTGGCAACCATCTGGTCTCAGTTTTCTCTTTGTTAGTAGCACCAGCATCAAATGAGACAGAAATAGAAAATGTTAACTTTTAAAAAATACACAATTAGATGAATAAAAGCTACTGTCGAGCAAAGGGAATCCAGCAAATGAATAGCAGTGTGAAACACATGGCAAACCATTTACAAGAAAAAAATAAAAGCACAGCCACCCTGAATTAGAACTAAATTGTAGTTAATTTAATGCTTGTAATATTGCACAAGAATTATGATATTTTTGCTAATATTTTCTCATCATCCCCCCTCCAGTTCCTCCACACACCACATAGTAGAAGAGCTGCAGAAGCAGCCAGAAATGTTCAGATTACAAAGAAGGCAATTCAGCACAGAAGAAAAAAAACTAGAGGAAGGAGGGAAACAGCAGCAGTGCCAGAGCTGTAGGTGACTACGGAGGAGCAATCCAAAGGCCCACATTTATTGATGTGTCATTTAAAATTAAATTTAAAAGAAACCATCGTTGAATTTCACATGGAAATTTTTTGTCAAAAATAGCGGTAAGTGCACAAAGAATGTAAGGCTTCTCTGAAGTGTCATTTCTTCAAGATGGTGGTTACTGACCCTAATGAAGATCAGTTATTTAAAATATGAAGGGTAAGCAAGGCTAATTTTTCGGATGGAAGGAGAGGAAAAATTATCTGCAGGTTGATTTGCCTCCACGTAAAACCTCTTTTGCTCACATGCAGTAGGCAATTACATGACGATGCTTTTGCACTTTACTAATATACTCAATTTGCAGGAAGAGTTTAAGACCTTGGCACAAAGATTTTTGCTTTTCTTATTTTAGAACTGAAATAAACCACCAAGTAGAAACAGAAAAATAACAACTACAGCAAACAAATCTAACTTGAAAATTAAAGAAGAAAGGCAGCTCAGCAACCAGAGACCTCCTGGCCTCTGCCACTTGACTTCATGGTCTTATTCCAGCTGTCAGAGAAAACAATAGATGAAACGCAGTGAGAAGATTGAATATTCTGAAAAAATGCAACAAGGTCCCATAAATGCCAACACATACAATGTAATCACTTCCATCAAAGAATAGCATCTATTTATCATGGTATATGTGCAGAAACTCGTTATCACAATAATATCATGCACTAAGATTAAACATGGCTCTGCCACGAGGTAACTCTTGACAAGTAGCTTGATTTTTTTTATTATTTCTTTTTATTAACTTCTCCTACTTTTTAACAGCACTGTACTGGGAAACTTGCTTTGCCCATTTCCACCTGCCAGCTAAATTTCTGACAAATACTTTATCCTCTGAAATTATTAATTATGGGTAGATGCCAACTGAGGCTGTTATCAGTTTAGCCTAATAAGAGGAGTCCTGCTGAACACACATTGAAGGATACACCAGGCACAGAGTGAAAAAGAATCCCCAGTAAACACCAGGAGCCCTAGAAACACAGCAGTGTAGCCATTGGGCTGAATCCCTACGGCATCCATAGGAAATCCAGTTCAAAATGGAGGACTCTGCACTGGCATTTTTTACCAAAAGCTCTAAGTGTTAATTAGAGCACCATAGCCTCAATACCCTGTGTATTGTATTCAAATCATGACAAAAATAACTATACTGTGGAAACATGGGTTAACAGAAGATCAATGATCCTGTCTCTTCTCAGCAGCCCATCACTTTGCTAAGTGAGTAAAAAATTAAAAATTACAGCACAGAAAATATATGACTAAGTGATAACGTAGACAGCACTGAAGAAGAACTGAGAATTTCCTGAGAAAACATGGTTGGTGTAATTATACACTTCAAACTAATATATTAAATTTCATCTCCTTTTCTATTACTCTTTAACAGTCAATATAAAAGATATTCCAGCTTTAAGGGGAAAAATTAGACACAGATCTGTGTTGCCATAACTGTTACTAAATATTTGAAGACTTAGAATTGAAGGCCCTACCTAAACTGTATTTTGGCAAGGATTCATAGAGTGTCATTTTGGTAACATGGAAATAATTGATACGTATCAAAGGTGGATTATTTTATAAAAACTCCCTATCATGCGCACTTAATATCTAGAATTTCTTGCTTCTGTTCTCTTTGATGTGATCACTATTAAAAGACTATATGTAAAAAAATTCTTTACAAACTGTCCTCAAACCAGGGGAATGTCATTCTCTCAGAACTATTCAACCCTGACATTATTTTAAATGCTGAGAGTAGTACATAAAGAAATCAGACAGGCTGAATTTCAGGAACAAAAATGTTTTGAGCTATTGCAAACATATTTGTTACCAAGATGCAGTGTTACTACTGTGTTTTGGCTTAGGAAAGCCATTCCCAACTAGATGAACATTGCTTTTTTTTAAATGTCAGTGAGTATTTATATCACAGTTCATCATACTCATCTACAACAGTCTGTCTCTTTAAGAGTAAAATGCATGAATTTAATTTTTTTTACGTTTATCCATAAATCAACCTAAAGCTGGCAATTTTGACTAGGAAGTCAGAAAATCAGCTCAGCAAATATGGTAAACTGTTCATAATTTCTGTCATTAAGTGTAATATATAGTAGTGACTGTCCACATAAACCATTGCAGATGTCATAAACCAGGCTGAATAACCAGCCTGGTTATACAACAGTTTTCTGTAACATTTCCCACATTTAAATCTTACATTTAGAAGCAAACAAATTCAAGAAACTGTACCAGCTGGTGGAAGGAAAACACAAACAGATCATGTTCTGTTTTTACTTAAAAAGGGAAGGTGGTGATCAAACACCTTGTACTTTAGAGTTCTCCAAGTCCTTGCCTACTAATTAAATTCAGACACTGACCAGTGACACATTTCAGTTTGACCTCAGCCACCTAATGCTCTGAAAAGAATGTACAGGGAGAAAGGTCAAACAAATTCCAACTTACTTTTAACTACAGCCTCAAATCCTCTGTGAACTCCACACCACATCTTGGTTCTTTAAACGTCAAAAAAAACTTCAGCAGAGCCCAGAGAAACACCATCTTTCCCATGAATCTTTTTATGATTCCTTCAGCTCACACCACAGCAATTCCGTGACTCAATTACATACATATCTCACAACCAAGACTCAGTAAGCAAAACAGGACACTATTCTTTCCCATCAAAAGTTACCCAAGCACAGCATGTATTTTTGATTCCAAAGTGATACACAGCCCTTAAAGCTAGCACTGACTTTACTGAGAGTTCCATAACTAAATCCACATAAATCTGGCTTTTCGGTCAACCCGTTTCTTTTACCATAGTACGATGGAAGTGCCAGGTGCAATTCTAGCTGATTCAGCTGGAATTTCTGCCAGGAATTCAAGGGAGTGTACATGGCTACAGATGCTCAACCACATTTTGAATGGATGCAGTGTATGCTTTTCACGTGCTTAAGCTGCTCTGCCAGCCAGTGCAGTGGAGACGGTGCCACAATCCCAAACTCACGCTTCCTGCTTCAAAGCAAATACTGCCAGATGTGCTACCTCCATCCATACTGGGATGCACAGGAACTCTAGAGGAGGTTGAGAAAGGCTTCTCAGACCCCTGCTGAGCCATCAGTCACTTTATTAGCTGACTCTCAATGTGAAGAAAGCAGAAGGCAGGAGCAGAGTTTGTTCCTGGATACCTTTTAGCAACACGTTCAGGAATACCATCTATTTACTATTTTTAATTTTCTGAAAACAATATGGACACATGGTAAAAGCCATGCTTAAGAATTATAGCAATTCTTATAATTCACTTATCCAATTCTACGTTCTAAATGTACAGGTTAGAAATGCACATGCAATGCTTGGTCTTCCCTTATCAAGTGGCAGAGAGCACTTCTCACAGCATTAACTAATTACAACTACAAATTATATTCACCACCCAAAACCTAACACTGCAAAGAGTTCAAAACCCCCATAATAAGCCAGAAACACTATGACCATTTTTAATACACATTAAGCCACATACCCTTGAGAAAAACTGAGTGAATAATAAATATAAGGTGGATTTAGCCACATTGTAGCTATTTCTCCAGCCTCTGTCACATTAGCATACAATTATCACACAATAATTAGCAATAACACAAAACATCTTCTAAAAAAGTCTGTTTCTTGCAATCTTTCAAGGCCCATTTTTACAATATCTAAAGTTTAACGTTTTTTCTTCTTAACCTCTTCCTTCTCCTGCACTCTCCTGCTTTTTCCTCTCTTTTTCATTTCTCTTCCCCCCCCCTAACCCATCAGCAGAGATGGAGCCTTTTTCTTTACGCTCATAATCAATCCTTCCAAGCTGGATTCCACTGCATCTTGACATAACAATCAATTACTTTCCACAACCAAGGGTTTCCAGAGAAAAAAGAGTCCAGCATAAAGCTTTCCTTATTTGTTTTACAAAAGCAAACATGAACCTTTGAACAAAATTTTAGGGATGAAATAGCTAAGGGTTTGATAGATAACTATGTCATTTGAGTACATACAAAATTCTTTTTAGAAGAGATCAGAGAAAAAGTTAAAAGACTGTAAAGTGTGATACGGGGAAAACGGAAAATGAAGGGCAGGTCATTAATAGAAGACTATAGAAACAAAAGGAAACTAACAGAAAGAAAAATTAACAAAGGGCAAGACAAAAAATTTAATATAAGTAACAGATACACTATGTTCAGAACCTTCTCAGCATCGTTCTCATTTATGAGTACCTTCTCACTTGTCTAATTCCCAACCCAGGCTTTTATTCAGTGAGTCAACTCCCCTCAAGACTGTAGAATAAAGAAAATGGGATAATAATAGCGGTAATATTGTGATAGCAAATGTTTTAAAGAATAAATCAAGATTCCAAAATCCATTAATTCACTCATTTTTAGGAAAATTCAAGTACTAATATGTAGTTCCCTGGCAAAATTACTATCCATATACTGTCTGATACCAGCAAGCCAAATCTGAAATCCCAAATGAGTGTATTTATAATGCTGAACAAGAAGACAGTGTTGCTGGTTTCTCTTTTCTTCCTACATGTCAGCAAAAAGCCATCAATATTTTATTTCATAACTGCAAGACATTTCCTCACACACTTATTTTGTTATATCCTGAAACACATGAGGTCAGTACTGCACTATCGTAAGAGTTTTCTGACATCAGCTGCCATAGAATTGAAAAAAAGTTTTCTTATTTTCAAACATATGGTCTGATATATTTCCCAGGAGGGAAGAGGGCAACACTTAACCCTCTTCCTTCTTCTTTATTTTTATTTTGTGACTCAAATGATTTTTTTTTAAGTTGCTGTAATCTGGGAGATTTTTTTTTCTTTTTCTTCCTTACTGAAAGATTTCATCTTGACCCTCACAGTTTTTAAGTGTCCCTGTACAATTATTGTGCTGCATCTGCCTAATTCTGATGCTTTAATCCACTCTTTTTTTGATGAAGTTCAGAACCTGACCTATTTTCCTGCTTCAGTTTATATTTTAAAATAAGACAAATGTTTACAGTAGATATTGTTTATGCAAACATATTATTGTTATGTAATTACATTGCCACAGCTTTTGCTTTTAGTTTCCCATATTAATCCATATAAATCTACACTTTTACATATGGGCTACAATAAGTGTTCATCATATTTTGAAGGAAGAAAATCAGCACCAGGGAATTTTTCCTCATGACACTCTCTGTGAACTCCAGCGAACTCCTCCTCCCACATCTGACAGTATTTGTATGATGGTTTTTGTTGCATTCTCAATCTGTGCCCTTTGAACAGTGCTATCCTGAACTGCAATCCAAAAATCAATATATATCTATCAATATCAGGAATATAATTTTATTGCCTGATTTTATTGACTCCTTCAAAAATTCAAAAATAAATCTTTTTAAAGCACCATTTGGGCAATTTCCCTTCAAAGAAATAAAAAACAGCTACAAAAATTTTACATAAGCAGTAACAGAAAAATATACACCTACAACATAAGTCTTAGGAGAGCCTGCATCCTATTTAAGTTTTAAAATTAGATTATTACAAGGCAGAAAAAACCTAGAAATTTCACTGCTGTTTAAAAATGAATATATTTCAACCCAAAATGTCCTTGTCCCTGAGGAATATCTGCTACATAAAAGAAGAGCTTGGCAAAAGGAATTAAACGGTATCACAAACAGCACTTTCATTGCTAGATGCTTATTGGGTATTATTCTTCTAGTGTATTAAAAATAAGAAAATTTTCCTCATTTCAGAGATCACAGAACTAGCAAATGAGGAGAAACTAAACACCCCAGTTACCAGAGCAGTAAGGAATAGACCTTAAAAGATCTTGATTTATATCACTGCTTACTGAATTACATTTCTTTTTCAGTTGTAGGAATTCCACTAGTTTTAAAATCCCATTAAATCTAAACAATGGCACCTTATGTATTTATAACACTTCAGCTGTGTTCAGAAAACTATTTTTTTTAAAAAATCACCAAACCAACAGTTCATGTTTCATGAAGAACCATTGCAAAGCAGGCTGGAGCTCATCTCATTCAATCTTCTGTTGAAAGTTTGGGTTTAGATCAGGTTATTGGACCCCTGTCAAGCCAAATCTTGAATTTTTCCAGCAAGGGAGATTTCACAACTTCTCTGGGCACTTTATTTCAATGGTTAATTGTTTGTATGGTGAAGTAGTTTCTTCTTATCTCCAGGACAGAATCTCTTCTGAAGCAGCTATTCCCAATGCCTCTTCTCCTAACCCCCACGCAACCTTGCAAAGAGAGAACCTCCACTTTGTCTGCACCTATCTTTGGACATGGGAAGACTGTGGTTAAGTTTCCCCTTAGTCTTCTATTCTTGAGGCTGGGAAAGCCAGTTCTGTCAGTCCTGCTTCACACATCAAGTTCTCCCCCTCTTTTAACGTCTTCGTGGCTGTACTGTGGCTGGCTGGGATGTAGTTCATTTTCTTCATGGCAGCTTGTACGATGCTGTGTTCTAGATATGTGACCAAAACAATGCTCATAACACTTGTCGTAGCTGTTACTGAACAGCAGTTTCACAGCTTGAATATTTCTCAATCTGCACCCTCAGTGAATAGACTGAGGGTGTGAAACAGTTTGGGAAGGGACACAACCAGGCAGTAGTGCCAAAATACTCTTTTTAAGACATCACCTATCCCAGGCATAATACCTGATTTCATGAAAAGAATTACACTGACTTTTATGTTCTAGTTATCTTAATACTGTTTCTTACTTCTAATTAGGCAAATCCAGGGGTCAGTTTGTATCGAAACTATAGAATAAGACCATTAAAATGGAGTTCTTAGTGGAACTCATTTGGATTTTTCTTTATTTATGAGTTACAACTTAGGGCAGAACATGCTTTTCAAAAAGCTATTACATGACTTAGAAGACTAAGTCTCAAAAAGTAATTTAATAATTTGAATCCCTAGGACTGATTTAAATATTAAGGTGTTCCATTTGTGATGAAAATAAATTGGGATTAGGCACTTGGGGGAACTAACCCTTGGTTTGAAAGTCCGAACCTAAAGGAGCCGGAAAAAAAGAAAATCTTATCTTGTATTTCATTCCTCATAACTTTGAAGGTTACCAAACACCATTCTTATTTTTGTAAAAGCTCTTTCACCACCAAAAAGGACAGCTGGTAGAATGCAACCAAAGAAACACAACCTTTATTAGTTTCCCACTTTTTATTTTCCTAAATTTACATCACATAAAATTAAAAGCTTGATGCATTTGGCTCCTGCAGCTTACAGGAAGTTCCCTATAACTAGAGAAGTAAAAGGTAGCCTAGGCTAAAAAGCAGGTCATCTTAATACTGTCATAATCTTACCATTAGGCCATAAACAGCAGATTTGGCTGCTCTACATACAGTGTTTCACCTTCCTATCCATAAGCTGGAGCTCTGGAGAGTTACAGGCATCGAAGCTTTCATCAGTTTGTGTTACTGTGACTGGACAGATTCCAGTAAAAGAAATTCAGGTACCACCTCAGACCAGATGGAGAGAGGCCCCAGAAAGATGCAGAGCTGTTACAGAGGATGACTGCAAAGATAAAGTTCCAAAGGAATCACTTTGGCTTTGTAGATAAATTTTACTAATTTCTGAAGTGGAAGATTCCCAAAGAAAGGGGAGAACACAGTTAGGAAGAAGTGCTCCTGCTTCTGATTTGCAGTCGTTATTTTCAAAAGTAACAGAACACAATGAAAAGATGGTTCTTGAAACAAGGGAACAGAAGCATAATAAATTTTGTTGCAAGGTATTTTCACTTGTTTCTCACCAAATCTCAGATCAGGCACATAAACATGAGGAAAAATTATAGCTGAACATGAGACTGACATTATTTGGAGTTCATATGAGAGAGACTGGTAGAGAAATCTCAAAATGTGCCAAAACAGCCCTTCGCACTGTGACGATCAGGTTTGCAAGTGGCACCGAACTATTTGGCAACAGCCAGTAGTTATTTTGCATATGGTCACCAGGCGTTTTAGGATTTTTTTGGGATCTGGACAGTGATCATGCCAAAAGCAATGGGTGATTTGGTATAAAGGACATGGGCAAGAAGGCAGCCTGCTTTCTAGGAGTTACCCAAACAAGTCTAAGAAAAAATTGCATGTCCGGGAACCATGGGGTTAACTCTGGCACTATTAACGGGATTGGAAAAAGAGCCTTCTGAAAGAAAGATTAGGACTGGGATTGCAATGCAGCCACACAAGGGAATCATCAGCAAAACTACTTTCAGGAGGAAAAGAAAAAAAACACGGGCATTTTGAAAACACAGCAGTTGGAGATCTTTCACTTGCACTGGATTTTCAGAAGGGCTGATTTTTCCAGCTTTTTGGCCCCTTGCAAGAGCTCAAAAGGATCAAAGGAAGATGTTGTGCTGACTCTGGCAGCCATGGTGACAATTACAGCTGCTTCAAAAGAGGAAAAACTTTAAGTTGTGTTAGAAAGGAGATCTCCAAAAGTCTCCCTGAACTCTATTAGAAAGCAGGGAATGGTGTCCATGACACATCACGTGACTTTAGGCCTCAGTGTAGTAATCTATACACAGTTAACAAAGGGCAAACTTCAGTGTAAGAAAGATTCTGTTCTCAATTTACATTGTATTAACTTCCCCTGCGTGTACAGGTGAGTTCTTGGCATGTAGTATTAATGTGGCACTATTGCATAGGGTATGGCACGTGTTAATCTACAGTTTGTAAAAAGTGCTTGTTTTCATTTGCACTAATTCACAAAATTCAGTAATTGGCAATAGGTTGTTCCCAACATTAGTGCAAATTAGCAAGGTTCCACTTAATTTTCTCTAATTACTGGACTGAAAAGGATGATCATGTACATTGAGAGATAATTAGCTAAGTGGGTATTAACCAGGGTTTTTGTGTGTGAAAATCTCCAATCATTCAACTAGACACTGACTCAGGCATTTCCTTTTGAGATAGATATTCCAAATGAACCCCATTAGCTCCCCAAAGCTGCATGGTAACAGCTGGAAATCAGCACAGGCAACACTCAAAGAAAAATGGGCTCGAACAGGAGCAGCTATTCCCTTCTGAATTGGACTGCCTCAGACTAATTGAGAACAACTTCACTGAGCTGACAGAGCCTGTAGTTCCAACATGATAAAAATGATGTTTACACTCCCCAGGGGTACTGAGTAGAAGTCTGCCTTCTTGCATAGGAAACATTAGCAATTGTATCAGTTGTGAAAAACAGCTGCCTGACCACCCCCTCCCAGACCAAAAAGGACTCGACAGGGACTGTTAGTTCAGGAACAGTAAGAACAGCCACACAGTCAAATAGAAAACATGCACAAATGACCAGCACTGGACTAAGCAGCATACGAGCAAGCAATGCTATGGTAACAGAAGTCAGATTTAATTGGAAGCAAGATAAGAAAGAACTAGGGCAATAACCTCTGCCTTTCAATAGCATACATTCCTACTGTAATTGAAATATACACAAAGCAAACACCCTTAAGACATAATATGCTTCAGTAATTTATTTACAAATCAGGGTCAGGATAGTAGCTAATATTTGTTTCATTTCTGCTGCAAGAATATGTGCCTCAAAGAAAGAAAAACCTGGTAAATAAGGGAAGATAGGACATAAAGCAATTGTAAGTCATGTGTTTGTTTCTGATGTGCTCTTTCAAATAAAATATCAAGCAGGAAATACATTTCCCCAGTCCTTCCTTTCCTTTCCTAGGTGAAATATCTTTCTATTCCCTTAGACAGACAACATCTCATCATTGCTGTTGTAGCTCATTACCAAGGTAGTAACAACAGGCTACTCCACCATTTCCACAGCAAACATGAATCAGCCTGGCGAACACAATGAACCTCGGCCATCAATTCAGTACAGAAACAGAGTTTGCAGATGAATAATTTACTGCTGTCATCTCAAAGATTACAAAAAGGAAACAGTCTATTTATTTGTAAAGCAACATTATTGATAAATGTCCAGTTTAACCCTGGGATTATATTTGTTAACTTTTTTCGCCTCATAGCGAGGAAATTTCAGTTTAAAACTGCATTTATTTATGTTTTCCTTACAATATTATTATTTATAATTTAATAGCAAACTGTCAAAACAAAGGCTATTTACTTGACATCTTTGGCACTGTATTTCTGAGAGACTTGTGGTAACACAAGCATACAACTGAAAAAAATAATCTCTAGTAAACCAAATATCCAATAAATGAACAAGTTCCTAGTTGATATTTTAATTTCAGCCACATAACTATGATTCCAGCTGAAGGCTTTTGCAGTCAATTTATTGACAGACCCAATGTCTGCATTGCTCCATCCGGCCTCATGGAGAGATATCCAAGACACGGAAGTGCTGTTGCTTAAGTCTCTTTGCAATACAAAATACTCAGCTGAATAAATTAGTTTAGCTGAAGACCCACAGCAGCAGCTACACTGTATCTAGATCCCAAGCAGCTACAGATGACTACAGCAGACAGAGCAAGTTCCTGGCTGTGACTTTATACTGTCAGCTTGTTTAGCAAAAGGATATTGTCCTGTGATTACAGTAAAATTCCAAGTAATTCCCATCAACAGTGATGCACCCAAAGTTTTGCAGCAAGGAGAAATGAATGAAAAATTAAAAACATGTTATTTTAAAACTAAATATGAGCTTCCTACAGCATATATTAGAAAAAATAAATTAGAAAAAGCTGACAATTATTGAAACACCATTCTAGCCAAAAAGCTTCTCTGCTTTAATTGCAACATTCATACATATTAAAAGTAACTCAGTGGACTAACATATTTCAAGCTTACAGGATTTACAGAGTCAAAAAACATTTTCTAGGAATGAGCTAATCAGTTTTATTTATTTTCTATTGTAACTATTAAAAGCTAAGAAAATAACTTTCATTTAATAAGGGTGATTATTTGCCAGTAAAGAAGTCCCCAAAGTACATCAACTCTTAACTAGTAAAACACAATTTTCTTGCAAGTAGACAGAAGTAATGAATCAGAAACACTTTAAACACTCCAGGAATTTATGCTTATGTTAAAGCACTAAACAACAAGTAAAATTAAATGGAAATGCCTGTTAAAACCATTTTAAAACATCCACTCCTCAACTCATTTGCAGCAGGCTGGGATTTCCCTCAGAAAAATATTCAGGTTACAGATCTCTGCTCATCCTATGCTGCAATTTAAAATAAATACCTTCAGTACATATGGTCGACCAGGAAGTTTCTTTCCATTATTTCTGAACAGAAGAAAGCAGCAGAGGTAAAAGATTAAACAAAAGAGTTTTTTGCTGAGTCCTGTCACCATGCTTCTCAGAACAAGAAGGTTCTATACCGTGCTGTAAAATAAGATGATCAGCATAATCTTCCACAACTTTCTGGTTCAGGACAGCAGATGTGCTTTTCACTAGACGTCTGATATGCCCTATCTCTTTTCAGTCTTTTTTTCTTACATTTGACTCCAGTCTCCTGAAAAGCTAAATTTGGTCTAGTTATCATTCAGTACTCAAACACTGCCTTCTATGTAATCAGGCATCGGATTCTACCCTACTTTACAAGTGTTTATCTGAGACAGCCATGACATATTATACACTGCTAAACACTAGGCAGAAACAGGCATTTTTAGGGACACTGTTCATACAACCTTTTAGATAATCTCATCCATCCAGATCATTCTACACCCCAGGTGGCAGAATACTACTACTCTATGGCCTTGGCATCTATAAAAGCAGAGGGGATTTTTAAAGTTTTCACCTCCTAACATCTACCATCAAAACACATATGCATAACTATAACTCGCTCGGAGCACAGGCGTGACGGCTCCCTGGAGTCCTGCCCTCCACATCCCCATTCCACGGCTGCTCACCCACTGAGCCCTGCCATCTCTGGTGCTGTGCAATGCTGACAGCCTTCTAGGGCAGCAGCTCCATTTTTCATTGGTATCAGTCATTTCAAAATATTCCAGTTCCTGCCTGCTCAATTCACATCTTGTCACAAGAATTTGTCAGGTTAGATCGCAAAGGAGAACTAACACAAAGTAAAAGCAAAGGCCAGAAGCAAGAGCTGGGCTTTAGGCTATAAAATAGGATGAGAGATTGGAAAAGGACGGAACTAAACTGAAGAAGTTAAATTTAAAAGTATGGAAAAGTAAGAGTAGCCTCTGTTGCAGAAGCTGATGGAGACAACAGCAGTATCGAAAGACTCCAGTGTTCAGTTTAGTCCATAAGAAGGGAGCACGGGCTCAAGATGGTGGCAAAGGCCACCATATTCACAAGGCATAGTACTAACAATGCAAGGATACACATGCCAGTGACGCACCAGAAAGCCACAATTCAAGTCAAGTACAACATTATTTGATTTTTTTGATTCTCCTCTTATACAGATCAAAGCATTTTCCTTTGACCAGAACAAGCAACGTAACCTATTTCCCTTTTATCTCAAATGGTGCTGCACCGTGTGCCCACCAAGACTCTGTGCCGGGTGTTTGCATTCCAGCCTTATCACCCGTCCACTGGAGCATCCCGTCCTCAACACACATCTCTCTTACTCCTTTCTTAACAGGGCTGAGCAACCTGGACCTTTATTCTGACCATGTTTACACATTTAAGTTTATATCAACAATTCATTTACTGATAAATATATTACACTATTAAACTTTTATCTTACGTTGCAAAAATATATGTGGTAATTTCATTCATGTTTACATTTCCTAAATCTTTAAAGCAATTCAACTATACTTCCTGGAAAAAATTTAAAACAAGAAATTTATGCTTCATTTTACTCAGTAAAATTATTTTCATTTAGGTAGAATTCAACTATTTTTAACTCACAAGATACTAAAAAAATATATTAAATGTAGATATATTTATATAGAAATGTTTACATTTTAAATAAAACTGACCTTATATAACCTAAAGTCATGAAAGTACAAAATATTTACATTTTTGTCACTACTAATAGTAAGCTACAAGTCTTCTTTTTTGCCTTTTTTTTTTTTTTTTATTAAAACATCTTATGTATTTTGTCCTTCAAAATTTTGAGTCTAGTAAACTACAGGAAAAAAATAAACCTGTGCTCCAAGCAGTTTCTAACGTCAAACACTTGCCCCTCCTCCCCCCCAAATGTTTCCACCAAATACCTTCAAAGCTCTAACATTTGGTGCAAATAAAGCATTTAGTATTTTCTTCCACTCACTTTATTTTGAGCAAGGTTAAACATTATACTAATCCTACTCTTTTTCCTTTCTCTTTTTTTCCTGACCCTTTCACTTGAAAGCCCATCAACATAATCTTCTGCAAGCATAGCACTACCTGACAAACTATCACCCCAAATAGACCTCAATCCATCCTGCGAGGCAGCAGTTACAAGAAATCATTGAACTCTGAATGGTCCCTTCACCATCTGAGAATAAATCAGGAGGACAATATATTTCTTGGATCTAAAACAGCCCCATCAATAAGCAACCGAAGCATCAGGAAAATGACCAACTAAAATGCTGACGAACGCTCATGGCCTTTTATTGGGGTCAAGGGGTAGGACTGCCCAGGATCCCTCCTGCCTTTCTTCTTCATCCAAATACTCTGAAAGGCCTAATACTATGCAATTTTGGATTCATGTGTTGTTTTGGCATTGCATCGTCAGGCAAGCCTTTCTCCTTTCTCCTTCTCATAGCCACACTCAGCATATTACAAGTGCACCAAGGCCAGACAGCTCAGGCTACAGGCTGGTCAGAAATTATGAAGAACTGAAAAACAAACTCAAAGAGAGAGACAGGCAGAGAGAAATATCCTCAAAGTTTCAAAGTGCAAAAAGTATCTCTTGCTGGAGCAGACAAAGCCCTTCTGCAGCTATTCAAAACCTATAAGCCAGAATATTACATTTCGTTGGGAAACACAGGGAATGACAGAGATTTTGTTTATTCAGTTTTTAATTCCTCTGCTAAGGCTAAAGCTCTTTTTTTCATTTTAATTTGCTTAAAGCTTCTGCTTTGTAAGACTTCCAATTAAGAGAATGTGACACTCTCACCAGGCTTGGATTTCTCCTATTAAGCAGCTTTGCCAGTCATTTTGTTAAGGCCACCTCCAGTACAAATGCTGACTGAAAACAGAATTAATAATAGATTTAAAGGATGCTACTCAGTAGCCAATGCACACAATAGGAACAGCTGTTTTACACAAAATAAAAATATGCAACTATATTGACTTCTTTGTTACACTCAAAAAAAAAAAAAAAAAAGCCAAAGAGGTAAAGAAATCCAGCCACTCTCAATTGTTACATAGAAATATTTATCAATTTAAGATACTTTAGCAGATACAAATAACTGCTAAACAAAATGCATACTTATAAAAGCTCTACAAAAGCAGACTTGAATCACAGCTAATCACATGGGAGAAGCATGCAGGTAAATCAGTATATTCCTGTTTTCTCAGTATAGATCTAAAGACTGGATGCATTCCAATAAAAAATATATAATTGCATCAAATAAGAATAAATATAACCATGCTCATGGAAATTCTTGAACTCTACATTCCCATCATAATACAAATATGTAACAAGTTTATTGGAAAAATATTCAGCTATGGGGCAAACTAACAATGCATTTGAAGCAATTTCCAGAGGTATGTTAGCAACGGATTTGATCTCTCCTTGCTTTCTCCTTTGAAAGGGAATTATGGATATCTGCCAAACAATGCAACATTGTGAGCAATGATCCCTCTCAAGAATCCCTCAAACTACAAAAACTGACACGCAATCATAGAATCATTAAGGTTGGTTAAGATCACCGAGATCATCGAGTCCAACCTTTGATCAAACACCACATCAACTAGACCACAGCACAAAGTGCCACATCCAGTTGTTTCTTGAACACTTCCAAGGATTGTGATTCCGCCACTTCCCTGGGCAGCCTCTTCCACCACTTAACCACCCTTTCAGTGAAGAAATTCTTCATGACATGCTGAGCTTGTAGCATCAGTAAGAATAAAAACCCTGATGTCTAAAGCGTAAAAGTAGCTCAACCTCGTGGAAAAAAACTGAAACAAGAGATAAGGACCAAATTCAAAACATTTTCAGAGAACCAATAAAATTAGCAGAAATACTGTTGTTTATCATACTCTTTCAGCATTTAAGGCCATGAGACTAAGGACAAGAAAAAATTGAAGGGAAAATTAACATTGCCTCTATAAATTCTCTGTTCAGAACCTCTGAAGTTTGTTAAGATATTGCCATAGATGAACACAAAAATTGGTCTCATTACAACAAGATGGATGACTAGCTTCGTTCCTTGGTAAGAAACAGGTCAGTACTTCTGAAAAGATATGAGCTTAAAATAAACTAAATGGAAATCATTAATTGACACAATGTGACATGCCAAATGGATTTATCCGATGCTTTGATGTACAAAGAATTCACTCCTATAATCTCACATTGGAAAAAAATATTGAGCTGTTACTCTGTATGAGAGTGTATTAACAAAAATACTCATATGCCAATTTTGAATTATTAAATATGCCAGCCACTACAATTTGCTGGGGGTGTGGGGGGAGAGATAATTCATCCCAGCCATTACACAAATGGAAGTCTAAGGCAAAGACTAAGAACTTTCTGGAGGAAGACACTAGCAACATCAAGAAAATAAAACAAGTTCTCCTAATACAGTGCATTGACTAAAACCATATTCCTAAAAATTTCTTTTTTGATATCCCAGAGTGAGTAAGTAAAGGCATGCTCCTCAGCTGTCCTTCCTTTTAATGATGACATTACCAATACTCCACACTGGATCAGACTGGTCACCTACTGAGTCAAGTTTCCTCTTGCTGATCACAAGTACTGCCAGTTTTTGTGAAAAAACAGCAGTGTAAGCAATAGGCAGCAGGACTACATGGACCCCCTTTGATTGAATGTGGCAGTCTGAAAGATGCAGATCTGAAGCCCAGAAAGGAAAGAAAGACAGATGCGATCTCATTTTCTGGGTTTGACAGACTTTCTCAGTACAAATACTCTGCTAAACAGGAGAGGGCAAGGGGACAAAGTCAGTACTGACAGCCTTTATACCCAACACTGCTGGGTGTGTTCCCCAGCCATTCCCAAGGCAAGACCTGGCACAGCTCAGTGTCTACTTCAGTGGAGGGAGCACTCCTGAAAGGCAGCAAGGACACATCTGCACCAGTTTTGCTCCCTTTGACCTGACCAGTCACTGCACACAACCCAAAGGACACTGACCCCAGAAACTCCCCACTACCATCACATTTCACGCATGTTCAGGTTCATGCTTCTTGAATGCCACTCTGATGGGCTGGTATTCAGCTCTTACACCATCTTAAACACTATGAAATGGAAAAAAAATATGTATCCATTATAGGGGGAGAAGCCATACACAGTGTGGACATAAGCCAGCACACTCTGTTTGTCTTTGGGATTAGGAACTTCTTTCTGACCCTCTTGTACTCTACAGTATGGGTACGTCCTCAGTGCCTGATTGCAGTCCTTGGAGGCCTGATTTATTATGACAATTGTTCTGTTTTCAGTCTTTATTTTAAATTCTCTAAAACTGAATGCATTTTTCCTTCATGTGGGTTGAAATGCTGTGCAGTAATCCAATGAAAACATAACTAAAAAGAATCACAGCATCCATTTAAAAAAATCACAGTAACCATTTAAAAAAATCTAGTTCCAAAAGTAAAAACCAGAAAGAAGCTCAAGAGAATCTGAAGAGAACCTAGACATGAAAAAGAACATATATGTTCTCCATTCTGTCCTCATCTAGAACAAAAAGGACTTTTTTTGAAGATTATAGTATTTTGTGAATGTATTTAAATCATAAAAATTCTGATATCTCAATTTTTAAGTTATTATTTTTATTAATTGCTCCTCTAAAAAGTTATAGACATTTCAATACTAGTGTGGATGCAGTTAAGAATTCCACAACTCAACTCACAAATAACAGCTATGAATTCTGTAGCTCTCTCTTGTTCCCTTTCTATTACTTGTGATTGTACAAGTAAAGGTAGTTGGAATCACTTTTGATTTTATTGATCCTAAGATTTTCTGTTAAGGATGTCCTACTTGTCCATTGATTCAATGTCATAAGAAAGCCTATAAAAATGGGTTTTTTCATAAGTACACTATTAATAATAAATCATGATCGCTCTGCCCTTATCCTACCACAAAAATTACCTCTGTCTCATGTAAATAGATTATCCCATCACATTTTACAGTTAAACATTATGTGCATCTGAAATACACATGAAAGAAAATGTACTATGGGTTTATTTCCTCATTAACATATACTAGAAAAATTAATCTAATTATATTGATATATTTTGCAGCTTACTTCTGAGTCTTGGCATTGGAAGACGCAGTTTTTGTCCTGTGACTGTGCACTTTCTAGACTTTCTAACTTTTTAGCCAGCAGGAAATTTGCGCTGCTTGCTTCCAAGACTCTGCAGATACTATTGTGCTTCCTTAAATGCAGTTCTGTTCTGCTTTTCCCCTATCAAATTACATAAGGTTTTCACATCACTGTGGTTAATAACAACAGGGCAAGAACTAATGCAAAAAAAAAAAAAAAATTGCTGGCACTTTCACTTTTGTATCGTCAAATCAACAGCAAAAAGCTGAAAAGTTAGAGAGGTTACCATTTTCCATAGATGCTCGTGTGCAAGTCTGTCTAACGGTTCTTCTGAATTTTGGGCAAGTATTCACCTTTGCTTTGTAATGTGCTCCTTTCATCATTATCTTTGCAGTTCTTTTTTCAGAGAAACGAAGAAACAGTACAAAAAGAGTAGTCTGAAGCAGTTGTTTTGCTCAGGCACTGAAACCTGTAATTTTGTCCTTAGATATAAATGCAGATACACATAATAACATAGGTTCAGAAAAAAGAAAAAGAATTTACTGCTTTTATCTACACAGCTTAATTTACTGATTATCAAGGTG
Organism: Corvus cornix cornix; assembly: GCF_000738735.6. Classification (NCBI taxonomy): domain Eukaryota; kingdom Metazoa; phylum Chordata; class Aves; order Passeriformes; family Corvidae; genus Corvus; species Corvus cornix. The sequence continues at coordinate 18,760,249 of NC_046333.1, read as the reverse complement.
TGATGTGACCCAGAAAGAAAACAGGGGAAAGAACAGTCAATATCATAAGAAAAACAGTTATTTTCATAAACAAGTAAAACAAAAATATGAAAAAAACCCACTACTATCTAGACCCCTTTATACAAGCAATATTTCCTACACTGACCAGTACATTACCATTGAAAGTCAGTATAAAATTCTGTATAATTATACAGGCCAATGATATCAGATTTAAAAAAAAAAAATTAAAAATTAGGATATGCAGTCAGTAGCAGGAATCAGATTTAAGACTTGTCTTAACAACTTAAAGCTACGACAAACAGCTTTTCTATTTCAAAAGTAGCCCATAACTGTATCTTATGTCCCAGTAGAAGAGTTGTATTTTCACATATGAAATCAAAGAATTTCAGGGTGCTACAAATGTGTCAATAATACAAAAATGTATTCCACAGAGAAACTCCCTCTCTGCTGCACAGTCTGTTTATCTATTACAGTACTACATCCTGTTTGGTGTCTCGTCAGACATGTTCTGATGTCTCCTGACCACATGGTTATGACATGTTTATCTCCACATGCTGGTTCAGCACCTATGACACCAAAGAGTAGCAGACAGGAGAGGAGAGGAGTGGAAGCAGTACAGTCACATTCTGAATCTTACAGGCTAAGTAAATGCAAGGGGGAAAAAAAACCCAAACAAACAATAAAAACAACATAACTGAAACAGTGTAGATATATGGTGTCACAGTAACAGGAGCCAGTCCAGAGCAGATAGGATGTAGACAGTATCCCTCATGTACTTGGCAAGATAAAAATCAGAAGAGGAGACAACCATTTTCCCAGAAAGTTGAAATTTATTCTGCTTCTTGCACTCCTCTGGAGCTTTGTCTTATTCACATCAAGAATGATTTTTATGCCTTTCACTCACGCAGATAAAACAAGCCATTTAAATAGTCTTCAGAGGGAAAGAAGGAACAAACCAGGAGCTGAAAAAAGTCACATTTAGTAGGTGAGCATGATTTACAAAATACTACTGTGAAGGGGTTCACAGGGGAGCAGGGCAGAGCTTTCTGCAGGCAGTCTGGGTTTATTTTAATGCACCAACCAGGACTTGTCAATGTCTCCAGGACTTGTCACTCACAAATATATAATAGCAAGAAGATGCCTGAGAAGCCTGCACTCTCCTTTCTCTCTCACCCCTCTCCTCATACACATAGGGTGGGTTGGGTTCAGATCCTCAGATAACTGGAGAGAGGAATATATAAATAATCAGCTCCTGAAGGCTATCTAGAAAAGTCCCATCTTTAAATTGCATTCCAGGGTTTTCTTACAAAATCACCCATAAAGGTATAACAAGGTCTTTCTGCTTGCCATATCATATTGCTTCCTCTTTTTCTCAGCTGAAAAAGCATTTTTTTATCTCTGTCTCTAGCTCCAAAAACTGTTTTCTCCATGACTTCTCCAATGAGCTCGCTCAGGGTACCCCAGGAAATCCATCCAATGTCTGCTTTAGTAATTCATACAGCATTTCATTCTACTATAGCATTCACTGTGGCAGTTCATTCCAAAGATTTCATAAAAGAGGTGCATATAAATTGAAAAGGCTTTTTTAACAAATCAAGCTAATGAAAATAATCTGCCTGGAAGTTTGCTAAGACATATTTTTGAAATAGAGAAGCAAAGAGAAAAGGCAAGAAGATGAGAGAAATGGTCAAAGAGGACAGGACAGAGACAAATCACTGAATATGAAAAGACTTGAAGATGCAGGGGAACTCTGGAGATCATCTACTGCATCACCCTACTCAAAGCACAGTTGACTACCACAGATTACTTAGGACTGTGCCCAGTCCTCTTCTGAAAATCTCCTAGGATGGTCACTCCACAATGTCTCCAAGCAACTTCTGCCAGTGTTCATCCACCCTCACACCAGAAATGTTTTTCCCTATGCATAAATGAAGTCTTCTGTATTTCAGTTTACACCTGTCATCTCTTGCACTTTCACTCGTTATTGCCACGCAGAGTCAATCTCTTCTTCACCCTGAACAAAGAGGAGCATGGCCATCCTAGATGCAAATATCTGACCATAAAGACTTTTTATTCCCTTCTCTGAGGCTGACTCTCTTCCAAATGCTCAAGAATACCATGATTATCCTGGTGTGAGTTGGCAGATAAAGATATAACAAAAGCAATTCCTGAGAAAGTAAGGACTGTTAAAATATAATATTGTTAGGACAGTATGATTCATCCACGTATGTCTCATAAGACATTATGGTACTTCTTGAAAATCAGCACTTTATGAACTCTATTAATCAAGAAAAACTGCAAGTATGATCCTAAAGAAACACAGATTCACTTTCAGTTATCCAAGTTCCTGTAAGGGAAGCACAAGAAATATTCTCACATATGAAAAGAAGCACTTGGAGTTTCCAAGGACAGCAGCCTCAGGGTGTGTAACCACAGGCCAGGATAAGAAGACAATAGGACAACACCTGTGACTCTGTATCCAGTTCCCCACCAGTTACTGGAAAGTACATGTCCTCAGAAAGTGCTGGAGTAGAACACACCTTAAACATCAGCCCTCTCTTTGATTTGACACTTTGATATTATTCCTGCCAAGAACTGCTGCAGAACATCTTTGTTTCTTTCTGCAAGTTCAACTGGAGTTGCTGCTTTTGATGTGCACAGCATTGCCATAGATGAGGACTAAAGGCCACAGAGCAATTTACACTGTTATAAAGTTAGAGAGATCAGTAGCTAAGGTACATGAAGGAAATTTCCAAGTAAACAAAGCTGAGATGAGCATATCAGTAACTTCTGTAGATGAGTTTATCTAAGAGAGGCAAGTGAATATGGAAAGTATCCATTGCATGCTATGGAGTAAGAGAATGCACTAATTCCCCAAAAAGCCAGGGATTTTTCATCAGAGAGGCATAAAGAAAAATCTTGTTTGAGACAGTGGATCTGTCTCTACTCTTTATTTAGAGGATGAAAGACCTTCAAACTCATTTTTCTCCTGTCAGGAGGCACACTGGACTGTGGAGTTCTCCGGAACGGAGAACAAACACTGCCTCTCTGAAAATGCACTTGTATCTCCTTCCAACCACAGAGCAGAATGAAAGTCCAAAGAAGGGAAATGCTAAAGAGGGGAAAAGCTCTGATATTATATAAAATAGAAGAAGAGAGTTCTCTGGAAAGCTTTCAAATGTTGTCCTTTGACTTCTTAACAACATAATTTTTCAAGTGTTCCAAAGAGCTATCCATTTTCTACTGACTCCACCAGAAAACAGTATTTTGTTTTGTTTTGTTCTTTTCATGTTATGTCAACATGACATCCTGGCACCTGATGCTGACCTTAATGGATTTTTGACAAAGGACCCAGCACTGCAACTTAAAACACTGTCAATTGCTGCTTAAATCAAAATAAAAACAACATATTTACAAAAACGTGTATTTTAGCTTACTCAACATTTAATGGTGTTTCCTTTACCAATTCTTCATGTTTCGCTGAGCAAAATAAAGAGTAGTTCTAAAGCTACAGATTTTGAAAAAACACTTGGAGTCCTGCAGTTAAACACACGGTTGTGCCTCTTCAGAACTAAAAGCATTAAAGATGTTTACTTAGAAACTAGGAGGCAGCTATTACTTCAGAAAAGCATTTCTTCTTGTTCAGTAGTTAACATAATTTTTTACATTACCTAACACAGAATTTGTTCAATCCCAAATTGCCAAATGCATTGGCAGGAGGCTCAAGCAGCTCATGAATACTGGAAGGTAGTCCACGTGATCAATGTGATTCTATCCAGCCAAGTTTGGTTTCATACAAAAGGCTTTTCTTGAACCATGCACACTCTTTTCTACTGCACAGCACTGACATAGAATGAGACCTGAACAATGCAAAATTATATCCCATGTATTTTTTCATTTGGGAATCTTTCAACTTTCTCTGAAAAGATAGGACAAGGGACTAGATGGCCAATAGGACTGATTGAGGATGGCAATTTCTCTGTTCTTATACTCTTCAAAATATTACAGAAACTATTCAGAATTTAAATTTTATGACAAAATAGATTTAAATTGGATAAGGAAAAGTACCAGGAATCTTTATTTCAGCATTGAAATGATTTACGGGTTAGACTACTTAACACAGTCGAGATGTAAATCAACAACAAGGAAGCAAATAACGATCAAAAACATTATGGCTTTTCTTTCAAGTAGGGAATTTTGTGCCCTTATTATTTAGAATTATATTTGGATCTGCAAATCTTTTGTTGACTAACAATATTGAAAAAAGGCACATTGTACAAATTAAGGGTTTCTCTCCATTTCCAAGTTTTGAGTAGATCCTTATCTAACATTTTATGACAGTGCATTGTGAACAGTTGCATGAATTTTATTTATAGGCAGACTCCAAGTTTCTTGCTGATACTGCTTATCCAGTCCTAGAATACTAAGTTCACAGCTTACAAATAGAGAATAATACCAAAAAAAGTTTCCTCATGCTTCCACAGTGTCACAGATGCATGTTTCAGACAGGTTAGGGAAAGCCACTTCTCCTATATCTTCTGCAAAGAGTAGTAAAATTTCATTATTCTACTGAATCCCAACATTTTCTGTCAAACCCCTAAAAAACAGTGGGCTGAGAATTTATATTCTTTTAAAAGGCCTGTAAAAAGTACTGTTAAGTTCCTGTTAACTTTGTGACACAATGGCAACTAGCACACAGAACCACTGAACTACAAGAAAATGAAGCAGACTCCACTGAAGTCAAGAGGAAACATAGAGACCATGAACTGTCCTCTTTCTAGATGGCAGAATTTCAGAATGAAATAATTTGTCTACGTTTTATAATCAGTAACTCTAATGGCAAAAGGTAAAGAATTTTTAAGACAACACACCAATATATGCTACCATTTCTATTTAGCACTCCTTCAATTTTGCCCATTAACTTATACAGAGGTTCTCAAAAAAGAAAGGTCTTGTTGTCTACCATCTGATTTTTGCTACAGGTTTTTATGACATAGACAATGATAGCTATGAATTTATAATGAGAGATCTCAACTAAAACACAATAGATTTTTAAAAAATGGAATTTTCATAAAATAAAATGCAATCAAATATTATCAATCATCTTACAGAGTCAGGACAACTTCCAGCATTACATAAATTAAAACAGTATAAAGTGATACTGGAGAGTGGGGGAGAGGAGGGATTTTCAGATAATCATGAACTAATATCAATCAGAACTTTACATTATGGTAGATAGCCAGCATCGTATTTGGGTCACCTAAGTCTTCTCTGACATTTTCTTCTCTTGTTTTCCCCTTTTCATTTTACATTTTAATTTAAATATATTTCTTATTAACCTACATAAGTTTTGATTGATAATGTGTTTATCACAACCGGCTTACAGACTGCCTCATTTATTAGTTGACAGAGGCCATAAGAGACCCATAGACTGATTATTCAGTCATTTCATTGTTGATAAATATTAAAGGCTTCTAAATATTGCTAATGACAAATTCGTTGTTTGTTAATCACACCCTGTTTTATGATTAAGTTTAATGCAAGCTAACAACAGTAGTTTGTCAAAGGAAAATAAACCCTTTGAGTTAAGCTATATGACTTCAAACATTAAAAACTATTTAGATGCTTCATGTACTGTTGAAAATGAAGGATCCCAGTGATGTCAATGGACTTACAATAGTATGGTTACTAGTATAAGTGAGAACAGAAATAAAACCTTGAGTTTTGCAGTGTTATACCAACTTACAAATATTTTTTACAATTGCACTGCAGTACTACTATGTATGTACAAAGAAGTACTACGACTACTTGGAAAAACTATAAAGAAGTGGACTGACAGTGTAATATTAACAAGACAAAATAATTATTTTATTTACCTGACTTTGCAATTCACTTTGTTGCTTCAGGCGAAGATTTTCTGGTGTATCAGCCACTGTAGTGAAGGACTGCTTTGGGTAATGTCTAGAAGAAGAAACACAAAGCCAAACAGTAAATATTTGCACATGCTAGAAAGTCAAATGCATCCCAGCACTCTTTCCTACAGTGTACAGAATTCTTTCATAGTATGCTGTGAATTACATGTATTTACTCTGAAAATATTGTGTCAGACATGCCTTACAGAAACAACATGAAGGACTTCCTGTAATGTGTCTCAATCCCACCCATTCGTCCTGCCCACTGACTTCAAAGACTCATCAGCCAAAATTTGCGTTCAACAGAGTGATCAAAACTATGTTTAACTGCATTGTCTTGGTATAGTCATGTGCTGGACAAAGACTAAACTAAAGGCCCTTAAAATGTAATTGTTTTACAGAAATGGACACTACATAAGAGGGTACAGCTGGAGTACCACAGGTCTTTAATCCTTTAGTGTAAGAACCAGAAGGATCAAGGCAGGTACTTTCCGGGTAGAGGAAAGTCAAATGCTTTAACAATAAATACATCAATACAGGACTGTAATATCCAGTACCAAATGCTGGAGTGTCTCAGAACTGCCATCTATCAGGCATCTCTCTTTCCATTTGAAATTTTACACCTTTACAATACCTTCCTACTATTTGCTTTGGCATTTTACGGTAACGTGCTCTAGGGAAGCCTGCTTGAGCAGGGAAGTTGGATTAGATGGCCTTTGGTGATCTCTTTCAATCTTAATCATTTCATGATTCTGTGAACTGTAGCAGTCAAACCCTCCTCATTTACAGAACCACTAATTTTTAATTTTCATGTATTTATCCTGCAATTTTGCAGTCAAACAAGAAGTTCTGTTATAGGAAAGACCACAAAAAATAAGCTAATAACAAAATGAAACAGCACATCCCAAACTAGATATATTATTATGAGCCACTAACACTACAAGTAAACTGATTCTTACTAATTACTTTCCATCATCTTCAGTCTGAAACAAAAATGGTCACCTTACTACCATGTGAGGCACTCACGTCAGTTACCATTCGCAGCTTCCCCATGTCTGCCAGCTCCCCCATTTGTGCCTCCAACATTTCAGAATACAAGACAACATGCTTGATTACAGACAAAATAACATTTGCAGCATTAGGTCCACAGAGAGAGTAAGCAGTAAGTGTCTGAAGATGGAAGATACGCAGTATTAAACATTTCCATGGTCAAACTCCAGGCTATCTCTAGTGTGTTCTTTCAGCAACTAGTTGTATGTTGTTGCTATGGCTTCATCATAAAATTTCCATGTTGTGCAAAGATTATACATATTTTCTATCAAAATTGTATTTCGTTAGAAAGTCTTCTGTGTAAAAGTTCTATTTCCATGAAGTACATGGTTTCAGTAAAAAAATAATTTATTTTTCTCTGAAAAAATAAAACAAGCATGAAAAATTAAGAAGGATTTCAGGTTTTAGCCAAAAGCTGAATGTTTCCTCCTCAGAAATGCAAAATCAAGAATTGATGAGAAATGCTGCCTGAACTTCAAAAGTCCACTGCTCCAGGCCTGATCCCCCCATCAGAAGACATCTTGACTTGCCAGACTTCTACACCATAGCACAATGGAGTAGACTCCTGCACCAAGAGGCTGTGGAACCACCTCTTGTTTATAGTGTCGTTGCACAAGGAGAACAGAGGAGAAATACAGGACAACCTAGGGATTTCAGGCTCCCAAGGGCTAATAACTGCATAGAAAGAGAAAAAAAATTAAATACCTTGATGAAAGCAAGATTTCCTCACAGAAATGTAAGAACCACCCCAGGCTGGGTACTAGCAGATGGGCAAACGATGCTACTCTAAGTTTATGGTGAGACACACTCCCACCCATTATGTCAGCCACTTGTCTCAGAAAGCTCATGTCACCGAAAACTAGAAAACAAAATTTCTAGGCATGACACACTTCAGACCATTCTTTTGGAGTTACAGACAAGCCCTCCCAAAGTCCCACCCAAGATGGAGCTTCAGCCAGAGGGAGTACCAAGTTCTGGATACGCTGTTGCCTCTTCACTTGTTTTCAAATCAGGGGCTCCGCCACCAGCACCCCCCTCAGAGCCAGACAATGCCAGCCAGCAGAATGGCTCAGCCACAGTTCCAGCAACACACAGGGAGCCAGAACTAGGCTTTGCCTAGACAGCACCATGTCTTGCATGAAGCAGATGGTGTCAGCATCGTATAATATCTTGGGACAAGGAAGATACTTCCAGAAGGGCTTCTCTTTTTTTCTTTTTTTTTCTCTCTCACATTTCATTGTTCTGTATAGAGGCAAAAACAAATGCCAGACTGGCCACAAGGAGGGTCATAAGCCCTTTTTGGAAAGCAGCAATGAGCAGATGGGAAAGGCAACAAGCCACCTCACAGCCAGGGCTTGCTGATGCCCAAGGAAGATTGCAGCAATGGTGCACAATTCACACCTTAAAGCATAGCAGCCTTCCACATAGCAGCTATGAGATATCCATGGATAGCTCCTGTAGATGACAAAATCCCTGTCCCTAAAAAAATATCACCTGCCATACATGCAGTTAAAATATTACATTATGCACATGTTGAATGCTGAAAGCATAAACTTTCGCTGCACTGCTTTACACCATGGTTACATACCATGACCCTGCTAGTATAATCACAGTAATCACATGTATTCATCCTTTTTAACATGGAGAGCACGGAGTGTGAGCCAGCTCAGCCAGGGTTTTTGGCCTGGTTCCCTAGGGAATTGTGCAGACAACACTGAGGCAAGTGTCTCAGCCACAGTCCCCAAGGACCCTGTTAGCAACAGCAGCAGAGAACTGCAAACCCAGGTTCTCAAATTAAACCTCTCTATTCTGAAGCATAAAAACATACACCTTGTCCCTATCATTCACCAGCTCTTACTTCTGATCATTTGCAAAATAAATGCTTTCTTCCACAATGAGAATTCAGAAGCTCAAAGGTATTTCAACATTCCAAGCAAACCACTTGAGAACCAATGTATCTAAGATAAATAATTTTAGAAGCACTAGCTCCATACTTCAAGTAAAATACGTATCCCTAGTCTTGAAGAAGCAGTGCTTTAATATGCTTGAAAATACTATGTAAACTGATTTTACCAATGAAAAGTATTTACACCTGACCATGAAAGAAAACAATACACATGACAAGTGAACAAAACTGCTGAAATTTAAATTGGTTTTTAAACTGATCACCTAAACCATTTATCAAAATGTATTACAGTGATTAAAATAAGAATCATTTAGCAAAATTAAATTAGCAGTGCATTCTACTATGGGTTGTCATTTTAACTGCAGCTGATTTATGAAACCACTCACATGGTATTCCAAACCAGAAAGACATGGGTTTAGATACATCCCTTCTAATTTATGGAAATTCTTGCCTCAAATGCATTAAAAAGACTAGTGTTAAATTTAAATCCTATCTTCAGCTTTCCACGTTTGTTTTAAGCTTACTGATAGCATGTCTTCAGGATAATTACCAGTATTTAAGACATTAAATTATGTGAAAACTAAGATACACCATACCATTCAATATTTTTGTCTGAAATAGAAGGCTGAAACACAAGTGTTAAAATTCACTAATCTGCTTTTTTAACTATCACATTAGAGCTATACCACATTTCATCAAAATGTTCTGAATAAGGATAAGTCACTGGATGGCAACAGCTTTTAGTTCAAAAGGCTGACAGTGGTCCCCGGTAATCCGTTGCTGAGTTTCCCTTTTGTCCAAGATGATGTCTGAGAAAGAGCCAGGAATTGGTTAAAGAGATTGATCTCATGTCAGCTATTTAACAGCAATGTCCAAAGGATTTTTTTGTTTGTTTTAAGTCTTTGTTAGTTGTCTAAGTCTACTCAGCAATATGTCTTACCACACTAATGCTATTAGGATTAATCCTGTATAAAGATCTATACAAGAAGTTCCAGAACAAATCAGGATACACAGTATGGTGTCTCTGCTGCGGGTTACTGTATTGCCTGCCTCAGCTGCACAGCTTGATTAATAAATCAAACCACAACTCAATCTCTTGCTGCTTATGAGGAAACTCCTTCACTTTTCAGTGTTTGGAAACAGGATCAGTAAAGCCTCTGAGAACTCAGGAAAGTACCTGAAAGTTACCTAGCTTTTCCAATGACTAAACATAAAAATTTTTCCAAATACTATTTTAGCTATAAAGTTTTCATCAGCTTTTTCATGCTCTTAAACTAACAAAAGGAAAGAAAAATGTTCTAAGAGAGAATGGGATGAAGATTCAGCTTTGTCTCTTTTGTAAGAGGTCAGATTCAAAGATGGAGATAAATTCAAGCATCTACTGAAATTACCTTCTTCATATCTCACTCTGACTTAATCAACATTTACAAATTATTAAGAGATTTGTGTGTGTTTTCTAACTGTAAATTAACTCTTACTGTTCAGTTACAGAATTATAACCCTTGTCAGAGTGACTAGATTTCTATTGAGTTACGTCTCCCCTAAAATGCCTATTCCTATTTGCCCGCAACATTAAATTTCTGATATCTTTTAATCAGAGAACAGGTACAAAATACACAAATCAAAATTATTGTCCCAAGCAGAGAGTCAGCTCCATCACATCTTTTCATAATACCAATTGCCATCACTGGCTGTCACATTAGGATATCTGTCCTCTCCTAAGTTTTGTCCGAAATAACCCTTCTTCTAATTTAAGCAAACTCTAAAAAATAAAGAGGTTTAAAAGAACAAGGAAAAAAAAAATCACTTATTTTCAGTTGCAGTAATGCAGAGTTGAACAAAATAAACCTGTAAGACAACATAAGAAAATTAATCCAATCTTACAAGAATTATAGAAAACTATGAAAACTAGTTAGCCTTTTAAAACTAGCACTTCAGTCCAGTGTATGCAAAAATTGTAAATTGAAACTAAACAGTGAATAATGATGTAGCAGTCTGGATGCAACCCAAGCTCACAAATGATGGACAGGTAGGGAAGCTCCATATTAGACCTGCAAGGGCCCAATCTGGTAAATGTGATCTGAGCCCACATCAACAAACAGCACAAAAACAGAGAGAAGAAACACAGATTTCCAATTAAGTCTCATATAGCAGACACAAGACGAAATAATTTTTCCAGGATAAAGGTGACAAGGTATTAAGCTGTGCTCAGCTAGGGAGTGTTTAAACTGGCAGTTTGAAGAGGCACAGGACTGCTTTCATCTCCTTACCTTGAAACCGTGTCATTCACAGAAAGACATGTAAGATCCACAACAGTAGAGAAAGAACCAGCAGGAGGGAAATCTTGCCCACAGCTGACTACTTGATTTGAAATTCGTGCTCAGTTGCACTTGCTGCTCTGAAGCTCCAGGAGGGATTTCTCTGGGTTTTCTCTTTCGTTTTGAGCTTTCTGTGCAAGATCACTTATTTGCATGCAATTATAAAGGCTTTTGTGTTAGGAATAATGTAACTAGTGGATAATACAGCCTTGGTATGCCAGCACTTGGGCAATGAAGTGAACAAGAAATATATCACAATTCTCCAGAAATTACTCGGAACATGGTGTTCTCTTTGTCTACCTGAATCTACCCCTCTGTATGAAGAGCTCTGGCTGCAATTAGCTTGCTTGGGAAAACATTTTTCAATATTTGCCTTCTGTTTTGCAAGGAACTTACTTTTTCAAATATTCAATTTCTGTATCTGTACTTCTTACTTGAAGTAACAAAGAAAGTTCCTCCAATATGCTAGCTAAATGCAAGTTCCTTTTTATGAGAAAAATCCCCTAGAAAGATGAGCTTGTATTGCTTTGCAGGAGATTTAGCAAGCAATAAAATCAATTTTAAAAAGTAAGGATATTCCACTTGCATCTTGGGGTAAGCCACAACACCCTTGCTCCTGGAGTGAGTGAAAGGCCACATATCACATAAAACCAGGCACATGTTGCACATCGTGCATTCCGCTATTGGACTGGCACTTGATACACAGCTACAGAAACCCATATCTGGGGCTCCCTTCAAAATCTAAGGTTAGGGACCCCATTAAATATTCTGACTGTATCTGGCCCCAAGACACAGGTTAGTGCCTTACTGTTCTCTGTTAGAGGCTGAAAAAAATGAACTATTAACTGGAAACAACAGCTCTTAGGTGATATTAGCTTTTTCCCCATTTCTTATATTTTTCCTTTATCTCTCTTTTGCAACTTGATATTATACATAGAAAGATACATTGTTAAGGAGACAGGCAAGTCTTGCTTCTTGAGAAATTCAGGTCAAAACATTTTCATTTTAAAGATTTGAAAAAATACAGCAGGAGGAGGACACAGTTCATATCTTATCGTATAATACTAAGAATTGTTATAATACAGATCTCAGCCAAGTAGCATCCAGATTCAGCAAAAAGATCAAAAAGATCGAAAACTGTAAAATCCAAGCACCATGGATGTCAAAAGCAGAACTGCTAGAATTTTTAGTGGAGCCAGGCATTCACCCTTTCAATAATTTACCTATTCCTCAGCTATGGGATTCCAGTGCTTGGGGAAAGAAAATTAATCAGTAGCACACCAAGAACTACAGGGTAGCCTGGAGCTGTGTAGAAATCTATTGGCAGCACACTAGTAGGTATTGACAATAGATCAAAAAGTGAGAACCACTGCTGGAGAAGGATAGAAAAAAGATGCACAGAAAGTTCAGGGAAACTTGAGAGGAGGCAACTGTGGCAAAACAAAATAAACAAAAATCTGACTGCAACAGCAAAATCTGCTGAAGACGTACATATATCTTAACATTTGCCACTGCTAGACTGCTCCCAGGACATGACCCAGTGCTCACCCAGAGCTCACCCAGGCTTATACATCACCTAGACAGAGAAAAGGCCACAGAAGTTTAAGAAAACTCTGTAATCACCAGTGGCATAACAAAAGGCTGATGATTCCAATATTTCCAAATTATTTTCTTCCAGATACTGTGATTATTACTTCTTTCAAAATATCCAGGAGACAAAAGGACATTGAGTATGATAAGGAAAAACGCAGACTGAAGCTGAGTTTCTCACTAACTCATTTGTCAATTTACAGCAGCTGATCTAGCAGAGTAAAGAAACACACAGTATGACCTGGAGTTCCTATGGGCTGTTTTTTCACCAACAACATCTTGCTGTCCCCTTTAAGGATGTCAGAAAGAGGATGTCAGAAAGATTCATGCATACAGCAATGGCAAATTTTCTTACAAAATTCGTAAATTTTCTTATTGTTTATTCTACACTCAATATATCAGTATCTCAAGCAGCACGACACTGAATTACAAAAGTGTAATTGCTCCCGTTTGGTAGCACTCAGTATGGGGATTTAAATACGACATCTAAATGGACATCTAAATAGACAGATTTCAGATACAATACCAGCCACAACCAAAAGAGAAATAAAATTTGAATCTATCCTAATAATGCTTTCTTCTCTGCCAGCTTTTCAAGTGCAAGAAATACAACACAAGGTAGAAGTCTCATTGTAAAATTTTTAATCCCAAAAATCTATGACAATGACATCAGAAATCAAGAACAAGTGATTATCTATTGCTCAACTGCTTGCATTAAGCCTTCCTCTTCCAAGGAACTATTGACTGAAAGAATACTTGCTACAAAAATCTGAAATTCTTATTCATGCATTCATTCATTCAAAACCTATGAGGCCATATAGCACTAGATCACAGCAGTAAGGAAACTGGAGTCCAGCTGTTGCGCTCTCCTAAAACTGAAGGTATAAGCCAAAACCTGGGAAACTAAATATGTACTAGTTCCTAGCTTCCATTTTTTCTACTTCTTAACTCTTCTGTGTAAGTTTACTAGCTTTTAATCTTTATGCTTTTCCTCATTTCTTTAGCAAAGCTATAAAGCCAACCTTCATTGGACAATTCATTGGTGCTTCTGAATTCCAAAGCTGTCATACAAGACATGGCAAATAGGACTACAGGACAGTAAAAAGCCATCTGTAAGAGCAAAGAGAAATAAGTGCTAGAAAGACATCCTAAGTTTTCTTGACCTTGCAAAAACTATTTAGATGGCTATCAAGGGAGTGGCAGATCTAATACCCCTAAAAGCCAAAAGGCATCTGCCAAGTCATCAGTCTATCAAAGCTGGAGTCATAACTGACTGAACTCCTTCAGAGCTATGGGTGTCATCCTGGAGAGCTCAGCCAACTCCATCCTAGTCCCTTCAGAGGGACCATTTCTGCAACTAACTATGGAAGCAGACCTCAGATACTGCAATTAAAGTAATTTGGACTCTATTAAGAATTGGGAGAGGAGACCAGAAGGAAGGTAGAAACAATTCATCTTCAATGCCTTCATATTGCTACCTGTTTAACTGTAAAGTGTGTTAAGCATTTGTCCCCTAAAATGGTGCCATCATCAGCAACTCCAAGCTGGAGTAAAAAAAAAGTACATTAAACAGAATTATGTTTACGTATGTGCTAAAGGTAAAAAAAGGAAAAGCTGCTTTTTTGACAGGTGAAAATTTTACTATTTGCTTATTCACATACTGTAAATTCTAAGCAGCTATGTTAACTGTGCAGCTTTATAAAATGTCTCTCTCTCCTTTAATGTATCCATTTCTACAGAATTCGTATTAATAGAAAAAAGTTTATTTAGTTAGTTTATAAAAGATAGTTTATACTAGTATAGTGTAAAACAATTTCATATTACAGCACATTTGCCTATAAAAAATTACTAAATTATACATCTAGCTTTTGCTCAGAAATTAAGAATACTCTCAGTAGAGACTGCTTTGGCTTACTCTGCTGAAAGGGTACAAGGGTGCAAAAGCAAACACTGTAATTTTTAATGTAAATCCTCAGCAAAAGTCAATGTATTACGAATTTAATTTAATACAGTTCTACATAAGACATCACAGGCCCCTCACGATGTGGTGTAGGATGTCGTATGTCACAGAAGATCTGGTCTGTAAGCTCCGAATTCTAAAGCCTGTGTAATTCAATCAAATCACAGATTCCTTTTTATGCATTTATCATGACAAAGCAACAACCACGTCACATTTTCACTAATACCCTGCCAACACCTACAGAATTTCTGTATACATTATGCTCTCAGCTCCTCATGGACTGTTAATTATTTTTACTAGAACCAGGTGCAGTTGCCATTGCTAATTAAATGCTCCATCATTATTGTTACAAAGACTGTCCTCTCTCTTCTTTGGTTTCTCTCTTTTCTCCCTGCTTGAAACAATACTACCATGTTATCTTCCTGTTATAGTACAGGGGTTTCTGTCACAGCTCTTACTATTTTCAATTAAAGACTCAGGCAAATGAATAAGCTTTATGTCATTCACAGAGCATGGGCTTTCTCATCACTTTCTTGGACACAGACCCTAAATTCCACCCAAATACTGTTCCAGAGACTGAAGCAACTGCACTGGATGTCATCCAAATGGTATCCACAAGTCTCCACAGAGAAAGTTATTAAAACCATAGAATCATAAAATCATGGAAAGGCTTGGGCTGGAAGGGACCACAAAGATCATCTAGTCCAACCCCACTGACATGGTCAGGAATGCCACTCATTAGATCAGGTTGCCCAAGGCCACAACCTGGCCTTGAACACTTCCACGGACAGGGCATCCACAACTTCTCTGCAAACAAGCAGAACTTGGTAACATCTCCTGAGCTTTTCATTTTTTTAGACTGAAGTTCTGCCCCTCAAAAACTTCAGGTCAAAAGGAAAAAAAATGTTTTCCATCTCCCCACTTGGATAGAAGAGAACAGCTGATGAATGGCTGCTGACATCCTAACAAATTAATGCTTTAGGATGTAAAACAGGCACAAACAAAATCACATATAAGAGGAATGCAAGCAATTCCTAAGCCAATTTACAGAAATAGCCTGCCCAAAGCATAAACCAAGTACTTTAACTACAGAAAAATGCAGAGAAAAAGCTATTTCCATGAGGTATGTAAAAATTCAGTATGTCAGAGCAGATACGCTATCATACTGCCAGATCAAATGCAAAAAGGTGAATTGTGGGATAGATGGAGAAGAAAGGAAGCCACTGAACTAATACTGAAAAGACATGTGATATGTGTAAGATGAAAGAGAAAGCTCATGCTTCAGATCACACAGCTTAGTCATTAAATAGCATTTACACCACAGGAACACAGAAGACCTGGGAAGGTATTCGTAACCATGAAAAAAAAAAAAGACAGTGAAATATCTCCTAACTCTCCTTCTTATTCCTAAATGCTGCGGCCACAGATCTGTCAGGTGTCACTTTCTGAGCCCCTTCTAGACCTATTATGATATTTCTGCAAACCCATCAGCTACATCCTCCATAGCCAGAGCCCTCAGAGGGCAACTGAATCCATTCAGAATAAAACCGAATATGTGCCTTTGAGTAACAGATAAACAGAGATGACAGAAAATGCAAAGCAAACTATTTTTAGCTGCTATATTGAAGCTCACAATTGCAGGAAATACCTTCACAACTGAAGCTTGCATGTGAACACCTGAAACTGGTCTTATGTTTGAGAAACTATTATTTTTCCTGTCAGTGCATGATCAGTGCCACATCTTTGCTAGAAAAACAGACACTAAAACCATTAAACTATCATCTTAACAAATCAATAAATCAAGGTTTCAAGACCACAGAGATTCCTTTAAACTGGTGGAATATATTTCAGCTGGTAAATTACATTTTGACAAAAAAAACCTTTTTGTCAAAAAAATGCTATTTCACTACAGTCCTAGTGACTTTGTCACCAAGTTTTGTTACAACTACACACAGATTATTACTAATAAAGCCTTTCACACATGCAAACATAATTATAATTATATAGTGAATTATCATAATTCATTTTATAAAAATGAATTAAGAATACATCAATTAGTTACTTCATTATTTACAAACAACTTTAATTCAATTTCCACAGAATCACTAAGCTTTCCATTGAGAGTTAGATTATTTTTGTTTCCTACAGATTTACTAATAATCTATGCACACAATGATCCTGCCAACCCTGTCTCTTCATAGAAATGAAAGGTATACTTCCACCAGTTTCTTGCAACTCAGTGAGGAAGAAGCCTGGAGCCTCTGAAGCAGTTCAGTGACTAACAATCCCTGACTGCCAGCCAAGTCACATGAAATCACTGGTAAAGCACATCGTTTCCTCTACAAGCCTGTTGAAATTTACACTAAAAAGATATTTTAGATTCCAAAAACTGTATTTTCTGAATATTTCAGAAAAAAACCCCAGTATTTTAAAGCTGAGCAAGCCATAAGTCTTTTGTCAAAACGGAACTGTGCTGCAAATGTCTCTTGGATATGTAATTATATTTCCTTGCCTGTACTAAGATTACTCCTGGGGGCTTCATATGGATATTTACACTCTGGTGGAAGTATACTACCAGACAGGAGCATAGAGTTCCTTCCATAAATAGCTTTCAACACAAGAACAAATGCACAAAATAAAAACACTTTCAATATTCAAATGAGAGCATTTCCAAATGCTTAAAGCAACTCTTAAGCATCTGCTTAAAACTGCAAAAACTCAGAACAGATTTAAATCTTCAAACACATTGCTGAAGTCTGTAAAAGAGCTCAGTTGTGCCAGGCCCCTTCATCTGTCTGTCCTCCTGCACCAGCACACGTGAGCCTCTGACTGACAGAGCTCTCTCTGCCTTTTCATCAAAACCCAGATATCCAAGGTGTCGAGCATTGTCACTTCTACTCTACTCAAGAATAGGAAGACATCACTTGAGAAAGCTAAGGCATCTGTGGAGCACTGCAGTGGTCAACAAAAGCAAAGAAAGATCTCTGCATACCATAGTCCAAGTTTGCTAAGCATGTTTTTCAAGTGGAAACTAAAATATGGGAATGACAGTTGCCCACACTGAAGACTCAGTGAATATCCCCAGTTCCACTGAAATCCAAAACGTGAAAGGCTATGGTGGAGCCCAAGATAAGTACCTGATGAAACAAACTATCTTCACAAGACAGACATTCCATGGAGTAAAAAGATATTGGGGGGGGAGAAAAGAAAGTTTGAGGGCATACTGAATCAAGCTGGTTTTGTGAAAGTTAAAAATACACAAGTTGTGCATTGCCCAAGAAAGACTAAATGTTCTATTTTGATGAGAAGTTGGATATATTACAAAGAATAGGTATAGGGATTACTGTCAGCAGAGCTGTTTAATTTCTGCTTTAATAAGAAATAAAATGGAACAACAAAGCTTAGCTATTTTTGCTGTTCAGCATTTAAAATATATACCTTCTCCATGCAAACACTTTTATGTCTTTTAAACTCTTTTTTCCCCCCCAGTCTTTTAACATGCCTGTTAATGTCTTCTTGTGTCTTTTAAGGTTCTTGAATTTTTAATAAATTGAAAAAGTTTTTTTTTCCCTTTCCCCCCACTCAGGCTCAGTTTGAAGGCATAGAAAGGCACAAAATTAACTTCTGGGCATAGGGCAGCGATGGGGGATACACATCATAAAGTCACCCCAAGACATTCTGATACTTGGACCTCAGTCTCTGGGAGTTTCTGCCTCAGACACAGTGTCTAGTCTCATGGCTCCCTATCAGTTATAAAAGATTGATGAGGTCCTGCCCTGAAAATCCAGTAGATCCACAAGCCTAAAAGCACAGGAGCTAGAGCTGTCGCAAAAGACATTTCTTCGGGTTGCTAGCAATGGTTCCAGGCACTTAGACTTTAACACTACATCTGTGCTAGCAAATTAAAAACATGTAGCAACACTCTCTGGTAGTGAGGCTGACTGCCGTAGAGCAGCCCACATACTACTGCTGAACTCTCCTACTGTCCAAAACAGGGTTACCACATCCAGACTGCCTGAGTAGAGCAGAAATTGGCTTGTCTGCGAACAGAGCCATACCTAGGAACCAGCTGGGAGAGAGGTCAAGCACAGGCTAAAGTTATTGTGCCTGTCAGCATTTTAGCAATTTAACCATGAGTTTCATACATATCTCTAATTTGTTAATACAGATGAGACAAAGGAGTCTGAGCTGGAGTTCCTATACCACTGAACTGCCATCCCTTCTGCTCTCCAGGAAGAAACTTCAACAACTTCTGCTCCAACATTTTAACAACATGAGTTTTTCCATGTGGCTTTCCTAAACCTTCTTGCCTCCTTATTTCTAAATCACAGAACCACAGAAGAGCTGAGGCCAGAAGTGACCTCTGAAAATTGCCAAAGCACAGACAACTAGAGCAGGTTGCTTGCGACCATGCCCAGTCCTCTTCTGAGTATCTCCAAGGACAGACCCACCCTGGGCAACCTGTGTCGAGTGTTCAATCACTCTCACACTGGAAAGTCAACCTCAAGTTCATCTATGTGGCCCTTTGCTTCACTCCAGTATCTCAGTACTCCACCCCAGATCCCCACCAGGGCTGAGCAGAGGTAAAAGATCACCTCCCTTGACTTGCCCTATTTGACCCTATTTTTCTATTAGTGGATTAAATGAGAAAGCAAAAGACATACATGTTTAATATTTAAACACTCAAATTCTGTTATGGTCATTAGTTTCTTGTCACTACTATTATTTACCTTAATGGTAAATTGCCTGCTACTGAGAACTCTCATACACAAATCAGGCAGCTTTTTTTCTCCCCAAAGCCAGCAGTTGCTAAGTAAGGTAAATGAGGAAAGGACAGCTGCAAATGTTCATAATCAAAGTAAAACCAGTAGTGGGATGAAGGCAGTGTCTTTCCAATGGCCAGCACTGCAACTGGCCAGGGAAACAAAACTCAATCTCAGTGCATTTCACTTCTTGTCCCTTTCTTTTGTTATTGACCTCATCTCAAATCTCTACCCTTAAAATTCTTCCTGTTGCTTCTTGGCTGAAAATGTTGGTAAGGAAGCAACAAATGAGCAAGGACTCTGACATGCCAGAAAAGGGTTCTGTTTCCACCAATAATTCTTGCACAAAGGGCCTTCAGTGTACAGTTCTCTCTATGTGGTGCTGCATACAATAGCCTTGCATATGTCCCATCAGAGGTGACTCCACCACCAGCCAGAAAACAGTTGGAGCCTGTAAGAGGCACACCATGGTGACATACTGATTGCTACTAGAGAAGGCTCCACCATCTGCCTCCTGCTACTCACATGACAATGCAAGCTGCAGTTTAAAACATCCTTGTTATGTTAGATAGCTTTAAGCCTCTCTCTGCTCTTGCCCCGCGTGGGCAACAGAGCTTCCCTTTACACAGGAGGATGCCTGGGCTGCATGAACAGGAACACAGCTAGCAGATTGAGGGAAGCAGTTACTCCCCTCTGTCTAGCATTCATTAGACTACATCTACAATCCTGCATCCAGCACTGGGCTTGCAATACCAGAAAGATCAATAAAC
Source organism: Corvus cornix cornix (assembly GCF_000738735.6). Lineage (NCBI taxonomy): Eukaryota > Metazoa > Chordata > Aves > Passeriformes > Corvidae > Corvus > Corvus cornix. Next base: position 18,739,980 of record NC_046333.1, on the reverse strand, counting down.
CAGAGCAAGATCAATGAAGGCTACCAAGATGGTCAGCTGGATGAAGTCTTGCCCTGTGAGAACAGGCTAAGGAATCACAGCTTGTTCAGCCCAGGGAAGAGGCTTTGAAGCAACCTAACAGCAACCTTCCAACACTTGTAAGAAGTTGGAAAAGAAAGAAAGAGAAATTCTGCAAAGAGTATCAAGTATAGGGAGCCAGGCTTTTCACAGTGGTGCCTTGTGGGAACACAATAGACAAGGAGCATAAATTGAAAAAAGAGGGGGTCAGGCTGGATATAAGAAGAAACTCTTCTACCATGAAAACAGTCAACTAGTAGAAAAGATTACCTAAAGAAGTTACACAGGCTCCATTGTTGGACATTTTCAAGATTTGAATGGTCACAGCTGACTCTCTTTTTAGCAGGACCTCCTGAGGTTCCTTCAGTCTGAATTATAATATGATCCTAAGATAGCAACCACTCACATTTCTAAGGTTCTGTAGAGACATCTTTGAATTGGGATTGCTTTTACATTGAGGATAGTGGGGTGCGTGCCCATCAGAACTTTAGATCCTCGGCAAAATCTGAGTCTCATTTTCTTCTCGAACTATGTGAAGATAGTGCACCTGCTTGCACTGTAGCTCAGCACACTAGAAAAGGAAATAGGTATCAGAATAGGAAATGTACTGTGCCAGTGCAGCAGCCCTCAGCTGGGTTTTCCCTGAGCTTCAATAAAGTCAAAGACAGACATGCAACAACCAGGCTGAGCACAAGGACCTGAGTGCAGAAGTTAGGAGATGCCAACACCTCAGTTGTCGTGACATGAGGTAAGCAGTGAGAATTTATCCAGGTATGTATTTATACATGAATCACATGTATAAGCATGTGCTTCAAACCTCACGGATAAAGTGAAGTTGAACAGAATAGATTTGGTATAATGAGAAACAAGTTCAGTAAATATGCTAGAGTACTCCTGCATCATGCTCCAGCTCAGTAGCCCTCAGCAGGAATCTTGTCAGTGCACAGAAATGGGCCAGTAAAGACCTGGACTGAGCACAAGACACGGCATACAGGAAAAATTTACAACATCCTTTACGAGGTGATGGCCATTTTTTCTGTTTTCCCAGGCCATAATAACTAAATATTCTCACATGTCACTGTTACCCTTATACTGAATAACCTACCTCATCCTTGTTCATAGCACATTCCTTTCTACATTGCTGCAGTGTTAAACACATGCACACACATCTACGACAAAATACTCCACTGAGACTCCCATCACCCCGAAAGCACCCAAGCCACAATTGCCTTTGAAGGAAGCAAAGGTTACCCAGGCTAAGCAGCAGCTGGTCTTGATGCACACAAGCAGCAGGGGCTGTCACCGGAACAGAAAGACAGCAAACAATTGGGTCAGCACATGAAAGTGGACTGTGCAGTATGTGACCACAACAGAGTTCCAAATAGCTCTGAGAAACGCTTCAGTGGGAACATAGTATAGCTTTGCAGCCATGCAAAGCTTTCTATCCTGCTAACAGTTAACTTGGCTTAAGGATGGGAATGCCTTATAAGACTTCACTGCCATTCCGCTCGTAGATTATGGCCTCATTGAACCAAAGTCTAACAGCCTAAAACATCAGACATTTGTACAGCACCTTATTTACTCTCCGTAACACACCCAAGGTGCAAGCAAAAGGCAACATGTTAGAAATATGCAATAACTCAAAGACTAAAAGGGTGACCAGTTGAAACAACTAGTCATTCAGTTGAATGACTTCTTTGGTTATACTGCGCTTTGAATGTGGATCACAGGCCTTTCAAGATTAAGAGGAAATTTTTGTAACTTTGTATTTCTTGGCCTCTGCTAAAACAAAACAAAACAAAAATACGAAAAAAACAAACACCAACCTGATGCAGTAGAAATTTTTTAAAAACTCATCCAATTTCAAATGTTAAGCCTGTATACGCAGCTAGAACAGCAAATGCAACATTATCTCCTGTCTTTGGTCAATGTTGTAACTTTAGGTCCCACCAATTACTTTTCTACTTATTTTTCCAGCGAGTCTGAGAACATGGATCCAGTTAATAGAAGCAACTCAGAGATACACACTCTTGCTAAATGTGACCCAATCCATATTAGCCTTAAGTATAGGTTTTGAGTTAAAGCAGGTTCGTACTTTCCATTTTCTTTCATTTGAGCTGATCAGCTCAATTTGATCTTTGTCTATTTTTAAAAAGACAGGTTTCACTTAGATTAGGAAACTAACCTTCCACTGAAAGGCAGAACCATCTGATTTGAGAGCATGTAAGGAAATACTGATGGGGAAAAGACAGCACTGTGATAAAGTACTCAGTTGTATCTCAGGAAAAGAAAGAGGAAAAGGCTGAAGAAAAGGAGAGTCTCAAAAATGTTTTGTAATAGAGGGAAGTGGAAGAGAGCAGCTGGAGAATAAGGCGTAAACTATTTTCTTGTCTGCCATTATCACTGTAACAGCTGACAGTGAGAGAAAGAGAGGGGAAATGGGTCAACCATGCTAGACAAACAGAAACTCCACATTGCTCTCTCTGTCCCAAAGAAAAGAGGACAGGATGGTCTTTTAGAAATATAGCATGAAATGTGCTCAAAGTACAAGCAGGTCTCTTATGCTTTCTATCATGCAGTCTGCCCTGAAATGTCAAGAGATCTGAACATGACCATCTATCTCTGTCATTAGGAAAGAGAATACACTTACAGATCAATGGGAGCCACTCCCTGATTTATGAATCTCATATCCCTCCTAATTCTTCTCATAAACATCATGAATCCATATGGTGTCCAAGTGTTACATTTTGTATTTGATTTAGCTAAAAGACATTTAAAATAAATAAAACCAGACCCAAGATGTTTCTATGCAGTTGAAGAGTTACCCACGGACTCCCCTTCTTAGCTGAGCCTCAGGAATGTAGAGTGTCCCTTATAATTCAAGTGCATTAAATCAGATGTAAAGAACTTCCCATTTAGAAGATAGCATAGAAACAAGAGGCTTTTTATTAAAAGATTCTCAAAAAAATCATGTGTGGAATTGCAAACCTGCTCTATCTGCACTTTTTTAGTGACATACACCCTAAGCGAGGTCACTGTTCCCTGCTCTGTAAAGGTTTCACTACCATTTTTAATTGCCTTTTTTTTAACCACAGCTCAGAGTTCTGGGTAAAAAGCCTGATGTCTGCAGGTAGACAACAGTAAACCTGCAAAAGCCAGCAGCAGGGAAAGGCAACTTTACCAGTAGCACACAGTATCACCATAGAAATCTAACAAAAAAGTGGGGAAAAAAATAAAGCAGACAAGGGCAGCCAGGCCAAGAAATTAAAATACAGACACACACAGAGTTTCATAAATACGAAGTGACAGAGGAAAAAGGATAGAAAAGACAAAATTAGTGAGGGGAAAAAGGCAGATGAAATTAAAAAGTGATGTTTTATTGCGGTTTGGGGAAAATGACTCAGCATTCTGCAGGCCTACCATCCAGAGCCTGCAAAATTTTTTAGAGCTCTCAAGATATCGATTAGGTTAGAAATCACAAATAGAGGAACTGCATAGCAGGGTAAATTACTCCCTCACAACTGCATCAGAAAGATTTGCAGGGGAGGAAACATGGAGTAGAGCACAATCATCTTTAACAAACAGCAGTGTTGAAGCAGTAGCTAGAAGAAAGCGTGTCATTGTCAGCACGACTGTTGGCTGAGCACAAAAAGAACGAGAAAACTGTAATAAGAAAAATTGTCACAAGCTGATCTTCAGAAAATAACATAATGGGAGCCAGAATATGGACTATGGGTATTGACTAGTAATTCAGTGGACAGCAGCTACACAGAAAGACAGGAAATTAATATGCAGTGGGGATTTTTTTTTGTTTGGGGGGAGGGGGGGGAGAGGGGGCAGTGGCTGGTTTTTTTTACTTTTACACTGTTACTTTGATGATAAACTATTATCCTCTCTAAGAGGTGTGAAGCCAATTGCAAATACAGTGATGCTGTGCCCCCACAGTAAATAGTAGCTGTCACTTTGTTGTTGAGCTGAAGCTTGGGCTCTCTGCTCTCCAGAGAAGGCATCACATGATGGGTCTGCTGCCCATAATGGGTATAGTCTACTGCCCAGACATCACTATATGGAAAAAATCACTAACACTTTTTAAGGTCAATGAAAAGAAACAACTCATATTGCTATATCCAACAGCCAACAACTATGTAAAATTTTGCTGACAGATCCCCAATGCTGCTATCTAAACCAATCACCAATAGCTGTGTTTGAATAAGGACCACCTTAAAGCATATGCACTGCTTATGCTTTCTTCAGTGAAAGCTTAATGGGCTTTGCTGATGGGATCTGTGATAAATCGATCCACTCAAGGGACTATCTGCAGCCTCCAGCCAAAAAGACAGTGTCCTGGCTGGCCGGGAAGTTGGCATGCTGCCTACTGCTATGTGAACCATGGCAAAATTACAGATGGGGCATAAACTAAAATGAACAAACCTGAACACATTACACAAACACCTCAGTAAAAATGTACAGCTCTGTCTGTGTTACTAAAATGCTGCCAGTGCATATTTTGGTTTTGGAGACAGTCTCCATCTGTAATACAGCCTCAAAAATGTATGCTACACCCAAAAACATTGCATAGATTTCACAAACTTCTTACTGATTTCACTATCAAATTTGGCAAAGGCCTAACAACATACAGGTGTTGAGAAAATTAAGGTTGACACAGAATTTTTTTCACCCAAAGATATGCCTCATCTTCAAATTATATGGGTATGTGAGAATTCTTTATGGTTTTCATGTTTTGTTTCTTTCTTTGTGATCTCTAACCAAAAATCTGACACTGGGTTAAGTTTCAGCTGAACAATTTTCTGGCGACAGTTCTACTTGAGGTATATAACCCTTCTTCCAAGAGTTTTCAAGGCCCAAGTGCATCTCCTGACCAGTACACCACTAACGGTACAACAAGTTGTATCAGTGAACTAAAACAGCAGTGGATTGTGAGTTGTAAGGTGACACAAATCAGGCTTTCCTCCAAAAGAGGAAATAACAGACTGCAATCCGTTTGTCACAATCAGCATGGAATTTAGGAATCTCATTTCAGTAACCAACAAGGCTACCTCTACACATCAGTGGAGAAAGACGGGCACCTCTAAATGGTGACCCATTGCCTTCTGTAGGAGCTAAGATACTCTGCATAAAAAGTAGATTCAGTACTGACCTTTGCAAACAGCCTATACAAGGCAAGGCTAAGAAAAGCCAGAACCTGTCACCACTCCCTCCATGGAACCTTTTGAAGGGGGTGGCTCACACCAATCAATGGATACCACTCAGGTTTTTGAGAACTTCCCAGCAAACAGCACTAGTTACTGAGAATCCTATTTAATGCCAAAACACTGCAAAGTTTCCTCTTCCACTGTCATCAGGCCATCATTTATCCTACCCAGTCTCTCTGCACATACCTTTTGCCTCTTTGAACTGAGAGCACTGACATTTAGCTAATGAGATAATCTTCATAACCATTGAGAGCAGAGTAAATAACTATACTGCGGAAAGAAACCTGAAAATACTCCCTCGCTGAATTTCACTACCTGGCTGGAGACAACAAAAAGTATTGTTGAGAAAGAATAGACCAAACATCATTTATGCATTTCCACATGCATATAGGTTACTGAAGTGCAGCAGATAGAGGAGTTTCCTCCAGCCTTACCCTACTCAAGAGTCCTCTATTCCTAGGCACTAATGATATTTATATTTCACTTGTGAAAAATATACTAAATACTAAAAAATATTTATGTCTCCAGTTCACTCAGTAATTTTTGTTCAAGTGTGATAGTGAACTTTGAAGCATTGATGTTAAATGGAAATACAAAAAAAATACATTAAGAAGTGAGAATTTTCTTTTTATACCTGTTGACAGTCTAGCTGCAGAGTTATTACACACAGAGTAAGTGGAAATATCACTGTTATTAGGAGCCATGATATTTTAAAATTGACTAATCTTGATTATATAAATGCTAATGTGTTCTATAAACTTTTCACAACAAAGATACCTTTGTTGTGAAAATCAAGAAGGCCCAAAATGGCACTAAATGGAGCACACCTCCCTAGAAACAACTATTAGGTAACTATAGAAAGGCACTGGATTTCGATTCATGGGGTTTAGTGCAACAAACACCTCAGAGTTCATGTATTAATAATACAAATACTTGCAAGGTGGTATACAACTGAGTTTGTCATCTCAGATTTCTACATCAGGGAGAAAAAACAAACAAGGTTCTTGCTGCAGCAAACTATTCCTGACCTTCAGCAAAAAGAGGGGAAGGAGTTCAGGTCGATAGCAATCGGTACGAGCAGCCCTGGGAAGCCCAACAGTTACTGAACCTGAATGAGATACTAATGATTCCTGACACTCCTTCCTAAGCAATAATCACTGGATCTTATCACCTATGCTTGCTTTTTAGCAAAGAATGCTGCTGCACAATATTATTTTGGCTTCAGATTGAACCTGAAGAGCGCAATACAGCATATGTTGCCTGATCTGGAAAAATCTATACCACTTTCTATACTTGGGAAAAGGACAGTCTTCATCACAAGAAAGCATCAAAGGCCTACTCTACATGTAACATATTTGTTTTCTCTCTTGTATGAAAGAACTCTGGTTTAAGAAAATAAAAATTTTAGAAGTCTCTAATTATCAAGATGTTTTTTATAAATCAAAACACTAATTCATGTTTTATCTTTTGTCACATTTCTGGCAAAATTTTTCCAAATATTTATTTTTTATTACAAATATAATTGACTATAAAGCTATTCTTAAAAAATAAGACCTGCAAAAAAGCTTTTCAGGACAATGATTGCTTCCTATACAGAAAAGTAGGGAGGCCTTATCATGCATTTCATGCAGCATCTTACAGTTTTTTGAACCACTTAAATTCCATGTACCTTTCTCTGATAAATCCTTTTTCTGTTGACTGCAAGTCTGATAAAATGAGTAACAGGGATAGAACAATTTCTCTTACATTCCTAGAGTCAGATCACAGAGAAGTTAACCAATTTTTCTCAATAATATTTTACTCTTTTTCCAGTATGCAGAGTAACCATGAAGTCTCAGCTCCTGAGATATTGAAAAGTCCTACCGCAACATGCTTGAAATTTAAAACTAACCGAAATTCATCTATTTGTAGGTTCATAGTACCTGCACAAACACCACACCCTCTATTATAAAGTTTTCAGATTGGCAAAATTTCTGGTTTAGCATCAGATTGTTTGATGGTCACTATAGTTTCAATTTCATTTTTATGGCTGAAGTCTAGAATTTTTTCATTGGTTTCTCCAGCTGAAAATGCGTGACTATATCCACTTTCTATTTCTCACACCCTCTGTGAAGTTGTCCATCATGTTCTAGCTGTGGAAGAGCTTTTGGGAATATTTTTCTAATCTGTTTATGAGAAGATCTTATGAGAGTGCAATCTAGAATGGCAGGACATTTTCCCAAAGATTTTGAACCATAATCAACAACAAGCAGTCAATTCATTCTTGATGCTGCCAATTTCTGGTCACCTAGAGTTTGTGACATCTGATTTTGCTTTTGGAACCATCACCTAGGCTGTTGGGTTTTTTTCCATACGCTCTAAACACACCACTGAAGTTCCATCCAGGATTTTCTCCCAAAGCAGGGGCCACTTCCTTGTGGCAAATTCAACATCTCCATCTTTGGCCCTTTTCCCTCCCTCTCTCTACACAATTTATACAAGCAAATTTCCATTCTGCCCAAAACTTGCAGGTGTGACTTTGCTGTCATGATCCAACCTGTCAGGGAGTGGTCAGAGGGCCCTAAACCAAAGAGGTCTTTTGAAGGACAAGGGGGAAGAATACCATTCTGCTACTAACAGCACAGTAAGAAGAAAAATTTTAGAAAGAAGAAAACATAAGATCTTCTGCTCAATAAATAACAGCATATGACCTATTTTTCATGCTCTTAATATCAGACTAGCTCAATGTTTTGGAAGAGGAAGACGCTGACAGCAGAAAAAGAACAGCTGGCATAAAATCTGTACCTGCAAGTCATTATTTGGACCCAGGCTAATAAAAAGCCTGTTTTAAGTGTGTGAGGGAGAAGCCAATCAGGATGTTTGCTGCCAGGTGCACGTGTGGCCTTCCAAGGAGTTAGCAAAAGTACACTTTTGAAAGGCGCATGGAGCAGGATGCTCAGTTAGCATAATTTCTCCTGGAAACAGGCTCTGTTTCTCAACCCCAAATGCAATATCTCTTGAATTCAGAGTCTTCCTCCACACCAACCACTATCTTCATTCTCTTACTCCCTTTTACCCTGTATTTGCAAGGGAAGGACAGAAGGAAGGACAGAATGAAGGATGGAAGGACAGAATGAAGGACAGAAGACAAAGGGTTAAATTTCTCCTTTCATGTCAGGTTACTGTAGTGCAGTAAAATATAAAATAGATGTTTGAAAATTTAAAAGCTGCAAGGGAGAGAGATCATTAAAAATACTGTCTAGACAGTCTTTTTAATTCTTACCGAAGCACAGTTTCTTTTCAAAAGGATTATAATGTAAATCTGACTTTGATAAGCAGCATAGTCACTGACTTTGCTTCAATACAAAAAGACAACACCCTGAAACAGGGGCTTTGAAGAAAGCTCACGATACCACCTGGTTTCATCTCTTGCTTCAGAACTGCAGTATGACCACCCAGCCTGCTTCTGACAAACAACTCTTCTTCAAATCCTCCAGTCATTGAGACTCCATAGCATCCCTCACCAGCACTACCCCTGACTACCTATCCCTTGTGCAGCTGTAGTAAGGTTGGGATGAGAGGGCACTGCTTAAATTGTGAGGACTAAAGGATGGAATGAAAATTTTTAGGCTGTCCTCCTGCACCTGAGCACAGAGTTCCTAACTGAGACCTTCTCTGTTGTGACCTGAATAGCAGGATACAGTGTCTAAGAGACGGCAGGATGAGCGAGAGGCCAAAATGAAAGGCACCTTGATCTCCAGCTCCAGCAAAGGTCTGAAGGGATGGGGGAGAAGGCCAAGCTATGCGATGTGACAATCACATGGGTGAGAGCAGGCTGCTCTCACTATCAAAGAGTCTCTGCAACACAGGTGTTTGGTGTTGTGAGACTTTTGTGGCCAGCTGGAGAGTGAGGGGAAAAATGCAGGAGGGAACTACTCTTTGTACCAAATTGTGCTGAAATTCTGCTGCACGGGAGTTTCTGTGCTTCTGAAGAAAATATTCTGAGATTAAATACTGTTGCCATGCTCAAAAATGCTAATTTCCCTCAAGACTTTAGGCTACAAAACAATAACTTATGATGCTCCAAATCATTACTACCTCTAAACTCAAAAATTCCAAGAGCAAAAGTCGGCCACAATAATCATCAATACAAACACTGACTGCCTCAAACAGCAAGGATAAACTGCAGTGCAATGTAATGCTCTATAATGCAATTTATAATAAATGGGGCATCAAATCCTGGAATCTGTTTAACTCTTCCAAGCACGTCATGATAATGTGTAGTTTTATTTTACTGCTCTGCTATTCAAAGTGCTGGACAAGTATTACATTAGTGTTTGTGGAGAAGATCATCTACTAAATACAACTGTGGAAGGAACTAAAACAAATTTAGTGGCTTCCTTTCAGAACTTCTGTAACAGTCCCTTAGAAGAGCAAAAGGTAGAAGGGAGACAGTTCCAGAGTGTTATACCTTTGGAACAGGTCACCAGCTTACTCGCTCCCTGAGTTTCTTCCTAAGTTCCACCAAAGCACAACTGTACTTTCTGTAACAGAAACTGTTTTGTTCTGTGTCTATTTTACAATGACATGTCATGAAAATGTCATTTTCCCACTTTTACTATCATTAGTTTAAAAACACAAAGCTTGTCATTACAATTTTAAACTTCCCATAGCCTCAAACTACTCTGAGAATTTAACACAGTATCTAGATACATGCAAAGTCACAGAAATTTTTATTAAAAAAATCAGTATTCTGGTTTGACCTATCTGTCCATGCTCAGTTATTTTAATGAATTTCACTGGTCTGCCTGGTTCACAAAAAACAACACCACATTTTGCCATCAAAGGCAAGTATTATGCATAACTTGTTTCATTTTTTTAAATAAAGAAAAGGTTACGTAGGCTTTTACTCAATTCAAGTGTTAGTATCTAGTTTTCATACAGGAAACAACAGTGCCAGGGCAGCTGCCAGGATCCTGGCCTTAGGAATCCAGTTCTTAAAGCTCACTGTAGTGTATAATGTATCAAAGGCAAATTCAATACCAGAGGCTAGGGCAGCATCAAATCCAATTTATGCTTTCAGGATTTTAGGACTGAAGTTTCCTATATGCAGAATACCTGCACTCTGAGAATTTATGTTCAACAAAATCATCTCCAAGATTACTTCTGTTCCAAAAGATCCGAGCACTCCTGAGGTTTCTCATACCAGTGGTGTGACTCCATGTAACATTTCTAGGAGTCTTCTGCCCTTGAAGGAAGAACTGTGGTTTCACTGCCTAAAATCTGCAGCACAACACGGCAGAGTTGTGCCCCTCACTCCACAAAAAATATTTCATGAGTATGAAATGTACCACTCAAGTGGATTTCATTGGTCCTGTTCTTTTAAAACACACATCAAGCTCCCAGGCAGCATTTTAAATAGTTTCCACGTAAAAATACTTTGACATTGGTCTAACAGGCAGCTTCCACCTTAAAAAACTGGAAAACTGCCATGCCACACATACAATGCACTTTTACCAACACTTTTCACAGATACTTCAAAAGCTTTGTGCAGGGAGTAGGAGATTTGAAATTCATTTCCAGAAGATATTAAATCAGTTCTGGTCCTTTCTTAAATTTAATTGTCAATGCTAACTCTGTACTCTTCTTGTAAAAGCACCAAAAATTAACTTTCACAACTCACAGAAACCTGAGGTATTTATCAAAAGAAAAATCTGTACATCTTTATCCTATTTTGCTGCTGTTTTAAGTTATGCATTATCAGTATTATTCTATCATATCTGCAGTAACCAAGTCCCTTTATAATACAAACTAAGTTCACTTTTTCTTAAGTTTGATTCACCAAATTAGATAAATGAATGCAGCACATACCATACCAGAATAATCAATTTTAATTGAGAATTTTGTTCTAGCTTAACTAAATAATAAAAAAACCTAATAAAAGTAACTCAATATTGGAACAATAACAGAGGGTACTGTAGTTCAGAGATACCTACCAACTCCATCACCACTACCTCTCTTACAAAACATAAAAAATAATAGAAAAATAATTTAGTAATCCCTCTAAACTTGAATTACACGTGCAATAGCTGAAGCTTCAAACTACCAAGAAAAGTCAACAGGTTGTATGATTCAATATTTTATCCAACAAGACACCACCCCATACTTAGAAAAGAAATGTGCCACTTCTTCCAAGCTTCCTCCCCTCACTCTGCAGTTAAAATGAGTTTCCCCTAAGCATCCACCAGATATTTTATCACAGACTTCAATCACAACTTCAATTTCTCATGCAAAAAGTGTTTGCATTACCTGCACACAACAATATTATGTCAAAGGGCAAACAAACCTCCTCCATTCCATCATACCCTTCTATGCAAAGTGCTACTCTGGAGGAGGATCAGCACTAATATATACCCAGAAGAGTGCTGCAGCCTTGGCTAAAAAAATATTTATTTGTACTATACGCCATGCACTCACTACGAACTTCTTCACTAAAAATTTATTCAACTATTTATGAATTCACTGGTAACCTCAATGCAACTATTCTTGCTAGCTTATCTCTTTAGTCACATATCCATTTATCTTGCACTTACTGGCCCTAACAGCTGCCCATAATGACCTTAAGTGTGCAGAGGTATCCTGTTGCTGCAGAGGCAACAGAAATTTGTGGGCACTGCAATGAAAATGAACTACCAGACCTAAATTTAGAGAAGTCAGGCAAAGCTTCACCATCTCAGCCCTTTGCAATACATTGTTACTGAAACAAGACCTGGTCAGTAATTAAGCCTCTCTGATTCAGCCACCTCACATTCTTAACTGTTCTTCGGTGAACAGCTTTTCCTCACTCCAAAACTTAAAAGCCAAAACCAAAGCTAATGATTAACATGCTGATTAAATGAATGTTTAACACCACCAAGTTACAGTGTGCTGCAATGTTTTTTCTTTTCTTTCAACAACTGTATCAAGAATATTTATTCTTCGGTTGAATAACATTCACTAAGCACTTCATCAAACAAAGCCAACAACATTACAGCCCATTAATTTTTCACTTTGGTCTAACGCCAAAAACAGTTAAAATACCTCACTATCTTTCATCCTGCAAGTAATCACGTTAATATGCATCTCCCTTCCCCCAACCCAAACAGTACCACATACATACTTTGCATTGCTCCTTGGTAATATCTGTTATAAAAGACACACCACCACTCTCTCCAAAAAGAGAATAAATTAGCCAAAAAAAGTCCCTTGAAATCTCAGAAACGAGGTCACAGCATCTCCTGTTATAGTCTGAATTTTACCAAGGCCTTCGTCAGCAACTAAGGAAAAGAACACACAGATATTTCAGACGACAGCTTTGAGATGAAGTTTTTTAGTGTAAAAAGAAACCAAAGGAAAGGTTTCAACGAAAAAAATTCAATAGAAAAGCAACACTGAAATGTGACCAAAAACAAGAACAGAATACCTGACATTTGGGGTTCTGTACATACAACTTTGGAAGACAAAAATGCATGCAGATAACCTGATGAGAGGCAGCAAATTCAGGACTTTCCTTTCTTATATGCTTTTATCCAGGTAAGCTTTTCCTCTTCTCTCCCTCTTCTCTTTATGTGCCTTTCTGGGAAACTCACACAAACCATTAACTTGACTTAAATCTTCCAACAAATTTGGTTGAAACCAAACAAAAACTTAACAGCTGCTGAGAAATGACCAGACATGCAGTATGTGCTCAGCATAAGGAGGAAAGCAGACTGGCATCACATTTGTCTCAACAAAGGGAAAGCAACAGTACAACTAAAAAGTCAAAAAAGCATCAGTCATCTTAGCAAACACAGGATTCTCACATCATGAACACTGTCTATAGTTGTAGTCCAGAGTAATCTCAAAGTTAGTCCTTTAAATTAGTTGACCTATTTCCTAGTGTCCCCCCCAAATGTTTTGCAAGAAAAAGGAACCTTCTCAATGCCCAACGCTGCAGTCTTTACTGTCATGATTTAACTTTTGTGAAAGACTTCCGTGAATGAGGTTTAAAGATTTATTTTCTTTAAATCCTTAAATTCAGGAGCTGTTTTCCACATGAAACAAAAAACTTTTTATGATTCACAATGAAACCTTGAACAATATAATGTAATGGTAGAGTGCTACAGGAAGGACTTAGACTGTCCGCATCTGTCACAGGCGAAGAAATGCAGTTTTCCTAAAATCCTGCCTGCAAAAGTCTTTGCTATTTACAGAAAAGTCCTTCACTGTACCTGTCAGTATTCTGCTTTCTGCACAAACACATCTGATGAGGAAGTTCTCCTAAGTAGGTCTTGTTGCTGGTTTCAGATGACAACTCAAGGAAGAAATAAAAATCACTATATTTACTATTATGCCAATGCAAAATAAACAGAGATATAACTTCCTATTTTAGAGATCTTTCAACACCTACAAAGAAAACTAGATTTTAAAATATTTGCTAATATATAGAGAAATATTTTATACACACTTACATATAGTTACTATGGTTTTAGCATAAATCAAAACAATCAAAGAAAATACTGGAAGAATTTCCCAAATAGTCAAGAATGTCTTTTATATGCAAATGGTGGTTTCATCTATACATCTTGCTGGTGGGATATGCTTGATTATGTAACAGGCTTAAATGGAAATTACAGTAAAATGTTCACTTTAGTGCTTGAAAAAACAGACTCAACAAAATACAGCTTTCAATATTTCTTTTCTGTATAATCCACTCCCTCTTTTATAGCTGCATATTAATTTTTTCCCAAACAGCTAATACACTAACTATTCCTTCCCTAGGAGTTACTCAGGAGGGGAAAAAAGTTATTTTTGTAGCTCTTTGACAAGATAGTTGATTGTTGTGGCATGTTTACTCCCAACATGAACTCCAAAATGTCATATTGTGCCTCATTCAGCCTTGCTTGTTTAAAACTGTGCCAACATAACAACTTGCGTGCTTTCAGCAAACTGTTGTATTTCTCATGGCATCACTGCATGTGCACAGTCAAAAATATTTTGCTTTTGTTTTAAGTTGCTAACATGATTCAGTTCTGCTATGATTAATACATGTTTGATTACATGTCATAAAGAAGTTACATTAAAGTGACAGGACTCAAGAGATTTAGAGACACATTGTTTTGTGTTTAAAATTATGTATCTTATTTCTCAACCCTATGTGCAAAATATACTCTTAGTAACAAAAAAGTTTTAAGCCATTTCTGAAAACACACAAATTCATATATCTAAATTTAAATTGATGGGGGTGGGGAGGGATTGTAAATCTCACTTCTGCAGTGACTTCCTCAAGTGCTCTTTGTTCTGTAAGATGCAAAAAACACCCTCTAGCATATATGGAAGGCAGGCTTCCCCAGCACAAATGCAGAGGCAACCAAGAATAGGGAGACAAAAGCTCTCTCCCTGTCTACTCCCTATGATCTCAAAACAAATGACACTTTTTCAAGCCAGTCTTTCTGAATATCATTGATTTAAGCACAGGAATTAAGAATTTAAAATTAGCCACTACAGAAATTAGCCAGACATGACTGATTTTCCATTAGCTAGGTTTGGACAAAGGACCATGCCCTTTGAAGGAAAGCTCAGAAATTATAATCACTTGGTTATATCTATTATGCTATTAGTGACTTGCAGAAAGTTACCTTTCATCTGTATCTCGCTACACCTTTTGCTATGAAAAGAAGAGGCCTGTCAATGATCATTGCAAACGCACCACAGATATTTTTAGTATCCAGAACAAATCCTCAAAGCAAAAAATTAAAAATATTCTGAATTATTTCACTGTTGTTGTAAATATAAGAAATTATGTTTCCTCTCTGAACTCTCCATGTACAATATGTAAATAATTCAATATTTAAGGTTTTTTGGGTTTGCATAGCTGAGATAAGCAGCTGTGACTTTTTCTCAAGGGAAGGGTGGTTCCTTCCCAGCAAAACAATCCAGGTCATCTGTCACTAAAATGGCATCAACTCCATGAAGCAGTAATTTATTTTTAAAGACTTACTAATTTAAATTCACTGTACTCCACTTGAAAACTCGGGGAGAAAAAAAAAAAGAATTTATTTCTGTGAAAGGCAGATTATACAACTCTCTCACATCTCTAGTTCTGGTTCTGACCCTTCTATCTGGACTTACTATTTCAGTGACACGCCAGCAGTTGATAGCAGAATCAAAGAATTCAGCAATTTTGGTAATGAATCAGACTTTTTCTTTCATTCTGCCATTCCTTTTTTTTCCTATTACAGCCTTTCCCTTCTGCCTTTACCCTGCAGCTTTCATATCCTCCACAAAGAGCCGTGCCCCAGCAGCCCAGCACAGCTGAGCGTCAGCTCATGGCAGGCTGTCCTCCTGCCCAGCCACCCTCTAGCTCCATCCGTCCCTGCTGGAGGATCTCTGCCACTTCAAAGATAGCAGAGAGGAGCTGCTGCAAAAGCCATGAAATGCAACTCCGAGGATCAACTTCAGGGCAGCATTCAACTGCAAGCAGAGTGCCACTGATTTGAAACATGATTTTGTTGCTACTGCTGCTGCTTCCCATATTTCAACACCTGGAATGTGCAATTCTATTTTCATCTCTGAAAGGAGCAGCCAAAAAGACCAACAATTGTCTATTACTTCAATCACACACCACTGGTTTTATGCGAACACGGTTTGGCCGCTAGCATATACAGACCCACAACTTTTCCTGCTACTATTTACCTCTTATCTGACAGCAGAGTTAAGAGGTAGGGTACGTTTTAAGTCACTGGTTATTAACTATGAGTCACTCTGCTTGCACACAGAGCAAATATGCCTTAAAGTAAGCAGTTAAGAGAATGTTCAGCTCTGGTTACAGCCTGTGTGAAAAAGATGAGAAGAAAGGGACAGAAGAGATGCATTAAAACTATACCAATAATGTCATCCAACTTGAATCTCATACACAGCATGGTGCAATGCTCAGGGAAAAGCTAAAATTGCTTTACCTCCCTTCACGAGCAAAACCATGCCTGGTCAGTCTAGATGAGAGATGGATGGCTTATGATCTTTGACCAGACATTACCTGTGACTTTCTTTCATAAAATTCCTAGCAACATGATTTTCTTTTTGCATTATTACCACATAACTCTATAGCATACATATATGTAATTCAACAAAAATGATCTAGTAGTATATTCTTTTCCACTAACCCTGCTCTGCAGTGTAACTATAGCTCTCTACCACACTTATTTTACCTAGTTCCACTGCAGGGTTAATTACCTTGGGCAAATCTTTGTGCTAACCCAGCAGTATTGCTTTTAGTACTTGAACAAGCTTGTTTAGGGCCTCTTGAGTGCCTCTCTGCACTGTGCCTCAGGGACATGTTCTGAGAGCTGTATTCTTTTAAGTACCTTGAAGTTGAGCACCAGCTCCCGAGATGAGAACTGGATGCCTATATTCATCTTTTAAGCACTTTTAAAACACTTGCTCTCAGCTTTGTTTTACACAAAATAACAATGATAATAGTTCTTACTTCAGTAGGGTGCAAAATCCTTAAACAGAAGATGAGGAATTAGAGTAAGGAAACCTGGAAAAGAGCAGGCACAGCCACTGAATCTCAGAAGCAAGTATAAAGGTAAACTGGGACCAAGTTCTCAAAAATTTCATACACACCCCTAACTCCATATGAGTAATATAGGGTTGGTGCTGGAACAGAACATAAAGGAAGCCAGATGTTGGATTTAACAAGTTATTAAACAATTAAAAAAAAAAATCCATTCAGAACAGTTTAACATAAAGACAGAACTTTAACTGAGGAAGCACCATATAACAGAGTGCTGGAAACTACGAATATATGACAAAAATCTCCAGAGTCCTTGACATATTCAGACATTCTTTCCTCAGTCTTTCCTGGGGCTACTGTTACAAATAGGATATGCACTACATGGAGCTCTGGTTGACTCCATATGGCTGATTCTATGATCTTTACTCGACACTTTAGTACAGGCTCCAGGGAAAGAGGAATCCCAGGTAACAACACAGCCCCTCTTTACCCCCTGCAAGACTGTAATCCTCTACTCTTAAAGGAGAGCTTGGTGAAATATGGGAGCTGAAAAACAGGGGTTTGGAGGCATTCTTCCCATTTATAAATATACCCATGTGGAAAGGATACACAGAGTATGAATAGTATTTATAAGGGGACAGATAAACAGAAGAAAATACAGCTGGGACCTACAACGCAGTCTCTGTTTTATTAACAGACAGGTAAGAGAACTGGTGTGGTTTAATACCTCAGCCCTGGATACAGGTTGCTGCTTCAACATTGTCTTTAGTTTCTATAAATTTTTTTATCTAAGTGTAATAAATATTTTCACAAACTATTTCTCATGGACGTCCTTAATTTTGAGTTTAGCTCACTTAACTAACTCCTTTGGCACACAGCAATTTGAACCCTGTTCAGGTTCCTTTCCGGAAAAAGCACAATAGGTAATCTTCGTTCAGACAGAAAGAAGCATAAATCTTTCACTGTTGTGCAAAGCCAAATAGGGAAACAGTCATTTTCTTAGTATGAGACAAAGTAATAATGTACACAATACATATAGAGGCAGAGTCCCAGCTGGTTTGAGTTTGCTTGTTTACAATAACAGCAGTAGAACAGTGTCAATTGAGACACATACAACATGCACCAAGAGTTTCCAGTGGAGGCTGCATGAAGAAACATCAGCAGTGCTTTTCTCTCCCCTGCCTTACAATTTTAAGTCAACAAATCAAAGCAATTATTTGCAGCTCTAATGCCAGCTACAATCTGCACCTTTTGCACAATGATGTCTCTCTTGAATTATGTAATTTCCTTCTAACTCCCTACAAACAGAGCATACCCCTAGAATTTTGCCTTCTGAAGCTTGTGAATGGAGCTCTTACAGGAATGACAACTTCAATCAGTGGTTCAGCCTCTTAACTATTAAAATTCAACACTTCCTTTTTATTAACTGATGAAGTGAGATGTGTGGCTGCTCAAAGCAAACAGAACACAGTCTCCAAAATCAGCATGTTTTTTTGGAACGGGAGCATCTAATTCCTAAAGCAGAAAATAAGTCTGTGAACAAAATATCATTATTATTGCTAAACAAAATCTCTCAACAGCTATTTTAGGGCTCACTCCTCGAAGATGCCAAGTACAATGAAAAGCCAAATGATGGGGTATAATTCCAGCCCCCTTATCAGCAATATGTAAGAGAGAGGAAATGGATCAAAAAGACCCTGAACCAGACAGTGGCTTAGAAAAGAGGGCTGAAAAGCTTAAAACAGCCACAAACAAAACTACACAACTCCAGCTCTAATAAACTAAATTCCATAAGCCCTGGGTCATGACAAAGGAACAGCCACAACAGAAGAGGCGATAGAGAGCCTAATTCCCATGTTTAGACAGTCATTTTGGTTGTCACCGTGAATGTGTACAAGGATTATAAGGATTCATTACTCACAGAAGAACGACATGCCAGAGTCCAAGCATCAATATTAACAGTATAGCTGTTCAAGAAATAGTATTTCTCCTTTGGAAATTTAACCACCCTACTCAAAGATATTTTGTGTAATGTTTCCACAGTCTCCAACTAATAGCACGCTAGGGCACATGCCAGAGATTTACACCTGCCTGTGTAAGTCACTAACAATAATCCAGTATAAGATACGGACAACTGGAGCCAAAGATACAGAAGCAGACACTGAACTGCAGTGAAACAGAATTTGACACAACAGACTGAAAAGTTATCCGCACCTTAATTTAAATGAATGCTTTTATATTTTCACTTGACACAGCAAAATGAATGAAAATTTCTGATAACTGCCTGATATATATATATGTTTAATACTATCAATTATATTATTACATCATTATAAACAAAAGTATTTATTGCTTGCTTTATATTACAAAGAATATACCAACTAGATATATTTTAAAAATATATGTTACAAGTCAATTCAAATGACTAACATAGTTTAGTGTATTTCAGCAAAAGTGTTCACTTTCTAATGCATACTGCTGCTCTGCCAAGCTTGTCATAAATAAGCAGCAACCTTTATTCCATCTACTACATGTTAAATGGGCTGTAGGGAGTAAATACCAATTCAGTGTCAGGCCTTCTCATCTTTTTTTTATGGCAGCATTTTTATCTTATGCGCTTTAAAATCAGCAACAACAAGATAGGTTTCTCCTTTCTCAAGATTTTAATTGCTTTCAAGGCAAAGGGGTGATCTGAAGTCTAACAGCTGCAGTTGCTGTTGGTCTGGTTTTTTAGGAGTAAAAATTAACCATCCCTTATTAATGAGGAGTCTCTCCTGTCCTACTGCAAGAAAAATAAAGTCCTGCTTACTGCGATTAAGGAGAGCCATGAGTATCCCAAATAAATTACCAAATTCTTTAAACAAGTCAGAGAAAGAGTTACACAGTGGTCCACTATTCATTAGTGGCATTGTTTGACGATACTAACGATACCAGTGCAAGGATACTGGCTTCAATTTGATAGATCTGAAGAGAGTCAGTGACTGACTTGTCCATCATCATGTCCATCAAGGAAAGATTTGCTAATCAGCTTGAAAACAATCTGGTTTGACATTTGACTGAGTCACTAGCTACAGACAAATCCACCCAGGAGAGGCATTATAACTGTTTCCATGAGCCTCTTTCAGAACAGCCAGTATCTCTGGCTGAACAGGGCAGTTAACTTTAAGGCAGACTTCCAGCTTTGGAACCTTAAAACAATGCTGTCTAGCTCCTCCTAACTATCCTAACAGGCCTTCATGATATTACTATTTAAAAATCCAGGGTAGAGAGACTCTCATGGCCAGCCTGGTAGTTGGGAATTAATTGGAAGTTACAAATTCAGTCCCATCTTTCCTCCCTCTGGGCATAGCTCTGCCACTTGTGCCCAGAAGAGACAATGCAGGTAAATCCATGCTCCATTGCTCAGGAGCTCCACAGCAGCAAATCCCACCAGACACCAGTTCGGCCAGGCCAAGATCTCTTTGCTCCAGAGAAGCACAAGACAATCAACTGAGTCAGAATCGAGTCCTGGATAGCTGAATATGTTTCAGTATCTGCATCTACTATTGTCACTCCTTTGAGAAAACACACAGTACAGATGTTGAGCATCAGTATTTTGTCATTAAGCTTAAGAGGTGTCCTGTCAAAAAATTATTTGCACAGCTCTCAAACTAGCGCAGTGACAGAGAAGAGTTAGAAAGTGGACTGAATTCTAAACACTCCAGTTCAAAGAAGTATTTACTTTCCTTAAGCCTGAATTCCAAATTCACACATGAGGTTTTTTATGCTACATGCCAACAAAATTCTCAATGCCGAAAAGATAAAAGCAGTTCTGTCTTGAAATGTCTGTTGTGTGAAAAAAGATAATGAACTAGCATCTCTTTCTCTCACAGAGAAGGACACAAAAGAGTAACCTTGGTTTGTTGTCTTTCCAGTTCTCTAAATAGTCTTCTCCCTCTTAAAAAAGTTTTCTTTCTTCTTTGGTAGGATGTTAATCCCAGTGGAATTATTTAGAGGATCCCGTGGCAGACAGCAAAGGTCTAATCTGTTACTAATATTAAGGATGGTTGAATACATATAGACAATATAGGAAATTATGTAGGACCATCCCTACAAGACCAAAGTAATAGCAGAGCAAAAGATTTAAGAGCAAACAAGAGCCCAGCTGCAGAGATTTCCTCCAGCATCATACAGAGCTTGCATAGAGCACTAAATATTTACACTAATGAAAAGCAGAGATACACAAAGAGAAAAGCAGCACAGTCTGATTAACGAGAGAAGACACTAATCACAATCAGACCACCACTTAAACACTACCTTTACAAGACAAATGTAAATTCATGCATCACAAACAAAGACACTTTCATGTTTAGAAAGTTGATAAGAGAAATGTCTTCAATTAAACAAACAGAAAAGACACAAGAAATTATAGTATGTAACAAATTCAGGACATTGAAAATACGGTTCAGGAATACTGTTCCAATAGTAGGCCTTACATTTTACAAGTAATTGTCAACATTTAAACACAGAAGTAAACCAACAGAAAACACAAACCTCATGGATTTTCTTGCAAAACTATCTACAGTTCCTCTAAATCATTCCCATGCCCCCAATAACAAATACTGCAATTCATCAAAACTGTAATAAGACTGTTAGCAAGACTGTAACACTGAATTTTTTAAAAATCAGAAATCTAGCCAAGCTATTAATATGGGAAAAAAACCCACACCTCTCTCATTACTGTATAAACACTTTTCTGACTATGTTACATCTTGGTAGCAGTCCTGAGAGATCCATCCAATACAAAACTCTAATCAAAAAGGAAGAGTGAATGTGTGGGCCTGCATTAATCTGTCTCTTTGTTACATACTGATGCTATTAATTTACAATTAGTTCTTAGATTAGAAACTTAAGATTTTATTTTATAAAAACCACTGGGAATTAGAAGAAACTGCAGATGGAATTAATTAGATTTGGAGGAGGAAAAAGAAGGATTATGTCTAACTTGACAGATCAAAGCAGTGGCATCACCTCAGTGTTTTCCACTATAATTGCTCTTAAGGTATGTGTATGGGGTCAAGCCAAGCCACAGTAAGAGAAGTCAGGGTAGTTAGAGCCCATGATCTGCCTAAATGTTAGTCCTTTACAGTCAGAGTGCACTTCACCATAGCTGCTCTTGAGGTTGTTTGGAAAATCCTGTCCATCTGCTCACTCCACACACAATCTCCTAACATGGAAACAATTCCGAAAGAACCAGAAGCAACATGGTAGTTCAAAAACCTGGTCAGCAGGTGGTGGGGTGTCCAACACATGCACTGAAAACAAAGAAAAGTTACTCCCTGCTAACACAGCACATGCTTTCTGCAAGTAGGAAATAATTGAGACACATATGGAAATGAACAGCAGGAGGGCCAAAAGGATCCTGCTAAGATCAGATAACTTTTATTTGCTACTGCTTTGACTGAAGCATCTTCACATGTACTGAAGTTATTTGGACCACTATTCCACTTGAAATTAGGGCGGTTACTACAAGCCACATACTCAGCTGAAATTACAAATAATTTAAGTAGGCTCAAAGTCTAGTTTCTTAATCAGCTTAGATCAATGCATGAATCTAACACCATGTTACCATTGAAACATGGGATTCATCAGCACCTCTGCCCCACCACCCTGCTGTGTAATCCCCACGTCCCTCTTGTTTCAGCACTGTCAATCATGTTGCCCACAAGCAGCAGTACTGATCCCAAAAAAAGGTGAAAGTGATGGAAGCAGAAGAAGGGAGGACGAAACTGAGGCCTCCAATGGCAGTGCAGTCTGGGATCAACTTAAACTCATCACAGAGCAACACCCAAACTAATGCCAGGACTACAAACAATTTGCTCAATGATTCCAGAACAATATACAACTGAAAATTCCAACTTCCTACGGGGAAAACTCTTAAAATATGTGTACACATAGGGATTTTTATAAACCTAATGAGATTTATGAAAAACAAGGTAGTTAATGTCTAAATAGTCTAAAGATACAGATGCTGTTGGGGAACTACTGTGAACAGATGCTTGTGGTCTGTGGTGTTTGGCATCCACAAATGCTGATGTTGTCTGGATAGCCCATTATTATAGCTCAATTTCCTCACAGTTACATGAGGAAAAACAGATTCTACATAGTTAAACAACAAAAGGTTTTGTTATTTCCCTTTTAAACAAGAAGTAAGGTGAATCAGAAGGCTGCTATAACAGAGTTTGCTAAAATGAGTTTCTCTCACTCAGATATAAATAATGGGAAAATGAGTCCCCAGAAAATGTTTGTCTTCTCAAAACAGAGAAATAAAAGAAGACCTAGCAAAGACAGCAGAATGGGCATTTCAAAGCTTCTGGCATTGTGAAACAGACAAAAATGGCTACTTGTGACTATGAAGAAAGTGTAATTTGATAACTACAAAAACAATGTTTTAAAAATGGCATTTAAAAGCTTCACACAATTTAGGTATCTTTTATGTTCTTTTTACAAGTATTCTAACCATAGTAACTACAAACAGATCATATGAAAGTGTTTTACTAGCTATGTCTGTGAAATAAGAAATCAGTAGTATTAGTCAAGATCCCCAACGTCAATCTCATTCAGATATTGTATAAAAATGCAACAATTATTCCATATTCGTATGCTTACAAGTTCAAAAAAAATCAGTAAGTAAATTGTCCCCTCTTTCTGTTTTTAAAACAGAAAAAAAAAATTCTGTTAGGTTTACAGCTTGTGTGTTTTATGAGTACAGTTATTTTCATTCCAAATCTATTAACTTTCTTCACTAAAACTGATGACTGCAAAACTTGTTTTTTCATTTCAATAAGAGCCAATTTTTTAAATATAATTTCTGAGCAAACTGAATGTAAATATTTTTTTAAGAAACATTTCCTCACCTTCTTGAGCTGCAATTTTCTTTGACATGAAGCATTATTAGACACTGCCTTGCCTTAACTGCTGCATCACTAAGTACTCTGGAGAGGTCTCATTTAATCTTTCTCTCTTCAGAGACACCTGACTTTTCATGAAGTGTTTCAACATTCTTTGAGTCAGAGATCAACACAGTCAGAATGAGTCTATGTTTTAGACTTTTACTTGGGAGCTAGGAAAAAACAAAAAAGAAAAAAAAAACCACACAGTGCTTAAGTATGAGAGCGTGGCATCTCAAATGTTCCCTTACCGGTACCTACAGTGCACAAAGAGTGAAATATGGTAGCTCAGCTTGCTTTGAAACAGAAACCTGGTTTCCAAAATCCTTCTTGTCAGGATTGGAAATTGCCAGTATCATAAGGAACAACACACCAACTCTGTTCAGTATCTAGCTTCCATGAATATTTTCATTCACTGACAGGGAAAACTTGCAGATCTAATTTTTGGGGTGAAGTAGGGGTGGACCTTTATTAGAAATTGCATCAAATCTTTTTCTTATTTAAAATTCTATGGGCACATCTGTGCAGGGAAAATTGTGAATGCTGAGCCAAATTGAATTCAAGTGTGAGTTCAAAATGCATTAGTTAAAACATTAAACTCCATGTGGACATTTTCATTCATAAGTAAAGTGCCCTAGTTTAATCAGATTTAATTAATATGTTACAAATTCGCCCCCTTGTTAATTAAACTTCACTTTTCTGAGCATGCCCATATAGTCACTCTGCAAAGGGCTGTGAAACACAGGCCTCGCGAGCTTCTCTCCTGGGTTAGGCACTGGGTTTTGTGCAAGCCAGAACCAGTTTGAGGGGACAGAATTGTGCCTGAATTTGGAGCACATAGCTGACAACAAGGGAGCTGGAAGTAGGAGGGAATTAGGAGAGATTCCAACTCAATGTGCAAGTCTTAACAAGCCTGGACAAGACTCGCAGAAAGAAATCTGCTGTAGAATAGCTGGTGTGATATGGTGCTAGACACAGGAACAATTGTTAAGAACATGGAAAGCTATATTACCTGAATGTTCAGGCAAACTAATCTAAACAAGCATTGCTTTTATCTTACTCATGTTTTATACAGGATTCCAGTTTTCTTGCTCTTTTCTGCAATGTTTTTTTCTTATTTCTATTTGAATGTATGCAGGACCAAGGAATTAAATTCAGGAACCATAATCAAACCAAGGATAACACTGCAATTAAAACTGGAATGTAAATGCTAGTTGTAAGCCACAATAATCCTATTTTCTAGTGCTACATTTTTTAAAGCACTGGTACTACTCATATCAAGCTCATACAGAGCAGACAAAAGGACACTGAGACAACACACACACAAAAACATTTATTATTTACTTATTACTTTACAGCAGCATCTGTAGTACAGCAACTTTCGTGTCTTAAAAATTATTGCACAGTGTGAAGTCAAGTGAGCTAAAGTGGAGCTAAATGTTAAGATGTTTGGTGGTAAGACTAGGATCTTCCTATCCTCCCTCTGCTCAACCGCGAACAGTTCCTATCCGCAGTGATACTAATTCACTGCTCTGACAGTTGTCCTATGGCCTGTGTGGAAGAGTTGGTAGTTTCTGTTCCTACTGGGCAGGTATCCAAGCTGTAAAGCTACTGTTCGCTTGTCACAAATTGATACCCTTGGTAGTCCATTAAGGAAACTATGCAATGAATAACCACCTCTCACTGGTAAAAATATGCTCAGGATATGGTAAAAAGATTGTGGCACACTGGCAAAAGAGCATGAGAAAGGCTTCACTGCTACTCGTGCTCCATCCATTCAGAAGATAAATAGAGGGCTTCATTCTTCAGATCTGTCACTTTGGCATCTTTCATCGCAATAAATTAGCATTTAAGAAAAAGCTACAGGAAAAGGAATTCTTCTTGCTGGTGACAAAACCCAACTCACACATAAACATAACAAAGGACAATCACTTCATAAAATATTCTCTGGAAAATAATGTATTATTCATACACTGAATCACGCAAAATTTCTCTGACCTTTTGTGCTTGTCTTTTTCTGGATGTCATCAACTGTTTTATGACTTTCTTGGATTTTTCATTCTTTCAAACTCATCCAAATTAAGAAGTGATTTGATCTTGTATTTTAAATCATCATAAAACCATTCTACTAGAAATCTGAGAGAGAAGCTACACTTATCTTTCTCCAGTCTCTCCCAATGTCTATTCATGCAAGATTTACTAATTGTTAAACAATCCTCTAGTTTCATTTTTGGCTTCTTGTGCATAATGCGTTGTTAAATTACATTAACTTAATGAGTAAGCATTTCAGTAGAGATACTTCATTTCCTTTGTAACCGTTTCAAACAAGAAAGACAGCATTCTCTTTTACAGCATCTAACAATCTCAAAAATTAATGCTCAATGCTAAACAGCTGGAAGCAGTAATACTGAAACTGTGCCAAACATACAGAGACAACTCAAGCATTTAAACTGCAGTCATTACAGTTTATACCATGGTGGCACATTCCTAACAGGCAATCATGCCATCTCACCACCATAATCACTGAATACTCACACAGACCATTTGCCCTAAAAGAAACATGTATGGTTTCCATCAGTTTTGTGCATATTTTTTGTTAATTGTGTAATGATAGAATTTTGCATCTTTTTCCATGGGAAAATGCAGCAGCCAGCCTGGCCCATGCATCTCGTCACTACGCCAAAGCTGTAACATTATCTCATGCCTGAGAAACCTTGTACTCCTCTGACATCAGTTGAAAACGAGAGTAGCTGGAAAATGGTCAAATGCGGCTCAGTGAAACAACACCCTTGCAATTTCTCATTGATACTCCCAGCCGGTATCAAGCCATGAATTGTTGCAGTAACCATAAATCACAGATATGCAGCAAGCAACATTTAACACAAGTTTTCCAACAATACAGCTGATTACAATTACACACTAAATAATTTCTAAGGATTCACAGAAATAACTTCTGAGTGTAGCAGACAAAAAGTTGTGAGATTTCAAAGTCATAACCATTCAAAGTGAATTTAAGAAAAGAAAGACGTCATCTGTTTTTACAAGGGAAAAAATGAAACAAAAGGAACTCTGTTTTTGTTTCAATAAGAGTGGCTTAGAAACTTTTACAAATGCTCTGCCCCTACTGAAATAATACACCCTATTGTCCCAACTGCTGAGCACCCAGCAGTAAAGCAACACCCAGCAGGAGCAACAGCTTTTCAGCTTTTCTCATAGCAGGGCAGCTATAGACATACCCACATTTTCTAAACATTTACCATTCAAGGCAACTCAGCAATTGCTAAGACTTTCCAAGAACTTCCACTGGACATATGCAGTGTCTAACCTTAAAATTCAAACATCGCATTCAAAAATGGAGTTAACTGTACCCTAGTCTGCATGTCTTTGCTTTGTCTTCTCCCCAGTCTGTACTAGCTTTAATCTAGGATTAAGAAGAAATAAAGAAAACACTGTTGCATGTTAAAGTCAACTCAAAATCACTTTCGAATGAGAATATTAAAAATCAAACATAGAATTTTCCAACACTGCAGATAGTCGTCCACTGCAGATAGTCGTCCACAGCTGATATGGAAAAAATTCGTTTCTACCATCTTTAAAACAGCTGCTGTTACCTTGGAGTAGAATACAAAACTGCAAAACACAAGACTTTGAATGTCTTAACTTATTTAAGTCACTGCTGGAAAATCCTGATTACCTAGTGGCAATTTCTCTCTGGGTGTGCACTTTTTTCCATGTATTATAAAGATAAATAAGTAGGCCCTACATTTTACAGGGTCTTACAAACAGAATGAATTCTGTAGGACTTTATCTTACTAAATCTGTTTTCCACCATTCCATAGTTACGTTCTAGTAGTGATACTGGCACAGTATTTGAATTCTTCCACAAGGGACAGCTCAGTGAGCCACAAAAACAATGCAAATCTACATGTACTTCTACAGTGACATCTAAAGCTCCGCCTCAGCCCTTGTTTGAGCATGACGTGATGAAGGAGCAGATCAGGCATATCCTGTGTAGGACTGTGAATTTAATACTACTACAGAGTGTGGGAGGCAAGCTATTTCACTGCAAGGAAAATCTGACAGTGGAAATTTCCATTCCCTGCATACTTTAAAGGTAAAATTGGATCTTATACATGAAAAATATTCAAAACTGGAAAACAAATTCAGCTTGTGTACCTGTACCAATAGAAACTAAAGTTAAATCAATACCTTGATTTTGCCTTAGGAATTAGTGAACCTGTCCACAATTCTCCGACGTACACATCTTACAGCTACAGCACACACACAGAACAGTGGCTAGGAAAAAAATACATGTGTTTAATGTGTGTTTGACAAAAAAGTGTATGTAAACACAGCTTACTGCAGATCAAAACAACTATTCTCACACATGTTGTAGCTGACTCCACTTCTGCCTGAGTTTTCACCTGTTTACCCCTTGCCACTTTTTTAAATTCATCTCTAGCTTCATCTGTCTTGACCTCTGATACACACATCTTTCTTCTGCATGTTTTAATGTCTACATAGAATATGTGGAAGCTCCATTAACTTCAAGCTTCATGAACCAGTTGAATTTTGTGATCCTCCTCAGGCTTTATTCTAACCTTTCTTGATGTCCTCAATCCAGAAGTAGCTTTTTCCCAAACCTCTGACCTATTCTCCCCAAATTCTGAACAGATGCTCTATTTTTCAGTAGGAATTACTGTTTGAAACAAACACAAGAATATAACCATATTAAACTGCTTATAATCTCATGTCCACATCTCATGAGAGCCATTCAAACAGAAGTTACTGTGAAGCTCTTCCTTTTTTGATACAGTGTGGAAGTCAAATACTATTTCATATATCAGCCAAGGACATCTCAGAGTTCAATAATAAAGTTATTGGACATTATGCAATATGGATATGGACTTAGGAAAATTCAAAACTTGAGTGAGGGGATTGGATGAGAACATACTGTTTGCTGCTATTAGCAACAAGCTGGACAGGAAATTCTATTTATTAAAAAAATTCTAAATAAAAAAAATTAGTTTAAAATCCATAGAATTTAATTGCAAGGTGCATACTGCAAGAGTCATCCTATTAGATTAAGAAAATGCTAATGAAATACTAAAAAAAAAGAATCTGTCAAACACTAAAATAAAATCTCAAAATGTACTAAATTTGCTAAAAGCTTGTCACCATCTTCTCTTTATAGAACACCCACAGTGTGCAAGTACTGTGCAGGAAAAACTCAGTCCTTGATACAGTTGTTTATAATCTATATAGACAACACAGGAAGAAGCAGTAATGAAGGTCAAAGCAGTTGGAAGAGAGACTAAGGCTGGAATGTTGTAGTCAGGGTTAGGAGTTACTTTTTGCTTACTTTCTTATTTCATGACTCCTTTTACTTCTTAAAGTAAGCCTTAATGAAGATGCAACAGAAAGCCCAGGATTTAAAAGTCCTTTTGAAAGCTTGTTCACTAAGGAGGGATTTGAATGAGAATGGAATCAAGACTGGAAATACAAGGGTGGAATTGGAGGGAATGTAAAAGGAATTAATAGTTATTCACCATCCAGTAGGTAAAGTAAAACCAGAGGCAAAACAGGGCAACTCTTGGTCACATTTAGAGAGGTTGGGGAGAGGTAAGAGATGGAGGAATGGACATCCAAGTAAATTAAAGGTGCCAAACAAACAATCAAAGCCAAGACAACAGTTTCAAAACAGAAACAGAGACAAGGGGGACACTACTGGAGATGCAATGAGTGAAATGTGGTAGGAAATCATATCAAACTGGGGGAGAAAGAAGAGGTATGGAAGTTACATACAACAGTTTTGCTTACACAGGACTGAAGATGAAGACAGTGGCCCTCAAGGAAATGCAGAAGTACAAGAGCCTGGAGAAAAGAGGTGGACACGGTTGGCCATGTTTGCATTTTGTTAGCAGAATGCCAATGGAAAAGTTCAAGGAAAGGACGGAAGCTCATCTATTAAACCCTTATACACACCTATCACATACAGTCCCAAAACAAAACAAGGTTACCCAGGGATGGTACCTAGTCAGACAAGAGGCCTGATGGAATTCTCTTCCCCACATCATAAATAAAGTGGCATGTAAGGCACTAGAAGATGCCACAAAAACTGGCAAAACCCATGCCCAAACCTGGGGGAGGGGGAGAGGGGAGGGGATGAAAAAACAAACATTGTGAAGCCTGAAGAAAAAAAGAATTTTCCATACATGTAACTAATGATTCTCACGTCATCAAAAATACCCAGGTACAACAAGTGTAAAAGGTCTTTTATGATGTGACCAGGTAAAAACTGTTGCTACCAAGTCTGAACCACAATTTCCAGGGAGTAAAGGAGACTGAAGAAGAGACTGTCAAACCGAACTAGCAATAAGGTCAAGGATAAGAGAGTAGACAGAATTTTCAAGCAGCACAGAAGCATTAGGGAGAAGGGAAGGGCAATTGCAGATGCTAAGGAAACTGGAAAGAAAAAGGCAATGTTGCCAACTCTCCAATTCACAAATCAAAAAAAATCTGATGAAAAACGAAATTCTTAACTTGTCTGTGTCTATACAGAAAAGGGGAGAAAGCACTTCTAGTGATACAGACTAATTCATTGCTGTCTTAAACAGAAGCAACTCTCTGTGAAGTTAAGAGCATAAAAACTTGTACAGAACTTGCTTATTTTTTCTAATTCTCTCCTAATAAGGGCTACTAAGTCATTTTACTGTGAATGCTAACACAGGATAGTTACTGCATAATTGTATTTAACTGTTTCTGAATTCATTCTGAAAATTGAATGAAAAAAAAATACAGAAATTCTATCATCACTGTTGTACCATCTTATTTCAATATCATTTCACTTCGGTAATATTTTATTGCCAAACTTTCATCCTGAAGATGAAGACCTCCCTCTTCTAGCAGTTTCAGTTCTGAATATCTGCTGTATTCTCTAATCACATCCCCTCTTGCATCCTGCAGTTTTCCTTCTCCAATTTTACTCTCTTATTTTTCCTTGGATCCTTGTTCACTCAGAGCCTTGACACCCTTCCTTTATTTCTCATTCCTCCTCCGCAGTTTCTTTGCTTTCATTCTGCCTGCTGCCCTCTTTTCCAGCTATCTGTACACTGTAAGAAATATTTAAATAGAAGATCTCACTTTGAAAACTCGTCTCCCCTGGCAGCCTCCCCGGGCTGGGGCAGCCGCTGGCGCTGAGGCGCGTTGCTAAGCAGCTCTTTAGCACCCTGTTCGAGGGACTGCGACTCAGCTCTGCTCCACACTGCTGGTGCAGTGCCCTGGTTTGCAGGCAACAAGGGGCCTGAATACCTCGTCACAGGAAGATCAAAGTCCTGCTCCTTCCTGGAGGTGTGTGGGAGGACAGAGGCAAGAGCGTATTGTATTTTTTAAAATAAAAATGTAAATAAGCCTTCCCAACAATGCCCCTTCTACAGTATTCCCATCTCCAGAAGATGAGTGATATTTTTCAGATAAAGAACTTCAAGAGAATTTTTTTGAATAAAATCAGAGAGAAATAGCTTTAAAACAAAAACCAACAACCACTCGTAACCAGCTCACCAAACTAGGCAGCCTCTCTGCTGCTTTCCAACTGCATCTGACCTTCTCCCAGGTCTGTTTAAACCCAAGCATGAGGAGGCCCTGGGTATTTTGGTGCAGTGTTGATACTGTGCCTGCTGGGTAAAGCAACATAATCACAACCAGCCTAAGTATGCTCAGAATTGCTGTACATGCACAGGTAAACAGCAGGGCATGGTCCTGCTGCAAGATCTCCATTTTGGTAGTATCAGGTGGTGTTACCATCATTTTGTTGTCCAGACACAATTTCTAGGTCCTCTGAGTTCTTCTCAAATCTCAAGTGTAACTGGTTACCTGGCTATTAGGACCTATGCAGTATAAGAGTCTTACCCCAAATCCTGTACTTCATTTGAAACTGACTTGATGGCTTGTTGTACTAATAACCACAAATACCAGGTACCAATATGGTACCAACCCCAGAATAGCAGATACCCATTTTGAGAAAGAGATAGGAGGATGAACATTGATATATCAGTGTCTTCTCACTGAGTGGCATTTACTACTCCCTCACTTCATCTCCCTAGCCCAGATTGTATTCAGTGCCTCAGGTGTCATTATCTTCCTTTGGATTCAGGTGGGTGAGATGGGAATGTTCAAGTCCTGAGGTGGCTAAGCAGAAACTACTGGTCTGGGAAGCCAGCATGGCAGGATACACACCCCTGGATTTCAAGCAGCTCAGCCCCTCAGACTAGATGATGCCTCTGCGTCCTTTTTGGAGCAGTTCCCACTTTGCCCGGTCAGCTCTGGACGCAGCAGGCTGCGGGGCCAGCCTCCGGAATCCGGGAGACCAGAGGTCTGGCTCGTGGGTCCTTCCACAGGACCGCGGCAATAGAGGCAGGTGGTGGAAGAAGGAGGCAGGCTCAATTGTGGATGAAATCCGGAAGGTTTATTGTGTCTCCGAACAGCGCACCGCTGCCCCCCGGCGGTGTCCAGCAATGAGCAACCCTGAGCGCGCCTGCCAGGGGTTTTATGGGGGGGTGGCGACGGGGGAGGGATGACAACGGCATCGAATCAGGGAAGGAGGAGGACGGGTCTGTGGGATGAGGGACACACAAGGGAACCTATCTTGGGAAAGGAAGGGAGGGATCCTCCCCCCAAGACCAATCACTCGACGCCCCTGCCAGAACTTTCTAGAAGCTTGGGAGGGGTGCCGGGGCGATTGGCAGGGGTCTGGGAGGAGACAAATAGAGAAAGCAGGGTTATGAACACGAAACCAGGAGGGTATGAACTGAGATGGTACAGTAATACGGAACCCAAAGGGGAGACCCGGACTGAACCAAACAAGACACACTCCCACAAGATGACAACTATGGATGGAGCTCACACCTTCATCCTGGCATCCTCTGCATACCAAGTCACCAGAACATACACCATAGAGAATTACTGCACTTATTCTCCAACATAAAGAAAGAGACAGGCAAAGTACTTGATGCCAGGGTTTCTTTCAAGTATAAACCTACAGTACAAGACAAGAGGTGAAGCCAGAAATGAAGACCTGATATCCCTGTTTCTGTTTTGCCCTGAGACTGGCTAACCAGTCAGCTAATGGCTGACCACACACCAAGACAACTTGATAGCATCTCTTACTTTGTCACTAAACTAAATGGAAAGAGATGCTATGTTTAACAGAAGAGGAAGAAACCTTTTAAATTACACCTAAGATATTTTCAGTGGAGAAAATTCAAAGAGAATTAAGAAGATGAGAAAGATTTCATGACCGTTGCAGGAGTTTATTTGATTGAGTGAATATTTGCTAAGGGAAGTCTCATTGAAAATAAGTAATATTTTCTTGACTTTTGCACAGTTATCAGCAAGATATGGGATTGATCTATCGCATCAGGAAGATCATCGATCTGTATGTGCACATTTGTACTATGTATTAGGCAAAAGAGAGTAAAGATGAAAATATGTTTAATACACATGCATTAACACACACTAATATTTAATACCTATATATGCATGTAAACTGATCTACAAAGTGAATCCAGAAGTTGCTTGAATTACATCAAAATTTTTCATACTCTTACAAGTCCTAGGAGCAGTCTTGTACACTTTGCTGATCAACCTATGCTCCTCATCACACAACACAGACAAAGCTGGGCAAGTTACAAGACTGGAAGAGGCTGAACTGAACACTGAAGGTATTATAACTGCTGTTATATTTGCAGTCACAAAAATTTAAAGAATTTAAAAATATTTGCAACTTCATTTCCCAAGTTTTCATGCATACTTTGCTGAATGTGGGTATCCAGGAATGCAGAGTTCTCTTCCTCAGAAACAGAGGCTCTGCTAAAAGTATCTTGACATTTCATCTCATACAGACAGTCTGATCCCTAATTACTCAGTATATGAAGTGAATTGTAATTATCATTAGAAGGCTGCTGAAACATTTAATCCTGCCAGCATTTTCGGCTGTTTTTCTCAGGGAATTTGGGGGATGTTTGGGGGGATTTGGCATTTTTCAGTAATAAACAGGAAGCTGACACAGCGCCAAATACATCCTTTAATTTCAGGTACTTCCACTGCATCTTTTTTACAAATTAGCAACTGTGCAATAAAACTGCCCTCAAAATGTTCCAACAATTCTTCAGTAAATGTACATTTTAAACAGAAAAAAAGGTGCCTAATAACTGAAGCAGTGTTTCACACTATCTTGAAATAAACCTATATGTATTCAAGAGTATACCCGTTATTTATTTAATATGTAATACTATCCTACCATATAATTTCAAAACATATTTGTAAGAACAAATAGAATACAAATTAGTTCTTTCATAGAGCTGCTCACGAGCATAGCAAATCAGTCTCCTCATTTAACAGAATAAAAGAGCACTCAGGTGTAAAGAAACAAAGTAAATTGTCCTGTGAAACAGCAGAACCAAGAAGACCTGCACAGAAATTAGGCCTCCTCAGATCCTACCAGTTGTCTAGCTGGACAGGACCACCTTGGGCAGCCATGGCTCTTCCTAATGCCCTCTGACCCTACCATGACCACAGCCTGCTGCCCTACCGGCACCATGCACTACTGAGGACTGCAGCTTCTGCCATCAGCTGCACTACAAAATCAAATTAATATGACAGAAGCATTCACATAATGAGCTCACTACAGACAGTAAACAACTTGTTCTTTGGAGACGCCTGTTTCAGTCACCTGACATATATTTCTCCTTTTAGATACCTTCTCGGAAGTTTTCAGAGTCACATTTCCCATTAGCTCAGTTTTGTCTATACAACAGCTGGGAAGAGAATCTCTGGAAGTGATAAGAGAAGACAAGCTAAATGGAAGTCATCACTATAATATGTAATACTGTTGTTAAAACATAAATGTCACTCTGAAAAAAAGACAAACTAGGAGGAATCTGTGGAAAGCAGCAGGAATTATAAAAGTTTCTTAAAGTATTAAAAAGGACTAGAGGAATTTAGGGTTTTTTCAGTCTAAAAAGAATGTCTGATGTGAGCTATGGGAACAGCATTACATAAAACATAAATTTATATATATAAAACATTACAAGAAAACAGAGGTAGCAACTGCTCTCAACACCCACTAGGGAAGAAGAAAAATATTAATATAAAGCTACAGAATATAAGATGAATTTCAGAAAAAATAAATAGTTATAAGGATATAACACAACAAGGACTCTAAGCAAACTAAATTTTAAGAACAGATTAGAAAAACATATAGTCAGCATAGTTTAGGTAAACACCTAAAGGTATTTTAGGTGTAAGTCAAACTTAGCAAGATGGGCTAATATGATATGAAGCTGGTTTCAAGTCTTTAGCTCTTCCACGCACTACACTAAGACAAATGCATGCCTTAGCTATATATTTATAAAAAGACACAGGGAACAATGGGAATAATTACATTTATTTGTCATTTAATTTTTATTAGTGCCTTCATTAATATTAATTTATTTCCACTTAGGGTTGACAAAATGACACTTCTCTACCACTAGATGTTATTACCTTATTTCCTTCCTGGTGTGTGCTGAGTACAGCTTCTTACCACAGACTGCATTGGTACATATTTGGTCACTCATGCCAGAGAGCTGAAACAGCCCCAGGCACTTTGCTAGGTACATCACTTCCTTGTGTGCCAATTACTACAGTCATTTGTGTCCTACCTAGACGGCTCCTATGAGCCAGATAAAGCAAGGACAAGTCTTTGATGTCTTTTCTTGCTAGATGTTTCATTTTCCCTTGTAAGAAATAGCAGAAAGATGCTTGCGAAAACAGTAAGTCCCATTTCCACAGAATTTCCCTTACCCAGCTCACCCATAACTTTCCAGCTCTCACACCCTGGACTTTTTCCCCACTACCATTTAGAGCGCCTCCAGCAGTGTATTAGGAAAGGACTCAATACCAGAGGTATAGGGCTTGCTCACTCTCATCATTACCTAAGGAAACACCCAAACATGAAGGGCACCATATACTTTAAAACAGATAAGATTTTATCATTAATAAAGAAACTTGGGGTTAAGGAGGTGCTCTCTTCTGGTTTTATACATTACTATATTAATTGACACAATGAAAACTAACACTTAATGCTAGTCAGACCAATATGACATTCAATATCTAACCAGATTCACTATTTTTCCATGTATTTTATTCACAAAGAATACTGAGATGGAGCTGATGTATTTCCACCAGATATCCTTGCTGGTCAAAAGTCTAATCAATATTCAAAGTAAACTAACATAAATTACAGTTTTTCATTATATTGGAACTGTTCTATGAAAAAAAGAAAATGCTAATTTATCCATAGTCGGAAGGTATAAGGTGTTATAAAGTATTACAAGGTGTATATATAGACATAAGGTATTATAAAGACAGAATAAGAAGCATATTCATAACTTCCCTTTCACTTCACAGATAATGTCAGAATAATATTTATGAGATTATGGGTACATTTATAACTAGGCCAAAAATATTAAATGTCTATTTTATGCAAAATTTAGCTCCACAACTGAATGAGAAGGGAAAGAATCCCTCAAAAAAGAACAACAATAAATCAAATGCAACATTTTCCCATTAATTAAAATATCTGACTGTATAACAGTTTAAGTATTAAATGCTTAAGAAACAATCTTTTTAAATAAGGAATTTTATCTTCTTTCAATGAAAACACTTCTGTGGGTTCTCTCACTGTGACAGATTATATATTACTGTACTCGCCAGCCTCAAGGTTTTTTCAGAAGTTTGTTAATCAACAACTTGGTGAGTTGTTAATCAAACTTGGTGAGTGACAACAAAAATAGTCACAGACAACAGCCATGCATGGGCCAACTGTGAACTTCTCTTTCTCCATGTTATTAATTAGTAATAGATCCATAACATCAACCACCAAACCAAATGGAACATTCTGTGATAGTGTTTCTTTCTTAGTAGAATACTTTATTCATATCAAAGACAAGTTGTACTGATGTAAAAGAAAATCTAAAGGTAATGCAGAAGGACCTGCATTTCTAAAATATTAATAAGGGTTTTCTCCTACCTCAAAATAGTCATTGTTCACCTTTGTTATTCAAACAGGGAAAAAAATATCATAGAGATAACAGCTATTTGAATCTTGCTTTTTCAAAAGCTGTAAGAGCACGTCATCCAGCAGGCCCAGGCAGACACCTGAAAGTGACAGCAGAAAGCAGCCTCCATGTTTCAACACAACTGGGAAGTAAACACTTGGAAGACAGAACAAGGGGGGTACTTGCATGATGGAAACTGCACTACCAAAGTGATTGCTTATACCGCCAGAAAGGCAGCATGATGCTTTGCTGTGGACAGAAATTCACCTGGATAAAAAGGGCAGAATTCTGGTCCTTGTACAGGCAGTGTCACAATATGGTCCCCTTTTCTATCTACAGTAGATCGAGCCACTGCGAGGCCATGCCCACTGCTTTATGCTATCAGACAATGTAGTCAGGGGAATTTGCTGGTGTTGCAGCCCTGACTAATGAGCATCCTCATGCCAACAACCACCTCCGAGAGACTGGTAAATAAAAAAGCCTCATGACTAACCAGCAGAGTGTTCTGAAAGTGCTGCTTTCATTGCCTACAGAATTATCACCAACATCAGCAAAATTTTTCCTTGAGCTTAGAAGCTAACAGAAAAAGTTACATTTTAACAGAATTCATTGAATAGTATTTGTATATGTGAAAAAGTTAAGGACAGATCTTTACTCTATAAATTTAAAAATTACTAGATATACAGTTCCATGGACATAGATCTTCTGTCCAAGAATTTGTACATCTTCCCTTTTATTAAAAAGACAGACAAAGCACACAAGAGACTATAAAACAGAGAGCTTAGAGAGAAGAGATAAATTGCTGACTGGGATTTAGCAAGTTAATTTTTCTGTTTAATGAAAGACTATAGAAAGGGTTTCCACATACTGAATACCAATTATTCAAATCATTCTGAAAGGACAAAAATAAACTGGGGGGAAAAAAGAAAAATAAACCAGCACTCCATCACATCTTAAATAAAAGAGTATGGCCCTTCTTTACTGTCTGGCTGCAGGGGTGCCCCAAGTGACAGAGATCCTGTGTCTTGGAAGAAAAAGGTCACTGCTCATTGGACAGCCTACCATACAGTGTCATCATGGATTTCTGGATGTCATAAAAGCTTTTACCTCATTGTCCTCTGCATGTAGTCAGAGACCAATCCAATTCCATATAATTTGCTTTTAAGAGATGCATTTAGAGATCTATTTTCTAAATAGCAGAGATGCTTATTGCTGAGTTACTCTATATTTCTCATTAAGATTTTAAAAGGCATATGACTAAATTCAGACTTTTTGCAATATTTTTAATTTGCTGTGAAACTTTTTCTTCCTCAGGCTATATTTTTTTAAATGTCAGTCTAACGTGTAGCTCAAAATTCATAAATGAGTTGAATAAGACCTGCACTGTCAGTTTTAAGAGAGCTTACAACAAGCTC
Source organism: Corvus cornix cornix (assembly GCF_000738735.6). Classification (NCBI taxonomy): domain Eukaryota; kingdom Metazoa; phylum Chordata; class Aves; order Passeriformes; family Corvidae; genus Corvus; species Corvus cornix. Next base: position 18,701,757 of record NC_046333.1, on the reverse strand, counting down.
AATCTCCATAAACTCATTAATAGAAAATAAGTTGTTCATTGAATTCACCTAATTTTCCTCATAACCATGCCTGAGGAATTCACAACTGCCCTGGGTTATTAGACCTAAGACACTACTAACGTAAATTTCAGATCTATCATACAATCACTGAACAGCCCAGATTGAAAGGGACCTCAAATGACCATCCAGATCAGCCTTTCATGGGACAGCTATCCCAGGTGAGATTACCTAGCCTCCTGTCCAATTGCATTTTGAAAACCTCCAGTGATGAAGACTCTGCTACATCCCTGGAGAGGATGTTCTTACTCTAATAAATAAATAAATAAAATCTTTCTTGTGGCAAGATAAACGTTCTCCCAATGCAACATGTACCCATGTCTTCATGTGGTTCCCTGCAAACAGAGAGCCTCCTGCCTCTTTGTAGATGACCTTTAAGTACTGGAATACTGCAGTGAGGCCTTCCTTGAGTCTTCTCCGGGAAGAAAATACCTAATGCCTTCAATCTTTCCTCAAAGGGCAGTTTCTCCTTCCCTTTGATCATCTTTATGGCCCTCTTTTGGACCTTCTCCTGTCTGTCCTTATCTTTCTTGAATTGTGGGGACCCACTGTGAACACATTCTTAAAGCACAGCCTGGAGATGCAGAAGGAGGTCACCAAAAACAGAACGAGTATTTTTCTTCTAAAACCATGAGATAAATATTTTGAGATACAAAATGTTGGATTTTTTGGTAGGGTTTTTTTTTTGCTTTGTTTTTACATTTATGACGTGGGTTTGAATAACACAAGAATGTGAAGGCAATGGTGCAGGGATGCAGTGTGCAATGAGGTCACAGGCAGAGCTCAAAAACAGGCTTAAAAATGGAGTGGAACAATTGAAATCTTTCCTCTCCCACAAACTTGCTCAAGTGCCTATGAAACACCAAAGAACTGGAAACCTGAGTTAGTATGAGCTCCAGAAAATTAAGATACTTGGTTCTGCCAGCTGTCCAGGGACAGCTATCATAAACTGGTTCTCTCACAGAAGATTGACTTCATGAAAGATAAGCCTCTGTATCCGAGTCAACTCATGAAGATTAAGTTAACGTAATTAGTGATGAATAAAGTCTGTTTCATCTATCATAAAGTGAGTCAGATGAACTGAAATCTTAAAGCATTTATTTCTCCATCAACTACAAAAACAGGACTATTACAATGATTTCTGCTTACGTACATCGGTGTGGGATATGTCAAAGGTAGGCAAGATGAATGCCACCCCCAGCTTTCCAGTCAAGGGATATGATAATAGTGAAACAACCATAAAAGGTTACAAGCATTTGAAAGCAGGAAGCGAAACATTCAACTGAGCTGAGGCCTGTGAACAGCACTTTTAAAATAATAATAATTATCTCTGCATTCTTGCATTACATACAGAAGAAACCTGAAGAAATCAGATGTATTTTGTATGGGTCTTTGTAAATTTTCTCAGCCTCATAGGAACCTGAATAAGTTTATTTCACAAGGAAACAGGCAAATAAAGTAGGCAGAGAGGCAAAACTATTATTATTTCATTATATAATACCAATATGTTTTGCCCTGCACAAAACCTCCTGTTATCTGGCCTCACAGTTATTTAAGTGTTTTGAGTTTAATGCTCTAAAGCATATAGGACAAGAAACTAAATTCAGGCCTCATCATACAAGACGTTTAGTTGGGTTTATTTATAAAATTGTTAAATTCATTTGCATTTTTTCATGGGGTTGGGTCTGTGATTAAAGTAGGCTCCAGGATTTTAATAACACTCCATCTGTCCCAGGAGGGCCTTGCTTAATTTTTGCTTTCACAGGCGTTTTAAACAATTAGCTAGTGTTAGAAACTTCTCAGTTTCTAAATTCTTCTGTAATATATTGCAGACAAGGTAAACAGAAATCTTAAGCTCTGTTTGCAGGGAAACAAAGACCTTTAAAATTCCAGAAAACCTTAAAATACAGTAATTGTAAGTACTTGAAGACATGCAACACAACAGCCAACACTTCTCTAGATACTTCCTTTAGCTGTCAAAAAAGATGTTTTACAAGTCTCATGATGCTTAATCTCTAACACACTTCTCTCTCCCAGGAATGTGAGTGCAACACCATGCACATGAGCCTCTTTCTCACACATACAATTATTCCTGACATATTCCTGACATCAATGCAAGTCTGAGAAAATAGTTGCCATGTTGGAACTGCAGTCCAGTGGAAGTTAGGTGCTAAATCTCAGGATTTCAGATTCACCTACAAATGCTGTAAAGCAGCATTATCCAAAACTACCACAAAGCCCGGTACAATGGTGTGAGTCAGGTGAGTTACATAAAACACCAAGCCCTACAAAGACACTAATTGTAAGACACATAGTGAAAACAGAAGCTATTAGAAACATACACACAGCTGGAATACACACCCATGCTGTGCACTTGCTTTCCTTCCAACATCTTTAATTATAAGGATATTGTAGATATATTATCATAAATCAACAAATCCGTTTTCCACAGCGTGTTACTAAGCAACTGTAACCAAGACCTTGTGTAAATTAGATTAAAATTCCAAGGTAACAGTACCCAAATACAACCTCACATTGCACAGCCAAAGAGAGTAGAATGTGTTCATGTTAAAGGAAGAACTTCTGCTTAGTTTTATGTTTGTTCAAATAGTTTAGATACATAGAAAATGTAAATCTCCTTATATCAGCTGTAGGCATTTCCACAATACAATGAACCCTGCAAAGACCTAATAATCGTGGTATGTTTTTCAGGTAAAATAACTAAAAACTTTTTCAAATTAATTTCATTATTCATCATATGCATTTCATTTTGCCATTTAACCGTATCCAAACTACACAAAAATATACTACTTTAAATAATCTATTAATAGTAATTACTACAACCTTTTAAGAGAAGATCTCATACTCACATACACAGTGTGAAAAAAGAATACTGTAATACAATTATTAAATTTTTTTGTTGCACTTCCAATATAAAAACAACACTTTTTCCCAGTCATAAATACAGAAGTATAAGCACCTCTCTACTAACTGGCTGCACTTAGCAGGCACATCTCCATCACTCCAGCACTCAGACATTCTATGGGCTTATCAAGCAGCATGAGGAAGCTCCCACTCCAACAGAGTAGGCCAGAATACTCTCTAAGCAAAAGAGATTGTTGTATGTGAAATTCTCCTGCCACTGTCAGTCGTGCCTTCCCACAGTTTGAAAGTTCGAGTTACCTGACCTCACAACAAATGTGACTAAATATTTTAAAACATAACCCAAATTTAAACATAGAATCACAGAATGTTTTGGGTTGGAAGGTACCTTAAAGATCATCTAGTTGCAACCCCCACCCACCACAGACAGGAGGGCCACACACTAGATGAGGTTGCTGATCCAGTGGGCCCCATCCAACCTGGCCTTGAACACTTCCAAGGAGGGGGTATCCACATCTTCTCTGGACAACCTGTTCCAATGCCTTACCACCATGAATAAAGAATTTCATCCTAACATCTAATCTAAATATCTCCTTTAAAACCTTTCCCTGTTGTCCTATCACTATCTACCCATGTAAAAAGTCACTTCCACTTTTTTTTGCAAATCCCCTTGAAGTACTGGAAGGCCCCAGTGAGGTCACCCCAGAGCCTTCTCCTGGCTGAATGACCCCAAGTCTCTCAGCCTGACATCATAGGAGAGGTGCTGCACCCCTCTGATCATCCTCATGGCCTGCTCTGGACTAGATCCAACAGGTCCATATTCTTCTTGTGCTGGGGACCCCAGAGCTGGATGCAGCACTCCAGGTGGGGTCTCACAAGGGTAGAGTAGAGGGGGAGAATCACCTCTCTTGTCCTGTTGGTCACTCCAATTTTGATGCAGCCCAGGATGTAGCTGGCCTGGAGGCTCAGAGACTTGAGTGATATGGGAAGTCTGTCTGCCAGCAAAGACTGAGGCAAAGTCATTGAGTACCTCAGCCTTCTCCATATCCATTGTTGTCAGTTCTCCCTTCCCTTTTTTCAGGAGGGATATGCTCTCCTTGTCCTTTCTTTTCTGACTTACAGAATCCCCTTTTGTTATTCTTCACATCCCTTGCTAAGTCCTGCTCCTTCTGTGCCTTGGCTTTCCAAACCCCAGCCCTACATGTTCAAACTATATCTCTATACTCTCCACAAGTCACCTGACCTGCTTTCATTAGCTTTGCATTTCCTTCTTACTCCTCAGTGAGAGGAGCAGATCCTCACTCAGCCATGCCAGTTTCCAGCCTGCCTTGCCTGATTTCCTACACACTGGGATGGAGAGCTCTTGCACTCTAAGGAAAGTGGCCTTAAAAAGTTGCCAGCTCTGGTCAGTTCCTTGGTCCCTAATGACAATTTCCCAGGGGATCTCATTCACCAACTCCAACAACTGGAAGCTCGCTCTTCCAAAATTCAGGATCATGACTTTGCTCCTTGAGATCCCATACTCACCAGAGTAGGGTCACTACAGCCCAGGCTGCCTCCAATGTTAACCCAATCTTAAGGGAAGAAGGTTGTTATTTTACTGCTTCTGGCTCACAAGCTGTCTCTAGAACAAGAACAGAAATCAGCTGCAATGGAGACAGAACCTTCATAGAGACACTCTGTTCCTTGCTCAGCCCAGTTTTCAGGGACTCAGGAATATCACAGACCCTTTCTGCTCCAAGCACATGTTCCACTTATTTGACATTGCCTCCTTTTACACATATATGCATCTTTGTAGAGTTTTTCTTTAAACCTTAAAAAAAAAAAAAAATTGCACTGCATATACACACCACCTGCTGGGGAGAAGATGAGAGAACAAACATGTGACAGACATTAATCACGATGCTTAATGCACTCCTGGCAGGCTCTCTGCTACCAGAGCAAGGAGAATCATTTAACAAACTGTGTGGATAGAGCAGAAAGGAAAACTTGCCAGCTTTATTCATTCGTGGCTTTTAAGTTCTTCTGCCCCTTTTAAGCATTTAAATGTATAATATGTGTAGAGCACTTTCCATTCTAAATTCTCCTGCAGTGATGACTCTGTCCATTCCCAAACCTTGCTGGAATGGCACATTTCTCTACCTCCCCATTCATCTTTCACCAAGAGTGCACTTTAATACACCACTGCTCTGTGCCAGTGGTACCATGCAGTAAATACTTCTCTCCCCATTGCTTTACATATTACTTGTCCTAGAGAAATGGTTATGAGTCTTAATATTTTATGTCAGTCAAAATATAAATTAACTACATAATCCACTCTACTAATGTGTGCATCTCCTTGTAAGGTCAATAAAGGCTGCTCTGCTTACAGCGCAAACGAAATCAAACCACAAGATATTCCATTGAGCACATCTCTCTAGCTGGGAAAAGGGTGACAAATTGAACATTCAAAAAAGTACAAATGGCTGTATTTCTTAATTCCTCCCATTGAGAAAAGAGAACATAGAGTAGTTAGTGACCTACTTCAACTACTTTTTTCAATTACTTTTCAGAGACATCATGTACACTTCTGTTTCCCAGTGATGAGAGCAGCTTCGGAGATACAAGCAACAGTTCTAAGATGACTAGTTGCAACCACATCTAAAAAGCACGTCTAACTTTTAAAACACCCACTTCAATGCAGTGTCTGACAAAAACACCACCACCATACTACTGTTTACAAGGTCTATTTGAGTATTTAATTCTTTCAAACTTCCTTCAATAGTCTACACTCATGGCAAGGCTCTTTTAGTTACTTGTCTTTACTTTTACTGGTCAGTCCTCAAAACTGTGTTCCAGGACATGACGAATTCCAGCCCTGCATCAGAGACGTACTGTTTTACAATACACAGGCCCATCAACTTTATATAACTAACATCCCCTGGGTAAAAAAGTATTCAACTACAACAATAACAGGCATACCACAAGCAAATTATATAATGGATGATATACTCTTCAAGTCACTTTAAAATGACAGTAGAAATGATGTTCTGATTCTGCAGGATCTTTTCCTTTTGAGTGTTCAGCGCCTTCCTACTTTAAGGTGTGACTTTCTTGGGGAACTACAAGTATTTTCTGCTTTTCACCCATCTCTATTGCAAGGCTAACACAGCTGAGATCAATTCCTATGCATCAACAGAATTGTTTACAAAGCTCTGCTTAGTACAGCCTTCATGAAGATTGCAGCATATGGAAAAATCTTTTCAGCTCAGATGTATGTTTCTAACATTACCCAATGGTTTCATGTCCAGCATCTTCCACATGCTAAAAGATGTGATTAAGCTTCCCCTATTCAAAAATAATCCCATCACTTCTTTGGGGAAATTGATAGGTGTTTGACTATTTGTAGAGCTCTAAATGTTGAAGCTTTCCCAGCTCTTGCCCATTTACTACTTAATTTACTGTGACCAAAACAGATGATTTTTTCGTATAGCTGCTTTATAGCAGATAAGAAAGTGGTGCCATGAAGGCTTCCAGTGGTGTTAACTTCTTTAAGAAAAATGCCAGATTACTTCTTTGACCTTATTTTTCTCTAGAAAAAGAACTTCTAAAAATTAACACATAAGTATTCTCACAAGTTACATTGGGACAGAAAAAAATCTGTTACTGTTAAATTGTCTCATTGACCTGAACTGCCCAAAATAAAAATTGCAAGCAATATATATACTGAAATGACCAATATAGTTCTTTCCAGAATAAGCACACTTCAAATCATATACAATAAAGATGGGAAAACAACAATTAATTTTTGCTTTGCATTTACAGTTGTACTTTTTCAAATCCAGAATTTTTAAAAATTGGTTCATGTGAAAGTAGGCAGTTGTGAGGAAAAATAAAGGAATCATTTTAACCTTAACTTTCACAGTTGCTATGCAATTATGTTGCATAGGAATATGTACAAAGACATTACTGGTCATGTTACTGTGAAATAACAACAAAGCACCAAGGACACAAATCTAAAGTAGTCCTAACTGTAATAGTCTACACTAAAACTATCAAGAAACTAGTCAAAGCAGTATCCTTTGTTGTTGTTGTATATAAGAGATATAGCTATTCCTGGTAACTTAATAAAACTTTAAATTAATCTCTCAGGTAATAAAAACCAAGTGTGCAAATACGAGAGTTCCTCTTTTCTTAAAGGTTTCTCTCAAAAACATAGCAAAAGAAGCATCATTCACAGAAAAAAAAAACAGGTTTCTTAAATTTTAAATTACTTTGTTTAAGGTCTCCATTCTAGCAATATATTCATCATACATGTGAGTACAGAAGACATCAAGTTCCAAATGTCACTTGGTTCACAAGACTAAGTTTGATTTTGCAACTTCATAGCAAGACTAAAAACTTTGGCAGATACACTATCAGTTTCAGAGCTTGAGACAAATCCTTCTGGAACAATCATATAGGAAACACAAATCATGAAAGGTAGGGAACTAAATCCAAAATAAGTCAGATCTATATTAAAAGACTTTTTAAAGCATTTTAACAGTCTTGGGATTGTTTGGATGACTCATGACTGCTTTTCTGAGCAATAGTCAACATACTTGTTGTGGACAGTCTTTCTAACACACTGCTTGATATATTCAATTAATGGGGGCAGAACCCACAATATTAATTCAAGTCTATATAAAAAAGAAACAACTCATTTATCAATAAAGCCCTAATAAAATTTTAAAAACACATGCCTAAGAAGAAGAAAAATAAAAATGGAGACTACAACAACTATAAACTCTGTGTGTTAAAGTGCTCCACAGGGCCATCACTACTACAAGCTTCTTTTTATCTTTCTCCCACACCTCAGGAAGCAGCAGAGTTTCTCACATCCAGTTGCATGAATATGCACACCATTTTTAATATTATGTGTGATTGAGAAACAACTTGGTTTTTTTGAGAAGAATTGTGATCAAACATTTCTCCAAAAAGAACATTTTCTCTCTAAAATGACTATTCTTCACAAGCTACAGGGGAGAACCCCAGCTATATTACAACTCCATGCTCTTGAAAATAATGTATTTTATCTGTTTCCACTTCCATAGGTTCTTATTTGTAAATTTTCATCATAACGCCAAAGGTAAAATACAAATATAATAAAACTAATATATGAAAACATTGAAATATTGTCTGTATTAATTACATAATAGTTGTTTTGGCAAAATATATGTAAGCAAAATAAGCTTAACGGACAAAACTAAATTCTTTGTCCCTGAAAGCATTCTGCAACTATAAAACCAACACAGATAAAATAGAGATTCTTACAGGGGGAAAAAAATTGTTGAATCTGGCAAATTCATGCAAAACATCTCCCTGTAAGAAATTGTTCCATTGGGAAAAAAATCTAACAGGCATAAAATTAATTAGTAATAATTATTACTGTGAAACATTCATCTACTAGACGATCAGCTTTAAAGATCTGTTACAAATCTGTTCTTGAAGGTCCAGTTCCAATTTCTTTGCTATGAACTGTTATGGTTACTATTAACTGTATGTATTAGTTATCTGTTATCCCAGTTGTGAAGTACTGCCTTAGTAGCAGCCTTTCTGAAGATACACATCAAAGAGACCCTTAAGAGTTTACACAGAATACCCAACAAGGGAGACACACCTGCCCCCCACCAGGGGCAGTGGTCAGAGCACATCAGATGCTGAATTACTCACACACGTGAGGCCTGCAGTGGAGATGAGAAACCTGCTGGAGAGATCTGACTCCAAGCAGCCAGGTGGCTTTGTCAATGCACAAAGAAAAATGGCAGAAGAAAACGAAAGGGCCTGTTTGCTCATCAAACTAATTCTTTCAGAGCCTATGTCTCTTCAGAACAGAAGTGACAGGATGGAGAAGGCTATGAAAAATGGGGAGCTGCCATTTTCCTCAGGGTGAAATAAGTAATTAGAGATATATAATCCATTTTTACCCTGTTTCCTTCAACTTCTAAAAGCACATTACAATCTCCTTCTCATCCATACCCAGCCTAAAAAGCTTAAATTTTTCTTTTGTTAATATATTGTATACACAGTATTACTCTGCATAAGAGACATAATCTGTCATTGCCTTTTGGGCAGTAAGAGAGACTCCTGCTGCTGACCCAAATGAGGCTTGAAATAGAGCAGTAGCATGGTCATGAAAGTTAAGCATTTAATCAGTATAAGAAATTGAATGCTGCTCTTTTGAGTCTCAGCTCCACAAAGACAAGAGTTATCCTGAAAGGTCTTTAACACAGGAAAAAATACACAGCTTGACCAGCTTGTATTCAGACTTTAGAACATCTTTCCAAACTTCCTAAAGTCATTAGTGGAGAAAACAATTATTTATAAATAGGGCTAAGTTTTTCAAGTTTTACAAAAATATCCATAGGTAGTACTGAAGCAGCTTGGTAGCCTATAGAACCAAATGATCTCTTACATTTCAAGACAAATTCCAAAGATAAATCTTTGGCTATGCTAAGTTGCTCATAATAGATAAATGTAAAATGTTAACAGCACCAATCTAAATTATGACTGCTCAGAATATCCATCTTCATCTCAATGGGAAAAAAAAGAATGCTTACAATTTACCTTTGCTTGAATTAGACTATCAAAAAAACTAATCACGCGCTATTTTCATTTTCACATGACTCTCACTATACTTCATAGTTTCCCCTCAAGATTTTCATCTTTCTAGGGGCACTATTTGGTAGCCTAGCTCAGTGTACAGAAATATTTTTCAGGGGGCATTTTCCAATTGTCATGATCTTTCTGATGAATTCCTAACTTCATAACAATCACTTCACTGCATGTTCCTCAAAGCAGGATGAAGTCTTCAGTACCTGAAGTAGCATTAAACAGAGTCACATTTCATATAACAGTGTCTCCCATTCTGAATATTCATTATCATTAAAATAAAGATAGAATTAAAGGAATTCAGACTGAGCAAATATTCTGCAAGGACTGAAACCTGACTGTGTGGTGAAGCACAGCATAGAGTATACTGACTATTAACTCAATCCAAGCTCATCTACTTGGTCTTCCTTTTCATCCTTCCATTCTTGTTAATATGGATTTCCAACATTTCTGACACAACTACAATAGAAGCAATAAAGCAGTATGAAGTATGAGGTATCTGGAAATGTCTGTTTAATCTCCATTTTGATCTTCAGATCAAAATAATTCAAAAGCTCATGACCTGATTCATGATGATAGCAGCCCATTCCTAATCGAAGACCCAAAAGTGCAACCTTCTAACTGTCTCAAATAGTTTGCCATTGCTAAACTCAAAAGTTCAACTAACATTTTTATATATTATTTCTTTCCTATCTAGCCTTGCTTTCTCTACATGCATACTCTTCCCCTTGTTTAAGCAGACATCATCACCATTAAATGAGAAATTCTGGGAAACTTACTAGAGGTGTCATATTTCAGATAATATTATTCTTCTAAATACATATATTCTGATACATTTTTTCTTCCAGACTGGTTTTACCTTTCTCCATTACTCCTAACAATTTTGTGCTAATGACCAGTAATGAAAAAGTAATGCTAATAACTGTTACAACAAGCTTCATCTCTGTTTTCTGGTAGCCTGACAAATTCCTACCAACTGTTTCAAGATATAACTCTCAGACCTTCCTGTGTTACAGCATAATTATAACTCCAAGCCCTCTAAGAAGCTTTGCTTTTCAAAATATATATTTCCAGGCAGGTTCTTTAAAACACATACTGGCACCTCCCTTACAGCAGCAACACACCAAGCGTGCTGCCAGTTCTAACAGTGTTAATCATGTCCTGATCAGCAACTTATTGAGCACTTCTACTGCTAAAAAGCCTCATACTGTTCCCTTTTCTTTTTGTATGACTGAGCAAATCCAGTCAGAAATGTCCTCCCTCTTGCATTTGCAGATACACACAACCAATACTATGCAACATAACACCCTGCTGTGCTGAATGTATGCCACTCTACACTGTTCAGCAGAAATAGTCCATGCTTTTTTATTTAGTCAATTTATTTCCTCTTGCCACTTTTCCCCTCCACAAACTTAGCCGCTTGCATTTTAATTAAGTCTGAAATCAGCATCTTTTTTCTTTTAATTTCTTCCCTAAGTATTTCTATTTACAGTTTTCTCATGTCAAAAGGAATTGCATTACAAGTATTGAATTCTTCCAGAGTAAAACTGGAACAAAACAAAAACAGCTATTACCACTTAGTTTGCCAAGTTAAAAAAAAAATACCTGAGGTATAACTGAATTAAAATGCAGCACAATTTTATTTTTAAATCTGTGAAATTGGCATTACACCAATACACCTGTGTGAAAAATGCTGCCATTTAGAGAAGATGAACATGATGGACTACCTCCACACATTTGTTCTCCTTAGAGGGGAAAAAACATAGTGTGAATTTTTGAAACTGTGAAGCAAGGAAGGAAATAGGTCCAGTATCCATATAGTTCTACATTTTTAGAAATCCTCTTTAAAGAGTAACTATGCACTTCCCAGAAAAGCCTATGCTTAAATGACAACTGGCCAAATTACAATTAGTTTTTCATTTTTAAAACTAAGCTGCTGTAGTCTTCTCTCAAGTGTGACACTGATGGCACATGTTTGTGCCTTCTTCAAACTAAGATGTGATGGGATCAGCTACCACTACACAACTGCAGCAGAACCAAGAACAGGAGTTTTTGGAGAAGGAAAACAGGAGAGATGGGGAGGAAGAAATATCAGAGACTAAGAATTCTGCACTACTTATCATCCAGACTTTCCCCCTAGTACAAATGAAAATTACAGAGGCAAAGTGAAGAGAAAGCAAGGGAAAACAGCTTGGCTAACTCTGATGTAACATCTACTCCAACATCAGAAGACAGAGGGAGGCAGAGAGAGAAGAAATTAATTGATCCGCAAGTCAAGTAGAATCAACTGCAGGGTTTTTGTTTTTCAAAAAGCTGCAATGTGAGGTGACATAACACAGTATGAACTGGCTAGTGTCATTTATTTTGAGACAGACCAGTTATTCAACAAATACTTCGCCCACCTCTTCTTAGGGCAAACTTTTCCCTTGTGAGTCCTGCCTACTGTCTCCTTTTCAAGGAACTTTAACATCACACAGCCAAACACTGCTCTCAGTGTAACTTCTACAATCACTAAATTTAGCAAGTTTCTATAAGCACACCACAATATTCAAAAATATTAAAATAAAAGTAATTGACCACTCAGACAAGATTGTGTGTTGTCTGGATAATTACAGTAATCTTTCACTGATGTTGTACGTAAACAGCAAAACATGCTTCTTGTCACTGAGCTGACTGACACAATGTTGTCCTTCTCAATTGGCATCACCAACTCTAAAAAATTCAAAATTGTATGAAATATTGCAGCATACACTTATTTTTCTTCAAGCTTTATAAAGTATAGAGAGCATTTCAGGACAGCAGGTTTATTTGCTACTAACAGCAACATTAGCAGAGCTGCACAGAACTTCCAATTCTGCCAGGTGAAAATACTTTTCTTAAGTTCTTTGGCAGACATGATGGGAATTTCTATGGTTTAGAACATTTAAAACCTGAAACAGTTAAATCACAAAGCTGTTATCAAACCACACCAAGACTTCAAGGCTTGCTACAACTGTTTCCAAAGCTCAAACTATGTGTGGAATCACAAAATTTCATAAATTTCATCTATGGTTCTTGTTCTGTTGCCTTAATATTTTAGTAAATATAATGAAATAAACTTCATCAATCTTTAGGACTGAGTACAGAAAGCAACAGTAAGAAAATTGAATTATCTTAAGCATCATGAGTGGCTAAAATACTAGCAAGCAAAGAAAATCCCCCTTACTGAAACTGTCTCAGTAATCACAGTCCCCTGAGAATATATGTTTAGTATATTCTATGACCAAAGGTGCTGAGGATATGTATGTGTTCTTCCTTGGAAGAATTAACTGCTGTCCACAATGACCAATGATTATATGTATTAAAAACACACATTTACCTGAGCCAAGACATCAACTGGCAACAGGTCAGGATTCCAAACAGCAAAGATGTCTATGTTTAGTGGAGTCTTCAATCAAATAAAATTAAATGTATGATATTCGTTTGCATATTTTCTATTTACTTGTCCCAGCAACACCCTAAGTAATACTAAACTGTAATTGTCCCTTTGGAGCAACAACAGGGGCAACAACAATATTTTATCTACAGGTAAAATATTAAAACATGAATTCCAAACACAGACCCTGTACTCACATCAGGAACTAGACATGACAGAACTGCCTCAATGAAATCTGAGAATTTACCTCCTCTGAGAGAAAAAGGTAACAACTCATCTCCCTTGGGGTAGTTTTTCTGCTACACTTGGACCAGCAGGGAAGCAGGTTGGCTGCACTAAGCTGTAGGACACCATGGTGTTCTCCCCAGCCTGTCAGGATGAAAATCAAGGGACCTGATGGAACTCACAGAGTCCTCTCCCTGCACACCCACCATGCATTTATTATATGCAGATCTTGACCAAACATGAAATCAGGACATGGCAAATTAAACATGTCGAAACAGAACCCAAGAAATGAGTTTGTATCCCATTAATCAGACACAGTCACAGCAATAAAAAACAGCCCAACTCTTCCCAAGATCTGAGTGTCAGTGATGATTATTCTTTAGTAATTCCTTTGCAACTAACCACCATCTGCCTCATGCATGTTATTCAGCAGCTCTGACAAAGTGTTCTTATGTGCCTTCTTGGAACAGTTTAAAGATATGCATCAAACACCTTTCAGACACTCAAATATATTTTGCCTAAGAAGCTCCTTCAATTGTTCTAGCAAATAGGCTCAGCTTTACTTTACATTATTGGATACCACCAATAGTAATTTGGACTGAATACTGAATTAACCAGATAAGGAAACACAGAACCAAGCAGCAGGAATGTATGTTTCCTCTTACTATAGTTGTCCCTTATATTTAAGCAGAGTCCGCATAAATACCCACAATTACACTGTTTCACAATTTTACTTTTTCTCACATGGAACTCAATGCTTGATCTAGCGCTCCATGAATAGGTAGAGAAGACAAACTACTTCTCTTACTCGTCACTGCTCACTACAGAAGGGAAGGCTGCATCACACCACAGTGGTACATACTGCTCCCAACACCCCTTCAGGCCTTCAGGTAGCAACCTGGGTGATGAAATGAAGATTATACTTATTAAATTTGCAGTGTGCTTACAGGCTTTCTGGTGGGTGGGTTGACAGGTTGATAGGAGGGGGCTGTAAGCACATTAGAGAACAAAATTAGAATATAAAATGAACTTGACAAATTGGAGAAGCAGCCTGGGGAAAAAAGGGAGATTTAGTTCAATGACAACCGAGTGGAAGATTCTGTGCTTAGCCAAGAACAATTAACTACTCAGATAATGGATAATAACAACTGCTGAGGCTGCAATTCTGCATAAAAACATAGCCCACAAGAATCCAAATAAGAATTAACAATAGTTTGGATTTTACAACAGAAAAAATAAAAGGCAAAGACTGTACTGGGATTTAGGAGAAAAATTATGTATGAGTACTCTTGTTGTTCTACCAGCTCTGGTAATGTTCCACTGGGCACTGAAATGAGATATATACACTTTGGAAATAATTGAAGGTAGAGAAACAAGAATTATCATAAAATACAATTCATGAGGATGAGGATAGAGTTAGAGCTGTTTTGTTTAAAGAAAAGATTGCTGAGGAGAGATAAATGTTTCCAAATACTGGAGTTCATACTCATGCAATGCTGAGCAAGTAATGGACTTTAAAGATATAGGTGTGGATAACTGGCTCCAAGTTGAGACCCTTACCAGCTATCTTTCTAGTTATTCTATTATTTCCATTACCTATTTAATATTACATTTAGCAGGAAAGCCTTCAATACACAAAGCTAATAAAGTGATAAAGTGCAGATCCCTGCTTTCTAGGAAGGTTTGCAAGGGAGTCCTGGATTGTTCCTTTTCCAGTTGAAGATGAAGAATTTTAAAAGCCTGTTTATTCTGTGCACTCTCTTTACTGCAACTCTTAGAAGTCACCCCATCAATTTTCAGAATTATTTTCACTGCTTCTTACATAATTTTCTTTCTTCCTGACATATTTAAATTGAGAAATAACCACCTGCTGAAATCAATACTGAAAACTAAGATAATGCTAGCTATTTTTAGTAAGAATAGCACCATCACACTCCTAGTCACCATCTCAAAATGTTCTGACTGCTAAAAAAAAGAAAAAACACTCATGTTTCACAGCTAAAAGCAAACTTCTATACATAAGTTTGCCTTTCAAGACAATGGATTCCACTTAATGGCCACATTCATCCAGTGATTAAAAGCAACTGCTTCCACTTTCCAGACCATCTGACTCTCCAGAAATTTGTACCATGTTCTTATCCAAGCTGATATAAAATTACTTTCACATTTTTTATCCCTCCCCTAGAGTATCCTAAAATGTAGGGTTTGAATGCACTTGCACATTGAAGCTAACATCACAATATTTCAAATGTATTTGCACATCTATTTCCTACTGGCACAAGTTACCAAGAAATTAAATCTAGAAAAAAAATAAATAAAGTGAGGATGAGTTTTTCTTCACGTCAATAATCCACACTAAGACTGATGACAGTAGATTTAAAATTTAAGTTATGTAATCATTCCATATGGTGGCTGTCATAAATAAAAACTTGAATGAAACTACCCTGTGTGCAGGCAAGTAGCAAAATTTTAGATACTAAGTATTTCAGAAGAATTTATTGCAATAGTGAGGTTGTTTTGGCAAGAGGGTCTATCACATCTACAGAACCTGAAGCTACTAGGTTTGCAGAAATTAAGAAGTGCATCTCTGTTGGATGTGTTCACACATGCAGGAAGTCTGTTTGCATCAGCAGGTAAAGCTAATGCAGAGAGCATATTCCAAAAATATGCATTTCAGCTTCCACATTTTGCATAAAAATAGACTTGTGCTTTCGTCTAGTGTATCTGTCAAAAGAAGAATTTATATGAACATGTGTAAGAATAAGTTACCATATAATCATCCTACATGATTCAATCACTTAACAAGCTTGAGAACACAAATGGTTAGTTGCCAATATGCCACTCCTTTCCTTGCATCATCTTGGTTATTTGCAGCTGGAAAGGGTCAGCTCTGAGTTTGCAATATTACAATAATATCAACTTTTCTTCTTGACATTTCCGTATATGTTAAACAAGTACTTAATAATCTCTATCTGCAGATATTAAGGTGGAATAGGGGTTCAGATCTGCATTAAGCCACTGTGATTTGATAAATCACATTTTAATTGTCTTAACCTTTTTTTACTACTTTTACACACATTCAGAGAAACAAAGAATGGCTCATTTACCTGATTCAGGCAATGCATAGCACCTGGCTGAACTGCAAAATTGGACTACAAGTCTGAGCCCTTCATTTCATCAACATAATTTCACAAATCAGGTAGCAATCCAGCAACATGGCAAATCTAAATCAGACTGCAAATAAAAGGCAAGACTAAAGTCCTTAAGGCAAACCCAGCAGTGTCCACATGCTGTGCATCTACAAGCCACAAGATGTTGCGTATGAGGCCTTTCAGATCACATGTGAATGCAAGTAAAGTGAGAAACACAATACTGTCAGTTATTATACCACTTTACTACTCAGAGGTCCCAGCTGAGATAAAAGCACGGTAATATAAGCACTACACAAACAACCGGAAGTAAGTATCCTGACTCAAACAGTTGACAAATTATGTAAATAATAAAAAACCAGAGGTGGGAGAGAACAAAGTTGTACACACTTTTCTCTACGAGTAAGAGAACTGGAAGGTTTAAAGGAGACAGACTGTGGAAACTCTGTGATACAAAGATGCCTCTTTTCAAAGCCATACCGTACACGTACACATGGAGACAAAGTTTTCCCTTTAACCTTGTTGTAAAATCTTACATAGATCTACAGCTTACAAAAGCTATGTCAGTAGCCCAGTCATTGCTTTTGGTATCGTTGTCTCTTTATCACAAGGAAGGTATACAATCATTTAGATGGACATGTGGCAAGATGTTCAACAAAAAACTAGCCTTTAAAAAAAGCAGGATCCTGCATTTACAAATATTTCTGCCCTTTTCTAATAGTCACAGAATTAAAGTACTTCGCAATATATTCCTTCTTGGTTTGCTAATTCCTGTTAATATGTCTGACCTGACTCTTCTCCACCAAAAATATAGTTTGAACAATCACAGATGAGCATCTTTTTGTTATGTTAACAGAAAAACAATTATGTTTTACAATTAAATAATTTCTCATCTTTACCAGTAAAGCAACAAAATTCATTCATTTCAGCCCCTGAAGAAACGAAAGAGTGGACTATTTTAAGACCGAAGGTCAAAATATATTCAATAAACTTATCTGACCTGTGAATTATCAAAGCACATACAGATATTATTAAAGATACATGCTTTCCAACTCGTTCTTATGAAAAATTAACTATGGCTTCCAAACCCGTTGAACAACTTCATGGTATTCCTCTCCCATTCAAATTAGTACATACTTCTTCACTTTTATGTAGAAATTGCACTCTTAAAAATGGATGGCCTCAATCAACAGTTTAGCAGTAATTGCTCTTTGTCAAGTGTTTGTAGGTGTTTGCATGAGTAAATTTACATTTTTTTCTTCACAGATTTTTTGATCAAGCAGCATTTAACATAAAAATGGATTTGCTTCTTACTAATGAAAACAGAATAAGACACATCATAATTTGAAATACTGTAATGGTGTCTGCCTTGCAAATTAGTAACCTTTGAGGTGCAAGAATTCTCTGTCAAAATTTAAAGCAAATTTATTTTCAAAACACAGTTTTGCAAAAACATCTTAGCGGTCCTTTGAAGAATACTGAAGTTTGTTGAAACCACAAAGCACACCTTAGTCTTCCCTTCATGGTTTCACAGAACACTTGAAATTATTTACATTACAAGATTAAGGTTTCTCTTTGAAAAAAGTGGGGCATAAAAACCCACCAAACTTTAGTTTACTAAAAGTTAAGAATAAAATGCACATTCTTGATATTACATATTACATTTAGTCTCTTCTTTAATGGAAAAAAAACCTCAATTCTTTAATGGTTTTACATAGCTGCTTCCCATTTCATACACCAGGTTTGAGAGACATTTCAAAGGTAGAGATTATTTTTTCAAGGCTCACTCTCACAAAGCTCATTAAAGCAACTGCCAGAAAGAATAGCACCTGAATGGTACATAACAGATCCATCCGTCATCTTTACTCCCCCTCATCCATCAACAGAAGGACACACCACAAGCCATAACTGCATGTATGAAAAATTCTGCAACAGAAGCTAAATATGCACAGCTTGGAAACCCCCAAGTATTAGCATGGAGGAGATTTTATAAACAGACAATCTTATTAAGTATAAGTATCTGATTACATGAGAAAGATCAAGCAACCAAAGTATCATCACTGAAATTTACCCACAAAAATATAGGTAAAAGGCACCTATGAGAGTTTTAATTACTGTAAAGGATGGAAGCCTGTACTTCAGCTCAAATAGTACAACATGCAGAGTCCCATTCAGGGCCAATACTCGAGGTTAGTCTGAGCTTACAGCATACCACCTGTTGGAGCAGGACCCTTCCCTTCCTACACAGCTCTCTACAGCACGTGACACTGGCAACAGACCACACTTTGTTACAAGAGGTCTAATGTCACTCTCGTACACTGTGTGGAGCACTTTGAGGAAAGCTAGGAACTTACATATGTAACTCCATATGCTCCTAAAGCAATCTAAGTACAACTGTGCACACTGAAACAGGTGTTTCAAGTTTCAGCAGAACAGCAGATTTGTAACAAAACTTGTATTTCAGACACTGACTGGATTCAATTTTAGCCTGAAAGAAATTACTATATGCTGTTGAACTTTTCTGTTATGGCCAGCCATAGACTGTCTATCTCAACATCAAACAAATATTTTAAGATGAGTATAGGAGAGTATTTCTGAAGAAAAATTAAAACATGCCTATAGCTTCAAGACTGTCTCTTAAAACATGTTTTAAGTAGATAAGGGTGAAAATAATAACAATATACAAGTAACATATAAGATCACATTTGATTCCAAAATCTTAAGAGCTGTCCTTCTAAAAAAGCATATTATAATGGTTTCTAAAGATTAAAACACACTGAAATGCAATTAGCAAATTTTAGAAGCATAGTACAAAGAAAAATAAGCAACTTTTTTCTGCATATATCAAATGCTCTTCTGCAGTATTTAAAACCCAAATACCAAAGCACTCTTCAAAATCCACACAACAAAATCTAAAAGCTGAATGCTACATGAGTATACTAGAGTATAATCAAACCAAAATTAATCCATTTTCTTAATCAAAATCTAAGAGAATAGCAAAATAGTATGAAGCAGTAGAAGAAAGGCTTTTATAAATAACTTAGAAATCTGAGATATGTGAAAAACTAACAGTTTTAAAAACAGGCTGTCATGATTTCTAACAGAATACTGTCACTGGTAAACTACACAACCGAGAAGCACTTTGTTTTCTTATTACAAAATGCTGATCAGGTCCATAACCCTGAATAGAGAGCTGCATAATGGACAACTGTAATCCAGCATGCCAATAATGAATGTAGCAGGAGTCAGCATTAGATCCAACACTTTCTGGGAGGAAAAGACCTGTATCCTCAGATCTGATATGAAAACAATGCCGAAACACATCATAATCAAATCTTTTCCTCTTCTATCACACCACTACAAGTAGAATACCCCATCTGAAAAGATACTGAACTGCTCTAGACTGCACTACTCTCTCTAGATTAAGTTTTTACAGCACGACAATACCTATTTGACAATATCCACAGCCAGGTTTTCTTTTCATGTGCATTTCTGCAAGACTTGACATTTACAATACTTACGCATTGCAATAAGGTTTCTTTTCATATCCTTTGTAGTTATTCATGTTCAGAGCCATTTTGCAAACTTCACAGTGGAAACATCCTTTATGCCAGTACTGTAAATAAATGTAAAGTAGAATTACTTACGGTACTGATGTTTTGAAAGCTGTGTTAGGGAATGGCAAACGTAAAAACACAATTACTTGTCAATATTTTGGCCACACATTATAGGTCTCTTAACTAAATAAAAAATAATTACTTTCTCATGAAACCAAAGGTGCTTCTGAAACACTCTCAGACGCGTAAATTCTGTGCTAAGGTGAATGCTAAGACCCCTGCATGCTCACCTTGCCATGATAATTTTAAAGATAACTAAAGCAGGAGTTTGACGTTTTCCTCGTATTAAAAAAAAAAAAAAAAACTACGCCGCTTGCTAAGAATGCAATACTACGCGAATGCAATCACCAACTAATGTGACGGCTGGCTTTTTGGTACGCCGCACAGACACTAAATTTAGCACATAATACGGCATTTTCCTCCGGTGGCTTCTACCGCCTCGCCTTGCCTTTCCGGGGACGGTAATTTGGCGCATCTGTCACAACCTCGCTGTTGTTATTTACGGAGCGACCGCGCTGGGCTACAAGCCGAACCACCGGGGACACCCCCGCGGGACGGGGCTGACGCTGCCCCGGCCCCCGTCCCCGCCGAGGCGGCCATGGTGCCAGGAGCAGCCGAAGCCGCCCCAGCTCGGGGAGGCACCGACAACTACAGCCGGGAAGGGGCCGCCTACAACTTCATCCCTCGGGGAGCCGGGGGAGCCGCGGGGACCCGCTGCCGGCCCCGGGCACCGTCGTTCCCGAGCGGGCACCGCAGGGCGCCCCGGCCGCTGCGGCCCCGCTCGCCCCGCGCCAGCGCGGTGACACGGCGGCTGCCCCCGCTGGCGCTGACAGCGCGGATGCCGGCGCCGCGGCGGCCCTTGAGACGCTGCATTTGCCACCTGCCGGCTCGCCCCGATGCCCCGCGGCTCGGCCCGGCCCTCCCCTGCCCGCCCCGCCGGAGCCGCGGGGAGCGGGACGGGCACGCCCGGGAGGCGCCGTCCCCGCCCGCCCGCGCCCCAGCACCTTGTCCAGGCAGTTGACTTTCTCAGTGGGATAGACCACTTTGCCACAGCGGGCGCACTGGGGGTTCATTTTGCGGCTCCTCTGGGGCGGCGGCTCCGGCGGGCGGCGGCGGCCGAGGTTGCGGTGCGGCGGGCTGGGCTGGACGGGGCTGCGGGAGGCCGATCTACCATCCCCTGCCCTGGCGGGGACGCCGGGAGTCCTCAGCGGCTGCGGGCGGGCGAGGAGGTCATCCGCGGCGGCTGTGGAGGAAGCGGCGCTCCAGCTGACTGCGGCTCGGCAGCATGTGCGAGTGGGCGGGCGGGGAGCCGGTGCTGCCGCCCCCGCCGCTCGCCGCCCGCCCCCGCCGCCTCCCCCGTGTGCCTGCGCGCTCGGCTCCCCGTGCCGCGGGCTGGGTGACTCACGCCGAGCCCCGCGCTGCAGCCGCAAGCCAAGCCAAGCCCACCGGCGCGGCCCGCAGCGAGGGGAGGGCAGAAGGGGAGGGCGAGCCCCGCGCCGCAGCCGCCCCGAGGGGGCGAGATGGCGGGGAGGGGGGTGGTACCCGCTGCGCCTCCAGGCGCACCTGCCCGGGGCTCGCTGGGGCGGGGCTGGCCCCGGCGAGAAAGAGGGAGATGGAGATGGAGAGGGATAGCGAGAGCGCGGGGCAACGGGGCCGCGGGGAGCTCGGGCGCTCCCCGAAGTGAGGCCCGAGGCCTGGCCGTGCGCCCGTGGGCACCTGCCGGGCGGAGCCGCGGCCTCCCGCCCGCTGCACACGCAGCCCCCGGAGCCGCCAGCGGGTGCGGAGCGTCTGTGCGTTCCCGCAGCCTTGTGTCCCGGCGGGTTTTCGGTTGCGGCGTAGCAGCTTTTCCGGGGCTGAGTCTCGCCGGGTCTCACCAGCGGTCCCGCGGGGCAACCGAATCGCAGCCGGAATGGCAAATGACCCTCCTCGGAGTAGGCTTTGGGCAGTCATTTCTGGCTTGCTCTGCAGCGCTGTGGAGTGGTACAGCGAGAACTCATGCGGTTTTTCTTCGCTGAGGACTTCTTTAACTACCTGGAATATAAACCACGCTGAGGAAAGCACTTAAGCCAGTGCAGCGCAGCCTTTTCTGAGGATTTTTTTCAGTATCGCAACACTCTGTGTGGCTCACAGCAAGGACAAATTCTGCACATACTTGGGTGTTATTAAGTAATCAGAATGCAGTCAGCTAAACTGGAATACTTGGCTATAATTCTGCCTTAGCGACCCAACTTTTATTCACTGGCTGTTTAAAGGCACAAGGAGAAACAGTAATTTCATTGAAATTAATAATATATGTGATTAAATGAGAAACACCTAATCAGGCTTTAAATATTACATGATGGAAGTTGTAAAGCTGCCTCTGCCTCATCTAGCCTGAAACATCTGGCACTCAGTGAAACTCAATGTTGAGATGCTGGCTGTGCTGCAAGCAACAGGAAAGCAGATTTGCAGGTAGTCCTGTAAATGTTTGTTGTCTCCTGTGGCTGTCCCATGCAGTAGCAAATAGACAAAGTGCTGACCAGCCCTGTTTCTGTTCCTGTGAACTACGTGCTGGTCCTTTTCAAAGCCAGTGCTAGCAACCTGCAGTTCT
Source organism: Corvus cornix cornix (assembly GCF_000738735.6). Lineage (NCBI taxonomy): Eukaryota > Metazoa > Chordata > Aves > Passeriformes > Corvidae > Corvus > Corvus cornix. The sequence continues at coordinate 18,679,191 of NC_046333.1, read as the reverse complement.
CAAAAATCCTGAAGCAGATGGTTTTTTTGTTGTTGTTGTTAAGCAAATTACCTTTGATATGGAATTTAAGATTTGTCTTCTCACTGTTCCTGGTTGACAATAGCACGATAATTTTTCACAAATACCTCTAGACCAAGTTGGCCTCAGTCTAAGATTTCCCAGACAGAAATAGGTGCATAGGCACCTTGCAGTTCCAATGCAGTAAGTCTCATCCTCTGCTACCTCTGTGCTGTGCAGATTACCTTACACTCTCTCCTGTGCAGTGTGACTGGCTGCGAACAATGGCTTTTATTCAAGGAACTCTGAATGCTAGGCATCCGAGTATGTTGATAAAGGAAACTTGAATACATGGTAACTCAGTGTTTTCTGTGGGAACTGCCGTTTGGGGATCTGTCTAAAATCCCATCTGAGTGGAATTAGGCCCAACACATAGGTAAGCAATCTCCATTCTGCAAAGGCTACACAGTACAGAGGAGCAGCAAGTCTGTACTGGGGACTGGGATGGAGACTGATCTAAATTAATCTCAACTAGAAGGCAGTGAATGTTACTTATATAGAAAAAAAAATCTTTCTTAGCTGATTTAATTCTTTCCTAGCTTAGATTCTACCAATGACTTGTAGGTGAAAAGACTCCGTAGTCCACTGGAAATAACTAGAGGCATACAGCTCACCCAAACAGCAATATTAAAGTCTTTGAGATAGAGACTTCATCTCTGGCAGTTCCAGATTATGAAAATTCCAATTAGACCCTTCACATGCAGATTTGGATATTACTCCCACTCATAATGTTACAATGAAACCCCTTGCCTTACTCTTGAAGGGAAAACTTCTATTAGCCAAAATATCAACACTAAAAATGGAATAGTAAAATCAATAGAAATACCTGCAGTTGAATACCTGAATTTACTGTCTCAGCAGTATGCAAGCATTCCAATCTTTCTCATTGACTCAGGATCCTTTTATTAACTTTTATTCGTTTTCTTCAGAAAGGGGAGAAATTAGTGTCTGAATCCCAGTCTTCATTTCCACACTACAGTTCTCTTTCCTCATCATTATAACTTTTTCTGCTACTACTGTAGTGAAAAATGGGTTCTTTTTCTCTATACAGACCAGTGGGAGAGAAAAATCTGCTTCACCCATGATAGTGAGAAAGCAGTGGAATGTTACTCATCAGTAGACTTTCCTTTTTCTGGGTAGGTAATGATGCAATGGTAAAGTCCAGCAAAGCAAAATCCAACAACCCTGCTGTGTCACTGACTGAGGGTGTAAACCGAAGACTAGGAAGCACAGAAGGGCAAAAACCTTGCACTTTGAAAAAACTGCTGCTACAAGCATGGAGCCTGTGGTAGGTGGTGGACCTCTAGACAGGTTCTGGCATTGATTCCCAGCTGGTATGTATTGCCAAGTTATAACTGGCATCCCAAGATTTCAGGCTACTATACTTCTCTCATCTGGTACATTTCAGGGCTGTTTATCTAGCCTAGATAATTGAAGTGAAAATTAGTACAAATTACCAACACTTGCAATAGATGCTTTTTCAGCATGCCTACAGCAGTCCAAGTGCAAAAGATGTTCTGGGGCAGCTGTGTTACAGCATTAGAAATATTATGACTAGGTAAAATGGTGATTACAAAAGTTCCTATTTCTGTGGGGTAATACCCTCATTGCATTTTGTATTTGTTTGAGAGGAATGTTTTCAGTGCTCCATTTAGTTTGTTTGTTTGATAAAAGTGTGTTGCAGAAAAAAAACCTAAAATGTTATGGTGAAAGGTGTTACCACACATTGATACTGAATTTTACCTGAGACAGAAAGGTTTCAAAAAACTGTTAAACTAAAAGCTACCCTATATTATTGGAGGTGACTTGATAACATCTTGGAAGAGACAACCTACAGAGGCTTGTATGTGTCTCAGGTCTATATCTAGTTCTTCTAAAAGGTTTCTTGGAACTTCCTCAGATTTCTTTCCCACGAAAGAGGTTCCTTATAATCCATCTCCCATGGCTGGAGATTAGATTTGTTTGAGCCATCAAGTGAACTTAAGGCATGAAAACAAAGCCTTCTGTCTTGCAAATCACCATGCATTTCACAAGCCATACATAAAAGGTCAGAGAAAGTGTTTACTGCCTTTGGTGATCACATGAAGACATTGTCTTTTCACCCAAATTTCTAAAAATTGAGTCTGCTCATGAAGTTATGGTTGTATAGAACCCTAGTGGACAAAATAGGAGTTCATGTAAGCATAGTGATGTATTTTCTTTCCATGGCAAAGAATGTGGCTTTCTTTTCATTCAGAAACATATTTTTGAATTTCTATTTTGTGGAAAAAAATTCTGTAGGTAGTATGCCCCAATTAACAGCTGATGCCCCACTTGAAGTGTCATTATTCAGTCATTTTTCTGGAATAAATATGACAATATGTGCTTAGACCCTGATGGACAGTTGTAAAAATACTGTTTGGTGTATTTCACGGATATTTCATATTTGGTCTGTTCTTTAAACAGGTATAAAAGGTGGGGTAACTGGCAAATTAAGATAATGTAGTAAAAATACTATCTGAATGTTGTAACAAGCTCATAACACTTGGGTACTAGTTCTACCAGATAATAGGCGTTGTGTCACATTTAAGTGGAAGGATGATCTCACGGTTAAGGCACTGCATGCAGAATTGCAGATGAAGTCTCTAAGCAGTACTGCAGTACAGATAAATAATACTGGGAGAGTTTTTGTGAAATTCTGTGGCTGTCCTATGTTATGTAGAAAGGGAAAACATTAGACCAAAATATTGCTTGGCGCAGGATTTGGCAGATGATTTTTGTCCCTTGCTGTTTGAGCTTCGGTTTAGCCACTTAGAAGAAGAAACTGCGTAGTTACATTTCCAATAGAAACAATGTAACTTTAATGTGACCTTGTTTAGAGCTACCCAGGGTGCTTTCAGAGGAACGTGCTTTTAAATTCTCTACTGTGAAAGGGTAATTTATACTTTCATATGCAGGGGTTGTTGGAAGCATGTTTTCAACTTCAGCTACAGAAAAGCTCCCTACCAAAACCAAAACAAGCCCAACAATGGTTAGACTTTATTATTTTCTGCAATATGATCCAAAATCCACTCTGCAGTGGAATCTCAACGTGCATTTTCAGAATTACTCAATCCTTAGCTTCTCGGATTAATCTAACAGGGTAATGAAATACTAGAACAAAAATGGTTATTCGATCAGCAGCAGGATCTCCTTTTTTCATTCAAAAAGTATGCAAAATGAATACTGCATCCCACAGTAGCTATGTGCTTAACAAATATATAAAAACATAATAATGACGAGTCAATGTGACTTACAGGATCGTAAAATATGTTGAGTTGAAAGGGACCCATCAGGATCACCAAGTTCAACTCCTGGCCCTGTGCAGGACACCCCAAGGATCACACCATGTGCCTGAGAGCATTGGCCAAACACTTCTCCAACTCAGATAGGTTCTGTGTTGTGACCACTTCCCTGGGAAGCCTGTTTCAGTGCTCAACCACCCTCTGGATGGACCACAAAATTGTCTAGAATAAGGGACTCTTATTCTCTTCGTATTTATATTGCAGTGGAAATTTCTATTATTTTATGCATGGGGCAAGATTTTGCCTTATTAGTTGAATGTTTCAGGACTCCTGAATTATAATTTCACTTCATGTTATGAACAAAGCTTAGTAAAAATGGGCCAGTTACTCGAATTACACTCATCAGAAAGTTGTTACCTAGCTTGTTTGGTTTTGTTTGACCTTAGAATAGCTGATGTATGAGCAAAAAGTGGATTGAAGATTTCATTCAGGTGCAAATCTTGTTACCTTTGGGCATATGTATGTGTTTTGAAAAAGCACCTGGCATTAGTGAAGCATACAGCCTCTATAATTCAGGTGCACAAAGCAGGTGGAGTTCTGTAGATAGCAATACACCAGGTGTTTTGAGAATTTGGCACTGCATGCTTGAGTGTTAGCTGCTTTGGCAGGCGTGCCCAGAGATGGAGGTACATGAACACGCATAGAAAGCTGTAACCATACATCCAATACTTTGTAAATTGTGTCTTCAGTGGCTTGAGAATGTAAAAACAGTCAACATGACTTGGGGTTCAGCAATGTATTCTAACATCAGAGGCTGGGGTGCTTCACACCCTTCACATTAAACTTGCACGTCTGAGTGTTCTTCGCTGCCAGGGCTGCACTGGTCCAGTGCCTCAATTCAGCCATTCAGTCCATCATTCCACTTACAGATCAAGGTGAGGAATAGCAGGACCCAAAACAGTGCTTCCATAGAAAGGAGTCTGAAATCTGGAAGCCTCCAAACCAATTTTCCACATTCAGTGACAGACCTTAGAATAAATATACGTTATTAGTACTTTTTTTGATTTTTACAATTCCCTCCTCTTTGTTACGGTCACTGTATTTTTCAACCCAGTTACAGCTCAGAGGATGTTCTAGACACATAAATGAATATTTTTGGTTTATGTATATTGCACTGAATGTGTTAGGAACTTTTTTACCAGCTCTGTCATTACCTCCCTTCCTAGTCAGAATAACATATTCCCACCATGTTTTGCAGGAATAAAAACAAATTAATAAAAAATAAGAATTAGGGGGAGATTAGAAGTCTACGTATTTTGTTTGCTAAATTAACTGTTTTTTCATCAAGTAACTGATACAGGAATGAAAAGTCATCATCAGAGCTCTTGGAGAAGCTGAAGAAGATTGTCTTCAGTCAGCCCTACATCCTGTGTCAAGAATTAAAACTAGTTGCTTTATCTCAATTCAAAGAGATTTTCAAAAACTTTACCACTACAGACAACAAATCCAAAACAGATAAAAGTCTCTATGCTGGACTGTAGGCTAAGGAAGGACAGAACATTAATTATTCATTCTGTTTTAATAGTATTACTATTACTAAAGCTACTTGGTTTTGCTTATGAAGATTGAACAGAATGAAAAGGTTATTTATTAATTGTGGATATTGTTCATTAGTCTAAGTCTAGCCTAAGAATAAAACAGGAATTTAGAGATAGAGTTAGGGTCCTAAACTGAATTTTAAAACCTAATGAGAGGGTTCTGGTAGCTTTGAATAGAAGAAAACAATGTCATTATTCATACTCTTGTCTATGCAACCACTTTCCCATTATTTCCAAAAATAGTAGTTGAGTAGCTTCCTGCCTAAATAAACAGTTCACGTAGATAGAACTTGGGCAGTAAAGCTTTTCAAAATAAGGTTTCCCTATTTTTAAGCTGAACAACATAGTGAAATACAGGAAGGGTTGGGCTGTGATTGGACTGGATTCTTTAAGTTAATGTTTTAAAAGGTTACGTGACCAGTTCAGAGTAACTAAATACACTTACTCTGTAGATGGCCTGGAAGTATTGTACAGAATATGCTCCCTCCATTGCCAGAAGAAATAGCCTCTTGTAATAAAGATACATAATCATTAACAAGCTTAACTCTGGGCTTCAGAGAAATCCAAGTTTCCAACCCTTCTAGAAAGATTTTAAAATTCTGCCTTCACAGTGCAGACCTGACAAATCTCACACATCAAGAGGGAGTCTCACACATTTAGCTCCCAAACTCCCTCCCCTGCAGCTCGACCTGTATCACACTCATTTGCAGCACTGTGCCACGGCTGCTCTCCCATTCTGTAACCCCACGCACCAAGCACAGCTGGATGGCCCAGGCTGCAGTCTGCCAAACAGTTCCAGCTACTGGTGGGGTATCAGGAAAAGGTCAGCAAAGAGGAGCAGGATGCACAATGCAGCATGGCTGCATTGCTGAAAAGAACAATGGATTCCAGGGGAATTCCTGGAAATACTAGCAAAATTCCTGTCCAGAAAGAAAGAAGTAAAATGTCCTCATAGCTCAATATAAGCATTTTTCCAGTTTGTGTTACTTTTTAAGTTTTCTGTTTTGAACACAGAGACTATGAGTTCTAAGGCTATTAAATAATATATCACAAACTTTTAAAATTATAATCTATAAATAAACAAATAAAAAAAATACAGATCAGACACACTACAGGCTAAGGTCAGCAAGACAATGAGTGGTGATATTCCTCTCCCAGCAACAACTTGGCTTCTGCAACACCATTCCTAGTGCTGAGATTGCAGAATATGCTGATGGAGTAAGAGAAAGGACTGAGGAAAATTCACCTTCCTGAACACACCTGAAGATAAACTGCTAAAAGCACAACAAACAGTGCATTTAGCAAAGCCCGTCTTGTTTTGAGCTCAGCGCAGACACTTTAAGGATGTGACTGAGTTCTTCCTTATACCTGAATTTTTAAAACAGATCTTCAAATGATGGAAAGATTGGGAACAAATGGCCAAGACAGAGACCCACCCTTCACCCTCACCACTGTATGGCTCTCTGTGACCCGAAGGACATTGTTTGTGGCTTGGTGCATTGCTGCTTTCATTGAAAAGCCATGAATAATAACTTGGAAGCAGTGTCCTCTCTCCAGCATCTTTTGGATTGTATTTTCATGGGCTTCTTTACTGGGCACAGAACAAATTCTTATTTTAACCATCTTCCTAAACACAGAACTATCATATGAGGTTATATAAAGCCTATATATAGCCTTAAATAAATATACAATTTATTTCTGTTGTTTATTTTAAATTAAGTAAAACTGCAATAGAAAATTAATGATCTGTGGAAGTTTTTCAAACATCTTGACTTTTTTAACTGATATGGTTGTGCTGTGAATAGAAATTGTGTTGTACATATAGGCACTTTGCTAAATCTGTTTCATCTTTTTAGTCTGAACCTATTATTTTTATTTCTTTCCCCTTTGCACTAGACAATATAGGAAATAGCAGACCCAATGCCACTGTCATGGAAAAGATGCGTGTGCCTTTCTTTGCATCAGATGGCTGCACATACTCATGAATAAAAATTTAGAAGACAAGAAACAAAACTAGTTGTTCAGCCAAAAATTCATCTGAGTAGTCTAGACCTTAAAAAAGACTCTCAATAATGTTGCATTTTGGAGGAGAGCTTTTTTAGATATGATACAAAGGGACATACAGAACAAAGAGGAATTTTGAAAAGGGACTACTTGACTTCTTTTCCTTCACCTTTAGAATCCCAGCTAGCACATTAACTTTAGACTCAAAAAGTAAATGGAGAGCAACATTTGACATAAATTAAATATTCTAACATGCAATTGAGTATTTTCAGTGTGAAGTTCTCATTTTTCTCTGACAGCTTTCTATGGATTATCTTAAATGTTATCTTAGAAAATGTAATTATTATATGGATCATTAAGCAGAGCACAAATATTGGTACACTGCAGAGACGCCAGTTAATTTTCTTTTGACTACTGAACCATAAATAAAGGAAAACAGCATAGTTAAATGGTTCTAAAGTTACACAGTGGCAAGCAGCAAGTGAGTTGCCATGTGAAGAATACAATTTTAGAACATGATCCAGGACAAATTATTGTGAAGTTACATTGTACAGAATGTTTCATTCATTTCATTCACCTTATAAAAATCCTAGTGATCCTGCTGTATCCACCCCTTCCCTGCTGTGAACTGCAGACCAAATAGTCAACCCAAACCGGGTTGGCTTGGTTGCAGAGTGCATTTCACATTACCCTAAGAGTGACATACTTGGTCCATCAAGGGAAGGAGGAAAAACTCCAGAGATCTTGTTTTTCAGAGCCTCTGCTGGTGTGACTGTCAAGCAGCCAGAGTGCCCCATTCCTGCAGCACCAATTGTATGAGGCAGCATGTCACATCTCCTGCCCCAGAGCAGAGAGCTCTCTTATGCAGGATTAGCACCACAGCCCTGAAATTACCAGCCCAGTCTTTCTAGGAGAGCTTCCCAAATTAATCAATGTGTCTATAGCACCTGATATCCCTGGACTACTGGGGTTTAATTCAATGCATGTTGAAACCAACTGAAACACTTTTACTAACATCTGTGTGTGCTAGATTAGAGTTTAAATACAATAGACTCTTTAATTTGCAGTAAGGAGGGGTTTCAGCATAAACAGAAACTGTGTAGTTGGTTATGTGCTGGTACCATACACCACGTTTAAATGTCATGAGCTCCTTTCACAGCACCAGTTGATACAAGCAGGCAGGAAGCTACTGAGATGATGTTTTGCATAGGTATTATCTTTCTCTTCATCACAGTCAACTCTGATGAAAGAGAGGCCAGAGGGGCTGGTGCAGAAGGTGAAGCTCAAGGGCATGTGGCCATGAAATAATGGAATTCAAGATCCTTGGGGCAGCAGGGAGGAGGCACAGCAAGCTCACTGCTCGGGACTTCAGGAAAGCAAGCTTTGGCCTCCTCAGGGATCTGCTTGATAAAGTACCATGGGATAAAGCCCTGGAGAGAAGAGGATCCCAAGAAAGTTCATTGATATTCAAAGATCACCTCCTCCAAACTCAGGAGCAATGCATCCTGACAAAAAGGAAGTTCAGAAAAAATTCCAGGAACTCCTGGACAAACTCAAACACAAAAAGGTAGCTACAGAGGGTGGAAGCAGGGGCAGATAGCCCAGGAGAAGTACAGATAGATTGTCCAAACAGCCAAAGGTCAATTTAGGAAATGTAAAGCCCTGATAGAATTAAACTTGACCAAGGACACCAAGGGCAACAAGAAAGTCCTCTATAGGTACACTGGTGATAAAAGGAAAACTGGGGAAAATGAAAGGAAATGAGAGTCCCAGTAACAGAGCACACGGAGAAGGCTGAGGTACTCAACAACATTTTTGTCTCAGCCTTCACTAGCAAGTACTCCAGCCACATCACCTGCATCACAGAACGGAAAGGCAGGGATTGGGAGAATGTAGAACCACCCATTACAGGAGTAGATCAAGTCTGAGACTATCTAAGGAACCTGAGGATGCACAAGCTCCCAACCTCTGTGGGACCTGATGAGATGCATCCATGGGTCCTGAGAGAACTGGTGGAGGAATTGGCTAAGCCACTATCCCTCACACATGAGAAGTCATCACAGTCTGATGAAGCTCCCACTGATGGGAAAAGGGGAAATATAACCCTCATTTTTAAAAAAAAGGGGGGGAAAAAGGAAGACTCAGGGAACTACTGGCCAGTTAGTCTCACCACAGTGTTTGGAAAGATGATGGAACAGATCCTCCTAGAAGTTACGTTAGAGCACATGGAAAATAAGGAGGTGATTTCTGACAGCTGACATGGCTTCACTGAGGACAAATTAGACCTGACCAATCTGGTGGCCTTCTATGATGGAGTTGCAGTACTGTTGGATGAGGGAAGAGCAACTAACACCATCTACCTGGACTTGTGCAAAGCTCTTGACACTGTCCTACATGATATCCTTGTCTCTAAACTGGAGTGACATATTTGGTGGATGAATACTCAGTGGATAACTCACTTCCAGCTCAAAGAGTTGTGGTCAATGCCTCAATGTCCAGTGGAGACCAGTGACAAGTGGTGTTCTTCAGGGGTTGGTGTTGGGACCAGCACTGTTTAACATCTCTGCTGGTGACATGGACAGTAGGATCGAGTGTACCCTCTGCAAGTTTATCAATGCTATGGAGTTGTGCAGTGCCCTTGGCATGCTCTAGGGCAGGGATGACATCCGCAGAGACCTTGAGAAGCCTGAAGGGTGAGCCTGTGCCAGCCTCATGAAATTCAACAAGGTCAGGTGTAAGATCCTGCAGCTGAGTTAGGGCATTCCCAAGCAGAAGTACGGATTGGGTGGAGACTAGATTGAGAGCGGCCCTGAGGAGAACTTGAGAGTATTGGTGGACAAGAAGCTTGATATGACCCAGCAGTGTGTGCTTGCAGCCCAGAAAGACAACAATATTCAGGGCTGCATCAAAAGAAGTGTGAGCAGCTGGTCGAGGGAGGTGACTCTCCCCCTCTGCCCTGGGCTTGTGAGACCCCACCTGGAGAGCTGCATCCACCTGTGAGGCCCCCAACATAAGAAGGGCATGGACCCATCAGAGCAAGTCCACGAGAAGGCCATGAAGATGATCGGAGAACTGGAGCACCTCTCCTATGATGGCAGTCTGAGAGAGATGGGGCTATTCAGCCTGGAGAAGAAAAGGCTCTGGGGATTTGATGAGCATTTTCTAGTACCTAAAGGGAGCCTGAAAGACAAGCTGGAGAAGGACTTTTTACGAGGGCATGTAGTGACAGGGCAAGGGAAATGGCTTTAGACTGAAACAGAATAGGTTTAGATGAGATATTAGGAAGAAATTCTTTACTGTGAGGGTGGTAAGGCACTGGAACAGGTTGCCCAGAGAAGCTGTGAATGCCCCATCCCTGGAAGTGTTCAAGGCCGAGTTGAATGGGCCTTTGAGCAACCTGGTCTAGTGGAAGGTGTCCCTGTCCATGGCAGGGGGTTTGAATCTAGATGATTCCAATCCAAACCATTCTAGGATTCTATGGTTCTGTTATTTCTGGGGCCATTTCAAATACAATTGTACTGAATTACTTTAGAAAAACTTTTATCCATAAGATCCTGATAAATAGATGTTAGACACTCCAAGCCAGCTTTCAAAGAGGTTCTCAGTAAAAAAAAATTATTCCTGATTGCAGAAATAATAGAGCAACACCCTGGAAAACTGTACCATCGGAACACTTTCAAACAAAACACAGATAATAGTAAACTTCTCCAATTTGATGTTATCAAATTACTTAAAGAGGAAAATGACAACACTACATTTACACTTCTTTGGTGTAAAAAAAGCATGCCCCACCAATTATCACTCAGAAAGTTTATCTCAGTCCACATATTTAGGGCTGCAACACCTGCTGTGTCTGGCTCTCCATAAGTTAAGCAAAAGCCCCATTTTGTAGACTTTTCAGGGTTGGCACTTGGCAGATTTCCTTTGCTCGGCGTGTATTCCAACTGGGGTAAACATTGAGGTCAATATATAAATATCATGATGGATAACTGCTGCAGCTACAGTACATCTGCTCTCCATAAATCCAGGTAAATAAGGCAGGATTGTTCTTGCAGATCAGAAGTGATATCCTATCAGAAACCTTTCCTCATAAGTAAAACTGAAATTGCACCTGTGTGTCTAAACTGGTGAGGCTGCAGGGCCAACTCTATCACAATCATCTTGGCACCAAATCACCAAATCAGTGACTCAGTCCAAAAGATATTTTTAACTCATGTCTTTGTGCTCCCCCTTGTAACTTCTGAGTGCCTCTGCAGTGGGAGGGTGACCGGTATGATGGATCCAGCATATTACTTATTATTCTAAAGTCCTACTCAGTAAGAGATCACAACCTTCTTTTTAGAAGAAAATATGAAAACACAATTCAACTGCAAGCATAATTGAAAGAAAAAAATCAGGAAATCTGTATTTGGAAATCTGTTATATTTAGTTGGTTTTCAGTTCAAATATGCTCCTCTTACTAGGCACAATTTTTCTAACACAGCACTCTGCAAAGTTCTTTGCCATCCTGGAAAGGAAAATAATATGCAAAATCATTAAGGAAAGAACTCAGGTGCATGTGAGTTGCAGTTGTAACTATTAATCCACTCAACTAATGATAGATCAGAAAACCCACAAGCTGTCAGATTTTAGAATTATACCAAAATTTGTCAAGTATATCCTCATAATTATATGTAATAACTGTCATGTGAAATTTCTTTTATTCTTTTTGCCATTCTTTCAAACTAACCTGCAAACTGTTCCAAATGTAAGTCAAAACCTTCTGCTAGCCTACCAAACAGCCTGAAACACAAACCACACATTTACTTTGGGCAACTTAATCCCAAAAATGATAACAATCAAATGTAATTTACAGAGCTAAAATATACATCTATAATGTTAATAAAGAATAACAGAAAATTCCAGCATAGAAATATGTATGAAACTAAAACATATTTGTTACAAAATAATGAGAACTAATTATAATGCAATCTCCACTGATATTCACCCTTCATTACTACAGCAGATTGAGAAATGTCTAAGCCTGGGAAGCTTTGGGCTACGTTGTGTGGAACTGGCTGTTCTTTTAGCACTGAAAACAAATTTTTTTTTCCTCTCCTGTCAACAGTGATTTCCTGGATCAAGACAGAAAAGGTCATAAACTTTTAATGTTTTTATTAATTAATTAAACCCAGGTTAGTTGCTAAGAAAATGTGTACGAGTGGGCACGGTAAAACACTGGCCTAAACTGTCGTGACGGAGTCGCCGTCTTTGCCAGGCATTACAGATTTTTAGCCAGTGCTGAAGTCAACACACCTCAGGTGAGAGTCTGAACGGGGTGCCTTCCAACTTACATTGGTTTAAAACTGTGTCAAGAAAAATACATGTACTGCTGATCCTGCCTTGAGACAAGAACCTGGGGCTGGTCAATCTTTTGAATTATGTTTCAGCCCAATGCTTTGACTAGATGGCTCCTCATGTTAACTATGTCAGCTTTCCATGGGAGGGATTTTCCTTTGCATTTCATGTGCCTCTCTGCTGGCAGTGAGCCAGGGTGGGCCTGGGCCATCCCAGAGGAGAGAAAAGAGCCCCACCAGCAGGACAAGTGTCTGAGGGCACAGGAAAGGAAAACTGGGCTGAAGCAGGATCCTGCCTTGCAAAACCTACAGTTACCCTTAATGATGAGCAATTCTGACATTGGGAAAAGGGATTTTTCAGGAAAAAATGGTCTATGTTGGAGTGAAGATTGTGAATATCCCTTATTTAATGCAATTGCTAAAATATTGTCTTCTCTTTAAAAGACTTCATCTAATTACATAAGATTGCATCAGTATTTGGCTCTACTATATAAAAAGGGCAAGTGACATTCAATCTAAATATTAGAAGAGCCTAAAACCCAACTGGTCTGTAAACAAGTCAAGTAGAGGTTCAGCTAGATAGCTTTACAATTTTCCAAGTCACTGAAGCAGTGAAGATATCAGTTGTTTGAAGAGAGGACTAACTGGCTGCTGGCTTTTATTTTTTTATTATTCCCATATTTTGTTGGGGTTTTTTTAGTTGTAAAGAGGCAGTGGCAAAGTTACTTAGGTGATCTTAAAGGTATATTTACATTTCTGGAAGCTTTAGTAAGTGTAAAGAGACTTTTAAAATGCATGTCTTCCTGGAAAAGATGAAAACACTTTATTCAGAGGGGAAAAATATTTTAAATGTTGTTTTTTCCATTATAACCATAATGATTCATGTTTACAGTACTCCAGCAGCTTCCAAGGTTCACTGAAGATAATGAATGACTACTTGTAATTTAGGATTTCACATGACTTTGTTCTATGCACCATCCAGCTTTGAAAATTGCAGGTTTCCTACTGCCCAACATTGCCACTTTAGCAACACATTGGAACACTACTACTTAACATCTCAAGAATGGATAATATTTTTGATTGCTTTTTAACAGAAAACATTTACCCAAAGGAAATGCTGGTAGAAGAGAACATTAATTGAGTATCCTCTCTATATAAGGAGAAATAGTAGCAATGGTATTACTCTGCATTGAAGGTCTATAATGGAGCTTGAATGAATTTATTTACCTCCCCCCAAAACAATGAGTGCTTTCTGCATAAGATGTCCTGAATAATCTGGGAAAGACACATAAATTTAAGTACACTAAATATTTGCTTAGTAGAAAATGTGTGGCCATTAGATTTCACTTACTGTTTGATTTTACCGTGATATATAAAGCTCTTCTCCTTAATAAATTAAAACATTGGTGAAAATCAAGGGAAAGTGAGGGAGGACATTTTTTTTTCTTTTCTATTGTCTCCTGGAAAAAAGCACTCACCTCATCAGTCTGCAGAGACTGGGGCAATTTGTATAATACGGAAATGCCTCCATCTAAAATGCAGTAAACACTACAGACCAGTGTAGACAAATTATGGAAAGAGTAAAAAATCATTGCTGACCCTATCCTTTTATTGAACTAGGTTTGTTCTAAGAAAGTAATGATAAAAAATTTGGGAAAGGTCTTTTTCACAAAAAAAACCAAAATTGTGGTGGATGCAGAACCAACTTTTTATTCCAACAATTTGAATTGATCAGCCTATTATTTGCAACCTAGCACGTATATTTTTTGAGAGATACAAAATGGCCATGGAAGATGCTCCGAATGGAATGCTGGATTGACTGCTCAAAGACTGACTCAGAGTGATATATCGACTTCCACTGTCATGGTCTCTCATACTTATTGGAAGTCTTTGAAAAAATAATGAGCTTTAAATATCTGCCTCATAGAACCTGTCTTTAAATAATTGTTAAAAATCATTTTCTCCTGAATAAATCTGTAAGAAAATGACTGTCCTTTTCTTAGTATTTTTTGACGGCAGGAAATCTATCTATCTATCTATCTATTTATCTATCTATCTATCTAAGACAAAAAATATTATAGTTTTTATAAAAGCTCTGTATCACTGAATGCTTCCACATAGTCTGAATCAGCCATTTGCTTAGAGGAACTGTCACATACTGCACAGAAGCCGTGTTGCAGAATTATCAACTCTTACAACTGTGAAGGGGACCGTCTTTCTTCACAGTCAGTTGAAGCTGGCTACAAGGGGTGGCTAAGCTGCAAGAATCATATTTTTGAGTCTGTATGTCAAGCTGATGGTAAATTTGAAAAATTCATTAAATCTCAGTAATCCTTAGGGGAAGCTTTAAGGATGATGAAAAAGGACTAGGAAGTTGTAACAGAGTAAGATTTGCTCTGAGCAGCTCTGCCTCAGCAAACAGGACAGAAGAAGAGCAGCCAAAGGATAGCCAAAGAATGGAAAAGAAGATGAAATCAAGGGTCTGAGAAGGCTGACAAAAACCTGATGGTGCTTAGATGGCTGAAGACACTTGGATGTTTTTGTTCATGTGTATCTGCAACCCTTCTGTATTTTCTCTGCAAGTGAAATTTAGGTTAGAGGGAAGACAGCACATGCTTGCATAATAGTGCCCATTGTACATTTTCTGAAGAGTGAAATACAAACACAAATTTCCAAGGGGAGGCTGGAAAGACCTTAGCCCCTGGCATGGACTCTTTTTCACCTCCCCCACTGCAACACTGGTGGTTCCCATAGTGCTGCAGCTTCTCTCTAACACTTACATGGCCAAAGGAAAGCTACACTGTTGTGCTGCAACCAGGTGAAAGTGCATGTTTGCGTTTTCTTTCCTCTCCTGATTGTTAGGACCTGTGTGGGCCAATACAGATGCAGTGCCTCAGCAAAAGGGCTGAGATCACCCATTTCAGGCTGCTTTTGCCCCTGAACACAAGAGCACATCTATTAATTTTCTCCTTTTATCATTTCTTTTCTTCTTTGCCTTTGTTTCGTGAGTTCTTTTACTCAGAGTTCGAATTAAAATGCAGGAGATCAGGCATTTATCTTCAGACTTAGATGTTTATTATATCTTATCTATAATACAGCTGCACAGAGAGTGCCTCTAAGTTAACAAGATGGAAAATGGCCATGAGCTCTAACTTCCAAGGCCTTTTAAGGTCCAAATCACCCAATTATGGAATGCCAATTAATTTGGTTTTACTTATAATCCAATAACTAACTATTCATGATGTGCACTGCAGGTTTTTTGACCCAGTACCAGAACACCCAGATTTGTAAAGAAGGAAGGAGAAAAGAAGAAGAACAAATCCACACCCCAAATCCTCCATTTTGTTACATATATCCATAAACCTAATTTTCTACATCTCTACATATTCCACCCAGTGATATAACTTTAATTACACAGCAACAACCTCAGTGTTCACACAATTTGGGAAGCCTTTCCCAAGGCTTCAGGTCAAATGCAGTGTGCTTCTGAGGATCACTGTCTGTCAGCACTGAAAGGCTGAAATTCTCAGAACTCAGGGTTCCAAGACACATCCTTTCACTAGGAGTTGCATATGTGCTCAGCAAGGAGTGGGATTGAGAGGGTTAGTGCTAGTTTTAGAGTACTGGACTGAAAGTAATGCAAATGCTTCCTTTTTGGTAGCAGCTGCAGGCTTTCAGAAAGTCACTGCTAAAAACCATGTAATTACAGACACCCAGCCGGTGGTACAATGCCTAAATCCTGCCCAGTCCTAACAAATCAGCAACGTGTGCTCTCAAAAGTTGGGTAAAGCTTTCTCATTAGTCAAGGTGGGGAGAGGCAGGGGTATTCATCAAGGCCTGATAAGATACTGTACTGGACATAAACACTATCACAGCAACTTATAAACCATATTTTAAAGAAGGCTTTTTTTGGAAAAAAAAAAAAAATTATCCTCAGACTGAAAGTTAAAACTATATCTTACTCTGGTCTTATAAATTGTGCAGAGAAACCATAAATACAAACAGCACAAGAAAAGTCTGTTCTTCAGCTCAATAGCCAGCAAGGTTTGCCCTTTGCTGATCGCAGATGTTCAGGGCTCATGGTTGCACTCAGCTTCTCAGGCAGGCTGGACCACCTGCTTCAAATGGAGACTCTGGAGAGATCCCAGTTCTGCCCCAGAGATGGCAGGGCCACAGAGAGTGCTCTGCATGGGCCTCTCAGTTTGGCTGAGGAATTCCAGAATCCAGATGACTTGAAGACACGCATGAATACCAATATGAAAACCATGGAACACAGAGGTAGAGCCTCTGAAGGCACAGGGGAGCCATAGAAGGGGTGGCTGAGGTCACTTTGTCTGTTCAGCCTGGAGAGGAGGAGACTGAGGAGAGACCACATTGCAGTTACAACTTCCTTGTGAGGAGGAATGAGAGCTCAGGCACTGATCTCTGTGGTGACCAATGACAGGACTCAAGGGAATGGTCAAGTTGTGTCAGGGGAGGTTTAGGTTGGGTATTAGGAAAAGGTTCTTCACCCAGAGGGTGGTTGGGCACTGGAACAGCTCCCCAGGGAAGTGGTCACAGCACCAAGCCTGACAGAGTTCAAGAAGCATTTGGACAATGCTGTCAGGCACATGGTGTGACTCTTGGGGCTCTCTTGTGCAGGGCCAGGAGCTGGACTTTGAGGATGCTTGTGGATTCCTTCCAGCTCAGGATCTTCTATGATTCTAGATGTTTGGTCTGGAAAGCTAGACCAAAGAAAGAAAGAAAGTAGTTAGGGAACCTATCTCTCAACAGGGGTAGAGTCATGTATATTAAATACAGAAGGCTTGTGTTTGCTCATTAGTTCCTCTTTTTAAAGAAGAATTAAGTCTAAGAGGATTTCTCTGCCTTTGAGCAAAGATCTAAATGTCTGCTGCAGACAGCCTGTGCATTTTTTTAAGGGATGAAGAATCTTGAGAATTATGATTAAAATAAGGGCTAGGAAAGTTAGCAAAACACTGTAGTTTAATTCTGAGCTGGTCTTCAGTCCAACATTCAGAAAATGCGCAATCACAAAGTGCAGCGCATCACAAGGGGATAATGTTTACATTTGTGATTGTGACTGCAATATATATTCATTCTAGTTAGTGTTCTAGATTCTGTTTTATGAGTTGCGAAACAAGTAAAGAAATCAAAAGGCTTTTGATTTCAAAGGTACTTGGCAATCTAAGGCAACAGACAAGAGGTAGATAAAGGCATGAGAGAAATTAAAATAACAGAATGAGAGGATGTTGGTAACTAATAATTTACACACACACAGAGACAGACTGAAGTTCTTAGACATTACTGGAAATAAATGTTTTGAAAAGAAAAGCTGACCTTAAGAATATCTATGTGAGCTTCATTCCAGCAAGAGAGAAAGAACAAAGGAACTTTGTTTGAAAAGCAAGTGGCCCACAAGGGCAGTAGATTGCTCATATGCAGTCTGGTAGAAACAGTAGTGTAGGAGCAGACTGTGAAGAACCTGGACAGCAGAGAAGAGTAACTTATTATGTAGCTCACGAACTAACCACAAGGTTTTGTCACTGATCCCTGTTCTCAGCTATTTCAGGGTGGATGAAGCACTAGCCTGTACTCCAGAAGTGAAAAGCTGACCCAGATCCTGCAAACTGCATAACTGGAGCACATTTTTTTAAGCATGAGTTTCTCCTTGTTGTAATTATTTCACTGGCACTTGTCTGAGAGACTCCATATAGAAGTCTTTAATAGAACCTGAAGAAAAGTCCAGTAAATTCATTGAAGTTCTTTTGAAAATGTTTCTTTGTTGCTTCAGGTCTGATCTGCTGAAAGACCCATTGATCTAGCAGAGCCCATTACCTAATTCTAGCAACTGGTTCCAAGTGAGTTTACTTTTTAACTGAAGTTTCCAAGAATCCAAAATTCCATTTTTTGTTGTTCTGATTTTGTAGGCAATAAATTAAATTAATATCTCTAATTTTAGCCTGTTTTGCCTGTGATGGTATTTGGTGAGTGATCTCTCCCAGTCCTTAACTCATGAACCCTTCATTATATTTTTCTTTCACCTGTCCAGTTGTGGAGGGGAACAATAGAGAAAAAAAAGCTTTACTGGGTGCCTGGTATCCAAACAACATCAACCCACTGCAGTCTTTTTGGTGGAGAATTTGGGCAAACCATGAGGATTTTGAGATAAAGGTAGGAATTGGGAGAGGTAATGGGCAAAGCAAACGCTGAACAATGTTAGAGAGTAGAATGATCATGGGTAACCTTTGTTGTAATTGTGGTGATGGGTCAAGGGATGGATTTTTCCTAAATCATCCATTTTTTGATTTGTGTTGTGATTATGTTAGTTTGGTTTTTGTGGGGGGCATTCAGTTTTTACAGTGTTTGCCTTCTGGAGCAACTGCTATGAGTGCTGAAGCCCTGTTTCCCAGGAAGTGGCTTGTTGGGGTCCCTCCCCCCCTGCCATGTGGCCCTGGCAGAGGGGCCCTGGGGGGGAGACACGGGGTTTCCCTGTCCCTGCTCAGCCTCGTTCCCCATTGGTTGTTTTGTGTTCCCCTGCGCGGGCAGAAGGACCCTTGGGTCCCGTGATTGAGCAGTTCCTCGGCAGAGCCCCGGCCACATGGCTGGAGAAATAAACATCTCTGGAACATCTAGCAAGAATCAGCCTATATATATTCCTTTTCCACGGGCCTCGTTGTTTGATTTGCGTGTTACAGTAATCCCCACTGTAGCAGTGGCTGAGCCACCAGTGGGAAGTAGAGGTTAAGTTTTTTCCCTTTGTTTATGTACACACAAACTTTTGCTTTTCTCTTGCTTTAGTAAACTGCCTTATCTCAACCCACTAGTTGTTTTCCATCTTATTTTCCTCTCCTGTGTCCCACTGGGAAGGGCAGTAATAGAGGAGCTTGGTGGGCACCTGGCATCCAGCCCAGGCCAACCACTACACAAACGTGCTGATATACAGGATCCATTTTTCACTTGCACATGTTGGTAACATTACCATCACCGACAGAAGAAGAAAATCATAATGATATTAAAGTCCAGAAAGGAACAGGAAGATGTTTATTTGAAATTTACTTGTAAAAGGAACCAGTTTTAAAATGAATCAATAGAAAATGAGATTAAGAATTTTTAAAGATTTATTCCAAAATTGAATTGTCTCTGCCATAATAAATAATGCATTTAATGAGGTAAAAAGGACACACATCCATCCCCCAAGAGATTTCTTTTTTTCGGCAGTGTTACTTTAAATTGCTCTGACTGTGCAAAATAGCTGTGAGTGAAGTCTCACTGAAGCAAGCAAATCACTGTGTGGCACACTTTAAAAATGCTAAGAACTAAATGTCCCTTTAGAATTTAAAGCAGGTGTTCATACAGAAAAGCACAATATAGCAGAAAGTGGTGATCCAATTCCAAATCAGCAGCCCTGCTTCCATATTCCTCCCACACATCCTACCCAAAACTGGGACACAAGGGGAAGCCAGTATTGGCCACCACTGCATCCAGAGGACTGTATTTGTCACAGGACTCCTAAAATGGCTCCTGTCCCTGTCCTCATCTCAGTAAAGTCGCCTTCCTGTCTGATGTAGGGAGCCAGCAGGAGGCTGTCACAAGGGGACTGGCAATACTGCATATGCCACCTCCTTTCACTGGGCATTTGATCTGGTCACAACAGTTCATTTTTCACTCACAGGATAATAGAGTTCAAATTTGTAAGAAAGGACAGCACTTCTGCAACACAAAATACTGTTTACAGATAATCCACAGCTGGGAAATACCTATAAAATAGTATATTAAAGGTAATGCTTTTATCGTTAACAAGAAAACCTGTTTTGAAGTAACATGCTAGAGTCTTCCTTCTTAAAACTCCAGACACTGAAATCCAGAGATGGCAAGACAGGAATAATTTCAATTTGATTTCATTTTAATTTTTTATTGAATTTCTAGTCCTCTAGGCAGAATATTTGTGTTACACAGATATCAAAAATAGAAAGTAAAAATAAGAAATTTTTTGTATTTCCTGTGTATTCATCTCATGCTCTGATTCATGACTTTGGAATTCTGCAATAATTCTTAGGGATAGTATCTATATGAATTGTATAAATAGAAAAATGTTGAAATCAAGTATAGAGAAGTCTTTATTATTCTGAACTTATTTCAAATTAACTTCCTTCTAAGTTTTCATATTTCCACAGAATCTGCTTCTTTTCCACCATTTATGTTTTTGGATTCTAGCAAGGCTCTCCTTGCAGGCACACTGTAACTGCAGAGGACATACAGTACAGCACAGGGATCTAGAAGTCCATGCCTTGGGTTATACACTGCATCGTGTATTCTTTTCTTTGAAGGATTCGTAATTAATCATCAAAATGAAGGTGACAAAACTAAGTGTTATGCTGCCATTACCCAGAGTTTATTACAAAGTGTGACTTCAACCTCACACATTATCCCAGTTCAGCTTCAATATAAAATTTTCAGCTTCAGGACCTCATAGATAACAAGATTAGCACATATTAATCCCTTAATCCTTTCCCTAATTGTTATGAAATCTAGAGTCATCAACAACTTCAGTCAATCCTGACCAGCTTTTTAGTCAGATACCAGGTTTTATCATCTATGCCTGCATTTGTAGGCATCAACACTGCAAAGTGTGATAAAGCCCAGGTGAATATTACCATGAATATTACATGAGTGCATGCATCAGTATAAATCTTTTTTCTGAAACAGTTTATGAGAAGAAATCATTTCATTCAAGAAGAATCAGGAGAAAAAATATTCCAAACTTACTATGCTTTATAAGAAGGTTTTCTGCTTACATGCATTTTTAAATGGGTTTCCTTTTGGTGTTTTTTCTGGTGTTGTTTCAATACCCTTCTAAGCCTCAGAGCTTGATTTTGTAACTGGCCAGCTTACTACAGATTTGTTAATTGCTAGATAAGCCAAAAGTAGCTAGCAGCTTTTACCCTTGAATAAAATATTTGCACTGTTTAAATGGCCAAGGACAAAACTTAATCTGGTTTTGGAGATTCTACAACTGGAAGTGTAATTTAAGTTTTGTGAGGAGCTAAATAAATACTTTAAATGTTGATGTTTCTTTTTCTTTGGAGGGTAAAAACAGCCTGGAAAATTACTGTGAGTCCCATACAGAAGAATATTATTAAGCTAAACTAAAATTCTTAAATGTTACACAGTGTTACACTGAAACTTTAATGCACATTTTTAAAAAAAAAAGGTCCAGCACTGTCAATCATGGCATGAGAACTAAAGATACTAAAGGTATATGCAGAAACCATTTTTGGAATAGGTGCTCAATTTTTAGACTGCAGGGAAGAAACTTCACAGACTCGGTACTGGACGGGGGCTGCAGGACTGACCAGGGTAGGAGTGCAGGAGTAACCTGTGTACCCATCACAGCACAGAGCAGCTTTACCTGGGCGAGCTCATTCAGAGAGGAAAGGCAAAGCTGCGAAGAACTCTGAGGGGGCTGATTTAGTATAGTTCGTTTTGCTACTCCAGCAGGCTTGGTTCAAAGGCAGCTCTTACATCTCTGCATGGTATTGGCATGTACACTGCACTAAAATCATTAGGCACGGCATCAGCTGATGAGTTCAGGCTCAGAAAAGAAGTGTGGTTTGTTTTCTGCTCTAGAGGGTCATAAAGCAGCTGGGGGTAATGGAGATAGGAGGCTTGGAGGTCTCAACCTATGCAATGGATACTTTTTTGGGACCTATCTCAGATCTGTAGCGTGCCTTCAATATCCCTCCCTAGCAGCACGGATAAGTGGCATGCTGCCAAACACTGAGCTTGGTTTTAATATATTGTTCAGCTTACTGTTCTTTCAAAATGGCATTTTGAGTGCCCAAATGCATTAGAATGCATTTTTTTATCCAGGTTGCAGTGATCAATAAATTCCTACTTAATTATTAAGGAAGATTATGAACTTTATTATAGGATATTATAAATTCTTGTAACACAAAGAGCAGGTAAGAAACAACCAGGACTTACAAGAAATGAGTCATCTGGTATTGTGTAGATGGGAAGAGAAAAGACAGACCTCAAAGACAAACCTTTCTATAAGCTCCTGGATATTTCTGGACCTGTTATGAAAGGTGAAATTAAATGTTGTGAGAATCAAATCTAGGTTTTTTGGATACTGATTCATCTTGTGATAAGCAAGTGTGTCTGTGTCCTGAACACATGAAAGATAAGTAATTGTCCATTTTCGCAGTGGCTAGTTGCTTACAAGGAAAACAGAGTGATGATTCAAACACAAATGTGTTACCTGAAAAACTTATGTTACAAAAAAATCATAAGTCAGTAACTACCTTACAAATATGGAGTATTTACAGGATACCAAATAGACAGCAGTTCCTGAGATGGGTTTCTAGACCATTTCTTGCAATAGGTGACCTGTGAAGATAAGAGTTCTGACTTGTTTGCAAGTGCCGGTGCAGAATTCAATTTATACATTTAAAAAATCAGGTAGCAGACTGGTTTTGAGGGATGTTTGTAAGATCAGTGCCACACAACATGTGAATGCTATCAAAACTATTGTGTGAGTTTCTGTTTGTCCATTATCACTTTTCTTAAAAAATAGAAAAGGGATAAAACACCGTCGTCACCAGCAGTCCTAACCAAGTCTTAACCTGTACCACCATTAGCTGTGGCCTGTCTGCCACTCCTGGAGATTTACTGCCAAGAATACTAAAGCTGTGATATCTTCTGCAACCATGGGAATTCTACACCAATTTGTCTTTACAAATCTTTTTCAGTTACTGTCAGATATTTTATTATATTTAGTTTATTTTACTCTAAAGCAACATATACACCTGTCCCTGAAGTCAGTAGGAACCCTTAAAGTGTCTTCAATCTGTATGAGATCAGACTCAGAAAGGAATATTTTCAAATATCCACATAAAAAATCAGATTTTAAATTTGTAAATGTTTCATAAAAGATCAAGCTTTTGACCATGATAGGCTTGAGCAGTTTAAATCATTTCTTCACTGCTGTAGAGCAAATGCAGCCTTAGCCCATTGAGTCTGTCAACAACCATGAATCAGTCAATAGCCATGAGTCAATAGATACAAATGCCAAAATACTTTGAAAAATAATAATGTTGTCTCTTCAGTTTTGGATGATAATAAAATCTTCTCCTAAATCTGTTTCCTGTATATAGATGCACCTCCTGACTGGAAATCAGTGGACAGTCCAAGACCTAGTGACGTCTGGTCTCCCAGAGATGTGTGTCCTGCCTCAGTAGATCCCACCAAAATAGCTATGACCTCTCTGTAGTGCTTCCAGTTCTCCTTCAAACTCAGTAAAGCCCCATGCCCATTACTTTTGTGTTTTTCTTGTGTCTGTAAAATCCCTGCTCACCAAGAGGCAGCACGTGCCATGTCTGAGACGTATTCCATGCTGACCGGCCAGATAGTGCCTGTGTTGATGAGCTGCATGGCAACCAAAAGAAGTAGCTCCGGAGTTCCCACTGCACACCTCGACAAAGCAGGACAGTCATAAAGACTCTGGGATTTGCCCAGATGCTGATTTTCATAGCTTCATGATTTCCTGTCAAAATTGATGGAATTTTGCCAAGTTCAGAAGTTAATGGAGGGAAACTAAAAAAAGATTGATGGATGGACAGACTGACAGTGCACTTCCATAAGTCTCACTTCCTTGGGAAACCAAGGTAAATAGGAACAGATTCAAAACCTACATGTGTGTATCATTACTGTTCCCTGCCTCCACTCATCTCTGTGACTGATGCTCATATAATGAGGAAGGGATTTGATATTTTTATCCTTTATCTTTTAATTAGTAGAGCATATTTCTTTCCAGTGATCCACCCAGTGCCAGCAATTAAAACCGAGTTACCTGTTTCCTCAAGGCCCTTCTTACACTACTCACATTTCTTTGTGCCTCACGAATGTTTAATCTCCATCACAGCAGAAGAACAATGCCAGTTTGATAGCACAAATGGGTAAAATGAGCTGAATGTCTGTAGATACAACCTGATTTAGAGACAGGATTTCAAGTGAATACCTCCTGAATTGCAAACCAGTGTTTTGCTCTACAGCACGCTGACTGTCAGCCAAAGCTACCACACAGCAACCACTACCCCAGCACAGCCACTGCGACTCGGTCTGGATGCACCTTATCTGGAGGGTGGATGAGTCCAAGGAGCTTGGCCATGCTCTCCCTCCCTGCTTCCAGAGAGACCATCTGTTCTCAGGGCCTCTTTTCTTCATGCTTCCACAGATTTAGTCCTAGACAAGATTTTTCATTTTAACCTATTGTTTTTGACACACTGCCATTATTTTGTTCACTATGCAGCTAAAAAAAAATCCTCATTTCCTTCCTGTCAGGCTTAATCTCTCAATCAAATCTAAATGGAAATTCATAGGGCAAAGACAATGCACTTCTCTAGTCAGAGGACTTTCTCCCTCTCAAACTTCTAGGGGCTTCTACAAACCAAAACAGTTTATAAATATTTTTAAATGGAGAATTAGGCAACCTAAATAGAGGGAGAGCTGCTCTTAAACCAGAGAATTCAAAGGAGATTTAATTCAATTTCTTGGAAAGATTTCACCTGCAGCCACCATCTGGCTAACTGAGACAGAGTTGAAGAGTTTCCCCAGTAAATCCTATTAATCCAATTGAGTAGCATGGGATGATTTTGAGGACCTTTTCTCCTCCTCTTTGCAGTGCTCCTGAAGGCTTACTGCATCACACAGAATTCATAATCTGATGGCTCCTTTCCGATGCTGGAACTGCTACAGGGCATGATTGCCTCGCTGTTAAAAATTATCACATACTGATGTGATATTAAGGAGGTTTACTGTTATAAACCTGATTTCTTCTTTTCCTCCACTGAATACTTTTGTAAAGACTACAGAGGGAGAAAATTCAGTCTTTAAAATTTTAGCCCTCATTCTACAGTTATAACTTTTTACCTTAAAATTCTCCTGAGGAAAATGGGTTTTGTCTCTTATTTTCATTTTTCATTAAATAATCAACCAGTTTTAACATTTATTTTGTATTATTATTTTATTGATTCATCTTAATAAAATCGTTAACTCCTCTTTTACATTACTGAGGGTTAAAGGCTGCTGTGGAATGTGCTGTGGAGGTTGGCACTTCCCCTTGTGTAGGGCAGGAGAGTCTTTTCACCACATGCCTGGTTTCCTCTGGCTCCACCTCAGCAGTACCTTCAAGACTGCTGTGAACTCCAGGGCCAGGGTCCAACAGGACTTACATCACATTTACCCTAGTTTAATTTCTGTGCCTTCAGAGAGTCTGTTCTTTGTTTTCTCCATTATACAAGAGCAGAATCTTTCCTCTGGTCTCCCAGGAGTGTTTTTCCTTGTCTTTCCTCTAGCCATACGCTATTAGGAGCTCCTACAATTGTTTGTTGCTTTATTTTGTGCATAAATATCCATGGCCCAAACAACCTTCCATTATCTTGCAGAAAGAAATGTGTCAAACTAACCTGAGAGGCCTCACAGTTTCCACAAGAAACCTAAGGGAACTAATACTCAGTGTGACAAAATGCTTGTCAAATCCGGTCTTCCCTCTACTTCTTATTCTTCCCCAGAATTAGGGAAAAAAATATGTGCAATGATCTAATATCTAAATTCTGGAATTTGTCCTTTGAGGATGCCTGTCTGGTGGGGATACCTATCCATGGCTCATAAACAGTAACTTATTTTCTTCTTAACTCTCTTCTGTTCTGCTATGCATTTGTTGTGATTGCTACAGAGAATCAGCATGTTTTTATGTAACCATGCTCCTGAAATTGCTTGTCAATTGTCAGTGTGTAAATCTCCTTTCATTCACTTATAGCAAATGTTTGTTTATCCCTTCCACAGACAGGCACACTGGCAAGATGTGTGTCTACATGTGTGTGTACAAGAATTTATATCTGATTTTAGCCTTCTCCTATTCTTAGAATAGCAGCAACTCCCCTACAAGAAGTGCAAAGTCTTACTTTAGCCTGGGATAAAAGGCAACCTACAAGGCACCACTCAAGTGAATTGCTTTTTCATGTAATTCTACATTTTAAATAAAGGAGCAGTCAAGAGGCCTTGCTGTAATGGAAGGTTTCCCCAGCTTATATAATAGCTCATGCAGACAGACAGTCCTCCAGACCCTGCTACTGCAATTCAGACAGAGCAATTCCAGTCAAAAATACCACCCAGAATAATAAACTAACAGCCCCTGGATCCTGTATCCAAAGCAACCCCCAACCACGTTCTTGTTTTTTTTCCCCAAGGATGCTCCTTACTGTAAAGCAAAATCAGACCACGAAGGGAAAGAAATAAGACTGACTTTGTCTTATTAACATGGCACGCATGCGGTTGGCATTTGCAGAAACCTGCTATGAGCAACTCTAAACTCTACAAATAAGTGTCACTATGGAAACTAATCAAATGAGCAGAAGTATGAGAGAGACCGCCCCAGGAAAATGTCTGCAAGGGATAAATATTGCTATAAACAAATTCTTTGGCTTAAAGGGCCCCACTGAAAAGGCTGAAGGAGCTGGCCAGGTGTGTCAGGACTCAGATCAAGTTCACAACTTTTTCTCACCGGGTCAGTGGCATCCAGGAACACTCTGTGTCTGCAAAGGGGAAACAGAGCCTGCTTCATTCCTGTGCACCCTGGAGCTCTTGGCTCAGAGGAAAACCTTGCTTATATCCTCCAGGAGGATGGCTTCTTGGCAGAGTGATTCATCCCTGACAGCTCATGAGGATCAGGATAAATAGCTGGGGAAAGCGGCAACTCAAATTCAAATCAGAATTAAATGTTTTGAACATGCAAAGCTTTTTATTCTGAAGCAAAAAATATGTTTTATTTCAAATAAGTACAAAAGTTACAATACTTTACTTTTGCAGAATATCTCAGCTACTTCTCTAAAGCAAATACCACATAACATCTTTTCTGCAGTTAACATAAGGAACTGTGTATGCACACCTTACATGTAGTGATTTCTAAAATAATGCATAAGAAAAATTGTAGTAGTTCCAAAGCAAATAGAAACATTCATATCTCCTATTAGCCCAGGGCATATGCCTTTATATTCAAATACATCCCTTGCTATATTGTACTTTTTTACAACATTGCAGTGCATTATAAACAGTGAGCCTTTTGAAGGAAAGAAACCAAACCTGGAGTTTGTGTGGAAGCCAGTGAATGTGCTCATCCAGGTTCAGGGGTAAAGCAGAAAGGTAAACATGTAGTCTCCTGACTTTGATCAAGCAGCACCTTCAGGCAGCTATGACCTACTACTCCTCAGATCACAGCAGTGGTCTTTAAGGCAGAACATCCAGCAAGTTTTGGAAGAGAACAAAAGGACAGTCAGTGGCTGAGTCTGATCAAAGTCAACATTAGCTGATTAAGACTAAAAAATCAGATAAAATGTGATTTTGTTGAACACTAGCAATACCTACTTCTCTATTTTGTCTTTTCAATAACAAATGGTATTACAAATGTGTTCCAAACTATCCACATTTACTACTTACTTAAGATGGGTTTGGCTGTAACTCACCCATAGGAGAAATGTAACTGAATATTTGGCTCTTGGAATCACTGGGACAGATCGCAACATGCAGAAATAATCATTGGTGATGTTTTTCTGTCAATACTGAGCCAGCTCAGGGAAATTCACAGACCGCAGCTTCAAGGGGTTTATAAACTGTTTGGTTTCCAGCAGAATGATGTGGAGGGAATTATATGTGAATTTTAAAAAGATATTTAATCAGCGAGGTGATTAAAATGATAGACTAATTTGCAGGCATTTTTTTTGAATAAAAGAAGGCTGCTCATTGGACATTGGTCAGGGATACTGCAGATCATTCTTTTGTAGCTGTGGCTGTCCCAGTCTTTTGGTAAATATGGTGCATGGCTTAGACAGCCTGTGCAAGACTTTTTATGCTGCTGTCTTTACTGTCAAAAGCAAATCTCTTGATGACTGCTTGAAGCAAGTATGACTAATTCAGGACTCCAGCTATTGGGAGAGAGAAACTGCAAGAGCATTAAAGTTAAGAGATCTGGTGTTCATCCACACATATATTTAGCTATGATATTTAATCCCTTTTAAGTGAAATAAATATTTCTGTTTCACTTTGTTCCACCCAGTATCAAGTAGAAGTAGAGGTCAGGAATAAAGCTTTCCTTTAAAATGCTCTAATCCTGCTGATAGTCATAGAATCATGGAACCATAGAAAGGCTTGGGTTGGAAACAACCTTAAAGTTCATCTAGTTCCAACTGCCTTGCCTTGGACATGGACACCTTCCACTAGACCAGGATGCTCAGAGCCCCATCCAGCTTGTGCTTGAACACTTCCAGGGATGGGTCATCCATAAGTTCCCACAGCAACGTGTTCCAGTCCCTCACCACCTCACAGTAAAGAATTTCTTCCCAATTTCTAGCCTAAACCTACTCTCTTTTCAGCACAGCTTCAGGTACCTCTTCTGTGTTGAAGATATGAAGATATGAAGATATGTCCCCCTGGACATAAAAGAAAATAAATCTCCATTACCCCTTAGTCTTTCTATAGTCTTTCTCCATCTGTACAAAAAGGCAGCAATTAGACCACCCCAAAGCCATCTCTTTTCCAGGCTGAACAATCCCAATTCTCTCAAACATTCCTCACAGTTGATGTAATCTATCAGCAGTTTTCTCTGAAGCTGTTGCAGGAAGTGCTGGAGGTGGAAGGGAAGGGATGGGGTTGTCCAAGTCCCAGGCACTGCTGTGCACTGAAGGATGGAGAGCTATGCGGCTGCTCCAGACACAGTTTTTCCTGTAACCCAGACATTTCTCCCATGCCTTGAATGAACGTTGTGAGGAGGGAGTAGACAAAAGCTGACTCACACAAAATGCAAGGGACACATGGCCTCCCTACAAGATCATCCTCACAATTAAATGTCTTCTTTTGGCTCACAACAGTGAGTTGTGCTGTCAGTGCCATAAAAAGTAGCCACATTGTACAGGAAAACTGAACAAATTTCTAGTGCCAGGTTGGATAATTTTAAAAGATTGTGTTTCAATAGCGAGAAAAATCAACAATGTTCAGTTCCTCAGGATTTTATCAGCTCCTTTGGTTTTTTTGCTAGCACAGATAACGGAAGTATCAGTTTGCTATGAAGGCCCACCCTCCCCGAGCTCTGATTTCTTGGTGTTGAATATAACTGAAGAGAAGAGTTTTCTGCTCTGTATAAAAGCATGGAATGCATTTGCATATCCAGCAGTGTGCATATTATTTTTAAAGTGAAAAATTATATCGATGGTAAATGTAGGTGGAAAGTAGAATAAAGTATCAACTGCTTGATGGAGACAGCACTTAAGAAGGCAGCTTGCGTAACAGAGCTTCTCTGCGATTTTTTTAGGGCTCTTGCTCCCTTCAGCTTCCATACAGCAGAAAAATTATTTCAGTTAACTCAGGGAGAGGAAAAAAAAAAGGTGTAAAACAAAACAGGCTATTGTAGATTGTCACACGAATCATAGACTGCACATCACAGACTGCAAGGCACATCTGAGAACCTGAACTCTGTTGTTGGGAAAAGAGGGAAACTTTCCTTTCCTTGGAGAGCAGAGCTGGGAAAGAGGGAAATTTTCCTTTCCTTGGAGAGGAGAGCTGGGAAAGAGGGGAACTTTCCTCTCCTTGGAGCGCAGGGCCGGGAAAGAGGGGAACTTTCCTTTCCTTGGAGCGCAGGGCCGGGAAAGAGGGGAGCTTTCCTCTCCTTGGAGCGCAGGGCCGGGAAAGAGGGGAGCTTTCCTTTCCCTGGAGCGCAGGGCCGGGAAAGAGGGGAGCTTTCCTTTCCCTGGAGCGCAGGGCCGGGAAAGAGGGGAGCTTTCCTCTCCTTGGAGCGCAGGGCCGGGAAAGAGGGGAGCTTTCCTTCCCTGGAGCGCAGGGCCGGGAAAGAGGGGAGCTTTCCTTTCCCTGGAGCGCAGGGCCGGGGAAAGAGGGGAGCTTTCCTCTCCTTGGAGCGCAGGGCCGGGAAAGAGGGGAGCTTTCCTTTCCCTGGAGCGCAGGGCCGGGAAAGAGGGAGCTTTCCTTCCCTGGAGCGCAGGGCCCGGACGCGGCGCGCTGCTCTCCGCGGCGGGCAGAGCGGCGGGGTTCCGCTGCACGGCGGCGCCATCTGCTGGAGGCAGCGGGTATTGCCGGCCCCGCGGAGCCGCCGCCGCGGGCGGGAGTCACCCGCTGTCACCGCGGGCACGACCTTCTGCTGCCGAACCTGTGAGCGTGGTGTTACGGGAACAAGGACAGATCTTGTTAGAGCAGTCCTCTGGCACCGTTCTGCTTTGTTGTCGGGTTCATACAGATGTTACAGTGTATCACAGAACAACAGAATCGTGGAATAATTTGGATTGGAAGAGACCTTAAAGATCATCTAGATTCAAACCCCCTGCCA
Source organism: Corvus cornix cornix (assembly GCF_000738735.6). Lineage (NCBI taxonomy): Eukaryota > Metazoa > Chordata > Aves > Passeriformes > Corvidae > Corvus > Corvus cornix. The sequence continues at coordinate 18,648,545 of NC_046333.1, read as the reverse complement.
TGGACAGGGACACCTTCCACTAGACCAGGTTGCTCAAAGGCCCATTCAACTCGGCCTTGAACACTTCCAGGGATGGGGCATTCACAGCTTCTCTGGGCAACCTGTTCCAGTGCCTTACCACCCTCACAGTAAAGAATTTCTTCCTAATATCTCATCTAAACCTATTCTGTTTCAGACATTTCCCTTGCCCTATCACTACATGCCCTCGTAAAAAGTCCCTCTCCAGCTTGTCTTTCAGGCTCCCTTTAGGTACTAGAAAATGCTCATCAACTCCCCCCAGCGTTTTCTTCTCCAGACCGAACAATCCCAGTTGACTTAGTCTTTCCTCACAGGAGAGATACTCCACCCCTCTAACCAACTTGGTGTCCCTCCTCCGTATGTTTTATATACATTTATAGTATCAGGATATAGGTCTAAGTTTGTCAAAAACACAGTTTTATGCTCTTAACCTATTTAATTAGAGGGTGATGTTTCCATGTGTGTCCCCCATTGACTCTCTCTGCAGAGCTGCAGAATTACAGGATACTAAATTGAAGGTAGATTATTATTAGAAATTTTATAATACACATTACTAAAACAAGCTAACAATGAGGGGGGAAGTCTGAAGTAGAATTTTACTCTTTGGAGTTCTTCTTTGTTAACATTCAGGTTTTATGACTCCTTCTTTTTCTTCTTCTAGTCACAAGCTTTTTTTCTCAATCTTTATTTCAGAAATCTTCAGAGACAAAAAGCTGAGATTGTCACAAGTCACTTGATTTTAAGAATTTTGCGTTTCCAAAAAATATCAATCCTGAAAGTTCCTAACAATGCCTCTAGTAGAATAGAAAACTCTTAAAGTCAAGGGGAAAAGCCTAGAGAGCTGTGGAGAATATCTGGCTCTATGCATTCAGTCCAAAGGAGTGAAATAACAAATTCTCTCCATCAAAAAGAGCAATATTACTGGATCCCTTTTTTTCTTTCTTTTTTTTTCTTTCTTTTCCCCATATCTACACAATCTGTGCTAGAGGCAACAAAGATTTCAAGGCAACTCATCTGTACCTAAACTTGTACCTTCTCTTTGGGCTTTGAGCCAACTGTTTGAAGATTTTAAATGAACAACCTTACGCCCCAACTTATCAGTGCTGTTGCCATTTCACTCGTGCAATCACATGCCTTTCACTTAGCTCTTTTCTCATACTGACGTAGAAATCAATCCCAAGGATAAATGAAAAGTATATGCTTCCTTGATGGTTCTATGGTTTTTTTCATTAAAGTTATTAAAAACATAGCTTATGCAGGATACCTTACGTTGTACTGGCTAGAGGGAATTTTAGGAGAGTTTTAGGACTCGGACTTAGGAAAGTTCTTACAGTCTTTCAACCTGTGTGCTAAGCCTATCCTATGTACATGTTTCTTCTACCTCAGAACATTTTTCAGTAAACCTTAAAACAGAACTGTTGCTTAAATGCATTTGCCATGTTGTTCTCAATCAATTCTTCAACAACCCCCAAAAGTTAAGGACAGCACTTACTCCAGTGAAGCACAATTCAGTACTGAAACTAAATTCCAGATCAGTCTGACAAAAGAACCTAAGGACAAAGTAAAGAAGCGAAGATTTCCAAATGTCACTGTAGAATAAACGAATGAAACCAGCACTTCACTGTCCTGCAGAAATGAAGAGAGGTAGGAGTCACTACCTGCCTTCCCAAAGTTTCAGAACCATATACTGAGACAGCTGCACACATTTTCCAAACCTTCCAGATCTTGCATGTTTTTATGTAAAATCAAATATGTAACTTGCCTGCTCTTTTACAGTCTCTCTCCTCCCTTGGGCCACCCTGTCCCACAATGGCCACCTGTCCCTGCAGGGACTGTCAGCTCTCCGCGGCTCAGGCTGCCCCCCAGTTCATTTCTTACTATCTATTGCAAGCACTAAGCTCAGCCACCTACTGGACAGCCACAAGACTCAGCTGAGCACTTGACCTCAGGCTTTTTTCTGGAGCTGAGAAGACAGCACTGACGGGTGCCCCAGCTGTATTTTGCTTGATCCCATCCATCCAAAGGTTTGGATCACTCTGAATGATGAACTGGCCTTGATAGTGACCCTGGTTTCCCCTTACAAGTATTTGATTATGTCCATTATGCTGAATCACGTGTTAGTTATTATCTTTTATTGTATGCCCATCGTACATTTCTCAATTGCTTAATTACTTTATCCAGACACTAAGTGCATAATCACATTCCAGTCATTAGCATTGCACACTCAGTTGATGCCTAAGCCAGGTTACCATGGGGGCTGTATCTGGATGTCTCCCAGGCCACACACACTCATTCTATATCCTGGCCACAGCTGACCATGAGTAGCTCATGCAGAGCTGTCTACTTCTGTCAACCCTTCACAGTTTGTGAAATGCTGCTTTGCAAAATACTGTAGCTTCCATACTATAATTACTATTTCTCTGATTCAGAAGAAGGATAAACTATACCATATATCTATTTACTTAAGATAATTATCCTTTCATTGATTTAAATACAGCAGTACTCACTTCCCAGCAATGCAGCTTTTGATCTCATTTGGTTTTTTTATCTAAAACAGGAATGATCAAGAGGATAAGAAACTCTTACATGAAAATGGCAAAAATTTCCTAAGAATTCTTCTCTGGAAATACCCTACAAAGAGAATAAAAAAAGAGAGAACATGAAAAGATGTAGATTCCGAAGAGTAGCACAGAGATGGGATTTCTGGTCTATCCATCAAATACAACAATAAAGGAACATTTGATGGGATGATGAGGTACTGCAAAGCAAAAAATACATTCCTAATAAACAATGGGTATAATTAAGCTTCATAACTTGCTGCCACAGGAGGTTAATGAAGGAAGAGCATTATGAAATTCTGGCAGGAGCACTTAAGCACTTTCTGTTCAGATTCAGATTTCTTGCATGAGAAAAGGGACTTACAACATAATATCCCTTTTTACTGGCCCTGTGGACCTCTGATGTGTTTTTGTGGCTCTGATTAACTTACAGTGGTAGTCAAACAAGCAAACACAGTTTGAGCACCTACAGAAGTGGTAGAAGGAACTGGAAATAGTGTTGTATGAACCAACACTTGCACTGGAACTGATGTCCTATGGCCAGCTTATCTCAGAAGACAAAGGAGCTGCAGAATGGCTTTAGAGACAGATGGTGAAGCAACAGAAGCACAGGAAAAACTCTCAGAGATTGGGACTGTTTACCTGAGAGAGAGAATGTGAGAGAAATGAAAAATGCACTGAAGAAACAAGCATAATTCTTCTAGTACAAGAGCAAGGAGAGAGCCAGTGACAGCAACAAACACGGATGTGATGAAAGAAAACACTTTTTTACTCAGAAAAATATCATGTATTACCAGTTTGTGGAATTCGTTCACAAGAGCAGGCAAAGTGCTGAGGAGAACTGAAAAAAATTGCCTAGAAGTACTGCATGTATGCAGTAGGAATCATTCACAAACTAGAAGGAAAAAACTTTATTTAAAAGAATGAAGCTATAAACCCTTGCTCTTCAGGGAATTAGATTGATGAGGTTCTACAGGAGACTGAAAGGTGACTGTGCAGCCTAGTTCTTTCTAGTTCTTTCTCTGAAGCTGGCCTTGATGTATGACATTAAATTGGGCCAGATGAGGTTTTAATGTAGCTGCCAAAAGCAGGAACTAAATATTAGGAAAATATTTACCTTGGGAAAAGGAAATGGAATCAGAGAGGAGGAAAGAAAGTGAAAGTAGACAGAATACAAGAACAGCAATAACTGAAAGAACATGAAAAACAAATAATAAAACTGACAACCAATTATCTTCAGTGTTACACTGGCAAATGTGTCACTGGACTACTAAAATGAGAGACATGAGGGTACATGTGGCAGGCTCAAATTTTTATATTGTGATTTGCTTCTTCACAGAAATAAAGGATTAATGGTCAATTTTGGAAACTACTAGGACATATTGAAGCACAGTAAAAACCACTTGTAGATAATGTATATGTACACAAAAACACTTCCACATTTTGCCATGGCCCAGCTAGTCCCTCGTAGTGATTCACTACAATGTAAGAAAATATTGTAGCTTTTCTGTAAGGGAAATCTCGCCATTAAGCAAGAAAATTAAAGAAAAAGCTTCCCAGTCATGTTTTTAAGTAGATAAATGGAGATTTTAAAAAAGGAATCTGGATTCTGATCACTCACAGGGAAGAAAAGCATCTCACCATAAATACGAATGAAAGAACCAGGTGTCAAGATACCATAAACAAATGGGAGGACAGAGTGAGCCATCTGCTTCATCAAAGAAAAATTTCATACCCTGCAAGTCTACAAAACATAAACACTCGGTGATAAGAGAAAAATGTTGTTTTTTCAAGGTCTCGAAGGTAGGAACTGCACTGGGTAGTGGTAGGGTTTGTGCCAGCCAGATAAAGAGAAGATGAATCCAGCCAGAGCTGCTGGCTCTTCCCAGCTCGTGACCTTCAAATAGAGTATGTTACACTGGGAACAGGAGTCAGCCCATAACCCATGGGGTCCTCAGTTCCCAGCAGTCCTTCCTTAGGTGCACAGGGAGTGAGTACCCCAGCCAGAGCGCATGGGAACACTCCCTGGAGTGAGGTCTGTTCGTGCAATTTGGGCTGGGAAAGCCAGCAGGAATGGGAAAAGCAGGCCTGGAAACATCTAACAGAGAGCTGTAAAAAAGGAGAGGAGTCATGCCGAGAGAGGAGGCTGCTGCTGTCAGATGGGCTATGTCCAGCCACATCAGGGCAAGGTGGATGGGCAGTGAGGCAGGACCAGCACAGAGCATGGTTAAGCTGGTGGCTGGTGAAGGAGACCAGAGAAAAAGAGAAGGCAAACACCATGTGTATGTGAGGCTGTACAGGTGAAGATGGTCATAATTTAAGGAGGCACTTTACTTTAGAAAGGAATTTGGAAATGTTGAGAAATCTGTATAACATCTTAATAATCATTAGGTTTCTCTGTCTCACTAATTCATCCCCCTGCATTCGGTCAGGTCATGCCTATAGTTAAGATGTCTGTTCAGCTAATTGAGCGTGGTCAGCTATATGTCAGACTGCCCAATGTATGTTGGGTATTTCTGTGTTATAAATAGTATGAAAACCCAGTGGTAAATATGGAAAATACCACTAACTGCATAAAAGGCAGAGGATGTCAGGTGTATTAGATTAATTCCCTATAACTATACAAAGGATTAGAAAGAAGTTGGTCAGCGCAGTTCCTTGACAAGTGATTGAATGCAGGGCCAGACAAAGCTAACAGTGCTTATATTTAACTTACTAATGCTTACTTACTAATGCGACATCGTGTGCACTGCAGGTGACCCCAAGCAATTTAATCAGAACTTAAGCTCTCTTTTAAGGATAAAAGGAAAAACCCAGCCCTCACAGTTGTGAGAATGGCTCCCTAAATGTGAACTACTGTCATTATATCAAAGATTTGCTCAGTTCTACTGTCACCTAACAAAAATACAGAGAAACAAAAAAAAATTTATCCTCTTGCTTGTTTCTATAATTTTCCTATATAAATTTCCATGCTGATTGTCATTACACTGTTGCCAGCTGGGCAGACCCATGACATTATACTGAGAGGATGTTCTATTTGCCAGGGATGTCAAATGAAACAGACAGGTCAAACATGCCATAAGGACAAGACCATGAACTCTCCTAATAGTCCTCTAGCAAACAGACCATACAAACACTGGGCAAGGAGTTACTACATAGTGATTAACCGAAAGCTGATTTTCACAGCTCCCCATTAAGAACAGGAAATAGCACCATAAGTATTTTCTTCAACTGTGCACCAAAGAGGGTAACAATTTCTCTAGGCATGAGTGAGATTTTTGGAAGGTACACAGAGCACACACAAAAAAAATTAGGAAGAGAACTTTTAAAAGTAAATCAATCTGCCTAAACACAGTGCCATTTTAATTGTTTTGCATTTCCAAGACTACCATGTGAAGCTGTAGTATATATCAAAGGCCTTGTATGAGATTCATGTACTTCTGGGATGCAACAGTACACTAGGGAAGAATTTCACTGCATCTAAAATTAAATCAGCACCTATGTTTAAGTAATCGAATTTGTCCTCAGTATAGGTTACATATGTGATTAGATGTGGGTAATTCAGTCCTGCTCACCTCTGAGTGTTCTAATTCAGGAACACCCTTTTGGATGTTCTCCCAAGGGGGAGTTCACCCTTGATATTGTAAAGGTATTACAATATTAATCACTCTTCTGTGCATATGCAATCTAACACCATACAGCTCTTACAGTCAAGGGTCCTTCAAAGGAATAGAAACATTCTGGTTTTTTCCAGCCGGGGTACAGTTCTTTGTATTTACCAACACTGGAGTTAATTTACCATCTTCTCGCTTGTTTCTCTAGTTAGTTTAAATCTTAGTCAACTTCCCTTACAGGGTTTTTTTTATAACAGTTAATCTACATAAGTAACTTTGTCTTCAAAGTCCTCTCTCTCCCTTTGTTTCTCTTCTTTTCAGATTACAAAGAAATACATGAAAGAGCAGACAGGTTTGCATGGCATCTTAAAGCATTCTGCTGTTAATTTTACCATGATGGGAGTTGATTCTTCATTGCTCTCATTGGTTGTTGTCAACTGGCCAATATAACTGTTGGATGCATTATGAAATACAGGAAATCCTGATGTAAAAAACTTCACCCTAATAATGCCACAGTATAGATTCTGAACATATGTATTTCCATTTCAAGCACCACTGGACTTAATGAGCCATTCTTGGCACCACCCAATCTCACAGAAAAGATTCAGAAAATTAGGTAGGGAGCAGAACTGGCTTTATCTGCATCCAGCTCTCTTCTTGCTCTCCTAGGGCCAGAGAAGCAGGAGCTGCACGTTCCCTAGGCACCCCAGCACTGCTGCCAATGCTCCATGCCTTGTCCCTCAGTGCAGCTGCTCAGACCATGGTGGACAAGGCTCCAGCATTGGTCCCAGCCCAATCTTCACCCTCAGCTGCTTTCCTTCTTGAAAAAGGACAGTATAACCTCACCAAATTTATTTCTGCCCTGCCCTCCTATACCCTTCAGCCAAAACACAGCCCCTGCACCCGACTTTCCTCAAACCCTCGGATTACAGACAGGAGTAAAAAGTTTCTTTTAGCAGTTTTTTTAGTAGTTGTCCTTTTGTTCTCCAGGTTATTGTGTCCCACCATGGCTCACCAGGAGGTGCCTGCAGGGACAGCAGGGAGCTTACTGCTGAGGTTGAAACAATTCCATTGAGGTCTTCAATTCCATTTCCATTCAATCACCACAGTTGACTAAGCCAATACCAAAACTTCATATGCATATTTCTTAATGCTGAAAGCATCAGATATTTCTCTGTCTGGCAACTAGTTGCTTTATTTAAGTTTAATTCACTAGCAATTGGAAATTTGGCAGCAATCTCACCGTGACTGGTTCCAAGGGGCTATTTAAATACAGGAAAGTACTAAGGAATATCAGAGCCTAGATTTTACTTTTCTAAAGTAACCACTTAAGTCAGACCCATAAAAAATTTTCTACAGTCAACATAATTTTTAAAAAAGTATGAATCATCAAGTTAAAATAATGCTAACTGAAACATTGAATGATTATATTTGTCTCTCATTTCAATATATACATCGTTAATTAATTCTACAAGGGGTAATACTTTCAGTCATTATCTTAGTCTGACTATCAACTCATAATGAGTTTTTAAATGGTGTCAACTGAATTTGAAAATATGACTATATTCTCTGTGACATGAATTTTTTGTGTACTACTGCACTCATCTCCAGGTATGATACAAGTATGAGCAGAAGGGGAAAAGGTTTGTTTCATTTCAATTTCATTCTAATTGCTACATAACCTCACAGAGGGATTTAGAATTGCTCTTTTTTCCAAGCTTAAAGCCAAACATTTAATGTATATGAAGCAGACCACATGTAGAATCCTGCTCATGTGTTTGGTTGTTTAATGTTTCGCAGGGACTGGGGGACAGAATTAGCACTTCTTCACTTTCAGACTACTGAGAAAAATGTGCAGTTTGACTGAATACTCAGATATTTTGAATGTCTGATTCAAAACAATGAGCAGAAAGCGAACAGGTTAAGAGTAAAATAACACTAGAAAACATGAAACAAAAAACATGGCTAGTCCACAGAGGTATAACCCACTCAGCAATGTGCTGTTGGAAATTTCTTACAATGGCAAAAAGTTTAGCTTTATATGGTATTTTAAACAGTCAATAGTGTAATTCTGTGAAGAAAGAAGTTTGGGCTTGGTGTACACATATGGATATGCTTCAGTATTAAAATTCATGGACTGCACAAAGCTCCTGTAAGCAATGAGTAGCAACACCAGAAACAAGCCTTTCAACTGTAAATTTGAGCTTCTAGATTTAAACTTGATGGTGTTACGAAGATTGACTGTCTGAAATAATATAGTCACACTGTCACTACAGATAGTTGGCCAAATCCTGCTGATTCCAGACCCTGCCACATCCACTGAACAGGGGTTTCAAATCAAAGTGCAAATTTTACCCAGGATCTTCTGAACAGACACTCTGATAGAGTGCCAAGTGGGAGTTTCTGCTTGCTATTTCGTCCATCCTGCTTTGCTTTGCAGGTTCAGAAGCCATGTTTATATTGCAAAAGGACTGTAAATCTCCTCTTAAAATCTGATTGACATTGCTGGAATGAGGAATATCTTCTGACTGGTGAGAGGTAATTTGGTATATTCCAGTAGTTTGCATTCAGATGCAAGGAAAAGAGGAGATTAGGTAGATTAACCTCCATCATCTGGGAGATGACATTTCTTGCTTTGTTTGAAGTATTTTGTGAAGGAAAGATGGCACTGATTTTGAAGTTTATATTAATCAAATCTCTTTGATTTTGTTTGATGCAGCAGCTGCAGTGACACACCCTCACTCTTTGAAAGCCTTGAGCTGCAAGGGCCAGGATTTAGAAGAGACCAGCTACAGCTCAGACGTGTCACCTTCAGCCTCCAGGGGGAAGGAAAACACTTGTCTAATTTCTCCTCTTATCTTCTTAAATTTGCATTGGAATTGGAAGCAAAGATGGGTGATTATATCCTGATACAAAGCTCTGACTGAGACATAGGTTTCTGCATCAAAGAAAACTCAAAAATTAACAGAAGATGGTTACATGGCAAAAATTATCTTTTTCTTTATTTCTTTTTTCTTCCTTCATTTCTTTCTTTCTTTTTTCCTTCCCCTTCCTTCCTTCCTTGTTTTCCTGTTTTCCTTTCTCCTTTCCTTCTTTTTTTTTTTCTTTCTCTCTCTCTTATTATAGCAAGAAGTTGTAGACGCAATCTCCTGTTAGCAAGGTCTTCCTGACCTTAATTTGCAACACTGAAATTTTACAAGTAAAGTGACTACAGTTAGACAAATTTATTTTATGATTTCAGTTTATCATTTTGAAGTGGTATTGGGCTAAAACCCTGCAAACATTTCCAGGTGTTTCACCTGCTTCAGTCATACAGATACTGTAGTCTGTGTTTGATTTTGTGTTTGTGAGTAATCCTGAGGCGAAGTGAGAGCTCTGAGGGTCTGAAGTAGAGAGCATCAACCTCTGTGAACATCACCAAAAGTTAACCATGACAATCAAGCAAAACTGAAACATCTTAACACTCCATCAAGGGCAAAGATTTCTTCTCATTAACCAGGTACATAAACATTTTTATTTGTATGAAAAAACCTTTCCCAACAGTTGGATTCACTGGAAACCATTTCTGTGTACCCAGTTAAGAGGTACAAGCTGATCTGACCACTAAAACATTACCTAGAGAGGAAGAATGTTGAAGACACTTCTCCTCAGCCCCACAGCCCCAGTGGTGCCTGCTGGGAAGGTTGCACAGTACTGCAGGTTTCACCCCACCAAGCCCAAAGCAGTTGTTTGAGCACATCAGCCACCATCCATCCCCAAACGCAGGACCAGAGGCCACTTCCAGCTGAGGTCCTCCACAAGCATGGTCCCACATGTCTCATCTCAGCTGGACTGCTGCCTTTGCTTGGAGGAAGTTTTCAGAAGGGACAAGGCGGGTAGCACACTTTTCCAGCCACACTAAAGATGGGAGTGGTGGCTCTCCATGTTTGTTACAACCCTTATGTTTATGACTATTATAGGGGGACCAGGGATGTGATCTGAGTAAAGCCTGGAATTCAGCCAGCCCTGGAGATAAAACTCTGAGTGAGTCTTGTGTCCTCATTTTATTTTCTTAAAAAAAAATCAAAGCCCAGAAAAGGATAAGTTTTGACCTGTTGTTATTTGCTTTGGCAGTGACTAAAAGGGATAAGGCAACTACCTGCTGACAGGCTTTGACTACATTTAATTGCTGAAAATCAGACTGTGAGTGACTTGAAGTGATAGGCAAGTACTTAATGAAACTATTCAGATCAGTAACTTTTCCAGTGAGAGCAAACCAAGGATGCCAACCAAATATTTATTGAAGCTGAACCACTAATGAAGCAACCTATCAAAATATATTTAATCACAGTTTTAACTGTTCTATTCCCAAATAATTACTTAGTATCTTAAGAGGTGCTGACATTTTTCTATCTCTCTTCTGATAAGCCATCACCCCAAAGAAATCTTCTATTTCCATTTATTTCACTGCTCATCCACAAGTCAATCACAATATGCCATACAAGACATCAAATATTAACTGAAAGGAGCAATATTACTATAAATGGCTAGAAGGCACTACTAGTACAAATATCAAGTTTTATTCAACTAGTATATAACAGCTAAGTATTGGGAGAAATCCTGCAAGTTTGGGACTCAAAATCAACATTCATAAGGCTGCTCTCTGACTGAAACACTTTCTCAGAAGAGATTCTGATTGCAGACATAGGTACTGGATCTACTTTTGAAGCAAATGTAAATATTACTCATTGTTTGATTTCACAAAAACATTGAAAATTGTGTACCATATTTTAGCAGTGATTAGTAGCTATTATGTCAGAATATATCTCAGTCTTTTTTACATGGTGTCACCAGAAGTGATTTTTGACTTAGGTATTGTTCAACACCATTTTCAAGAAGAATGAGATTGCCTAAAGCACAAACTCTACATCAGACACAGATAAACACTGTCCAAATTCCTATGAAATTTACTTGGGAATTAACAATTGCAGTTGGATCCCAGCTCAATCTTGAGTTTTAACAGGACTGCAGCAGTTTTCCAGCCAGCTGAAAAGAGAAATTGCTTTTCCTGAAGCCTTGCATCTTTTAACTGAGCACTGGCTCCTTTACCTCCTCTAACTTTAATACTGCCAAAACCTGAATTCTCTCCACTCCTTTCATTTACACTATTCCTCTCCCTGGCAAATAAGGAAGAAGGAAAGGCTTAGTAAAACATCTTCAACACAACAAAGAGCAGGCAGCACTTCCCCTCATAAAAACCCAGTCCAGAGGATGATACAGCATCTTTTTCACACATGATAAAGTTTTATATTTGTACTTACCCAGCTTGTTACTACTGCATGCTCTAACATTTCAGCATATCTGGGACAAAACAGATACCCTTGCACTGTCCCCAGTATCACGTGCAGCCCCTGGGACACCAGCTCTACTCCACAGCTCTGCCAGATGCGGCACAGTACAAGCAGCATCCACAACCCTCTTCTAGGGTGAAGGACAAGCAGGAAATATTGATGAAGATGGCAGTAGGGACACAAGAGAATTGAAATTTGACATCTTTACTATCTTTCCATCACTTAAGCTTTTAGCCTAAGCTCAAAAGAGAAGGCAAAAGAAGAAGCAGCAATAAGAAAAATAGTCACAGGAATTAGCAGAACCAGATTAGTTTGCCTGAGTAAAGACAGACCATTAAAAAACAGGATAAGGATTAAATCTAGGTTCTCCAAAACCAAAGTGGTACACTGAGTACATACACCACTTCTGAGATCAAGTCCAACCATTAACCTAACATTGCCATATTGAGCACTAAACCATGTCTTTAAGTGCCTCATCTACACTTCTAAATACATCTTTTAAATCCCTCCAGGGATAGTGACTTAACCACTCTCTGGGCAGCTCAATTCCAGGAATGGATAGTCCTTTCAGCGAACAAATTTTTCCAAATATCCAATCTAAACATCGCCTGGAAAAACTTGGGGCCATTTCATCTTGTCCCATCATTTGTTACTTGGAAAAAGAGGCTGACCCCTACCTGGCTACAATCTCATTTGGGATAGCTGTAGAGAGCAATAAGGTCACCCCTCAGCCTCCTTTTCTCCAAGCTAAACACCCCCAGCTCCCTCAGCTGTTCCTCATCAGACTTGTGCTCCAGACCTTTCACCAGCTCCACTGCCCTTCTCTGGACTCTCTCCAGCACCTCAATGTCCTTCTTGTAGTGAGGGGTCAGAACTGGATCCAGGATCTGAGGTGTGACCTCCCCAGTGCCAAGTACCGGGGGGCAATCACTGCCCTGGTCCAGCTGACCACACTATTCTTGGTGCAAGGTGTACTTATTTACAATAATGCAGCTTTATATTGGCAATTAGATGTAAAAGGAGGGCTCTGCCCTGCAGCTGGTTCCTCCAGCTCTGAGCTCTGCTGCAGCACTGCCCTCTGCCCACAGGTGCAGTGAGACCTGTTCCCCCCCTGCCAGGTGGACCACCATGCCTGGGCCAAGTTTAGCCCTCACTGACTCTTGGCATGTTTCCTGTTGGTGTGTCTGACCACTTTACTTCTGCAAGTGTTCTCATAAACTTTAAGAACTTCTGTATTAAGACTATTCTCTTTTTGCTGTAAGATTATACTAATTATATATGTCTTCCATGTGATATTCATTTAAAACTAATTTGCCTTATTTGCTGTACTCTATTGTTAATTCTCCTGGTAAAGTTCTCTCAAAATCAGTCCTTTGGAATACTTTGGGGTTTTTCTCCTGGAACTCATTCCGCAAACTTTTTTGATTAGCAGTTCTTAATGGGGACCAACAGTAGGAAGGTATGGAAAGAATAAAGGAGAATTACAGGATAAGCTGATCGTTCTGCCTGAGTGAAGGTGGTCTTGGCACTTTCTATTACGAGATTCTGTTTTCACTTGAGCTTCCAGGCTAAAATTTTCATTCAGAGTGTTCGCCTTCACTTGACTTACTTGAAAACTTCAGGGAAAACAGCTCACCCATATTCAAAGACAAAAGTGAGGAAGAAAACGGCTCCAAAAATCTGGATCTGCTTCAGAAGGGTCTTTGTAGTTCTGAGCAGAGAACTAGAAACTAGAAAAAAGCAGGCAGTTATTTAAATGTCCAGGCTTTGTCTCTTGCTGTTCTGGGAAGGGGCAGAAGCAAGGAAAACACTGGAATTGTGTACCACAAAATAAAAACCTGAAGTTCATCATTTGTTAAAAATAATAACTAAATTCTGTATTTGCAGTAAAGATTGTCTGGTTTTGAGAATGGGCACTGCTTTGGGAGGGAGCTAAGGGACAATGGAGCCCAGCAGCAGCAGAGTGCAGGGACTCGCACGGGGAGCAGGATGAGGGGGCCGTACACTGGAGCAGGAGCTGGGCAGGGGCAGCAGTCCCAGGCTGGGCTGTGGCCCACAGGCAGTGGCGGCTCCGACCAGCTCGGCAAGATGCCTGGGATAAAGAGTCCTGGAGAGGACGGTGGGGCAGGGAGCTTGGTACTGAAGTGAAGTAAGTGTGAAATAGGTGTGAGGCAATAGGCTGAAGAAAGCAAAGCCCAAGAAAAACGCTCCAGGGAGCTGCAGGGCACCCCAGGCTCACATTCCCACTCTGGAAGCCGCCGCCACAGCACAACAGCCCCAGGGCAAGGAGGACCAGAACCTCCTGCAGCAGCCAGTTATTCCGTTGCATGCAGCAGCAGCGATATGGGCGGTAAATGGACAGGTTTCAACCCTGCTGGTGAGGTGCAAGAGGAGAGAACTGGGGCTGTGGTTAAGACAGTTGAGCGTTGCCTTTCAATTTCAGGCCCGCTTCTGCCACAGGCTCCTTCAAGCGCTCGCCTGAAGCACAGGGTTCACACACTGTCACCAACCGTAAGTTCCTCTTTTCTGGCAAGCCGAACCCACGCCCTGGGCTGGGGAACTTGCAGGGGTCCTGAACTCTCCCACCTTCAGCCAAAGTAACTCAAAGTTGGCGTCTGAACACAAAACTGTATATATTCTATGGATTCTCTGAAAGATCAGGTCCTGGAATCTCATAAAGGTTCCCTTAGTTTCTATAATAATGTTCCTGAGCTGCAGCTCCCCAACAATGAGGCATTAATATTAGTAATAAAATCAGACATTTGTGTGGTGCAAAGAAAAATCATTTTTATACAACTCTGATCCTGTGATAGAGTGTCTTAGCAAAGACCTGGACACTATTTTTTTATTCAGATGTCTTTGAATGCACTAAGTTATACATGGCAAAGAGTGAGTGATGAGAAATTAAAGTACAGCTTAAGTCTTCATTCTCTGAGTAAAAGCTCTTCTTTCTGCTGGAAAACAGATTAGGTTTTTAGATTTTAAAAAATGATGACACAGAACAGGGACACTGAATCAATGTCCACTGTAATTCTGCTACATCTCTTTCTCACTTTAAATCTTTGCTGAAGCAGGAGGCAGAGTTCTGTTTTTCCAGGAAGCATTAAATTCCAGAGCAATTGCATGTAAAGCTGGCAAACAGGTGTTATTAGTATACACTTCATTTCAGAGAGATTACCATTAGTTACATTGAATAAACACATGCATGTCAAATACTAGAAACCAAAAATAGACATAACCCTGGATACTACAGATAGTGTGAAAATAAAATTGTAAAATTTTGTATTGGTAGACCTTTCCGTTCCTTTCTTGCCTTGCCTTGCCTTGCCTTGCCTTGCCTTCCCTTCCCTTCCCGTTAGATATCTACACTAAATTGCAGGAGTTAAATGAATCATTTCCATTTCCACACTTCACTGCTTAGAGAAGCACCTACAAAGCACAGCGGAGCTCACTTAAATACACAAGAATCACAGTCTGTATTCTCGAATGGATATGCATTACACACTGGAGCATATGATGAAAAAATCCTCTAAAATCTAAAAAAAAAAAAAAAAAAAAAAAATCAGAATCCTGTCAGCAAACAACAAATTTTGACTTCTTCACTGTTAGCAGGACCAGCCCTTGGATTAGCATTGACTCGTCCTCAGTTGCTGGAAAAAACAGATGTGGTTCAAAGAAGTCTTTCAAAGTAGTGGAGGCGTTGGCGCCTGGCCAGACCGGCCTCCAGCCCGCATCAATCAGCCAAGGGGTCTCCAGCCCCATCCTCCCTGATCCCCCTGCTCCACGCAGCACACAGAGCGGGACCTGCTCGGCAGGCAGCCCCCGGAGCCAGGCGTGCGGAGCTTCTCAGCCTCCGTGCCCCAGCCCAGCCGCCTCCCCTGTCCCTGTTCCGGCCGCTCCCGGCGCTGGGAACGCTGCGTGCGGAGCGAGGGGCTGGCGGCTGCAATACGCGGGGGCGTGGGGAACGTGGTTTCATGGAATTTCCAAACTTTAAATCTTAGCAGTATTCCTTACACCTGGTGGGTTTTAAATCAGAAAAAAAAAAAAAATAAAAGAAAGGAAACGGAAAAAAAGATTTATTGCCTTAATATGTTCTAGTATTGGGCTGTCCTTGAAAATCAGAGAAAGGGTTGCCTATGGATAATGCACTGGGTTTAACCCCTGAGATCCAGCTTTTAATACTCACTTTGCTATAGAGGGCCATGGTAAATCAGTCCTGAGAGTGTTGACCAGCAGTAAAATGACTTCTTTGCAGCAGTAAGTCATCAGTTGGGGTCAAGTGAGATTGTCAGGTAGCAATATACAGCTTTATGTTATTTATAGGTAAGTATATATATATATATAAATCAGGCATATGTATGCCCAGTCTTTGCATGCATTTCCCATCATTCTATCCTGTTTTAAGTAATCTAATTCATTCCAATTGGAGTGACTCTACCTCCCCATTCAGAGGAGCTGTGAATCTTAATTAAACCCCATATGAAAGTGGAGGAAAAGGTTTCTCTGTACAGTGCCCCTACAAATTATTCAATGTTTACTGTTCTCATTTTTTTTAAAGTATTTTGAATACAGATCTTGAATAAAATTCTGCTTAATTAAAATCCCCTTTGATTTCAGTAAAATAAGATTTTCATGTGTTATAGTTTCCCAGTTTAAAATTCAAATAACAACAACATAAAGTGCCCCATTGGACTAGGTTGTATGATCGTTACATTTCCTCTTTCTGTAAATACTAGTAAACTTATTCCACAGCCTGTTGGTGGCAATTGCTACAGTTTTCTCCTGCCAATACTTACACAGAGTGAAAGTACTCCCAGGATTTGGCAAAGAAACATTTGGTACAAGTCCAGGTTATCACTGTGTAGAGAAACCCTGAAGACTTTATTCAGTTCTTATGCGGTCCTTTGGCAAAATTACATCACTAAACATTCAATGGAAGCAATGGAAGTAGGAGGCTTATTCTTTTTTTATAAAGTTAATATGGTTCCTTCTCACTGTTCATACTCTTTAGACAACTCTCAAAGCAGAGATAGTACATGAAATTATTCAGTAGGAAGAAACAGTGTTTCTTGCTCCTCTTGCAACACACTGGTTGTTAATAGTTTGGATCATTGCAGGCCAAATTTAACAAATTAGCAGTGCCTGAAAAATGAAGGATTATATTTCCAGTACTAGTTATTTTCTCTGATTGATCTTCTACTACTGCCACAGACCAGCCTTGTGTAGGAAGCAGAGCAGATGTTTGTCAGTAGCCCAATCACAGTGGCTAAAAAACCTTACAGAAAAAAGAAATTAATGCTCATTTTTGCATTTTCTGCAGAATTATGTGTCATTTTCATTAAAGTTTCAAGTCAAATCTGTTTTGAGACAGCCTTCATATGAATTCACCCTAGCAAAAAACAACCTTGGTTTTAGCAAAAAGCATGTGAACTATTTTGCCAGTCTGTGTCCATATAAGTGTTAATTGGGCTTTGAAATTGGTTCTATTATAAAGCACAATAGTATGAGAAGCAAACACTCAGCTGAGAAAAGGCACTTGTTTTTTTATCCCTTTTCTTCTTCCCACAAATATCTTTTTCAGGGTGGACTCTGTACATCCATTCTCCCAAAAATAAGATTTCCTGTCACACAGCTGTGTTCACTAGAGCCATCAAAGGAGTTAATAGATTATTAATAGCAGTTAAAGGTTATTACTTGCAATACCCTATCCCAGAAAGAAATCCCAGAAGGAATATGAATCCCCATTGGATGCATTTCATATAAATATCTTGAAGAACTGCAGTATGTCTTATTCTGCAAGACCCACCAGACCACTCCTTTCCTAGAGAGACTTCTAAAACAATAGCAAGCTTGCTTTTCTGTGCTTAGTGATAAATCTGGGAAGTAAGAATGTACTGTGCATATTGAACAGATCCTTAAGGCATACAAAAGACTTATGTTCAATCCAAGTCTTAAATATTCAAGAGTCACTCTAGATTTTCAGGACAATATGAGTAAAGAATACAGACAGCAGGAAAATTCAGGTTTAACCCTTTCCAGAATGGTGTTTTTCCACAAATGTTTGCACTGCTTTACAAATTCTGCACACCTGCACTGCCACAGACTTGCAGTTCACAGGGTACTGTGCTTGGGAAGAGCTTCATTCCTGCAAGAGCCCTTGCAAAATCCATGCCAATAGTCATTCATCATTTGCATTCATCACCTTAATTAAATACCTGTTTGGGTGCATGTTCACTGCTTCACATAGTGCTATATTTTGCTGTGAATCTGGATCCTGGAACAATCCTTCAGCAGTGTTTTGTTCTTGAGTCTGAATTTGTTTCAGGATAGGGCTCAACATGGAAGTTCAGAAATACAGATACAGTTATTCTGAAGCCCTAATATTTCATCCCATTTTCTCACAGTGCACACATGTCTCAGGAGTGCTGTAGTAGACACCGATACCAACCCACTGCTTCAGGTGAAACAAAAATCTCATTTCCAAAAAAAACAGAGGACTAAGCAGCCAAAATTACTTAAAAATATACTCCCGGGTGAAACAGTTCATATGTTTCTATGAATCATTGGCTGTATTTCTTTTTAATGTACAGAAATTCGTTCCCCTACAGAGATTCTATTCCTAGGGCTGTTTTATTGTAAGAATTCAACTTATAACAAAAGTAAATGCATATCCCTTCTCACATATTCATTTAATTTTCCCCAGATGCGGCTTTTAAACATACTATAGTCAACAAAAGTTCAAGTTCTTAGATATTTACTTGTTTCCACATTACATGGTTACATAATTGAAATGTAAAAGTCCAGAAAACCTTCTGCTTTGCCTCTGAATTCTCTTAACCTTTACTTGATGTTGGTTTGCAGCACAAGGCATGGAATGAAGCTGGGAAATAGAGCATCCTTATGCTACTGTTAACCCGAAAGAATAATTACTAAGTTAACATCAAAGGTGATCATATTTTAAACCTGTGCAATGACTACATAAGTTGGTGAGGATCAGAGATATTTTCCTATTGCTTACTGCAAAGTAATAAATGAGTTGATGAACTAATTATTCTAATGCCATTGGAATAAAACACTGAAGCACAGCTATGTGCTAAGGGTGAACAAATTCTTTGCTTCAAAAGTGAAGTAAATTCTTTGCTTCACTTAGTTCCTGAACCAGTTCTATATTCAACCCTTTTATCATTAACTTCCAGTATTCCAGGGAATTCTGCCAATGAGCAATTCAGGTTTGTTAAATTACAATACTCACTTGTACACAAGTAAAATAAAGGTCACAGAAGATTTTAGTTTGTTTTTTGCAGCATCCTGCAGAAACCCAGTGTGAATGGTGATAAGCAATGCAAGTGATATTAATTCAGAGTTTCCCCTTTAAAAAAGGAAACGGGTCAAAGGATATACCCTCTAGGGTATGTGCTGGGATTACACACCTGTGATTAATCTAACAAACTGCTGGAGATGTGATTGTTTCTTCATAGAACTGCAGCTGAAACAACAGTTCTTTGGCAGTAAAATAAATGTAACCCCTTGTGGTGCCCCTAGACATACAAGATAATTACAACAAAGTACCTTCATAGGAAGTTAGGACACTCCTGCTGCATCATTAAAATAAACGGACCTGTGATAACTGATGCAGCCTTGGAAGTGCCACAGAGGAGCATGGTACTCAAGAGATGAAAGAGATCTGCCCTCCTCCTGGAACGTGCATGTGACTTCCATTAGCTGTAGTGGAAGCTGAAATTTCTAGTCCAAATCTAGCAAGAATAAGAGACAGGTTTTATCCCTGTGAAGTCAACTGCAGTTTTGCCATGGAGTTCAGTGGGGCAAGACTTCTAAAATAAAACTTATTTATCCCAAGGCTCTCAAAGGCCACTCTGTGTCTTGCAGTGGAGCCTGGTGCAGAGAGATTTAAGCTTGCTGCAATGCAGCTAGCTGCAGGAGCTGCAGAGCTGCATCTCCCAAGCAGTTATCCAGGACAGGCATTGCCTGGGAAGAGGCAGCCCTTATCACACCAACACCCTCCTGCTGCAGCCAGGACTCCTGTCCAAACCCACACGGCCTGCGCCGGACCAGAGCGCCGGACCAGCGGCAGCCTGAGGACCACCCAGCCACTAGATGCATTCCCCAGGGGATTTCCCAACACTAGATATAGCCAAAACACCATAGAGGAGAAACAGCACTGTGACTATGCTATTATATCAATTGAAGAATGCTAGCGTGTATTAATACCAAATAAACATAAGGTTGTGGTTTTCACAGCTTGGGTGATGACTTCCAGGTCAAAGTCAGAGAAAGGAAGAAAGGGCTCCCAATGAGTTAGTGTGTCCAGCACCAATCCCATTTTGATCCGTATGCCACATACCCATTTTCATTACAAACATCTCAACAACAGTGTTTCAACAACTTTTTTCATGTAGTAACTTCCAAGTTCTCACACAATCAAACATATCTACAATTCAGAATGCAGTTGTTATAGATATTCAATTGTTTATTTCAGCAAATTTTCATAGCTATACCTCATAGTAAAGCTCAAATTTCTCCACTTCCTCAGCACACATACCCAGTTACTCATAGACATATCACTCCAACAAAGACCCTTCTAAAACCCTGTCTTAAAGACTTGCTTCTCACTTACCAGGATATTTTAAGTCAACATGTACACAACTCTATATCCAAAACATTGCAAAGTTGCAAGGGTTGGTAACAGGCTGCATCACAATCATGCTGGAGTAGCAGATACTCACATATGACAGTCAGGGTCATTAGGAGAGCCAATTTATGTTATGTTTATCATCATTTAGTGGGAAATAAAATATGTTGAGGATGCTTTCCTTCATTATTTTTTTTCTGGACTGGTAAGCCCAGCAGTGTCCATTTATCTCATTCCTACCTCTTCATCCTTTTCAGCTGAGTAGGTGCGCAGATAATGCTGTAAATCTAAAGGAAAGGTCTAGCCTTCAGAGTAGGCAATTTTTTTTCTCTGGAAACAGGAAAAGGCAATGTAGTATTATATATGTGAAAGTTGTCTTCACCACTTCAAGAATGAAAAATGTGATTTCTACTTTTTTAAAAAGGTAAAACTGTACAGGCATAAATTCTGCATAGGTAAATGTTTATGTAGGAAAGTTTACCATGTTACAGAATCCTGTTCTAAAACAACTAGGGCAGTATGACGCTTTAATGTAACTTCTGGCACAGTAAATTTGTCAGTATAAATGGGGCCCTGAGCTGAGCAAACACACCAAGATGCCTGTCTTGTGCCAATGGAAAAAGGGTCTAATAGCCAGGTTACAAGGAAACAAGTGCCAGGTTCCAACTTATTTAGAAACACAATTGAGAGCATGTGGGCTTAGCTTTTAGGGCGAGAGTAAAGGGACATTCCAGGAATATCTCCCCCTTCCAGTCCTGCTAACTGATAGTACCTCTTGGCTAAGAGCAGATTCAATTCACCATGACATGAATCAAACGTTGTGGATAAGAAGCAAAAGGCAGATAAAAGAGGAGCTTTGTTCTTAGATGTTTGTCTACTCTACCACTAAAAAAACACGTCATCTAAATACTGCCCTACTGCAAAATTGGCAAAAAAACCCAGAAATTGAGACTGGTTAGAAGGCTAATAGCTGAAGAAAATCTTATAATGAGATTCAATGTTTTTTCAATGCATATCACATATATAAACAACATAAACACTAGAAATTTAGAAGTCTCTTAAAAGAATAAAGTAAATGAAAATTAAAAAAGAAAAAGTCATTAAGAACTGCTGCTTTATATGAGATTTTAAATAATATAGGTGGAAACAACACTTTTCCTTTATGAATTCCAGTGCTGGACTGAAAGTTCTGAATTTACAGATGAGTTTGAAGGAAGATAATTCTACATTTTCATGCCAGTAATTAATTTCTTATACATCTCTATTTTTCTTTCAATTTGATAGTCATTCCTGTCACGATGCTCATATTGATATTCAATACAATCATTCCTAGCAAAACCAGTTAACTGACTACATGATTATCATATTATCTCAGTAAATTCTTCTTTTGAAATAAATGCCAATTAACCTAAGGTAACATGATGCATAAATGAAACAACTGCATCTTAATCATCTTCATAAAAGAATAATTCCCATGTAACATCATTTTTTAAATTCAGCAAATTCCCTATTTACAGTAATTATCTTTAAATATGAAACTGGTTTTATTTACTAATATGCAAGAATGCATCCATCTGAAAGTTGATGCTTTCTATTTTAATCACATTAACCAAAGCCTTCTTCACCACTTCTGTCTAAAGACTTGCTGCCCACTTGCTAGACTGTGTGAAATACCCTTCCTTACCAGGCTGTACATATTAACAGGACTCTACAAGCTGTATTTTATAGCTGTACTTTCAGTAAATACCTTACGGACGTTTTCAGCTAGAAACTACCTTCTGTCTTTCTGAGTCTGCATCGTTCCACAGCTTTATTTCTAAGTGTCTTCATAATTCAAAGTTCACATCAGACGAATGGTTATGAGCTTCTCCACAGCTCTCTGGTCTTCAGCCCAGATCGAGTCACAGTCTGAGCCACCCTCCAGAAGTCCCTGCTTTCATGAGTGCCTATAGCTTCTTTTGTAAAAAAAGTAAGAATTTTTGGGCCAGATCTTCACTTCTGGTACCTCATATCAGTTCTCAGGATTGGACTGTGCTTTTAGCAAACATCACACATCTGGGGTTGGTGCACGGGTATCCAGGCCAGGCTCTCACCATCCCTGACTTGAGAACCTCAGGTAACTTGTACTTATTTCCCTACCCAACCATTAAGAAAAGCCTCCCTTTTGTATCCTTGTTCCTCAGCAAGGAGAAGGGTTTTGACCAATGTCACATCCATTCACTGGGATATTTTAGACTTTTGTTTGGGGGTCTCCCTAATTACTGTTCTGTAGCAAGGAGTATTTGGGTTAACTTAATTGAACTCTGACTGAAACTCTTAATTTCAGTCAAACTCTTACTTCAATAATTTCATTGTGCATTAAAAAGCTCAACATAACTTTTTTTTTCAGGTCATGAACAAAACTTGAGGTATGGGGTAGAAAACCTTCAGTAAAAAATGGAAATTGCTTCATAAAGATATGTCCCTCAAAAGCTGGAGTCATCATCTCGTTCAAG
Organism: Corvus cornix cornix; assembly: GCF_000738735.6. Lineage (NCBI taxonomy): Eukaryota > Metazoa > Chordata > Aves > Passeriformes > Corvidae > Corvus > Corvus cornix. The sequence continues at coordinate 18,625,880 of NC_046333.1, read as the reverse complement.
TCTCCAGCCAGAATAGATACACCAAAAACCAAAGCGAGGCAGAGAATAACAGGTTCAGCCTGCAGTGCCCCCTGGCCCAAGTAAATTGAGTTTTGCAGTGAGATTTTGTTACCAAAAAGCTGGTTTCACTTGTTTTATTTTACTGCTCTGGGAAGATATCCAGGAGTAAGACCACTGAAGGACATGATGGTAAACCCCTTTGTCTCGTCTCTGGGTTAAGGCACTGTGGCAGCCTATGGGGTCATAATGCTGCTACAGAATGTGGTAAGATGAACTCTCCGAAATATTGGCATTGCCTGCCATCTCTTCCTGACAAAATGATTGCTCAGACAGGACTATGCTTTTCTCATCAAACTCCATCCTGCTTGGGAATGGCAACACCATGCAAGGCTGCCCATAGGCCTACACCCTCTGAAGCTGGGATGCACCATCACCATCCTCTGATGTCAGAAACATGATTTCTAGTCACACACTTGAGCTTCTGGGGGTTTGAGATGCTCTCCATGCATGAGAATTCTAGCTGGAAGTATAGAGATGAGTCTACAGTATTTCTACGGGGCATCTGTAGATTATTACATTATGGCTTTGTTTTATAAACTCCATTCGACCAGGTTTTCAGTTTCAGAATAAGACAAAAATCTTACTCTGAGACCATTCTTCCCCTAACCCTAGATCTAACCCTAACCTATCCCTGTTTCAAGAAGCCTGTCTCAAAGCAAAAAGCTCATTTACTATTCAAAAAGAAGTTTTACCATGGCTAAAGCCATTTCCCCTTACTGGATGGACAATTCTGGCTGAAGTTTTCCAAACTAATAACAGCACAACCCAGGTTCACACTGAGGGAAATTTCAGTCTAAGCAGATAACAGATGGTAGAGTTATAAACAACTGAGAACCGAGTCTTTTAGTAGAAACTAACAGAAGACCTTAATAAGAGGTCGTGCTAACATGTCTGCTCATAAAACTTAACTTTTACGTGGCATATTCTTATTTCAAAGTGGACATATGAATAGTTATCACAAAATTGTGTACTTTCATAACTTTATGGTTTTCATCGCCTATTTTAATAGCTCTGAGATAGTCCATGCTACACTTTCATATGGTATGACCTTATGAAAATAGTGATAGAATCTCATACTATAAATCATTTGCAAAGGAAAGGAATATTATTGTGGGAGGTTTCCTAAGAAAAGAGTCTATAGACATGCATATTCATTTAGGTTATTTAAGTATAGATAAATATTTACATTGGCTTAGTATTAAAATGTTTTAGCATTTCTTAAAACATAAAAATACAATGATAGGGGGATATCCAGAGACCACTTTTCAGGGAAGCACTGCCAAGGGTATGCTGTGGCTGCAGAGGACAGGAGAAGTGAGGGCTAGAGTCCCAAGCAGAGAAATTACACATGCACAAGGCAAACTCCACAACTACCTGCAAGTATGAGCTAGAGCTGTGGTTCCAGCCACGGCCACTCACTTGCCTTGCAAATACCAGGAAGGTCACCTTCTGTGTGCTTTTGATATGAGACATCATTTTTGATCACACAGTGCCTAGGACAGGTTGATAGGTCTCAGGACACTCATGGTATGGTTGTTCATGGGTCCATGCTGGACAATAACCTGAGGTGCTGCAGCCACCCCAATCTCAGCAGCAAGGTCAACCCCTCTGCCAGTGACAAGAAGATTATTTATGACTAGTGTTTGAGATCCTGCCATGCAAATGGCAAAGGACTGAGAAGGGAGAAGCTTCCAAAGCCCTGAAATGTATTTTTCTAAAAAAGATAGGATTTTGTTTAACTTTTCTGAATCATGGCTTATTGCCCACCAAACAAAACATTAACAAGATAAACTTGTAATTTAAATTACTAATACTTCCAGGATACTTAAAAATGTATATTCTTTTCATCTATCCTGATGATTAAAAATGCCTTTGGGATCATGCCTAGAATAATGTTTCACAGTATGGAGGCCAATAAAGAGTCTTTTTGCTAAAAACTTGGATCAGATACACAGTTACTGTTCCCACCTCTTAATCAATTAAAAATATATATCGTAACAGCATATGCCTTGTAAGAAGGAAAACACAGAAGTTATTCTCCTCTCTGAGAACACAAATAACTGCTACTCAGTTTAATGGGACATATATATGTACACCAAATGAAAAATATCTTCCAGAATATGAAGGACTCGTATGTATCTGTAAATTATTACGTGGTTAGGTGCAGGTTGGCTTTTCGCCATGCTAGACTCAATGCACCCAGTTTTGCCTTGTCTTGGAAGCTGAACAGTCCCATGCCTGGCTAGCATTTCATGCAGAGACCATCTGGGAATTCAGTGTGCCATGAGCACAAGCCAAGGAGTCACAAGGTGGTGAATATTAGGCCATAGAAGCTGGATGAGTGGAAAGGATCCATTCAGCTCACTCAATACTGCTGAACCAATGAATGGGAATTTCACCGTTGCTCTCCTGCCTCTCTCTGCCTTCCCCCAGTAAGGCAATACTGTTTTTGATGGGAAGGATGCTGGAAACATCCAAAGGGAAGGATACAATGAAAAAAATATCTATAAATGTAGCATTAAATTAGAAAGAAAGTGAAGAAAATCTGAATAATATAAGTGCAGTTTGATCATTCGAAGTCAAGTGAAATCAGTCAGATGAAACAGATGAAATCTGTTTGCAGAAATCTGATTTTTTTTTTTAATTCACTCACCCAAATCTAATGGGAGGTATTTTCTTTAACAAAGCGAACAAAAAGCCCTACAGCTGAACAAACTAAATCTGTGTGCTTGTATGCACTGTGGCTGGTACCAAACCAAACAGAAAGAAACTTTCAATTTGCAAGCACATATATGTGTAAGTTGGACCTCACAGCCATATTGTAAATTATAGGTATGCTTTTGACAGTCAAAATATTCAACATTATGCTTCTAATTGAGAGATCTAGCTAATGCCTGAGGCTATTGCACAAAACATTGAAGAAACCTAAAAACTAGTGTGACCTTTAGCAGGAAGGCAGGAGGAAGGAACTTCAGCAAGTCCATTTCTTTGAGGTTCAACCATGAGAAACAAGACATCCTCAAAGCATCAAGAGCATTGGCAATAGTCAAGACATGGTCTTGAGGAGTCATGTCTTTTGATCTTTTTTTTTCTTTGCTTTGCTTTTGATTTTTTTTTTTTTTGCTTTTCCATCTCTTCTTCATACAAAGAACTGAAGATTATATAAAATGTTAAATACAATTAGAGAAAGATTATTAGTACTTACTAGTACTTACATAGAAAACATTTGATAACTTGATGCTTAGAGTTTGTTTTACTTATGCTTGAGAATCTTTCACGTCATTATTTTTTAAAGGAAAAAAATTGGAAATTTTAATGTCATGAGTATAAGCATGATAAAAAAGGAAAAGAAGAAAGCTTGGTGAGAACAGATGTTTTGTAAATAAAACAAGCCATTGATGGCAAATTGCTAGTCATCATCATGCTAATTCTTCTTCCCTGAGCTTCCAGCATGTATAAATCTATTATATATATAATCTATCTTTATTCTAGTATACATGTACCCAGAAATGGAAGGAGAAAAGCTGCCTGAACTACTGATACACCACTGGAATCAAAGGTCCCAATTCTCCTCCCAGCATTATACCGTAACTCCTTGGTTACAGCTGTGCAAAGTGAACACGCGGATAACTAGACCAGAATAGCAGCATTTGACAATTTACAGGGGTGTAAAATTTCTGTGCTGTGTTCTAGGCAACAAAGAACCACAGGAACTATAATCCGTTATCTGAAACTTCACTATCTGCAAATGCAGACAGATACAAGCAAATCCTTCATTGCAAGCAGCAATGGGCTTGCTGTCATTAATCACTACAAGGAGGCTATTGAAGACAGACTCTGGGATGGATTTCACTGGCAGCCTGCAACTTTATTAGCTTAACATTTCCAAGCATTTAAGTGGATTCAGTGTAGGAGTTAAGGAACTCCCACCATACAAATTATAATTCATGGTTGACTGTCCTCAGCCTACCTAGAGAAACCAGTTTCAGACCTCTGACATCTTCTCACCTTAAAGAGAAATATAGCATGGAGCAGGGAATCAACTTGCAGGGGCACTGAGTCTCCTTTTTCAGCAATCTACCAGCAGAACCCCATCTCTTCACTTCTGGAAGCTCATACTGCAAACTTCTATCCATGCTAGATAGCAGCTCCAACTTTCCAAGTAATTATTACACTAAATATAACAAAGTTATAAAATGTACTTAATATTTATACCCTTTCCCTATGCCATAGTTATTGATATATTGACATATGAGTGCAAAAACAGACAAATAAGACAAAAAAATACCTCTCTGTCCTCAGTTTTAACCTAATAAGAAAATATGTTATTCTGACGTCAAAAGAGGCAGCCTATTAAACCTGCAAACTCCTGAAAACATGGTTCCTAGGTTATAACTGGAGGTCAAGAATGAAGATACAGTTTAAACTAATCAGAGTTCCCAATTGCAGCACAATCATGTCACATAACCTCAGGGAACACTATCCAACCTCCAAAACCGTGTTCATCTAATGGCTGGAAACCTTTTAATTTCTGCATAAAATTTATTCACTGGCAGTCTATACCCCACTTGACCCAACACTGTCTGTTACCTTAAATAGCTCTTCTTCCTCTGGCATTTGTCTCCAAACCCCTCACAGATGTTAACCATGTCCATGACAGAGGGAAAGCCAGGTTCTACCATCTCCTGGCCCAGCCAGTGGGAGAAAAAGCCAATGTAAAAAGGAGGGAAAACCCTTTTTCTGCCCTGTCCTGCCTACAACAAGCTACTCACCAAGGTTCTGACCACAGTTCACATTTCTTCACTGGACAAAAACACAGTGTAACATGTTCATTACACATGAAACAAAGAAACAATCCCTCTCTAGGAATTAACAGAATTTGACAGTAAATAAATCTTGTTGAATACATTTTAAGTGATAGCTAAGGCAAAGAGCTTTGGAAAGCTGAATTAAAATGGATAAAGGGAAAAACAAAGGTATTTTGGGAGCCATGGGCTGTGAGGAATATATTGGAAAGCTTTTGTGACCTGGACACACCTTCCACTTCCCTGCTATTGATCAGCAGATTGAATACATGCATTTCAGCATGATGACGTGATCTAGATGTAATGCAGGCTCTCAAAAGAGCCATGGTCCCAGTATATCCAGGAGGTCAGCAGTGGGTGCAGTGGACCACGAACACATGCACTAATGCACAGGTTGCGTTTCTTCTTGCACAGAAAAGACAATAAATGTATTCTCTGAATCACAAGGAGGAAGAGGAGTCACCCAAACTAAAAAAACAAATTCAATTCTAAAGGTATGTCATATGGATTTGGACCATTGGCTGAAGACTGTATCTGAGGGCCCAAGTGCCTGTGCCACTAGCATCCCCCTCTGCAGAGCAGGAAGAGCTGGAGCTGAAGTGCTGGAAACATAAAACAGGGCTATCAACTCGCTGAAGGTTTGTCTTGGCATTTGTTTTTACAGATTTACAGATGCAACAAATGTTCTGCTAAAATATCCACCCAGCTGCGTTTTATCACCTTCACACAATTTAGCTCACACTGGTGCCCTTCCCTCCAAGACAGCCAGCGGCAAACCGGGTTGGCCCTGCCAGGTGACGAAGAACGGCCCATAGGCAGCAGCAGGCAGCGCCCCGGGCTCTCCTGGGGGCACAGAGGGGCGGGAGGAGGGCGCTTGGCCCCGTTCTCCCCAGGGTGGCAGAAGATCCTCACAGAGGAGAGCCCAGCACGCTGAGGGGGTCTGCATCACCCCTGGCACAGGAGGGCAGGGGGTCAGGGCAGTGTCTGGAGCAGGTCAGAGCCAGCTTGGTGCTTGGCACGAGGGAGGTGACAACCTCCGCGTCTGGGAACGAGCGGCCCAACTCAGCCCAGCAGGGATGCTGCTGCAACAAGAGGCTACTGGAAAAGGGCAGAGCTGGCTGGAGCAGCCAGGAGAACAGCCTGGATCCTGGATTGCTGACACTCAGCAGAGACGAGAAAGGAGCAGCGTGTGTGCTGCCAGGGACTGCCATCCTGCACCAAACTGAGCTCCTGTGCTTTCCCTCAGGAAGAGAAACCAGCCTGGCGTCCCATGTCTTGGCGTAAGCAAATGTCCGGGTCACAGAGTGGGGCCGGGGCTCAGCGCTGTGTGGGCGTGGCCCTGATGTTAGTCTGTACCTTCCACACCATCCCTGGGGACGTGGTTTCACCCCACTAGAAGTGCACCATTTTCCTCCCTCTCTGCAGCAGGAGGGTCTCACGATCAGCCCTTGCATACCCAGTCTCTGCTTTTGTCTCTCCCTTACCAAAAGGGGTGGTAGGAAAGGAGCGTGGATTATTTGGGATTTAATTTCCTGCTGGTGCTAAATCACCACAGCAAAGCAGGCTGCAAATCCCTGACCATTTTGCAAGTCTTCAGTAGTTTAGTGCCCTGGCAATTGTCTACTTACTACAGCCACAGATCCTGGTCCACGTTACTGATGAAGAATTAGAAGTGTAAAAAGAGAAATGCAACTTTAGAGAGATTTGCTGTTAATTCTCTGCCAGAGGAGGGCTCCTTTGTCAAACTTTAATGCACTTGGAGAAATAGTGGCTAGTGGAGCAATTACCCCATTACAGAGGGCAATGGGCCTGAAGCTCTGACCTACAGTGGGTAAAAGAAACTTTTTTCCCACTGCGTCCCAGGCCAGGTTGTGCCCACAGGCCATGCTTGGCAGGGACTAAGCACAGGATGTGCAGAGGCAAAGCTGCTGGTAGACAAGAGCCACTGCCAGGAACTGCTGGTATGATCCATGCAAAGGGCTGTGCAAGTTCCTTTGGGTTTGAGGAGATCAGTAGCCAGCACACCACAGTGATGGCTCAGACATCTGAAATTACTTCAGTTCTTGGATAGACTAATGTGCTGGAGGGAAAGAAAGAGTAAATTATACAAATGAAAATAATGGCTATTAATGAGCACCCACTGCAGGCAACAGTGGAAATCCAGCTCTTTCTGAACATGGTGATACCTGGGTTCTTGTACAAGAACAAGATTGCTGTTCAGCACTAGAACATCACAGGCTGAAGCAAGGAATGAGCTGTGCGCAGGACCATCACTAAGGCTGCGCAGGAGATGCAGCTAGCAAATAATCAGACAGTGGAGACAGCATCCCAAAACCTCTGACAGCAACAGAGGAGGAAGGTGTTGAGGCAGCCTGGCCAGTACCAGCTGGAGATTGACTTAACAGAAGCCTTGGTGCAAGGCAGTGAAAGGAAGAAATCAGCGCAGCTGTGGTAATGCCAATGCCACACCAGTCCATCCTCCGGGAATAAAGGGGAGCTTGTCAAGGTATGATCAAGTGAACATCGGATTGCTGTTAGACTGAGGAGTGTTCCTGGCAGGCAGTTTCCAGTTTTAATTCCCTGAATACCAGGTAAGAGTGAAGCTAAGTAATATTCTCAAGGTTAGTCTAACTGGACAACATGCCTAGTCCTGGACATCCCTACCTGCACACCCTCAAAAGCCCAAAAGAGACATAAAAACATGCACTGGCTGCATGAGGTGTAACGCACAGGCAAGTCAAACACATGGATAAAATATTAGGAGCAAGACATTTCAACAGTTTTAATTTGTACAATCTTGGGTAAGGATGGAATCAAAGGGCCAAGAAAATAAACTTCATCTTTGGATCACTTCAGTCCTTCAGAGTGTCTTCTTAACCTGGAACAAATCAGACACAATTTAGAAATACTGGAGGATCTACAGAGTTTTTTAAATTAAAGAGCTAAGCAGGTTCAGTTCAAGGTATTGTTTCATGAGTACTAAAAAAGCCTTCACATATATCATAAGATACATTAAGAATGACAAAGATCTTTAAGCTTTTAAAGACTTAAACCTCAAGAAACAATTAGTAGCCTGTAAGGAGCTGTATCCTGAGCATAACATCAACGACAACTGGCTAAGGGTTTCACAGCACCACCAGAAAGAGTACAAAACAAAAAAAGAAACTGTCAAAACCACAGGCTTCTACACAAAAGATACCACATCTACAAAACCTTTGAGCATATTATCAAAACCAAGAGCACTACCTTGTTATTTAAGAAAAAAAATTTTTTTAAACAAAGGAAGAAGAAAAGCTGATGAGTAAAACAAATGAACAGTTTCTGAGACATGTTTTGTTCAGGTTTTCTATACCACCCCTCAATGTGCAGGAGTTTGCAATGCCCCAAAATCTCCTGGTGACATCCAAACTGTTGAGGCTGGTAGGTGTTCTTTGATGAGTTTCACAGAGATTAAATGAGGATTGCTACAGAACTGAAGAGTTCAATTGTTGTGGAAGTCCTCAAATCCTCTCATTTACATTTACTCAACAAGGAATTCAGTGTACACAGGCTCAAAACAGCCTGTAGCAACTCCTTATCAAGCACAGACTAGCAAGACATCCATGGAGTTGGATTCACAAACTAGCTGGACAAACATTCTCAGCTCAAGAGAAAACAAAAGGAAAACGTGACTGCTGTTTGCAGGGCACAAGTGTGCACAGGCTCCCTCTGGTTTCCCTGCACTGGACAACACTGACCTGAGGATCCTATTTACTTGTTATGTACAGCAATGTCTATCAAAGGAGACCCCAGTACAAATATAGTTCAAGAGAGTAACCACCTGGAGTTCATACAGATTAATTTCAAGGACTTAAAAATCTGGAAATCACCCCTTTCTTGTGTATGACTTGTCTGAAAATAGGCAACAGCAGAGCTGCTGAAGCATGAAGAGGAGATTGTTACAGACACATTGATGAAATCCGTGTTGCTGTGATTCAGCCCATGGTGCCGCATCTGTGGTGGTACAGTATGAAAGTAGGGACTTCATCACTGTTGTTATATCTTCCTCACTCGGACTTCTTCGTCTTTGGAAAAAAGTATAACATGTTTCTGACACAATTAAAATCTATTCTGCTTTGATATGTTTAATTTTTATATTTGCAGGCAATAATGGAGCAGAAATACACAGAATGTCTATTTTTTAATTTTAGGAAAAGTCTGACAAGGATGCATGATAAGAAGATCTGGGGAGTAATTTGTCTCTGTAACCTAATTTGTGCGAGTTTCAGCCAAGGATGTTTATCATTTGGTTTCTACCTCCTCCAGGAAACAGGCAGGGGAAAGCAGAGCAATAAGTAACGCCTTGCAGAGCACGCCATCAGTTAGGCAGGAAGAGGCATCCTTCCTTCCTCTTTAGGGCAACATAAACTGCTCCATTTTAGCTAGCTTTTTTTTTGTTCTGCTGAATACTGATCTCCTTGCTACAATGTTAAAATAAGGACCAAAACCAATCAAAAATGACAAGACAGCAACAAACAAAAGACAAGGAAAAGAGACAATAGCTCTGACAGACCCAGTTCATTTACTGGCATCTATCTCCATTAGGGCCACAGGATGCTCAGTTTCAACAGCATTAAAACTTCATTTTAAAAAGCCACATTTTGCTCAAGAGCAAAAATCAATTTTTACTCTGTAATATGCACAGCCATCAGTCTATCACTGCTAAACAGTTTTTTCAATTATAATTAATTATCAGAAGAAAAGAATTTAAGCAGAACTTTAATGAGAAACCTGTAAAAGCAGTTAGTGCCCATAGGTTGCACCATAACGGCTACACAGAAAGGGGACAAAGAAGGAAGACAGCACAGGAAACATCGCTCTGGCATTTCCTAATTCCTGAGCACTTGACTTTACAACCCCCACTTATTTTTGTATATAACTTCCAAATGGAAATTTCCTTGATGGAAAGGATAGGCAGTATCCCATAACCCCTCTCCTCCAAACCCACCTGGCCCAAAAACATGGGATGCTCTGGGGTGCTGTCCCAGCCCATCCAGAGACCTCAGCTCCGTGGCATCCTCTAAGGCTGGGAAGAACAAGGACTCCAATCAGGTCAAAATCTCGGGAGACTGGAGCTCAAAAGCCCAAACACACACAAGCTGTAACTGCCCTGAGGATCATGGCTCAGCTAAACTCCCACACATTTTCTCAGGAGCAGCTAGAACTGTCTTTCCAGATACTGTTGTTCTCCCAAAGACTGGATTGTGACTCTGCTACAGAAAAAACATCAGCTTTTCTGTAAGATTTGGAAATTTTTTTCTTTATTTGCTTCTTAACATGAGCCAAACAAACAAATTTCTTTCTCTTCTTTTTAGAGAAATCTGAAGTCTTTTAGCTGAAGTTTTCCATTGCAAATTCTGCCTCAGGCTTAATATTTCTTTGGAAAGTTTCAGTCCCAGTAGTTAAAGTTTGGCTGAGGTATAAGCATGGCCACATAATGGAAAGATTCAGATAGCTTAAGTTATAGGCAGTAAGACTAGCTCAGCCACTAAAACACATATAAACACTCATATATCTGGCAAACTTTCTCAAATTATGGAAGATGCATAGCTAATGGCTGAATTTCCAAATAAGTACATGATGTCCGAAACTTACTCATGGGAGTAGCTTCTTTAGCATTACTCACGTCTATGCAGTGTCAGCATATCTAAGTCAAAAGAAACTTATTTTTTAAAGCAAGGCTAACTCTCGGGGAAAAAAAAAGAATTGCTGTGCCTATTTGTTTAATATATTTAGGTTATTTGATAAATTAGGGTGCGGAAACGTGGCAAAACATTTCATTTTCATAGCACACTGTCATTTCATTTTGAAAGGGGAGAGCATTTCTCTAATTTTTTCAGTGTTCTGCATATATAACTTGTATAATTGATAGAATAACAAGGTGTAAATAAATGTATGATCTGCTGCTGAGTCTGCTGCTACCACCACCACCAAGACATGGATTCACACAGGACTCCCCGGCCACAGACTGAAGCTGAACCTCCAGCTTGTGCCTGTGATGGCTGTGCCCCGCACCCATCAGCCTTGCAGTGACAGCTTGAGCTCCACTGGAAACCTGCAGTTTTTCCTCACATGACACCAAGACACATGCATGGATTTTTTTTGCTCTTCCCTTGTTCAAAAGAAACCTCTATTGACACTTCCAAAATATTCCTTCACAAACCTTAATCCTCCTTCCTCATCTGGGGTAATTCCCAGGCAATATGGAATACAAAGTCAGGACAAGTGGAAAGACAAATTGTCACAAGGAATTGCATCTAAGAACCTCTGGGATAAAATCACGTGGCTTTGCACGCGGCTCCACAGTTACTTAAATGAGCCTTATCTGCTACACTGGTGGTGGAACAGTCCTACTGTGAAACAACCGTATTTCAGTTTTATGTGCTTATCATCCTTGTTGTTCCCAAATTGACCTAGACAGGTAAGTATTACAGCTCAACTTGTAGATGGATTTTCATGCAGATCCCACTGTGATCAAGTACAGTCAGTTTGATTTTCAACAGCCCTGCCAGATGAAAACTTACAGCCCGCCTTGAAACAAAGATGAATGGGACTATCTTTGATGTTGCAAGCCCAGTAGGAGGGAAAGTAGATAAAAGGTGTTTATATGCCATCTTCTGCCATTAAAATAATGCACAATGCAAAGTCAAAGTAAGCTTTTCAGTTTTAGCAAAATCAGCAGTAGCCTGCAGAAATCTGACAGGAAAAAGTAGACCTCTTGCAAAGAGCACATAGAAGCAGTCTTCCCTATTTGCTTCTCTAAAAAAAAAGTCGGTCTAGTAGTTGATTTTCACGTATAAACACAGCCAGTAATAATAAAATCAGTCCTTTATCATGCCAGAAGTTGTGACAACTAAAAATGAGAATGGAGCCCACAAGCAGCAAACACCTTGTCAATTGTGCCTTGGAATTTATAAAATTGAATTAAAATACTGGTAAACTAATTAAGTGGTTATCTTAGTATTTGTGCTGCCAAATGCTTTGCTCTATAGGATACTTTAGGAATAATAGGGAATTTTTAAGACCTTTAACTTGCTTGCAAAAGATTTCAGAATTCTAGCAAAAGGAAAGACTCAGAACCAGAAAAAGAAAAACTTTTCTCAGTCTCATGACTTTATGTTATGATTTGGCCAAGATATATAAACTATGAACATTCCCGTCAGTCACATTCTCAACAAAAATGGTGGTGACACACCAAATATAACTGCACATTTCAACCAAAGGCCAGGCCAAGAGACTCCTATGGGAGCAGCTGCAAGCCGGGAGGATGACAGGGGTAACACGGGGTGCACAGCCTAGCCTGACACTGGGAAGCCCTTCTCCACACCCGAAAGAACGCTGTGGTCCTGGATGGGACTCGCGCGGTTAGTCCTGTAACTCAAGCTGTGGTGCCCGGCTAAAGGTTCAGATTTCAGATCCTGCTAACGAGGAATGCTGCTGCTGCCGTCGCTGGGAATTCCACTTGAGGGGGGTGGAGAGAGAGAGAGAGAGAGAGCGCGATTGTTTTCACCTTTAGAAAACCCAGCCTACAATAAAAGGTACGGAAGAGTTAAGGATGCTGGCATACGACTGCTTGTGTGGTTTTCATTTAGTTGTTTTCGTGCGCACCCTGTAAGACAGTCTTTAACTGCACAATCACGAATAGGATTTGTCGGGTTGTTCTTTTTCTTTTCACGCAAGGCTTGATTCAGCAGTCATTAAACAGCTAAAGCATTAAGCAGATTTGTGCAATGAATTAGGTTATTTTTAGGGAAATATTTATCTCGTTGAGACTCTGGGTTAAATTTAGCTGTGGATAGGTAACTCACATTTGCTGTCATCCTTAGTTTCCCAAAAGGAGTTTTCTGAACTCCTGGTGAATACCACAACCGATATTCCTGGTTCATTCGCTGCATTCACGACACTGGATGTATGGAAGGAGCAGAGCGTGGGTTTGGGGAGGGTCCGCAGAAAAGCGGGAGAGGGAAAGCCAGTGGGGGGCAGCTGACCTGCACCAGCTCCTGCCGCAGAGCCAAACTGCCCGCAAGCAGCCCCTTCGGGAGCCTGGGCTGCCGGGGACAGGCGGGGACGGGGAGGAAACTTCCCCCATGTGTATTTTTAAGGATCAAACTGACGGCGCGGTCCCTGCAGGAGACGCCCCCGAGCCACCGCAGCCTCTCCTGCTTTTGAACCCGGTTGTTGCGGTTCGAGCCCGGTTTTCCGCAGGAAAGGAGCCAAGCGTCCCCGCGCCGCCCGCCGCTGCCCGGAGCTCCCACGCGTGGGCGGCTCCATCCTCGGAAAACGGTACCCGCAGCCGTAAAGACGCGATGTTCCTGTAAGGGATGGGCGAAAGCCGGGGCTACGCTACCCCGGGGCAGGGGTAGGCGGTGCCGCCGCCCCGTCAACTCGCGAGGGGCTGAGCAGGGGCCGGGAGAGCCGGGGATGGAGCTGGCACAGCAGGCGGGCTCGTAAGGAGCCTGGTCTGGAGAAGGAACACGTATGAGGGGGTCCTTATGGGATAACTTGTGTTCCCGAAGGACGGCTACAGAACCGTGTCCTGCCTGCTTTGTGCCCGCGTATCGCGGGGGTCTCAGCATCCTTCCGGATCATCCGGCCGGAGTGCCGGGCTCCCTCGCAGCCCAGGGAGACTCCTGCCTGCCCGAGAAACTCCCAAATCTCTTGTAGGCCCTTCCCTTAAGGCATGGTTCATTAATACACAAAGTAACACCGAACAAAGCTTTTTCCTCAGACCAAACAGTCGACACAGCCATTGGGCTTTCCCTTTGCACCCCTCTCTGCTTAGAAAAAGGCTACGCTCCTTCCCCTGCACCCACCCCCTCGGAAGAGGCTGGGAGGCGGGCGGCTTAACCCTTCCCTGCCTTCTCCATCCCTGGAAACTTTCATAAAATACCAGGGCCTCTGATCGCCTGGCTTAGTTACACCCGTGAATGAGGAAAGTAAATGATCCACTCATTGGGGAAGGGTTTTTTACTAAGACGCAGATGAAAAATTCCTGCTCTGAGTTCGTTGTGTTGATCTGTATTTATTGGTAACTTGACTGCCTAAATAACAGTATATAAATGCACATCATTAATACCTAAGAGGTCTTATAACAGGACTCACACCTTGCGTGCTTCTGATTTCTAATACTTACAGGATCCTACAAAAAAGGCATTTGGAAAACCAACCACATTTTCCCAGTACTACTTACTTTTGTTCTGGGAACTAAAGGAAAAATTCAGTGACAGCTACATTAGTTAAAACCAAAGAATAACTGGGTAAATGTAGAGCTGTCCCTCTTGGCAGCTAATAGAGTCAGACATTCATGTAAACAGCTATGAATCTTACTGTGAGGATGTTTCCATGGGGCAAAAAAAAGGAGGTTGCAAGAAGGCAGGAAAAAACCCTGTCCCACATAAACCAGAGAAAATGCACTTTTTTCCCCCTCTAGTGCTCATTTGAAAATCAGTATGTTTCATTTTGTTAAAAAAGGAGAAGATGTCAGTTGCTGTGAGCCCAAGGTGTGATCTGTGAGCTCCAGGGTGGCATTTTAAAACAGAAGATGTAATCAAAATCTGTGTATTTGCCAAGTACTGGCACTCAAATTTCACAAGGTGGTTTTCTTTTCAGTACAAAGTGCATCAATATATTTCCCTCTCTGTAAAATACCTGGGGTACTTAGAGCACCAGGGATTTTTAAAGTCTAATTGATATTTAGGTTGACCAAGAGCTGTCTGGAGATATTTTCATTAACATTTTTGTTTGACTAGGCTGAAAAAGGGTTAAAAGTAACTATAGTCTCACAGTCAACAGAAAGCTATTGAAATGTTTGATTATCCCTGCAGCAAAGGAAAGAGGATAGTAATACAACAGCAACCTCTCTTGGGGTAAAGTCAAGATTTAATAACCCAGGACCAAAGCAATTGTTCAAATCAAGCAAAAGGAAGCTCAAAATATTTTCGAGTACAATCTATTTCATTGTGTTTGTTTTGATCAAGATGCCCTCAGATAAATAGTCCTCTTCCACGGAAGGCAATAGAAATGTCACCATTGACTCCAGGGAGATCAGGATTGATGCCTGGACATCATGTGGGAACATTAATTTAATATTCAACAAAATAGTGCAGTTAAAGAGCCAATATTAACTGTCCATTCTCCCCTTGTTTTGCCTGATTTTTTTTTTATTATTGCTATTTAATCAAATCCCTGTCCTAGAATTCAGTGATGGAAAAGATCCAGCAGATAGAGCAATCGTACTTCCTTTGAATGTACTGTTTCTTTCTGAGTTTTTTACTGATGTCTCATGAGCGCAATTTTTAAATGTCCCAGGTGATAAGGGCTCCTTAAAGAGCCTTGCTGCATGTTGTAATGGATCTCTGACTATGATCAAATCCTGCTGTTTCTTGCTATGCAGGAAGTCTTTCCAAATTAGTCTAACACCAAGGCCGAGCACTGTGACTAATAGGCATAACTGCACTGTTCATGCTATCTGTAAGGCAGGTTCAGCAGGGAAAATATCAGCACCGAGAATGTGCTTGTTATTCCATGGATAAGGGGTGAACTCCTCAAGGGAAAAAAAAAAAAAAAAAAAGACAAGAGCATGGATTTGAGACTTTACACCTGAACATAAATAATAATGCAAAGATGCTTTGCTCCGGAGGTCCTTTGTCAGTAACAGCTCCAGATACACTGAAGGAAAATAAAAAACTGAACAGCAGCCTCAGGGGAGGGTACCCGTGCTTCTTGTTTCACATGCTTCTTGACCTGTCACTGAGTTTGGACTAAACAGAAGAAACTGTGACCCTCAAGTGTTCAATTCTATGAATCTACAAAAATACATTTTGTTCAAGATTGGCCATTAGATTTCACCCAATAACTTGTGTCTGACAAAAGCATAATTTCCAGGAAGGTTTAAAACTGGCAATAACAGTGAATTAGCCATTTCCCTGAGCAGCATCCTACAAATGTGTCCTTTCCTCACACATGAATTTGTCTTGCTCCAGTTTCTAGCTATTTGCTTAGACTATTCCTTTCCCCAGTAGGTTAAAGAGAGCTTCTACACCTCATATTTCCACTTCTTGATGGTATTTCCTGCTGTAATCCAGTCCCTTAAGAAATTATATGCTCCAATATATGCATCTTGTACAGTGTTTTTGAGTTTCAAACCGTAAGGCTGGGAGGGGACGGTTTCTTATCCATGTTCTTCAAAATTTCAATACCTCTTAAAAAATGAGAGTGCAACAGGACATTGTTATTCTGCCTGGCTGTAAAGTTGAAGGACTGGCTTGTATGGGAAAAATAGGAGAAAAAGGATAAACTGAGCATCAGTCAGAGAAAGATCCCAGAAGCCTTTTGCTGAAGATGAAGTTTTATTTTGTCGGATGCTCACAGAGAATTTGTTGTTATGTCTTTGAATAAATATTGCTGTAAACTTTCTCATTTTCTTCCTAATACTGGCTTTCAAGATGTAAAGAAAAAATATTCTTAAAGAGCAAAGAAAATTTCTGAAGTCCGTTTGCAAGAAAGTCAGGAGTCCTTAGTAAGACACAAAAGAAACCTATTGCAGACCCCTCTCTGTGATGCCTTGTGGATGGTGGGTGGGAGAGCTGTAGACTAGCCTGCCTGGGCAGCTGTGGCCAAAGCTGTACCCTGAGAAGTTCCAAGGGACAGGGAGGTCCTCAGGACTGGAGGGGCCTCCAGGGGTTCCTTGAGATCCTGGTGACAGAAGCTGTGGGTTAACCTGTCCAGCAGCACCCCAGTGATCGTGGGTCCATAGGTGGATCATTGGAAGGGAAATCGCACCTGAAAAATTAATGTAAACTTCCTTCCCAGTTTAAACCAGACTGGTTGCCAGCGTGTGGTTCTTATTCAGATTTCACTGCTGGGAAACTATTAATCTCTACAGTCATGTCCATTTACTGTGACACTTGTTTTAGCCCCGGACAAAGAATGTGTTTGATAAAATGAGGGCAATATCTTTTTCGTTTATAGAGGCAATTAGCTACACACTCTCTGTTGTCAGAGCGACACAGCATCAATCACGGGCAGAGATCGGTTTCTTTAAAAGTTAAATTTCCTGCTGTTGGCCCTGCCAGTGTGTTAGTCACATGTATTATGTTTACTTTGGGGAGGAAAATGTGTTTCATTCTGTCAAGGGGAACAAAATGCTTTGGATGAGGGCTTCTTTGTCAAGGGAAGACAGAATATGCTGATGCTTCAGATAAAAAGGGGAGATAAGGTACCTGATTTGCTGCTGCCGCTTTAATCGCAGTTATTATGGCTTATTGTGACACGGTCCGCTGAAGTCTATGGGATTGTTGCCTTCTCATGGCACATCTTAGCCCTTCAGGATTTTACAGTCACCCGCTCCAACACTAAACCGCCGTGTGCTATTTTTGATTCAGTTGTGTGTGAACCCTGGGGTGAAATACCTCTTCCCCCCTCCAGCATTTGGGTCTCTTGGGTAATTTCGCGGGGTGCAGATTTTTGCCTATATTTCCAAGCTTGCAGCTTTTCCCTTCATGAAAGCCTACCAGCAAGCTAAACACATAAACGCTAAATTTTGGGGATCTTCTCTGACCGAGTGAGCCCCAGCGCTAACTTCTTGGCCAATCCGCGGAAACTTCAAAACCAAAAAACCAGGCGGCGAAGCGTGGAGGACATGACAGTCCCTTCCTCGCCTTGTTTCAGAGCTCGGCTGGGCTATTGCGCTCCGAGCAGCCGGCGGGGCAGGTCGTGGCCGCGCCGGGCAGCGCCAGCCGCCCATCCTCAGCTCCTCTTCACGGGGAGGAGGGACGGAAGGGGGGCGCAGGAAACTGATTTGATTTTGGAAACACTTCACTGCTATTCCGGCCGGCTCGGTGTAGGCTCGGGGTCTCCAACCACCGTGAGGGCGCGGACGCTGGGCGGTGGAGCCACCCCGCCGCTACCGCCGTGCGCGGAGCTCACAAATCACCGCTTAAAAACACGAGCGGGAAACCTCGTCGTGCTTAATAGCCTGTGTGGGGTAGCTCTAGTGCAGATTTGTCTTCATTAGTTTCCGTCACCACCAGCCCCCCAAAAAACCCATCCCCCGTCTGGAAACGTAATTCTGCCCTGAATTTTCAGCGCAACGATCGCGCTCTCGCGCAACCGAGAGGCATCCCCCGGCACCCCTCCTGCCTTTTAGGCTTCATTTCGGACGGTAAAAGAGGTGTGGATGGGGTGTCCCGGAGAGGTTCGCCGGTGTCCCTCGCCCCGCCGAGGCGTCCGAGAAGCCGGAGCGGAGCTGCGAGGCCCGGCCGGCCCCGCCGCGGCACCGCGCCCTGCGCGATGAGGCCCCTCGGGGGCTCAGCGCCGGCGCTTCTCTGGGAGGACCCTCGGCGCTGGCGCTGCGCCTTCTCCGTAACCCCAAGAGCCAGAGTAAAATCATTGCTCGATGAGGCTCGTGGATGGGAAAGGGTCCACAGAGAAGCACGCACGCCGGCGCCTCTATCCCCCGTTGCCCCGGGGATGGCGAGACGGAGCCGCCGGGCCTTTGTGGGGAGCTGCAAAACACCGTGTAAAGGGAGAATAAGGGAGAATTGCCCCCCCGGCTTTGGTTTGTTTGTTTGTTTGTTTTTGTTTTTAATTCATCTCTTCTAAATTAAGTTTATTTGGTTCGCTCTAAGGAGGAGTGTCTCAGGGCATGGAGAGGACGCTCCGCGGCAACAGCCTGCCGGGAACGTCCCGTCCGACACCCACGAAGGCTCGTCCCGCGGCCCCGGCGCCCTGCTCGGCTCCACTCCGCCTCCCACGAAATGGAGCTGCCGCCGTGGCCCTGTGCACGGGGGGAGTAGGGAGCCTTGGGAGAGCCTCTGCCCTAAGAGTCGAGTCATCCTTCGCTAAAACTGCTCGGGATTGGCAGGAACTCTGAGCGTCTCACCCGTAGGGCAGGACCACTTGAATGGGCGCTACTTCTCTTTTCCCTCTTTCCCTTTTTTTTTTTTCTCCGACCCCCAGTCGGGGCCAGTGCTCCCAGGCGAACAGGGAACCCAGTGCAGCCGCCGGTTCCGCTGGATGATGCGTGGGCACCGAAGCCTGTCAGTACCCCGGGAGGAGCGGGGTGCTCCCCGACAGGAAACAAAGCACGAAGGGGCGGGGGCCGTGGGGACCGAGGGTCGGCCCGTTAGCAGAGCCTCGGCCGTCGGGGAGGCCGGTGTGGTCCGGGTGGATGCACCGGTACCTCCCTCGAGGATGCCCCCGCCGCAGTCGGCAGCGGTGTCTGCCCCGACACCGCTGTCCCCGGCAAACCCACTCAGCGCGGTACGGGCCGCGTGTCTCGCGGGGAAAATCACGCCCGCGGGAGCACTGCGCGCTTCACTGACATGCATCGTAAACAGTGAGATGCCTTCACGGGAGCGGGAGTCATGGACTGAGACGGCGGCAGCACCGACGGTGTTTCCGGACGCGGGCCGGGGTAGTCCCGTCGGGCGGGACGGAGGGGCGGCCGCCGCCGCCGCCCCATCCGTTCCACCTTAAGAGCTCCTGCCCCTTTAAGGGGCGGTGCCGCCGCTGAGGCGCCGCCGCGCCGCCGTGGCCCTGCAGGGGGCGCTGCCGTCCCGCGTTTGGCGGGGCCGCGGCCCGGGCTCGGCGGGGCGGCCCCTCCCGGCCCCGCGGCCCCGCGGCCCGGCCCGCCCGGCACCCCCGGCCGCCCCCACCGCCGCCTTTGTTCCCCCGGCGGCCGGGGACGCTGCGCTCCACTGGGAGCTCCCGCTGGGCCCCCGCGCAGGTGCGGGGCCGGGACCGCCGCTGCCTCCCCGCCGAGCGCAATGTGCCCGCCGCGGCCCCGCTGCCCCGCAGCCCCGGTCTGTCGCCGCCGTGCCCGGGGATGCGCTGGCGGACGGGAGCGCCCCCGGTTTCCCTTCTCCCGGCCGATGTGCCGCAACACGCGGGGCTCGGCCGGGCCCGG
Source organism: Corvus cornix cornix (assembly GCF_000738735.6). Classification (NCBI taxonomy): domain Eukaryota; kingdom Metazoa; phylum Chordata; class Aves; order Passeriformes; family Corvidae; genus Corvus; species Corvus cornix. Next base: position 18,606,068 of record NC_046333.1, on the reverse strand, counting down.
GTTTGCAGCTCCGCGGGGCCTCCTGCGCGCTCCGTCCCGCTCCTCCCTCCAGGGGGCACCGGAGGAGGACACGGGAGAAGCGGGGAGGCTCCCCCAGCCCCGGATCGGCGTTGCACGTTACCGGCGCCCTGCCTTTGTTCGGACTCCCCGATCAGTTCAATCGCCTGTCCCTCGTAATTCGAAATACAATTAGAATGATTTTTGCTTAAGAGCCCAAATAAATTAAAATAATCCTAATTTTAATATGACGTGACACCTATTTTTTTCCCAAGAATGGTGAGAATAAAGCAGTCGTTAATTAAAGCCAAGATGTCTCTGTATAAAGATTATATCTGGATGTGCGGCGGCTGCGAGTCACTGGCCGCATTAGCAAATGTATAATAGAACATTTAGATAATCATTGGGTTTGCCTGTGTGTCTGTGTTTTAAGCTGAAAGCACTACATTCTTTTGGTGGGATTGCCAGGGTCCTAATTATTTGTATTTCTGGTCAGAGAATGAATAAATCCGTCATATTGTGCAAAGCAATAACTACTCAGCAATCTTCAACTTTGATAACTGATCGAAAATTTGTTAACAGGGCAACCTCTCCTTGCAGCCACATTGAGAATGGCATTGGTTAACCGTCTCATCCTGTATCGCAACCCCGTGAGCATTTATTTTCTCAAAGATAGGAAGGAGCCAACACAGCTCTAAGGCACGCTGGCCCTGTGCTGGACCCAAGGACTGTGTTTTCGGTGCCAGGAAGAGGAGATTGGTCTGAAGATGGTCAAATTGTGATGACCACTGGCTAAGGCTGCTCCACCGGGAAAGGTCGGTCACCGGCTTTCAGAGACTTTGCCCTACTCTGGCACACACCCTGCCTACTTTTTCCTTTTATTCCCAATTTTGTGAGAAATGGACTTTGTTCAGAAAGAGTCGGTCTTCCGAACAGACTCCCATACCACCCCTCTCCTGACTCTCCAGGCTGATTTGAACACATTTTTCCTTACCCTTTTACTTGTCCCCTTTTCTTTCCCCCTCATCCTTACTGCACTTTTCCTGAGAATCTGAGATATAAAACGCGTAGCAAAGGAGAATGGAATCATACCTAATTATTTATTCATATCAATCTGTCAAATATCCATCTTATTAAGTTATTCCTGCACTGTGCATCCATTCCCACCCCGGTTTGGCGTGAGATCCGCAGGTCCCAAAAAATACCTATCTTCTCGTATTCGGTGTTCTGTCAGCAGCCAGATTTTTGGTCTGTAAAGTTAATTTTCTCTTCTTAAATGCTACCTAAAATCTTAACGCTATTTCTTACTCTATTTGGGGGCTTTGAGCAATTAAAGGGGCATAAAGGGGCAATTTCTTCCCCCTCTCTTGCTTTTTTTTCTTGAAATTGGTATTTTCCCACTATAATTTAGAATTAAATGGGATTTTTAAAAGATCCAGAGTTCTAATCTCGGTTGATGTTTTGGTGTATTCACGGTAATGAGTCCTATTCCCTCGGGTCATGAAGCCCCCAAATGTCAATCAACCAAACTGATTCAGAAATGCCATTGTTCGACTCCTACGTCACTCGCCTTCCTCTCATTTTACTTAACAATACCGGAGTTCTCTGATCACTCATTCGGAATATGGGCATTATCTGTGGAAAATGCACAAAGTGTCTTGATCTTTGGCTGGCAGATACTGCTGGAGGGTTTCCGCCGAGCAGACGGTGCGTGTTTATACTTCTGCACCCTGGACTTTATTACAGCTCGGAGGAGCCAATGAATATCCTGAAAGCAAACCGTGCCATAAATCCGTCAAAAATTAATTTGTCTGAGGAGATGTTACATTTCTATTTCCGCGCCCAGAGCCGGCCCCGGCAAGGGCTACGGCCCCGCTCCGCTCTCCGCGCAGTCCCCGCCGGAGCGGGCTCCGTCTCCCCACCGAGGGGCCGGGCGTCCCGCCGCGCCGGACACGCGTGGGAGCAGCCCCCAACCCACCGCACCGCAGCACAGAGCTCATGAACATCAGGAAGGGACTTCTGAGGTCGCGTGTCCCCGTGGGAAACGCCATCCGCTCTCAAATGAGGGTGAAACAACCTTCCCCAGAGCAGGGCGTGGAAATGCCCCACTTCGGACGCTTCCGCAGTGCGTGGGGACATCCCCCAGCCACCTCCCGCCAGTCCCCGGCGCTCCCCCCGGCCGGCAGAGCTGAGGTCCCTCCTAAGAAGGGAGCCGACGGCGTTGCTTTTGCGGATCTCCTAGTTCTCGATCCCAGCGTTGTGTCCTCGGGAGGCGAGGGAGGATGCGGAGGGCGGCGAGCCCTGCCCGGAGCCTCGCAGCGAGCCCACGGAGGAGAATTAGTGCTATCCCTCATCCAGCCCGAGCACGGGCTCGCCGCTGGCCGCAAGGCGTGAACGTCGTCTTCATTTAAAATTAGTGGCATAAGCTCCCCAGCCCCCATCCTCAGCATTTAAAGTGCCTTTTGTCTCTTCATTTCACTTAAGCAAGGTTTTTGTTGCGGGTTGCCAAGTTCTATTAATGCAGAATTTAATCGGGAAGCGCTTTTCCCCCGTCCCAGCAAGATGGGAACAGCAGATTCTGAGGCCTGGAACGGTACAAAACAGATCCCTCGGTGATTACTGCTAATACCGTACAATTTAATGTCGTCTTTAGTAAAAACCACTTAATGTGGCAGCAACTTTTTGCGCTCAAAGGAAAAACTGGTCCTTTATGTTTTTTCTCTCGAGCACGCAGCAATCACGCCCGACACTGGAATACGAAACCGAAAAGGTTTTCTCTAAAGAGAAGGGCCTTAATTACTAGATTCCGTGTACAACTAATCCAAAGGCACACTTAAAAGGAAATTTAATAGCGCCAGTTTCTATTTCACTCTGACTCGCATGTGTCCTCTGGCTGGATGCTCCCCATCCTCCTCTCCCAGCGCGGAGCCTGAGGACTTCCCTCTCCATTTTGTTCAGGATCTGTTGGTTTTTCTCAATATCCCCTTCTCCCTGTAGTGGGAATAAATGGAAAGCCTTCCTCGGGATTAAACCCTTAGATTTTCCCCTTTGCTAACCAGTAAAGAGAGAGAGGGAAGAGAGGAAATGAAATTGTTATGGAGATTATAGTATATGTCACCGGCTCTTTGGCCAGTCCTTGGGTTTTGTCGCTGAACGGTTAAGTGCAAACTTGTATTTCCCTTCACAAGAATGGACAATTTTTCTCGCTTGTTTGCAGTTTTCCAAAGTTCTACACACAAATCAGTGAACCTTAAGAGACCCTTTCACTCTTTTATTGTGAATATTTGTCAGTGCTCGGGGGCAGTGATTGCAGTGACAGGTGAATCCAGGGGCCCAGCGATGGCGTCCCAACTTCATAGGTTTGGAAATGTAAAAGACTACCGGCCCTTTCACTCTGGACGTGGCAGTCAACAGGTTCGCATTTTCTGGGATGTAATTCCTGTTCCCTGCAGCCGAAAGGCAGCGGAGCAAACCCGAGCCCGCGGCCGCTGTCCTGCCAAGCCTCCGACCCAGCTGCCGCAAACAGCCTTGTGCCGGGCGGCCACCCCGGCCGGCATCCCGGGGGAATAGGGGGAGGGAGGTGGCCCAGAGGGTGCGGGAGGACCCCCGCCTGGCAGCCCCGCATGACGCCCGGCCACCTTCTCTCCCAAGTTCCGCGCCCAGGCGGGCTCCCGCGGGCTCTCGCTCCTCCTCTGCCCCCTCTTTAATTTTCATTCCGCCTTTTAATTATTAATTAAAGCCGAGAAGGGCTGTAGCTGGGGAAGAGAGGGGGAAGGTATGCAGGCAAGAAAGGGAAGAGCGGGCTGGGGGCAGCGGTGGGAGCGGAGGGCGGCTGGAGCGCAGCTTTATGTGCCGCCTTAATTGGCCTGGCCACAGAGGGGCTGCGGCGGGGCCGCCCGGACCCGCTCCCCTGCCGCCGCCCGCCCCATCCCTGCCCGTCCCGGGCTCCCGGCTGCAGGACGCCCTCGCCGCCCCCCTCCAGGCGCCCCGGTGCGCAGCCCTGCCGCGGGTGGCAGCCGCTGCCGGGGGGCTGCTCCTGTCCCGCGCACCGGAGCCGGGCTTGATATTTAATCCGTCTCTCTTCGGACAAAGACCCATTTTTTTTACCACGGAGAAACGCCACTGAGATGCGGCTAACCTCTAGGGTTATACCCCAAACCTCGACCCAAGAGCTTGAAAGATGCTTGCCCGGCCCTCTTCTAACCTGAACAAAAAGGATCTGGAAAAAAAACGCTGCTTTTTTTTTTTTTTTTTTTTTTTTTTTCCCGCACAACAAAGAATTCTTAATCATTTCATCTTGGGGGTGAATTTTTATTCCCGTGTCCACTCAGGGTATTGAAATCGATCGCTGCAATATTTAATATATTACTCTCTTAGAGTCCTTTCTCTCTGTAAGGCTGGGTTTATTTCTTCTCTGACTACGTCCCCTCCTATAATAGCACATCCTGTACATCTGTCTGTGGTGTAAAATAATCGTAGTCTTCATTAAATACACAGTCATTAAAGGCTGCGGTCAGTTTTCTAATTATGTGGAAAATCAAACGCCGGGTAAATAAAGGCATATTAACAGAATAATCTCCCAATAAATTCACAGGCACATGAACAACAAACTCCACAAATATCTGAAGGTATAACTACAACATTTGAACTAACTATTTCTTAATTATGTGAGGTTTATATAATGTACCCTTCATTTTTTGTTTAACTTTCCTGTAGTGACCTGTCCCATAACCTTGTAATCCACTGTGGGATATTTCTTTGTGGCCTCTTTCCTTTTGTTATGCCCCCACAGGTTTCCAGCTTAGATGCCTTTTTTTTTTTTTCTCTTGGTAAATGCGTCTTTAAAAAATATTTGACCTGTTTGACTTAGAGACGTGCATAGACATCTGTGGATTGGGTTAGGCTTGAAGTTTCTACGTGATTTCATGATCTTTGTAAAGCAACACCTGAAAATTAAAAATAATACTCCTTCGACTTTGGGGAAAATTGTTCCATTAGTAGCATTTGTAAATGTCAATGACTCTTGAGTATGAGTTGATTTTCTTTTTTTCAGTACACGTAAATACATAGTTTTATGATCTCTTTGAGACCGCATCCTCATTTATAGCATATGTCCTGGCACAACCAAGCTTTTGCCACCTCAGTTTGCTATGACCGGGTGTCGTTGGACAGCCCTTGGGAAAACCAGGGAGTTTGCCAAAGGATCTGCAGCACCTTGATAGAAAGTATGGGATGGGGAGCGGGCTCGGGAACTTTGCTTTTCCCGCTTCCTTGGGAGTGAGAGAGGCTCCTAGAAAACGCTGTCATCACAGCCGGAGTTCGGGGGAACTAGGCTTCAGCCCTTTATCATGGACCAGCTCTCCTCGCCGGGAACCAGCGAGCTGTCTTTTCAGGCTGAGCTTTGCAGGTACTGGCAAGCGAAGTCATTGCAAAACAGAGATAAACACGGAGCAAAGGCGCTGCTGCTTCTCCATGTCCGTCAGTGGAGAGAGAGCGAGTCCTGCTGAACCCGGTGATGCCTGCGAGGAAACCCTGAGCACCTTAGCGAGCAGAGCCACTTAGTCTCCTTGGAAAACCCTTTTTCTTTCAGCACGCAAGTGTTCCTCTTCAGAAACCTTGGGTTGGTGGAAGCAAAAACGTTAATCGCTATCATGCCTATGCGAAGCTATTAACACTATTGATTCTTAACTTTCTCAGCGAAGACAAATTCACCATATGTCGATGTGTAAACACTTTGGAATAAAATTAAAACCAGTTCTGTGCAATTGTCACTGTGCTTGATTCTAATACAAACTATCAGATGTTTATGCAGTTCGTCTTTCTAAATGATCAGACGCCATCGGCGTTGATAAACCAAACACAAGCAGTAAATTCTGCGTGGAGGGCAACTCCGGCTCGCAGGTTTTGTGAAGACGGAGGAGCTCGCACGAAGCTGCAGCAAAATCATCCTGTACTTTTGTGCCGGCGTTGGGGCTGAGAGCCGCTGAACTCTAAGTTACCCTCTGGAGCTTTTTCCTAAACCCCGTGTCATCCGTCTCCTGCGGAAAACGGGAGGAACAAATGCAGCAGCACGGCAGGAGCTGGCAGAGGAGCCGGGCTCCGGGCTGGAGCATTCCCGGGAAGCCTCGCCGCATCTGTGCGCGGGTGTTTACAGAGGGGAGGGAGTCCAGAGGGAGGCAGAAGGGCCTCGGGAAAGGCAGGAGACTTTTAAGTCCGCTGATGAGGAATTGCTGCTGGGTATACTCCTCTTTGCCCCACGAGCAATGCAAACACGTATATAAAGATTCCCAACTTTCATGTGTGTTTTAAAAAGTTCACCCACTTTCAAGCCTGTTTCAGAAGCCCGGGTTTCCGGGACGGAACAAACACCGCCAAGTACTCTGCGCGGAGGGCAAGAGATATCAGCGATTATCTGGAGAGCCTTTCTATTTATCGGCCTCTACGCGGCTAGATAGGGAAATACAAATGTTCACGGACTTGATGAATGGCAGGGCTTGTGTAGAATGGCTATATTTTACAGGCCCCTTTACGGGAGAAGGGTACAGAAATCATAATGGAATTAATGAGATTTTATTAGCAAAAATTTGTAAATCCGAGGTAACCATTTATAAACTTACTCTAAAATGTAAGAGAGATTGCGAGATCCCAGCCGGGGAGATCTGACATTATTTTATATGGTGTATTAAACGCCGTTCCCTCTTTTCTTCTGCTACATCATATAGTATGAACATCTTTTTCCCTCTGGTGAACTTAGCCAGATTTTGACGGGGACGATTATGTCATAGCGGGAAAAAAACTGAAAATCCTTCTTCTGGTTAAAATGTGCTACTTCAAACATCCCCAACAGACACAGTAGTTTTTCAAACGCTCTGGAAAAACTGCACACGGAATAGCACGCTATTGCTATTTACCCTTACCCAAATGTCATGTCCACGAAAATAGAAAAGAGCTTTTCCAAAAGAGAACAAACCCATTTCTTTATTTTCTTTCTTTCTTTTTTTTCTTTTTTAATAATAATTTTTTCCCCATGCACTTTACTAGATAATAATTCTGCATTTGTTATTGTCCTGGGCAGTTTACCCTTGAATCTCAGGAACACAAAAGCATCGCGGGTAAATATAAAACATATGTTCGCACAGGTTATGTGGCAGCTTTAACACTCGCAGCCCCATTCACACGCATCTCCACAAACGCACAGAGACACCAGAAATCCCAGCAAAAGCGCTGTTCCCGGGGCAGCCAGGCGAGAGGTGGTCCAGGAGAGCGGGGGGTTTTGCTCCGGGAGCAACACCAACCTACAACAAACAACCGGGAGGTCGGGGAGGGTGTGTCCGGGACCGAGCCGTGCCTCGGCCGGCGAGGGGATGGTGATCGGCCCTGCCGCTCCGCCAGGCGCTGACGGTGCGGCGTCCCCGCGTTTCACCATCAGCAGCTGCTTTTCCAAGGCTGTTTGTTTGTTAGTTTATTTATTTTTTTCCCCGGGAAGGTAGAGAAAGGGGAATGACAAGATGAAATATAATACAGAGATGTGAAGTGACCCGAGTGGCAGCTGAAGACGAGGTCTTAGCCGGGATGTGTTTCCCAGCTAAACTCTCCGCTGCTCTTTGGGGAAAACCAAATGCAGGTTGATGGAAACATCCTGTTTTGAGGGAAATGGACTGTACAGCCCTATCTAGCAGCTCCGACACTACTAATCAGCCTGGAAAAGCACTGTGAGCACAAATCCCGGGGAAGAGGGAGCCGTGCATCTGACACGACTGCAATTCAATCCCGATCCTGAAAGGGAGTTTGGAAAATCGCTGAGCTCTGAGGGGCAGAGCCGGTCTGCGGCGGCCCCTCCGCGGCTCGGCCCGCCTGGAGACCCGCGCTTTCCTCTGCCTGGAGCAGGGGCAGAGCCCCGAGCCGCAGAGGGGAAGGCAACAGATGTGGGCTGTGCAGAAATCCGTGGAACAAGTGCTCTAAACCCAGGAGGATTTCTCCTAATAGCGAAATCAGAGGGGGAGAGATTTCAGGAAAGAGAATAGCCCAATATAAGTTTCTAGAGTAGAATTTACATTTCATCCTGATTTGTATGTTACAATATGCAGACGCGTGCACGCGGGAGGGATTTGGGTGCCAACGGAGAGGGAGTCCCCGCGTCCCGGTCCTTCTGACCGCCGAGAGCATCGGCGAGCCTCTCTCCGCGGCCGGGAAGCGGGGCCACGGTCTGGAGTTTGGGGAAGTTCATTGCGATACCCCTATTGCCATCCCCTCCCCCGTCCCTCCGGAACGAGGGAGAGGGAACTGGAGGTGCTGGCTCCTGTTTATTTGTCTAAGGGGAACGGCGGTGTGGGAGGCCGAGGGCCGCCTTGGAGCCCCCCTCTCCATGCGGACGTGCCGTTCGGCGGGCAGGGGCACCCGGCCTGCGGGCCGGGGCGGTGCGGAGCAGGCGGGCAGGGGCACCCGGGGCAGCGCGGCCGCGAACAAAGGCCGGCAGCAGCTCCTGCACGTGTGCGCTGCCGCGGCGGGGCCGGCGGGCTCGGCCGTGGGCAGGGAGGGTCCGGCCGCGCCGCTGCTCCCCGGGCTGTCGGGCAGGGAGAGCGGTTCGCCCCGGGCCGGGGTCCCGGCGCGTCCCCCGCCGAGGGACGAGGCTTCAGCAGGGTCTGCCTGCGGGACGTCCATGTCCGGCCCCACCGCCCAAAGGTCACCGCGGCTGGTCCGGCTTCTCGCTACGGGCCACATTAGCGGAGCGGCCATTTACTGCCCCGGGATTGCAGCGCGGCCCGGGTTAGCCCATAAAGCCATTCACACTCAACAATGGGGATTTTCTCAACAATTAACAAGAAACAACATAATAAATCCATTTACAAAGCCCTCGCTATTTACTATAAATTAGCCACTCTTTAAGAGACCGGTGCGTAATTTCACACGCTTTACAGCCCCGGCTACATTTTAGACGCAAGAGCAAACAGCCCTGTTGGACCTTCTGCGCTGACCCCGCTCCCCGTCCTCTCCCGGGCCGGCTCCGCGGGGGCGGACGGCGAACGGCCGAGCCTGGAGCCCCGAGCCTCCCCCGGCCGCTTCCTGGCCCGGAGCCCAGCATCTGCCCCGAGGGCCCCGCGAAACCACCACGGGCTTGCCCCCTGGCTCGCCCCCAGCGCGGAGCGGGCAGGGCGGGAGGCGGCGGGGCCGCGCCACGGGAGAGCCCGGGAAGATGGTCGCCCCGGTGGATGAGCCGGAGGGGGAGCGGGGTGGGAGCCACGGCGCCGCTTTGAAGAGCGGGATCTCCCGGGGACCGCCACGCCGCCCCCGCCGCCTGCGGGAGCCGCTCCGGGAGCGAGGAAGCCGGGCCAGGGAGCCTGGCCGGGAGCGAGGGAGACGGCCCGTGGAGCTGGGCCAGGGAGCCGAGGAGGATCCGCCGAGCCGGGCAAGATGGCGGCCCGAGGCGAGCTATGCCCCGGGCCCGCCGCGCTTGGGCAGCCCGGCCGCTCGGGGGCCCCGGCTGCGCTCCGGCATTTTTTTGATCTCCCTCTTCACTTTTTTTTTTTTTTTTACATTTTTTTCTCCTTTCTTTTTTTTTTTTTTTTTTTTTTTTTGCGATTTCCAGGCGGCGGGAGCGCCGAGCGGGAGCTGGGCCGGCGGCGCTCTCGCCGTCCTCCCCCCTGTTTACAAACACAGCTGTTGCCGTGTATTTGCAATGCTAGGGGTAAAGCCACCAGCAGCGAGGAGCAAACGAGAGATGGTGCGGGAGAGGGGTCCTCGGCATCTGGAAAGGACAGGGCGCCTTGTTTTTGAAACTGTCAATTCCCTCAACCCCTATTGTGAGCGCCTCATGCAAAACATCTCGGGCCTTTTAAAGCGGGGGCTTGTGAGGCCGCCTCGGAGAGAAAGGGAGAGGGGGAGAGAGAGGGGCCTAGGGCACGGGAAATAATTATATCAGCGCAGTGAAAAAATGCAACGTGTAAGCCCTAAACCCGGCTCGCTGTCCCTTCCCCGAAGGTTTTTGGTCAGGCCGGAGCTGTTAGACCGCGGCTTGCAGGGCCAAGTACCAAGGGAATGGGTAATGTCTGCAAGCGTGACTTCGGGAAGGTAGATCCCAAAGCCTCCCTCCTGATTTTGCTAGCCAGGGCTTTTCATTTTCAGGCGCTCGTCCTTCTTTTGTGCTTCCAAGCTGACCAAATAGATCCCAGGATGAACCATTACATATTCTTCCCAGCAATCCTCTTAACCATAAAAACCACAATTAACAAGGTTATCCGTGTTTCATGTTCTCTAACATACTGCATATGTAGAATATTTTCCTGCAGATTACTGCCGTGTGTCAAAAATGCCACTTTTTTTACCCTTTTCTGTCTCAACCACTCGCACGTGTGAACAGTGACAAACACAAACATAACATTGCTCTCATTTCTGCAGAAACTTTAATTTATTGGCAACTAAATCTGTTAAAGGGATCAGAGACCATGTAAAAAAATCACCATGTGAATTGATTAAACAGCAAACTTAATACAACAGCTACCACTATTTTGCATTATTGCTAGTAGTGGCGTTTTAAATAAACAACCAGTAAAGAGATTATCCCACTGTAGTCAAGTAAGTGTAGCTTACAGAACCATCACTTCTTAAAGTAAATTGCTGTAAAGGGCAAGTTACATCTTTTAAGGCAATATACCTCGTTGCTGAAGGCATTACATGTGTTCCCCTTTTAATGTTCTAGAGAATTAAACAGAGTCCAAAACTTTCTTTTGTCTTCCATCTGGCAGCAGAAATATTCCCAGTAAATTTACCGGTGAACTCTATTTGTGGCAAATACTTACAGAGTATAGTCCTTACAGTACACACACTTCCTCAATTGCTTTTTCCTCTAGAAAATTCTGTTGATTTTTGTGTACACCAGGAATTGGAAAATGGTGGTAATTACTAACACGTTTTAAGTTTTATCTCATGTAAACATCATAACAAAATGGTAGCCTGTCTCCCTTGGAAAACCTTGGGTTTTCCTCATTATTAGAACTTACCTTTATGGGAGAAATTTGGTTATTTTTATGTAATTCAATTATAAGACTTCACATGTTTAAGGCTGAAATGGTAATGAACTCTGATCACAATAACAATTACAATGTCATCAGAAACAGTTACCAAAGTACCAGAATTGGACAGAATACCATTGCCCCCCCTCTTTTTTTTTTTTTTCCCTGGTGAGTCATTGTACCTGGCTAATTTCTCCAACGGTAGTAAAAACGCGAATGTCCCTGCTAGTGACTTGCACTAAACTGAGGTGTGCACGTGTGAAAATTATTTGGCTGTTTAACTCCTTGCCGTTTGCTGCTGCCTGGATGGAGGGCAGCCCAGCGGAGCAGCCTGCCGGGGATGCCCGGGGGTGCCTGGGGCTCCCAGGCCGCTGGCAGGGCTGGGCGCCATATTTCACGTCCTCAATTCTGCAGAGCCTATTTGGTATAAATTTATGCTTATACCTCCCCCTCCCACCCCCCACCCCGGATTATTTCGGAACCTGAAAAGGCACCTCTGTAATTTACAATTCCTGGCCAAATCAGCATATCTCTAATTGGAAGTAAACAGGGTCAGGGGACAGAGTTACTTTGAAAGTGATACGTTGTTTAACTGACAAGGCGAAATTTTGGGTTTCAAGTTTGCATATTGCACTTTTGCACAGCTTTTGGCTCTTTCTTTGTGGTTTTTTTTCCTTTTTTTTTTTTTTTTTTTTTTTTTTTTTCTTTTTCTTTTTTGGTCAAGGGAAGACCTTTGTCAGGCAGACACGGTTTCTAACAGAGCAGGGGGCTTTCCTGAGCAGTACATTTTGTACGTACTTACAGTTCTCTGGAAATAAGGCTGTAATCTGTGCAGCTCTAAACACACGAATGTAAACATTCATCTCAGAACAACTTCAGTAAGCAGATTTTTCATGACCATCGTAATTTCAGCAGAGCGGTTAAGTATGCAATGCACCTTTTGCAATTGGCAGCTTAAAGTGATGTGTGTGCATGTGTGTGTGCGTGTGCATGCAGGGGGGAAGGGTAACTCCACTGAAAGGCAATTGTTTACTCTTTCTAAATATATTTGGCTGCAGGTATTCTCAGACTAGGCCTTTTACAATGAGAGGAAAACTCCGGTGTGGATATAGTAAACAGAGCTGAAACCAGTTAGTGACTGCTTGGGATATTTGGAGACACGAGGGGTTGGGACAGGGCATCACAAAAGGCAGGAATTAAAAAACTGAAACCCAGGCAGTGGATTGCCAGCAGAAATGTTGACTTTGAGTCACACAGTAAACATTGCATTGTTGCTTTGTTTTCCTTTTTTGATTTACGATAAATTATTCTCCCGGGATTGATCGATGAGTGGAATCCTTAAAATTTAATTTGTGAATGATCTAGTATAAATAAAACGCTAATCCAAAGAAAGAAACCAGCAATTATTCATCCTAAACTCTGCTGATTCAGCAACTCAATTATTATTGCCTTTCTCAAGATGCAAACTTTTCAGGCTGTTTTCAGAGTTGCTGTATCCGTCCTCCCCCCGCAAGAGATACCTTCCCCCGTTCTCAGCTCTGCCTCCACCTCGGCCTCCAGCCTTTCTCTCATTTTTTTTTTTTTCTCCTTCCCTTTCTTTTGCAGAGGCTGGGGGGGGGGGAGGGAGGGAGGGAGTGAAACAGTTAACCTCTTGAAGCGTATTTCCTCCAAGTAAAAACAGTGAACTTACAAACGGAGAGGAAACCACGGATAACTGCAATAATTCAAAGTGTTTGGAATCAGGATGTTTTTAAACAGTGTTTTTAATTGAAAATAAAGCTAAAGCATGCTTTTCAACAGTGCAAATTTCCATAATTTTGATTTACTGCTTCCATCATCACAATATATTATACCAGCATGTCTTACCAAGGGCTAGACTCTAGAAGTCTGCCTGTTCGACTATTTTGATATTAAGTGCAAATATAGATAATTGCCTCTGATTGTCACGTGCAGTAGAAATGTTTCTGCTACATAGAGAGGATGGCAAGGCAAAAAAACCCACAATAGCAAATTTCAAGAGATGAGGGTAGAACTGGGAAGTGTAACATGGTTGAAACGCCTGAGTTTTGTTGCCAAAAAGCTATGAATAACATGGTCTTCTCATTTTGTGTAATCTTTCCACTTACGGCCTCTCATTTCACTTTCTGTGTTGTATTTACTGCTTTGCTATTTCCTCCAGCCAGCGTGAGGGGCTGGACCATAAATTGTACTGCTGGCCAGGCAAATATTTCAGTTGCTTTGCAAGTTTGTAAGGGCCATGTTCAGACCACAACTTAAGTATGACATTAGTGGATAACAGTAACCTTATTTAAGACCTCTGGGTGAAACAAAAAGGCTTCCCAATTGCAAAGAGTGGCTGTACAAGTAAAAAGACACCCTTTTACCAAAAATAGAATTCCACATTTATTTACTCGTTTCAAATGAGGCAGCTTTTCCCAGCGCTGGGGTCACAGGCGGACCCCAGTCTTTTCCAAACCGGAGAAAAAGGAGTAAGTGCAACTGCTCTTTGAAAAAGACACCCCTGCACCCGAAAACAAAGCTCCCAAAAAGTAGACTGCTGCCACATTGAATTATAGTGAACCCTTACTGTGCAACCATGTAACTTAACAAACTTTAACTGAATTAACAGTTAGACTTCCATTTTCAAAATCTAGTGCATAAATTTAATGGCTCATTCTAATATTTATTATTCAACCTTTTGACATTTATTTGCAGCAGTTGAATTGAGGTACTGGTGCATTATTAGCATTTAAACAGTAAAGTGTTCCAGCTCTACCATAATAACTGAGTTTAACTTGAGTCTTTAGCCTGAAGTACTCTGTGGAATGTAACATAATAAAAAAACAAAAATAAAAACAAAACCAATGCAACAGAGGAAAAAAAAAAAAAGCCCAAACCAACAATAACCAAAAAAAAAAAAAACCCACCAAAACCCCAAAATAAGAAAACCCCACTGTTGTAATGATAAATAAAATAGTAATCCGGTTTCTGTCTTCACAATGTGATAAAACAGGATTCCAAAAGTGTGTATAGCATTAATGGGTTCGTACAAACCATGCTGCAGAGTTTTAAAAAAACCAAAAACGGTAAGAAAGTTAAAGGTGGTTCAAGAAAATATTTTCCAAACTACTTTATTAATTAAATTTCCTGAATTTGTGGCTAGGTGGAAGAGGTATTGCAGAACCGCCCAGCTGCCATTTCCATACAGGATGGGCCTTGTGAGGTGGTTGGGAATCCTTAGTGGTGTTTAAGGAATAAGCTGGCAACAAATCCCCATCATTGCCAATAATTAGTGATGGTGGACAGGGAAAATTTGCAATGAAATTAAATGGCCTTTTCACTGCTGATGCTACATTGCTGGCTACCCTTTTGCGTCTATTGTTAACTGTAAAATCATCCAGTGTTCCTTCATGTGTCTCGATTTTACCTGTAGGACGTGGGCTTCGAGCTGATTTCAAATTTGGTTTGACTGGAGGAGTCTGCAGTACAGGTCGCTTTCCCAAAACCAGTGTCCTGTAATTTTTTCTCACCCTTGCTCCAAATTTATACTCCCCATCCTCAGGTTTTGGAGTACCTAAAGTGCATGAGAGGACCTGACTCTGAGTCAGTGGGTTTAAGGAAGTGGTTTCTTTCTCAGTGCATGCAGAATCTTCCTTGGCTGTTAATAAAGCGTCCTGGTTATTACTCTCAGTCGCACCGTAAAACTCATCCTTAGTATCATTGCACTCACACTTTAGCTTATGTGTTGTAAGATCAGGCTCATACTCGTCGCTCGCACTGCTGTCCTCTATTTTGATTTTAATGCTGTGCAGGAATGGCAATGCCTTATTGCCTGTATCAGTGCACTGGAGCTCAGCTGCTGCTGCTGCCCCTGGAGAAGCAGCATCCTCCGCAGGATCAGTTTGTAAAGAGGGCAAATCCGTGGCAAATTCAATACAATGAGGGATTTTGGAATCTTTCTCTGAATTTGCTGCCGCTGATGAAGAATCATTATTTAAGAACCTAGCAGCTATTGTATTGTTATCTGCACGGTGTGTAGTAGTTGCTTGAAGGCATTTCCTTGCCTCTCTGAGTATTCTTTGTTGTGGAAATGCATTGTTTGTCTTTGGGCTAGGTGAAGAGGCCCCCTTTGCAACACAGTTAATTGTTAGGTCAGTACTCTTGGCATTATTGGAAAATTCAGAGTGTGGGAATGTGAGTTCGGATACCCTATCATCTCTTATCTCTGCGAAGCAGCTCCCCAGGCCGCCGGAGCAGCGCAGCGCCGGGGCGGTGGGAGCCCAGCCGGGGCGGCCCCACTCCTCCGGCAGCTCCGGCTTGACTCCGCCGGGAGCGCCGCGGAGGGCGGGCAGCCCACCGGGCTCCGCCGGGGCCGGGGGCCGGGAGGCGGCGGCGGCCGCCAGATGGTACAAGAAGTTGGCGTGGACCACGCCGGGCGGGCTACAGAAGCTGGTGCGCCTGAAGCGGATGCTCTGCACCGAAACCTGGCTGGAGACCGAGCTGGAGTCGGAGTCCGAGGTGCTGTCCTCCTCCTCCTCCTCTTCCTCCTCCTCCTCCTCCTCTTCCTCCTCCTCCTCCGAGCTGCCCTCGCTGGAGTCCGAGGCGCCGCTGCCCTCCTCGTCCTCCTCCTCCTCGTCCTCCTCCTCCGAGCTGCCCTCGCTGGAGCTGGAGAGGCTGGAGCCGCAGTCCGAGTCGTGGGCGGCGCGGCCCGAGCAGCAGCTGGACTCCGAGTCGCTGCTGCCGCTCTCGGGAAAGGCGGGCGGCCCGAAGCCGCGGGGCAGAGGCAGCGGCAGCCGCGGGACGCCGCGGGGCCGGCAAGGCCGGGGCAGGGCCAGGGGCCGGCGGGCGCCGCCGGGGGGGCCCAGCGTGCCGGCGGCGGCGGCCGCCCCGTGGCGGCGGCGGCGGCAGCGGGCGGGCAGGGGCGGGGGACCGGCGGCCGGGAGCCGGGGCCGCGCCGCGGCGGCGAGAGGGCGGCGGGAGCGCAGGGGCACGCAGCCGCCCACCGCCGGCGCCGTTTCATAGTTTACGGGGGATTTGCAAGGCGCCCGAGCGATTTCTGGGTAGCTGTGGCCAGTGTATTTACTAAAAATGTGAGGTAGATGAGCAGCCGGTAGCAAGGCTGTGTCCCCCGGGCGCAGAGCTTTCCTCCGGACGGGCAGCAGCGGCCGAGGAGAGTCGCTCAGACCCAACCAAAGTTTGTTCTCCTTCCAGAAGCCGGAGAAGGGGTCGGCGGGAGCGAGCTCCGGCCGGAGATCGGTGGCAGACAGCGCCCGGCTTAGTTTCCTCCGTTTCGTTTTAAGAACCCGTTCGGTTTTGCAGGATGTGTATAGGGCTTCCACGTCCTCTCTGGAGATCAGGGTGCATTTGGCGGCGTGGAAAGCGATGGAGTTGATGGCTTTGAGCTTCCTCAACTCCTCCAAGTCGCAGTGATGTTTTTTTACTTTTAAATGATCCATTCGCTTGTGCACGGTAGTTCGCGGGATGTTTTTGAGCAGGTCTGTAAAAACCTGGGAGAGTGCAAACATTTGCTTTCCTTTAATGATGAGGTAGCCGAGCCTCACGCCATCCACCTCTTCAAAACCCGACTTCAGGTCTCCCATTTCGTGAATTAAATTATTCCCAGCATTTGCAGAGAGAGAGAGAGATGAAAAAAAAAAAAAAAGAAAAAAAAAAGAAAAAGCCACACACACACAATCCTCAGCCAGATGCTGTATTTGTCTCAAGGCATCCTGCTAATAAAATATAACAAAGGCTGTTATTCCTGGTGAATGAAGTGCCAAACTTTAGACAAAATGTTAAAAAATAAATTAAAAAATACCGCGAGGCTACAATCAATATATAATCTTAAAAATCAGGTTTGCCAAAGTGTTTGTCTAAGTTGCTGCTGAAGATCAGTACCTGTTCCCTTTCATTCCCTGCTTTTCCATTGGAAACTATGATAATGGAATGTGAAGGGAGGAAGAGAAAAGAAATGCAGCTGCTATTCCCGCCGCTGCTTTAGCTACAAATAAAATGACAGAGTGAAGTGAGCTCGTCCGGAGACACCTTCATCAATTAATTCCCCTAAAGCCAACGCTGATTGGACACTCCTGACAGGTGATGCAATAAAAATTGATATTCCACCCCTTCCCCCAAAAAATCTCCCACTAATTAGCATACCCTTATACTGCCACCTCCCCTCCCAAAGTAAATAATACAGTTAGTATATAAATCTTTCTATTAAACAATCCGAGCTCAAACACACTCAGCCCTCTCAGACTTCCTCGTCGCTAGCTTCGGAGGAAGGATTTGTATGCTTTTCCCCCCTATCGTTCCGTGTATTTTCAGCCTGTTTTGGACAAACGTTGCTCTTTTGTGCATGCCATGAATTTAAAGGACATAAGTCTGATCGTAGCGATGGAAAATCCTTCGGTAACGTAGCCGCTTTAAACTAGCGTTTTATTCTGCATTGTGTGGAAAATGAAGCTTAGCGAAAACGTGCAGAACAGCCTGGTATTTCCCCTTCTGAGGCTCCAAAGTTAAATGTTCGGTTGTTAACGAGAGGGAGTACTTACATTTTCGAGTTTCTCTTGATTTTCCTCTTCTGCTTAATTAGCTTTTTATAGCCGGGGACTAAGGTTTTTTTGCTGCCGGAATATCACGGGCTCCTGCACCGTGATACTATAACACTTTTAACTGAAATTCTGCCTGTAATATTGCAGGAGGGGGGAGGAGGACGTGAGCTCACGTCAGACCCATAACAAAGCATAGATAAGCCAGAAATGTATACACTTTTCACGATTAACCGTGCTGGATCACGAGCTGGAATGTCCTATAGTCCCAGAGCCCACGTCAGGATTCCTGCGTGCTGATTGCTTCCAGCAGAGAAAGGAGAATGTAAAATATCCAAGGTGCTTCCAAGAGCCTTTACGTAATAACAAAAAAGTGCTGGAACACACAATGTACGATATTGCATCGGGCTAGGATGCTTCTGGCTCGCAGTTTGCATGTTCCGCTCGGAGTAGCCCTGACGAAGCTTTTTGATGCTCCATTTATAGCAGCCCCTTAAAATCAATTTGAAGAAGCAGCATGAAGGTTTAACCTCTTCTTAGGAACGTTAAATTATTCGAGTGTCAAGAACGAGGATTTCGCAAATGTTGCGATAGCTGCATGCCTCTCCCTTGTCACGTTAAAGTGATGCTTGCGGTTTGCACGTTAGGCGCTGCGAAAAAAAAATCACCAATCTCTGCCGTGCATCCAGTGTTCCGCTGGATATAAACACCAGCACTTTTATGTATCACTGCACATCCAGAATTAGACACATCCGCGAGATTAATGAGACATCTCATACTGCTGTGACTTGGCAAAAAAATCGACGGAGGAAAAAAAAAATAAAAATCTTAAATCCCAAACGTCAATATCCACTCCGCGTGTTGGCAATATGGTGCGTAGAGTTCGTGTTACCCCGTCAGGTACAGCTAAAAGAAAGCGCATAATCACTCTGTGAAAACGCCGTTTTGCATGCCAAGGCGAAATGCAGGCAAGCCCCCAATTTCACAGGAATTCGAGAGAGAAGTGGGAATTTGGAGAAGTGCATCCGGGAATGGAGGAAGTCTATTCAAGGGAGCCTCTAACTCGGAGGGCTGAGATTTGAAAAGTCAGCCCTGGACTACTGTTGCTCTCAGCGCAGATGTAATCGCCGCTGTTCAACTTAATCCATGTGATCCGTGTGTGTGCGAACCGCGATGCCTAGTTCTTCCCTCTGAAACCTGGGGATAGTATTCCCATCCGAGAAAGCAGAGCTACAGCAAATTACATTTTGTCCCTCGAATTAGAAAAGGATCATTGAGTGGATCTCGTGATATTTCAGCCTTTAAACGTAACCGAGAGGCAGCAGTGAACAATGCCTCGGCACAGCTCAGACCATCCGCCGAGTTCTCCTTCCCTCTCCTCGCATCTGGATCCCCCAGCCTTGCCTTTCTCCTGCTCGCTCGTGTGAGAGGCAAAAAAAGCAAAGTTTCGAGAGAAAACAGCTGCTGGCGCTAGAAAGAAATCATCGTGGTCTTTCTAGAGCTAGAGACAATAAGGTCGTTTAAAAATTCCTCCTGATGTACTTATATGCTGCGAACACCCCCACCCCCTCCCTACTGCTCTCCTCCCCCTGCTTTAAGGTTAAGGCTATGGAGTCAACAGTAAAGGAACAGTAAACTCCGAGAAAGCTGCTCAGAAGACGTTACCCAAAAGCCCGATGGGCTGAAAAGTCCTTTATTTGTCAGGTAGTTCAGCCGGGTCGGATTCCCGTGTAAATCCACGCGTGCGTTTGCACGCAGGGAGCCACGGGCACCCAGACCCGCGCCCTGCCGCTGCTAGCCTGGCAGTGGGATTCGGCAACTATTTTTAAAATGTCTTTTCTTCCCCCCCCCCCCTTTTTTTTTTTTTTTTTTTTAATTCCAGCGCTACCAAACCTTTAAGAGTAGTGACGGCTCTTCGGCAAACCTCGGGCTCCTGAAAGGTGCGGCCATGAGCACCGGGGTCGAGGCAGCGCCAGATGTCGGCTGGGAGAAAACCACGAGAAGTCTTGGGAAATGTCAGGCGCCCAACCTACACATCCCCACCGTATACTTACACACACTTTCGGTTGCATATCTTTCTCCGCATCTCACACAGAGAGCTTTGTTTCTTTACTTCTCCATCATTTGGTTTGGTTTGGTTCTTTTTGTGTGCGTGTGTGTGTGTGCGTGTGTGCGTTTTCCCTTGGCCATCGGCACACGTTGTGTATCCGGGGTCGTCTTCAAGCAGGCTGGGGGAGATCCTGATAAACAGCCGTCAGAGGCCCCTTGCACACGCACATGCACATTAAAGGCAGGGGACTTGAAAATGGATTTGCACGCACACAGGGGATTGCGATCAATAGCCACCAACATTTATGGCTTAGATTGTTAATGTGAAAGCTGGTCAAAAGAATGAAAATGAAAAATTAAAGGTGTCTGGTGTCAATTACATGAAAAGTTATGCCATAATTTACTTACTGGGATGTATGCCTATGTGTTCGTGTGTCCATGTGCATGTGTGTGCAGACCCAGATGTACATGTAGGTATCTCTCAAAAGCAAGGGAGTTTCTTTGTTAATTTTGTGGACTGTGTCACCCTTGTTGGTGATCAAAGATGAACATGATTAAAGGAATGGATGTTTGTCTCACATTTCTTAAGATAAGGACACCCAGAGATGACCGGTTTTGCCAAATACATACACATGCAACTACAGAGAGTTGTGTGTATGGGCACACACACACAGAGGCGATCAATCAAATGTGCTCCTTTTCACGTTGAGTAGCGTGCAAT
Organism: Corvus cornix cornix; assembly: GCF_000738735.6. Classification (NCBI taxonomy): domain Eukaryota; kingdom Metazoa; phylum Chordata; class Aves; order Passeriformes; family Corvidae; genus Corvus; species Corvus cornix. The sequence goes on along the minus strand of NC_046333.1, from coordinate 18,585,741 downwards.
CTGCAATCTACACTCTATAGCCAGTAGTATTTCAGTCTTAAAACTGTCTGGCCGAAGGATAAAGCTCATTAGAAAAGAAAGAGCAAAATGATACTCATAATACTTTGCTGTAGACCTATTCCCATTTGTTGAAAATCACATACTTTTATTTTTGTAAACTTGTGTTAAAATATATATGCTCACAGGGAAGTGCTTAGCCATGTCATTCCAGATAGAAAACGTGTGTAACATTTAAAATACACCTTTTACGTGATGTTTTGATTTATTTTCATGGTATGATTATGTTTAAATACCAGTGCAATTTAGCCTGACCTCTTCCTTCTGCAATGTAGTAATGCACACACCATTTACAGTCTTTTAAACGTTTCATTGGGAAATGCAATAGCAATGTCCACCACCGGTTGTACTAATGGGGAGAATTCTGAAAATCTTCAGGAAAACCTAAGGGTCATGTGCATTTTCACACTAGGATTGCCACATTATTAGAATATTATTATTATTTATTATTATTTGTTAATGCTGGACTATGTCTTCAGGTATTGACAAGTATTAAATAAACATTTTGCTTTCATGACGCTGGGCAGAAATACATATTTCACATAAGAACTTGATTTCTAACACTACACCCTGCTTCTAGTTACTGCTGGGCATATTTTGCTCAAGGAGGACACAGATAGAAAGCAGCTAGAGGCTATCACAAAGAGTCCAGTAACGTAAATATAATAGGGTCAAAGAACAGTATAATAGGATCCTTCTGCTATTTTAAAGTCAGCCAAATGTGACTGTAGTAACTAAAATTTGCCATAAATTCTAGTCAGACAATATATCAGAATGTATAACTAAATCTCCTAAATGTGTGGGACAAAGAAATACCAGCCATCAGCCTGGGGAAAAAAAATCGTAATCTGGCTAACACTCTTATGCCTAGAAGTTTTGGGGTTGATTTTTTCTTTTTTCCATTTTTTTTCTTCCCCCCCCCCCTTTTTTTTTTTTCTCCTTTCTTCTTCTATTTTTTTCTTTCTTTCTTTTTTTTCTTTTTATAAACAGAGATGCAATGCTGCTTTTTAAGTTTGTGGTTTTCTGGTTTTTTGGTTTTTTTCCATGGGGGCTGAAGTGTTTCTTGCAGACTAGAATTTTGTGCAATTTATAATCACTACGGGCTAAGACTATTTCTTGAGTTTAATACTCATGGTAGTTTTAAAATACTTTTTAGCAGGAGTTTCTGGACACATACTACATGCCATGTTGTTTACTGACCCATAATCAAAATGCAGTGACCTTCTACCCTTTTTTTGCCCCTTGACCCATGCTGAATTCAATGCAGCCTTTATAAATTTGCAAATCCTTGGACGTAAAGGGGATTTGGTGAGGCTTTGTTCTGAAAGGATCCTAAAAGTTTGCATTTTTAATTAGACAAAGGTAAAGCAACAAACATTGGGAAATAAGATCCTCTCCTGCACATAGGTGATCACTCTTAATTTCTATGATGGGAAACTAGATCTTAAAAAACATACCCTGCAAACTGAAAAGCAGTTGCAAACGAAGGAGATCAGGAGGTTATGAATTGCACCAAATTAGCAATGTGGTACAAATCACTTTCATGACGTAAGGGATAGCCAGGCCACAATCTTCTGGCGCTCCTCATCTCCAAGGACCGTGTGGATCCTGGTGACCCGGGGAGAGGGGAGAGCTAGCGATTTGATCTGGAGCTACAGGCGCATTCCCTTATCTCCTTTGCTATCAGTCAGTTTAAAGGACACCGTAATTATGATGGTGATAAAACAATGCCCGCTTATGTGTGCTGAATAAATAAAGAATGTTTACAGCCCCAGAATGTTTCAATTCCAATTAAATGCTATCAAAGAAAAGCCCCTCTTGCTCCCTCCCCCCTCCCTCCCTCTCCCCCACGACTCCCTATTTACCTTGTTGGTTGTAATATGGCCCTATGAAATAAACCGGCCTTCCAGTTTGCCATTAAGGCCACATCGGGAGGAGGGGGAGGAGGAGGAGGAGAGGGGGTGTGAGACAACATGCACTCCCGGTCCCACAATTACTTTGGGTCGCCTGCATCCTCCCTCTCTTTCTTTTTTTTTAATTTATTTTGCTATTATTTGTTTATTTTTCAATTGGCAAAGGCGTGATGATGCAGGGGGAAAAGGCACTTAAAGATCCTGCTCAAACCACCGGCCGAGGGAGTTGAGCTAAATTAATCCAGCGCCCTTGGGCACAGGAGGAGGGGGCTGTCCCCCCCACCCCCGGCTGCTACCCCGCCAGGGCCTCGGGGAGCGGGGTCTCCCCACTGCTCCTCTTCCCTCTGCAGCGGGGAGCCTTGGAAACGGGAGCCTGGAAATGCTTCACACTCACTAAGACACAAGGATCATTTCAAATATTCATTGTATCAGCAAATCTCATCATAATCAGATTAAAGCAAGGTTTGGGGGGGAACTGCCTGTGTTTCTGGGTGCGAAATGCCGACTGGACTACAAAGAAAGCAGAAAATGGGTTCCTCTCCCCCTGCCTTGGTGGCAAGGGGAGAAAAATGAAAAGCAGTAATTTTTGCGAAAAAAAGGACGCTTTAAAAAACTGTGATTCTCCCCATTCCACCCGGGTAGCACATTCCTGTCAGAGGTTGTTTTCTTTATAACTTTATGCTTAGCATTTCTATATGATGCTCTTATTTACTTGTTTTAAACTACAGAGACTATTCCTGCTGTGGAATACACTGAGGTAGATTTTCTTCAGGCCAATTTGCTTTTAGCTTATCTCAGCAGATGGAACAGCTTTTCTACATTCAAGCTTTAAAATGTATATTTCATTGAGTTGTCTGGGGTGAGATGTTTATATCCATTTTGTGGAAGTGAGTGAGGAACCGAGCGCATTTTCAGGTCTGCTCGATAGACGCAGGCCCTTTTCCTTTTGAAAGTTTAGACCTCCAATACCCTCAATTCTACTGGCAGAATTAGGATGGACTTGGAGGGTCCTAAACGTGACCATTCACTAAGGCGGGGGGCTTGTAACAACGTGCTCGGCAACCTAATCTTACGCTAAAAAGAGCAGAGTGTAAAAGAATGGAATACAAACTCTCCCGACATTTGTAGTCGCTTCCAAAGTGGACCGTGCATTTTAAAGCCGATGGGAACGTGTGTGTTTTGGAGCAAAAAGGAGAGAAGGTAAGTGTTTATCCCTTGTATCCGCCAGTTCGGGTAGAAACAATGAAAGAACAAAGGGGACCACTTCTCCGTGTGAATATTTCACATTTTCCTCCTCCGTTTGAGCCTCACTGCGAGGGGCTGGCGAGGGGGCTCACTCCAGCTTTACCTTTGGCGGCGGGTCGGGGGTGCGGGGCACGGGGAGAAAGTTGCGGGGCGGTTCAAGTCACCCCCCGTTCATCGCCGGAGCCCGCCACGAGCAGGAGCGGCAGATTTCATGGCTCTGGACTCACCGGAGAGTCCCCGCGCGCCGCGGCCGGCGGGAGAGCGATCGGGGCCGGGACCTTTGTGTGCGGAATCTGCCCGGCCCCGGGCTGCCGGCGAGGACGGAGCTCCCCGGTGACCGCCGAGACGGCGGGAGAGGAAGCGGAGGTTAGGAGCCGGGGTAGGAGGGGGTGCGGAGGGAGAAAAAAACCCCTGGAATTATTTGCAAATCCCATAAATCGCGTGGAAGAGCGGTGGGGGAGGGGCTGGGGGGCGAACAAACACCGCGCGCGCGGGGCCTCGCGCGGACCGTTACAAGGGGCGGGGGCGGCGGCGGCGGCCCGAGACACACAGACACGCACGGACAGACACACGGACACACGCGGGCAGATACACTCAGTGTTTACAGCCGCGGAGAGCGGCACGACCTCGACTCGCCGTGCGGGACCGGCCAGGCCCGCCCGCCATTGGCGCGGGGGCTCTCGGCCGCTGACCTTTCACCCCCCCATCCCCGCCCGCCGCTTCCTTTGCTGCCCCGACCACCTTCCTACCCACAATCCCCCGCGCCGGCCGCGCTCGTGCCGCGCTCGAGCCTCCTGCTGCTGCTTCCCCTCCCCCCGCTCCATTCCCCCCGGCATTCCGGGAAAACCCGGGAGCGGCGGCGCCTCCCTCGGGAAGCGCCGGGGCGGGATCGGGGTGTCCCTGTGGCGGCGGCGGTAACGGCCGGGCGGGGGCGGGGCAGAGGCGGGCTCGGCCGCGTTTGAACGAGAGCGCCGGCGGAGCCCCGCGCAGGGCGGCGGGTGCCGGGGGAGGGATCGGCCAGAATCCTGTCACCTGCGGGGGAGGGGGATCAGTGACCACGGGATGTGGGGGGAGCCCCCTTGGCCGAGGGCTGCAGGGGGCGGTGGGGCAGAAAGGGGGGTCTGAGGTCCCTGCCTGCCCGCGTGTTGGGGGAGCCGGGGCGCTGGGAAGAGGATTTGCCTGTTGAATTTCATCGCTGGTAGACGTTAATCTCGTGTTTTAAAGTACCTTGTCAGTGGCTTTAAGGAAATCAAACGTGACATTAATCAAATCACACAAATGTAAACATTTATAAGTTAAATCCTAATATTATGCAATTATTTAAATCGAGCCGTGGTTTTTCCTAAATGTCATGTTGTAGCTCCCACTCTCTTCCTCACATGCTTTGAGTTTTCTGCTGGATCCCGGTGTCTTGGTGTCTGCTCCATGGTGTTCTGAGCGTGGGGACAGGAATGCACTGGGCTGCAGGTGGCAAAGGACTGTAGCGCAAATATCTCCTGGTCACCTAACCAGGCCCATCAAGGTTAAAAAGAAGAATGCTTTTGTGAATTTGAGGACAAAATCCTCAAATACCTTGCATTGGTACAGTTCTCCCTGTGGGTATGTGAAGCGAGTGATCCCGTGTACAATCTCGAGAAGGATGCTTGGGTGGCTGGAATGTGGGCAGAGGTTCCTTTGCACCCTCAGTGGGATTTTTAGGCGAGGTGATATGTGGAAGACCCATTACATTGCGAGTCGGGAACGAGGGATAGGGGACAGGCGGACTTCGACGGCAGGCGCAGCACGAAGGCGAGCGTGGGGAAAGGCGAAGATGGCAGGCGGGATACGGTGGGAAGCGGCCGGCGCTGCGGGCAGTTGGCCTCTCCCCGTCTTCGCCCTTCGTCCCGGCCCTTCCCGTTCGCCTCTCCCGGCGGGGAAGAGGGGATTTGGGGGTCAGGGAGGAGAACAATGCTGAGCCGCCCTTTGTGCGCAGCACCGTCCCCTGAAGGGAGGGAGCGCGCAGTGCAGCGGGGCCGCGGCGCCTCTGTAGTGCTGCTGCTCTCCTGCGGGCAGTGCTCGCGGCATGCGGGGCAGGAGCCCGGGGCAGCGGGATCAGGGCTCCCATAGGCCGCCCGCCCGACCCCGGGATAGGCTCAGGAGCGGGGCTGGCGCCGCGCCAGCCGGGCAGCCCCGCTCGCCATGCGGGGGCGGGAGAGCTCGGGGGCGAGCGAGTGGCTGCGAGAGTAAACTCGTGGGTGCCCTCGGCAGCGCGGCGCGGGCACGGGGGATTCCAAGGGTGAGCGGGGGTCTCCCGTCAGCGGGGCGGGCTCCGGGCAGGCTGCCCTAGGGAGCGGAGCGGCGCGCGAGCCCGCAGGAAGCGGCGGCGGGGCTGGAGGAAGCACGGCCGGGGCTCCCCCTGCTCCCGGCGCTCCCCATTGTTCCCCGGCCGCCTCTTTTCGCGCCGCTTTCCGCCGGCGGGGAGGAGGGAGAGCCCCGAGCCCCGCACGCTGTGTGCTCGCAGGCAGCGGCGCGGGGGACCCGCCGGGAAATCGGGTTCATGAGTAGAGAGGAGCCTTTAGAAGTGCCATCCACTGAGGGAGCTCCGTGAGGCTGTAGCTCACGTGTTACTTGGAAGGTAAAAAACCCCCCAACTACCGCAGCGGAATTGTACATAAAGTAACATCTGTTTCTGGGTGGATTTTAGAGCAGGACTTGTTAAAGAAATTGGGAAAAACTGCTCCGACCCACTGGATTTTGATTAATAAATGTAGCCAAAGAGAATTTTGGAAGGAACTATTCCTAAGTCTGTCTATAAAACCGAAGATTAATCTTATCCGGTTTTTCATATAAGCACCATGATGGATTTTTTTATCCCCCAAGTGATTGTTTTATGTTGGTTTGAGATTTTAAAAGATTTGTTTTATAGGAAAAGTGTTTGTTGCATTTTTCCCCCTGAAAATAATTAGAATTAAATTTTTTTCAGTACACCATTTCAGACGGAAGTTTCTCATGTATTTACATAGGGGTAGAATTAACTAACTTGATGTTCAAGAAAATTTCCAACAAGTGCCCTTAATCATCTAAGGGAAAAAATATGCATTTGCACATTATTTCTGGAAGATAAAATTAAAACGGCTAGGGACTCGTATTTGTGATAAGGAAAGAGTTTCTAGAGAACTGGTTATTTTAAGAAAATCCTTTCTAGGAGAATTGTGATTATTTTTAGCAAGTTATCTCCGAGTGCTTGTGAATTTATTTTAAAATATTAGAAGTGATGTGTAGACTTTTAAAAAGAATTAAATATATGCCAAGAAATTAACATTTTGCATAGATTGTGATCAGTAAATAAAAGAAATTAAAGGTTGATGTTTATGGATATCACCTAGCTGAAAATAATTCTGAAGTGACTTTTCTTCCCCCATGGACACTTGGGAAGTTGCATGCTTGCAGTCATTGTTTAAGATAATACCGTTTGAGACTTTTCTTTCACTCTTGCAAAACTTGCAGGCTTTTGTTGGACTCCTCCAAATAAAAACTCAGTTTGGATGGTAAAAAGCATCCATATTATTCAAAAGCTGAAGATGCAAGTAACATATAGAAAACACCACCCTGGTAATATTTAAAGGCATTAGCTGTGAAAATGAGGGAAGAATGATTTTTGCTTTTTTTACTTGTCCTACTCGAGTATTCCGGAGATGCATTTGCTCTTGATTGCTGCTTGGGAATTTTCAGAGGGTTACTACAAATTTAGAAGGCGTCATTCAAAACGACATTTAATACTCTTGTATTTACTAAAACAGTATATCTCTATTTGAAAACTATCTCATTGAAATGGAAGATTTAAAAAAATCGGAAGAGACCTTTTGTTGCCATTCTTCATGACTCTTTATTTTGTATTTGTGTGGAATGTGTTGACATATTTTATATATTAATTTTTTTTTCACAGAAGAGCATTGTTGTTACTTTTAATTGGGAAGTACCATGTTATAAAAATTACCCACATTCCCGACTCTCAAGTACCATAGTAAGATTGACAAAAAATGATCCGAGGCTTGTGTGCTTAATTCACCAGGAATGTTAAGCTTCCCATATACACTCTACGTGGTCAAGTTAGACTTTCGCTCTTAGACAGCTTTTAATGGTCAAAGTTGTACCTGGAGGAAATGTATCTATGTATATCTATATGGAATTGAAATGAGATGGTAACTAGCAGTGGGAATGCAGCTCACTGATCGAAAGACCTTTTTTTTTATTGCATTTGGCAACCTCTTTCTTTCACAGACACAATACAATTAATTAACATATTCTGGGGCGTGTTTTTGAGATTGGGAAGTGGTGGCCCCTTGTTGAGAAGAAAACACTTTAAATAAAAAAGTAACATTGTCTTGTCCAAATGGTAGTGGGAAAAGCAGAGTAGTATTGCTTATCCAGCCCACGGATGCGGTTGATTTACTCCAATTTGCTTTAGCATATAACAAACCAGCTTTTCCTTTCCCACGCTTATATTAGATATATGTGTTTTGTTTATACAAACCCATCTAAAATAGCTCTGCACTTAAGAGATTTGATGGGAAATTCAGCATGTTGTTTCTTGTATTTAATATGTAGTATAGATACCATTCCTGAATTGAAATAAAATAAATGTGACCTATGACACAACACAGTATCACAATGCTGATCGTAACACAACAAACATGAAAAGAAGGCTATTAATTTATATGGAATGTTAATTTAGCAAATCCTACCTAGAAACATACCCATAGAAGTAACTTGAGACTTGGTCTTGGAGTGATGCTATGTACATGTATTTAATATAAATCCACTGAATTAATACATACCTCATAAAAATCCAAACTTTGAAATGAAGCATTCTTCTTAGAAGAAAAGCCCTGTGCTACATTTAAGTTGCATATAATCTACATTCCAGAGTTTACTAACCCAGCTTTTCAGGGCTTAATACGGTATTAATATTCAATATGGTTTGCTAGAAGTTTATTTCAGGTTCTTTTGTATCATACTGTAATTATCATTACTTTGACTTGACTCATATAAAAATGTGGTTAGCATTTAAATGCTTTTTTAATGTAGAGTATTATAAATTAACTGTCACATTTAACTTCTTTAACTTCTATCACTTACAGAATGTTAAATCTTTAAAAGGAAATAATCACTGCACTTAAAAACATCCTGTGCTAGGTTTCCTTTATTTAGAATTTTGGTTTGAGATTGTTCATTCAAAGAAAATCCCTTGTTTCATGTTTACTGTAAACCTCAGTCTGAAATTAACATTTAAATGCCAGCACTAGCAACAGAAGAAGTACTTGAAAACCACCAATTTTATCCATTGCTGCTAGCTAAGTGGAATTTACCGAAGTCTCCAAAAGTGATAATACAATTAAAAGCAAGAAAATGAATGCAATAGTTGGCGGAATTATTTCCCCCTCTTTTGCAGTCTAAAGAACTACAAAATTTGTAAATCTGTTCGCATAAAAGAAAATAGCACAACATATGAAGAGGCATGGTGTCCAGGAGATGCACTGACATGACCTCCAATGCTGCTACCTGTACTTGCATGACATGTAAATATACAGAGCAATGCAAATTCCTGATCACCAAGTGACTACATGTAAAATGTTGAAATGTCTAAATTATTCAGTACATTGCATTTGGATAGGTGTTAAATACAGATTTTAGCAGTATATTAAAGAAGAGGAAGAGCAAAAAGAAAACTTTACTCTTTCTCGATATAATTTAAGAGTAAGCATGTAAAGATACATTCACTTTATTAATGTGGGTTCTGTAGACATGTTATATCCTTCATAACAGAACATGGATAGAAAAAATTTGTTGGATCTAAGGCAGACTGCTATTTAAAATGCACTGCGTGCAAGGGTCAACATGTAAGAGTCGCATTTTATTTTGTGTAAAGTGACCATTTCACTGCTGTCTTCCCAGACATGAAGCCAATACCCACGGTTAGAAGGTATTTCAGTGAATGCTGTTAATGATTTAAAACCACATAAACAAAAGGCAGACAAGCATCAATGTATTTTAAATGGATAATGGAGAGATAGATCATTCTACCTATTGAATATCACTAAGCTACTGCAATTTTTCTGTTTTCAGTTGCATCTGTTTAGCTGCAGCACGTATCCTTTTGCACATAGGTAAAGATCACAGCTTTCTCAACAAAGACCCAATCTGAAAATGGAGTAAAAAATACTGTGAGAAGTTTGCTTTCTGGAAGGAAGTGAGTTTTCCTGCTCTACAGCTCCAGGTCCCAGTATCAGTTTATGTTTTCTAATATAGTATGCTTTTCATATGAAGTCTATGCTTTTTCTGTTATTTTTGGAAGATTCTTCTGATGATTATATACAACTGGTCATGTGGCTTTGTAAATTAAAGACTTTTTCTTGTTCAATGCTTTGTTTTATTCGCTAAAATTACAATATGATTTTTCACATTTTAAGGAAAAAAGATGACATTTAAACCAAGAGTTCAAAAATCTTAGTTTTACTGTTGCAACTGATTATTTTTGTAGTAAAAATTTGTGGCTCCATCTTTATTTTTGTTTATGAAACTGAAGTGCTATTCACTCATATATGCTTATGTTTTCTTGAGGAATGCCTTAAACTTTTAAAAACAATTTGCAATTGGAGAGTGTAATTTTCTTTAACTTACACATTCACTCCATTTGTGAAAGTATCTAAGAAAAATTGAAACACAGGATCTTCTTCTAAGTTCTAGTCTAACTTGTTTAGCTCCTAGATTTTGTAGGTTCCTTTAAGCAAATTGGATTTTCTCCTTGCATTTAGATTAACAATAAAATTATTCATTCTTACTCTCTGAATCATATTCCTTTCTAATTATTTTAATCTCTTATATATCACTATAAAAAGGACAGCCTTCCTTTCTTAAAAAAAGAAAATTTGCCTTCTGTGTCATGTCAATGCTTATTAAATAGTACAATCATAAGAACATATATGCTACAAGATTTTATGTTCTGATTCCATAGCTGTTATAGGCTTAGTGTTTGCAGTATTTATTTAGTGGTAATGCATTTCTTTTCCTATTTTGCATTTCAAAGGTTTTCTCTAAATGATTGTTTTACAGAACTATCAAGAGGTTATCTAAATTTTTCTGTCAAATATTATACAGTACCATAAAGTGGTAGTCATGGAGTTTCTTCCAGTCCATGTACATTCTTTCTATAGAAAGAATTAAATAGAAATCTATAAGAAGACAACAAATGTTTCATTAAATAATTGAATGTATTAGGCTTGACTGGATTTTAACCAAAGCAAAATTTCAGGCTGTTCAATACTGAGCTGGTGTGTTACATGGTGTGAGATTAGAATATTTTTATTTGAAAACTATACAGTAGGTGATGTGGCCTCGACAACAGCCACAAGTAGGTTTTTCACGAATATACTCTTGTTGCTATGGTGCAGCTTTAATCAAGTTGTTGCAAAGTAATTAGTTTTTTCTTTGGTGATGCTTCTTTATGAAACTAAAGATTGAGCTTTAAAATAGCTAACATTAAAAAAAAACGGCTTGGGAATTGATTGTACTAGTTGCTTTTCAAAGAAGAAATTGCAGGAAGACCTCAATGAATTAAAAAAAAAAGTGCTGAGAAAAATTTACAATTGTTTGTTACAAGTTTTACTAAATGTACAAATTCATCCAACAAAATATATTTAATATATTTTCATTTTAAAAGGATATTTATTTTAATTTACCTGTCAGGGAAATAAAGGATAGATTTGCTGCTGTACCGTGACTTTTTTTTTCTTTTTTTTTTCTTTTTTTTTTCTTTTTCTTTTTTTTTTTTTTTGTTAGGGTTAGCAGAATCATTGAGAATGCTTTTTAAATTAGATGTAATTTTCTTGACAAGAATGAAGAAGGGCTGTGACACTATCTATCAGCTTCAAATAATTTGCATTTTTTTTAAACACCAAGATATATTAATTGCTTTATTTTCTTACAAAGTAATTGCTTGCACCTGCAATTTTCAGGCTATTTTTATGAGCTTTTAAAGTAATAAAAATAGTGTTTTAAGTATGTTTAAAACAAATAGTTGTATGTTCAAATTTGTGTTCTTCACTGTTGATAGGACATTTGGTGCAGGGTGGGGTTTTTTTTGAGAGCAGTCTTTGATTTTACACGACTGAAACATACTACATTCCAGTTCTCTCCCCCTCCATTTTTTTCACATATCTTAAAAATTTCTAAACTCTTATGGCTCTTTGGAGCATATATTTACAGAGAAATGCTTAGAATGTGCCCCAAATGGCTGCAATAATCTCATGTTTGGTTGGGCCTTGCATGTAGGAAGCTACCTCCATTCCTTTTTGCCTGCCTACCATTCTTCCTCTACCGAAATAATTTCACTTAAAACTCTCAAGGAGAGAAAAGAGCTTGACCTAAGATATCCTGCACACAAACTGCAGGCTCGGGTGTCTGCAGGGGGTAGAGTTGTGCCCATCCCACCTCTCCCTTCCATGTAGCAGTTTGTTACCTAATAAAACATCTGTACTTGCGTACAGGACTATAACAATGTATAAAATATAATCTGCATATGTGTAGGTCTAGATAGTGCTGTGTCCAGGAATGTACATAATTCAGTAGTGATTTGTACAGATACCAGCTAACCTGCCCTTGCAAAATCATTGCAAAAAATACAGCCCACACACAAATCCTGCTTCTCTGCCTTTTAGCATGATAATGAAGATCAATCAGTGATATATCTTCCTTGCCCAACACAAAATAAAATAAATAAACAAACAAATAAATAAATGCTAGGCCTGGGGCAAGTGAGTGACCAGAATTTTGCAAGGCTGCTTTTAATTTCTCTATGCTCCTAACAATCATCACAATTAGTTCCTTCTGCTACAGGCGTACCTGCTTACAATGGAGAATTGAATAGGCTGAGATTTTCCTCTCTGCTGACCACCTCAGCTCGCTCCCCTCAGTTTTTTTTTTCTTTTGCCCCCCCCCCCTTTTAATTAAAAGAGACAACAGAATTACAGAATTGTTTTACTAAAAAAGAAACCCCAAGTGCTCAACTTCTAGAAAGACATGTCCACCTCTGAGTAAAAGTAGAGAACAGTTGTATTGAAGATGTTTGTTTTTGTGTGTCTGCGGCCTCCCTGGTTTCTCTATTTGCCAGATCTTCCGTTCAGCATCACTTTCGCTGCAGTGGCAGGAATAGCCAGGCAGCGCTGCATCCACCATGCAGCCATGAGTTTTGAGGGAAGAGGAAAGAGCGGGATTAATAATGCATTAGCTTTGCAGCCCCATCGTAGGAAAAATAAACAAAATAGTAAAAGTTGCGGTGAGGGCAGGCAAGTGGCGTAATAGCGAGAACGCATTAGTCCTGCAGGCACACCGAGGGGATATAAACAGGATAATAAAAGTTGGGAGCGGGAATGCATTAGTCCTGCAGTCACATCAGGGGGAAAATAAACAAGATAGTAAAAATGATTGGGAGGGGGGGTGGGGAGGGGGCGGGCATGGGGCGCGTCCTCCGGCCTTCCTGAAGGGGGCCCGCGCGGAGTGGCAGCGCGGGTGGGAGCGGGGCGCATGTCCGCCGCCTCCCCGCCCCCGCGGCTGAGGGGCGGGCGGGGGGCAGCGCGCAGCGCGTGCGGCGCTCGCGGGGGCGGGGAGGGCCGGGCGGGACGCGGCGCCGCGCGGGCTGTCCCGCGGCCCCGGCGCGCGGGGGGGCCCCGCCATGTCCCGCGCGGGGGACGGGCCGTGGCCGCGCGCCGAGGTGGGTGCGCGCGCGGGGGCCGCCAGGTGCGCGCGGGCGCGGCGAGGGGCGGGCACGCGCCGCCGGAGGGGCGCCGCGCGCGCTCCCGCGCACGCTCTCTCGGAGGGGGCGGCGGTGGAGGGGAGGAGGGGGCGCGCGCTCGGGCCGCCGCGGCGGCGCTCACGTTCCGCGGGCGGCGCGCGAACCCTCGCGAGGAGGCCCCGGGCCGAGGCCTGCCCGCCCCGCGGGCGCGCGCGCAGTGCGCCTGCGCGCCGGCGCCGCCGCCGTGCCCGCCCGCGGAGCCGCGTCCGCCTCAGGAGCCGCCGCCGCGGCCCGACCGACACAGCCTGGCCGGTTGGTCGGGCGGGGGCGAGACGAGGCGCTCAGCCGGCGGTCATGGGTCCCGAAGCGCTGCCGCGGCGGCGGTGGCGGCGTCTGCGGCTGTGTGACTGAGGGGAGACCCCGCCGGGGGAGGGGGCAGGCGGAGGGCGAGGCGCGTGTGGCGTGCGCGGTGTTGACGACGGTGTTTTTAACCCTTAGATGGTCTCCAGCGAGCCGCTGCTGCTGCCGGTGTCACTGGAGGGCGAGTTCTCCAGTAGCATGAAGGAGATGATCGGCGGCTGCTGCGTGTGCTCCGACGAGCGGGGCTGGGCCGAGAACCCGCTCGTCTACTGCGACGGGCACGGCTGCAATGTCGCAGTGCATCAAGGTGAGCGGGCAGGCGAGGGCAGCGCACCCGCTCCGGCCTCCAGTCTCGCCACTTCCTTCTTGGTGCTCCCTGTCTTCTTCCCTAGGGCCTGCTTCCTTCCCCCCCCCCGTTTTTCTCGCCTTCTTTCCCTCCCCCTCCCAGCTCCTTGTTTTTACCCATGAAGCCTGTTTCCCTGTTTCTGAGGCCGCGTGCTTTCTGGTTTGACTTGCTCTGTCATCTTCTGCCCTACCAGTCTGTCTGTCTTTTCCCTCACATGAGACTTACTATATTATGTTCTCCTACGTCATGGCTGTGAGAAAGGAAGAACTCACCTTTCCAATTGTTTCCCCTTTCCTCTTCTCCTGTATGTTTTCTGTGTCTGTGCTTCCCAGTCTGCTTTTGCACCCTGTTAACAACCTCAGGTGCAACGTACCAAAGACTATCTAAAATTGCTTTCGGTATTTGCAGAACTTGTTACTATACTCTGTTCTGGTAGTTATTGCTGTATTTCTTCCTTCCTGTACTTGATCCCTGTTGTCCCTTCCTTTCCCAAGTTTGAAAGTTATTTGAGGGGCTGCCAGGAGACAAGAAGGGTTTAGGCTTGGAAGACAGAGGGACGTAGGAAAGACTTAGCTGTCATGTGATTTCTATCTCTGCTTGCCTTTCCTTGAATGTCATTTGGCTGATGTTTCCTGGTAGATGAAGAGACTTCCTGTTGTGGTTCTGCAGGGGGAGGGTGCTGTTTGGAATGGCTGATGCTGGATTTGTTTGGCTTAGTTGAGGCTGGTTGGTTGGTTTCCAGCTCAGTTCAGGAGCTGGCATGTTCCCTCTGTGTGATTGTTTTGTTTCTGTCAGTGGGTTGACCCTTCGTGTGAGGCAGAGGAAGAGATGATTCTGCTGCTTACATTGTAAGAAGGGAAGTCATAACTTTTGCTTTATGGTAGCAGAAATAAGGAATAAGGTGGTAGTTTTTCTGTACCGATTACGAAGCAGTCATATGAACTCTGTGACTGGCTTTTTGTCTGCTTACAGGTGGTGGACAAATTGGAGGAGACAGAAAATCCTAAATCCAGTTCATTATTCTTAATGCCTACTGCATGTGAAAATGCTACTTGTGTGTGTCTCATGCTTGGTCTTAAATTGTGCAGAAGATGATATAATATAGTAACTGGTTGTTCCAAGTATATACTCCCTTGTAAGTTGACAAGTAGTAAGGAATAATAGTAATTTAAGGAGATACGCAAAAGAATTACTGATTTCTTTTAACATTGGATTGAACACAGAGGGGAGCTGACAGGATTTCTGAAATTAATCTGGTTTTAAATTGGTTATCTGTTGTCTTAAGAGCTGAGTAATGTTAACCAGTAGGCTGACTGCTCTTGTGGTCTTAGGATCGTGAAGAACAGTAAAACATGAACACTTCTAGAAGTCATACCTGAAACAGCTATTCATTTTGCATTATCTTGGACATCTTCCTTTGTATCTAGAGCCTTGCTGATATTTTCAGTGAAAGAATTGGATGATAGCAGCAGTTGGAGCTGAAATAGCAGGAACAAAAGTCAGTTATAGAAAGTTCTTAGTATAGAGAGACGCACTTCAGTAGGTACAAGAAAATGAACTTTTTTTTTTTTAAGTCATATCCGAACCTGAATTGGAATCTGTCAGGAAGTATGCAAAGTACTGCTTGGTCTAAATCAAGAAGCTGTTGTAGAGATCTTAAGCAGAGAAGAACTGCATGTTTTGATTTACTGTACCATTGATGTTTTGCATTTTGGATTTGATGTGTCATGTGAACAGAAGTGGTAGAGGAGGCATGTCCACTCTTTTTGTGGCCTTTCTGTAGTAAATGTAGTAGTCCTCATGGTCAAAGCTGATGGTCTGTATTTGCAAACATTAGTATTACCCATAAAGCTTTATTAACTGCTTTGGTTTTGTTATTATAATTAATTTTAGTTCAGAGGTAACTTCATGTCAATTGTTAAGCCATTGGCAAGTTGTGAAGGACAAGATCTCTTCATGTGTTTAAAGAAGCTTTTGCATAATAGTGGAAGTATAAATGAAAGGAAGCCCTGAAGCTCTGTAAACACTATCACGATATATCAGAGCACAAACCTGTGGTGGACTCTTCCAGGCTCTAGGTGTACTCAGTTACCCTGGCAGATACAGAAGTACTTCAGCTTTGGTCTTTGCCCACCTTGTGTTGCCTTTGGATCTCCTTGCCAGCCCTGTCTCTGAATTGCGTTTTATATTTGTTTCTTACTCTGCATTGTCACTTGCTAACCTAAATGTATGACTGCACATTTAAAATCTTCCCTCTTAATAGCTAAAGAGAAATTCAGAGTCCCCCCAGTCTGTGGCTAATATAGATGCAACAAAAACAAGATGTTTTTTTTCTCATGTTAAAGAATTTTATTGTACAGTAGAAAGGGCTTATCAGAATAGTTTGGCCTGCAGGTACTTGAATAAAGTATTTGAAAATCTGACAACAGATCTTAATGTGTCTATGTGTATGTATATAATAGGAAATTATTTCATTGACTTTCCTTCATGGAAATAAAGCTGCATTAACCAGATGTTTTTCTACTACTGTTGCATTACTATTTTTCATCTCCAAGCTATCACAAAATCAATATATTTGTATAGTATAACTATAACTTACAAATTTAATCTCAGCTTTCTTCATAACTTTAAATTAATCATATTTTTTTTTCTACTTACACACTTAAACCTGATTTTTGTATTTAAGTAACATATGATTGTTGAGAATTGAGTCTGACATCATATCTTTAATACTTTGGGATTATCTTTAAGCAAAATGTTTGGCTTTTTGGTTCTTTGTTACTTCCTACGTCCATACAAATATTAGAATATACTCATAGCACTTGTGTTCTTGTATTTTCATTCCCTCAATAGTTCTTCAAGTTGCTTGGTGTGTGCATTTCAAACATGAGCAGTATTGCCAAATTGCTAAACTCTTTTATTTTCTGTGGAATTTTGTACCAAACTCCTGGGCTTGCTTTTATATACTATAAGAATATAGATGACTGTCTTGCAGATAAATCTGCATGTCTGAAAATCTCTTTCCTAAGGGTTTATATTGTAGCCTGGCTCAGGTTGCAACTAATCTAAGCCCTGATGCTCAGTTCAGTTTGTATTTACAGCTCTGTGAATTTTCTGGGGTAAAAAAGCAAATTTTGTTCAGTTCACTATGGGTTTTCTGCTTAAGACCAGTTATTTTACATATAAAAGTAAGAAAACTAGATAGTAAGTGTATGAATACATGTCTTATGAAGAACTCAGATTTGTTATTTACTTTTAGTTTTCTCTTAAGAAAGACCTCATTATAATGAGCATCCGTCATTTATAGTGAAGTGTCTCACCTGTTTTGCAGGTAAATAAATAGCAAAACAGGTCACATATGAAACATTGCTGCTTTGAATGGTTATGTTACTTTTCAAGCTAATGTGGGGTTTTTTCATTTAACAAGTTCTGCATAATTTTTAAAATGCAAGCTTGTTGTACTTAATTGTACTTTTGTGATAAGATTTCGTGTGCAATGTATGGATGTCAATTTGACTTTCTTGATAATTAAAATTATGTGAGATCAACTAATAGTAAGCTTTTTAAGTAACATATTATTAGTACTGCAGTGCTATTTATGTTTGCTGAAATATTTTGTCTTGTTCAAAACAGCTTGCTATGGAATTGTTCAAGTACCCACTGGACCATGGTTTTGCAGAAAGTGTGAATCTCAGGAAAGAGCAGCCAGAGTGGTATGTGTTTTGTTTATTAAGTAACGCTAGTTATAATCCTTGTGTGGATAATACTTACCCAAGTGTTGCAGTAACAGTAGAAAAGAGCTTTGCTTTCTGTTGTAATTAATCTAAATGCTGTTCAGAAAGATGATTTGTCTTATTATTTTTTTAAAGTGGAAGTATGTAATTGTCTCTGAAGTATTCTGACAGTTTCAGGGTACGGGATTTTTATTTTTTAGGTGGTGGGGTTTTGTTTTAGTTTGGTGGGGGTGGGTTATTTTTTTTTTTTTGTTTGGTTGGTTTTTGTTTGTTTGTTTTGGTGTTTTGGTGTTTTGTTTTTGTGGTTTTTTTCTTTTTTCCCATTTTTTTGTCCATGGTGTAGGTTTTGGTTAATTTTGTCAGTTTAACACTTATATAGTTAGGTACAGGAAGTAAATAAAATCTGTGTCCAATTTTCTTTTACAGCAGCTTTAGGTTGCCCCTTAAAAACTTCAGTCTAGGAACACTCCCAATAAGTAGTGTTGTTAATTTCGAAAACGAGTGCTTACTTGGAATGTGATACTTAGAATTGAAGAAGTATTTTCTTTCTGTTTTTTTTAATTTATTTTGTGGTAGATATTTGGGATTCAGATAATGCTTTTCTTTTTTTTACCATGTTTACATGAGGTTTTGTTTTGGTCATACTCATATGTTGTTAGAATGAGACTGGGTGATGTCAGGTATTTTTAGAAAAAGACAATCACATTTCTCCCTACTTGGCACTTCTGTCTTCCAGCAGAAGAGGAACTGAGAGAAGTGAGAGTATTTAGAAAGACTAAGCTGTTCCTTTGCCTCCGAAAAAAAATTTCATTGGAAGAGAAGGTGGTGCAGCATCTTAGAGCAGTGTGTAAACTGTTTCTAACCTTCATATCTGAAAACAAATGAGGAGTCAGAGACCAAATTTTCAGTTACTGTCAGTGGCTATCAGTGTGTTTACATAACCTGTTTGCTGTACCTGTTTCCTTTTCTGATAGAAAGTGGTGTAGAAATGATAGCTAAACTAACTGTTGAATGAATTTTTGGCACAGGTCTAAGGAATCTCATGCCTGTACTTTTTCCCCACTTTTTGCCACTAATGTTTTCATAATGCCCAGGGTAATTGAGACTTAGTTCTTCCAAAGCAGACATGTTGGTGGGAGCAAGAAGGGATTGATTATTGTATGCTCTTCAAGTATTCGTCAATAGAAAATCAAAACCCTTTCTAAAGAAAAGCTGTTTCTTTTCTTGGGGAGACCATCAGATGTGTAAAGTTTTAAGAGTAACATTTTTTAATGTTGCTGAGTTTGATGTGTGCAGGTTGAGAGCAAAGTTAAAAGTACGGAGGAGAGGGAAAGATGGCTGGTGGCTATAAAAGGATTTTCCAAGGGTATGATAGGGAATCCTCATCGTGGTTTAGAACATAGTTAATCCTGGCTTCTCGTGACACAAGGAATGAAAGAGAACTGTCCAGAGTTCTATAATAAAAAATGTCTGACTGCATTATGATAATTTCTTGAATTTACCAAGAGAATAGCTTTGATAGACTACTTTACTTTGCTGTTTGAAGTGAAGAAGGAATAGTGATAAACTTAACTGAATTCTCTTCCTGGCGTATTCTGTTCTTGTTTCCACAGTGCCTGTTCAGGTCAACAGGTTGATTATTGATTTTGTTTTGGAAAAAAAAAAAATCCCATTTGTAATGTAGTGTAGATTTGAGTGGTTCTCAGGTGAAACCAATTGCATGTGAGATATAACAGCTGAATTTTTAACAACTACTTGTATGTTAGTGAGTGAGAAACATAATGGCTGTATCTGAGGTGTCTTGGAGCAGCTCTTGACATTCAGAAACTAAACTCCAGCCGTGCCCTCAGTATGGAAACTGGAACTTTACAGTAAGCAGTTTACCAGACCCAGAAGTTTTGACATACTTGCTTACAGAAGTGTCATCACTGTATGAGACTGAAGCTTAGTTTTTCTTTTGGCCTTTTTGCCTATAAACAAAACCAGAATTAAATTAACCAGGTTACATTGACTA
The DNA here is from genome assembly GCF_000738735.6 of Corvus cornix cornix. NCBI lineage: Eukaryota > Metazoa > Chordata > Aves > Passeriformes > Corvidae > Corvus > Corvus cornix. Next base: position 18,566,303 of record NC_046333.1, on the reverse strand, counting down.
TGCTTCTGCTTACTTTTAATCTTTAAAAAGACCTCAGTATTGCACTCAAGGCATATTTTTCCATGCTGATGCTGCGTTGTGTGTTTTTGGGGTGTGTGTTTCTTGGTTTTTTTTTTTTTTTTTTAAGCTTCAGTTGCTGGGCAAATAAATTCATTCTGATAAGCAACTGCAGTTAATTGCCCACACTAAAGTTAGTCTTGCTTTAACAATGAAAAAAAATGGACTACTCAGAAGCACATAATGCAAGTTGATGGGTCACCAGAGAAGGTCACTTAACAGCAGACCAGGACAGTTGGCTTCCCATATACTGTCAAGTGTTATACATTGGTGTATACTGTGTTCCCTTTCTTTTGTGTGCTGCTTCTAGGCTGGTACATACTGGGTGGGAGCGAAAGTGGTGGCTGGTTGACTTCTGCATGTTTGTTGGTGAGCTGAGAGCCACCGTCTTGGCTGTTGAATGGTCAGTTACTAGTTGGAAAGCACTGCTTTATACTGAATTTTGGTTCCAGCAGGGTCGCATTTTCCTGTGTGTGTGAAAGAAACTGACTTCATAAACCTGAACTGTTTGCATAATGGGTATATTGAGGTGACTGGTAATTATTTGACTTACTTTATAATCATGCTTATGTACGCACGTTTTAAAATCACTATGTAAGTTTTTAGCTATTGATTGAAAAATCTTAGTTTTCTGTAAATCAGCTCATTTATCTTAGCTGACCTGTGGTGAGCTGGGAATGCAAGTCTCTTCAGGATGGGTGGTGACTGCTCCCAGCTTTGCCTGTGTCAGCACCAGCTGTTGCTATCCTGCGTAGTGGGCTCTTTTGGCGTCTTCAGATGTACCTGAACTTCTGAGTCAAAAAGCAGGGCAAATACATATTGATGTAGAAAAAATTAATTTTGAGGTCTGTGTGAGGTTGTATACATATGGACTACTACATGAGGGACTTTGGGTCCTGGCTTGAGAAATTGCATGGTGTGTGTATGTTGTCCAAGGACTGATAGTTCTGGTACCCAAAGAGAGACTGGAGAACTAAGCTTAGGATTTGTAGCACAACTGTTGTTCAACAAGACTTTTCCCCCCATAATCCTGTTATGTGTCAAACATCTTCCTTGATGATCTTAAGAATAATTTAAACATTGTATATAGTGGGGTAAAAATAGACAATGTGTTTGTGGTTTACTACAAGCTATTACTCTTCATACTCCTCATGAAGGAGATGCAGTAATCTGTGTGATAGAGATACCAGGCAGCAGGGAGGAGTTCACCATTTGTATGGGTAGCTTGGTCAGGCTTTGTGTAGGTCTTATTCCTTGTGAATCCAACTTGATTATTCAGAGAGACCAGGAGACCTCAATACTGATTGTCAGTGTTAAGAATTATAGGAAATTTTACTACCTCAAAGCGCAGCTCACATGGTAAATGTGAGGAGCTCAGATGCTAAATGTGAGGTTGGATTGCTTGCATTGCAGGTGTATCACTATGCTGTTGATCTGTTTCACTGGAGTATGAATATTGTAAGCCTGTCCTTGCATCTGGAAAAATCACTTTGGACTTGGTACAACTTACTCTAATGTCATAACAGTGGTGTTTTTTTCACTTGGCATTTCTGTGTTAATTTTCTATAGTGGGGTGGCTTATGAAGTTAAATGCAGTCATGGTCCAGAACTGAGTCAGCGCATTTGTGTGACACTACAGCTTGTCTAATAATCCACCTGGATTTTAGTCCTTTAGTCCTTAGTGCAGTGGGGGCTGTGACTCCCTGTGGAGCTAGCTACATAAGACTTGAGATAGCATCCATCTGGATCTCAGCTCAATGTGGCATAACTGGAGTCTCTGTGTTTGCACATGTGTTTCTTGGAACTTCATGTGAAGACAAAAACACTCATTGCAGAATAAGTTTAGATTGTACAGTACTCAGTACCTAGATGTTCAGAGCAGTAGAAATGCAGCTATACTGTTTACCCATTTAAGGTATGTTGTGTGCTCATAGCGATAGGTTCCTGCTGGTTATTCTGCCAGACCTGAGCTGCACCTGCATCTGTTGCACAGATGATCCAAAGTCTGAACGCTTGAATTTTAATTTTTTTTTAAATCGTTAATATAACAAGAATTGGAGCACTCGCCAAATTCTGTTTTTTAAGTATCTTTTCTTCACAATTTTTTTTTTGTAGAGTTGCTCATAAGAATTGTTTGATCCGTATCTTTACACGTCACCCCCAGCATTTATGGTATAAAATAAGCATAAGTGCAGTATTACTTGCCTTTTGCCTAAACAGAAAGAGGCAAAGAAGGAGGAACTAGGAATGCAGCCTTTCAATATGCAGGCAGGCTTGTGATCAGAGCTCTGACACCTCTGGCTCAACAGGCTGCCTTCAGGGGAGTGGGAGCTCTGTACTTATTACAGCTACATCTGTAAACTAGAATGAATGTTGATAAATATGGTCACAATACAAGTAAACTAAACTTTATTTTAGAAGAGGAAAACTTGCTGGGTTTTTTTTCTTCAATTTGAAATACTGTCCACCAATAAAGACTAATAAACTCCGCAGTCTCTTTGAAGATATCTCTTGAAATAGTTCTTAAAGAAATGTTGAAATGAATGTTTCTTTAATGTGTATCCATACTTTTCCTTAAAGGACACTTTTTGTAAGAATATTAGTACAGCTACTTTAAGAATATTGTAACTAATATTACTAGAATAATTGCTTTAGTTTTGAGCGCACTACAGAAAAGTTGATCTGTGTGCTTCTGTTATTCATCTGGCTTTTATGAATGACTGTGCAGTCTAGAAGGCATTAGGCATTAGTTTGTAGCTGGATATCTTGAATAAAATGTCTGCCTAAAGATTACTTAGGTAGAACATATTGTATTGGGTTTGTGTGACAGGGTTTTGTTAATAAGGGGGCTACAGGAGTGATTTCTCTGAGAAGCTTCCAGAAACATCCCCTGTGTCTGACAGAGCCAGTGCCAGCCACCTCCAGGACAGACCTGCTGCTGGCCAAGGCCAAGCCAATCAGCAACTGCGGCAGTGCCCCTGAGATAACATATTTAAGAACAGATAAAAAAACCCTGCTCAATAAAAACTGCATCTGGAGAGAGAATGTGTGAGAGAAAACAACTATGCAGATACCAAGGTCAGTGAAGAAGGAGGGAGAGGCGGTGCTCCAGGTGCTGGAGCAGAGATTCCTCTGCAGCTGGTGGTGAAGACTCTGGGAAGGCAGGCTGTCCTCCTGCAGTCCATGGAAGCTAACCGGGGAGCAGAAATCCACCTGCAGCCTGTGGAGGACCCCATGCTGGAGCAGGTAGATGCGCCTGAAGAAGGCTGTGACCCCATGGGAAGTCCATGCTAGAGCAGGCTCCTGGCAGGACTTGTGGACCTGTGTAGAGAGAAGCCCATGTTGGAGCAGGTTTGCTGGCAGGACTTGCGACCTATGGGGATTCCATACTGGAGCAGTCTTCCTATGGGACTGCTCCCCATGGAAGGGGGGGCATGCTGGAGCAGTTTGTGAAGAGCTGGAACCCGTGAGAAAGACTTAGGTTGGAGGAGTTGTTGGAGGACTGTCCCCTCTGGGAGGAACCCCATGCTGGAGCAGGGGAAGAGCATGAGGATTTCTACCCCTGAGGAGGAAGAGAAAACAGCATGTGATTAACTTACCACAGACCCTATTCCCTTGTGCTGTTGGGTGGGAGGAGGTTGTGGAAATGGGGAGTGACGTTGAGCCTCGGAAGAACTGAGAGGCGGGGAGAAGGTATTTTAAGATTCAGTATTTATTTTCTCATTATCCTTCTCCGGCTTGTTTGGTAATAAATTAATTTTTCTCCAAACTGAATCTGCTTTACCTGTGATGATAACTGGTGAGTGATCTCTCCCTGTCTTTATGTTGACCTTAAGAGCCTTTTCTTCAATTTCTCTCCCCTGTTCAACTGGGGAGGGGAGTGACACAGAGCTTTGGTGGGCACCTAGTATCCAGCCAGGATCAACTCACCATGGTGTGTCTTGGTGCCACAGATGGGGCATAAGGACGTCAAGATAAGGAAAGTAATTGGAAGAGGTAGCAGGCAAAAGTTGGAATGAAGAAAATTAGAGAGAAGAGTGGAATGATTGTGGAGACTTTGTGTTGCTCTGATTGTGGTGAAGGTGAAAATTTTTATTTTGCTTCTGTTGATTGAGTGGTGTGTGTTCCATTACATAGATGCATGTTTCCATTACATAGATGTGTGAGCGTTGTTTGCTTTGCATTTCATGAGTATGGGAAAATATTTTTTCCTGTGCACATTTTGTTGGTGTATGTAGTGAATACAGACCCATAACGTTATTGTACTGCAACTCAAAAGATGAGAGAATTGCTTAGCGCTGCAGTGTCTGGTCATCAAGGTTTGGAGTACAGGAAGTGCAGAAGGTGCTGCAGAAGTGCAGTATAGTTTCTGTGTACTTCCCCCATGTATCAAAGTGGGAGTATTAACACCATTTCTGACTGTGCTTCCTTCGTGCTTTTATTTTTCCTTTTTGTGTGCTGTTTTTCCTTTTTGTGTTTTTCCCTGCTTGTATACATACTTGTTACTTGGTTTCTAAATATGAGTCCCTGAACTTACCTGAAGCACTTCCCTACAGCAGAGAAAAGGTCTACTACTTTTCTTTTAAGTTTTGATGTAACAGGTACTTCAGTAAAGACTCTAAAGGTTCTGTGCAAAATTACTAACCAAAGCGAGACTAGAACAAAACATTTTCCCTTACAGGAATTGCATAATCCTTATGTGGAAATGTTTTATGACTATTTCTTTCATTGTATTCACTGGCAGAAGTCTCTAAAGTAAGCAAGGAGTTCCTCAACTTGTGAGAAGCCTTACTTAGAACTGATGCTAACATTTTATAAAAGGTAGGAATTTTTAGGATAAAGCTGTGGTGTGTTGCAGAAGAGCATTGAAGTGAACCACTGCATACTGTATTTTCTCCATGTAGATTGAATTGAGTCAGTAGCATACTTTCAGGCTGATAACAAAAACTTGGATGTTTAGTTGGAAATGCAGCCAAATGTGACAGGCGTTTCTTGTAGCCTTCTAATGGTTTCCATTAAAGATCAATGTGTGAATCTTAAACTTTATATATGTTTATAATTTGGATTCTTGCAACATCTAACAGGGCTTACTAGTCTTGAATATGTATTGGGAGATACATGGTTTTGGACTTCTGAAGCTGGAGTAGTCAGATCCTAATACACGTTTTGCGTTATCACTATGTTACATTGTACTCTACGTTATCTCACTTCTAGTTACCTTACATACACTGAGTGAAAGTATGACTAAATGTCACCTGTAGTACTTACTGAGTGGATGGTCTTGGAAGAATGTCGATTTGCATGTTGAGTGCCTCTAATCTTCTTGTCATAGTCTACAAATTTATTATCTATAGTAGATGTTTTTGACAGAGCTAACTGAATCTGCATATATTTTTATCTGATGCATTGATAAAAAGAACTGGGTTGAGTCTCTTTAATTTATCCAGGTATAAACCCCAAAATGCTTCAGGTAGTCAGTCTGTTTTTCTTCTACCTGTCAACCGTCTGCTTTAAAAAAAAGTTCTTTCCTTCTCCTGGGACAGATGACTCAATAGAGATGGGACAGAGACTTGGCAAATTTGTCAGCATCAAGAAATGGTTGTTTGAAGATGAAGATGACTTAATTTCTTAAGTTGTCAAGTTGCAGAACATAGCACTTTGGAAGAGAAGCACTGACAGCATGCATTCGTTTGCTCTATTAGTGATGTCAGCCAGTTGGGGATTCGTGGATGTGGCAGAAGATACTTTGATTCCTCTTGGTTCTTTGTTGTGGTTTATGAGCACTGGAGTCTGGTGTGAATCATAGGCTGGAAACATGGCAACTTTGATTTGCTTCTTTTTGGATATTTGATTGAAAAATTGTGTAGATAGCACCTTGCTGACTTCTGCTTCAGATCCTGGCATGGTTGCAAGCTATCATTTATAGAGCCATTTAGATCAAAATAGTGAAGATGGGTATGAGTTTATAAGTTTATAATGTCTTAAGATACCATAGGTTGAGAATATTGATAAAGTATATTGCTATCCTACTGTAGTTTAGAAACTGATAAATAAGAAAGTGTGGCTTTGGCTTTGTGGATAGCAGCCTCTTCTTTGGCTGGGCCATGTATTCCTAAAGCAGCTCATCCTTTTTACTGTATTGAGCAGGGGGAAAATGAACTTTTGACTTTTGCAAGTATTTCAAAGCATGGATGTTAAAACAGAAATAAACACTAATGGGAATTTTCATAGTACCTAACTGATTTTAAAGAAAAAACACAAATCATCAGTAAAATAGCAGAGTAAAAAAATTCGATATGAATAGATAGCCTAAGTTTGGTGTGAGTAGAGGTTCAGTAATTTTCAGCAGCTGCTGGAAATGCTTGTGAGTTTTATTGGACTTTCTGGAGACTTTAAGGGCTGAGATGTTGATCTTCCCTGGTTAATCTTTGTATGTTGGCAGTAGTGATGTTGCTTCATAGAAGATGGCTTGAAGTAGTGAATGGAAAGATACCACTGCATTCTGAGGGCTGGGGTAAGCTGTTGCCAGCAGATGTAGATGTGGTCAGTCTGGTGCACATCCTGTTCTTGTGCTAACTGCCTGTAAATTCACATCTATTGATAGAATTTATGCGAAGATCTAAATTTCCAGATAAAAATGTCTTGGCAGCAGTGTACTGGTTTGCACCACTGTGCAAATTGTCTGTGGGCTTTTCTTTTTGTTGTCTAGTCCTGCAAAAACTGTTCCTTTGTAGGCTCCGAGATACTTGTTTTTCTGTAGATAGCCTCTGATTAGCTAAATTTGAGTTAGGTTTTCTGTTATGTGTAATCTAGTTGTCTGTGGTTCTTAATTTCAATTAGCACACTTTTATTGAAGTGTCTTTAGAATATGGTATCTCTTACAGATGGAGCTATGTTTACATTGGTTGTTCAGTACCATATTTTTCTGAATCTAACACAGATTAATCATTAAAATTACCCCAATTTTTCCCAGGTTTATTAGGGGGGAAAAAAGAATTTTTCCTATTATCAGTGCTTTTATTTCAATGTACATGTGTTATTTTTTTTACTTCTATTTCTTTTCCTATCGAAGAAAACACACTAGGGTAAGAGGAATGTGGAAAGTATAAAAGGAAATTAGAAAATATAGGATTCTTTCCCGTGGAGAAAATGAAATACTAATTTCAAATCCTTTAGGGGAGAAGGAAAATAAATAACAAGAACGTTTTGAGCTTAGAAAATAATTTTCATCAAAAGAAGTGAATATAACTTCAGTTATGTATAGGTTGGATGATGTATGTACAGCATTGGCATAACTGAAACTCTAGACATGATTTTTAATAAACTTTGTGTTCAGAGCTGTTTTCTAGATGGTCTTTGTTTCTCAGAATATTTGTTTTTGACAGCAATAGGTATGTGCCTGCCAGCATTAAATTGTTGTGCATTAACTAAAATAACTACTCATGTCAAGATCTTTACCCTCATAAGCTAGTTTTTAAATCCATATTAAGATATTAGGGTATTATTATTATATTAATAAGGTATTATTAGAAGTATGTAAGACTACCTAGCATATTTGAAGTCTGTAGGATTGGGAAAGATCATCTTAGATACAATAAATTATATTAGAGGTCACTTCTAGAGGTGTCTTTTTTTTCTGGTAACACCCAAGGGTGAGACAAAATGGTGTGGAATACTAGTGAAGGCAGGTGAAGCTGTACCATAGAACTCGGGACGTGAGTACCTGGACGCAGTCAGTTGTGCTGCAGGCTTCTGCAGCTACTGATAAATGGGAGTCAGGACTGCTACGAGCATCATGGTCTGCCAGCTGGAAAGCCATCGATGAGAAACTAATCCTCTGATCAGCTGCTTTGCGTGCCTTTGTAAATCTGTCCATGTACTTTGGGGAAAGTGTGTTGAGTTAGTGCATTTTGATATACTCAGAAATACCCAGTAGCATGGCGTGCTGTAAAATAGATGTATTTGAAAGCAAATTCAGAAGTAAAGCAATAGAAGGATTTCTGCTTAGCAATTGACTCTTTCCTCCTAGGTTAATTTAAAAATAGTCCTAAGAATTTGAAGGATTCATAGAATCCTTCATAGAAAAACTCTTAAAATTATTGAATCCAACTGTTAACCTAGCCACCACTGTGTTCACCACTAAGCCATGTCTCTAAGTGCCACATCCACATGTGTTTTGAACACTTTCATGGATGATGATTTTGCCACTTCCCTGGGTAGCCTGTTCCAATGCCTGACCACCCTTTCAGTGAAGAAATCTTTCCTAATATCCAATGTAAACCTCCTCTGGTGCAACTTGAGGTAATTTCCTCTTGTCCTATCACTTGTTACCTGGGAGAAGAGAACAACACTCACCTTTCTCTACATGCCTCTTTCAGAGAGCCAGAGATGTGGAGTTGTAGATAAGCTATTCCCTGAGCCTCCTTTCCTCCAGGCTAAACAACCCCATCTCCCTCAGCTGCTCCTCATCAGACTTGTGCCCCAGACCTTTCACCAGCTCTGTTTGCCCTTCTCCAGGACCTCGATGTCCTTCTTGTAGTGAGGGGCCCAAAACTTGACCCAGGATTTGAGGTGGGGCCTCACCAGTGCCAAGTACAGGGGAACGATCACTGCCCTGGTCCTGCTGGCCACACTGTTGCTGATCCAGGCCAGGATGCCATTGGCCTCTCGGCCACCTGGGCACTCGCTGGCTCATGTTCAGCTGCTGTTGACCAGCACCCCCAGGTCCTTTTCCAGCTTGCATCTTTCCATCCACTCTGTCCCCAGCCTGTAGCACTGCAGGGGTTGTTGTGACCCAAGGGCAGGCACAGGCACTTGGCCTTGTTGAACCTCAGAGCTCTGGCCTCTCCCCATCAATCCAGCCTGTCCAGATCCCCGTGCAGAGCCTTCCTGCCCTCCAGCACATGAACACTCCCACCCAGCTCAGTGTGTCTGCAAACTGACTGAGGGTGCCCTTGATCCCCCCATCTGGATCACTGATGAAGATATTAAACAGAACTGGTCCCAGCACCAAGCCCTGGGAACAGCACTGGTGACCGGGCACCAGCTGGATGTAACTCCATTCACCAACATCCTCTGGGCCTGGCTTCCTGACAGTTTTCTGCCCATCCAACAGAACACCTGGCCAAGCCATGAACAGCCAGTTTCTGCAAGAGATGCTGTGGGAAATGGTGTCAAAGGCTTTATAAAGTCTGGGTAGACACATACACAGCCTTTCTCTTATCCACAAAGTGAGTCACCTTGTCACAGAAGAAGATCGATCAGGTTGATGAATCAGGACCTGCTCATGTGGCTCAGTCTGATTTCCCTGGTTGTTCTGCATATGCCCCATGATGGCACTCAAGGTGATCTGCTTCATGACCTCCCCAGCACTGAGGTCAGGATGATAGTCCTGCAGTTCCCTGGATCTTCCTTTCAGCCTGTCTTGTAGATAGGTGGCTCAGTTGCTAATCTTCAGTCAACTGGGACCTCCCTGGTTAGCCAGGGCTGCTGGTAAATGGTTGAAAGTGAGTTGGCAAGCTGTTCTGCCAGCTCCCTCAGTACCCTTGGGTGGGTCCCATCCAGCCCCATAGACTTGTGGCTAAGTGGCACAGCAGGTCACTGCCAGTTTTCTTCCTGGATTATGGGGACTCCATTCTGCTCCCCTCTTCTGTCTTCCAGCTCTTGTTTTCACTAAAATGTGAACTAAAATTTGCAACAACAACAAGTGGATTTAACCATTCTGTTTGATTAATGATTAACAGGAGCAGCAGAATAAAATGTTTTGTCTGGCAAGTTTTAACTCCTGTTGATGAAAAAACTTGAGAGAGGTTGAGTGTTGGGTTTCAAGAACTGTTAACGCTGATTGTAACTCACTGTTTTGTTATTTGTAACTTCATGGATCACGTATTGCAGTCTTGTAGAGTTGTTTCTTTCAGTTAAATACTGTTGGGGCTTGGGGTTTTGGTTTTCTTTTCCTGTTGTCAAGCAGTGTGAAACAGTAATTCTGTGATGAAAATGTACTTTGGAGAATAAAAACTGTTCTGGAAGTGTGTTATGCTGGGTATATGCACCTTGACAGGGAACATAAGCTTCCAAACTGAGCATTTTGCGTATATGGCTGATTCGTGTTAAAATCTTGAAATACATGAATGTCAGGGAAATATCAAAACAAAGTTGAGCCTAAGAAATCTGTCTGTATTACTACCAACATAACATTAGACTGTTTCAAGTGTATGGTGTATTTCTTTATTTATTTATTTCTCTATTATTTAAAGTAAGGCCTTTGGTTGGACTTCCATTCTGATTTGTAGCCAGTGTAGATAATGCCACCTCCCAAAGAAGGTAGTTACATCCTTTATATCCTTTCCCAACTGCCTGTCTGTGTTCCTGTTATGTTTATTATCTGACATTTTTGTTTGTGAAACCTTATGGAAAGGTGGCTCAAAGAAGTAATCTGACTGAAAAAAACAGTACTTATTTTTAGGTTGCTGGTTAGGATTTCCATATAGTCAATTGAGTGCTTTTCCCAGAGGAAGGAAGGCAGTAGAAAGTACACATCAGGGATGGCCAGTGATCATCTTCTGGCATCACAGTGCAATTATGCTACCTTAAAGTGAGCCAGTAGTAAAGTCAGCTGGAACTGCAGCCTGATTTCTTGTCTAACTTTAAGGAACTGTGGTCTGTTTAATCTGCTGTAGATCTTCTTGTGTTATTTAGGTTAATGGGTCACATTGAAAAAAACGTTTTATTGCCTCGTTGCAATGCTGGGAATTCAGTCCTGCAGGATTTTACTTGGTTGACAGTCATTATTCAGGTGAATGGTTCCAATGGCCTAGCTTGGGCCACAATTCAGTAAATTACTTGCACAAGAATTCTTTGACCTTTGTTTTCTTATAACGAGAGACAGCATATAATGGATGTCTGCAGATGACGCTTTATGAATGTGCTCCAAATTTTTAGAACCCTGAGGGAAAAACAATGTTATAGTCCTATTACTATTTTTTTCCTTCTCTCTTGCTTGTATAGTCTTGTCCTTGTCTCTCTTTATCTTCCCTATTTACCATGTGCCTTTTGCTCTTTCCCTTCATTTCAACATGAATAAGGTAGTCTCTTGGATTAAATCAGCTTCTCTATGCCTTTCCACTTGAAAAATTGGTTATCCAAAAAGACTTGAATAATTATATTTGTATAATGTTACCTAATGCTGGTTAAGGTAGCTCTTAGTCCTGATTAAAATGGAAAGGCATATTTATCTAGAACAGAGGAAGAACACTTCATGTCACAAAGCAGTGGAGCCAAGTTGGATCGTAACTGATTCAGTATGGGAAGCTGGAATTAGTTAGCTCCTTGTTTTCCTTTGGTCTTCCATTCTTGCAACTTTTTTCTGATGAGTATCTTTAGTGGACACCTCTGGTTTTTTTTTTTTTTTTGGTTATTATTTCAGTTCTTTATTTCTTTTTGGTTATTTTTACTTTTTTAATAATGTTGGGGGAATAAAAAGTTTCTTTCTTCTTCTGCATGGATCTCTTATGCTTCTGACTTTAGTTCTCTGCTGGGTGATGTTTTAAAGACTCCTCAGGAGGCAGTGGGTTTTTCATCAGACACAGGCAATCGCAATTCGCCTGAATGCTAAGGTTATAGGATCAGTCTTTGTTTACTTAATTAAGTTGCTGCTTATGTAGCTCATAAGTGAGTTGTGTCAGTCACGCTGTCAGACTCTTCCAGCTTCACAGCTTTGAGATTGGTCTCACTTTAGTCCTCTACAGGAGACCTCATAGTCCAAAGCAATTCCTGCTGAGAGTTCACCCCTGTTCTGCTTGGACAGAAGCTATATCCATGAACTTAGTCTCTTCCACCAAAGAGCTGCAAAAACGAGATGTCCTTACACTCTGTAAGGACAGGAAGGAAAAGGATGATGTCATTTTCTACAACTTCATTGTGTTCCTTCAGCCAGTATTTGTCTCTTCACTCTTCAGATCTAATTCGGCTGCCTGTACCTACAGCACCTCATGTGCTGCTGCACCTCCCTCTGTGGGACTAGTGCCTTTCAGCACACCAAAGGATGTGGTAATTCTCTAGGGTCACAATCAGCCTCTGTATTGTTCACATTTGCAGTGCTTAACCTGATGATGTTTATCTGAATTGTTGATCAGTCATAGCAGCTTGCCCTGTTTGTGCTTTGGTATCTTGTAGGTGTCGTGTCTGTCCCTGCTACCCACTCCCTCTGCCCCCACAGCTGGTTTAGAAGTTCCCCACAGTGTTTTTGAATGCTCAGACAATAAATCTGTGTCAGAAATCCTTTGCCAGAGACAGGATGTATAACATACAATTGGAGAAGAGGGCCCTGTAATGGTCAGTGTGCTCAAATATTAGAGACCATCTGTATGGATCATCACATTATTCCGTGTACTGTGTTGCATCATCAACCTGCATGATAAAAAATCAAAATATTGCTCCATCCATTTTAGAACTAGTAATAAAGTGTTATTTAAAGAAAAAAAATTCTCTGCTAGCTACTTGTCTCAAGGCATGAGATTCACTGTTCCCACCTGGCAAAGCTCCTGGTTTTACTATGTGGGATCTATTGAAACTTGGCAGAGCAGAAGTGGGTGACAGAATCTGAGAGTATGGAGGCTGGGAAGGAGTTAGGTTCCTAATGCAGAGAAAGGGAGTAGAAGGGGTCGGGGTCACTGTCTGGTCTGTTAGCTTACTAGGGTGCTACTTTATTGCAGATTGTAGCCAGATTTCATGGCACCAGAGGTGCTCTGTGTCATCAAAGGGCAAATACCTCTGCAGAGTTACCAATTGTCAGCACCATGAGAGCTGAGTGCAGTTCTGCAGTCAAGTTTTCTTCCACTGTCAAAGCTTCCCCCTCTACTTCAGTTTTCTGTCTTGCATCTTCTCTGGTTGCAGCCAGGACTGCAGAGGATTAATGAGGGACCTGATTCCTTGTAGACATAGGAGACAAAAATAAATCAGGTGGAGCTGATGAGACTGAATGGCACATGCTTAACTATTCTGCATAAAGGCTAGGTTCAGGTCGTTGCAGCTTAGTGTCCTGTGATCATTTTGATATATTTTGTGGTAAAGTTTGCACAAGAAGCTTGTTAATTTTTTAATTACTAACACTGCAGTGCTGTGGCTCCCTGCCTTCAGTTTTGCTGATGCAGCTGTTTGTGGGATTATACTTAAATTGCATCAGTGATACGGCCTGAATTAAAAATGTTAAAAAGTTTATTTCATACCATTTCATTGATCTGTTCTAAGGGGCAGCCCTACAGATAGTTGTGTCAGTAGCTGAGGGAGTGGTAGAGGGAGAAATTAATGAGGGGGAGGTGAAGGGAAGAAGAGAACCTCCTAAACTGGTTTTGCCGCTAGTGAAAATGTATGTCAGACTTCCATAGGCTTGGAGAAGTGGGGAAAGGTAGAAGCTGTTAACAGCTTCTCTTCTCTCAGATAGATCATCTCTTCTCATTGGTTTTAAGCTGCTAGCTTGCAGCTTTGGGGTGGGAGCAAACTTTATTGCACTGTGACCACCAATGTATACCAGGCTTCTTGCTTTAGGAATCTGGTTCAGTGTATGAGAAATTCAGTGAAATGAAGCTACCGTGTGTCTCTCGGCACTTAGTATTTAATGTTTGGAGAGCTGAAGTGTTAAGATACAGCTCACAAATATACTGCATATGTAGGATTTTGTTTAAAATGAACTGAGCAGTTCATTTGTGTCTTGACCAAAAAAAACCCAAAAAGGTGTAATGATCCCAGTCTGCAGGCAACTTGCAGAATGTTTTCAGCCACTTTTCTATCTAAATTTCACCATAGACTTAATGCTGACTTTCAGTAAATCACTGATCATTTCAGTGTGAGAGATGAGTGAAGCAAAAGACAAAAGGCTACAGTCCTAAAGATTCTTCTTTCTGTGTGCAGCTCTTTATACCAGTGCACTGAGAAAAAATAATGTAAGAATTTTTCTATTCTACCCTCTGTGAAAGCCTCTGCTGCTAATATAATTTTTTTTACAGGTTAAGAAAGATAGTCTTACAAATTTCTTACAGGTTAAGATAGTCCTCAAGATATACTTTAGCCATATGAATTTCAGGAATGGAATTTCTAGTTCCTCAAATAAGTTTACACAATCTGTTTCTGAGGCACTTCTAGCCTCATAGGCTCCTTTATCTGCGGTCTTGTCAGTCAGCTGGTAATGGAGAATAGGGAAAAGGGAGAAGAACAGGTGTCCCACTCTGTTTGTAGGATATGGTGTTAAGTTCATGTCTGATGATGTTGATTTGCTTAAGAAGATTATTAGGTTTGTATGCTTTGAGTTGTCCCTAATCTGGAAATATATAAAGGTTGTAATAAGGTGATTCCTAGGTATAGAATCCTGTGTAATGGTGTTCCTGTGCTTGTAATTTGGAGCACTTGAAGTGGAATGTGTGTCAAATCTGTTAATTTCTGTCATCTCTGGTTTGGAATTGGTTCACATGCTTTAGGACACTTAAGAGATAAACATGATATTAGAAACTTGATAGGAGGCAGTGATAGCAGAAAAACTATTCTGTTGTGAGCCTGTTGTATGTTGGAAGAATATTACATCATAGATGGCTTGGACCCAGGACTGGAAGGGACACTAAGCAAGTTTGCAGATGATACAAAACTGTCAGGAGCTGTTGAATCCCTCGAAGGAGGGAGGTCCTGTAGAGAGACCTTCATAAATTAGAGAGCTGGGCAATCACCAACAGTATGAAGTTTAAGAAGGCCCAATGCCAGACACTGCACCTGGGATGGGACAACCCTGGATGTACGGACAGACTAGGGAATGAGAGGCTGGAGAGCAGCCCTGTGGAAAGGGACCTGGGGGTCCTGGTTAATGGCAGGTTGAACATGAGCCAGCAGTGCCCTGGCAGCCAGGAGGGTCAAGCGTGTCCTGGGGGGCATCAGGCACAGCATCACCAGCCGGGCAAGGGAGGGGATTGTCCCGCTCTGCTTTGCACTGGGGTGGCCTGACCTCGAGTGCTGGGGGCAATTCTGGGTGCCAGAATATAGAAAAGATATTAAACTATTGGAGAGTGTCCAAAGGAGGGCCACAAGGATGATGAAGGGTCTTGAGGGGAAGCTGTATGAGGAGCAGCTGAGGTCGCATGGTCTGTTCAGCCTGGAGGAGACTGAGGGAAGACATCATCGGCGTCTACAACTTCCTCATGAGGGGAAGAGGAGGAGCAGACAGTGATCTCTTCTCTGTGGTAACTGGTGACAGGATCCAAGGGAATCTGTCAATCTCTGTCAAGAGAGGAATGTTCTTCACGCAGAGGGTTGTTGGGCACTTAACAGGCTCCCCAGGGAAGTGGTCTCAGCACCAAGAGTGCTGACAGAGTTCAAGAAGTGTTTGGACTATACTCTCGGGCACATGGTGTGACTCTTGGGATGGTGCTGTGCAGGGCTGAGAGTTGGACTCAGTGATCCTTGTGGGTCACTTGCAACTCTGCTTATTCTGTGATCAAACTTACGATTTCCAGACATGCGGTCTTGCTACAGTTGTAGGGATAAGTCAACTTCCGACCTTTTTCTGAGACAGAAAGTGAGGTTGATTTTCGTCTCTCTGGATAAGTGGGAGTCAGCAGAGACTGTGTGGTCAGCCATAGTTATGTGCACCTGTGCTCGTCATATCCATGGCATGTATTTGTGATTGGAAAATACCTTGGAAAATACAGAGATGCTAGAAGAAGGAAATACAGTAGGGAGTTTTTGGACTGTGTCCAAGCTTCTTGTCATGTAAGTCTACCCTATGCTATAGTTTTTGGAGGCTTGTCTCCAGAATTCCAGGGTGTGGAATCCACAGGTGTGGAATTGGAGGTAGAACTGCAAGTAGCTTTAATGGGTGTCACAGTTTCAAGATCTGGAGGAGAAAGCTTTATTTTTCACAAACTAACATTAATACTCAAGTAAAGGTTAAGGGAAAACACACCCATTCGCTTTTGAAGAATGGTTGCTTCCTTAATATCAGATAACAGTTTTAATGTGTATGGTTTCTTTTTCAATGCTTCTATGATCATTCCATTTTTTTATTTTATTTTTGCTTTTTTTTCCTAGAGATGTGAATTATGCCCTCATAAGGATGGTGCTTTAAAGAGAACAGATAATGGGGGTAAGTTTTATTCTTGCTTTCTGTGAACTCTCTTATTTTGTATGAGGCAAATCTGTGGAAAAAAAAAAATACAGGGATCCTAAACATAAACCAAAACACTGACTGCTTTGGAAAGAGATAACTGATTTACAGTAACACTTTTTTGTCCACTTTAGGTTCAATTTAGTTTGAGGACATCTATCATTATTCTTAGTTTCATTTTTAGGAAAAAAGTTACAATAGAAGAACTGCATTTTAACATAAGATTTTAATGGGTAAAATGGATGAATTTTATATGTATTTAGTTTGGAGCCTGAGCATCTATAGAAAGCTGTTGAAAGTGCACCATTCATGGAGGAAAGTGGAATTTTTATGTCTATAGTCCAGACTGAATGCACCAGTGCATTTTCAAAGGTTGGGTCTTTCATGCCTGATTTAATAGGTTCTGTAACAAAGAAGTTAGAGCTGGAAAGTTGCAGTAGTGATTACGTCTTCCTTGCATCTTTCTAATTTCACTGTTCAGGTTATCATCAGTACTGCTCCTGCTGACTAGAACTGCTGGAGAAAGTCTCCAGTGAATATCCGGTCGTGATTATGTTTATACTAATAGTTGGTTGATATGAGTGAAAAATTTCAATTAACTTTTCAATCACTTTTGGAATGCCACCTTCTCTCTCTAGTAGATACTTCTAAATTCCCATTTATCATCTATCTGTATAGCCTGGTCATTTTGATACTGAGCCCTTTCTCTTGTGAGAGGAGAAAGTATGATCAGATTCTGGATTTCAGTTGGACAGTTTGTGTAAATTGTATTCTGCAGATTCTATGCTGTGTACTAAATATTCTGGCTAATTTATATCTTAGCTTAGTGTTGATGCAGCTTTGCTATTTCTGTTGCAGTTGAGTTGCAGGAACACAGGACCTGCTCATATTTGTGCTGATCTACCCTTCCCTTGCATACCTTTGACTGCTCTGTTCATACATATGTATATGCTCTAGGTTTACCATTCTAGTGTCAACTGACTCAAACCCATTACTGAACTTAGTAGCCAGTACTTAAGTCTTACTCCTCTTTTTTATTATTCCTCTCATGTTGACATATGCAGTGTTGAATTAATTTCTTTAGAAATGGCAGCTGGACACTTCCTTTTTTAGGAAATAGTAATAAGAAAGCCTCAAACTTCTTGAAATACAGAGTAAAATTTGTGAAGTATGAAGTAGCTGAAGTGTTTTCTGGTTTTATACTTAAAGTAGTATTTGGGAATGCTTTGCTATTGTCTGTGGTGGTGTTGAAACTTTTTCTTTGAATAAAGTCTTGAGAACTTACTTTGATAGTGTGCATCAAACATCTGAGCGTCCTATTAGTTCCCTCTCTCATGGCTGTATTAATTGTAATTATGAATTCTTGTCTGAAAGTGAATTACTCTGTAAGATTGAAATGTTTTAAGTTTAAATAGCAAAGATACTGCACTGTACTATAATTTTAATACCCAATTGTTTTCATCAGTGAAAGCTTCATACTGAAAATTTCATAGCTGAGAGGCTTAAGAATTTATATTTTCTTCTATAAACACCCAGCCTCTGTAACAGATCTTGTCCATGGTGTTGAAGTTCTACTTTGTGGACCAAATATCCTTTAAATAACACCTTTACAGAAGGATATGCACCTTGGAAAATACTTTGACTGGTGTTCCATTTGGGAAATTTTCAATCTTACCTGAAGCTTTCCTTTCAAAGAGTTGCCTGACAAGAGATTGTGCCAGAAGATTTTTAGACTTAAGGAAGTACTGTTGAAGATCAGGTGGCTTGCCAGTTGAAAATGGCATTTACAGTAGGTTAATACTTAATTTTTTTTTAACGTTGTTACACCTTTTGTTGCCAAGTGAATCATAAAAAGATACAGGTATTTGACAAGAAACTTGCAAACAAACATTTCTGATAAAACCTTTTAAGGATCCAGCTTTATAAACTTGTAATTAATGCAGTCTTTCTCTAAGTATAGAAATAATTAAATGGTCTTAGCTTTTCAGAACAAGGGCAGAAATTGCTGATTTTAAGTCAGAGGGTTTTTCTTCCTTCTGCCTTCTGACAACAAAAAACTTCATTTTGTAGCCAGAAAAAAACAGTGTGCTTTTTGTTTTGAATATGCAGATAGCTTAGCCCATACATGGTCTGCTGCTCTTGTAGGTTTTCTTTTAACTGTCTTCTGGATATTTGCTTTATAATAAGGTGAAGAACTGTGTTTCGGGCATTGAAGGTACTGTATTTTCTTTTCTGTTAGGAAGCTTAATGGTCTACTGAGCTTTTACTATAGGGTTCCATGATTTTCTTAACCTGCTGTTACTGCAGTGAGGGTCTTTGCTATACATTGCTTCTTCCTCCTTTGTGGTGGTACTAGCATTTAAAATTTTTCTTTTTTTCTGCCCCTGCATTCCTTTTCAGCTACCTGAAAATTCCTGTGACCCAGCTGCCCGTGCTAATGCTGATACAAGGAATGGCCAGGAGTATTCTTTTAGCAGCAGCCTGTACATTAGCTGTCGTAAGTCAGTTGCACAACTGTAACTGAAGGCAGCCTAATCTTAGAGCTCTTCTGTAATGGTGTTATCTTGCCTTTAAGAGCTCTGGGGCACTATATATATTGCAAAGTAGTCTGGGAATCAAACTTGTGTTGTTTATAAGTATTATTAACTTATTATAATTAATTGACTATATAGTATGGTAGCATATGGTGTGGTTGTGTTGGTATTTCGTGTTTTGTCCTTCCCTCCTACCCCCCTAATAGTGCAAGGTTCCTCTGTGTGCATTCTTCCTCCTGCTCCCTGTCCTTTTACTGGCCTGTTGCTGCTTGTCTGACCTTTTGGAGATCACTGTTTTTTTAGATTTGCCTTTTAGGTTTTATATTTCTGTTTGGAGTCTGTTTGACTCTGCTTCTGCTGTGCTTATCAGGTTAATGGCGGTTCTCTAGTGTCATCTATGGCAAATACAGAATTGCAGTGTCTTGGTTTGAGAAAAATTTGGAGGAAAATGTCCAAGATGAACATCCCTTTGTTAGAAGGCAGATTTCAGCAGCCCCTCCCCCACCAGGTTCAGAAAGAAATTCCTCGGTGGAAAGTGAAAAAAACCCTATTTATTTAACAAGCAAAGTGCATGCAGGCATGGACAAAAGAATGAGTAATGTTAAATAATAAAACCTCTCGCTGTGGAGAAGAAGCCTGGGTAGATTTCAGAGTCCTTTCTGTGGGTGTGACTCTGCCCTCTCCAGAGCTGGGGTTTGGTGTGGGCCCCTCCACATTGTGGGGCCTCCCAGTGATGTTGTTCCAGACCAGAGCAGAACAGTCCCAAGAAAAGTTCTTGCCTCAGCTAGCAGGCTAGCTAAAAAGCAGAGTGTTAACTCTCCATCTCTCTCCTGAGAAAAGGAGCCGAGAGGTGGGAAAAAGCAGGAAGGTGCTTTCCTCGGCTCTGTAGCAGCAGGAACACAGGGGAGTGCGTGTGTCCTTGAGCACAAACCACTCTGAAGAATTCACCTGGCTTCTCTCCCTGCCCTCTCTTTTTCTCCCTGCCCCTTCTTCACCTGCCCTCTCCTGAGAAACAGCTTAAAGACGCAGGAAGGCACAGGATTCATGTCTGCATAGGGCAGACAATAGGGAATACAGTATCATACAGTCACCCCAGGACATACAGTTTTCAATGATTCCTTAAATAGGGCATTATTGGAGCAGTACTGTCATGGATCTTACAGAGAACTTAAGAGTGACAGCCTGAGATAGTAAGAGGAGGGGAGCGTATCGTGGAGGCCAAACATTTGTCCTGCTCTCTTTGTCACTATGATCTAGATTCTTGAGAAAGGTCTTGTGTGCCTTCTCAGAAGTTTCCCAGCCTACAAGCGTTTATGCTTTGGGACTTTTTGATCCAGACACAGTATTTTTGTGTTTAATGGAAGACGAGTGCATCACAGTGTTCCCTTCTGTATAGAGTTTCATGTCCATAATGTTGTGTGGCAAGGCGTTGTGCAGTTGATCAATACCATGTGTCCATGGGGTTTCTTTTGACCCTCTTACCTCATGGTTTTATTTGATGCCATTTGGTATTTGCAGATTGGGGTGGCAAAGGTCAGTTATTCTGTGTTCACCTTTCCAGTACCTCTTCCCATAACCTTTTTGGGTACATGGGAGAGTACACAGATGCCTGCCTGTTCTTGGCTTGGTGATGGTGGCTACTGGTGCTGTAATCAGAACTTGTAGTGAGCCCAAAGAGATAATTCTGTCTGAATTTGTATGGAATATGTCCTAGCCTGCTTCAGTGTCCCTCCTGTGCTTTCCCTTGTCAGAGACCTAAACTGACCTTGAGCAGGAGCAGCCAAAGTTCATTTGCACATGCTCATTCAGTCTCTGCACTGTTTGAAAATGGTCATTCTGCTCCTGCAGTTGCACAGATCTCAGAAACAATACTCTTGGATTTAGCTGAATGGAGTCTGAACTTGTATCGGTGGTGTGGCTTGTCTGTCAACAGGTTTATCTGTCCTAAGGATTGTTAAGAGTTGACTGTATTTAGCTACACATTTGATTTAATTAATTTTTAAGAGTAATAGGACATAGCACAGTTATGAGCAGGGTGTTGGTAAGAAATTTTAAGAATTAGCTTTGAATAAGTTTTAATATTTTGTCTGCCTAGTATCTGTGACTGTCTTAGGGCTATGGTTAAGTTTTGTGAACAAAAAATAATCCTTCCTGCATGTGGACTTTATTTTTACATAAACATTAGGACCTTTTCAGTGTTCAGAAACTGGAATTATATAAATTCAGTTAGACTATTTACTGTTTTTCAAAAATTTTTATATATTCTTATTAATACTAAAAATAGAAAAGTAAGATTGAATTGGAAAAGGAACTTTTCTCTCTGAATATATTTGTTGACAGATTTCCTTGATAAATTTGGTATTCATGTTCATTTAGGGGAACCTTTGTGGTTCTAAACATGACTGAATATAAAAGTTTTTTAAAATTATAATTTTTAAAATATATAAAAATCATATGTATATGAGTTGCTTATTGATTTGCTGTCTTATGTGTAAGAAGGCTATCGAAAGATTAATTTTACTTTAGCTTGGTGGATTGGTAAGTGGATTAGTAGTTGGATAAAGTATAAACATGTTTTCTGAAAAACAGAGAAGTAAGAAGTAACCATTTGCTTGAAGATACTTGCGAACTGTTGGTATTTGACAATTTCGGGCCTTTCAGTTCAGTATTATTGCCTTAACTGTTGCCGTAATTTCCTTTGGATTTTTGACACTCAGTGAGGAGGAAATAAAATCATGACCATTTGAACTGATTATAGCTTTTTGAATCCCAGTTCTTTTATCTTCTCATAATACTGAGTATGCATTCTGTTTTTTAAGCAAATTGTTCACTTGTATCTAATATAGTGCATCTCCCATTTAAATAGTTTTCTTGCAGTAATCTTTTTCCAGGATTTTCTGTAAGCTTAAAAGGTTTGATTTTGCTGTAAAAATTGTTACTTTGAAGTCTGATTCCAGTGGATGATGATCAGGAATGCTGTGTAACAACATTCTTTGTGTGACTTTTCACCAAGACTTCTTTCATGCAGCTGCTTGGGGAAAGGCCAGCTAACAATGTGGTGGTTTTGTCATGGTCCAGGCCCTCTTCCCACCCCCTGGGATAGCGGCAGGATCTCCCAAGTCTGTAAAAACACTGTATGCTAGTTTTCCTGTTGCTGTTGTTATTATTAGAGTCTCACTGTCTGGTTTACTGTTCCGATGAGTTTTCTTGGTGTTAATGTCTAAGAATGTGGACAGTATAATGTTACATGTACACACTGAGACAGATGCATTTTGCAGGTGCTTACCTACGAATGTTGTGGCCTTTTTGAGTAGAGTTACAGCAGTGTGTGTATTTTTTTACTGGGAAAGAGAAAAAATTGATAAAAATTTAAAATACTGCAGTAATACAAATGCATGTATTACCATATAAGGTATTGTATATTTATGATTTACATTACTGATAATCATAATGTATATATAGAAATTTTTTTTTAGAGTTTTAGGTGGTTATGTATACATTTCTTCCTTTTGTTGTATGATAGGATTTCTGGAGGGAGGTGAAGGAAACTCATTAATTCCATAGCATTCCAGCTAAAATTATTAAAGCTATTAGCTTCCTCAGTGGACCAATGGAATTTTATCTGTAGCTGTTTCAAAAACAAACTATTTGTTGTGCTGTGGAGTGATGATTTGAAATGAATCAATTCTTCAGTTGGGGAGCAGATTTTTCTAAATGGAGAATTTTGTGAAATTCAGTGGTAGGACTTCATAGGATGAAGCCTTTTCTTCATAGACAAAGAGTATTTATTTTATCTTTTTAACAAATTGTCCACTCTATACCAATGACGAGGTTGACTAACAACCACAGTAGTGAGAGCTCTAGTGGTTAGTGTGGCACCTTCTTTTTACCCCTCTTCAAAGAGTGGATCAAACAATATAATATGAATAAGGCTATATTAACTATAGCAAACTCTATATCTGTTTTTAATAGAGTAAGGAAAATGTGGAGATACTCACAGCTTTTTACCGGCTAAGCTCGTAGTTCAATGCCTTAGAAAGCCTCGGGCAGCCTAGAGAGGTAGCACGGGCAATCCAGCATTTCAGTAGCTCTAAAAGCGGCAAATGGTAGCTGCAAAGCTGATACCACCAGTAGAAGCAAAGAGGGAGAAATACAGTCTTCAGTTGCCCAATTCCTGCTATTGGAAGCTTTCAAACAGAAACAGAAACACACAGATGCTCGCAGAAGGAGTGCAAAGCCAAAGAGGGCGGGCCTCGGAGAAGGGGAAAGGGGAGGACTGGGGGCGGACCCGGGGTGACCGGCCAATCAGACACTGCTAAAGAGTTTGAGTTACATTGGTTTTGCCCGCGCTTGGAACAGAGGAGTTCAGAGCACACGGCAGAGGCAAATCCTGGCTTGTCTTGGGGAGGGGGAAGGGAAGGTCGGAACAGGCAGCAACAGGCAAAGACAATAACTTCAGCTGACAGATTTTTTATCTGCAAGTTTTCTTGTTTTTACAGGAAAGGAAGATCAGGGTTAAAACAAAACTATATAGAATGTCTTAATGAAGAGACAATTAAAGGTTTAAAATAGTACTTAATCTTTCCCTTTGCCAAAAAGAGTAACAGTAATGGTCTTAAGTACATCTTTGAAAGGTGAATCCAGCAGAGTTGGATAGCCTTTGGGTCAGTCAGCAGATCTGGTAGTTGTGGAAACAGAGGGTGCAATTTCATGTAATCTAGGACAGCTGTTGACCTCTGCTGAAGTAAGAGGACTGTGGTTTTCCCCTGACTGGCTGTTACTGCACTGGTGGTTTTGTGTATGGTAATCATATGACCTCAGTGTGGATTGCGTCAACCCATTGACTGATCTTGCTCAAACGTAAACTTCTAAATTTCCCACAAATTTAGTAATGAGATGAAAAAAATTATTTGCCCTGCTGCATAGCAAACCCATAGTGCAAGGAGGGGGCAAGAATGTACAGTTGAAAGTGAAGAGTAAGGTGAGATCCTGCTTTTCAGTGACAGTTCACAGCTGAAATGGATTGAGGTGTATCCTTAAGTGACAACTTAGAGCAACCCTTATAAGAAACTAACATATCAATAAAGAAAGATTTTTCTGTGCTAGAATAATAAATACAATTCTCTTGTTTTGGGAGTGAGCTGTAGTTAGAAATAAAGTAAGACTTCTTTAATGAAACATAATGTACTCTTTAGGAACTTAGAATGCATAAACAAATTTTGCTCTGACATTGATGCTTGGTTAGGTGATGGTGATACTATCCCAGAACTCTTGTGCTATGAGGTTGGCTTCACAATTCTGGCTTCTACAGTGCGTTAGTGCTTTGCTGCACAGCTTCAGCACTGACTGTGGGTTGTAGTGGAGTCCCTACTCTGTGCCTCTTAGTTCGTAAGCAAGCCATGGGCTTCCCTTGTGGTGGATGGTAGGATGGATTCTAAGTTTGTTGCTGTTATTTTATGAAGTCAAAGCAAGGCTTGAAAATTTGTACTGGAAGGCAATTTAATAAATAAAAGTACTGTGAGTTTCTTTACAGGGAAAGTGCTTTTGAATCAGGCTTTGGGCAATTAAGCAGTAGTTGTAAAGGAAAAAATTTAGTTAGGTGGGTAACATACTGTGTATTATTTATTTATCTTCCTGGGTTTTCTTCGTTAATTTACTTTGGTAGTGTTTACTTCTAGTTATAGAGTTCTTTGTTGGCAACAGTCTTGTGTTTGCTGATGGTGAAATTGCTAGGACTTACTTGTTCTCTGTCACACTGGGATAACAGATCAACTATTTATTTTTGGCTAGGGGTCTGAAGTCTGAGCTTTTTAAACTCTGAACATTAGTGAACAATGTACATTAAAATTGTACCTGCTAAGTGTGTACTGCTAGGTTTGCACTGAGTTGAAAATCAGTAAGGCACCAAAAATAAAAATGCCAGTGAAAGACTGGTAACATTTGGATAGATTCTGTGGTGGTAAGAAAACATTTTGTGAACTAGAAAGAAACATAAAAATTGGCAAAACTCAATAGTTTGTCTTTCTAAGAGATAAATCAAAATAAAAAAGAATTCATTTAAGTGAAATGCTACAAGTCTCTTATGGTGTATTTAAACTTTTGAAGACTTTTCAGCATGAATTTCCAGTTTTTGATATTGGAAAATTGATTTTCATTACTGTTATCAAAGGAAGTCTTGGAGTTGGTTTATATGTGGTTTTTCATGTTGGTTTAAAGTTGGTAGAAGTTGTTTTCTAAGATCTTTCCAAAGGAAAATGTCTTAGTTATATTTGTGCAATGTTTTCTTAGAAAGCACACTGGATTTTTTTTTTAAAAGGTAAGCAGCATTTCCCAAAGTTACTGAACTTGAAAGTACAGTTGAAGTAAATGTTTTTAACTTTGTCTATCACCAATAAGTAAAAATTAAAAATGATGATATTTTACAATTTCTGGATGGAGACATTGATTGTTGTAGAATACTGGGGTTTTTTTAAGCAAAAGAAGCAGTGAATCTGTCAGCCCGTGGTAGCCTGAGGGTTTTTTCCCAGCAGTTGCAGAGAGAACAATTCTGGTAAGAGTGCACAGAAACAAGCAGATTTGATGGCTGATTTGAATCCTTATGATTTAGGCCTTAGGCTTTAATTTAAAAACAAGAAATTAAGTTTATTTTAAGGGTAAGCAAGGCAAGCAATATCATCTGGTAA
Organism: Corvus cornix cornix; assembly: GCF_000738735.6. NCBI lineage: Eukaryota > Metazoa > Chordata > Aves > Passeriformes > Corvidae > Corvus > Corvus cornix. Next base: position 18,540,885 of record NC_046333.1, on the reverse strand, counting down.
AAATACTATTATTGAGAAGACACATTTGTCAAAAGGCCACCATCTCAAAGACTGAAAAATAAATAAAAAAAATCTGAGTATAAGGGAAAATTTTAAGAACATTTTGCAATGTGTGTAATGTATCTGTGGCTGTTTGTCTGGATTCAAACCATGCACAACTAAAGTGAATGGAAGCTTATCATGGATTTAAAGAGTAAATGATATGGTTTATAGAGATGGGTTTAGTGAACTCATTTGGAACAAAAGTGATCTCAAAAATGGCATGAGTTCTTGGCTAATTTTGGAGAACGATTAAGAAAAAAATAGGAATATCTTGCTGTTATTTCAGTGCAGTGTTTGGGCAAAGAGGAAAGGTAATAACATAATTTCAGTTGCAACAGAAACTAGGGAGAATGTTTTAAATGTTTTTGAATGTGTAGAACAGTACTATTGGAGGTTTTTATTTTATAATCAAAAACATGAATATACAACAGTATTTTTCACACTTAAACATTGGTAAAGCTCAAAAGGACTGGATTTAGTGATTTTTTTCATTCCTGGTTGAGAAGGAGGGAGAATGTGTATAGTTGCTGATGAAGTTTTGGTTGTCTAGAATAATGTAGTAAGTGATTTGAATAGGAGGTTTATAGTGGCAAACGTTATGGCTTAGATGGAGTAAATGGAAAATACGTATTTTAACATAGTCTTAAAAACCACACATCCTTTTAAATGCTTGCTTCTCATATGGGCTTCTATGTACAGTTTGGATGGGTGTCTGTAGAATGTTTCATTATCCCTGCAGACAAAGAAGGCAGTTATCATCCAGTAGGAAACAGTAGATAAAAGCGCTCAACTTTGAACATGGCAATAGGTCCTTTATTCTGCTGGGATTCTGAGCTCTGTGCTCAGCCTGAGTAGTTGTCTAAAAGAGAGGGAAATGTCAGCAGAGGATCGAGAAGGTGTTTCTGTACTGCGTTATATAGTCAGGACACTCTCAGTTGTACAAAACATTACAAGTAGAATCTGTGTATAGGTTAGTAGCTCGTTCTCTCATTAGAGAGACAGAAGAGACCTATCCCACTTTGGCTGTAGGTGTCCTTACTTCCATGCTTATGCTTTGCAGCAATAGTGACTAGTCTCTTGATGCTTAGGAAAATGGTTCTTGTTTGCCTGGTCCTCGTATGGCAAAACGGAATCTTCTTGACCTCCTTTAACTTTAAATGTTTTGTGGAGGACTCTACAAACCTTGAGTTCTCAAAAGGTGGAGATTGCACAGCAACTTTAGACAACCAGTTCTTAACCACACTTGTTATGGAAAAGTATCTTCCTTACTCTTCCTTCAGGGACAGCTGTGCCTCTTCTGACACTTCCAGGTCAGCTGGGTGTTGCTCTCTGAAAATTCTATATTTCTTCACCAGTTAAACTTTGGAAAAAAAAATATTTAAGAACTTGTGTACAGGGTGTCCTGAGTCCAAGTGGGAGCTGGTGCTGGACTAAGATTTCTTTTTTGGTGTAGTCATTTGAGGTTGGTAACATAAGGGTGCTGCAACAATCCCTATGGTTAGATATTGTTGGACAGATTGTGACTTTTCAGCAAGGTCAGATTATCTGGGATCTGAAGGTGCCAGATGGAAACCAATGGAAAATGTCCCTTGTCCTCGATTTCATGGGCACTTATTAACCCATGTTCAAAAAGTGTATTAGTGCTGTGGTGCTTCGTTTGTTTCATTGTATAGATCTTGGTTTTGGTCTCATGAAAGTTGAAAGCCTGCTATTGCCCACAGCTGTATTGGATGTGTGCTTTTGTGCTTTGTATTTGTAAATAGGGATATATTGTTGTACTGTTTTGATTTTTTCTTCTCTCTTTCTTTCTTTCTTCCTTTTTTTTTTTTTTGGATAGTGGTGCAGCACTATTCAGTTAAAGTTACTCCTGAAACTGGTTCCTTATAGTAAAAATTCTTTACCTACCTAAATTTCAGTTTGCTTAGTGATTTTTTTTCCCCCTAATGTCACTGGTATATTTTGTATATTTACATAATAATTTCTCATTACGTGTAAGTGTAACTGGAGTACAGGCTTAATTACATCTGAAGTAAAAGCTTTTGCCATCTGATTATGTGTAGCCAACTGAAGAAAGTTTATTTTTTTCAAAATTTCAGTGTCAGTTTTTAATTGGTTTAATGGCTTTATTAGATGAATGGTGTTTCTGTTTGAGTTAATTTTTTGAGAGAAGAATTGAAGATAAGTATTCACCATTAACACCATGTTAACATTTATTTGTCTTTAGTGAGATGATTCTGGTTTAAGGCAGTTTGCAAGTCTTAGAAAAGCCCTTATAAATACTCCTTCCCTGAAGATATTTCAAGTAAATGAAAGAACAAAAAAAGGTTGTGGTTTTTATCGGGTTTTTTTTCCAGTCTGTCTGTTAATGATAATTTTAAAATGGTCTGTTGGAACAGTTTTTTAAAAGCAGCTCCAGTTGGCAGTTTATATTTTTTTTCCCCCCCTACCCTTTTATTAGTCTCATGCCTTTTCTGAACGGAATGATTCAGACTATTTGTGAGTAAAATTATGGAGCAGCACAGATACTGTATTTAGTTGCAGTTGAAATACTAGAATGATACGTGTGATGTTGACTTTGAATGTATAACTGTTGTGTGTGTGCACTTTTGTTTTCCATAGAAATTAATTATAACTACCAATTTAGTAAATGGGAAGGGGGAGGGACACCAGATCTGTTGGAAGAAACTGGAGAAGATTTGTGCTTTAAGAAAAGTATGTGGAATTGCATATGTACTTTTTATTCTAAATACCATTCCAGAGTCTCAACAATACTACTGTGAGCAAGCACAGCTTTGTGTTTAGCTGAGTTTGAGTCAAAGTACAGTTTGGTGAAGAAATTAAGAACCTTTAGATTCTGTAGAGTAGTTGAAAAGAGAAAAATCCAAGATGAAAGCTCAGAAAGGTCTACAGTGAGACAGTATATGGTGGGTTTTGTGTTGGGGGTTTTTTCTGGGTTTGTTTTGGTAGGTTGGTTGGTTTTTGTTTGTTTGTTTGTTATAGCATGCATTTGCACAATGATAATTTACTTTGCTTCCCTAATCTAATAATCTGCTAGATTATCTAATTATGTAAGTCTGTCATTTTATGTCCTTAATGTTTGCATACAAGTAAGCCTGGGTAGGAGGAAAGCAGAATTATTTTTGAAGTATACTGAGGGTCTTGTGACAAGAGGCTTTGGTTTTCCTCTTGGGGAAGAACAGAATTCACACCAAATTATTAGACACACCAAATTCACTTTCAGATGAGGTGATATTACTTTTAATAATTCTGTTATTAGTGTCAGTATAGCAATATGTTGGGTTAGCTATACAGCAGCTTCTGCTAAATTTACAGTTATGGCAGATGGTCCTCCACTGAAACAAACCAACAGCTCTCAGGATCTTTGTGGTGAAAAAAGGCTTCAAATTAGTAGATTTATTTCTGAGTTGGTGTTTTCCCCCACCCCCATCCGACCAAATACCAGACAATTAAGAATGTTGTCTTTCTCAAAATGTTGTTAAAGCACAGTATGGTAAGTAAGTAACCATTTATTGATGACCCCAAGTTAATGAGTTAGAATAGGACCGGATATAGGTATTAGTATTCCTATGAAAAAATGAGTTGGCCACATGTTTATAGATGGAAAAGCAAGAGATTTTGTAGAGGGGATGTGAGGATGTGTGTATGTGTTGGGATTTCTTTCTACAGAAAGAAACAGGAGTCCATTCAAATCAGAACAGCATTTTTAAAATGAAAATTATACACAGAAGTCTTCTATGATGGTAATGCTTGTAAGAATACCAGTTTTGCAGGATTTTGTGTAGCTTTTATGCAATTACTGTGTTAATCCAAGAAATTAAAAAATAATAGTTTTTTCTGTTTGTGTGTCACTGTTTGTTTAAATCATTAGTAGTTGAATTTCATAGAGTATTACTTGTATAATTTTTCCCTGACTACATTAAAAAATGTATTACTGATCATCTAAACTTTGGATGACAAAAATGAAATGTAAACATGACTTAAGTGTAACTTCTGTCCTTAATATTCTAAACAGTCAATGGAAAAAAAGTGTTGTAAAAGGTTCTTTGTACTATAATTGTACTACATTGAAATGTCCTTTGAGCTTCTAGAAAACGTTAAATACAATTATAACTTTTTGTAGGTTGGGCTCATGTGGTTTGTGCTCTGTACATTCCCGAGGTGCAGTTTGCAAATGTTTCTACAATGGAGCCTATCGTGTTGCAGTCTGTTCCCCATGATCGTTATAATAAGGTATAATTATATGTCTTTTTATATCTAATGTATTTATTTTAAAACTTGTGAGCTTTAATAATATAAACCCACACTTCTTAGAATGCACTTTATATAAAATTCCTAAATGTGTGCAGTAATGCTGTAAGTTTTCTGCAATGTCTTTATAGTAAATTGAAGAAATAAGAAGGCTATATTATTAAATTAAGCTGTAAGGTTATCTGCCATGTCTTTTTAGTCTTTTACAGATTAGGGACTGTTTTGTTAATTAAAAATATCATGATCTTTGAATAACAGTTTATTTTTAAAGGAATCTGAAATATTTCCCATAGATTAAAATACTGTTGCAGCTTATATGAGATGTTATTATTAATGACCACAAGATCTTAGTGTTTTAAGTGTTGATATGAACATAAACATATTCATAAACATTTCTTTTAGGACAAAAAGGTATGCTAATATATTAAGGCAAATGCTTGCAGGCTTTTGCCTTTGTAAACAACATTCACTTTAGTGGGATTGTTTGCTTATAGAAGAACTGCTCCTAAATAAGTGTCCTTGAGATGGAATGTTTTATAAAGTGTGGTGAGACTTTAAATAAAAAAAAAAAACCCAAAAGGCAAAGCAATAAACCAGTAACTTGTTAGTGTTCTTTATTGATAGTTACATTTTTCTTATTTCACTTGTGCTACTTTCTCCTCACTTAACTACATCGATCTTTGTATGTTCCCTTTTGCAGATGCAAACTGAATTTCTGATTAGTTGTGGTACATATTTTTCTTGTGTTGTTCTTTTAACCTCTAGTTTATTTTTTTTACTTTATTTTGGAGTAGTTTGTGGACACTGGAGTGAAGTAGGAATAGACTATGTTATAAAAAAGAGAAGAAAAAGGCATGCATCACCTTTTGTGTTCTTCCTGCAGACCAGTCCTGTTCACGTTGTCTCTGTGACTTCTCACACGCCCCCCCCCACCCCCTTTTGAGTTTCCATCTTTGATTTATGGGCTGGCCCTCCATTTTTCCAAACTTCTTTCTTTTTTCTTTCTCCGGTCTTTTCCTTGTCTGTGTCAGTTTCTCCAGTTTTGTCCGTCTTATTTACCAGTGTAGCTGAACGACCAGGAGTAAGCTTTCTCATTACGTTCTGCCTGAGCATCTCTATTGGCTTCTCACTATTGGCTTCCTACTGTGTTAGCAAGAGCATGCAACAGTGAGATGCAGTGCAGGACTAATAAAATGTTTGTGCTTGGACATGAAGCAGTAATGATTTGCTATAACAGATGAGTTTATTTTTTCTCTCTCCTCAACTCTGAGGAAACAGAACATCTGTTTTCTTCTTTTTCCTTGAGTAGTAGTCAGTCATAATTATTTTTTTAATTGGTAGTGGTTCTCCCTTAATGTACTTCAAAAATTTAGTGGAGCGCTTTAGTTTTTGTTTTATCTTGCAGCATTTCCATTGATGGTAATTGGATATTGGATGAGTGAAACCTTCAAAAAATGTACTTCAAAAATGTACTCTGTGTCTTTTACTTGTTAAAAAAAAAATCCATTGTTGGTCTCTGTCTTTAGTCTTTAATTCCTTTTCATCATAAGTAAAGTTGCTTCTTTCTCAAACAGTTTTTGTTCTAAATATATGACATGTAGTTGTGTTTTGCTGTTAAAATTCCAGTTTCCGTTTTTTGTTAGTCTGTAGTTACTATGATTTTTTTCTCACTAGATAGTTACTAGCGCCATGCAGTTCATGTAGAGAGAGTTCCTGATGTTTTCCAGCTCTTAGCTTTCTGTGCTCTTGGCAGGTGTTCTGATTGAGGCCTATTTGCCATGTTAGCAGTCAGCCTAAAACTACTTTCATCTGGCCACTACAGTTTATTGTGAAGTACAATGAGACCTGTGTCAGAAGTGTCAAGGTTTGGGGTCACACTCCAAGCCTTCAAATTATTATTATTTTTGTTCTGTCTTTTTACAGAACTCAGATTTTGCTGACATTGTTTAGTCTGTTTAGGTCAGGGAGATAGTGGCTGTGGATTTCAGGGGAATCCAAGAAATGCCTGTGCTGCAGTTGGAAACCTCTTGAAACCGATGTAACTTCAGTGCCAACAGCAGTGTAGTTGCAACAGTACAGAATTTAAGAGGTAATGCCTGACAGGGGAGTCTCAACTTTTTTGCTAAGTCTGTAGCTGGTGCTGAGTTTGGTACTGCTATGGCTAAGCTGCCATGGGTTCCCAAGCAGGCTGTTCTTGAGCAATACTCCCCCAAACCAATAAAACTATAGTTCCTTTTTCATGTAGCCTGCAATAATTTCACCTTCTACTCCCATGGCTATTCAAGATAAATTGTGTTTATTTAAATGATATGGTTTTTTAGATCAGAAATTTTGTAAAGCATTTCACTTTGACTATTAATTTGAGGAAAAATGGGAAAGAAAAGCTGGGTTTTTGAGAAGTAGATATGACAAACAGTTCTTGAAACATTTGTTGCACATTGAGAATGAATGTAAACATGTAATTAGGAAAAAATGACTGGAGTTGTTTCTTTTTTTAGAGAGGCTTAGTGATAATTTCATTCTGTTTGTCAGCTCGGGTTGGAATAGAAGATTTTAAGTAAGATGTTATTTCCTGTGAAGTTCTGAATAATTCTCTGTGCATGACCGGATACATACAGAACACTAGCATATGGAATTGGGGGGGAATAAAGGCCAAAGAAAATTACCATGAGGGAGAAATTATACTGTAGTCTTCAAAGTAAATATAGTTGAAGTTTTGCCAGGAGATAGTACTTAATTTAATGTTTGGGGGTTTATTTCCCTATGCACTTGTTTCTTTACTAAACACTGCAAAATATGCAATATTACGCAGTACAGTAATTTTAAATGCAAGAAGAAATGCAGCAGATGCCAAAGCATGGGGCTTGTCCATATAGAGACACTTGGCTGCTATTTCCCTAAAGTTTGCCTGCTTCTGGGATAAAAACCATCACATTACAGAATGAATCCACTGAATGATTTGATTAATGGGTTTCCTATCAGGAAAGCTCTTCTTACACAATTGCTTCAAAAAATGAAATGGACTATCAGTTGCTCTTCTTTCTAGAAATAGGTTTTTGTTATTCCTTGGATGCATGGATAATGTATTTTTATTTTATGTCAGCTTTATTTGTTTCTTTCAGGCTCATTTGAAACTATGTGATAAGTGTATATAATTACTGGTTTTAGGAATCTCTTTTAGGAACTGATTAAAAGATAAGTGCATTCGGAGTTTCTTGATTTGCCTGGTAGTGAATGCAGCTGGTAAACTTCTCTTTCAGTACTTGCTGCAACAATGAGAAATTTCTGTACAATTCCTAGGTTTGATTTTGTGATCAGGGAATGCCACTGGGTAGCTGTTATGAGTAAACTATTGCTCAAATTGATTTTTGCCTTACAAATTTTTTTTTTGCCTCATCTTCCCTTCTGTTTTTGCTTTTGCAAAGAAGGTTTACACTTTGAATCTTTGAAGGGAAAATACTGACAGGAGCATAAAGGCAGCTGTGCAAAATATATATTTTGCCTTTAAAGGAAGTAAGGTATTTATTGTGTGTTTTTGAGTAACACGTCCTTGCGGAGTCAAAAGCTTTGCTTGTTTTCCAATGAATTTGGGAGAGTACTCTCTTCCCTTAAGAGCTTTGACGAAAAGCGCAGCTGTAGGTTGTGGGACACAGTTTTAAACTTCCACATTCTAGAGGCTTCAGAGGTGTAACATTTGCATGGATTTGCAAATGCATGCAGGTCTTCCTTTGTGAAAGAAAGACAGAGGTTCTCAGGCTTCTGGAATTGTTTGTGTGTCTAAGAGATGGTACAAATATGAGAAGCTCAGTTATAGAGAACTTACTGTCTGTGTTGGAACAGGAGGGTGAACCTTCTTTTGTATCTGTTTCATATGGAAGACTAGGAAACAGCTTTAATGTTTCTCATGACTACTGTAGGAAAGTTCTTTGAGCTTGTTAAAATGAGTAGTCAGTCCACCATGTTGTGTTTAAACTTGTTCATAATGTAGCTGGTTGTTTGTTGTCATTTTAAAGTCATTTTACTGTAAATTGCTTTAAGAGGTCCTGAAACACAGACCCTACGTGTAGTGTAAACATTGAAAAATGGAGTCTACATCTCTACTAAGTGGAATGCTTGTATTGCTTTTCTTTCTGAGCTTCAGTGAGGAAAAAACTTAAAGAACTTGAAGCCAAACTCTGAAAAAAACCAGAAAGTAACTGGAGATTGAGTTTTATGGGGTTTGTTGAACTCTCTGTTTATAGAGGTATCTTACTTTGAAGTTACTTACACTTAATATAGTGACTCAGATGAGGTTGATAGATCATGACCTTGTTTGTTCCTAAAATGTGAATGTGTCAGGTCATGGTATGGAAAGCTAAAAAGCAGCCAGTCTCAGACCCTGTCAAACAACTGAATTATCAGTGTGCACCACCTTGATGTACAAAAGAAGCAAGGCAAAGAATTAAGTAGGATTATCCCCTTTCTGATCTTTCAGATGTGAGGTTGTAGGGTATGATTTTAGGATATATTAGCTTTTTTAAGTCTTGTGGAAACTGTACAACAATAACTTGGCTACCTTCAAGCCATCGATATTAACAAAAATGCTTTAGTTAGCTGACATCTCCTTTTACATGTTGTTCTAAAAACCTCTGTAAAAGGCTGTTCTGATCTCAGAATTTCACTCATTTTCCTGTCTAAGTAATACTGGTTTGCATTGTATAATTTTTTTTAAAATTTCAGTGGTCTCTTGGTCCATTTTTTTCCACTGTTTTCTACTACCCATGGCTGATGTTATTTTTTTTTTTATTACTCTACTCATTCTCTGCCTCACTGAAAGGAGGTTGTGATAAAATTGTAAGTCAGTTAAAATACAGAAGTTTTATTTTTTGGCATTAAAAAGTTTCTCTTTTCTCATTTAAGATCTTATAATGGGGTTTCTACAGAGGTAGGAGTGTCCTTAATGTTTATTACTCAGTAAGGTTCTCTCATTTCAAAACAAGCACTTAAACCACCTAAGTGCTGAATGATACTTTCATTAAGAATCTCTTCTTAAATTGTTGAATTTTACACATGAATGTGGTATGATATAGAATCTCTCTCAGTGTCAGTAATTAGGAAAGGAAGAAGTGAAAACAGATCTAGTTTTGCCTGATGTTTCTCCCTGGAATGCTGGTGAGAGATTGTAGTGATGCCTAGTATAGTAGCGAGCTTCCTTACAGTATGTATCCATATTTATTGGCCATGTGTTTAAAAAAAAGGTATTGAATAATGAGGAAGAATTTGGATTTTTTGTCTTAATTTTTTTCTTTGGTGTTACTAAGAATGTCTTTGAAAAGATTAAAAATTGCCACAGCATCCCAGTAAAAGAAATAAATTGACAGAAATGCTATGAAAAGATTTCCAGGTACTAGATAGGTTGTTTTCATTTTAGCTTGTTTTGGAGGTTAAAATGGGTTTGGTATACTGATGTAAGCTCTTTTACAGAAGGTTCTTGCTTGATTATTTTCCAAGATATGGGGCTGTCCAAGTCATGATGAAGTAAAGCCATCCAAGTAAAGCAGAGTTCTGTTAAACACCAATTTGATTAAAAGTAGATGAGCATCATATGAATATTGAAGCATGCTATGACACTTCTGAAAATTCTTTGCACCAAATGTACAAATAAAATTTCACGTTTGCAGTTTTTTCTGTATGTAATTGTGTAGATATATGTGTATACCGTATGGTACCTTGTACCATTTGGCACTCAAGTCTAATTTGATGTTTCTGAATGCCACCAATACAGGTTATGCTAGATGAATATGAAAATGATTGGGACTTAAAAGGATGTAAACACAAACTTGAAAGCAAGGACAGGTGGCAAGCCTAGCACTATTAACCCTTGGCTGTTTAACCCTTTGGCTAGTTGACAGTGGTATGAAATATAAGCAAATTATTATTTGTACTGCCTTAACATTGGTGAAGTGTTACTCAAATCCTGAGAGTTTACCAGGTGATCTCCTTTTGCTAACAAGCATGATTAGGCTTTCATAAAGAAGTTCTTATACAGGCTTAGCTGCAAAATGCAGTAGTTCTCAGCATAGAATCTCCTGTAACACAGAATTTATTTTTATGCTTCTTATCAAGTAAAGTATTTTCTCTTTGATAGACATGCTATATTTGTGATGAACAAGGCAGAGAAAGTAAAGCAGCCACTGGTGCTTGTATGACATGTAATAAACATGGATGTCGACAAGCTTTTCATGTAACATGGTAAGTATATTTTATTATTTAATATCTCTGATGTTCCAGAAAGAATCAATGCACACAGTGTAATGAATAAACTCCTTATTTAGTACATCTTTGAGTAAAGAAATACTGTAAAGTAGTTTGTTTTTGTAATAATTGTGTTTACTAACAGTATTGCAGCAGCAGCATGGATTCTGCTTTGAGCTGCAAAAACTGTCTGATAATACTCCCTTGGGTGGTATTAAATGGTGTGTGCTCCTGTGAATAAGTATGGGGGTGGGGGGGTTGTGTTTTTTTCTTGGTCTTAGGTTATTTTTCTTAGAGGGTATTTAATAGGATATGGGAGTGTGAAGACATTGTTTGTTTGCCTACTAACTGATTTTGATGTTTACTTTTGGTAAATCACTGGGAAAATTACTGAGCTGTGCGTAAAAATGCACTAGACTCACCCATTCCAGTACAGATTTCCAAACATTTGGGTGTAACTCACTTCACTGGTTTTATCTAAATGGTGCAGATCATCCTGAACTATTCAGATTTCATGTATTACTGCTGGAGAAAAACAGCTGTGTCCTTCACCATCTGATTCATTCCACTTTAAGATATTTAGTTTTACTTGCATTCAGGAGATGCTTGTTTCACTTTATGGACTTCTAAAAGAGGCTGGATAATTACATTAAACACATGTCAACAGGTGAAAGGAAGCAAAAAGAATTCTACTCCAAAATTTACAGGCATTATTTGTTTTTTCAATTTCAGCTGAAGTTATTTTACAGTAGATAGCAGATTTATATAGGCTGTCTAGCTACATAATCTGTGGATTTACCTGTGTTTTATGAGTTCCCCAGTATGCTGCTTCATGACCAGTTTAGTCAGGGAAATGGTACTCGCACAGCAACTCAAATCACTTAAATGTATTTTCTTCAGTGTACCCAAGTGGTAATTTATATGTCTTGTGCAGATCTTAAAAGGATTTAATCCTATTGTTTTGGTGCTGATAACTTGGCAACTCTTAATTTATTTTTTTCTTTTAATTGCTTTACTAGTTGCCGGTTATATTCTTTCATAGACATCTAATTTTTCATTGGATGTGATCAATGTCAAGTTTCTTTTTATGGTGAAAATGGACTGTGTTCCTCAAAGCGTGCACACCATGTAAAGGGATTACTTACAGATGTGAAAAAATGTATACCTCCAAGTGCTTGTATGAAAAGGTCTCTTCCCTTTCAAACACTTGGATACATGCAAGAGTCCTTTCCATCTTTTTATTTTATTCCAAAGCCCTGTTTTCAGTGGATGCTGTGAAGAACATGAGACTTACATTCAAAATTTAAACATTTATCTTGCCAATTTTTAGAATGTTTTGGTTCAGAAACGTGGTCTATACTACAAAATTGTATCTGGCTGGAGAGTAGTGTAACTGGAGATAGTTAGACGCTTCTGTAATATTTTAAAAAAATGGAGAAAAATGTGAAGACTACAGAAGGCAGAAATCCAGGGCAAGGTGTATCAATTTGGGATTATCAAAACTAATGTCTAATTAAGAATGAGCTTGAGTGCATCTGGTTTTTGTAAGACAAGCTTAGTACAATAAATCTTTGCTTAAAGACATCCTCTTAATTACTTATTTTTTTCTAGTTGGTATCAGCTGCAGATGTATTTCTGGATTTCCCAAGAATATGTTTTTAAAAAGCGGTGAAAATTAACCACATTATATAGTCTTTCATTTAAATACTCCTGTGTATCACTTTGACTGTAACATTGCATTATTATGGGAATGAAAATTATATGGAAAATGTAACAATATTTAGTTTGTCAATATCTAAGTTGGTTTTGATAAAGAAAATGTATCAACATTACAAATGGTGAAAAGCAAAATTGTTTTGAAAAAAATGCAGTAGAATAAGGTAGTAATTAGCCCAGTCAATGCAACTTGTAAGTGTTCTTTTTAAAAGAAATTAGTCTGCCACAGTATTGTAAACTAATAAATACAGTTTGATTTACTATGTAATTCAAGTTAGGTTAAAAAAACCCAGTCGTTTTCATGGCAAATCAGAGAAGGATGTATCCAAGTTTTCAAAAAAACTCTTCTTTGGACCTATAGTATGGCTTTGTTAAAAACTGTTCTTTCCTTAGATAAATTTTGGCTTGAATTTGAGCTAAGAGTAATTTTAGATTGCTACGTTTACTTATTTCTGCAAGTAGCTGCATAGTAATTGTAGATTTGCAAGCTATAAGCTCGTTTGAATGGCTTAAAGACTCTGAAAAAAGGCAACAGGCCGAAGTATGAGTGATACATGTTTTTCCCCGGGCTACAAAGGTTGGTTATGTGCTCACGTGCCACTGGAAGTCATTTGTGTAGAAATCTCTTATTAATTGCAGATAAAAGCATCCGTACATTTTCAGCTGTGATATTGTGGTACGAACTGGTATAAAATGGCTTTCTTTGAATGTTGTTTGGTTTATTTTTAGTGCACAGTTTGCAGGACTTCTTTGTGAAGAGGAAGGCAATGGTGCAGATAACGTCCAATACTGTGGCTACTGTAAATACCATTTTAATAAACTGGTATGTATTTATTAAATTCTATAAATAAATGTTACTGACTTATTTTTTTACTCTGAATTGCCATTAGTGCTAGAAATAATATTTCCATGTAGTTCAAAAAGTAGATTGTATTTCATTAAAACAATGTTTTAATCACAGTTACAGAAGTACTGGCTGGAAATGTTTTTATAAGTGGTACTTAATAGGTGTGTGGGTTCTCCCCCTCTGCCAGAAATAGCATGCACATGTAGTGTTTTTTTTTCATTGAGTTCCTGGAATGTTTTCTTTTTCTATTTGTTTAGGTGCCTTCAAGGAATTCAGTCCATTTTGGAATAAACTAAAAAATACTACTCCTAGAGAATAAAGCACTCAGTTTCTTTCTGCTTCTGTTACTCTTCTGCCCCACCTCTTTTGTTCTATCTCTCACTGTGTAGCCAATGAGTATTCCCTGTCTGTAAATTCTCTGAAACACACCCTTCAAGGAAATGACTTGAGGTTTGATTTTTAAAAACAAGCAAGGAAATGAAAAACACTGAAATTTCTCAGTTAATGCAGTAGGTTTTGGATCAAACCTCTGGAGTCTTTCTTATCACTTCTTACTTGTCAGTTCCAGATACCTGTTTCTGTGTACATGTGTGAGTGTGTGGACTTGAGGGACTTACTGACGTTTAAAAAACGTTATTTATTAATACTAAAATATATGGACTTATGTTCAGATACTGCTGTAAGTATAGTTAAACTTGCAGATTACTTGTTTTCACTACAAAAAAAGTTGAATACTTGGTGTGTGACTTTTAGGTTGCAGTGAGGTAAAAACAGGACTAGTCAACCACTTCAGCTTTCTAGAAGATAAGTTTGGTGAGGTTAGTTCTGTGCTCTTGTAAATACTGATGAATTTGCTTGATAATGAAGATGTCAGGGCTTTCTAGGCCTTTACTAAGCTACAATTTTTTTTTTTTACTATCTTGAGCTAAGTATATACAAAAAGAGCGAAAATGGTCTGTTACTTAGTGGTGAAGGCAAACCCTTACACTGTTATGCCTTTGATTAGACTGTTGCAGTGCTGCTATGATTGAGAACAGGTATATTTATTTAAAAAACAAGTTTAATGATAAAGACGTAACTTTATATTTGACATATAATTAGTTAGCTTTCTGTTATGAAGCTATATTGGTAAGAACAGTAAAGACTGGCAAGATTGTTTTAAGTGTTTCAGTTTTTCTTTAGGATTATTGTGACTGTTAAAGCCTGGTAAATACAGATACAGTATTTACTGCTGAAGATGGTGGGTGTTGTATTCCACTATTCCACTGAAAACTGGTTGACAAAACACTGACCTGAAATGTCTTTAAATGCTACCTCAGTTACAAGAAAAGAACCAGTATTTAGAACACTGGCCTAGCATGAAGTATTTGCAGTCCTGAACCAGGCTCTCAGACATTACAGAAATACAGGCAATTACATCTGCCACTTCTAATCACGGACACGACTGTAGCATTCTGTATCCTGGTTTTTAATCCATTTTAATGAAAATATACCCGATGGGTAGCTTGAATAATAAATAAGTCATGAAGTCACCTTGCAATGCATTTCAAGCATGTGTCAGGGCATCACTGTGGCTTCATGTGATACTCACTTGAGCAGCATCTTTTTGTTTTATGTTATGAAAACTTGAAAATGTGTCTAGCATCTTTTAACCTTTAAAAAGTGGCATATTTCATTTCTCTGTGGAAAGCATATCTTGCAAATTTGCGGGAGGTGTAAAAGTTGATACAGGGCCAGGCTTATTTCCTGGTGTACATTCAAGTAGTCTTGTGAATTTTAGTGTCAGTAATTAGTCAGTTTTCCCTTAACTGAAGCATTGAAGTTTTTTCCTCAAACAGTAGGGCATCTTGTCAGTTGCAATGCTTTATACTTTTTATTTATTCAAATGGTTCCTTTTCTCTGTCCATAAATATATTTTCTCTTTTTAGAAAAAGAGCAAACGGGGATCTAATAGGTCATATGATCAAAGTTTAAGTGATTCTTCCTCTCACTCTCAGGATAAACATCATGAGAAGGAGAAAAAAGTAAGTGGATTTGTCGTTGCTAATTATGTGGCACATCTGCTTAAAAGTAGCACTTTCTGATAAATTTAAGTTTTGCTTAAAAGTGTGAAGAAAATCTTGTTCTGAAGCACTGAATAATAAAAAACACATGATAAACCATAGGTACTGGCATCCAATGAAGAAACCTCTTCAGGTGCATTTGTATATGCACTTTCCTGTTTCTGTTTTTATTCAGTTTTGAGATACACATTGAAATATACCCATTGGGAAGGCTGTTCCATGTAACTTCCTTTGCCTTAGTTTTCTGTTAGAGCTTTTCTTGTATACCCTTCGTGACTACACTGGTAAGACAGTAGACATTTTAGCAACTGTGTGGCTAAACGTGTGCATCTGATTCCTTAGGTTTCAACCTGTTGTATCTTCTTCTCATGTCAAAGAACTGACATCTCTTCTTGACACATTTTATTGGTACTGGTAGTCAAGCCCACTGTGCTGGTAAAATACCTTGTTACTCACCTGGGAAATCTTACTGTGAGGGTGCAAAGAACATAACTGCTGATTTCTAATGTTGGTATATTCTTTCAAATAATTTGACTTCACATATTATTAAAAAGAATTTTAAATCTATGATGATTACTATTTTAGGTTTTTATTACTGCTGAATTAACTGTTGTCTGTAGGAAGTTTGTCATCTAAATTCAACAGAGGGTGATAACAGACACAATAATGCAAATATGCTTTGGCACTTCTTTTAGGCCTCTAAGAATACATGCATAACTGCTCACTTGCACACATCCTATACAAATAGCTTAATAGGATTTTGTGTGGATGTGGGTAAACTTAGTTTTACATTGTTTAAAATCATTACATAAAATTGAAACCAAAGAATCTTTTGACCAAATGTGTATTATACAAAGGAGCTGTATTTATAGAAACAGGAAATTGAATTGCAAATGTCAGTCTTTAGACTCTTAGTCTCCTTAATATTTGATTTGGATTTTAAGATGCCTTCCATATTGTATAGATGTTGATCACCAGTTGCTCTTGGATAATCTTCTAAAAAGTATCTTTAGACTTGTTTAATGGTGTAGGTGAGTTGTTCGTCTTTATCTGGTAATGCAGACTGTGATGCAGTCATAGCTCTAAATCTAAATGTAGGGCTAAAATAATAAAAGTATGGGGTTTTGGCAGGCTTTTTTTTTTTTCTCAGTAACACGCTGGTAGAAAAAAAAAATTTGAATTACAGACTACAGAATTAGCTGCAAGGTAAACCCTTACTAATATTTGCCATATTTTTTTCTTAGTTTTTCACTACTGTCATATTTCAGGTCATGTTTTATCAAAGTATGTGCATGGATTTTTACTCACATTGACAAAACTTGTAAGTTGGTGGGTTTGTGTTTTTTTTGTTTTGCTTTGGGTTTTATTTTTTGTTTTTTTCTTAAATGACTTTGACTGAAGATACTGTGCTTCCTAGTTCATGATACCTGTGAAATCTTCAGGGTATACTTGGAGGGACTTTCAAACTGAGTGTGTTCAGTCAATGGTGTCAGCTATTTTTTCAGCTTATGCTGTATATTTGATATACTGTTTTAAGTATCTTGGAAGCGTAGGCAATTTTTTAGGGTGACTTTCCTTATTTCCTCTTCTGTAAATCCCTTGAGAATCTAGATTTTTTTGTCATGTTACAGTAAATATTTATATCTTTCTTCAGAGATACAGTAGAGTTTGTGTGTGTGTGTGTGGCACCCACAACCCCCTCAAGGCCACTGTAGTTTCTGCTTTATCTTTCATCTTTGTTCTTTGGAAATCTGGATAATCTGATCTGTAGGCATCCTTAAAGCTTTTTGTTTTGCCAAGCTGTATGAGTTGTGGTTTGGAACCACTTTTGTTGCTCAGACCTCAAAAGCTATCCATTTGTGTGTGTGAAATACTACACTGCAGTAAGAAGAGGTTGGTCTGAAAATGTTAGTATAGGTAACTGTCATTTTTACAAACAGACTCAGCTGAAAGCCTGTTTCCCTTCATAGTATGTGTTTAATATCTTCGGGGCACTCTGCCAACAAAATTGGTAACAAATATGTAAGGATATAATAATTTAAAAAATCCTGAACAAATCTAACCAAACCTTTCCTATGATTTAATTTTCATGGTGATGTTGAAACTACAGAATAAATAGCTTCATTATATTCTGATTACTGCTGCCTAAGCATTGTTAGTTTCTGTGGTAGAGATGCTATATAGAAATGATTAGTGATGAGACTGTGTTCCTCATAAATAGGATTGGTAGTACGTTGCTTGACATTCCATTATAATATCCCTTTTCTTCACGGCCCAGGTGTTTACCTCAGGCTTTCTTGGGAAAACTTAGGCTGCCATGATCCTGTAGAAGAATGCCTTGCTTTAATGTTACTGGCAGTCTCAAATTTGAAAGGACTAAAGAGGGAACTAAACACATCTGGAACTGGCCTTTGTGTAATACAAGTTTTTTTTTGCCACTAACATGAAAATTAGGCAATGTTACTAGCTTTATATGTTTATGACTTCTGAAAAATGTGAATATATTATGTAGTAAGTAACTACTGTATAGCAGCCGAATTACACAGTTGCCTTTTCTACTAGACGTGCTTTGGTCTGAGCTGAGCAGGAAGGGGAAATTTAAAACTCTGCTATAATGGCTCATATAATGTAAATTAAACCAAAAAAATGGTCTTGTGACTGAAGACTGCAGATGTCTATTGAAGACGTAAAAAGAGCAAAATAGTGTCAAGGAGCCTCATGTCACTATCACAGGAGTTGGAGAGTGTCCAAGGAGAACCTAAAATGCAGGAGCCAGGGTAAGTGTTCTAAATACTGAGCTGCTAATGCATTATGGGCATCTTTTTGGTGCTTGTCTTGTTCTTAAAGAAACCTTACAGCTTTTCTGATTTTGTGGATAGAAACTTGGACACCTAAGAAGAGGCTGTGGAAGGGCATCACATTCCGTGTGTTCCACTGTAGGAGTTTGGTTGTTAGGCCCATGGGAAGGGAAAATTTAAAACATTGAAAGTTTCCATAGGCTGCGTGTTGGTTTGTGCATTTGGAACTGCCCGGACTTTCCCGATATGTTGTGAAGGAGCCTATGCTTATGTGTCAGGGCAATGAATTTCGTTTGTGAGAAAGATGCTTGGTGCTATTTAATGTATTTTAATGCTGTTGTAAGCTGTTAAAAGGCAAGATGTAAACACTCAGATCAAGTGTTCCTGAGGCATTTCCTCACTGTCTGAACAACCAACTGTGAAAAGGTAAAATGGACCTGCCATGTGTCACGTAAGATTCTGTAGTAAAAATAGGATCAGAATGCAGGTTTTTGGGTTACCATTCAGCTGTATAAGTAATGGTTTCTTTTTTCTCTTAAAAATCAAAGCAAAACAAAAATCTGATTTAGTCACAAAGAGTCACTTTATGGTGCTGCACAGAGTGTTTTAAAGATTATTCTGATTGTGTCGTTCCTCTATGAATTGCCCCATTTCAAAATAAGTGATGTCACTTGAACGCTGGGAGTTTTCTGTAACTTTTTAGGGAAAAAAGCTCCAGACTCATCTCCGTAATGCAGTAGTATCCCATTGCATTTTTATTAAATTTGTACGTTTTGTTTATCAGTTTAATATATTTGACTGTTTAATCCTTTCAACTGCTCTCGATGGATGAAGCAAAATTGTAAGAATGCTAAAGATAACTAGAAGAAAAGTGGTTTGCAACCACTTTGAAATTATTTCAATTTTAATAATTGAAGTAATACTAAATAAGTATTATTCAAGTAAGAGCTGTGTGGTGTAGATGCTAGTGGTGATGCTTATCCATGTTAACTTACTCCAAATTCTGTTCGGTCAGAGGGAAAGAAGCATGCCTCCAAAATACCTCTAAAGGCTATAAATAAATATAAATATAAACCACATGTATCTCAGTGTATAGGTACACTAATACCTAAGATGCAGAACCCAGTTCCTGTTTCCTGAGACTGAATTTTTGTGTGGGTTCCAGGGGTTCAAAAAGGGGGATGTCTTCATCCTTCAGTCTTTACTGTTGTTGCCAATGAATAGCATTTCTCTTTCTGGGCACCTCTTCTGTACTGACTTCCGCAGGTATGTAGAGTTTTCTTTTTTAATACCTCTCTTCAAGTCAAATTCTGTTGAAAGTCTGTTTGGGAATACTGACAACGTGTGACTGTGTAAACAAAATTTCTTTAGAAAGCTGCTCTATCTGAGTATATTTACAAATAGATACTTTTATCTGCAGGATTAAGAGGAAAGGTGACAATCTCGTTTGACTTGTTGCTCACTAAAATTGTCTGTTAACTTGTGCTATTTTCTGTGTATACAACTGTCATCCTGATAATGACCTGCATGAAATCTGCTGGAGCTGGCACCAGTTGGTATATATAGATGGCACAGCAAAATGATCTCTTGTGGAGGTCAAGAAAAAATACATAAGAACATAAGCTCATTTTGATTTGTATTTTCTTTTCCTTTAGTAAGAGAAAAAGTAGGAACTTTTTGTCTCAGTTCTCAAGATTATAATGGAATTACTGATTTGATTACCTCATTTTTTTTAACCTTACAGGAACACATCATATATATTATTGAAAAAAGAGTAATGCTTTTAGTGTACATTAGCACAGCAAACACCTCAGTAGTATTAAGCTTGTCAGCTGGGGTTAGTTAATTATTATAAAATCAAAAGGACAAACACACCACCTCAGGTATACTTAAAAACTGTTCTGCAAGATGTAGAATTTTGTAAGGCTGCCAAAGTTACAACTGTCTTTTTCCATCTCAAAGTACACATTTTAGTCTTTGAGTTTTCACTGTGAAAGAAAATAACCTAAAACCCCAGCCAGCAGCTCATCCCCACACAGCCACATCCCACACTCGTTCTCCTCTCTTATGGGATGGGGGAGAGAATCAGAAGAGTAAAAGTGAAAAAAACTTGTGAGTTGACATAAAGACAGTTTAATAGGTAAAGCAGAAATTGTGCATGCAAGCAAAGCAAAGCAAGGAATTCATTCACTGCTTCCCATGGGCAGACAGGTGTTCAGACATCCCCAGGAACGCGGGGCTCCATCACATGTAACTTTACTTGGGAAGACAAACGTTATCACGCTGAACATCCCCCCTTTCTTCTTCTTCCCTGACTTTTACATACTGAGCATGATGCCATATGGCATAGGATATCTTTGGTCACTTAGGGTCAGCTGTTCTGTCTGTGTCCTTTCCCAGGTTCTGGTGCACCTCCAGCACAGGTGCTGGTGGGGTGAGAAGCAGAAAAGGCCTTGGCCCTGTATAAGAGCTGCTCAGCAAAAATGAAAACATTCCTGTGTTATCAACACTGTTTTCAGCTCAAATCCAAAACACAGCCCCACACCAACTAGGTGAAGTAAATTAACTCTATCCCATTCAAAACCAGCACAATTGCAGTTCTATAGTTGTTACTGTGAGAGATGCAGAGGCAAAGGACGCTTGAAGTTACTCTCTTTGTTGGCTTTGGATCCTGGATTAATACAAGATTACTAGGACTTTGTAACAGTTTCTAGAAGGTAATCTGGATACTTTTTTACGAAGTTGTATATATGTGCTGTTCATGCCTAGCATGTTTTGTGTGCTGGTAGACAGTATGCAGTTAAAGATGAGCTACGATGTTAACTGACTGAGCCAGGAAAATGGAATGAATTCCTTTTGTTTGCCAATCTGCTTGCCTATTTTGTGATATCTGTGTGACAGGTATCTTTATGTTATCTTGCAGACAGTGGAGCATTTTGCAGTTTGTAATATAATATGTATTTTGAACGTGTAGTTTTTCTAGGAGTGAATGAAAGTGAGCACTGACAATACATAGTTGCACTGATTTAGTTAATATTGCACCATTTTTGATGTTATAAAGTGCTACTCAAGGGTTCAGCACTGGATATCCATTACTAACAATTAATACTAAACTGCAAATCAGAGAAGCATCGTATTTTAGTGTTAAATATCAAAGGAGTAGCTCATTCTGGATCAGAGTTGGTAGTCTTGCACCTCACAGAAGCTTTGGATGGCATTTTTATAATTGATTCTTGAGTCTTTTTACCTTTGACAGTTAAAATTATGACCATTATTTCTGTATTTAAGTGAGGCTTTTGGGTATTTAAATAATTGAATCAAGGACTGGTTCTTAAGAACGAGTTTTATGCTTAGAGCTGTATGTGTTTGAGTAATGCTGGCAGTAGTGTCCTACCTCTGCCTATAAACTATCTCTGGTCTGTATCGTTTCATTCCCTGTGACTGCAGCAACAGTGCTGCTGCATTGAATTTTTCTGTTGTGGGTTATACCATTTAAAATGCTAGCTAGATGAATGCCTGAGCAAGGGCTGTTCTTATGAAAATAAGATAAATTAGGATTTGAGTTTGAAACTTGTGAACTGTGGTCATCTTTCATTCTGCAGTTATTATGGTTATATTGCTAATAGCTACTAGTCCCCAATAAGAGGCCAAGCAGATCTGGTGTTGGGGATTAGCAAGAGCTGGGCACAGCTTTCCATTCAGGATGTTAGTTGTGATGCGACAGCTCAGGATTTACAGTCTTTGCTGATACAAAGATATTGCAGAAAATCTATGAATGACAAAAGAACCAATATGAGTACTCTGTGCTAATAGAACATTTTGATACATTGGAATTATTTGAGGGAGTCAAACAGCAGCTGAAAAATTAGGGATTTAGGCATTCAGATGATTTTGCTTACAGTAGTCAGTAAGGAAAATAGATTTAAATATGTTGTTGAGGTTTAAAAACTTGGGACAACCAAAGGTAGTGGAGGATAAGGATTTTTGTAATAGCGAAGGCATAAAAATGCAATAATTCTAGGTCAGCCTGAGCAGTTTTGTCTTGAAGGATTAAGCACAGGTAGTTGCTGATAATGTGCATGTGTTTTAATTCTTCCAAAACAGAGGTTAGTCTTCTGTTCCCTGAGCCCATGAGCTCTTGCTTCTCTGTTCTGCATCTTTCTCTTGTGCCTGTTACTGTCCGTCTTCCATGTTCCTTCACAGAACTAATGTAGCTCACTAAAACAGCTGAAAACTCTCTACTTGTATTTTTGTTGCTGCTGTTCAGCAGTTTGAGTGGGCAGACAGAAGGTCTGACAAGCTAAGCACTCTAAGAAAGGTGAGAGTGGGGTCAGAAAACCCTTTTCTTCCTTTGTAACAGTGAACTGAAATGCTGAACTTCAGAACGTATTTTAATGAAATAAAGTCCTGTAGAAACCCCTTTCAAGAAGGCTGTGCATACCTGAGACAAAAATGAATTGCAGATAGGTGTAAATACCTTAAACAAGTTAAATGATACTTCCATATGGAAATGTTATGAATTATTAATGCCATTTAAAAGAAAAGCCAAACTCATTAATTTCTTCTGTACTAGGAGAAATTATAGTTCACTAGAAGTGAACTATTGTTCACTTGTATTCATTTTTTCCAAACATTGAAGTCCAAAGTTTGAAAAGATATATTTTGTAACATCTCTTCTGTTGGTAACAGATCAGAGCTAAAATGTAGTTACACGTGTATCCTTAATTTGATATTTTGATGAGATGTTGGTCTTTTTCAGTTGTTTTTCTGAAAGTACGTTAAAGAAATTGAGTGAGCAAGTGTTGATCTTTAGAGTGATGAAACAAGTAAATGAGCTAAAAAAATGAAGAATTGGAACCAAAGTGTATTTGTCAAGTCATATTATGTAATAATTTTGTAGATTGAATCTTTGTGGGAGAAATAGAAGCAATCAGAATGTACTTCCTTCCCCTTCTTCATCCCCCTGCTCTACAAGAAAGCAGAGTGCCGGAGGTGCTATAGAATTCCAGCAATCTAGCAGCATGTAGCTGTTGGAGTTAAGATGGGATTACATAACTTTTTAGAAACAAAAACAAAAAATGAGATTCTTGGTGAGAAATAAAGCTTTCTGATTAATCATGATGTATAAACCTGAGGCATTTTGTATTGGTATTTAGCTGCACCATAAATCAGGGCTCTTCAAGTTGTTCAGGATGAATATTGTTACAGGTGCTTACCCAATGGCTGCATGGCAATCATACCTTATTTTTCTTACAGTAAGAAAGGTTCAGGAGCTGCCTGAATCTTCTCTGCTCAACTATCTTACTTGTGAACCAAGATTAAAGTTCCCTTTGTCAATTTTGTAGTTGGCCTTGTATTTTTTAATGTATTCTTCCTTGGAATTGTGTCTTCTGCTAAATCTTGGTTTTACAGAATGTACAGATTGCATTTATCTGCTCTGCACAGGAGTTTGGAACATCTGAACTCATTCCTAAGTGTATAAATGGGATATGTGTGTTCTGCCTGCCCTTAATGCTCCCTTAGCTTTCACTTACTGGCAATATTATTTTCAGTCCTTGTTAAGAATCATTTCTGTCCTTTATTTTCCTTACAGTAAAGCTTGTAAAAGGTCAGACATTTGATATCATTACCTTCCCTAGAATGGGGGGGGTTCCCATGTCGTTTTATGGATGAATGTTTATCTTGGTGAACTGTTGCTAAGTTTTTTTGAATTTTTTTAGAACTGTGGCTGAATAGAGATTTTACGAAAGTGAAACATGCAGAGTTGTCCATGAGGAGCTAACCATTCCTTGTTTTTCTGGCAGTAGGGAAGATGGCTAGTTTGTGTGGCCTTTGAGACAAACTTGATTGAAAACTGTTGTATTTGTTAAATATTGTGGAAATTCTGTTAATCCCTCTGTTAATCCTTTTCTGGATTACAAAGTGGATATTTTAGAACTCTTCTTACACTTTTTATGCATCCTTGTGGTAGAAGAGGGTGCAACTGCAAGAAGTCATTTTCTGGGAGCTATGTCTCTTTGGCTCAGTAGGTTGTTGTTGAAATTTTTATTCTTATCAGTGTAAAAGCTGAGTATTTCTTTCAGAGGTTTTCCTGCAGTGTTCTCCAGTTCTTTGATGTTGTATACATTTGAATTCACATTCAGAAGTAGCGCTTCTTAACTTTACTTGGGAAGAAAAAAGAAAACTAAAAAAAAAAAAAAAAGAAGGAAAAAAGGTGAGAGGAGGTATAACGTAAAGGAGGAGGGAATGTACAGTTAAGGACAGCAGATGTCTTGTTAATGAGATATTTGTATGCAGAAGGCCTTTGGATGGGTTACTACTGCAGTGGCTTTGAGTGGAAAGCTGTAACCTTGATGAGCTGTCCTGGCAAACTTTGTCTTGATGGTTTGGGTCTGGGAGAGGACTTTGATGTGGTTGCTGATGCTTCACTTTACAGAAATCAAGCTTATTCTTTCCAAATGTGTACTCGTTGATGCCCCCTTCCTTCCTGCTGTCCTTGTGTCCATTGTCCTTCCTGACACCTCCTTATGTGTTGGGACTACCGTTTATTTCATTATGTTACAAAACGTAATTTGAAGTCCTCCTAGGTCTTCCTCTGATCAGAATTTTATGCTTCTTTGCCTTTTAGATGAAATTAACACTGGAAGTAACAGAACACTAAAAAGTCAACAGAAAATACCTTAAAACATGTTCATTTAAAAGTTTCATTATTGTTTACTGATACTGTTGTGAAGTTTCATCTTAAAGTGTATTGAAGTCATTGCCCCTTGGCTCCAAAATGATGAATAAAAAAATTATTTAGGATTATTTGAATTTCCCAGTAGAGTGATGAAAGCTAAAGAAACTCAGGCAGTGGTTAGCCATTTCATAGCTTCCTTCTTGAAGCTTGTCTGGGGTTCACTAAAATTGTTACTCAAGTTCTTCTAAACACATACACTGATGATGTAGTAACTTTGGTAGCTTAGCACTGGTGAAAGTCTTTTGTATCAACAGATTTGAGGGATAACATGGCAGCCTTGGTGTAGACGCTTCTGTCTGTTCTTGATCCCTGCTTGCTTTTCTGTTAGTGTGGGTAGCACTTTGGGGACTGTTACATTTAAGATGTTATTGAAAAGACTGTGCAGTGCATTTGAATACTTCCTCTCCATATTATTTTTTTCTTTCCAATGTGTTTTGCAGGTCTAAAAAGAGATAAATAAACAATCTCCCCCCCAGAAAAACACAAAAGAAACCAAAAACAACATCCCTAAACTAAAGTGCCTTTAACCTGTATTAGATTTTAAAAATTCACAACCTACCTTATGGTGTATGTCATCGTAATTATGACACCTGTACACTTTATTATGAAGGGAAAAACTCCGTATTTCTATCCATGTGGCAGAGTGGAAAAAAACCTCCAAGTTCACTTGAGTGTGTAAAAACCCCAAACCTAAAAATCCCCATCATCTTTTTAAAGTGTTCTGTTGTGCCTGTCTTTGAGTTTTAAGAAGTGTACAAGAATTAAAAGAACGTTATACATTGTATTCTAGCAAGTATAGTTTTACAGGATATTTTGGTGATGATACCTTTTTTTACTTGATTTGTGAACTTTTTTAGTTAAACTGTATTTCCTTCCTGGCAAAATTGGTTTATAAGTTTAGTTACATGGATTTGGGCTGGTTAGAGACAAGGTGATCTCTAAGTCAATCACCTGGTATTTACAGTTCATAAAGGCAGCGATAAATGTGTTTTGCTTTCAGCTTTGCATCTAGGATGTCAGTTAACAGATTCTACTTTATTAGAGAATTTTAGAACCCATTCTCTTACTCTCTCAGGCTGATTCCATGAAACAAGTTTCTGATATTTCTTCTGTTGGGACAGAAATAGAAAGGTGATACTTTGTCATACCTGAATAGAGTATGCATGTATTGCATCTCATCCTGGTGCTTGGTGAGAGCAGTTGTGCAATCACTGTTGAACAAATGATGTTCTTGAAAGTCTGGACAATCATTTTAATAGAGAAAGATCAGCATGGGTGGATTTTGAGATTCAAAACAGTTACCGAGTCTTCATATGGATATTCAGACTTACACATCTTTTCAAGCTGCTCAATGGGTTTTTTATACCCCTTGTGTCAACCCATATGTATGCACGTTTTTTACTAGCTCTCTGTAGACACACTCAGTCTGAACAAATAGCCGTACATTGTGCTGTTCTGCAGAATTTTGTGTTAGTTCACAAAAATTCCACAAATACATAAATAAAATACTTGAGTGCCAGTAGCTTGTAAGTAACTTTCTCTCACAGCTGCAGTTTCTTTGCATCTTCTGACACTAAGTAAACCATATTATATTGCTAATGAAGAAATGACTTGTTTATGATTAGACTGGAAAAAATACTGAACTCCTGTATTCTAAGTTTGTTAGTTTTGTCAGAGTGGCTGTTTTTGTAAAGTATTTGTCTAAACTATTCAAACAAATACTGATTCTGTATTCCTCCAAAAATTGATTGCTACCAGTATGAAAGACTTCTGTTATACTATAAAGGCTCTGGGACAAGAAGTTGTTTTCTCTCTGTTTGCACAATTTTGTTCACACTGCCAATGCTTCATGTTTAAAAAATTAAAAAGAAGTGACTAAATTCTCAGCTCTTTTAGGAAACACATTTGATTTGTATAGCTTTTGATATTTTATTCAGTTTACCATGGAAAATACTTATTCTCTAAAATGTATGCCCGTTTTTTGGAAATGAAATCTAAATCAGATTTCACATTGTTATGCATGGAGATGTCAGTAGGGGAGCTAAAGCTAAAACCTTGCATTAATTTACATTAGTATCCCAACAAAAAATACTGTGCCGGTGCAGAGATGCAGGAAGATAGAAATCGTTGCTGAAAAATGAATGAAGATCTCTGAAACAGAAGCCATGTCTCTGTTTTTAATCCAGTTTCTTTTGTTGATTAAGTGATTATTGTAAAGATGGATTATACTAACAACAGTGCATTCATAAATGCTGGTTATAATTGAAGAATTTCAGTTTGTGCTTTGTTCTTCTTTGGTTTTTGTGTTCAGTTTTTCACTTTGAAAACAAATAGAAATACTTGATTTGCCTTTATATAATTATATTATAAAACATTCAAAACATTAATGTGTTTTTCAAATAGCACAGGACATTATTGCCATCTCTCTTAAATTTTGATAACACTTGATGCGATATAGAATTGGTTGTGTTAAAGGTGAAGCTGAACTCAGTTTTTATTGTCTTTTACAACTTCTAGAAATATAAAGAGAAAGATAAACACAAGCAAAAATATAAGAAGCAGTCAGAGTCCTCACCATCTTTGGTTCCATCTCTTACTGTAACTACAGAAAAAGTAAGTCAATGTGTTTTTTCTCCTCTTCCGCTTCAGTTACTTACATTGAAATTTCATGATGTAATCATTCCACTATATATACAGGAGCTTTATAATGGCATAAATTTTATAATTATCAAGCACTCTTGGTACTTTTTCCTATAGTGTAAAATCCTAAAATACTTTGAGGTTTAACATGTGGAGAAAGGCTTAGAGTTTTGTATTTAAATTGTGAGTCAGGTGCCAGTGATACTCAAGTGAATTTTATTTAATTGAGGTATATTCAATAATTGGAGAAGTTTTAGAAAGTCTATCCTTAAAAATTCACCTGTGTATGCTGAGCTGACACTGAACCTGTAAGTTAAAACTGGTAGTTATGAAATTACAGCTTACGCTTCATATACTTACAATATGCCTTATTAGCAGATTGTTTTGTTGGGTTCTGTGATTTTTCTTTCCTGTTGATGTGCTAGAAAATAACTAATTCCAGGGGCAACATGCAGGGTTAAATAATGACAGTTCTCATTGTACTCAGCAAGAATCACTTTTGCTATCCACCAATAAAATGACACCAATGTTGGCACTACAGAATAATGGGCAATACTATTGAGAAATGGGTTTTACGATTTCAAAGTTGGAAAAGGTATGTCCCATTCATGTGGAGATGTTTGGCATCAGAGTTGGAGAATCAAGGTTTGAATTCATTTGTGCTCAGTACATAGGTCACCGTGTTTTAGCAAAGGTGTTGAGGCTTGTGTTAACTGTGTGTGGTTTGGTTGCTGAGGTGTTATATTCAACAAATGTGTGTTTGCATATGGTACATCAAAACCTTGTCAGGACGGGGTGAAGCGATTGAAATACCGACTTTCTCTGGTCTCTGGAAGTATTCTCTCAACTCGTGGTATCAATTTCAAGAATAATCTCCAAGAAAGTTAGATTTTTAGTATACTTTGCATATTTCTTTATTCTTAGTAGTAAGATCAGTAACTTGAGAATGCATACCTGCTAACATCCCATTATTTGGAACTCACACTTCTGTTAAGAGTCTCATTTCTGGTTCTACTGTATTCTATTTGATGCGGTTGTGTCAAGTGAGAGTTAGTAGTCAGTGGTTTTCTGAAACTCTCAAGAACTATTAAAAAAAATGGAAGAAAAGGTAGAGTCAATTTACCACTTTGCTGTTTTGATTTAAGAGCAATTAGAGATTGCAATCAGTGAGTGTGACAGTTTCTATTGAAATTAGGTTGTAGAACACTTTGAGTAGTATTGACTGGTCCACATGATTTATTTAATTTTATTAATTTGCCCTCAACCTACTCCTCTTGAGTTGGAGACAACTTCTAAAATTCATTGCCTGTTAAGAGAGGCTTCTTGTGTGGGAACATCTTTAAACTTTACAACCTTTGTTTAGGTTTTACACTATGTATGATCTTATCTTTCTTAAATTACATCCATCTTGTACTTTGATTATCTAATCATCATAAGTTTTTGCAAAAAGGGATATTACTGTATATTTTTGTAAAAGTTAAAGAAAATGTATGGAAATATTGATTATCTTTTGCGTCCTGCCTATTAGAACATGCTTTTAATGCCAAAGACACAGCTGGATTCTGTTTTTGTGCTAAGCTTATTTCTAATTGCTTTGTCCTCCCTATCCTTCTCCTAATTACAAAGTTTACTCCTATGGATAGTCACAGGGATGAGCTAGAGCAAACACTAAAGTGAACAGAAAATCTCTAATTCTAGAATTTAAATTATAACTGAATTAGACTGAAACAGAATATTAATTATTGAATTTGAATATCATCATGCCCTTTTAGTTTTTTATTTAATCTTTTGCATGTGGATTTTCTTTACCTAACCTGTTTGCTTCATTTATTGCCTTTTTTTATAGTGCTTCAAATCATCAGAAAAATTTGTGTTGAGTTTTTTAAATGAGATTACTAAGTGTGATTATATTTTTTTAGAACAGCATTGACTGGATATATGGAAGTGATTTTTCTTTTTGTGGTTAGTTCCTTCCATTAATTTTCCCTAAGTCCTTTTAACCCCATTTACATGCATTTGCTTTTCTAGGTTATCAACTCATAATGTGTTCCTCAAAACTTTGAAATTTTAGTAATGAAACAAGCTTTATTTTTTTCTAAGATGAGTATTTGGTTCAGAATACTGTATTAATGTATTACTTTTATGTGTCCTTTTACATAGAGTTGCTAGAATTGATTTGGACCTGATGTCTGTTTCACAGCAGTCTTTCGTACTGAGCACATGACTTTATCATGATATATAATCACTTCTGCCACCATGATGTTCTTGTGGGGGGAACAGAAATTTGAAATGAAATTTGGTTTTCCTTTTTAAAGATGTTAAATCCTTTGTAAATCCGGTGGTAATGACCATTTATGCAGGTGATGTCTTAAAGCATGTTTTTTTCTGGATGAATTGTTTCTTAAGATGGAATCATGAAAGGCTGCATGATAAACTATGGATTTATCTTCTGTTAGTGTACTTGAATTGCCTGTTTGTTCTGCAGAATTTAATTCCAAGAAATTTTACTGATGTTTTGGTCCCTGCTATTTTGAGAGGCACTTTTGCGCATCCATGTAATGTCTCAGCAAATGCTGTTCAGTCTGAATCAGTTAAGTTTGAAAAAGTTGGAAATAAGAGATGCCTGACTACTCTTTGATTAATGTAGTAGCACTACATTTTTTCACTTTTGGAACATAGATAGAAAATGTTTTGAGAAGAACTACAGTAACTTAGGAATTTGAATTCTCTTGCTGCCTCTTCTTCTGCCCGCTTTCTTAGTTGGAAAGGGCCATCAGCCCCATATTTACTCCTCATAAAAAAGTTCTGTCTCAGGTTTTGAGTTTTGGCTCCCACAAGCAGTGCAGGGAGCTGAGGAGTGAGGGTTATGAGCAGTTCATCACTGGTTGCTCTTGCAGCTGCTTAAGGAGAAAAGTCCTTCCCCCGCTCCAGCATTCCTCCCATGGGAGACAATCCTCCATGAACTTTTCCAGCGTGAGTCCATCCCATGCTCCACAAACTGCTGCAACATGGATCACTTTTCCACAGGGTGCAGTCCTTCAGGCACAGCCCGCCTCTAGTGTGGATCCCCCACAGGGTTACAAGTCCTACCAGGAAACCTGCTCCAGCATGGGCTCCTCTCTCCACAGGTCTCCAGGTCCTGCCAGGAGCCTGCTCCATCATAGACCTCCATGGGGTCACAGCCTCCTCTTAGGCATCCACCTGCTCTGGCGTGGGTTTCCTCCATGGGCTGCACGTGGATCTCTGCATCCCCATGGATCTCCATGGGCTGCAGGAGAATCTCAGCTCTGGTGCCTGGAGCACCTCCTCCCTCTCTTTCTTCACTGACCTTGTTGTCTGCAGAGTTGATTCTCTCACATGTTCTCACTCTGCTCTTCTCTGGCTGCAATTACATCTGCCCAATAACCCTTTTTTGTTTTTCCTTCTTCAATATGTTGTCACGGAGGTGTACCACCATTACTGATGGGCTCAGCCCTGGCCAGCATTGGGTCAGTCCTGGAGCTGGCTGGAATTGGCTCTGCCGGACATGGAGGAAGCCTCTGGCAGCTTCTCAAAGAAACCCCCCCTTTCTAGCCCCTCCACTACCAAAACCTGGCCGTGCAAACCCAGTGTTTGTTTTGGGGGTTTTTTGGGTTGGTTGGTTTTTGCTGGGACTCTGCTATTACCATCTGGCGTTTTTGGGGAGAATTACTTGCCATGGTCCTTCCCTTCTCTGTGCAAGGCCACTTCCTTATACATCTACATAGGGCTAAAGGCCACTCAAACCTTGGAATGTACTACGTATGTTAAGAGTGATTATTGCACATTTACCATAAATCCTCAGAAGGTTTAAGAGTAGCTGCAGATGGATGGTGTAGCTCTTCAGGGTGTACAGAGTGATAGATGGAGACCATAAAAATGACAGTAGCTCTCTGTGCTTAGGGTATATTTCATCATGTTGGTGTTCATGATTCTCTGACTAAGAATGTAGATTTCAGTACACCTTATAGCACCTTCTGAAACGCAAATACCTGTTTGAGCAAAATTTTCCAAAGCAGAACTGTGTTGTGCGTGCATATTCTTCAAAATCTGCCAGGAGTGGGATTCAGGCTTGCAGTCAAGCCACATCACAGCACAGTGTTTGCAAATTAATGCCTACTTGTCATTGCCTGGCCCTGGTATGCAAGTAGATTGAAATACTTGCTTTCCTCAAAGCTTGTATATTTAGTTGTCTTCTGTCATTTGCAACTGAAAAGTAAGGTTTATGTAAATGCCTTAGCTATTTTAGTAAAAGATGGAAAACTTTGTATAGCTGGTATACAAAGCTTTATGTAAAGATGAAGAAAACATTCTGTTGTAGGCCTAAATTCAGCAAGCATCCCACTTGGGGCAGGGAAAACTTGTGTATATGCTCAATTTTAAGAGGCATTTGTTTGTGTGGTCTTTAATGGAGATAACTAGGTACTATTTTAAATTCTTGTCTGTAAAGAGCTGAAAAACAGCTCATTACGAATAGATGAATAGCTTCTAGGTTTGATCCGTTTTTTTTAAGGAGCTTTAAAGAGCTGTTTTACTAAATAAATAGAGTATAAATATCAGTAGAATGTTCTTTTCTTTTTCCTGATTTTGTTTTCATTTTCTTTCTTATGTTATTAAAATTCTGTTATCACAACTCCACATTTTTTTCAGTCATGAGAACAATAATATTCCCTTGTATGGTTTCCTAATGTTCTGCATGCAGTTTCCCTGCCCACTTAATTACTTTCTGTGAAACCTCTTTTGACTATTGTTCACCAATAGGGACAATTCTGGCAAAATTTAACAGACGAATAATGGACCTAAAGATGAAATTTTTGAAAGCCATGTGGAGAGCGTAGGAGAAGGGCCAGAATTCTTGGGGGTGGGTAGGGGTTGAGGAAGAAATTTGCATTGGGAGCTCAAGAGTGTTTTTCTACCTGTCAGAGAGAGGGTTTGAATTAAGTGTGTCTCGGTCAGCTCTCTCATGTGTCTTCTTTACTTGGTGGTTCTTAAGGAATTTGATGAATGTGGGATGGTTCACGTGCCAGGGAGTTGGTTTGGTTTTGAGACTACAAAGTCTTAAAAATCCAAGTTCTTAGGTTTTGAAGTCTTCAGCAGTTCCACTGCTGATGGAACAGCACTTCCAGTTTAACAAAAAAGGCATAAAAATTGTATGTTCAGAAAAGCATTAAAAGCTTAGTTTCTAATTTTTAATTTTAAGCATAAAGTAACAATATCATATTTAAATAGACTATAAAGGCTGTAGCCATTAGATTTTTCCATTTAGCTCAGTGAAGTAAAAATTTCAACCAAAGCCACTATGCATTTTTTTTCCACAAAATGATGTTTTTTTCAGTTGTTTGCTGAGAATCTTCACAGTTCAGCTTCTGTAATTCCTGCTGTTTCTAGTTAACATTAGTATTTGAACACTTCTGTGTTTGTTTGAAAGAATGAGATCTTTTAAACAGTTGTTACAGTTTTTTGTGTGACTTGTTTGTTTAATTTCTTCTCTCTTTCAAAATGCCAGACATACACAAGTACTAGCAACAACTCCATGTCAGGCTCCTTGAAGCGGTTGGAAGATACCTCAGCTCGATTTACAAATGCAAATTTCCAGGAAGTTCCTACACATGTTTCAAGTGGAAAAGATTCTTCAGAGGCTAGAGGGTCAGAGAGCAAAGGGAAGAAATCTGCAGGTCACAGCTCAGGTCAGAGGGGAAGAAAGCCTGGTGCTGGAAGAAATCCAGGAACAACTGTGACTGCAGCTAGCCCTTTTCAGCAAGGTACTGATTGTTATGCTGTAACATAACTTGCTTTGACATGAATTAGAAATTTTATGTATGCAGAACTTGAAAAGTAGTTAATCTGTTATCCTCAATACTGAGAATGTTGTTTCACTTTAGGGAAAAACCTAACTTTTTTCAGGGTAAAAATGTTTGTTGCTATAACATAAAAAGGAAGGTTGTGCATTTTTAAAGGGCAAAACTGATGCTTTTTTCAGACTGTTGAAGTATTCTCTTCAGCTGCTAACAGAAGTGTCTTTATGTGCCAGAAATTATTTTGGAGTAAACTTTAATATGAATTTGAGTCTAGAGGTCTTACCTCTTTAAGGGAGTAATACTATGTTTTTTAGTCAGTGCACTAAAGGATAGGATGCCATGGCCCCTCAACAATTTTTCAAGATGTAGATATTTAAAAGTATACCATTTCCTTCAGAGTAAAAGACCTTTTTACTTAGTTTTTTTGTCACCAAAATACATAAGGAGAAGGTGAGTATGCAAGGTTTATTTATCTTAGGTAATACAAAATGTTTTACTTTTTGAACTTGCTAAAACCCACTACGTGGACTTCGGGCACTTCTAAAAAGCAAATTTTACTATGGCGTCTTTGTCAGAATTGAAAAAAAAAAGATTAAAAATACTAAAAGTTTAAAAAAAATTCCTTAATTAATAAAATATGTTATTTTGAAACACAACAAACTAGGCCTTCTATAAAGTAATTTTCAGTAATTTTCACTGTGGTGTCTAGTAGCTGACTGTCCTTTATACTTTGTGATGTTGATTTTCCTTTGAGTTTATTTATGCAATGAACGCTTGTAAATTTATCTAGAACTCTTCCAATATTTCAGGTCCTTTTACTTGAAAAAAGAGGAAGTATTTTTTTTTTGTTTAAATTCTCAAAACTTTGAAAATTGCCTTCTGGAATTCTTCTTTTAAGGAAAAATCTTATTGCAGATGGCAAAATAGATCTTTTCTATGTGCATGTATTTTCTTTTAGGCTGCATTAAGTGAAGTTGATATAACTTACTTAAAATACAAAACAATGATATTTTAATGTTTTTTTTTAAATAGCTGTATTTATGTAAATTGTATTTTGAATGGAATTCTTAACATTGTTTAGTGGAGTACTAATGATGAAACACTATTTTTTAAAGGACATGGGTTTTTTATACCTAATGTCATATTTAGGAGTATTTTCTTGATGTTGTCATCAGTCTGAATTCTGTGAAACAGTACCCACATACACCCACCTGTATAAACTTAGTGAATTTCAGTGCAAGTAAATGTTTGTATTTCCCGAGAGTGCTTCATTTTCTGCCTTGAATGCACGAATACAGTGATGAAATGACTGCATTCCAAATACTGAAGAAGGAATGTAATTCTGTTACACGGAAGATCTTTATGATTCTGTGACAGTGCTAAAGAAGTCCTAAAATGCCAATTTTATACACCGTTTTTCACTTTCTCTCTCGTACTTTTGAAAAAGCATGTCTTCTCTGGAGCTCCCCCTCAGCCAGGGAAAATTAAGCCCAATTGTTGTTCCCTTTACCTTTTTCAGACCCCTGATTTTAGGTAGAATGGTAAGGAAGATTGTAGGCATAGTGTAGATGTGATCGTAGCATATTTCTATCAGCCTTCTTTTAATATATGTGTATGTTCAAAAAAACCTGCTCCAACTTGCACCAAGTGTTTGTTACGGCTTCAAAACAGGATGGATGTCGAAGTTGCCTAAGCAGCAAAGTCGTTACTCTTCTATTACTCATTTTCACCTTGTGCCCCAGATTCAAATCTAAATCGCAGACAGGAATCTGAGAGTCATATTCAGCAAAGTGAAGATCAGCAGGAGAACCAATGAGTTATTTAAAAAATAAATTATTTAGTTCTTGGTAAGGCTTTTCTTAAAGTACTTCCACATTAAAGTTTTTTATTCTAAGATATTAATACTTCCCATCAGTTTTCATCAACTACACAGAAAAACATAATTATACTTCTTCTTTCTTTATTGTAGGGAGCTTTTTGGGCACTCCTGGGAGCATAAAGTCATCTTCTGGAAGTTCAGTTCAGTCTCCCCAAGAGTTTTTGAGTTTCACAGACACAGATCTGCGAAGTGACAGTTTCACGCATTCTCAACAGGCTTCCTCAACCAAAGATGTACATAAAGGAGAGGCTGGGAGCCAAGAGGGGGGAGTCAATTGTTTTACTTCCTTAATTGGTCTCCCTTCATCATCAGCAGCTGTTTCCCAATCTAAAAACTTTGACAGCTCACCTGGAGACATAAGTAATTCAAGCCTTAGTTCTACAGCGTACAAACGAGCTCAGACTTCTGGAATAGAAGAAGAAACTGTAACAGAGAAGAAACGGAAAGGAAATAAGCAAAGTAAACATGGGCCTGGTAGACCTAAAGGAAATAAGAGTCAAGAAAGTATTTCCCATCTTTCAGTTTCTTCTGCTTCCCCAACTTCATCTGTGGCATCTGCTGCAGGGAGTGTGACAAGCTCTGGTCTTCAAAAATCTCCAACTTTGCTCAGGAATGGAAGTTTACAAAGTCTTAGTGTTGGTTCATCTCCAGTGGGTTCAGGTAGGCATTTACTGGATTTGTTTTCTTACCTCAAAATATGTTTTTATTATTTTACCTGTAATTCTGAGTATGCTTTTCAAGAACATAGTATCATTTGAAATATCATGAAAATTACACTGGGGGAAAAAGGACTGTTGGAAAAGTAAGTTTTGTTCCATGTATAGGTGCCACTGTGGTGTAGGTGGCTGTAGTAGATTGGCTCTAGGCTATATAAATGAAGGTTTTGAAGTTGTAGGGGGAAAAGTTGCATAAAAATAGGTTCTTTGAAAATTATGTGTGACAGGTTTAGCAAAAAAAAAAAAAATTGATAGTTATATGGACTTCATTGTCTGTCTGTGCTGTTACACAGAGAAAACAAAATTGGTACTCAGGTATGTCAGCTTTGCTGAATGTGTCTCTCAATTACACTTTCCCAATTTAGCTTAACTAAAAATCAAAATGTCTATATGGAGAATGACCAGTTTAAACATGTAAAATTATATTCTGAATCTGGACTCCTGTGTAGCTGGATGACATTTTCATATTCTTGTGTGCTGTTTAGCAATTGAAATTGGCTGGTTTGTTCTTCCTCTGTTCTAAATGTTATGCACATCTGGGGCTGTGAGAGGCTTTCTGTTTACTAGAAACCTGTGTGTGGAATGGCCTGGCAGAATACTCTTATCTGCCAAAGTCTTTGTTGCCCTGAAGTTTCTTTCAAAGCTTTTGTGATAAAAAAAAATAATGAATTACCTCACTTCTGAAACTTTGAAGTGTTGTCCTTTTTGTTGTTATAGTGGGTTTTTTTGTGTGTTTTTTTTTTTTCCCTTAATTTTTCTGTTTTGGGGGAAAAGAGAAATGGAGCTTGAATACTTGCTTGTGGGGAGGGTTTTATGGTTTTTGTATTGTATACTTTCACTCTATAAGCAAGAGATACTTTAAAAAATACCTAGTTCAAGGAAAAAAACCCCTGTATTTCTTTCAGAACAAGACTGGTTCTTAAAAACTTGATGTCAAAGCCACGTTGTTTTAAAGCAGTTAGATAACGGGCAAATGATCATTTTTACTATGGGTAATAATGGCAAAAGCAGTAGCAACTATGTTAAAAAACTTTTCCTGTATTAAAATCAATGAAGAGAAATGGTATATGACAAAACTTCATGGTTCACTATTTATCTTGTTTAAAATGCAGTTTTAAGAACATGTTCACCTCTTACCTGTTATGAACAGAGACCATCTAACAGATTTACATCAGTGTTCTGATTATTATAGTATGAACTTTCTTATTCCTTTATAATCCCTTTGAAGTGGATTATGTATTGTAGTTGGGGTAAGAGATAGAAGTACAAGGTCTTGGTTCGAAGTGAATGACCTACGTTTCCCCCCCTCTTATATTTGTCTTAGAATATTCTGCTCTTGTCAGCTCCTTGAACAGGCCTTTCCCTGTACAGGTCCATTCTTGCTTTCTTTGTCCTCTATTACATCTCACTCTTCCATCTAGAGAATGCCAGTGATAATGTTAAACTCTTTGTAAATAAATACATGGATGGAACTACCATGTAGGTTTTGATTACTTTTGTCATGATATTCAGCCTGTAATTTCACATCTATTAAGTATACCTAGATTCTTGGGAGGCAGCATTAGACCTGTCCTCTAAAACAGTGATATTTTCTGAGGATGCCAAAGAACATGAATATAAATAAACAAGGAAACAAAATTTGTAAACAGAATCACCCCAGCAAAACCAAGAAAACCCAGAGATTCAAAACCAAATGTGATGTCTTCGTCTTTGAGCATGAGCTCTAAATTTATCCAGAAACTTCTGCTTGAATCAGAGCATATTGGTGTAATGTACTCTTCTCCCTCATCTCCCTGTTTCTTATGGTTTTAGTGCTGCTTTTCCCACTTCATCGTAAGTATTCTTTGGGTTTAGCAACCCAATAATCCAAATTTACAGCTGTGTTGGAGTGAGGAAGGACATAAGAGTATTATCACTGTTACCAGAAACTTGTATTCTCTCTGGTGTAGTATGTTAATGTTTCTCTTTGCAATGTGCCCACATTGTCCAGTAACAAGATCCAACAAATGAATCTAAATTATTTGACCCGAGCCCCCCGATAAGATTTTGTGCATGTAATTGTAGTGAGTGAAAACACAGGGTACTCAAGCCAAAAAGTTTTTATTGCCTCTTGGAATTGCCTTGATGCTTCAAAGAAGCAGAATCGGGAATGAGCCAGACCATACTAAACAAAGCTTTTGAAGCACTTTTGCAAGAATCTCATTTTTTTTTTTACTAGCCTTCCTAACAGCAGCTATCTGAAGCTACCACTCTCTTTCAGTTTTCTTAAGACCACTTGTTGAGATCCATAAAAATTATGAAAAACATGACTTCACAGATGTATGATAATTGTGTTCATAGTTAATGTTCAAATGAGATGAAATGTGAAGGGAAGCTTATTTTAAAAGGTAATGCAGATTCATCACGTGCTATTTATATACAATTAAGTCTTCCCAAAAAGTTTTATTCGGAATAATTATATTCAGCTCATTTTGTAAAAATATTTGTCATTGCCAAACTTATCCTGTCCACAGGCCTTCTCTTTTCCTGCGTAATAAGAACAGAGATGCACCATGAATATAGGTATAGTCTAAGGATAAGTAATTAGAAGCTGTTACAGCACATACGCTTAGGTTGTATTTCAGTTGCCATGCAACTGATCTGATGTGTTCAAGGTTTTATCACTTAAGTGTTCAATCTTTATGCCCTTAATTATTCTTTCTGAAATGTATTTATAACATGATAGGAAACATTGTATACATTACTTTAACATTGTATTCAAAGGAATAAGATAAATTCTAAAAAAATTAAGTAAAATTTATATTGGCAGGGTGATATGGATTTTTTGTAGTAAACTAACATTTTGCTAGTACATCTGTCCCTCTTTAAAAGCCCTCCCCCCCAGATTCTTTAGATACCAGCTCATTTACAAACCATACTTCCCTTTTTGTTGAGAACTCACAAGCAGTGTAAGTTTATTGTCTAAAATGGTGTCAGTCAGTTATTGCAGGAGTTTTTATATAAAGCTGATAATGGTTCACCCCAAATAGAGCTGGTCTTTGGAGTGATTTCAGTATCCAAATCTTTTAGTAGGGTGTGTGTGTGCATTTCATCTGAACTAAACAATTTTATAGAGCAGTCTAACTTTCCAGGTCACACGTGCTGTATTCTCCAGATTAAGTTCATTCTCAGCATCTTTCTAGGGAATAATATTTAAAGATTTCTAATCTAGTATTGTAAAGCATTGAGAGCTTGTGTCCCATGGCAATAGGGAAAAGAATATTTTATGTGACATACGGTACCTTCTGACTTTTCTGGAATAATGTAGCAATGTAAAATGGAAAGCAATCAAGTATCAGAAGTTGACTGAAATTTCTGTTTCATGGTAGATGAAGTTCTCGTGCAGTTGTCTTCTAAGTTCAGCATGGATACTTGCTGCTGGAATTATTACAGTGCTTCAGGCACTTATC
This sequence comes from Corvus cornix cornix, assembly GCF_000738735.6. Classification (NCBI taxonomy): domain Eukaryota; kingdom Metazoa; phylum Chordata; class Aves; order Passeriformes; family Corvidae; genus Corvus; species Corvus cornix. The sequence goes on along the minus strand of NC_046333.1, from coordinate 18,501,677 downwards.
TGCCTTCCCAGTTTTCTGCTCTTGATTTCAAGCATACAACAAATTGTGTAGTATCAGCTTCAATAGCTAAGGACTTCAGGGGATTATTTACTTCAATATTTTAATTTTTGTAAAATTGATTTTGTGCCCGATGTATACTGTAAGCCCTAAAAAAAGCTTATGAATTTTTTTTTTCTTTAAGATGACTGGAAAAGATTAAATTACCAATTGGGCCTTGAAATGGTTAGCCCATTGTTTCAGCACCCTTGTTGTGTCCATCTTCTGGAATTCCTTTGTCCTGACTGGGGCAAAATTAGAATTTGTCTTCCTACATTTTTGTCTCTGCCTCTGTATATCATCATATATATTCTTCCCTTAGCCAGTCTTCAGTGTGCTGTGGTTGGTAACACTGGACACTTCTTGGAATAAAGGACTCATCCAAACCCAGTATTGTACTTTAATAAAGCAGTATTTCAAATTCTGAGAAATCAATAATGTTGTTGGCACAGGTGCCTTTGAGTTGATCTTATGTCTTGTGCAGTCAAGTTTCAGCTTTATATACAAGTTGGCTAAATGCTTCAGATTAGTTCCATGTATTTTGTTCTCCTTTTCCATTTGATTCAAGCGGTGCTGAAACCTTTGTCAATGTTGCACACGTTCTGCTGTGCAAGATCATTGTACTGTTAAGCTCATTGCTGCACTTAGGACGCAAGAGAACTCTGAAGTTTCAAAGTAGAAGAGTAACTTGAAATTATTCTCATTGAGATACTAAGTCCCTCAAGTACTTATGTTAAATCTTCATGATGCTGTGTTTAAAGTTTGACTTAGTAGCTGAATCTACGGGGAGAAAGAGTTTATAAAAAATCGTTCTGAAACAGTTTGTGCTATCTGCAAAGTGCACCAAAGCAGAAGTCTTGCTGTGTTAAAAAGCCAGTTTGTATTCAGAGGAGATAGAATATAAAGAACAAATTGATACTAATAGATATTAATGGCCTTTTAGGACTAAGCAAATGGTGTAGAAAGCACACAAGGCAAAATCAATGCGCAGAGACCTTCATTCTTCATGTTTGAGGCTCAACAGAAGTGGTGTTGAGATTGGTGAATGGTGTACAAGATTAAAATGTAAAAATTGATGATTGTTGGTGTGGAAAACATGGAGACATTCATCAGATAACAGGGAAGAAATCACATGAGGTAGTAGCTTATGAAGATGACGATTATCATGAAATGGATCAAAGTTCTTAAGTAAAATGGTTGTTAGCAGCAGCTGCAGCCAGAAGTATTGACATTTCCTGATGATGAATACCTCATATTTCCATGCTTTGTCAGTATTACATTTTAGTAAGTCTTTAAAACTCATGAAGTTTTAAGAGACTGGCAAGTAGTTAATGTTACGCAATTAGGACGTGTTTGACAGAAGAAAGAAAGATGTTAAGGCATACAAAGGTGTAATCATTAGTGGTGGATATTGAGAGTTACGGAAAATAACTTATTGGACTAATTTTATTTCCTATTTTTTATTTAAAAATAAATAGTAGATGTCTACATTTCAATTGATACAGCATGACATTTTAAATAAAGGCTTGTAATGATAGGAAGTCAGCAAATCCTTGCATTAACTATAGTTGATAGGTAAGTTTCAATTTTATTTTGATCAGAGAATTATTAAACTAATGTTTACTTTGTTTTATTATTTCCCCTTATGCTCAGTTGGTCAGAGCATGGTGCTCGTAACACCAAGGTCACGGCATCGATCCTCAGTTCACTTAAGAGTTGGACTCTGTGATCTTTGTGGGTCCCTTCCAATTCAGAATAATCTGTGAAATCTATAGGAAAATTCTGCAATTTTTGAAAAAGTCCGGTTATGAGGACAGGGTAAAATGATTCCCTTGGTCAGCAATACTGAATCAGGGGGATGGGGAAGCAGAGATCAAATGATTTACTAGGAATTGGTTTGTTAGAAGCAATGCATACCGCTTGCCCAACACTTATTGTACCCACCAAAGCAGGATGAGAAGATATGAGACTATTGATAAAGGGAAGGAATCTTGACCAAAGATCCTGTTTTTAACCTAAAGCTAACTCAAACCAGTCTTGAAGTTTGGACTTAGCCCAGGGGCATAAAGAGCATGCGCAGGGAGGAAAGGTGAAAAGTTCAGGATGAGGAAGATCCTTTACTTCATCTGAGGAAGACTCTTATTTCATCTCGGAGACCCCTGCCCACGACCAGCAGACAGCACTGCGCAAGCGCAACGCGGATGTCAATGACTTTTGGGCTCACTGCAATACGGAGCGAGGCTGGGCGGGGCCAGGTGATGAATGTGTATAGGCATATGGGGAAACTCAGTGAATATGGAACTTGTAACCCGATAAATACCAGGCTGAATGCAGCTGTGGGCACACATGGCATCCCCCATGTGTCCCAGTGCTGGAATAAACCTACCTACTTTACTACTTATTCCAGTAGTGGAGTCTTTCCCGCTCATCAATACAAACTAAGAGTTCTGTTGGTGGAGCTAAAATAGAAGATTATGCCTTAGAAAGATGGATGTGTACTTGCAGGATAAGGATGGCCTTCTGGGGAAAGAGGGGCTGTAGAGAAAAAGGATAAAGGTGATTAATCAGTTGTGTCTGAGTTTCCAATGCTGAGATGTGTTTAAAAAGGTTTTAATGCATAAACAGCAATCTAATGAGAAAGGCAGCTCTGTGTTCAGAGTGTGTCTGGTCTTTGAATGCTACGTGTGGTTCTGTGATTTGCTCTGTGTAAGGAAAAGAGCCACGAGAAGGATTCAACGACTAGGAAAAGCACATGATTGGAGAATAGCTAAGGAGTGAGTTTATCAGACTATGGGTATCACGGTGAGGAACTGAAAACTGGTACTACCATGATCCTTAACCTAACAAGAGTAAAATAGGATCAAGTGAAAGAAGGTAACAGTTGAACAAATCTCAGTTCTGAAAATTTACTTCCTAGAAGATACAGTTTAGTTGAACATATTTATTTGATTTGCAGGTGCAGGAAGTTCTAGAGCTAAGAAATCAATATGCTTGCAGAGATGTTTGTTTGATCCTTACCTATGAACCTAATTCGGTGCTATATTATCTCTTTGATTTTTAAAACAAAATTTAGCATGATGCATCAGTTTAGCATATGAAATAGTTTGTAACTGGGTAAATAATGCATTTTAAAATATAGTAGTTAGTAGTATGCTAATTTTCAGGCAGCATGGGTCTGCAAGAATTGGTTCCCAGTGTAGTATGTTCTATGCTTTTATCAGAGATTGAGAAGTTAAGTAGTTTTTGCTGCTTACTCTGAGGATTCAGGGTGGTTTCTAAAAATGTATGTTGTAAAAAATGAACTTGGATGTAATGAATAAGAATTCCTTGATTAAGAAGGCTGTGGACAAAAAAATACTGAACAATGAGATGTGTTTTGAAAACAGTTATGAAAAACTTCTGAATAATGATGGAGAACTGAACATTATACTTCAGGGGGAAAAAAAGGCTCTTGTCCTCACTGTGACACTCATTTCAAGAAGGGGTAGAAAAGTTACATCGTAATTAATAGAAATTACTCCATACATGGTGCAGGTAGCAAAGTACTATCTTTATTTATGATACCAATTTCCTCCTAAAATATGACTATGAATGTGAAAGTTGAGAAGAGGCATACAATGATGGGTATTTTTAAAATATCCTTTTCAAAGAGTCTGAAGCTCTTTGCTAGACTGGAATACCTTTCATTTGAGAATATTTCAGTTTACAAAAATGTTTAGAAGCATGATCATAATTGTGATACAAAAAGAATTACTATTCCTGGTCAAGATTTTTTTTTTTTTGGTAATTCCATACTGCATACAGGTAATTGCCCCATTTTCTGTTTTAAAAAAAAAAAAAAAAAGTCAGTGGAAAAATACAGACATATAGTGTTTAATTGGATGGGCTGCTGAAAAGAAGAAATACTCAGCCTGTTCCGCTCTTGAAGACTCCAAGCTGCCTGACTTTCCATGGAAGCAGTGTTTTGAGCATGGGATGCAAATCAGCCGCCCTGTGAATGTTACAAGACTAGAAACTCTTGGAGCATCCCTTTGAAACACAACTTGATTTAAAACAAGGCAAAGTTTTCCTTTCTCAAGAAAATTGTGAAGTTTTTATTTTTCAGTGAAAACAGATGGGAGGGCTTTCTGAAGTGAAAAAAAATGTCCCAGGGAAGGACCTGTATAGAGCTTCCATGTCAAGCTGCTAAGGCCTGCTAATGTCAGAGGAGATCTTGGCAGCTGTGGAAGTTACATGACTAGTTAATTGTTGTATGAGAACGTGTCTGTCAGGTTAAAATAGAAATTTTGAAGATTATATCTTTAAACTAGATTCCCAAATTATGGTGACTCTGGGCAGTAGCTTCTATTTAAATTTCAAAAGATGTCATAATTTATTTATTTGTTATTCTCTGACAGTCAACAGCAAATAGTATGTTTAAATTATGGACTTGTGATACATTTCAGATGCTAAAAGAACCCACAACAAAGCAAAAAATTAATACAGGAAAGGGAATGTGTATTTTCTTGACTTCCCTTTTCGGTCTTTCATTTAATAACAAAATAAAGAAAGTTTTGGTAGTTATTAATTTTGGGAGAAAGGCATAATTTTAAACAGCTTAGCAAAAAGATGTACATATTTCTAAACTATTTGAAATACTGTTTTTATTCAAGCTTTGTGAGTCTTCTACCCAAATATTAATTTAGTAACAATTACAAGAAACTCTGCAGGTCTACATTTTTGCCCATACAGAATTATTTGCAGATTGGGCATCAAAATACAAACTTGTTGAAACATAATAAATATATGTATGAATACAGATTAGACTATTAGTTAGTTGTATCTATACTGGCAGAGAAGAAAATGGACTGGGGAGGGCTTAAAGTCTACTTAAGTTTCTGTATTACTGCTTTCCAAATTCAGCTATAAATCTTTTTTATTTGGTAAGGGAAGGTTTTCAGGGAAGTCCATGAGCTTTTTGTAAACTGCTTTCTTTTATTTTATATTTGACCCATAAGCCTACAAAGAGCCTTGTATATATTTGGTGTTAGGTTTGAACTCCTAACAAAAACTAACTTACTTTAGGCCTGCATAATCTGCGTAAACTACGCTGTATGAATGAGATTTGGCTGACAGCTTTGCTACTATTGTTGTCTGCATAGTGAAGAAAATAAATTGCCTGCTTTTCCAGTGGCTGATTGTCTTTGCAGATATGGAGTAAAGTATGTGGTATTATCATTATTACATTAAAAAAAATAAGGGCAGAAAGATGTACTGAAACTTCCAGTTTTGTGCTTAGATTATATTAGTTCTCTAACTCTTATTATAAAACTAAGAATTAGACTTTTAAATAGAGCAGGGGAACAAGGAGACACTGTGAGGCAATTATGATTTCTATCCTATCAGATGTCTTTGTTACAGAATTTGGTATTTGCTTTAGAGATGTATCCCTTTTCTGAAAATCAAGGATATATTCCTTGATTCTATTGCTGCATGGAAAATAAAGTGAGATACAAGTGTTTTCTTACTTGTAACTGTTTAGTTCCCAGAAACTCCTTTAAAATGGCTTAACTTAAAAAAATGGACTTTCAAAATGGTATCAAATTAAGAGGTTTTTGTATATATGTTTTAAAATTAAAATATTCATCTTCTTGAGTGTGAACATTTTTCAGCATCTGGAGTCAATTACTAGAGTATGGCATTCTTTGTAAGTCAAATGTGAGATAGCAATCAGTCTTTTAACTCCATAAAATCTGTTAAAGGTGACATGGGAACATACAAAAGTGTGTGCGGGGGAGGGTAGAGAAGAGGCTTGACTATAAAAGGAGCAGTAGGGTTTTTTTACCCTTCCTTGAAAATTGTACTTTTCAGATCTTACAGACTTTCAACTCTTTCAGAAATCAAATACAGCTGAAAAGTAAGTGATGTGTATGTGTTGATAGTTCTTGAATTTTTGTCCATCTGAAGACTGTCCAATTCATATGGTAAAATACTTTTTTTGTTGTTGTTGTCAGTCAGAGGTGACAGCACTACAGTCAGGTTTTTAAAATCAGAAGGAAGTGTACTTGGCTTTTAAACTTTCCATTTATTTAATGTGAAGAGCTGCAGTACCAGAAGTTAAACTGACTGAAGTTTGTCTCAAGATTATATTTGGGGAGAGGCTGTGATGTCTAGAGCTGTTGTTGATCATCATAGTAATTCCTGCAATTCCCTTGTAAAGTTTCAAAAAGAAAACAAAAAAGTTAAATAGAAATGCTAACATAATACAATGGCATAAAAAAGACTAGTTACTTTAAAATAATTGAGCTTTTCAGTGAAAGATTTTGCTGAGGGACAAATCCATTAAGACTTAGAATGGAGAGATTCATGTGTTGATATATAGGAGCTATACTGCTTTTTAAAACAAATATTATAGGGCCAAGTGCCTGATTATCAAGTACCTATGCTTCCTTCTTATGTAAGTAATTAATTTTTCTTCCTTAAGCAGGTTGTATGGGTGTGATAGGACTAAGAACAGCAGCTTTCTGAACCTCCAGGCCACCTGTGTTGTGGTACTGTAGCATGTCACTTAGCTCAATGCTGCAGCAAAGGCACCCCAGCAATTCTGGCTGTGTAGTGGAGGATTTGCAGTTAGATGGTCCCCTGGTAGCTCCATGTGCATAAAGATGTGTCTTAGGTGCAGTAAGTGACACTGTGTCCCAGTGCCTTTTCACTGTATGGTAGTTCCTGATGTTGTACAAACATTACCTGTACCTGGAAGATCTGCATGTAGATTCATCTGAATGTGAGCTCATTTTTGATAAATCTCCCCAACATGATTAAAATGCAGAAAATTGGCAGAGGTAAGCCAACAATGTATTTCCAGAAGGTTACTCAAATAAAACTCTCTTTCAAGAGTATTAAGCATACCTGAAAAAGTGTTGTAGGAACTTGATATACAGGTATGCCATATACATGAAGTGTGCTGTCAGAATACTTAGCAGGACAGTTCTTGCAAGGGCTTTTGTGGTGGTAATGCAGGAAACAGTAAGTGAAATAAACTATTTTGTATTGTTAGAAAAGCTACTTCTTATGTGATCCTGAATGTAAAGCCATTTTTTGTCCATTTGAACCAAACTTGGATTTAACACCTAGTTTAGATGCAAACTCCTTACTTCATATTGCTCTTTCTATACTTTTTATTCAGCTTTTAAATAGAAGTCTTCATCTTTCAGTGTCAGATTTGGTAGATATGTGAGAAGGCCATAAGGATAGCAGGAAGTAAACTGTTCATTTTGACCGTGATCTAGTTTGCTGCATATGTTTTTGTGAGAGGGAATTACATGCAGTGGTAAAAGGTTCAGAAAAGGGTTCTCACTAAACTAAGTAACAGGGAAAAATGGAAAAATTTTGTCATAAAAAAGTGAGTGAGCATCTGTGTTCTTTGGACCTGTATAGCTCTAGAAATCTGAGTTGAGAAAGGGATTTGTGGAACTGCTGACAGAACTAAAGAATATGAACATGCAACTGGGACTTGTGCATGAAGAATCGTGTTAGATCCTACGTACTTGACTTGGTTTTATTTCTGTTTCCCATTGTTTATTGTTTTTGAACATCTGTGAGATAAGAATGACTAGAGATTCCAAGTAAATTAAAAAAATACCAACAGAACCCCCTCCAACAAACAAATAAAAAACCCAAACACCAAACACAGCCCCCACTCCCCCAAACAAATGAAAAAGTGGCTCGTAAGCTATCAATATAGTTAGCTTTCACATAAGAATGTCAAATGCAAATTGCTGGAATTTGTTTTGTTTGGTTTTTTTAACTTTTTTTTTTTTTCTTGAAGTGTGATAACTGTCATGGACAAATGCCTAATCTGATGGATTTAGGGCTTCGTTACGGCAAATAACATCCTTCCTAGGGATGAAGTCACTAGGCTTTTTTTCTGTTGTGGAGTAGTGGTAAGCTTAGGATGGAACTTTAGTTTTTGTATGCATAACCAATTCCCTTAAAAACAAGTAATGAACACCAGAGGGTGGTGGCTTGGATGTATTAATACCGAGTCATTTCAGAAATTGAAATGAATGAGCTGGAAGCATCGAAGTTTTTTCTGAGAAGAATTGATTTTAAGGAGGAATAACTGCAAGGTTCTAAATAAAGCAAACAATAGCAGCTGCTGTAAGGATTGGATGAAGAGAGGAAAAATTTAACCAAGACTGAAAGTGCGAGAGGCAGCAGAGATGGCAAACGAAAACAGTGAGAAGTCCAGCTATTACAGCATACAGTTTTTTGGCATGCATATCTATCTCTATATCTCTATATCTCTATATCTCTATATCTCTATATCTCTATATCTCTATATCTGTGTTTATAGTTACCATTCACCATCCCTAATCTTTCTTGACACCTTAGCATGTTGGATTTCAATAGCTTGTCTGTACATTGTAGCAGAAAACTGGGTGGCTGGGAGGGGGTACTTCAGTGCAGGAGTCAGGAAAGAGGTAGCTGCCAATAAAGGCAGTTACACAGGAACCAAGACAGTAGCTCTTTTTTCCTTCCAGAATAAAACACCTTTTTTCATCTGCCTTCTACTAATTTATGGAGTGTGGAAGGGAGTGGTGGTAGGGGAACAGTTCTCCTTCTGTTCTGTGGAGAGGCTTGAGGGGAGTCTAGAATTAGCTCCATCAGTCACAAGCAGGACTGATCTAGTGTTGGCCCTTCCTTGTGTAATTGGATGAGGTCTGTGTTAGAACAGCTAGTGTTTTGTTAGCTCTTTAGCTGCATGTCTTCCTCATTTGTCTATGAAGTGTTATCTGATAGTAAATTTTGCATTGGGACATACCTAGTGTATTCTGCTTTGAAACTTTCTCATACCTCTTGAGTGATGTTTGAGAATATGTTGTATGTGATTGCTTGGATTAGTGGTAGCTCCTGTGTGGTACAGTTTTAAAGAAACAAAAGCAAAAGGTACAGCTTCAGCAGTCTAGGACTGAGCTTGTTTGAAAAAAATAAAAAATAAAGAAGAGAAAAGAAAAAAAAAACCCCATCACCCCGAGCCTCCTTCCAAACCTACCCAATGGTTCCTTAAATTTGAAAGGGACTTTCTTTAGTGTTGAAAGCAATGATGGATTAAAATGGCTGCTATTTCTTGTGCACAAAAATCTGAGCATAAATGGAATGAACTGATATAATTATAATCAAAGGCTGTGGAAAGTAGGTGTGGGTGAAATGGTTCTGCACTTAAGAGTGGCAGACTGCAGTTGCATTGTGTCCTCTGCACCTGAGAAAGAATTTGTCTGCATAGTATAATGCAATTCCAGTCATATTAGCTCTGTGCATTTTTTTCCTTGTAAATTATAAGTGTATTTTTGTATTTTGTTAGTTCTCTGAAAACTACTGAGAAGGTTAATTAAAATTATCAGTTTCATTTATTTCAGATTAATGCACTTATGTTAGGAATCATACAGAATTTTGTATATTGTGCATTTTTTCTGTACCACAAAATTTAAACCCCCCAACATTAATACTTATATTTTTTAGAGAACAGACTTAGCATATAGTGCTTTAATTAAAATATTCCAAATTTTAGAAGTATTTCCATTGAAGTACCTTTGGCTAATTACTCAGTTTTAGTCAGTAGGTAAAAGTCAAGCCTTTTAAATTTTTTAAAACTGCTTCTGAATTAGTTTTGTAATGTTTGAATATGAATGACAGAAGTTTAAGATGTCTTTGTTCTTCATTCATTTTTTTTGAAATTCTGATGTTCAGAAGAGCCTGGCAGTTAAAAATTAGCTTATGACAGCAATGTTTAGTAGCTTCCAGTTGTGGCAAGAGTAAAGAAGAGAAAAATAAATCATTAAAGGCAGTTGCCCTGTTGGAACCCAAATAGTTACTGCAGTCAGATCTCAGAGGCTGATGCAGGTAGAAAATTCCCCCATGGAAGCATGACAGAGGTGTTTGCCCCTGATCTGGCCTGTAAAGTCATTAATTCGATCATCTTGTCAAACCAGATGTGTGAACTGAGGGCTTTGTTCCTTAGTAGTGTGAAAGAGCGAACAAGCAAACTGAAACTAAAATAATTCTATAGTCATGAGGTCATTATCTTAAGCAGGAATAAGCTGGTGGGATAAGTGGAAGAGGGCTGGCATCTGCATGACTGCCACCACTCTGCAACTGGGCATTATGATGTTGTGGTGCTGTGGAGGCTGTGTTAGAGACTTCAGCTGCACGGCAGAGGATGTGAGTGTGTTCTGGCACTTCAGGATTAGAGATCAATACTCTGTAAAAACCCCAACCCGTGAAGGAAAGGAAGTTCATGTGAGCATCTCCGTTCGTGTACCACTAGTTGGACATTCTTTCTATGTATCTGAGTTGTTCCTGAACTGAGCTCTCTAAAGTCCAGGAGACACAACCGTTTTCTGTTAGACTTGATTGCTTGAATTCATCTCAATGTATCAGTGAAGCAAAACAGATGCCTCGTGATTAAAATTAGCAAGGCAACTTCCGTTTGAGTTTCTAAATTTGTTGCAGACAATGAAATTAAAATCAGTCTTTTCTTGGGGGTACTGATTGCCACTGGAAAGAATTTGAATTTTTATTTGTAATATTAGCTTTAGAATACAGCTAATTGGCATGTGCTGGAATGTTCTTATACTCGACATTTAAAATCTAACCAACATTGATAAAAGAAATATAAGTAAAAAATTACAGTGGATAGAAATAAATCCATTTTACAATTTGTGCTACTGTAAATGATCAGAGCTCTAATACAAGAAAGATGTATTCAGGTATATTATTGTTCACTGAAATTCCTGTCTATACATATATTCTTTTGTGCGTCTGTTAAACATGATCTTAACATGAAGCCCTTTTTCTCCTAACTCAAAAGCTTTCTCGAAGTTGATGAATGCCATACATAATGGTAAGTTATATTAGAATCTTTTTCAGAGGTTCATTTATCACAAAGGGTAGCCTTTTGTGGAAAAGCCTGATTGAAGGTCTGCATATTCTATGGATTGGGTGAAATACAGGTCTGCAGTGCGTCAATTGTTCAGTACTTGAGTGAAAACTTTTGTAGATTGTCTGCAGGAGCCTGATAGGTCAATAGTTCCTCAGTTCTCTTTTTATGATCTTTTTGTATGTGTGAAGTAAAACGATAACAGTTTTATTCCAGTTCTGAGATCCTTTTCTTTAATTTTGTGAATAGTGTTTTCTAGTCCTTCTTCTGTGCTCCATTCATAGGTGTGTTATAGTGGTGTCTACCTCAGGCATTCTCCCACTTCCCTTCCTGACTACTTAAATTACTACAAGTAATGCATGTGAAGGTAGCCTTGTTTTGTCCATTCTTTGTTCTGACAGCCTGATGCTGCTCATTTGTGTCACTGATAACAGAACTATCAGTTTCAGAGGGAGCAATATTGAATCTTTAATGTATCTAATGGCTGTTTCCCTTTAGTATTCAGCATTGGCTTTGTACCCCTTTTTCTCTATTCACTCATAGCCAGTGGAAATGAAATATCTTCTTAAATTAGAACTTGGTTTACTTTTTCAAGGCTATTGTTAGTTTGTAGGAAACAATCATAGCTATATTCACAAGTTATTGAAAGATTGAAAACCCTCTCATGAGGCCAGTTTTGAAGGTTATCAAGTTTGTTTCTCAGTGTGATATTTAATTGGTGTCAGGTGATCTGTTAATAAAAAAAATGTAATTTTTTTACCCATTTGTGCCAGCCAAATAGAATTTTTCTTACTGCTGTGCATGTATGTTAGAAGAGCAGTGCTGTATGCATTTCTAATTGTATTGACTTGAAATTCAGAATATGCAAAAGAATTTAAGTGTTTGAAACTTTGCATGGTCAAGTTTTTTGCATATAGAGCTAGCAGTCATTACAGTTTTATAGAACTTTTGCTTTTCATACTGTCAGAGCCATGAATTACACCTGTTAGGCACATGTCTAGATTGGTGGGTCTCTTAAATAATAAAAATTTTAATGTTACATTACCTTTATGTTCCATAGTCTACGTGTGGTGAGAAATAATGAAATTTCTCTAGATTTGCTTTGCTTTAGTAAAGTAGGTTTAGCTTTTTTCCTTTTGATATAGGGTTTCCCTCTCACTCTCCCAGGTATACAGTACTCTGAACCAGCTTTGAGATGAAGGAAAGCAAGCTCACCATTTTTCTGAACAAAAGTAAACATCTGAAGGGTATCTGACAAAGGGTGCTGAATTTGGACTTGGTGAGTTTCTGCTGTTTTATAAGCAGAGCCTTTTTGCTGTTTAATGTTGAAGAGGTATAGATTCACAAGAAGGTGTAGAATAGAAATCGATGGAACACCATTTGTGACTTATTCCCACATTGCACTTCTTGTTTTTTAAATGGCATAGATAGTTGGAAGGACATATATTGCCAAACAATAGTAATGCTTTATATAACTTACTGTTGTGGAACAGCATAATGGTAGCTACATGTTTGTTTAAGAATGGTGTTTGAACAGGATTTATAATCTAACTACTTTTTTGGGGGATGGTGGGTTGGTGGTGGTGATGTTTCATGGTACCTTCTGAGGTGAAGTTGGTTACTTTTTTGCCCCATTATTGCCTTTCCCTCCTCCCCTCCCTCCCCCCATCCCAGTATTGCAGGGCTCTTGTTTTGTCAGAAGCATATATCTGGGTGAAATCAATGAGGGTCGGTAGAAATTTTGATAATATGAACAGCAAGAAAAGATCTTGTCATGTGTTTATATAGGATGAAAAGAAAGTATTAAAACTTGAGATAAATATTTAAATAAAGGAAGATCATTTACTCCAAAATTTACTCATGTTCAGATTATGAGTCAGGTAATGCTGAGGGTTGTAAATGTTACTGTCAGTAAGAGTTTTGATGGAGTCTGTGTCAGGAGCTTGTTTTTTCGTTGCACTGAGTTTAAGCTGGCTGCACATCAGCAATAAAGTACCGAAAAGAAAACCTGTGACTTTTAGTTTGAGTGGAAACAAATACAAGTTTGGAGCAGAGAGGTTTATTATTGATAGTTTTGCTATAAAGGTGGTGGGCGAAGCCTGTCAGTTGAAATTCGGTGCTGACAAACTGTGAAGGAGGAAAGATAATAGCTAAAATATTGAATTGGTTTGAAAGGATCTAGTCCTAAAAAAGATGATTAGAAAATGGAGTCATGAAAGCTGTTCCATTAAGATGCCTGCCTTAATAGAAAGGAGTCAAGACACTTCAAAGCGACAGTGGCACACTGCAGTTTTGCCAGTAAGAGACTGGGTATACTCAGTGCTGTGTTTTCCAGTTGTATAATCAACTTCTTATATTTTTCATGCTTTTTTCAAAACCTTTTTCTAAAAAACAACAAAATTTGCAGCTGAGAGATGTAAAGTTGTCACTGCTATTCACTGTGTGATAAGAATGTGCTTTGTCCTTCCAAGTCATACTCTGGATCTTACAGTCAAACTTTTTGACTTGATCTTGCAGTCTTGTCTCTTCTTCTGTGGGTCTGCCACTGAAAAGGAGCAAGAGGGATACACATATCTGTATATGCACACATATACATACAGAGCGCACATATCTCTTGACAGTTTTAGTGCATACTTTAAAAAAAGGACTATGGGAAGCAATGACCTGATTATTTTCTGTTAGAGATAGCTGTAAATGGTAATGTTCGCTTGTTGCCTTTCTGTGGTTACTTCAGTTCTTGCTTGTTCTGTCTTCTGTCTATTTTATTTCATACTCTGTTTTTAGGTCTTTGTTATTGATTGTTCTGTCTTACGCTGATATTTGAGTTGCAGTGAGGAGAGTCGTAATACAGAACAGACATCCATTGTGCCAGTCTCAGTTCTGTGATTGTTTTTAGAAGACGTGTTTCCAAAGAAACTTCAGTTCTGTAGCCTTGGCCTCTGCATCAATGCAGGTGAAATTCAGTATATATGGTATGATTTTTTTAACAAGATAACCTAAACTAAACAGAATCTGAGCATGAATTAATTTTCTTTTGTTTTAAACTAGCCCAACTTGGGCAGAGTTTTTCAGTTTTGATAAAAAGGCATCTGCCTGCGTTGAAGTGTGGAGACAGTAGTGCTCAGCTAAACCATCTAAATTGATAAAAACGAAGAACAAGAGAAGGGTAAATTAAAAAGTTAGCCTGAAATAGTCCTGTTACGCACATTTCAAAATACTGAGTAGTTACTGTTTGGTTGTCAGATATTGCAGTCTTAAGGACAGCTATCTGACCATGAGGTTCTAGAATACCACTTTAAAGCTGTAACTGTTCTAGTCACAGAAACTGGGCAACAGCTGTCCCATCTTCCCCCCTCCCTTCAAAGACACCAGCCTCAGATCACTGGAACCGAAAAGAGAGAACTTCTGAAGTAGAAACTCCCATAAAAGACTGTATTATGTTAGTAGTGAAGATGAGTCTAGTGCTTCCAGTGACTCACCATTTCAGCACCGAGGTAGATTGCTGTCAGAATGGTTTGCAGCTATGGTATGTTTTCAGAGATCTTAAGCAAACACAGTAAATTTTCTCTGAAATCATTAAGAAACGTAGATCACAAGTCATGCTCATATTCATGAATACTCATTAAGTGAGCCTAAAACTGCTTTGGTTTTACTTTGTTGTATTTAAGTCACTTAGGCTTGTATGTATTGGCTCACTGTTACAAAAGTGAACATGTAAACTTTAAACCTTAAAAAGTTAAGGTCTTTATCAATCGTTCTTTCATATCTGTTTAACTTCTTCTTTTACAAAGATCTTTCTGTGCTGTGACACACTTGAACGACAGGTCTTTTTTGTGGTTATGACCATGTGTGTCTCAGATATGATCACAGAGCTCTTTATCTTAGTATTCTATTCTAGAAGAGTACTTGAAAACTTTTTGACTCATGGTAGAACAAGTATGAAATTCTTAACATGTCCTATTTCATAAAGCTGAATTAATTGTGAAACATCAACAGGCAGTTATAAAGCATTTCAAAGATTATTGTGAGAAATCTGGGTATCTGGAGGAAACAAGTGAAAGGAGTTTTGCCCCTGTGTCGGCCATCTTCCACCCCAAAAAAAGACTGCACACTTCAACTAAGATTTAACTTTGCCATGAGATATGGTGTGAAAAGTTACAGCTGTTCAGAAAGGATTGGAAGGTATTCACTGGGGCAAGTCTGGAAGCAGATTTAAGGCTAATAATTAGAAAGACTGTTCCTCACACTCAAAATTCATACATTATAGATTTCTAGAGGCTGGGAGAACATTTGAGGAATGTATTACTATATGCTTGCCCTTTTTTTGTACTTTTGCTTGTGTAGCTGTTATTGTTCACTGTTAGAGATGGATATAGTGAGCTAGAAAAACAGTACAGTTCTCCCTGTGTTCCTAGTCCAGCGCGTCATTCATCTGTCTCCTAGTGGCACATTCAGACCTTTTCTCTCAGAGAGAAAATTCATCTTGGGTGGGCTACGAAAAAGTGGGTTTGAGCCCTTCTGCAGTGGAGGGTTGCAGTGTGAGACCTGTATCAGCTGGGATTAATTCCAAGTGGGAACATGACTGCTGACATGAGTAGTCATCAATGAACACAGAATCAAGTGTAAAATACCATTGTTCACTATAGCAGGTGGGACTAGCTGAACACAGTAGACCATTTTGGTAGCACATCAGTTCTGATCCTTCACCCTTACCCTGTTGTTGAATACATTTCTGATTGATTATAGATAACTGTACAGTCAGGGATTTGAACATAGGGATGGGAGTAGACAGAAGAGATTAACTGAACGTCTTTTGCTGGCTTAGCTGCCAAGGATTCGGGGTTAATTTTAATGGAGTTTGATAGCAAAGTCACGTCTTCGCTGTATATGATGGTGATACAATCATGGATTCACCATATATATGTCATATTGCCATGCTGGATTGTGTTCCTTGGTTGTGTCAAAGTTCTTGTCAAGTATTTTGGTCTTTGACTATAAATCTGCTCTACAGAGTATTCTCAAAGGGAATAATTGTGGCAGTCTGCCTTCCGTCAATAGATACCAAACTGGAACAACTGTTTCAAAACAGTTAGAAAACCAGTTTTTGAAAACATGTACACGTGTACTTTGTATCTTCCCTCCTCCCCACCCCCCTCAGCACTGTGTATTCTTTGGATATTTTGAGTCTGTGGGGTTTTTTAACTTCCACCTCAGTTATGGAGAGTACTCAGAATGCCCTTTGTGAAAGGAAGATATTGACTGTTGATCTGTGACAGGCCTGTCCATCAAAAAAGGATGCCCAGTCACTGAAAGGGAGGGAAATGGTAGCTTGCTATCCAGCTGCAGATCAGTAACTTTCATTTCTGTGCACTTCTAGAACTGTTATTGCAGAATCTTGTAGAAACCTATGTGAAAGTGAACTCTACCACTTTCCTCATCACCAGCAGGAAAAGAGCATTATTATTTGATTCTTAGATTTCAGATTTCTTCATGAAGGAAACAGATTGGCCCTAGCATCCAAGCTCATTATCTCATAAATTGAAGTGAAATACTGTTGCTAGCTTGGCAGTTTCAAGTGCAACTTTCTTCTCCTTCTAAACAACTGTCAAAAATAACCTGGTTTTGTTTGCATCTATTTTGCATTAGATTCACTTTAGTTTATGTTCCTATTACAAAATAACAGTGGGATGCTTCTTCCACTATTAACATTGTACTGGAATAGAACATGCTCTTTCTTGTGTAATGGAACTTCATCAGTTTTTTGTACATGTTTAGTTGCTAATAATGATGGACTGCTTCATGCAAAGACACCTTTTCATTTTGCACTGTATTGGAAGTTGCCATGGGTTTAGGGGAGACTTTTTGGGACTACCACACAGAGTGAAGGTACTGAAAACATGTTTATAGCTTCAGTTTGTGTAAAGAAGTTCTTGTTCTTATAACTCAAAATTTCCTTTTATTTCTTCGAATTCTGAGTTCCCTTGAGGTTGTCGTCCCAACCCCATGACCCAAGTAGGAACGTTTTGTAGTTCTGTGCAACTTTTGTGGGCCTGCAAGTTTACATTTGAAAAACAGCCTTTTTGGCCATATTATTCTTATTCCTGAAGTTTTGACAAAATGCTAAGATGAGAAACCTATGACAGATATCTCAGATAACTTCCTCTTTTCAAAATTGTTGTAATAGTTTCAGCTTACTGACCTACAAAAGAAAATACAGCTTTAGGGAGACAATTTTACAAGCTTCCTAAGGAAGCAGTATAGATGGTCTCTCTCTTGATTTTGGCCCACAGTAAGCTTTAAATCTGTTATCCAGTTTACAGAAAAAAACCTCTAAAACATGTATGTTCCTGTAATAGGAATGGATGGTGTATGGCTACAAAAGTAGCCACTGCTTGTTTTTTGTCTCTTGGTGAGCTAGGCAGTCACTGGCATTAAGAAGGGAATGTAAGAGAGCTGGGTAATGGAGGGGGCTGTAGTACTAGAAAATAAGAACTGAGGATTTCATAGCTAGGTACAGAAATTGTGGTGGTAAAGCTTAGTATGTTGATGTAATCTGTGAGATGCAACACTGGAAATCCAGAATTTAATCAGTTTTGTTAATTCTTCCGCTCATGGAACTACTTACTTTTGAGGTTTTCAATAAAACCGCTAAAAGTGTTCTGTGTGCCACCTGGTGTATATTTTGATTTGAGGCTATTTTGTTTTTCACTATTCTTAAAGTGCTTTTATTTCCTCTGTTACCGATTTTGTCATTGATGGTGCATAAAGAATGCATTTTTTTCCAGTCTGCATTATCTGATGTGTTCCCTGCTCTATAGTGCTACCTTTCTGTGCTAAGCAGGCAGTGTCCAGAGATACCTTTTTTTTTTTTTTTTTTTTTTGCAGCTGCCTTTTTGTTAAGCCTTTCACTCCAGCAGTGCAGGCTACATGTGCATTTTATCTGTTAGAACCTGAAGTCAGTGTTCTGCAGCTGTGTTAGTGGTGTCACACACACAGTCAGACTTTAGATGAACATGTTACATGTCCATTTCCACCTGGAGCTGAAGAACTGTGTTCTGGTTAAAATGCTGAAGATTGTGTTTGACCATGCTATTTATGCCTCTGGCAAATTACACAGTGCCATTCATCACAAGGTACAGCTGTTCAGTAATATGGGAAGGACTTCAAGGTGGTTTGTTCGTTTCAAACATTAATGTAGTTTACAGAGATTTGTTCAGGTTTTTGTTATCATTCCTTCCTGATCCAGAAAGTGATTTATCTCTCCCCAAACCCCAAAGGACAACTTAGTATGTTAGAGACATTTCAAATGTGTATTGTCTTGGCTTTCTAATATGATATACAGATAGTTTTTATACAGGTATTTTTGAAACTGTGTGAAAATCAAGACTTTATTTGAATGTTCAGCATACAGTTCTTATTTGAATGCTGCATGGAGTAGTATCTTGGTTGCATGAGTAGTGTCAGAAGGTGCATGTACTTTATGCGTTAGGTAAGGGATTGCTGAATGAAAATACTTATCCCAAACAGGGTCTACTGATAGGTCATATGTGTCCTGTATTTTGCAACAGCAACAAACAGTGGTTTTCATACTGCTGCAACAACTGGCAACAAATATTAGCTTACCTCATTCCACTGGCAAACTAGTTTGCTGCTTGTCTTTCTTTTGAAATATTTTTTTGCCTGTGATTTCATAACTATTTGCTTGATTCCAGAATTTTATTTTTAAGAGGAAGAATAAACCTTATCATTAAAATAGAAGCAGCAGAAGCTCTGCGGTTATTAAGTATGTAAGATTTTTAAAAATTAAGAAAAAAAAATCTACAATGGCTTTAAAATTTTGAAGTTGTTTTCCCGTTCTGGCAAAATATCCTTAAGTTTTGGTACTTGTCTCTCACCAAAAATTTTGTTTTCTCCTCTCATTGCTATTGATGTTTTATGAGAGTGATAGTGTTTGTGGTGATGAGCTCTTATGGTTTACTCATAGGTGTTGTGATATTTCATTATTTTTACTCTTAAATCTTATGGTTCCTGAAGCCTGATAATTCATGAGAATCTCATATTTTCAAGAAGGTTTGTATATTTAATTGTTTTACTGCATTCAAAAAACAAAGGGTCAAATCTCATCCTTTTTATTAATTTGAAATTGTTGATTAAAAGCAAGTTAAAAAAATCTTTTGAGGACCTGGGTTATATTTCAGTTTTTGTGGTTGTAATTATGTCACATTTAAGAATAGACTCAGTAGCAAGGTTGTTTGTTAATCATGCTCTTTTTGCTGGTGTATAAGGACAAATTAGAGCAGGATCCATAAAAATGTGCTGTCTAGTTAGATGATCCAGCTAGAACTGGAAAAAGGTCATAGCAAAGCGAACACTTAAAGGATCTTAACTGCTAATGAGGCGGTAACTGTAGGTTTTGGGGATGGTGACAAAAAAAGAACAAGGAGGGGAAGGTGTACTAAATGGAAAAAGATATGAAGGTCAGTAGAAAAGCAGAACAGGTATGGAATTTCTCTATGATGAAGAGACTGGGGAGAAGATAAGTCACTAACCTTGGTTAGGCAGGAGAAAAGAGTTGTCGCGATGTGTCTTCAGCTGCTTTTTTGTATCTTCTTTCTCTAGTGGGTCTGGCTGATTTTCTCTTCCATTTTTCTTGACAGTTAATAGAGTCAGGGAATTTAAGATGCATCAGTGTTTGCATATTATGTGTGGGTTTGGATGATGTTAGTCTCCCTTGACTGCCTGTGCTCAGAGGGTTATCTGGGTGGCGAGTGGTGTTTTAACATTGCGTATCTTCTTATTGTCACTGCCTTCTTCAAATCATTATTTGTATGAGTGACAAACTAGCTCCACCCTTTGCCTTCTAACTGGCATTTCAGTTCTGTTGCTTTTTTTGATCTAACCATGTTCATTCTACTTCTGTTTACTCCCTGTGGCACTCTTCCTCTAACTGCAGTTCAGTGCTACCATGCTTGATATTCCTTGGCCAGCTGACAGCTCACTTATCTAATGCACGTGGAGCCTAACGGTTTCATAGACAGGTACTACTTCTTGTCCTGGGCTTCTGGTCAGTAGGGTTTTTTTTCCCAACCTCTATAACGAACTTTACCCTGCATGTAGATGAACAGAAGTAATGGCTTCACAGAGGGGTATGAACTCTTCCTATTTAAATTGCTAACTTACAAGTCTGACTAATGTTAACGTGTTTAGTTGTTTATTTGTTGGCCGTTCTAGCAGAAATGTTAGTCACGCATTCGTATAGATCATGGATGGAATTTTAGTTTGTGAATAAATGAAATACAACCAGCTCTATCGGCAAATCTGAGTACTTTGTCCTCAGACTTGCTGTCAATATTTTCCTGAAAAAGCACGAGCAATCCTTAGTTGCCAAAATTACAGTTTTGGACAAATGTATGTTGTTCAATAACCTTTATTTTAAAATTAAAAAGTATTTTTTCCATTTGTATGGTGTGTGTTCAGTTACATAGCCCAATACTTCACTCTTTACTTAACAGTAATACATTGAAAGAGCAAACTCTGATAGCAGATTCAGTTGAAGGCAGGCATTTTAGCCAAAAATTCTGCCACTGTTAATGTTTGAGCAGTTTGTAATGTGCATAAATATTTGATTTATCACACATGTTTTACAAAAACTTAAAACTGAATCAATCTGTATTCCCTGAACTGTAGAATGTTAAATGACGAGAGCACTTTTATCAATCAGCATGGTTAGAATTTCTACACAGGAGCTTTCTGCATTACGTATTGAGTGATCTTGCTTGTCTTGATTAATTTTCTACTGCATATTTACATGGTTACTAGTAAACAGAGGGAGGGGGAGAGAGAGAGATGCATGTAATCGTTTTTGTAATTTTTTTCAGGTATTTTTAGCAGCAATGATGTAGCAGTATCATTTCCAAATGCAGTATCTGGCTCAGGATCTAGCACTCCCGTTTCCAGTTCTCATTTACCTCAGCAGGCTTCAGGCCACTTGCAGCAAGTGGGAGCTCTATCACCTTCAACTGCGCCTTCTATAACTACTGTTGTTGCTGCAACTCAGGTAAACTATCACAAGAGTTAAGATAGAAAACCATGTTACTGACCTGCTTATTTTCAATGTTAAAAGAAACCGTAATTTGTTTGGAAAATAGGTTAATAAACATTATATTTGTTGTGAAACGTTGTAGTGGCTGGAAGTTCCCCATAATATTACATAGTCTTATTTTGTAGAGCACATAGATATTTTTAAATGTAGTCTGAGGAAGTGCTTATTAATAACCATATTATGACTAGTGGCATAAATGCTGGTTGCAGTTCATCAGTGTTCTAACCAGTCTTTTATCAGAACATAAGAAAGGATTTTAAAAAGGAAAGTATGTAAAGTTTTCTGGGTTTTATGCAAAAATGATGGTATCAGTTAAAGAGTGGTTTGTTTGGGAGGTTTAACAAATGGACAGCTAAGCTAGCCCTGGCAAAGGGATGGCCAAGGCTGACATCTTGGTAACAAATGAACGTTGACATATATGTTTTGTGTTTGAAAAGTCATGCAAATGAAGATCCATAGTTCATGTTTGATGGTGAAGGAAAAAGGGAGGCATGAGAGAAATGCAGAAGGGTGGCATAGTTGAAGTAATGAACCAGAAAAAATACCTTTATGATAGTATTTTGTATGAATTTAAGTTGGACAAGACTACATTTATCAAGATAAGAGAGTATGAAGTTATAGTTGCAGAAAGTCACCGTGATTAGTGTTTAAGTATGAAGGAATACTACACTATACATGATGATTTTATACTCCTTGTTTCTTGCATTTTCATTTTGTGATGGGAATCTCTCTTACAATGAATATATCAAATATATATATTTTTGTGTGCTTATAAGCAATGAACTTGTAACTTATCTACAGTGATCTAAGATAGTGGATAGAAACATGAAGAATTAAAATCAAGGTTAATGTGTGTGTGTGTGTGTGTGTGTGTGTGCATGGATAGCAGAAATACTATGTGAAGACCAACACAGATTACATTTCAATATCAAATAGCAATTTGTTCATATAGGTGGCAGTTCGTATTTTTACATCATTCTTCTGGACTGGTTTTCTAAAGAAATAAAGTGGTTTCACCCAAAACCTAGTGGTATCTCTTTGGCACAAATTGATCAAAACTACTTTAAAGAAATTAATTAAAATTTTGGTATTTTAGTAAGTTCTCCTTTATTTTTCATTTCCAAAGATCACTACACACTAACTCAATGACAACACTTAAATTGAACAGTTTGGAGTTAAGGGGAGGGATTGTGTCATAGTTTAGTAGCAGATTAAAACTTTTAAAAAACCCCAAGTAAGTCAATGCTCAGTTTTCACGGAGTAGAGGTTTGCCATGAGAGTCTTGGAAAGACTCAGCCTTTTGTACAGCTCAATGTATTCATAACTGATCTGGGGAAAGGAGGAGGAGGAACACACACCAAGTTTGCTGGTTATGCTGGGTTATGCAATGAGCCCTTATGACCATCAGCTGTCACAAACTGCTGAAAGACCTCGCCAGCCTGTGTTGACAAGGTGGTTAAGAGGGCAAATAAAATCCATGTTAAAGGGAAAGGACAGTTACTATTCAAAACAGATACGGTACATGCCAGAAGAGGTACAAGAAGAGCCATGGCAGTGAACAATGGCAGAGAACATCTTTATAAGGAGTGAGTAAATAATGAGGGACTCGTGGCCTCAAAAAGAGACACTGAGAAGGGATAAGACAAAGGTCTGTAAAACAATTGACGTGGAAAAGTTAAATAAGCAAGAATTGTGCGCCATCACTTCTATTTATTAACCTCTGTCAGAAGATAGATTGAAAAAGCAATGGGAAAAACCCGTATTTATGAGTCAGGAAGAGAAATACCATAGTATTTTTTTCCTTCAGGTTGTCGCAAAAAAAGGAAGTATACCCTAGGAGATGGACCTTCTCTCAGTATTTAGCTGAACTAGAGAGCCCTCCATAGGTTAACTGCTTAAAATTCCTGTCCTTCCTTTGGCTTTGTTTCTTAGGAGTTGCCTTGGGGGCTTTTGTTTTTTTTTTTTTTTCCCCAGAGAAGCAAAGGAGTTGTGTATCTTGCCTCACTACTAAACTTGTTTTCAAGTGGTCATAGATTTACTTGTCGGGATCTTACTCACAGGTACTACCATTTAAAGAGTCATTTGGTTTTGAGATATACAGGGAGATTGAAATTGTGCGTTTTGGTTGACAGCCATAAAGGTGAGCTCCTTTATTTGAATTAACAAAGTCCTCCACTGCTTCAGCGAGTCTTCTTTTAGTTCATAAGGTCCGTACTAGTTTGAAGAGATTCAGTCAGGAGAGCCTAGTTTACCATGCAGTTGTTCTCCACTGAAAGCAACCTGTTTGTGTGATTTTTTTTTTTTTTTTTAATCTCTTCTCCTACCCCCCACCCCCTTCCTATTTAGCATAAATGACTGATTTTATGTCAAGGGTTGGCGTTTACCTACTTACTTCTGCAAAGTTTCATCAGAGTGCTGTGTCTGCTTACTGGGCTCTTGTGGATGTATTCTCAGTGCTTACCCACCTCTTGACCATGGGAGTCTTCAAATAAGAGTGTGCTAGTATGTTTCTTGTGCAGTGCTCTGATTAAAAGAACACCATCATCCTAGGTTATAAGCGAAGGTAAGCTTGTACCTCTATAGCAGGTAAAAAGTAATAGTTCAAAGATAAGGTTTTGCTTAAACTATTAGTTAACAGAGCAAGTATGACCAAATCCTGTCTACTCACTTATTCGGTCATGTTAGCGGATGTGCCATCGGAATAGTGGTAAAACTTGGAATAGCCTCAAAGATCTGCTGCTAAGGTCCATCCTGTAAGATTTCAGCTGTTTTCTTAGATCTCTGTTGGGCTTTTGTAATTTTGATTTAGGGGGCATCATAAATTTGTCAATTTTTGAAGGATTTTTTTTTTATGTCTCTTTTTTTAAAGAAAGGGCGTTAAGAAATTCTAAAGAAAAGGTCTTAGGAAAAAACGTGTTCCCATAGAATTAGTCTCAGAATTACCTGATACATTCTGATTAGAATGGTGTGATAGGCATCTAATGCAGAAAATTTTGTTCATAGCATTAAAAAAACTTGAAAACAGTTGAAAGCAACTGCCCCAAATTAGGTAATACTATTATTAAATACTGCTATTAAATTAATACTACTCAAAATGACAAAGTAACTTCTGTTATTTTTAATAACTTACAGGCCTGTATAAAACTTTGGTGATTAAAACCCCAAAGTGCTGTTTTTTCCTTCAACAACTAAACAACACTGAGTTTAAAGCTTTAAAAAACCCACAAATGGAAAATCCTGGGTTTTGATTTTTTCATTATATTGACTAGTATGGTCATTTCTATACTGTGGTGTTTGTTTGTTTGTTAAGAGAAAAACACAGTATGGACCTTGTTACAATCCCCTTTTCTGCCTCATTTTCTTTTCTCTTATGCCACTCATAATTTTTATTTCAAACTAACAAATCCAGAAGAATAAATTATGAACTTGTGTTCCATGCTGTGTCAAAACTGAATTGAAGTGCTGGTGTTCCTCACCAGGTAGGAACCAGTGGACTAGTAAAAATGCCACTTGCTGGAAATGCAGATTATTTTGCATGCTGTTCTTTTTTTTATATGTCTTGGGCATAGCCTCAGATAGGTTACACTGCTTAATTCAATAAGCCTTTATTAGCTAACAATGCATTTAACAATTGCAAAAGTGTAGTAAAAAAGGGATACAGGAGAGAAGGGGTACAGTCCACACAAATACTTTATCCTGCTTTTCCATGAATTGCTACTCTTGACATGGTTGTGGGTACTGCTTATTTTGTATGTAGCAGCAAATTGCTGTATTCTAAACTTGTGTCTTTCCTCTCAGAAGTGTGTTTTTAACTTTCATATGGTTATTGATATGTGCTTTGTTATTGAGAAAAATTGCTTTCTTTCATTTGGATTTTGAATATCATCTTCACTTTTCCCTTTTAAGCCAGGTGACAAGTTGCACCACTTGAATGTCCTATGCTCAGTTTTTATCTCAAATATTTCATAGTGCTTCATAATTATAGCAAAAATGTTTGTCAGTCTGTTATGCTGTTCTGTAACAATTTGCCGTACTGCTGTTTCTGATAAGTTATTCTTTGTGATTAACATAAATTCATAAAAAAAGTGGTGACCCGGGTGACTCAGTGTCTTCTGGCGTTGTACAGCAGGATTTCTTTTTATTCATTTAGTACTGTATAATTGAGTGTTTGCTACTCTGGTTGGGATTGAGATTGAAATTGCTCGAGCTGTGTGTTCTTTTTGATGACTTAAATTAGTGAAATTACCCTACTACAGCTCTGTGGCCAATTGTTTCTGGGGTCTCCAGGTTCTGAATGCAGAATCAAACTGCAGAATTGGAAATAAAGGTTTTTGACAGGGCTTTCTTCAGTCGTTGATTGTTAAAACCATTTAATGGTTCAGACTGTATTGCTTTCAAGACAAAAATGCACTTAAGTATCTTGTAATCTCATTTCAATAGTGCTTTTAGTGGGAGTAGAAATGGCATGTAGTAGTTTGCTTAAATACACAGTGTTTTACTTTAAAAATTTGTAGATCATCAAATGTTGGGGTTGTTATTGTATGATCCAGTAATGTATGATCTTTACATTGTAGTAATCTTAGTTTATTGATAAATTTTCAGGATTTATTCCTATTGAAAATTCAATATCAAATTTTCACTTTGTAGTTGATTTTTTTTTCATTCTACTGTGCGATGGTATCTCTGCTCTTGGTGACTGTAATAAGCACATCTGTGAGGCAATTTCAAGCAATATGGCACATACTTGTTACAAGCCTCTCCTACAGATACAATCCAGAAGATTTTCTTACAATATGATTTTTTTGCTGCTGCTAGATTCTTCTTTCTTTTCTGAGCATTTTTTTTTCCTCTGCAACTTCTATTTTCTTCCTAAATTCCCAACTCTTACTTTATGCACTGTGCTTCCTTTGCCACAGAGGCAGATAATGAAGAGGGAGAAGGACAAGAAGTATCTGTAACAGCAGTCCTTGTGGCTTGCACAAAGATAGGGAAACTGAATAGTTGCTGTTTGTTATTCTTTTTGTGATGGCATGATAGGTCCACTTCAACATAGTGTAATCAACTACTGCCTCAGGGTGCAGATGTGATAATTGGGAAGGTAGGTGCTGCTGCTCAGTTGCAATTCTGAGTGAAAGAAGTTTGCTTTTTATCACTTCCATTGTCCTAAAGTTCCTTTGGCTTTACTTCCCTTAGGAGCAGTACAAAAGCAGCAGGGTTTTCTTTAGCATTCATGTAGAGGTGGTTATCCTCCTTTGTCTGATCCAGCTTGTAGGGGAAGATAAGGCTTATTTTTTTCCAGCAGACTTGGAGTTACTTGTTAACAACAGAGGAATGTGAAAGCTAAGGAATTCTGAGATCTCTTCAGGTTCTGAATGTAGGACACATGATGTTTCAGATGCATCTGTCCTGTGGTTTTTATTTTCTCATTTTCTGAATTAATATAGTCCCTAATTTTGGATCTCTGTGGTCCCCTGCTCTTTCTCCAAATTACTAGTCTACACTATTTTTGGCTTCCTGTTTTAGTGGTTTTTTTCCTTGTCATAGTTTAAGTCTGCTCCTCATTTTGCATGCTATCAAGGGAACTTTCTTGTCCTTTTTATTTTATATTCTGGCACTCATGGGAAAATAAATGAAAAGACAGGAAATAGGAACTCCATCTATTCTTAGTTTTCGTTCCTTCCAACAGAGAAGTTAGGAGCAGTTTTGGGAACAATCTTATTAATACCTTCTACAACAGGGATGGAATTATGAAGGAACTTAATAGTACATCTTAAACAAGTAGATGTTCCTTTGCTGAAAATTCAAGTTGAGAGGGGTTTTTTCAAGTCTGCAGGAGGGGGTCTGGGTATTTTCATGGGACAGTAAAATGCACCTACCTGATTGATATTGCTTCCAACTTTACAGTTGTAACCTCAAATTATGGATATTGCATTCTTGAAGTCAGTATGGCCAAGGAAGATACTCCTTTGTCCACTTTTGTTTTCCAGTCTTGTTCAGAGAACCATAACCTGTTTCCCGCTGGTTTGGATTTGGTTTTTTTAAATGTAATATTCAGCGCAAAGTAAATGTAAGGGAGGGAGGAAGGAAGGGAGGAAGGAAGGAAGGAAGGAATTCGGAAGGAAGGAAGGAAGGAATTCGGAAGGAAGGAATTCGGAAGGAAGGAAGGTTGGTTTCAAGTTAAGCATCTGAAGTTTGCTAGAGCTGGGCAGACTGCAGTCTTTTAAAGGACGTTTCTGGGCCATCCTCCCTGTGGATAGATAGATGCAGGTCTATCAGCTATCAGTGTTTAATCAGCTTTTCTTTGGTGAGTAGAATAAATACACAGAGGAAAAACCCAAGCTGCCTTCAGTTCTAGGACTTTGGGGTGTGACAGATGTGACCTGCATTAGATGGTTGGCTGCTTAAGTGAGTCCCTGCTCTGCTCCCAAAGATGCACATCACAACCGTATGTAAGTTAAGAGTTAGTGTAATACTTCTGCAGACACCTTTGGATCAGAACTTCTTAAAACTAGAGACGTTGACATGATCTCAGCAAACTAATTTAAGGATTTAATCCTTTTTTTTTGCAGTGCAAAGGAACCTAGCATAATTATATTAAACTGCATTAGACGTGTAATCAGAGATGATTTCCAGAACTTAAGAAGAACTGTCTTTTTACATTTTTTTCAGGCCACTTTCTATGTTCCTTAACATAGAAATCATTGAGATACTGAATCCTATAAGAGCTCTTAGGAAGTCAGCTATTACGAAGTCCAGGGTGCAGATAGTATAGACTTCTACTGCATATTTGGTGGGTGCCTTGTGGTGAAACCTCTCACTTCTTAGTAATTAGTCATTAAAGTAAAGCATAGACAGCAATTATGACAATATGTTAATACATTGCTAAATTTCTCCAAAACATCTAAGTTGGTTCATTTTTTAAGTTCAGTTTATACATTTTCATACAGTGTGTGTTGTTTGTTTGGGAGGCTGGGGGTGGGGTGTTGTTTGTTTGTTGGGTGGTTTTTTTTGTGTTTTGGGTTTTTTTTGGTTTGTATTACCTTTAATGAGTGATAATTAAAAAGAGACTAATAAAACATCTGGAAGTAATGATGTTGCATGGTTTAAGCAGCATGCTTCCAGAAAAAGGAAATTAGATCCTTACTGTGGTACTAGAATTCTCTAATCGATTGAAATGCTGGATACATGAAAACCAATTAACATATTTTATGTTACTATCAAAATACCTCTTGATGATAAAGTCTCTTGAAAGAGGTTCCTATGCACTGGGTCAAAGGTAAAATATCAACATGGATCACAGGCTGTTCAGATGCTGAAATTATTTGGTTCTCCTTAGCTTATAACTTAACAAAAAGATACAAAAGGAAATGTCAGCATATCCAGAACAAAAAGAAACGTTCTTAACAGAGTATGCTGCTCATCTTTGGGACTCACTGCACGGGAAGTTGCCAGCGCTTCTAGATTTGGAAAGTGCTAAATGCATCCTTCAGTATGTTGTAGACAGAGAGGTTTGATATTGTGGTGTAGGATGTCAGTGCAAAACAGAGACTTTCTTTCCAAACCTACTAAATCATATTTGTGTCACGGCCACTTAAATTTGAGTCTTGAAAAATAAAAAATGTGAAAGAACTGTACTAGCAAAAGTTTTTCCATCAAAATTTTCTTGCTTCTCACTTAAAAGCTGTTTTAATTTCTAGTTACTTCTGGGCAAAATGGGTAAAAATCTAATTTTCTTTTCATGCAATCTAACTGAGGATTTTTGGGGTGGGGGAGGAGGAGAGTAGCAAGGAGGAGGAATTTACAGCCAGAGGGAAAATTCCTTCTAACATGTGACTCAACTAGAAGAACAAAGGAATCATAGTTGCAAGTAATCTTGTATTTAGCCCAATGAAAATCTTGTTTTCCTCTGGCTTCAGAAAGCTTGTCTTCATGTAGACTTGTGCAATACAGAGGTAGTCTGAAAGGCAGTTGCCTGGTTTTGCACAGTGCCACATGCTGAGACAACTGCATCAATGTTTCGGTCCAGCAATAAATGTTTTCTGCCTTCAAGCTGAAGCTTATTTAGCTTGGCTTATCTGGTGCTGCTGTAGCAACCATCAGTCTCCAGGCAACTGAGGCACATTGACCTCTTCATTGAACTGAGTGTAGCACTAGTTCAATTTAGCTGCCTGAGACAATAATAATGGTGTTGAATCTAAAAAGTGTGAAATTTTCTAGTTTGTATGCAATGGAAATAATAAAACTATTTAGATGAAACTGAATGTTTAGGTCTTACTTGAAAAAGATTTTAAGTATACGTGGTGTATGTTTGTTGCAAGCTGCAGAGTTGGTTGCTGAGGCAGTGTCCTTATAGGCCTTGTATAAATGTTGAGAATCTTGCAAGCATTTTTGCACAGCAGCAATTCTGCTACTGAAGGTGTTTGTTTCATCACTTAAATAGCAAAGACTGTTGATGTTTATTTAGATAGTTAAAATGTCTGTGCTTGTGAATAAGTAGGTGATTCTTTATTATTACTCTTTTTGAAATTACAGATGGTCGTTGAAAGTGGTTACGTTTCTCTCAGATCCATTATTTCCCATATTGCAAGTATCCGGCTTTCTTTGGAATAGTTGTATGAAGAAAATAGATTCCTCTATGGGTATATTGAGTTTGTTGCCTAATAAAGTAATTTTTTCTGCTAGTCAATTGAGATTCCTCATATATAGATTAAAGTTCTTAAGTAAAACAGACTCTTGGGCACGATTGCTACAGTGCGGATACTTCAACACGGTGTATCAGACAACGAGGCCCGTGGAAAGAAATATATATGGACCGATTCTTGGTAGATGTTTCAGAGATGTTTATTTCTCCAGCCCCATGGCCGGGGCTCTGCCGAGGAACTGCTCAATCACGGGACCCAAGGGTCCATCCCGCGCAGGGGAACACAAAACAACCAATGGGGAACGAGGCTGAGCAGGGGCAGGGAAACCCCGTGTCTCCCTCCAGGGCCCCTCTCCCAGGGCTACATGGCAGCGGAAGGGCCCCAACATTTCACCTGTTTATTTTTAACAAAAGGAGATTTAAAACTTAACATTGAAAACAACTGGATAAACATGAGATAACAAGGACAGTTTCAAAACAAAACAAGCCACCCTCCTGAGTCTTTAAATGTCCAAACAGATTCTCTGGAACATGTTAAGGCTGACAGAAGGGAGACAGGACTCCCTGGGCATGCTTTGTGGGGAAACTGAGGCAGGAGAGGGTTTCTTCTATTTGTACCTTTTGGAACTCTAAACAACAATAGTTAATTTCTTCCCTCCCCCTCATCATCCCCCACTCGGCATTGGAAAGGGATTTTTGGGGAAACAATTGGCAAAGGCATGGTTTTGTGAGGGAAACCATGGGTGAAAAAACGGATTGGGAATACACTGGGGGTAATAGGATATAGGGTAAAAGGGAAAGGTGGGATTAGGAAAGGGAGACTGTAGGGGGGGCTTATAATGGAGATATTGTCTAACATGACTATGATTTTTAGCATATATACTGCCTTTTACAGAAACACCATCAGGCCCAGTGACCTCTGCTGCTTGTAACCCTTTTCTACCTTGCACAATTTTGAATTCTACCACCTCTCCATCTCCCAAGCTTGGGATGCATTTTTCAGGGTTATTCTTTTTAATAGCTGTTCTATGAATGAATATGTCTTGCTGGTTGTCACATCTTGTTATAAAACCATAATTTTGTTTAACATCATACCATTTTACTATTCCTAAAACCTTAGCTACGGTGATTTTTTCCTTTTTCCGAGTGGCTGCTGTTTTCTGTCTGGCTGCGTTTTTGCTTTCTCTTTTGCTTTCAGTCGCTCCCGCATTGGAGCTGCTGGAGTTGTCAGTGCTGCCGGGGCCACTGGGGCTGCTCGTGCCTGCGCGCTCTTCCCAGGGTCGCATTCGGGGCCGTGCAGGCTGGGCTGGGCTGCACCGCCCAGCTCCCCACATGCCACCGCCGCCTCTGCTCTCAGCTGTGCTGCCGCTGCCTGGGGCCGTGCCCACATCTCGTCCGGGCCCCTGAGCGACGACCCCCCCCGCCCTGCTCCAGCACGCGTTTCGGTTTTGCGCGGCTCCACTCTGCTGCCATTGCCGCTGGATGCTGCCCGCGCGCTGCCCCTCTCGGTCGGGTGTTCACGGGGCTCGCTCCACCACGCGCTGCGCGGGGCCGGGCGGGCACTGCCGGGTCCCGCCGCTCCCGCCGTGCCTCGCTCCGCCGCCGACACTGCAGCTCGTGCCCCTCCGCCCGCGCGCGGGAACTGCTTCACTGCTGCTCGCAGAGTGCTTGGTGTGCGTGGCCTGGGTTGCACGGTCCCTGAGGCACGCTTCCCTTCGCCAGGACACAGCTGACATTGCTCAACAGTCTCGGTAATTAAATAATATTCATGAAAATATTCTTCCATCGGCATATATTTTGACTCAGAAATTAACTGTGTGCAAACGGTCTTCCAAAAGTCTTTGGTAAGAATTAAATCCCAAGAAACATAGAAAAAGTTCTTAAACAACCATGCAAGGAAATGGTTCAGTTCCTTTTGAGCTTGAATTAAGCTAGAATTTACAAATCGTTGTTCAAGAATCTTTTCTAGTTTAAGATAAATGTCCATATGCGGCTCTGAGAGCCAAGAGTCTTCCCATGGTTTCCTCCATAGTTTAGAGATGGAACAGCAAAACAAAAACAAGAAGAGGAATCCAGAGTTTACTCACAAACCAGCTGCTGTAGGGATTGG
The DNA here is from genome assembly GCF_000738735.6 of Corvus cornix cornix. Taxonomy (NCBI): domain Eukaryota; kingdom Metazoa; phylum Chordata; class Aves; order Passeriformes; family Corvidae; genus Corvus; species Corvus cornix. The sequence goes on along the minus strand of NC_046333.1, from coordinate 18,469,870 downwards.
GGATTGTTCTGCTCGCATTACCCACCATTTGTTATAGCGGGGATACTGTAACACGCATATCAGACAACGAGGCCCATGGAAAGAATATATATATATGGACCGATTCTTGATAGATGTTTCAGAGATGTTTATTTCTTCAGCCACATGGCCGGGGCTCTGCCGAGGAACTGCTCAATCACGGGACCCGAGGGTCCTTCTGCCCGCGCAGGGGAACACAAACCAACCAATGGGGAACGAGGCTGACCAGGGACAGGGAAACCCCGTGTCTCCCCCCCAGGGCCCCTCTCCCAGGGCTCCATGGCAGGGGGAGGGCCCCAACATGATAGTGCTTCCATGTCTTTGTAGAGCACATACAGTTTAGGTGCTATGAAGACAGAGGTAGATGGAAACGATAGAGCAACCACCTTAAAGGTAAAAGGGCTTTGTGTTGAAATGATAGCTCTGTTTTCAGTTAGGTCTGTGGATGAATCCCAGGGTCTTATCTCTGCAATGCCTCCTTTAAAAAACAAACCAAAAGCCCAAACAACAAAACCAACCAAACAAAAAAGACCTCTTAATGAGGTAGCATTCTTGTAAGTTTTTGTACAGGTCTCTTTTTTATGTCTCCCATATAAATAAATAGATTTTAATTGGTTAAAATTTTATATAATACCTAGTTAGTTAACATGAAAGAGAGGAGCAAAGTGGTAGTACAGTTGAGGTTATAGTATTTTCACGTTATTGGAAGATAGGCCTTCTATCCATGTGGTTTTTAATGACTTTATGTGCCCTTGTTGTACACTGGGCAGAGGTATAAATTAGTTTCTGTAGGTGTGCCATTAATTTTTCATTTTGACTTTCAAATCCCACTGTGTTTCCCAGTTGTATTCATTCATGCCTTTCTTGGAAAACACTTGAGTGCTGCTGTTTGAAGATTAGATGGCTTCATTTAATGGAAGGATTTATTTGTACATTTAATCGAAACAATTGATTCTCGAAGACAGTATTTGATTATTAGCTTGTTCATAAGCTAGAGTCTTCATTGCAGCTAGAAGTTCACAGGATTTATTTTTGCTGCAAACAGGAAAAGTACTAGTGAATATTGTATCTATGGAATGATGTCACAAATACAGTTTTCCTGACAGATTTAAATTCTGACAGTTTGTACACTTGTAATTAATGTTCTTCTTATTTTTGAATGAAAAGTTGCTCTTTTCTTCTAAGACATTGTAAACCCTTTTTCTGATTTCATTTTAACTTTTCCGACCTCCTAATTATGCTTTTCAGTTAGTTCTTTTATTTCAGCCAGGTAGCGAAAACACTTATTGTGTAATTGGACCTTGATTATCTGTTTTAAAAAATCCCCAAACTTTAAGAGGTTCAGAGTGCTTGGATGGTAATGACGGCAGTATGGGAGGGCTATCTTTTCAATCTCAGTGTTGCATTCATAGAATGAATGTGTAAAAAAACCACAGCGGATGTTTGCATTTGATTCGCATTGGTGATGTGTGATAGCAGGTGAGGTGAGGTTTGCTGTAAAAATTCACTCTGATTCCAGTCATCAGTAGTGTAAGCTGTTGTAGTCAAGTGGTCAATATCATTTGCTTGAAATTTAGCTATGTTCAACTTATAATTTATGACAGCCAAAACATATATTAAAAAGATGTAAATCAAAGTATCAGTTTAGTTAAAATATATGAATAGTAATTATAATGCTACAGATTAATATTGTTCTGTGTTGTGCTAGTTGTTTTGAAAAGTCAGGTGGTAATTTTCAGAAGAAATGTGGAAACAGTTTATTAAGGATTTTCTGTGTTATCTTCCATCTGTGTTTCTTGGCATATAGGAAAATAAACAGGTATTTAGATTTTTGTTCTTCCATTGGAAACAAGATCTTGATAAGTATTCTAAGATTTCTAAGCAAATTCCGTATTTGTGGTGAAAATATTCAAGGGTTGTGGTGCAGGAAGTAATGCATGAGAAGGTGTTGATGTGGCAGGACTCATCTTTGTATTGAACAGCTGATGGTTCACAGGAGGCAAGTGATGATGGATATTGGTGGTTCCCTCACCTCTTCTAAATGCAGTTAAAGGTTGTACCATAAGTACTGAAAGAAAAAAAGGAAGCAATAGCATATTCTTCCCATTGCCTTCAATACCCAAGCAAAGGCCATAAAAATTTTAGAGATTAAAATAGTATTTCTTCACTTGCCCAAATTAATCTAGGCAACACAAGGCAAGGTTGCTTCTACTGCTGTCACTTGACAGGCAGCTCTTTTCACCTCTCAAGAAAAGAAAAAAATTTTTATATATGCACATTATAATTTTTTTTATTATGTCTAGAATGAATATGTGTTCATATCTTAATCTCATTTAAATTCAATGCAGGTTTTAATTAATTAATACATTGTTCAGATAAATATTGCTTGGCATATACCAAAATGTATCAGCTTAAGATGTCTTGTAGATGAAGTAAACTGATGCTAACACTTGGTCCTGTGCTTGAATCTCCTTCCATATTTCATGAAGCTAGACATGCATGGAAAGTGTTCGTAACATCTCAGGAGGGTAGCAGAACAGCTTGCTGAAAATTTAGCTTTAAATTTCATCTGCATCGAAATGTTTTGTATGATTTCAGTAGTAGTTGGCCATAAGTAGTTGTTAGTGGCATATCTAATGCTCTTTATTTCTTCATTTTGTATTGGTAGGAGCAAGGGGGAGTTCTGCACTTCATCTCACAGCATTGTGCTGTGATGGAGAACCTGGTATGATTGGTAAATGGTGTGACCCCAACCACAGGAACAATTATATGTTTTTATTTTATACAAGAAATAAAATTAACCTTTGAAATTATTTTTGACAAATAAATATTGGTGGAAATAGGTAATTAGGTGGTGTTCCACTAATTGTAAAGCATTATGATGATATAATACAAAGCTACAATATAGCACTGACAATTTTTAAAGCAGAGGGGAAAAGGGGTGTTGATTGGATATAAACTGATTAAGAAGCTGTCTTGGAATTGGTTGTTCTGGCCATCCCTGTTGCCCTATCATGAAAGGAGGAGAGTTCAGTAATGGTTTAACTACAATTAAATCCCTCCCCTTTCTTTATGGAAACTCAACTGTAGGCATTTCAGCATTAGCCTAAACAATGGTTTTGAATATGTTAAGCCTCTAACAATTAGGGAGCAGTTTGGGGCATTGAATAATGTGGAATGATGCAATTGAACCTGACAGCTTCAACAGTCAGCCTACTCATGGGACCCAAAAGTTGTTCACACTTGGTTTCATCTCTCATCACACGCTGAGTATTAAAACCTTACTGGTGTGGAGCCGAGACAGAAATGAGGCCTGTTATCAGAAAATATTTCATAGCATAAAACTTAAAAGAATTGGGGGGAAAAGGCATGTTCAAAGAGTCTCAAAGTTTTGATATCCAATCTGATTGAATATAGTTAAGTATTGTCTCATTTTTCTCCCCTTTGTTTTTTTTTTCTTAACATACAACTTTTGATTGAAGAGGCTCCTTCCCCTGGAAAATTTCAGATACGAGTAAATGTTCAGATATGAATCCTTTGGAAACTTTATAGTCATACTGTTAAATAATACTGGAGTCATGCAAGCAAATATAAAACTATTCTAAATATTTTGGTGGATATTTATATATAGGAGTTAAAAGTAGTTAACTTGCAAGTCTTGTTCTTTAATTAGAAGAATATGCTTGTACTTTCTCTCTTGCTGTAGAGGAAGTGTTTTTAAGCATCAGTCAAATATCAATCATTTCTTGCTGCACGTGGGCATTCCCTGAATTACAGTGCATCGTCCCTCCGTGCTGCTCTGCTGCTTATGGCTTTACTGATTTATTGAACATGCCATAAAGGAAAGCAGTGTGTTTTATACCTCTAGATGGGCTTAAATCCTTCTGCTAAAATATTTTCAGGAAATTTTGCTGCCTTTTCAAAATAAATACTTAGTAGTGTTGGGCTTTTATTAGTTCATACATTTTGATCATGTATTGTGTTGAGTGTTCAAATAGAAACAGTTGAAATAAAGAATAATACAGCCTTAAAAGTTCTGCATTTTAGAACATGTGTCAGTCCTGTGACCTTAATATGTATTGACAGGATGATTGCGCATTTTTAATAAATGCTTGCTACAGCTTGTTTCGACTGTGAGTGAAACATGAAGCTCCTATTTCACCTTTAAATAATGTAGCACTCTTCCACCTTCTCTACTTCCTTGTCAGATGAAGTCGTCACATACATAAGAAAGCTTCACAAATCATTATTCTTGTCATTTTACATTGCCATGTTAAAAAGGTATTTTCAAAGGTTTTTTATTTGCCTTCAACTTACTTGAACAATTCTACTGTGTCTTTTTTTGCTTTAAGAGTTGCATAGGATGCAGGATAGCATTGGAACTTCTGTAGTTCCAACTTGTAGGACACCTTTACTATTATTTTGAAGTATAAACGGGATAAAGTTTAGGGTGAAACCACCACTTGTGAAAAACTCAAGTTCTTAGATATTGTTTAAATCCTTCTAAGTCTTTTGATCTGTTATATCAACCCACATAACAAACGTTTAATTCCTTTGATGTCTTCTGTTTTGTGATGTGATAGTTACTCAACTTCAGCAACTCCCGTCAAGATACTTAGGTACATTCAGAAAGTTCTTAAAGATATTTGTGCGTGTTTCAGTCAAATAAACGTGTTCCCCTTGCTGATTATAGCTACCTTGCCATCATAAATTACTATATAGTTGCTATTGCACAGTTTTAAGCAGCCTTGCAGTGAATTACATGGACTGAGAGCTAAGTATAGAAGCTTCTGTGTAAAATGTGAGCAGTACACACACTTACTAGAATTAAAAGAAATCTTTTAGGGGAAATACTGTATAACTAAACAGAAATAAGGACTGGTGTTTGGAGTTTAAATACCACCACTCCGTCCCCTCTCCCCTTCCTTCCCCCCCCCCCCAGCTGTATTAGTAGAACTCATAACATCATATAAACTTTTATTTTGCTAGTCTGGTCTTTCAGGTATGGTGAAGGATAATACTGATTGAATCTCTTAATACTCCATTCTGTCAGGTTTTATCAGTGAAAGGATTTGACTGAAGTTTGTTTGGTTTTGAGGGGAAAAGAGCTGAAGGTTGCTAGGAACAATAATGGTTGAGTTGGAGCTGCCCTTCAGGCATTTGTTAAGGAAAAGAGCAGGAGCTGTGCAGTATTGCTGCCTTTGTCTGTCAGTGTCACAGTACTGATATGTATTGTATTTCTGGAAGGTGTTGTACCTGGGGAGGTGGAAATGCCTGCATTATTTTTAAGACTTAGAAATAATTCAGATTAATTCTACTAAAGATACGCAATTCTTAAAAAAATCCCCAACAACCCCCCCAGAAGTAACAGCCAGATTTGAAGCGACACTGTGTTTCAATGTTTAGCAATCTTGCACATACCTATAAACTGAAAAATGAATAAACCCCTGATCATTGTAAGCAATTACTTGTGGCTTTTTCCAACTTTGTGACAGTAGAAGAAGGTAAATATCAGGCACAATTTCTCACCAGTATATAGTAAATAAAGCATCATTGAAAACAGTTGTGTGAATTCATAAAAGTCCATTCATCAAGTTTAATATGTTGGCAGAAAGCCAGAAATTAATGGTACTGTGTGATTCTTTCCAGAGACATAGTTTATACTCTGTAATATTTTGCTGTAATAACCAGTATGTTTCCCCTGTCTCTTGTGTGCAGTTATGCATGTCAAAATGTCCTACAAATTGAGTTCCTTACGGTTTACCTTCTATTTTTTGTTTTCAAAAAAAGTTTCATTTGTAAAAATTGTTTACATTTTCTTAGAAGATTGATTTTAAAACCAGTGATCATGCAGGTTTGTGGATCTTTGATTCCACACCCACCCCCCTTGAAATATTTTCTTTGTTCTGAAATAATTTTTTTATCAGGTAGGAAAATGCCTTTAAAGTAAGCAGCTGTGCCTTTATTTCTTTGATTGCCTGTCTCTGCAACTTAGCATTTGACACAAATCTTTTTTTCTTCGAAAGGGAAAAAGCATAAGCAGCCAAGGAAGAAGGTATTTTTATTGCATTGGATTATGCAAGATTTTGGCCAGCCTCCTTAGCTTCATCTGTTTAAGGGTTCATTTTCGCTTGTTTGGCACAAGTCCCAGCAGAGACCTTCAGAATTGTGGTTAGCAACATGAATGAACACAAACTTTGGGAGCTCTTCAATAAGTAGAGCTGGCCAACTGCCAAAAATACAGTTCCTTATATGGGGTCAGGGCAAAGCTGTGGTTCCCGGAGCCCCCTATTGTATAGAAAACATACTTGTAATGGCTGTTTGTGTTCTTTAAAATAAAAACAAAACAAAACAAAAAACCACCAGGCTTCCAAGCCTATCAAAATAGGAAGTAACAAAATACTGTGCACGTTTTACTAATGACGGAGTCGAGCAAAGGAAATATGGCTCTGTGTAGTTAAACTGTAGAGCTGAAAGTTGGACCTTTTGACCTCCACAGCCGGCTTGTGATGTAAGGAACCCAAGCATTTGTGAGACATCTGTTGTCTACCTGCCCTTATTTTGTAAATGGTTTAATAAGATTAAATAATTAGTAGGATAACCACATGGTCGCCATGCTACTAAGTCCTAGCATTGAGTGCATACTTCAGGACCACAAGGAAGTCTGACTGTTCTGCAAACTGTGGTTGTTTTAAAATGCACTTTAGGTATTAATATTTGCTACAGTAGTTTTTTATTAGAAGGGTTTTCTTGAATTAAAAGATCTTGCCAGCCACAAGTACAACACACTTTAAAACCTGATCTGTTTTTCAAAGTACTGCAATTCTATTTCTATACTTAAAAATGGAAAACATTTTTTTCTTTCAAATACATTGTTTTAAAAAGCATTCAACTTACAAATATAATAAATGTACATTAAGAAGGCTTCTTTAAAATACATTTAGCATTTCTCCCTGTTTTAAAAAAAGGATTCAAGTTGTAATTGGTTTCTTGCAGGCAAACACCCTACCTGGATCTTCTCTCAGTCTGCCTCCATCCAACATGTACGGCAATAGGCTGAATCCAAATTCAGCCATGGCAGCACTTATAGCTCAGTCTGAAAACAGCCAAGCAGGTAAGCTTCCTCTGCTGGTGCACATGTGCAGCTTCACAGAACTTCTTGTTTTTAAAAAGGTTGTTAAATTGTATTTTTGATTTCTGCTCGGCTTTCGGTTATTAAATGTCTGTACAAAGTTGCTCTGTGTTGGAAGTAAATTCTCAGTTGTTCTGTGGAACAGCGCAGGTTTTCTTCCCCCTTTTTTTCCCCTCGGTGTGTGAAATGTAAATGTTTAAGCAGAGCCATCAGCAGGCAGGAATGCACCAGTGTCTCTTGTGACTCCTGTGATTGATGCGCTCAGTTCCCAGCTCTTTGCAACCGGAGTGACACAGCTCTGGGTTTTGTCGTGAATAGTTGAAACCTTTATTTGCATAATTCATGAAATTGCATTACATACAAGTTCGTGTGAAAGAGATCCCGTTAGAGAACTTGTGCAGCATTTAATAATCTTGTGAATATTTACCGATTGGCATTTGGTACCGCAGGCTCTCTGCCGCGGTTTTAATGAGCCGCTGGCTTTGCTTTGTTTCAATCCCTCCGTAAGGATTTGTTGACATGTCGTAGTAGTCATGCCTGTTTGGGGGAAGGGAATGAGTTTAGCAGTTTACCAAGAATGGATCAGTCATGTCTTTGCCCTCCAAGGGGTCGGAGGTCGCTTGACTCAGAATAGGGGGAGGGCAACCTTGAAGGGGGCAGATAGGGTTATTTTATTGAGAGGCCATAGGGAAAATAACCCTTTTGAGTCCTTCCAAGCAAAACGTTTTCGTATATTTAATGAGGCCTTTTTTGTTTGTTTTACTACCTTTTTAGCAAGGGGCTTTCCTATGCTTTGCTTATAAATAGGAATTAGTGAATTATACGCTTTCATAAAGTTTTCAGTAAATTTGCAGAATAACGTGTGCTTGTTAGATGGCAGCAGTAAGTTTAATACGTTATATATTTTATGAGTTGTTTTGGGATACAAAGTGTTAAAAAAATACAGAGCATCAGGATTTGCTGTGATAAGCATACAGATTAGCTGTCCACAGCTGTGATTCATTACTTTCACCGTACAAATTAAAAGTGGCTGAGGGGAGGGTACTGCAAATGCAAACCACGCTTCTGTGCTGTAAAACTGAAAGGAATGAAAGAAGTGAACATAATCCATGGCCTGGTACAGCCTCAGAAATGTGTAAGGACAACACCTTACATGCTACAGTTCAACAATCTTAAACTAGTTACTTATTCACTCTTCAGCAGTAACTACAGATAGAAGTTGAGATTGAAGGTATTTTTAAAATATCTACATCAGATATTAAAACTCTTATCTAAGAAAAGGCGATTTATCAGCTGTGAAATATTTACACTGCAGATCAAGATCTCGGAGATAACAGCCGAAGCCTTGTTGGCAGAGGAGGATCACCCAGAGGAAGTCTCTCACCACGGTAAGCGTTATTTACATTGGAGAGTGCAGGCAGAGGAAATGTTTTAAGATTTGCAAACTTCACTGTCTTTTTACCAGTAATACCAAAGTGTTTTAAAAGCCCATATATATAAAAATATAAACACACATGTATAAATACATGTATTTTTATATTGATATATCCTTCTAAAAAAATCCCTAATTCATCCAGAGAGCTAAAATTGTGCTGAAATGTACTTTTGTATCAACTGAAATTAGGTTTACAAATTAAGGTTTATAGGTAAGTTAGTTTACTCCCTTATTTAAGAAATGGAATCTTGCTTTAGAGGGATTTATCTGTCATTTAATCCATATGTACCACTTACCTCCTCAGATTTGTTACCACAATTTTAGTTTAGTAATATTTGAAAAAATTCCAAAATCCCATATACTTAACAATGATCTCAAGAATAAGATGGTGTGAAACATTAAATATCAGTAAAAATTCCAAGCAAATATTTTCTTCCTTTTCCCTCACAACTTCAAAATTTTTAATAATTCTCTGTAGAAAAAAATAAGTATTTTTTTGTTCTGCTGCAATTCACATCTGCTAGAAAAGTTTGAGATAAGAATTCTGCTGAAACTGTATAATATTATTTTGTTTTAAAATAGTTGCTGTTAAAATTTCAATATTGTGTTTTAAATATTTCAGTAATATTTTCTGTATATTTTAAGCAAGTCTTCATTTTAAAGGGCTTTATTTTCTATACTGAATCCAATATAAATTATATTTTACAGTGTGATTACTGTGTTTTTTATTTAGGTACTAACCATGAAAAAGATTTATCTGAAAAAGAGATTTATCCTGAAAAAATATTTTAGGATAAAATGCTAAAAAATGCTAGTTACACAGAATTAGCATTATAATAATGAATTTTATTGCTGTAGCATGTGTTTATTATGGTAATTTATAACAAATATCTCCAAATTAGATAATTTAATGTACATGTCTGATGTTGTTGATCTTGTATTATATTCCTTAATTAATCAAAAGACATCTTTCTGGATGTAATGAGATTATCCATTATAAATACTTAGGTGTTATTACCTAGTCATGAACTTGTTTTTAAGTTTTCCAGTATGTGTTGCTTCTAAAATAATTTTAGAGAATTTACAAATCAGTTTAGATGGTATTCTTAGTATAAATTTGTATACTTATATTAGCATATAAATTGATCTGTACAGATAAGGAAGTTCAGAGAATTTTGCAAAGGAAAATGCTCAACAATTAGGAAATTCCAGAACTTTTGATTATATATTTAATAGTCCTCTTATGCATACATGTTGTGGTAATTATGAGTTTTAATGCCTTCTTAGTTAATATTTGCATAAATCATAGTTGTGTTCAGTCTGTCTTTTGGTCGAATACTTGGGAAGGTAAACTTAAATATGATGTTTGTACAAAGTGTGTATGTTCAGGGTATATACAGTCCAGCACTTGCAGCATGGTAAAATACCAACTGGTTCTGATGGGGATGCTTAAGGAAAACTGGATGATACAAAGGCCACCTCAATCCACAATTGAAAAGCTTCCTGCAGTGTATAGAAGCTGTAGCACTTTGCAAAGAGGAGAGAGATTTTGCTTGGCAGTAGTGTTGTTCAAAAACAAGCCAAAATGGGGGAGAGGCGGGGGCGGTGTGAGAGAAAGCAAGGGGGAGAAATTGCTGCTGTAGTAACAGAACTGATAGGTGGGAAAACTTAGTCTGAAACACCTAGCATGGAAAAAATTTAGAAAACCTACTCATTCAGTTAAGTTCAGTAGTCAGCAAATTTCACCCCTGCTTTGCGCGACAAAAAAGATTACACATATGTCAAGGTTTGTAAAATGTGTAGATAACTCCCCACCTTCCCCACTTCAATAAATAAGTAACTCTGGTTGCTTAAAATATGGTTTATAGTGAATAAAAAGCTAACTTTAAAAAATCTGCTATCTGGAAACCTTGCAACTCCGAATGTTACCTGCTTTATCTATTTAAAATTATTTAGCTGCAAGTTCTGACTCTGTTCCCTTTGAAACTTATGAGATACATAAATAACACAGTTCTCCGAAAGAACCATGTGATTTTCAGCGAGTTGCTTAAAATAAAAACACTTGCAGAACATTTGTTTGCTGTTGATGACGCAGCTGACTGCAGCTCTTCGGAGAAGACATATGTGACTCATGAGCTTGTATGGTCATTTCCAATTCATATTGTTATATCTTTCCACCCCAGTATAACCACAGCGTTTGATGTTTAAGATGCTGTATTTTAACTTTTAATATATATATGAGAAATATAAATATACCTGGTATATGTGAGCTGTTTCCATTTTGCAAAGGAATCGCTGCTTTTCCCAAGGTAGTACTTAAACTATTTTTTACCCCATACTTAACCTTAGATTTAAAAATATGTTACGTAGTACCTGCAGTAAAATCTGTATGTATGCTTATATCTAAATGCAGTATTGCTTCTAATTAATGCTCTATAGTATGAGTAACTGTACCCCAAACTTAAACAAAAAACAATTGTGAAAGCAGGCAAGGTGTGCAACAGGATTCCCATCTCCGTGGCAGGATTGGACCAGTGCAGACAGCACCTTTATAATCCTGTTGGAAACTCTGATCAAATACTATTTGGAAAAAGGATTCAACCCTAGCGTGCAGGAACCATATCCTGTCTAAAGGATGAGCTAGGGGTTCAGTTGGTAGAGAGGAGAGACTGAGTAATGTTGCAATACACAGAAGTCTGGATTTTACTTTTTTTTACCCTTCTCTTGTAACAGGCTTCCAGTGAAGGATTGCAGAGGTTGTACCATCATGTACTGCATTGTTTCTACCTTTTCGAAATTGATGGGAAGCAGTCCAAAGCCCAACAAGAATTTTGTTGGTGATCTATAATTCAAATGGCACAATCTGTTAAGGTAGCATTATGTGCCGCTCAGGAACACGTAGACAGAGAGAAGTTTCTGGGGGAGTTATTTCAGTGGTTTTATGTATTTGTTTTCTGGTTTTGTATTGGTTTTGAAGTGGGTTGTTTGTGTGAAGTGTAAGTGTAGTTTCTGCATAAACTTTCCTTCTTACTGCTTCAGCACATCGTGTTAACAGTCCGTTCTAAGACTACTTTTGCTGTCTCTGTGCTGAACTGTTACGTGCTGTTGTGTTGTCATCTCTTGTCAAAAAACACTACCTTGGTTATCCATTCATCAGGGCTTTTTGTTTTAACAAGTGCTTTCCTTTCTTCCTGTATGCAAAAAAGGACCTATTTATAAATACTTAACAGAGCTCTTAAGTCACCTACTTAAAACCTTTTCTCGTAAAAAATCGCTTTGCTCTGGTGCCTGCAAAATGCTCGACACTCATTAGGTAGCTAATGTGCTGTGACCACTGCTTATTACGGTAATCATAATTAACACACTGATTTCCTGAGCTCTCTGTGTTGTCCCGTACTGGGACTGTGGTGGTCTTCTTGGTAAGTCTGCACTGTGGGTGCAACAGTACAGCTGTGATCCCATGATGGCACCAATTGCTTACAGTAATAACTAATATCTGAGAATCTGAGCTCACCGGAATTGATTATCCCCCCAAACAACCAACATCAAAATCAAGAACCAGCTTTTAGTGGGCTCTGGTGGTGGTCCTGTAGAGAAATGGGACCATGCATACATGAGACCAGAAATCCGAGTCAGAAATACACCGAATATCTGGCTTTGCTCACAAGTTAAACTGTGCCCCATCCAGTGCAAAAGAAGCCTTCTCCTAGGGCCTGAGAGAGGTAGCCAGCTTTCTCAGTGGCCGTGTGCTGAATAATTAATTTTCTCCTGAATGAGAAAAGACATGTGGCAAGGGGATTATTCTTTGAACTGTGTGTGATCATGAGTAAAAAAAGAGGTATATTAAGTGTTCACAGAACAGGCAGAGGATAACTTCGAACTTTCATTGCATCCCTTGTGAAATAATATTTTCATGTAGTCCCTCAAAAGTCTGGGTTTACATGACTGTTTTAAGAACAAGTTAGTCAGTGGAATTACATATGGCCTTTCTATGTGATGCTTTTAAGAAATTGGTTTTATTTTTCCCAGTTTTATCAGGGAAAGGTTTGAAGTTTGGTGTGGGTTGGTTTTTTTGCCCCCAAAGTTGATGCCCTGTGTATCCACATATAATGGTTTCCTGCTGTAGAAGTGTGTGTTGTATAATTTAATTCAATGCTATTTGTCAGTTACTGTCTTGTTAGTCTGTATGCAAGAAGAGGTTATGTGCTTTCTCAGTATAAATTCTCACACTGTAATAATATGTCTTTCTTTTATTAAAGCCCTGGCAGTGAGAACCAGGAGTTCTTAGTGATTTTGATGAATTAGCTTAGTCTTGGAAGCATAAGATATGTAGGTGCTAAGAGCTGATATAAGAAATTTCAACAGCCTTTTTCTAATACATTTCCTTTCATCCTTTTCTTTAAACAATAAATTGCAATATTTTCAACAGATCCCCTGTGAGCAACTTGCAGATTCGCTATGATCAGTCAGGAAATGGTTGTGGGGAAAATTTGCCCCCAGTAGCAGCCAGCATAGAACAGCTTCTGGAGAGGCAATGGAGTGAAGGACAACAATTTTTATTAGAGCAAGGCACCCCCAGTGACAGTAAGTACTCACAGTCTGTTTTATTATGACTTTTGCCAACTGTTACTCAGAACTGCTGTTCTGTGCTTGTCCAAGAATTTTAATAAAATTTATTTTCTGCTGTGAATTGAAATATAACTGTAATGTACAGTTCTAGCATAGTTCTTAGTGCAGCACATGGCATCAGTAGATTACAAAAGACTTCTCTATGATTATCTACATTTTTATAGATGGGGAAATTCTATCATGCAAGAGGAACTAACTTGCAGGTCCAGTTGCAGAGTTTGGAAACTCTGAAGTCTTAGATCCACTACTGTAAATATGTAGTACAGTTCCCCATTTTTCTTTATATTGTATGATATAGATTGGTGTAATAATTTTTATTGTTCTGTTTTTTATTTTTAAATCTGAATTGCCTACTTCTGTTGCTGTTTGAAAAGAAAATATTTACAAATGTTAGTCAGGTGTCCTACTGGGCTTTCGTGTCTTTATTGTGTTCTGCCTTTCTTGTGAGTTCCTAAAGCAGGCAAATTATTATTTTCTCAAGTTATGTTTAATAGAGTGGAATAGTCCAAGAATGAATATGTTAAAAGCATAAGTGATCAGTAGATCACGTGGATCTCCATATTCAACAGTGTATCAGTATCAAAGACAATCACTGAATATGTTAAAAAATTTATTTTATTCCAGGTTATGGTTTGTGTTATATTTTATTGAACACATTATTCTTCTCCTTGGTAGTGTAAAGAGGTATCTAGTTAGTATTTTTATGAATGGTATCCTGACAAAAATGCTAATTGTGAGGAAATTCATGCAGGGATAATCCTTTAAACATGATAGCTGGAGGACAGGTTTAGCTAAGTCTTATTGCATCTCATTTGAGCTCACTGAGGGTTCCTTTGTATGTTCTTGAAGAGGAGGGATAAAAGCTAAATCCTTGGGAAATGACCAGATGTGCCTATACCAGTAGACTTATGTCTGTAGTAGGCCCAGAGGTCATGTTAAACAAATACAATTTAGAATTAAAAAAAAAAAAAAAAAAAAAAAGGCAAGAAAAAAAAAGGAGGCTATCCCTGTGGCTTTACAGTCACACTCTAGTACTGGTTGGGAAATCCAAGTTCGGAAACCAAATGGGAGTTTGAGAAAACTGTGCTTGGTAAAAATCAGGTCAATAGAGAAGGTGATGCCCTCGTTATGCAAACGCGGGGGGTAAGTGCGGTGCTCACAGAGTGCTCCCTGCTGGGGGATTCCGAGATCGCTGCTCGCAGCTCCCGCCAAGGTGCACTGGGACAACTTCACGTTGGAGGACTTCTCTTTTTTTTTTTCATTGTTTCTATTGGTTTATGATTCACTGTACAAGTAATTAAATCAGAAAAACTCCCTTTTCATAAACTTGGTTGTTTTTATATAAATGTTGTTGGTTGCTTGTGCTGTTAGCTGAGCATATTTTTGTCAAACTTCTCTGTTTTATAAGGTTTATAGTTCCTAATACTGCAGCTGAACTGGATTTATCCCAACTATCCTGTGCTACTGAAATACTTTTATATTCTGATTTGGGGCTAAGTTGTCAGGTACTGCTGTTTGCTTAAAATGTATCCTGGCCCTAATGAGGCTACTTTATCAGTATTTAAGCCAGGGTGTAGAGGTATTCCAAAATTACTATCACAGCACACTGTAAACTTCTTTCTATGCTTTAAATAACACAAAATTGATCTCAGATCTTTCTGCTAAAATTCAGACATCTGTAATAATTTTATATTTTCACATATATGCTAGTCTTAATGTAATGCAGAAATTAAAACTGAATGAAGGTGTTATTCGTTCATTGAATGTGGCTGTGAAATGTAATGTGTGCCTTTTTGTCTTAGTTTTAGGAATGCTTAAATCATTACACCAACTTCAAGTTGAGAATAGGCGGTTGGAAGAACAGATAAAGAATCTGACCGCAAAGAAGGAGCGACTTCAGCTTCTCAATGCACAGCTTTCGGTGCCCTTTCCAACAATAACTTCAAATCCCAGCCCTTCTCATCAAGCACATGCCTTTCCAGTACAAGCACGTAAGTAGAGGGGATTATTAAAGTGTCAAAGTAATTTGAACATGTGTTTATATGAAATATCTATTTCATCCACACATGCCATTGATGGGAGATGAATATAAATGTAGGATGAATATAGACCAAGTATTTGCTGATGTGTTAAATGTTTAAACATCAATTGGTTTATTTTTCTGAACCATTACTACTTTTTTCAGTGCAGTTTCTCTTTTACTTCAGTTTGGAGCACATCCATTTGAATCTATTGATTCACCAATTACTAAGTTAATATTTTACTATTCAGCAATGATTTTAAAGTTGACTTTACATTTTCTATGTTTACCTTTGTCATAATTTTGAAATAATTATTCTGAATCTTTTTGCATGTTACAGAAATTTAACCACTGTGTGTTTTTTGAAACAATTACTTTAGCACCTAGCACTGATTCTTTGAACAGCAGTAAAAGCCCTCATCTGGGAAACAGTTTTTTACCGGACAATTCTCTTCCTGTATTAAATCAGGTAATTTTTATTTCTTTCTTCTAAACCTAAACTTGTTACAAGTTAACTCATCCCAGTCCTTGCATTGTGGCGTTAGGTGAAATTTTATGCAGCTGAGGGGGCTTTGTTGTTTGTTTTGACACCAGGAGATAACCTCCAGTGGACAAAGCACCAGCAGTTCATCAGCGCTTTCCACTCCACCACCTGCTGGGCAGAGTCCGGCCCAGCAAGGCTCGGGAGTCCCTGGAGTTCAGCAGGTCAATGGTGTGACAGTGGGGGCACTGGCTAGTGGTATGCAGACTGTAACCTCCACCATTCCTGCAGTGCCGGGTGTGGGTGGAATAATTGGAGCACTGCCAGCCAGCCAGCTGGCAATCAATGGAATTGTAGGGGCTTTAAATGGGGTAATTCAGACGCCAGCAACAATATCACAGAACGCTTCTCTCACTCATGCAACCGTGCCACCCAATGCAACGCATCCTCTGCCAACCACACTAAATAACAGGTAAGAGTTCCCTGATTTATGTTTTTCCTCATAGTGCCTGCTGTTCTTCAGGTTAGCTGGGGTTTTTTGTCTTATTCCAAATATACTGTTTCTTCCTTAGCGTGTAATTATCAAAGTAAGTTCTGCTCCTGGTCTGTGAATGAAAGTGAGGAGGCATTTAATGGAAGCACAGGTAGTCAAGTTAAAGAAAAGATGTTTTCTCTAAAGCTTTTGGGAATCCTAGTGGATTCCTGTTTTTTAATCAAGTCACATTCCCAAACAAATGTAATTATGTAAATATGCTTCAGCTCCGTTTTTCAGTTCAGAAAACAATATTCTTTGTCCTGCCAATTGTTCTTCCGGGATTAAAGGAGTGCTGGAAAAGCTACCATTTGTTGCAGTAAGAAGGGGGGAGGGGAAGAAGGGTATATGGTCGTGTAATTCAAGATGTAACAGGCATAACTAACCAGAGTTGTAATACAGTTGCATGGTGTTTTCAGTTGCCTGCACTGACTCCAAACCCAACAAAATTAGTTTTTCAAGTGGTTTCTAAATGCATAAAAAGATTCATTTGTGAGTATTCCTAACAGCCCTTCACCAAAGCAGGGTACCCTCAGTGGCCTTAACTGTTGCTGCTTGAGTTGCAAGGAGAATGGGTAACAAAAGGAGACATCTGGTTTCCAGGAGAAAGAATGGACTTCTTGGTTTGGAAGTATTTTGGGATAGAGCAGATCCAGGGCCAACTCTTTTCTCGCCGCTCCCCTTCCCCACACCCCTTGTCCTGTCCTTCACTTAGGAAGGAGAAATACAGTCCTGTGTAGAAAGAAGTGCCTGTAAATAGGGAGTGGATTACTTGTCTGTAAGTAGAGTTTATTTTTGGAGATTATGGTGGATTATCCATCAAAAAAAGTCATACATGATTGGTATGATGCAAGGGATCCCTAATTTCCTAGCTTCCTTTTCCAGTTTCTTTGCTTGCTGTTGGTTTGGCAGCTCCTGAATATTCATGTACTGTATCATTGTGTGGTATTGCTTCAGTAGGCTCATAAAATCTGATACTTTCAAGTGTATCCTGTTGTTGGCATGAGTCATTATGTTTTTGCTGAGGAGCCTGTATTTTTCATAGTTTATATCATATGTGAACATGAGGTTACATATGTTAAACAAAAGACATTGTGTTAATGAAAAGTTTTCTTCTTTCTTGAGTATCAGCGGTTGGCAAAAAGCACAAAGCTTTTGCGTTACTCTCCCCAAAAGTGTGAGAGAGTGTGAGAAATACTAGACAAGATCAATCATATTAACCAGTTGCATAATGCTTTCCACTTTCAGGTACTGCCAGACTATATCAGTTATGCTGAATACCAGTCATGCCACTGTTTTCTCAAATGATTTTGTTTATACACAGATTATTTGCTTCTGACTCTTTGTATTGCAGAAGTTCTTTTGTTTCTTTTTTAATATCCATCTTAACTACTTCACTGGGTAACCTAGTAGTAGAATGCTCCGATTCATGCAAAATACTGGGGCTAGTATCCTGTTCTTAAACTCTCATTCTAACCTTTAGTAGAGTCTGGAATACTCCCAGTGACTCCCTATTTTCTGCTACAACAACAAGCTTATGCTGTTCAAGTCTGTCAGCACTTCTACTTCTCTGTTGCTATTACGGCATGATCTCTTTCTGCACTGCTCCCTCAATAATACTAATTTAAAATTAATGTTTATATTAAATTTAAAAGTGCACTTCTCACACAATTCTCTGCTTTATTTGAGCTCATCCATATTTCCCAGGCCCTCTTCCTTTTGAGGTGTTTCACAATGACCCTCATTTTCTCTGGGGTTTTCAGTATTTGTGGTTGTATGTTTGGAAGGGAAAAGTTCAGTAATGTTAGTTAGTGCTAATATGATTCTGGTAATGACACGTGCATTCCTCATTCCTGTTGGTCCCATTACAAATGCTTTAGAGAAAAATAGAAAAAAACATTTTGTTATGGGAACTAAGTTGCAAAGAGGATCTGGGATGATTTTGAAGGGAGGAAAAAATAGATAAAAAAACATTTCCACTGGTTGAAATTATTGGTTCTGGAACTCTATGGGTCACCTGCCAGGCTTGAGTTTGATGCTGCTTCGGTGGCAACTAGTTGTCTGTTTCTTTAATGTTAAATTTCCCAGAGTATCCCTGCTCTTTGAACTGCTCTAGTGGGAAGGTTGAATGGTACCAAGCACAGGCGGGCCCGAAGGTTTGGTGCTGTGGTGACCCTGGTTAGATTGTGTGGTGAGGGTCAAGTTTGGAGGTGGTTTAAATCAGTACTGGCAACATGTTGGAAAGCCACCTGAGAACTCAGCCCTGCTTTCTAACTTCAGGGTATTGTTCTGTAATTTTAAAAGGCTTGCCAGGTGTTCCTGTAAGTTGCTTGTTACAGTAACTTCCCAAGCTTCAGAATCTGTTCCAACAGCTTAATGTGAAAAATAGGCAGTGTTCACCAATGCAGGAAGACTTCTTTATGCATATTGTCCATATTCATATGAACCCTTTAACTGTGGGACACAGGGAGGTGAGAAAAGACTGATTTGCACACTGTTGTTGGAGAGAGTTTCAAGTCGTAGGTAAAAGAACCCACATTCATTCGGCAGAGAAAAATACTTGATCCTTTTCTGGGAAAAAAGATGGCTTAATACAGATTGCCAGCAACTGGGAGATTAAGTGATTTGAGGAAAGAGATAGGATTGTTTCTTTACATTCTCGCAACCAGAGAAGACTATAGGATGGAGAGTTTCAGACTGATCATGTACCTTTTAATGAGAAGCTAAAAAGGATTAAATTTACATTCCAAGCTGATCTGGTTTAGAGAAAGCCCTGTGGTGGAATCCAGTGAACTGTCTCTTCTGGGAAGCTTGGGAGCTGCAGCATTTTGTCCTCTGCAGTTCGGTTTTGTTTCTAGACACTGAGATCTCAGCTGCTGACTGAGGGTATTTTCTTTCAAGTGCCAATGCAGAGCAAGAGAGGCAGGCAGAGCGATTAAAGAGAAGGGAGAACAACAGCAGAAAAAAGAAGTGCAAAGGTAAAACATGATCTGGGAAAAAAGAAAGAATGGGATAAAAGAATGAAAAAAAAACCCCAACAAAAACAGTGGAGAAGATTCATTCCAGTATAGAAGACTACAGAAAAAGTGAGGTCAAAGGAGAAGAAGGAAATAATGGTAATATTAGTCAGAATACTGTAGGAAATAGTGTGAAAGGCTTTACCTAAGTCCAGGTAGATGCATTCTCAGCCTTTCCCTCACCCACCAAACAGATCACCTTGTCACAGGAGATCAGGTCAATCAAGTAGGACCTGCCTTTCACAAACCCGGCTGGCTGGGCCCCATGCCCTGGTTATCCTGCATGTGCCGTGTCGTGGCACTCAAGAGGATCTGCTCCATGACCTTCCCTGGCACCAAGGTCAGACTGACAAGGCCTCATGCCCAGATCCTCCTTCCAGCCCTTCTTCTAGACAGGCATCACATTTGCTGTCTGGTCATCAGCTGGAATCTTGAGATCCCGGTCAGCCAGGGCTGCTGGAAAATGGTTGAAAGTGTCTCTGTGAGCATTTCCATCAGGTCCCTCAGTAGCCTTGGGTGGATTCCATAAACTTTCCATTGACATAGGCTTCCCTTTCCCCTTAGGAAATAATAAGTGCAGCCTGTCATGTGTGTCCCATAGTGCTGAGACCATGCAACAAAGTATGAGACAAAGTTTGTATGTGGCTTGCCCTGTCCCAGTAGGAGAGAATCATGGGGCTTTGGGTGTTTTCATATTGGCTGGTTACAAGTCAAATTACAGCAGAGTTGGGCTACAGTTTGCTGGCTGCTGTAAAAATGCAAGATAAATGTTATGTCCTGAGGAACCACCTGATGGTAGCCTAATGGTGTGGATTTGTGACTTATTTAAGTGAATAATTCCTTACTACCAATCCCAACAAGCAATCCTGTCATCCTATGCACACCTTCTTACTAGAACTTCTGCATCACACCGTGACCTCATCTACATTAATAGAGAATCTGTCAGTGTGTTTTGTATTGGTTTAAGTTTCAGCTCAGTTCCCACAGGTTGCAGCCCACTGTGCTGCAAGACCCGATACGAGGGGAGGGGACAGAAGTGTACAGCTGAAAGGGAAGTACCTAATTTTTCAACAGCAGGATAAACCTATCATGAAACTACACTTTAATATTTTAATGGGTGTTTTAAACTAGTAAAAGCCAACACTCTACTGAAAGAGTAAATCCAGCTGTCTTCCTGGTCTTCTATTCCCAACACACCCTTGTTCATGCCGTTGGTCTTGCAGTAAACTGGTATAGCTGAAGAAACCCTTTATTTACAGCCTAGATGTCAGCTGGATCTATTCCTTGCCCAGTTTCCTAAATATTTGCAGACAATTTTATGTAGGCATGAAAATAGGGACTGGGAGCAAATAGTTGGCAAAAGCAGAGGCAGCTTCATTCCATGGCAGCATCCCTTGGCTCCCTGCAAGGCTGAAGGTGTTTGCGAAATTACAGACAAGGTGTGGGCAATATGAGTGGTTTGAATGACACAGAAGATGGGAATTAGAAGGAAACCAAGGCAAAGTAAATGCTTGGTAACTAAGTGTTAAAGGTTGGGAAGAGCTGTCTTGTAATATAAAATCTGGCCTTTCTGTATAAAGCATTTGAAAAAAGCTTTATAATTGGTAATTATTATCTGAGTTTCAAATAACATGGAGGGAGTAGATGTGTTACAAGCAAGATGTTGCTGTTTCTCAGCATAAATGAGATTTGGGGGTGGTGTCAGGAATCCCAACTGGACAGTCAGACAGTATTTGCAGTATGAAATCAAATGCTAAATAGTGTCTGTCTGTGTAAATCTTTTCTTTAATGGAAAGTTGGAGTAAAAAGTTTCCATACTTCCATATAAACCACAGTATTACCCTGTCAAACCCTACAGTGCCTCGGGACTAGGATTGCTTTCTGACCAACAGAGACAACTGTTGCTTCATCAACAGCACCAGCAATTCCAGCAATTACTAAGTACCCAGCAACTCACATCAGTAAGTTTTTCAGTTAATTATGATTTATTCCTCTGTTGTATTCTAAGGCATGGATAAACTCCTCAGCTTAATATAAATAATAGTAATGCATTTAACTTGACATTAAAGGCTTTGATAATATTTTAGTCTTTCAGTTGCTTCAGTCTTTTTTGGATGATAGTCATGTAAAATGGTAGGATATTACTGGGGTGCGTGTATGGCTACAAGAATCATTCCCTAGTGCTTTCAGTTCCATTTTGTCCTGTGTGGATGTGGAGGCTTGTCTCTCTCAGCATCAGCTGTGGGCAGCAGAGTTTGGGACCATGTGTGGATTCTAACAGTATTTTGAGCTATCTCTGATTCCACTAGAACACTAGCAAAAGATTTTTGGATATCATCTCATGAGCTGTCTTTGCTCTGCTTGCAGTATTCATATAGGCCATTAGGTAACTGGTTTAACTATTTGTATTGTTAATTGTGTTGGTTTAATACATGGTCGTCTCAGGTATGTTTGTTTTGGCAGAGGCCTGTTTAAGCCATCAGGCTTAGCTGAATTTCTGCTGAGCTACTGATTTCAGGAAGTCTGACAGGAACTTTCTTTCCTTTCCCACAGTCTCATGGAACTTCATTAGTGTAACCTAAATTAGCTGGGATTAGTGTAAGGGTTGCACTGACTGAAGAGCTGGATAAACAGGAACCCAGGGAGGAGCTATTTTTCAGCAACTAATTATTGATCTTTTTTTTCTTCCTCCTCCCTCTCCTCATATTACTCAAGGAACAACATCAGGCCCTTTTGTATCAATTAGTACAGCAACAACATCACCATCACCAACACCATCAATCTGAAGTACAGCAATTGCAGATTACTGGAGGAGCACAGATACCCATAAACAACTTACTTTCAGGCACACAGGCCTCACCACTTAATGCAGCTGCTACCAACCCATTCCTTACAATTCATGGAGATAATGCAGCTCAGAAGGTGACAGTAAGTATACTTCTCACCTCGCTTTCAATGCACTACCTCCAGGAGGTAACTAAAAGATAAGCAGGTAATGTACCTGTATTCACAAATCAAAGATGGTGGATTTTTTGTCTTTCTTTTTTTTATTTTTCTTGAGCCTTGGGCTGCACTTAAATGAGGCTTAGAACTCTGCGAATTGGTAGTCACACCAAAATGTCTGCTGCACACTCCTGCTTCCCTGGATCAGGACACCAGTCCAGTGTGACCCTTGCATTCCTCTTGTAATTACAACTGCAGCCCTAGTCCTCCTCACCCTGCTTCTTCCCCAGCACTGTGTCCACTCTTTGTGGGTCATTCCTTTTACCACCTTACTGGCGAGTTTGCCTTGGTCAGGCCTCAGGCCCTGTGGTGCTGTGGGGATCAGTTGATGACTTGAGAGGTGAGGATCCCATTGCTGGGAAGGTGGAACCTGTGTTAGGAGAATGGACTTTGTGCCTCTTGGTTCTGGCCTGGGAAAAGGAGGCTGCACATTGGGAGGCTGAGCGGCTCTTCTGCTTTGTAGAGTAATAAAACCTTTCCTAGACAGATAAAGAAACAAGACACATTTTTCTGGCAAAGATGTTCCATTATATTTAGTATTTGCCCATAATTTCCGTCCCCAAGACAGAGGAATTTTCTTCAACAAGTCAAAGAATAGGCTTCATTCTCTAAGGGTCATACAATTAAGATGAGAGGATAAAGGAAGGAGCATATGAAACTTGGAAAAACAGAGGATGAATAGAGCAGGAAGACATAAAGTTTCATCATTCCTTGGAGAAGACAGCAAGTGGTAGTGGTAGAGAAGAAAGGGAAGCTTGTCTGCAAGAGCAGGTGGGGAGAGTTTGGGCTAGTTATGAGTCCCCTCTCTGTTCCCCAATCCCAAATCCTTGTGCTACTTGAGGAGCACTGTGGTGGAGGACTCGGGCTGGGCTTCAGTGGTACTTCCAGGAAGTAGGTGAGATAAAAACCACATAAATGATGAATTTTCAAGACAGTTTTTCCTGGAAACAGCTCCCTTCCATTCAAAATTACGAGCACTTAGTTTTGTTCATCATTGTGCAGGGTCACTGTCACCTTGGGGTTTGGGCAGTTGTGACGTTGCGGCTGCGAACGGTCGCTGCAGTCGGATCCTGTTCTCTGGGTCACTGTCACAGCAAACGTGTTGGCACAGGAGTTGGCTCCAGGACTTGCCTTCATTCAGAAATGTTCACAGTTTGTTCTCATATGTTTAAAACTTATCTCCCCTCATTTTCCAAACACTAGTATTGAATGGAATTGAGACCCTATATTTGGTGTACATCCAAGCAAAATATTCTATGTGATCTTACTTTGATTTTTTTAAATGGCCATTACTAGGTCTGTACAGTGCAGTGTATTTTTACAAGTATGCCATTACAGTTTTTATGTTAACAGTTAGCTGTAGATAATTTCAAGAAAGAACATCTTTCAAACAAAGCCCTTACAAAAATTTCTTTTGAAATTTATTTTTTTTTAAAGACTAGAATTGAGACAGGTTGCATAGATTGTTGAACTGTTTTTAACAAATTCTCTATTTGCCAGAGTTCAACTGTTTTAATCTCATTTGCAGTTGAAACAGGTTTTCAGGCATTTCTGAATGCTCAGTGAATGAGATGAGATTTTTGCTCAGTCCTCTTCAATACTTGCAGGAAATGTCTTTGTAGCAATATATGAAAGAAAGAATTGTGATGGGGCAAGTTGGAAATGGTATTTGTTGTGATGGGGAACTGTAGATTTCAGCCCTCTCCAGTAGGCAGATGTAGCAGAGGTTACCTGGTGTTTCTCTTGACCATCTTGCAGTTCTAGAGAGACCCACAGCCAGGAACAGCCACTCTTGTTGGAACGACAGTAGAAGCAGAGTTGGTGTTTTCTAATGCTGGCTGTCATGACCTTAGCATTAGTTGCTTCAATACAGGACTACTCCTTTAATTATTCTTTCCTTTCCCACTTTTTATTCTACAGTACATGGTTATTTTTTACAGTGCAGAAGTTACTATTTATATGGCTGTGGTGAATGTACCTCAACTGCTTTGTCATATTTATGAATTGAATTTTACTTAGCTCTGTATGTTATAATCTGATTTTTAGAAGTATTTTCTCTTACACAGAGGCTCAATGATAAAACTGGACCAGTTGCATCAGAGAAGAGTTGACATTTGAATGACACTTGAGCCCTGCACGTCCTGCTGTTATAGCACTTCATGTGGCTGCAAACCGCGGGTTCCCTTTCTGCAGATTGAAAAAGAGCAACAAGGAACTCTTACTGCACAGCAAGAGGTTAATAATTTTCATAAGGATATTTTTGGTAGGCTTTCATTTGCTTTCTTGTTGCACTAAAATGGATGTACTTTTTAATGTCTCAGACTGTGAAGTAGATGAAACTCTGCAAATCATAATTATTTTGTCAATATGATGGTACTAGGTACAAATTCAACCACGGAAGAACACACACTTGACTCTTCAGTCCCAATCTCATGGATTTAAAGGCTGTAAACTGTCTGCAGTGATGCATTGCTTTGGTTTCAGAGCAGTAGTTTTACCAGCCCAACCCCAGCCCGTCTGATCTGCTGCTGCAGTTTTAATAGATCCTTTTAGACTGACATTCTAATGGCGGCTGGGACTTGCTGTTCATCGTTTCTTTTTTTACACACCTGTTTTGAAACCTGACTCATAAGGGAATTTACTTCTGAACTTTTTATTCCTTTAAATTTCTATTGTTGTATAGTTGGGAGTTTTTCTTGAGTAAGAATTATGGTATGGAATCCAAAGTTTATTAATTTTGGTGTAGGTTTTAGAGTTCTGAGGTTTTTAAAGGAACCTGTTTGGTTCCAGCGACAAAGTTTTCTTACCAGATGAGAAGGCCACACTGGAAGAAGTTTGTGTAGTGTTTGGCCTAAACCAAGTGCCTGTTGCTACCTCCATTTCGTTGAAATGGCTGCAAACAGCTGATCATGCACTAGATGTGTCCTTGTTAGCAGCGGGAATATTCTGTCTTGCACCAGCAGCCTTGTTCTGCCTTTCCTAGAGATGTTTATACCACTGTAGAGAGCTCAGGCAGATTGTTACCTGGGTCACTTTTCACTAATAAATTACCAAAAAAGTGAGTTACCATTTCCCACTAAAATTTCCCAGTGGTTGAAACGGGTGAACTTGTGTTGCAACACTTCCGGCAGTTGCTGATCTCGTGGCGAGTCTATGCAGGGTGGTGAAGGACAGTTTAAATGGGGGTAATGACCACTAATCAAGAGTGAGGTGGGAATTATTAGCGGAAAAGACCCAGCTGTAATTAGACCTCCACTGTGTACTTATTTGGAAGAACATGTTAATTCTGCAATATGTTTCTTAGTTAAACATTGCACAGTTCTTACCTCATTTCTGTAAATAAAGTTTTGTGAATCTGTTTTGTATTGTGAAGAATTCATAAGAAAACATTGATATTTTGATTTGTAATATTTCTAATTAGTAGATTTAATTGAAAAAGTAAAAATAATTTATTTTTATATGTTCTGGGGAATTTTTTAAAAATGTCACAAATCACTTTTGTAGATACTTTACAAAAGTAAACCAGTGGTTTATTTTACTTACTCGCCCCACTGGTGGATATTCTGTAACAATTTGTACAAAAGGTAAGATGGAAATGTGCTGTTATTTTGACTAGATGTAAAATTCCAAGTGTATGAAAAGATATGTACAAAGCTTTTGTTAATAAACTTTAATAATGTTTATCATTGTATATGGCTTGTGTGAATGTGAGTCTTGTAGAGGAATGGAATATTTTTATTAACATCACACGACAGGAAGGATTTGATTTGCACATGGCTACTAAATTTGATTACAAGTTTCAAAAAATACTTTTCATGTAAATTTTTCCTTTCAGGAGACACTGATGTAGCTGAAAAACTGTCCAGGAATATTTCCACTTACTGGACAGAAATGCCCATTGCAGCCCTGGGTCTGGTGCCAGTTTTTTGCTTTCACCCTTCAGAGAGGAATGACTGGAATCACAGGAGCAGTGGCTGTTGTCCAACGGCTCCAGTTTGTTCTGATGGAACTTGGCAGGAGCTTGGTGGGGAGGGGATGGTTTCTTATCTGCACCTGCCTGGGTGAGGGGAGTGAGGTTGTTGCTGTAACCTTTGCACTGTACTTTCTGTAAAACCAGCACAGTGGTTTTTTCCATGAATTTTGCTTATTGTCCATGGGAAGATTGATAAATAGCTAAATACTGGTTTTTTATTTCCCAGGAAGCAAAGAGAACTTGACCCTTCCTGTACAGTCACTTGAAGATAAAATGTGAGGCTTGTGCTAGTCAGGGGTTGACAGACAAGAGATGCATTTATGGCTTCCTCACAATTTTTAGCTCCTCTCTAGTCAGGGGCAGTCTGAGGCTCAGAGCAGCTTCTGGGACAAGGAGCAGGAAGATGGTGTTGCTGTGGGCTGTGCCATTTGAATGTTGTTCCATCTGCTCAAGGCCCAAGTACTTAATGTTTTTGTTTTATTTTCCAGTGGGGAAAACTGGAATCCTGAAAGAAGACTGGTAAATGAACAAGCTGTAGGGAAATGTGAAACATCACCTGGCACAGCAAAGGGGCATCAGTTGCTCCCACCCTCCCCAGGACTAGAAAAACCTCCTGACATTTTGAGGGTGGTTGATGAGTGTTTTATTCTTTGAGGAAGAGATCCAGGAGACTTCAGCATTTCTACTGATTAAATGTGTACAAGGTCCAGAGCTCAGGAGCTGTCAGTGCTTGAGCACTGGCTGTTGATCAGTGCTGAGAAGGGAGACTACAAATCACGGAAGGCCGGGCCCCAAAGTTACACTTGGTACTGCCAGAGCTGGAGGTAGGGGAAGAAAAGCCCAATCTACACCTGCCCCCGGCACAAGGTCTCCAGGGAATCCTGAGTGCCACTGCTCCTGGAGCCATGGACTGCTGCTTTATTTGTGGACCTAAGCCAAAGCTAAAACCACTCAGGCAATATAAGTCAATAAGTGAAAGTGCTAAGTCCTGCCTTTCCTTGTGTATTTCTTTTATTAGGAAGGGACTGCCTATACTCTGGTACCTGTCTCCTGCTAAGAGAAGTGTGAAAGGGACAAAGTTAGAAATACTCAGAATTGTCAAGAGATTGGTGCCAGAAGCCCAAGACTGCAAGGGGTGGTTTACAGTACCACAGTCCTGGTGGACCAAGAAGCAGCAAGGAAATAATGAAAAGGACAGTTCTGACATCCAAACAAAAATTCAGTTCACCAGCCCTTTAAAGAAAGAGACCACATCAAAGCCAAGTTCACATGAGGGCCAGATGCAGTCAAAACCAATCTTGTTTCAATGACTTTGCAGGTCCTGACATCAAAGATGATGGTCTGTGGCTGATTTGGCGCCAGTCCAGTAAAGCCCACAGGGCTGTCCCTGTGGAATGCCTTGGATGCCAAAGCAGCCCAAGCCCCTCTGCAGGTCCCTGGCAGCCAAGTTGCTGAGCTCTCCTTCTGTGTTGGGAACTGCTCTGGGCTCAGTGTCACAAAAGCAGCACAGACTAAAGGTGCAGCATTCAGATTTTTCATCAAAACCCCACTTCACTGAATGACAACAAACCTTATGGCTTAGAGAAGCCAACTAATTCTGGACAGCCTACATCATCTGAAATCCTGCTTTTATCAACTTTATCCATTCAAGCTGTGTTGGCAGGAGCAACTCTTTCAGCAGTAGCACTGTGTGACATTTAATGACCAGTTTTCTGATGCCTGTTTTTCATAAGCTGCACTAAAATCTTACTGTTGGGTCCACCTAAAGGAGAACTCTTCAGTGTTTCTGTTGTTTTCAGGCCCTATCTCATAAAGAGGTCACATTGCAAAATTGTTCCTGAAACATCTTTTTTTTTTTTTTTTTAATTAATTCAAGCACTGAGATCTATAAGGTTGAGAGTAATGCAGTCCAAACATCTACATTTACAAAAGGACACTGCAGACCAGCATCTGGTCTTTCCTCTAGAACTAAACAGTCTAAATGTGAGCACTATTAACCTTCACGGCATCTCAGCCATATTCTACTGCCTCACTTGTGTATGGTTGCCAGGATCCTTCAGCTTGGCACTGGGACTGGATCCTCAGCAGTAAGGGAAGATTGCCCTCCCTGTCTCATCTGCTCCAAACTCTCCTTTCCACAGTGTTCTGCCCATCCCATCAGCAGAGACGAGCAAAGACCCTCAAAGTAGGCTCAGATCTGACATATTTAAGTGCAAGTCAGAGTATAGAACCTACAGCACAGACCCTCTAGGACTAACACAAAGTTACGGTGCAAAAGCACTGTTGAGCTACAGCTCAAAACTGCCCAGGAAAGAAAATATATTTTGCTAGCAGGCAAATTATTAATCTTACTTAAAGGAAATGTTCGTTCTGTGCTACAACAAAAGTTGGAAGAAGTTGCTTAAATCCCAAGCCTTGAGTGACCTTGGTTTTCATGGACAGAGTTTTAGAAAAACAAGCTCTGGTGTTGGGTAACAGACCCATGAGAAAACAAAGCCTGGGTACAGTCTTCCACTTCTCCAGTGAGCATCATGTGTGACCTCAGTCACCACAGACTAAAGGCACTGCTAATAGGGCTGTGTCATCTCCACAACACACCTGGCAACCCCAGGAAAGGGCCCTGAGAGGCTCTGAAAGTCTCACTCTTACCAGGCCTCCTTCCTCCCCACTGCCAAGCACTAAAGCTAAACCTAAGGCTGTGCCAATTCCTTTGGCCCTTGATGAACTGAAGTATGACCGGATGTGCTCTGGACGAAGCCTTCACTACCTTGCTCCGTGAGGGATGGCTCCTGGATGGGGATCTGAGCATCTGGGTGCAGAGATCAGGTCCACTGGTGCAGGGCACTGACTCACATTCCCCATCCAAGTTCCAAATGACCCACCAGTGCACTGGAAAACCTTCCCAGTTCTTGATGCTGAGACAGTTGGGCCTGTCACCAATTCCCAGTGCAGTGCCACTGTGCAAGAGGCCAGTGCATTTCTCTTGCACAGCCAGCTTGCCTCTGCTTTTGGGAAGGTTCAGTCTTTAAGCAGGAAGGATGCAATCCATGAATTCTCTTCCATCCATGCATAAGCAGCACATCCAGCACTCAGGTGTTCAACCTGACAAGTGTGACAGAAGGGCACATACAACTTTTGCCCATCCTTAAACATCTTCCTTCAGGTAAACTGGATTTGTCAGGAGCATTGTTTCAAGTTTCTCAGTGTGAATGGTGTTACACACAAACAAAAACTCTTACCAGTCAGCAGTGCTTGTCCTTCTTCCTTTGACCCCCATGCAGAAGGGCTGTGGTGGACTGGGAGGTGTTGGGAGGCACTGTGTGACTACTGATTGCCACACACTGGTGGGGCTGTGGCCAGTCTTGAGCAGGTACTCACGTTAAGTTTAGATCTCCAGCAATAAAGGTGTCAAGAGTCCTCCCAAGTCCTTGTTTTATATATATATATATATATATATATACATATATATACTGGATTTTTTTGCCCTGACACCTAACTAAGCTATTTCTCATGCCAAACTGAGCCCATTGTTACTCTTCACAGCCACAGCAGACTTGAAACATTTCCATATGGATCACATCAGGGAAACGGAGATCACGCAACTGCAAAGGTCCCTTATACAGACCTCGAAGACTTTTCCCTCTCTCTAGTCTAGAGCAAATACCAACAATTCCTTCCTTGCAAATCAGGCATTGCAAACACAGGATCATTCTCTCTGCCTCTTCTGGATGCTCTACATCTCGAAGTGTGATACACTGAACCAGGCACACCATCCCAGGTAAAGTCTTGTAAGTCCAGACTGGAAAGGAAAGATGGCTCTCTTCTCACAGGCTAAACTCTCCCAGTACCTGCTTCCTTGTTTTGAAACTGCAGAAATATTCCCATTACCAGTCTATTTTGTTCATGAACAGTACATCTCCATTTGCTGATGTTCTTCTACCCCAGCTCCACCCATTAATTTTCACCTATTCCCTTCACCATTTTAGCAGCTTTTCTTTGCAGCCATTTCAATTACCTTGCTTTATAGCTAGTCATCTCTCATTGAGTGTTCTGGATGACTAAAAGCTTTTGAAAGTTAAGATTTCCTGATACCTCTTGAAAATACCTCACTTGATCTCACCAAGATTCTCCCTTCATAGTAGCACAGAATTCCTGTTCCATCCATTAGCACCCACACCACAGTACAGCTTCTAAATATGTTTCATTTCCAATGCAGTTAAGCTGTGAAGTTCTCTGTGAAAAAAATTTAGATGCATTATTTTGTATCTGGATATGTTTCTATAGTATCATTATTTCTACCATGATTTTTTTTTTATATGAGATAAAAAAACCCCAACAAAGCTCCAATTGGTAGAGGAACACATATGGAAGACCGTTATATTCCCTAAATACTTGGCCCTTAAAGTTTTATGGGAATGGGATGAAATGTTGTGAAATGCTGACCTGACAGAAGGAGCACAATTGGTAGTTACTGGGAAAATCAGCAGTGGAAATGGCAGGAAGTTAAAGGAGATTTTCAGCCACCAAGTTTCAATTTTGAGTTCAGATATGTGATCCTCTGAGTTTTCATTTTGATTTTGAATTAAAGCTCAAAAGATTTTTAGAATCCTGGTATAAATCACAATTTGAATGCTAAAAAATGCTTTTAAAAAGTCCTTAATGTTTCTTGTAAAAGACTGTGATCACTGCTCTGATTTATTGCTGTAACTTACAGCCCATTAAGTACCCTTTATTCCAGCATTTTAAGTTTTTCATAGTTCTGGAAAAGTTATACAAAACAAAATTACAAGGAGGGAATAATATAACCCTTATTACCTATTCTTCAAATTGAATCCAGGGTATACAACCACCCCTCAAATATGAGAGCTCTTAGCCCAAGAATGTTAGCCATTCTGTACTTAAAAATGGTCCTGAAGTATCTTGTATCTCTTAATTTCAAATTTAAAAATTAAAGCCTTTAGTGTTTTTACCCATTTCAACTTCACTGAATTAACAATGCTATCAAATATCACTGTGTATAACTGCAGGGTTGGCAGAAGAAGGTATTATATTGCAGGTGCATATAAATATATGTGGAAATTAATACTAGAAATACTACTTATTTCAAAATATGACTAGGTATTTATAAGAATAAGGTGTTTATAAGCATATGGTCTTGGATTTAGAGGTGCAAGAAAGAAAAATATATTTTGAGTGCAGAGTTTCATTACTCTCGTGCTTGCTTAACAATTTCAGGTCAATTCTCTCTTTCAAAACAAATCTAAGTTACTTGTACACTGTATATCCATTGGCTGCAAACCTACCAGATTCAGTATGTGATTATCAGAGGGGGTTTTCCTGAAGGTCTGCTCACTTTTAGACATTATTATCACACATCTGCATAAGCTGCTCTTCAATACAAACACACCTTCATTCTTCAACACACAAACCAGGTGAGATAGTATAAGATTTATTAATATTTTCTTTTGCTAAGGCACATGATGTATAGAAATACTGAGGTACAAAAATGCAGTTTCCTGCCCGTGAGATTTAAAACCCCATTTTGACAAAGATGAGCTACATCTCTTCTTGCTCACAACATTCAGCTTTTAGCCATTTTTTTCTTTTGTACCAGTTCAACAAGCAACTTGTATCTTGCTATACACTCCTCCTGAAAGGAAACACAAAAGTGTTATTCAAAGGTTGAAATTTTAGTATTGCTTTAACTCTATATGTGCTATCTTATTCTAGAAGAAGAGTTGGGTTCTGGGGGTTGTGTAGGGGTTTTTTTTGAGTGGGTTTTTTTTTGTTTGTTTGGGTTTTTTCTTGGTTGGTTGGTTGGTTCTTCTCGCTTTAAAGTTGCACACTAAATTTGAGAAGGGGAATCTACATCTAGGGAAGAGGGGATTAGAAAAATGAACTTGCAATTTACATTTCTTAGTGGCTTATTTATCTCTTCGAAGAGTACACAAACCCAAGAAACAGTTGCCCAGTACTTCTTGACAATGACTGCAAGAGCAATTATTGAACAGCTGTATTGCAGTATCTATTTAAAACAGTTACTCTGGTGTGAGCCCCACTGCAGGCAGGTTAAGCCAAGCCTTCAAGGTCACTGATGCAGCACCTGCTGACACCAGAGACTGCAGAACAGCTTCAGAGCTAGAGAAACACCCAAATCCTTCCCTACTGCACTTCCTGCCCCCTCACACTGTGTGTGGCACAAATACTACAGGGCTTTTCTGCAGCTACAGTGGCTGAAGCAAGCAAACTAAGCTATCACAACTTTTATGAGATCTAGCACAGACCATCTATATCAATGACAATGAATGCCGTTTTAAAAAGATTATACTTACAAAAAGAACATTAGATAGATTATTGAGCATTTAACACTTGCAGATGGATTACTTATTTTGTCTGTTCATTGAGATGGGTTGAGAAAGGTATTGTGAAAGTGTAAGTAAAGCAGCTCACCAACATTTGGTTACTAACTTTGAATCAAAATTTGTTTTAAAATCTAATTTGTCCTGCAATTGAAGATCTGAAAGGCAGAGGAGAGGTAGGTATTTTAAATGAAACAGGAGTTATTTCAACATTTTCTGTATTAGGTCAAACAAACTGAAATGAATGAAAAGGTGTTTTAAATAAAACAACAAACATGACAGTAATGCTCTTTAGGTCACCTGAGTCTAGACTGAGAGGCCAAGTAAAGGCCTCACCTTTCTGCCTGGACCCTCATTCTTAAGGTAATCACAGATCAGTAGCAAGTATGTTTCCCCTCAAATTTATACTATAGTTCAGTCAAAACAAGTCGTACCTTGCTTTTTCCAGGAACACATTTTGCTATTTTATCCCAGCGATCCGATGTTCCCTTTGGATGCTGCTGCAAGGCCATTTCAAGAAGTTTCTGTTGATTTTGAGTCCACAGTTCTTCTGGTGCACGGCTTTTCTCCCTTCTTCTGCTCTCATCATCACTCTCTTCCTCTTGCTCAGTGTTATCAAAATCTTTCTGACGTCTCCCTCTGCCCTTCTCTTCTGGTGCCTCTTTTGTTGCTAGCAGAGCCATTTCAGGTGCTTTGACAATTTTTCGTCTGCGGTGTCTAGTTTCACTTGCACTGGTCTCCTTTGGATCTGTTTGGACATCCATCTGCTCTGGTGTAAGATTGTAGTTCCCCTCCTCCTCCACTTCCTCCTCCCTTTCTCTCTGGGTGATTATGTGATCCGGCAGATTCATGTTGACTTTGAAATTTTTAGAATTGTGGGCCAGCGTTTTAAGCTCAGAGAGCCTAATGATACCTGTTAGAAGCACTGCTGTTACACTTCTGAAAAAGTAAAACACCCCACAAGCAAGCAGGGAACTGCCCACAAATTAAAGGTTCTGGGAACAGCTGAGTGGACAAAAAGCTCTTCTGGACTGACTGCTTAAGAAATAAAAAATTGAGAAATCAAGCTATTCACGGTGTTGAACTTTGCCAATTAGGAGCTTATCTGATCTATGGGAGGTGCTGCTAAATTCCCACACTCATATAAACGAGGAGAGTAGCCTGAACACATGAACAAACCCCACAATAAATGGAATAAGAAATCCTGGGAAGATGTAGCTCAAGGGAAATGTTCCCTCAGAACACCCCGCAGTTCTTCTCTTTTCTCAAAGTAAGTCAAGGTTGCAAAAATCTCTCTGCAGAGCAGACTCTGAAAGGCACAGCTATCACCCAAACCCAGTGATTTTCATAAGCACACACCTGGTGTATATGTAACAGAATCCTTCACCTGTTTGGCTTTCAGAGTAACCTGCATGAAAACAACAAATATAAAGGACTATTAAAAAATGATATCATTGGGGCTATTGAAGAATTCATGATTAGCTTACCACGAAACACCTACATTGAAGACACATTAAATATGGTGAGGCTGTTGTTCTTTGGCTGCCTTTGCTCACATATGGAGCCCAAACTAGCTTAAAGTAACCTTCTAGATTTTGTTCTTTCTAAACGATTCCTGGCTTATTAAAATAATTTAAGTGATGCTACATATTTCTATTACTATCACCATAATACACCACAGTTGATACTCAAATTTTATTTTCTTTCCTTGTTAAACCCTAATTTTCCGACCTAAAAATAGAAGCAAATGAGTTGTCTTCTATATGTTAGTTTCTCAATACTGAACAAAAGAACAAAATAACCCACATAGGTCCAGATGATGAAGCACATGAGTGGACAGGCATTCGGTCCCCAAATGAAATGTAACAGTTTGACTGCCAAACATCAGCAAAGACACCTCCTAAGTCCTGGTACTGCAGCAAAAAAAGTTATTACTGATAGTCCAAAGGATAGAGAGCTGCTTGATTCAACTGCTCCATGTATACTGAAATCTCTGTCCTGGGAGAAAAGTAACACTATATTTAGCATTTTTGGGTTTTTTTAAAGTACAAAGTGATTGTTTCAAAATTTGTTCTGTTTGTAAGCAAACAAGCAGGCTTTCTCCCCACCCAGAAAAAGGGGCTTCCTCATCCCAAATTTCTAGACCTCACTACAGATAACAAGACAGGCTTCACTTAAAATTAAGATTCTTTAATTACTTAGCATCTTTGTTATATAAAATGACCACAGAATTATAGAATGGCTTGGCTTGAAAGGGACTTTAAGGATCATCTGGTTCCAACCCTCCTGGCATGGACACACCTTCCACTGGACCAACCAGTGGAACACTTCCAGAGATCAGGCATCCATGATTTCTCTGGGCAACCTTCTCAGTGCCCTTCCACCCTCACAGTAAAAAATTTCTTCCTAATATCTCATTTAAACCTACTTACTGTCAGTTTAAAGCCATTGCCTCTTATCCTATCACTACAGGCACTTGTAGAAAGTCCCCCTCCATCTCTCTTCTAGTTCCTTTTAGGTAGTGGCCTACAGTCCCAAATGCAGGTACCACAAAAAAGGCATCTTAAAATGTAGTATTCAAAGAATTATACAATCTTTTTAATTACTGAAAATGTTTCATGAATACTAAATATCAATTTCTTTTTTTCTTTTTGAATGTGAGAACTTTGTAAAAAAGCTAGAAATTGAAATCAAGTAGTCTGAACCACCCAAATCAAACTTAAAATGTGAACAGGCAACACACTGAATCAAACTTGATTCAGTTTGTTGGAATGGATTCCCTGTTTGTTGGATGGATTCCCTGTGTTCCCTGCTCTCTGAACCTGGGACCTCAGATGTTAATATTCATTTAGTGAAAGGTGTGTGGTAGTATGCTGCCCAGAGCAAAAATAAAAAATACATCCCTTACTAAGTCAGGAATTCCTCTGTGTGAGATTTACCCACAACAGGAGCCATTTAGGCCTCCTGAGGCACAGCACAGACTTCTGCTGTTTTAGCTGCTTAATGTTAACAATAACAATTATTCCCTACTCAGAGCAGCACTAGAGAGCAAACCTGCCAGAGGGTTGTAAAGCCACTTGCTGTGAGAAGAATTAAATATTAAGATTCAGGATTTTTGTTCTATGACAAGATTCATAAGTGAGTACCTCAACAGTTAAAATACCTTGGTACCACCTGCTTCTAGTCTGGTCTGTTTGGTTCCTCCCACCCACCTTTCTGCCCATGAAATTGCAGCAGTTTGCTGTAAAAATAGGCTGGTGCTGGATCTCCTTAAGGAAATGACAGCAAGACTTAACAAGGCAAAGTGGTCTATTTTCCCTACAAATTAAGCCTCATTTTCTGGGATGATTAAGTTCAAATGAAAACTCTGTGAACAATGAAATCCCAATCCTAATTAACCAAAACCTTTATCCAGAGGTAGACATCTGGCACAGAAAACTCCAGTTTCTACTGTTGCAATATGATAAAGTTTTAATTGTTTAAGAAAAATCTCAGAATACTGTACTATGAACAGATAATTTTAAGTGGCATCAACAGTTCTGGGATCTGCATGATCCCAATTCTGAAACAACAGCATGGATCCTCCATGATCCATTAATAGAAATTGCCTTCCTTAAAAAATTTATATTCTAAAATAATCAAAATTAAAATGCTTGTGTTCCATCTTCAGCAGTGTCTCTATGTACCAATGATTTAAAAGGCTGAGAGGAATGGAAACCATTCTTGACTGCTGAACAGAATGGATCCTCAGTGGTGTCCTGCTATGCATCTCTTAAATTGAAATTATGTTATATAAAATGGATTACAATAGATTATTTTCAAAAGAGGAAGAAGAATTTGCCATGCAAACAAGTAGCTTTTAGAGCTTTCTGCAATGACACAGTGGATTAATTATAAATATGACAAGGCCCTATATATCTTCGTGTATTCCAGAAAACTGTCTCTAAACCATTTTGCTATCTTTTAAGTAAGTCTTCCAGAGATTTACAGCCTGCGCACAAGGACACGAAGGCAAGAAAAAGAGAGCAGAAAAGATTCCCTGAATAAAATAGAGCAGAATAAATTGCCAGCAAAGACAGGTACCATGAGCTGCTTCCTCAGTGCCAACTGAGTTCAGTTTTCTCTCAGCTGAACCTCTGATGTTTTCAGAGATCAGCAATTATCATTTTATCTTTCAAGCTGAGACTACATGTGCAACACAAGCTTTGCTTTGGAAGTGGTGCAAATCACCTGGATTTCAGCTTCCTTTACAAGACAGGTGTTTCCAAACCAGGTTAGTGTAGGTACTCCATAACAGATATAAATTTTGCTGCATATTACATCCAATTGGACTAGAATCTAAACCATCCCTCTCCATTTGAACAGTGAACGATTTTGGCTTATTCCCAGATCCTGATTGCATTTTGTATTTCCCCTTACAAAAAATTCAGGAGTAGCAGTCTTTCCATAGGTTATCTTATGTTGGCCAACTTCAGTCATTATAGCTTGGTGAACCCAGATGTAACATTTGCAGTAAGTTACTCCGTTCATCACATCTAGTATTTCCAAGACTATCTTTTGAAGGCTTTATGGTATCTGTTCATATTTTGATGGACTTCCAATTTGAACATTCACCAGGTAAGCTGGAAATAACAACTCTGTGTATGGTTTAGATACTGAAAATTTACTGTTTCAAACATTGAACCAGCACCTTCAGTTGACATAAGTTTGACAACTCATCAAGCTTCCCACAGGTTTACAATCATCATTCACAGGTTACAGGGGAAGATTATTTGTCTATTATTATTTTTGTCAGCTTTCTTCTTCATACAGATGTTTGCAAGTCCTTTTCCAGGTGCTATGTACAGTTCATGTTTACCCCAGCTCTTTTCACTGAGAGTTCAGGTATCACTTATTTAGGCTTCAGATTTATGTGTCCATCAGCCTCAACTGTCATTGTCATTCCAGATGCTGACACAGGGCAAGAATTGTTAACATGTCAGTATTAAACTGCTGAGGATTATTAGGAATGTATTTCAATTTGATCTGTTTGAGTTTAATCAGTGTTCTTGCCACTCAAATCTGCAGACTCTTCTTCTATCTGTTGCTCCATGCTTTTTGACATTCTTAATATCAATTTAAATTTCTACTCCAGGGGTGAATAGTGTTATTTACTAGCTAGTTCCTAACTGATTCATAAAAAATTCAGTAAGTTATGCAACATAAGTTGCTCCATTGCTTTCTCTACTCAATTACTTATCATAGCTTGCTTATATGATATTATTACTTTTTCATTAGTTAACAGATAACATACTTGGAAAAACTTATTCAAAGTATGAAGCAGTTGTAGAATACTCTCTTGTAGTTATTATTGCTATTTGTTCCTGCGTAATTCTTTAAAATTACAGTTTTCATGTATATTAAATTATGAGTTTTATCCTGACTGTAAGAAGTTGTGCTAAAAGCCTGCTGTTATTGACAACAGCTTTCACCAGGGTATTAGCCAACCCCCTTAAGAAATCCTGGGTCTGGGGACACCTTAAATAATAAGGATCAAGACTGTGAAATTGATTTAAAACAGAAGACAGAAGATCTCATATTCCTGCAAGTATTTGTACTGCTGAACAGACACACTGCATTATTTTATAGGAATCAACTTTAAATGTTGTAGTCCACCAGGGATAACAGAAGTCACAAATAAAGTCAGGTAATATCATGCACAGTGAAACAGATTTCCTTAGACAGATAAAGATGACAAAAAAACCCTGGATGCAAGCAATCAAATTGCTGGAGTAGAAATCAAACTATCTTACTATGGGACCTACAGAAAGAAACCACAGGAACAATTTGCTTCTGAGAACTCCCTTCTGAACTCAGTTTCAATAGCTCTTCAGCTATAAAAAGATTCTATCGAAAGCAAGTGGGATTAGTGGGATGATTTTATGTGATGAAAGCCAGACAGAGCTGGTTTCCTCCCGTACTGCTAACAATTAGTCCAGATCACAAAGACTAGTTATTACTTAACAACACACCTAGCAGTAAAAACATTCCTCATCATGACCATCCAGATGTTAAAACTCTTACTATCCTGGACACCTGCCACCTCTTTCAGATGGGACAATTGATACTTCAGCGATATACAGAAAAAAAAAATTCAGAATCAGCTTAAAAAACTCTCAGATGCACAGGCAAAAGCAAATTTTGCTATCACATGAATGAGAGGGTACTTTTCACCCTGCAGGGAAGGCAGACATAAAAAAAGCACAGAATTGTGACAGACCTAAAGGGAAAACCCTCTAAAGTCAGGTACAGTGATCCTACTGATGCTAAACAGAGCAACAGAGCCCTTTTGCAGAAGATGAAGAGCAATTCCCCATTCTCACAGCAGCAGCCACTGGCTCAGTAGTTCAGCTGAGCCCTCCAGCACCATCCCCAGCCCAGCTCCACAGGGCCAGCATGCCATTGAAGCCTTCACCCTTCACCCTTCACTGTCTCCTGGGAATCTTCTGTGGGCAACAACCTACCTTCCTTCTCTAGGATAATATTTTGATTAGGATTGCAGCAGATAATCACAGAAGTACAAACTTCTTGGGTTCTAATGATATTTTGAGAAAATAATGTGGGATTTGTAGAGGAAGAAAACCTATATCACTTGGCTTTCCAAATGTATATAAACTTCTTGCAAAGAAGGATGACATGTTATGATGCTACTGAACACTGGAGGGTCTGGTAACATTTTTTATTTTTTATTACTCTCAGCATCTTCCTGAGCAGAAGTTCTCTAAGGATTTACTAAAGATGTCATGGTTTCTCAGCATTAACTATCAGAAATTTGCTGTTCCAGTAGCAATCTTCTGCTCACCCAGTTGTTATCTTCCTGCATGCTCCCCATCTAGTTATGTCATGAAAAAAAAAGTGCCAAGAACTGTGGAATTATGGCAAAAAATAACGTGGGGACAGCCTGTGAGTACCTGAAGTTACTATGAAGCTATGAGGAATTTCTTGAATCTTTGAGGCTAATTTGAGTTGTAATCACATTTTTTTCTCACAGGGGCAAGCCAGATACAGAAGGATTTTAATGCCTTCCTGGCTTTGTCAGGTTTTTACAGATCTAACCTTCCAGAACCACAGAGAATAACTTGCCAAATTTAAAGTTCTCCCCTTATAACCAAAATACTACCTGCTGCACTGAATTTTCTTCCAATCTAGATCTAAACAGCTTTTTTCACGTCAGCCACAACTGTATCAAGCACTGTTTGACGCAAGTCAGACAACAATAATGACCTTTTATTTCCACGTGACTCAAAATTTGTTGCTTTATACACTGTCTTCCCTTTTAGACACTAAAAGAGCTTCTAAAATTGTCTTTCAGTTTTACCAGATTGGGCAAACTTCAAATACTGAGGCATTGAGCCAAATCATTCTCCACGCAAATCATTTTTCCACGCATCCTAATTTGCAACTTTCAAGACCGCTTGAAATTAGTATTTTAAATCAGATGTATCTTTGTTTTGGCACTACTTGTAACAGTTTGTTTAGAGGAGTGTTACAAACTTTCCCAAAGTTGGTAATGTAACTAATCTTTAGCCATTGTGTAGGTTGAACTTGATATTAACACAGCAAATGAGTATTTTAAGGACAACATTCTTGAAAGAACTACAAAACATGCTATGAATTTAAGTGAATAGGCTTAGAACCACCAGTTGCAGCCAGCAACAACACAGTTTTCTCATGCTTATGGACTTCGAACCCATGTGTGATTCTGAACTTGCCACAGCAACAGAAATCCCCCAA
Organism: Corvus cornix cornix; assembly: GCF_000738735.6. Classification (NCBI taxonomy): domain Eukaryota; kingdom Metazoa; phylum Chordata; class Aves; order Passeriformes; family Corvidae; genus Corvus; species Corvus cornix. The sequence goes on along the minus strand of NC_046333.1, from coordinate 18,429,498 downwards.
ACAACCATGAGTTTAATTATGAGGCAGTTTAAGATGCCTGCAAAAAAGGCAAATTTGGCCTAAATCACCACATGTAGAACTTTCTCCAGTTTAAGTCCCCAAGCAGTTAATTTAAAGCAGCAAAAGAATTGCCCCATTTTTCAGGACACAAGTGGAAGAACTTTACTATTCGACTTGTGATAATGCTGGAGACTTCACACTGTGCTTGGTTTTTTTTTTCAGTCAAAATCCGTGAGAGAGTCTTTAGCTCTATCCAATGGGCACTCATGCAGGAGAGGAGTTTGGCTCAAATGCCCACTGCAACAACTATTTGGACATCTTAGTTTGTTACTGATGATGCAAAATGCATTGCCTTTCTTGACAGTCAGAAATTTGAATTCTGCAGTGAAATTCAAACCCAGCTCACTGGGAGCTTTGTGAGACATTACACTAATTTAAGGCACTTGATAAAAAGTTGCAGCATCACTGGCTTAACCCCTTCACAAGGCATCTATTTGGATGAAAAATTGCTGTCCCACTGCCTTCGGTAAAAAAACTTTTCCTTTAAGTGAGAAGAATGCTCTGGTCATGCTTTATGAGATGAAAATCCATTTTGTTTATAAGGGGCATTGTACTGCCCAATCCTGTAAAAATGGCAGGGGCAACTGTAGGAGTGCACAGAATAAAACTGTACAGTGAGAGTATTGTGAACAGCAACCACCTTTTCCTCCCTCCAAGTATCAACGAAGTCATTCTGGTGAGTCTGTGGCATTAAACAGGTGATTTGAAGACTTCACTCTCAGGCTGAGGGATCTACATGACCTACATACGATCTAAACCCCATCCTAGATATTCATAACCTCTCTTGGACTTCGATCTAGGTCTTTATACTTCAATAAGCAACTGGGAGAACTATTGATTACATAAACATATGCAAACTGCTATGGGTGAATGTTTCAGACTAGCCATAACTCAATTAGACTGTAACTGAGTTAATACAGACACAGTACACGAAATGTAAAACAGTCTTAGGAAAACAGTTAATCTCCAGAAGCAAAAGACCTAATAAATTCATGAGCTTTTACATATGGACCATTTCTCATATAGATGTTTTCTTGTTGGCAAAGTAATAAGCTTGCATTGTCAAAAATAAGAGATCTATTTTACAATGAGTAAAAAATCTATTTTATAATGAGTATGAACTCACACAGTCAGACTTACAGGCTGAAACTGTTGCTTGGGACATACAAAAGACATCAAAAATAAGCACCCACCCCACCTCCCCCCCCAAACCTTATGCTTTCAGGTTTCATGGTAATTCAGAATGTCTGCCACCTGGCTATTGTTTTGCTGTCTACCTTAGTGTTCTTCTATACAAGCAGCAAATCCCAATCAGTCTGTTTTTGCAACACAAATGCATGAGATTAGTGACTGCAGGAGCAAACAGAATCAGTTTAAATCCTGTAAGACAAGTGAATGATATTACTTCACAAGTATGAAATCTGAGATCTCTTTGCCTTTAATTTAAAAAACCTGTACCTAATAATCACATTAAAGTCTGTTTGGCATGCCAGACAGCTTTTACTTCCTCTGTTATTTTTACAATTTGAACGTCCTTTGTAGTTACTGAAATTAATTTATGCCTTTCAGCAAATATTTTTTTTTAAACTTTTTATCTATGAAGGTTGGTATTGTCAATTACAATATACTTCTATAATTTCACATCTAAGTGCTTTTTCTCAATTTCTGAATTCAGCAAAAGCTGACAATCATTATTATAAATCTTCATAAAGGTTAGCATTTGTCAAATCAATCTAATTTTTGCAGAAATAGTAGTATTGCAACTCCACTCCATAGATTATTTATACTATGTTGCAGAGTGTTCACAGTACTTAGGAAATTCCAACATAACTTTTTTATTTTGTTTTAAAAGGTCAATTATTTCCTTAAGTATTGGCAGACAGGAATGAGAACTAACCCTGGAGCAACAAATTCAGCAAGGAAAATGGGTCAAAGAACAGATGTTTGGAGGATGACAGAGATCAGTGGTACAGGTAACCAGGTCAGCAGGCAGGAATCCTGATTAGAGTTAACTCCATTTCCCTTTCATAATCAAAATACTTGAAAACCTAATTTACAACACCAGCCAATTGTAATAAAGATGACTTAAAAAGCTGCAGAAGCTTTCAGTTGTGAAAGCAGTAAGATTTCATTATACTAAGCCAGCTGAAAACCACCTTTATAGGAAAAGATTGCTAAATTCCCTATACGCACATATTAAAGTGACAATTGGCAATTTAAATAATTAAACATACTGATAAAGTAAGCACAACTTAACCTCATCTATTTTGGGTTGATTATTCATTGGCTGTTAAAAGATGTCTTCCCAAAGAGAGACAAGATAAACGTGTCCTACATTTACCATGAGAGAAGTTAAAGTAGTAACCCTTCTCACAGTATGACTGTGCCACAGCTGCTCTGAGCTGAAAAGCACAGGAGTATGCTGCAAAGATATTTATGCTGGTATCACATGAGGCAGCATAAATAGAAACAGTAGAGCTGAAGGAGCTCAGGGGTACTACAGCATGGATGTAGCTGTTTGCTGCTGGATTTTGGCTGGCACTTTTCCAGCAGCCTGCATCACACTGGGTGGATGTACTTCTTTGGACAGGGAATCTGGTAGACATATCCATATAAAGGGCCTTACAGGAACCATTATTTGGGCTGTATTTTGGGAAATAACAAACTTAAATGTCTACAAAATACCAGCTTGAATAGTAGTAGACAAGAAAAAAGCTGAAGGAACACTTTATTAGGAATTACTGAATTTAAGAAGTCAAGCTGAGGTATATGCAGTGATTACTGACCAACTATGGTGACTATCTGGCTTTAATTCCACATTTTTAAAAGTGAATTCACACATGCTTCCAATTGTAAGGAAGGTTTTGTTTCCTCCCCTTTTCCTCCCAGATAGCTTGCACTTGCTAGTGTAATCACAGACCATATGAAGAGAAGAACCTAACCTCAGGCAGAACCACTACACTGATGTTGTCTCTTGCAGATGTTTGTGTAACCTGTTCTTAAAGGCCCGCAAATACGGAGACTCCACTGCTTTATCATCTCCACTGTAATTATTTGTCCTTCAGTGTCTAACTCTGCAGCCTCTGATTAAATTTGAGGTAATAACTTCTTGCCCTGTAAAACTAACAAAGTGCACAAGACCCTTCCTCATTATGGTTTTCTTTTAAAATAGTGGAATACTTAGCTCCTCAGTTCATTTTTTTTTAGTTCAACAACATAAATTCCTTCACAATCTTCCCTTGTAGATAACATTTTAGGAACCTACTATTCTCATCTGGACTCTTTCTATCAAACCACATATTTAAGTGCAATACTGAAAACTTGACACAAACTAAGGATGTAGTAAGTTAAAACAACACCATGAAGATGAAAAGTTCAAAAAAGTCAAGAACACTCTCCTCAAGTTGCTGCTTCACACTGCTTAAAAACTGCAGGTGGAAACATAGTTGGACATAGTAGGAATTTATTTCTTTAAAAATAGAAGAAATTTAAGACAAAATAGAATTTCTTTGGGGTGGTTAGAAGGAGTGAATTTCACTGGTGCTCTTCTGACATATATGAATGGTTTCAGTTTATTCTTTAAAAAGTTTTGAGACTTTTTTCTAACTTTTTTTTTTTTTCCTGAGGAAGAAAGCTTTGAGACAGAAGCAACGACAGAGATATTATTTTGGACTGGATAACTCTGAGCTATTTTTATTAATACCTATTTAGCTAATCTACTATTAAATAAGGTTTGAATGCATAAAATCACTTGGAAACAAGCACACCATACCTTATCAATCCTTTCTATCATAATTCTCTAGCTGTGAAAGGAAAACCAAGCCTTACTGCTCTTGATGCTTTGCAGGAGAAGAAAGAAGCAGACACCGATCTCAAGTTTTAAGAAGCACCACCCATACTAGAAAATGTTAGAAAAAAAAATTCAAATTTGCCTTTGAATTTTTTTCTTTTTCAAGATCTAGTGCATTTGCTAGATAATACATACTTCAAACCCTCTCTGGCTTGACTCCTGTTAAATCAGCTGTAAGCAAGGCATTCCCAAACTCTGCTATGCAAGCTGTTTCAAAGCAGCACCTTGTACACCAAAACTTACCTCCTTGCACTGCTCCCAGTAGAAACATGGAACAGCTGTTTAGGCAGCAAATGCTGCCTGCACACGCAAACACCATTTTTACTGTGCACAAAGGTTAACAACCCAGAAGTTTCTCCTGCTCCTTTACTGTAACATTTCTTACCCAGTTATGGTGATGCCCAAACAAAATAAGAATCCTTGCTGTAAATTGAGATTCTATGTTATCTTCAGAAAATTACAGGATAAGTTGTACATCTTATTGAATACTGAAATCTTACTGAATGGATATATCTGAAGTAGTTTCCAGTTTCGCCATTTCTAGTACTGATGCAGTAACAGTCTGAGACCCAAAGAAGTTCCCATTTTGTTTTAAAGTTTTAAACATTCATTTTGTATAACACTCATTTTTGTTTCCTCATAATATCTACTTGCTGCAATTCTTTGTAATGCAATGATAAAAGCAGCAGAAACTCTAATAATTAGTTTCTGTCAGGAAAGCTGACCTAGTGTTAGAAGCAGTTGGAAATTTTTAGAGAAGTAAAAACTTGTGTGAAGAATGCTTACTTTAATCATATAGTTGGAGGTTACTGGAAGTAAAAAGGATTATACTCAGACCTTTCTCCACACATAAAAATCTTGGAAATGCCTTTTTTCATACAAGAAAATGGCAGCTCTTAGAACAATCACATTTCTCTCATTTCTCTTTCCTACTCCCTAAAACAAAACAGCAAGTTGCTGAGGACCTCTCATCTAATGGAAGAAACAAGTGAGCTTTGTTTTTTTCTTTCCAGTACTGGATGTGTGCAAGTAAGATAGCCAAATATATTATGCAAAGGATTCTTAATAAAGAATGTTTTTTACACCCAAGTCAAGGAATAAAGCAGTCAGTGGGTGGAAAAAGCACTCTGAAGATAGTGTTAAGTTTTGTGATGGATGTATGTAGAATCATTCCACATGTCTGTATTATCTGTATCAAGATAATCAGGTTTTCCAAAGCAATCTCAAAAGCCCTTTCCCATGAACACTGTATACTACCAACACATGTGCAATATTTTTGCTGTTAGTATCAGTAAAATGTAGCATCTTTTCTAATAAAATCACTCCAGTCATATGAATACTTCAAGAAATATAATAAACAATACTGAACACAATAAACCTTAAAAACCTTAATTTCATTTGATTAGCAGGTTAGTAACTTCTTGCTTACATACACTATTTTGCAAATAATGTATTGTTCTAAAATTAGCATAGTGCAAAAGACTTATTTTTAAGTATATGTATCAGAATGGTACAGGGGCATTAAAACGTTAAAAGTTCGTTCTAAAAATATTTTTTTGTGATTATAGCAACAATGAAAAAAAACTTAAGAAGTACACAAATTTCCCAGAAGGCTGTAATATTTCACTCTAGTCAGTGGCTTTGTTTCCCATTATTTAAGATAATTCCTGAAATATAATAAATAAAGAACATCTAATCACAAAATGTACATGAACAGATTTAAACATTATTCTCATTAACCCCTACTGAGCCTATAAAATAGGGTCAGCTGAAAGGGCTTTCAAATGGTCCTCAGCAGACACTACATCATGTTCTGGTGATCTATTGCTTGAAAAGGAAAAGTCTTTTACAGCCTAGCCCCTAAGGGTTTTAAGATCATAACACTTAAAAACCGTAAGTACAAGCTTGCTTTGATATCTGGTACAATACTATAAAATATGAATTAACAAGGACATTAATTATTTTACGTAATATAATTTTTAAGCATGCTATAATCCTGGAAAAGGCACTGGAATAGTATCATACACATTAGTTGTTTTAAAATTTGTAAAGGTATTTCTGCTTAATTAATGGAAACCACCTGTCTAAACACCATTAGCGCATATGCATTTTTAAGGCTTGAAACAGAAATGTAATCTTTAACCAAGTCACACAAACATTCACTTGCAGTGAAAGGAGGTTGCTACAAAACCTGCAGTGTATTGTTTTTCTGTTACTGGGTTACAGTAGCTGAAGTCTGTAAGAACCAGAATGCCCCATCCAGCTGATCAGTTACAGCTGTTAATTGTGGAGGGAGAGACTGGCTGACATCTGCTTCTTGCATAGTTAGTTAATGGTTCACTTCCAGGTCCTAAAAGGATTGTAGCTTCTCTCAAAAGACAAATGTCGGCCCCCATATACGTCTGCCTTCTACACTGCCTGTCTTGTTCTGGTTTGTCATCCTCTACACAATGCAAATCTGAGTGAACTCACATCTGCCACTGATCGACCCAATTCGTGAGCAATCTTTTCCCATCGACCGGGGGTCCCCCCTGGGAACTTAACCATACTTCTTGTCAGCTGGCTCAGGTCCTCCTCTGTCCATTCAGGTGCCTGTAAAACATTTGTAAAACATTCATTACACTGGAGTATTGGACATTTATTTGCAACGTAATATACTGAAAAAAATTTTTTAAACAAATTAATCTAATAATGTAAAACAAACAAAAAAACCTTGGTATCTTCTCTCTGTGTTGCTGCTGAAAATGGATAAAAACAACAGACCAACAGTAAGATACTAAAAATCCTGGACACTAAAAAATTGCATTTTGTGTATTACGTAGACTAACACATTTAATTTCTATTAACTTTAATAGAACATACATAGCACAACATTATAAAACGCAGTATAGATAATAATCAACAATTCTTTTATTAGATTATGGGGTTATGCAAAAATTAGATGGGCCAAAGTCCAACAAGAACTTCATCTGACTACTGCTGTAAAAGACAACAAAAAAATGTTTCTGCAAATCCATGAGCAACAAAAGGAGGGCTAAGGAGAATCTCCCTCCTTTACTAGATGCAGGCAGAAACACAATGACACAGGATCAGGAAAAGGCTGAGGTACTTCATACCTCCCCTTTGCCTCAGTCTTTAATGGGAAGATCCGTTGGTCTCCATGTACCCAGTCCCTGACCTGGAAGACAGAGCACAATGAAGCCCCCATTATCCAAGGAAAAATGGTCAGTGACCTGATACACACAAGTCCATGGGGCCAGACGGGATCCACCCAAGGAAAGTGAGGGAGCTGGCAGAAGTGCTCACTCAGCTCCTTTCAAACATTTACCAGCACACCCAGCTGACTGGGGAGGTCCCAGTTCACAGGAGGTTTCCAGATGCAATACCCATCTGCAAGAAGGGCTAGAAGGACTATTCAGGGAACTACAGGCCTATCAAGTCTGATCTTGGTGCCAGGGAAGGTCATGGAGCAGATCCTCGAGTGGCATCACATGGCACGTGCAGGACAACCAGGGGATGAGGCCCAGTCAGCAGAGGTTTGTGAAAGGTAGGTCCTGCTTGACTGACCTGATCTTCTGAGACAGGGTGACCTTAGTGGATGAGTGAAAGGCTGTGGATGTGCCTACCTGGACTTCAGGAAACCCTCTGACATCAATTCCCACAGCATCTCCAGCTCAAGGCTTGGCAGTATAAAACTGTCAGGAAGCCAGGCCCAGAGGGTGTTGGTGAATGGAGTTACATCCAGCTGGTGCCTGGTCACCAGTGCTGTTCCCCAGGGCTCGGTGCTGGGACCAGTTCTGTTTAATATCTTCATCAGTGATCCAGATGGGGGGATCAAGGGCACCCTCAGTCAGTTTGCAGACACACTGAGCTGGGGTGGGAGTGTTCATCTGCTGGAGGGCAGGAAGGCTCTGCACGGGGATCTGGACAGGCTGGATTGATGGGGAGAGGCCAGAGCTCCGAGGTTCAACAAGGCCAAGTGCCTGTGCCTGCCCTTGGGTCACAACAACCCCTGCAGTGCTACAGGCTGGGGACAGAGTGGATGGAAAGATGCAAGCTGGAAAAGGACCTGGGGGTGCTGGTCAACAGCAGCTGAACATGAGCCAGCGAGTGCCCAGGTGGCCAAGAGGCCAATGTCATCCTGGCCTGGATCAGCAACAGTGTGGCCAGCAGGACCAGGGCAGTGATCGTTCCCCTGTACTTGGCACTGGTGAGGCCACACCTCAAATCCTGGGTCCAGTTCTGGGCCCCTCAATTCAGGAAGAACACTGAGGTGCTGGAAAGAGTCCAAAGAAGGGCAATGGAGCTGGTGAAAGGTCTGGAGCACAAGTCTGATGAGTGGCTGAAGAAGCTGGATGTGTTTAGCCTGGAGAAAAGGAGGCTCACAGGAGACCTTATTGCTCTCTACAACTACCTATGGTAGGAGGTTGTGGTGAGGTGGGGATTGGCCTCTTTTCCCAGGTAAAAAGATAGTAATGAAGTAGTAGTAAGATCTAGGACAAGAGGAAAGGGCCTCAAGTTGTTAACAGGCTGCCCAGGGAAGTGGTGGAATCACCATCCCTGGAGGTATTTAAAAGATGTGGATGTGACACTTAGTGGTGGGCTTCGTTGTGCTGGATTAATGGTAAGAGTCAATGATCTTAAAATCCTTTTCCAACCTAAATGATTCCATGATTAAATCACAGCTTAAGACACAAAGTTTCAAACATTTACTTAATTGCCTCTGTAATATTTTCCCAGCAAATACAGAGAAAATATCTCCATTTTGACATATCAAAAAAGCTTCTTAATGAAACAGACCAGTCATCTTAGCTTTTTGTCACTGTTACCATCCTGTGTTTTAGCACTCTGGCATGATCCAGGAATGAAATCTGTTGACTCTAATATTCCATCAAGACAGTTAAACAACACCCCTCCCCCCCCTCCCTAAAATGCAGTTATACCACAAAACCAGTCCGGATGCTTCTACTACCCAATAACCAAAAGATATAAAAATGTTTTACTCTAACTACATGCCAAGCTGTTAACAATGACTGTCTTCATAACGGCTGAATAAAAGTGAACAAAGCAAGGAACACACAATTAGAGCAGTTTAAGGCATGGAATCACAGTTGCCTCAGAAGGCAAAATGCAGTGACCGTCTTTGACATTTGCAGCACCTTTGGCAACGACCGCAGAGCCAAATCTTTGTTACCATCAGTAGTTTGCCATTTTATTTATTTTTAAGGAATTCTTTATGACATACCTCTTCTAATCACCATTTCTGATAATGAACAGGCACATATCAAGCGGTTTGCATTACAGAGCCATCAGCACAGAACAACAGTCAGAGGTGAGTGACCCCAGGGACGATCTCCACAACTACAGCAAAGCTTCTCCCTGACACTAATCCTGCCTGTCATTCTCCCACTGTGCTCTAACCACACTGACATCCGCCCGCTGCACTGCAAGCTTAACGGGGCCCTTCCTGACTTTTTACTGTCTCCCCCAATCAATGGTTCAAGCGTGCTCTTTTCACCATGTCCAAATGGCAGCTTCACTCATAATCAAAGTGCATTGCTCCTGTTAAAGGGCTTCCCAAAAGGCTTCACCATTTGCATTCATTTGCAAAGCAAACTACTTTTATTCACTTTGTTCTGCTATCAAGAGTGTTCCCTGAAGCAGATAAATTGGCATAAATACAACCTGCCACTTAAAAGACAGTAAATAATAGCCAATAGTAGCAAGGATTTTATCAATCGTCCTGGTCTGGATCCATGTAGTCCTTTATTCAATGCTGAAAGCCTCAAACATTCATTGTTTTTAATACAAGAATAAAATGAATTATCTCTGATGATTCAAACACAAGACACTTAAGTAATGTGCGTATGTGAGAGATCTCACACATACATTGCATGCATTATAGAATTACACCCTGGCCTACAGAAGAAATGACAAATACATAGAAAAATCTCCACATTGCACAATAACCTTATTACTTTTACTGGTTTAAACAAGTTAATATACTCCATACCTTTTTTATATTATACACCATATAGCTATTTTATATGAAGATATTTCTCTGGGATTTTCATAAAGAAAGATTTCCAGTGCTTAATGTTCTACATATAAAAATTTTTATCACTGTAATTTAAATAATGAATTCTTCTAAAGAGTTCTAGTTAAAAGCCTTTTGTTTAAAAATCAATCAAATTTTGCACTTCAAAATTAGCCTTAATATGTAGTTTACTGTAATTTTCTATTTAATTCATACTAAAACTTGGGGGTGGAGGGAGTTTATTTGTTTGTGGGGTTTTTTAAAATACAATCAACAGCTACATTCACAGCTTTTCTCTCTTACCATATCCAAAGCATATCTAAGCAATTACACACGGAAATCAAGATGATCTATCCAGTGATATACAGATGTCGGAAGCTTTCTGCTAAGTTTTATTTTCAGACTTTTTTGGTAAACTTTGTGCTCACAGTTTTACAAACCATTTGTAAATATTACAGAACTCTTAAAGCTATCTTCCTAAATAATGGACAAAACTACAATCATTCTGTAGATCTGTACTTAATTACACAGCTAATTCAGGGCACAAGAATTCCTTAGCTACATTAAAATATCAACTTCTTAATCTTATTTCAAGCTGACAATAATTTTAGAATGTGACGATCTAAAACACTTACACATTTGGAAAATCTCTGGAAAAGCTTTTAGAAAATCCACTCGCAGCAGCAAAAGCTGTAAAAGAGCTTTTGTGAATTTGCAATTCCTCAGCAACAGTTAATTGTGTCTTTAGATGCAACAGCGCCTACTGTGATCCAAGTGCTACAAGCAGCTACGAGGGTGGTCATGGTGTGAATGTATTCTCCCTGTTCTAATCTGTAGCCAACTGTAACTGCGAGAGTCAAATGAATGCATAAACATACTGCTTTGTCACCTAAAACCATGTGTGTCCAATATTACTGAAACACTGGGCCAAAATTCATCTCTACAGTAAAGCAATGGAAGACACCACATGGTGAGGGGACAGCTGTTGTTACTACACAAGCATTCAGATTTTGCATCCAAAAAGCCCCATTCTGGGATTAACTCCCCATACTGAATACAAAATTAAAAGTGCAGAGTTATGGTACAAAGTCTTTAAAATGAAAATAAGCTACAAGTGTAGATATTAAAAAAAAAACAAACCAGCATTCTCATCCATAATAATCCTTTAGCATGATTTATCGTACATGGCTGGCAATATTGAAGGATTAGTTCACCCAAACCGCCATGCACCTTCTATAGAAAAGAAATATGAATGTGGTTTATTGTTCAGCATCACTCTTATATGTGCACCTGCCCTCGGCAATTCCATCCCACCTCTTTCAGCATGACAGTTTTACACTATTAGGATTTTTTTAAATATGAGCAACACTATTTTCAATTACAGAAAAAGCAAGTTTTCAGACAACAAAGCATTTCTTGTCAAGATAAGTATGACTCATTTTAATCCTGTTAATAAGTATAACACTATATATGCTTTTATTGATAAAATGGGAAAGTGGCTGGTACTTGAGAGTTTTTAAGGAAACTTTTAGTCATGTACAGTGCCTTGACATTGAAATAATTTGATTTTTTTTAATTAAATTTTAGCTTTAGATCATTTCTTCCTGTCACCAATATCTTGCAAATAAAGCATGAGGCAGCATCTATTTAAAAATACCTGTGCAAATATTTTTAGACCAAGGGTCCTAGTAAAATCATAGACAATTTTGCAAATCAGGAAACATTTAACCTACAAGATGCTGGTGTTTCGGTCCAGTAACTAAGGAACAGAATGTGAAAGTTTTCCTGATTTAATTTTTTGCTCATAATGTCTTATTTTTATTACAATATTATTCCATATTGTTACGATTTCCTGCTTTACCTACAAGAAGTCTGAAGTCAGTCTTGTTTTATCTAGTCTAATACACATTTGTCATTGTGATCCAGCTGTTGCTGAACATGACCGATATTGCTCCAGTTCTAAAGATCTGTTGTGAAGCTCTCAAGATCAGCTAAAGGGTATTAATGATCTGAACACATATTCAAAGCCATGTGTTTATATAGAACCCTTTGGTCATTCAAAGCTCTTACTCAAATCCAACTTTCTCTAGTATTGTTTTTATTAAGTGAGCTGACAAAAAAAAAGACAGCTATGCTGTTTCAGAGCAACGGTGAAAGCAGGTCAGTAAGCTCATCATTTGTGCTCAGGGAGTGCAGCAGCAGAAAACTTTGTGATAACAAGAAATTATGTTTATCATTCATTCTTTTCAGTCCCACCCTGCTCTGAAAAAACAGGGACCAAATGCACATACAAGAGTTAGATGAACGCAAGCATATAGGTTACCTCTGCTTCCCCATATATTCTCCCGACTCCAATTATTTTCATCTCAAGCAATTTCTCTAGCCTGACATATTTTATCTATTTAGATTTATTTACCTCAATGAATCTGTTTTTCAGTTTTTTCCAGTTTTCTGTGAAACTATGTAAACTTTTTGGATTTGCAACATCACATTCATGAGGAGCTGCACATACCTACTACTCATTATACAAGAATTCAGCTTATTTTGTGTTTTGAACCTGGCTCCCACTAGCTTTGATGACACCTGGCTCTTGGCTTTCAGAGAGTCACCTCCAAATAGTCTCCATCTACTGAATTCCACATCACTTACAAATTTGTTCAAAATACCCCTCAAAGGTATTCCTCTGTAAGTTGTCTCTTCCTGGCTAAAGAGTTCTGCTCTACTCAGCTGTAAAGCCATGTTACACATAGTACTTCCCATGATGCCTTTTTCTGAACCACCTGCAATTCCATTGTAACCAACATCTTTGAAATGAGGTACCAAACTGCACAGAGCAGGATTAATCATGTGGAATAAGGATTCTCCTCTTTTTCTCTCTATTCTTTCCTTAACAATTTCTAACATTTGCATTGGTTTTTAGAATGATCCTGAGCTGATGTTTTCAATGAAGCTGATGTTTTCACTGATAACTCCTCAAGGAGTTCTCCCATACGTCAAGGATCAAGGTCAGCTCAGAGCTCATTATCTTGTTCATGAAGTTCGGACAGTCATCCACTGTATCAACCTTTGCATCACTTTGTATTTACATACTGGGAAATTTTTCTGCTATTTTATTGCCCAAGCAGTCAAACTCCTAAGATCACTCTGCAGTTCTTCAAGTGCCTGCTCTCATGTTCACTGTTCCACACAATACTATGATTGATAAACATTTTCACCTCAAGAATTATCTTTTTACCATATTATCATCTTCACTATATGAATACATTGAACAGCATGATTCCTAGCAGAAATTCAGCCAAACTGCACTGCTAACCTTGGTCTATTGAAAGATTTATTTCTACCCTCCATTTCCATTTGTCTGGGAAATAGCCTTCCTCTTATCCCATGACTGTTTTCTTTCCTTAAAAACCTACAAGCCTTGTTAAACCCTTCTGGAAAATCAAGCTGACTTTATCAATCAGATCACCTTCTCCCTGCATATTTGTTAATCTTTCTATGAAGTCCAAAGGGTTTAAGGCAGGACCTTCTATTATGGAAGCAATGTTCAGGACTCCCTGCAGGTCATATTTACCTGATGCTCATGAATTCTTCTCTTTGTATCAGTTTTTTGTTAGTTTTCTTTAAAGTGTTGTTGAAAGTACAGGCCTGCAAAGGTCCCTGAATTCCACTGACGACTTAATAAATATACAGAAAGACACATTTGCCATTTCAGTCCCCAGGCACCCATGAATATAAACAGTTACTTGAATTATTTAATCCTTAAATTTTCTTTGAACTCTGTGTTGCATATCCTCTGGTCCCAGTAACTTAAATAATTTCATCTTCAACAATATATTACAGAGGTTTAAAATAACATTAATTTTAGAATTTTTCAAAGCAACTACATGTAAACATGAAGATGTAAGTAATTGTCTTCTCTTAAAAAGTTGTCAAAATAATAACCTAACCATAACCATTTTTTGTTTATACTATTCCTCAGACAGGAATGCCTTTGGCATTAAAAGCATTAAAATATTAAACAATATACGTAAGTAGACAACAGCTCTTAGAGAATAGTGAGAACCTAAGAACAGAAACACGAAGTTTCATCTTCCTCATTATCAGGTCTTCTACGACATGCAGCAGCATGCTTTAGGACAGATATTCTTTCCTTCCTCACAGCTACCCTCAACATGGTTTAGGGACTTCCTAAGCGTGAAGTTGAATCCATTTCGGTTACAAAGCTGTCCACTCTCCTCATACCATTTTTGCTCTAAATCAACATCATAAGCTGGCTTTCTACACATTCAGTTTCTCACTTCTTACCATACCCTGCTGCCTTTTCATTTCTCTGTCCCATATATTTCTGATGTGCTCTACAGCTTCAGATATAATATAGGAGGGAGAAGGAAAAAAAAAAATTAAAAAATAAAACCCACCAAAAACCCCACTACCTGGAAGCCATGTGATTTCTTTACCTTCTAAACACATAGCTGAGGAGAGTCCATAGGAAAAGATAGTACTCCTTGGAGAGATTTTTCTAAACCTTGCCTGTTTGAGAATGAGGATTTCACAGACATTTCAATTAGTGCTGCCCTGAATAACTCTGTTACCCCTTGCAATTCACTGCACTATAGACAATTTCCAGTACTGAACATATCCTTGCAGATATGAAACCCCTCTAGTGACATTTTGCAATAACAAAAATGTATGTTTCCTGTTCTTGATAAGCATTACTCTAAAGATTTTCCTTTCCATCTTAACATTACTTTGTCTCTCTAAGAAGTCTTGCTGACAGAACCTGTCAAAACCTTTATAAAATCCAAGTGCATTGTAAAGCTCTAATAGATAGTAAGGCATAACTTTTCTTTAAATTCACACTGACTTCTTACTATTATTTTTAAATTGGCACTCCTAGTAGTACCATTCATTTCATAACTTCGAAAAATTACCCAGTATGGAATTCATGCTAATCAGTCTGTACTTCCCAGAATCCTCAAGCAAGCTCAAAAATTGGTATCCTATTTCTATCTTTCATTTCAAGGCTCATTTAAGTAATTGCTAAAATATTAACAGCAGTATTAAATGGATTGGATGTTAGAGTTCTTTTCAGGTCAATGAATGGTGAAGACCACTGTTCCAAGCAATTTGTTATTTATCATCCTCAGATGAACACTTCAACCTAAAACGTTCCCTTCTCACTTGTCTTCAATACATGATGTCAAAACTCTCTAAACTTCCTTGTAGTAAACATGGGTGAAAAAGACTTCTGGCCCTAGCATCTCCTTGAAACTGCTTTATATTTTGATCATCCAGTATTTCATCAAACTCCTTGATAGTGTTCCTTTCTCTACTTCTTGGGGGAAAAAAAAAAGTAGTAATTTTTTTTCTTGGGCTTACTTTATTTTGGATTTGCATAAGCCTTTCCCTTTCTGAAGCTCGTCAACACACTCACCCCCCAAAGCAGTTATCTTCACTTTTTAGTCTGAGACAAGAATAACTTAATTCGAGTAAAATGGTTATATTTGTGGTTCCTCTGCTGGCTACCATATTGATTATTCATAATTTTGACAATTTTGTTTTACCTTCAAGCCATATGTTAACCCATCCTAACTGCATGTCAACAGATAATCTGTAAACATTGAAACAAACAAAACCAGAAAACCAATCCCCCTGCCCAAAAAACCAAAACCAAAATTCAACTCTGAGAGTTTAAACATATTACAAACCAAAATGCAAATATGTCCATAAACATATAATGCCAATACAACAGATCCCATATGTTTTTGGGAAAACAAAACCAGTTTCCATCTATTCAGAAACAATAACTAAAATATTTATTTACAAGTACACTTCACAGCTAATGCAGGTCAAAACCTAATTATTATTCAGCTCTCTCATTCCTAAGATGTGCCTAAATATAAATATAAATAAATGTACGTATGTATGCATGTATAGGTATCTTACTTAACCTCACCAGGAAGCCTTAATGAATAAGAGATTCTCTCACCACCATCTTCAGCAGTATTATTTGGTGCTGCCAGGGTATCTCTAGACTTAGAATAAGCCATAACTTAAGACTGAAAAATCCGTGTTCAAAAAGACGGACAAAAATCAGGGGAGAAGGAGAAGAATTAAATATAAATCAGGTTAAGAACCAGCTACATGAAGCAGTAAGACAATTTTTAAAATTTATGACTATATTCAGAAAGTTGCAGATACTCGAAAAACAGTATTAATCAGTCATCTTACAGAAAAGGTGGCAAACAGGGATACTTGAAAATGAAGCACAAGATGTGCTATATACTCACAAGATGAGTGCTATTACTCTACATTCATTCCAACATCTCTGCCTTTCACTTCTAGCCACTGGCCTTTCTCTGTCTTCCTCCCAGACCAAGCAAACCTTTAATAACAAGTATTTTCTCCCATAAAGGTCACTCTCCAAGTATCAGTAGACACCATTTCAAACCCTTCAGTAATTTCTACAGATTTTCTTTATAACTATTTTACCTTTTTTTTTAACCTTTTTTTCATGTAAATCTCTAAATGACAAACAGCCACGCAGAGCTGATTTTCCTTCTCCTTTCCTATTCATTATTTATTCCTATTTCAAGAGTTCAGAACCAAGAGGAGTTTTTAATACTGACTTTAAAAATGCTCCAGTTCTTCACCAATAATCTGTAGAAGGCACAGCAAAGCAGTAATTCTTAGGTTTTGCAGAACAAGAACATCTTGAAAAACAACTTTATATTACTTTAATAAAAGTATTTTCTTGTCAATAGAGCTAAAAGTGCTCAAAAATAGTGACTTGTTAATGCCTAGTCATTGATATGAAGTAATCTGGTTAAAGCTACATCACCTTGGAAAAACAGGGGATGTAAAAAGAATGAAAACACTTCAGTATTTCATTGCAAAAATCTTTAGAAATATGACTGGGAAAGTGAGAATTTTTTATCAGCTGACTGCAGGCAGAATTTTGGTAGCCAAGATAGCCTCTCTAAAAGGAGGTGAGGGGCTGCCCTGTGCTGGACACAGCCGGCTCCAGCAGACCCACTACAGGACACAGCTGAGCTGTCAGCCAAGCTGGTGGCACCTCTGGGAACCTCTGGTGGCACTGTATTTAGGAATGGGCAGAGTGCTGTGCAGCAGTCTGAGGGGAAATGTGAGAAACAGCCCTGCAGGCACCAAGGTCAGAGAAGGAGAGGAAAGAGGTGCTCCTGGCACCACAGCAGAGACTCCCTGGCAGCCTGTGGAACAGACCATGCTGGAGCATAGATCCACACTGCAGCTGGTGGAGGACCCACACTGGAGCAGGAAAGTGTGAGAAGGAAGGAGTGGCAGTGAGGAACTGTTACAGACTGACCAAATGCCTGCTACCCCAACCCTCAGTGCCACTGGGAGCAGGGAAGGGGGAGAGGAATTGGGAGAGGAGTGAAGTTGAGCCTTCAACTTCAAGGGGAGTGGAAGGAAGGTGTTCTAGGTTTTGTCTTTATTTCTCACAATCCAACTTTATTTTATCTGGCAATAAATTAAATTTTTCCCAAGTCAAGTCTATTTTGTCTGTGCCAGCAATGGATTACTTATCTCCATATCTTTACTGAGACCCAAGAGCTTTTTCATCTTATTTTTATAATATTCTCAGTTATGTTGAGAATAAGGAGTGAAAGAGTGGCTGGGTAGAGACCTGGCAGCCAGGCTCAGTACACCCACTGAACAATTATGAAATACCAAAATAAATGGTTTGTATCTAGGAGAAGTTCTGGGGAACAATTTCTGGTGATATCCCCTTAAAACTACAGGAGATTACCCAGCATCTACAATTGCTGCTGCTGGTTGCAACAGTGCAAATACCAGATTTTAAGTAAAACTCTTCTAGCAATAAAGTAGCCTGCAGATCTACCTCCACAACAAATAAATATTAAAAATGTATCCCTTATTGGTATGACCTAACAAACTGGTTGAATTTCCTACACCAACTAATGATAATTTTAATAAAAAATTATTCCCTAAGTGATTTGGGTGCTTCTGAAAAAAAAATTATTCACTTTTTTTTTTACTACCTTATAAAAAAGGAAAATCTTCCACAGATGTCTACTTCCTAAAAATGTTATTATCACCTCTTTTAAATGGCAGAACATACTGGTTGACTTCACTTAAATGCTGAAGCCCTTTCATGATCACAAAGGTTCAAAGAGATTACAGACAAAAATTACAATTCTATAAAACACAGATAAAATGAGCACGTATTAAAAAGATACACAATCATAAAAGAGGTTGTTAGACCATAGATGTCCTCATTTAAAGTTAGAGAACAATTACTCCCTACACAGTCCTCAAATAGTATCAGAAGCCTAAATTAACTAATGAACTTTCTAACCCCAGTTTTCTTTAACTAGAGGTGTTTGGAAGAACCACTTCTATTTCAGTTTTACTTGATCAAGAAGATACAAGACATAGCTTATATCTGATGATTAAGATGTTTCTCTCAGAATACGTTCTTATAGTCAATTAAAAATGACATCACCCTGGAATTGTTTGAGACTAGGATTAAAGTCAATGAATAAATGCAGTACAGAACTGCAGAGCGGCTGGGATTGGAAGGCACCTCCGGAGGTCATCTGGTCCAACACCTGGCTCAAGCAGGTCCACTAGAGCCAGCTGCAAAGGATCATGACCACATAGTTTTTGAATATCTGTCTCCAATGAAGGAGACTCCACAACCTCTCTACGCTACCTGTGCCACTGGTCTGTCACTCTCACAATAAAGAGAGCATGTCCTGATGTTCAGAGAGACACTCACATTTGCAATCATTCTTGTATCCTGAGCCACAAACCCTGTTAGAACAGTTAAATTTGGGTGAAGGTGCAAGTCATTTATTGATTAGCAAATTGTTAAGAAAGATAAAATGTTTTTTAAAGTTATACTTCCTAAAATTCTATGCAGTTTGATGGGAAAAATGGTATCTATCAAGCTCGGTGTAGAAATGCATCCAAAATCCTAAAACTCCTTAATGAAGTAACAAAATACACACAGAGACACAGCCTCCTATAATCCACTGTTGCACTTCTCATAAATCTGAGGGGTTTTTGCAAAGGTCATCATTCCTGTGGTATGAGGGATAACATTTCAGGAGCTACAGTTCTCATTCATCTCTCAGTACATACTCACCACACCATTTATTGCCTTCCTTCTCCTGCAAGTGCACCCACATCAAACTTTGACAATCCCAGAACACGTATTTTTTTCTTACATTGTACTCTTCCTCCTTTCTTAAGCAGATCCACCAATCATGCTGACACTGCTGTATGAAGACACTGAGTTATGAGGTTGGGACTGGAACTGAAAGACTGTTCTGGTTCTGGCCAGAACAGGGTTAATTTTTGCAGTAGCCAGAAGGAAGCATGCTTAGGACCCAGAGGTTATTCTATACCACCTCATGTAATCTTCTGGGGATGGGCTCCCTTAGAGAGCAGAGGTTGGGTATGGTCAGGGGGTTTCTGTGGGAGCTGAGCAATCAATCACATGTGATTCGTTCGCCTTTTCCTGTAAACTCTGTCATTACTATTGCTGCTGTTGCTGTTCATTTTCTTATCTCGTTGCTATTTCCAGTAAACTGTTCCTATCTCAGCCCATGATCTTTAACTTTTGTGCCTCCAATTCTCCTCT
Source organism: Corvus cornix cornix (assembly GCF_000738735.6). Classification (NCBI taxonomy): domain Eukaryota; kingdom Metazoa; phylum Chordata; class Aves; order Passeriformes; family Corvidae; genus Corvus; species Corvus cornix. The sequence goes on along the minus strand of NC_046333.1, from coordinate 18,409,902 downwards.
GCAGCCCATCACAGGGTGAGGGGTAGTGGTCGAGCAGTGCATGGTTTGGAGCGTTTCAGTGAGAACCCTAAATTGGGAAATAGCACTCCAAAACCACAACACTGTTCCGTAATGTCCTCTCCAGCAACAGTCTCATTAAATGATACTAAGAACCCTTCTTGGTAGTAAAGATGCTGTGTCTTCACCACAGCATCTGAGTTCACAGCAATACCTGAACTTGTGTAACAGAAGGAAACACAACTAGATGTTTTAAAGCTCATTCCAGCCCTAAGATACAATTTTTCATGAAACAGGATTGAACATTAGAAAAACAGATACTTTAAAATTCTGGTTCTTTGCAAAGATCTGCATACCTTAAGAACTTTATGAATCTGATAATATAATTGGGATGGCATTAAACAAAGTGCGTGATACTTTCAATTTATACATAAGCTGGAAACTCATCAATCTGTATCACTGGAAGTGGTACAGAACCAGGTTTACTGGTAGAAGGGTGACTAAACTTCCAGTATTATTCAGAGATCAAAACCACAAAAGGTACTACCAAATGGATGAAATAAGGTCCTTCCAGAGACACAGAATCTCACTTGAGAAAACATTAAAAAAAACCTTTTAGGCCAAGTTTTGTTTTGCTTAATCACAGTTTTCTGATTCTGTTCACACCCCTACAGCCAGTAACCTGAACAGAACAGAGAAATGCATCACAGAAGAGGGACATGAGCACTCGGGTTATTATTATTTACTCCAAGTGTATTCTGGACATTAGAAAATGCTTCAATGTGATTTTCAGCATGCTAAAAGGACCTGGAGGGTTCAAGGGGGAAAAGAAAATCTTAATCCATTCTAATAAGGACCTTGTTCCATAGCAAGTTCTCTCTTAACATATTATTATGTTTTAACATAAAAATATGTTAACTAGCTGTTCACAATGCATCAACTCATACACCATTTTCTTTTTAAAAGAAGGCGCTAAAGCCGAAGTGTTAAAGCATCTGTCTTTAACAATACACACCTGAAAAAGGCCACTGCTCTACAATACATATTTCCACACTTCAGGTTCTACCAGGCTTTGGGTCTATACTTAACACAAACCCTTCTTTAACCTATTGTTGTTAACATGACCAAGTACGTGCTTGGATGTTTCAAATATCCATCTACATTACCATAAAGCAATCTGAGTATTCCTCCTATGAAGTAGGTAGTTTTTAAAAACATGAAAAATAACTTGAATGCCAACATATTTTTATGGCTTTTGAAATTAAATTGTTTGATCATATTTACACAATGCCCAGGTAATTCTGTCTTTTTGTCATTACAGCAAACCATCAGGGGGAAAAGGTTACTTTTTGCCACATTCTCAAAATCGAATCTACTTTTGCATCATGCATGCCAGAGGAAAAATGTCACAATTAAATGGTTCATAAGTATAACATTAAAATTACTATTTAAGTCAATGTAATTGAACAGAAATTAAAATGTAGTTTTTAATTGCATATTACAACTTAAATGGTAGCACTTAGCAGAAAGTGTTAACTCATTTATTTTTTAATTGTTAGCTGCTTCAAGGCAATTGTTTTAATGCAGAAAAAAGTGAGAAGCTCTTCAGTAAATTTGATTATAGGACACTCAGGCATGTAGATCAAATAAAATATAGGTTGAATAGGTAATTAGGTTTGGCCTGTGATACATTAACGTGGAGACAAATTCCCAAAGAAAGGGAATGCATGTTTTTCATTTCATTCTCTCTCAAACACCACTCTATTTGGATTCTGAAATGCAATTTAAAAAGTATTTCCATTTGATAGAGAACACAAAATTAAAAATCTTCTACAGTACATAGGTCAATGAATTCTTCAAGAGAAGAATTCTGTAAATTTCATAAACTTCAAAAAATAAGTGCATAGGGTACTAAGTCTCAACAGATTGCATGTGGCAACTTATTTCATAATTAGTTGACACATTAAAAATCTTTAGCCATGCTAAATTTACTGGAGAAGATGAGCCCAAGGGCATGCAGATACATTAAAGCATATGATTAGTCCTTACTAAAAAAGAGTGTTTTTCCTTGCAAGGTTATTTGACTCATGAAAATGTCAAATATTTAACAACATCAGGCTGTATACTCTCTTTTATCAACTTCAGTACAATATGCCATATTATGGGTATTCTGAAAACATTGACATATGGTATTTAAGTACCATTCAATAGACTAAACCATCCTTTGATGGTGTCATAATGAACAAGATACTATTACACAGCTAATCCTGCTGACTGCTCTGCAGTGCTGTCCTCTCCTTCGTCTTCCGTCCTTTGTCCAGCTTTTGTGTCAGGCTTCCTGGCACAATTTATCATAAAATAGAGATCTTAGCTCAATAACTTTTGGGTTTGTTTGGTTTTCTGGTTTTTTTACATTGGTCTGTTGGAGGCAACATGTTTCTCCTACCTTCATTCATCTTAAACAGCTTATCCAAAATCAGGGGGCTTTTTGTGTCCCTTGATTTCCTTCAAATATAGTTTTAATTGTCTCTGAAGCATTTCACCACCGCAGATAACATCTAAAATAATGTTCTTTCTTTCACATCAAATGCAACTAAATTCTTTTACTATCAATACTATCTTGCTCTAATGCCTGGATATTTTGATCTCTTAATTTTTAACTGAAATGCAGGAGGTACTTTGCATCCCCAAAGTGTATAGACATTCTGTGGAATGCAGTACTATGTAAGTATGACTCAGGACTACCAGTATACTAAAATCCAAAGGAAAAATTCAGCACCCTTCTCCAAGTGGACAAGATTTCCAAAGATGATAACATTCTGCTATGAAGAATACCAAAATGTAGAGATTTGCTTTCAACATATAAGTTCACTTTGGTAGAGAACAAAAATAGAGATTGGTATCTAGCCGACAACCTAACAGATGCTCTGACATGGCTCAAGGCAAGTGTGAATTTTGGCTATGAAAGAGAAAAAAAAAAAAAAGGAAAGGAAAAAAAAATCTACTGTCCCAGCAGAATATGCCTGAAAGAATCAGAAACAATATCTGCATTTAGGACCCTAAACGGGCTACCTGGAAAATGTCATGAACATGGCCCATACTAAACTCAACTTCAGTTCTGTTTTCCAACAGTCTAAGTTGTCAAGTAGTAATGGGGGGGGGGGAGAGAGAATCTGAGAAGTTATCATGTATTCATAAAACACAGATCTGTGATGACAACCTCAAGCAGAGCACTGCCAAAAAACTCCCATATTTCAAAATTGTTAATTATCAAGAAATAGTATGCATGTAATTGAAAATAAGGACAACAGTAGTAAAACTAGGTAAACATATAAACATTGAACCTGCCTGTCAAATTCCCAAGTATAACCACAATGTTTGGGCTAAGCAAAAATCAAAGGTAGCCTTTTTTCATTCACACAGATTTTCCTTCCCATAATTTGTTGCCATTTGAAAATGCACCATTAACGCCAGTCTCATTCTTCCTGTGCTCAATTTCTCATTACCAGGCAAGTTCTCCAAACAAGGACAATAAAGAAAATGCCCAAAGCAGTGACAGATTGCAGTTACTGGTAAATTTTCAGTCATCAAGACCAGTATAGTTAAAAAACCCCCGAAACACACACATAACACTAGAAGTTACAAACTTAGATCCCCTAGTTACGAACCTAGAACCTCTATTGATATATTTTCTTTCTAGACCTATTCCAATCCAGATTTCCAATGTGAATTACAAATACCACCTAGTAAATAGTAAAAATTGAAGTATTATGTTTTCCATGTTCATGATTGCATGTTTTTTTAAAAAAACAAACCCAGGCACACAGTTTATTTTATGATTAAAAGTAACACCACTAGGAGGATTTTGGATGGTCAGAAGGCTGATGTTCCCTAAAGAGGTCTGTGTAAATATCTGATGCTATACAACACATCAAGTAAATGCATGCTGTAAATGCATGCTTACTTTGTGAAAGTCTGGGGGCTGCAACAAAACACAAGCTTTCCATAGTACTCAATTGCAAATGATGCAAGAACATCCACTCCTTCACAATTTGCATCCCAAGGATAGCCACTGTATTAAAAAAATTCTGTGTTTTGGAGATTATAGAAAGTGCCATCACCAATATGATAAACTTCACTACAATGTACCATTTCTCATACTGTGCCTACTTTAAGAGTGCTCTCCTCTTTTGCAGGTTTGGGTAAGTAATGTATTATCCCGTAGCATTTTATAAGAATGGTTATGGACACAACTCCTATTCCTTTAAATGGAATGCAACTGCATGCTCAAGTGTGCTGAACTGAGAGTCTGAAGACTAAAGGTGATCTTTTCAAAACTGCATTCTGCCTGACAAAACCAATATAGAAAATAGCTGATTAACTAGATTGAGATTCTCTGAAAATTCTGAAGTGACAAAATGCTTATGTCAGTAGTACTAAATGGTTCCTAGGCAAGGCAAGACTACATACTTACTATAAACAAAAGCCAAACATGTCTGACATGGTTCAGTTTATTTTTAGTAATTGGAGTTTACCATAGATTACAGTTCCTAGGTAATTTCTATAAGTAAACTTGACCAAACATCACTATAGTCCATGGGCCCAGGAAGAAAAAGAAAGGAAAGCAGCAGTACCATGCACTGTGAAAGAAGGTAAGATGCTGAATCTAACCAGATTTTAATTGGTTGGTCTGGAAAATATGATACAGAAACATCACTATGTATTTACACTTATAAATTAAAACTGGATTTATTTGAAGCTAACTTCATTCTCCAACTTAAAGATAGCTAAAATCATACCAAGAAAAGTAAGTAACTATTTTGCAACAGTTTGCACTTTTCAAATTCATGTTAAAAAGCCAAAAAGAGCAGCAGTGAATTGAACTACAGAAGTCAGTGCTATAAACTGCAAATTCTTTCTGATCCCTAAGTTGTGGATACTGTGAAAATCCCATTTCAGGGATATTTAACATCCTTGCCTCTCATTTGTTGCCGGAATTGTGAGGATACAGGGATTGATGAATTGCTCTCTCTCCCTTCTCTTGGATGGGCAGGCAAGTGGAGCAAGGTCACAGTGATTAACCACCTTTCACATCTTCTTCCAGCTCCTACCCCTGGTTTGTGCAACTACTCCCTTCTGCTTCTTTACTCTTCCTTCTGTAGTTGAGATAGGAGTGACTTTGTTTTGGGAAGTGAGTGAGGGAACTCCACCTAGGAAAACTAGGATTTCCACTACCCCCTGACTCCAACTGGGCTAAATCAGAGCAATCCCATCAGATGTTTTGCTACATCTCTCCCAGGCTGAGAGGAAAACAAAACCAGTGCAACAAAAACTATTAATTACAAAAGCACTGCACAATTTCTTGCAAATGTATGTAAAATGGATATGACCTCCAGGACAGAAGAGACACCACTAACGACAAAAGTTAGATCTTCAAGGATTGACTGGGAAAGATCAACTTCCAGTTTCTCCTCACAGGAATGAGGTTTCTCTTGTTTATGTCAACTACCAAGTTTTTCTGTGATAGACAACTACCATGTCTATCTCAGAAATGCAGCAGGACTTGAGATCTGAAATAAATTAACAAGTCCAACCAGAGTTATAAAAGTTAATGTAAAAAGCTATACAGCCCTAATTTGGACCCAGGCAGGTGCCTCAACTGAGATTATAGTACTGCCCAGTACAGAAGCAGAGCTGCATTTTAAAAACCCTGTGTGTTTGTCCCCACAGGTTAATACTTTGCACAATTAACCGGAGCTCTTTGGTAGTTTTCAACTGACAGACCCAAAAACCTGAGGACTACATACTGAAAGTACATGTGTGAAACTAGTAAGATTGAATTATGGCAGCAAGTCACATCAATCACTTCTTCTGGAACACAGATTCAGTTGGAAAACTACTGAAAGCTAAAATTTGACACCACAACATCTATAGCATGGTGTTGAAATCAGTGTATTACTCTTCTTGTCTGTACAAGACAAGAACCCATGCTACTATATTTAATTAGAAGGAAAGTTTAAAAACTCAATCAAAATCAGGAAATATCAGGCATATGTCAACTGTATTGCCTTAATTCAACACATATGCATGGCTGATTTATGTTTTTAAGTAGTGCATAAGTGTTTATATAACGTATTGTTACTATCTTTAGGAAATGTCCTTAGGGAAATATATATTTTGGTTCTTTGTTTCCTTTGCAATCTAGACTGAATTTTGGTTGTGCTGTGAAACATACCGTTTCCAATCCCCTTTTTTTTCTGGCTGTCATATCAAATAATTTCTCTGTATCATTAGGTAAGTTTTAATATTACCTTTAAATGTTTATAGCATGACTTCCCTGCTTGCAGTTCTAGCTGGCCTGAGCATAGTATATTTGAAAGCAGGATATTATTGAACAATATATTCTAAAAACACACCATTACTTTCTAGAAATACAAGAATAAATAAAGAAATTAAGTTTCGTATGCTTTGTTAATCAATCTAACCTAACTAAAGGTCAAAGAGAGAGAGGCAAAAAAGGAAATACATAAATTACACATACTTACATAGCAGTTATTCAGTTAGTGTTTATTCACAGTCTTTACATATTCATGACCTATTTCAGGCAAAACTCTGTAACTCTTGGTTTAATGCTTACTACTTGTGGCATTTGTCTCAGTCATAAAAAACCATTTTCTCTGAATCCGATGCTAGGAGAAATTAATTTTTTCATTATGTATTTACAAATACAATTTGTTCTTTGATGCATATTTGCCATAACATTGAAATCACCAACTTGAGATGCTAGTTAAAGAATATATCACCATCATCCTATAATTTTATTCTTCCTTAAGAAAACCTGAGGACTAAAAAGTCTTGCATGTTTAATACTGCAGATTAAATTAGATTCCTGACCCTAATGATTCGATATTCACAGCTCAAAAGCAGACAAGCCTTATTCTAGATTTAAATATGTGGGTCATCCTCTCCAAGGAAAACATAATAATTAAAAATAATGTTTTTTTAGAATCACATTTATTCTCTCCTTAAAGCTATTCAAGTCCAAAGTATACTTAGAGGCTTAAATACTCAAGACAGAAGCTTGAAAAGAAGGTTATTGTGTGTGTTTAAGGAAAGATGACTCAAAGAGTACATAAAAGTAAACAAATTTATTGTTTCTAAACAAAATAAAAAGTATACCAAATGGACAGAAATATGCTAAATACACTAATTTCCTATAAATAGACTGCTCTGGTTCAACAGTCACATAAAGAAACAAACAAATTAGCCATAAAACCAACGAAAACATTGGCTGTCAGTTACAACGCTTGAAAAATTGAAAAGGTCTTTCTGGTTTTCTTTTGTTCATTAGGCTGACTGACTCAGTGGCCAGCAAAAAGGAAAAGAAAGATGAATAGAATCACTAGTATGTAATTACATAAACATTTTAGAATAACCAAGGTGCCCAGCTATTTTGTTGGTATATCAAGGCCTGTTCCCTACATCACCAACATAACGTGTAACAAAAGAATGCCTTCTCATCACTCTCCTAGGGTGCCATGGAAGGTCATGGAGCAGATAATCCTGGGAGCCATCACAGTGTGGGACAACCAGGGAATCAGGCCCAGCCAGCAGAGGTTTATGAAAGGCAGGTCCTGCTTGACTGACCTGATCTCCTTTTCTATGATGAGATAACCTGCTTAGTGGATGAAAGAAAGGCTCTGGATGTGTCCACCAGGACTTCAGTGAAGTCCTTAACACCATCTGCCACAGCATCTCATGCAGAAACTGGCTGTTCATGGCTTGGCTGGTTGTGCACTTTGCTAGACAAACACCTGAATGGAAGGCCAAGCCCAGAGAGCGAAGGAGTTACATCCAGCTGGTGCCTGGTCACCAGTGCTGTTCCCCAGGGCTCAGTGCTGGGACCAGTTCTGTTTAATATCTTCATCAGTGATCCAGATGGGGGGATCAAGGGCACCCTCAGTCAGTTTGCAGACACACTGAGCTGGGTGGGAGTGTTCATGTGCTGGAGGGCAGGAAGGCTCTGCACGGGGATCTGGACAGGCTGGATTGATGGGGAGAGGCCAGAGCTCTGAGGTTCAACAAGGCCAAGTGCCTGTGCCTGCCCTTGGGTCACAACAACCCCTGCAGTGCTACAGGCTGGGGACAGAGTGGATGGAAAGATGCAAGCTGGAAAAGGACCTGGGGTGCTGGTCAACAGCAGCTGAACATGAGCCAGCGAGTGCCCAGGTGGCCGAGAGGCCAATGGCATCCTGGCCTGGATCAGCAACAGTGTGGCCAGCAGGACCAGGGCAGTGATCGTTCCCCTGTACTTGGCACTGGTGAGGCCACACCTCAAATCCTGGGTCCAGTTCTGGGCCCCTCAATTCAGGAAGAACACTGAGGTGCTGGAAAGAGTCCAGAGAAGGGCAATGGAGCTGGTGAAAGGTCTGGAGCAGAAGTCTGATGAGGAACAGCTGAGGGAGCTGGGGGTGTTTAGCTTGGAGAAAAGGAGGCTCAGGGTAGATCTTATCACCCTCTACAATTACCCAAAAGGAGGTTGTAGTGAGGTGGGGGTCAGTCTCTTTTCCCAGGTAACAAGCAACAGGACAAGAGAAAATGGCCTCATGTTGCACCAGAGGAGTTTTAGATTGGATACTAGGAAAAATTTCTTCACTAAAAGAGTGGTCAAGTTTGGAACAGGCTGTACCGGGAAGCAGTGGAATCACTGTTCTTGAAACTGTTCAAAAGGCACACAGACATGGCACTTAGACGTGGCTTAGCGGTGAACATGGTGGTGCTTAGTTAACAGTTGGACTTGATGATCTAGAGGGGTCTTTTCAAACCTAAATGATTCCATCATTTTAACTGTTATCAATATTTTATCACTAGAATTCTGTTGCACAGAAGAAAAATACATACGTTGTTCCATACCTGTCCACTGACCTCGGACAGGAGCCAAAGAAAATAGGTAGATTTAAACACTTATTTTTAAAAGCACGTGTATAATTTTTCATTCATAGTAATAACTGTAATGTAAATATGCCAACTGTAGGAGTAGCCTATGCAACATAAACTGTAGAGTTTTTTCAATATGCAAACCCCAATATTCTGCTTAGGCTGAGTCTGCGATATTTGCAGTGAGACTAAGCATAAAAATCCACAGGAAAGTCTGAACTCTTAACACTTTCAGTAACACTCTAATGAAGATTTGATTTTTTTTTTTTTTTAATGAAGCATCTTTTCAGTAACACTACATTTTTAAGAGTTTGGTAATAGAATACTGAGATTTTCACCTCAGGGTTACTAAATTCAATATAGCCCAGATCAATAGCAACTCAAAGTCATCACCATTTGATGAGAATTTGGAGCTCAGGTTAAAATGTATTATGAACTTAGACTAGCTCCAATGAATAGCTTCGTAACTGACACTAACATGTATGGTTGCTGGCAGTCTCAATACAGAGCCTTAAATTCACTGGGAACACAGAGAGATTTACTTTCTAGACCTACAGTAATCCTTCTGAGTCAGGATTAAGGCCCACTAGCTAGACACTATGAGGAAACTCAGACTGCTAGCTGCTTACTTGTACCTGTCCCAAGAATAGAAGAGCATTAGAATCCAGACACACTTTTCAAATGGCATATTTGCTTCATTGCTTAGAAAGAGAAAATAAATTATTTCAAAACTAAATGACCTCAGGCTGCACACCAGAAGAGAATAACCCTTCCCTTCAAAGACCAATTTATTAAAACATCTGGTTTACACAGCACCTTAATCCTGCTAAGATACAAACTGCTTGCTTAAGAAATTAACATTTTTTAAAAGCCTGGAAACTGTATTCAGGTAATCTGTCATATGACATCTTGTTGGAACCCTGAGGATTAGAACAAGCACCACATTATTTGCTACTGAAGAAAAAGCATACTCAGATTTCAAAGCAGCACAGATGTGGGAAGATCCAAGGCAGAAGAGAGCAGGTGGCAGGCTAGCTGGCAATTACAAAACGTACAAGGTTATAAAATTACTGAGACTTAATTGTCAAATCTATACATTTTAAGCTAACAAAATAGTAATTCAGCATTTGTATGGCATTTTGCCTTTTAATGTTAGAAAGCAGAGATATCTCTTCTGTACATTTAAAGTTATTTTATATTGCTGTTCCACAGCCAACTTTCAAAAGAAACCTTTATGATTAAAAAGCTCACTCAGTTATCAATATCCTATATCTAAAACACAGTGCTTTGATGGCCCAGGCTGAGAAAAATAAAACCACAAGCTGCATTTTAACCAGAGAAGAGTTCAGCACCAGAATGATCAGTCTACAGTCCAATAACTAAGAAAAAATGGTAACTACTTTCAGCATCTACAATAAACCGTGTGAAAACAATACTTATGTATACTTTTATTTCACAGTATTTTTATTAATCCTAATTTAAAGGTAAAAAGTATAGCAAATGCAAGAGATGTATGCTAAGTTTCCCATGCTCTGTGCACAAAAATAGTTTTTACTACTCCTGCTTTAGTAAAATCAAGCCAGGTGCTCCTGCAATATCAAAAACACCCAAATGCCAAGAAGTGCCGTAGGATAACATGAAAAACAAAAATAATGAGAAACATCATTTTCTGTCCATACATCTGGTCCAGCTGGAAGGGATCAGGCACTGTCTTTCTCCACCTTTATCTCCTCTTTACAGAGCAAGCAAATATCAAAAGGTCAAAAGTATTCACCAGTCATTGAGACAGAACTTGGAACTCTATCTTCAGAGATGAATGAGTCAAATAATGATATGAAAAGGAGATTCCAGTGGAGACGATGAAGAATCTGTAAACCAAAAGGAATTATAATCCTGGTCCCACTGAAGACAATGATAAATCTCCCAGTGATTACTTAAGGGCCAAGACTTTCATGCAACAACAATATTTTTCATATAAGCAATAAACTCTCATGAAAACAACATGTGTTACAAATCACATAAAATCAAATCAGAACAAAGAGTATGAGAGAAATCCCACTGAGAGAAATGATTCATCAATAGCATGATTCCAAAACCAGTGAATACATATACTCCTGCACGAATATTTGCAGAAATGACTGAACAAGATCAGATGTAACAAAACATAGGTTCCTTTCCTTTCTTCCAGCTCCACATAATAGGCTGCGCAACAGGGAAGTAAAGGGTTAAATGGCTACTAACTAATGCAATTGTGGCTTAACAACATATTCAAGTCACAAAATAATATATCTCAAATGAAGTTCATTCCCTCTAAATTTCCCTTAATTACTAACAAGCCTACACAGAACAAGTTTTTCAGTCACCTTTTAGTGACAGATAAAGAAAAAAAAAACAACCACAGAAATTCAAGCTAAGTAAATTAAGATCTCAATAACCTGAAAGAAGATCTTGCGGATCTTCTCCCTTTTCAGAAACAGAGAACAAATATTCAGTGACAAAACAAAAACAATCTTTGAAATAAACTTTTTCTTTGCTTGCTTTGAAGAGTTTTATTGATCAGCATGAGAAGGAGCTTTTAGCCATTCCTCCCAAGTTCATAGTCATATGCAGTTTGCATGAATTGTATAACCAGCACTATATGAATATACAATTTAGTCCTAGGTTAAGTATATGATTTTCTATATATATAAAAACCTCTCTAGAGTCCCATTACTTCATTTCCATGCTCTCAAATACATCTGAGTCAGCTCACACTATTTCCAACAGATTGAGTTCAAGAACAGGATAGATGGAAAGGTTTCATAAGTGATCCAGGTAACATGCTCTCGGTATGTGCTTCTCCCCACATGTGTTCCCAAATATGAATTTAAGCACCCTGGCTGCAAAACAAATTGAGTATTTCTTTCTCTCTGAATTTATGAAAGGTAATAAGTCATAATAAAATATTGTAATTTTACCTAAAACAAAACTGGAATGCACTGGAAAAACACTGTATCCTGTTATTTCCCCATAGCCTCCCTTTTTTTTTGTGGTCTAAAACTCCAACTATTTAACCTTCCTGCATAAATATGATTTTCTAAATTTATTTTTACTGTTGACCTAGTCTTTCTCTTAAGTTTTTTGGTTTTTTTTTGAAAAGCACAATGATCAAAACTATACTAAAAAGGTTCTAAAGGTGGATGGATCACTGCTACACAGAAATACAGAAAAATCACCTCTCAGTTCTGCAATACTGATATTATCTATCTCCCCATAGCTCGCTTCCTTTTATTACTTCATTTAATATTCAGTTCTAAGTAAAGAGTAAAAATATGGCAAGACTAGCTCCTTATGGACATAAGCTCAGTGCATTCTCAAACTTGGGCAGAAAAAAAACTTTACTATGCTATAAGCATGTTTTCATCCATGTAACCTTATGAAAAGAAAGAAGAAACATTCCTCTTTCTCCTTCCCTTCATAGATGATTTTACAATGCCTAAGAAGGAATCTGTTTTGTTCTCTACAGCCTGTTCTTTATCTACTTCAATACATAAATCCTATGGAAGCAGTAATCAAAAAGAAAAAATCACAAAGAAAAAAAGAACTCAAAGTATTAAGAATAAATCAACCTAAAAACTGAACATAATCTAAACTTTCTATCAAATTAGGCACTTTGCACAGTGCAGCACTTCAAAAACATTAGTTCATGGATTATAGGCACCTCTAAAGTACAAATATCAACAGTGCAGAGCAGTTGATGAACAATATTAAATTATTGTAATCATCTACATTTGGGATACCAATAGCAGGGGAAGCAACTCCAGTTCTTACTCCTGGAAGGACGACAAAGTAACTATTATTTTATTAAACTACTTTGATTCTACCACACAGGTAACTGGTTGGCTGGCACAGTCCGCATCCCTGCCACAGAAGACAAGGAAAAAGAAAAGCTAACAGATTTCTTTATGAGTGAAGAATGACAATCCCAAGAAAAGGTCTGATGGCAAAATGACTTATGAAAGACTAACTTTTTCCTAAAGCAAGCAGAACTGAGAGGTGAACGTTACACACCACTTGGTTTCATGTCCGTGCAAGAGGCAGAAGAGGGATGCTGACCCAGTTCACATCTATGATGCGAAGTGAAGAAAAATATATGTATTTTTAAAATGGAAAATGTGTCAAATGACAGTGAGGAACAATTCACTTGTGGTACAACCATTTTCCCAGTGAGCTTATTACAAATCATATGACGCAGACTTTCTCCTATTACATACAAATGGTTCCTACAGGCTACTAGAGCCGGTGACATACACTGTCTATTTCTTTGTGCAGTTTATGAATCTGTTTCCCTCCACTATTGTATTAAATGTCAATGTTGCACCATGATAACATATTAGCTGTCAAGCAAAGGAAGCACAACTCATCACAGTTTGTTCAGGTCAAACACTTTACCCGGACAGTATACCTACAAACTGCCTGATTGTCCCTAAAAGGTTAACCCCTTTTGTAACAGAATATAATTTAAAAAATACACTAATTTATCAAAGCAATGAGTTGCAATACTGAACATCCAGACAGAAGTGTAGAAAACCAAGTTAGTTTTTTTGAGGACATCTGAAAGGATGGACCTACAACTAGTTCTCCTAGCAGTGTCTCTCAAGACACAACTTCTATATATTCTGTGAGGAGGTGTAAATTTATATATGGAATAGGCCCAGTCTTATTCAAGTTCTGCGTTTTCATGGAAATTCAAAGACAGACTCAATTTCTGTCAGAGGGGAAGATGAGTTTGTGGATCCAGATGATTAAGCATGCAGCCAACCCAACTTCACTTCAAACACACCCTTCTCATCTGTCTTCCAAGGAAGGCAGATTTTCAAGACAGCTGATTAATTTACAACTTTTATTCTCAGTTCCAACATGAAAAATAAACATTTTCAAGCTAGTATGAATTAATAAAATTTACCAGAAAACAATTATGCTAACCGCCACTAAGAAACCTCATCTCTGAGTAGAAAGAACCTTAACAATAGGCCTAAACTGAATTGTTAGAACCTTCCCATGCATCAGATAAAATGCACGAAGTATGTAACCAGTTCTATAATCAAAAGATAATACATCTGCATATTAGGAAGTGAAGGTTTCTTCTTTTTCCTTTGCTTTTCTTTTAATAGAGAAGAATCTATTCTTGCAAGCAAAATGTTATTAACTGCAATTAAGAGAAAGAACCAAGCCTCATACAACTTGACAGCATTACGTTCTACTAATTTCTAGTGAACAGGAATAGTATCTATATTAGAAACCCTAGAGAGCTTTCATATAGCTTAATCAACGACATCCTATTATAACAACATTTCTAGTATCATTACACAAATTACACTGAACACTGATACAACTGATACTTTTTCTCTTATGTCTCTGCCAGACAATTAATACTTCTCTACACTTTAATGGTATATGAATATTGTGGTGGTATACACACAATATTCTGTTTTCCTGAGAGGTAAGCAAATGAATCAACATTTAAAATAAACAACAACATGAAAGATTTTGAACCTACCTTCTTTTTCTGGGTTCTGTTCCTGCCTCCCAACCAATCATCCATCTGCTCCTCAATCTCTTCAATTGAAGCTCCATGATCATAAGACGGTACATACACCCTTGACTCCAGAGCTGTGTATACAGGGAATTCTGATTTTGGTTTCTTGACTTTAGGCTTCTTCTCTTCTATACAAAAGTAAAAAGGAAGAAAAAGTAATGTTACTAGTACTGCAGGGATGTGTGATTCAGAAGCTGGTTTAGCTCCTCAGCTCTCATCCCTATCTTAAAATTTCCACTGAGGAAGTAGCTTCAATTTCTTTGTTAAAAAGAGAACCAGAGCTTTGCATAATAATTTTATTTTTATTAAAAGTAAATAGTAATGCACCCACTTAGCACATCTTCCATCTGAACTACGCCTGAAAGGGCCAGAGGAGTTAGGTCTAGTTACTGCTACACCACTTGGCAAAGAAGATTAGTGCAGGTGAAAGCACAGGAGCTGTTAAAAGATTTTGAAAGTCTGGCCAGCTTCAGAGAAATTGGCAAAGGTAGAAAGGTGAATTTTAGACAATTCTGTATTACTGTATGGTCAGCTATGCTAAGTAGAAGCTCCTGAGTCAACAGATGGCTTCTCTATTCCCACATTTCTCCAACCACAAATAGCTCTTTTCTAGCACTTACACATTTAGGAAGATTTAGATGTTGGATCTCATTTCTCACACTGATCACTGTTTTCTACTCTCTCTGCCCTCAAAATGATATTAAATGGGAGCAGCAAACTCATGGGAGAGGAAGGAATGACCACAAAAAACTAAACCCCAGCACGTAAAAATGCATCCACTATATAAGATAATCTCTAAAGTAAGATTTAAAATGGACAACTGACAGAACTTTAGGAAAGACAAGAAGATGAGCAACAGAAAGAAGCTTGAACACTCAGAAAGCATCCAGAAACCTCATGTGTGCCCAGTAGTACTCTTCTGTTTTTTCCTCTTGTTTTCAAAATATGCTGTATTCACAGTAAATAAAAGCTCCTAAAGTGAAAGAGGTGATCTAACATCCACTGCAACCAAGAGGGAAGTTCTACTCTTGACTCCACCTTTCCACTCTCCACTGCATGTCTTTGGGCTCCTCTCTCTTCTATTGTGTTTCTACAATCATCCAATCACTCAGCAAATTACTTCAATTTACTAAGTTAGTAGAAAATTACTCTTAATACCCAAACAAATAGGAAACAATCCAAGTCATTTAAAGGTAGTGGGCAAGGAAAAGAAGAACCATGCTTGTCTGATCAGCTTGTCTGCCTTTGCAACCATGCCCTAATACTTCAGAGGAGAAAAATCTGTTTTTCATGGAAACCTTTAAAAAAATTACTAAAGAGGACAGAGGACTGTTCCCTACAGACTCTCACACAGGATTTCTTTCCCTAAAAGTATATGTGCAGAAACAGCACAGTGAAAAAGCTCTGCAGATTTGACAAACTCCTAGGAACTGAATATTTTAAGAAAACAATAAAGGGAGAGAGAACTGTTTCAAGCCCAAATGAACAGAAAATTCATACAAATCTTGAAAGTTAACAGAAAGACTAATGATCTTCTAAACTTTCCACTGTTCAGAGTTTCACTGTACATTGTTCAGAGACCTGTTTTTGTAAAGAATCTTTAACTTTACCTGTCAAATTTTAATAAATGAAATATTAAGTTAAATCTTTATTTGGAATTTTTTAGCATTCTTCTATAGGGATGTGTAGAAAACATAATGAAATGACAGATACTCCTCAAAATTAAATGAAAATCCAAAAGTGTTAATACCAGCATTTGTCTCACTGTGCAGATGTTAGTAAAGACAACACAGGTACAAATTTTTTTTGCCTATTTCAAAAGGTAAATTTTATCAAATCACATATATCAAGTATTATCTCATTTTACTCCAAAACTGCCATATATAACAGCTTCTGGAATCATTTAAGATTTGTACGGATAAGTAACAATGGCTTTACCAGCTCTTTACCACAAACGTGTACTGGCAAAAATATTCTAGGAAGTTAACTTCAATGACAATTTTCACCACTGCATTTCAATCCCCCAAAATAATCAAGCACACTTGTTCACATGGAATTACTCACAGTGGAGACACCCCAAGACAGGTGGCTTTTCCTGTATCTTGCACCCTATCAGCTACTGCTTACTAATTTTCCCTCTCAAAATATGCAAATAGTTAAAGCCTGAATACTTCTAACCAACATTTAAAAATGAAGAGCATAGCCTGATATAGGTCATCCAGGCTCTCGCTGAAGTTTTGGAAGTAATTCTGTAACTATTTCCAGAGGACACTGTGCTCCACTTTAAAATGAGGTATCAAAGAGAGTATCTAGGCTTTCTTCAGGCAGTTAAGTGACAGAGGAAGACCTAACATAGATAAGACACCCTGCTGTTTGCTGACTATCAAAGGAACAAGAAATCCCACCTCGAGAAGATGGCTGTACAACCTCAAACAAGCACTCAACCAGAATTAAAAAAACCTTATCTCTACTGTCTCCCGTGCATATACAAAAAGATGAAGGAGTTCAGCATATCTCTTAATACCTTACTTAATACAATGGCTGTCATATTGAATTTAAAAAAAATAAATAGAATTGAAGTCACAGCACCTTTGACATAGGGCTCCCAATAACCCATCAAGAACAGTTTCATCTCAGAATTTTCAAAGCCACTTTTTAGAACAAGAAAGCACATAAAAGCAGTTTAATGGTAACATCTTTAAGGATTTTAGACAGAGGAAGTTAAGAAGTTATGTTTAGCGGTATGAAGCCTCAACTTAAGGCAGCCAAGCACTGGTGCTCTTTCAGGTGAATATGGAAAAAGCAAAACAGATACTACTTCGCCCAAACAATAGAAGTCCACAGGACATACCCAGGAAGAAAACCTCCCTCTTCTGTGTTATCTTTTCACTATCAGCAATTCAATTGGCAGCCTAAAAGACACTTCCGACCTCACTGGGCACTTTGCCCTGAAGAGAATATGGATCAGGTTTTCCAAATAGTAGATGATGCCTAGACACCTGAATCTTGTATCTGCTAAGGCTTGACAGACAGCCAGGAAGTTGGTGCAACTGCCCACCACCACGACCTAAAGTAAGGATGCGTTTGATCATGCTGACAGTAGTGACAACTGCAGCCGTGATTCAGAGTTTTGAAATACAAGTGTTCCCTTAATATTCAGTGTCATTTTCTAAAGGTGCTGGTTTTAGGCCATCCACTGTAACAGAACAGGCTTTTAAAAGACATTTTTCTCCTCCAGTCTCAAATATTGTTTTAGTATTGTTACACACAAACCTAACTAAAATGCAGGAAAAACATAAAAAATTTTAGGTAGAAAAGATTTCCTAGGTTCCTCTCAGTTCTGTGACAGCATGCTCAGTGTCCGCCGGAGACCCAGCCAGACCACTGTGCCCTGTGTGGGCACCAATATCTATATATTCACTATAATCAGAGTTACTGGCACTTGTACAACTAAACACAAGGGAGAGAAAACAATCTTGGTAAAAACAGAGCCTGACTTCAACAGGGTAAATGAAAAGCTTACTCTCATTACTATTTTCTGGGAACATTATGTACTTTAATTGCCAAATTATAGTGCAGTAACGTTTTTAGTTTATTAACTAGAATTTTAAAAATAGGCAACAGCAGCAAGTAAATGGAATCCAAGATCATAAGCACAATGGAAATTGTTTGGTATCTGCCATTCCAATGTAAACTGATCAGTGTTTTACAAGATTCGTAACTTTTAGAGAGTTCTAGTCCTTTTTAGCAGAAGGAATTTTATCATTTGCTCAATTCATACTGCAAAAAATACTAATTTTCTATGAGTATTTTCCACCTTTAGAACTAACAAGTTCTTCACCAAAAGAATAAAATCAACTGTGTATTTAACAACAGTTAAAAACAGAGATATGCAGCTATGTTCCCTCTGTATGAACAGCATATAAACACACCTATCACTGGAATGCCCAGACTTTAACAGGTAACAATTAGCTAACTCTCCTAAAGTACAGAAT
This sequence comes from Corvus cornix cornix, assembly GCF_000738735.6. NCBI lineage: Eukaryota > Metazoa > Chordata > Aves > Passeriformes > Corvidae > Corvus > Corvus cornix. The sequence goes on along the minus strand of NC_046333.1, from coordinate 18,391,395 downwards.
TTTATGTTTCTAAAGGCCTCCAATCCTATTCTTCTACTGGCTATACATTTTACTAGTTTATGGTGCCATGATCTGGGTTTTGAAGTCTGATTAATTACTTGCACATAATCAGATACTTTGATCTTCCTCGTTAGTTCTTCCACCTTGCTACCACATTAATTTTATCATCAGCAGAATTAATAGTATCTGGCTAGTGGTTATTTCCTTTAAGATACATCAGCTGTCAGATAAGGAATCAGCTAGACTTTTTGGATCAAGTGCCATGTAATAAAACAGCGATGCTTTTTCCGTAAAAAGTATCAGAGGTCCTGTATTTTAAAGTTTTCAGAAAAAATTATATTGATTTTACATGTTAGCTGATGTAAACATAAAGAACTCAGAGAATTTTTACACAGAAAAAAGCAACTGCTTCATAGAGGAAGAAATAAAACCAAAACTAAGCACTGAACTTCTGCAAAGAAATTACAACACATCAAGTAGTAGCTACCTCTCTCTGCAAAGGCTTCTAAGCTTTACGCATGAACAAGAATTAACAGAAAATACAGTCATAAAAAGACAGTGATATCTTGAAAAATCAAAGGGACAAACTGCCTCATATCTCATGCATTAGTAAGCAAGAAATACAACCACACAAAAAGGTAGACAGCAAACATCTTTTTGGCAAATTAGTAAGATACTGCACTGAGGTCTCTTTTTTCAACACATTTCACTTACCTATGTAACTATGAAAGACAACCAAAGCATTTACAGCATTCAAATTTGTTGAAAACGTGACAAAAGAAAAATTCACTTACACATACAGTAACACAGTCAGACAGAGCACAAAGAACCCAGAATTCCAGAAAAAAAAAATTGTACTAAGGTTTTGACAGTCTATTGAAAAAATGGAGCAAATTATGCTCAATATCAATGCAAATATAGGGCAAACACACACACGCTTTTAAAAAGTGCACATTTCTATACTCAAAATAAAGTCAATGGGACTATATGACTACATCAAGAATTAGAGACAGATATATACATCTGCTATACTGGGACGTACAAGCTAGTTTATTTTTGAGCAAACTGACTAAACACATGCCCAGGGATGAATGCATCCTCAGCTACAAAAAATTTCTCACAAGATGTAGCTTTTTATGACTTTCATCTTTTTTTCTGAGTATCTACCCTTCCCAAAACTTCCAATTCCCCCAAAATACAAAAGGGTTAGAAACAAGGCTCCAATATTTGAGAGCTAATTTGCCTTCCAACAAACATATAATGAAGCATGCACGCCTCTCTCAAATGAGCCTCATGCACTGTATGTTTGCGGAATATTTTCCATAAAGTCTGAAGCAAGTTTTGTGGGAAGAGGTATCATACAAGCCTAGTTGAAACAACTGGGAAAAATACACAAGCTTGAAAGTTCAAAATCCTTTCAGCAGGCCTGCCAAAACAATCAGTGAAATGGATGATACATAGTTTGCCATAATTAGGCTTCAGAGGTAACAATTAAGTGATCAGAACATTCACACCCACACCAACCAAAAAAGCATGCATTGCATAAATTAATTTTCTCTGAACCTGCCTGTCAGCAAATCATTACTGAGCAGCCATGTCAACACTGCATTTTGGCAGGGATTAATACTAAACAAAATTACCCAATATATTTATCAATTATTTGGAAGTAAAAGGAAAGTCACCTTCAGTATAGTGCTAGATTCCATCAATTTGGCCCAAATGGCTCACAGTGAAGAGGAAAGCACAGGAAGAAGTAGGAACATGGAGTGGCTGGTATCAAATCAAATCAAAAGCATTTTTGAAAATTACACAGTTAAAGGCCTTATGCCATATCTGCACTTAGGAGGGACTTTGGGCAAGGAACCTTTGATATCAGGGCTTGCAGTTATGGTGGACAAGCAATCTGAAACGAGCTATCAGAGCAATGGGAACTAATGTGATTCTGTAATAACCACAGAAGAAACATGCTTTTATAATCAAAAGATGACAAACTTTAGAACTCTATACACAAACCCAGGGCACAATACTTCTAGCTACATTGCAAAACTAAATCGAATACAGAAGATCCACAGAAATTAAGGGCTCAAGAAAGGCTTTATATTAAGAAAACCTTAAGATAAATAGAATTTTTTTAGGCACAGACATGCTAATAATGAACAACTGAAAGCTACACCTGGGGAAATCCATACTGAAATTAGGATGTAACTATATAAGAGTAAAATTAATTATCAGAACAAACCATGAAGAACAGAAGGCATCTCAAGGTTTACTGATCAATGTCAGTAATGTATCTTGAGTAACAAGGAAGCGCAAAGCTAAAGTGTACCACTGGTACAAGTCAAACAAGACAAGTCAGGAGAATCAGTATTTTTCACCGATTTTCACCTGTAAGAGTCTGAAATAAACCCATTACACTAAATGACCTAATGATGTCTCCTATCCCTAGGTTTCACGAAACAATATAAAAAGCTACCCAAGCAGCATGCTGTGTTCCAAGCTGTCAGGAAAGGGTGACCAACCAAGCCTAACCAAACCTGATCAAACGTATTAAAGGTTTCACTACAGCTCTGGATATTTGGTGGCAGATACTTGGGTAAGAGTGCTAAAAGATCCTATAGAGAGACATAAATACCACATCATAAAGTCCAACACAGAAAGGCAGCTCATCAAGCAGCCATAGGGCTCATAACTTCATACTTCAGTTAAAGCCTGAATGATGGGGGTAAAGAAAAAGCAGAAAAACCCACATACTATTCAACATGGTTTATAACTAGAAACAAAACAGTTTCTTGCCATAGATTGTTCCACATGCCTTGTACATCATGGCGAGAATTCTGAATTTACAATGCAAATATATTTTGTAACTGGGATGCCAGTGAAGAGCTCACCTGCAATACTTAGCAGGCACCATTTTCTAAAAAAGGCATATTTTAAAAATGAATTTAAGTCTTCATACTGAATGTCAGGGAAAACAAGCTAAGAAGAATGGAAAGTAAGAACTGCCAAGGCTAAGTATAGGGAAAGAAAAACAGATGTGTTTCCCCCCAAAATGGACATCACTGAAAGAAGTACTCTATGCCAAAAAGAGCTTGAGAAGTGCTGGAATTTGTCCTGATAACTACTCAAACCTTGATATTTAAATTTGAAAACTGAGTCATCTGTCCTGATTGTATGCCTATGTCATCTTAGTTTAAGAATGCCTATTCAGTGCAGCTAATACCTACTGTACTTTCCATCTCGTGACTACGAAGAACAGGGCTATCCATTGTGAAAGAACCATTCCCTGATGCAGGGATCACACACATGTGACACAACAGAAGGTGAAGTTGGAATGAAGTTTATTAATTAAAGCACTTCCGTTTAAAAATAAAATTTTGTGTTCTGACATCTACATGTGGAAAATGCATCAGAAGACGTAATGCAAAACCATTTCTACTTTTGTCCCTAAAATACACAGCTGTCTGTAATTCCATACAAAACCGTATTTCCTAGAAACGTAAGACTGTATTGTAAGTTGTTCTATTTTTGTAGGTAAAGTCGCTATATTTTATTAAGGTAGTAATCACAGTTTTGAATTAATTGAGAAGTGATAAGAAACACTGCAAAAGTGCCAGAAAAATAAATCAAAACTGTATAATATTGACTTACCAAGAAATTATTTTTTCACACTCCTTCCCAAAAATAGAACTTTAATGACATCTCAATACTGTCCTCTCTTTCCTATTTAGCAAATTATATTTTCCTCCTCCAGTACCCTACTCCTGTTTTAGTTCAAGCTGCCTACAAAATACTGCACAGTTGCAGCAGGAGAGCACACAGACAAGGGGGCAAACTAGCAATTAGGGCATGAAAAAACAAGCACTGTAAAACAGCTATTGCTAATCAGCATGAGATATGTTTACTCAATTAAATAGATGGAACCTTTATTAAGACCTTGCATCCCAGGGATGGTGTCTAAAATTAAGAAGAATGGGGGCAAACAAAATGCACATTTGGTGATTTACAACCTTTCTACACTAATTGTGAAGTGACAACGCAGAGCAACATAATGAAATAAGCAAATTTAGCAGATGCTTTGCATGCAAGCTTCAGGAAAAAATGATACAATTTTTTTTGCCTACAGTAACATGGATGCATCTCTTCTCTTGTTCCTCTCTTGGGAGTCTTATTTATTAAAAAAAAGGTAACTGACAGCTCATTCTGCTGCCCAGCTACAGCACTGCTATGGCTGACCAAATAATTCCATGCCAAATATCACTCTGCTAATTACAGGTGTTGATTCTCAATCCTCCTTGCTCCCTGCCAGCAAGCCTACAAGGGGAGGGCAGGCGACTGGTGAGGACTGGCCCCTGCTCACACAAGTGACACTGGGTCACCTGGCAGACATGGGAGTCGTGCTGTGGTGCACCCAGCAGTGTGACAGGGGATATGGTGGTGCTTCTGTGGGAGGTCAGGGGTGACCTGGAAGGCCAAACTCGCCAAACTTGTGCCTCTCAGGGGTGGGCACTACTAATGGAAGTAACAAAAAAAAAAAAGTGACTCTCACAACACACCTGGCAGCAGGGAAATACTGAAAAGTTTACACGTGGCCTTTCAATGACACACAGGAATGTGCACACTATGATTTTAATGACTTTATACTTTCATTTGCACTTCAGTTTTCAAAAACTAGTCCTTCTAAAACAGTAGTTCACAGATTTCAATGAGGAATGCATGCCAGCTATTTTGAAAAATAGCAATACATTACTATCTGACAATTTAACAAGTTTTTAATAACCCAAGTCAAGACCCTTTTCAAGGGCCCATTTTGTGGTAGGTATCTCAAACATAATGGCAGGCCTTCCTAACAAGCATTAAATGCACCATTGTGCTAGATTTGGCCTGGGTCCATGATGCTCACTGAGGTGCTGAATGTTATCTATTTTCCTAAAATAGATTCAGTTACAGATAAGTTGGGAATTATTGCTGGAACTGTATCTCTTCACAGATTTTACAAAATTAAGCTACTTTGTAAATATAAATAATGCAGCTGTATTTTAAATACCTAAAGGCTTATGCATATTCCAAGCTAGTAAATTATCACAAAGCACTCAATGCACTTGTCAGAATAAAGGAACTTAAAAGCATGCACTTAAGTACAGTAAATAAAGCAAGCATGCACATACAAACATGGACAAAAAACTGTTAAAACTGTCTTCAGAAGAGGGTAGGTTTAATCATTGTCAAAAGCAAATAACTGAAAGAAGAAAAGGAAAAGTCACCTATAATTATTCTGAATACTTTATTAGAGGAAATATTAATTGCCTTCTCTGGTCTTTTTTAAGAGTATAAACACTTTAAAGCATTTATTTCAACAATAGCATGAATCCATCTCTGAAGTCTGCATCCATGCTTTTGGAAATTCAAATTATTGTCACTTGCTATCACAAAAATCAACTCAATATGCACAAAAGAATTATTAAACACACTATTAAAAAAAATATTTACAAACACCAAGAATACAAAAATGCTCAAAAACCCAAGAGGACACTTCTGAAAATGTATAGTACATTTGAGATCTTCCCCTCCCGTAAGGCAACATTTCTAGCAAGGTATGTTCTTCTTGCTACAACGTAACTGACCACCTGAGTTCTATGTTTCTATAGGAACAAACCAGCAGCCTACTGCAAAATTAGCCACAAAATTAAAATCTTATTTAAATTTAACAGCAGTAGAGAAATATATAAAGCATGTAATTTAGGAGATTATAAAAATGTTTGCTCATATACATCCAGTGTAGAAGGTATATCATATTACATCTTTGTTTATTAAGACAGTGGTAAAAACTCACTCTGAAGTGTTTCAAGTTCAGCCTTAGCCAGGGCATCTTCTTTCGCCTTCATTTTTGTTTCTTTATATTCTACATATAATTGTCTGGCATCCTTTAAGAAAATGTTGCAACGGCATTAGCATCCTTATACAAACAAGTAATTGCAATGGCTCTGATTTAAGTTCTCACTTAACCTCACCAAAAAAAAAAAATTAAGATGTATTCGTTTCCTGGAGTTACAGCAATTTTCAGTCTAAAATACAGAATTTGTGTAATAAAGGTTCAAATGTCATACCGTTGATATTATAGACTGTGATGCTCATTGACAGCCTGAAAAGCAAAATGGTTAGAGAAACCACCTACAGCTTTGCAGAGACCATGTACCACTTTGCTGAAATCAGCAATCTGGAAGTTCAGGAGAGAAAAGTTTTCAATTAGTGTAGTGTGTGCAGGGACAAACAAAGGCAATTGCTAGGCAGCAATCACCTTAATGTGAACCCATTAACGTAACACTAACTGTATTTTCCAAAGTGTTCCCCCCCTTTTTTTTAACCAACTTCTACACTGCTATTAAAGTGTTGAAAATAATACAGTTCTTTTTTTTTCAAGGATTAGATTTTAATTTGAAGTCTATAAAGCAAATGTACACATAAAACTAGAAGTCCTGTCACACATATGCCACACCTTTCCAAAATCTGATGAATGAGTAATTACAGATTTCTGTTGAAAGCTTTCCAATACGAACAACCAGACTGCTGAAAGTAAGAACTATGGAGAATTTTCTTACTCTCACCAGTTTAAGAGATTTCTATACTCATTCAAAAACAAGGACTCTATAATAGAAATGCTGAAATAGAGAAACTGTTATTTATCTTTATCAAGCATGCAGAATGTCTACTGTACTATATAAAAATTAGTTACAGTATTAGATAGACCTAATCTCAGTTCTTTTTACCCAAAAATACTTTTTGGTGTGATTACACTAACAGTTCCACTTTTTACAGATAAAGGTTGATTTAAATTTGAATGTAGAATGTACTGTAAAATGCTAGTAAATATTTTTTATAATTTTAACTATATTTGAACAAAACCTGGTATCATCAACATGAAATAAGACACCTTAAGAAATCTTGAAAAGAAAAATCTGCACTAACAAGTCATTATCACTGCCTCTAATGGTAGAAATCATCCCATTCTTCCTGCAAAGATACAACAGTTGTTCTTCATGTTACACCTGCATCTACCCTTTCAAAGATACTTGAGGGAGGTAGGAAAACACGTGACAGGAATTGTGACCAAGCTCTGAGCAGAGCTTTGTAATGGGTTGGAGCCATTTCATAGATACAAGTCACCACACTTGAAGAAGAACTCTGACAAAATCCCAAAAAAGATCAGTAAAGTTCTACCTCCTTCCAAAACACCTCTTTTTACTCTCTATTTATGTTTTTTTTTTTTACACTGGGTACAGGAAATGGAAAGTTATAATTTTTGCCAGTTTTATGTAGGAAAGCTCTGCACACAAAAGTAATTTTAAAGGGTTTACATAACTTTTTGCTTCTGGAACATAACAGAAGAGAGCATCTTACACGCTAACAGCATTAGGATTGGGGAAAAGGGGATTTTTTTAGTAGAGTTGTGGCTAAAAAAAAAGTGTAGTTAGAGGAGGACTAGCATTAACAGCAGATATGTAGGCCTTGAGGAGACATATTTGAATGACAAAATTAGGATTAGCACTGGTTCACTTTTTGGTTTACCTGAAATAAGAATTCCCTACCACACTGGAAACTTTCCTTATACTCTTGAGGTTTGGCCTACTTGCAAAATTAAGAAACAGACACCACCATAAATGCAATAGTACATTTCTGCTGTGAGTTTGAGACATTTGGGTTGTGTGGCATACACAGGACTCAGACTTAGGGATAGCCAAAAAACGCTTTTGTTTAAGGCTATGATTCCAAAATGCCTACAATTAACTGGCATTTAAATTTAACCCATTTGACACTGAAAGCCAATATATGATGCTAAATTCTGGTGTAAAATCCATTATTGCTTGTGGGATCTCCAGACAGCAGGCACTAGGGGGTAACTGTCAATCTCTCCAGCACGTCAATCACAGAACAATTGGAAATGTGGCTCAGATGAAAATGAGACACAATAGCTGAACAACAAAGAAAACTAGTCAGAAGCACGTAAATGAAATTTGGTAGTATTGTTGCTTTATAGATATAGAATGGATTATCACTACAAATGGAGTAATATGCAGGTAACAAAAGCAACATCAGTCTTTTATCTTATCAGTAAGATTATTATGGCTAGTACCATAATAACAAAAAAAGGGGAGACTGCACATTTTGAAGCACACACAAATGTATACGTATAAAGAAAAGCAAAGGAAAAAACCAACAAAAAGCTCCATTCAAAATGGATTTTGAAGATTTGAAAATCAAATCCTTCCCACAAAAGCATAAGAATGGCTCTACAGGTTGTAAAGAAAAATAAAAAGGCATACCTCAGTAAAGACTTAAATCAGAGACACAAATTTTATGGGTATTAGACCTTACAGGTCAAAATGAAAAAACACTGGAAAACCATTTAACATAGGAAGTTCTTTGAAGAAAACTTCTGCCTTAATGTAAATAAGCCTCTTTAAATTTATTCTTCATTAGCTTTCAATCAGTCTAAACAGGAGTATCTGTTTTCAAGAATATTCAGTTTTGGTAGTTTTAAGTATTTCAAAATAGATTTATGTTCAGATTTTTTACTTTTCCGAAGTGATAAATTTAAGCAGCCATTTTGTCTTAATACAAGTATTTTAGTGCCCTAAAGACACTGACAATATAGATACAGTCTCTTTCAAGCTGATGCTCCTTCTCCAAGATTCAACATTTTATACTTAATGTACACTTCACCTTCAAGAGATAATAAACATAAGAAAAAGCAATATCTTTGTACGTCTGGGGTGGGAAGATACAGAGAAAAGAGACAAAAATACAAAGTTTGGAATGGTTCTAACTAAAACTCCACCTTACCGAGTCAGAAATATTATGTTCTCATTTGCAGGAGTTTAAGACGTTTTCAAAAAGAACATGAGCACAAATACATTATTTCTTCTCACCATCAAAGCAGTATAACATGTAATTAGTTAAGCATAAAGAAGAGGGCTGATATATGCTGGTTTAGTATGCTATAAATTCAAATATATACTTTCCAAAAAGGAACAGAATGAAAGAAGAATGTATTGGAAATGCAAAATTCTGCAATTAGTATTTCTAAATTATATTTAAACAGCCATATATGGGAAGATCCTGTGATTACCCTCATATTTAATCACAAATAAGAATGACGAATACTGAACACTTCTTGAAAATATAGTTTCTTTCTTTATATCAGTATCGTCTCAATAAATTGAGATTGCCAAGACAAAGCTGAGCCTGAGTTATGCAGAAATACAGAAAATCCTGTTACTGAACTTTCAAGGTTTTTTTTCCTTTGTTTGTTTTGGGGTTTGGGATCTTGGTTGGGGTTTTAGGTGGTTTTTTGTCTGTTGCTTTTAAATCAAGAGATACAGCATTTATTCAAACTGTATTAATTCTAGAAGAAAAAACTTCCATTCTGAGTAAGACTCAGTCACTTTGGCTTCTCCTTGACTTTTGGGGATGGTGACGAGGCTTTGTTGGTTTGTTTGCTTTGTGGTTTTGGGGTTTTCATTGTTTGGGTATTTTCCCCTTCAGTAAGTATTAAATCCTCCTGGCTTTCTGGTCTACCTCAAAAAAAATGGAGATTAGGAGAAAGAAAGCAAACGACTTGAAACAACTTGTTGTATGAGAATCTTCCTTTCAGATTTTATGATAGAAACAGCTTCACATTTTAGTTCTTTGGGCACAGGACTGGTACAAACAAGATTCACAGTTAACTGAAAACTTTCTCAAAGGCATACTTAAAATCAGTAGATTTAAATAATTTTCTTTGGACTAATTTTTATTACATCAAAAAATAAATACTTGTATGGAGCTATTGAACCAATTTTTTATCTTTTTGAGCACAGTATTATTGTATATAATTTACATTAAAAAGAGAGAAAAAAAGAGTTAAATTAAATTTACTCCACCAACCAACCTTCAATTTGCAATTTCTATGCAATAAAAATTCCAGCCATTACACCACAGCAAAAATACTCTTTGGATGGGTTTCTGACCTAGTGATATCAATATATTATAGTAAGAAATAATGTTTAAAAAGAGCTGAACATTATGATTTATACTTCTCTTTGGCATTTTTACCTCATTGCCTGAAGGCAATCTAGTAAATAAATAGGAATTACATTACTTCCTCCTTTATAATCAGAAAATCATGCTTTGCCTGTAGAATAATCCCAGGTGTGGGAAGGTTCTTCAGCTGTGTACAGCCTGTGGGCAGTTGTGGTGTGGTTCCCAAGCCTCCCTGCACCATGTGACCAGCAGCTGGCTGTGCCATTGCAGTCTCTGCTGGGAATTCCATGTGCCCAGTGGTGAGACAAAGGCAGCCAGAAGGGGAAACAGAGGTCAGTGCTGCAAGGCCTCTCTGGGACCTATTTCACACCCCATACCACAGCAGACCAGTAGCATTAGTTGAGAGCCAGTATTGCCTCGTACAAACAAGCTACTCGCACTTGTGTGGTAGGACATGTAGACTTACAGGAAGTGATAGAAAGAAACTGCCACAGCACAGCAGGCAATTAGAAGCAAATTTCTTTACTGTCTTACATTTACTTAAAACTTTTAGTATTTTTTCAGCACATTTTTCCTTCAGAGCCTGTTAGACACAAGTTATTTTTGCTCACTTGCATACACTCAGAGTACTTGTTTTACCATCCGCTCTCCTCTGACCTGCTTCTAAGCTTCTAATTGACCTCAGGGTCAAGAGCTTCATCCTTACTTTGGTTCTCCCAACAGCTGCGAAATAGCAAGAAACAGAGCAAATGGGCAATCACTCGTGCCACACATCCTACAATTGCTTGCTCCCCACAAATTATACCAACATTGGTGCTGTACAGTAAATTGGAACATGTCAAAACCCTGTAAAGCTGAGAAATACAGAGATATTTAACCTTACTGACATGAATAAATCCCTTTAAAAAAAAAATCTTTTTAAAGGCATATGTGATTAAATGCAATCAATTTTGTTTTAATCTCACACAATTTTATATAAAGTCACATGTGAAGACAGAAACAACTCACAAATACATTCGCTGACCTAATCAAATCTTGCTTAGAAGCTAACTTGCCAAAGGAGATGCCCTGCTGGCAAAGCCTCTTGAGTTTAATGACACACTGCCAATCCGTTTAAGGCCAAAGCTGAACCATCTCTAAACAGGTGTTGAATTGTGATCATGGATTAAAAGAAAACCTGAGGAAAAACTGCCAAGAAATTAAACACCTCTGGGTCACTAGTTTGAATCTATTCCAGACTACTAAATCAGCTACAGTAATTACCATCTGGTAGTCTACATAAAAATAAATTACTGGCTTTTTTGTTTTAATTCACTTTGTGCTGCACAAAGGTCTTTACAAACACAAGTTTCAATTGTAATTGAAAGCTTTGTTGGTAATCTCACTAAGTTACACCCAGCGCAACCACGTATTGAGCTCAAACTGCCTTCTCATTACTGGTGAGCCACCAGTCTCCCAACAGCTCACTGTGAGGGTGTGTGCACTACACCTACAAGATTACAGATACAAGAAGGAAACTTTATTTTATTAACAAGAAACCATTTCTGTCCAAAACAAACAGAACTGCTTTCTGCTCTACTACCCTCAGGACAACAGCAGGCTCATAATTCAGTCAGTGTAAAAATAAAGACATTCACTGCTAAACTTCACCACATCAGTGTGGAGGGAAAGTTGACAGGACCACTAAGAAACACACCTATCTTCTGTTTTCTGAAGGAAATATTTTGCAAAGAATAATTAAAACCATTTTTTTAAAAGACCACTTTTCTTAAGTTATATGTCCGGACATCAAAAAAACCAAACAACCCTCTAGTCAGCTGGTTTTGGAATAAACTGCAATTTACTTATGGCAATTCTCCCACAAAACATAAGTACACTTAACACAACTGTCTGTTCTGTCCTGAATTTACAGTTTGAACTGAAATTCTTGCACACTACACATAGTTAGTTTATTTCATTCTAAGAAGAAATTTCAGATCTAATAATTTGGATTTTAATTTTAATTGAGTTTTCGGGGGTTCTTTTTCTCCCTCCCCTTTTTTTTAATATGTTGCCTTTTTCCAGGTCATTCTCATGAAAGCATTAACTAAAATGATCTTAGAAACACTTTTCATTCTTTTTCTATTTTTTTCTTAGCCTACATTACAAGAATTAAACTTGGTAATAGCCAATGTAATTTACACTCCACTTAACATTTCTTTCACAGCACTGATATTTGATTTATGATACACATTTTATGTATTTTTCTCCCTTTGCTTCTTCAAACAAACTTAAAAATGCTGTTTTCACCCCTAAATTTAACTAAACTCAATGTGTGGATATAAAAACCTATGTAGTTTCTCTCAAAATACAACTGTAAACAGTTTAAAAAGCCTGCTCATTTTCTTAGTTTCTCTCATCCTCCTCTCACACATTTTTCTTCCAGTTTCTTGACATAAAATGCAGGCTACAATAAAATGGCATAGGCCATCACAAGGGCATGCAAACAAAGCATTTTTCTTCAGTGAAGGCCCACCTTAATTATTTTAAGTGCCTCCTTCTGAAATCTGACATTTTGAAAGAGGAAGGGAAGTAGGAGAAAGACACTCAATTGGATAAATGAGAGCCAGGCATGAGCAGAAGCTCAGCAACCTGAATCCTCAGACACAGCTGTTGCAAGTAGAATACTCACACTAACTAACAGGGATAGAGATGGATGCTAGTTAAAAAGAACTCAGTACAAGAATGGATAAGAAGTTTCACTTGTAGCTGTTGTTTTGCTGTTATGTTTGATATGTTTTGGGGCTTTTTAATGAAGTCTCCTCTGAGGAAGAACTTGCATCTGTTGCAGGCAGGTGCTTCTGTTTCATTAGTTTGAGGAAACAGTTCAGCTGTTCTACTGGCAGGGCTTTGAAAAACTCAATGGCAGAGCAACATTCAGTTAAAAGTATTGCTAACTCTTCCCCTTTCCTGTCCCAAACACTGTTCATTTAAATAAGGATGCATTTTTAGAAGTTCGTCTACAATTGGATAAGTTGCAGCTGAATGACAGATTTTGAAAACAATTTGTTGGCTCTTAAATGACTGGAGAAATCATTTAGATTAAAACAATAAACAGCTAAAATCTGTAGCATGCATCCTGATGTTAACTACTTGCAATACCACAAGTAACACCACTCAGTATCTGTAGGATCCTTTTTCTTATGCCTTAGTGATTTTACTTATATTAAAAGCTTTAAGTACCCTGAAGTCTTAAGCCCGTGTATTACTGAAGAGAAAAGCACTTAGATTTAAAACAGGATCTCTGTACCAGGGTATAATCTGTATTACAAGTACAGATAACTTTTTGCTCTGTGTTGTTCATTAAGGCAGATCTTGCCAAAGTGTTAAATATACATCATAATCAAAAAGAGCCCAGAGGTCTCTCTGTCCAAGTAGCTACAACATACCAGGTATCTTTTCAACTGTCATTTCAGAACACAGCTCCAACATGAGGTCACTGCTGCTCTTATGCTCTTCAGAAGAGGTGATACTTCTTTAAGTATTGTTAACTAATAAATAATAATAAGCTACAATAATTTATTTTAGTTGCCTGGAATCCTGAATAGTTTTAACATTGAAGATTATTTATGCTTTATTCCATTTTAACTCACATAACTAGCGGGTCGTGTCAACAACAAAACAAACCCTGCAGTTAAGCAGTAGTGTCATTTACGTATGGGCCAATTTGCTCTAGAAACCCTATCTCTTTCCCTCCTCTTTGCTTCAAAGCTTTCCTGCTCTGAATTCCTCTACAACATGCTTCCCCTGCCACCAAAGCCCTGCTTGATGGTCTCCAGTTCTCCAGGAGTTACTGGACAGCTTTTTTTCCAGTACTATTAACTTAAAGGAATAGGAATCCAAACCAGGGCTAAGTTCTACAGAGCACGAAACATCACTTTTGTTGTACGTTTTTTCTGCCAATTCTGACGGGCATAGGAGCTGCTTTTTGAACAGCAAACCTGAAACCTGTTATACTGACATAACACTACCTTAATATCATAAAAATTGTAAGAAGCCCATAAGAAGTTCTAATTTTAAATTATTCAGTAATCTTACTATATTGTGTGATTTTTTAAATTTTACACTTAAAGCAAAAAGGAAAGTACTATTATTAAGAATAAAGTTTCAAAAATGCAGCAACAGAGTTTGCTGACCTTAATTATTTTCTGTCTCACTCACCTCGACGAGGAATGAATACTAAAGCTTAATTTGGACACAGCAGTTGATTAATCACAATCAATTTGCTTTACAAATTTGCAAAAAGAAAGGTTTTTTTAATAAAACAGCCCCAAAGTTCTGATGAAATTTTTAAAAGAGAAAGAGATATTAACTTTTGCATCTGTTTATAGGAAAAGTTAAAGGCTATAAAAATGGATGCTGAAAAACAAGACATTATTGCATTTATAACTTTTACAAGGGTTTTGCTAAGAGAGTAGGAATTATAACTATAGTTTTCTTCTAGCCTGAACACAGGCAAAACCCAAACATTGATGCCATTTCTACTACTTATACTTTAAAATTAATGCTCAATATTTCCGTAAACCAAAGTAAAATTCACTTTCCATTCCCTGATCCTTATTACCAGTGACAAAGGTATTAAAAACAATACAGTGTGTTCAAGAAAAATGAAAAGAAAGAGCAGGTGATATTAAAAAAATTCTGGAACTGATCTGACAATACTTCCATTGGTTGAATACCAACTAAATTTTTACAGTTTATAGTATTAGATTAAAACGTAACTATGAGCAAGTCTGCCACATTGATGTGGCATTGATTTATAAACTACAACCATACCTTCGTTATTTTACCGTAGCAATTTCAGGTATCAATCAAATTAATCATTAGCCAGTGAATTAAAGAAAGAAACTCCATCATAAAAGGTAATTTCACTGTTACCCCAAATTTAAATGGCATATTAAAATTTGCTTTGGAAGTTCAGGATTTGCTGATTTGAGACCAAAGTACTTTTGTTAACGTCACTTAGAAAACATTGCTATTCCTAATCACATGAATATATATCATCCCCCTCCCATCATTTATTCTTGTAGTTTTGCCTAACAGAAACTGCTTCCCTAGCACAATAAGATTAATATGCACTTAAAATACATTCATATTTCCATGAACTTATCATATCAAATTTGCTTCCGAAAAGGAATTTTTATTTATATATATACACATGCTATGTGTTTGAGCCAAAAAATTATTTAAGAACAAGTGCTACACATCTGATTATGCATAATAACACCATCAAGAAAAATTAAGTAACACATTTTAACATCACTACTGTTACCTGGAATAACTGAGGTAAAGCTTTCACTGTGAGACAGAACCATATTCCCAGCTTGCATGGAAGTAAGTCATGCCACTGTGGTTTGTCCAGTACTCTGCAGTCAAATAAAATTGTAGGTTTTTCATTATTGCCACACAATTTCAAAGCCAGAACTTTCCCATTATCCTTTAAGATGATTAGCACTTGTCAACTCCCATAAAAATGTCTAACTACATAATAATAAAATACATTTTAAACATTTAATTCAAAATATGTAACAGCTAACTTCTAATCACTGCTGTATTTTGATCTCCTAAAAGGACTTTCCCTCAAGAAAATAAATTCATAAGCCACATAATCACTTCAGTTTAAATAAAAAAAAAACAAAACAAAAAACCACTCAAGCCTCAACCAAGTGTTCACAAGTGCTGACAACCAGATATGAAGACTGTAGCATAAACAAAACAATACATAAAAATTAATGTCATTTGCAGTTCACTAGGGCATTACTCACTGATGTCATCAGGAAAGACGACAGGCAGAATGGTCTCTGATCTCCATCCCTCATTGATCCAGTTCATGCCCCTGTTGTGTGAACTATTTAAACCCTTTATTTCTTTCTATGAATCAATAGAAGAAATAGTGGTATCTTTCGGAGTGTCCTGAAAGTCACTATTTCCCTATGTGTTCCTTGACAAACAATGTGTTAGAAGCCTTTACCAACACGCTCATTTTTAAGTTAATCAGATAAAAAGCATTTAATCATACAAGCATTAAAACCCCATAAAAACTCCTTGCTTGGTATAGTAATAAATTAAAGCTCAAATAAATTGAAATTTGTTAACTCTAATCAACGGCAAAAACCCTTAAAGACTGAAAAAGTTCTAAAATCTTCTAAATCAACTTGTAGAAATAATATGCTTTTATAAGACAGATGCTTTTAATTCAGTCCTAATCTTTCAATGATCACTGATCTACTGAATAAACACCACGTGTTTATTTACAAATCCAAACCTGAAAACACATCTACACTGGCACACTTTGTATCAGCAATGGCTGTTATTACAAATACAGTTATTTTTCTCATAGAGTATTTCAAAGATGAAAAAGAAAATGAGAGAACTAAATCAGTAGCTGACAGAATGTTTTAAAATGTGGAAAACAAGAAAGTTCTTTCCCACCTTTCATTTTTGTCTAGAGCAGTAAGTTTGGCTTCATCTGTACTCCTGCCGCCTGTTTTTTTCTTCTTCTCCCTCTTTTTTCTGCTAAGCAGTTCATCCTTGATGTAGAAAGAACTACGGTTACAGGTTATCATTAGCATGTAAACCACAAATGTTACTGGGACTCTTCTGTGAAGGGTAAACAGTAGAGTAGCATTTATGCAAATGTATCTGGGGTCCTACATGATTAAGTAAAATGATCTATCTTAACAATAACTGTTGCCATGGTATCCAGTCTTTAAACACACATGAAGTCCAGTTCTGTCACTCATGTGTATCTCCATAGCAATCAAAGTTTTCTAAGAGGAGAAAGCATTCAACGTGCCTCCTTTCTCATTCATCAACTTCAATAATGCAGTGGAAAATAAAAAAAAAAGTAAATAGATGCTAATGCATGAATATTTTTCAAGTTATGCTTAGTTTTTTTCTTAGTCTACTAACTGCAATAGACTTACATGATAAAAAATAAAATTATCAAAAAATAATGTGATTTATACTGCTTACCAATTCCCACCCTGTTAAGGGAAGCCCAATACAAAAAAGCATTTAGCTTAGAAAAAAGGTGAAGCAAGTATGACTTTCAAACAAATAAAACCTGATTATTTTTAAACCATAGATATGACTACAGTAGCATATGATTCTTCATCAACAAATGATAGAAGATTTTTTATTTCTTTTCTTCCTTCCAGCTAAAAACCTAGGACCAGCTTTGGAATTTATTACCAATTCTAGAAAAATTAAATAGTTTTTGATTACTATTTCTGAGATGCTGAATATCTCATTCTGTAATTATCATTTTAAATATAATCATTTTAAAATATGAAAAATCCAAATTCAAACCAGGGGAAGTGGTAGAGTTCTCTGTAATATGCAAACTTCTGCAGGAAATTCAGTACTAATAATTGAAGCAAGTTTGATTTATTACCAATACTTACCAGCTGTTTTTCCAGGTAGATTGACCAAACCACAGCGTAATGACCCACTGTGAGTATAATGAACAAGAGTAATGCCAGCTCAGCATTGCTCATTTTTCTCACCCGCCTGTAGTAGAACACAGGCTGTCGCCAATCTGGTAGTCCATTGATCAGAATATCATCATACCTACAGTAGCAAATATAACAGGCTTTCATGGAGAGCTAAAAATGAAATAAGCCAAACCACACAATTATAAAACAAAAGATAATCCACAGAGTGCTTGAATAATACACACATGAAAGATCACTTAGTAATTTTTTTTTTTTAGAGAGAAATGCCTTGTTTTGTCAGCAGATAGGCTTGCTTGTGGAAATAGACTCCAGAACCAAACGCTGGGGCATTGGGGGGAAAAAAGAATTAAATTGTTCCTGCAACACTCGCCCCCCTCCCCCTCCAAGTTCATTCACTTTTAAAGTAAGAGACTTCCAGAAATGTCGATGTGTTCTAAGTGCTCAGTAATCAGTGGGCAGGTCTCCATGATCAAAGTAAATAACCCACTAACAACTAAAGAGGTAGCAAGAACATCTCCAACACTAGAAACCCTTTTCTCTTTTACAAATTTAAAGAACAAGTCCTGGGGGAAGGGGAGAAGTATCTCTGCTTTTTGTTTTTGTCCTTTAGTACCACAAAATCCATTAGGTAAAAACATGCCAGACTTATCATCTCTTCTTTTTAAGATAAGAGTTTAAGTTAGAGGCTTGAAATTGATGTCTGAAAACAAAGTTCACCAGTTTTTGATTTTCTATTTGAAACACTGTCTTCAAAATCAATCTATTTTAAAACTGTTTCATTACTAACAGTACTAATTGTACAGAAACTACTTTAAGACAATCCCTTTTCCTTCACACAAATATCTTGAAATATCTTAGTATGTCTGAGGTATTCTATTTAAGTATTTGATCAATTTAAAAATAAACCACAGACATGCAAACCAGATATTTTAAAATTAACTTTTCAGAGTAAAGTTTCAAACAAAAATCTCTACAGTAAACTCAAAAACCTGTACGTTCAAGATGCACAACCTGTTAATCTTAAATTGAACACAACTCATTACATATTCTAATCACACCATTTCCAGAATTAAATCTGCACTGAAAGGCCTAATTTGGTGCAACACATTGACCAAAATATTTTAATTAAAAATATTCTGAGTTAGTCGCAGGCCTAATTACAGGAATAGAAATAGGGCCTATATTGTCATGCAGGTCAGTAGAACTCAGTAGTAGGTTTTTCTCAAGTAAATTGACCAATCCAGGAATAATAGCGCAGCTGCTAAACTGCCAGTCTTGACATGTAAATCAATTTAAATGCAACAACTGCACTAGCTACTTTGATAGTTATTAAATTGATACCTTGGAGATGTACTAAAAAAAAAAAATTTCCACAAGCAAATTCATTTTAAGCAGAAAAAGAAGCAGTGGTTTTCAATTAAAAAATATACCCTAATATAGTGCATATCTGAAAAGCTGACTTCTGATAAAACATTTGTTAAAGTTGACACCATTATTTCTGCATAAAAGATTTAACATGCCAGGATTCTGCTGTGTTCTGAATGATACCAGAAGTAAAATTCATATTGCAAAATTCTATCTTCTATTACAGCTATGAGAATACTAAGGTTAACATCTATTATTGTCAAATTTGAACTAGTAACTTTTTTCCTTTCCCAGTAAGTCAGAACAAATTAATTACTGGTACTTTAATACAAACTCTGTTCAGAAAAAATCACTTAAGATGTTATTTTAAAATTAAAACTTCTACTTAACTTTTGTTTAAGAAATAAGTAGAGTTTTAGACTTTAAAAATAAGAAGATATTTACAAGATTTTAGTGATAATAGAAGAGAGTATTTTAGAAACAGAGTGAGTTTTAAAATAAATTAGGTTGATAACAAGGTTTTACTTTTATGTGAGATGTTCTTCCTTTGAAATCTTCAGAGAAATACATGTAGAATCTAAATTAATACTAACATACATTTATTAAGTAGTTGCCTTCTTATATACTAAGGGTTGTTAATTGATGTCCTGAAAAAGTGGCTACTGATTAAACAAACTCCATATATGCTGATGGTAACAATATAGAAATATGTAAACCAAGATTTCAAACTCACATTTGGCAACCGTGTTCTATTATAAATAATCCGTTAAGAAAAAATAAGTTAAGACAGCAGAGCCTCTTGCATTAAGTGCTTTAAACAGCACTCGGTATTTACTAGGCTGTGTCCGCTGTTCTGAACAACAGTCTCCAAGGATTAAGTCTCAGAATCAATGCTCTATTGATTTTACTATCAATGAGCATTATGGCTCACACGACTGGCCATTTTATGGGAAGATAGCTTCTATTATAACCCACTTTTTAGAATATATACTGTTAAAAGATAAATCACTGCTTTCAATAGTAATTAAGCTCTGTATTTAAAAAATAAAGATATCAATGATTTTTACGTTTTCAACTGGAAAATGATCCTACAGGAAACTCAGAAGCTTCCATAATTTTTAAATCTTGATTTTCAAATTTAGAATGTGATTTAATTAAAAGCAAGTTTCTCATTAAAGAATTCCTGTATAGACACTTATATTAACTATGAAAGACAGTTAATCCGTGTGCATCTAGCACTACATTTGAAATTTAATTACAAAGCATTCTTTCGGCAACCTATATTAATTGTAACTCTATGTAAGGAAAAAAAACCAAGCTGAAAAGAAAAGATACATCTGCAGGGTTTTTTCCACGAACATATGCACACAGAATACAGCAAATTTTTCACATATGAGTATGCCTACCAGTCATCTCTGAAATGTAGCAGTCAACAAGCTGCAAAACCCCTCTCTTGTACAGTACAGAAACAGAAAGCCAAAAACATTCCCCATTTAAAACTATGTTGAATATTTATTTTAAAACTCAGCAGTCTATAAAGGACTTGGTAGTCCTGTACCAGAAGTAACAAATTGCAAGATTATTAACATTTCTTTTTTTCTGTAAAGTTTCATAAAATAGTTTTTAGAGTTCTCTGTGAATCAATTACATTGCAAGTAAAAAATCCATTAACTGTAGTAACTAATTACAGTATCATCAATCTTAATATAATTATAATTTACTTTTCCCTTTAAGAGAGCCACTGCATTTCATATTTCAAATAATTTCAGAGATCTGATATAGTTTATATACTATAACCTGGAATTAATAAAGACTATTCTGAACTATGGAAAGATTGCACTGGTGGTTTTTATTCTGGGGAGCCTATTTTCCTCAAGCTGTCAAAGACATCCAGCACAACATCAGCCAGAACAATTTATGCCTCAGAATACAGACATTTAATTATTAATGAGAACTAAGATAGACATCTTTCTTACTCTACACAAGTGTATTTTGATGCCTTTGCAAATGTTTCCTGTAATCAAGCCAACGTTGTTACAGAGGATAGGCCTGGTAGGTAAAAAAAGCTCCTTAAAAAGGTAACAAACAATGAAATTAAGATCTAAGATTTTTTTTTGTCTAATTACAATTAACAGAAGTGCATAAAACTATTTTTTCATAAACTAAGATAATCAAAGGCTAATAAAATTTATCACCATCAAATTGATTTACCAATAAATGCCCTAAAGGTGAAGAAGAAGAAACGTACCTATCTTGACATACCCTAAAGATAACATTTTCTGTAGAATTTCACACTGGAGTGTGTACACAAAACATATAATATTGCGTTCTGCTGCAATATTTTAATTGTTTAATTTAATGTTAAACAGTGCTACATTAAATGATGCTGCATGTATGTTTATTGTCAGAATATTTGAATGTTTTGATCATGTATCACTCAAAAGCGTGTAAGAGAGAAGTACTAACATGGTAATATTACTATATTATGTAATACTACTAATGATACCCGTATACTTCACAAGCAACTATATAACTCTAAAAAAGCAAACCACATTTTAAAGCCCAGTACTATCATTGTCAGTAGAGGAACCATAATATTTTAAGAAAGGTTTTTGCCATCAGATGAAGTAAAAATTCACTGATAAATAAGAAAACACAAAGGTTTTACAAAATTAATTACATATAGCTGGCCAACAGATCTGCCTTTTTAAAACACTGTTTCTGTACTCACACAAACAAACACCACCTCTGACATTCACCAAGAATGACATTCACGGAGAAGGGGTTTTATTATTTCAAAATGAGTTCATCACTCTCTTGTACAGTGCAGGGCCTTATTCCTGCCTTTGCTGGCTCCACTCTCTGTACACCTGGAATGATGCAGGATTACATCACTTTTGAGACAAACAGTTAGAGGCAGCTGACTTCACTGACTGCACTGAAGCAGACGCCTGCAGCTCGCTCTTCTCTTAGCAGTGTAAACCCTTGCCCCAAACCATTTAGGTGTCCAATTGTGAAGGGATTCCCAGCTCAACTGCCAGTATAAGGCTTCAGCAGAGTTTCTGCCCACTGCAGGGGCATGACAGTAGGCTTTGAGCCTATTCCACTATATCCATCACCTCACACAATTCAAAGCCAAATACCAACATTTAAAGTAGAAAGATTCCACAAAGTAGTAACTCCCACCTTTTCCTTTGCTGTACAGTTGCAAGTAAGCCTCGACTTACCTTACAACAGAAGAACAGGGGGAGCAGCTCCTATCACACTTACTAAGGACTTGTATTAGAGACATGCTACAACAACACCTTACAGGAGACACAACAGGCCACCCTCTGTTTACTGAGATATTATCATTAGACTGTGTAATAAACCTGATCAATACAGGGCTTCTCAAAGCAATGAGACCATATAGCTCTGCTCTACAGGTTATTTCTAAACTGTGCATATTATTTCCAGAAAATTCTCTGAGAGCAAACACTCTTTAATCCACTACAGTTCTATTTATTCAACTATAAAATCAGTATCAACCATACATGTACATTGTGCAAGAAAAATGTGACATTGTCTATGTACAAAGTTAGTGACAATTAAATCAATCTAAGATAGAACAATCTACTGCTGCTTTAACTTCTCATCTGTAATCACTGATGCACTAATTAACAGTCTTTGATTAAGTTAGTCACATTTGAAATGTATGCAAAGCTTAAACCATAATTTTTGCAAGCTACTGCATCACAGTTTCATGCAAAAAGCTTCTATTTCAGCTGCAAGGAAATCCCTACAAGTTCCATGATAGAACTAAGTTCCAGAAAGGCAACACCCTGAAGTGTATGCAAACAATGCTGTAAACAAAAGTTGGGAAGATCTGGGGGATAACTCACTTTAAGTGGCCTGAAATCATTTAGCTAACATTTCTTTAAACTTTTGTTAAGTGTAACTTCACAATGAAATTCTCCTTAGTCAGATGAAATAAAAAACCCCACAAGCTTCCAAAAGTGCTTCTATGAAGCACATTTTCATGACACTTGAAGAGGGGATTATCAAAAAAGTAGATAATCTGTACTATAAACGCTGAACTCCTGCCAAGACATCTACAAAACCAAAATCCCTTCAAGAAATGTCTCATAAAACCCCGTTTAAAGACTTGTAAGCTGAAAGATGATCTACTAAAACACCAACTCAAAAGCAAAAGCCTTTCAGTGTCTCAGTTTTTCTGATAATCATTGGTTGAAATTCCTTTGTTTAAAAAAAGAAAAAAAGTTCAAAATAATCTTCCAGAAAGCAGGTTAGCCCCAGGTTTCCAGTTCTTTATGCTACCCCTTCAGGTACTGCTGGAACTGCTCCTGAAGCAGCAAGGACAACTAGCACTTATTAAAAATATATACTCTGTATATCAAAGTTTGCACTATTAGAGATAATACATTTTAAAGAAAAAGAACCCCTACGAACTAAGCAACAGAAAACAATGTTGAAGACAACATACAGTGGAAATAATCCCTAAATATCATGTAACAAGCCTTTTACTGATACAGGGAGGTATGACTGACATTTGAATAAGTGGCCAATGTTTTTTTAGCAGTTTTTAAAATTGACAACTGAGCAAAAAAGCTTATATAATTGTTAAGTATTTTTAAAAATTGCTCGAAATAACAGCTAGCTTTCAAAGTTCTTTCAAGTACTAGTTTTAAAGGAGAAAAAACAGTATGTCATGCAAAAATACCACCTTGCCCTTTAAGCCACATACAATCTTTAATTAAACAATTACATAGGATATACTAACTTAGATTATGCAAAAACCTAAAGTGTTACAACTATGTCAAATAGGGCTTGAATATAGCACAGGTACGAATGCTTTATTTAAAAACCTGTGCAATTTAACTCACCTCTGCCTCCTTTCTTCATCCTTTAAAACCTCATAGATGGCCACCAACTAAAACAAACAAAAAACCAAAAAAGAAAACATAGAAAGATTTTACTTTATGATTGAATTTATAAATTTTGAACAGTAGTATAATGTTTACATTTGCCAACAAATAACCTTCGCTAGTTTTCACTTTCCCTACACCACCAAGTAGCAAACCCAGAGTGCAAATGAAACAGTAATATATTCACTTACAAAGTGTCATCAGACACAAACAAGCAACTCTTACACAAGACTTTCTTCCCATCCTCAGATCCATCAAACTGAGTCTTGTCTCACACCTTAAGAGTAGGTATCCCTTGTTTCATCCTGAAGATCTTACTAAAATTAAGTAGGCTGTATTTAGCCCAAAGTACATTTTTAAAGGTAGAGTTAATTACAAAGTCATGTTATTTCACTCTACAAATATACAAAAATAACTAAAATTAATTCTTTTCATTAAATTATGCCTACCTAGGACCTGTGTTGAGAACTGATCAGCAATTTTCCCCACTGCTTTTGAAAGTACAAAACAATTCTTCCTCCTAAGAGTATACGTATTATGTTCAAATTATTTCTAATATACAGGTAAATACTAAATACAAGTTATTCAACAAATTAATTCCAAAAAAGTGGACTTGGTTTTAGTATAGCTACATCAGCAAAAATGTAATTCAATGTTTAACTTACTAATTTCAAAGGTGTACCACTGTTCTTACTAAAAAAACATCCACATAAAAATTCCAGTTTCCCCTAAAACTTTTATTGCCACATATTGCACTTACTTGCCTAAACTGTGTCTCTGCATTTTCGTCTTTATTCTTGTCTGGGTGTAAAATTAGAGAAAGCTTTCGATATGCTTTCCGAATGTCTGCAGATGAAGCATCCTGAAAAAAAGGAAAGCAAAGCAAGCAGTGAGAAACCCATTCCCTGAACTTTTTTAAGATTTGAAGACAGCCAACCAAGTGTAGGAACTAAGGCAACATAATCTGAGACATCAAACAACCAAATCTGAAACCAGCCCAGCCTAAATGACTGAGCAGCCATTCAGTCCAAATCATCTTTCATCTTAATTCCTTTCATTACCATACATCCATTACAACGACATTTGCCAATACTTCCAAACACTTTCTTGCTTAAAACCTAACATGGGCACCTTCTGCACCATTTCAAAGTTCAACTGAAAACTGAAAATTATTGCATCTGCATATCTTTAAGACAGACACAATTTCAGCAAATTATCATGCTCAATTTCCCAAACTCAGGACTTGATAGGAACTCTTCCCTTATTAATATTTACACGCAATTCACTCCTAATAGGACTTCCATTCAACTTCAGCTTCACCATGCCTGAAGAATTGTATTTTCTAAAGTAGCTTCAAATTGCAGTCTTGGAGCTATATAGTGTAGCACTGACATCAATCTATACCTTAACCATTATAAGAACTGCACACATTTTGGGAGAAAAAATAAAACTCAAAACACAAAACGATGTACCAACTAAGCTGCACAAATGCAAATTTCTGAATTAATGACTGCTATATTTAGTACATGCTGTAAAGATATCCAGAAATGAAGATATCAAGAGTTGTATTCTATGTCATATAGGTGTTATCCTCACCAGAAGATCCACAAAGTATAACATTTAAACAGAACTACTTGTATTTTATTACTAAGATGTCCAAGGCAACATTTTAGAAATCAACTGTTTATCTCACCATTTTTATTTCTTGATTTTATATATATTGTTCCTAAGTATACTCTCTCTCTCAAAATTACAGTGAAAATAGGGATTAAAAACCCAGACCTGAATTAGCCTGGAACAGAGTGAAACAAGATAATAATTAATGCAATACTGTAATTAGTCTGTCAGGCCTTTTATTACAAATAATTATTTTAATTTTAAAATTTTCCGTTTTATAACATAAGGCTATTAAAATGCTGCATACAAGTTTGAGCCCAGAGTGAATAATAGAGAAAGACTGAATGAGGGGAAGGAGAAAAGCAGGCGAAAATGCAGAATTTGAGAAAATTCAGCATTGAAACTTTATTTTAAGGAAGTTGGTTATTTTCCCCTAATACAAGACCAAAATTTCCATAGTCTCTTATCTGCCAAAGGAAGATGTTTCTATTACTGAAAGATTTCTCCTGAAAAGACCACATACAAATTTTTAAATTTTTCCATTTTCAACAGCTACTTCTAAGGCATGTGCATGCCGAAGCAGAATTCCTCTGCTTAAACAGCAGCTTGCTTCCAGCTTGATTACTGCCAATGAGTTGTTTCATATTGCCATTGTTTTATAGGTTATTTTTAACTCTCAGCTAAGGGGAAGGAAAAGACAATGACTAAATATCTATTCTAAGCTCAAAGAAACATTAAATCATTGAGACGTAAACTTAATAGAATTATATGAAATACATGTGAAAATGAGACGTAAAAATATCTCTTTAAAATTAGGGATTGAGATCATGACAACCTTGACAAATGAGTAACTCCAGATTTATATTTTGGCTAAACTACCACTTATTCCTTCTCCACCATACATTTAGATTTGCTTGGTATTATTTTTGGAGCACTCATGGTTAATAGTTAAAAACATGATAAAAGCGTATTAAAGAGCTGTTCTAGAGTGTTCTTCCAACTACTTCAAACAACAAACAAGCAAAAAAAAGTTTGTGTTTTCAGTTGTATCTGAAGAATTGAAACTTTAGTTTTATTGGGGAGCAGCAGGATTATTTGTGTAAGAGATTAGGATGAAAGGCAGTTTATCTGTTCAATGCTTAAGCACAGCAAAAAATCCCTAGATCACTCTGAAATAATAAAGTTGCTTAAATATTTATGTTGTTTCACTTTGAGGAGTTGAAATAAAAATGTATACATTTATAAAACCAGATTGTTCATCTTAGTTACCAGAAATAATTGCAGAGATTGTTTTGTTTCCCCTCATCTACCAACCCAGTCAGCCACTTCATAAACAACACAGGCTTGTCTTCAAACAAAATATAATTATTTAAATACTACTATAGCCTCTAAAAGGTTGAAGAGGGCATTATAATATCAACAAATAATTAATTAATGGGATATTACTGTCAATTATTTCATTACAATTGGCACATATCAATTTCTAAAGCAGTAAGTCTGCCTGCTAACCCATTCTCCACAATACCACCAAACAAAACACAGGGAACATTGTATATTCCAAACATTTTGCCAATTAATGCTACCTAGGGGTAGTGTTAGGCATCTTCAGGCAACGTTCCAGATCCTCTAGGACTGCCCTGAACAAAAGCTGTTGGTTTTTGAGAAAAGACTCTCATCTCTAGAGAACTTTCTACCAGTATATGACTCTAAATAAACTATAAAGAATGATTATTTTCCAACCAATAAAGAAATACCTCCCACACCGATGTCAGCTGTTCTAAGAGACCTGACTTCTGGCCACCTTCTTAACATTTCCATAAAAGTTAAGGCTTTTAAACACAGAGTTAAGAGTCAGTGTTTTCTGTAGACTAAGACATTACTTTACATACTACAGCAGGGCCTAGAGTAAGCCATGAACACACTAAGGCTTTGTTTGTTTTAAAGAAACAACATGTTGGATTGCTTTGTTTACAGTTTAGAAATCTTCATCTCAATTACATCTAAGGAGGGAAAAATAAGACCTGTATAGGCATCTCAGTTAACAGCAGAAGGAGCTGGTACTGTTAGACAGCAAGTCCATTCACTGATTTCTCCAGTACTGTTTCAGGTTGGCAGGTTTTGCCACCAATTATGGCAAATAAGCTTGTCACACTGTCACCCTCATGTGGATACAAACATCATGAGTATCACCCTATTTCCTGATAACTATCCTTCCAAAGCAATACTGTCCCATCATACTTCCAAGGTTGAACATCTCTTTGTATTGTGCAAGAATCAGTCCTCAGAAATACAAAACCGCACGTCTACACTTAGGTAGGCCACAGTCTGGCTTCTTATGCATGGAAATATGCAAATATTCATTTTTTAGTTCCTAACACTTCATCAAACAATCAGAGTCCATGTGTCTAGTTACATGACCTCTAGGCAGAAGCTAGAAGTTCAATCTTGTACATTTTTTTTATAATCTCTTATATTTCAAGTAAGTATTTTAGCATAGAAACAAAATTACCATTTGAAGGAATCAACAGAATGTCAAAAGTTAAGCACATTTTTTAAGGTTCTCTGTAGGACTCTCATATTTTTATCTAAAGAGCAATACATGTCAGAGTTAAAGAGTGGGATAGAAGAGGAAACATTCTTCTCCCTATTTATGACGTACTTTTGGCAGCTTGTTGAATTCTAACAATGAAAAACACATTACTAAATTTTATTTTACTCAGCATCATTTCTGTATTCTCCAGTATTACCAAGGAAAGTTCTCTCATACTACAAATACGTAAGTAGGAACACAGAAAGAAATTTTTCACAACAACAACAACAACAACAAAAAAAAAAGGCACTTTTGCCTTCCATTCTTTTAAAATTAAATTCCTGCTCGAGATGCACAAAGTTTTAAATCTGGTCGCCTCCTCTGCCTCTAGAAATTCAGACTACCACAGAGTTCACGTCCACCTTTACAATAAATTGAACAACTGGTGTAGTACACAGTACAAGTATATTACTCCATTGCCTTCTATTCCTAATGTAACTATGATTACTAATGAAGCTAAAAAAAAAACCCCTCATTGTGGTCCCAAGACAATTCTTGGTGAACACATAACATATCAGATATTGCCATAGGCAAACAGTGATTAGGTCAAGGGGAAAAAAATAATCAATGTCTACATAGTTTTCACTTACCAACATACACAATTCAAAACCTAAATTGTTCCCTTGAGTGCAATGCAGTTATACAACAAGACTTAGTTACTTACAATTTAGCAACTGCTTCTAACACAGTAAATGTGCTCAATTCATCTTGGGTTTTAAATATGCCTGCCAATATCTTCAAATAGGTGGCAGTATCTTTATTAGCAATGGGAAGGCACATGGTCCAGGAACCAACTATGCAGATAGAAATCACATTTCTATTCACTTGCAGTTTGTCCAATCACTAGTTAATGGGTGAAAGGCAAATGACATCAATATATCTATTTCACTGCAGTGCTGCTGAATGACTGTGTAGAATTTTCCACTGCCATGTTACTGAAGCTATATGGCAAAAAGTGACAATTGTATAGAGCACCAGATGACTGTATTTCAAGTCTGAACTTGTAAGTAACCTCAGTGCAGGCAAGACTTCATGAGGCCTTTTTTAGCCTTCCCAAACTATAAATCAAACTTATGAAACTCCTGCGTTTGGATTTTTTTTTTTTTAAATTCTAGAGCAATTCAAATATATAGGGTTTCTTTGATAAAAATATTTCAGTTAGCACTTCTCTGTAGAAGAGGGGGTATAAGTCACTACTTTCCTTCTGGTGAGCATCAGGCATACGAGCTGAAGCAGAATGGTACAGAAAAAGAAACAAAGTAAGCTTTGTAAATTCACAATCACTTGGTTTTTTACTGCGATTTGAAACTGCAGGATGTACAGCCTGTTCTACAAAATTCATAAACAAGCAGGTGCAGATAACTGGACAGAAGCTACCATCATCTATTAAATGTTGCATCAACACTGATACTTTCTACTTGTTTGTCTTCATGTGAAGTCCACAGAAAACTAATATCTAAGTGTCAGAGAACAAACAAGCGTGACTGTAGGTCAACAATTAAATATCCACTGTCCTCATTCCTTAAGCAGCATCAAGGAACTCAGGGTGATCGCCTCCTTAGTGTCTCATCATATGGAGACCGAACAGTGACGGCTGTGACTCCACAACCCCTCTCTAGGTAACTCTTAGGATGGAAACCATATAGCTGTGACCCTTCTTCCAGTTCTTTACCCCCTCTTTGGTATAGCACAGGCTGACATAGACTCCCTCAATACCACTCCCAGATGTACTTCACACATACTGCAACCTGGTCATAATTTAAGCTCCTGTGACCAGATTAGTTCCAAGAAGTACACCTGAATTTGCCAAGTCTGCGTGTGGAAAAACATTTATGAGGGAAATAGAATCTTGTAGAAAATTCCAGAGGTGGGGAGGACCTGCTGGCAATCCTGAAGAATATAACTCTAGGAAAGGAAACAAGTGTCTCCCAGAAGACCAAGCATTATCTGTGAACTTTCATCGTTAATAGATACCAGCTGAGTTTTGGCTTAAATTTCTCGTTGCATAACCTTTGTTCAATTACCCTTTATTTTTACTGAACTTCTTTCTAAGACACTCATCTTTTCCAAGGATGTAAAATGAGTTAAACTCAAATTTGTTGGTTGTCTACAGATGAATGCTCCAAGCACACGCAGGCAAGAGGAGAGATCTGCTCTGCTGCAAACCCAGCCATGTGTCTCACAACATTCCATTGATTTAAACTGAATGACAGCACAGCAGGGAAATACATAGGAACTAAAAATAATGCTAAAAAGGTGTTTTAATGCTTTTTTATGCTGCTAAGTTTTAAAGCAATTCATGAAATGAAAATGAATACAAACCAGCACAATGTATTCCTGTAAGCTTCTGATAACTGGCACAATCCCTTCACTGGCATGTTTGTTTCCAGGGGAGTGTGTCAAATGAAAGAAGACTCTGTTTTCAGCCTAGCATGCCAAATGAACGACAATTCTGCTGCCTCATGCTTGAGAAACCAAAAAAAGTACTCTCCTCAGCATATGTGCACAATTATATAGGCTTAGGTTTTCTTGACCAATTTGAACAACAGCATTTATATGTAATTTTTTTTTCTTCCTTTCAACTATTTTACCTTCTGCATTTTTTCAAAAACTGATTACTTGTGAAAAATTAGATTGTCCAAGAGAACTGTGCCATGTAGAACCATAAGTTTATATCTTAACATAAACTTTGTCTCTGAGATGCAGAGAACACTCAGCAACTCTCAACGTTTTTCGAATTACTCTTCAAATTCACAATGGATAGAAGCTACCAAATAACAACTGAGGATATTACTCAAGAACAATAATGACTAATTAGAAGTTTTGCCTAGTGCTGTATTTTATTTCCATTTAGTTTTCTATAAGGAAGGAATTAGTAGATATTCTTTACTTACTTCACATGCTTCTCCAGGAACACTATTGCATATTTATTTTTATTCTATTTGATATATTACATTTATTGTTTACATAATTACATGTGTTACAGATTTTTATAATATAGATAGTTGTATATATTTATATATGTGTGTGCATATACCTTATAGGCCAAAGAAAGTTGTTTCTCGTGAGTTCTCTTAAAAACCTGTCTATTACATCTGAGATTTCCAGCCTAATTCCTAATCCTGCAACATTTTCAGAGGAACTAATTTGCTACAAAGAAACACTACTGCTTTTGCAGCCCAGGTTGGCAGGGAAAGTAAAATGTGGTGTCTCCTGCAGTGCATTTCTTGCTCAATACCTTTGGTCTCAAGACAGCACAGCCCCTTGATTGACAAGAGGTGACACCATACTCAAGGACAGCTGCATGCAGTCCACATTCACCACTGTGGAGCATGAGTATAAGGCAGCAGAGGTTTTGGGGTGTTGCATCTGACAAGCTCCAGCCCTTCTCATGACGTAATGCCAAAAATATGCTGCTATTTGATTATTTATATAGTTTTCTTGCTACATTTCTGCTTCAGTATGTTTCCAACTTCTTTTCTTAGGGTAAGGAATTAAAAGAAAATTAGAAAATCAGCAAGGCTACATCCATACCAGACCTTTACATCTCCCTCCTTTTGCTCTTCCTGTTCTCATTACACCCTTCCACCAGAACTGACTTTAATGACCCATACACTCTGACAGACCTAGACATCTTTCTAAAAAACTGCTTCCCTGATCCCAGTTCAAGTGTAATTTTTTGGAGGGATATTTCTAACAACTACAGACTTGGGTCTTAACGAAAACTAAATACCTATGCTAAAAAGTAAAATATAAATTAATAATCCCCCTAAATTTGCTTGAGCTTCTAATTACTGTATTTCTGTGGCATCTAAACAGTTACTGTCACTTCTGTGACTACAACTTTAATTGCTAAGACTTTTCATATTTTTGAAAGGTGTTTATTACCTTCCTTCTGGTGGCCAAAAAATGAAGAAAGGGCATTTGAGAGACAGGATATAGGAGGTATGACTGAAAACATTATAAAGCCATACAAGAAGCCAACAGAGCACAACTACCTTCAACACAGAAGTTTTCAAAAACCTACCCATTATCCTATGCATCAACAATATTTACAAGGGGAATAATCCCCACAGGCATTAATTTCCAGAATAAACATTAACTATTTATTAGCAACTTCCTCAGCCCTATCAGCAGTGAAGGACACTGACTTATATGC
This sequence comes from Corvus cornix cornix, assembly GCF_000738735.6. Classification (NCBI taxonomy): domain Eukaryota; kingdom Metazoa; phylum Chordata; class Aves; order Passeriformes; family Corvidae; genus Corvus; species Corvus cornix. The sequence continues at coordinate 18,359,226 of NC_046333.1, read as the reverse complement.
CCATACACCGAGACACATCCATCACATATATTTTCATATATATACACACTAGTTTCAAAACAGGTGTGAACAACCTTACCTCCCCAGCAGTCCTTAATGTTTATACAATGCTTTAATTTGTATTTGTAATTGTTGCTCAACTTAATGAAATGTTTTGAGAACACAGTTACATAAGCTCAGAAAGAATACTGTGACCATTTTTGTATACTGACTTTAGTAATGCTTTTAAAGTACAACCTTTTTTTAAAACAAATGACAAAAGCATGGATATCATAAAGTTTCTCTTGCAAGTGCAAAACAAAATGGAAAGAAAATAAATCATACCTTGAATAGTTAAAGGCTCTAGAAGTCAAAAATGAAAAGATGTATCAAACAGGATTTTATGAACTCTGTCCCAAGTCCACACTCAGTATTTTAACTAACTAGAATTACAGAATCATGATTAATCAGGTAGTTAACACTAACCTGAAAAACCTACATGATGCAGTCAAAGAGAACCAGAATATTAAAAGATCTGGACAAAATGGAGAATTGCTGTAAAAAAAGATGACATTTCCTAAGTGAAAGACTAATGGTCTACATCTGGGCAGAATTCATCAACTACAAAAACATAGGATAGAAAAAAGCAGTTAGGCAGAAATGATCAGTAAATCACAAGCTGAGCATGAGTCAGAGGCATGATGCTGCCTTTCTGTGCAGCATAGCACTGTGACATGAGCAGTATGGCAACAAGCAGCCATGCCATGTCACGCATCAATTGTAAGACCTCAGCAGATTGCTGCATCCAGTTCAAAGAATACAATTAAAGACAGCCAGGAACACGTTCAGATGATAAACAAAAAAATCTTACTAATAAGAGGTCTAGAAGAATAGAACAGTGACTTGTTCAGAGAAACCAAAAGAACAAGAGTAACTTAAGCCTACAGAAAAGGCAGCTGACACAAGGAAATAACATTTTTAAATATGCAAAAGGTAGCTTTAAAGGAAAAGTTTAATTATTGCTGTGTCTGATCTACCTGCAGCTGAGCACTATCAGTCAGCTGGCAGCATAGGAAGATTCAAGTTAGGTACCAGGAAAACATCCCATAAGCATCACTAGCATATCACTGGAACAGACTGCTGAAGTCTCCTTTACAAGCAAGTCTTGCATACATTTACCAGGCGGGACTTAGATTTAACCAGCTCTGTCACAGCAGGGTACAGTAGGTCACTAACAGCCTTATATTTTAGAATTTAAATATCCTTTTGATGATCAATTTAATAATTACTCTGAAAATATTCTAACTGGATTTACTGCATCTGTTTATGTAGTTTAAACAGTCCTAGCTGAAAGACAGTATTCTTGTCACACTGAAGATGACAGATGTTCATGCCGGAAGAGTCCATGAGATTTTCACAAAACCTAAAAGGGCTTCGAAAGGAGTGGCAAATAAAAAGGGGTGGAAAGCAGGAAACACTTCTTTGCTATGAAAACCCATGGGATCCCACTCCATGACTTGCACCACTAAGCTTATTTTTCCTATTACACAGCAGCTGCTCCGAACTAAGAAAGTCATCCTGCAGTAGATGATCACGAGTAAGGCATCCATATAATCTGAGTTTAGAATACCTCTCCATCCATTACCAGTTTTAACCTTGAAAGATGGTAATACAGAACAGATACTATAAGCAAGGTTCCTTGACAATGTCAGATGAGAATAAGGACTAAACTGAACAATAAAAACAAGCAGAAATTTCTACAAATACAAGTAAAACTTTTTTTAAAAACAATCAAACTGTTTCTTTAAAAATATTCTGTATTTGGTTTATTATAAATATATCCTTAAATCCTGCAACAAAACCACATAAATTAGGATAGGGTAGAGCTGTTGTAGCAAACCACATCCATGCACAGTAGGCATAATTTCTTTATTTAAGACAGAAAGCAGGAGCACCTCCTTCCAAATCTTAAACATATTATATATGTTTACAATATATTTATATTTTTTTCATTTAATATATTTCATATTTGCATCTGCCCTTCTTTTCCTGTAACATTACTGAAGGGCTCATTTTGTAGAAGCAATGTTATTTTTCTTAGGTTAAGGACCTAAGAAATAGCTCTGCCCACTGAACTTGAGCTGTGAGATCCAGGTGCACCTGAGTCTAGTCTTTCATTTGCTTGTTTATCCTTCTAGAGCCTGAAAGAAGATATGAAGCATTTACTGAGATCAAGAAGTTTTTCATCTCACTGCTACAAAACCCACATTGTTCAGTTTGGATAAATTCTTAACACCTTTTTCCAGAAAATAACCATAGTTAAATGAAAAAATAAAAAATACCACCTCATGTGTGAGGTGGTTATATTTTCCATTAACAAAACCATGTTAGGGGAATGCCACGCTCCTCCTACCACAAGGCAAAATTGTTCCACTGCTTATTTTTGGCATATAAAACAGAAAATGTCTACAAATCCTGAGCTATGGGCTATTCATTTAAGAGTAGGACTTGACAATCCTTGAGGGTCCCTTCCAGTTCAGAATATTCTGTGATCTTAAAAAACCATCCAGTGTAAGCAGTTATGAGGTAAAATAATTTTTCTCTTTTTTTTTTAACTTCAAACCCAACTGATCCGAAGTGGCAAAATACTGCATATTTTGAAGATTATACAGGATACTAATACTTCTACCCTAAAATACATTTAAAATCCAGTATTTATTTATTCAAAATGTACTGCTATGAGTATTTTTCTCAAAAGCATTGCTTTAAATAGCTAGGTTTATAAAGAACTACCAGCAGCATTTGTCAAATTCTTTCCCTCTTTATTTAGAATACTTTCTACTGAACTAGTTAGGATTTAGCCCTACCCGTCATGTAGGAGAGTCGTATAATGATCCCTTTATACTCATTAACTACCATTTTAATGAGCTATTACTACCTCGGGACTCAGAAGACCTCAGGGAGGTTGTAACATGCCACTACCTATATAGTAATTCACTGCTGAGTTAGTACATAGCCTCCTTGAAAGAATATAGGAATGCCCTCCATCATTCTCTTTGGTTCAGATGCCAGCATCAGCAAAATTTCTGCATGTAAGACACATCCTATCCTAAAACTTAAAAAGCATCTCAGTTAAATTCCAGTAAGATTAACAGAATACTATTACTATAGCCCACCACACTGCTAAATGTTAGCATACTCCTAGCAAAATGAGCTGAAAGCATGAGCATTGTCTGATCACTTCGGCTCACAGTTTGATGGCATAAAATATTGCAAATCTGATCAAGGGCCAGGGCAGGAGGCAGGGGACACTATCATCCCAAAAGGCTATTGGCAAAATCTGCCAGAATCTGTATGAATCATAAATTAGGCAGCTGATGTCCAAAGGTACATGGATAAAGAAATCAAGTTTAGCATTAGAAACCATCAATTAAAATTACACAGAAAATTAATTTATAAGCAACTGAAGCCTAAATAATGTGAAAATTGAAAAATTGTGGACATATTTTAAAAGCCACATATATGCAACAACTTACGATAGAATGGACTTGAAGACAGCCTTTCCCATTCAGTAGCAATTTTGTATGGAAAACTGGTATTATGGTCTCTAAAAATGCTTATCTGACATTATTTCTAGTGAGAATGAGCGAAATAATCCTTAAGGAAGATAATTACCTCTCAAGATTTATGGGAGCTGTGGGCAGATACTGTTACACACAGTGGCATGCTGTTCCCTGAATTGTCCTCTGTGTTTTTCAAATCAAAATGTTTTAACTGAACCACACAGGCCCAAGCAAGGGGCAGAAAGATCACTCCCCTGCTTTTCATAAAGCCACTCCCTGCAAGCAGTTACTGCTCTTCTCTTCCAGTACCTTGGAGGCATCTTTTACATTAGGGAAGGAGGGGGTAATTCATGCTGATCCATAAACTGCCTCCTCTGTTGGCCTGCAAGAGCTAAAAGAGCAGAAGACAGACCCTACCCAAACTGGGAGACCCTCCCAACAGGGCATTCTGCTACAGAAGCAGCATAGGGAGCAGCTGATAGGCACGGGATGTGGTGAGCTTCTACTCTCCCAGCAGTATCCACAGGAAGGCTGGAGCTGAGCCAGACACTCTGAAACACAGACAAGTCTAGAGGAGACAGAGCACAGATCTGCACAAGGAAGAAAAGCAGAGGAGAGTGAAGGAAACACTTCTGATCTACTTCAAGCGGTCTTCAGTTAGCTGAGTGCAACACCCAACAGCGTCACCACTACAAAAGGCAGTGGGTATCAACCACATGTATGTGCCTGCTTCTCTCCTTATACGTAGAAATAATTCAGCAAAAACAAGCCTTTTGTGCTGATAAGCTAGATAGCCCATCACCACCCTCAGAGCACCGAGAAAGGCACAGTCATAGCCCTTACCCAATACTCCCCCTGATGTCATGACTGAAACAGATTGGGAAATGCTCCCTGCTCCTGAGAGAAAAACAAGTAAAGAGGCAAATGTAAGGTCAGTTTCTCACCCACTGGAATTAAAAGGCAGCAGTTGTGTGGATTGTATTTGCCTCCCATCATGTGTCGCCCACCCAGAGAGACCTATCCTCAAGTCATAAAAGCAGAGTTGAAACTGAACTACTAACAAAATCTCTTGCTTCCTCCATCTCCATTTCTCCACCATCACAAGCAGAAGTAACAGATAAGAGGAATTTTCTTCTGACACCTGTATTTTAAGGATGCCCCCTCAGTCTGGACGGATTACAGAGCAGAAAAGAGAGCAATAGCCAACTGCAGGAACTACAAAGTTGGGTGAGCAGAGACAGGAGCAAGACAAGCACTGCAAAAGGCAAAAAAAAAGCCCAAAATAAAGAGAATTGTGATTCTTTCTATGCCTGTGGAAAAGAAGAATCAGCAGTTGAGTGAGTGGCAATAAAAACTTGGCACAGGTTATATTCCATTAACTGTGCTACCAGAAATCTGTTTCAGCCAACTGACTGCAGAAGATAGTGGCTACTACCAATTCATTACTTGCCTCTCAACATGGGATTACAGGATTATCAGTATCAAAGATAACAGTGCAAATTGGGAGATAAAACTGTGGTCCTGCTGCCTCAAGTAGAAACACTGGCAAATGTAGAATATTTCAAATGTATAAGATTTAAATGAAGCAAGGATAAATCCTAATGTGGGTTCTCATTCAAGTTTTCAAGTCATGAAGTCAAGACTAAAAAAAAAATCAACACACAAGCAAAAACATAATTAGAAGGTAACTTTTCACAGAGGTGGAGAGGAAAGGACTGAGACTGCAAGTCCACAAACTACTACATGGAAATAAGCATTCCGTTACTGACAACCCTGCAAGTAGCAATAATACACCAAAATTGCATTTCCCTCTGTGTCATAATCCCAGCCATGGAATCTAATCCACGGAGAGTTTTTTGCTATTAGATGCAGTATCATCTTCTCATAACGGGACTTTTTTGGAAGGAAGAAAACCTAAACACAAAACAGTGGTGGAACACAGAAATACTGCAAAACTAGTTCTGAAAAAATCAGTCACAGTAAGTACCACTGGACAACATAACGGAAATATTTACTTCAGGGTGAAGAAACTAGGAAGCAGGAAGAAAGGACTAAAATTAATGTTTCCTTGTCTAGCTCCCCTCTTTCAATTAGTACCACACAAACCCTGAGCCAGCTTTAAGCAGATGCCAGCAGTGGAAGCTGTATACCCTGTGGCAATGTCAACAAAGAACAAACAGACCTAAAGGATAAAAATATTTGCCCGAGTTCTATTTTTCTTCTTTGAATTAAGAGAAAGGGTGCAACTTTTTAAGTAGCAAGAGAAGGTATGGTTAAAAAATGAGATTGCCAAAAGAAGAGAGTTCAATTTGAATTTAATTCCATCTAAAATGTAAACGTACAGTTTAAAACTTAGGAGATGACAGAAATATGATAAAGATAATACATGCTACAAATAATAATGAATTTCTGAACAGGTAAAGGGGATTTAGGAAGAACTCAGTGATTCCCTGAAAAGGAACTACAATCTGTCGTTGTTACTCCTGACACTCTGTCTTTATGCAACACACAGAAGATGACTGCTTACCCAGTGAGCAGCTATTCAGGATTTTTCTCCACGCATTTATTCATGTGTGGCCTCATCTGCTCGTAGCTGCATGCTGTTCAAACGTGTTTGGAAGCTGTGGTTATTTGTTTTGAAGCCCATCTCGATGGCATCAGAGTTCATCAATATTATTCACCATTGTAGTATCTTAAGAGACAAGCAGACGTTACTTGCCTTTTTTAATATATCATAAAATGAGGCACAGATTAAGATTAAAATCCTCAGTAATCTCAGGTGCTAATTTTATCTCAGATACGATTTTTCCAAGTGCTCAGTACCAAACGACATTTCATACATTCAGGGCACAGACTTTAATCGACTTCAGCTGCAGCTGCAAACCCTCAGCATTTCTGCATATAAGCCCCTAGTATCTCAAATTATGCAACCAGAATTGCAGAGCACTCAAATCAATTAGTCACCACTTGGGAAAAGTTTCGTTTAAACGACTTGCCGAGCATCACACAGGAATTCTGTGGCAGAGAGAGGAACAGAATTCAATCCTCAAGGGCACTTTTCGTCTGACTAGCTTACCCATGAAACCATTTCCCCCCCGCAATCTTCTCCCCCACTCTCTACATACCCTCAACATCTACAGGTTAAACAGTTTTTACAGACAACAGTCTCTTTCAATACATAAGCCTGAAGCTGCACTGGGGCCAGATCTCTCCCTGAGCCTGAATAAGTAAAGACCCTGTAGAATATAATGTAGTGAATTAAAAATCATCACAATGAACAAGCACAAAGAAACCAAATTAAGATTTGAGACATTCTGAAAACTGACATTCCCTAATTTTAGAGTATGCAGTACCAGAAATTTGTTACTAGTCTTTTAAGGTACACGGCTGCTATACAAAAAACAGAAACAAGCAGATTCAGAAAGGAAAAAAAAATTTGCATAACCAATGCAGACCTGCTTTATAATACTAACTCACAAGCAGTGTTTTTACCCCTCCCTTTAAGTAAACCCCAGCTCTCTGAAGCATCATTTTGATTCTAACAGGCTCCACTAAATTGCAGAATGATCCAGCTAGTTAATAACTTGCTTTTCTCAAATTACAGAGCTTAACACTAATAGAACATAAAATGGGTATTTCCTTAAAAGTGTAACGTTTCTGTGAGATGTGCAGTAGTACTGGTGTCTGCACAGAACTAAAAACCAGAATATGCTAAATCATTGTAGAAGGGCTTGGAGAAATCAGTAAAGCAAGTGCATCAATTAGGAAAGGAAAGGAGACTGCATGTATTTGAAGCAGATGCGCCTGGGTGTAGACGGACAGGTCTGAAACACACAGTGTCCAGGCAACTGATGATTCTCTAACAGGAAAGTGTACTTTTTGTCTCAAAAGACCCAGAAGTATTTACCAAGCACTTTCTGCAAGGACTATGTATTTTTATCACCTATGACAAAGCAGCCCAAGAGCCAGAACCTTGCAAAATCTCTCAAGTATAATGAAAGTAATGAGATTCTAAAAATAATGGCAGCCACATGAGATACTGGTAAAGTGTTTTAATTACTAATTCTCTTATGGTACAACAAAGTTCTTCCTTAATAATTCAACAGAAGCTCCCTACATGAGAGGGTACTCCAGAAAAACAAATGGAGATGTCTACTTTTACAACACAAATAACTGCAACAATTTTTTAACCAAATTACTTGGAATCTTATTGAAATATAATTTGTAAGGCACATTTACAGAAGTTATAAATAATCCAGAACTGTTTTACTAATGTGAATGGCATTGTTAGCATTTATCAATATAAGACATACTTGCAATACTTTATATCGCTTCTATCTTAATTTATCACATTAAATGTGAAACATTTGACTAAGAGTTCAAAAGCTTTATATACCCTGGAAGAAAAATTCCATCAAGCTGAATAAACAAGACTAATCCAAGCCTTTCTTAAAAAAAAACCCCAAGACCCTAAATATTGTAGTAATATTTTTGAAACAATATTTCATGTATTTTACATTTGATGTCGTTTTCTTGCACTACATAAAAGAATAACTTAAAATATAGAACCATACTATTCCCACATGGGACAATCACAGTTTGCAAGCAATTAAACCAACATTGTTTTAAAGTCTGAGATTCCAACTACACAAGTTTCCAAGAATCCTAGAACTCATGCAAGTACTTACGTGGGAGTCAAATATGACTGCTGCCTAAATACTGATGGAATTATGCTCTCAAACTGACAGGCATGCTAAACTTTTATTCAGTGACAATATTTACAGATCTCCAGTCAGACTCATATCTATAAAATGAACAATTTTGCTTTCTTTACCAAATGAGTCTGCAGAAATCTTTAGCTGGCTCTGAAATATAAGTGACTATCGAATAAGGGCACACAAAAAAACTTGCTGTTCACTGCATGAATAAGTTGCAACAGAAGTTCAAATTCTGAAAGGCTCTCTTATGGCAAAATAAAACAAAAACATGAAGAGTTAATTCTATGACCAATTTTAAATTATTCATATTTATTCTGTTCTTACTAAACACTCCAACAAGAAATGCTAATTATGACACAGTTTTCTATGATCAGTTTTATCAGTTTTTTTCTATTATTCTACAATGTAACAAAGTAAAATAGAATTGTTTAGAAGGTCTCTTCATTGAAGGGAAACTTTTGATTGTTTTCAGTAATTCAGTAGTTTTAAACAGTGAATCTCCTCTATCACTATTTAAAAGCAAGCAAATGTGAAAAAGGTCTCCACAATAGTCTTCAGTTCTGGCAAGCCATTTTTATTTATAAATTATGAAGTAAAGCATTGCCTACATAAAGGGAATTAATTCTTTGTTCAAAACACACATCAGAGTAAACACAGGAATATTCAAGGAAATTAACTCCATATATTGGTTGGTAATTTGTTCAATTTTATGCCTTTTCCAAGAACTGACTTGTTCCCTCTGCCCACACAGGAAGTAACCGTTTGGGATTTGCTCAGCAGTCAAGCATAAATAAAAATGCCATCAACAAACCTCAAAGTTTTAATGATAAAGTTAAGATATAACTAAGACAGTTTCAGGGCAAAAATTATCCCAAGTGTTAGCACAGTAAAAGAAAAAGGCCAGAGGATTTTTAGAAGATCAATATGAATTTGCTGAGTTCCACAGAGATAAAACCTAGAAATTGAGACCTTTACTATTATCTGCAACTCTTTACCAGATAAGGAGAAATAAAAGTAACACATTGCTTCTGGGGAATTGCTACTACTGCACTGATTAATATAGAAACTATTTAGCACAAACTAGTTATCCTCCAGGAAGCATGAGTGTTGCATTATACTCACAGCCTTTTTTCCCCCCTTTTATAAAATGTGATTTCTTGCACACGATATTTAACGATTGTATGCAGTCATATAACATGCACCCCTGAATGAATACGTTGCCCATCAGCTAGATAAGTTTATCTCTAGGATGAAAAAAACCCGAACAAACAAACCAGATTTTTTAAAAAGTTACATTTGCTAAAATTCTTAACAATCACCTAGAAAAATAGTATTTATTTTGCACAAATACATGTATTCTTCCCATATCTGATTTTTGGCACTTATGCTGTTCATCCTGGCAAGCAAAACACAGAAAGATTAACGCTAACTTCTTAAAACAGATTTCATGTTCCAAATGCTGTCATAATTTTCTTGTATCTTTCAAATTTCAGATTCCCCTAAACTGAACAGTAGCAGCTGGAAAAGCTTGCACCACCTTATCATAAAATTGTATTGCGCTACAGTAGCTAAGATCTTCCAATGACATTAAATAAATGCAGCCATACCATGTAATAAAGTAAAATTACATTGTTTTCTAACAAATCTTACTGAAAACAGCATTGACAAGAAACCCATTTCAATACCATGAAATGCCACACAATGAACTATGCCATAGATGAAATGCTATGGTCTCACAAGGGCATTTCCAGCAAATGAGTCTCCACTGACTAAAACCATCATTCTAAATACTGCACTATCTTTGACTCTATCTTCTAACCTTTTCTTTCTACCACTTGACAGAATTTGTATTTGATATTTATTTGATAAGATAAACCTGAATTTCACCCAGGAAGTATGCTCTGGCTGCCATTACATTAAACCAGCAAAGCCATCCATCAATTCGAGTTGCTAACACTAATATGAGGAATAATGCTAATTACAAGAAATAATATGCTTAAATGCTTTTTAAAAATAAGAATGGCATCTGAAACCAAAATAAATGTTTGATAGCTGTGGCAATTTTCACTTAATTTCAACTGTGAGTTCATATAGTACTATTATAGAACTAGAATAATGCTAATAATGATTAAAATATTCAATAATTATGCAAATTTAGAGTTTGCTTTTTGACATTCTCCTAAATTAGTAACAGGCTGCACACACAGAAAACTTAACAAACCAAGTTCTTTATTTAGTGTGCAACCAAAAACATAACTGCAAAATATTAGCTATGTGTATTTTAACAAAAAAGTTCAGTCACGTTGCATCTGCATGGATGTTTTTGATACTCATTCAAAATCACAAGTCAAAGACACTGCATGAAATTGAAACCTTTACTAATGCCAAGGTTTGACCCTGGATCCAAAATAAATCTGCATGTACAGACCCTTGTACCTACACAAAGCACCAATTACTTCAAATAAGGTTTTGTCTGTGCACTAGAGTCCACCCATGTGGAGCCAATTACTACGGCAAGGCCATTATATGGTTCATTTCCCCATACCAGCTTGGCAAGAGGTGTACATGGGTGTAGGAAGTGCAAAAGAACCTTCACTACAAAAAGCACTTCAAACACATCCGTGCACTGTAATATTTAACGTTATAACAAACACTTCTTCAATGGGACTAGACCACGCACAACAGTAAATATTGCAGGGCAGTTTCCAGTCTGAACGGTATTTTTCAAGTTTCTCTTTTTGGCCACCAGTGAAATCCAACTATCTTTTTTTCACAAAAGCTTGAATAATTATGTAGATCCTTAATCTACATCACACATTTCTAACAATACCTGAGAATTCCTAAGAATGTTGAGAGGTTGTAGGATTTGAACAGAAGGTGTGAGAAAAATGTCAGAATTGCATGTACTTCAAGTATTATGATAATAATAGTAGAAGCACTGATATTATTTATTGATAATGTCTGGTATCATTCCAGGTCTAAATGGGAAAGTTATTGTTAGAAATAATTATTATAAATAGGAAGAAACCACTTGAGTATAAAAATCTCTCCCCTATTGAAAGTACTGAAGCTCCATCTAGAGGCTTTTCTCCATCTACTGTCATTTGTGGTATATGTAATATCACCTAGAAATGTGAACAATATTAAATGTCAGAGGCTTCCTTTGTACCTCCTCTTTTGTTATGCATAATGGGTTCTTGCCCTGAACCTTTGCCCAGCAACACTAGCTCCTTCACTGCCATCAAGTGGTAAGAAACCCAAACTGAACTTAAAAATGTAAAATCTCAATCATCAGATTAAACGATCAGTATGGTAGAGAGATAACTATAATTACTCAATACTGAAAATCTTTATGGTTCTTTTCATTGAAATTCTGATATATCTACTCCAGAGCACTACAGTGCCTCACACAACAAATTCAACATTGGTTTCAAATCTCTTTTTGTAGGCTTTGTTTTTACTTCTAATTGCACAGAATAAAAATCTTCATCTATATTCCCCAATGCTAGATTTAGAAAAAGAAAGGTATCCCAATAAAGGATTTTAAGGAACAATATACGTAATGCTTAACACTTTAAAAATATTTCATTTGGCTATTAGGAGGAATTTCCTAACATAATTAGAAGGAATAGCACAAACATCTCCTCAGACTTTGTGTTGCCTATTGGCAGTATCTCAAAAGAAAGGGCAAAACAGCAGCTCATCTCTCCAGCAGTGTCTAATGCAGCAAGTATGCAGCTATGTCAGTCTCTTTGTGCTCCACAGCTGTAATCAACTGTCGACATTTGTTATGTCAGGAGAAGCCTTAATGCTCTACAATCACAAGTGACCTACTGGGAAACAAGCACACAACACACTAAAAAATCGGGAGGGTTTGTCTACATCAAATAAATAGGAAAAAGAACTAACAAAGTAACAGCAGAATGGAGCCAGGCTGCAAGACCTTGATTATTTCAATTTCAACCCCTCAGTGACTTACGGTACAACTACTCCCACGGTTGCCCACCACTCACACATAGAGCCCTTTGAGTTACAGAAACCCCACAAGGTCTCCACCATGACCAGGAATACCACTAAACTAAACCTCCTAGCACACATCCAGTGTCACTGCACTAAGAGCTTCTATGTGCTCCTGCATGCACACAGTCTTGTTTCACCATACTTTCTTCTCAGCTGTTATTCCATTTTGCCCATAGCAGAAGATAAAGTACAAAGACTTCTTGGTGTTGTCCTGTTAAGACAGGATAGTGACCAGCACATGCAGTGGAGCTTAGGAATTCAACTTCTGTTACAGAAAATTAAAAACAGAAAAAGGAACAGTTATCAAATTAAAATGAAAAGGAAAAAAAAAAACCCGGTTTTGATAGCAAAGATGTTCTATACCTTATAATTTCTTCATTGGTAAAGAAAGAACTATTGATCTATTTCTATCAAATCCTCCGTCCACCAGTCCACAGACTGAATCCAATCTGTGTAAGTACTGGGTGGCTACTTACCTACTTCTAACCGAGCAGAGTGAGCTCTGCTGGAAAGAAGGCTCACACAAAGCAGTCTGCTAAAACTTCGCCATTGAAAAAAGCAACCTCCAGACAGCCAAACTTACCAGCTGGAAGAGGTCAGTCTGAAAGATCTGACTTCTGTGTTTGCTTGTCCCTGGAACCCAGCCTGCTCATCCAAAGACACTTTGTTTCTAGACCAGCAATTCTCAAACACAGTTGTAAAAAATCCTCCTTTAAAATAATAATTGATACAACACCTACATATTGAAATTTAGACCACATCAAGTATTTATTTGAGAATGACTTTAAAAAGCCACAAATAATAAAAGTATATATTGGGAAACTTAGGACAACTATTTCTTCCACAATGTTGGGAAAGGAGGGATAGAACTGATACTGGCAGGCAGGAATAAAAATGGATCTTCAGAAATTACATGAATAAGAAGAGACTAAAAACTGAATAGAAATCAGTGAACTAGCAAAGACGAAAACCAAATTAGTAAAAAAGCACCACCAACAACGTCAAAGTACGTGAGGATTTTAAAAAAAATGGCAGGATTAAAGAAATGGGGCAACTGTAACATGCAGCCTAAAGCCACATGCAGCTTCAATATCAAAGCAACACTAAGTGCCTGTTGCTTGGCAATTCATCTCCAGGTCCAACTGGAAAGCCAAAACCAATTTTAGACAGTCATTCTAGTTACAGAAAACACAGGTATTAGACAAAGAGGGTGTTCCTGAAGTAATTGAAATCTATGTTGACCAGGGTGCATGCAACCACTTTAGTTCCCGAGCTGAAAGGGTGGACTGAATTTATGATGAGCAGTGAAAGCCACAGTAAAATTTGATGGCAGCAGGAATACATTTAAAAACAAACCAACCAACCACACAATAAAGAGAAAAGATGACCTCAAAGATTAGGAGTGACAAACAGAAGATACTGGAGATTAAAAAGAAATAAAAAACTTCTTAGTTTTTCCTCCCAAACATGATTACATTTAGTTTGAGCTGATTGCAGATCTCTCAGAAGAATCGAATACATTGATAAGAAAAAGTAATCAGAGAAAAGGTGCTTTAAAAGTTACAGATATCCCTGTAAAATATCCCTGATTGATAACTCTAGTTCTTAATGAGAGGACAAATTAAAAAAAAAGGGAAAGGGACTCAGGAGGCAAGTTACAGTATAACTCAAGCAGAACAGAGAGGACTCTCAGACTGTTCATTATTTCAGCCTCTAAAAATTAGAGCAGGAAAAATCCCAAAGAAGAACTAGCACAGAAGCCATGGAAAATGTCATCCAAGAAGAGAGAATAATTATTAGCTCCAGAACTGCATTGCAGAAGGTTCCTAGGATGTACTTAGAAAGCTGTAACACTACTCGAGCATCACAACCAGCACAGCAGTTCTCAGCAGTGGCCACAAGGGACCTCGGACACCGCCCTCATTAAAGAAACACTCCATACTGGCTGGGTGAAAAACAAAGCTTTAGGCATAGCAAAGAACAAGAAACCATTTACTTAACTGTCTCGTACTCCATCATTATTCCAGGATTGACAGTTTGAAGAAAGGGATTTCATTTGGGGGCAAAAGGATGCAAAAAGAAAAAAAAAAAAAAAAAAAAGGAAAAAAAAAAAAAAAGATAAACCAAACCACCAGGAAGTCCAGCTAATGGCAGCAAAAAATGTAGGCCTGTTGCCGAATATTAATCTAGAAAATGAAGTCCTGATATGCAGGTCCAAACAGCACTGAAGAAAAAAAAGTTATCAATATAGGTCATTTTGAGGTTTTGTTTGCATCTTTTCTGGGTAAAGAACATAACAAAGCTCAACTTAAAAACATGGAGGAAGTCTACAAGGAAGCAACATCTTCCTTTTTGGGGCCACAGGTGTTATCCTAGTGGTAACTAGAAGGAAACCTGTCTTTGCTCTTCTCTTTCAAGATGGGACTACCACTGGGCCTCTAGAAGAAAGGCTGCGGCCTACAAATTGAAGATCAACTCACCCAAAACACTGTCTGAACCAGGCTCTGTCAGAAAATGGGGTAGGCATTCATACTTTATCCAAATAAAACCACCAAGGTCCAACTTAAAGAGAAACCAAAGGACAGCATAATACGCAAGATGCAACTTTGAAATGTCATCAAAAGATCAGCAATGAATCTCTTGAAGATTAGCTCTTTTCCTTGGGCTATATTAGAAACTGCAGCACTTTTCCTGATGCTTGAAAAGAAACACAATTTTAGAACAAATATACCAGAGCACATGCAATAATTCTTGCTAAAATCACCAAGTCATTATCTTAAAAATTTATACCAGAAGACCTCAATCCTGTTAGGCAATCAAGCAGCAAGAGTGACCATAAGAAACTTCCCTGGAGTAACTTGCTATTCCAAGCACACGCTGGCTCACTCTCTTCTTCTGCTCTCCTTCCTCTTGTCAGTGTGTTGGGCCTCAGCAAAGCGCTATCCTACACTGTGCATCAGCTTAACTGATAGATTTTACACTAGTATAGCCCATCTAGAGTATATTGCAATGATGTTTTTCCTTAACCAAGTCATTGCAAGACAGACCCTTGTGTAAACGAATCCTGTTTTCAAGGCGCATACTGCCAGTGTATGAATCTGTTACTACCAAAATTCAATAGATCACAGAGCACAAGCATTGGGCTGAGTCAGAACAGCATTTTCTAGACTGAAAAATTATCTCAAATACACTTCCCATAGCCTAGCACAGGAATTAATACCTTGTGTACTAATTCAGTCACACAAAAAAAAAAAACCCCAAAAAAAACCAAAAAAACCAAACAAAAAAAAAACAAACCCGATAGTTAAGCAGGGAGGGCAGGGGAAAGATCTGTTAATTCTCATATTTCTCAACACACACTGGATTTTTTCATGTTTTAGAGTATCTGAGAGATCAGTGTCCTTCATGGAGACTTAATTTTTCTTTTTACGACTACTTCAGGATTCATACCATCTCATCTTTAACTGGCAATACTGGTTTCACTATATAACTGGACAAAAGACCAAATTTTTATCATGACAGTTTGTTATTTTCCACCTTTGCCAACTTATACAAGATTCCATCTTTCTAAGCATTCTTATCTTCATGCCTAAAGCCATTAATAGATTGGGAGGGGGGGAGGAGGGAACACTGATAGTTTTTTTGTGTGTGAATCTTTTCATCCATCCACCCCTTGCAGTGGAGAGTCCAAGAGGAACCTCTAGTTGAGCAAGCTACCCCTTAAGAACAGTCAAGATAATCATCTTACTAAATTATCCTGTGAATCTCATACTCAGGTGAAGCATGGCAATGACTACAATATATGTACTCCTTTCAGGCTTGCAGCCAAACGCTCAGACTCCACAAGCAAACCTGGTGTAAGCTGAGGGCGGGGCAAGTGTTTGGTTGTACGATAACAGCAAGTTCTACACTTGCAGTTGGAATGGGAAATAGTTTGTATATTTGTCTTAGCTGAATTGCAAAATATTGAATACTTGATCAAGACACAATTCTATCTTGACTGAGAAATCAATTTTAGAAAGCAACCTAGTCCTGTACTGTCTTTCCTGGCCATAGTATAAATCCAATCACATCTAACTAGCTGCCATGTAAGGCTCTCATATCTCATGACAGCAGACAGGATACCCTGATAATAATGGGACACCATTAATTCAATGACAGTGTCTTTGAGTTAATCTGTTAGAAAAGACCCCAGAAGCTACAGGAATGCATCTTACATATTCCAGAAGTGAAGAAACTCACATTTTACAGCCTTCTGTTTCCTTTAGGTCAGAAATTTAAAAAGATATGTCCCTGTTAACAGTTGTCCAAATACCAGTCATATTTTCTTTTACAAAAAAAGTATTTTTTCTGTTAAAAATCTGAACTTTGAGGAAGTCAAACACACAGAAGACAAATGAAAGAATGTTTCTTATAAAGAAAACATGGATATCCATATTCAGTGTTAAGCAGTGTTTATTTTCACAAATACATTTACAAGGGAAGTGAACATTCTGCAATGCAAAATGGCAACCTGTGCAAGAACGCTTTTTAAACAGAAGGTGTCCAAATTTACTTTTTAGCCTTCAGATATTACAAAACGAATGCCAACAAACGTTTTGTACTGAAATTTTTAAACCAGCATGATTTAAAATAGGAAGTATAATATCATTATCAGAATTCTTTATTGCTATCATTAGGGTATGATTTTTAATTTACCTACATTTTTCTCCAGCTCAATCCCTTTTTATTGGCAAATGTAGTATTACCTAAAATTTTTGGATTTAAATACAGTCCACTCAAACATACATCTTCAGAGATTGAGAGAATTAAATATTACAGTTTTACCTAAAAATCAAGATAAAGCTAACTATCTATTGCAATTTGCTGTCACACTGAGACAAACTGCAGCCTTTAAGGAACGATCACAGGTCCAACTGTTAATGAAATTCAAACCAAGAAGTATTTACTATCAACACCTCTGCTACAAAACTCTCCATCTGAACTCTGCAGCCAGTACACTGTACCTACAAGACTACTGTTCCCAGAAAAGTCTGATTCCATCTTTCATTACCCCACACTTTTTTCTAGATAATGTTTCTTTGTGTTCTCAAACTTGACTTCTCAATGTATCACATCAGATACGTGGATGCTAGTAAAGAGCACAGTCTACCCTAAATTCTCATCTCTTAATGATAGTCAAGGTGCATGCACAGCATGGAAGCAATGCATAGGATTAGAGACAGGGTTTAATTACCTTAAATAGGACCTAGAACTATGACTTTATTATGCCCCTGAACAATAAACAGATCAACTTTATTTAAAAGAAGAAGAAAATTGATTATACAATAAAGAACTGTACTAAAACCTTGGAATTCAATACCTTTTATCTGATACATCTTTCAGCTTTAGTATGTCCAATTAAAGCTCCTCCATTCCAAACAAGTTCCCTGCTGCAAAATTTATCTCAGCAAGTCTCTACCTTTTAAAAACTTCTAGAAGTGAGGGTATTTCATAAAACCCTCCATGCTTCTCCTCACAATGTCAACATCCAATAAAAAAATAAAAATTGAAGTTTTCACTGTGATTTATACAACAAACAACACAATACCAAAATCTTGCCTAAACCAGTAGGAATAAGCCAAGACATAGCAAGCAAGTGCTACTGTCAAAATTACAATAACTGGATTAAAATAATCTTATTGTCTCCAAAACTATACATTTAAGTACATCACAGTAAGAACTCTGCTGCAGAATTAATAAATCCACAGATTTACTATGGTATAAAGGAACCGTAAGTCAAAAAGGAAGGAGGGAGAGGGATGACAGGACACAAACCAACTCTGCTTAAGTCCCAACTTGAGTAGTAACAAGCCCAAGCCCTCCATCTTACAGCCTGAAAAGAGAACTACTGTCCATGACTGAGATGTTACAGAGTTGAGGCCAGTAACTAAAGCAAAGTGACCAGAAGCAGGTGATATATTCCTGAACTCCCTAGGGATAGCTCAGTTAAAAGCTTGGGTTCCTATGAAAATGTGCTTAATCATTCATGTGTAGCAATTAATCAAACAGGAAAAACCATGTAACAACAGCTATTCTTCCTCCTAATGATAAATAACCACAATAGCAACATGGTGGATTTTTGTGCCAGTTCCATTAGAATTCATGGAATGCATAGCTAAAAAAATGTGTTGCCTACTTCTTTCCAGCATGTTACCAAGGACTTTTGTATTTGTCCAAGAAAACT
Organism: Corvus cornix cornix; assembly: GCF_000738735.6. NCBI lineage: Eukaryota > Metazoa > Chordata > Aves > Passeriformes > Corvidae > Corvus > Corvus cornix. The sequence goes on along the minus strand of NC_046333.1, from coordinate 18,340,720 downwards.
AGAGTGGCAACTTATTTGACTTTCAAAAACCTTTTATTTCTTCAGATGTAATCAAAATCAGAATGCTAGAGACTGCTTGATGACAAAACTATGAAAAGTTTCATTCAGGAACAAAGCTACGGCCACATAATTTAACAATTCACTTAATGAATCTTCCCTGTTGGAGATGTTCAAGAGATTCCCACACCAACATGTTCTTTGCAGGTCAAGAGAAGCTAATTCAACTCGAAATATATATTGGACATATTATCCCAAACAGACAAACTAGATGCTAAGAAGTCAGGACCATGGCTTTCACCCCAAACTGCTGAACAAGATTTATATACAAAGCTGCACACCTGCAGGTGAGGAAGGTAAGCCAGCACTGCAAAGAAAATGCCACCAGGGACCTGGCAATTTTGAAAAAGCTCTTACAAGGCTCCATACCAAAGGCTATTAAAGAGACTAACAACACAGGATGGCAGGAAAAAGTCTTATGAATAGAAAATTAATGGACAGGATACAAAAAGCAAAGTCTAATGGCCAGTTTTCAGGGCAGAGAAGAAGCAGCTGAAAGGTCTCCTGCTGAGGGATTGGTGCTGGGACTGGATTCATTCAGCATTTTTAAAGACAATCTGAAGAGCCAAGCATGCAGTGACACTAAATGTTCTGGGTAGCTACCAGACACAAGCAAGGGAATACTAAATCAAGTGACCTAGCAAAAAAGTGAGAAATAGGATTCAGTGTAGATAAGACTGTTGCTTTAAACTATGCCTTTCCTACACAGAGCAGAGCTTGCAGCTGGCAATTATAAATCACTAAGTGATCCAAGACACACCACTGACAGTTCTACAAATCCACTGTACAGCACCAGACTGAAAGGTACCATCAGGAATGTACCTTTGAACGTTGTTAATCAAAAACTGTGGCAGCTGAAAGGTACAGGGGGCAAATGGACTGCAAAAGATGGTTAGGTTCGCATGTGTTCCCCAGTGACACCATCTATTGCCACTGGCTTTATTGCTTTTATTAAAGAAAGAAGTGCAAGGATAATACAGAAGTGCATAAATAATAAGAAACAAGTAGAAACCAGACAGAGCACATTGACAGCATTCAGCATTCCTTGAAGATATCCAAGGAGCTTATGGATGACATGGAGGGGTGCCCTAACTGGAGACCAGGAAGACTACAGAATGGAAACAGGCCCTCACAGACATCAGGATGCATTGCTCAAGACAATACCAGTCTATTATTAAACATCTGCAACCCAGACAAGGCAAGCATGTTTAGTACTCTCATATGCAAATACCATTAAAAATCACATTATTTTTTAACTGATACAACAGCTATTGTCCTTAAATCTGAGTTCACTAAACAGAGGTCTGCACCGCCTTCAGAAAATTAAGGTGTCTACAAATCATATCTGGTTTTAGGTAAGAAAAGTAAGTATAAGTGTATGGAAGGCCAAACTCATCATGATTGATGAAATTCTTAAGTCAGTAACTCATTGACAGAGAATTAACCTATCTCTCCAGTAGACAATTAGTTTCATTTTTATTTCCTTTAAAACAAAACAAAAAACCCACACAACTGCTTTCTAATTAAGCACTTAGTGTTACTCAACCAGAAAACAAAGACCAAAAATATTTACTAAATGGAGTACTGGTGCACTCCAGCATGGTAACTCTGTACTGTGTAAGTGAGAATGAATGTAAGTCAGCTACAATTAATTTTCAAATACAGCACACAACTTATGTGCAGAAGAGGTTTATTCTTTCATCATTGTAAGCTGCAAAAAACAACTGACTGGCTGATACCCTCAATCTGTATTTCAACTATGGAAACTCTGTTCTCACCAGACACAATCCAACGTTCAAATTAATTGCTTTGTTTTGAATGTTGCTGGCTTAGCTTGGAGTGTGGAAAAGGTACCAAAGTAGAAATAGAAAATTCTGAAGTAGAACAGAAGCTATAAGCCACACAGGTTACAACAATACAGAAGAAATACTTTTTATTCAATAAATAGGTAGACTCAGGCTAGAAAACACATTTATTTCAAGTTTTTAATCAACTGAAAGACATTCATGAATTGAGTAAGATGTTTAATAAATTTTAATAGGAAATGGGAAGAGGCTTCCCTATAGGGCTAAATTTTACAGACTTTTTTGTACTGTAACATTTTAGCAGCCACAGTTAGACACAACATCCAGTAAAGCAATTCAAAATATGACTTAGACTGTCACAAAGTTAAAGGGCATACAAACTCTTTTAGTCTCCCATCCCAGCATTTATATCCCATAGAAGAACACTAGAGAAATCACTGAGTATGAAATGGTGATTACTAAATATGAAAGCTAGCCTAAATCAGTTTGATAAAACTGAATTAAAACTGATCAATTTGATAAAACCAATTTAGGCTAAATAAATAAATAAAATTTAATAAAGCATTGATCACACTAAAAAAATCATTTGCAATATTTTTAGGGGTAGGTAAAAAAAATCACTGCCCCTTAAAGGAGAAGCTATTCACCCCAAATCAGTACAATAAGGCTATTTCACAGCTGTCTCATGTCCTCATCAGCACTGAATGCTTCCTTCAACAAGTGAAAGTACTTTACAGTGTTGGAGACAGCAGCATTTCATAATTACAGCCCATGTGGCAAGACCCCTCTAGTTCTTCTTTCTCTCTTCAGTCATAAAAGGATTGCAGTGTGATTTTATTTCAACAGCTCCTATGCATCATCTGGTTTCCTCCACAAATTTTCCAGATTAACACTGATAAGGATGAATTTCAGATCTATCAGAGATGGCATACGAACCTTCTTCACTTCTCATCCCACTTGTCATTTGACACCAGTAAGAAACCCTCAGATGAGAGCCCAGGAATACACAATCCTGCTTTAAACTGTTACTGTTTGCATAACTGTAACATACACCATGTGTACAACACATTGCTACATACGTGAACCTGTTTACAAATCACTTTTATACAGAGCTAGTAACAACCAAACAAGACTGACATACAAACAATAAGCAAAAGAAATCCAGAAACCCCAAATCTCCTCATAATTTAGTAATTTAGGGAAACCCAACAATCTTACACTGTAAGGGGGGAGGGAGGGGGGGGGGGGAGAGAGAAGCAAACTTTTAACCTGCACAGCATCTAGCTAAGCAAAAGCACAAAGACTAAGAAGCAAATCAAAAGCAAAACTGAAGGATTTCATATGCTGCATGGATTTTGTTAGCCCACTAGGATTCTGTGGAAAACCAAAACATTTCAGATATTAAAATGAATAAAAGGAGGAAATTAATGGATATCAGACCCATTCTTAGAGACAAAAACCCCCCTTTGTTATCACTTACACTCTCATTCTTACCGGCTCAGCTGCACAACAGCACCACAGACTCTTTGTTACCAGCTCTGCTGAGAGCACAGGAAGCACCAAACCAATTAAGGAACATCTTATATGCTGAATTTTCATTTTATTTTTTAAATTTTACCACATACTTAAAATTAAAATAGCACCATAGATACTTCCAAATACCTCCCTTAAAGCTACAGTTTTCTCTAGATCTGTTTTGAAAACCACATTAATCTTAATCGTAAAATGACTCTAGATGGAGCATAAAAGCTTTATCATTCCACAGAATGAAATAAAGGCTGCCTCTAAGATTACTTTTTTTCTACACAGCTTTACAGACAAAAATGATGACTACAATCCACAGCAGTCAAGTAGTAAATGGGAAGTTGGGAAGTTGTTCACAAAATTCCATGTTAGATCAATTACATAGTTGCTTCAGATACCAACACAGGTACATACTTAGAACTTCAGCAAAGGAGATGAATTTTCAACAAGCATAAAACATAGAGCCTTTTGTGAGCACCAAAGCCCACCAGCACAGGTTACCTACCCTTCTTCACTAAGAAATTGGTGAATCCCTTCAATGAATTGCAGGTCAAACACAGAACTACTTGGGGAAAAAAATAGCCCATTTTTTATTCCTGCAATTTGAAGATCAAGCTATTATGGATAAATCCTTAAAGGATTAGTGAAGCAAGAAGTATAGAGAGAAAGAGCTGAAACATTATTGCTGCTGCAGACAGAAAAAAAACCAAAACCAAACCAATTCAAGACTGCTTGTTTCATCCTTTTTACTGCACTTTGCATACTGTTAGTTCCCTTGGGTTCCCAAACATAGTAGTTTCTTATTGCTGTATGTCCTTCTACACAGCAAGAAAGAAGAAAAAGATAACCTGAAAGAAATCAGGAAACTACTATATGAATGAATTGTCAGGGAAAGTTAAGAGTAAGTGTCTTTAAAACTACTTAAATTGGTAGATTCCAAAGTACTTTCGTGTCTTGAAAAAAGGAGACAAAAATGAAAGAAAAAAAAAAATCTTGGACTACATCCAAGCAGAAATTTAATAGGCAACAGTACAGAAAACCCATTTTTATGGAAAATACAAGCTTTACATGTCTAGATGTCTCAATCATTTTTATATGCAACAATAGTGAACAAAAAGTTATGGACAAGGCACTTACAGAATAGACTATGTTATCTATCAGCAGTTCACCTGTAAGTTCAGCAATTTTTTAAAAATCCCAAAACACACAGAAACCTATACCCTGCACCATCCCCAGTTACAAATGCTGCAGTTATCATTAGCACTTCCCTGTGGTGACTCATACAAGCAATCAAACTACTCAAAATTGAACGAACAACTTTGTTCTGTAGGATCCAAGTGGATAATGTCAACGATGACTTCACACAACCTTAATAATTTACATCTTTTGGGAAAAGCACAGTTTCCAGAACTGCTGAAAATCTCAGTTCCATGTATAACTTACAAGAAACAGATTCAGAGAGGAAGTTTTAAATCATGAAGGGATGCACAATTGTGTCACAGTAACATACTGAGAAAAAACCACACCATTACTTTTATGGAATGAACTGACATTACAGCTAAAGCCACCAGAAACAAAACTAGATTTTCTAATGCTATTTTTGTTTGAACCTGTGTAATGGACTATTACTGCCTCAATGCTGACAGCATATTCATGGGCTCAAAAAAAAATACTGTTTCAGGAGTTACTAAAATCCCTCAGTGTCCAAAAAAGGTCTGCTACTACTATCACCCAGTTCTGTATTACGAAAGTTAATTATTTTTGAAAGCTTGGAGCAAGAAAATTGAAAAATTTCATCTTTCTGACTGAGAACTCTGATGTTGCAATTGACAGTGCATTGAAATCTAATGCCTTCAATTTAAATCTCCGTAACATATACTTTGAACAAGAAGTAGAAAGCAATCTCAAAACAGGCTGAGACCATTAGACATGAAGTTTAATCACTAGCTGAACAACTTTGCTTTGTCAGAAATGAGTGGACACCAAGGTGCTACATGGCTCCATGTCATTTCACAGCACAACACTTTTGAAGGTCATAGCAAATATCTTATTTGTCATGCAAGACAAAATAATCTTACAAAACAAAGCAAGAATAGCTTACAGCTCGCAGTTTTGACACAATCATCTGAAAAAGTGATGTTATAATTGCATGTGAGTGAAGTTTTGTCTCACTTGATCAAACACTTCCAAAGCTTGGAAGACTGAAGCAATATCACCATCCTAGATTTTCACTCTAAAACTTTTGCAGATGATGCACACTCCATGATTTTAGCAACACTGCACCCACATATATTAACCTTAAAAAGCAGCAGGGAGAACAGTCTGAAGTGTCAGAAGAGCAACCAAAATATGCCTACAGAGTGCAATCCAGCTTGTCGTTGGGAAGAACAAACTAACTGCTGAGTTTCTGAGCTACCCCTTCTTATTTCCCACCTTCCTTGCTTTAGTTATGTGCACCTTGCCTGCCAGGAAAGACAGAACTGCATGGGTATGGGTAGGCTGTCCTTGATGAGGACTTAAGAGAATTCCTTGGACAGATACACATGAAGGAGAGCTGTTTATTCCAACTTAAGGGGACCAATCTATGTACTCAAAGTTCCCCAGAAGTCCTATACAAAAACCAGTTTCATCTAGATTTTTTTCTGGACAATAACCCATTCAAAGCCAGAACTACGGCAGTGCTGGACAAAACAACACTGACAACTTCCAAGATTGCCATTATTTCTGAAAAACAGGTTACTAAATCTACGTCCAAGAACTTTACTTATATAACATACAAATTCACAATTTTTGAACTGTGGAGATGTATGCATTGCATGCCATCAAGTCAATGCACTTGAATAAAACAGACCATGTAGAAACATCTTACTGAGAATTTTCTTCCGTCTCTAGTAACACTTGATAATACCATAAAAGCCACACAGTTTTGTTGTGGTGTTCATTCCTGTTCTTACAGAGCAATGCCAAGAGGTAAAATTTAGTATCAGTCATTTACTAGAAACCATAGTCTTAAAGGTGCAGCTACCTCATATTTTTAGTGCAGACCAGGAGTGCATGTGTAAAGCAAGCTTCTTTACTGTACCTACTGACTGCATACCATGAAGCAGTCCTGGAGTGGATGAACAGGATTCCTTTTAGAGAGAATTGAACCCTAAGATGTGAAACCATGAGGGCAAACAGCATGTTTCAACACAAACAAGCATTGAGTCCATGCAGCCAGCCTGGAATTAGTTCAACAAGAAAAAAAAAAAAAAACCTGAAATGCAAACAGTATGGACATAATTCCACAGCACCAAACATTGCATTCTACAGACATAACCCTGTCAGATCCTGCTACTTGACACAACAGCTCATCTGTTCCAGCATTCTGAAAGAAGCCTATTAACCCAACATATCCAGCTCATCTGGACAGGTTGTGGTTTCCCACAGCTATAGAAAGCCACCTTCTTGGTTTTTGTGTCTTGCACTTTCTTGGAGTTGTTAACATACCAATGTCTCACAGGCTGTCAGACCAAAATCAGGTTCTGTACATGCAGTTCTGACTTCGTGCTGCATCATCATCTAGCAAACCCATCATCTTGCAACGGATATAATGCTCTTAGTTCTCTACAGTAAAGCCACACAACAGATTAGAGCCTAGTTCTAATAATATAAATCTCATGTGCCATAAGAAAGGCATAAGCCAATACTGAAGAAAATATCCCTCTCAACATTTTTCAGGTTATATATTTATCCCCCATGTTGGCCAGCAAGTCCTACTTGTGTTAACTTTCCCTCAGGGAACCTGAGCTCCCAGGGCCTCTTCCTCTTCTCACAGAGTGCTCAGAGAACTGTGTTTGTTTCCCTATACTGCACAGGCCTAGCAGACCTTTCAACACCAACCCTTTCCCTTATCTGATTACCAGTGGAAGCCAAAGCCTCATGCAGACCTTCCATGGTCCTAAGTGACACATGACACATGGCTCCACACAGCTCAATTCCAGCAATACAGCTCATGCATTCTAACACATCTTCACAAACAACATTACCTAAAAATTTGCTGATCAGATCCTTTGTATCCAAGAACCATATCACAAAGTTCCAAAAGACACTCAGAGGCTCGTAGTGCCTTCCGGGATGCAAGCCAAAAAAAGTGGAGGAACATATAATTCCCTTGAGGCCATATTAACAAGTTACAATCAAAAGCATATTTTGGGAAGGAGATCCACAGGTTCAACTGATGCCTGGTTGATTCTTTAAAAGTGTATCAAATTCAGGCAGGTATCAACTATTAAAAACTGTAAGAGATGGTAACATTAACTTGACCCATTCATTTGTCCATCATACAAGCTTGTAGGTCCTCAGATCTTCCTGGAATTTTTCCAGAAAGTTAACATCACATTTCCCTGTTCTCATTCTCAGATAACAGGTCATATTACTGAGTTGCCATAGCTTCTGGTTTAATTCTGCTGCTTCATTTGAGCTTTTAGATGAATACTATTTGGTCCTGATTCCCTCGTCACTTTGAAACTGGCTATATTGAAGTGATTACTGAAATGATTATTATATCAGATCTGTCAAGAGTTTATGATTCTATTTTCTTCAGTAACCACTTGAGGGACAGGGAAATGCAACCTCTTCTCAAGCTAAAGGTTATGCCCCTATTCTGCTAGGTCAAACTTCTTGAGAACAGCTATGCTTTAAATGAGCCATTTAAGTTCATCACATCATCAGTTTAAGAACCCCCAAAGAAAGGGAAAGTACAGCAATTCCCACATTGGTCAGAACAGCAACAGTAACAACATAACAATGCAAGACTTCCTCTTATGTGATGCTACTATTAGATCTGATAAAAAAACCAATTAGATAGATTGTGTCCTTGTATAAAAGTCAGATACTTCTTAATCTAGGCGCTCAACCCTTACACTTGGGGGTTGGACAAGAAGGGACCTTCCAACCTCAACCATTCCATGAGCATTTGTAGATTGCTCAGCCAATCCCCCTTTGAAGTCAGGAAAAAAGGTCAGTTATTTAACAGCCAAGACAGTCACAATCTTACTCTGTCATTCCACATTCAAAACCACAACAAAAATCACTTCCCTTAGATCATCCTCAATCTCTGCCATTGATATTAGAAAACACCACAGCAGCTCAAACCTATCACCTTACCAGAGCTGGATGAGTTATCTGACAATGCCAGGAGGCTTCCACAAGGCCCTCAAAATGACAAAACATAAAATCCATACTCCTGCAAGCATAGAGAAGCAACAAAACAAAAACCCAATCATTTCTACCCAACTTGAATGAAAAAATCCACATGCCAGAGGCTTCACCAAAGCATGTTTGAGAGCTACAGCACTTCCCACAATGCCTTCTGCACCTTGTCAGTTGAGGTCAACATCAGTTTCTGATATCGTGTATGAGTTCAACCATCAGTGCCACAATTCTCCCATCAAAACCTAAGCTGCTTTAATGCCTTAAGGAAGCATTGGAGTCATTCCCTACATTTTTTCAAAACACAAGATGACATGTTTAGAAGAAATCTGGCAGCTCTGATACACTACTGTTAACAAACACAGTTGAGCCTCCGTGTCTCAGATGTAGAAGTTACAACCTGCATAATGGAGAAGTACTCCCTCTCCCTGAAGTACATGAAGGAAGAAGGGATTATCAGGACGTGATACAAGGCAATGAAATAGGAATGGGTGGGGGGAAAGGCAAGCTTTGATGAATGAAAGATAACTAAACAGTTCAAAGGTGTGGCCATAAAAAGCTATTGTCACACACACTGTCAACTCTTGTTGACAAGAAAATCATTTGAACACAGGGAAGGAAACCCTAGTGAAAGACCCTGTAAATCCATACAGCATTTTCCAATCTTACAAATTCCTACTGAAGCTCAATTTCCAACACTGCATACTCTATTAGTGCACTCACAGGTCTATTCTGCTGCATGTGTAAAGTATCTAACACTGTGGACTCTTCCAATCTTGGCTATAATGACATGATGAGTAACCGCTTTAAACAAAAGTACACTTTAAACAAAAAAAAACTTGGTTGCATTTGTGTTGCCCTTCCACCAACTTTTTCCCTGCTCCCACACTGCAAGGATGAAAGTTTTTGCTATGATTAGGAGTAGAAATGTGAACTAGCAGAATATTTGCTTGCTAAAATTAACATTTTGCTAAACATATAGGGCAAGGTACAGATTCGGCCCTAGAAAAAAAGGATTGTGGAAGATGTTAACCAAGAGTTGCATACCAGACCTGAACATCACTAACAGAAACAAAGTTTTACCTTCCTAAATAATCTAACACTAAAATTGTCTTTGAAAATTAACACCTAGATTTTTAGGGTCTTGAAAATGAAACATGAATAGCAGTGCTTGCTGTGTTGTGTAGATGATGGTATTCCATAACATTTAACACTTGATGCTTAAGAAGGACTGAAGGAAAGAAAGAGGTGAAACAGAGTCAGAACAATCACAGCCAGTAGTTTCCAAAACTGGACCCTCAGATATTGCAGACATCTTCCCTCTCTTTTTAGACACGGCCTTAATGAAATACACCTGAAAATACAGTCATTATTCTCAAAATCGACAAGAACTACATCAGAATATACTTCAAGGTTGGCAGGGAAGCCATTTAAATAGGATCACTCACCAAAATATACCACTGGAGACAAGGTACTAGGGATACGGAATGTACTAGGGGACAGACAAAGAGCAAAATGTCTTTTGGGGGCTCTGGGTGAAGTAACAGATTGTAAGGAATTGTGTATTTCATTATTGAGAAGAAGAACACCGACTGGAAGAAAGTCAGAAAGACTGTTAAAATGCATGAAGAGACATTGAGCAAGATCACACACAGAGCAGAGCATCTAGAGATAAGGAAGGGCATCACACAGGAGCCTGGACAAGTGATACAAGTTGAAGATGCCAAGTGGCAGCAAAACCAGCAGACACCTCTAAGATGTACACAAGAACCACGGGATAAAAGTGTTCCTAACAGGAGTTCCCGTCTTGACTACGCTGGCATGAAAAACTAACTGAAGGTGCATAATAAACTCTTTAAGATAATCTTAGGTGTTACTTATCAAGGATAGGTGAAAACCACGCACAGTAACCAAGACGCATGGAAAGCAAACAAATATAACAATCTACGAGCCATTTACATAGCAAAGGGTCACAGTCTACCACATGGCATGAGTGAGAAAAAATAGGAGCGGCAACACATGGCGATGCACAGCCTTAAGAAGATAAGGAACCAGCAGCTATGCAGAATGAGGGAAAGGTGAGAAACTGCCATACCGACGATACGAATAGGAAGTGTGAAAATCCCATAAGCTACTTTTGTCTGGCTGTAGATGCATTTGGAGAAAATGAGATATATTCAGAAGAGCAACAGGCAGTAGGAACACACAAAGGTACAGTGGGAGAAGGATTTATGGTGAGGCAGGAAGGAGAAGCAACAGAGCAGTACCTGGAGCAGAGCAGAGGCCTCGCGGCGGGAGGCGAGAGGCTGGAAAGGGACAGACGCGCTGCCCCGAGCCTCGGGAACCGGGGCCCGGGGGGGCCAGGGCAGGAGGAGGGTGACAGCGCCAGGCGAGCGGGCGAGGGGCCGGCGGGGGGAGCCGGGCAGGTGTGCTGGGGGTCAGGGGCGGCGGTGACCGGCGGGGCCCGCGGGAACGGGCCGGGCAGGGGACGGCGGAGGGCAGGCTCGGTCCCTCGCTCACCTGCTGCACCCCCAGGAAGTCGTAGAAGTTTCCGCGGCACCTCCTCCACCAGGTCGAAGAGCTCCAGGTCTCCGCTGTCCCAGGCGCGGGTGCGGGGCGCAAGCAGCGCCAGCAGCGCCAGGAGCGGCAGCAGCCGAGGGCGCGGCGCGGGCCGCGGGCGGGCCATGACCCCCGCCTGCGCTGGCGGCACCGGAGCGGTGGCGGAGAAGGAACGCGCCGGGGAGGCTCCGCGGAGACCGCGCTCGCCGCGGCGGCCGCTCCACACTGAGAGACGCGCGAGGCCCGGCCCGGCCCCGGCAGCGGCGGTCCCACGGCGGGGGAGGGGTGAGGGGGGGCGCTCCCCGCCCGGCCAATGGCCGCCTCCGCGGGTCGTGACGTCACACGCCCCGGCAACCGCCGGCGCTCGCGCAGTGCAGAGGCCGGGGGGGAAGGGCGCGAGCGGCTCTTGGCGCGAGCTCCGTGCGCGCGGACGCCCCGCCCCGCCCTTCCCCCCGTCCCGCGCCCTTCCCGACGGGAACGGCGGGAGCGCCGCCGCCGTGGCGCTGGGACACAGGGACACAGGGACACAGGGCTCCCGCTCCCTCGCGGCTTCCCCGGGGGCTGTGGAGCCAGCGGTGCCCTCGGGGCCCCCGCCCGCTAAATCGTCTTTCGATTTTCTGTCTTTATTAACCTTAAGGGTGGGTTTGATTCCTGTAACCCGTTTTCCCCTAAAATCATTCCTCCCTGTTGTCAGTATCAACCCGATTTTTAAGGTGTTTTCGTTCTTTCCTTGCTTAAATAAATGTGAAATGTTTCACGTGGGACGCTAGATGAGAAATTAGATGGAAACTTAATGGCTGAACAATAGAAATTATCAGTATTAAATCACTTTTCTCTGGCACGGGCAGACTTCTCTGCACACCCCATCTATTTCGTGTCTCTCGAAACTAGGCCTGATTAATAACTCACTATGAGAATCTTTTTGAGAAAAGACAGATTCACTCATCCAAAATATATCCATGAACTAAATTTTTAATAATAGGGTTTGCAATTTAAGAAAAAAAAATCCCAAATGCCAATCTTATCTGTACCTGAATTCACCTAAGAGGAGCTAGGCACCATTTACAGAATCACTGTACAGTAGAGCACTTCCTTGGATACTCCATGGGAATAGCAAGATGTGGCTTTAAAATACACTCTGCTTAATTCAGAGTAAGGGCTTGAACCAACATAACCATTATCAATTTTCCAACTCATAAAGTATAGAGTAGTCTTAGGTATTCTCTACTATTGAAACTGTTCCCTTTTGTATAAACTATTTAAATATTAATTAGATTGATATTTAAACTCATGTTTCCATATCCCATATGCATGCCCACTGGGCTTTTAGGATCACAATTCTGCCTCCGGCTCTGCTTTCTGAAAAGACTCCTAAACCCATTTGCCAGGCAATTATAATTTAGCCAACAGTGTCTTATGTAGACCCTTTTAATTTACACTTCACAAAAAGGTACACTTAACTGTTCATTCTGATCATCTTAAAAAAGCTTTCTCCCACTTGATCACAAAGCCAAAAAAAAAAATCCTTTTCTAGAGAATGACAAAGTAAAGAGAAAGTCATGGGCTAGTTAATTTATCAGCTGCTTTGTTTGGCTGGAGTAACTGAACCTGGTATGGATCAGTTTCTTCCCGCATCCTTACTTTGTTGATCTGCTCTGTTTTGTGTGCCAGTACCCATAGTATAAATTTATTGCCTGGTATATTTACATTGTCCTTCCTTTCAAGTCTCAAGCTTTTTTGCACAAAAATACCAGCTTTGGATTCAAAATGTTACCTACTCATAAGGTTGTAGAACAAAGTTTAAAGATGCAAAGTATACTCAGAAACCAGGCTCAAATAAAGAGCTCAATAGGGTAGCATTATTTTTAAACCAGGTGGAAGATTTTTTAAAATGTGAGATTAGTGATCTTTCATTCCCCTTAATAAATACTTCCAAATTCTCCTCTCCTTCTGACTCATTCTGCATTTTCTGTATCTACTTCCTCTTGCCTCATCAGCTTCTAAGCCTCCTTAGTCAAGCTGATCTAGTGTAATGATCAACCTTGAAGAGAAGCATTTGTTATTTTGATCTTATTTTTCACCATTTGGAATTTGTTATGAAAAATTACTCCTTTCAAAACCCACCTCTGGCTGCTCTTGCTGAATCTGTTAAAAAAGGCTTCAAAAAAACCTGATAAAAACAGGTCATTTACTCCAGTCTACTGAGACCAGGGAAACCTGTCCTAACACTGATCACAAATTGCAGGTGGCTTGTGGCACCAATCCTTCTGAGAACACAGCTATTTTGAAAGAAATGCCTCAGAATTCTTCAGATAAATTATGGCTTCCTTTAGTCAAGAGGAATGTGAATTTGGAAAGAATAATAGGAGAAAAAAATGCACTAATGTTAATGGGATTATGATTATCTAAAATACATATTTAAGAGCTCTCTTACATTTAAGTCTACATAGTTAAATTATTCCAATTGGTTTTAACAATGTGAGAAATTCGAAACCATTTTTACTCTGCTCCTTAAACCACTGGAACAGAAGGCCTAATACTGCATGGAACATTTCCAAAAGGGATTTTTAAAAAATTCTAGACTATGAGATTAGTTTAAATGTTTCCATTAAAATTGTTCTGTACTCCAAGCATAAATACTGACATTTTGGGAAGAAAATGCTGAAAATGCTATTAAAATGCTATAAGCACCTCTACAATAATGATGGCTCCTCATTCTTCTGCTTTCTTCTTTAAAGTCATGAGGTTGAGTCATGAAGAGTACTTCCCCCTTCTCCAGCAGTTCAATTAATCCAAGTCACGTTAGGCTTCCCCAATATAAAATAAATCAGTTAAATTACAAGTCAGTTCTCTCTCTTGGTTTCAGAGAAATACTTAAAATATAAAACAAATATAATCAAATTCAGCAATGCTTGGCCTTGCTATGAGCCTGCAACTATACGTGAGACATCACGGGCTGGTGAGTTGGGAGACTGGTGATGACAACTTAAATCTCACTACTGCAAACTCTGACACAAAGGTAGAGGGGAAGGTAGAGGATTACACATGGCTTTTTCATTATTGTCTAAAATTACTCCTGCTGGGAGGTATTAGTATTTTTTCCTGTGACTCAGCCGTGACATTTAAATTGCTAGAGGATCAGAGAACGGATTTTAATCCTGTATGTAGTCTCGGCAGCTGGGCAGCTCCTTTAACTTAAGAATATAGAGAGCTCTGAAGGCAAGGATGGCATTTGTCTGTGCCCAAGTTTGCCTGCATACGCAGACAGGCATCACTGAAACAGGTCCACTTGGTCATGAAGCTCTACTTTACAAAGTGTAAGGGAAAGAACTATATACAGAAATAATTTGTTTAAATAAATCTCTGTTCTGACACTAATTGACAGTAGCACCCACGACCCGAGGCATGAACCAGTTATTATTAGCGTTTTTAACAGCACTGAAAGACCAACATGTTTCATAAGCCCAGTAGGATTCACACGATCATATTTTGAATAGCTAAACAGCCTGCGATTTCGGTGCCTCAAATGAATAGCAGACGTCTAGGGGAAAGAGCTTATTAAGGAACCACCCCTTTTCTTCCTAAAGATAAAGCCTTATCTCCAGCAATTGAAGAGCCCGACTGCTCTGCAGTCTATTGCAGTTCTCTCTTCTGGCTGGTTAGTGTAGGTGCTTGGCATGGTTTTGTACAGTCACAGTGTACTTCTCACTGCCAACAAAGCTGGTTTAAGAGTTTCCTGCGCCCTCCCCCCAGCCCAGGCGCTTGTTCCCACCTCTGCGCCACTGTTTGCTGCCTCCTCAGCTGTGCTAATTCAACTCTTTGTGGGCCACATTATAAATCAAATGACTAAGATGATCCGGCTTCAAAAACAAAACAAAACAAAACAAAACCTAAAACCAAAACCAAACCAGCTACTCGCGCACACATACGTACACACGCACAGAAAAACTCAGACGTTTTAGTGATCCAATCTACAACTCAACAAGCAAACAGCTGCACTCGCACAATCCCGGCGACAAGGAGCCCCGATGAGGAAGCAAGAACAAGACGGCAGAGCAGGCAGGAAACAGCCCGACTTAAACTGGCTTTCCCACCGGAAAAAGCTCCGCTGTATGACTAGAGGCGGAGAGCTGGAGGCAGCTGTTGCCCGAGCAGCGGGGCCGAGCAGAGCGGAGGCAGGAATTGTCTCACAGCTGGCAGGAACGCTGCAGGACTCGCACCGGAAGAGAAGGGTCTCCTGCCGAAGCGGCGAGGCAGCAGGAGCCCTGCTCCGAGGAGTGCTGCAGTGCTCCATCCCGATGGGCTAGTGGCCCGGGTATTGCCTTTTTAAGGGATTTTTTTCTAAAGTCAGATCATTTTGCAAATGCTGTTTAGCGTTTAGCCACGCGAACGGGCGAGTGGAGTGGAGACCGAGAGAAGGTGACATCCAGTGTTGCGGTGGGAAAAGAAGGGCGGACAGGACCACTTTATAGCAGCCCTGCCCACTGGAAGATTTGTAAGGAATATGCCATTTGTGTACACCAGCTGTTACCTTAGGCCAGACATAAGTCAAAGTAATGAGAAAGAAATGTGGGAATGGAAAGAGAAGAAAAAGCAACAGAGCTAAAACCAGAAAGCTATTGCAGTCCATCAGACATGAAAGAATATTATTTAGGAAATAGCTCATTTGTGCCTGGTCTGGGCAGCTCAGTCGTCTCTTTTAGCTACATTGCTCTTTTTTTTCCTTTTTCTTCATGTAACATCATTAGTGCCAAACCCCAGTAGTGCCTGCTGAGTATGCCATACTTTTGATGCTGTTTTCCAAACTCAAAAACTACCTGAAGCCACATTACCATCATACAAGATATGGTAATATGCTCAGAGCGTGCAATAGGAAAGGGGAGATCATCTTCAGAATATCAGCCATATCCTGATAGTATAAAGGCAACATCTGAAAGCCCTGATCATTATAAATGGCCTTTTTCCAGCATAAATGTGTAATGTTTTGCTGCATGATATGACAATAGTTTGTCATTAAATTTTAATATATATTTTTCTGAAGCAGAACATCAACATGGGGAAGCACTCTCAGGAAGAAGTTTTGGAGGCACAATAATTAAAAGACAAAACAAATTAGATTAGAAGCCTAATGCCGTATTTTTAAGCAATGTATTCTTGACACCTTTCAAAATGATCTGTGGCTAAAATTTCAAGTGAGTGACTTCCAGTGTCAATTTTGTTCTTCTTCTCACATATGGAGATGCTCAGCATATGCAAGCTGAAAACCTCTCGAAAACTTTTAGAAATATGTACAGCTATTTAAAAATTTCCATCCAGGGAATGTTATTCTAGTGGCCCAGAATGAGAGCTCTCAATGTATGGACAACATACAGAGAAGGGCAGATCTAAAGATGCTGTTCAGATGATAATTTCCATAGTTCATTTCCAGTAAGAATGCTGGAAATCAGGGATTCTCAAGACTACACTACATTCTCAAGACATTTCTGTTAACCTCCCAAAAAACCAAAGTAAGAAATATGATTTTGAAATATTGAAGGTTTCATGCAGTTTTCAAACTATTTTTAATCTATTCTGCAGTGACTATCGAAGATTGATGGAGCTTGCTCATAATAGGATTTTTCCTAATTATGTTTGACACATTAAGTGTTGCTTAGCAGTTTATTATTACTTGTATTCAATGAAGCAATTAGCATTTCTTTTTCATTTCAAGTAAATTTTCCTAAAAGTGTTTTGTAATATTTTTCAAAATTAATTCACCACCAGGGGGCAAAGAACTATTTCTCCGGAGGGAACATTTTATATCAGTTGCATAGATGCATGACCCTTCCAAGGTCCTTTTCTACTTCACAGTAATTGCAGATGTGATTAAAAACAAAAGGTGTGTAGACCTAAAAATACATCAGAGAGACATCTTTACCTTTTTTGCCAACTTTGACTGCTCTAAAGTTAACACAATTGTTGGGAGAGAGAGCAAACTGGAGGACCAGAAGAGGTGGTACAAGATGGCTGTGACATGAACTCTGCTTTGGTCCTCTGTGCACGTGGTTGTTCTGTGCCTCTGTCAGGAACATGCTGTGCCTGTGTCTTGTGCAGAAAAAAATGAGAACCATCTAGGCATTAAACCGGATAACAATAGTAACTCAGTATTGTAACCAGTATCATAACACTTATCACCAAATCATAGAATCATTCGTTTTCAGCTGATTTTGATTCCTTGCTCAATGCTGTCTGTGCTGTTTTGTTTCTGCTTGGTTCCTCCTTCTGTTTGTTGCTTTGCCAGAGAGGAGCTGATGTTAGGAATAACTAAAAATAGAATTTTATTTTGCAAACGGAAAGAACCTTTAAATATCACCCGGGAATTTTCTATGAAGATCATACAATTCCATTTGTCAGGACATAATACTCATTTCCCATTTGTTAATGTGGTAGGTATGTATGTTAGTGACATTTGCTAAGGCACCCTCCTGAGAAAGGAATTAGCACCATAAAATATTGGAGAAAAGAAAAAGAATCAGACAAATCCAAAACCAAAAATACATCACCATAATATAAACTAGTGTATATAAGTATGACCATTCATAGAGAGACTGTGCAACCAGCAGCACAACATGCCAACAGTATAACAGAAGAGCCTGTTACAGCAAACATATGTAGGAATTAATCATGAACAGCATTTTGTTTGTGGGATATCTTTTCAATAAAATGATTGAGTCCATTCAGAGAGGAAACTGAAAGCTATGATGGATGAACACAGAATACACTATTTACTCAACACTGCTGTTTCCATATCACAGATTTTTCTTAGGTGGTAAATTGCTGTCCTGTTCAAAATTGAGGATAATACTTTGAAATTTGCTCAGGATGTTCAAAATATTTTCTTTATAAAATACAGTTAAATTTCAAGTTAAATAGTTTTCACATTTCAGGATTGCATTAACAAAGTAGTCATACTCTGATTATACAGTGCAAAACCAGGCAGAACTAATTAAATATAGAAATATAGGAAGACCATTAATATGATGTATGTGTGGAAGTGTCTTTCTAAGAAAAGCCTATAAAAATTCTACAAATTCCATTTTAAATTTAACAGTGCACTTAACTGTGACTGGAAAAAAAAAAACCATTGAATTCTCATCCACAAATTTCCTGTCTATACAGATATGAAAAAGAAATTCCTAGGAAGACCAGTCTGGACTGGATAATCACAACTACACAGCAGAAAAATTACATAGGTAGAAACCAATATAAAGAAATGAGGTTTGATTATTCCAAGGTTATATTTACCAACAGGCACCTTTGAAATCTTACCCACATCTACAAATGCAAACACATATCTGCTAAAATAAGCATTATAATGTCTGATATAGCTTTTCTTACATTTCTATCATGTCAAGTAGAGATATATTTACTTCTTGATTTACTTGCTTTTATTAAATTAAAAGTTCAGTGTTAAACATGTCACAGCATTTTGCTGCTGGTGGATTATATTTGAGATCTCTTCAAATCACATAAATGGCCAAAATCCTTCCTCTGCCTGCACAGTTGTGACTTCCATTTGCTCTCAAGGAATATATTTCAGAAAATAAAGCAGGACATGCTACTTTTATTGCAAAACATTATTATCAGAAAAACAAATTACTGTCTAAAGCACTTTCTTTGCCAATATTCTGCAATGTAATTTCTCACAAAATCCCATTAGTCAATATAATCTCTCTAGTAAATAGTCTTTAACAGAGCTTTAACAGCTCTCAACAGCATGGGGATTTTGTTGTTGTTGTGACTAGGTTTTGTTGTGGTATGGGTTTTACTCACTACATCATAGACTAAAACAATAGAAAACTAAAAATAAAGATTTCTCATACTAAGAACCTGTCATTGAAGATAAAAGGTGCCCTAAGCACGGAGAACCCAAATGGTCCAGATATTATGAGAAATGGCTCATTTCTGCAGTTCGCTTGAAGTAATGCATTTTTAGACAAAGCATGAATGCTGTTAATAGTCATTTACAATCTCCTTAAACATTTTTTTTAAAACTTTTGGCTTTTAAATTCTAAAACCTACATAACTTCTCTTGCTGCTTACTTTTTTTCAGAATCACTGCAGTCACATAGAAATATTTCATGTTCTGTCTGTGCCCTTTAATCACTTTTTCTTCCTCCTCTATTTGTATTCTCTCTCATCTCCCCTGTATCTACTGTATTGTGCTACCAAATAAATATTAAATATGTTGTACTCATTTAGTTCTTAACTAGGCATTCAACTCACATAACATACTTCTTCTGTGTGCAAATATTAGACAAGGGATATGTGATATAGAGTGTTATTTAACAAAATATATTTAATGAATTCTATCAAGTGAGAGGTATAAATATTGACTTCTCCATGTGGCACATACAGGAAGAAATCACTTAGTGGATGCTCCTGGTACATATTCTTGGTCACTGGCAGGCTGAGGATGTGGCTTGCAGAGCACAGAGTAGGAAAATACACATTGGGATTATCTGGATCCGCTTTTATGTAAGTAGTACTAATGAGTCATACCTTCAACACAAAGTATCAAAAAGTTACAAGACAAAAAAAACCCCTATTTAGTAGCTTGTCAATAGTATGGCAACCCTCCCAACATCAAAACTGTCTATGAAAACTGGGAAAAGAACCCATCCTTAATAGCTGTGCTAATGGAAGTGGTTAGTCAAATTACAGATCCAAGAATTTGTTTCCCTTGTGTTGCAGAGGCCAAACAAATACTCTCTTCTTTTTTGACCCATAATGCAAGCTTCAAAACTCTCTTACATCCTGCAGATATAAAGGAATTTTATGTCCCTTGTGTGCCTTTAGGATATCCTTGAATACAAATATTAATGTCAAAGAACAGCCCACTTGTCCTTATTCCATTTATCCCAGATTTGCTTTTATAGCCAAATTATATTTTTCATCTTTGCTTTTGTTGCTAAATATTTTTTTAAAACAGTAAACAAACACCCGGCTAGCAGAATTTTAATCAGTGCTAGATCAAAGTGCTGTTACCTCTGTCTACAGGCCAGCCAAGGGCTCCATTACATCACTTAAGCACCGTTTAAACTGAGTAGGTGATTTATTCTTGCAGCACGTTAGAGGAAAGGGCAGAGGGTATTCTCCCCTCAGTACCTCCTGCTGGTTGCAGGCTGCCCTCCCACCACTCTCATGTCAGTGACAGATCATTTATGTGCCACC
This sequence comes from Corvus cornix cornix, assembly GCF_000738735.6. Lineage (NCBI taxonomy): Eukaryota > Metazoa > Chordata > Aves > Passeriformes > Corvidae > Corvus > Corvus cornix. Next base: position 18,320,369 of record NC_046333.1, on the reverse strand, counting down.
AGCCATCGGTGACTGCAGTCCTCTCAAACCCAGGGCTGGAGATGGTCGGTGTAAAGCCAGGAGGGTCCCAGCTGACGGCAGTGCATGTGCACACTCTGGCGCAGGCACAGCGAATCAAACACATGGCAGGTGAAGAGTAAACTGAGCTGCTGGGCTGGGGCTGATTGTCCATGACCATCACAGAAGATGCAGAACTTTTCTGCTGGATGCTCTGTGTTCCAAGGGATGTCTGTCAGTCCTGGCTAAGGAAAGGCATGGCACTTGCCCTTCCCTGGAGTGTGTGGTTTGTCTGCAGGGAGCTCCTGAGAGCACAGGAATTGCCATTCTGCCTGTCCTTCAACCTTAGCGACCACCAGCAGCTCCCTGCAGCCATGCAGCCCCTTCCCACTGCTTTGTACAGCCTCCTCTCCATCCCACTCCCATCCACCCCAGACTCTCTGAGTTCCCCAGCTGCTGCCCCAGCCTCTGCTCCAGCATCCATGCCAGCTTCAGCCTCAGCTATGGAGAAAGGACCTGAGCATATCTGTCCTCTGTTGGCACATACACCTGCAGAGCGACACCCAGAGCTGGGGCCCCTCTTGCTCCCTCCTGTTATGTGCCAACACCCACTCCTGCTGACTTTTGCAGGAGAAAAAAACTGGTTTAGACCATGCAACTTGGAAACAAGTATTAGGTAACTTTCCAAAGGCTAGTCGTAATGGACAAGTTCTAGCCAAAATTCATACATTCCCACCCAACTTTCCTTTAACAAGTTACCTTTTCCTTTAAAGGACTTTGGGGCAAACTCAACCTATTCTGTCAGCAGATCCAGCTGAGAATGGATCAAGTACTCTGAACTTGGAAAACAAGCCAGAACATGTCAGTGGAGCAGGAGATGCATCTGTGACCATCTGCCCTCTGAAGAGCTGACAGAGGCGATGAAGAGCCGTCTGGATGCTGTAGCTCCCAGCAGGAAAAGGAAGAAATCTGTCCTTGTGTTTTTCTGAAACTTGACATTGAAGAATGCAGTACATTGAAACACAAAAGGTAAAAAATAATTAGGTTTTCTGTTTAAAAAGATTAACTGTGGGGATTTTTATCTCTGTTTTGATTTTGAATAATTTTTACTTACCCCTTGGGTATGTATCTGATTGTTTTCTGGTTTCCCAGGAGTACTAAAAAATGTAACCTAGGCTTTTCTGCAATTACAAGCAAGTGAACTTGCCACAGCTGTGTGCCGTGTTCAGGCCCAGTAGCAAACTCTGCCCCCACTCTCCACACTGGTTTTCCTGTTCCCACAGGGCACAGGACTAAAATTCACCAAAATGAAGTACCTCCATAACTACAGTACTTCCTGCTGTGCCAAAATCCCATCATCTCTGCAGTAATTTTAAAGTACAGGAATATTGAAAACAAAAGTGATCTGGAAAGAGGCACAAGTGCAGCAATGGGTCCCTCCTGAGCTGGAATTTCTGTGTGTCTTTAAAGAAAATGTTAAATACTGTTGCAATCAGAAAGCTACTGCTGTTGTAGCTCCATGGTTCACTATTGAAGAAAATAACCTGTTAATTTACATTAAAAAACATATTTGCCTTATGGAAAACAGTATTCAGTGAATATTTAGCAATAGTATGTACAGGACAACACCATGTACAGACACACCATCTCCTCCATATTAAGGACTATACAAAATAACAATGGCAGTCAAAGTAAGCTGTAAAATGGTGGCTATGATACTCTCCTAGCTATCATTTAAATATGCCTCAGTTATTGTGTCATTGATTCTTTGACTCTTTTACCCATATTTTTGAAGGCTGTCTCCTGAAACTGCACCCCACTCCTGAAAATCTTGGATATGCCATCAATCTACATGCCTGTTAATAGAGTGATCTTAACCTAAAAGGAAAGGAATCAGACTGGTCAGTTTAAATATTTAAATTGCCTTTAGCCATCAGCTCTCTCAGCCAGAGAGCTGTAACTACCATGAAACACCCAGGGAGGCACTTACCATTGTTGCTCTCTTTTTGTTATATAACTAAATATAACTAAGTATAACTGGTCTGTTATATTTGGAGTTATGACAGATTATACTACAGTTACTATAAAGTAGTATTTCCCAAGTGAAAAAAGCTCTTCACAAACTATTGTCTTTCTTTCTGTTTTCATTTTTGCCAGTAAGACACCAAAACATTTGTTAGAAGGAGAAAGAAGCAGCATAAAGATTTATTTTGGAAAGAAGATTTTGTAGCTGAGGAATAAACAAATTGGATCTTACTGTTTTCTGGTTACATTTTGCCTTTTCACAGTAAGTGAAACAAAATGGTGGTTTCTCAGCTATTACGATTTTAGAAATACAGTATTTAATTAAATCTTTTTATAGAAAAGTATTGTACCTGCACTCTTTGTGTTTCTTGTAGATCTGAGGCTTGCCAAGTTTCACTCAATTAGAAAGAGATCAGTCATTCCAGAACTGAAAGCAGTTTTCTGGAATATCTCCATAAAAAACAATATTGAATAACTTAACTGGATGTAAGAACTTCTAAATAGTAAGGCATTACAAGCCAATTTTTAACCTTGGTCTTTTAAATTTGGTGCATAAATATACCATTTCATTCCTTCCTCATTTAACTTCAGAGACAGTCTTAAGTACATAACAACTCTGAACATTAAACAACACTCACAGTAAAAGGCACTTTAAGAAGAATTTTGGTCTGAATTAGCTTTTGCTGCACTCAGTGCTGAGCACCTGATGGAGTAAAACACGTGGATCTTTCCCCAGCATTAGTTTCTCTTTAGTTACGGTAATGATTTATTGTACTTCTGAGTCCTAATTTGGAGCTCTGTTTCACTGTCCCCTCAGAAGACAATGCAGTACCAGCAATGGAATAGACACACAAGCAGAAGAAAAGATAGTGAGTAAAGGATATCTTAGAGAAACCAGTAAAAACTGCATTATGCATCTAGCTTTTCAGAAAAAGCCTAGAGAACTGAGCAAAGCAGAACAACATTTTTTTTCTATTCCTGAGAGGATTAAAAAGTGGCCTAAAACTTGCTGCTGCTCAGATGCACCAGATTAGACAAATAGCCTATGTGCAGATGAGAAAGAGCAAGACAGCTGTTACACAGCACAAATAAATGAAGACTATTCTTCAGTTACAGAAAGGTAAAGCTGCAGAGGAATCAGTTTCCTCTAAGAAATCAAAAAGGAGATGTGTTATGCTTTATATGTATTAAACTGTAAATCCATAAAGAGATGCAATTGCAAAACAAAACTGAAGGCTCTATAGGGAAGTCCACGAAATACAATCAGACTAGATTTGCAAGAAGTCACATAGAAGATTGCACAAAGGATTGAAATAAAATATAGACCAAAGCAGCCTTTGGGCAAATCCATAATATTTGTAAGAAGTAAAACAATTTTGCAAAAGTCTGTGAACAACAGCTGAAGAGAGGCAAAGAAGAGCTAGAAAAAATCAATTGTAGCAGAAATTCTACAAGACTGAAGACTGGATTACCCCTTTGAATATGAAAAGACTACATATGATTTACACTTGGACACAATACATAAGTTATACTTATGTATACTTATACTTAAGTCACAGAAATACTTTTGAAATTAAATTCTAATTGTATTGAGTACAAACAAGCAAAGCTCATCTCATAGGAGTTGTGCTGTGGGGAGTGTGAACTGTAAGCCTAAGCAAGATGAAATTCAGAAAAGCTAACATTTGCAGTAGTTTCAAAAATGAAACACTGTATCTTTTTTAGGACTGGAAATATCAGCGACTAGATGATAATGCAAATTATGAAGAAAAACACGAGTCCAGAAAGCAAAAACATAAAGTGAAAGCAGAACATGATGAAATGGAATAGAGAAGTAACATAGGAGAGGTAGCTTATCTGTATCCTTTTCTTTGAGGTGTGGTTGAACGTCACTCATACTGTCAGTGTTACTATACCCAAACACAGTTAGACAGGTAATTTATGTCTTAGTTCAAGAGACACAGTATCAAAGGTATGCCAGACAGTTCAGTCCTGGATGCTTGGGAACAGCTGACAGAAGTCACTTTCCCATCCAAGAGAGAATGCTGACACTGCTTAGGAAGGTATTTAGGATGAGTATAAAGCGTAAACTCAAAAAGATGTAGTACATGGCTGTCTGTTAATAAAGGCTACCATCTCTTTTTACCCACCCGACCTAAATAACTGTGAGGTTGATTTCATCGAGAAACAAAGAATGGAGAAAGATTTGGAAAGTGTACTACCAAAGATATGAAGACCATCTCACATGGCAAGGTGGACCAAGACCCTGATGGGAAGAAACTTTGTGGAGTTTCAAGAGCATTCAGCAAATTCAAGTGGAAAACCCTTCTCTTGTTGATAAAATGTGGCTATGACTACAAGGGCCGTTTCAAACAAGCTGATCAAAACATACTGTCCTATACATCATCATCACACATCAGCACACCTGCTGCATGTGCCTGCTGAAATCTCCACTGTTGTTTATCAGGGTATCACCAACCAGAATAGACAGGTAAATTGTAATCCAGAGAGACATTGCCTACTGCTGCCTAAAGACGAACTCAGCCCTAGGAGGCCATGGCAATCGGTGAAATCAGCATTTTAGGGAACTGTAACAAAAGCTTAGGCATAGTAGAGAAAAAACTGCCTTAGGTCATGGAAGAATCACTACAGTCGTATATTATCTTATCTACTGGATGACTATGGTCATGAAAGAAACTTCTGTGAACAAATACTCTTCTAATGACAAATCAAGAAACTGGCTAACAAGAACTATAGAGATAAATGAGCTCCTTGGCAGAAAGACTGATTCTTCCAGTGGACATCGAAGGCATAGGAGACAACCTCTAGCAGGTTGTAGAAGATATTCACCAAGTTGATTCAGTGGGCATCTTTAAAAGATATGATTTATCATTATGTATCAAAGAAAGACTTATAAATTAATGACAGGCTAAAGGGACATGGTCTACACAAGGAACAAGTCAATTTAAGTCCATACAAAATCCCTCTGGCCATGTTAGGGTGGAGGAGTAATGCTCTTGTGTCTTGAAGAACATTGAGGAAGCAGAACAGTTTCAAAAGAACAGGTCGGTGTTTAAGAAGCCTGTGATCTTTGCTTTGTGCTTTTGATTATGGAGTTACTAGTTTCTCCAGGAATATCTACTAAAACAGTGGAAAGCCTTCTTGCCTTCCAGGAAAGAATATGAACAGATTACAAGTCTGATTGAGTCCTCTGATTTCTCTTCTGCACTGTAAAGGAAGTTATAAGGTAAAAGTAAATGCTGCTGAATCAATGATCAAGTCTGATAATAATATAAAGGAAAACCTCAGGACACAAATAGAAGCTGTTTGAAGAGAGAGTCAGTATCCAGGACCTATCTATGAATGACTCTGGAAGGAGCAAAGTGAGTACCATTGTGGATCTCAAAAATGTGAGAGGAACAACTGTTCCGGAGAGTCTCATGAGTTGCTGTTATAAACCACGGGGTCTTGGAAGACATGGCCTGAGCTAAAGGTGAAGAGCCAACCTTTGGAGACCTATGTCTGGCCACACCACATCTTAAGAGCCAGCAGTCTCTTTGTCAAAAGCTTGTTTCTTCTTTCTGGTTGTAGGAACATGAACCAATCCAAGAGCTGTCAGTCAGACAGTTCGTTCTCTGACTTTGTAGAACCTTTGAATTTGCTCATTAAGTGTTCTCAGAGATAATACCAGTGGTCTGAATCCAACTTTGAACATCTTGCCAGGGATGTGCACTTCCCTATGGCATTTAAGACAACAGCATCCATCAGAAGTGGAAGAACAGGTTCCCCATTGAAAAGTCCAGCAGTCTATGCCAAGTAAGGGAAGCAGATAACAGCTGGTGAAGTTTTGGCCAAAAAGAAAAATTGCCCAAAGTTTATATCTACATGTATTTATATTGATCTGGAATTTTAAAAATCCATACTTCATATTATTTACATGTGGATTCTGCCTACATATATATACATCTATATGTGTATGTAAACATTCTGTAGAGAAGCTGTTTTTATAAATAATTATATTTGTACAGAACTTTAAACCAGGATCTGGGGTCTTGATCCAAATCAGATGGACTACTAAGATGGGGCAACAAAATCCTTCAACACTGAATGCCTCCATGAGGACAGGGCTGCTTGCATTTGTGCGTCTCCCACCTGGATCATTTTGCTTCCTCATCAGTACATGACAAAGTGGAGACATATGTAGATAGGTAGTCAAAAGAGAAAGCCAAGTTCACAGCAAATTGACAAAAAACATAGACACAATAAGCTCATCAAACACTGGTAAAGTATGCTCAAGAAAAAGAAAGACCAGAACCTAATGCTGGAGACCAAAATGCTGAACACAGCCTTTTCACATTGTAATCCTCACTGATTAGAAAATTGTATCAAAATTGTTAGTTCTTTAAAAATATCAATATGTTTATTTAAGCAACCACGAGATAGCATGTTATATATATAAAAAAACAGCAAGCAAGAGGCTCAAAAGGCAGCAGTCTCTCACAGAGACAGTGCTTGTCACACACAGACTGCAGAAGGGTGAGAGACATCCACAGTTTCTGATGGAAAAGAAGGAGAAAAATTAGTAAGATCCTAAATTTACAAATTCCAAAGCAGAAGACTGTCAAGAGACCAAAGGATGATCAGCTGTTATGAGGAGAAAACTATGCACAGAACGACACACAAAGTGAAACCCTGTGGGTGTTCACTCTACAAGCATTCAAGTGCAGACTCCGTAAGATGGAGACCAAACTGGCATTAACTGAGAGCTATTGAAATACTCTTCCTTTTTTTAAAGGGAAAAGGTATTTGGATGGCTACCACTTTAAAGCTTTCAGCAGCCTGCTTTCAAACCGTAAGTTAGGGTCACTAGTCATTAGATCCCTGACAGAATGGGGGTGTTTCTCTCTCCCTTGCAAATTTCTCCCTCTGCTCTGTGATAGTTTAACTTTCAACAAGAACTAAATTCTTCTCTCTTTCACTAGCATGTAAGAATATGGATTAAGTTGCAAAATTTAATACACCCAAAAGATGAAAATGTCAGTGTTCACTTTCATATTTCTTTTTTCTTAGCTGTAAAATAGGGATAGTAAATTTAACCATACAGCTCACATGATTCATTAGGCCTCATTAAAATTTCCACAAATTGTATTATTTAGCTACTGAGTGTTATTATTTTTCTCTCTCTCTCTCTGATAAAGGGATTTAGAAGGTCTTTCAGTATATTTCTTATCACATTGGCTTTTTTTTCCTTAGACATTCAGGAACTGGTTCTTGAAAGCTCTGTATAATATCTGGGTTGATAAAGCATCTTGAGACTCCTCTAGGATAGTTCCAAGTGTTTTACGCACACACTACAATTAACATTCTTTGGTTTAAATTACAATACAACCCCAAATCCTACTTCCTCAGCTGAGAACCACAAGTGCATTTGTGCAGATAATCTGGAGGGGCCTGCAATTTATGAATCTTAATTCACATTCACTAGAAGCTGTATGTAAGGAATACTGTTAATGTTGTGAAGGCAAATATTCGAAAGTTAAATACCAGAATTAGAACCAGTTCCAGAATAACTTACTGCCTGTTGACTTGACATTAATGTCTAGATACAAAAGTAGGAGTTCTGCACTAGTCACTTAAAAGTTGCTTTACAGGACTTGCTCACCTGAATATTACAGTACCTTCATGTATCAGCACAGATGTTTCAATTCTTTGTGAACACTTCTGCTTAATTCAACACAACCCCCCCATGAATACCATGACAAGTCCACTGTATGCCTTTCTCAAATAATTGAGTTTATTATTTTGATGCAAAAATGAACAGATACTGTGTAATTTATGCTGTGGAGTCTCCTTTTGTATGCAATAATATTCTAGACTATATGGACAATTTAAGGGCTTTAAATCACCAGAAAAACAACTAACAACTCTTTATGATACCACAAAATGACTGTATTGTGCTCTGGCTGTAAAAAGCTGATGTGAAAATTACAGATGAGGTTTTACCTTGGTTGGTAAAACTTTTCATTTGTCTGTTTTCAGGCTAGTCTGAGATAGATTTACACCATGACATAACAAGCAGTGACAGCAGTGGAACAGAGCATTTCTTTGCAATGAAAGTTTATATCCTTCAGTTTTGGCTAATTTTGAACTCAAGAAGGTTCTTTAGCAAAATAAAAATCACAATGATTTTTTATTAAAACAAATTTTTAAAAAATAACATTTTATTAAATATTTTGAGCTCCTTTTTTCCTACTTTCTTTACAAATTTTGATCTAGTAAAAGCCTTTCATAAAGGAAACCCTAGCATGCTGCAGGGATAAAATATTTCCCCTAACTACTGGTTACCCTCTCAGCACTATGAAACTGTATTATCAGTTACAGCTTCTCTTCCCCCACTGTTTCTTAACCCTAAAATTTTCGCATTACAGAATACCCAGTGATGCTCTATGAACCACTCATATTCCCAGTTAAGCTCTACTTCACATGCTTTAGCAGGTCTTAGGTGATATACAGATGCTAGCTTGACCTTTTGCCCATTCTGTACATGCGGGAGCACTGGGTGGATGGATTGTAAAAAAAATCACAAGGCCCTACAGTGCAGAGAACCTGACCCACCCTTCCTCCCCAGCCCAGGCAGGAGGAGCCTGAGCAAGCTCCTTGTATGCTGTCTTGGCATCCTACCAAAGGCACAAGGAAAGGGAGAGTAACTACTTAACAAATGGCTGTAAAAACCTGATCCACGATGAAACTGGGAATGTAACATTCAAAGCTATATGGCATTTTTTTTTCTTTTCTTTTCTTTTTTTTTCTGGCAGGGGGAGGGTGGAGAGAAATCAAATTGCCCACATCTGAATTGCTGAGTTAAAGCACCTTTTTGGCATTCTTGAATTAAGATTTTTTCAAAATGCTGTTTTCCATCCCTAAATTTATAGGGCAAACTAGATACTTCATTTAGATGAGCAGCTTTTGGGCATGAATGACAACAACTGTTCATATGGATTTTTATTATGCAGATTAAATACTCTCTAATTACACATAGTGGAATACTTCATAACAGTCTGCTGTGTTATGTCAATAATCCATTAAGATATGAATAGATGCTTGGTAAAACTTCTGCTGAAAGCAAATGAGCATTTATAATCCTATTGGAGAAAGCACAACAATCCTATTGACAAGAGCCCAATGGGATTGCAGGGATACAGTCTCATGAGCTGCACTTGAAATCCAGAGGAAGGTCCTGTGATGCCGACAAACTGTAAATACTAAAGAAAGCACAAACTTCAAAACTAAACTTCTTTTTTTTCTAAATTCATTTCTCGTGTGAGTAGGAATAACTCCACTAAGCCCTGTGACCCTTTATCTCTCCTTGCCATAAACAAGTTTAGACCTAATTTTCAGTGTTTTCTGTCTTCATCACATAGATAACCATACAGTGATAACTTTTGAGATTCCCTCAGTTCAGAACTAGAACAAGGACAGTTAGAGTCAGGAGATGATTCTGGAAGAGATCAGAAAGTATCAAAAGGTACCCATGCTCTCTTCCACAGTTTCACAAGATCATAGAATATCCTGAGTTGGAAGGGACCCCCAAGGATCACTGAAGTTCACCTCCTGGCACTGCACAGGACGCCCCAAGAATCCCACCATATGCCTGAGAGCATTGTCCAAACACTTCTGGAACTCTGTCAGGCTTGGTGCTGTGACCACTGCCATGGGGAGCCTGTTCCAGTGCCCAGACACTGTCTGGGTGAAGAACCATTTCCTAATATCCAACCTAAACCTCCCCTGACTCAGCTTCATGCTGTTCCCTCAGGTCTTGTCATTGGTCACCAGAGAGAAGAGATCAGCATTTACCCTTCTGCTTCTCCTTGTGTCTTCTGTGCCTGCTCTTGCCACCTCTCTGACAGAGTCAAGCAGTCAGGGAAACCAGTTAAAAAGGGCCAGGAAGACTAAATCAGAAAGGATGGATGATGTTCAAAAATCATGATGATTTTAAAACAGACATTTTTAGAACACTAGCCTGAATCCTAAGGACAAAGAGGTACAAAACAAAAAAACCAAACATAAAATTATTTGTAGTTTATATTGGCTGACCCAAGAGCAGCAAGAGGTAAACTTAAAAACACATCAACTGCTAATATAACTGTCCTGTAATTTATGAAGTCACAGCAAAGCCACTCTACTGCACATTCTTCTGTGCCTCTTCACCATCCTCCTTGTCCATCTAAAAGGGACAATTCCTTGGGAAATTTTTTTAGAGTAAATTACTGTGCTACAGGGTTGAGCATCATGGGCTGTATCCCAATAAATATTTTTGCCACAAATAGTTCTTAGTACTGGTGTAGACACAGGGCCTCAGGTGAAATTTTACACTGCAGCCACTGTTCCTTGGTGATCCTGAACCGGATCACTGCTGTGAGCCAGCTGACAGGATGACCCTTTAAGGACTTGTATCAGCCCAGAGTGGGGAGCAGTGAGTTCGCACCTTGGCAGGAATGGATGTCTGGGGATCAAGAAGCATGTTCCCCCGAACATCAGGAGGACCTTTTTGATGCAACTTTGCCTATGCCTTTGTGTTTACTTTTTCTTTTCATGAAACTATAGATCTAGGAGTTAAACAGGTCTACAAAACCCAAACATTCGCCTTGCAAATTGAATGCGCTCCATCTGCTTGTAGCTCCAGTGTGGCTACAAAATAGATGTGCCTTCCCTCCATGTCACAAAGAATTCTCCTGTGCTTCCAGAATCCTATGTGGCTGTCGCTGGAGCACCTAAGCATGTGTTTTCCTACAAAAATATGCAGGGGAAGTTGTGCTTTCTCAACATTAATTGTTCTGAAGAGGTAGCAAGAAAAAGCAGCACATCCTTTCTGTGTCAACAGTGACTGGTACAAGAAGAAGGAGCCACTTGACTCAGGGCACAGAGAAGCAGTCAGTGGCTGGCAGACCTGGAACCACCTGAAGAAGAAACCTGAGGGCAGAAAGTCATGACAAAATGGAGAATGGGAGGCAGGAGAAACTGTATTTAGAGACCAATTTGCTTTAGCCTGTAGGGAACGTACTGGTATTTGCTGAAGACCTACATGAAGAGGAGTGACTAAGTGCTACACGGTTTTTCAGTGGTATCACTAATTAAAGACTATCAGAAATATTCATGAAGTGAGATTTGGAGTCACAACTAGTGCCTTTCCTTAAATCAAGTTATGATGGTTCAGAGAAAAAGGGGTTGGACAGACAGACACTTCTTCTGGTCTTAAATAGAGCAATCTTCAACATTAGGTGCAAGTGCTAAGATTTACTGGCCGTGATAGTCAAAACTTAGATACAAGCTCATAAAAGACTGGAGTTACACAAACCCACATTTGTGGCACTTCCTAATTTTGAGGAGTTTGATTTTTAAACCTCAGTAATGTTATCATTATTTATATGTGTGTTATATACCTGTAATTCCTGTACAAACCCCAGAACAATTCAGTGCGAATGCTTAGAGGATGCCCCAGTGTTGCAAAGGAGTACATTTGGGATAGTTCTTGAAAAAGACCCTTCTTGTTCTTTGATAAAGTCACTGAGTATATTATGAAAAAATAAAAGGGGGAAAGATGATTTGTCTGTTGATCCATCATTTATTGGGTCCCTTACACACAGCTGGTAACGCATGTCTATTGTATTTTATTAGTTGGAAACACACAGCAGTTGGGTGGATCTTTTCACCAGCATTAAGGTAGGTTACATTTCTGCTCTAACCTCATTAACCTTTATTGCTAGTGCTTTAGTTTACCAGGATAAAGTTTGTTACTCTGCAATCCTGTGTTAGATTAAATAGGATGCTTTGTAGGTTGTCTCATTTCACTGTATTCCTCTCCTTAGCTCAGTATTGTAGTTTGTTACTCATTTTGAATAAAGCAGTCTCCAGATGAAACAAATAAAGCTTATTTACAATCTATTAGCAATAAAAGTCTACGCAAACAAAAAAAATTACAGGTTGCTTTTATTTGTCTTTTGATTTCCAAGTCTTTAGAGCATACATGAATATGGCTTCTGGCATTGTTCTGCAGGCAGAGACTTACTTCAAATTTAATTAAAGTTGGAATTCCCGCTGTAATCATATGAATTTAAGAGTTGGGGCTGTAAAAAAAATTACTAAATATTTTCTGACTCTCAGCTGAATCATGAGTTATCAACACTGAACTGCAGAGTTGCATGATTCACTGTGAAATCGATTTTATCACATGGTTCCACACTGCATCCTATGGGGGTTTTTTCATATTTTCCCATGCATTTTTAATGTGTTGCCTGATCTTTGGGTACAAATTCCTTTCCCTTCAGCAAATTCTAGCTTTCTAAACACCTGAGCAGTTTCAAACACCAGATACTTAATTTTTATCAGTCTTTTAGAGAAATATTTTTCCCTCTTACATGTGGATATCTTTCTGCTAAAATTAGAAACTTCTGAAGTACACTGTTCAATCTCAAAACATGAGGAGCTTAAGGGCTAAAAGTTAGATCCCTATCATGACAGACAGAAGTAGATATAATTTTCTTGTGGAACTCAGTGCTTGCTTCTGTCATTGGCAAGACAGTAACAGGTATTCACCATTTAAATGTTTACACTTTCATTAACAGAAGAACCATACAAAGTTATTTTAGAACTGGTTTGTCTTTAAATTTTTAGAACTGGTTCGTCTCTTGCTACTTAAATTCACTCACAGGACTTAAATACATTTCTTCAGGCACATTCATTCTGTTCACACCAGTGTAATTCCACGCTGTAACATGGCCCTATAGAATCATGGCCCTACAAACATGGCCCTATAGGTGAAGAATCCCAAAACATCTCAAATCTAATGTAGTTAAAATTTTATTTTAAAAAAAAGTGACTGTGATTCCAGATATATGTATGTGTGTGCATGTGTATAGATAATCTATAAAGGTCATATGACAAATCAGTTTTTATTGTTACTTGTTTGGAAGGATATATACATGCACACATGACTAGCTGAGTTTTATAGAGGCTCTATTGTCAAACTATACAGTGGCCAAAACACAACTATTTTTTAATGATCAGGATAACCACACTCCCTATTTACTTGGGTAATTGGCTAAATGACATAATTCAGCTTCATATTTTAAAAAATAAGGAGTCTATATTAAATAATTTGAGATAAATCATGGACTGCTTGAAGGACTGTAAACAATTAATAATGATAAATAGGCTGCAATCTGTTGAAATAGATGCAAAGAGGTATCTGGGGAGATACTGAAGACGTCAGTGTTGAAACAAATTTACTATAAGCATAAATGTTCTAAAAGGGGCAGTTGATTAAATGAGTAAATGATATATCTTTAAGTTTCAATGTAAGCGAAGACGGGGGAAAAGAACCATAGTAATCAAAAGAACGTAGCAGCATGAGGTTACTTTGGCTGAAATGTAAGATAATAATATGAGAAAGATTAATTGCAATCATAATTATCTTCCCCTCACACAATTATCTTCCTATATAGTTGTTTAAAATAGATTCAAGAACTTAAGGCACTGCTGGCTTCAGGAACCTGATACATAGGCTGTTAAAATGAAAGGGAGCCTTTTCCTTAATGTCAGTGACTTTGGATCCAGGCTTACAAAAACATCTGGATTTAGGATGGAGTTAATGTAAAGAGTAATAGAAAACAAAATATGTTAAGGAATACAGTTAAAGATAAGGTGATCAAATAATGGCAAAATATCCCTGTAGTGGCCCAATAATAGCATAATGATAATTAAGTCATGTCAGTATTTGTGGACACAGGTTAGGGTAAAATGCTTAAGGTAACCTTAGACTGTATAGTTTTCTTCTTCCATCATAACATGAGTACACACAGTGACAGTTCTGGGATTATTACTTAACATGCAAATTTCAGAAAAATAAGCCTTTTTTTTCTATGCATTTTCTTCATGGTGGAGGACAGAGCTATAGGAAGTCAAACAGCTGAAGACAGGACTATGTTAAAATACAAAGATACGAAATTTAATTTTCAAATAATACAATCTTCCCGAGTCTGATGTGCTAAGCATAATAAATGAACAAGCACACAGTACTTTATGCATAAGCAAAAATAAATCGGTGCAAAGTCCCTGCAATTCATCTGGTCAGGAAGACTTATTAGACAAGGTCAAATTATATGAAAATCAATCTTTGTAGACTGAATCTGATTTGCATTAGTAGATAAATGTTTACCATAATTCCAAATCAAGAACAAGACTATACAGTAATTCCTTCATCCACACTCATGGTCCGTCATACCTAGGAACACACTGTTACTTACACAGACTGTGCTTGCGCTTGGCTCAGCCCAGGAGAGCTGTGCAGAAATGCAGCTCTAAGCAGAGATACGGAAATAATTTTTGTCTGACTTTGGAAAAAAACCCCGGTCCTGAGTTAACCTAAATCCATTTTTTAATCAATTAAAAACAAATCTAACAAAATTATTGTTTTCCCGTGTCCTTTCTTATATCTCCAACAGTAAGGAAATCTGCCCTCCAGTCCTTCTCACTTGACCAGATGAGGAATTTCACTTGAACTCCCATTTCAGAGGACTATACTAGACATGATCTTCAGTCTGCAAGTAGTTTGTCACCCTGCAACAGACTCGTCTTCCTCAGTTTTGTGGGCTGTACTCAGGTGTGCCTATGAATCTAGTCTGAAAAGGATTCAGGAATAAGTTCAGGAAATGCCAAACTAATCTAATTCAATTTTTTTGTTATTTCCTTTCTATGTTCTTCTTTTTTTTAAATCCAAAGGTATTTGCCAATTTCAGCTCACATTTGCAAACAACTTTGGTTGTCCTCAAATTTCTTTTGGTGGCCGAATAAATAATTGAAAATCCTAAATCCCAATCTTAGTTCTAAATGTATATTTATTCCCCCAACCTCCCCTTCAGTCCTGGTCTAGGTAAAGGCCAAAACAGCTTGTAGTGCAACTCTAGTATAACACCAAGATACCACTTCCTAAACTGCTCTATATTATGCTGCAGCAAAAGGCTGAGCTCTCTGTTTTGAGTATTAAATTGCATTGCACAGAAAGTAGAGGGCTGGTGAGGGATACCCATGTGAGGGAACACTTAGGTAATTTTTAAGATGGCTTCAGCACCCAAAGCAGCTATACACCAGGTCCAGAATAAAACTTCCACATCCAAAGTGCAACTGGAGTAAGATTTATGACCTATTTAGACTTTCTAGTAAGTTTCTCCACATTGGGCTTTATTCTGATTTTTCCTACGGTGGCTTTACACTGATGTAACTCTACTGGTGGGAAATAGAGTTGCTCCAGCTTTCACCTGGCATCAGACCTCTCTGAACAATGCTCTGTCAACAGCTATAACAGAATCCTGGGTCGCAGGCAGGCATCTACCCTCTGGAGTTGTAATTTCAACATGTCACATGAGGGTAGTGCTAGGAGAGGCTGCACACTTGCTCTCAGGGAAGCCAGCGGGGCTGGAGGGTGCTCACCACCCTTGAAGGGTGAGGGTTGCTGGAAGCGCCCCCCTGCTGAATGTCCACCTTCCAAGCCCTGTCTGGATTCAGCAGTAACAGCTGTACTGAATTTTCTGTCCTAAACTTTTATTAATTAAAAAGCTTTAAATCTGAATATGACTCCATATTTCTCAAATTCAAATAAGAAGGCCTTTCACATTCGGGCCAAACTCTAATGCAAGCTGTCTGGCTGTGACACAAACAGTGGACCTATGCCAATGAAATGTGGTGTGTGTCGCGCTGCAGTCTGAGCTGTCTTCCTGGGAGGCTGGGAAAGCCTGGAACAGCTGTGTCATTTTAATTTGCTTACTCTTTCCAGAGTTTTTCGAGCACCATAGCTACTTTCTGCTCTATCAAATACATGATAAATTATTAGAAACTACTTTTAAAATTAAGCAAAAGATGTAATGGACGCTGGTAAACTGGTGCCAGAGAGCCCAGTTCACTGCAGGAGTGCAGATGTTGACCTGATCAGTACTTCCTTGCCGCCTTTACCCTTTTTCCCTCCTCTTTCCTCTCCCTCTTTACTTTTTTCTTCTGTGTGCTAAAGTAAGGAGGTTGATGACTTGCTATTCAAACTCATCCTCCTGTCTTGCTCCTCTCCCAGGTAAAACTCCACAGGCCCTGCCGTGGGGTCATGCACTAAACAGAGCCACCTCCTCATGATCTGGGGAGCGCTTCTCTGCCTCCATCTGTGACTGACACTCCACAGGATGCTGTTAGATTACAGTTTTGTAATTAAGGGAACTAGAAATTGCTTAAGAAAAGACAGTTCTCACCTACAGCCTGCAAAGTACCCCCTCCAGAATCACCTCCTTGTAATTAAGAGCCTCCTTTGTTAGCTATCTAGAAGACCTTTCCCAAGGCAGAGGAATCAATCTATTTTGCCTGTGAAAACAGGCACCCTGTAGAAAAATAAGAGCTCCAGCATGGAAGCTAAAAAACATGTAACATCTATGCTGTTCTGCTGTTCTACAGTGTCTGTGCCTCCTCTTCCCCATGCCACAGGAGACAATTGGGATGGGCAGGGTTAGAGCAGAAAAGTGGAAAAAAGCCTTTGGCAGGGCTTATAATGGTGATCCCACCCATTTTCTTATTAATACAGTCATCCTGGCTACATCCATGGTGTTTAGTTACTGCAGCTGTGCTCAGGCTTAGGTGTGCTGAGTCAAATGGCAAAGATCAGGTACCTGCAAACTGCCACCTCAAGCTGTTTTTGCTTTGTCTGGTTGTATTCATGTGTCCTGGTTTCAGCCAGGACAGAGTAAATTTTTGCAATAGCTGTGAGGGGGCAGAGCCTGGAACTGTGTGGTTGTGTCTAGGTTGTGATTCTCTACCACTGACATCTTGCCAGGCGTGTAAGGGACTCTTACTTCCAAGAAGAGGGGCATGGCTTTGGGCCAAGAAAATCGTGGTTCGTGGTTCGAGTGGGAAATCTGTCTGCCATTGTTCATTGTTGCTGTGGGATGAGCATTTTGCCTGTAAATCACCCTCTCTTTTTGTACCCTTTTGATAGTAATACTGTTGCTGTTAACTGTGTTTTTCTTATCTCATTGCTGTTTCCAATAAATCGTTCTAAACTCATTATCTGTGCACTTTGTCTCTCTCACCAGAGTGGGGAGGGAGTTGCTTGTGGGTTTTTTTTTTAGTGGGAGTACTAAATTGGGGAATACCATTCCTAAACCATGACACCATGCTATATTTTGGCAGGAACAAACCTAGGCTTATGAATCAATACACTTTTGTATGGCCTCTGGTACTCATAACATTTTGAAAGCATTGTCAAAGCTTCTCTGGGTTGGCTGGAGAAGGCAGAACTCTGCCAGGTGTCTCCTTAAACAGGAAACCAGCAGAAGGTGGGATATGGCTTAATATCTGATCTTCACAAAATCATTACAACAGGGAATGCACACCTTGCACTACAAGAGGGCAATTTTGGGTCCTGAGCAACTTAGGAAACCAATTTATAGTTTTTATTTAATATTTCCACTGACCAGACAACCCTTAAGGACCGTATCTGTCATGACAATGAGATATCATGGGTTTGTTCACACAAAACATTTATCCCACAAAAAACATCCAGACAGTGACAGAGACTTATATCTCCTCTGCTCTCCAGATTCCTGCTTTCTGGGCAGCCAACACAGCTCCCAGAGACGAGCTCTGGAGAAAAGAGAAAGGGAAAACCACAGAAGAGATGTAACGCTCCAGCTGGTGGATGTAGCAGTGAGATGCTGAGGGCAGGAATTTATTGAGAATGAGTGCAGATGTACCTGAGGACCAGCACAGGGTGGCTGGGCTGATCCAGGGCCTGGAGAGATGGAGCCGGGCTGTGAAAACTGAACTCTGCTCTGGGGTCCTATTCAGCCTCTGCTTGAGTTTCTTGACCAAAGACGCCTCAAGATCTCTCTGCCCTGGTGCTGGACTGCCAGCCAGGACCCAGGCACCGTGCCAGCGACAAGTGAACTGCCAGTGCAACTCTCTGTATTTCAGGTATTGTTCTTCCAGATCCTCAGTTCCTTCACAAAATATTAAAATAAAGAAGTCTTGAGAGGATCCTGTACTTTACTCCGACTATCTCCTTAAATTTCAATCCTGTGGCAGTTCTTTAACTAATCCATTCAGATAGAAGGAGATGAAAACTCCCAACAGTGTCAATGCCCACCTCTGGCCTCACCCCTCTGCCACTGCTGTCCAGTTAATTTATGTGAGAGGAAAGGCCCTTGGGAACTGGCCTTTTATACCACAGCTGTAATCTCCTCTGAGGCCAGGAGAGAATCCTGCTCAGGAATTTGTTGTCTGCCGAGCTGTGTGGTAGTCCTGTCTGGTCTTATATTGTCTCTATGTTTTTTTAAATTGTTTTATATTGCCTTTTCCTTATTATTTAAACAAAACCCACCTTTTTTCAAATAAAGAATAAAAGGTACATATACATAATTTGCCTAAGAGATCAATACAAATTAATAGATTACATTTCTGACGCATATTAGAAAAATAAAGAGGGTAATTAATTTGCTTTAAAGGAAAAGACAGAAGAGCTACTGACAAATTAAAAATTAGAATTGATGATTTCCTGTTGTTGAGGTATCAGAGCACAGGAAGAAACCACAATTCTCCCCAGACGTCAACATTTGAGGGACTGCAATTGCATTGCTGAAAAATTTGCTGTTCAGCCCCACTGCTTCTGCTCTGAAATGCAGTGAATGAACCCACCATTAAATGTTTAAGACAGAATTATTTTATCTTTTTTCCTTTTTATCTAATCAAGATCATTCTGGTTGAAAACCCACATACCTCTCTAACAGTAAAAGTTCTGTTCAGATGTCTTGAGCTTCTGCCATCTCCTCCAGATTTTCTGCATGGCTTGAGTGGTGGGCTGTATATTCAAACCATGTACAACAATATTTCTTACAGATGTCAAACATGTGCAGTAGGAAAATGAACAGTATGGCAGACTTAGTGACTGTGTAAAAGTAACTTTCTTGTTAAAGTTCCCTTTTACAGTGAATAGAAAGAACTGGTAAAGGACTTGGAGCTACAGAAAAAAAATACCACTCCTTGCTGTCACATTTCTGCTGTGTTCAGGGACCAGGACTTTCTGTGCACGGTCTTTGAAAATAATCATAATAGCATCAAAGAAATACATGATTCCATCAGCAATTTTTTATTACAACAAAATACTCTTATGAGGCTGATTTTTTGTTAACCACTCAGGTCAAGTACATGAGTAGCTTTTTTTTTCTAAGTCTTGTCTTGCTAGATGCCAAAATGTCTTCTTGATTGCTCCCTTTGACCGCAGGTAAGGGCTTTTCTGTTCCTTTAGTGATAAACAGAATCACCGAATATTCTAAGTTGGAAGTGACCCACAAGGATCATCAAGTCCAACTCTTAAATGAATGGCCCATACATGGATCAAACCCACAACCTTGGCATTATTAACACCAGGCTCTGACCAGCTGAGCTGATCTCAGGTCAGGAGTGGCTACATTTCTTCACATTCTCATGAGATGAGAGTAAGGCTGGAAGCAGTTGCCTGGGGAGGCAAGTCATGCTTTTACCTCTGATGGCTGCAAAGTTCACAGCCTTGCATTCTTCCTGAGACACGGATACTGTGACCTTGGCCAGGTGCTTCCCTGAAGTCTCATGCTGGTTGGGACTCCAAAGAAAAAGACAACCAGCAACATACAGGCTTTTGAGGGTGAATGCAGCAACTTTTAACCTAAACTTACGATTTAAGACAGGGAGCAGAACAGCACAAATTAGCATGATGTTTCCACGAGTAGGTAAAAGTATTGCTAATGGGTTTTTTTCCATAGATTCTGAGATAAGGTAGCTCAGTCTTCTGTCTATAAACCTTGCATGCAGTTCAGTTTCTGCTGGTCAATCAGGCTAATCCTCAGCTTTCCACACACACCTTAGATTGTATTACAAATTATGTGCACCTCTTTATAAGGGTCTCTTATTCTCGGTCTCTTATTCTCACTCTGATTTGAGCCCTCAATCACCTTGTAAATATAATAGGGTCTGTATTACAGTTTGCTACTGTATTTCCAAACTGTACATGACTTGCACAGTATACAATTGAATTTCCTTGCAAATTCCTGGCCCTTTTTTAAAAATAGTTGATTCAAAGAGAAACAGAAACATAATTTTTGCAACATAATATAATTTATATGCATACATGTATTACTTGACCCCACCGAATGTCTTTTGTGTGCTAATGTGCAGACCATACCTCAGTCATGGTCTTATTCTCGCACGAGAGCAAACGAACAGTTGAGTGCTACGTACTTGTGTGTTTCTCTAATAAGTGATTAGCTACAGGATATTACTAATACCTATTTCTTTCATACTGACTCGTAATTAATATCCCCCTGCCTGTTTATACTGAACACTTGTCTGCTGGTGATTAATTTTAGAAGAGTCCACCTGAAAATGTGGTGTTTGCCATGATAGAGTGGACAAAGAGGCAGTGCTGCTGGCATCCACCCTTCTGCCCTGAGCGTCTCTGTTCTCCTTCAGCCAAGGACCAGGAACAAAACCTTCATTGCAAGACCCTGCACGATCACACCTAATCAAGATGACACAACTCCCAAGCACAAATTATGGAATACATACAGAGAACTCTCAAGTCACTTCATAGCAATTCCATGAGTTATGCAAATACAGGAGAAAATGATAAATTTATCAACATATTTGAAAAAAAAATTGAGCAGTTCTCATGAGTGCGATGAAAAGGCCAGATCAAAGCAGCAGCCCATGAGCCAGAGCTGCCTGCCAGGACTATGTCAGCTGGCATATTACCTCCCCAAGCACCTCCACATGCCCAAACACTTACTCTGTAAACTGTCAGCCCACCTGTGTTGGAGGAGAACCCTGTTCTGATGGAGCTCCAGAGATCGGCTTACAGAGGTGCCCCAAAGCTGACATTTGGCTCACAGCACTGAAAAGGCTAAGCCAGCCTAGGCTGGATTTTTATAAATGACCAGCTTGCTTTCTACACCTCTTTGTCACCTCCAAATCAAGAATTACTATAATCTTTAAAGATTATCTATTATTAGTGCAACCAGAACCCCTGTTTAGAGACCCAGACCACCTGGCACAAACACAGAACAAAAGACAGTCCCTACTCCAAAGTTCATGTGTTAAACATGTTCCCTGGAAACAGTCTTCCAACCGGATGAATATGAACAAGCTGACTTGTGTTTCTCTGTAAATTCCACGCTCCAACAAGAAGAAAAAGGGACCCATAAATGATCTGTATTTTGCTATCTGTCAGTGGTAGAATTCTACAACCAATGTAGCTGACGGAAGTCAGACTGATGCAAGAGTGTTGTACTTATGGAAGAACAAGGAAATACTAAAAATGCAAAACCTGACCAACATTCTTTGCATATTTATGCTCTTCAGATCTTTATTTCTCTGAGGTGGCAAAGGACATATGGTGAAACAACATAAATTTTAGCTCTTTATCTGCAAGCCATTCTTTTTTTATTTCCTTTTGCCAATTTAGTTGGAGCAACATATTTTACATAGTTACAGCTGAGAGCAAGTGAGTCAGCTTGATCTGATGCTTGTAAATCTGTCAGAATCACACTAATAGTTATATATTTTAACCCAGCATTATCCTTGGGCAAATAATGGTTAAGTATTTTATTCTTCCCAGTATCCTTTCTCTCCTCTGATCCCATCCCTACTCTACTAGCTGCTGTTGTCTACAGTGAACTGCTTTTTCCTCCTTTTCTCTACTTAGTACTGATGTCCTGTTCTATAGAGTCTTCTTTCTCAGTTTCTCTCTCGTGGGGTGCCCTTCCCACTCTTCTTAAAAGTGTGAGAGTTGTTAGACTGTAAGTTGATAGTGATAGTTTCATAACTTGCTATCAATATGAAATATACCTTTGCTTTTTGGATTCTAATGAGATATGGGTAAATAAGGTATCTGCATTCTTTTATCTCAGGGCTCAAGCTTCTCTGAAGTTTTCATTTCCTAACAATTGTTCTTTCAATACCCTCCAAACAGAAAGCTATTACTCTGGGACTGTGACATTATCTGCACATCAATAGACTATATGACTCCAGCACCAAATAATGGAGACTATGGTGATAGTGTTAAGTTAAAATAAGTTGCAAATAAGACTGTTAGCTTTCAAGTGTATGTCTAGCTTTATATTTTTGTATTAATTTGTTTCCATTCTTCAGCTATATACTAACACCTCCTATTGCAAATACTTCACATTCTACTTTCTCCAAAAATAATGCTTAGATTTATGGAAAGTTGTTAAATTTGATTGTAGATAAAATTTTAAAGCATGGCAATTGTTCAAATGGAAAACAAACAACTTTGAAGGAAGTTATCTCTGATTTTAAGTAGCATGTCTTCAGTTTCTGTGTTTTAGCTGAAATTCAGCTGCATCTCAAGTTCTAAAGGTGCAAAATTGACCCCCCATCCAAATGAAAATCAGTTATTTTTATTCTTTATGGAGTAATTCATGGTTCATACAGTAATCCAATTATCATGACTAGGGTAGTGGTATTGAAAAGCTCCTCAGCCTGTAGCTCTGGACATGCAATTGTGTGCAAAACAGATATGCTTCAGGGAATGCCCTCAGAAAGAACTGGCACTGACCTAGCAGATCTTCTCCATAGCCTAAGTCAAGGGAGCAAGGACTTCTATCATCCTAACCAGGAAAATAAGCAATATAACCAAGACAGGAAAGACTTGTATTTTCTCAATATTAAATTAAATGTATGTATCTACATTTTCAGTTTCCAGCATGCTAGTCTATACTGGCAACTGAAAACAGCATCAGAAGTTAATAGGGTGGAAGCTGAAAGTTAATTTCTGAACTGGAGGTCATTATCATGACAGAGAGAACGGATAGGCTCATGTTTTTAACATGTCGCTAAAATGTTTTTAACATGTTGCTAAAATAGTTAATGCAAATGCAGCTGTCACAATTAAGTTTCAGATTTTAGCATTCTGCTGAAATGAAAGCTCCCTATTTTCACACCATCTGCAGACTCAGGGAGACAACACAGCAACTCTGCTGTCTGCTGGTGTTTTGACTGTTTTCCTCCCAAGAGCATGGAAACAACATCCAGCTCTCTGTAGCTGCACCACAAGTGGCAACAGCACTGTCAGGAAGCTTGGTTGAAATCTGTTGAATGTTCATCAGTGAAAAGCAGCCAGTGAGCAACTGTGACAGGCATCACACTGGTGGACAGAGAAAAACACCTGGGAGGTTTGTGGGCATACTTCAGGCTCTGATGGTTAAGATACCACTGTTATCTGTCAGGTTGCAGCTAGCAGAGCTCCTCAACTCCTTCTAGAAGTTCTACTAGGGATGGATTTAGAGCAGGAAGAGAGTAATAATTAAGGGAGCCTCAATGCCTTTGTGAGCCTCTGTTATAAAGCTGGAGCTGCTTGTCATGCTGTAACAGGAACAAGCTACCTGCTACCATCTCTTTCTCTCCAAAAAAATCATCTCTGCCCCATGTCCTTGTATGCAATAATGCTCATGTGCCCTGTATGTGGTTGGTGCTCTGCCACTGGAGCTGAGGGTCAGACCTGTGCTCCCTGGGAGGAGAGGGTGTTAGGACAGAAACAGTGGTTGTGGTATCACCCAAACTGAGCAAAGGGGACTACAAACTACAGGGTTTTTTTACTCCAAAGAGATTTCAAAAGATGAAGCAAAGTTCTGCAGCATGATTGGATTCTGCAGTCAGAGGCCCTGAACACTTAGGAAATGCTTAATACAGTCCCTGCCTCAAGAAAGATATGAGTAACAATGAAGATGTCACTTGCCCACCTGTAAAGAAAGATTTCTCCATCTTGTATAAAACTCCTCTCAAACAAAGATACAAACAGCATCCTTGCAGGAGCAAGAGGGTTCCCAGCAAATGGCTTCATTTGCAGGAGGCAAAGTCCTTCTGTCCTGCTCAGCTGTGCACCTGTGACCAGGGCTCAGCACTTGCTCAAACCTTCCTAGCGAGATAGGAGAGGCAGAGCAAATCTATGAAATACAAATTATGCCAATTTTATTCCATAGCTTTTCTGAGTACCTTGCACTTTAATATCAATATGTGCATCCTGTGCTCTCTACCTCTGATTTAAAGGTCCTCTGGACAGAAGACTCCCTCCAGCCCTAACCTTCTTTCTTTCTCCCCTCCAAGCCCTTTTTTCTCTCTTGAGCCAATACAAGGATCTGTCCCACAGTGTTTGTTATCAGGCTCCATCCTGTATCCCTCAGTGCCTTCAGGGTGTCTTCTTTTTTCTCTGTTCCGATGGCTCCAAGGTCATTCACCGCTCCTAAGGGAACCTGGATTTTTCCTTCAATCCCCAGACATCAGACATCTCTGGACCCCTCTGTCTATTCCTCTGTCTATCTTCCTTCATGGTTCTCTCTTTCAATTTGCAAAACCTTCACTCTATCGAGTTTTAAGCAACAATATTTCAAGGGAATGGACAGGAAATTCCCATGCCCATAATTAAATTTCACATGTAGGGCTGTGCGTGCCTTAGTGCCCACACTGACAAATACTTCTCATAATGAGCCACAGCTAGTACAAATCAAGTGACACAAAACCTGAAACGATTGGAGAGAAAAGAATGTGACTCAAATACGTAGGACCTTTCTTTTAGCACAGAGAGCTTTTCATTGTTAAAAATATGCTTGAATACAGCTTTCAAAACCTGAACAAACTGATTAACCAGGGACCAAGTCAGTAAAGGAGCAGTGGCACTCTGTGTTATCGTGTGAGAGGCCCCAGTTTGAGAATGACAGAGGCTGATGATAAATGGCTGCAACACGGCCATGATGCCACAAGTCTCTGTGGAACAATACTAGCTCTGCTGCCCTTCCTTGACAGCTGCACTCAAATCTCTGCAAACGAGGATTACTCTAGAAGGTCATTTGCCCTTCTCTTGTTGAAAAAGTTGTCTGGGGAATACACATGGTCACTAGCTATGAGGATACACCGAAGTGATCTCTGGGGCACAGCTTCACTGCATGTCCCTGTCCCCTTCTGTTGGGATTAGGGGCCTCTGTACCAGGGAATGAGCACAGGGACAGTACATTGCCAGTGGAAGGTCTGTCTACCAGGTGATTTAGAAAGCAGCCTATTTGGTTGTGCCAGCAAACCTGTCTCCTAATATATCCCCTTAGGTAAAGGTCATGATGATCAGATACAGTGTTGGAAGTGAAAGGGGAAAATATTAGTCAACCAATGAAGTTTTCCATTTTATTTTCCCCAAGCAATATTTTGTATTTGAATTCTTTGTGAGCAGAGGCAGGAGGAGACAGAGTAAGTGTGCTTGAAGTCCACAGCCATCCATGTGCCATATAATCCAACCTATGGAGCTGATGAGAAACAATGTTTTCTTTAAAAATAAATGCAGTTCACAAAAATTTCTGTTTTCTAGTTTTAAGAAATTTTGCCATTTCTCCCCCTCCTCTGCCCTTGTTTTAAATAGATGAAAATTATTTTATGAAAGGAAAGGAATTGTAGACGAGTCCTGGATTGTCCAGTGCCTTAGCAGAGTGATGTTATAGAACTCTTTACAGGGTTGTTGTTTGCTCCCTTACAGATTAACACGCTTGGGACCAGCTCTCTGTCCCAGCCCTTGTATTATCACATGACAGCCTCAACTGCTCCTTAATAGGAACGTATTTTCCACTGTTTTAAGTTCTTCAAGTTGCATCTTAAAAAGTACATGGCACCCTATATAGGGATTAAATTGGGGGGTTTAGATATAGCCAGTGTTTAAGGTGGGTATTTATGACCTTCTCACTGGCAGGAGCCAATCTGTAGGAAAGCAATCTGCAGCACAAGCTCTACAGACAAGGCAAGGTATGATGCTGTAAACCAAAACCCATTCCGCTGCTGTGTTATTCAAGGAGCCCCATCAAATTATTACCATTATTTATACCCTAATAAAATGTAGAGGTCTGTTTCAGGCTTCAGGTTCTGTGGTGCCTGATTGCCTCCAAACACACAATGAAACATAGCTCTAAGACTGGTAAAATGAAAACAGTTGGGAGAATTTAACAGAATTCATAATGAATTATTTTCGGGCATATGGTTGTTTTAAATGTTTTCTCATAGCTGGTAGTATTGCAGGGAAAAAAACCCAGGCATAAAACCAACAAGGAATTTCATTGTTTTTAAGTGAAAAACACAACATAAATCTGATTTAGATAAACCCATGTTACCATGATGGTGGCAACACTGGTCCCATCCCAGACTGCATCTCCCAGTCCCAAGATAGGGACAAGATACCTCCTTCCTCCAACGTAACAGAAGGAAGGATGGGTGTCCCAGCTGTGGTATGGCCCCACATGCCCTGAGGTTTTACACATATGGCAACACTTTGTACAGGTGCTTGTAAACATGATACAATTTATTACTGTTTCTCCTTCCCAGTAAACTAGAATCAGAACACTCATTTTCAGAAAAAATTCCTTTTTTCCTAACATCTGCAACACTTAAAAAATTTAGCTGTAAGCTTTTTTTCCTTCTCATTTCCAGAACTAAAGCTGCTCCCAAAAGTAAAGACATGCACCCCTCTTTCAATTCACTTGTGAATATATTAGCATCTTCTCGGATATCTGGAGTTGCTAAAGAAGGTATTAGGAATCTCTGATGCTGTGCAGCAGCTTTCTCTTAACAAAGAAGCAAAGACTTCTCCAAAAAACCTTATAAGCATTGATATAAGTCTTGATAATTTTAAAATATTACTTCATAATGTTTACAATCTTGATTAAAAATAAGAAGGAAGATAAATCTCATTCTTAAAAATCAAATGTCCCCCCAAAATTTAATGTCTTTTTCCAGTATCATGGGGAAAAAAAACCGCCAAAACAAACAACCAAACCCAGTCCTCACTTTCCCTTCCATTCCTATGTTCTTTTAAATGATTAATGCTAAATCTTTATGTACAATTAGTGCCCACTTAATAGGCAGCTTACAAAAATATAGTCAGGGGTTTAGCTTGATTTTGGAATATGAAGAAAATTTGAGGAAAGCATGGGGAAAATATTTCAAAACATGAAGGAGTGGGTCAGCTACAGGTAGCTCCAGGGTCTGTGTTTGCACCCTCTGATTCATATTCAGGAAGATATTCCTCCAACAGTATCCTGAGAGGTCTGACATCTTTCCATAATGTGGCACATCCTCCAGTCACTTTAGAATTTAGTTGAGATACCATGAATGGGGAGTGAGATACAAGAGGCTGATGAGATTGTTATCAAGAAAGAAGGCCAGCAAGCCAAAGAATCACACTTCTACTGTCTGCCTTTATGTTAGATCTGACTGGCACAGTGCAGACCAGGAACTCTGGAAGTCCTGGTCCCAAACCTGGGAACTGCGCTTCTCTCTGGGCACTGCCAGGTGGCCCAGCAGCCACAGAAAGCCATGGCACACGAGCATGGCCTTTTCTGGCTACTGCAGGAGTTGAGGAGCTGGAGTATATTTTGAAAACTAAGCCCTAAGAATATAAAAGTCTAGGCTTCAAGTGCTAGAGCTCTTCAGTGTACCCATTCCTCCAATGCTGACCTTGTACCTATGACTGTACCTTCAGCCACTGATCCACAAAGTTCTCGTTCATGGGTTTGAGACCAGAGCGCCACACGGTCCAGAGACCAGGCAAAGTCCATTGCAGGCTCATTGCTCAGCAAGCAAGGTAAGTGTTCAGAGAAGGGCCCCACCATCACCTGTACTTATCAAAACCACTCCTGATACCACCTGCAGGGAATGCTGGTGCAGTGTGGAAGGCCAGTTTCCATCAAAGTCTTGATTTGGATTCACTCACTGAAAGAGCAACAGAGAAGACCATGGCCATCTCTGCTTATGAGTTGCTCTGTGTTGAAGTCAGCAGCTTCTGGCAGATAAGCACCACACAAGGACAGTGTCCAGGAGCCAGGCCCGGGAGTGGGACAGCCCTGCTTCACTCTGCTGCATGCTGGCCACACACCAGCAGAAGAGTGAGAAGCTTATTGGAGAGCATCCCGAACTCTGTTAACCCTGAACCAGCTGGAGAACATTTCAGCTTTGCAGTAACTATAGGTTGTCTTGCTTGAGGTTGATCCATAATAAAGGAAAAAAAAAGTGTGCAAGATGCTACTGACTAAAAAATGGCCCTGAATAGGATCAAAATACAGCCATACTGGGTGACCACTACCGCCAGAGTCACTTCATGCAACAGGTGACATGGCTCCACATGCAAAATGGCTCCAGATACACTAGGAATATGCTTCCCGCTGGTGTGTGAGTCTGATAAGTGCATATGACATGGGAGCCTGCAAGAATGATATTGCAGACCTCCGTCACCGGTGTATTAATGGTAGAATTATGCTAAATTGTTTGTCCAGCACTGATGCTGAATATCTTCCTGTCTGAAACATTCCTTGATTAAAACAGTGTATGAGGAAACTTGTGTCTATAAAAAGATAAAAAATGCCAAGTAGATTTAGTTGTTTCTACAGCCTTGTGTACTAAGCATGTTTATCTCAATACAGCCAGGCGTGAAGCCTACATCAGATGGATGAAGAGGGGAGTATAGAGTTGACTGAGAACACAGATTGCTATACTACCACAGATTTTACTCTCTTCTCAGGAATAAAATTTAAGCAATATGCTGTACGAGTACCTGAGCTGCTTAGCTAGCAGATCCAATTTGCAAGCAAAAGATGTGCAAGAAAGATCAGCAGATGAACTGAAGCTTTATGTCTTTGATGCAGAACAACATCTTAACACTCACATCTCTTTTGCACTTTGCTTGTCCAAAGGAATAACCAGTTCCTTCAACAGCTCTTCAGACCATTCGTTGCCAATGCAGGGTCCTTGCCATCCTAAGTTTATTAAGAAAACCTAGTCTGTCAAGAATACACCTGGGAAGCAGCTAAGTAAACAAAACAAAAATATAACACATTGTTGCCTGAAAATATGCTACAGTTAATGCTTGCACAAGAAAATTCTTATAAACATCAAATACTTTAGGACTCTTTTACCTCCACTTGCTGCAGCAGTTGTAACCTCCTGTTACAGCATCACCCTGCTGCTGGAATATTACCAGCAGTGGTAGCCTGCACTGAAGTTTTATTCCTTTTTCTGGGCCAGTCCTTTCATCTTTTTTTTCCCCCTTCTGAAGGTTATTTATGCAAGTGTGACATACAGTTACAGTAAAGTTCCTTGCAATGAATGGAGTGCAGGCAGTGGTAAATTCCATTCCAAAATCATTTTGAATTCTAAAGGTTCCATTTAAGGGATAATGATGGGAGCAAAGGGCATTTCTCCAGGATTAATCACTGGCTGGGTGAGATGATAGCCCAAGGCAAAGCCACGGGCCATTAACCCCTGCAGGTCACCTTATCCCTACAGGAAATGCACTAGGTCAAGTTCACTGTTGCTATTATAAACTCTTATTCCAGAAAGGGGTTACACTTCTATGTTTATATATGTCTTCCATTCCCATGTTTGTAATGATAGTGGATAGCTTTTGGCAATGCCTCTATGTTGTACCACCGAGAGATGTAAAAACAAGTTCTATTGTTATATTTGATGCCAAAGACACAAGTGGATTTTTAATGTTTACTGTGAAACATTAAAGATTCTTGGAAAAGAATGAAAAATGAAATGACAGGAAAACACCACATGAAAAAGACCCAAGGAAATGACGTTAGAAAGAGGGAACCTCTCTTCAGCTGGTGTAAATCATCACATCTCTAAAGCCAAAGAAGCTACACGAATTCACACCAGATAAAGAACTCAGAAGCTGAGGTTGAAACACATTGAAGAATAAATTTTATGCTTGGCTCCAATACCATCACATAGGGAACTTCACATAAAGGAGCAGTTTGAAAAAATGCTGCTAAATGGGATTTATGTGCTGTGAAAACAGCATTTTAAAGTGCTGCCTGAATCCTCTATTATTTACTTGGCTCCCAATCTTAGTCAGGTTCAATAGCTCCTAGTCAGAGCACCAGGCAAAGGCCTTCCAGTCAACCCATTGCAAGGGAAAAGCTATCACTGTAGCTCCATGGGTTGAAGCAGCAGGAATTTTGCTCACTGTGAAGTTTTTCTTTGCTCACATGAACAGTAGCCCCAGAATTCAAACTCAGATCCAGAATGAGACTGTGCAAATCTCCACGATATGCACACTTGAAGATCCTCTTGAACAATGGGACAGCAGACAAGGTCAAATCAGAGCTGTGTTTGTGCGCTTTCTGCCTGCCTTCTGAGCCTTTCTTGAAATGTGTTAAACATTTTCAAGTTGCATTAAAGAGCAAATAGTCCTTAGCCCTCTGCTAGAGAAGTGCACTGAGGATGTGGGCAGTTCTTTCTGTCTCAGTTCTTGTGGCAGCTCCTCTCTTCCCTTGGGGCTGTAGTACCTGTATCTTTTTGGGATGCACACTCTGACATTCTCTCTCTACCTCCAGACTCTCATTCCAGAGGTGGAGCAGGGATCACTGGTTTTATGATGCCCCTGCAGTTAGCAGCAGTAATCCCTTCCATAAAATTGTTTCCTGAATGAGGACTTGCACAGGAACAGCAGACTTAGACTACTTCTCCACAGACCGAAGGGAGTTCAAACATGCCTAGATCCCATCTACAGGGCAAATCTGTGGGGAGTGCATTTAACCACTTCATTTTGAAGTTGTGCTGAAGTTCAGCAAAGAAGTGAAGATCCACTGAGCTACAGAAAGTGGCCAAGAGCACATCTCCACACCTAGCAGTGGAGGTGGTGCCTACGACAGGGAGCCTTCAAGTCCACCAGCTACTCTGGCAACATTTCTACATTTATCCAGTTACAATCATACTTAAAATGCACAAGCAGCCCTGTGGCAGGCAGGATGTTACACTCTCCCTGAAGTAATAGAAACTTCACTTCAGTACGGGAGTTTTCCCCCAGCAACATGCCTTTCCCTCAGAGACTTTCCTGATGCTTCTCTCCCCTGGGAAAGGAGCGCAGACCAGCAGAGCTGCTTGTTGCAGGCTGCAGGTCCTGCACATACCAAGGAAGCTCCTTCCTGACCACAGCCAGGTGCTTCACTTCTGGATAGAGGTCAAATTTCAGATGGAGCCCTATCTCTTGCACTCCCAATTTGTGAGTGCAGGTGGCTTACAGACCATGAAGTTTTTAAATCCCGCTTGGAGGTGGCTGCCTCTCCTCATGCGCTGTATACAGTGCCCAGACAGCTAACCCACAGGTCTGATTTCCCTGAAGAGTTTTAAAGTTGCACAGGAAAACACCATCATTTCATAATATCAGAATACTACACTTTGCAGCTTTAATGTTCTTTTAATGGAGTTTGTAGGTGCAATAAAAAAGTGAAAACATATCCAGCATGTGGTAATAAACTGCAAAGTAAATATAATTACAATAGCTCTCACCAAACTGAAACCTTTTCATTTTACTTTTAATTGACTAAAAGGATATGCAAATGTTGAAATCAAAGCTTTGGCAGCAATATTTAATAAAATACAGCAATAAGATACTAATCATCTGACATGATGAAGTAGCTAGTTTTTAGATCATATGATATATGATCAAGTGTAGAACTGATGATGCTCATTGTTCTCTAATTAATGCCTAAATTGACATTCAAACAACATAGAAGATCTGGGTTAGGAAAGCTGTTATCACCATTCGCTTTCTTTACACATTATTTTGAGGAAAGACCCATTATGTGAGTGAAAAGCAATTGTTCTCATGGCCCTGACCCCTGTGAAGATGGAGACAAGTGTAAGGCAGACTTCAAAAGGAAAAGTCCAGCAACATCTCTAGCAGGGTCAGTCAGGAGGAGCAGTGTAAGGCTGCTGGCTACCTGCAAGCAAGCACAGGGAGTTTTCCACTGCTTGCCCTCCCACATGGTCATTTCACGGCACCAAAGCCTCCAAAGCAGGTAGAAATGTAACTCAGCAGTAACTGAGGCACCAGACATGATGTCTCCTCCTTCCCTCACCTTCCCACTTGCTTAGGGAGAGCAAGGGAAAATTCTTGCAGAACGGGAATGGAAAGAGACCATTGCTGCCAAACCCAGGCCACCTCCAGCACATGATCCAGCATAGGAGGAGGAGCAGTGGGAGGACTGGGCAGGGTGCTCCAAGTGCTGCTCACAGGTACCAGCTGGCATCAGGCCCCAGAGATCTTAAGATGCTGCCACGTCCTGTGCTTGTTCAACTCCGCACCCAGCGATTACTGAGCAGTGGTCAAATCTCACCCTTCACATCTGCATGTACAACAAGAGATGCTGCTGCAAGGTTTTCCCTGCTCTGTTGTGCCCACATGTCC
Source organism: Corvus cornix cornix (assembly GCF_000738735.6). Taxonomy (NCBI): domain Eukaryota; kingdom Metazoa; phylum Chordata; class Aves; order Passeriformes; family Corvidae; genus Corvus; species Corvus cornix. The sequence goes on along the minus strand of NC_046333.1, from coordinate 18,288,046 downwards.
CCTCTCTATATTCTTGTATCTGGCAGCTTTCTGGAAAAGATTCTCTTTTTTGTTACACGGAAAGAGTAGCTCTCAATTTCCAGCCACTAGTGCCTCAGTGCTGCTGCAGTACATAGCAATCATTACTGTAACAGAAAACATCATGCTTGGAAGATGAAAAAGAGGCTGAGAAAAAATGTATCATAGTCTTAAATCTAAAATAGTTAATAAGAAAAATTGAGAGAAGCAGAATGTAGTTTGTTGCATACTTGGATGGCCAATGCTTGGAATGCTCACTTCAAGTACTCATCTCTTGCAGAATTTTATATATATATACATGTATATATTGCAGCAGTTTTTCATCTAACTGTTGAAATACTGTAATGATCACATGTTTCACTTTAAATACAGACTTCTACTGAAAAAAGAACTGGTAGGTAGTTTTCTTCCACATCTGTGATGGGAGATGTATTATGCATTTGAAGTTTGAGCCAGCATTTTCTCTTGCTTTTTTTTTTTTTTTTTTTTTTTCTCAGAAAAGCCAGCAAGAAAGAATGCCTCATTTTACTGCTCTGCAGTTTTGAAAAATGAAATGGGCTGGACCATCATGAAAAGCTGAATAGTTTGATCTGTCTGTGCTTTGGCTAGGTTTTGCTACAGCATGAGGAATTCAGATCTCCCCACAAACAGTGCTCTAATGACAGGGTACCACAGCCTAGCCTCAGCAGCAGGGGAGCTCTGCTTTGGCCCTTACTCACTCTGACATATTTAGTCCGAGTTTTAATTCTTTCAGCAGTAAGATTGGAAACTGTGCGAGTCTGCATCTCTGCCCCTTGGCACCAGGTTTATGCTGATTTAACCATGTTACATGTACATATGTCACATCATGCCATAGGGGTGGGGGCTGGACAGGATCAACATTTTTTTGGCTGACTCCGTTTTATGCTATGTTTGTTTAGCGTGCAAGTTCAAGCCATGTTGAGAGGAACGGTTCATAACATCCATCAAATTTGGGTGTATTGATCAACTATTTCAGTTTGCAATGAATACAATAAAGAATGTCATCCATATGTTCAAGCAGCAGAGGAAAAATTCTGTGAAAACAACAAATCAGCAGTTATACCATATACAGAAGGAATTTCCTTCCCTTTTTTCTAGGACTTCCAAAGTCTTCATTAAAGCGTTTGGACCCCATCTTTGACTCATGGACATCGGTACAATCTCATGAGTATCAGTGGAAGTCAGGCCAATTTAAACTAGCCTAGAATCTGGAAATGAGAAATGGCTTCTTTTTATGCCATGAACAATAGTTGAGGCACAAAACCTATAGATAATAATTTATTTAAAATCCTAGACTAAAAAAAATCCCCTTATATGGAATACTTGTTTGTTGTTTGTTACATTACTTATTGTATTGCTAGATGATGTCCAGCTAAAATAGCCCCAAATATATGTTTTATGAATGTTTTCCGTCCTGCTTTTATGACATCTTACTCTCAAACTATTAATGTGCTTATTTAAATCAATAGCTAGTGTGGCAGAGCTAACACAAGAGATTACAGCACATGGCAAAGGAATTCTGCTGCTCTTCAATAATGCTTCTAGGTGATCTTTGTCTTTAAAAGGTTCAAGAAAAAAGCCAACAGTGATAAAGGATTGCATTTACGTCACCGTATTTAGGTTTATATTCCTATTCACAAACAATGGGGACTTTCTATCTTCAAACAGTAATACACTTTATAATGTGAGCCAAATACTTTATCTTGACTTACTACATAAAAATATTATAGATCATCCAACAATATGAGAAAATGTCACCCTATTCATTTAAAATAGCTATCTGTGAAATGTGTGTTACCGTATTTTGCTTGGGGCAATATATTTCCATGCTTTATGAAATTATTAATTCTCATTAAATTCTAATGATCCCTTCTGAAAAGAGCAGAACTAATTAACTGCTCCATTAAAGTTATTACTTACTCCTGATGAGGCCTGTAAATGTTTCTACTTTGTTAAGCCAGTGAAAGTTTTCTGAACCACAACTCCCGGCCTTACCAGGAAAATTCCCCTTTATTCCATAACAGTAAAATTACCAGGTCCTAACAACACCCATGTAGCCTCTAAGATTGAAGCCTTACACCCTGAAACAAGTATTTTCCTCCTCTCACAAATAAAAGAAAATGAAGCTCATGCTGGCAGGAAGAATCTGCAGAACCTGCATCAGACAGGTGACGTCTACTTGGGGGCAGCACCTATGCAGAAAGTAGTGGTTTAAATACCTTTGAGGATTTGGACTGCAGTGGCTCCCTACCTCTGCTGCCACTTGTAAAACAAAAAAGACTTTGCTACCTCACCAGAAGGCTGTGAAAAATGATGACACCTTTGAGATTCTCGTATGCTGTGTCTGTTGGGGTTTCATCCCTGCCCCACGGACAGACGGCAGAGCCCTGAGCAGCAGCAGAGCCTGGAGAACAGCACTGTCCCTCCAAGTTTGCACACTGACCTGGAGTGTTCAGCATAAACTGGTAATTTTAAGAGGATACAGGGTCATCTTTTTAATCAAAAATGGGATCTGCTTGAAGACCATCATGGCTACAAGAGGTGAGTTCCCAACATGCCCTAAGGACAGGTAAAAGAGCTCTGGCAGTCTCAGCACTGCTGGGGTCAAGGTGGCAGGGACTCGGTGAGATGTCACCTGTACCAGTGGAAATGAAGGGGGAAAAGGATTGATCAGAGCTGATGAGGAAAGCTTGCTGACTGAAACAGCAAACAACTTGTGACAGTTGCTTTCACAACCACGTAGTGTACAAACATCCGTATGTGAGGGAGATTTTAAATACACACATGTAAAAATTTCCCATGATAAGGCTGTATGCTGATTTGACCACACAACTGGAACAGAGACTATTATTGCTACTACAACTCTGACCAAGATCTACTCCAGACAAGTATCAAATACTTTAATCCATCAGGTAATAATTAAAATAGAGATATATTAGTGAAAGAATTTGAAAAAAATTATTACTTTTGTGATCTGTTACATTATTTACATACTATGAATGAATTACATTTTAAATTATTTGCTCAGCTTCATTATTAAAATATTTTTCAAAGTTTTATTTTTTTGATTTTTTGGGGGGATTTTTGGGGTTTTTTCCAGGGATTACTCTTTTCTAGATAAAGGCTGAATTCTTTAGGGAAATTAAGGACTTCTTAATAGTTCTCCTTAGATAGTAAACACAATTATTTTTTAACATTCTAGTCCCATCACTCCCCAAGAAACACTTCAGTTTGCAAGGGCTTCTGCCACAAAACCAGTATTTATAATGGCCATTGATACCTAGGAAAGGATCAGAAGTTAGATTTGCAACCTAAATTGACAAATATACACTGTATTTTGACTCATTCTATGTCAATCTCTGCTATTTAAGCACTGAGGTTTGGCTGAGAGTTTTGGATGCTTCTCTGCAACAAATACAATTTGAAATACTGACTGCTCTGGGAATACTTTTCCTGTGCTATGTCATCCCTTTCAGTCACAATAATAAAAAGATCAATTCTTATAATTAGCCCCAGGTTCCAACCCCTTGGAAAATGTTTTGCCAAATATTTGCAGTTGCAACATTTGATAGCACAAGCTTTCCTTAAACCCTTCACCCTTCCCTGCTTTCTGATGGCCTCCATGTGCACCGGGCATTCCGAGGCAGGCAGCTGATTCACCATTTGGGACAATCCCAGTAGGCTGGTGATCAACTGCACTTTGTTCAGTGATTGTCCACACCAAGGTCAGTAATGCTATTTTGGGCCCCAAGGCAACTGTGCAAGAAAGTGTTTCTAAGCAAGGAAATTCCAAATGATTTGAGTTTTCTCAGCAGCAGAAACAGCAATAGAACCTAAAACATGGTCACATCTATCAGGCTGGACTCCTCTGTGCAAGCAAGCACCACGCATAGCCCCAGGCTCAGTTGCTTCCTGGGAGAGGCTTCATCATTCCTTGGGGGGACCTGGCTCCATCACCCACACCAGCATGGCATTTCCACCACCCACATACTCCCTGGAGAGCTGTGCCACTTGCTGAGAGCTTCCAAAATATCAGCTTCCCAACCAATAACGTTAGAAGCTTTTGAAAACATTTGCAACCAATTTTACAGTTAATTAAACCCAGATTTGCTCTATTCAGTCATTTGTTCTATAACTTTAAAATCTTTTTTGGTTTAAAGTCTAGGGTTTTTTTCTAAGTCATGTGCAAGCTTTTGCTGTAAATAGGTTAATTGCAGCTCTGATCTTCCTCCAGCATCTGCCAGTAAAGACAAACTCTTTTAAACATCCAGGCCTAACATGGATCACAACATTTCAAGGTGGGACCAGTCCCACGGTGCTGCCAGCAGAGAATCCCATGCCAAATCATACAGCTAGTAAATAGTATGGCATCAATTCCTCAAAAATTTCCATAGCAAGAGTTTTAGGAAAAGATCCAAATCCCCCATCAGTAAATCTTGCAGGGTAGGTGAAACCTTTGCAGTTGCCATGTACTTCAAGAGGTCTTTCTCTCACATGTGGTTGCAGTCTACAGATCCAATGCTTACACAAACTAGATATGCCGCAAAGTTTGAAGCTCCCCTCTCTCTTCTCAGAACAAATGTAGGAAAATTATATGACATGAAATCATCACTTACTTTTTCTCAACACAACAAGAAACCATTATTCATGCTTTTCTTTTAAAATCAATATTTCTACCAAGAAAGATAAGTAAGTTATTGTAAGAAAGACTGTCTGGCTTGAGTGTAAAGGCAGGCTTGTCCTAACTGGTGAACAGTTTCCCCAGCAATGTGTCTTTCTCTAGCTCCAAAGCAGAATCTCTTATGATTCTTACCTTGGGTATGCACATGAGGAAATACCAGTTAAAATTAAGCTCCTGCTCACCAGGGACCATTTATTGATTTTCTTCCTCTCTTTACTCAATGAATAGAATAGACAAGATTTTTAAAACCTTTGGAAAAAAAATTTCCTATTTAAAAACATCTACAGCGCATTGTAGATATTAACAAAAACCAACCACTTCTTGCATCCGTTTCTGGTGTGCGATAATTTTTTTTTGAGAAATGAGTGATCCACATTCACTGAATAAGGCCACAGAAACTCCCCTGTGCCATGAAGAGCAACTGGAATCACAGACATCCTAGGCAGCTGTGGGCACCTATACTTAGTCCTAGCCCTGGACAAAGGAATTCATCCTACAAAGTCTGAGTTAACCAAGTGCATAATGTGCTGGTACATCCCAGAGACAGACAACAGGTGCTATGGGAGCTATAGGCTGTCCTTGGCAGAAAATAATGACTGATTTAGTTAAAATTAGAGCTTAATTCCTTCCTATATCAACCTGGAAGGTGTGAACTGATGTCCAGCAAAATCAAAAAACATCATGTGAACCCAGATTAATTACCTGCTTGGTTTTGAAAGCAAACAATGATTTATTTATTCCTACAAGAAAAGCCCATTTGTGCCTTAGAATTTTCTCAATGCCTTAAACAAACTTTCAGAAAAGCTTTGCTATGTAGCAGCCAGTAAAGTAAACTGTTGGAAATTTCATTTCTGACATAAAAAAACCCTCTGGTGTCTAGTACCTTCAAATTGATATTAGATATTACTGTAATTCTTTTTTAAATCACTGTGCAATTCCTTAAAACAATGGTATTGGTGTCACTTACCATCATCTGCTGCTGCTGGTAGGAGATCACAACGAGGGAGCACAGATGCCAGTGAGGGTCTGACTCAAGGCCAAAGCCCCACCCCTGCAATCCTGCCTGTAACAACAATCAGGGTGAGATTTCCCAGACCACATCCAAGCACTGAGGATCAGAGATCACTTGTCAGTCATCACACACATTGGAGACAATGTCTGCTCTCTGAAAGCACTGCCACATTCTAGCAGTTTTCATTCTTAAATAATACACCTTCATATACCTTGTCTGTGTTTTGCAAAGAACACCCTGTGTGTTTTAGGCAAACCTGCACCACAGTCTAATAGACCAGAAGTAAGAGTCAGATAAAACCCCATCAATCTGTGTAAGTACAAGCCACTCCCTTAATAGTTGGACTTGATGATCCTTGTGGGTCCATCCCAATTCAAAATATTTTGTGAGCGTGTGTGTGAAGTCTGACCGCATATACAGCAGCTTATGTAAAATGTGCAGGAAATCCAAAATCCACATCAATCAAAAATATCATCACAATCTTGATGTAAATCAAGATCCACAACTCAAAATCCAAGATTCTGGTTTAAATAAATTGGAGTTCTAGATAAGGATTAAGGTCACAAATTCTCCTTCTTCCTCTGATTTGAGGAAGTGAGCAGGGCTAGAGGTAAGAGAGTCATATAGAGGGATGTTTAACCTTAGTTAACCAAAAAAAAAAAAAAAAAAAAAGGAAACCTGCAGATTCTGTATCCAGAATAAATATATTATGCCACTCTCACAAATATTCACTTTTTGAACTCATTCCAAAATTCACCAGAACTCATGCTAGTTTTTTCTTCAGTTGCTTTCTGCATCAGTGAAACCTCTGACCTCACACGGGGCCACTTTCCTCTTTGACATTTTGACATCATCATTTAAAGGCTGTTGTTATGGGCAGGTTCTTTACAGCTGGAACAAAGAACCAGTATGGTTTTATTTCTTGGGAAGAACATTTACTGAACATCCTGCAACCAGTCTACTCCTAATCAGTGAAAACCAATGGTTTATGTTCTGGGGAAGTCAAAGGATTTGTGGCTGGTTACTGTATGAATCAAGAAGGACAAATCATACAGAGCTTGTTACTGAAATTGTCAGTGATTGCAATTAAAGGTGAATTAAAGGAGGGACACAGGTCAGGAATCACCAAAGCATGGAGTATCAGGTAAAAGAAGAGGGAAAATGCACCTTTTTTTTGAAGAGAGAAGTATTCATATTGCCTTCAAGCTGCTGACCAAGATTCCTCTGTACAATGGATTATGTATTACTGTAACCCGTTTTAATTCCTGCCTAATGAATAAGAATTCTACTATTCTTCAAGTGTGTCCTTCTCATCTATTTTGGATTCTATTTTAATCGATGAAAGACTATTAAATTTTAAAAAATAACTAACAGTTTTATGGGGCATGCTGCATGAAGTACTGTTTCTTGTTAATTCAGACTATTTTTTTCAGTTTCGCTGTTTTTGAAATATTAACAATTTCTATCGATCAGAAATGTCCAGAATTCAAGTTGCTGAACTAATTTTAAAACAAATCAATTTGTATTTCTATAAACGTGATTTTCTGGGAAAACCTGATAAAAGGATACTTTCTTCAAAAGATTTCCTGGGATCATTCTGGCTCATTCAGGTGCATTTTTCTTGTTAATAAGTTTATGGTACTATGGCCTAATTTTAATTTAACCAAACACATGCTTCCTAAAATGTACATCAAGAGCTGTCATCGAAGGTTCAAAATTAATTTTTTAGAAAGCATTGTATTTTTAAATTTCAAAGTTACATTTAAAAGCATGACAAATCCAAACTGTAGACAAAGGCAAAACTGTACAAAAAAGCAAAAAACTCATGAATACGTTATTTCTAACAAGAATGGGTAACATAATTGTATAATTGTATTTTGAGGTTATCTTTAAACAGCATCCCTGTCCTTAAGACCGAAACTGTGTCTGGAAAAATTTATCAGTAATTTATGTTGACATTAGTAATTAAAACACTTCATGGGAATGCTAATTTTTAATTTTTGTCATACTATTTTCAGACTCACTGATACCCGCCCCCCCCCCCAAAAAAAAACCCCTAGAGAAAATGACCGCTTACTCTATTGCTCTTCAGTATGTTTAACAACCACATTTCTGAGCGCTGTCATATAGCCAGACATACAGGAGCTATGAAATGCACTTACAATTTATTGCCTATAATTAATTACACTCACAATCCTTTACAAGGAAAAAATTGTACCAATAAAGTGGAGACCTTATAAAAAGAACTGTGTATTACTTCGAAATGACAGGCTTCTCTAGCAGTTTCTCTACTGCTTTTTGGCTAAAATGGTTCTTGTTCGAATAGAGAATTCCCTGCCTGGGCCGGTCCCATCTCTCACAAGAGCTCTGACTCCAGACTGGCAGCAAAAGCTGCGTTCTTCGGCAGCGAAGTTAGCAACCCCCAGGATTCTCTTGCAAGTCTTAAGTCTTGGTATAGCATGGCCTCGTGTTTTGCTATTTTTTTTTAAGCTTCACATCTTGGAATTAACAGATTGCATGAAAAATTTACCTTCCTTTTAACAATTTTCAACTTCACTGGAGAATAAGTTGAAAAATATTTTTGTAAAATCTTGGGGATGCAGAAGGCAAATAAAGCCAAGGGGTTTGTCTACAGTAGAGATTTTCCAGGCTGGCGTGTTGGATTTCTGTCCTATTTGATATTTGTAATGCTCATGATTGACGACATTAATAGTGGGGTTTTATATCAAATGTTAGACGCTGCAGAAGAGCAGCCACCCATCAGAACCAGAAGGACATTTACAGGTTAGAACAGCAGAGTTCCTCCTGCATCCCTATTAATATCCAGCTACAAAATCCATTGCTTATATAAATAGTTGTGAAACGAGAAAGGGATTAAGCACAGTAAGGGCTTTGTTTCGGTGGGCTTGTTCGGTGGGAAGCAAAGCCGTAGTTAGTATCAGCCCACTTACTCAAGAAAGTGAACTGGGACAACAGAAATCCCCCAAACCAGGAAATGTGTTTCTCAAGTGATTTTAGCCTACTTTTTCTTTTTTAAATCTAGTTATAATTTATTTTAAAATGTGATTCCTAGCTTCCCTACTGCAAATCCTAGGCACTCTCAAGCCCCTTGCTGTTGTCCTCTTGAGTCTGTAAACAGGCAGAATTAAACAACAGCATCGCTAAGTGCGAATTTACTCCATTCATCTTAATGGACTGTTAATTATGACCACTTAAATGCCCACAGTGTTAACCCTGTCACCGCTGGCTGCATTTCACCCAAAAAGGCAGTTTATAGATGTCGATTTATCAACAAGCAAGTAGATGTAAAACTCTCCATCAATGCATTGTTAAATGAACTAAACGATTAATAAAGTTATGAATATGTATTATGAAGCCAGTTGAAAAATCTAATAATCATCTTCTGAAGTTTATTCCTTTCAAAGATTTGAGCAAGGTGCTGCATTCAGTGCCAACACTACTGTGCAATTGTTTGAGGGTTGAAGAATTTCAAATAGGATGATGTTGTGTTTGCAGTGAATTTTCATGTAGTGAATTTTCAAGGGCTGGTGAGGTGTAGTTAAGTGATTGACTTTGCACATCCTAAGTGAGCAGCAATAAGGCTAGTTGACTTTTCTTTAATTTCAGAAATATTTATAGAGTTATATTAGATATGAAAATATTTATTTTTAAAAGCCAGGTAAATCTTGACCAAAAAAAATGGATTTTATATATTCCTGCCCATAAAGTTGATGCAATTAATGGAATTAACAAGTATGACAATTATTAACAATTTTTTGACACAAATATATACCCATTTGAAGGGGCACAAAAATCACAGTGGTTTTGAAGAATTTAACAGAACAATATTTGGAGTACAGTCATGACAGGAATTGTATTTTTAATATTGTATGTACTGCAAAAATAATAATTAACAAAGCCTTCGGTTTCATTGTGTTCCTGGTTCTCCACTGGCATCCCCATCTACTAGAGGAAAATCTTAGCACCAAGGGACCATGTCCATTTCTTCTGTCACACCACAGGTTTTTCAGTCATTCCTTCAGTCAAATCCTATGGTTGCTCCATGCTTGTACAAATCCCAGAAGCTGGGGTTATGTGGTAAGCTGGTTAGTATGGGGAAAAGCAAGACCTCACAACATTCACAACAAGCAAACCCCCCGTAAATATTTTCTCAGTCTGTGCTGGCAGCTACAACCACCACCACTGCAGCACCACTGGGGACCCATGTAATGCAGATACTCATTTTTGAGCATAACCGTAGTTTCCAGAGTCCACGAAACAGCCAATGTGCCACTCCACAATGATTAGAAAACAACAGATCCACCAAGTAAAGCAACTCTGAAACCAGAAACCATTTTCCAAAACCTTGAGAACCCAACCACAATTTGTGCTCAAGCATGTGGTCTGTTTTCCCTATTTAAGCACTTTGTGGTATCAATATTATTTTTAAAATAAGAAGTAGTTGTAAATGAGCAGTCCAGCCCATGTGGTCAGCACATAACACTGGCAAGAACAACAGTATGTGGGCCGATGCCTTGGCTCTACCACCACTCTCGAGACCCCCCTGATAGTTACCATAGAGATAGTAGGAGCCACAAAGAGCTTCAATCACATTACTGGCTGGGAGGGGGTCAATTTGTATGCGCGAGCCCTGCTGGGATTGAAAGAATGCAGAGGAGGACAGGAAAGATAATAGAGAGAAAAATAAGTGAAGGGAGAATACAAGAAATGAGAAAAATGAAAGAAAGAAAGGAAAGGGGGGCAGGGGAGATGGGAAAGCAACCAAAGGGAGTGAAGGTTCCTGGAAGAAAAAATCAAGTAGAAAGACCAAGGGAAAATGAAGACAGAAGGAGAGAAAACATGAGAAAATTCATCTTGTGCAGATAGTACTCGTGTTGCTGCCTGATAGGAACTGCTGCTCCAGAGGAGCTAAGCCAGTTCCATGGCTAGCTGCAGGAGCAGCAGGGATGGATGGATGGATGGATGGATGGATGGATGGATGGATGGATGGATGCTAGCAGCACCTGACCCACACCAGAAAAACTGCTCCTAAAACAGAGCAGAGGAAGGAGGCTGAATCACAGAGAGGAGAGGAAGGTTTGTTTCCATATGCCCACATGTGAACATCCTGAATTTATTGCCAACTGCACCAGCACCACAAGAGCAAACAAGTTTGTTTCTTTCTTCTTTGTGCTCCTCAGTGAATGGCACTGAGGGCTCAGGGCAGGACAGCTTTTGCCTCTGAAAGCTGTGACTGCCTGGGCTGGTGGGGCTGGAGCTTCAGCAAATGCGCTGGGGTCGCCACAAGAACCACAGCAGCCTCCATATTCTCAGCTGCCTCCTGCAGACTACACCTAAATCCCTACTCCAGAAAGGCTGAAAAGAACAGTTTGAATCACTAACTAAATCAGCAGAGGGTCCCAAACACCAGACTTGGGAAATAATCTCTTAGGAATGACTGTGACCACTGTAATCTCTTAGGAATGACTGTGACCACTGTGTTGCAAAAATCTGCTGTTCCTCTACAGGTTAGTAATGTCACAGGCAAATCTGCTTGTCCGCCAAGACGAATCTTAGCAAAGTCAGAGACAGAGAGAGAGATTTAATACATAACCAGTAACAGTTCAAGAAAAAGTCTTATTTAGTGGTGTGTTCCTCAGCCCTGCCCCTCCCAGAAGGTAGGGGTAACAAAGAATGTCTTGCTTTGGTGGCCTCATCGATGCCATTGTGCCACAGCAGCTCACCTTGCAGTTCCCAGGACACACACAGCTTCGCAGCCTTCGTGCTGGTACTCAGCTGGGATTTCAGTTTGCTGCCAGAGGAATGCCCCAGAGGTTGGCAGAGCACCAGACTGCTGCACCGAACTGCAGCCTCGTGGCTGAGCGGCAGGAGAATCTTTCCTGGGGAGAATCACCATCTGCTGGTTTTTCTAAAGTACACCTTTTTGCCTTAGCAGGAGCACACAGTATTCCTCACCTTGAGGGCCGTCCCATTCAGCCCTGTGAGAAAAAGACAACATCCCCTACATTTTCTTACAGAGAAATAGATTTAAGTACGTTCAGTGAAAATTGAGTGTGGATTTCAGAGACAATCCGCAAGTGCCAGTAGCCCCAACTGGCCCAGCTGCATCATGTGCTCAGTACACACAGACCAGCCTAGAACTGAATGTGAAGGTGGGTTGTTTTTCTTTTTAATGAACCAATACTGGGTTTGTGTCATTCCACTTTTCAAGCCAGCTGCCAAACTGACCATAAAGTGTATTTCTCCCTTGCATATTAACACTAACATCAAGTTACCCCTAAGATCAACAGCATTGCCTTTGAGTTAAAAGCACACAGATGTCTGAATAACAGTAAAATTACTGAAGTATGTAAAAGCCTCTGGAAATGCTGGAAAGCAGCTTTTTCATATATAACAATGTCACCATTTAAGTCAAATACATTGTGATTTTAGCTTAAAAAGCCCTCCAAAGCAACACAAACTAAATTGAAAACAGTTTCTATTCAGAGGAATATACTCTTTACATAAAGCTGCAAACTAAAGCAAGAAAATGGCATGTATAAAACTGCCAAGTGCCTTTGTAGGAAAACCTGAATAGCTTTATGCACAAGTTTCCAAACTGCCCTATGCATTAGAGCTAGTATATTTTTAATGTTATTTATAATACAGAATCATTTTTTAAAAGAGATGGTGCCAGTCCAGCCACAGATATACTCAAAGATTTCAAAGCCTTTTTTCAGCCCTTCCCTTATCACCACCACACATGTAGGGAGGGGATCCTCCAGTAAGCCAGTCCCATAGTTTCCATCCAAGCCCAGCCCAGCCTCAACAGCCTCAGGCTGCTGAAGTCATTAAGATTTTTATGAACATCTACTAGCCAGATGAGTCCTCATTTCCAGATCACTTACAAATTTTTCCACCACAAGAATACTTTCCAAAAGCTGGGTAATAGGCCCCAAACAGTTCTTTCAGTACTAATGTGAACTGGAAACTAAAAAACCGTCCAGCAGGTAATTTGTACAAGTCTCTTAAATCTTGAAAATGAGGCTATTCATTTTCTAATAATAAATCTTTACTGCAGATAATCTTATCTTCCTTCCACAATAAACTCCTAATTATTACCTTTCCAGCCAGCATATCTGAGATTTTAAAAGTATGTGACAGCAGTAAAAGCAAGTGCTGGATTTTAGGACTGAAAAAAAAGGGAATGGTTAGGTTAGGCATATAGAAGATCCTTGTTTTTCAAGATCTGGACAATATGATAGAACAAGTTACAAGCAGGGAGTGAACTATTCATATGAGGGAAGTCGAGGACAGCCACAGCTCCACCACCTCTGGGAAAACTCTGCCTTCAGTTTGACCAGACCTGTGTTGCCCAAAGGAAAACAAAAGAGGAAATGTCCTCTTTTTTTCCCCTTCATTTTAAGTTAGAACCAGAGAAACCCAGAATCCATTGCTAAATATTAAAGGAAAATGAATAAAACATTTTTGCAAATATTTGTCTAAACTCAAAACTTTGCACATCATTAATTACAAGTTTTATCTCTCATTTATACTGGAAGTACTTCAGGGCTGGCAACCCCGTAAGGCCCAAGAGTAACAAGCACATTGTGTGTCATGGCACAGACCTTTTCTGTATCACTTTCACTCTGCTGAGGCTAAGCAAATTCCAGATATCATCTGTAAAACTCAAATTTTTGAGTTTTAGAATATTTATGTCACCCAAGAAAAAAAAATCAGATAAAGTATGTCCTCACATTAAACTGAGGATCTTAATTTTGAGTAGCAACCTCTTGTCACTGCCTGTTTTCAATCGAACCATAGAAGAGGAAATATTTAGAGACATGATCTGAAGAACACATCTGTCTTACAAAACCAGAAATGTTTTCAGGGAATCTGTAAAGTGAAAAGGACACCAAAAGTTATCATGCTAATCCTGCCATTTGACTTCACTGCTTTACAATCATCTTTTAAACAGTACAAGGGATTTAGCAGCACCAACTTTTAAGCAGATATATTTACAAACAACTCTCAGTTTGTTAAACCATTTATTCCTTATCAATATATGCACTACTCTAGCAAGCACTTAACAGCTGCTTGCACAGCCTGATATGCCAATGACACAATGAGAAAATAAAGTAACCAGAATATCTTGTTCATTTGGAAAAAAATGTAAGATCACCAGTCCCTTGGCCTCAGTTATTTGGAAATTCCCAGATACTCCTTGCTCTTCTGGAAAGTGTAGATAGAACTATTCCCACACCTTTCCCTGTTTCTTTAACTATGAAGGTGAAATTTAGCTCTCAGGTTTTGCCAACAAAGCTATGATGACAAAGGAATATAATACTTAACAGAAAAAAACATCTGAGCCTATCTCATGTAACAATGTTTTAAGTGCATTAGGGCAAATGAAATTCATGAGTCAAAGTCATATTCTTTACAGGAAAATTATTATACTGGTATTTCTTTTCTTGTGAATACAATTCTTTGGGGGAAAATATATATTTTGAGTAATCATAAAATAATTTAAAATGAATTTCTATTTTATTGATTTATAAATTATAAATAATATATTTCTTCTATTTATTTTTACAAAATTCCTTTGTCCTTCACATCTGCGGGACAAAATACAGTGTTATATCTCCTTGATCCTTCTTCACACCCTGTTTCCTCCCTGGAACCCTGCATACCTTTCCCACATAAATCGGATTTCCATGACATTTAAATGCAGTTCCTTAAGCTTTCAGTAAATGTGACACAGCTTTCCTCTCTGGGCCCTATAGCAGTCCCCAGTATTACTCAATCTAGTTGAAATCTTCCTCTTTCTTAGATAATATTAAAAACTTGAACTGAGTGTCACTTTCATTTTCAGAACAAGACCTGTCCATTAAGAAGTCAGTGCCTGCTTTTCTAGGTTATTGTTTCTAGGCTATGCATTTTTTTTTCACAAGCACAAGTTTGTAATTTTAGCCTTTGATGGAGCTTGTCATTTGCATTTTAGTAATTTTGCTTACTCTGCTTTTCACAAATACTATTCTTTGGAGATTCCTGTGTGCTACAATTGTAAAAAAATAACTAGGAAGCTGCTGGGTTTCATAGTGCCTTTTGATTCAAACAGCCTCAAGAAGTGCTGTACAAACATCAGAATGTCTATGAAAGAGATGCTAAATATATTTTTATGTATCAATCCATGGGGGAAAGTATGGAACTGAGAAATTAAAGCAAAAATGTTCAGATACAAAAAGTAATGCTGTACCAAGATGCTGAAATAATCAGGAGCTGCATATGCAGTATCTCAGAATTTCCTTGAAAAATTAGAAACTTTAGTAAGAACAAGACAGTTCTCAACGGGAATATTATCCTTAACAATTAGGATTAGAACTGCTGCCCAAATTGACATTAAAGAAATCAGTAAGTGAATAAAATCAAGCAGTTCTGTCTCGAAATCCTATTCTTTAATCTTCAGACAATGCTCTCCAGCCATTCCTGCATTATATTTTTTAGCTGTCTTTGGTTTTTTGGTGTGTTGCTTTTTTTTTTTTTTTTTTTTTAAGTGCGTTGTTTCTGCTGTGCTTATTTGTGAAGGAGTAGGTCCAAAGTAAGCAAACATCAACGAGAAAATAAATAAATAAATAAATAATCCTGGGGAAGGAGCCTTTCTGAGCCTGTGTAGCTGAGCCACTGACTTATTGTCTCTGCTCTCACCACACCCCCCACTTCAGTCGGTTGTTCCTCTCTTAAATAAATAATAAAAAAAACCAAACAGAAAACCAACAAGAAAAAAAATTAAAATTTGTGAAGGCCTAATTATATTATGGTCTTGTAATTCTTTGAGGGGAAAAAAAAAGATGAAAAAGGTATTTTGCAGTTATATGAAAACAAAAAGCATCTGAAATCAGCATGTTTTATTTGTTTTCACCATCAGTTTGAGGTGGGGGGAAAAGGAAAGAAAAAATAAAGACAGCTGTTAGCCCATTTTAGTAGAGGTGGAAAAATGCTGGGGACTTTTTAAGCCTAATTTCAGCCTAGAATGATTTTTATGGCCAAACAATGAATCCTTAGAATAATAGGTTCATATCATGAATACACAACAAACTCTGAACCCAGGGCCTGATTCAATTTCCAGGGTAATCGGTAGGACTACCTCCTTTGACTTTGGTGATGGTAACAACGTATAATATAATAAAAAATAAAAAATCTTTACCACTGTGTTCTGGCTGAACGCAGACCAATTGTTTCTTTATGTTGCATGAGCTCTAAGAGTGTTTTTGCAGCATTACATGTGACTTATGTCGATGAAAACAAATCGATATAAATCGTGGGTAAAAAAAGCACCATCACTTAGAGAGGTACTAAATTTCCAGACCACAGTATTCAGATTATGATTATTTATTGCCATTGTAGGTAGATGAAAGGCTGTGGCGTTCCTTCCAGTCTCCCCGCTTCGTGCCAGCTGAATTCTGCGAGAGGGATGGTGTTAGAAATGGAAGGCTACAGTAATGTTAACTATGCTGTTTCCCTCCAACATCCATTTTGTTCCAAAGAAACACTTGCCAGAGATTAAAATATTCAAGATGGCTGTTTTCTGCACCCTTTCTGCGAGCTGTACAGTTTTTCATCTTCCCAATACTCCGGGTCCCCGTCTTTATTGAGACCATGAATATTTTATTCCCCATCTTATCTGCCTCCCAAGTCATTAAATATTGGCCAAAGATCAAAGGGAGTTGCTTCACCACGGCCTCGCTCCCAGCCCGGACACCGCGCAGCCCTCCGGCCGCCGCTCCGGCTGGACGCCGCTCCCGCACCGCCGCTCGCCGCCGAGGATGCGCCCCTGCACCGGGACACCCCCGCCCGAGCCCCCGCCCGGCCGGCCTCGCTCGCCCCCGCCGCCGGCAGGCAGGGCCGGGGCAGCGCCCGGAGCGCGGCGGCTCCGCGGGGGCGGCGGGGCCCGCGCCCCGCACCTGGACTTCCGCGCGGGCCCCGCGTCCCCTCCCGGGCGGCGACTGAGCAGCTGCGGGGCGGGGCGGCCGCGGGGGCCGGGGAGGCGGCGGGGCCGCGGTCCCGCTGCCGCCGGCGGCTGCGGGGGGGTCCCGGCTCCGCGCGGCCCCGCCCGCTGGCAGGAGGCAGCGGGAAGCCCCGGCGAAGGGCGGGGGCGGCGCGGATCCCCCCCGGATCCCACGCACAGCCCACCTCTCCCCTGGGGCTTCCCGTGGCGGGGAGGAGTGTTCTTTTGTCCCCGCGTGTCCCTGGGTTTGTGAGTGTCCCGAGCAGCTGCGGGGGTCGGCTCGCGCCGGGGGCTCCAGCAGTGCGGGCAGCCGTGTCCTCCCCATCCCCCAGGGCTCCGCTGGACACGGCGGGGAGGGGACTGGGACCCGCACCCGCGGGGAGCGCCGGGCTCCCGCGAGTCCCGCATCCCGCAGGGCCGGGCCACGGGCGGCCGGCGGCGGCTCTCCCTTCCCCGAGAGCGGAGCCCCCGGGCGCTGCCCGAGGCGGGGGACCGCGGCAGAGCTGTCCCCTCTGTCCCCAGACCGAGCCACCGGCCGCCCCTAGCCCCGCGTCCCCGTCCCATCGCCGCGCGAACAAAGAGCCGCGGCGCGTGGCGGGTTGCTGGGGTTTATCCAGGCGCTGGTGATGCCAGGTTGAGACAACTGGCGGTCCGCTGGTTCTGCGTTCTCCCAAACATCTCGACGGCGAGTCTTCCCCAGCTGCCTTAGAAATTGTTTGGAATATCGGGTGGAAATATTTACGCTGGAATTTATCTCGGTGCTGGTTAAGAGGTCACTTTGAACATGTCAAGTCTTTTTCCTAAAAGCATCAGACGATGCAGTCCCCATTACATTTAGAGCAGCGTTTATCCTAGACTGCATATAGATAAATGGATTAAGGCAAGAACCGGCTGGTTTGTCTGGGTACATTACACAGCTATGAGAAGCTTTTTTCATGGCTGAGAACGGAAAGCTTCACTGACCTCTGAAAAAATTTTTCTTCATACAAAGAAAGCTTCGATTCCCTGTCTAGTCCCAAAAATGTATCAGGTTTCCCGTTCTCCACAACCTTAATTGTAATTAGTTAGTGAGCAGATGGGATGAGGCACTTCCCATGCACGAGCTTTCCACTTCTACAAAATGAGTTTATCAAGCACTGCCTAAACGTCGCATTGTATTACCGAGCCCATGATGTGCCTTTGGAAGAGCCTTCTCCTGCACACGTGTCGCAGGATCGCGGTGTAGATGCTCACATCCCGCATCTATTTTAACAGGTTTGACAGTACACATTTGCACAGCGACGTGTAGCAACTGGAATGAGCGCTAACAAACCCCATGGTCAGCAATAACCACCCCTATAAAACGCATCTGTGACTTGCTGAGGAGAGCAAGACTTGCTTTATGGGAGCAGAAACGCCTGTCCTTCCTCATGAACTATCAGATAATTTTAGTTTCTAAATTGTTACTGCTTTTCCAGCCACTGCTGCTTCACCCTGACATGATTAATTTTTTGTTGTTGGTGGTGGTTCCTGTAAGCTCTTGATGCCTGCCTGCTAGCGCGACGGTCCAAACACTGGCAAATGCAGATTTTTAGATTTCATCCCCTGCGAGGCTTTGCTGGCTGCAGGGGATGCAGTGCTACCGGGCTGAATCCATCCTGCACTGCAAACAGCGTGGAAATATCGAGGAGGGAATTTACCTGAACCACTTTAGTTAAAATAAAATTCTCCCTATCAGCAGGAAATATTTACGGGTTAAGTGTGGCTAACGGTGATAGGTGGGTCCTGCAGAGAGCTACACCTCCCCTGATGCTCAGCACACGAGTGCCAGTTTTTCAAAATGTTTTACAGAAGTGAAAAACATGTGGATGATAGGGGAAAAAATATACCGTCACATCAACGATTTAAGGTTTACTACTTTCAAAAGATTTTTCGGTGTTTCTAAATACATGTCTTTTCTCTGCTATCTTGGCTAGCGAGGGCCGTATGTTGTCATCGATGGTAAATCAATGGCACAGCCTGACCTTTGAGAAGGTTGTATCCCTTATTCAAACCAGGCGGGTTGAACAGAAAGATCTGTGAAATACAGCTTCGCTGGGGAAGGGGCATTTTTAATACGGATCCTGTTTTCTCTAAACTGTAAATAGATCCTCTCAGAGCTGGCAGAGGTCGGGCTGGAAGGCAGCCGGATTTCACGCGACCGGAGCGCTCGTTGGAATCGGCTCCCGGGCTCGGATACGGCGAAGGTGCCAACTTCTAATTGACACGTTCAGGCGAAGCTCCCAGCGTAATTGCTTTTAACATTCATTTATGCAAAGCGGCTTCGCGCGGACAGGGCGAGCCCGGAGCGGCCGCGCCGCCTGCCAGCAGGGAACGGGCCTGGAACACGTCCCGCCTCGGGCGGAGAGGGACCCGCAGGGCACCGCGGTGTCCCGGTCCTGCCCGCCGGGCCCGGGGCGCGGCGGAAGCCCCGCAGCCGCCTCTGCCGCAAGGCTCCCGTGCCCCCCGCCTCTCTTCACCCGGCTGCGCGGGCTTCGTCCGCCGCGGAGAAACGGGGCCGCCGGTCTGCGCGTTAACACCGCGCCGCGGAGCGCCGGCCACAATCACACTCGTCAGAGATTACAATAATCCTCCTCGCAAACGGCGTTTGTTCCCGAGTCTCGTCTCCCACCCGGGCTGTCCGCTGGCGATCGTTCGAGTGCTGGCTGGAGCGCCGTGAGCGCCTCCCGGAGCAAACCCCAGTCGCCCGGCAGCACCGCTCGTTACCCCGGAGCAGCTCGAAGACTGTATTTTCCTTCGCACCTCCCGCCGCGGGAGAAGGGGGTGCAGAAACTCTGGGCACTCGGGTCCCCGCCGGCCTCAGGACACAGCCGGCGGCCACAGCCAGCGGCGCTCGGGGCCGCTCACAACCACCGCATCGCCACGGAGCGGCAGGAGCAGGTCTCGGGTGTCCCGCATCCCTCGCCCCGGAGCGGCGGAGCACGGCCGCGTGGCCCCGCAGGAGCTGGGGCGCCGTGGGCAGGGCACCCGCTCTGCGGCGGGGCTCCGCGCTCGGTGCTCAGCGCTCGGTGCTCAGCGCTTGGGGCGGGCCCCGCCGCAGCTGGGGCCGCCGCGCTGCGCTCCCCGCCGGGGGCCCCCCTGCCCGGCAACACGCGGCGCCTGCAGGGCCGCCAGCGCTAATCTCACATCCTCCCCCGGCGCACACGCATAAAACGACGGCCGGCGGCGGGGGCGGCGCCGAGCCCAAAAGTAGAACCCGTCCCTGGGTGGGCTCGAACCACCAACCTTTCGGTTAACAGCCGAACGCGCTAACCGATTGCGCCACAGAGACTCCGCTGCACCGCCCTCCGCCCTACTACTCAAGTGCTACAGAGCCGCGCCAGCCGCGCCCCCGCCGCCTCCTTGCCCCTGCCGTGACTACAGGCGGCCACCACGGACACACCGAGCCCGGTACCCTAAACTGCGAGCCTCGCGACACGCAAAAAATCCACTGAGGAAACAGTGAAAACGGCGGCTTTTCTTCTCCTACCCAATAGGAAAGACTACTTCCCAAAATCATTGTTCGCAGCAATGCTCTTTATTTTTGGGAATAAATTCACGAATCTGACTTAAAACTGCTTCTTCTTGGATGCTGCTAACTGATGAGTTACACATAATTTCCAAATAGCATGGCAAAATTGCCCTATTAATATATTTAGACGGAAATTTTAAGCGACTTCAGGGAACAGTTAGACTGTCCAAAACAGGCAGCAGTCCTCTGCAGTCCTCTATGTGTGCAGGTTAAGGGTATTTACTGTTCTAAGTGCTGGAGCTGTGAAGAAGAGTTGACGTTCCTATTTATTATTTTACTAAAATCTTCTTCCCAGAGTACCTTACAGTAAATCTATATCTATAGCTCTGCGAGTACAAAGTTTCACATCCGAACCTGAGCAAATGTTTCCCCTTTGATTTCACAGACTGATAGTGTTTGAATCTCTTTGAAGTCTCACAATATTGTTTGCTTCATATTGTCCCTATGCCTCCCTGAAGCTCTGCCTGATGGCTCTTTTGCCCGTTAAAAGCTGTTGGGGTCGCGCAGGCACATGGCAACCACAACACCAGGACTGGCACTGACTGCTTTCCAAGCAGGGCTGCTTATCTCCTGGTGTCCATCCATCCATGACCAAGAAGTCCCAGCTCACTCCTGAAACCTTGGAGTCTCATATTTTGCACAATACCTTGCTCATCAACACTGTTTGCCTTCATTCCTCATCCCAGTGAATAATTTTGCACCGATCATTTACTGATCATAGCTCAGCCCTTCCAGTTTTTCCAATGCTTTGAAAAGACCTACATAAATGTCAGCATTGTCTCAGGATGGCTTGATTTTCTTTTGTTGTGTATTTTTGACTGACACAATTTAAAACCTGGAAGAGAAAGACAAGATATGCAAGCCCTGAAGAGTAATGAAAACAATGATTTTAAAGATTGCTTTTTGGGGCACCATGCCTCCTGCTGCATATTTTCCTATCCAGATATCTGCTATTCCCAGGGTCAGAAGAATCAGGCCACAGGCTGGACCACTTCTGCTCTGTGTAGGAGGACAAGCAAACAGTCCTGTGATTTTAGGCACTAGCCAATGGGTATTAAGTGGAACAAACAAGATTTTGGTCTGACTAAAGGCCTAACCCATAGATCTACAGACCTGTAGGCTGGGTGTGGATTTTGGGCCCTGAAATGTTTTACTTTATACACATGAATATTCACATGAGTTGTAATGAATATAGGCTATTTTCAAATGCTGTGTCTAGAGGCCAGATCTAAAAAAGATATTTGCTATGCTGATACTGAACACAATCTCTAACTCTGAGCTGTCTCACCTGCTGTTAGACATTCAAGGCTGCCTGCTCAATGCACGGGACAGTGAGAAGAGTGCTGTCGGTGAGGCTATGCAGTCACTTGGCACCTTTCTTCTCAGCAGTCTTCCTCACTGAATCTCAGAGTCTGTCATTTAAAGTCTTACAAGGTAAAAAAGAAAATAAAAAGAACATACACAACTGTGAATATTACCCCTTCAAGCTTGAAACCCACAGGTCAGCAAAAGATCCACACATGGATGACTTGGCTGACTGTCAAAGCACAAACCAGTGAGACACTGTAGCAGAGGGCAACATTATCTATCACTGCTCTGCAAATGGAAAAGATCCACTATCTACCCTTGGAAGAAGGTGTCTGACTGTATCTTTAGTAGAAAGGAAGAGACCAAGTACTGTTTAAGACATTCAGAAGCCAGAAAGGGCTGCTACTTCAGACTAATCACCCCTCCCATCAGGGTTTTGTTCTTTATTTCTGGACAGCTCTGTTCCTTGATACGTTGTTTCTTGTGGATGGTATCTGGAGTTACTTAGTTCTTTGCAGTATCTAGTGTATATAATTTGAATACCATTATTGCATTCACTAATTATGAAACATATTGTGGTTTATATTTCTATAAAAACTTATATGTATAACAATATATTACATGTTAATATATTAAAATATAATTGTATATAATGTGAACTAATTCATAATTTATACAATAATTTTCTTTTTTATTCTTAAATCCGTGAGCTTAAATGTTCATTGTTATAACATCTGTGACCTTCTTCAGATATAATCTTTGGTTCTTAAATGTCAGAGAAAGTTACTGCAGGACAGAGGGTGAAAGCAGTATTGTTTATGAGATTTATAAACATACCATATATTCACCTGCTGCTCAGAAAAAATAAATCTAATTTTCCACCAGGACCAATTCCTAAAATCAATTCAACAGGATATAGCAGAAACAAAAGAATCTTCCCACTTACGTCACAGAATTACTCATTAACGACTCTATTTCTACAATTTCACATGGGAAAGGACAATTTTCCCCCAACAAGCACATGCACCTACTTTATTTATTATCTTGTGTCATTTTTGGTCAGCTGTTTGTCAGCTCTCAAGTTACAACTCAGCCCAAACTGCAAAAATTCATAGTCACAAAAAAATTTTGCAACAGCTACTCAGTCTCTGCCCAAATATATTTCTGATTCCTTACTTTGTAACAGAAGTCTCTAGCTTACCATCCAAAGATTTCCTGTGCTTTCCTTGGAAATATACGATTCTAATCCTTACAAGAACTGGGACATTAAGATAAATGGACAGACAATGCAATTCAACACTGCTATTAGAATTATTACAGGCAGAGAATAAGATTTCCATGACAAAAGATTTTTTTTTTAATGGAGCTGTGAGCCTCAAACCATGGAAAACATTGTTCCTGAAGAAGGATTCAAACGGTTGGAAAAAACAGGTATTGACAGTTTTTTCTTGACCAATTGCAAGACTTCTGTCCTTTTATTCTTCCAATGAAATGCATTTGTAGGGGTTTTTTTTCAGTTGTTTGTATACAAATTTGCTGCTTTCCAGATACAAAGATGGCTTATATTTCTTTAAAGACTTTATCAATGAAACACTTCTATTCTTGGGTCTGTTAATAAAATCAGAAAAGTGTTAAAACTCAGAGGACATCCCTCCAAATCTGGTCAATTTGCCCTAAAAGCAAAGAACAAGACCAAACAATAGTATTTTACTGAGCTGTCTAGTACACTTAGCTCTGGCTTCCCGTCTGATACAAGTCACACAAAAGATGACTAGGTGAGAAAATCCAGAAATCATGTCAGCTGCAGACTGTTGGGTAAACTAAAAGTCAGCCATACTCCCAACCTCCATGTTTACCAAAAGGAAATGGCATAGGCTTCCTGGTTCTGGATCACAACACATATAGTTGCACTACGTTCAGGAGACACAAAAAGTTGTTTCAGTGTGACTTGTGACAAAATTAGAACAGCCTTTGCTATTATCAATAATTTGAAATACAGTCTGCAGTAGTGGAAAAAAGCCACCAAAACCCAAAATCCCACAACAACAACAAAAACAAACCAAACAAAATCAAACCCCAAACCAAATAAAGAGGGCTGCATTCAGAATTGATCTTCAGATCTCAACTGACATACTGTAAGGGAATTTTATTTTGCCATTCCCTGCAATCTATCTGTTCTGAGTGACTACTGAAAAGCATGCAATCACTGTGGCAGTCAGTTCAGTAGTTCACACACACACACACACACACAAAAACCTAACTAAAACTAAAAAAAAGCAAACAAAGAACCCCATACACAATCTAAAGTGAAAAGAAGAAAACTTTACTGGCATAAGAAATGGGAACAGCAATAATGATGCTTTCACATAGCACTTATTTTTCTCAAGCACGTCTTACTATCCATGGTAAGAAAGGGAGGACTCTCCTGTCCTTGCAGGGTTTTTGAACTGCACCTACTAGGAATGCTTAAGAGTTCTTAAAATAATAGTGAATATTATGAAAATAAGAATGAGCCTTATGCAACTGAACTTTAATGTTGTCTCTACATAAGACACATAAAAGCACAGGAATTTTCAGCCAGTGTTTTCAGGAGCAGCAACCTATTTTACCATTTTCTGAGGGCCAGAATTCACATTTAAGTTCTCAGCATAGGCCTCAGTTCAGGAAAGCAGCTGTATTCAGAGTAATATGAAAGCATGTGTTACCTTCAAGTACAATCAGATTACTAGCATGGCATAAAAGTGTTTTCTTAATCAGGTTAAATTTCAGGGGAAAAAATAAAGGGCAAATTCTAGACTAGACCCAAACCCATAGTTTGTTAAGAGATGAGAAGAGCACAAATTTCGTATCGTTGCAATGCCGAGGAAAACACATCTCCTTGAAAGTCTCACCAGAAAATACCAGTTCTAAGTTATTTTGCAGGTCATCACACTAGTCAGGTTTACATCTGCCTAAGTGCTATAATTCAGCCAGAATGTCTGACGGAAAGACAGTGAGAAAGGAAAACCCAGGTAAGCTTTGTGGATCCAGTCCAGATACTTGCAAACAGGAATCCAACATGTCTGGCCAGGCTGCAGGCTTAAGAAACCTGTGCTGACAGGTTGTATTGGCAACACCACTTTTCAAAGAGTAAATAATAAATCAAATTCCAGTATCAGTGCTCTTCTCAGGATGCATTTACAGGCTCAAAGTGTTCTTGCATTGACTTCTACAAGAGCTCTGTGTGACAGATGGCACAGAGGGTTCAAAGAACCATGGAGAAGCCAATACATTTTAGTTTCTCCAGCTACATTTATTTTCAGCTAGCAAAATATCAGCAAAGATCTTTAATCCTATAACTCTAATGCCTAAAGGGAGGGAGGTTATGATACTCCATTCTGAAACCAAACTTGAATTTTTACGGTTATTGTTAATCTCCAGCAGAATTCTAACCCTCTCAAACTCCTCTGGTGCAGGGAAGTTTCTTCCATTGCTGTCCCCTAGCTGTCCCTTGCAATGTGAGCAACATCCTGTAGGACCTTAGGATACCAAACCTATTGGTGGTCTGAACCTGCAATAAAAACCTCCTTCTTGACGTTATAATAGGAATGGTATACAAGAGATTCGTCTTGTTCCTTATAAATGCTGTGTGAGAGATATTCAGAATATTCTTAGTAATGCACAGCAGAGAGAAACTAAAGGACACATCTCTCTATATACGTTATAAAAAATGCCTTTTCTTTATATGGTCTCAGACACGGACAAGTTTCATAATGATGGGGCCGCAAAAACTAAAAGCGAAACTAAAACTAGAGATTAGTCTCCTCCAATTCAGTGGGAGAGAGAAAAACTGAGGAGGTTTATATCTACATTGGTTGAAATAATGGACGATGTACTTCTACTGTTCTATGATAGTTTAGCATCACTTAGCATGGACAGGAATTCACAGGGTGCTGGAATATTTAAAGAAAAATTTTTTAAAAACCCAAATCAGTCACCTTTAAGCCCTCAAATTAAATATACCTATCCTTATCCCAAATCCTGGAAAGTATGACATAGAGGAATATTAAAGAAGGGACAGTAAAGATTAAAGAGACAGATTAGGGAGAAACAAAAGAGGACATTAGGGAGTGTGAGGGAAACGAAAGGATAAAAAAATCAGAAAAGAAAACATGGAAGTAAATCTGAATTAGCTAATTTTTGAGTCAGGCCACATTCCTGCTGCTTTCAGAAATTTTATGGTGGAAAGGAGCCACCATATTTTTGCAGTTTCAATATCTTGCAGTGAGACAAAAGGCAAAAGAAGAACACAGAGAGAACTGACCTGTCTCCTGTTGCTCCTGTCCTAAAGGATGGAATAATCTCCACTACAGCAAAGGAACAGAGAAGGCACTTGGAGAGTTACTCACAGCCTCCTGTCCCCTCCTCCTACTCTTGGCCCCCAGTTTCTCAGATCTTTCTATTAAACTTTAATAGTGGGGACCCCCTCACTCAGGGCAGCACTGCAGTCATTCATTAGTGTCCACCTAGGGAGCAAATAACTCTTTAGCTGCACTGTAGGTGTCCAGCTTGCTTTGTGCCTGGAGGGCGATTTGTAATCGAAACAGGGAAGTGCAGGAGCAAAGAGAAAAAATGGGCAGTAATAACCCGTGAACTCGCCTTTCATTCAGGTAACACACAAGACACATGTTAATGATTTCAGCTTAAGTACCAGGCAGAGAACTAACTGTACAATAACCAGGCAGAAACCACCTGCATGTGCCAGCATCCCTCCTAAGCAGGCACTTCCTGGAGAAGGGACAGCAAGAGTTAACTTGTTGAATTTGCAGGGAATTGTTTTGTTGTGTATTTTACAGCTCTGCATTTGCAAAGTCTTTTTTCAGCTCTCACCCGAATGGATCGACAACCTAAGATTTTTCTCAGGTCTTGTATTTTAGCTTGCCTGCACAGTGTTCCTGTAACTGGATTAGGAGAACCCATGAGTCTCCTGACAGAATGCGCTGTGATTTCAGCAGCTCTGGTGTCTGATGGGACCAGAATATCAGCCAGTTATGTGCTATCTTAGGCAGGACTGCTTCGGGCCTCATGACCTGAATCATTAAGATAATTTTAAAATACAAATTAATGAAAAGATAGACAAACAGGAAATGGGTTTTGCTTCCTATAATTTCTGTCGAAATGCATGTGTGTGCAAAAGGAATCAAGCAATATTTACGTAAGCATTGTCCTTCGTTTGCCTCTTTCAGGTTTTTGGTGGCTGCTGGCCCCAGCAGGGTGAGGCAGCTGTTTGCCCACCTTTCCAGTGCCCTCAGATGAACACGTCAGCCTCCTGTACATAATAGGTAGAAGACAGACAGAGAAATACAAGGGAAGAAAGATCTCTAACAGAGGAGAGAAGACTGCAAATACCTTTGAGGACAATGTTTCCCTTTTCATCCCTAAATATTTGCAATCAATACAGCTTCAGTATTTCACAAGCTAATCAATAATGCAGTGACAGTGAAAGAGATGTGAGGGTCTTCTTGGCGGCTACAAACTGGCAATGATGCTTTGATGGCTCCTACTGAGGATTTATCATTTCTTGTATAATCTCTTGCAGAACACTGTGGGGTCTGAGAGTATAATACACAATATGGCTATAGGAAAGAAACTGGACAGATGATTGCACTTTACCTTAATTCCCTATAGTATCATCTGCCAAGGAAATGAAAGGTAAAATAAAAGCATGATAGATGTCTAAAAGTATGAATACAGTGTACAAAGATTTTTGTTTGGACATTTAATATAGCTAAGGTGGTCCATAGAAGGTAAGACAGAGCTAGAGTGTTATGAGGAACTACAATCCTTTTTTGCCATTGTCCTTGCCATGACCAACTTCAGAAGGACTTTATAATAACTAATATTAGACTATACTAACAATTATTTCAGAAGCACACACAAGCTAATTCTCTCTCCTTTTCCACATGCATGCAATTCACTAAGTGTGAATAAGATGAAAAATTGCCCCTAAATACAGAATCACATGCGCTACTTAATAAAAAAAGAACAGAAGAGGTCACATCTCCAAAGTTTAATATATTTTGGTCAAAATGCCCCTGGCTCAAGCAACCAGAACATTTAGTGAGATGTGCCACCCCTAGGGGAAGGGGTCTTCCATTCAGATATCTCTACTTCTATGCAGAACACTGCCCTTCACACGCAACATAACCCTCCCAGGAAAGGGAAACACAGGCTGTGCACTGCAGCACATTCTGACAATACCGAAGTCCTCCTCCTTCTCCTTGAGGCTGTGATGTAAGGCCCTAATAATAAGCCCAAGAATAGTCAGACAACATGTAAAATCTCATCATTTCACCTGCCCAGAAACCCTCTAGGCCTGAAAGGTCTAAAACTATTCCTTTTCTCTTCTCCTTTCTCACTTTTCTTTCCTTACATAAAAGCCTTTCTAGATTTCCTCAAGTTTGTATTGCAATTATTTACTGTCTCCAAACCATCATTGTAAATATTTTAAATTCTTCTTCATAAAAAAATGGTATAATAATAAACCTCCACTGTAACACATCCCAGTTGCTACTGAAGAGACTCCTAATGATCCAGCATTACAGCTTCTTACAGTTTTTCAAAAGAACATGATCCAACATTTTCAGTTTTCCATTCAGCCATCCTGTAACTGTAGTACCATTAGCTTTTCCTGTATTTCCACACTCTCTGCTAATACACTGTACATCACTTCAGCTTCCACAACTGACTACCTAAGAGTAGATACAAAATATAAAGAACACGTGATTGTGTACAGCATATTTCTAAGTTTTATAGCCCTTCCTACACTTGTCATTACCACATTAACTATCTTGGGAAAATTCTGTTAACACTTGGAGCACTTTAACAATTGCTTTCCTTAGGTATTCATGTGATTGGCATTTCCAAATTCTCAGAGGTGTAATCTTTTTCTTCCTTGCAGTTTATTTAAAAAAACAAGCAAACAAACAAAAAACCCCCAACCCCCACCCCTCAAAAAAACTCCCACAGGTGTGCATGAGTCTGTCAGTGTACCTAGAAATTTTCATTTTTTTTTTAGATTAAGATAACGCAATTGTAATGTTAAAATCAATCTCAATTAAATTCTCAAGCAACCTCAAGATAGATTATTTTCTGAAATGCTTTCATTTTTTAACTGAGGATTTTTTAGAACATGTTAAAATATTATGCCAAAACCATCAAGCTAAAACACATCAAAAATATGATGATATTAATGATTAAAATTGTATTTATGCTCTTTTACAAATCACAGTATCCAGTTCAATGACACACAAGCAGATTTATAACAAAACTAATCTCACAAGACTCCAGAAGCCTTTAAAAGCAGCATTTCTGCCATCTTCAACAGGCTTTTGCAGCTTGGTAGGTACAGATAATTTGTATTTCATCAGCTAATGGTCATTAAAGACCCCCCCCTTTTTCTCTTAAATTGCATAAATTAGAAAATTGTTCATTTCCTCTTCCTCCAGCTCTGTTTTCATGTATGATGAATTTAGGGATGTTTTGCTGAAAATGGGCATGAGATTCTGCTACATAGAGATATGCCTGCTAAAAACAATTCAATGAATTAAAAATAGCTGTGGACTGCAACTGACCTTTCCTTTAACCCATATGTCTCTATATTTTTTATATGCCTTAATGATTATTAGACTTTGGCTCAATGAAAGCAACCAAAGAGTGCAATTTTTAGCATTTGTTTTATATTATTTATTATTTCTGTGTTCTGTTTACAGATGTTTACAATCCCCATCCTGGCAATGTTACTGAGATGAGTAATCCAATCTCTTGATTCTATTACTGAATGGAAGATGAATACTCAAGTATTCTGAATGAAAGATGCAGGATTGACTCTTTTATTCTGATATAAACATGAGATAAACAGGCAGACACACCATATAGATCAGCTGAGGTGGGGGATGCCTCCTTGCTGGAGACAACGAGTCTGCTGCCTGTGCAGGGCTTGCAGGCAGATGAGCACAGCAGCGCTGGATCCTGACATGCTCTGAGAGCTCTGCTCAGTTCTGATGGAGACCTATCACAGTCAGCTCTGCGCTGCGTGTCCCCTCCTCCCCAGCACAGAAAGTTCACTGTCTCCAGCACCACTGTGTGCATCAACACATTTTTCAATATTATGATTCAAACGTTACTTCTAGTCAGTACAAGAATCACAGTCTGGGATGTATTAAATGTGGGTTTACCTCTATGAGGAAAAGGGATATCTATAACATCATTTCCATCCTAAATCCAGCTTTTAACTAAGATTACCATGGAAATGTATGGTTTGATTATTCTGATATTAGATAAATGGAGAGTCACAACTGTGAAAAATAATTCTGTGCCTAGCATCTAGCTTAGTTTTGAAAATTAAATTCTGTAAATACATATTAAGGTATTACTCATGAGGATTTTTAAATAAGAAATCTTAGCAACACATGACATAAGTGTATGTATAAAAATGTGATAGAAGTTATATGCATTTCTAGTTCAGAGCAGATGCAACTATGGCTACATCTTCCTCACTGATGATTTTTGGTTTCAGTTCAAAGGTTTGCACATGAGCTTCATGCACATGGATTTTCTGACATTATCAGGATCTGGCCTTACAGACACTTGAGTAACTTTCTCCAGAGGTATAGTCCAACTCTGCTCCAAAGCTCCTCTTCTTAGCCAAGCTGCTTAGACTTTTGCAGAATGAAGCCCCTGGTATTGACACGGATACACGTGGCTAAATGAGATTTGGCTGCCAATTTCACAATGTGGTATTCTGTATCAGACAAAGCAACAAAGGAAAGGTGACTTGTTCCCCTGTGTGAGCTGTAAATACCAACCATCACACCACTTAATAGGTTTATTTTATTAATAGCATATATTTAAAGACTTCAATGCAAGTTTCTTTTGAACGATGAAAGGCTGGCAAATTCTTAAAAGATAATAATCAGCAGTGCAGCAGTTCTTTGATGGTCTGTAATTACCCAACTGTCCACTATTTGAATGACAGCGGCAAACTACCACTCACTGTTAGTTTATTTTTATTTATAACTTGTACTTTAGGTAAGAATCCATTAATTACCAGCAAAACAAATTGCTTACTCAAAACACTTCCCACAGAGGCTATTTTTTTCACATGCATTAATCTAGCTGAGATATACATGACATTTTAAATGGAGGTTAAACTGATGTAAATAAATGTGATTATTTGAAAGCAAACAGGATTCAGTCACATTTATTTCTATGCGGGATTACTGTACTTTCTCCCCTTGTGACCAAGCACTGGACCACAGGAATTCTGGAAGGCTGAGGATTTTAAAACTTCCCACCGACATGAAATTTGAGGATATACCACTGTACCCTTTATTTTAATTTTATACAATTTGCCTTAGGTGGCATCTTATGTAATTGTTTTTCAAACAGAACCACTAAGCTGGAGGGATGGCAAAGGGTTTGGATTTCACACATTTTTGTGCTTTGCTAACACAAATATCAGGGACCAGCACAAGGAACTGCTGGTCCCTGCTGGGAACACACCCTGATGGTCACCACCATGGGACTCTCCTGGGGGAGCCACATCCTGGACAGCCTGCAGTGCCCACCAGGCCCACCCCACGGGGCCACGATGGCCATCCTGGGAGAACACCATGGCCCTCAGCCAGCCCCACGGATGCCACAGCACCAGTGCTCCTTCCCACTCATCTCTGGAGGCTCCATCCGGCACCGCCCATCCCACTTGGCTACCACCAAGTAATGCAAAGCAAGTTCCCCTGATCTGAGGCCAGGGTCTCTTCAAAGGCAATGACCAACCCAAGAGACATGCCAGAATTGATACCTGTAATCTTTCCACCTTTTACAAGGGATTTAAATTTCAGAAGTGAATTTGTTCAGTTTTGGTGTGCTTTTCTCATACTCTGAGCTGTGTTAGTTTCACTGCTGTGGAGCAGCCCTTGATGCAGCTCTTTGAGATAAAGAAGAGTGAGCAATCACTGTACACCCACAGCGACTCTGAGGAGCCACCCAACTTCTGTGCTGCAGGCACTGGGCAGCCCAATCCTGATTCTGACAAAGACAACAAAAATTTGGATTTTGCCACCAGTATCACTGGCAGTGAGATCAAGCTGCCCACAGCAGCAAGGTTCCAAAACCCAGTTACATGGTGTGATAAAGACTCTGGGACACAATGATCTTATTGTAGTCAATAGGGACAAAAACCTCCACCCAATTTAATGCACCAAACCATTTCAGGCTATTTCTGCATTTTGCTGTGGCAGAGGTCTTCTGAAAATTATTTATAATAGCATGTAAGTATGAGTTCCAAAATGTCAATTTTACATCCTACCAATCTCAGCTAATGTGCCATGTAAGGGACAATGGACAACCTCATAAAATCAAATCTTTAAAATCAAAACATGCAGCTGAACAATCAGCCAGACATGAGCTGACCAGCAGTCTTGACGGTGGTTGTTTCAAACTACACAAATTAGAAGTAATTTCAAAAGAGTCAATCTTTCTATAATCAGACAGATGTAGAGATGCTGTTGTCTTATAGCACCTTTAGGAAGGTTGTTCTCACTGCTTTCCTGTCACTGTAAAGGCATGAGCATGACCCTGATGTATTCTTGCTCTGTTGGAAAGGTTATCCAGAGGGTCGGGGTGCTGGGCTCCCAGAATCTCTCTCTTACCAGACTGGATCTCACGTGCTTTCTCAGCAGCGTTACTGGGTAAGGAGTAGTCACAGGCATAGTCTGGCCCATATAATCCATTAACCTGACCAGAGATCAACTCCTGGGAGAAGTCTATCCCATTTTTTAAGAATGACTTTGTCGCCAGCATTGTGAATTTAGCAGTAAACTGTTGCAAAACTCTATACTCTCTCACATTTAAAGAGCTTTGCAGAAAATGGATCTTGAGGGACAGGGAGATGCAGGGATATTTTTCTGCAAATATTTCAAAGAAGTGCTTTTCTACCCAGGACTAAAAACATTTTTATATTTTTGATTATTTTGGCAACTAGTACATTTTTAGAATGTTATTTTTACCATTATTTCTATAAACCATAGTTTTGTATTGTCAACTCCAAAAAGCACAGGCAGGAGTATCTTTGTCAGAGTTCCATATTATCATCAGACATACATATTTATAACTCTCCATTTCCTAGAATGCTCCACATAAACAGATGCTCAGTGCTTGTCATGTAACATGTCTTGCAGATAGTTAGAACAAAAGAAAAACAACAAAGAAACAATACCAAAAATAATTTTAAAAAACCTGAGCTGAAAACATAAAAGAGAAATGCTCAGGCATTCACTGGTAACAACCACACATTTGAAGCCAGTGAGACTGAGCTATGTTTTGCTTTCCTTATGCTTATGAATATGATTGATGTCATGTGAATGGGAAGAAGATTATTTAAATCTAATAATATTATTTATGTAAGCGTACTTTATACTGATAGACTAATTCAGAACCCAGTCATCTTTACTTGCATTATAAAGATCCAGCCTGCAGGAGCTCTAGTGATGGGCTAACCTTAATTTCTTCGCTTAAGTCACATGAACCTGGCCAGGGTCATGAACAGTTACATACACCCTGTCATATGGCACAAGGGTCAGTATCTACTAATTCCAGTGGCTACTGCTACAATATTCAAACACCAAAAGTTTCAGATCAGAAGTTGAAAGTTTGAGACATTTATGAGTGAGAACAGAGGGCCCTAATTTAAAACGTGTGTGACCTTAATACAGCATTTGGGGGTTCAGAATGTTCTTATGTACTTTGCCTAATACTGCAGTTTTACAATACTCCCTTGCTTCCAGTCATAAAATCTTATCTGTAAATTTTGTAAAGATGTCTGAGAAAAGCAAATTTATGTTGACTATGTGAACCAGTAACAGGCAGAATAGTTTTTCTTAATGCAAAGGCAGAATAAAAATAACATGCATCTAACTCTTAATTCCAGACGTAAGCTAGCATTTTTCACAGATGTGTACATTTTTCAGAAAGTACTATAAATCAGAATGGTTCTGTACTTGTCAATGATAACTCCCTTAATGTAAAATAATCTTCTAACAGGACACCAGAATAATCTATCTTAATCAAAGACAGATTTATATCCATACAGTCCAGTTACTCACAGACTGTAACAAAACATATAAAAATGTAGATCTGACATCACTGTAAGTCTTGCATACACAATTGCCTTCTTCATGTATTACATAAAAATGAAAAACTAACACCTATCCCTGCTCCCACTGAAATCAGGGACACATTCCCATTTACATCACTGCCAGTTGGATGAGAGATCAAAACTAATGTCCAGCTTTTGAAAACTCCTTAAGACTGGGCATCACATATATTTGAATAACTCTGATTGTTCCACAACTTACTGGAAATATATATTTTTTCTTCGTAATTAGCCCAAAGAATTAAAACAAAATTCAGAAAAGGATAGACACACACAATATTTTCCATAACTCTATCCACACATTTTCCCCTAATTACAGCTTAGATTACAAGAAACTAACTCAGAAACCTGGCTCATCTAAGCATTTTCTTAAGGAAATTACATAATAAATGGCAGTATGAAATAGAAATAGAAGATCTGTAGGATGTGACAATTTCATTTTCTCTGGTGGGAATTAGTATGTTGTGGATGAACAATATTTGGAGCATAATCTTTCTTTATTTAATCATGTGTACTCTTTCTAAAGCCAAAAGTCATTTTATCTACAACAATATAACTACAAAAACTGTGTCATCAGATATGACCAAACCTACAGTCCTTATCAAGCCAAAATATCCATTATTTACACGATGTCTTTGCCCATGGTTCATAGTCATAATGTTTCAGCAGCTTTTTTGATAAAAGCATTAATAGGTGAACTGAAAATGGAATCATTAAAGAAAGAGACAAACGTATTTTTAATAGTATGCAAAAGTTTAATGGGGATATATTAATTACCTGGTTTTTGTATCAATGTCAGTGAAATTTCAGAACAGGTAGGTAAAGTC
Organism: Corvus cornix cornix; assembly: GCF_000738735.6. Classification (NCBI taxonomy): domain Eukaryota; kingdom Metazoa; phylum Chordata; class Aves; order Passeriformes; family Corvidae; genus Corvus; species Corvus cornix. The sequence goes on along the minus strand of NC_046333.1, from coordinate 18,253,431 downwards.
AAGAGCGATCTGAATTCTTTAAATGGGTTCTGGTTCAGATAAAAACAGTTACATTTTATTCAAAGTATAAAAAAACCACAATAAAGTTTTAGTGAGAGACAACAGTGCAATAACTCAAGAAAATTAATGCCATGAGCAGTTTTTCCTCTCTTTTTGACGGCAATGGTCAACAAAATAAATGAAGAACAAGAAAGAATCAATGCAAAGACCTAGAGAGTAACTCCAATTTTTTTAACTATTAATTTTGTGCTCGGTGTCAAAGGCAATGACAGTAAGCATTGAATAAATACAAAACTTCTTTGGGATTGTTATTTTTTTCAAGATGAAAAATGCACTGGCTTGGAATGTTTATTTGAACCAGCTGTACGGTATTACTATAGAGAGTCAGGAAGTTAATATATTCTTTGGAAGTCCAGTATCATAACATGTTATTCTAGCAGGCACAGTGCATGAACAGAGGACATGCGATGTGCCTTGGCAGCCCAGGCACAGACGCTGCAGACGCGCCGATATTCAAGCCACACGGCAGCTATAAGTTACCAGCACCATGTCTTGCTGCTAATTAGTAGAGTGACTGGTAGAAAGAGGGCAGAATCAGAATTAATATCCACATTTCCTAGCAGACGTCATGGGACCGATCCTCTCTGAAGTTTACAGAATGAAATCTTCTGCCTGAGACCTATCATGTAACAGGATCAGGCTCATAACAAAGTACACCTTTTTTTCATTTATTGTAGTACTTTATTCTGGGCATTTGTCTCCTGTGGTTTATGCAACCATGTCCTAATTTTTATAGTCCTGGCAATACAGCAACGTGTTGTGATAAGAAGGGCTGGAAAATCAAAGAAATCTCTATTCTGCCAAAAATTTCCAAGGCAAGCTGAGTGTTGTAGAGACGGAAGGGTAGACATTCAGATATTCCAGTTAAGAATAGTCATAAAACCTGTTTATATTCTGAATCTCTCTCATAAAACCATTAATTGTGAAATCCTTCATAATACTACAATCAATCTCTCTGTAACCATTTAATGGCTGTGTTGAGGCAAATCAAATTATTCTCATAATCAGGGATAAAATGCAACACATTTTGCAATCTATCAAGTAGAAGATCTCTTACTTGTACGATTAGTGTCTAAAGATGACAGTGGGTTTACCCTGGCTGGATGCCAGGTGTCCACCCACTCTATCACTCTCCTCCTCAGTTGGACAGGGGAGGGAAAATATAACAAAAGGTTCATGGATTGAGATTAAGGACACGGAGAGATCACTCACCAGTTACCGTCATGGGCAAAACAGACTTGACTTGGGGAAATTAGTTTAATTTATTACCAAGCAAATCAGAGTAGGGTAATGAGAAAATAAAACCTAAATCTTAAAACACCTTGCCCCCACCCTTCCCTTCTTCCCAGGCTCAATTTCACTCCCCATTTTCTCTGCTTCCTTCCCGCAGCACAGGGGCATAGCGAATGGAGGCTGTGGTCAGTTCATCACATTTTCTTTGCTGCTCCTTCCTCCTCAGGAGGAGAACTCCTTACCCTCTTCCCCTGCACCAGCATGGGGTCCCTCCCATGGGAGACAGTCCTTCACTTCCCACGGGCTGCAGTTTGTCACAAGCATCTGGAGCATGGGTCCCTTCCACAAGGCACAATCCTTCAGGCACAGGCTGCTTCAGTGTGGATCCCGGTGGGCTCACAAGTCCTGCCAGAAAACTTGCTCCAGTGTGGACATCTCTCTCATAGGCCACAGGTCCTGCCAGGAGCCTGCTCCAGCGTGGACATCCAATATGGTCACAGCCTCCTTTTGGCACTCACCTGCTCCGGCGTGGGATTCCCAATGGGCTGCAGGTGGATCGCTGCTCCACCTCGGATCACCATAGTCTTCACCACAGACTCCAAGGGAATCTCAGCTCCCGCACCTGGAGCTCCTCCTCCACCTTCTTTCTTCACTGATCTTGGTGTCTGTGTTTCTCTGACATATTCTCACTCCTCTCTCCAGCTGAAGTTGCCCAGGCTTTCTTTCCCCCTTCTTAAGTATGTTATCCCAGAGGTTCTACCACCATCACTGATGGACTTGGCCCTGGCCAGTGGCAAGTCTGCCTTGGAGCTTGCTGGCATTGGTTCTGTTGGACGTGGAGAAAGCTTCTGGTATCATCTCAAATAAACACCCCTGTAGCCCTCTCACTACAAAAACCTGTCCAGGCAAACCCAACACAAAGATCAACTGCTATGTTTCAGAGTCTTTATTTTATTATATGAAGTTTAAAGCAAATAATTTGAAGTTAGAGCTGAATTTCAAAGATAGATGTATATTTTTATGGCAAGATGATGTAGGAATGTAAGTTATGACACGGCAACAACTAGAAATAATAGGGCAAGTTACCATAACAGATGTTTTGACTTTAAGTCTGCATTCCCTTACTCTAGCTAATGTCACAATCTTCTAGTTGCCTAAATATGGATTATTGCTATCAGCCATATCCCATCATCCTTAGGCAACTTTCCCTAAAAGGGAAAGGGGAATTTTCTTTGAGTGACAGATGCAGAATAGTGACAGATGCAGAATGCACCATTTTTTATCCTCTGTCGCCCATGTAAAATACAATGTGGAACAGTTCTGGAATATCTCTTCATTGTAGACAAGAACGAAAGCCTCTTCCACAAAGTACCACTTTTACCTAACTTTTTTACCTTCATAGAGCAACAGAGACATTAAAAATTAACAGAAATTTTAAAATGCTTGAAGAATCTGTCTGAATTTATTTATGCATAAAAATGGGTTATTCTCTAAGCTACTATATCCTCACTTTCTTTAAATTACAGAAACAATTTTTTTTCCAAAATATGAACAGAGACACATAATAGTTTAGTTATTTAAAGCAGTCTAGCCAATAAATGGTACACCTACATAGATCCCAACAGGGTGTTATCAGATTGTGCTAGGAGATGGTTTGGCTGATAATATTAGTCTAATGCAGTCCTGTACATAACAGAATAAGTGAATAAGTACTCTGGAATGTGCTTATATTTTAAAACACATATTATCTACCTAATATAAGAACACTTCTTAAGTTAATCAGGTATTTTTCTATATTCACATATTATTTAAAAACTGGACTAGATAACAGTCCAGTACACGATATTCTAAATTCTGCCTCTATTTTTTTTGTTGGAACTACAATATCACAATAATATCTCATCTTAAATAATTAGATTACTGCCATAAAACGCGTGCTTGTTTCCACCTCTATAAGCTAAATCCTTATGGCATTTTTCTAGTACAATGTGGCACAGTGATCCTAGCGATGTGAGTGGATGGTGGGAAGAACAAAGCAGGACTCTACCTCCAGGCATGAGCAGCATGAGTTGCCCAACCTAATCAGCTCCGTAACTTCACTTCATGGAGTGAGCAACTTTCAGCACTGAGAAGTTCCAGCACTAGCAAAGCTAACCCCAGCATTCATTCTGGGCTAGTCATTCAACCCCAGCATTCTTCCCCTCTCCTCTGGCTCTCATTCATCACAGCCACATTCAAAAAATCTTGGACTTTCTGCCAAATGGTGGTCTCCAGTTTTACTCTGCCTTAAGAGAACCGGGGAAATCAGACAAATCCTAATATTAACTGGGGGGGGGGGTGGGGGGTGGGTTGCACTTAGAGTCAGGCCAGTGGCTGGGGAATGAAGGTCACAGTGAAACAGAGCTGGGGGAGAAGGTTTCTGACAGTTTTCCCTGACACTGGGAGAACTCCACAGCTGAATGCACTCTTTTCAGTCTCATCATACAGCATGAGAGAGAAAATCCTACCACAGAACCTCCCAGGGTTTCCAGCCTCTCAGATGGGCTTTGCCTCAGAGAGGACGCCTTGACAGGAACAGATGTGATAACAAATGACCTTTAGAATTGCACCCTGAGAGCTGTTGACCGTTTCCTGAAAGCTGTTCATCCTCCTGAGTTCCTGGCTTTAGTTTGGAAACCTTGAGATCCTGGCATATAACTAAAAAGGGTCAGCAACAAGAAATAGAAAAATAGAGTGCAAGACCCAAAGAAAGTAGGGACAAAACCAGAGTACAGACATATTTAAAGATTCTTCCTTTGTTTTTAAAGATAAAAATCGTAAATCTAAATGCAATGCCAAATCTCAGCATCATCTTCATCCCCAAATCAAAGAAAAAATTCTGAGATGAGACAAAAAGCTATCTGATCATAATCTAGTAAAAAATTGATTCAAAGCTATTTAATTTTTATTCCAATTCAAATTAAACCAAATGTATCATATTAGATAACATAATATTTGTATATTTCTGTGAGAATACTTAGATTTGCTGGGCAACACACAAAACTGTCTTTCCCAATGAAAGCTTACAGGGTAAGTGGAGCACACAGAGAGCAGTGCACCCCAGGAAGTCCAGAGGAGAGGCTGCAGATGTGGATGTGGGTCCACAAGCATGAGAGAGGAAGATGGGAGATAGTTTATTTATTCCTCTTTGACTTCACCAACCAAAAAGTGAAAAATTTCTCAGCACTGACTTCTTGTAAAGCTCCTCGAAATCAAGACTATAACCATATCCCATGACTGGCCTGGAGCAAAAGTCACATTTCACTCAAATGCTCACTTAGGTTTCTGTTGAGGATTTCAGGCTGTCACCACTGAGTCTTGGGGGGAAAAAAAAGGCTGAAAGAATAACAACATACTCATGGGCATTCCATTTTTAAGGCAAGTTTGGGAAAAACCTGGCCCTGCTAATACAATTATATGCTACATCTCATTCATTGCCTGTGAGAGGCAGAGAAGAGAAAAAGGGGAGAGGTAAGCAGGAGACGGAACGAGACAGAAAGCAGAAGCAGAAACAAAGATGCAGCACTGGGAGACGAAAGGAGGGATGACATGGGGGAATGTGCACAAGATGCCTCTTCTTACATTTGTTAAAACTAAACACCCACACGGTCTATAAAGCTGAAATGAAAAGCACGGGCAAGCTTATTTGGTATAATCCTTTCAAGCAGTGAAATGATTTTCTCTATAATTTTTTTCCCTGTCAGTTCCTGTCATTTCCTTGCGATGTCTTCTCTTTTCTCACTTGTCTTTTCTCCTTTTCCTTTTCAATGCCATCTTGCTTTGTTCCTTTTTCTTTGCCTCTGTCTGCTTCTTTCTTCCTCTTCCTTTCTTCTCTTGCTCTCCCTTGTATTTTTTGTCTTGCTCTTGCTCTCCCATGTGTTCTCGGAGCACATGAAGAAAATGAGCACAAATAGTTGAAAAGCTTTTTTTTTCCTGATGTTCCTTTTCTATCCCCATGTGGTTTTGACTGTTGCAGCTCTGTTAGGTTTTAAATGCACATGGGGAACCCACTTGTAGTCCCATGTGTTTTAGAACTATCTACAGTAGCACACTGCAGGAAAAACATGTGGGAAGGGAATGTGTCAGAAAAGTTTCTTGTACTCCCTCTGACACGTGGGCCACATTTAACAAGGTCAAGGGACAAGTGTGGCTCACAGGCATTAGTTTGACCGGTATGATAAAAAAAGGATCACACATTCTACTTTCTTTTACCTGCACACACTCTGCAGTGAATCACTCACCCAAATACAGCTTATGGAGTTTCAGTTGATCTACTTTTATTTTTGGCTAGATGATCATCTTAACAGATTTTTAGGAAGAGATTATTACATCTTTTTTCCTGATTTGATGATTCCAAGATAATGAAGAATATAAATGTAACAGAAGGAAATCTTTTTTCTTTCCTTTGTCTTCCCTCCTGCATGAAAGCATCACACACACTGTGATCGAGCAGACAAGGGTCTGCCTGTTAAGATGGCTGGCTATTCCTAAGGCAGACAATCTCTGCTGAGGGTTCCTTCTAAACTTTCCTGATACAACACCGAATTCACACAAAATGTCTGTGAACTGTTGGTTCATGTTATGCACATTTTGACACCTTTCAGCTGGCTTTCACAGATTTTCAAAGCACCTGTTCCAATACAACCTGTCTTCTTGGCAGCAAACATTACCAGTAAACCCCTGATTTTCTTTCCTCTTTCGCTTAACCATTTCTAACAATGTACACGTCAAAAAATATAATTAAGTGGAAGAAGGCAAATGCTGTCCAGCTCTCCTAGATACCAGACCACACTTCCTGAAGGAAAAAAAATTGTTCACATTGTTACACAGACCAGCTAAAGTGTTCTTCCCTGTCACTCATTTCTTAGGGGAAAGGTCCAGCTCACTTGCAAATGGGCTGCTTGCCATGTGAGCAGATGGGCATGGGGTTTGACAGCCAAGAAATGATGGATCAAATTTTGAAATTTGTTGCTCAGTCTCCACTCTAGTAGTTCCTAATTGGCCTCAATGGAACTTTATTGCTGTAAAATGGTATAATGGCAATAACATTTGACTGAACAAACACACATCCCATGCAGGTACTGCAAGCAGACTTCCTGGCTGACAGAATCAGAATGATGCCATCAGCAAATATCTGCTACAAGCTGACGTAGCTCTCTAAGGTTAACGTGTTCCTGGATGAGCATACAGTGGAGTTGAAGGGAGCTTCTGATGCTTATTTTGAAAGGTGGTCTGAGATACACTCTTTTGTCTGCAAAGATCCTTTTAATAAATATAACCATATAAACAAAGAAAGGGTTTACTTATGTTTTATAATAAGCATAAGGCAAGAGGAGGGAAGAGGTTTTTTTCAGTGAGGCACTGTTTATAATACATTATCTAAAATTGTTATCACCTGTATAACATATGTAATTCAGGATTTTACATGGAAAATTGACCAAAATTAAATTACATTTGACTGCTACTAAGAAACAAAGAAAATAAATTTGCCTTTAGAAAAACATTGTTTCCCAGATTTCTAAGAGCTGCTATGGTAGTGCACATTCACCTTAAATTCCTGTGTACTCATAGGATGTGAAAACAGCACAGATTTATCATTAATCTCATTGACAGGCTTGCATAGTTCTGGTTTGTATCATCAGCAATTTGAATTATTACTAATTAAGTGTTCACTTTACCTACAAAATAGAGACTTCTTAAATTTCTTCGTATTGGTTGTACATAGCTTTGTAATTTTAACTCTGTCTTTCTGTTGTAATTTTAACTGTATCAGCATTGTATTAACTAATACCAGCAGCTGCAAGACAGGATCTTAACATTTTGTTTATACTGTAATTGGAATTTCTCGCCTTGTGCCGCTTTCTTCTCTACATTTTGACAGCTTACCGATGCGTTTGCAAAAATAGTTGAATTCTATGACTGCATACATAAGAAGTGATTATGATTATAATTAGTGTTACCTTTAGAAATTACATTGTATTTTTCATAAAATTGCAGATACAGAAAAGATGATAAAAATCTTTATAAGCACCTACATAACATATTTCATTAATTTTTTCAAGGAAAAGAAAGCAATTTCCCAGGGTCTCTTCCAATTTTTCTCCACCACCTTAGGCCCAGTGCTATTTGGTACAGGCAGATTAGGGTAGCTGATGATTCTTATTGATTTAAATGTCGTGCTAGGAAGCCTAAATCCCCAAGAGCAATAGAATCTCCCCTATCACTATCCTACTGCTTATTGACCTAATTCACTAACCAACCATCAGGGTTTTCTCTCACAACAAATAAATCTTGCATGAAACAGAGAGTACATGGACACTCGCAGTTTTCAGCGGTGTTGCCAGTATAATAAATTTAGGGTCACCAAAGCATTCCTCTTTGTTTTCTCAGAGTGATCATAGTGTCATTTGCTATTTAAAATGAGCAGAAACCACGACTGTATTTTTAATAGCAAAACTATTTCTACAGCCTGAAGTAAACTTGATAATATAAATGATGCAGACCATTCAGCATGTGTAAAATTCCATGTACTTCAGTGCTTTGATTTGCCTATAAGTTATTGCTGGAGCAGCTGCTGAACAGGTTTAATGGTTGCAGCATTATTTCCACTAATTGAGATACTACTTAGTCCCAGTGTTTACTGCCCAAAATTCTGATAACTAGTAAATGTCCTCTTTCATTAATTGAGCCAAACAAACAAATAATGAACCAGGGTTTATTATGTTACTCTGGGTATCACAGGGTAGTCATTTAAACTAAAACTTTTAACTTGGAACTCTGCAGATGCCTCTGCATCTGAAGTCACTCTTGGTGATTTTACTGAGTTGAATAAGACATTTCTTAATATGTAAAAGCCAGGACTCTAAACTTAGTGGTTCTGTAAAATGTGGTTGTTACGAGATACAAAATACATGCAGCAGGAGAATGCAAAAAATACACTATAGATATAAAAAAAAATTTTAAAGGGAAAAAAACCAAACCACTTCATACTACTTTGATAGGAAGATCAAGATTAGGAGAGGCCTAATTCTGCTCCCAGTAAAGTTAATTAGAGCAACAGCAAGATCCTAAATTACTAGTCCTCTCATCAATATCAAGTTAAGCTTTTATCAATGTAATTTGAAGCAGCATTAAAAGTAATAAGTGCTAATTTATAATTGTTGATATTATCAAAGCAAGATCCTTTGCAACCATACATAACTGTGCCAGATTTTTATCACACTATAAAGGTTAACATAAGTGTTACAAGAAACATCAATGAGCTACGTACACTACGTTTGCTTTTGGTTAGATAAGTATGCTTTGTAGTAGTTGATACTCCCTCTAGATAATGGATATGGGCCAGATTCTCTGCTGACACAATGCAATATAAGTAATTTGAAGGCAGATATGCTGATTCACACTAGCTGCAGATCTAGCCCTAATATCTTTAGATGCAATAAACCATCTTAAGTAAGTCTGTTTCCTAACTATTACTCAGCCATTCCTCACTGCTGCCAAAAGGGAACTGTGAATGCCAAAGTCTGCAGGACTTTATTTATCAAATTTTAACACATAAATCGTTTTGGCATGCAAGCCTCGCTTTATGACCAGAATCAAACATTTTCATGAAACAGCAGGTATAATTCTAGTAAAAAATGCCATGTAGTGGCATTGTTCTTGCTGCAACATTACAACATCTGTTTCAACAATTTTTTTTTATAAAATCTGTTTATTAAATTAGCAAAATTAGATAATTTTGCTGCTTGATACTGTGGAACTGTATAAAGATAATTAAAAATGTTATGTCACGTACCTCTAAACACTGGATTACTTGTAACTCTCTGTATTTCTGCTTTTATCTAATTTGGTAGGAGACTAAGTGCAGAGCTAAGAAAATCACATTTCTGTTGGTTATATAAATACAAAATTATTTTACGTAGCAAAATTAGGTGCTATGCTGAATAACATTTTAGTGCCATGACATTAAACATCTGGAGACAAATAGTACCTAAACCACACAGCTTAATTTTCCTTTGAGGTTTATCTATTTTTACTTACATTTCCTGGATGTCAGCTTATAATAATTACTCTTCTACACACATCTCTAGCACTAATGTGACAGACTGTGAATGCTTCTTGACAATAGAACATAATATCCTCCTTACAGGTTTCCGCCAGCAAGGCTACAATCTTACCATCACGTGTATAAACATGCAAAAAGCCTTACTTAAAACATTAACAAATTTCAAATGTATTTGGCTTACTGTTAAAAATCACATACAGATTAGACTTTTCTCAATAAATCTAAAAAATAAAGCTAGATGTAAAGAACTTTGAGTACAGTATGTGACATCTGTATCTGAGAGCTGCCTCAACTTTGAAGCATCTGTAAATTATGTCAGGACATTTGAAAAGTAGCAAAAATTTCCATTTAAGACCTGCTTCTAATAAGTGTTGCTTACAAAGACAGAATACCAATGTAATAACTAAAAAGCAGTTCCTAGTATTTTTGTGAATATGACAAACTGTTCATCTGTGGCACAGGACTAGACACAGAATTACAACAGTAATTCCAGTAAAGCAGCAGGAATGTTTGTATTTCTCCATCTGACATTAAAAGCGGCGTGCTTTATGTAGGCCTCATTTGTAAACCTCCACGAATTTAATCAAACACATGAGAGTTTTATCCTAAGAAAGAGCAAACACATTATGAACTACATAGCCTTATTTCTCTGTGAAAGGGTAAGAAGGAAAGAGAACAGAGAACGACTGAAAAATCAGTGAATACAGGACTTCATTTAATTAGAAGGACTTCGAAATAAGTCAAAACACATAAAACGACAAAGCTGCTATCCTGGAGGATGTACATCACAGTGACTCTGGCTCATATCCACAGCTCTTTACATTCTTTTATTGCCGAGTTTTTTGCATGGTCTTAGACATAAAGTATGCAAATTATCCCTGTGATTTTTTTTATCTGGCAAGAAATTATAAAATACAAATTCAAATAAATTTTGAGTGTTTTGATCTGGGTTTTCATAAAATAGGGGGGTAATGGAACTTTTATAATATCTTAGATTTTCCTGAATTGTTAGAAATCGGAGGAACTGTAATGTGGTACTTCTGCATTGGTACTTCTCTGGTTGCCTCTATTCCTGAGTATTTAAATAAGGACTGAAATATTAGTAGCTTAAAAGTGTATAATTAAAATTTGAAAGCTCTAGATTTTTTTCTTTTTTTTACAGCCTAGGAATATATGGCTTTTTTCATGTATGAAGGGAAAATCAGAAGACTTAAAGTTTTGACAAAGAGAAGATAAAAGCAAGTTGAATAAAGCTAATCAAAAGGTAAATAGGTAAGACCATCTTTTTTTTAATAAATTAATCTCACTTAACTCCAGAAATACTACCTAGTAGAAAAAATGGTTTTCAAATGAAATAGAACAAAAAAAATTAAATACCTGGTAAAAAATGTATTCAGCTACTATAGGTTTTACCTTACTGAAATAAATTCAGTGCTTTCACATATTTGAATAAAAACCTAAGTTCCTTAACTGTTAATCAGAATTATTTGTAAGCAAACAAAGCATGTTTTATTGAATAGTCCTCGTCTCTAGACAAACAATGCATTTATTGAAATTAATACATACCAAAAAATTCTGAAAGCAAATATTTTCTTTTTAATATGTGATGAGCACAGCACTTTCAGCAGATATGAGGACTGCCCGCAATAATCATACCAATTAAATAATCCACATAATTGCCTGGTTCAAGGCAGTATTTTATCTATTATATTGCACATTCATGCCTGTGATTATGAGAGAAATTTTCCTGGACTTTCTGGGCTATGCAGACTCCTTTTCTTTATTTCTTTGATCATGTCAGTGACTGGGATATGAATATCATGTTTTCTCTTAAGATATTAATCCAGCAAGAAACAAATTTTGTAGAAAATACTGACTTTTTACTGTTTTGATCTGGTTAAAAGATTTTATTCAGAAAAATATAATTTATAATAAAGAAGACCTGATACTGACTTAAAAGTTCTAGGGGCATTCCATTAGCGTGTGGAAGAAACTCTCAGAATTCAGAAATAATTTGGCAGAAAACTGATATTAGAATATCATCTTATATTACTGTCTCTTAACTCTTTGAAGAGCAATACAGAGAAGAAAAAATGCTAATCTGAGACTTTTCAGAAATACTTATGCCAATGCTTAAATTTTATGAATTAATCCTCTGGAGATGCTAATGATTTCCCTTCATTTTGAACAGTTGCATTATTTTGTTTTGACTAACAAAGCACAAGCTGTAAAAATTACTATCTGGCATGGACTGAGGTAGTTTGTTTCTCTGATTACTTATTATTCAAGTATTTATCCATTTCCTTCATAATTTCTTTATTCAATATACAGGTTAGATTTCTCTTGGAAATTTTAATGGACAGGTCTTAAAATGTGTATATACTCTACACGAGTTGTAAAATCTCATAGCAATCTTTCCATCTGAATCCCTCTCATGTCCTTCTTGGAAGGAAAAAGAAAGAAAAAAAAGGCAAGCTGAGAGACTGGGTGGAGGACTTGATAATATAAATTTTGTGATGAAATTGTGATGAGGCTTACATGTGCTACATAATCTTGCAATGAATCTTTAGCAGTTGTCTTGCTTTTAAAGCTAGATCTTAATTTAGAGATTTCAATATGCTATAAATGATAAGGGGATGTTGAAGAAGAAATTTCTGTAATGTGCAATCATAGCCTATTTGTACATTTTAACATATTTTAGGTGACAACCCTTTTTTATAGCCCTGTTCTCTTTACCTTTTTAATTCTACAGCTCAGAACTCTGTCCTCTCCTCCATGTTACGGTTTTTCTTCTCCTCCATTTTATGCTGGCTTTTCTTAGGTATCATGTCTATATTTGACAACCATACCAAAAAAGAGAGAAAGTCTTATTTTGTCAGCCCACCAGACTGTCATCACCCCTTTCTTGTTTCTGGCAAAAAAAAAAAAAAAAAACACAACAAAAAAAAACCCAAAAAAACAAAAAACAAAAAACAAAAAAAAACCCACCAAAAACTGGGACTTCTGTCTGCCAGACTCTGAAGCTTGGAGTTTGTCAATTCGGTGGTATTAATTTTTATGTATCAGGCCAGAGGTAGTATGTCAGATCATATTGCAAAACATTCTGTGTTTGTTCTTCACAATATTGTGAGGCCTAACATTGTACACAAGAGTTAGAACTGAGAGCCTGATCCTGCAGCCAGTATGATTTTTCTTTTTACCTTAATTTGAACACAAGTCTTCATAACACAGTGGCCAGACAGCCCACAGGAGGCAGGAAACTGGAGGCAGAATCTTTTGGTAGCCCATGCTCTGCGTCCATACTGAAGGAGATGCATGCACTGGCTGGGTTTGTGGAAAAGATTAATTAATTAATATCACAAAAATATTAAAATCACAAAAAATAAAAAAGAAAAGAAGTTGAGGGATGATCTGAAATGTAGCATGATTCAAATAAACATAAAATGTGTTGTGGTGAGGTGTGATAAAGTCTAATCTTACCATCTGTACTGGACAAAGCTGGAACTGGCCTCCAAAGCTGGACCAAGCTTTTAGATGGCAGATTGTAATTCGTGAGAGTGATGGATACAAAATTCCTAACAGCTTTGTGATTAAATCAGCTACCAGTCAATTACCATTAATAGTTCAGATGAAATAAAATTTTTTGTTCTTTTTGACATTATATAGACATTATTTTAAAATAATAAATCTGGTCAAGGCCTTTAGCTTTTACTAACATTTTTTTTAGGCTGAGCAGCTTTCAACATTGGATTTCCCTTTAAGAAATATTCTGCAGAAATGTTTGCTCAAGAAAGAATGCCAAGTAACGCAGTCATGTTCTTGACCATCCACACAAAGAAAAAAGTTAAATTGAAAATAGTTTCTGTACATGAACTCCAAAGGTCATATACATCATGATTCATGTAACACACTAAGGCCTTTATCTTTTTTTATTACATCTGTCCTTAATTGGTCCTCAGCTGAGATATAACCACACACTATTTCATTGTTTACTTTTAAGTTATTAACTTTAGTATTTTTGAGGACAATGACAATGTTTCAATACTTAAGAATAAAATGGTACCATAAGAGGTTAATACCTCGTGAAGAATTTATTAGATTTTCCTAGAGATGTTTTCAGATAGCAGTTGTATGTCTTTCCTAAATCACCACAAAAGGCTGTTTTGTCTATCTGTAACTATTAGTTGTATGTCAAAATGAGCAAAGCCTTTTGCCAAAATACAACAGCAATCCTGGTTAAAAAATTAGTTTAGGAAAGAAGAAATTAGTTTAGTAGTAAGTTGACATTTCAACTGGCCATGACCACAGGTAAAAAACGTGGTTTGATATGCAAATCTATAACCATGGGGAGATGGAATATCTGGTGATACACACAGACATTACAGAAGCAAAATAGCATTCTTTACTGAAAGAGTGGTTAAGCATTGGCACAGGCTCCCCAGGGAGGTGATGGAGTCACCATCCCTGGAAATGTGAAAAAAACCCGAGTAGATTGTGGCATTTTGTGGTATGGTTGAGTGGGCATGGCGGTATCTAGTAGAGGGTTGGACTTGATGATCTTGGTTTTTTCCAACCTCAATGGTTCTATGATTCCATGTAACGAAGGGATAAGGCTCTGTTGCTGAGGATTTGAGACAGCCGGCAGCACGTTTGTGGGCTGTAAAACTTCACACCGACACATGCACTTTAGACATCTATTGAGATACAAGCGCTTTGGGAATTTCACGAGATACGAGCATTTTAAGATTCATTAAGAGCTAATTACACCCCAAAACACGCCCTTGCGGCGCATCTCCCACGAAAACAGCATCGCCTCCCACTTCAAACCCCAAGGAGCGACGAGGGTCACGCTACGTACGCGTGCAGAGGACAGCGGCGGGGGTGGGTGGGGCAGGGGAAGCGGGAGGAGGCGCGGACCGCCCGGGGCTCCGCGGCCGCGCACCGGCACCGCCTCCGCCCGCCTCCGCCCGCCCCGCGCCGCGGCCCCGCCTCGCGCCCGCGATCAGCTGCGCGCGCGTCACGTGGGCGCGTGTCGAAGGTCACGGCGCCCACAATGGAGCTGTCGCCGTACGCGCAGGGCCGGCTGGCGGCTGCTGGGAGACCCCCGCCGCTTCCCCCGCCGCCCGTTCGCCGCCCTCCTCCGCGCCGCCTTCCGCAGCCTTCTGGATCACCCGCAGGCCGGGTTGGGTAAGGCGTGGCGCGGAGGGGGGTGCGGGCCGCGCCGCTCCGCGGAGCGCGCAGGCGGGCGCGGGGCTCCATCCGCCTCCGCGAATGTACGCGCCTGTCCGCGCTGGACCGGACGGTGCCCACGCACACACACGGGGCGGCTCCTGCGCGTGGACGGCTCCAGGGTGCCGCTGCGCGGGGTGTCATCGCTAATGCGCGCCTTCTTCACTAGAGCTCCGACCTGTCCCAAGTAGAGGGGCGGGTCGGGAAGGGTCCCCCCACGCGTTCGTGTCCGCGGGGTGGGGTGGGCTAAGGAGGCAGTGTTCCCCCGCCGCTCCACTGCGACCCTCTGGGGGGTTTCGCGCGTGGACACGTCCTACGGCAGCCCCGGAGCGAGGGTGCACGGCCGTGCAATTAATTTTGCGGTGTTAATGACTCCGCCTCCGCGGACGGAGGGAACCGCCGGTGCCGGGCGGTCCCGGTGTCCCTCCCGGCCGGTGGCACCAGTCCCGCTCCTCGCCTTTAAGAGGCTGCTGAGGATCGCGGACGGGGCTCGCAGAGGAAATTGAGGTTTTCCTCCTTTTTTTTTTTTTTTTTTTCCCCGTCCTTTTATTTTTTTTTTTCCTAATGGAAAGGAGATGTAGAGGCGGGGGGGCGCGCAGCGCCGCACAGCCCCGCCTGGTACGGCTTGCCCCAGCCAGTGCTTCAGCCCCTCACCTTGTCCTCCGCCTCCTCACACCTTGCCTGCTTGCTCCGTCCTTTCACTCTGAAACACCAAATGTGTTTCATTTTGAAGTTTTTGTGGGAAAGATAGCGTTCAAAGGGCAAGCAGCAACCTTTGGTACAGTGTTCTGGGGTTTGGCCAATAAGTGTGTCATCAGTAATTCATTTATTTTAGACGATCCAGACCTGAAAGAT
This sequence comes from Corvus cornix cornix, assembly GCF_000738735.6. Lineage (NCBI taxonomy): Eukaryota > Metazoa > Chordata > Aves > Passeriformes > Corvidae > Corvus > Corvus cornix. Next base: position 18,237,950 of record NC_046333.1, on the reverse strand, counting down.
ATTGACCCTACAGTATTAAAACATTGCCATGCTGCGGCTGCAACGTGTATTTTGGAGGCAGGGAAGCAGAAAGCTGACATATCTGCTATAAGGTACTTGTACTTGAAAGCTACACCATTTTTCTAGTGGTTGTTACTTAAAAGTGTACTGCTGAGTTAATGTTAACAGAAAACTAACAAATTCTTTTTCCCCGTAGCACATGCCTAGAAGACTGTAAACTGGATAAAGAAAGAATAGAACAATTTTGCACCGAATATCAGGTTTTTAAACCAATTTTAACATACTAATTTTTCTCCTTTAATAGGAATTTATTGAACCTAGCAAATATTTTTTTTTCTCTCACTCCAGAAAAACAAGGATGCATTGGAAATCATGTTGGGAAGGTAGGTCAATCACTCAGCAGAAACATGGTTTCACTTACAGTTAGTTTGAAACTGTCCTGGAAGACACTTCTTCATACTTTAGGTGTTTAAAATGAGTAATATTGTTCCATTAAAAAATAAAGTGCATTTTTAACAAACTCTAGAAAACAGCTGTTGAAACTTTCCTTCATTTGGAATTCTACTCTAAAAAAACCTTTTTTAGCTTCCCAAGAAGCATTACCAGGATCATGAAAAAGTTCTTTATTGATGGACGGCTTTAGAAAATGACCTTTTCTTTTAGCATAAGGAACTTGTAATTGTTTTGTCTTTCAGCATAGGCAGATCTCCTCTCCATGTAACTGATGTGTCTTGGCGCTTGGAATATCAGATCAAGGTAATTTTAACAAATCAAGGTGTTTCTTTAGTCTGTTTTAATGCTGAGACCTGGCTTTTTTACGTGTTCTTTGTTTTTAATGTAGAACAATCAACTTCATAAAACTTACCAGCCTTCCTATTTGGTGACCTTAAACGTAGAGGTACTGTACTCCCAGCACCCTCAAAGGAAAAAATGCAATTTCATTCTTTTTTAAAATAAAATAGACATTGCTGTTTCTTTGCTTTTTTTTTTCCCCTTCAGAGCAGTGATTCAGGATCACACCCAGATGTTAGTTTTAGTTGTACAATGGAGCAATTACAGGTACTTGTTTCCTTCATCATCCTATACTTAGCCCCAATTGTGGATGTACATGTTTTTAACAGCTTGCCAATCAAAATGAAATCATATATACTATTACTTAAAAAAAAAAAATAAATCCAGTACTGGGAGGGTAAGAGAATTTTCCATAAAAGTTATCCAAGTGTATTTTTACTGTCTATTTCAAATAAAGTTGCAAAGTAACTGAATTTAGTTGCGTGGGTAGTGTTTTACATACGTGCATAAATATTTTGCCTGTTTTCATAACTGTAATCCATATGTATGTGTGGGAGGAAATTCATCATTTTCTGAAACTCTGATTTCCCGTGCTTTAGAGAAATTATTAAAGAAGCTAGTTCAGTGACTTAAATGTGTCATGATTAAAAATAGAGAAGGAACTGAAGGCTCTTCAGTGGTGTTAATGACATGTAAGAAATGTCCTGAAACAAACGTTGATCTTTGTTTAGTGATTTAAATGTGTAACTGAACAATAGAGGTATTGTAATGCTTGGAAGTGACCAAACTGTGGAGGATTGGGAAGAGGGGTTGGTGGGAGAGGAAAAGCAAGATATTAAAACTTAAGGTTTACACCTCATCTTCTTAAATGTGTCTCAAAAGTTGCCCTTTTGTCAGTAATGAGTGTTTCTGTTGCTGACACATAGCAAAATCTGATGTGCTTTGGCTGGAGAATGGTCCTGGTACAAAACTGCACTCAAAATATTTTCAGTGTTTTAGAAATCCATGTAGTACTTCAAAGCCTGAAGCAAATGTCAGCATTAGCCATTGTGGCAATACCAATAAAATCGATGTGTTAATAGCAATGATGTATTTTAGGAGCAAATACATTTTTAAAAGTGTTTTCATTCAGTTCCCACTTTTCTGACTACATTGTAAAATACAGAGCTATTTAATTATTTGCTTGCATTGTTCATCAGTTGCAACACTTCTTCATGCTATGAGGTGCTGGCTTCACTTGCTTCTGTGTATAAAAAAAGTATTCTGTTCTTCTAGCTGACCTTTTAAAAATATGCTTATTCTAAGACTTTATTTCATCTCTTAGGACTTAGTGGGAAAACTAAAAGATGCTGCAAAAAGTCTAGAACGAGCGACTCAGATGTGATTAAAGGAAGGTGTGAGCCTGCTGAAGCACTCTCCTTCCTAAGTCTCCTAAATGACAAATGTCTTTCATCTCTTGATGCAAACTGGGTTTTTTTAAAGCCCTTGCATGTGAATTAAGTGAAACAACTTTTTTACGTCTGCACTGGGTATTACTTGCTCATGTAATTTTTTTTAACAACTTCTGTTAAATATTTGCTGAACTGTTTTGTCATCAAGGTATTCCTTCTGTCTTATTTTGTATGTTTTTACAACTGTCACTGCTTATTTTTCTCCATAATCTAATAAAAGTTTATTTGCTCCTGTTGTGCAATTTCTATTGACGAATTTGCTGTACCTAAAAGTAAGCTGCTAAACGTTAGATCAGCTCAGTGAGGCGAAAGTGCCTTCTTCCCGTGCCGCGGCTACGGCGCGTTTGCTAAATCGCGCGCCGCGCTTTGTCATTTCCAGCCGATCTTGCGTGTCTCCTACGAGTAAAAGTTGGACCCCGGTGCGGGGGACAAGAAAGGATTCGGTTTAATCTTGTGGACCCGGGGCGCCTCACGGGAGGCCGGCAGAGTCCGCGGAACGGAGCGGAGCCGGGTGGCGACTCCGGCTCGACGGCGGGGCTGCTCCCAGCATCTCCCGATCGCCTTGGGCCGCGCGCGGAACCGGTGGTCTCCGCGGGGCCGCTCGCTCCCGCGGGCAGGTGCGGAGGGGCTCCGAGGCGCGGTCCGTCCGTACCTGCCGGCGACAGAGAGCTGCCCCGCGGAGGATGCGCGGCGGCGGCCGGTCGGTCGCCGCGGAGCCGAGCTTTTTCCTCTCCGTTCCTCCGCGCCCGAGCGGCGGGCGGCGTCTTGTCCTCGCCGGAGGCGAGCACCGGGAGGGTTTCCCCGGTTCGCTCCCTCCCGCTCCGGCGGCTGCCCGTCCCGCCCGCGGGGTGCGGGGACCCCGCGACACCCGCTCCCGCCGCCGCTCGGGGCGGAAAAGCGTCCGCGCGGCCCTCGAGGGGACGCGTCGCCTCGACGCCGGCGGCTCCGCGCGGCCCCGGGCGGGCGCGGCGGGGCGAGGGGCGCGCGGCAGCGCGCACGCGGTGGCGGAGGCGCGAGGCCGCGGTGCGGATCCCCGGAGGTCCCTCCGCGGCGGGACGGGGCGTGCGGGGCGGCCGGGGGTGGGAGCGCGCAACAAGTGCGCGGAGGGAGGCGAGGGCTGCGGGGGCAGGGTGACGGGCGGCGTGTGGGGCCGGCGGGCGTGTGGGCTGTGGGGCTGCGGCGCGGCGAGGCAAGGATGGAGAGGGCAGCGCCGGGCAGGGCGGGGAGCGCGGGGCGAGAGCGGGGAGCACAGGCGCTGAAGGGGAGCCGCGACGCGGGCGGAGGGAGCGCGGGGAAGGAGGGCGGTAGACACTGGGGCTGCGGCGGGGCGGGGGGAGGCGGGCGGCAGCCGCGGAGCGGGGCCGAGGGTCGGGGCGGGCGGTGAGGAAAAGGAGGAAAAGGAGGCATCGGCAGCGCGCGGGCGAGCGCGTGCAGGGCCGGGGGGAGGGGAGGGAGAGAGGGAGGGAAAGAAGGGAGGGGGTGGCGGGCGGGGGAGGGGAGGGAGGGGGGAGGCGGAGGGGGAGGAGGCGGCCGGGTTGCGGGATTGGGTCACGGGGAGGCTGCCGGGCCCCGGCGGCAGCGCCGCTAATTCCCAGGCCGCCCTTAAGGAATGAGGCGCCCCACGTGACGCTGGCGGGGCGGGCGAACTCCGAGCCATTTTGGGGACGGTGTCAGTTTCCACTGTGTGCCTTCAGCGTTGCATTCTTCCCTCCTCCGCCCTCCTCCCGCCCGCCTGCCCGCCCGCCCTCCTTCCCTCCCCGGGTCCCCGCCACCAACTATGAAATAACAACAACAATAATACTCGTAATAATAACAATAATAATAAAAGAAGGAACGCGAGCGAGGCCGCGAGGCGGAGCGGGGGGCAGAGGGAGAGACAATGGGCTGGTGGAGAGAGGACCCATCCGGACCAGGGAGACTGTGCGCTCCCAGCGCCTGAGCCGCCCGGGCGGCCAACTCGGAGGGAGCGAGAGAGCGAGGGAGCGAGCGAGAAGGGCCCGCGAAGAGCGGAGGAGACCCGGGCGTTCTGTAACTAAAATGAGCGGAGCGCAGCGGCGGCGGCGGCAATAAGCTTATTGCAATTGACAGCGTCTGCAGTTCATTTCAAGATGGCCGCTTGGCTCACATTCATTTTCTGCTGAACGACTTTTAACTTTCATTGTCTTTTTTGGCCGCTCCGATCATCACCCACCGGCTCCGTTTTCCGGGTACGTATGAAGCGAGGTGTCGCCTTACCAAGGGCGGGGGGCGAAGGGGGCTCGGCGGCGGTTTTCGGCCGGTTTGGGGGCTGCAAAGGGGCGCCTAGGTGTCCCCCGAGCTCTCCGTATGGGAAAAGCGCTGACAGGCTGCTCTAGCCACACACACACATACAGACACGCAGCAGCAGCAGCAGCAGCCTGTGCACTCGCTCGCGTTACGCACCCACATTTGCAAATTTTAGTTCCTTTCTTTCTCCAGACGCCCCCTAAAACCTTTCTGTGCACATGGCCCCCGAGGAGAATATTTATATTTCCCGACCCTGCTGCCAGCCCGGCCCGAGCGCCCTTTGTTTAAAGGCAGATTTTGATTAAACAGGGACGTTCGTGAAATCTGGAGCTGCCTGGGTCAAGTGATTTCAGTCCTCCCCGAAAGAAATGTGTCTGGGGGAGGTTAAAATGTCAGATAACGCACCCATTTTATAGAGACGGAGCCAGCGGGGGGTAGCGATCCTCCTGGGGGGGTTGTTAGGCGCCGGGGCACCCAGCAGAAAATGTTATTAACTTAAGTTGGACAAGTACTTCTGTGAAATTGGATGGGTTGTAAGATGGCGGTTCCCAGTTGTTTCCAATGTCTCCTCTTACATTTCTGCTCTAAATGGTAAACTTTAGGGATTTGTGCCTACTGGGAGAGGCAAGGGGTGGTCAACGCCGAGAAATAACTTTTTTGGGGGGTAAGGACAGCACTTTTAATGCGGTCTTGGGGAGCTGGGGCGTGCGGTTTGCTGGAGCCTTTGGAGCAAAGGTGATGTGTCTGCGGGACGCGGAGGGGGGGTGGCGTGTGTGAATTTCTTTTCTCTGGTTGGTATTTTTTTTCCCCCCTGAGCCCGGGAAGGGTAGATTTACATTAAATACTTTGTCAGATCTTAAAGATGTCACGAGTGGGCTCCTCGTGCTGCTTATGGGCAGTACTTGAAAGCTGCTGGTGTTATGTTTTTATAATTGAATGGCCTTGGCAATATATAAAGCGGGATGTTTCTGTGTGATTGCTGTAAACATTTGCAAATAATCAGGTGAAAATAAGCAGGAAAAAAATCGCATTTCCATAAAAGTGAGGTAGTTACTTTTCAGCCTCTAAAAACTTTGATTCACTCCTCCACTCTCCAGAAAAGTTGAAGAAAACCTGGGCATATGTGCCCATTTGCAAGCTTGGTACTAAAAGAATTTTTTTTTGCGTAGTCTGTAGTGGTGAGAGCAGCTTCTCTTATGGGACTGTCCTTAAGACCAGGGACGTTCAGTACAGACCAGTAAAACTACTTTGAGTGACTCTGTGCAGTCCGTCCTGGAAACTGAAACTTGGGTTGCACTTTGCCAGAGACACGAAGTCTTGACCTACCTGATCGCTATTACAAAATTAACATTTTAGTGTATTTTTTTTAAGTAGACAGATTGTGTCTTATGCCTAGTCCCAGGGAGGTGATTTAAGAGACTGGAGTCCTTTTGCACTCTGTTGCCAATATTCAGGTCTTTTCTCGCTGCAGCGAGTTGGGCAGAGATACTTGAGCTTCGTGTGCCTTCTCTGAAAGAACTACTGTCCTCTCCTTTAAAACGTATGCGGCCATTCTTAAGCGAAAGAGTAATAACAGGCTCGATAGTACAAGTGGCTCTGGCTGATAATGGGTGAAGATGTAGAATGACGGCTGCTTTATTCCTGATGAGAGTTTTCCGAGAGGAGATGGGTGCAAAGTACACAAACCTACCTGAGCGATGCTCCTATTTTTTATGTATGTATTTTCTGTTAGAGACCTGTCAAGCAAGGTTTGATAGCTTATTGCCTTTATGGATTTTTAATAATGTAGGTGATTCTTAGCAGGAGAATGCACTTCTGTTTTTCTTTATTTTGACATAACTTGTTTAAGGCCTTTGTAGAATCGGTTGGCTGGCAGCGTTTACTTCTAGCAAGTATTATCTATGTATATTTTACGTTTAGTTGTTCCATGTGTCAATGTGTAAATATATATTGTCCTGGCTAAGAGGCTGTTTGTATTTCTGTGTTGGCATTCACCGTGTGATCAGCAGGAGCAGAAAAAACATCTGAAAGGGTTTCCCTCGTACCAAGATATTAAACTCAGGCTGCTGTAGTAAAATGTGCTGCGTTCATGTTACATCCCCGCAGGCACAGACACGCGTGTGCCTGTGCGGGTCGCTTTTGGGGAGAAATTTGGTGTCTAGTTCAGCTTGCTGGGGAAAATCACTGATTTTCAAGATAGCACATTTTCAGCGCACTATGAGCTAACTTTGGGCAATAAATAACCCGCATTTAGGGGTTGCTTCGACAAAACAGGTTTCACGGTTGAATTTAATCCCCCTCCATTTAGGAAGGGGCTGTGCCTGCGTGAAATAAACGCGTTAATGTCTTGAAAGGTTTGTCCCAGTCTGTCAGGGTTGGGAAGGAATTCTCGGTCAGCCGGCTTGTGTGACCTCGGTCACTGCTGGGGTTTTTTTTTTGGTTTAGATATTTATGAATTATAAGGTAGTGACTTGAACAAATAAGACACAGAACCGTGAAAGCAGCCTGTCCATGTGTAAGTACCTAAAGGGACTCCAGAGCCGCCGGCTTCAGGGCACTGGGTTCTTCAGAGAGGCGTGCAGAAACGCCGTCTCTGCCTTTTCTGGGAAAAGCAAAACCTCGGTATCAGTTTAAAAGGAAGAAGCGGAGGGTCAGGGACCCTGGAAGCGACATTTAAACCGCAGTACAATGCAGCGGGGGTTTTGCTTTCCCGCACGGTGCTGGGAACAGCTTTGGGGACCTGATCTGTCTTGGTACTTCTGGCACTTCGCTTTTCTGTGTGCTGGCCGGCTGTGGCTTGATGCTGGGGAGTTTTATCTGCTGCTCACTCGAGGGTTCTCCTGCAGCAGCCAGAGAAGTTTCCTGGTCGGGGTCGCTCGTTGGCGCTGTGCACACTTCTGACGAATATTGTACCCCTGTCCTGGGCAGTTTGGCCGACGTTCAAAGCTTTTAGAAAGCTTAGTGTGTTGCCTCTTTTTTTTTTTCTTTTTTTTTTTTTTTTTCGCTGCCTAACACTGAAGTTCGCGAGTGGCTGCAGGAAACCTCGCATCTCGAGCATACGATGCTGAGGTGAGAGGTGGCTCGCTAGCTCTGCCTCGGGAGGAGAGGGGACCAAAAACGGGGGCTGATATGCTGGGAGCACCGACCTGGGGAAATTAATAGCTTGGACTGGAGCAACGCTGTTACATTATATTTTTTAGGATCTGGTTGACAGAAAATAATTTACTCTGCTATTGACGTGTCTGACAGGGCTTTTTCCCCGTGTGTACTTTTCCCTTTATCTCTTATTCCCTCTCATTTTAAACAGTATGTGTGCATCTAGCGTTGGTGCCAGTACATGCGATGGGGTTTTATGGGTTTCAGACTGTGAAAATGACATTTGTTTTTCACTCTTGTCGCTGCATTGTGTTGACAAGGTGTTGATTTAGCTTTAGGAATGATCTGGTCACATGGTCCTTCGCATGTTGTCACTAATGTACCGTTTAAAGTCGGTTTGGGCTTTTTTCCCCCCTCTCGGTGTGGTTTATTGCTGAAAAGGGGGGTTGCTTAAGGATCCGGAGACTTGTTTTCTCCCGTCCAAGCATCTTACTCTGGTGCTGCAAATCTCTTTGCACCTTTTGCAAAACTTTGCACCGCGCTCGCCTCGTCCGCGGGATGGTTTTCAAACAAGCGTCAAAAGGTGGGAGAAGGAAAGAAGGAGAAAGAAAAAGAGCTGGGGGGAGAGAAGGGTAGGAAGGAGAAAAGTGAGGAAAGCAGAGAAGGAGGGAGCGGGGATGCCGGCGCGGTGGAGCGGGAGCTGGGGCTCGGCACCCCATTGGCGGTGCAGGGGGCTCGGTCCCCGGGAGCGCAGCACGGTTCTGCTCGCCGGAGGGAGGGAGGGAGCAGAGGGGGAGAGGAGCTATCTCAGACCAGCTCCTCGCACCGAGTCGACGTGGAGAGAGGCCCCTGAGAGGATCCGAAATGGCCGAGGCTCGGGAGGAGCCTCTGGCACTCGCCTCCGCCAGGCTGAGACCCCAAAGCCCGGGGCCGCCCCCGCCGCCCGGGCTGCCCCGCACCGCGCCCGGGCACCCTCCGGGCTGTGGCAGCCGACCCCGCCCGGGCCGCTCCCGCCCTCCCCCTCCCCTCCCTTCGCAGCCGGGCTCCCAGACCCCCGCGGGCTCCTTGGCTCCTCTACCCCCTCCGCCAGCCCCCGGGCCCCGCGTCCCACCCCCTGGCCCGGCCCGGCCCGGCCCGCCCCCCCGGCCGCCCCCCGCCCGGCTCTCGTGTGTTCCCAGCGGTGGCAGGATGCCAAGTGTAAGTGTAAGTTGCTATAGCAACCCCCTCGGAGAGCGGAGCAGATCCGGATCGGCACCGAGCCGCAGCGGCAGCCGCCCGGACCCCCCCGGCGGGCCGGCCCCGCCACCCCGGTGCCCGGCCCCGCTCCGAGGTGCGTGTGTGTCCCCCCCCCCCCGCCGTCCCTCCCCCCGCCGCCCCTCCCCGCTCTCCGGAAATGCCAGGGCAGCCGCACCGGGAGGCGCTGGTTCCCCTTTGTGCTGCTCGCCGGCAGCCCGGTGCCCGTCGTGTCGCCCCCGGAGCTCCCCGCCGCATCGCCGCCGAGCCGCCAGCGCAGCCCGAGCCGGCTGGTGCCGCCGCGCCTGGGGAACGGCCCGTGCCCGCCGGGGAACGGCGCGGTGGGTGCCGCGGAGCGACCGCCCCTCCGCGGGGCTGCGCCCAGGCCGGCCCGGGGCGGTGCGGTGCGGGGACGCCCCGCCGGCCTCGGGACCGGCCCTCGCCCGCCGCCCGGCCCCGCGCCGCCGCCCCCTTCGTCTTCAGTGCTTGGTCTTCCCCTGCGCTGGGGGATGCGATGCGATGCACGGGGGAAGGGGACGCGCCGGACCGCGGCACCTGGGACGCCGCCGCGCTCGTCCCCGCTGACCGGTCCTCTGTGTGTGTGTGTCTTTCAGAGCCGCTCCTCGCCACGCCAAAATGCACCGAACAACCAGAATCAAAATAACCGAGCTAAACCCCCATCTCATGTGCGTGCTCTGCGGCGGGTACTTCATTGATGCAACAACCATCATAGAGTGCCTCCACTCCTGTAAGTACGACCGGGCGCTCCGCGTTTTTCCCTCGCCGCTTCCCTCCTTTCCCGGCATCCCGGGAACACACACGAAAAAAAATCCTCCCAAGCCCAAAGCCCCCGAGGGGCTCGGGACCGCCGCCCTCCTCCTCCCCGACGGGAGGGGAAGTAGGTGTTCCAGCCGCGGTGCAGATTTTCTGAGGACGGCCCTACGGTCTTTGTTAAAGTAGTAATATATGTACTATAGGCGTCTCCTTTTAATGGTAATTGCAGCTTATTTGGGTAGTTGTTTAGCTTAAGCTGTGTGTTGCTGACAATGGACGATTTGCTCTAGCTTGCATAGTTTAGAAAATCGCACCTTTATCTATGCATATCTGAGTGGCACCTAGGAGCATCACTAAAAGCCTGTGGTGTTTGACTTACAGTCTGTAAGACCTGTATCGTGCGTTACTTGGAGACCAGCAAGTACTGTCCTATTTGTGATGTCCAAGTTCACAAAACTCGACCGCTTTTGAATATAAGGTAGGAGAAAGTTGCGAAGTGCACACTGCATCTCTCGTTTTGCTTTATATGGGGAGACCGGTGTCAATGTTATCTCTTCGTCTGCAATTTAAATCTGAAAGGGCTTGTCAATTTACAAGCTAACTCGTGTGTATGTGCTCTCTTTGGAGTTTCTTCACTGATTGAAACTGAAGATGCCTCTAGATGTGAGACAGAAATTTGTTGTTGGTCTTTTTTAGCATAGCCAGTCACTGATGCCTCTTCCCTCTCCCCCATTCTCACATATACCACCCCGACAGTTCTTGCCTCTACTTTCTGTATCTCCGAGACATGCATCACTCCAACCACAGCTCCTAGTCATGAAAACTGCTGCAACTTTCCAAACTAAGAGGCAAAAGCCTTTAAAGTATCACTTGCCTTTCAGAAACATTTTTCTTGTCAGCACTGCATTTTGCTCTCTAGGGAGGACATGTAGTTTTTAAGGCCTGCCTTCAGTCTGAGAGAGTTCTTTTTCAGTTGTGGTAACACAGATGAGTTTTGATTCAGACTGGTATCTAGAGCAGGGTTAGTTTGATTACAAGGTCCTGTAAGTTAACTTTTTATGACTGGCCTCCCACTTTGTAGAAGATGCCTCGTTGTTGTGAAAGTTTATAAGTGAGGAGCTGCCATTTGGATTAAAATATTGCTTCATCTGCTTAATTTTGTTTTGGGGTTGTTCTTTTTTCAGGTCAGATAAAACTCTCCAAGATATTGTATACAAGCTAGTGCCAGGCCTTTTCAAAAGTAAGTAGTTAAATCAGGTATTTTCTTAAGAGCAGAAAAACAAAACCAGAACCGCTATCCTCTGTCAATACCGTGAGTTACTCTGTAACTACTAAAAGAAAAATATATGCTTTTCCATCTAGATGAAATGAAAAGAAGAAGGGATTTTTATGCTGCTCATCCGTCGGCTGATGGTAAAAGCTTCTCATTCGCAACTTTAATATATGTCGCATTGATCTAGATGTTTTACTGTTTCCTTTTTAACTTACAAGTGATGTATTACTGTCACAGAATTTTAAGAAGTTAAGTCAGCATAATAAAAGTTTATTGTTTTAACAGTCAGGTAGCTTTCATTCATTATCTTACTGTGAAGATCTTTTTTTCTTGTTACTGAGAATAGCCGTTCTTCCTGATTTGAATTTCAAAATGTAAATTATTGTGGAAATTTCTGTGCAGCTGCCAATGGCTCTAATGAAGACAGAGGAGAAGTGGCTGATGAAGACAAAAGAATTATAACAGACGACGAGATAATAAGCTTATCCATTGAATTCTTTGACCAGAATAGGCAAGTTCCAGAATGGCAAAATTTTATGTTTACCTGTTTGGCAGCACCTGTATTTTTTTTGTTGTTGTAATTGTGTAATTTCTTCTCACAGACTGGAGCGAAAAGGAAATAAGGACAAAGAAAAATCAAAGGAAGAGGTAAATAACTTTCTTTTACTCCAGAGGAAACATATCACACACACACACACAACTTTGGGGCAGGTCTGTAGCTGAGAAAAATATGTAGGTATGTGTATCTAGAGCAAAGGAAGCACACCTGCTGTTATGGCACTAGATACAGATGAGGTAAAACATCTTCATACAGCTGTATATGCAGGCAACTTCTTAAAATTAAAAATACCTGTAGTATTATTTTTAAAGCAGAATCTGATTTTTTGTCAAAGTTAGAGAAGACTATTTAACAATTTTTTAAAAATTATTGATTAGAAAATAATATTTATTGCATACATAACCTAAAAAGATATTAAATATAATACAAATATTTACATATAAATTTAGTTACAATTTTAAATTACTTTCTCTAGAACTGTAATTTGCCGCTTATTTCTGATGTGCCCTCTAAGACAGCAGGCATTGTTGTAAAGTAGTTCATAATTTAGTAAGGTGCACTTTTTTCAACATGAAACGTTAGAATACAACACTGGTGGGAGTAATTGCTCGTTCTCAGTAGACTGATTTTCTTTACTGTGCCATTAGGTGAATGACAAAAGATACTTGCGCTGCCCAGCAGCAATGACAGTGATGCATCTAAGAAAGTTCCTGCGGAGTAAGATGGATATACCTAACACTTTCCAGGTACCCGTGGGGAAAAAATGTGTTTGGTTTTTTTGGGTTTTTTTTTGGTAGGACTCATTTTCTCATTACAGCTAGTCCCAGCAAGTGGTAACAGCCAAGTATTTCTGGTGTGTGCCATACGTTATTTGGTTTTTGTTTAAAATATCTGTCTGTAGAGTTTGGTGACATTGTAATTTTTTTAGTGCTGTAAATACCAAAGTATTAAGAAATTGCTCCTTGATGTATTTGTGATATCTGTGACAGTGGGGCTACTTTTACCTCAGAGTAGTCATGTGCTAGGGGTAAATGCCTGGATGCTCTTTAATGCAAGGGTTCGTATCTTGAACAGATCGATGTGATGTATGAAGAGGAGCCTTTGAAGGACTACTACACCCTAATGGATATTGCCTACATCTATACCTGGAGGCGGGTGAGTATTTCCAGTGTGCCTCCCAGGAGGGTGCAGGTCATGGCCTGGGCAGGGCACTTACCAGGGTCTTCCTTTTGCTTTGCAGAATGGGCCTCTGCCCTTGAAATACCGAGTCCGACCTACTTGCAAGAGGATGAAGATCAGTCACCAGAGGGAAGGCTTGAATAACAGTGGGGAGCTGGAAAGTGACTCTGGGAGCGACAAGGCGAGCAGCCCAGCAGGAGGCATCCCCTCCACCTCCTCCTGTTTGCCCAGCCCCAGCACGCCAGTCCAGTCTCCTCACCCCCAGTTCCCCCACATCTCCAGCACCATGAATGGCACCAGCAGCAGCCCCAACAGTAACCACCAGTCCTCCTTTACCAACAGAGCTCGGAAAACATCAATAAACGGCTCCTCAGCCACTTCATCTGGTTGATGCGCCAACCAGGCTACCACCCTCACCCCTCCTTTATATAGATTTCTCCATGCCATTACAGCTTTATAGATGCTAATCCATGTGACTATCATCCAAATTGCTTTCTTTTGTAGTAACACTGAACTTGGCTATAAAAGGCGGACTAGGTGACATTCAGGATGGACGTTAATGGAAACGCAAGATTGAAATGTAAATTGTTTTCAGAGGACTGGGAAGCAAACAAAAGTTACACCTTCACCTGTTCTAAATGATGTGGAGTTGTTTCTGTCCCCATCATCTGGAGCCAGGAGACTCCAGAAGTCAATACAAATCCTGGGAAGTAGTTTGTTAATCCAGACTAACTCCTCCGTTGCGTTCTCTTCGATTGTTATTGTTCTTATACTGTTTTGTGAACCTGTAGAAAGCAAGTGCTTTTTCATCTTGAAATCCAACAAAATTGAAAGAATATGCATAGAAAAATGCATATATGTAGCCATGTCACTGTGAATAACAATTTTTGCGTATTAGCCATTTTGATTCTTATGTTGCATCTTTTACTTCTCTGTTGCTGCGCAGAACCGATCAAAAGAAAAGTAAACTTCAGTTTTACAATCTGTATGCCTAAAAGCGGGTATTACCGTTTTATTTACTGACTTGTTTAAATGATTCGCTTTTGTAAGAATCAGATGGCATTATGCTTATTGTACAATGCCATATTGGTATATGACATAACAGGAAACAGTATTGTATGATATATTTATAAATACTATAAAGAAAATATTGTGTTTCATGCACTCATGATATGGTTGTTAAATTTCTAAACTGGTTCGACCCTTGCAGATGCCGCCTGTTTGAGCTTTGCTCATACTGCAAGAAACACGTTGTGTGTGAGAGCTACAGTATTGGGAAAGCACAGTCAAGTCTCTGATAACCTGGAGGCAATTGGCAATCTTAAAAGGATTTTACTCGCTTTGTCTTTTTTTTTTCCAAATGGAATATTTTTACTTTACCAAATGTTGAAGCGATACAGTGAAAAAAAAAAAAAAAATCAAGGGACATGGAAGTTTTAGACCTGTTTGATTACCTTTTTATTATTTGGTGTGGTGGGACTGTGTTTTTAAAAGCACATGGAATCATTATAGAAGCCATAAACTATTTGATATAAATTTTAAGGAACCAGCAAGGGCTGGATGAAGGCATTTTATCTAAATTTGTTTTAATATGTATGTATATGGTACAGTACTAACTTCATTAAAATTTAACTGGTACTTTAATATTTCCAATAAATTGTGGAGAATGCCTTCTCTTTAATGGCCTGCAAGTAGGTGCATTTTATTAGAGGCTTCTAAGGGTGGGGTTTTTTCAATAGGAGGAACCTTTTCCACCATAAAGTATGAACAGTCCAGAACACTTTTCAGTTTGTGCTTTGCTTTGGTCGAACTTTGTGTGTGTTCATCACCCATCAGTTATACATTTGTGAGGGTGTTTATTCTATATGGATATTGTTTCATGTTTGTACGGAAAAATTGTAGTTAAACATTTCATTGTCTCCAGTCTGCAAAAGAAGCACAATTCTTATTGCTTTGTCTTGCTTATAGTCATTAAATCATTACTTTTGCATATAAATTGCTGTTACTTGTCCTGCTTGTTTTTATAGACCAGGTGATTGCAAATCCTCCACAAGATTATTGCTTATTGATGTATATGTCTTGTTAAACAAGAGTTGATATTTTTTCCTGTAGTAAACATGTACAGTTCAATTTCAACAGTAAAAACTTCAGTTTTATATACACGAATAACTTTCATTTATAGCTGATCAAAGAAATAAACAAATAAAAGGGATAATCCATTGAAAAGTAGCAAATTACCTCTGTTGATAATGTGGTGTTAAAGGACAAACATCTTGTTCTTATGGGAAGTATTTCTGGGTGTACCAAAGATTTTAGTGAACAGAACACTATAGCATTCTAAAATAACAAAGAAAAAAAAACCCTAGAAATTGTAGTGATTTGTTTTGGTTGCCTGTCTTGAAAACATTTGCTGTTCTTTATTTGACCCCGCTTATTCTTGAAAATAAGCAAGTGGTGCATCCTCATATCCCAGTCAGCCACAGGTTTGACCTCCTATGTGTTCAAACTTAGCCCCTGTTAAAACTGCACTGCCTGGGCAGGGAAGAACTAGATTTTTGTCATGGCAAGGGCCATGTTCTGCCTGTGCTGCCCTGGGTTACTTTTTAAAGCCCCAGTGGAACTAAATACATTTTAATACAAAGATATCTTTCAATGCGACCGAATGTCTATCTTGGCACGATTCCCTCAGCTACATGAGTGAATCACACTGTACTGGTTGAATTATTTTGCCTAAAAACCAGCCCTGAACCTGCAGCAGAGTCATGTACGTTAGCACACTGATGAAAATGTGCTTAATTTTACTGGAAGTAGCCGTTAATCACGACTTTTAGCATCAATACGGAACTATTCTCGGTCTTTGTGGAGTGCCCGTGAAGCACTCGGCAGTGGAACAGGAGTTGGATATTTCCCTCCGAGATTTACTAAGCTCTTACAATATTTTCGACATCTCCCAATTTGATATCTCCTGTCTGAACAAGAACAAACGCTCTCATAGCTCTCTTGCCGAGCTGCAGAAGCCGCCGAGGATGTTTGTGCTGCCATGTGAAACTTTTGTTTTGCTGCTGGTCCTGCGCAGATGGCACTGCGATGCGTATATACTACTAAGCACAACTGGGAGGACGATCAAAGATAGCATCTTGGTGCTCTACTTGTGAAGCTGCTATGTCAGCCTTCCCGGTTTCACAATATTTTCCTTTGCATATACATACTGACAGGTTTTCCTTTCGCAAGTACCTAAATTCTCTCCCTGATAGGAAAGAAATCTCCGCTCGGTACATGTAAGGGGAATCTTTTCGTTATCCAACATTGCGTTTATACAGATGGAGGGATAAAGGCGAAGTCTGCTGCGTTTTCCTGAGCTTGTTCAACGAGCAATCTGGTCAAGGGTAGAGGCAAGGGTAGTCTGTGCCCGCTGGAAAAGGATGTTTTTCTACCTTCGTCCGACCAAATTTTCCGCCCTGGTTCAGCTGCCTGCAGCTCCAAGCAGCGCTTTTGTGTCCGGCACGACTCGGGATCCAGCCCCGGGGAAAGCAACAGAGGGAGCATGAAAAGCTCCATAGGCATCTGGAGAAGACGGGCAGAAACAGGGAGAAGGAATGCAGAAACATGTCGGGAGAGAAAGGGGAGCATGACGAGCTTGGTGAGTCGAGATGGTTGTTCCCCAGCACTGACCATTTCTCTCAACAACCTGCGCCCATGACTTCCAGAAAACCGATGCTGGCGGACGGGTACCGCCGGCATATTTCCGACACAGGCAGCGTCCCGTGGGGAGGAGAGGGGAGCGGCGGGCGGCACCGCCGAGGTGCCGGGGACCCGTGCAGCACCGGGGGAGCTCCACGAAATGCCGCGCGAAGACGACGCTCCCCGATTTTTGAATGATGGGGGGCACAGAAACCCGACGACGGAGGCAGCGGCAACGGCGGGCGCCCGGCCGGAGGGAGGAGGAGATGCCTTTGGTTCTCTGGCCACGGCCGCCGGGACGCCGCCGTCACCTCCGCTGCCGCACCGCTGCCCCAGGAGTCGCTCGTTTCGCTGGGGATTTTCAAAGGGCAGCCAAAGCAAGTCTTCCCATGGCCGGTACCCGGGCGAATTCTTTTTCCTTCCGCCTCCGCCAACCCTGCGCTTTTCTTCTTCGCCGCGGCCCCGAACCGCCGGTTCCTTTGCCCCGGCGGCAGAATGCTCCTG
The DNA here is from genome assembly GCF_000738735.6 of Corvus cornix cornix. Lineage (NCBI taxonomy): Eukaryota > Metazoa > Chordata > Aves > Passeriformes > Corvidae > Corvus > Corvus cornix. Next base: position 18,221,143 of record NC_046333.1, on the reverse strand, counting down.
CCTTCCAAACATCACTTCTGGACTGCTCATCTCTCACCACGCAGGAACTCCTGCAGTTCCGATCTTTGCCACCAAACCGGCTGACGAGGATCGGGTTGTCTCGGCGTGCCGGGCTCCGATTTCTGGCCCCGGCGCGGGGCGGTCGGCGGCGGCCCCCGCCGCAGGTACCGCAGCGGGAGGAGAGTTACGGCGGCCCCGCCGAGCACCTCGCGCCCTCCCAATTTTAAAACGGTGAAATTCTGAGACAATGTTTACTCAGATAAGTGTTTCCTGTTTCCGTTGTTAATTTTTAACGTTCTTGCTCCTACTCTGGGTACTTGAAACGGATTTCCTTTATTTTACTATAAACAGTTTCTTTTTCATCTTTTCTGCCCGTCTCCTGCCTGGAGGACGCCTGGAGAAGAACCTGCCCTCACGTCCCAAGGGCTGCGGACCTCCGCTTTCCGCAGCTCAATGTCGTTGCCCCGTTCCGAGAACTCCGACCCACGGTTGATTTGTGTTTTATTAACTCAAGGATGGCAAGGATTCTGGCAGCGAGGATTTTTTTCCAACTCCGGCTCCCTCACTCCCTTTCCCTGCGACCAACAGAGGAGTCCCGCCAGACAACAGAAAAACTTGTAAAGCCCGGTGTGGACCAGGCAATTCTCGGTCTCGCCGTCTTTGGCGACGTGATATTTGTATTTGTTTAACAGTGATGATGTGGGTTAAAGAAAAAAAAAAATCATCAATGTCAGTAACGGGTAGAGCACGAAGGACACGTAACACCACAGCAAAAAAGGTTTTCCTGCCGGGGTTGGGCAGGGAGAGGGACTTCCATCCCCGCTCGCTGCTGCGAAGCCGCGGCCGCGACGGGCAAGACAGCGGCAGTCACGGAAAGGCCGCGAGCAGCGGTGCTGGCGGCGGGCACTGCCCCAGGGGTGCGAGGAGCCCGCGGGCCTCCCCGCCGCCCGCCCCGGGAGCCCAGCCGGGAGGTGCGGTTCCGCTGCGTTTCTCTCCGCGTTGCCTCCGCCGGCGGGAACGCGGCTGCTCGGGCCGGCGTGGAAACGTGGCGCCCGGTGCCGCCGGTGCCGCGGGCGCGGCCGGGCCCCCGCCGGCTGCCCCTCCACGGGCGGGCCGCCCCGCTCCGCGCCCCCCGCGCCCGGGCAGAGGCCATCTTGCGCCTGCGCACCTCTCGCGCCCGCGGAACTTCCCCCGCGCCGCCAGATTCGAACCGGGCTGCGCGGAGCGGGACCCGCGGGGGGACCCGCCGGCCGCTCCGCGCCGCGCCCGCCGCGCACGGGCCCCGCCAGCGCCGCCTCCTCCGCCTCCGCCGGCGGCCGCGGCGGGTGCGCCGTCTCGTCTTTGGCACCTCTCGGGCCGTGCCGGGTCCGGCCGGGGGGCGGCGGGCACGCCGGGCAGGCAGCACCCCCGGCTGCAGCAGCCGCCCTCCGCCGAGGCGTGGTGGTGCCGCCGCAGGCTCCGCACCGTCCTGCGTCCCCTCTGCCTTCCCACGCCTCCTGGCTTTTAGGGTGCTCCAGCCAGCCCGGACATTTGGGGATATGCGCCCCGGGACGGGATCATTCCGGGTTTTGCAGCTGCGGGGCGCCGCGGTCCCGTATCCTCGTCCCTCCTGCCGCAGACACACGGCCTCCCGCTGAGGCCTTCCCGGGGGTACGGTGGGGCCCCGGGGCGCGCCCACCTCCCCGAGGGATAGGAGGGGGTCGCGGTAGCCATTTGGCGTATCTATTTTCATGGCCCGCAGCTGAATATCGCACGTCGCCTAGAGAGACAAAGGGATGTATGTTCCTGTCACTGGGCACAGGCAGATGCCTTCCCCGTTCCCCATGCAGATGCTCTCAACGGTGTGGAGGGGGGTACATTTTCCGGGAAGCGGCCGGGTGAGAGCTCCGCAGTGGCAGGGAGGCACTTTCCAATAGCAGAGGCAGCCAGCAACCCTTCCCCCTCGGCGCGCCCGCCGCCGGGCTCCGCGCCCCCGCTGTCTCTCGGCCGCCGCATCCCCGGTGGAGGAGGCCGAGGCCGGGAGGAGCCGTCCCGCATCCTGGGGCCTCCGCTGAGCGCAGAGCTTCCAGGCACTGCTGCCAGAGGCGGCATTTCTTACTCCTCCTTCTCCATGTGCTGGGGATGCTCCAGAGTTGCCTTCTCAACGAGGCACTTTTTGATCTCTGAGACAACATCGTGCAGCTGATGGAGGCCTCCGAGGTGGACTGTATCTACAAAAAAAAAACCCCAAACCAAACCAAACAAACCAAACCAAAAAAATTCCCCCCAAACCCAAACACAAAAATCAGAACCCCACACTCCACCAAAGAACCACCAAAAAACTCTGCATACACAATCCCAAAACTTTGAAGGGGAAATGAGGAAAAAAAACGTCCAACAAAACAAACAACAAAGTGAAAACCAGAAGAAAGCCCAAACAACTAAAATCAAGATACCCAGAAAGCTGTGTTAATAGGGTGCTGAAAGGAAGGTGTTGGCATGGCCAAGGTGCAGGGATGCTGAGTGAGTGATGCCCCTGCGAGGCAGCTCTCACTGCGCGGGGTGCGGAGCCTGCGCACACCCTCCGTAGGTTCCCGACGCCGGCAGCGCGCGAGCCGAGCTGGGGTGTGCGGTGCGCGGAGCCGCAGCTCCGCCCGGCCAACGGGTGCTCCGATGCAGCCGGTCGGGATGTATCCCATCCGAAAGGATGGCACTTCGATTTCTAGGTTGGGTAGGCTGGCTACGAAGGGCGAAGAGCTGCGGCTGGAGCCTCGGGGGACACCGCGCTGCTGCTCCCAGGGCTGGGGCTGTGCTGCCGGGCAAGCAGGGAGAGCCCCCGGGCACGGAGGAGCTGGCAGCAGGGGGGACCGGCGGAGGCGAGACAAGAGCTCGGCGCCGGGAAGGATGCCTACAAGCCATGAGCTGCCATTTTGTCTCTTTTAAGAGGGCTGGCTTTCCCCTCTCCTGGAGCGGAGTGCGCGGCGGTGGCAGCATCTCCCCTTGCCCTGCCCCTCCTCGGCCGTCCTGCAGGGAGGCAGCTCGGGGCGGCACGGGAGGTCCCCTCGGGAAAGCGCCCATCAACCCTAGCCTTCCCCGCCCCGGCGCTCTCCCTGCCACCTCCGCCCTAGGTGCTCGGGGTTTGCAAGCTGTTCAGCTGATTTGTTGCTAATAGCAACCACACGACAGCGATTTGCAGCCTTTGCTGCTGCCAGCGCCTCTCGTTACACCTTCTTCTGCAAACCGGGATACTGTCGTCTGGCTGCTGCCTGTTCCCACCCCTCTAACCGCAGCAGCCAGGGACAATAATGGTGTCAGAGGACGGGACGGCCGCGGGGCGAGCTGCGGGCTCCGCTGGGCACCGCGCAGATTTGGTCCTTCCACACCAAGAGCTAAATACTGGCTTTCAGCCGCAGCCGCGCAGGCTCCGCGCATTTCGCATTGTGCGGTAGCATTGTTGAGAGCTGCAATCCGACCGGCGCGGGGCGGGGGGGGTGGGGGGTGGGGGAAGAAGCGCTGGTGGGTTTACATATGTAGATGCGGGCAGCGTTCAGCGCCAAGCCAACACACACCCTCCCCTGGAGCATCAGACACAAAGGAAGACCTCGTTCCTTTCAAGTCCCCAGAATAAATTAAGCTCTGGCTTTCAGTTTTGGAACGTCCCAAAAATATTTTTTTTTTAATGGTACTGCACAAGCCCTGACAGTTCCGCAGGAAACCAGAGGTGTAACCATATGCACGTGGTAAAAAGGGCTCAGCCCTACCAGCTAATATTTCCCGGTCCCATCCTGCAAGTCAACCTGACATGTTTTGCCCTTTTCCGACTTACTTTTCCCTTAAAATTTTTATTCAGCCTTTCCTAGTATAATGGTGATGCACCAATCTCCATTAGCCAAATCTGTACCGTTTACACATTTACAGTTACAAATATCTGTTCAAATGCCAGCGTCGTCCTCCTGGGTGAAGAAAAAGGAGAAGTCCTCTTTCTAGTGCGTCTGAAGTGCCTCAACGATTCTGTCTGCGCCCCACAGAAATAATTTACTCTATAGGAAGGTCTTACAAACTAAACTCGCCACCAAAAATCTGGAGAGGGGACCCCAGAATGGCATGAGTCCCTGCAGCTCCGAGCCAAAGCTTAGGGAGAAAAAAGAGAGAACTCTCCATTCCCACCGTCTCTCTGACAGAGTTTTTGCTAAAATCAGGTAATGGCACAGCCCAACTTAAATTTGAGAAATAAACTATTCAAGGATTCAAATTAATTTTAGTAGAGGCTATACGTGGAGCTGGAGATTCTTCACTCAGTGTACTCTTCGAGAGAACACTTCAGTTACCTACATCCCATTCACTCCCACTAACCTTTCCACGTTCAAACTCCTGGCTTTCAAAAGCCCAGGACTTCCAACTCCGATCCGTGGGAGAGTTTGCGCGTTGCTCTTCCCACCAAATGAGCTGAGTCGTGCAAATACAGGATTAAAAGTCCTAATTTCTGTAACCCTATGAACATCTCCTCAACGCCTTGAACAATTTGCCAGGCGCGTGGCAGGAGAAGCAGACCCTCCAGAGGCAGATGGGGAGACCCAGCGCCCCGCCGACGGGTCCCGGCTGACCCGCAGCCCCAGCGGGCTGTCCCGGGGCGCGGGGGGGTGGTGTCTCCCGAAGCCGGTGGGGAAGCCGCCGCACCGAGGCGCGGGAAGACCTCACCTTTTAATGGGCGTCGTGCAGTTTTAAGCCGTAGTGGAACATCCACGGCTTGACCAGCCGAGGCACAGCGGGGCATGAACCGTCGAGGGGCAGAGAGCCTGGCCCTGGACGGGGCATCCAGTGCCCTTCCAGCCGCGGGGTCCTGCGGGGGTGACCCGGCAGCTCCCGGAGCTGAGTCACCTGTTGCCTCGCGCCCGCGGGGACGAGACCGAAAACCCACACCCTCGGCGACCCTCACCCTGCAAAAAACTCCAGGGGCAACTTCGCCCTTCCCCATCTTGGGGAAAATGATGCTTCCCCGCCCCGTTCCGGGAGTATTTCCGAGTGAATCAAAGTCTGAGATTAAAGAACACCCACCAGAAAGCGAAGGCACATTATTCATTTGGATAACTGTTGCCTATTCCCCTGGTCTCCGGTTTATTTTTTAAGCTGACGTGTGCGGTAACGCAGTCATTACTAACACTACCCATTTAAGGATACAGGTTTCCTACTAATGAGCACCCCAGCAGCAGGCAATGAAGTCTCACAACTACGTCATTTCCATAAATGATTTTCCGTCTTCAGTACTTTTGCGAGAACCGGTGACATTTCCGTAGACGGCATTTGCATGGTGTTTATTCCTCTTTATTATTATTAACCATGTGAACAGACTTAGTATCAAGCAACGAAGTGTAACAGCAAGTCTTGGTGGTACTCAGGGTGCGTTTGGTTGTTCCTTATGCAAACATTAGACTTAATTAGACAGATAAATCAATTTATCTGTAATCGACACATCTGCTTTTTTTTTTTTAACATAACAAAAAAACCTCTGGAGGTAATTAATCACCATTTGTTTATTTTTTATTTAACTTAGGAACAGAAATAAGTATAAAGAAATGTGTTTAACAGCTGTTCCCTTCTCAAGTACACATGGTGATAATTTCCCAAAATATTTTCTGTGGCAAACGACCTTCTCACCAATCTGATTTTATTTGTCTCCTTTATTTGTAAAGAATAGCACATCGCCTGTTTAATTTGTTTGCTTAAAGAGATTTTTTTTTTTTTTTACACTAAATACTCCCGGAAACACATAGCTCATTTTAGACCATGATATTGTGTATATTAGCACCTCTCTTTTCAGCTGAGCAAACTCAGATGGTTTTTTAAAAAATCTCTTACACTTTTCTAAACTTTTAAAAGGCAGCTGAAGCAACTTCAGCGTTCCAACTTTAAGGTATGAGACAAAACTTTATATTACCTATCAGATGACATGTTTATATAGTGTCAGTCGTCTGATTTTGTACATTTAGAGCTTTGCAGGGCAAATTACCAGCCTATGAAATCCTAAAGCCACTATGCAATACTGTGTGACTACAGAAAGCGACATTCTTTATTAATATTAACTCTGATTTTCTGTTGTGGATCACAATTTCACTTGGAGCAGCCTGATCGATAGCAGAGCTAACTATTACCTTCGTTCACAAGTATCCCGCGTCTTGGGAATCGCCCTCAAAAGACACTGGGGTAGATGTAGAGTCTGTTTCTCTTCAAACCCCGATAACACTGATGCAATTTTCCAGTCCCACCGTTTGCATTAGTTGCTATACAGCCCTCCAAGGTTGTGTTTACTCGTAGACGCAACCATGTCTTTGCCGACCGGTTACAAAGAGAATTATTCGCAATTAGTCCTTATGGCCGGACATCAAGATGGGAAAAAGCGGAAGGCAGTGCACATCTTATCTACCAGAATGATACGCTGTTGGAAAAAAAAAAAAAAAAATTACACCACCCGTTCCCCCCACTATTGTGCACAGGAATAACTTGTGTCTGTGCCAGGCAGAACCAGAGGGGTGCTGCCGGACCATCCTTCCCCGCCATGCCCCTTCCCGCGCCGCTCCCCCTGCACGGAGAGGGCGGATGCTGCTCCCGGCCACCTGCGGCCGAGCGGGGCGGGAAGCTGCCGCTGCGCGGGTCTTCTGCGCGGATGGGTGCGCTCGGGAAGATCATTAACTGCGCTGTGTATCGTCTGAGAAAAGCCTTTCCTTCCAGCGGGACACGGCGCTTCTTCTGCCGCACTTCTCCCATGGCTCCCGGCGGAGGCGGTGGCTGTAGCCCACGGGCTCGACCCTGCACGTCGACGCTGCCCACACTGCCCCGCCGCGTTCCGCGGCCGTGGGTGGAGGAGGGCTCCGCGGCACTGCGCGGGACAAGTTTATTCCCCATGCGGCGCAAAAACCCCCTGCGTGGGTCGTCGCGGCGGCGTAAGGCAAGAGCGGAGATCCCCGAGGAGGAATTGCGTCGGTGGTGAGAAAGGAAAGAAAAAACTGAAATCAAAGGACCCCACTTCCCGAAGAATAAAGGCGCGGCGGGGGGAGATCAGCTCCTAGCTGCTCTTATTTTTCTTTTTTAATTTTTATTTTCCCTCCGCACCCAGGGAGCGGAGGGAAGCGGGAGCCAGGCAGGTGGACCCCAGAGGACCTGCCGGGAGATGCGCTGGATTTCACCAGAGCGGCGACGCTCTCCCTGTCTGCCCGCTGGGCTCTTGGCAAGTTGCGCAGCAGCGGAGCGGGACAAGGGACGCGCCCCCGGCGGAGCAGCGCGTCCCACCGATGCGCACTGGCGGGGCGGGCCCGGCGCCGCTCCCAAATGTCAGCGGGGGCGGGCAGGCCCCGGCCCGGCCGTCTGATAATCCGCCGCCAGCCTCCGCTGCGCGGGACTCGGCGACGCGCCGCGGCTGTGGCCCGGACACGTCCCTGCGATGAGCCCGGCACAGCTCCGCGGGCGCTGCGCGTTCCCTGCCCGTCCCCATCCGTTCCCCAGCGCTCCCGAGAGTAGCAGCTGCCTGCCGGTGAGAGGTGAGTGCGTACACCCGCTGTACGCGTTTTCATGTTACGTAATGTTGATACACCCCCTAAGGTGCCGAGTGTGTGTTACAGACGTGACACAGCGGCGATCCCCTCTCCGCGGAGCTGCTGGTCCGCACGCCCCCGCGAACCTCTGTAGTGCCGATACCCACACCTGTACCAGCAGGGAACATGTGACACACGTGTGCGACCTGCCGCCAGCCGGGCACAGCCCGCCGGGCTGCCGCTCATCCCAGCTCATCCCATCCCAGCTGAGCTCGTCCCGTCCCCTCCCGTCCCCACGGGAAAGGCCCGAGGGCGGCGCGCGGAGCCCCGCGGGGCGGAGCGGGACTGGGCGCGGCGGGCGGGCGCGCTGACGTCACGAGTGAGGCTCCGCCCTCCGCCTCTCGGCTTCCGCCCGGTTGCCTGGGAGACGCGTCCACAGCGCGGAAATCCCCGCGGGCGCGGAGCCCGCCCGGCGCCGCCATGAGCCAGCGGCAGGTCCTGCAAGGTAGGCTGGGCCGGGGGCCGGGGCTGGGGGAGCGGGGGTGGCGCGGCGCTCGCCCGCCGACCCGCTCGCTGACTCGGCGCCCCGGCGCTGCCACCCGCAGTGTTCGAGCAGTACCAGCGCGCCCGGGCGCAGTTCGCGCAGGCGGTGGCCGACCTCGCCGCCCGCCCGCAGAGCATCGACACTCTCCAAAGTGCAGGTACGCGGGAGCCGGCGGGGCCGGGCCGTGCGCGGCCGCGGGGTTTTGCGCGCCGCGGGGACGGGGACAACGCGGAGCCGCCGCGGCCTTTCCTTGGTCTGCTTTTTTTTTATCTCCCTCCTCCCCCGTTGGCCGCTCAGTTTCCGGAGTTTTTTTTCTTCCAGTAGGATTTGGCCCCCGCCCTGCTTGTCGAGTCCCCCTGGATGCAGTGGGAAAGTAAATTGCGCTGGTCAGCTGCGGGCGGGTGCCCCGCCTGCCTGTGCGGGGGTGGATGTCTCTGGCTGTGACCTCAAGTTTATTTCAAGGAAAATTTCTCAGTATAACCTTTTTTAAAATTTATTTCCTCGTGCTTCCGATATAGCTTTATATAAAGTACAGAAATTGGAATTCGTGGTGAAGCCAGCACTGAGTTGCCAAGGAAATCCTACTTTTAGAATAAACTATTTTTATACTGGCTTTACAAGTTGTTCCTAAATTCTTCGATGCTTTCTGCCGGCAGATTGGCTCAGTTTAGGAGGGATTTGCTTTTGTTATATTGCTGTCATGGGATGTCGTGAGCCAAATTGAACGTTTTTAGAAAGAGGAGCTGCGGGAGCACTTCTACCAGCTGTTGTGCTGCTGGCATCTGGCAGACCCACTCCGCTTGGCCAAAGTTCCTGAGCTTAAAGGAGGAAAAAGAAGTGCTTGATAATTGATCACCTGAATGACAGTTTGAAAATATGCTATAGATCAGTGGTTGGTTTGCCATGTGGTATTCATGAATTGATTATGTTTCGGTGTGTTTAAATTTTGTTTTTAATACTTGTTTCCCAGATCTATTAAGCTGTAAGTCTTTTCTCAAATACAATGGCATCTAACAAGCAAACGAAAAAGAAAACCAATGGTGTAAATATTCACAGCTTTCTGTTATTGTATTTACAACTGTTTATTAAAATTGTTTTATTAAAAAATCTAGCACTTAAATTCTTGCTAAGGAAACATTTCCTTTCATTATGGGAGTGGCATGTTGACACCAGGCCTTTTGTATTACCTTGCTGTGGATCTTGATTTTTTTGTTTTGTTTTCCATCTTTTGGTGAGTTAATGCCACTGCTGTAGTTTATACAAGTGATCTCTGTTTGCCAAAGGGACGTCTAGGCTAAAGGAATAATTTATGCCCTATTTGTATGAAGAGGTCCCTCTGTGTCCTTTTACAGTCCTGGTTTTAGCAGCTCCCAGAGAGAGATCCCATATAGGCAGGCTTCTTGCAGCTCAGCATTTTAAAAATGCAGAAAGTTTCTATTTTAACAATGCAATCAAAGTGCTAAGCTAACTTTAATTGCATTGTATTTCTTTTAAAAATAACTATTTTGATGTAATCTGGTTGGTAACTTTACCTCAGAACTGATTTGTTGCTTGTGCAGAACAAATAATTGGTTCAGAGGCCTGAAACTTCCTTCTGCACATAGCTGGTGTTCGTCTGAAGGTTAATTTTGCAAGGATCAGGCTCTGGGTGGTAATGTGGAAATGTGCGTTTGTGTAGGTTTTCCTGCTTGGCTGTTTCTGGTACTGAGCTGCTTTTCCATAGGCTTTAGTTTTTCAGATGCTGGACAAGAGGGGAATGTCTGCAAAGATGGCTGTTACAATTTATTTGTATGGCCAAAAATATTTTACCATCTTTCCCACCTGTGTCTTTCAAAATACTTTGTAGTTATATAATTGCAATGAGAGCTGTTTGTTTTGGCCTTTTCTGGATGTGCTAGATACAAGTTTTAAAACCTCCTCCTAAATTATATATGATTGAGTGTTTTTCTTTAAAACCTCACATCAAATAAAATGTGATTTGGTCCTTTTATTAAAACACTTACACAAATGCTTTGGGACATAGTTGTCTAGCAGATAACTGCTGTGCCTTTTATGGTCTTAATCTAGTGAGTGCTGGAGCCGTGATTTAAGAACGATGTCTGTCTATATGTGTTTCTTTGTATAAATCCATATTTAAAAGGATTTGGGGCTTGTTTCTTATTCTGGTGAATAAGAATTCTAGGCATACCTTATGGAGATCACTGTTTTAAGAAGATGAGGAAAATCTTTGCCCGCTGTCATTTTATGTTAGCTGTAGGAGTCAGGGGCACCTTGCAGGGTTCTTTTGTTGGATCTCAAAAGTTGCCAGGGTTTAGTATTTTTCTGGCAGAATCAGAAGGCAAGATTACAGTGACTTGAATCTGAACAAAATTATATCCTTAAAATGTACTGTGATGTACTCTTGTATTAATGGCCTCAGTTTATATTCCTGGAATAAGAGTGAAAGATGAGTGCTCAAGGAATAAAGTATCTGATCCCATTTTAGAAGCCCTTTTGATAAATACTTAATGTCTTATAAGGAAAATAAATACTAGTTTGAGACCTTATTCTTTGTGGAGATGTCTCTGGATACCATGCTAACAGCATGAAAGATGGAAGCATTGAAAAAGTAATTCTTTACTACCCTGTAAGCCCTGCTTCTGTGGTATTAAACCAGGTACAAGCAGTGGTATTGTTGCAAATTCAGAGACTGCAGCCTGGAGGGGAGCAAGCAGCCAGGATCAGAGGCATGAGTCCCGTATGCTGGCTTGACTGTTGAGAAACCTTAAGGTACCATTACTGTGGAGACTCCTATGTATAACCTGTAAGGAAAACTGGTGAGAAGCTGCAAAGAAGGTCAGAGAGGGCCAACAGGAAACCCACCTTTTCTTAGGGCATCTGTCTTCTGAAGCCTCTGTGTCTCATCAAGTTCCGGAGCTGCTTTTCCCACTGAACAGAAATCTTGAAGATGTTGTAACCAGGGAACTGGAATCTAGCCCTGGACTTTGACACATTTGCATGGCACTCTTTCTTGGTCAGGAATGTCCTCGGGGGTTAGTGCCTGGGAGCTTAACAGCTTTCTGGTGGCAAGAAAGTGCAAGGAATGATCAGAGAGATTCTTTTGTTGGAACTCATTCCTGTGTGTTTTCCAAGTCTCTGCTTTGATAAAGTTGTTCCTTATGATTAAATACTACCATGAATAATTGCAGGATTTGTCCGTTGAATGTTTAATTAGTTGATACTTGGAGAAAAAAGTCTGCTCCAAAACTCCTAGACCTTTTCCATTTAGTAAATATACATGTGAAGCAATGACAGACATTTTATCGAATCTTGTTTCTTGAGGGCTGCTGACTAATGGGAGAAGCTACTTTGGTAGTAACTACTTTAAATATACTTTCTAAAAATAAGTCTATTCATTTGGCAGCTACTGCCCATGAAGTTTGGTACTGAAATGCATTTTTCAGCTCACACCCCCTCATCCTCCCAAAATTTAAAATCCCAGAAACAGGCTATTTTCGGTTATAATGGCAGATGAACTTGAGCTCTCATTCTTGCACTGAGATTTAGGCAGCTCTCTGTGTTTTGGAAGAGCTAGGTGAAAATCTGAAGTGCTTCTAGTATGTTTGTAAGAGTGGTAGTCACTGAGGGTCTAGTTCTTCATTTTTTTCCTTGTGAAGTGCAGTGCTCTGTAAATAAACAAACCCTTTGAAATTGGATTTTGTTTTGATTTTTTTTGAGGCATTTACAATTGAGGATTAATACATGTATCAGAATAATTACTTCTGGGTATTCGTTTCTGATTGATTATTTTTTATTTATTTATCTTGCATTAGAACATATAGTGATGAGAATGTTGCTTTTAGTAGGTGAGTTATTTAAGGCTATCACTGTGATTAAGAAACAGTTTAGTCTTGCTACTTTGACTTTAAAGATATTACAAGATCAGCTCTTTAACCCCTTTCTTGGGGCTAATCACATTCTTAAGCATAATGGCTGTGGAAGTCATTGGGAAAGCTGAGTATGGAACATGGAAAAACAAATCCAAAGCTGTGTGGTGCAGCAGCCTGTGTGCTGGGGCCCTGCACACCTGGGTTCCCTTCACATTGCTGCTAGATATTTTTATCATCTCGGGCAGATAACTTCAACTGCTGTTCCTCTGGCTTGCTGGCCAGTCTGCAGGGTTCCAGGAAAGTTCCAAAATATCACTGTAAATAAAGACCCTTTCCCAGTGAATCTCTTCCAACTTCCCACTCCCTCAGCCCACAGCCCTGAGCCCAGGTCTCCCTTCCATTGTGCCTGGTATCAAGCTGCTTCTCAGGCCTTATACTCCAGGACTGAGCTCTCCCCTCCCCTTTTACCTCTGGGCATTTTCTCCTGTACCTGTTCCTCACAGTCCACGTTGGCAAGAGGCTAAGGGCTAGAGGCAGGGCTTATCTGAATCAGACTAGGGCTCCAGCACCAGCCCTTGCGACATGGCAGACTTTCCCCTGTTTCGTGGTCTGTCTTTCTGTAGGTAAAGAGTGCTGTTATGAGTGTTAGTTCTCTCCTGACTCCAGACCTATTCCACTGGCGACAGATTTTAGAAGCTATATTTCCAAATCTCTAGATTGCTTTTAGGAGCCTTTATTTTTAAGAAAATACTGTTCAAATTGATTTCCCTCCTTCATTACATTGAGTTACATTGAGTCTTTTTGCTCATGCTTTTCTCAAATTTTCTTTCTTTAACTATACTTTTTTTTCTTTAAATGTACCTTTTTTGAATGTGACAGTTGGACACTTGGCCCTGTGTAATTAGAATCAGACTCTGGAAACGGATTTTAGGATATAGTTTCATATCTCATATCATGTTAAAGACTGTGCTTTGATAGCACAGTGCTTAATAGAAAGCCTACTGGGAGCATTTGGACCTTGCAAGTGGATATGCATGGACAGACACCACTGCCCCCATGTAGCCAGTTTCAACACTGGGGTTTATGTACCCTCTTTTGTAAAGGATGCACACAGCTTTGGTTGTTTTTTTTTTTGTTGTTGGTTTTTTTTTTGTTTGTTTGTTTTTTGGTTTTGGTTTTTTTTTTTTTGTTGGTTGTTTTGTTGCTGCTGTTTGTTTTGGGTTTGTGTTTTTAAAAAAATTGGTTTTATTTCGAGTTAAAAGCTTTACTGAGCTTTAGCAGCAGGAGAAGTGGGAGAGGATTATGCAATGTGGCATGAAAGGCAAAAGGTTGCCTTTGCAGTTATAGTAGATCAGGTGTGGAGAGTGGCTTTCCCAAAGGCTTGACATCGTGGTGCCTGATGAAGGGAATAAGGAGGCTGTTTTAAGGAAAGCACAAGAGATGACAATGAAGGAGAAAATAAATGCAGCTGAAGCTGGAGGATTGACTTTTTCTGTAACTCAATCAGTTGAAAGCTCAGCTGTTCCAGGATACCTCCTCTTCTCAGTCTCCCGGCCTGTCTGGAGATTTGCAAGTAAAATGTCAAAACCAGAATTTTTTTGAAACTTCAGTCTCATCTTAATTGAGTGGATGTTAAAAAAAAGCAGCTCCTTGTGACCACCTTCGTTTTGGTGTGTCTGTTCATGACTGCGTGGTGGCCACTAATAGCCCTGTAAGGGGTATTTTCAGAAATTTGTCCTCTTGTAACAGGATTAGTTCTGCTTCATTAATGCAGAAACAGGGTCTGGCATCTAAGGAGGAGAAACTTACTGTTCCTTGATCCTTCAGGAATCTTCAGTGATACTGTCAAACTGAATCTTCATTATGTCCCACACCATCTGGTAGTTGCTGTATGAATTACTTGATTAGCCAGAGTCTGTTACCAAACTGAATTCATGTTCCCTTTGATCTTTGAAGGATTGTAGTTGTGCTGTGCGTGGAACTGTTGTTCTGAGGAGTTCTTTCTCATGATGAGTCATACTTGAGGAGTATGTACTCGAGGCGTGCATACTCTGCTGTCTCTGGAAGAGGCTGTGTCAAGATGAGTGAGTGTGAAAGTTCTCTCTCACTGCTCTTCTGGAAAGTTTGCTTTAAGTAGGGGACTTAAAACTCACTGCTGTGCAGCTCTTAGAAAAGGGTAGTTGAAGATAGAGTTTTTTTCCATTTTCCATTTTATTTCCTTGTTAAGTCAGCTGAATTTGACATGAGGAGCTCTGAAAAATCAAGCTGATATTATGAATGTTTGAGTACTAGTGTTAGCTCTGTGAATGTTCTAAATGTAACAGGTAGTGCACAAAAATGAGAAGATGTTGTCTTGGTCCAAAGCATAAATTAGAAGGGCAGCATCTTCAAGACAAGAGTGTGTCCAGAGACAACAGTAGTGTAGAATGACTTTATTTCCACATTTTAAAACAGAAATTATTTTTACTTTTAAGGAAAGAGGATAAGGTAGGAGTCGTCATCTTTAGATGCAGAAATGAAAAGAATTTCCAATGTAGTGATGTTTCTCTGATTTGTGACTGGTCAAGTTTGACAAGGACTCGATGGGGATGGGGGGAGGGTAGAAGTATTCTGCATGAATTCCAGGTTGTTTTCCCCAAGAAATCAAAATGGCCAAGCAAAGATTGCTATCTCCAGAATAGTGACTGGTTTTTTACTACAGAAACTTAGAAGGAAAAAAATTGGAACCTGCTGCTGCCCTGAGTGATTTTTTTTGTTTGTTTGTTTTCCAGATAGGCAGCAGCCAGCACTCGCTTGCTAAAAGAAAGTGCATCAGGCCTGTATGTAACAGCTCCACTTGAGAAGTGTGTGTTAAGAGTGATTCAGCTTCTAAAGTGTGTCATTCTTTGAAACAAATTTGAGTGGGAAACTGAGGATAGAAAGGGGAATCGTTCCTTGCCCAATGTCAGTCAAGGTTCTGTGATGCAAGAGAGAATATTTGGCAGTAATTCTCTGTTACTCAGTTTCTGAGTGCTAGTGGGAACTCTTCCAAAACAAATCTAGTCCAATAGTCTAAATGCCTTATTTTGTAGTTTACTTTCTGTGTGGTTGCTTTTGAACTAGAGTTAATGAATTTCCTACTTCTGTCACAACAGACTTATTTAGAAGAAGACCAAAGAGTTCTAAAGTTTTCCGCAACAAGACACTGCTACTCCCTGATCTGTATGGCCCTGTTCACTTGAGTAAATGGTCCAGATAAAAGGAAGTTGTTGGAAGGTTCTTGCCTATTTTCCTGGGCTAAGTAATGTTAAATACATTTGAAGTTAATTAAAAATGCTGATAGGGATCCTGGCTTGGACCTCTTTGGAGGAGTAGACTTTGCTGTAAACAGGATAGATGAAAGGAAGAGATCAAATAGAGGAGGTGACCAAATACAGCTGTGTCTGGAACAAAGAGCTGGGTTGGGCCCAGTGCAGGAAAGCCTTATCCTGTGTCAGGCACATCTGTCCTTTACAGCATTATGTTCAAAAGTCGTAGACGAAAAGGTTGGATATCTTGGCTTTCCTATAGTCTATAGTCCTATAGACTGTAGAATCTTTATGTAGCTGTTTTCACACTCTGAGAATGAATTCTTTTTTTCCTGAGTGCTGTAAAGAAAGAAATACTAGGTTTGCTGAAGATGCAAAAATGGTGGCAATGGTGAAAACTCCTCAAGCAGTTGGTCTTGCAGAGTAATTGGAGCTGACGGAAAGCATCTTGACACAGAGAAAGAAAGTGGTTTTAAGAGAAGGTGGAAAGTAGAGGTAAAAGCTTTTAATTATGTTCAATGCACAGGCATAGTTTAGGCCTATACACTTCTCTCAATTCTCAGTTAATTTGATGTCAATATAAGGCTTGTACAGCAACAGGAATTGATTTTTCGATGTCTTGTTTATCCAAAACTCTTTCCATTATAATTATTTGTACACTGTCTCTTTTTACATTCAAACATGACTTTAAGAAAATATAGTCTCCTTGAGGACCAGCACAGTTGCTATTATTTCTAAACCTGTTCTTTTTTTTTCTAACCCTCTTGTAGCATCTTGTGTCTTTCTTCAAACAGTAACTCCCATGTCATTTTTCATCTCTTTCCTCAGTATAAGTTGTACCAGCTAAAGTAATTCTCAGTAGAACATTTTGTGCTGATGCTTAAATGTCATCACCAAACTTTACATGTTTTATACTGTCATGAAACGAAAGGCATTGGTCATGGGGAGGCGTGCTGCTTGGGAGCATTTTCAGATTGAAGGCTTTTTAGGCTGTTCCAAAAGTGAAAGCTGTATCAGCTAATCTTGAAAATACAAATTAATTAACTCTCACATTTGGAACAACTTAAAGCATATATGTATGTAAACCTTGTTAAATGTGGTTTTACATTTTGCAGTGCCTAAGTGTGTCATAAAGGTCAGAAATGTGTCACGTGGTCTGGACCTAGCTCCCAGGTAAAGTGATTCTAGTCTGTTTAAATTTCACTGGATTCAAGATCATCAGAATTGAACTGTCTGACACATCCTAGTTTAATGTCCCAGCCATCAGGCTCTTCTCTTTTTTAGGGTCAGGGGACTGCATGCTGAAGTGCTCCGTTTCCTCTCCTTCAACTACTTGCAACAGCCTCTTTTATATCAGTAAAACTATTTTTCCCCCTCTATTTTTTTTCTTTTCTATTTATTAAATAATCTTGTTTTCATATTATCTCAAGACAAGGGCTCAAATGTAATATCTGTACATTAAATATAAGTGAACTATTTCTAGGTGTTCCTGCTTCACTGAAATACCTTCAATCTAGACAGTAAGAACAGTGTGGGGTCCCCTTAGGAATTTCAGCAGCTATTTGACCATGCAACTGATGTAGAGGGAAGGACAAGAAAATACCCTCCCACAGAGGGTGCAGATGACTGGCTAGAAAATAACAGATGATACATGGTGTTGGCCCCAGCTCGTATGTTTGTTTTTACTTTTAATTTGTCATATAAAGTATTTAGGAGTTTTCGACATGAAGCATAACATGCTAACAACACCATACCTGCTATGGAGAGTTTGTGAGAAGATGTCAGTATAATGACCACATTCTGAAGTAGTGATTTCTGCAAAGTGCTAAATGAATTCACATTGATCTTACAATAGTGGAGGATCTATCTTCTGTCATTTGGTACACAGGAGGCCTCTTTCAGCTCCCAGTGGCTTTAACAGAAGGATGAGGAGGCCCCAGCTATATTACAGACCTGTTTCCATAGGTTCATTTTACTTTTCTGCTTTTGTTATATGTCCCCCTGAAACCTATGTTATTTTGTCTTGCGAACATGCTGGGAGGCTGTACCTCTCATGACAGTGCAGCTTTTGTCTGGAGTATTGTCCTTCCTACAAATTTGTTAATAGATAGCATGGCCTCCATGGTTAGTTTTGTGTGTCCTCCTTCCCAGCCCCTTCAGAGCCACGTATAGATGATTTGGCTATTTTCTTCTTGCTGGGAGCAATTTGGTTTTGATGTAAAATAAAGGTGAGAATTTTACTGCTGCTCAACTTACTTTTTTTCTTTTTAGGGAAAGAAGTATGCTACAGCTGTAACTTGTTATAGCCTCCATCCCTTTGGACTATTCCTTGCTCTGAGGTCCTCAGCTTTTCCTTGTCATGGAGTGTCTGTTGAACACCTGGGTGTTTGTTACTTGCCATTAGACAGTGATCCCCCTGTTGTGGGACTGTCGCACCAAAAGGCCTTGTTCAGTGCTAATAACCATAGGAGCCCTTGAGAAGGGAAATCTTGCTTTCTTTCACTGTACTCAACTAGATTTTTATATTAGTAAAAAAATTTAGTGGAAAGGGCTGAGGAAGCTGATACGAAGATACCTGTAGCTCTGAGTGTTTGCTGTTCTGTTGTAGCGCAGCTCCGTTTTCAGAGACCACTCGTTTCTGGCTGAGGTATAAAGCTCCAAAGTATTAATTCATGCAGCTGGCTGCTACAGGGACAGCACATTTGCGGGATCACAATACAAGTAATTTTCCCTTCCCAGACCTTAAAAATCACATTTTTAATGTAACCATTTGGATCTCATTTCTATCCCTACTGAAGAGTCTTAGTTTAACAGGAGGAGCTTCCACATACATATTGATCATCTTTGATCATCCTTGTTTCCTTTCACTGAACCTTTTTCAGTTCTACTCTAGTGGAAGGTATTAAATGTAGGATAGTGATGACCCCTGCCTTAGCCTCTACCCCTTTACAAATAATCATGAGCACTCTGTATACTTCTGTGGGTAAAGTTTCTTCTCTACTACTGAGCAAGAGCTGGAAACTCTCCATTCTAACAGGGAGATCTTTCTCCTGGTTGGTAGTAATCTCTTTGGGGTCCATTACTGCATATATGAGGTTGGAGTTGGGTTCCCTGCATGAGCTCCATTTCACTTTCCATTTTGTCATCCAGTCATTCAGTCTGTAGATGCTTATAGTTTCCCTTGCTGCTACTTTCACATTCTTTATGCTTAGCTGATAACACTGTGAACTCATCAGTGAAAACATATCATAAATAATAGCATAATAAGAAAATCTACAAGTCTGCTATCTGGAGTGTAATATATTATGGATATTGGTCTTCAAATCAGTCATTGCTTATAACAGATGAAATGTAATTTGGTATAATTCAATGTAGAGGTTCTTCTGGCATGATGAACGAGGGACATGCCAATGTCTTCTCACCAGGATGTCCAGATGGAGTTTCCTGTGCACCCAGTAACACATGCATTTTATGTATGTTTGAATGTACCTTATTTTCTCACGTACTTTAAGATATATTTTATAGATATTTGTTTACACCTTATTTCTACATGTGAGTTTTTTTATGTTTCAGAATTGTTTTGTACCTATGAGAAATGGGCAGAAACATTGCTATATGTCAGCAGTGCTATCCAAGTGCCGACTTCATTTCAGAGGAGCACCTGGATTTCCTACATGTTCTTATTAGCTGGAAGAGTAATTTAATAGGTTTTTATGAATAAAGGCAAATGTTTACAAAAACTTCCGCTTACCAAATCAGCTTTTCTCTTCCTGCTGCAACTCAGGTGTAGTGTGTTTGCTGAGACCTCTTTTGCTGGATGTCGTCCCAAGTATTCGACAGACTACTGCCTTGGCTCTTGGGAGACTTGCTGATTATGACGTGGACCTGGCAGAGGCAGTTGTGAAGGCAGGCATTCTTCCACAGCTCATATGTGCATTGCCTGAGGAGAATGTAAGGCATGATTGTTCTTTTAAGTAGTATTTTTTTAAACTGTTAAACAGGGAAAGGAAAATCAGCGTCTGCTGTTATTCTAATAGGACATTAAATGTACTGAAGTCAGAGCAGCATGTATGTTTGAACCTATGAGAGACCACTGTGTACTATATGTCTAAGTCTGACTTCAATAAGCTTGACTTTAAAATATCATATTACTGTTTAATGCACTATAGGAAATGCATTCATTGCACTGTAACGTTTTTAAAATGTTGAGTGATGCTTTGTAAAAGGTCCCTTTTCAAAAAGGAGACAGTTTGGAAGCTGTGGTGATAATTGACTAGGTTTTGTCAATAATACCAGACACTTGTAAAATACATATAAAAAACCTGAGCTTCTGTAATGAAATACCTAATGTCCCCAAACATAGGCTGTTGGAAATCTGTAGCATGAGAAATAACAAACCTCTGACACAGGAAAATATACTGAAAGGTTTTCGTCTTCATATTTGTCAAAACCAAACAAGTACAGTCACAATTGCAATGCAAATAAATCTGTTGGTCTCTTTCACCCCCTTCCTCACATTTTTCTTCCAGCTCTGTGTCTCTTTCAGCTTTGATTTTTCCAATGATGCTAACCTAGATTAACAGAAATACTTTCAACTAGGGTTCCTAACAGCTGGAAAGTGACAGCTGAAGGCTTAAGTGTACTGATATCACAACCATACTTATGTTGCAGCTTTGATTTAGGAAAAGTAGGTTTTCAATGGAAATATAATTTGGAAAACTATATATTTTCATTTTCAATCTTTTGAGAAAAATGAAGATGTAAATGTACTCATTGCATACTTTTTGTATATATAGAATCATTGCCTATACAATTAAAATTGAAAAAGAAAAAGCTAAAGAAAAACTTTGATGGCAAGATGGTGGTATAGTATGAAAAGAAAGTAAAGATTTTAATTAGACAAGGTTATAAGCATTTTGGTTATTTTATTTATATTTTTAAGGGAAGACGTGGAACAAAAATCTACCCTCCATTGGTTTGGAAACTACCCCCTGCTACAACTTGCAACCCTCACTAAATTAGCTTGAGTACCCTGAGATAGCTGTAATTAGGGGAAACAGCAGCAAGACTTGTGTGAGGTCATGGAAAGCCTACTATGCCTTGTGACTGAGGGCAAGTGAAGGAAACTCATCCAGTTCATGCAGAGTTTAGCAAGCAGTTTGTCACTTCCCACTGGCAAAAAAAACCTTTTCCATTCCACTCACTCTTAGTGTATCATCATCTATATTTAAGGATGAGATTCTCTGAGCACACAGTGAATACTATTTCTGCTGATTTATGGGGAACAGTCACAGGGTAACATCCCAGATCAATGTTTTATCAATTAAACGGGGCAAACCTTGGTTTTACAGTGTGTTCTGACTGTGCGTGTGAATACGGTTTGTTTGTAAATAATATGTTTTGAATAATGAAAACAAAGAAGTGTTTTTTTTTGCCAGGAGCATAATTACTGAACAGAAACAACATACCCATATTTGTACAGACATAGACTTATGCAAACAACTATGGCCCCATCGAGTTCAGCAAAACTTACAGTAACTTACATTATCTAGGGATTTGACCATTTGTCTGTAGTGGTTCCCTTAACTTCTGTTCCCCCTAAATGAGGTTTAATGCTTTGCTTGTAAATTATGTTTAATGTACCTGCTTGTAGGCCTTAACTTAGAAGACTGGACTTTTGCCATTAAGGAATTATATCAGTACTGGTAAACTAAGGAAGGTAAGGGCATGTGTTGGAAGATGACTGTGCTTGTTAATGAGTAGCATGCTCTCTGATGTGGTTTTAGCCAATGCCAGCCATGAAACTACTCAACAATGCTTGGACGTGGTTTAAGGCACAAGGCAGGGACAGTTTCCAGTAGAATAGATGAGGCCATTGTGCTTTGAGGAAACAGGAGTTTAGGTGGATGGATGTGTTATGCTGTGTCACCTTCCTTTAGGGCCAGGGTACATTTTACTGCCTGGGGGGCCATTGCAGGTACTGCTCTGTTGCCATATTTTAGTGCTTCAGTCAGACTTTTGAAGGTGTTTGGGTACCTTACAGGATACACAAAAGCACTCACATGGTTCTTTGTTTTTCTGGACTTGATTCAGAGGGAATGTGGCCTTTGCATTGTTTACATTTTGGGTACCTTGACAGTAGAAAGTAAACTGCCAAGGCTCCCTGTGCAGAGCAGGGGAGAATCAAGCATCTTGGGATGAGATCAAAGCCAGCTGGCATATGGAGAGAGAGTCCTCTAGAGCTTGTCCATAGGGATGATCTGTCAGTACCCAGGCTGGAGGGTGTGCTCCAGACACATAGACACAGCAGCAGGTTACTTGTGTCCCCATGAATCTTGTCCTTCATGAGGGAGGGAAACTGTCACAACATGGTTTTCTCTGGCCAGAGTACTTTAACTGGGCTCTGGATTTTGAAAATGTAAGGCAGTAGAGGAAACTTAATCTTCAGCTTCCATATCCTAATGGCAGTTATAAAACTGCAGGAGGAGACTGAAATGTGACTTCTTTGCAGGAGGACTTAACTGTGCTTTTAGAAGAAATCACTGCTGCAGTTTATGTGGAAGCCCCATGATGTGTGCAGGGTCATGTGTTATATGTACATGCTGAAAACATGTATTTGGTCCAGCACTGAGGGAGATGGGTAGAATTGAGACAAGAGCTTAGACTTTGCTTGCTCTTATGACAGAAGGGCCAAGATGCTTAGTCTTGTTCAAAGTGAGATTTTGTCTGGACACATGCAGGAGTAAAATTGCAGGTCAAAATGGAGGGTTATTCAATACTGGATGTTGGTGGGATGGGTTTTCAGTATCCTAGCTGTATTTAGGCATTTCAGGATTCAGATCCTGAACTCTTTTATTGTATCTAATTCTCTCTGTGTCAGTTTCCTGTTTGCAAATGTAAGTAGTGTTTTCTCATAGAGATGTTGTGAGGGTATCTGTATTAGAAAGTGTAAAACCTTGCAAGTGTTACAGATGGGTAGAATTATTTTAGGAGCTTGCCCTGCATAACCTGTGTAATCTGGTGAAATATGTTAAGAATTATTGTTTTTGCAGCTCTTGTTGTTCACTACTCACTTAAACAGACTTACCTAGACTACTGTCTTTTCCCCTCTTAGCTCTCTCATTTTTTTTCTGTTCATTTATGCACTTACTGCAGATTTTATATCATGAGCTGTCCCAAAGAACTGTAGCTTCATTGTTTGTGTGATGTCTAGTGGTCCTGATTTGGATCTGTATAAGATATTGCTTCTACTAAAAAAGTCTAATTTAGGCATGTCTGTACTATATTATGCTTTGAACTTCTCAATGTTAGTGAATGTTTGTTTCTGATTTGTCTAGCGTTACTACAAGAGAACAGCTGCATTTGTGCTAAGAGCAATTGCTAAACATTCTCCTCAGCTAGCTCAGGCAATAGTTCAATGTGGAGCACTGGAAATGCTGGTGATTTGCTTGGAAGATTTTGACCCTGGAGTCAAAGAAGGTGCATCTTGGGCATTTGGGTATATTGCCCGACACAATCCAGGTAACAAGTTTCACGTGTGTTATCTTTGAGCTTAATGTTATGTGATAATTAAAATAAATTGCATTATTTTGGTAAATAGAACAAGATGCTTTTTCTTCTCTACTGTTGCAAAGTTTTAAATTTGGGATAAAACCCTAATGTAACTGTACCATTCCAACAATGCTGTACCTTTTTGTGGGAAACTGGCATACCTGACACCAGCAGTGCCCAGTTATGAGAGGTGCTTTAAGAGGAGATTGGGAGTAGGGCCTGTGGCCTGGAAAGGACACTCTGCTTTGTTCCTCTTCATGAAGAGATTTCTGAATCTTTATATATTGTTTAAGTGTTACTGCAGAACCAAATTTCTTTTGCTTGACATTAGTTCTTGTTTTATATACATAGTTGAATGGAGAAGGTTAGGGAGAAGCAAGTTTCATTCAGCTTACAGCAGTGTCTACAGGATAAATAGGCCAAATTTATTGCACTGACTGTTATCATTAGCCAGTGGACCACACTGCTCTCTGAGAGTCAGGAATAGATCCTAGGAATCCAATACTGAGCAGTTCACTGCTGTCTCACAGGCAGTTGTATAACTCACTGGTGGTGTCATGTTCCTATTTAAAAGCTGATCCACGTGGTTGATAGTTCTTTTACCAGCTATTTATGTAGTTCAAGTAAAAGTTGAGACTGTGAATGAAAGTACTGAGGGAAGAAACTGCTAGCTGGAAGGGGTGGGAGAAATGGTTAGTGTTCATATTGTTTAAACTAATTTTAGGATCATAACATTAACTCATGGTTTTATATTTGGTTTTGGCTCTAAAATGTACATAGACTGATTTTGGAAGTGATTTTCTTTGTTTTTTAATCAATACAGTGTGTTGGACTGGAGAAGGCATGGGAGATTCCCCTCTTCCCACTTAGAGGGTTAGCTTTCTGGGACAGTCTCCAAAGTTGTTAGCACCTTTCTAACAGACTGCATTTTCTGGGGAACAAATTAATTATTGGGAGACCTCTCTGGTAAAGATCTTTTATCTTTTGGTCATCAGGATTGAATTCCACCCTTGTGGAAAATAATTGTTTGTTCCATCTGAAAGATATTTATCTAAATATCAAAAGCATTCATTTGTATAAATCTGTGTAGTGTGTGTGTGTGTGTGTTACTCTTAACATGAACATTTCTGCAGTTTTGTTATGTCAGTAAATCAATATTGACTCACTTCAATTGCCCTTCATGCTATTCACTGCATGAATGCTGACTGAGCTTTAGGGTGATCCAGTTCACTCTGTGACAGCCTTGTCTGCAAAGATGGAGGTGATGTGGGGGTATTGAAGACAACAAATTCCTTGTACAAATTTTTATTCCATGGTTATGAATAATTTATTCACTGATGGTGAATGGGTGCATACGTTATGTCAATTTACAACGACAATAAGAACAACGTCCTCAGAAATTAAGTTGAAATTGTGAGTGCTACCAAGCTGCAAGCATCAGGACATAGATCAGTAGATGTAATCAGTAAAAAACCCTGAATGCCAACAAAAACCCACCAAAAGATCCCTGAAAAAATTGCCTGGCTACAGCCAATTTAGGGGATTTACCTGCCTCTATAACACAGTCACAGTATGTCTCTAAAATGATTATTGAAAGTAGAGGAGTTATACTGTGCATGATATGTTTCTTACACTGCTACAAGCATGCCTTTGCAACAGGATATTGTTGGAGATGGGATACAGAGATAGAGAAATGGGATACAGAGACTTTTTCTTATCAATAGCTGGTGTTTACTGTTCGTGAAACTCTGGATTAGACTGACATGCTCCTGATGACCAAATTTGGCAGTTATGATTTTCTGTCATTGACTGTCTGTGGACACATAATGCAGCTTTAAAAATAGAGCTGGGTGCGAAATGGTTTCCCCCAGCCACAAAAGGTTTTTCAGTTTCAAAAATTGTTACAGTTCCGAACTGGGACAATATTAAGACAAGAATTTTTCTCTCTCCTGAAAAGGTTGAGGAGTAGGGAGATTTGTTTGCCCCAGCAAGAAAAGTTCAATAATTAGGGCATATCTCTGGGGTTAAAGTCCTGATCTGTTTTAGGCAGGATGTGAACTTCTGTCTTTATGAGCGCAATCAAAGGCTCTCGGCATTCACCGATAACTTCAATGGTGAGGGTCTCTCTCTCTGCTTTTTATCAGAAATGCATCCATGACCTACTAAAACTACTGTCTAAGAACTGCAGTGTATGTTCCCCTGAAAAGGCTTCAATTTTGAGAAATCTAGGCTTTTTTTTTTTTTTCTCCCCCTCTGATGAAAACATTCTCTGGTTAGCAAGTTCTGTACTGACTTCATATAAAAATCTCTTAAAATGCAGTTCTTATGTGAACAGATATCTCCAGAAGGCCTGTGAGATTTTAGGTCAAGACAAATGTCTCATGAGGTTTTAAGGCA
Organism: Corvus cornix cornix; assembly: GCF_000738735.6. Classification (NCBI taxonomy): domain Eukaryota; kingdom Metazoa; phylum Chordata; class Aves; order Passeriformes; family Corvidae; genus Corvus; species Corvus cornix. The sequence continues at coordinate 18,195,990 of NC_046333.1, read as the reverse complement.
CTAGAAATCTTGCCCGGTCAGATTCCAAAATTTAGGCAGTTCTGCTCTTTCTTTCCCTTTGAGCTGAATTTCAGATACTGATCTCACTCCAAAGTGTACAAACCAATGTGCTGTGATTTTGCTATTCATTATTTGTACTATTTGTGTTTAAACAGAAATGTAGGGTGTTTCAAATACCATAAATACCATCAGGTCCATGAAAAGTATTTTGTAACATTTTACTTATCCCATATTCAGTTACTTTTAAAGTGCAAAGTTCTTTTCTTTGAAGTATGCAAATAATTTGGCTTTCCATTTTATTAGTCTACATTAAAGGTGTAACTTATTGATTGTCTCATACCTGCTTCAGTATACTGTAAATTGATGGGAAAACAAAAATAAACAACACCATTCATACTGAAGCATATTGCTAAGAGCAGAGTTTTGCTCATTTTCTGTCATACAGTGGATCATAGCTCAGCTTGGAAGGGATCTTGGGAGATCTCTAGTCCAGCTTCCTCCTCAAAGCAGCATCAGCTACTAGAACGGGTTTTTCAGCTCTTCAGTCATTTGAGTCTAACCTCCATTCTCATTATGAAAGGTTTTCCCACTGATTCCAGTGGAATCTTTAGCACTGTGGTTGTAGTGGCCTGCATAAACCTCTGATTTTGAAGTGCAGCCTTTGGGCTACTTGTGGGAATTAGAGTTTTTCTATGTGGCCATAAAATGACCACACAGTCCTCAGAAAAATACAGTATTGGTGGTTGTTTTGGTCAAAACCTGTTGTTTCCTGTGGATGCACCTGCTACCACAGCAAGGTCTGTTTGAGAACTCTGGTCTGAACTGAAACTTGCATTTCCTTCCAACTGCTGCTGCTCTACTATGTGGATATAATATCGTATATTGTCAATACAATATTGAGCTGATTTTCTTTCTCTGGTGACAACCTGCATGTTCGCTTTCTCACCTTCATCTTTTTTCCCTCATCTGTTTTTTTTTTTCTGTACTATTATTGCCAACATGTTAATGTTACTGGGGTTTTTTTTAACACCTTAAACTAATTTAGATAATCCTGTAAGACTTCCCATTGTTTTCAGTGGGTATGTAGGTAGGATGTTGACTCCACTTTGTTTGCTTTCCACTCTTCCTGATCATGTAAACTCATGATGAGGCTTCAGACGAGGCTTCAACTTAGAATTAATGTCTTCGTCCCTGATGAGTACTTTTATATTAACACAAACCAGCGCAACTCTAGTACAACTTCTAGTTGAACTGGTGGCATCTCAGAGTCCAAAATCTGTCTTTATTAGTCTTTCTTCTACATTCATTTGAGTCTTGTCTGCAGTCTCTCCACTTGCTAAAATCTTCCTCATGTAGATCTGGGTGAAAGTGATTAATTTATGGTCAGTTTTGAGCCATAGTTTTCTTGTCTCTGAACATATAGAGTTAGGTTTCCTACTTCCACTCACATAGGGAGAAGTTCAGCTTTACCATCATGTACTCAGACAAGTTCCTTGAGTTGTACCCCAATGTGAGTTCCAAGCCTGTAGTTTTCATAACCTTCAGTGGAATTAAATGAGGTTCATACATTAGCTTTTCTCTGCTGTCGTTATCCTCTGCAGCTGTGGGTCTTGTCTTTGCCCTTACAATACAGCCTTGGCGTAATATTTGGAAGAGTCTTTGTGATTTGTTCCAGTTATTTTAATTTTTTCTGACTGAATATTTGGTTTTAAAAATTTCTTCTTGACAAGTTTATTTTCTCCTCTAACTCCTTCTCAGTCTTATTTTTTTCCCACCTCTGTGTTTCTAGTTGAATGGCAAAGTTTCATGAATCCTTTGGTGTATAGTCGGCATTAAAGATATTCTACCAATATCTAGGAAGATTAATTGACCCTTTCCTTGCAGGGGAAAAGAAAAAGAATTACAATTTATAATAGAATCATTAATACTTAGAATTGTAATTTTGCACTGAATTTGCAGGGAAACATGATGGGAAGTACTGTATTTCCTTTCTTCCCTGCCTAAGCTTTTCTGTTTTTCTGACAGTCCATTTAGGACTTGTCTGTCTTGACACATGGTCCAGCGCTCCATGTGGTAAGTTATTAGCCATGAACTTTATAAACACCACTGGAAGAAAAACCGTTTAATTACCCATGACCAACAGTAGCCATCAGTATTTAAGTGATATCAGACTTCTAATATCAAGAGCTGATCTAAATGGAATCAGATTTAGTTTGCTCTTTTGAAATAACTTTCATGGTTGCTTTTGCATGCCTGAGTGTAGCTGTGACCTGGAAGTATTGCTCTTTCTCTCCCTGCCTGAACTTCATGATTTTAGCTCATAAGACATCAAAGAAGCCCGTTCTTCTAGCACTGTGTCCCTCTTGACATCAGATTCCTGATACTAGCATTTCCCAGCAGACGGTGGCCAATGGAGCTGGTTGGTCTGAAGTTCTGAGGCACAATCGGATGGGTTGGTCTAGACTGTTGGTCAGTAGATCACCAAGTATTCCACTTGGTCAGTGTACAGCAACAAAGCATAATCTGAAGAAACTGAGCGTGGCTTTTTCCACAAAAAGCTGACTGTAGCTCATAGCACTTATATTGATTAGCTCGTTTCCAGATTTGTTTTTACATACATTTCAGGTACATTTCGCTTCGAGTTTGTAAAACTGAAGGTACAGAATTTGAGTTTTGTTGAAATCTTATGATCTGAGTGTATTTTGAGGATGCATGCGATACATTTTCAGTCAAATAGTTATTTGAAGAATGAACTTTGTAGAGTTAATTTTACAGATTCACAGAATGTTCTGAATTGGAAGGGACCCACAAGGATCATCAAGTCCTACTCTTAAGTAAATGGCCTTTACAGGGGTTGAACCCACATCTTTGCTGTTATTGGCACCACACTCTAGCTAACTAAGCTAATTTCAGGGTATTGTATTAGTTTAAAAATTGCTGCTATATTTAATATTTTTGATGTAATATTTACTTTTTCTTTAAAATATTGTATCATAAAATAACATACAGTGTAAATATTTGACTTATCACATGTATTGCAGTGTGTGGCTATAACTCACTAATTGAAAACAAATCTGGTCTGGAACATTATTTGGATATTAACAACATAATGATGACATGACTTACAGATTTCATGAAAAACTATATTAGTCTATGTATATTTAATGAAGTATGCTGTATTTTTCTTAGTATGAAAATCTCTTTATGGATGGACTATAAATCAAAAGCTAAGTTAGAGTCTTGAAATACAACAGCCATATGTTGCCATGGTACTGTAAGTCAAGATAAATGTTAAAGATAATAATGGATATGCATAATAAGGTGTAGCAAAACTGAACGAAGAACCTAATAGATTATTGAATCCCCTATGGTTTTTACCACTTTTTCAACACTATTTTAAAATAGCACAGCTTGGTTATAATATAAATTTTGCTTCTGATATCCAGTAATTCTCATTTTAGGACTGTGATTAATGCTGCATACACAGAGAGAGCTAATGAATTTCTAATAGTGTAATTTTTGTCCATGTCAGCTAATCACATGCTCAGATTTTTTTTTTTTTTTTTGTTTAAGGTGCAGTTAGTTAAAGATGTTGTGCTAATCTCAGACACACAATATCACTGATGATATTTCTCATTTGTCTAATTGTGTATGATAACATTTTCTTGTCATTAAGATATAAATTCTGTCTCATCCTGTGTATGGTAGCAAAGACTAGTTTTGATCAGCAAGTTCCATTTTTCCAGTATTTTATGTAAGATAAATATTTTATGTATGTTTTTTGTATTTTTGTTTTTGGCATTTGATCTATGCTAATATCTGCTTATCATTTGAAGAGGGTAAAATGCTCTCTAATTAGCTGGTTGGTAAAATTTTGGTACTTTGGCTTTCTGTGTTGTTGTTAGCCATGCATAAAATGCTTTCCTATTGATCAGTGTAGAATAGCCAGGGTTTAAACAGCTGACATCTGCTTACTTTAAAAAAAGAAAAAGAAAACAGAATAACAAACCATTTCAGCCTAATCTACCTCAAATGTGTGCATGTAAATGGGGGTCCATCTATTGACCTGCATTCTTTTCAGTTGTGGATTGGTCCACACGGTTTATGAAACCAGGAGGGCTGATTTGAAATGCAGATGTCGAGACAGTGAACTACACCCTCCCCTTTTTCCTTTGCTGTATCTGTCAGGGTGAAAAATGGCTTGCACAAGGGTCAGTCACCCATACTCACTTAATTACTTTCCTTGGACCTACAGAACTGTCACAAGCTGTGGTGGATGCAGGCGCTGTTCCTCTTTTAGTGCTCTGTATCCAGGAGCCAGAAATTGCTTTGAAAAGGATTGCTGCTTCAACTCTCAGTGATATTTCAAAGCATTCTCCAGAGTTAGCACAGACAGTAGTGGATGCAGGAGCTATCGCTCACTTAGCTCAGATGATCCCGAACCCTGATGCTAAACTGAAGGTACATTTAACTTTTTTTTATCTCCATTATACCAGTCATTACTTGAGATTGAATCAAAGACACAGATGTGCATATTTATTTAGAAGCTCTGGGTTTGGGTGTTAACAAAATGTAACTATGTAGTTAGTGACAAAGAGTTCTGAACATATTTACAAATTTAGCTACTCGTTATAAACTGCAGCTCTATGAGGAACAGCTAAACTAATCTTTAAAGTGAATAGTATGGGTTTTTTTAAGAAATATGTAGTATATGAAGAATGCAACAGATACTTTCAATAGATAAAATTGGCACATTTCAGTTACAAAAAAGGTTTTGCATACTAAAGATTATACAATAAGCCTGTTAATAGTGAACTTATTATTGTTTTAGAATGTACTATCTGATGTGAATAGCTGTTGTCAAAGGTTTAATCACTAGCGTTTAATTGACAAAAAAATTGTTTCTTGTAAGTTTTCTGTCTTGCTCTAACAAACAGAAGACAACATAAAAATGCCACAAAAATTTCTTAATATAAGATCTGACAGATCCAATTTATGCAAATAAAAATACTTTCTATAGATTTTACTAAATTTTAAATTACAGTTTTAAATGGTGTGTTTTTATTGGTTTGTATTTTTTAATACATACAAGCTTGAATGGGGTAAAACAAAAGAGAAACTTTTATTCAGGAACCAGCGAATGTTCTATGCCATTATATTTGTCCATGAATTGACTCAGTGAATTGTGAAATAGCTGTAATTGTTTTCCCTATCCTTCTTTGTTTTCCTTGATGCAATAGATTTTTGTGTGCAGGGGGAGTGTGTGTTGTGGGATGTTTGTATACTATTGATTTTATAACAATTTTTATTTACTAGCGTCAGGTGCTGTCAGCTCTAAGCCAGATAGCAAAGCATTCAGTGGATCTTGCAGAGTTGGTGGTTGAAGCAGAAATTTTCCCAGTTGTGCTCACATGCCTGAAGGATTCAGATGAATATGTCAAGAAAAATGGTGCGACTTTAATTAGAGAGATAGCAAAGCATACGCCTGAGGTAAAACCTTGAAAATGCAAATACAAGGTCATATCATTAGATTTTACACTTTAAATAAAATACAAGATTATTCTGTCATTTGCTTTTCGAAAGGGAGGGCAAATAGCTGTTTGGCATGTTCATTGGAAAATATGGAAATGCTTGCTGATATTATGAGATGTGTATTGAATATGAATTGGGTTAGGAAACTGGGAGTCATAAAATGTATACCTAGCTACTTCATTCTATGAGATATCAGCACAGAGGGGGAGTTCTAGGCTGACAGTACTGTCAGTCCTAGATATTAAAAATCTTATGAGAAAAGCCTCACAGAAGTCATGATACCAGCTAATAAATTGCAAGATCATGCTTTAACAATAATAGATGGTGTGTGTCTTTTTAAAAATCTTCAGGGGTACTGGGATCACGTTTTAATTATTTTTCCAATGACAGCGCAGGTCAAAAATTCTCTTTATTTATTATTAACTTGATGGTAACTTGAGTTTGTAATTTGAGCATTTAGAGTGTTTTTGCCTATAGGAAGGTGGGGATGTTTGGCAAAGCCAATACAAAATAAATAGGAAAACCGTATGATTATAACTATGTTAATCTGCCAGACCACAGAGATAATTAAAAGGCTCTTAATATGACTTTGGAATGAAATATAAGCCGTGTATTTGTGGAACACACTAATGCTGAGCATAGTCATTTCAAAATCATGGTACTAACTTAACAACTGAGTAAACATGAATGTTGTGCAGTTTTTTCAGCCTGCCACTCTTTAAACTGGTGATAAAAGTTTACAGTCTTGGCACATTTCCTGCTTTCTCTCTGTACCTCATGGGCAATGCAACTTCACTTCCTCAAAGAAGTGAAGAAATTATCATTATCAAAGGGCGCCCTAGAGTCAGAAGCCAGAGAGGTAAAGTCAGAAGAGCTGCTAGCACCAGATCCTCCATGCAAGAGGAACTGGCCGTGCTAGCAGCTCTCCGAAGGAGCAGTAGGAAGGATCTTGGTGACTCCCAATGGAAGGTCACAGTCCGTGTCTGACTTCAGAGTGACAGAGATGACTGTCCATCTCTGGGCAGCTCTATTCAAGCAATACGTGTTGCAGCGGAGACAGGCTGGCAAATGATATTTCTAGAGGACTTGGCTGTCAGTTGAGACTCATGGCTTCTCAATCTTGGCTCTCTATCTGCAAATGCAGTAAAATTCCCGTGAAGGTCAGCATCAGAGGGACTTAGAGCGAGCACTGAGGGATGCGGCAGGAGCTCTGCACATGCAGGTGCACATGGCTGTGTCCGGACGTAGGACTTGGTTGCCACGGGCTGTAATTCACAATCATGTGAACAGATTTTCCTAAGTAATAACTGAAAATTTAATCTGGCTGTTTCATGAAGAAAACAATCCCCTTTTAAAGGCTCTAAGACAAAGGTGGATTTCATATTTATAGAAATCAACTGGATTGGGAATTCACGTGCCTCAGTTTTGTTAATTTAATTTTGACTTTTAAGAACATGTACCTTTTGCTTTGGAATCTGTAGGGAGAATGGGATATACCTAAAAATGTGGAAGAAAATAATAATAATACTAAGAAATAATTTTAATTTCTATGCATTATTGATATCATACATATTCTACTGCTGTCCCTCAACTGACGTGAGAAGTTTCCTTTTGGAAAAAACCCATGTTGCATAGCTTACAAGCATGGCTGTGTAATTTGGCATTCTGGGGCAGACTCCATTGCCCATCAAGTGTGTTTCCTAGACACTTCCCTCAGAGCATGCTAACATGGCGGAGTGGTGCAGCCCAAGTCGGTTTTGCACATCCAGAATAGTTGTCCTTGGCTTCATGCCTCAGTGTGAGGATCCACAAAGGATTTTATGTCACAGAGGTAATTTAGAATGCAGGTAAGAGGAGGAATGGGCCTTTCCCTCTGTTCCTGCACAGAACATAGGATGTTAGCTTGGGAATGAGGGAGCACTAGGATGAAACAGTATCTGGCTCAGTAGGTGCATCTTCAAGATCATTTTTGATAGGCTGTCATTTGCACATTCTCTGGCGTGTGATGATGGAGTTGAGAATATGTCATTCAATGCTATACAGAATCAAGAGTTCAGAACCCTGATTTCCTTGAAGTAAAGTCATTCAAAAACACAGTGGCAAATTAGCTTCATTCTGAAAACTTCATGCTGCACTTAGTTCCCAACAGTCTGTATGATACATTGCTCTTATTCTATCTTTATTTTGTAAATCAGCAGCGATACATTAAAAGACTACTCTGATGTAGTACTTTATGCCTGTTGATACTTCACAGTATCTAATCTCTTCTGTTTATCTTTTCAGCTTTCACAGCTTATAGTAAATTCAGGCGGAGTTGCTGCTGTGATTGATTGTATTGGCAGCTGCAGAGGGACTGTCAGACTGCCTGGCATCATGACACTTGGTTATGTGGCGGCTCATTCGGAGAACCTGTCAATGGCAGTGATTGTCTCCAAGGTTAGCTATTACTTTGTTGTCTTCGTATGGTTCTTCAGCAGTATTCTGTGGTACAGATACAAATTAACATAGGCAGAGAATGTATTTTGTGACAGGATTATATACTTGCTCTTGATGAATGCACTTTCTCCTCGTATTGCTGCTTGCTATGAGTGAAATTATGTGGTAACCTGATAACAGGGTGTCTTTATGGTGTTGAACCTTTTACAAAATACCCTAGTTGGTATTACAGTGCATGATTTTTCTGTGTTGCAATTGCATGGGTACAGAAAATAAGACACTGAATTTCTGTAGTCTGCTTCCCCTTAAAATGTGTATTTGTGGCTACGTCAAAACCTTTGAAACAACTATGTTTAATGGCATGTTCTTCATTGTACTAGCATGACTCTGCTAGTACTGCTAGAGTATCTTGCGACAGCAGTCTTCAGACTTGAAAAGACCTCAGTTTCTAATGTTAGTGTGGTTTGATTCAGTTATGCAAGTGACATTTCAAATGAGTAAAATTAAACATTTAAACATTTTCAGGTTTAAATAAATTCTGCTGGGCAATGATATTGGAGAGGGAGAATTTGCAACGTTTGTAATAGGTGAAGTTAGTGCCTGGCATAGTAGTCTGATGTGAGTAATGCTAACTAATGACAGAAGGAAGGAAATTATTTCACAAACATTTTTGACCCATTTTCACACTATGTCAGTCATTTAAAATATACTGTATAAGTGGAAACAACAAAACAATATAAACAGAGGAACGGAAGTGTCTTCTAGTAGAAATGCAAGTTGAAAAATGACAGGTGCTACCACATAACGTAATATAGTATGCAAGGAAAGTAGGAGTGATCAAAAAAATGCTCCTCTGTATTTTAAAACTAAAGAAATAGATGCTTTTTTCTTTCCCTCTCTGGAGGCCCTTCTTCTCTGGATGTGTCTGTCTTTCCACTTTCAGGGATGCCTAGAGCAAATACGCTCCTCCTGTTGAGTGTTTTAAGTGGGATGAAACCAGGATTAAGTTCTAGAAGAAGCCCCTAAGTGTTAAATTTTTGAAGAGTAATAGTGATTCCTGTAATAACTGAGTGGAACTGCCATGAGAGCTGCTATAGGGATCTGGGCAAACTTTGATGAAATTAAATATGTTAATGAATGATCCAAAAAGAAATAATAATAAACCTGAATAAACCCAAAACCCATTAAAAAAAACTGCTTCAGAGGAAGCTAAGCTTGTGGAGCAGTTCATAGTGCTGAGGACAGGGCTTGGTAATCTGGAACCATAACCACATGCAGTTAGACGCTGATGATGTTACGATGTAAAGTGATAGCTCCATTCCATGGTACTCTAACCTAGAAAGGATGAATTTTGAACAATGATTTTTGGAATCATACTGGACAAACACTTCATTGTGGTCTTCTGCTGTAATGCAGTGGCAAAAAAACCTGCAACAATTTAGTCCTTTGTGGTATGAAAGAATAGAAGATGAAGCATTATTGGAAAAGAGAAGTTAATCTATCAGTGGTAGTAATATATATAGTTCTACTGTCTGTATTTGAAAAGGCTCTTGGGAAAAAAAACCAAAACAACAAAGCAGAGAACTGTGCAGAAAAGACTAAAGAAGGATTCATGGGATGGAGAAAAAGGTTTTTGGGATAAAGGTGTAGTAGCCTTGCCTTACATAAAGTAGCATGAAATGTTTCCTATTGGAGTGTTTTGGCATAAAATACCAGCTGCTAAGTAGTTGTTGAGAAAGTATAAAGACCCTGAACCAGAACAACTTTAGTAAGAGCTGGATGTGAGATCTCCATCTCTTGATGCCTGCAAATCATGAGTTGAAACCTTTCTGGAAGTGATTGGATTAGTCAAACATAAACTACTGGACTCAAGAAGAGGTTGATAAGTTGAAATTTAGTGCTTTGGGTAATAAGAAAGACTCAGTGATTGAGCCCTTCTGGTCTTAAACTGATTTCATAGAATTATAAGCACAAATTCTTTTATTTTCAGTCTGAGAAATCTGCAACCTTTACTCAGTACAGTCTGAACTATGTTGTGTATTCTTTTTATACCTTAAATTTGCATTTTTTTCAAACTGCCTTCTGACTTACAACATTGAATCTGTTTCTCTTTAACTGTATCTATTAAGATTTATTAAAAATTCTTGCTAATCATGATGATGTAAAAATATGACGCTGCTAGCATGCATTCTCTTACAGCTTTTTTAAGAAGAAGGGTGTAAATAAAGAAACATTTTCTAACTATCTGTATCTGCTTCGCATTGTCATTCCCTGGTCTACATTTGTAAAGGTTGTGCTTTTGATTAATGCTACAGGGAATACCACCACTATGTGTCTGCTTGATAGAAGAACATGAAGATCATATTAAGGCAGCAGCTGCTTGGGCCTTGGGACAGATTGGAAGACATACTGCTGAGCATGCACGTCATGTTGCAGTAGCAAACGTGCTGCCCACACTGCTTGATATCTATGTGGACACACGCAGCTCAGAAGATCTTAAAATGAAAGCAAGTATATTTGTAGTATTTGCAGTATGGTATATTAATTGTAATCAAGAGGTTTAAGTGCTTAAAAACGACTAAATTATATGTGTTTTTATTGATGCTCACCAAGTCACAGCTTTCCTGGGTGCAGGGTGTCTGAAGGCTGTGTCATTTATTAGGGGACTGGCTGGTCCTAATGCATGTGCATATGGTGTATACCCAATCATATGCTATAGCCACCGCAGTCTAATTCCTTATTTTTTTCCCAGTTTAGATCAGAGTTGCATAGACCCATAAATGCTGTAATTTCTTGTGACTCGTTTCTAATTATCTACTTCTTTTTTTGCAAGTATAAGCTCTTGTAGAAAATATTATAGTCCTTTTAGAAATTTTGCTTACATTTTTATTATTGTAATAAAACTGTAACAGCTAATCAAGGCTCTGCTCTTTAAAACATGCAACTGCCCATGTTTAGGGCCTTTCCTTGTGTGGGAGCTAGTGGAGTTGCAGTTTAGTAAAGTGTGCTTTTGAGCAACAGTAAGTGAACCAGCTGAAGAGTGTAATAGGACAGGATATGATCTCCCATGTTGCATTATGCTTCTGCACATTCCACTGAAATATCACATTCCAGATCTGTAAAGTAACTTTCATATAGTAATTTCTAGTGGTCCCAAAAATATTGAAGCCAAATTAGCTGTACCTGTAATCTTGTTCAAGAAGGTCACTACTGCTTGTATCGATCAACATTGAGTTTGTTTTCAGAAATATGCAGCAATGCACAATTGTTTCACTCTCTCTTTTCCCCCCTGCCTGGACAGTACTGCACTTTGCTATCCCAGACCAGCAGCCTCTCCTAGTAAGCCACTTCTAGAATACAATCTTTTAAAATGTGTTTTGATTTAACTTTCTTATTATATTAGAGTACTTCAATTTACCTAAAGGGTCTACTCCAGCTCATTATAGTCAAAGGAAAATTGCCATTACTTTGACTGTAGATAACACAATAAGAATATAATGCACTGTAGGTTTTGAGGTTTAATAAATCTAAGTAGAAAATTGATTCTTCATTAAGTGACCTGATAGATACCATAGTTTCTATTCAGAAATTGCTCATTGAAAATTCTGATCAATTTGCTTTTTTGATCAGACTTCAGTGATATATATATATATATATATATGAATTCTTGTTGTTTTCATTGATGTCTTACTAGAGAAATTTTATTTTGCATTTCAATAGACTAAGAAAGCCTTAAAGAACATTCTTCAGAAATGCACGTATCTTCCAGCACTTGAACCATTGCTTCATGAGGCTCCTCCCAATATTATGAAGCATATTATTGGGCAGTTTAGTAAGGTAAGAAAAGGCGCTGCTTGGTGTGTAATTTGTTAGTTGTTTCCCATTTAGCAAGGAAGCTATCTTTCCAAAGAAGAAGTCGCTCTAAAGGTGTTATTGTTTTCTCAGGGTGCTCAAGCATCCTCTTCAAAAGCAGTTTGGATCCTGTTCTTTTGTCTGATACAGCTGGATACTGTTTCATTTGGAATCTGTTATAATTCATCCTAAGACTGGAAAAACAGTTTCTTAAAAGCAAGGTGTTTTTTTCTTCCTTGCCTCTTGAGATTAAGTGGAATATTAACTCATGTGCAAATATTTTCGCTGAGCCAATGTATCACATAAATCCCAGTCACATCTGTTTTAGATAAAGTACAAGCTGTCTGTACAGGAGTGACTTAAGTCAGGTATTTTACAATAATATAAAGGCTTCATTCTTTTTATCCCGATTAATTTTCAGTCTCAAGCAAGTGTAAAAATTCCAAATCTTTTCTCATCCCTCTCAAAGTTTTGAAAGTTAGTTGTTAATTACATTGTTGATTTGAACACAGCATGTAAAAGTGATACAATTTAATAAAAATATTTAAAATTTGTAAGTAATTGCTAACTAATTGGGACATCTGCAGTGTCTGTCATGTTCAGCATGTGTTGGGAATCCTGTTCAACTATGGACTGTTTTGTGCAATACTCTGCAGTGTAACCTGTTAGCAGGGTATACCAAGTTCCATTGGTGAGATGTTCTTTGTGGAAATGGCCAAATAAAACACTCTTGATACTCAGTTCTGATTATGACAGATCTGGAAGCCCTGCTGTTGGTAGTGCAGATTCCTGATTATGTTGCCACAGTTGAATTTGTTCTGTCTTATTGCTAATTCTGTACAAAGAGTGGAGATTTGCACAGAATCCAATCCGTTTTGCTTCTCCATGCTAACTGGAGCTATTAATGAGCCAAGTGCATAGCAATTGGTTACCCAGGGTATATTTGAATATTGCTTGCTATTGAAATGGCTTTATGCCCTTCATATTAGCTGATATTTTGTTTTGTTTTGTTTTTCTCCTTTGCCTATATGTTATTGAACTATACTTGTCTGGCATTTGCTCTTCTGAAGTATACTTTTAAAATGAAGTTCTCTGTAGTAAAAGCATTTTTCTTTCCTGTACCATAGCTTGGGAATTTCCTATTCTTAGAGCTGTGGTCTATTACTTCTGAGGGCTTATTTATAGCACAGTAAAAGCCTTATTTCCAAGCTGTGCTTCAAAATGGGGTGCTATTTGTTTTTCATGCTGGACTGTGCATTTTAGCATTAGCATTTTCAGGATTTGTGCAATTCTGTGCTGTCTCAGGTTGGACTAGGGGAAGGGACTGTGTCTCAGAGGTGCTCTCTCTCTTTAGGGCCCCTTCCAATAGAGTTTTCTGCTGTCTTATCCAGCCTGGAAGTCACAGTGTGGAGGAGGAAGGCAGGGAAAGGGCCATATCCTGTCTCCTTGCTAGTTTCTTCTTGGCAGTTCTTGTTGTGGGAGATATGTGAAAACAGACGTCTGTTCAGTTCCCACAACAAAAAGATCACAGTTGCTCCTGACACTTCTGTGGAGTATATAATAGAGAGAAATCTCTGTGCTCTCCTGCTTTTTCTTTACCTGTCTGTTGATTTTGTACAGCCTAGAGGGACCACAGAAATGAAGGTTGTTTGCCTGTATGCATGGAAGAAATCTTGTTCTTTTTCTTCATCCTTTTAGGCACTCCCTTCCTCATTTGAGGCTCTTGTTTTACACTGAAATACAGTCACACTTATGGCTTAAAGTCTGACCAGTGTGGAAGCTTACAAAATGCTTTTGCCTTCATAATCTGTAAATCTCAGAGTTGGTTTTAAATGCATCTGGTTTTGCTGTAGATGCAGCTGACATCTTGCATTATCTTTCCGTCTTTCTCTATCTCTCTCTCTCTCTCTTTTTTTTTTGAATAATATTGCAGCCCTATGGGCCTATGGACTACATGCTGTCATTCTCGCTTGCCTGGCCCAGCCCCCGCCTCCCTCCCTTCATCCCTCCCTCTCTCCCTCCCTCCAGTCCTCTGGACAGAGCTGCGTATTGGCATCACTCAGGGAGCACAGAATGTTATTGTCTGATCATTTCTGCTTCTCATCCCCTTTGGCTGCAGAAACTTCACATTTTTGCTTTGTGTGTGTGTTTGTAAAAGGCTTCCATGGCTACAGTGTGTTAAAGGATTTTAATATCTAGAAATTTAATAGTAGCATGTAATGCTTCAAGGCTGTATTGTTCACTTGCAACAATTCTCAGTATTGTTTTCATGCACTAATCTATACTAGATCATTATAATGATATAAAATTCAGCTCTACAATTAAACTATGGGAACTGACATAAAAGACCTGAATAACTTGGTTTAAGTGGAACAGATGCTGTTGTTATTCCATGTTAGTGTTCTGTTTTTATTATCTATTTATTCTCCACAATCTTATTGTCACTGTAGGAATAATACAAGAAATATTATTTATGTAAGGATAAATATTAAATTCATTATTTTATGTATGTTATGTTTTAAAGTACATGTTAAATTATGTTGTTATCATAAAGGGCTGGTTTATGGTTTTTTTCCCTATACAATGGGGTGTTACAATACAGTTGTCATTACAGATTTTGTTTCTCTGATTTTCCATTTTATCTGTCCTCTGAATTAAAAACAAATAAGCAGTATTTGAATCTAGTGGCATACAGATTCCTTCAAACGAATTTTTTTTAATGTACTATTCTGTGTGTAGGTGTTACCACATGACAGTAAAGCACGTCGTCTCTTTGTAACAACTGGTGGACTTAAAAAGGTTCAGGAAATAAAAGCAGAACCTGGGTCACTTCTTCAGGAATATATCAACACTATTAACAATTGCTATCCAGAGGAAATAGTAAGGTAGGGAAAATGAAATCTAAAGAATTCCTATTTATAACATTGTTAGATGTTTTTCACAGGAACAACACAAAGGAAGGATTTAAAATAGTAATTTAACTCCTCTGTGAATTTTGGTTTTAATAAAACCAAAGCATAACATTTGGTTAATTGCCCCAGTGGTTACACAACCTTTGGACACATTAGAACACTTTCTCTTTTTGTATTTGGAATCAAATTTCTTTGTCTGTAGACAAAGCCCAAATAATCAGGCTCTTGCAGGAAAGTGTGAAGAAAAGTCAGTCCTGCACTGCCCAGATGGACTCTGAGTCTTCAGTACAACCACTCATATTTATGAATGTCTGTGGGAAATTTAGTTTATTTTGGTAACTTATTTGTGGATTACTTAGGCTCCAAAATACAGGTATTGGTGAATCTTTGGTTGCATCCTTGACTTTCCTAATAACGTGTCTGAACTAGTGTATTCAGAGGCTCCTTTGAAACTTCCTCTGATGTACAGAGGGTCCAGTGGCTCTCCTGCACAGTTGGTCTGCCCACAGCTGCCCTTCCTCCCTGAGCCTCATCATGAGGCTTAAGTGTTATATAAAAGGACCATACACCAGCTGTCTGCACCAAGTTGAACTTTGCCCTTAATGAATACAGAAACACTATTAAATAGCTTACAGTCAAAATGTCACCATCCTAAATTGTAATAATGAGAGAAATGCCCTCCTAGATTCTAGATATCCATTTACCAGTCCTTCACTCCATCAACACATCAGAAGGATGTTGTACTCATGTACTCCCTCTACAGGCTCTGAAAATCTGCATCATCAATTTTAATTATAGCAGCAGAGTTCTTCAGCCAATAGTAGCTACAAACTAAGTCACACAAAATGTAGCCCTGTTTGTCTCCACAAAGAAAAGCCAGTGGCTGTCAAATGGGTAGAAGCAAAGTCAAAGAAAATTTATTCTGCAGCTAGTACTTCAGAGGGAAAGAGGACGTTTGCTTATGCCTTTCTGGATATTAATTCTGTTTCTTTGTTATAGCTATTTTTTCACCCCTGTAAATGAAAAAAGGTTGCTCATCTAGCCTAGGATGTAATAAAGAAAAAGGCCCCTTTGAGCATCTCCTGCTTGCCTGTCTGTGCTACTGCCTGATGTTGGTTGTGCTGCCTGAGGCACAGCAGCTGTGATAGAATCCAGCTCTGGGTTTTTCCTGGAGACCTGTTATTTTAGTCTGTTTGTGGGCTGAATACAGTAATACATTGGAAAGTTAGCTTTACAATCAGAGAAGTAATGTGAGGTTTAAAAAGAGTTGAATTATGCAGAAATTATCATGAAAATGAAAATCAACAAGATAAATGGATCTTCCTTTAAGGGAAAGCATTGGGGATTTTTTTTTAGTATATTTTAGGCCTACATTACATGGAGCTGTGTTCCTCTCTCTTTATAGTTGAAGCTTTCAGGGCTCAGAAGTGGCAATCTACGTGCCTGCAAAACAAGAAATATACTGAGATGTATCTTTTTAGAATAATACGGTATTAAATTTCAGATATCCTTTAACCTGTAAAACAAGAACTAAATTCAGCTTTGATGCTTGCATATTGGATGCATGTAGTTGGTCTATTGTGGAAAACCAGTTGAATAACAGCAGGACAATAATTGCACCATAGAGTCCTACTCTAATGAGAACTTCTGGATAATGTCCATCCTTGAGTGGCATTAGAGAGAGAAGGTCACCATGACAATTTTTTTTGGTCCAGAATCAGTGTCCCTCACACGGATTTAGACTGCACGTGAGTTTTGGGGTGTGTGCTTATGTCTGACAAACAGCAGTGAACTATTGTCATTTGGCAGCCCACAGTTCTGTGTAAACTCATGCTTTTTTATTAAAGGCCATAATTTCAAAAGAACCCAACATCTACATTTCTTAGTAAAGACAGTGCTTATGGCAGCTGAAGCTGAACCTGTCTAAAATGTAGCCACTTACCTCCATGCCCTAAAAGAAGCTAAATATATTTTTAAAAACCTGACTTCCAAGTATAAATGATAATGTAAGTTGAAATGCAGGTTGTTAAAACATTGTAGGGGAGTAACTGTAGAATTCCTTGACCGGTGTTTAATGCTAGGATTTTTTTCCCGATCAGTAGAAATATGCATAGTGTTTCATTACTTTGCACAGAACATGCCTTGTAGTCTAACACACAAACAAAATGTTTCTCTTTCAGGTATTATTCCCCTGGATATTCTGAGATACTTCTGGAAAGGGTGGAAAAATACCAACCAGTTTTATAAACTTCAGTCTTTTATTAGAGCTGCATTTCACATTTATGCCTTTATGACTGTAATACAAATACAGCTGTTGAAAGCCTTGCTTGATTCTCAAATCTCCTTCTACTGTTTGAACTACTGAAAAAGCTCAGAAATTCCAGCAAGCTTTGTTTTGTTCTTTATAAACTTGTTTGTTGCTAAGTTTTTGTTCCCTTTTGTTTTTCTTTAGCATTACTACCAGATATTCCCACATTTATGAATGGAATTTCATGCAAGAGGGATGATTTATCACAGAAGCTTTTTTAGAATCAGTTCCTTTTCCTTCCACAAGAAAGATTTGTTATCTCATTGAAATTTTAGCCTTCTCAGTACTATTGCCATTTTCCCCTTTTGCCTTTGCATATTGTTTAAAGCTTCCCAAGCTTGATGAGGGTGGAAAAAGCTGGCCCCTGTGCTTTTTCTAATTATGGTGTTTTCTCTGCACTGAGGTATCTCCTACTGCTACCTTTGAGGAGGTAAAATGTTGTGATTTTACATCTCCAAACATGTTAGTAGCAGCTAAAGAAAGAAACAATCAGATCTGAAGATGATACAAGGGCTGAATTCTGCATGATATGATAGTGTGGTGATCCTGGCCTGGTAGATAGTAAATCTTCTGCAGAAGTCCTCCTAATTGAGGCAGGATTCGCTGTGGAGGAAAGGAGCAATATGCTGTTTGGCCTGTGCGTTGTTGTTCCACTTGAGAAGGACAGAGTGAAGTCAGAACTTTTGTGGAACACAAAGGGAAGGACTGCAGGAGTTTTGGTTCCATGGGGGTCAGCAGCACATTTGTGTGGCTGCAGGAACACTGTTAGCAAAGTTCTGAGCGCATTCAGAGGAAATCTGAGCACACTTAGGTCGCACTGATTGGAGTGATGGGACTAAGGTGGCTTTGGGACTTGTCCTTCAAGAACTGAAATACCTGAAGAGTTGAGTTGAAACACATTTGGAACTTAAGTCTTGAAGCTGCAGATTACATTGACATAGAGGTATGAGCTCTTTCCCATCTGTAGAACATCCTGAAACTATTTTTACCTTCTTGTGGAGAGTGAAAAGACTTTTACATTCTGCTTACTCCTCTGGTGTATCACACAGCAAACAACCCTCTAGTCTTCCCTAATATGTAACTGTCATTTACCATTTTTTGTTCTAACCATTTTTCATTTTCTCGTATGCAGCAGTTTGGGGTGTGTGGTTTTTTAAATTTCTTTCTTTTTTCCCCCGAAGACTATTAAACAATATTTCTGGAATGGGATATCAAAATACTGGAAGCCACAAGGAAAGACACTATTTGAAAACCTCCCCAGGAGAGAAACTTGTCTACTTTTTTAAACATAACTGAATGGGCTTTTAAAAGAAGGATAGTCTCATCTATTACTTATAAAGCAGGAGCAAAGACTGATTGCAGTTGGAAATTATTTAGAGTGGCTTTTCTTTGCCAAATTCTGAATTACTATTTTTTAAAAATTCTTTTCAGCATAGTTTTCAACAGTTCACAGAAACATTGGTGGGCTATCCTGTGTTAAAATTTATTTCTACAGAGGGCTGTGCTCCTGCTGTGAAGTATTTGGTGCTCTCAGACTCTGCTTTTCAGGAGGAGCAGGGGATGCACAGTACCTTACTGTATGGAGACTGAGACAGAAACTGTTGGTGTCATGAATGTTGGTATAGAATCCACACCAGCTGAGTTCTTTCCTTAGCTCACAGCTAAGTGAAAAGCCTTGGAACTGACTAGCTTCTACCAAATGCCTTTTTGGTTTTAGTGTTTATATTCTGAATGCTAGGACACTAGTGGAAAAACTTTGGGACTCTTAACAAGATTGTTGTTAAGAGTAATTTTCTCATGTGCATTACGGATATTTAAAAATCAAATCTTGTACAATCTCTGAAACAAAATGCAATGGAAGGGCTTTGAGACAGTCTCGAAGGATCTGAAGCCTCTGTTTTCCCTGACAGAGCAGAAGTGGTGCAGAGGGCTGTGTGCAGATGGGAGGCAGCAGAGACATGGAGCTGTGCGTCCCCATAGCTGCCTCGTGTGCTCGGGAGCACACCCACCCCACACAATGCTAATGTATATGTTTTGTGCAGGGAGAGCAAAGAGGCTTCAGTCCCCTGACAAATGTGCTCCTGCTGTGTCACACTGTGCTACACTGTAAGGATTCCACAGGGTTAAATTTCAATGCCTAAACAATTTGTTCACAGTCTTTTCACAGTCTTTTTCTGATTCCTGACAAAGGAAATGATTGCACAAGGCAAACCTTCAAAGCGATCTGATTGTGTAGAGTACAATCTAAATCAGACCTAGCATAAATACATCTTTACATCCACTGGGCAGCTCTGGCCTAGGCCAGTGGCTGTTTGGCCTCTTGTTGCAGGACTCTTGGACGATGCCACATCCCATTAAGCTGCGTCAGTGCAAAGTCCTCTCCCACGTAGTTTGAGACCCCCGCAGTTGTTCTTTGCTGGCAGGCTGCGTCCCTGCCTTGCACAAACACCTTGTGGCAGAAGGCTTCCCTGGAGGTACATGTCTGCACAAGACAGATCTGGCCCTTTACAGCAGAATTATTGCTAATTTGTGTTTTACTAATGTAACTATGGCAAGAGTTGCTTTTTTCCTGTAGTGTTTCACAAGGTGTTTCTGCAGTGTTTCTATTCCATCATCTCGTTTGGTTTAAGTCATCTTCTAAAACTATATTAATGTTTGTAATAGCTACTCTGGCAGGCTTCAAGTGTGTATCATTTGTCTCAATTTCATATAATAAAATGTAGATTTGCATTTTAATTCATTCAAATGCTGTTTTCATGCTAGTGTGTGACTGTGGTGCTAGAGAAGATGAACAACAGGCTCATTTTGCAGCTTGGGCCTTACACTGCCTTTGAATGTTTGTCTCGGTTTCCCACTCAATGGTGCCTACTTTGAAGCTTAGGACGTACAGGCATTTCAAGTAAGAGTCCCTCTCACAGAGGTGGCTTATTAAGACACACAAAGAAAATTAAGCCAGTGCTTTGGCAGAAATAAATGTAAGCCCTTAAATAATTTTGCCTGTTCCTTTGACTGCAGCATTGGGACTTTTCAACTCAAGTCTCTAAAGATCTTCTCTAAGGGCCCGAGCCATGATTTTTGTCTGCATTACTACAGTTATTATTACATCTACAGATGTAAACCAGAGCCTTGAAAGAACATGTGGATGTGTAGAACTTTTACCATATTTCATTCAGTGGATGGATTAACTGGCCTACAAAAGCTCCATTCTTTATCTGAATGACTGGAAACCTAGAGGATCTGAAAAGGGGAAATTCAAGGAGTTCAACTCTTGTGCATATAATATGTTCTGCATGTCCAGAGGGATTTACCAAGGCATTGCTTTGTCTCATCTGAAGTGATCAATCTGCTGGAGATCTGCATCTTAACAAACAAATGAACAAAATGTTGAAGGAGTTGAATGGAACTGGTAGAGGAAATGAATCTCATTTTGTGAAGTAAAGCATAAAGTTACTGCAATTAGGAAGTGGATGGAGTGTGAGTAGATCTTCAAGTGTTCTTGATTTGGTCTAGGGGGTTGTAAATTAGCTTGGCCGAAGGGGAGTTTTAGGCATGGAAAATGCCATGGGATGCATTCAACTTTGTTATAAATTGGAGTCCTCTGATTTCTGGGTATGTAGGTGTGGCAGACAATTGTCTCACTGTGTGAGGAATCTGTGAAAGCGTGCTTGCCTCAATCTCTTCCTTAATGGCTGCTTGGTTTCCAGTATCTTGGTTGTTGGAATTTTAGCTCTCCCTTTGTGACCAGGGGAGAAAGGAAGTATGGAGTAGGACTGGATTGCAAAGCCAGCGGTTCCACTTCTTGCACTAACATAGGATTGCTTTTATGGTCATAGATAATTATTACAGATCCCTATGATTCATCATCTTCATCTGTGAAGTATCTGTTCTACTCCTTTGTTAACTTACAGAAGTGCTGGGAAAATTAAATTCATATGAGACGGATGCAGCAGAACTTAAGTTCTTTATAGCTAATACCATATTCAGAAAGAAATATTGTTCAAGAACCTATAAAAAATTACCTAGGAAATCTTGGAGATGCTGATTTTAGAATTAGAGTTGAACTAAAAGTCAGTGGATTTTGCGAGTTTCCTCATCTGACACAATTTAAAGGGATTATGGAGAAAGAGAAAACTATTATATCTTGTGACTATACTAAAACTATTGATGTTATTTTTGTATAATACTTAACTGATAATATTGATGCTACTATGCCTTATTCTGCAGCCAGCGCTGTAATTTAGCCAGTGAAAATACTAATTACATTACTACTGCTGTAACTGCTGTACTGTATTTCTAGATACAGCACAAAAGACTGAGTTAGACAATATGTATAAGCAATACTAAGGCACACTTTGAGGATGAAAATGCCTTTAAATCAGGAAATGATTTTGTGCTGCCTTTCACGAGAAGTGACTCCTACTTGGGTTAAACACATTTCTTCTGTGTCCCCCCCACCTGGAGAGTGGATCACGAGGCTCTGAGTGCTCGGCGAGGTGCTGAGGGACTGGGAGCTGCTGTCCGTAGCAGAAACTGGTTGTGTTCACTCTCATGCATCAGCAAGCCATGGAGAGGAACAATGCAAGGGTACTAATGTCATCAGTTTAGCATATTTCCACGGAGATTTTGAAGGCTTGCTTTTTCTTCATAATTCTATGCTTGTTCCTGCTTCCAAATTGAGTTAAAGTATAGGTACCCAGATTAACATTAGGTGTTCTGTATTTTATTCCTTTCGTAACAAAAATTAAATTTCAAGAGGTGACAAAGGTGTGTTAGCGTATTTCTTTAAAACAAAGCTTTTAATTGCTTTTTTGTGTCAAAATTAGCAGCAAAACTCTTCATAATCTTGTGACAAGAACTGTGCCCTTTGCTCTCAAGGAAAGTTTTGTCTTGAGTGATGCAGACTGTTTTCCTATTTATAATTAGGTCTGATGCCCTCTGTACATGTTCACCTTTCAATATTAGGTCAGTGCTAAAGCCATTATCAACCTAAAAGGTTGGATTACTACCAGGATCCAGCCTTTGTTGCCCCACAGTGCTATAAATTATATTACAATCTATTGTTTAAAATTAATAATATGCAACATAGAGGTCTGATGGAATCATGTTAATGAGAACACTGAAGCTTCATTGACTTGCAATATCATTAGAGCTCTGAGACAGGTTTATAGCCTTGTGCAAAGTATATTTCTGTTGGTTTAGACACAGTATTTATTTGGTCACACCCAGCCAAATGTTTCCTTACTAAATTAAAATAAATGCTGGTTAGTTCAATGAACTACAAAGATGTATAGTGTAATTTCAGGTTCTCAAGTCACAGAAAATAAGCCCCAACAATGGAAATCAGCAGAGAATCAAAAATGATGGATACACTAGAGTGAATATGAACAAAGAGGGAAGGGAGTTCACTGGGTTGGGTGCAGTTAATATTTTGTGACTCAAGTAATGTATAAAATTTGGAAAGAACAGCTCCCATTTGTAATCTGCCCTGGTCTTTATATAACCCCTCCCTGTATACACATATGTACACACTCACAAGCATAGTCAACCAAAATGTAATCAAAATTATTTCTGTCTGCTTTCACAAGACTTGCCTCTGTAAAGTATCTGTAGGGGCTGGTGGAGAGCAGGTCAGGGGCAGCTCCTCTGCTCACTAATGCCAGATTTTTGGTACTAATTTCCATCAAGGCCAGCGGCACACATCTGATTTCCATTGCAGTGAGAATCGGGCACTAGATCTGCATCACCTGTGCTCTGAACAGCTCTGCTTTTTGCTGGAAACAAAGCAGAAGCAAGAAAATACTTCCCTCCTTTCTTCTCCAAGAGTGCTTCAAATGAGGGAATGGTGAGAAAATCTTTTCTAGGCTTGGGGAGTGGCTCATGCTCTGTGTTGGAAACATAATCTGCAGCCATGCAGAGCATGAGATAGAAAGGGAGGTTTGAAGAATCAGTAATGTGCTGGTGTTGCAGCTCTTACCTGCTTTGGGAAGTGGCTATTAAGGAAGCTTCAAGTTTCCCATCTTTTTTCATGGGTAAACACCTCCTTGCTGTAGCTGTCCCTGAGTTTGGTCATGGGGCTCTGCCTCCTGCTCTGGGGACAGGCGACTGCATCAGTGGCACTGTGGCAGTGCTCATGCCAGCCAAGTATTGGATCGTGATTCCTAAAGACATTTTTATTTTATGGAAATGGAAAGGAGGATAATTTAAGCGATTTTTAAGCAGTTTAACAATATGAAACTTCCTTGCTTTCAGTCACTCCAGAGCAAATCCTAGACCAGCTTATCTATGAAGGCTACAAGGTCATCGAGCACACAAGAAACAGGGAAATTTGGCAGTGGAAGGCTGAAGAGGGTTCAAGGGTAGTGGGCCTTGTGCCTGTGCTGCTTGTATGCTGTCACAGCCAGAGCAGGGTAACTGAAATCTGCCCTTAATTTGCATGGATTAAGACCCCACCCTGCCTTAGAAAAGACAGAGTATATCCATACCCAGAGCATTTGTCTACAGGGCAGAGAGATTACAAGTTCTTCTCCCTGCCTCCATCCCATGTCCACTTGGCATCAGTGCACCAACATTACCTGGCTGGCTCTGGCACAGTGAGGACTTCCACCTCCTCAGGATGTCCCAGGGGTGACATTCATAATGCTTTGAAGTTGAAAACTGCTATGAGTGCTAAGTGTTGTTACTGTTCACCAGTGCCATCAATGTATAGGTGACCATAACTCATTTTCCTCTGATAATTCCCTTGGTTAAACTGAAGAAAATGAGCTGCTTTGATGACTATGTTTTAAGAAGCTGCCATTTCAGAAGCTACAGCTATGCCTGTGATATATCATCCTGACTGACAGCAAGAGCAGAATCTTGGCTTTCCCTCTGAGGTGTGGAGCTCCAGAGCTCCAGTTTGGACCATCTCCCCTTATTTTTGTATTTTTTTTAATATCATGCCTGACCTACTAGTAAAAAAATCTGTTAAAATTTTTGCCAAGGACTCAAATTATCATGAGCTCATGAATCACTACTTTAGGCCTAGCCCTTCCTCTCCTAAGTGTTTTTTAAAATACGGATTTGTGTTTATTCTAATGTAGTCGTGCAATGCAAATGTTTGGTAAAATTGCCATTTAATTTACAATAGAAGAGTGCTTTAGCAGCTGTTTTATAGCAGTTTAACTACTCTGACCTAAATGACTGTTCTTAAGAGATTGAAAAGTAATTGAAAATGTAAAGTCTAGGACCATCCTTTTTTTTTTTTTAAACATCTTTCACATGGCTTATAAACAATTTGAATTCCTCTGCAGAATTCAGATCAGAGAGGAAAGAATGTCAGTTTACTGGGAATTGTTCTCTGACCACCTGAGAAAAATGAGGTTTTCATCCTCTTGAACATCATCTGGAGTTATAATAAAACATGCTCTCAGCTGGATTCCTTCTGTGTGAAAACAGACAGAGCTACATCATTGCACACCTAAAGGAAGGGCACAAAACTACAAAAGCAATCTAAAATCTGGATTTTTTCCTTCTTCTTTGAGGCCACAAGTAATTTTCTGTAATCTCAATGAATATTATTTGAATCTTGAAAGAAGGATATACATCTCCCTTCCCCTCAGTGTGAGCAGTCCAAATGAACAGAGCTAGACATCTTTCATACAGAGTTAAGTCACCTCTCAGGATCATAGTGTGAAAACCCCTAAGCAATAACTATTGAAGGAACTGCAAAAATCCACAAAACTAAAAGGTAATTCATGAAAATCCACAAGTAAATTAATAAAACTTCAGCTGAATGTTCATTCCAATCTGTAGCAGATGAATGAAATGTGGTGCTAGTGGTGTTGGAATCCTGTGGTGATAGACACATGAAGAATAGATAAAAGATGGTTGTTAGTCAGCTAATGGTGCAGACAGGCCATCCTACTTGTCTGGGGAGCTGGTCCTGAAAACCCTGAGCCAGGCAAAAGCTTTTGTTGATCTGAGGGTGGCTGTGTACTGGCAGAAGGTTCCAGGCTGGGGCATATGGGAGTCAGATGACAATGGTGCAGCTCCCATTATGTACTCTGGACTGGTGGGCTGGTTAGATGACAAAACTCTGCAACTTCACACAAGTGCGGTGTAATTCGAAGCTGTTCTGCAGGGAAACCATAGGCAGCAAGTACAATTTCTAAGCCTGATATAAATTCCATCCTGTTTAACTGCCACCAGTTCTACTGCTGCAGATGAGCAAACCAAGTGAAAGAACAAAGCAATGGAGAGAATTGATCTGGCTTCATACGGCAGTTGAAAAACTTTCCATTAGAAGAGCATCTGCCATAGCCCCAAAAACACAGAACTCAGGTCTTTGCTGTCGTCTGTTGCCATATTGCTGTGCCCTAAGTGGGCAGCTGGTCCATTTGCTTCCTTCCCTTTCTCCTACTGAGCAAAATAGTGGTTCAGTCACTGTCTTCTGGATTACCTTACCTCTTCTCTGTCTCTTCCCCCCCCCCTTTCATTTCTTTAACTGAAATTCACTGATGCACATATCTCCTACATGATTTTTTTCTGTGGAACAAATGCAGGAATCTCTACTTTAGCCCCTTCCAATGTTTTTCCAGTCCTCACATACTCCCTCTGTTCCTTGATTCCAAGTCATGATGCACTTAAATAATTTGTCCCCTGTTTTTATTAGGCTAATTACTCTTCACATCTCCTTCAGCCCCTCTGAATTACCACTCCACACACTGCTTGTCATATTTCACACTCCTTTTGTTTGACTTTGCTTTATCCAAGGCTAGTTACTGAGTGTTGGCAGAATTGTTACAGCATCTCACAAACAGCTGTTTTTTGCTGTGACAATAGGCTGATGTATGCTCCAGAGCGAACACACAACCTGCATATTAAATACTTACAGTGTCATGATAAGCACAACCAAGTTTTCAAATACTTAAAAAAAAATTAAGATGGTGATTCAAAATAGGAAATAATTGAAAAGAAACATTCCCAAACTGAGGAGCAGGCATGCTTGAGACACACAGTATCAGCTGTCAGGCAAATCTCAAATAAGATCTCTTGCAGTAAAAGACTTTGAGAGAAAAACACCATGGGCCCCATGATGTCCTATGCATAGGCAATGCAGTGTGTGGATGCCTGCAGTTTCTGCTGGGTTGTATCTGAGTAAAGGAATCATGGAGCAAATGCTGCTCTACTTACCCAGCAAGAGAGGATGCTCCTATTTTACGGAATTGATTTATTTATTCAAATAAACTTTTATCATACAACTACGTCACAATCACACTGAGAGGATATTTTAATGACTGCTTTGGTTAAAGCTGTGTGGATTACACTGCTGCTTTCATCTTTCCCTCTCCTCTCTGTATCTTTCTTCCACCTTTCCATTACTTTTCCCCATTAATGTTCGATGCACGCTCTGAGGTATGTCTGTCGGTGGGTATTACTTTCACCAGCCTTTCCCTGCAGTAGTGTGTCTATAAATGGCAGACAGCATCATTCCTAATTACATGTTGCCCCCAGATGCTCCAAGGGTGATGCTGATGGATTGCTGTGTGGGTGGTGTTGAAGGGGCTGGGGGAGGGGAGCTGGGATGCAGCTCCTCTAAGTGGTAGCAGAGGTCTCTCTTCGGTCTGGGCTCATCAGTCCTCCCTCGGTAAAGTGAGCTCAAGTATCTCTGAGATCATGGAACTGGGCATTGGAAAAATGGGACGCAATGCAGGAAAGGCTTCAGAGTACAGCCCAAACAACGGGGGAAGCGGGAGGAGCTGGGAGGCACAGGGAATTCATCCGTTACCTGTCCGTGCAGGAGGCACACAGCACGGAGGGCTGACAGGGTTCACATGCTGCTACATCTTGCTTCCCTGATCTCGCTTTCTCAGCCCCGGTTCCGCGCCGGGCGCGGGGCTCAGCGCGCAGCCGGAGCGCGGCGGGGGCTCGGCTCCTTTCCTTAGAGGTGTTTCGGACAGGGACCTGCTGCGTGGGGTCAGAGATCCCTGGCGTGGTAGAAGGCAGACTGGGCTTTGGAGCTGAATCAGGCCGAGTTTGGCTGCCAAAAGTGTGGCTACGGAACTGGTTGAGCCACTCCTACCAACTCCGCGGCCGGGCTGTGGAGGAACAGGCAGAGCCCCGGCAGCCTCTACCCACGAAAAGCACCCCCGTTCCCCCGCCCAGGGACTGGCATTCCTGCACCGGGAGGCTGAAGAGGAAAAATGGGATGGTGAGTGATCCTGGACCTTAAAAGGATGCTCATCAAACCCCAGAGAAATCCACAGAACGATGAAGAGCTGAAGGACGGCATCTCCAGTCAAGTGTTTGTCGGTTTTGAACGGACCTTTACTCCGCAATGTCTGATATTGGGGAAGGAGGAAGTGAGAGAATGCACGTGTGCAAAAGCACATCTGCAGGATCTGATTCCTTCTCTTTTTAACTGTTTTGTGGTCCGTGAAGGGGTTTATATTTAGCGTGCCTGGCAGGTCAGCCTGCCAGCTGGGCAGCTACTAGGAGGACGTGGATGGAATAGGCAGTACTTTGGGGACTGAAGCAATTGGTCTCCATGGGTTTTTACATCTCAGGCTTAGTGCCAGGCTGGGAATTTGCTCCATCACAGTGTGCACTGAAACTGGGAAGTGTCTTGGGATGGTGTGCTGGAGCACAATCAAGAATGTAAGGCATGAACCGCTGCATCAGATCAGTGGTCCATCCAGCCCTGAGTCTGACAGTGCTGCCTACAGAGAACAGGTGAGCCTGTCCTCTCTGCATTCCCCCAGCATCCCCAGTGGTTGGGTTTGGATGTTAGAACTCATCACTGCCTAACTCTTCTAGTGTCTGCTTATAGAGCCATTGCCAACTCACTCAATTTTATGAAGTCCTTCTAGAGCTACTTGCCTGAAAGACCTTTGTGACATACAAGCTGTTGTTGTACACTCCCCTGTTCGGGTATTCACTGAAAATGTTGAGTAAAGCCAGTCCTGCCATAAATCCCAAAATGTGGAGATCTTGCTGATGCCTGTTTTCCACCCTGAAAAGTGGCTGTTAGGCCTTATCTTTTGCTTCATGTCCTGCCTCCAATTTTTTATCGGTAGAGTCTTCCCATCATGTGGTGAGTTAGTTTCTCTGATAAGCTTTGGTATAGAACCTGATCAAAAGTTTTTTCAAAACTGGACAGTTCTGTGTCTGCTGCACCCACTCTCTGTCTTTTCTGGTGCACTGTGAGGGCTGTGGTGGGTTGGTGGGGCAGGGTTTCTCTCTGCAGAAGCCACACTGCTTTGTTCCCAACAGATCATGTTTATCCTTGTCTACTTTAATTTTTTAGACCCTCCTGCCATTAGTAAGGATGGATGGCAAACTTCCTGGTCTGCAATTCCCAGGGCCCCTTCTGAAGTCCTTTTTGTGGCTGTGAGTTGCAATGGCAGGCTGCCAGCCCACTGACAGCCTGGGCTACCCTCCCCATCCTGTGCAGCCTGAGACCGAGGGGTGTGGATGAATGGTAGTCAGGGACAAAGTGGAGCTTTTCTCAGGAGTGGAAACCACTATCCAGGGAAGTGTCAATAACTCATTTATTTTAAGTTCAAAACACAGTTGCTCAACTTCTGAAGGGAGTACTTAGGTGCCAGTTATTTTTCCTGCTCTTCCCTCCAGAGGGACAAGGTATTTTACATGGCTACTCATACAGTGGTCAGCAAAATACAAAGATGAGTAGAGATTAGGTGGTAATACAACTTCTGTCATGGGTCTCATACCTGCTATTGATATATAATTGGTACTTGGTGGGATATTCCCTACAGTGTGATGGAAATATCTGCATTGGCAATGTATTGGAGTGAAGGGGGAAGAGAGAGACTATACTCTCAAATCATACAGATCAGGATTTAACCAAAGGCATGAGCACAAAACTGAATAACATAGTTAGTACAGACCCTTTGGGCTACAGAAACACTGCAATGAAAAGTTTTTGGCTTGGCTATTAATGGAGGTGTCTTACGTGACACCTGATGAGGGACAAATGCTGCTATGAAGCCTCTGAGAGGATCCAGCTTGTGAAAGAAACTGTAAGGCAGCAAAAAATTTTCTTGTGCCTGCTCACAGGCAATGCAGTGTTGCCGGTAATGCTCTTTACTGATCATCACCAAAACAGGAAAAAATGAAAACACAAAAGCAAAAAAGAAACAGCAAACAGTAAATAAAAACACAGGAGGCAGCAGTAAAACGTCAATTTTTTGTTGTCCTCGATGCAACTGCCAAGGAGCTTTGTTCTGGGAAGAGAAAGTGCCACAGCACAATGGGAATGCTTGCATTGGATGGGTTGTCATATCTGTCATCATTATAAACATGGACAGATGATGATCTCTCCATTCTGTTTCTAGTTTTTCTTAGTCTCCAGAGATGCTCATCCAGCTGTTTTCACCAGAAAATTTATTCAGCTAATTTGTCCACTTTTCTTTCTTGTTTTCTTACAGTGCTTCTTTCCTCCATCAAGCTGGTAACATCTTCTCTGTGCTCACTGCTTCTTTAAGCCCTTCCTGTTCCTGGAGATGCTGACTACTTTCTGGTGCCTGGAGGTGTGTTAGTCTTCCTCCTTCACTGCTTTTTCTGCACAACGTGGCATCCCATGCTGCTTGAGGAGGGGGCAAGGTGGGGGAAGAGAAACAGGCAGTGGCTGGGGCTCTTTAAGTGGGTCACTTCTCACTGATACAGGCTCCTTCCTCTCCTCTTACACACTCATCCCTTGGGTACTGACCCCATGTTTATTTTCTAGCCTGCAGCAGCAGTGTGTCTAAACCCAGGCAGATGACAGCATAGCTTGAGAGTTCAACTACTGCTGTAAGATTCTGGAGACAAGCAGGTTTCACAAGGCTACAGCTTGAGGGAAAGTATTTCTAGAAGCCAGTTCCTCTCCAGAGTTTCCAGAGAAGATGTGTATGATCACTGATATTTTCCAGTCTTGGTTTTTGGTAACTGAGTTGAAGAAAGGTACTCTAAGTACTTTTCTTCTTTTTTTCCCCAAATGATAACTAGGATATAACAATCCTTCCTAATTATGTAGCTCTCCTCACCCTGAGCTTGTCACAGCCTGTGTCTGAGGAGGACCACTTCAAATGAGATTTATGTGCATTTGGTATAATTTGAAACAGACTGAAACTTAATGTCAGGGCATTTCATGACAAAATTATGATGGAAGTCATCTGGGGACCTGCATCGGCAGCACACAGCCCTTCTCACTGGAGCTGTTCCTACCTGCTTACCACAGCCTGCAAAACAAACAGCCCCGCGTGCAATCGCAGTGCAGGGAAAATGCCGCGGTGATGGATGATGTCCAGGTGTGACCTTTCACCTGTCACGGTAGCCAAAATCTTTGTCGGAAGAGCGCAAGATGGAAAATTATGGGATAATAAAATTTAAAAAGATCAGTCAGGTGTAGAATTCTGTTGTTAAAAGAAGTATTAACTATTTTTGAAATACCCAGTCATCTGACAGGCCAGGCCACACCTGAAAGGACGACTGGTAAAGCCCCAGTTGGCTGAAGCAATTCAATCCAAAGGGCAGCTGGCTGATGGCAGGGGCAGAGCGTATCGTCAGTGAGCTGCTACAACGGATGCAAGAAACTGAGCACACAGTCTATTATCAAATGCATGGTGGAAATTTGACATTTCAGCAATGTAATGTGCTTGTTTTTCCGGCAGAATGAGACTAATATGCTCCTTTTCCATGCAGCGTCATTCACATCTGAGCAAAATAAATGGGGAAGAAGACAATTTTGGTATCTATTCTAGGCATTGCTAATTTTAGTGCCACCAAGAAGAGGGATTTTTTTCCCCCTCTTTTTTCCTTTTTTTTAAAAGAAAGTACAATAAAGCACATGAATCTTAGAATAAAAATAATTTTGAAGGGCAACATATCTGCTGGTTCTTTGATACTGGCACCTTGATAGCTGCAGTACATCCGTTATGTTGTCTGGAATGAAAACCAGCTGTCAAACTCTGACACAGTGGAGTTATGAAATCTTTCCCGCTTCTCTGAACCCCCAAAGCAAACCAGTGTTTGTGTAGCTGAAATAAATTGAGAATCACCATGAATGAAACCTTCTTAATTCAGTGCCATCAATACAAAAGATTGCATCTCTAGTCTGTGTGCAAGAGGTTTTGAATCCTAATTTTTGAATCAGTCACCTGTCTCCCTTTTGCAGCTCCTCCTTCTACCACTGTGGTAGTACATAAAGAAAGAGATTTGCGTATCGAAGGAAAACGGTGGAGAAAGGCTTGTGCTTGGCCTAGCTTCTTTGAAATGCATGCAGACATATTTATTTCCCCTATGATACAGCTCCTATTATGTGCTTTGCATCTTTAAATGTGTGAAGCATCATGCCTGCCTGGCAGGACCCTGAGATTCAAGTCAGAAGAGAGACAGGCTTTGTTTTCTCTCTCATGGAGATTTTGCTTTTGGTCTTCTGTTACCATTATGTCGGCTTGTTGAGAGAGTTAGTAAAAAACCCTATAATGTTTTCCCAGTTTCTTTACATTTTCTGTGCACAAAGAGCAAAATGCACATTTTCCCCCTGCACAGGGATATGCTGCAAAAAGAAAATGTACAAAACCTCAGTGCTAGAAGCAGTGTCTCCTATGCTGCAGAGCCTTCTCGCAGCAGACAGGCAGGCTGCACGCTTGCATTGGAAACTGCAAAACAAAGAAAATAAACTCACAGGCAGACATTCTGGAGTGCCTAAGGACTGTTTCTGTTCCTATCAGCCTGCTCCCAGCCAGGACAATAAAGAAGACATGCTGCTGCTGGAGGCCCCATACATGCCACTGCATTTTGCAGATGAGGCATTTGTCATCGCAGTTTCAGATTCTTTCTTTTTTCTAACTGGTTCATCGATATTGTAGAGTACAAGAAAGCAAGAATACTATGGAAGTAAATCTTCACCTGTGGTAGATTACTAGTTAAACTGGTTAAGCACTGATCTGATTTTGTAAGTTCCACATGAGCAACTGAAGGGGTTGCAGTCAGCAGGGAGCGAGGCTTGGCTGCATCCGGTGGGGGTAGCTTTCCTGCAGGGTGAGAAGTTTGAGCCCTGAGTTTTTCAGGAAAAAGTTTCCTTCTCCCCACTCCTATATGGGCTTCTGAAGCTGCATGGTGGCTGTTTCCTGAGAGGAGGTGAGTCTAAAGCAAGCCAAAGTGTGTGAAGCCACATTAGCATTAGGGTTTGTTTGTATGGTCAGAGGCTTAACCATGCTGTCAGTCCTGATGAGTTCATGAAGAAGTTATGGCAATTTGTGGGGAGGCCTCCAGGCTTTCACATGAGGTGTGGACTGACTGTGGTTGGAGCTGCATTCTTTTTTCCCCCTGTAAAAGTGACCTCCTTGGAAAATAAACCCTGGGACTTATGTCAGAGGAGTAGTCTGCATGCAATGAATAGTGACAGAGCTGCAGTGTGTGTAGCTGTGTGTGCACATGGAATAGAAGTGCTCATACCAACATCCTCCCTCAAGAATCCTGTTGTGGGAGGACAGTTATAAATAACTCTTTGGCCACTATAATTGTTCTGCCGGTACAGGCTGCCAGAGAAATACCTTGACTCAGCACATGCCTGAACAAGGTCCTCTCCCAGGCAGCACCTCCCACCGTACAGACGTCCCTGCAAAGTCGTGTGGGTGCCTGGTGGGGCAGCGAGCCCCATCTGGCTGCTGCTGCAAGCTGCCATAAGCCAGTGCTGAATCAAATTAATGTTTGTAAAACATACTGAAGACCAAAAAAAAGCACTGCTTAAGCACTAGTTAATATTATTTCAGTGCCCCCAGTTACAATTCTGTTGTTGCAAGAACGGCAGGTGCCTTTCGCCACAGTGGTACTCTGGCTGTTCCCTGTGGAGAAATGGACGTTCTTCTCCCACTCTCACAGAGCCACACTAGTCTTCACTGAGCCACATAAGATGGCCTGGCCTCTTCACTGACAAGAGGAACAAAATTGTCCCTCGTGCTACTGTTCTTAACATCTACTGCTGCAATGATTTTTATGCCTCTTCTGGCTGCCACAGTCTCACCAAAGAAAACTCCCTGGCCGTGTACCAGCTAGGAGGCTACAGCTGAATTTTTTTGCTGTTGTTCCTGAAACGATGAGAATTCTTTTTGATGATTACATGGGACACTCTTTCTCTTATTTTAAAAATTGCTCTCAAATTTGTAATTAGGAAGTTGTCATTGGTCTTTTTTTCAAAGCAGGTTCTACATGGAGTAAAGAACCTAGAGATGTGATTTTTTTTTTAATCACTTGGAGTACCAAAATGGCTATAAATGAATCCAAATGTAATTTTCTTGGGAAAATAATTCCTCTGTTATACAGGCCCTTTTTGCTATATATTTCAGGGCCTGTTTTACTGGTGTAATTTAAAATTTTTCAGAAAAAATCCCTGCCTTTTTTGTTCATGCAAATAACGATTCTGGATTTTTTATTCTCCGAATCCTGTCTCTGAGACTGCTTTTTTATTAATGTCTACAAGTAATTGCAAAAGACTTATTATCTTCAGACTATCACTCTAACTTTCCAAGAACCTATTTGAACGTACACAGCGTGTTCCCTTAACTGCATGGCTCAGTTTAAACCACTACAATTACTTGGAGGTACATAGGTCTGCTAGTGTGTTACTCTTACATTGCTGTATCTCTTTCCTGAAATGGTGATGCATCATACCTTAATGTGAGTAAAACTGCATGTACAGTAAATGTTTTACCAGTATAACTACTTTAGTAAAATAAAATTATACCCTGTCTAATTATAATGAAAAAAACCCAGAGTGTTGACCAAGACTCACTTGTTAGTTCTTTATTACAGTACATTTCCAGCTGCAACAGAATTTAAATATCATATTTTCTCTTGTGTGTTATTTTAATTTTTTTCCATAATGTCATGGATTTTTTATTTCTAAATGCAATTACACCATCAGTTACAATGGGAACATTTTTATCTTTGCCCTGTGTCCCATAGAGACAAACCTTGAGAAGTCAAACAGTAAGCTTTCAAAAATGAGCTTATCTGTGAGGTTAAACAAGGTGTGGCAACCCTGACATGGGGCTCCTGCCTCAAGAAAATATAATTTTTCCAGCCCCTTGAAGTAATCCTCATTCTGTAATGTGAAAATAGTTTTATAAATGTGTATTTATGTATTTTTAGCACTGTCATATACTGTGTTTTCAATGGAGATGTTATATTTAGAAGTTTCTCAAAATGTGGAGCATGTGTTAAGTTTCTTTTGCATAATCCATCAAGACTAATTTGATTCGAGACCGGTGCCTTTTTTTTCCCCCCATCTGTTTGGAAAAGTGCAGTTGTAGAGACATCAGTCATGTAACACTTTCTGTAAAACAGCTTTACTGACAGTTGGGAGTTGTCAGTAACCATGTGGATTTCAAGCTCTCAGTCTGGCTACGATGAGGAAAACCCTCCGACACATCATTTCCACAGAGCCACAGAATTTAAGGCTGGAAAGACCCAGAGTCCTCATCTAGATGACCTCCCGCCTAGCCTACCCAGAGATAAGTCATGTTTCAAGCCTAATAGCTGCAGAAACCACCAGGTTTTGGGACAAACATACACTCAATTTAATAGCATTTGCTCACCAATCACCATTAATTTATTTCAATAGTTAATTACAGTTATTTATTTCATATATATGTTGTGGACATAACTGTGGCTTGTCTCCTGTTTCAGCTGGTCTAGCTTCGACTTCCAGCTTTTGGGAAGCTTTAAGAGATGCTGAGTCTGTGTTCCTTGTCTAAATATGTAGAGACCAAACTGTGTTGGGTGAGGGTAGAACAGACAGATGGCTCAGGAAAGCAAATTCCTGGAAGCGGGAAAGGAGTTCTGCAGGGGTAAAACCATATCCCTGCAGCCCTTGCCCACAATCCACTGAGTTTCCTACCCAGTGCTGGGGCAGAGGCAGGAGCAAGGGCTTGGAGGGCTTGGCACAGGCTTGGTGGGCTGGACGTGGGCTTGTAGAGCTCTGCCTTTGTGTAGGAGATGGAGGAAAACACATCAAAGTGCCCATAAAAGCTCTTTTCTTTCCAACTAAGAAGAAGCAAAACTCAGTTTTGCCCCCATGTTGTTGAGAAATGTGGGATTGTCTCTTCAGACCAGTGCAGCAATCTCCACTGTGTTCACCTTTGGGAAGATACCATCCTGAAATGTTTCCAACTCGTACTGTAAGATGTTTTGTACCCTCTAGGACTCACTCCTGTTCGTTTGTTTCCCACTCAGGAGGTGGCCAGCAGAACAGCCCATGAAGGTCAGTGTCAGAGGTGACATAATTTACTGCAGCATAATTGGCCTATATTCAAGTCCTTTCCCTCACCTCTGCTCCTCAGCATGGGCTCTCTTCTGCTGTGAGTCTTTCATCATTCTATGTGTCTGAGCTTGCTTTTGGCTGCACTGGAAAGCTTATGGTTCCAGTGTGCCCCTGCAAATGATCAAGTTGACTCTTTGGGTTACAGTCTTTCCTCCTTGTTGCATACTGCTGCCCTGATTTTGGAGTTTTTAAAAATGTTACTCAGGAATCACTGTATCACATATTTTGTGAAAAATATGAAATGGTGTTACCTTCTTGCAAGTTGGAAATGAATCCACTTAATCTTATTTAGAATCATATTGTCTATCATTTCATACCTTTATCATTTTGTTTAATTACTTCTAGAATCAAGGAGTTCATCTAGGTCAACATCCTGCTTGAAATGGGACTGTGACCAACAGTGGATGAGGTCAGCAACACTACAGCTAAATCTTGAAACACCTTCGGAGAAGAAGTTCCACAGCCCCTCTGGGCAATCTGTTTCAGGGTTACCCTGCCCTCCCAGTGAACATGTCCTGTCCAGACCTCAGCATATGTCCACTCCTACAGCCTTTAGCACTAAGAAGACAAGTTTGACTCTTTTCTATATAGCCACCCTGTTCCAGCAGCCCTTAGCCTTCCCTTGATCAGATTAAACAGGCTCAGCTCCCTCAGCCCCTCTGATGTTGCTCCAGGCCTCTGATGACCTCAGCAGCACTTTACTGGACCCTTTCCAAATTGACACATTTGGCCTTATGCCCTCTGTAATCCCCAACTCCTTTCAACCTGGATGGTTCCTCAGCGAGGTGCTTCCCAGCGTGGAACAGATCATGTTTCCTTGTTGAACATCATGAGGTGTCTGTTGGCCCAGATCTCAAGTATATAAAGGAGCCTCTTCATTGAAGCTTTGCCGTTTGTCAGTGCAGACAACTTAAGTCATCAACAAATCTAACTGTGTCACCATCAAGGTATCTGATGAAGATACTGAACAGTGTGGATTTTGGTACTGACCCCTTGGGTGCACCTCTGCTTGCTGGTGACCTGTCAGGCATGACCAGAGAGTTTTCAGTCCCTCTTTCAACCTGTTTTTCTAGCCTACATCCTCTAAGCTTCCAAATGACATTATGTGGGATGGTGTCAAAACCTTACAGGGTACATTACAGCCAGCACTTTCATCTTCACACATTCAGTAATTTCATCTTAGAAAGCAGCCTGGTCAGTCAAATTTGATTTGCCATCAGTAAGTCCATATTACTTGTTCCCAAATACCTTTTTGGCCTCTATGGCCTTAGAAGTGGACCCCAAGAGGGGGCACACTCCCTGATCTTCTAGTGACCGAGATGATGGTGATCAGCAGATAGTTTCTTTCTCGCCTTTCTAAAGATAGATGAGGTGTTAGACTTTTTCAGACACTGGGGACTTCCCCAGTCTAGACAGCTGTCACAGACAGCAGTGTTACAATCCCACTGGCCAGTTTTTTCAGGAAATGGGTACTGACCCTCATGTCCATCTCTTGTATGTTCCCGTTTTGCCTCTGGTTTCGTTAAGAAAATGCTTCTGTAGCCAATTAAGTATTCTGCTGAAATTCCATCTTCCTGCACAACAGGATAATTTTTTGCTGAGCTACTCAGTAAGTTGTCTTTAAAAATCATTCAGAACTTCTGGGCACATTTCCATGCTATGGTTGCATCTCAAGGGATTTTATTTAGCAACTCAGTAAACTGAAGTTTCTTCTTCTGAAATCCGGAGTAATTCTGTATCTTACCTTCCCAGCCTTGTTCTGGATCTGGAATTTAATAATGGTGACAGAAAATAAATCTAGGCTGATACTATGACCACATTCAGCACTGGAAGTCAAGGTCAGTGTAATCCTCAGCTGTCCCCTCCAGTACTCACATGATGGAATTATCACTTGTGCAATATAAGGAGCTCCTGGATTGACTGGTCATCGTTGTATTACCCTTCCAGCAGATGCCTGGATGTTTGAAATGCTCCATAAGAATCAGGGCTGAATAGAAGGACACTCCTGCCAGTTTTCTGTAGGAAGTCCTGTTCGCAGCCTCCTCCTGGTTGGACATGCTGTGAGAAGCTGCCCCATTTCCAGGAGGTCTGTCCCCTCTGCTCCTCACCCAGAGGTTCCCTCTGGTCTCAGCTTTCCTGCTGGAGCTTGGTACAATCAGGGAACTCCTTAACATGGAGCACAATTCATATTGTTCATGTTTGATTCACTGTGAGTCACATCTTCTTGATTAATTTTGAATCTCTTGATTCATATCATTCTTGTTTCCTAATCAAGATGTCACTGATCTCTAACCATACAGTCAAACGCAGTCGAGGATAAGACATCTAATTCCTTTTCTTATTATCTGGGCTTGGTATAGAACTGTAATAATAATAATTACATATATTTCTTTATCCTCAAGTGCTTTGAACCTGACCTGCACAGAATTTAGTGTTCTCCAAGTCAAGCTACCTGCACGTGATGACATCAGATGAAGTTCTGTTTGCCAGAGAGAACTGCATTTGCACCCTAGAATACTGCAGCTGTGAAGGTGGAAGGTATTAGAGGGGCATGTGAGCAAATCTTTGTGCTAATGAAAGTACTGCACCAACATTAACATCAGGCTGAACAAGCAGAATTTTTTTCTTTTTTGGTTAATCCCCCAAAGCCCCAAACAATCATGCAAAGAATAGACTGTTTGAATGAAAGTCACACATTAACTTTGTTTTATATTTTGCTCCCACACTAGTTGAGGGTTTTTTTCTTCTTCTTTTCCCATTCATTCTTTTGACCAGATTTTTGTGTAAAAGAACTGAAGGAAAGTTGGTGGGGTTTTTTTTATTTTAGTTTTTTGTGGGGTTTTTGTTGGTGTGGGGTTTTTTTTTTGTTTTGTTTGGTTTGGTTTTTTTGGGTTTGGGTTTTTTTTTTGTAAGCAGAAAGCTTGATGCAGATCTTGGGCTGTTCCTGTAGCCAGAAGGTGCAGCAGCCTGGCTGCACGGTGACTCATGGCCCTGTGCCACATTGCAAATAATGCTCTTATTAATCTCCCCAGGCTTTGTTCTGGCCCCCCTCCTAGTGGTGTCTGATTTCATGGTGTGGCATAGCCAAAGGTCAGATAAACTACATGATGGCCAGAGCTGCTACTGCAGAAGGAAATCGGAAATGCCTCTCCCAGCAGTTTCAGCAACGAGAATCGAGAGAAAAATAATTTCTTTTACTACTAACCTGCCTGATGCGTCATCTTGTGTTGCTGTTTCAGTAGAGGAAAGCTGTGGTATAGCAGTAACCCAGGGAAGCAGCCAAGCCCAGCTGTGTTGCAAATGCTTCTGGATCTGCCTGGCTCAGTACATTTTTCAGCAAATATGTTCTTTCTTTAGGTGTTTGATCATTTGCAACAAATGACAGTCCCAAGCTAGAAGAGATACTGAGCTTTGTCCCTAACTGAGCTGGTGTCATTGACTGATTCATTAATTACCCACTTTCCCCCAGATTAGATTCAACATACTGTTCACAAAGAGATAACCAGTCACAAATTAGTCAAGCTGAAGTTTGATGTGCTTGGCTACAGGGCCATTTTTTTGTTACCAGTTTCAGATGAGTGATTACTCATGTGAAACTAGCAAGTGCCTCTTGCAAGTTGTTTCCTCCATGGCTACCCAAAGTGTTTTTATTCAAATGAAATGGAGCCCATACGCACTGGGCTGGGCGCTTTGTGAGCAGCTAGCACAGCCAGATCAAACACGTATGCTTACTGTAAACTAGTGCGTGGTTTTCCTTGCTCTCCTTTGAACCAAGCTGTCTGTGGTTTCTGGTGACTGCTGTCTCCGTGCTATAGGCTCTGTCTAATGCTGACACATAGAGGACTTATCTGGAAAAAGAGAGGGGAGAACAAGACAGCATCACTTCCTGCACACACAGTTCTGGCCATTTCTATCAAAGGTTGAGACCTTGCCAAAGCTCTTTCCAAGAGAAGCTTCCTGGGTCGCATTTAAATGATTTTGGGGGCAACAGAACCTGCTGTTGGTTAGACAGATGCAGGAGAGCAATAAGATTGTTCTTCTAAAACTCCATAATTTCGTGGACAGGCATTGCAATACCAGCCTCGTGTAATGACTTTCAAAATCACGTTTGGGCAAGCCTGCAATGTGTGGGGCTCTGTTTTTTCTGTCACACAGAGACAGCAGCCCTGCTCTCCATTGCTGTGCTTGGGCTTTCCCATGCAGCAGGGCTCCCACCGCCTGTGTGGGCACAGGGCTCTGTTGGTCAGAGCCAGCAGTCATATGTTCCCATCCGGAGAAATTGCCAGTGATTGCATAAAGCACAGAAAAGGGGAGAGACACATCCAAGTGGTCTGTGTTAAACCTGGCCTCCATGACCGTCAGGGCCACGTGGGGCTTTGCACTGAGCAGATTTGAGGCTTGTCAGTCTGTCGGCTGCTTCCAAAGGAACAGCCCCCAGCTCATCACCCTGTTTCCCAGCTGCCAGCAGCAACCCCGGGGCGAGGCCCTGTGGGACCCTTACCCCAGAGCTCGCCCTGTTTCTGCACCTCAGTGCACTTGCTGCACCATGGACCATGGCAGGGACTGAGGAGGTGGCAGCCAGGGCCAGCCCTCCAGCCTCAGCCTCCAAAGTCCCCTTTGTCACTGCCAGCCCCTGCCTGGTCTCAGATTAACCTGATGGCTGGCTGGTGGCAAATTGTGCGGGAGCCCTGCCCTCTTTGGCTTGCTTAGCCAGGGGGGTTTGTTTTGCCGAGTGTGATTATTACTGCTCTGCTTTTGTTCTTTGTCATCAGTCCTGCCTTATTTTTATGTGCATTAACTGTTAATAACAATTTGAAGCGTTAAGCTTTGGCAACCATCTGAGCTCTGCACAAATCCGAGGACAACACGGCCGCTGGCACAAGGCTGCTCGCTGCCACGGCGGGCGGCCGGACACACGGAGCGCTCGGTTTGGCGACCGACAGGACCGGACGCTTCCTGACATCCTGACAGGGCAGCAGGGGAGGCAGGGGGGGCAGCCCAGCGCATGGCGGCACAGGGCTCAGCACTGGCCTGGCTCCTCTTCAGCCCGGGCTTCTCCCAGCACTGCCCCTTGGGCACCTTCCCACTCTCCCGGGCTCCTCGTCATCCCTCAGGAAGGCGGCGGGAGGAGGGAGGAGCAGAGGGATGAGAGCTGGCTTTACTCACAGATGCTGCTGCTGCAGAGGGAGGTACCACCACGGGAATGTAGGCGAACAGGCAGAGGTGATTAATAGTGATACATATTATTTTAATTGAGTCATATTTGGCCTCTTGCTTTGCCAGTAGTCAGTTTTTTTACCATTGTTGTGATGTGAATTTGGAATTAATTTAAAGTATAATAAGAATCCCTCAGCTGGCAAATGCAGGCAAGACTGAAAATTAAAATGCTATGTAAATCTCACAAGATTAGGGCATAAACTGCAGCAGGCAGTGGAATGGCTGAAGCTTCAAGAAGCTGGAAAAGCCTCTCTCCACATTATTCCTGATAATACAAAATCAATTTACATTGAATGAATTTTTTTCCAAATAACCATCCACCACATTCTATTTGATATTACTAATGAATGCAGAAACTGGATCTTAATACATGTCAGGGAAATATTCTGCGGAGGTTTTATTAGTTCTAAAAATATTTGGTGGCATCACAGTACTTTGTCATTAAAATTGCCAGGTTTTAGATAGATGATATAGATATTGTGGAATTGTAATGAGAATGCTGCGGTGCTGGCAGTGGCAGCATTTTGTTTTGAAATCCCAGGTCCTTTTCGAGGGTTTTTGAAGCAGCGTGGATGAGATGCTGCCACCCCTTGCTTTCAGCTCTGCTATAGCTGAGAGCACGGCAGCAGTAAGGCAGGGTGGGGATGGTGAACGGGGACAAGGGAGGTATCAACCAGACCCACGGACAGCACTGAGCTTATATACGCGGCTCTGCCTCGGAGCTGCCTCGTCCTTCGCTGACACCCCTGAAGAAAAGGCATCAACAAACAATTAAATGAGTTTCTCCCAGCTGGGATGCAGCGGAGGCTCAGGGCTGCAGGGTCCCACCGCTCACCTCGTGCTTTGGGGGTGCAAGGGCAGCAGGCGCTGGCTGAGGCTGCTTCTCCCAGGAATCCCAGCAAACCCCATCCAAAGGAAGGTATCTAGCATGTGGAGGGCGGGAAATCCCAAAGAGCCTGGCAAGCAAGTAAGACCTCCAGCCCCGCAGCACGCCCTGGGCTCACCATTCCTCTCACCACCTGGATGGCTGCTGAGATTGCCAGGAGCTGGCAGTGCCGCTGGATGGCACAGAGCCTAGGGAAATCGCTGCCGAGCCCTCTGCGTGTAGGGCATCCGCTTCGATCTGCCTCCGGTTAGGAGGAGGTGGAAGTCCCCTGCCTTGGCTGTTGCTTGGAGCTCCATCTGCAGCACTGATGAGGAAAGTATCATTCCTCCTGTGCGGAAGCCATTAATTCCCAGCTGCGGGAGAGTGATCCGGCATGGGGCAGAATCCAACCCGCTGCCTGGAGGAAGGTGCTGCGGAGAGCGGGCCTGGGGCTCCCGGCAGGTCTGTGTTGCCACATGCTATTTCTGACCTGCCCAAAAGCGCTGCTTATCTCTGCAGATTAAGGGCAGCCCGAGCGCGGGGCTCCCCTGCAGCCTCTCCGCGGGGCTGGGGCGACCAGGCAGCCCCTCCCCTCCCCTGGTTCAGCTTCCTCACCTGGGGAATCAAGATAATAACATCTGCCCGTGGGAGCTTCATCACTTACAGC
Organism: Corvus cornix cornix; assembly: GCF_000738735.6. Taxonomy (NCBI): domain Eukaryota; kingdom Metazoa; phylum Chordata; class Aves; order Passeriformes; family Corvidae; genus Corvus; species Corvus cornix. The sequence continues at coordinate 18,153,894 of NC_046333.1, read as the reverse complement.
CAGTGGCTAAAATTGTCAAACCAAGTGAGAGAAAAGGGCCATGCATTGTTAGGTTTCCCATCAAGATTCTTGCCCCCTCCCCCCCCCTTCCCCTTTTATTAGTAAAAAACGACGTGAACTGAAAACGAGACACCTGGAAAAAGATCCCCATGGGATCTAGATAAGACTCTGTTTGTGTGAGGCTTCCTACTGTCTTTATTCTGTTGTGCATACAGACAACAACACAGCTCCAGCTGAGAGTAAGAAGATCCCCAAAACGAGGGCTGTTGGAGGCAAAGTGGAGAGATGAGCTACAACAGCAGCATTAATACTTCTTTTGACATCCTTTTCAGACATGGTTACAGCTCCCATTTACTCTGCTACTGATTAATTTGATCAAACATTGTGAACAAATAATTTGTATTAAAAATCGTGTGAGTTCCACCCTTCCTGTAGTTGGCTTCAGGCAGGTATTTATTGGATAACATTGTCTCAGACTAGTGAATGTTGACATTTAATTAATATGGAAGCTTAGCATTGTGAATATGAAGAACAGAAAAAAGGCCCAAGAAAATCCTGTGATAATGAAAGGAGATGACAACCAGGTTCTGGTAGTCAGACATTTCTGTTGACAATGAGGGGTCAAATGTAGATATCTGTTGGAAGGCTGCAAATAACGCTGCGGGTCAGGGTTTGCATGTACAGATAGCTCCACACAACGCCTGCCTTACACCCGAGCTGCTTGCACTTACACTGGCAGTGCTAGGGTGGATATTTTTGTCATGGCTATGCTAGGAAGATGCTACCAAGGTAGGGAGAGTGGTGTGATGTACCAGTACAGTCCTACAGCTGTGAATGCCCACCATACAACCACAGGATTGCTTTCCACAGAATTTAGAGGTTAAAAACGCCCAAAATTAGGCTAGTAAAATTGACTCTATGTTAGGGGATTAGGTACTGTGACCAAAAAAAGCAAAATTAGGCTAGTAAAACTGCATTTATATTAGGGGATTAGCCACCATGACCTACATGCCTATGTCAGCAGAACTCTGGAGTATCTCAAAAGTACTTGTGTCCTGTCTAACTTGTGACAGGTAACATCCATGCTCATGAAAAGCAAACAAACTGCAAATAACTTAATTGTAATACAAAGAGAATGGTTGATCATAGAAATGTAAGAGGAAGTGTTTCTCATGCATAAATCAGGAGCATGGGGTTGCCTGAATTTTCCATTCCATTAACTCTGCACTTTTTGAGTTGAGATGAAAATAGCTGGAGAAAGGAAATATTCTCTGCTGTACACTGAAGATACCACAAGGCATGTTAAATTGCCCTGTTTCTTTGTTGGGCATTAGCCTGCCACTAACTTCTGTTTATTATGTGGTTTACCTTACAAAGTAATTGTGTTCAGAATCCCGTTTATTGCATGTGCAGGAAGGACATTGTTTTTCCTTACATTAGTGGGCTTTATCCCCTATACTTTCATCTACTTCATGCTGAAATTTGACCAAAAAAAAAATTAAAAATGTGAGAGTGAATCTTTTGCTCTGTTTCATGTTTAGATTCAACAGAGAGGTTTCTGCTTAGTGGAAACAGATATTCCATTAAAAGTCCACTGCTGCTGTATAATTTAAATGCTTTTTCAACACCACAAACTACCTCAAGCCAAACAGCTGGTGTTGACTAAGAACGGTATTTCAGCCTGTTACATGCTGTGATTATTACTTTCTAAACAAGAGTTTATACTTAATTTTCAGTGAAGATTAAATTAATTAGGATGGCAATGTGATACAGGAATAAGGAGGTGAGTGAAATTAACAGTTTTCACCTACTCTGAGATTTGTTTAATTAACTATTTTCATTTGGAAGTGGTGGTCTGGGACTATATCTTAGCAGTAATACTTCCTTTTGGGCAAACAGTACACTTCACAGGTCATGCAGGAAAACACAAGATCATCAGAAAGCTGATCAGTACTTTCATTTTGACTATGTGTGATATACTAAATGAAAAAAATCCTACTGAACAGATTTAAAAATCTACCTTTTCATAGCATGCATTGAAAATGAGTCATATCCTCCCAATAAGTAGGAACAATTGCAGTGCATGAAGAAATTGTGTTCTGCTCGTTTATTGTATTTGAAGAAATTCCTTTCTCATGTTGCTGGAAAATTGTCACACTAGAGAAAGCTACTAATTCCTCTTCTCTCCATTAAAATGTAGTGAGCATTCTCCTAAACCACCAGTATTATTGCAATGTTTCTCTCTCCACAGATCAGGGACTATTTGTTTCTCATCAATACTAAAGTTTAGTGTTTAAAATATTATCTCTGCATTCATAATGAATTGTTGATAGAAAAAAAAAATCTTCACTATCTTTTCAGTTGTCTTAAGATTTCATAAGTCATTTAAAAAAAGAAATAAAAATGAGAAACATCTGCTTTAGAGACCAACCCCTAACAATGTGATTCTACAACAATGCTGGCTGCCCTCACATGCCCTTAATGACCACTTATTGGCAGTAACATAACTTAAGGTTTTAATTGATGTTTTAGCCAGGCTTTTGACTTCAGAGTAGTATTTGTAAAGATTCTAATTATCATGATATAGTAGAAATTAGAAGGCAATTTGTAAATGTTTAGATCATGATTAATACAGTAAAACTAGAGCAGCATGAACATGTATATAGCTTTACTTAGGGGAGCAATCTGTGCTTAAAAAAATACCTAAAAATAACTGCAGATTCAGGTCTTAAGAGATAAAACACCATCAGTCTGACTAGATTTTCATTGCTACAGAAAGCTGGTGTGTCGTATGACTTGTATTCCACCAATCTCACAAATATAATTTGTATTCCATCAATTATATAAACAAAATTAAGCTCTTCTCCTGTTTGAATCTCGACCACAAATGCATGTTGAGAGATCTGAATATATTTGTTATTTTTAAATATATAAGCAAGTAAATCTTAGTGTACAGCTTCTTCATGGGTTTTTGAGAAGCATCTGAGGTATTTTGACTGAGCCTTGAGGAATGTTTCTTTTCATGAAACACAGCCCTGGAAATCTGTATTTCCACCATGTGCCATAGTAAATTCCAGATTCCCTTTCTGTGAAGATTTTCTCACTTTAAGTGAAAAATTACTGTATCAGTGACAGTGTCACCAAAACTGGACAATATTTTATCCCTCTGAAGTGCATTTGAAAACACTGGATAAAAAAGGAATGCAAACAAACTGAAAACAAATCAATTAAACAGCAGAACTGTTTTGTAGTAACGTTCTAAGGCATTCTCAGCCTTCTGCCTTAACACTCACTATTTAAGAAAAGACCAATTTAGAGGTTGCATTTGCTGTTCCAAACAAGTGAGAAAAGCTTTAACTGTGCATTACTTACAGTTGTACAATTCCTTAAAAAATGTAGTCATTTAACATTTCCTGACCATAGCATTTTTGGTCATCTCCCAAACTGTACTTTTTGCATGCAAAAGCTAGCCATCAGAGTTTAAATAGGCTCCCCCCTACAATTCTTTTAAAAATTACTTTCCTTTCATAATTTTGGTACAACCTGAGGCACCTTTATTTCATAGAGGCAGAGAGGACAGAAGCAGTTTGTTTCTGGGCAGCACGGAGTACCTGTTTTGAGTTAGCTCTTGCTTGTCTGACTCCCCTGAATGATTCTATTGATTTCAAGGGGTCCACTTGCATGAGAAAAGTGAGCAGCAGAGACTGGATGCTCGTTTTATTGTTTCATCCAACACAGATTCATTTTATAGGATCAGTTATTCTGTGTGATGAATGGGAAGCGTAACTAAAAAATTGAGCCTAGAAATCTAATGTTAGCAGTGAGCGTATGAAAGTCTGATTGTGAAATATGATCCAGAATGCATTTACTAACAGACAAAACTCAAGACTCATTTCTCACACAAGCAGGACTGTTAAAGTCAGTAATACTTTGCTTTTCCATTACAGCCAACAGGATTTCTGCTGCACAAAGGCTAAGCAAAGCAAAGATAGAAAGATTTGGTACTTGGAGAAGTAATGCTTTCATTTGCTAAAACCTCATGTGTGCAGTAGGTAGAATTAATTTAATTGCAAATAAATGTCAAGAAATAAATTAATGAAATAATACTAGATTTTGCTAAAAGAATATGTTATGGGTAAGATATTCTTTTGTGTCAGTCTTCCTAAAGAGAGGGAAACAAAGGAAAATGGGTAGGGGAAAAAAAGGCTGTACTGAAAGCACATACAGAAATCAAACACAGGAAAACTGTTGGGGACTTAATAGTGCTAGAGGTAAATTGGCCACTATTCTTTCTATCAGAAAGGGACCAGAGAATTTGATTAAATTAAACAGGAGCCATTTCTTTGTTCCTGAGAACAGAGAAAGCGGCATTTTAACCAGACAACTGAGACAGAGAACCCAGAAAAAAAAAATCTATTAAAGAGATAACAAAGGAGAAAAGCACTTATACTAATTCTGTCAAAACTCATGAAGCATCCTGAGAGGTTTACAAAGGTGATATTCTTCTAAGGCACGTAGAGACAGCTATAGTAGAATATTTGTGGTAGGTCCAAAGGAGTGGTGATTTCCTTACAAGTTAAAGGCCCAGTAATCCCTATGAAATAAGCTAAAATGCTACATCTGTGAGGGTCAACAAAACAGCACAGCTGTGTGGCTTAGAAATTAAATGCCATAAAGACAAAAGCACTCAACCTCTGTAACACTGAAATTATTTCAAGAGGCTCTGTAGAAAGGCAGGCCAGCAGATTTGATGAATATTTTAGTTGTTTTACCTAGAACAGGCACCTGTCATGTCCTAAAGAAGGGGCCAACACTAGTATTGATATAAATGAGAAGAAAAAAAGCTTGTGCTTTCTTGAAGTTGGTAATATCAATTCAGTATCCTCTTATCTCCATGATAATTTATAATATTTACCAGAGTGTAAAATAAAACAAAACCCTTGCCCGAACCTATATTCACTTAAATCATTGTTCACCCTCAAGCAGAAAATTATTCTAGCTGTCTACAGTTATGTATTTGTCAGATTTTCAAATGTGAAGAAATAGTCAGTTATCCTGTAAAAAAAAAAGTCTAATTCTCCTATTTCTGATAGATCCACACAGAATGTATTTTACAACGGTTTGTAAACTAAACACATTTTGTGCAAATACAAAGGTATCTTAGTAGGTCTAATTTAGGGTAGATACTGATTTGAGAGCAAAATATGACCCATCAGCTTCCATATTAAGTTAATGCAAAGATTTATTAGTCTTCTAGGTAAACATTGACCTTGGCTTCACCTTGGTCAATATTTATTTCTCAAGTTAATAAATCTTTATATTAACTGCAATTGAAGTCACTCACTGCTTAAAAGATAAAGACCAAACAGGTCCTCATATGAAGACAGCATTCGTCAGATAAACTCTGCAGCTTGATTTATCTTTTTGCCCACTTGCCTTAAAAAAATGGTAATCCATAGATGGTGAAAGATGCTCCTCTCTGGAGGGAAAGTGGTTTGGTTTTTTTGGTTTTTTAACCTGTAGATTTGTGCATTTTACTTATATTTTAAGGTAATGGCACCAGCTTTTTGTCTCTTGCACTTAGGAATCTTCAGTGTTTCCAGGATGTTACATCCATTTACCTATGGGCAAGCCTGGAGACTATTTTACTCAGTGGACAGCCCTCTTGCTCACTGATGCGGTTTCTATTCGGTTTCAAAAAGATGACATGTTTAACTTTTTGAAATTCATAGCTATTTTGGAAAAAGGTGCTGACTGGGGGTGATGAGAATGGCACTGCAATGAAACCAATAATAAACAAGTCAACTAACATGTGATGACCTTGTGAAAACAGGAAACGTTGAACTTATCAGAAGAGAAAAGACATCAAAGACTTGACTTAATCCAGCTACCAGAAATGGGAATCTGAATTACTGTAAAAGAAATTGTCTCAAGGAGCATTTGGGTAAGTAGAAGATGAAGTTACAATTAGGGATTTTCTTGAAATTAAAAGTGAAAAGGAAAACCAGACAAGAACAGATTTACACATCTTCTCTTTCCATGATTTAAAACATTATTGCACTGATTAAAACCTCACCATGCTGTTTTCTCTGCATTTAACTCGTGCTTTTAAAAGCCAAAACAAACAACATATGTTTTGTCCATGGGTCTCTCTGATGGAGTCCGGATTAGATTATACCATAGTTCACTTTTTACTGGATTCTGAACAATATCAAGTCTTTCCGCTTGCAGAAAAATTGAGGACTTGATGAGAAATACTCAATTACAGAGAAATTAAAAACTGAACTTTCAGAGAAAGAGAATCAAAGCCGAAGTAACTTCAGAAACTAAATGGAAAAGCTGTTTCATTTTTTAAAACATATTTAAGATCTCAAATAAACATCAACCACTTCACTTATGCAGGCATTCCCTTTGAAGTCAATGGGATTAGCCATGGATAAAATTCATCCTAAATTCTGTGTAGAAAGACAGGTACAAAGTCACTGAATCACTTAAATCCCACAGAGTCTCAGGCTTAAAAGCTGCAAAGGTTTCTTGTTAGTCCTTTGGACTGGAGTGCTCAAAATGTGGAAAACTGGGGGCAGGATTTGTCCTCACAGGGAGATGCTTTAAGTCTCTCCAGTTACAGTCCTCTCTTCCATCCAGCTGTAGTTTCAGCATCCCCTTGTTTTCCCCATGCAGTGCTGATGAGTTTACAATGATGCTGTGATGCCTTTCTGCAGGCAGTGCAGGGAAATGTCATGCAAACTCCATTAATAAATCATCCTATTGGCATAAAGTCTTTGAATGGCACAGCCAGCTCTACTAGCAACACAATGTATTTGCATGGTGTTGTGCGTGTAAAAAGTATATATACTCATCTCTCAACCCCAAAAAACCTGATCCACGGTTTTATTTCTTTTTTTTCCCTTTCGTTGAAAACAGCAGCTTAGTCAGTAAATGACGAGGCATACAAAGGGATACAAGCTCTATAAAGCCAATGGTGACTGGTATAATACACCTCTGACTTTCATTGTAAATGATGTAACTATTCAGAGCTGTACTTCTCTCTACAGTTTCTTATTTCTAGTTCATGAAAATAAAACAGATAGAATTTCAACATAGTGATAAAATCTGCCAGGATTTTAAAAGAATTTTTAAAAGAATAAACATTAATAAAGATGGTTTAATTTACTGGCATGAGAACTGGGGGCTGGGAATGTAGTCTGTTTGAAGGCTATACTGCGAGCAAGTGGCAGTCCTCAGAGACGGAAAACCAAACAAATTATGGCTGCTGACTCCCAATATTCGACTTTAATTGGTGGGGGTTGTCCCGAAGAAAGATAACATGAGCCTTTCCCGGCGGCAACAGGAATGTGACACACACAAATACAGGGGCCCATTTGCTCTTGAGTCATTCACGCACCCGCATGAGACGTTCGCGCCGGGAGGCGGCCCGTGTGCCCCCCCGTGCCGCTCACGCCGCGGTGCCGGCGGCAGCGGACGCGGCCCGCAGAGCTCAGAGCCCCGGCTCGGGACGCGGGACCACCCCCGCACCAGGAGCGCTCCTGCGCGGCTTCACCGCACTCCCGCCCGCCCCGCCGGGGCGGTTCCGTGCGCGGCCCGCGCCCGTCCGCAGGCTGCGGTGCGGGGGCTGCGCGGAGCCCTCCCGCCCGCTGCGGGCTCGGCCGCCCGGTTGCCATGGGACCGGCGCCGGCCGCCCCGGGTCCGCCGCTCCGCCGCCGCGGCACCGCTCCGCGCCCGGCACCCGCCGCCCTCCCGGAGCCGCCGGCTTGCGGCAAGGGCGAGGGGGGCTCCAGGGCGCTCCCGCTAATTTTAACAGCCTTCTTCTTTTTCTCTCCCCGAAATCAGGAGGCCGAAATTGCCGGAGAAGCGCCCCCGCCCCCGCGCCGGGGCTCTCGCCTTTGTTGTGCTGAGCCCGGCCACCGGCGAAGGCGCCGCTAAATGAATGGTAAATTGTCTTTAAAAGGCGCTGGCGGGCGATGCCCGGTCCCCGGCGAGCCGGCGGCGGGGGCGGGGGGGCGGCCAATGCCTGGCGCTGGGACACAAGAGGCATATTGGGGAGGTTTCAGACACCTCTTTCCCCATTTAATCCCCTCTCACCCTGTCGTGACCGGTTCCCCGACACAAGGAGTGCCGAGTGAGCCGGACACATAGGGTAGGCAAGGGCGCATGTGTGTAATTAATAAAGTAAATTAAAGGGTTTTAAAAATTAATTCTACTCATTTAGTCACGAATCTGTTAATGAGGCATGGAAAGCCCCCGGGATCGATAGTCGGGAGTAAAACCGAAGTAGGTAAAGGAGGTGCCTGCTGAATGGTACAAGGTTTATAGAGGAAGTATCCGTATCTCAGGCGACATAAATATATATAAAAGGATGTGTATAAATCTTTGCCTGCTCTGGCGGGGTCTGGATTCCATCGGCACGATGGAGGCAGCCGCCGTCTCCCTAGTTTATGGGGCTCCGAACTTTCCCTTCGCCGGTACCGCGGGGCTTCAACCTTTGCTCCTCCGCATCCTCCCAGCCACAGGAGCCTCTGGCTCCTACCATAAATATTAATACTCTGCTCTAGTGCGAGGCATAATTATCTCCCCTTAATTGCAAATTCAACCAAAAATTGAGCCTGCTGTCATTCAGGCACCTCTAAATTATTGTAATTAGGGCTTTTTTTATGTCAAGTAAATCCCTGGGCTGAATGTTAGTCCTTGTATGCAGTAGTGCAACATGTAAACCATATGCTGTGCCGCTGCTCGGGAAACCCCACCGCCGGGAGAAGCCGCCCCTCGCCCCCGCTCCCGGGGACCGGCTCGGCTCGAGGCAGGGAGTCCGGGCGGAGCGGAGCAGCCCTCGCGGAGTCCCGCGGGGTCTGCCGGCCGCGGCAGCGCCGTCCGGCACCGGGGGCGATGCGGGGGCGATGCTCCGCACCGGCACCCACAGCTGCCGCCCCATTTCGGAACCGGCGTCGCGTCCCCCGCGGCCGCCGGGAAATCCCCTCTCGGAGAACCGACCCGCTCCCGCTGCTCGCCCCGGCCCTTTGTTCGGGGGTCGGAGGGGCCTGGGATGGGCTCTTGGAGCCAGGCAGGACGGGCTGGGCGAGCGCCGGTTCCTCAGTTGGGTGTTGAGCCACCTTCCAGCGCCGGTGTGGGTGCTGCCGTCTGCAGGTGCTGCCCAGACTCGTGTGTGTTCCCATCGTCTTTTGGGAGTGAGAGAACGAGTCGGTCTCCAACACAGACCCCTTGAGTGGCCTGGCCCCCTGTCGCTGAGCCAGAAGCAAGGCTACCGGAGGGCACAGCGCAGCGCCGGGGCTGCAGATAGTGTTCCAGCCACGCCTCTTTCCTCACTCAACCAGCCCTCTGAGCAGTGGGCAGAGCGCTACTCCTGCGGCCTGCAGCCCTTCCCAAGGCACCTGGGTTCTAGGGCCTTCTTCAGCCTCAGGAGATAAGCTTTGTCTTTCTCCCCAGTGCGGTGGTAACTGGGGACTCTATTCCTGACCAAGGACATGCATCATTCTGTGTGAAGCTGGGGTGCTGTGCCGAAAGGAATACCAGGTTTGTGGGGCCAGCAAGACAGACAATAAGAAGGGAGCCCAAATTCCATGCTGAGGACCTTCTGCCAGGATGAAGGGAGCCTAGGTCTCTCTCCCTTATGAGATTTATGCACTTCATGCAGTAATTCTCATACAAAATACATAAGGAACCTTTATGTCAGATGCTGGAGTTGTCCACTTGCATGTGATCTGCTAGTGCTAGTGTTTGCGAGTCTTATATCCTGCCTTCCAAGCTGAAAGGCTGAAAACTAATAATTTGTATGGAAACACGGCATCAAGCTTTCAGAAAACTGCTTAAACCCACAAGTTTTTAAATTAGGTCTCAGGAAATGATGTACCACAGCACTAGGTGCAAGAGCCATGTGAGTACAAAGTGTTGTTAACCAGACAGGAGATGCTGCTGGCTCTGGTTGTGATCTCATGTTTGGTGGCAAGGCTGTGTAAGGAGCTCTTCCCCCCTTATCTCCAGTTTATTCATTCCTGTCCTTGTGCTGCCTGCTGTGCTGGACTTCCAGAGCTATTTGTGTGGCCATGAGCAATGAAGACTGAAGGATTGTTATGGCTATATTTTATTTCCCCCCCAGTTCTAATAACTCGGAATTCTACTGGGAAATTGTGCACCTCCCTTTCCTAGGCACATTCCTAAAATGTGCCTTCATTAGCACAAGTCACTCAGGACTCATCTGCAGCTTCTGATTTTCCAAGCCATGTGATGGAGTGCAGGATAGATGGAATTATAATCAGTGAAAAGTTTACTTTTCATGATGTGTAGTGTTCTCAGTGGAAGGGTTTTTTCTGAGTAAGAAATTCACACAAGAGAATTCACATCAAAAGAAACAGTGCATCGAATGGAGCATTCAAAAGTAGGAAATGACAGGATGAAGCTTTTCCCTGTGAGTTACTATGGCCTTACTATAAAGGGCTTTTGGTCCATTTAGATTTTGAAATTTTACCTTATCTTTGCTGCAAGACTCTCTCATTTAATGCAGAAGATGCCACCTGCCCTGCAAGTGAGTCCAGACTGAGTTTCAATCTTTGTCCTGCCCTGGCAGGGGCTGCAGTGTTGGGCGGGGAACAGGAGCAGGCAGTGCTTTTCCTGAGGGGAAGCCCCACAGGCAGCAGCTTTGCCTCTGATGAGACAGCTCATCTGTCACCTGAGCTGGCCCCTGCCACAAACTTTTCTGAGATGGTTTTTCTGTCCTGGGCTTAGTTCTGGCCCTTAAGGAGCAGCTGAGACCTGAACTGAAGGGGATCTGATTTGGAAAAAGCTTCTGCTTAAGCCGTTGAGAGCTATGCTGTGAATCCACGAAGTACTACAAAACATGAAAATATCACAAGACTCAGCTCTGAGGGTTTCCAGTTTGAAGATCCAAAACTCAAGGCACTGACATGTCTCACTGTGCCTCACCTGGGGCCTCCCTGACCCTGCCCATGGCCCAGACCCCGTGCCAGCCCAGCCTGTGGCCGTTGGTCCCTGCCCCTGCCCTGCTGGCCCCAAGGGAGCAGCCAGCCCTTACTGCTCCCTAAAGAAAATAATTTGAGAGATCTGATGTTTCAGCTTTAATTTTTTCCTTTCATTTTATGTCTTGCATATACAACTAAGAGAATAATGCCACCTTGCCTCTCAGTGATGTAGTGCAAATACATTAGTATTTCTAAAAAAATGAGCTGGCAAGGTGGGAAGGCCAGAGAAGGCCCCACAGAGAAAGTGGTGGCAAAGTGAGTGCCTGGAAAGCCCCCACTGGAACACAGCTACAGCAGCTTCCATCTTAAGGCAACCACATGGGAGTGAAGAAATGGATACTTCTCATTTCATTCTTTCTTGTTGTCGTGAGCAGCTAAATTTCTTAAAAACAAAAAGGTCTTTTGAAAGTTACCAGACATATTAGCTGCTCTGTAAATAGCAAAATAATGTTATGTTGTGGTATTTTTCAGTCTGTGGCCTGTTACTTGCCTCCTCCCAAAATTTTACTTGCTGGAGTGGTTTACAGTGACAGAGGTGACCCTGTTCTGGCCCTGTTGAAGTCAATGGGAATTTCTCCCTGATTCATGAGTGCTAGTATTTCCCATAGGGCAAAAAAATTTGCATTCCTTTGCCTCCCTAAATTCAGCCAAGGTCAGTGCAGATTTGGTGAATCCTAAGTGTTACAGAAAGCTCTTTCCTTGAGCCTGCAGATACTGCCCCTGTTTGAGGTAAACTGGGTTGTGTTTTAAGTTCCAATTTTAGAAACAAACACAGATGTTAGAATTACCACCTATGAGCAGGAAACCAAGACGGTGTAAATGGGTCAAAATGCTGCCTAGGCTTGAGCCAGAGAAGTGTTTTATTTATGTAACAGAAACCATAGTTTGTTTAGAAGGGAAGTTTTCGATTAAATCATAGTCCTTTAGAAACCGGGATAGTCAGTGACGCCTGTGTTGTTGTTAGTTCTCAGTAATTCTGCAGAGTTAACATCTGCTGTGTATTTTATTTGTACTGTGTATTATTTGCAACAGTGTTAATAACATTGTTTGCAATACTAATAATACCGATTTCTGTGAACTTGTGCTGAACTGTGTGCAAGAAAATTATTTTGGATGGTACTCGTGGGGCCAGTAACATATCACCTGTGAATTTGCAGTTATTAATTAGCAGGCTTGGTTGGAAAGGCCACCATGCAGTTATAATGCCCTCAGCATTAAAGCTCAGCCTGAGGTTTGTCCCGGGGGCAGCATCCCACCCCGATGGGCAGGCGCCACAGCAGGAGGGATCCTGGAGGAGTGGTGGTGGCTCTGCGGTGCCTGAAGTCGGTCTGACAGCATGGAAATGGCACTCAGATGTCTCTGGCCTGCTTGGTAATGGAGGAGGATGTGAGAAGAAAGAGAACGTTTCCAGAAGAAAGAGGACGTTTTTCCGGAGAATGTATTTCTGTGCTGATGAAGAATTTCCGCTGAGTACCTTCGCAGCAAAGAAAAGCGGTTAATGAGATGCAGAGCTCCTCTTTGCCCAAGCTCTCACAGTGCGCTCCTTGCCAGGATCCAGCCCTTGCTAGCTGTTCTAACTTAGTCTCAACCCAGATTTTCTTTGTGCCCCCCAAAAAAGCAATTTTGGGAAGCAAGCCTTGTGCCCCGCAGCTCAGGAGAGGAAGGCAAGAGAGGGACCGTATCCCATGGAAACTGCAGGGGGCACAGTGTCATTACTAGAGGGCCGGGATAATTAGATGCTGTTAACTTGCCTACCCTAGCGACGAGCAGAGTGGGGCAGTGAGTGGCAGAAAACCAAGCCCCGGCTCTGATTACCCAGCCCTGTACAGCTGCCGTGGTGTGATGCGAAGCCAGAGCAGCGCCGAAGCCGCTGCGGACCCGAGGCAGCTCCTTGGCACGGCTGCACAGTGGCAGCGAGGCCTGTCGAGATGCCCCGTGTCACGTCGGGGACACAGCCCGTGTCATCCCGTAACACAGCGCTCGCTCCTGCCTGCAGCAAAAGGGACGCCGTTCAGGAGGATGTGCTCAACACCCAGCACTGAAAATTGAAGGGAATAGGTTTGCCTCACCTTTCCAGAAATGTTAAAAAGCACTGAATATAAAAGAATTCTTGTTAACAGCATGCTTTCTGCTAATACAGAAATTGTTTTATCTTTGAAATATATTTGTTTGGAAGCCAAATACATTCACTATTGCTTTTGGTGTATTTTTCTTGCACGCAGCTGTGAGGGCACAGATCCCTCTCACCTGTTCTGGGTCAGCAGGATGAGGCATTTTCTTTTAGTGTGGGGACATAGATAGGGCCATTCGAATGTATCTTGTGGCTTTTTTTTCCTCTGCAGAAATGCCTTGTATAGCTGACATCACCAGTTCAGCAATCTACAGTGCTGAATAATCGTAAACATGTTTGTCCTACTTATTGCCCTGGAGGATTTTTCCACCTAAGATATTTAAAGGAATATATTGCTGTGACATAGGTCTATTTCAGAAATACCGTCAGATTATAGTACTGCTAAAGTTCATGGATTTAGTAATTGTGTTCCCACAATTAAAACCCAAAAGGTTTTGCCTGTAGATACAGAACTCTTTACCAGCTGAAAATGCTAGAGCTGTCTAAGCAGAAACATTTATTTTATTTCTATAAAAACATCCTCTCATATTAAATATGTATATGTGAAGTGACTGTTTTGTGGTCTTAGAACTGACAAATCAGCTCTAGAAACATTTGTTTCTCTGGTGTGGCATCTCTGTGAAATATAGCTGGGTACATAAGGAATTTGATACCGCTTGAGCACTTGCTCTTTCTATACCCTTGGGATAGTGTTAGATTTTGTAAATTTTCTCCCTCTAATATTTGTCTCAAGGGATCAGAACAAAAAGTACAAGCTGTTTTTTTTTCAAATTATGTCCATGAAAATGACAGTTAAACAAGAGAAAAATACTAACAAATTTTAAAAATATAAGGATTGCTTACTCTTATGTAAACTTAATCTTTAGGAAAACAGAGGAAAAGAGAAAATTATTGGGGAAATAGTGTTTCCAGAGCTTCTAGGAAGTGCTGTTAATAGTTTATTAGAATTTTTTGTAGTAATTCATAGAATTTCAACAAAAGCATTAATATTATTTAGTAATAATTATAGAATTATTAGTAATTATTAATTTTAGTTATTTCCTTGTTTTGTTTTTATCTGATACCAGTGTTATTTGCAGATTACCAGCCAAATAGAGCATTAGAATTTATTCAGATACTTTACTACAAAGCTAGTTAATTAAGGAAGTTTATGAAATGTTATCCAAAATACCCTGTTCATAACAGTACAGTGAGTTGGACCATATATCCTCCTAGTAAAAAAAAAATGTATCTAGTAGTTCTGCATATATTTAACACTAGAAGGATTCATTTAAGTTGGTAGAGGTTTCACCTATATTTAGGTGACTGCATTTTTAGCTAGTAAAGGAGTCAAGCAGAGAAGAACCTGCCAACTGCTTTCATAGATGGAATTAGGAAAGGGGTCCAATGGAGAAGAATCTGCTGAGTACTTTTCATACATGGAGTTACTTATAATCCGTTTTCCAGCTCAGCAGGTTCCTGTGATGAAAGGGAACTGATTAGAGAAGATATGGGTGGGGGATTCCTGCAGGTGAGGCACGGCTCAGCTGCAGGGAAGATGAACCTTCCCCACGATTTCTTCCCTCTGCCATGGCAGCACCACCTTGCCCTGACCTGGCCTGCTCTGCCCTGTTTGTCCTGGAGCAGTTGTGCCAGGCACATCTTAGAGGGACAGCTTTCTTCCCCTCCCTTGACTTCTGGCCTGTCAGCACCTTTCTGCATCTGGGGCTAAGCTCTGCTATTTCTGAGGGGAACCAGAACAAATAATTCTGCCCATCTGCCTTCACCCCTTCCAGCACTTCCTACAGATTTGTGTTTTGTGATTGATCCTGGGTTCCTAATGGAACTTTACTGTGAGTAAATATTCACATGGTGTATTAGTGCCTGTTACCTTGGGGGATTGTACTTCCACTTTTCCTTGTGCAGGGTGCTTAGACCCCCTCTTCTACCTGAACTCCTGTTCCTCTGAAGATGTATAGGAACTTCATAGCTCAAAGCAGTCTGTACCTCCCTGTTACATTTGGTTAAAGCTGGCCAGAGAATCTGCATGAGAACTGGATCATACACATACAGAGACACATGGTGCCTTTGCATCTCGGTTTCCTTAGGAAACAAAGTTTAAAAGGACATCCGTATTTTTCCTAAGATCAGAAGCCAAATTAATACATCTGTGTCCATGGGGAAATCCTTCCTTTGTGACTCCTGTACTTAATAGCAGAAAGCTTAAATGCGATACTTGAAGAAAATAATAGCTGGCTTCATGAGAGGCTACAAAACTTACAGGTCTGGCCAGTGTCCATGAAAGAGTTGGGTGGAAAACTTATTCCAGGGTCAGGAAGGAGAACAGCTATCCAGCCCAACCTAGGCATGCAGTTAGTTGTTCCTTGGCTCACACTTTTATGACTTGTTTTCCAAATTTTTATCACTTTTGTACAGCTTTCTATAAGGAAGCTGAGAGATTTAGAAAAGTGGGCATCAGAATTGCACATAGTAGTGGTCTTGGGAATTAATTGTACTGTAGCAAAATCAATTCCTTTCACTCAATATTTCCATTTGCACCTTATGCCACAGGCTGGTGTTCTGGATGGCCTTTTCAACTTCCCTCTGAAAAACTGGTTTTCAACATAGTCTTCTGTTCTTCCAGCATCCCCTGCATTTCTGATTTCCATTAGACTTTTCTGAAATATCCTGTAGGGCATTTATCAGAGCCTTATGAGCTCTGGTAAATGTCCTGTGTCCATTTATCAGAGCTCATAAGAACAACATGTTCCCGTCACTACTTTCTGCAGACCTTGGTTTTAGTGCCATGCACAAGCTCTTACTGACCAAGCTCTTATGACATTGAGTAGACCATTGATGAATAGATGAAAAGGCTGAGAACTACTCCCAGGAGAAGCCCATTCAGATATTTTCTAATTAAATGTCATCTTACATTTTTATATTCTTCATTAAGATAGTTTTTAATCTCTATGTGCCTTATTATCTTTATATAAAGTATCACCTATTGTGTGGTTCCAAGTCAGACACCTAGGGGAGATCCAGCTGTACCAGCACAGCCTCCTTCTGCTTTCTACTCAGCTGTCCACTGATGTCAGGCAAAATGGTCCATACCTTCTGAGTAATTTTTCCATGTTTTAAAACAAGGAGGCACAATTTGGCATTTGCTGTACTTTTAAGGGAACCAGGCTGTCCAGGCAGAGAGGTGAGAAGCTTGGTGTAGGTACAAGGGCTGTGGGTGGGCCTGAAATGCAGAGTGGAGGATGGGGCAGAAAGGGGTCAATCCCAAAGAGAAAGGCTGGAAGTCTGTGTTGATTTTTAAAGCAGGGATGGGATCTATGGTTCCTAAATCTTTTTCAACCACAAAATAGCTGAGAAGTTTTCTGGTGAGTTGTGCCTTATGTTCCCTTCCAGTGCTGGTCCATGCAGATGTAACAACATATTCCTGCTGCCAGCTGCTTTCTCACCTCAGGTGGCAGATGTGTTTGTGGTGAACTTAAGGATGCCAGCCCCAGGGGTGGTGAGCCCTGTGGTTCAGCATCCATCCATCTAATACAATTGCTGCTTTTGGGGGGTTTTGCCTTCAGTAAAATTTCTTCATTTGCCGTAGAGGTGGAATAGCCATTGTTTAATGATTAAAGCAGCCAAATGATGGTCTGGGAAACAGGGGCCTATCCTTGCCACTGCTGCAGGGCTCTACATTTTCCTGATGATATTATTATTTAAGCCAAATCTTCTCTAGGCAATCACTGTTTTCATGTTTGTGAAATAAGACCTGTGGTAATGCAAGATACTCAGAGGTGGAGTTGGTATGATGAGAGCTGTGCTTTGAATCTATGAAGTTCTATATAATGTCCAGTGCTTTGAAAATAGGTCACAGGCATCACAAAATCATTATTTATCTTTTTTTCCCCTAACCTGTCTCCAGTTCATGGTCTATAAAATGGGAGTAATAACCATGTCTCACATCTAATGTAGGAGAAAAATAACACAAAATTAGAGAAATTATACATTTGATGCAGTGATGAATGTCCATAGGGAAATGAGTAATTCCTTTAGGATAGTACAGTTTCAATAGCATGTACAAATAAAGTCTTGAATTATACCTTGAATAACAGGAAGAAAACAGAATTCTGGTCTTGTGTTTGTTAAATTAACACCGTCTTCTCTGCATGGAATAACATAAAGACCTTGTGGCTGAACAGTGTGCAATCATGTAATCAGAGATCATGTATTAAAATCTAATAAACAGATAAGCATCTGGAGGCAAATCAAAGTTGCCCAGATCTTTAGTTCTATTGTTTTCCCAAATCCAGTGTCAGAAATCCACTAAAGTGTTAAATATTTTATTTCAATAGACTGCCTGAAAGATTATTTATCAGAAGAACAATATAAAGAACATCACGAGCTGTTTTGTGTGTCCGTCTCCCCATACTCCCTCCCTGCCTGTTGCCTTATACATGTCGTAAATCCTCTACATTGTTGCTCTCTAAGGAACTGTGCAACTGGTTCATTGTTCGTTTGTCAGTTTGCATATGCAAATGGCACAGCGCCATACATTTCAGCAGCAGAAAAAGCTGTTTCTATAATCAGGAAAACTAGCAATTAATGAGGTGGGAGTACGAGCAGATATTGCTATAGGCAGGAACAGCAGGCTTTTGTGCCGTTCCTCCATGACTTTCTGTGTCTCCGCCTGGGTTTTAAAACTGTTACGTAGTCGAGACAGCTCCTGGTCGTTGTCTTTCCAGTCAGTTCTGCCTTCCAAGGGCTCAGCACTATGTAAACAAGCAATTGAAAACTCATTCCCTCTGAGAATGAATTTGAAGGTGAGGAGACTCGATTAGAAAAAACTGACGTAACTGAATTGCTTTTAGAAATGTTGTTTCCTCAGCAGTGTGTTGCTCCCTGGGCTGCCTTACCACTGAAGGTGGGAAAATAAGAAACTGCAACAATTGAGGCAAACAACGACCAGAGATGAGCATGTGTGTGAGGGCTAGGAGACCCTGCCTGGAGCGACTGTGGACAGGAGATGCTTCATTCTGGACATTTGCTTTGCCATATCTTCTGTGTATACTTCCACATAACCCCTGTATTTATCTAGTAGCACTCTACTCTGGTATAAACTGACATATTTTACAAATGGTTTGGATTGTAGCATGGTATTTAAAAGGAAACACAGATGTTAGAGAGTAATTCAGAGAGGAAATGAAAAGAGGAAGAGCATCTGGAGACTTGAGTCTGGGCTGGAGCTCTGGTTGTTGGTTGATTTAGTACTCTGGGGTCTTTGCAATCAGATCTCTCCTTTCTGCTTTTAAGTAGGTGCTCCGAAGTATTCCCCAGCATACCTGACTTTGTTCTGGGTATGGGACTGTGCACTGTGCGAGTTTGAGGCTCTGGATAAAGCACAGACAGAGGAATTACTTTGATACCAACTCCAGTTGCAATAGTCACAGCCACAAGTTTTAGATCCCTTTCAGATCTTATCAACCTTCTAGTAACACTGGTGTCCACAAACAGTTGTCTGTTTTAGGAAAACTTTGGCAAAGGACAATCACCCAAAGAGAAGAGATTCTGGGGACTCTACCTAAGGGTTTTGTGTTTCAGTCACTGCCCTGAGTCCAGGTAAAGCTAGCAAGCCCACTTCTTTCATAGGTTTAATAGACAGGCATGTGAGCATCTGCACAACAAACTGTTACACCACCTGTGGCGATGATAAATATTTTATACTGTGCAGAATTTGTGTCTTGGTTACAATTGCTTGCATGTTTCTGTTGTGCTTGTGTCTGTTTGCTGAGTTTGTGCAGATGGTATCTGTGCATCTGAACAGGCTTGACAGAAAATTCTTGTGTTATTCATCTTCTCTCAGGCTGAGGAATAGAGAGTTCAGGAACAGTTTTATGTTGGAAATGTAGTGGTGCAATGTTATCATAATTCCCTGGTATTTGTTGGGAGAGGTGTTTCCTTAACATCCCCACAGCCCTGTACTTGCTCTCCCTCAACCTCTCTTTGTCCTCAATGAAATGTGAGATTTAGTGAATTCTAAGGCATATACAAAGCCAGTCTCTTTACTCAGTTAATTTTATTATTTAAATAAATATTTTTATATTTTGTACCGTTCTGTTGACTTTGTCAATGCATAGCCCTGGAAATACTGAGTGATTTATCTTTTACTATTAGGGATGTAGTTTATGTCTCCTAATAAGTAATATAGCTGTTATCTGTGTTTAATGTAGAAATTTCTTTCTTTCCTTGAGCTTTGGTGCTGTATATTATATGCTATCTAAATCTAGTCAGACTTAAAAGCATCATACAAGACATTGGATGGAGATCAACCTTAGGGTCAGTTCTTTGTTGTCTTTGGAGTTTGCCTGGAACAGTGTGAAGGAAAAAGTAGAATCAGTGAGATGAGGAAATGCAGGTTTTTTTTCTGCAGACTTTTTTTCCAATTTATATTTAAACTTACCAAAAAGAAAATTCTAAAGACAAAAATTCATGTTTTCTTTCTTTTTTTTTTGAGATATTTCTTCCTTCCATTTTATTTTTTGTTGGGGGAATATTTTGTTCTGCTCTGGGGTATTGACCATTTTAATCCTCTAAACATGATATTCAAGCCTCCTGGATGTTTCTGCCAGTGCAGCTAATTCAGGCTCCTAGGACTGCAGTGAGAGAAAAGTATGAGAATACATACAACACTTGTGGGGGCCAAAGGTATTAAAGGGTTCAGAGCCGGGTGGGTCCACTGAGGGCTATTAAACATAATGGCCCAGATGCGACTGTGGTGTTGGTGGAGATGGGGACTCTAAACACAAACTCTTTGGTTAGATCAGAAGATTTTGTAGTGTTATATATATGGCTTTGGAAATATTTTTATTTAGTGTGTGTCTGTTTTCTAGATAACTAAATCATGTATGAGTGTTGCAAGTCTATCAGGGAAAATGTACCCTTTACGTAGCTTCCTTTAAATAATATAACATATAGGAAAGTATAATAGATTCAGCTCTAGGCAGGCTACACAATACTTGTTTTTGAGGCACTTGTTCTGTTCTTTTTGGAAATCCAGTGGAATATTATCAACATGAATAGGATTGAACCATAAATGCTTAAAACTATCAAAGCTAAATATGTGCAATTTAGCTAGCCACAAATTACATACAGTAATGAAAATACCACCAGCAGAACTTGTAAAGGAGTGTACATATGGGTTATGGTGAGCTTCAGCATTTAGAGGAAAAATGATGAAAAGAAAGAAGAAAAGCAAGCTGCTTATGGAAATCATTTTCTGGCTATCCTGGGTCATAAATAATCTGTGCCAAAATGCACAAAAAGCACTAAAAATATTTCTTCAATGCAGGTTTGACTGTTCTAGTATTTAAGTTTGCACAACTGCACAACTGCTGTGTGTGTAAGTTGCCTAATTTTTTAAATTGTTGTTATCTCTTCTGGTGTAATGAAGTCTCTATAGCTAGGACACAGAAAAGTTTGCAGCCTTGAACCTTTTACAGAGTTAAAAATAAACTTCATACATAAAAAAAAATCTTAATTTCTTTTTAAAACCAAATGACACCATTGTTGATTTTAAGTGAACAGGAACTTGTAGGTTGTTTTTACCCCACATTCATTGTCTTTTAAAGATAATGCAAGTTTTGATGGTGCCTTTATGCTCCATCATTCTCTTCATATTGTGAAAAATGCTTTCATGTTTCTGATAGGGAAACGATAATTTGCAATCTTGAAGAGATTGTCACATAAAGGAGACTGCATGTACTGAGCTGCATATGCTGCACAGATGAGGTAATGTCTGTGGTGCACACTTGAGATTAACCTGTTTGAAGCACAGAATACCATTTTAATGATGAACTAAAAACCAAAGGGGGGGTGTGTGTGTGAACATATTACTTTGGGCAAAAAGGTTAAGAAGGTTAAACGTGAAAGAAAAACACCATGCTGCAGAAATGAGCTGGAGAATTAATGCATTGTCAGAGGAAGTTTGGAGGAAAAAAAAGTATCTTCCCAAGATGACATATGACTTAATGAGGGGCTGAAGAAATGTAGTGGAGGTGTAGAGGGAAAATAGATAAAAATAATTCCTGTTTCCTCTTACCATCAGACTTCCAGGTGTTACATGTTTTCTTTGCCTCTTGAGTCTAATAAAAGACTTGTGGGAGTCAACGAAAATATTTTTGCCTCTGTATTCTATTTTCCCCAATAATAGATATTCTGAGAAAAAAAAGGAAACACCATGATAGTCTGAAAGCCATTCCTTTAGATGACATAGATTGCAAATTATTTTCTTCAGGACAAGCAGTGCAATCTTGGGTCATAGTTCAGCTTTTAAACCAGTTTTGATCAATTTTCACAAAACCAAGGCTTTAAGAAAAGTATTGCCAGACAGCTTCAAAATCTACTTACTATTGCAAGTGATATGTTGAAACATAACTTTTTGAAAATAATTGAGATATCATCAGTCCATATACTACCTGAAATAAACTGTTTTATATACGAAGAGGGGGAAGAGCATGTTTCATAAACTACTACACTGAAGCTTTAGAAATGCAGCACAGTATTGAATATCTAGATAGATTTAGTAATTGATGAGACTTTGTAGCCTAATGATTGAGAGATTTTTCATTTTCCAGATGTTAGGAATTTTAGCCTCTGTTGTGCAAAGAAAGTTCTTGCTTTAATTATTATATTTCTTTTAAACTGAAATTGTAAGCTGCTTCGCTAACATGCTGCATTTATCGTGACAGTCGTAAGAGTACGCCTTCAAAAATGGATTTTGTGTAATTGCAAAAGTGGATAATAACAAATGTCAGCAAAACTTCAATTGTTTGTTGATGTCCCATTGCCATTAGTTACAATAATATACATTATATTTACAGGACAATTATATGAATATAGAAGTCCTTCGATAATTTTTTTATAATTGTAGAATCTAATTTTTGATAAACAAGTGGAAGTAACACCTATAATTAAACAACTGTACATAATGTTCATTAAACAACTGTACATAATGTTAATGGTTTTATGCCAGCCAGCAAGAATCTTTCCCCTGGGAAGGCAGCCAGAATACCAGCAGAAGCATGATGAAGGTCAGTGGACTTTAATTCAAGGATTAATGACATGAAGTGTGTCAGGGGGGGTTTAGGCTGGATATCAGGGAAAGGTTCTTCCACTGGAGGGTGGTTGGGCACTGGAACAGCTCCCCAGGGAAGTGGTCACAGCACCAAGCCTGACAGAGTTCAAAGAAACATTTGGACAATATTCTCAGTCACACGGTGTGACTCTTGGGGATGGTTCTGTGCAGGGCCAGGAGTTGAACTCGATGATCCTGGTGGATCCCTTCCAACTCAGCAGATTCTATGATTCTTTGTTGCTTCGATTGAAACTGCAGCTGCAAGTGGTGATTTCAGTCAGTGCACCTTCCTGTACTGCACCTAGAGGAGTGGAGGGAGGAGTGGATTTGCTTCATATTACATATATTTCCTGGATTTGCTTCATATTACACTGTGGAACAGGGATTGGTGTCCTTGGTCTCACAGGCCCGGCACCACCAGCAACGCAGCGGCTGCGCCGTGTTCACTCAACCACGGAGCGAAGGCTGCCGTGCCATGCCATGCCCATGGGGCTCTCCACACAAAACTGCTACACTTTTGTTGTGCTTAGCCTGTGCAGTGAGCCTGAAGCTTCTGGAAAGTGTTGGATCCACTGTAAATGTGCAATAAATTTAGCACTTGGAAGTATTTTGGGCTTACTGTGGGTGTGTGAATCAGCTGTGCATTGTTAATGTTAAATTGTGCAGCCTGTTAATGGCACATCTGAAGCTTCCAGGCAGTGTCTGACCCATGGTGTGTAAATGTGCAGTCAGAATCACAGGTGGGGTTGGCTTGGGAGGGACCTTTGAAGACCAGCCAGTTCAACCCTGATGTCTTGGGCAGGGTCACCTTTTACGAGGACCAGGCTGCTCAGAGTCCCCTCTGGCCTGGCTTCAACCATTTCCAGGGATGGGGGACCCTCAACTTCTCTGGACAACACGTTCACCTCCCTCACTGTAAAAAATTTATTTTTTATTCCTAATCTAAATGTTCCCTCTTTAGATTAAAGCCATCACCCTTGGCCCTATCACAGTTGATCTGGACAAAAACTTCAGGAAATGCTTTTCATTTCCAAATGACAAGTAGCTGGAAAAGGGGCCTTGTTTGGGAAAATCTGGGCTAAGGCAGTCTAGTGCAGATTGCTGCAGAGCTGGTCAGTGCCTTCTGACAATCAGGGAGACTTCAGCCTTGTCTTAGGTTTGTTGTTCCTTTAAGAGGGTTGTGTAATGCCAGAAAAAAATTTAAAAAGTGGGTTTTTTTCATTATGGCTTTGCACTGTCTTCCCATAAGCTGTGTATGAGGCAGTGATGGAGTGGAGAATGTGGAGCTTCTGGAGACAAAGTATTTTGGGGAAACAGGTACAGGTGTGCATCCAAGAAAGCGAAGTGTGCTCTGCCTGTTTCAATGAATCAGCTGAAGAATGGATTTTTTTTTTCTTTTTTTTTAATCTCATTGGAAATAATTTTGCTTTCTAGTCTTGAACTTGGAGGCTATTTTTAATTTTAAGAGGATTTCTCTCTTGATGAGGTGATAACCTAAAACGGCACAGGAGGGTCTAACTCAGCTCTGTTTTACAGTCAAGCCTAGTAATACAAAAAGGAAGCTTGAAAAGAAATTGTTAACTTTACACATCCAAAGTTGTTCACTTTTCTGCATGTGTATTTATGGTTTTGAACATTACACTACAACTTACATGCCAAAGAAATACTTGGATCCCATGCAGTCCTCCAACTGCTTATCTATATCCAGAATGTCGCTGTATATGTAGAAATACACATATTGCATAAAAACCATCTTGGAGAAGAAGCAAGGAAAAACTGCCCAGCAAAGGACAGGAGGGGATCTGAGGATGGACTCCTAAAAACAATGAAGAAAATCATCGAATCATAGAATTGTTTAGGTTGGAAAAGACCTTTTAGATCATTGAGTCCAACCATTAACCCAGCACTGCTAAGTCCACCGCTAAACCATGTCCATAAGTGCCACATCTACATGTCTTTAAATACCTCCAGGGATGGGGAGTTGTAAAAGACTGAACTGTTAAGTGATAATGGCTCAAAACATTCCCCTATTTGTGGAGTGTGTAAGGGTGCTTTGTTGAGATGGAGGTGAGCTTTTGGGCATATAATAGCTACACCTCTGATCTGGTGAAACAGAGGGTGAAAGAATGAGGGCTTTGAGCAAGATAGGAGATGGATCCTGTGGAGACAGATTGTGCCTCTCCTCATGCTAAATTGTCCTCCCTTGCACAAACCACTGGGTTGTGGGGCTGCCCCTTCCTGCCCCTGGGGAAATACTGGGACACTGGCTGTGGCCTGGGGTACTCATCTCTGCTGATGGGCCGTAACAGACTCCACGGCCAGCCGCTGATGCAATGGGCAGCTGTGCTGTCTTAGAAGGTGTCAAGGGCTCCAAGCATCCCATCATCAACACTATTGCATCAAGCTCCCCGCTGGAGGAGGTACCTGGCCATTCCCACCTGAACCTGAGTGGATATAATCTCAGCAGATGGTGTGTTCCAGAGATTTTTCCCCACCACTTCTTCAGGACTTCCTCCTCCACCCGATGGATCTGCTCTGTGACCAGGACTACAAGCAGCCAAATCTTGTTGTGGGGCCTGTGGGTGATGAGATCTTCACTCTGTTCCTGTCTCTCTTCCTTTATTCTGTGCTTCACGCTCTTGTCCCCTCTCTCTTTTCCCTTGCGCATGTCCTTGGATGATGTTGTTGCACTTTCATGTGGCAATGCTTTTATGTTGTTATATTACTATAGAAAATAATAACCAAAATGGCTACACACCTTTGCAACCAAACTGTTCTACAACAAATCCTATGTAGGTATGTTCACAGACACAGATCACTCAGGGTCGTTTCACTCTAATCTGCCCAAAGGGATCTATTAACAAGAACCTGGGTTACCCTCACCTTCTGTGGTGGGATGTAACAGGACTCCATCAATGCCCTGGGCAGCCTGTTCCAATGCTTGATAACCCTGTTGGTGAAGATTTTCTTCCTATTAGCCAATATATAAACTGCCCCTGGTGCAACTTCAGGCCATTTCCTCTTGTCCTATCACGTATTACTTGGGAATAGAGACCAACTCCCACATTTTAAGTTGAAGTACCTCAGGAGAACCATGACTAGCACCTGCAGGACTTGTCCCAGTTGTTTATAGAATTTTTCATCTGCCTCTTCAGCCTGGTTGGCAGGTCTGTAACAGACCCCATCATGATACCTGCCAGGTTCTTAATCATAAAGACAATGCCAGTGGTACCATCATTAAGCTCCAGTCAAAACTGCCCCTAATATACAGGGCTTCCCCACTTTCTCTCCTTCCTTCCATATCCATCCTGAAGAGTTTGTACCCCTCCATTGCAGCTCTCCAGTTGTGTGAGCCATCCCACCACTTCTGTCATGGCAAATATGTCACAGTTTTCCTGCTGAGCAATGGCTTCCAGCTGCTCCTGTGCGTTGCACTGGTGCAGATAGATTTGCACTGGTCACAAGGTTGAAGCCTGAACAAAAGCCAGAGGGCAGAAGGAATGTCACCACGTTGGGAAATATGCACTCACAGCTAATACTGTTGCTGCAGATGGATTTTTCAGGCACAATAGCTGGTAGCTGTCCCAGAACCAGCACAATTGGTACTTCTGCCCTACAAGCAGCTGATTGTGGGTGTTGAAATTGCTGCCTTAAAATCAAGTCAGGCCATGAACACCCCTTTTCTTTGTCCTTACTGTTTCTGTCTCGAGTGACTTCCAGGGCATCTTTAGTAACATTTCCCAGGCACATCCACCAAAGGTATCTACTTTTTTCATTTTGTTACCACAACAGCTGCATATTTCCCCGTTTGCAGCCCCCACCCTTGCCCTGAGGACATGATAGTAGGCTGTGAACTTCTGGAGTCAAGGATCAGTCCTTTAACTGCCATAAAAAGTAAAAAAAAATCAATCTCAATGAACCTTGGCATATTTTTCTAATTGATGTGAATGAGATGAAAGGGATAGCTGACTTCTGTGACCTCTGGAGGATAATTGTGTATCATGTGTTGCATGAATAAAGAGGTGTGCCATAGCTGCAAAAATGGGAATTGACACCATTCTGCTCTTTAACAACATCCACTGGTGTGTGACATCCAAGAACATTAACAGCTGTCACCCTTCATTTCTCTTCTGCTCACCTCCCACATACTTTGTTCATTTGCATGATGAAACTTGGTGAGTGAAAGAGTTTTATGCTTACAATTATTGAGATTCTTGTTCCAACTTATTTTCATAAATGCAACTGTAATTATTAGTCTGCTGGTACTCTTTCCATCTTCACCAGAGCAAGACAGCAGGAAAGTCAGCAGAACATCTGGGCAGGTTCTTCTATATCTTGCTGTATTGGAACTTGGAGGAGGAGTCCCTTGACATAGGTCCACATTACAGGTAAGATACTTATCAAAGGAATAGGTTCTTCAGTGGTGCAAACTGACACGTACATTGTTAGGACTAAAATTGCTCTCCCAGCTTTTTTTTCCAATAAAATTATTTTGAGTTGATTTTGTGGTATTTCTTTCTCGGTCAAAAATGAGTAATATTGAAAAGGTTTTGAGAAAAATTGCTTCATATTAGACATTTGTGAAAGAAACACTGCATTAAAGCTTTTGTGTCTGGCTGTAAACCAAGCTTCTGTTATGTCTTACTTCCCATGCAAGGTTTCAGAGCAACTAAAGCTGAAGAGCATCATCTTACTACACCATTTCAGTCAACTTAGAGTTGAAATGGTCATGCTTGTGTTTTAAATTATGTATTTAAGCATCTTTTGGAATTGAGAAGGTCTAACACAGACAGAGTGAGCTTGCTTTCCCTTCCCTTGGTTAGGATAGAGAGTTCTCCTGTTGCATTGAGAAGCTGCACGGTACTAATTACACTGTAGGAAAACTAGCACATACTCTGTGTGTGTGCTGGAGCTGGATTTGTTCTGCTCTCATCTGGTCTGTGGGAATTTATTTAACAGTTGAAAGGATGTTTGAGCTGGCTGTTAAGTACTACAGGAGCATTAGGCAAATGGGACTGAAGATTCTGTTCAGGAGAAGGTCTGCTCAAACATCTGTCTTGATAACTAATTATACTCAATATAGTTATAGTCAGTAAACCTTTTGGTGAGAAGTTTGACTCTCCTTTTAAAGCTGCAGTTATGCTGTAAAGCTTTTAGTACAAGAACAGTCATACTTCTTACGCTGGTACAAAGCAGAATAACTTCAATAAGCATCCTAAGGAAATACTGGGACGTGGGCTAACAACATAAGTACTTTTACCAAGATGTATCTAGATCCATGGTAACAAAGATTGGAAATACGAGTTTATGCTGGCACTGTTAAAACAGCAACACCTTTTAGTTTCACAGGGACTAATTTGTGTGAGTCATGGATGATGAAAAGGTTATGCTTGAAGAACCTGGTTCAATAACTATTGAATTTAGATGCAGACTTTTCTGGGCTTTGGATCAAGTTATAATTTCCAACTCAAGTTATTTGTAAGTTAGAAAATATTTCAAATGCCTCTGGATTTCTTTTGATGTGTTGAATGTGTTCCAAAGTGAATAATGGTTTGAAGGAATAACATGTGCTTGACAGAGGGAACTTCAGAAATAGTACAACTTGCTTTTTACCACGGTAAATCTTTGCTATAGGGAAGTCATAGCTAAAGCCAGACCTGATTGTGACTGCACAGGGGGCAGTGCAAAGGAAGTTGATGAGACCATTTTCTATTACTCAGATTAAAAACCAGACCAGTGCACTCCAGGCTGTGAATTAGTTTGGAAGGTAACATTTTGATTTGTGGAATAAACAAGAAGGGGCTAAAGCAGTTATTGTGAGCAGCTTGCTTGAAAACCACATTAAGCTACACAGGAGGTCTGTTTAAAATTACTTCGTTTAGCAAAAAAGCAACAATTACAATTAGAAACAGTTTGGCTGTTAACATCTAAAACTAATTTCCTAGCTGAGACTTCATGGAAATATCTGTATGATATGAAAGACCTAAACCCAAACATTGGTCAAAAAATCCTGAGAATATCTGGAAATATGTTTGTATGTGATCCTTGCCTGGTTTCTCTGAACTATCTAAACTTTTCCACCTTTTATTTTCAGGAGAAACTGTGAAATGTAGCCCTCTGGTTATGCTTGGTTGTGAAATTAGATTTCTAGGAGCTGGCAAGTCCGCTAGCTCTCTTATGAAAACTCTCTTCTTTAGTTGCTCCATGTAATGAGAGAATGTACGTTTGGAAACATAACAACAGTTTTTCCAACCGCTCCTTTCTCCCAGACACAGCCTCTGTATTTATGTGGGCTCTGGCTGCAAAAGCTACGCCTGCCCGGGTGCCCACAAGGTCCAGCAAGCACAATTCTCTCTGAGCAGGGTTTCAGCAGGGTTTCTGTTCTACTCACAGCTTGTGTAACTCATTTACTCCCTGACTTTGGTTACTCTGATCCTATTATGTCCCAGCTGCATTCTTTACACTGTCTGCCTATAAAGCACAGATTAATTTAAGCTGATAATTTTGATCTATAAAGCATTTAACAGCATAATGCTTGGCTGTTTGCAGATCATCTTCAGCCATCACTTTCTGGGTATCTGTGTATGTTTCCCACCCTCTTGCACAAAATTAGAGATCTATACTCCTCCTTACCAGGGTGCAACCTGCTTTGTTTCTCACCTGTTTGAAAAAGCTTATTTTTTAGTGTTAATATGTAAAGGAATTTGACTAGTAACAACAGTTCTGTAACTTCTTTCTCCTCTTCTGTGAAGCCATGTTTGTCAAGAATCCAACAAATGCTGTTTCAGTAATAATCTTGGCAGTAAATGCACAGCTGCTCAGTGGTAATGTAGGGCACTGTGCCTTTGGAGAGGGTCTGGATAATGAGCCCTGTTCACCAGCACAAGAAAATATATGACAGTGATGCCATGAAGATTTTTTGCCTTTTCTTTTGTATCCCTGTTACACCTTTTCTACAACTTCTGTATTCTTAGTGCTTTTTGCCTACATTCTTGGACTTATTTGCCAAGCTAAGAGACTAAACATTTTAGAAGCTTCGTAGTTAGGGATCAGTGTGCCCCAGACCCCAAGGTCCTCTCCAGCACACATTCTGTGAACCAAGATAGAACCATCCAGGGGAAGGTTCCTTGGGGAGGGGGGCTCACTTGAGCCTCTCATTGGGGAATCTTTGATAGATATGCTAATTAGTAAGACCTATAATGTTATACCCAATCTTTTGGGGTGTGCATTGGGGTGCATTCCACCTGGATGTGGTGTACCTAAGGATCCTTAAAATAAATACCAAGGTAAAATCCCATTTCCCCTTCTATTTGACTCTTGATTTTAAGACCAGGAAAAGGCATCAACAGCAGCTCATCTCTGGATGGTTTTAAGTACAGAACCCCATTTTGGGAAAGCATTTTGTATTTAAAACATTTGTATTCCAATTCTTCAGAATAACCATACATTTAAAACATGAGCCTTCAACTGCAATGGATATTATCAGACTGAGTGACTTCTAGGATATGAGTTGTGACCTGCTCTTCCACTGCAGCATCATGTAATGAATTGATGAGAGACACTTGATGCACCTTCCCCAAGAGGGCAAGTTAGAGCCCTGCTTGATAACTTAAAGGCTGAACTGAGGGTTCAAAGCAAACCCCCAATACTTGAGAAGGAAGAGCTGCTCCATAGTGGACCTTAACAGAATGAGAGTGTTTTCACACCCATCTTCTCATCTGAAGAGCCTGTTCCTTTTATCAGCTCTCCCTTGCCCAAATGTGCCCATGAAAACAATCGTGTTAGGCCAGACAACTCAGCACTCTGAATGGAGCCACAAGGTGTGCTTGTGGGGACTGTGTCTGATGAAGAGGCTGAGTTAGAACGGTGGGAGATACAGGCTACACAGTGCTTGAGGAAATGTTTCTGTCAGAAGAATATCCCATCCAAACAAAGTGTTTCCACAGACTGGTTTGGGTCACAGAAAAAGCTTATTTTGATGATGGAAATGTTTCACGTGGCCATCTTCCTGCTCAGTCTTTTCTGTATTAGCATACTATCATATGATACAAGCCCAGCAGTTTAATTATGTTTTACAGGGTTATCTCCTTGAAGCTTTTACTGCCTTGCTTTCAAATATGCTGTGGGGTTGGTTTTTTTTTTTTTTGTTTTGGGTGGGTTTTTTTGTTTGTTTTTTAGGGTTGCTATTGTCTACTTTCTAGGCTGATCAGTTCTCTCTGATTTGTTCCACTGCTCTACTTCCAATCCTACATCATAGCACTTCTCCCATTATTTCAGGTGAGAAGGGAACTATTGTAAAATGCTTTTATGGTGTTGTCAACATAATATTTTATGCCTTTCCTTTTGCATTATAATCTTTATGGTCTGAGATTTTTCTCTGCTCCCATATGGGATTGTCCTCCCTGACCCCAGAGCAGATGCAGATGATGCCAAACCCAGGGAGTATGTTCTCTGTAGCTTCTTTGTGTTTTGTTTCTCATTCTCAGCTTTATTTATTTACTGGCCTCAGTACTGTCTCTTCCTTGCTGCTTTAGAAAAGGTTTTTTGGTTTGTGCTCTCCTCTTACCCAAAATCCTTGTTACCACAATCTGTGGAACCCCACTAATGACAGGCCTCCACTCCAGTCTGACGTCACCCCATTCACTGTAACCCTTTGTGCCCAACCCATGAGCCAGTTGCTCACTCCCCACATGATGTGTTTATCCACATGTGAGCTGGACATCTTGTGCAGAAGGACACTGTGAGAGACAGCATGGAAAGCTTTACTGAAATCCAAAAAAAGATCACATCAACTGGCTCCCCTTGATCAGCTAGGTGGGTTACCTTGTCACAAAAGGAAATCACATCTGATTAGCAGGACTTTCCCCTCATGAAGCCATGCTGGCTGTGACCAGTGACTGTATTGTACAGAAAGCACGTTTTTCTCCCTCCAGACCAGGACCTCCAAAAGCACCATTGTACTGCTGGGTCCAGTTTCAAGGTCACAAATGCACTCAGCTTTCTCCCTTCCAACTGACTCAGTGCCATCCCACTCTCCTGCATCCTGGGGTGAAAGAGCAGCCCAGCACAGTGATGCGGCAGCTTGTGGCATGTGAAACACAACTTGCAAACTTCTGCTCCAGAGCACTTCACAGTGTTATCAGATCAAATACTGTAATTCCTTCCACACAGATCTTTGCTGACTGAAGCAGCAGAGCAGTACTAAGCAGCCCAGCATGCATGTCACTGCTTAACTAAAGGCAGATTCTCTCCATTCTACCCTATGAAGAGATGATCATCATTGCACAGTACGACTTGATATTTTAACACCTTAAATACAAAGTCTTTGGTGCAGCTGATGTACCAATAAATTTCTATCTAAGACTTACTTCGGAACTAAGAGAAAAGAGTAAAGCCCTTCAAGGCATAAAATATTTAGTTTTGTTATGCAATTCCACAGTGTGAAGGAAGATAGGGCCCTGACCCAGAGTGTAAAGTTCAGTTTAGCCTGGTTAAAGTAGGCACTAATCAATCAGACCTACTTGGCAGAAAGGATTCTTATGCATCACTCAAATCCAAGGTGCTGGGATAAACAGGCACATCTCAGGAACACAGGACTTTCTCCTAACCAGAATCAAACATGACCCCGTTATCCTCAGGTGGTGGAAGACAAACTAGAATTGTTGTCAGCCCAGCAACTGGAGCCAGCCCTTCTCTCTGCCCTGGTACGACACATGCACTCTAGACATTATAGCAACTGAGATATCCTCATAACAAAATAGCTTTATGCATCCACTTAAAAATACATAAACGGAAAAGAAAGCAGAGTGCTTTGGCCTTGGGCAAGGTGAAATACCAGAAATGCAATGAGTTAAATTACCTTCCAGGCTTGTGTGGAAGTGCTAAACGTCTTCAAAACAGAAGGTTCTTACACAAACACCATTTATTCCAACAGGACATACATTGCTAAATAAAACGAGTCACTACGAATGAATCAGATCAAGTTGGAACAAAGTAGAAGCTTTTTATAAGCTCAAAGCATATTGGGCAATAACTAAAATGCCTACAAATATTAAGAGCACTGGGTAAGAATGAATTTATGCCGCCTTGCAACAAGTATTTTTTGTATCTTAATACCTATGGCCAAATAATTATTTTATTTGATTATCACTAATGGAGATGAGACAAGAAGCTGTGAAAAGGGAATATGATGAGAAAAGCTAAGATCATGATATTATTTACTTTGGGAAAAAAGAAAAGCAGTATAGTTGCAGTTATAGCAACAACCACAGCCAAGCATTAGCTGTGCTCATTTTGAAACTGCATTTCGTGCAAACAGCAATTATGATAATTATTTTTTATTAGATGGTAAACGAATGGCTAAGAAATTCTCAAAACAGAAATTCAAGAAGCACCATTTTACCTTTTTTTTTTTTTAAATTAGGCATTACAGAAAATGGAATAGGCCATTCTGCCTTGCTCAAAGCATTTTGATAATTTTGTTAAATAAGAGAGGGAATATTCAATTTAATATGTGCAAAAGCTAATATTTACATTGTTCAGTACATAGAGGCAGGATCACATTAAGAGAAACTGGAAGAGAATAAACTGTTCTTAGGGTCCACTGTAGACAGAACAAATATTAATGAGCTTAAAGCATAGTAATGTAGTCAGGTAAGATTTTAGAAAAAAATCTTCATAATGATAGAGCTAGTGAGGCATGGGAAGAGATAGCACAGGGAAGTCATGGAACTACCCTCCCTGCAAAAGATTAACCTGATTTTCACCAATGTTTATTTACAGCTGAACTGCTCTGGGACACACTACAACTACCTTTTCAAGTCCTCTCCAGACCTGTTTTTTAACAGTTTTAATAAAGCAATTGTTAATGATTTCATCTCACACAAATGGCCTTTGTCACTTGGCATTGTAAGGGATATGCTGATTGCCAGAAACAATTCCTGCCATAGAGACATCAGGACAGACAGAGGTGAAACAGATTTCTCCTCTAAGTTTACTGCTCTCTATTTTGGTATTTTTTCCACCCATTAAATATATGAGTTTGAGAGAAACCAAAAGGACAGCACATAGAGAGAGCAGACACTGGATAAAGGTAGGCTTTGAGACCATCAGAATGCAATCGTCCCACTTCATGCAGGGACTTGCCAACTAGTATTACTTTGGAAAAGAAGTGTGCACAAGGGAAGGAGCTGGAAATTCAGATTATATGTTTAGGTTATATAGTTGACATAGAAAATTATTGTTTCCAAGAATTTTTCATTTTTCTTTTGTTGCTGTTGCAGTCTTGCATTAACAAGCCAGCTGGATCTCCTACGTGGAATATCATCACTGCCTTCAGGAAAGATAACCTTTCCTTACACACTGCTATATACACACTTCTGCTAAAGACAGGGTCCTGCAGCTGCTTGCTGCCCCCCGTGGCTAATGGTCCACGTAACCTGAGCAGCATTCCTTGAGCACCATGCTCACACTAAACCCTCAACAGCTGGAGCAGCTGTGTGAAGTGCAACCCTGGATTACTACAGACATCATTAAGTGAGTAATTAAGAAGCTGAATCTCTCCACTCTCTATCATTTCACCTACTTTTAATAGAATAGCTCCTCAGCCACCTCGTCTTTGGGGTATATCTATCATTAATTCAGTCACGTATTTTACGGGTAATACTGCTGAAAATATTTTTTTGCTACATCTGTGCAATAAATTGAAAAGACCAGAAAGTGACAAATGTATTAAAAGAATTAAAAGTTAAGACAGAATAAAGACAAAAAGACACTTTTCTGCCATTTGCCCACGATGTGCAGCAGAGACTGTCTCACACACTGAAAGCCCTGACAATCAAAGTCTGAAATTCTAGACCAAAAATCCCTGCCGCCTTCCCATGAAAGTTTGGACTTACTCCCAAATACTATTAAAACAATTGTTTTAGCATAAGATCACAGATAGCACAGTTCTGCCAATCCTTCTATTAATTAACTGTTGTGGATGATCTTCCTGTTTTGTTGTTATTACTAGGATTTAGTCCACAGATTTGCCAATTACAAACCTCAGTATTCATTCTCAGAGGCAGTCTCAGCCCAAAACCCCAGAGACTAAATGTTTCAAGCCCCTTAACATAAGCATGGAAGAAGCATGTTAAAATCTAGTGAAAACCTTCAAGTTTATGTTTTGTCTTACTTTTTTTCCTTTGTTATACAGGCATTTAACATCCAAAATTCACCTGTAAGCAATCAAAACCATAGGTGAAACACAAGAACAAAGGATTTACCTAGTGAGTCATCAAAGTGCTTTATTTTATAAAGCCTTGCTCATGTTTGGAGTGTAATCTAAGCACTAGCATACACAATAATGAGTCTTCCTTGCCCCGTCCAAATAAACAGTTTATCAACAAGAATGAGTGACAAAAATGCTACACAGACAAAAGGAATGCTTTGCTGTAAATGTCTAAATGGTTTAAAAATGTACACTCATTGGCCGCAATTAAATATGTACTCCAAGTACCTTATTTTTATTCCAAGGTCTCCCTGTGGCCTCATACCTTCAGAAGCTTCAGAAAACGAAACTTGGGTGAGAACGTAGACAACCAGGGTGTTTAGGGAGAGGACAAAAAAAAAAAAAATCAAGCCGCAGTACCAACTTATTTAAATACATACAATACAAAAGTATACACATACATTACAGTGCTGCAGACATCACTAAGTCAAACATAACAAAAAATCCTGTGGGAAAGGTCAGGGAAAGGAAAAAAAATTAGTACACAGCAACAGGAATAGTATTGCCTTTGGCCGCTGAAGAGAGTGTAATTAAGGGGTTGCTGTTGTATGGGCTCGTCTGAAGTGAACCACAACACAGGTTATGCACAGTTGCAGCTGAGCAGCACTGACATTAGTTATGGAGAAGGCATGCTGGCACTCCTGATCCCAGTTAGAAATGATGAGAGGGAGGTTTGACTTCTCTTACGTTGCCTACAAAATCTAACAATTTCAATAAAGAAATTTTAAAGGCACAGCTTTAGCACAGTGTATAAGTAGATAAACTTTTAAGCATATGTAAATTTGTCTCTTTCAAGCATGGAGTCTTTCAGGGAAAATACAAGAGGAGAAGGAATACAATGTTTAAAAATTTTAAACAAGTTAAACATGATCAGCACAGTTTCAGGCAATGTACTATACAATCAAAATTGAGTAAATGGTAGGACAGGTCATTTTGATGCTGAAAGACAACCTTGGGAAAAATCCCTCTGAAATATCCTTTCGCATTTTATCGTGAAAGAGTCTATGATGGAGGTGAGCGAGACATTCACTTTAGTACACTACTGCACATTACCTCTTGGAAGATGACAAACATTACTTCATTTGTACTGCAAAATAACTTTACATGTAAACTCAAAAGTCATATATTGTACACGGCTCTGAAATTCAGAAATATCCCTGCTTTCCTAATAATGTAAACAGTAAAATTCAGGGTTCATTTTTCAAGGGATAATCTATAATAAAATACCGCTGTTTTAACAGTACAACATAAGCATTTAAACTTCAAATTCCCAGTAAATTACAAGGGAATGGAATTTCTATCAGTGTGCACATCTTTCAGGATGGGTAGCAGATGGAGCTACTATTGCCCAAAACTATGCGCTTCTTCAGATAAGCTTTTTTTACACTTGCAACCTTATTAGCTCCTATATTGCAAGAATATAAAACAAATGAAAACTTCAGGTAACAAAGTGAAATAAGCAAAGTTTTCCCTTAATATAAGTTTACCATAGCAAAAATGTACACATAGCATGAATTACGTTAGCTCTTTGTAAGGTAAGAGATGCCAGCTCTCAGACGTCTGAGAGGCTGAACTTCCTGACGCAATGTGCTGAAAAAGAAGACAAAAACGGGAGAGGGGGGAAAGAAAAGGAAAAAACCCAACTGCTAAACCAAATGGGAAAAGCCTCTGGCACCAGATACTTTTTTTAAGGAGTGCCAGTGTGCAGGGTGTAAGTGTAACATTCGCAGTAAGGTCTTCATTATTATCGTCATCATCATCATGAAGAATACTGTCATGTATCTTTTTTCAAAAAATAAACTGATCCACAGTTTACAATTTGATATCAATATTGTAGATTTAACATGCATTTACTCTTCCCCACCCCCACCCCACGCCTCTTTACTCATTTATTCCACTTCAGCTGGTAGCATCAGAGTATTACTGTCACAGTGCACTCTGAGTAAGCTGTTCTATTTATTTAAATTATTTAAAATTTTTTTTTGCACACACAAAAGAGTCAGAAATAGCTAGAACTATGCTGGGAATATCAGGCAGCTGTTAAAGCGAGTACTCCACCCCACTTCAGTCATCTTTGCCAGCAGATGTAAACAAAGGGGTTTCTTTCTGTAAGATGAGCACTTCTCTGAGTTCCATTTTTTCCCTACACTTGTAGCCACTGCTGCTGTCCCCAGGTCTCGTGTCTGTCCTATGTAACATGATAGGTTACGTCAAGATGTTGGCAATAAAGTCCAAGAAGCGCTTTGAATACTGTTCAGGATTAACAGTTGAAATTTCTGCACCAGCCTATACAGAGAATTGGGAGGAGAGAAGAAAGAAGGAAGAAGCAGTGTTTTATTTCATGCTTTTATCACTGAGGATGTTACTCAATAAATTTCATATGCAGTTTCAGAAGCAAAGACTGGAAACACAGATTGTAATGGCCCTCAAGCAGAATCTTACTGGTGCCTTTTTAGGCTTCACAGGAGGACACTGATAGCCAGTACTCACCACTGCAACAGCTATCTTCCATTTCTGAAATATGCTCTTTCTACTTTCCATACTTCTCTTTACTTTTATTGTACTTCAGTCCTCTATATGAATTTTTACAGTACAATTAGCCATGCTACCCACTGATTCACCAGCAGATTCTGGTCTCTTGAGCAGCAGTGCCTTCATACAGAGAAGACTGAATTGCCATACTTAGATCTGGCATGTCAACACTTGTGTAACATGTACTGTTATCTGAATGCTAAATAGCCTGGTTTGAAATACATGGTAACACTAACACTTTTTCAACGTTTATGCATTTAAATCTGGACTCACTGAATAAACCATACAATTGTTATCTCAATGAAGTCATTATTTCATTCATATTTTTACTCGAGTTTTTCAGAGCCTTACCCACATTTTTATTTATATTTTTCCTGTTTTACAAAAGAGGAAAGTTGCATGCATGCAATTCATGAATGAATTTCAGTGTCATGTGGCTCAGGATGAGACAGTGAAATAAACAAAATGGATATCTGAAAGTAATGTTCTGTAATAAGTTCTAATCGCAATCAGTTTCAATAATCATAGCTGTTGCTCACAATGTATTTCTATCCATTATTTAAGCCAGAAGTGTGAGTTTTTAAAGTCTGCTACTTTCAAAGTTCAATAATAATTGCCAGATAATGGCTGCATATGGTCTGCATCAACTTTCAGCTGCCCAGAGAGCAGAGAGAGTAATGAAAGCATTGCTTTAGAGAGACAAAAAAATACCTCCTACAGGCCTTTGCAGGTCACATCATTCTCTACTGTAATTAAAAAGCCCTGAGCCCTTTGCGTAAAACTTCCCACAATGCCCTGACTCTTTAGATACTTAGACACAGGAGGGATTTTAGCCTCTTGAATGAATATGCTCTCTTTAAAAAGTTTATGAAATTTGAACCTTAAATCACCACAGGAGTGATAATGGTAGATATAAATCATAAATCTGGAAGACTGGGCTGTTTCACCATGGTTCTTTGCTGTCTGCTGCTAAGCAGCAATTTCAGTCAAAATTAAATAATGGCAGTCAAACAGAAGCCTTCACTGAACAGTCTCTGAATATTTAATATGTACATTTTATTTTTATGTCTAATTTTGCAAATTGTACTTTTTTTTTCTGAAGAAGTCCTCTAGAGTGAG
This sequence comes from Corvus cornix cornix, assembly GCF_000738735.6. Classification (NCBI taxonomy): domain Eukaryota; kingdom Metazoa; phylum Chordata; class Aves; order Passeriformes; family Corvidae; genus Corvus; species Corvus cornix. The sequence continues at coordinate 18,115,717 of NC_046333.1, read as the reverse complement.
CCACATTATATGTTGAAGAACTAACTTTCAGCAGGCTGTACCAAATAACGAAACCATCATTAGGACCTGCACCTGAAATTAGATTCATGACAGCTTTCATAGAGCAGTGAACAGCTCTGTTTGCAAGAATAAGGTGCATGTCACAAATTTAGGACAAAATCTTAAAAAGCATCTCACTAGAGCTCTTTGTGGGTGAGAAAGCTGTGCATACAGCTGAAAAAGGAGTTCCACTCTCAGCATGTCATGTGTAGCAGTTACTCTGTACATTTTTATTGCACATTAAACTTGAAAAGAATTCTGATCTACTTCCCCTTTCCCTAGATTTACTGAACTGTCCCGTAAGCAAAATTGCATGAATATAAATAGAGTAAGAGGAAGAAACCAACCCAGATACTTACCCCATGCTTTACTGTCTTTGCAGCATGGGCAGCTTTCTTTTTTGCATCATAATGAGTAAGAATGTCAATAATGGCCATAAAGTACACTTCCTTCCTGGGTGCATCTGCAAAGGCAAACACAGGGCAGTAAGAATGACTTCTGAAAACAACAAGTCCTCCTCCTAACAAAGGAGACTTGGCGAGACACAATCAGCAGCTAAGACAGGTCAATGTCACTCATAATGAAGATTGGTAAAAACCACAGGCTCAAGCTCTCCTTAACTGAGAGTTTAACTGCACTCATATATAATGCAAAACCCCCTAAATGAGTGTAAAAGAAAAAAATAGCATACAGAAATAGGAATTATTGCTCAGTTAAAGTAATGTGGATTACATCTTTCTTTGTGGAAAAATTATGAAGTGTTATATGAAAGGTAATGCTTCTGTGTCAACAAAAAGATCATATTTTCTTTATGAATAAAACCATGTATATATCTGTGTCAGTGCTTATGGAAAAAAACCACGTAACTCTCCTGTCTTAAACAGCCACAGGTAACTAGTTATACTTAGTTTTACACACTAATATCAAACTCAGTTTCAGGCTTCTTACACACTTCTTATTATGACGTTCTTAGCTGGAGCATAGAAATTGGGTATGAGTGCACAAATTTTCAAAAAGCAACCAAAAAAGTGAAATATAATCTGGAATGCTTCTTTTCTCATTCATTTTAGACTGTGTTTAACAGTGTTATCTGCCAGAAAAGACCAATTATAGATACTAGACTTCCTGAAAGGGATTAAAACCCCATGAATTAACTGCTGAAAACTGGTGAACCTGAACAGCTAAGCATTACAGAAATCTTCTCCTTTCTGCTGCACCAAAGAGCAAGTTTCCTTTTCCACAGAGTAAACTTCTATTTTCCAGTTTACATTTGCCTTTATATGGGTGTGAGGGCTTTAGGATTCTGATGCAAGAATCAAACCACCTTAACATAAAAATATTTCTTTCACTGCTTACTTTCATGGGATTTTATTCCATAAACATCAATAGCTGGATCAAATTCCCCTGGAGCCAAAGGCAGTGAGCTGTTCAGTGTATTTCCTGGACTGTCTGGAGGGGTTCCAATGGGGTGGGTCCCATCACTTTCACCTTCCTCTTCTCCATCATTCTCTTCACACTCTATTTCTTCCTGTTCAGCTCTTTCAACATCATGAATTCCAACCAGCAAGCTGTAGTCCATGAGTTTTAACTGAGCAAGGAACTAGAAAGTGATAATAAGCAATCTATCAATATTGCTGAAAAGCATAACCTCCACTTACAAACAGAAGTTACACAAAGGTGTCACCAGTTGAGGAAAACTTCTAAGGCACTTCTGACAGAGAGCAAAAGGGAAGATTAAGTGATAAAGCTGGCAAAGAGATACTTGATTTTATTAAAACGTAGTAACAGCACACAAATGACTTTAAACTTATACTGTAGCCCACTCCTCCAAAATCCTCAGGAAAAAAAAATTGCGTGTAGTGAAGAGCAGTGTGCTTGCAAACCAATGACTGTTACTCCTGTCTTGTGTTTCAGTTAAATTACAGAGTCACAAAATACCATGAGTTGGAAGCGACCCCCAAGGATCATCGAGTCCAACTCTTGGCCCTGCTGCACAGAAACATCCCCAAGAGTCACACCATGTGCTTAAGAATATTGTCCAAATGCTTCTTGAACTCTGTCAGGCTTGGTGCCGTGACCACTCCTCATATGGCTTCCCCTCAAGGCCCTGCACCATCCTCTCAGCCCTCCTCTGGACAGCTTTATATCTTTGTTATGTTGTGGTGCCCAAGATCACACACAGCACTTGAGCTGGGGACTGCTCTGCCACTGCTCAGTGCCCAGACCAGCTTCTGTGCTATCAGGTGCACAGTGTGCTATGATCTGGTGCTGAACGTATCCTCTCAATCCCTTACAAGTCTTATTAAAGAATAATGAAAAAGTGTTCAATTATTCTTGCAGCGGAAAGCTGAGAAGTTTTACACCCTGAAGACATGAGATGATGTTGTATTCTCTTCACAGTGACAGGCTCATGATTTACATCACTTAAGCAAAACATGTATGTGAATGAAAGGGTGGTTTTGAATAAAGAATAAGGATCGGAGATTTTAGAAAATTAAAAGATTAATACACTTGAGTACAAAATTATTTTAGTTGAGGAGAACAGAATGAGGCAGAAAGAGGAGGATGGAAATAAGGAAGGCATAAAAGCAGAAAGATGGGATAAACAGCTCAAGGGGGTGAGGGATAGGCAGGAGAGAGCTGTGCTGCAGCTTAAAAGCAGTACTGTGATTTCAGACTTGTGAAGTCCATGCTTATGGTATGCAGAGAAAGTGGCTGAAAATAAAAATTGCTTCAGTTTTTATAAACTCTAAATGGTTATAAAAAGGAAGTTACAGCAGACCAGGGAAGAAGGCATTTAAGCTAGACTTCGGCACAGAGATAGTGATGGTGATGAAAAAGGTGAGTATAAAATACTAGGTAATGAGAAACTCCAGTTTGTCAAAATCTGATTTTGAGAAAAGAGGTGAGCTGGAGATAGCTGTAAATTCAAGTGCTAGAAGAAATATTGTGAGATTGAGAAGAGGTTTTAAGAAGAAGAAACTGTTTTTTAATGATTTCAATATAATACAACAATAGACTCTTCACAAGACTAGAAGGGATCTAAATTTGAAGAGGTGATGCACAACAATATACAAGACAAACAGATGAGACTAGCCAAAGGTGATGGGGTGAAAGAACTCCAGGCATATTATTCACTACTTGCTAAATACAGGGGAAAAAAACCTACCAATAATAATACAGAACAGCATGAAAGAGAGTGGGCTCTTGGGAAAAAATGGCGAGCTACAGATTAGAAGAGAATGGCTCTTGGAAAAAAGTGTGCTGCTGCTAACAAAAAGACTTAGGGAGATCAGCACAAGGAAAAAAAAAATCTGATTTTAGATGGAAAAAATATGTAGTCCATGGACACCTGCAATGGAGTAAGGAGGTGGGAAAATAGACAAGGGGACACCAAAACAGCAGTAATAATTTGTGTTTTCACACAGAAAGGGGACATATGACTTGATTAGGAGAGAAATATAGAAACAAAACTTACTGAAAAACAAAAACAGATATAAAGCCTTATAACTCAGAATGGTACTCCATAATACGTTTAACTATAAATACTGTCTGATAGGATAATCATATACTAAGTGTTGCTGCATTTCTTTTCATTGTAGTGAAATGTGAGCATTTATACATTGGTTACAAAGTGTGTCTATCGGTTATCTAATAAGGGCCAAAGAACCAGCAGAAGAAAAGCAAGGTTAAAGAACAGCTTGCCATTGTCAAAATCAGGAGCCAGATCACTTCACACCAGTGGTTTACATGGATATTAAACAATTCTCTGTGTAAACTTCAAACCCATAAAAACAGCCTCTCAAGACATAATCTGGAATCTACCATTATATTCCCAGTCTGGTAAATGATACAGATCATACACTATCCACTTTTTGGGGTAAGAAAGTATCTTCCACATTCCTTCCACACACTTAAGATATCATCTGCAACATACTTACTGTAAAAGCAGTAGTCAGCAACAGCAGTACATGTTAAAAGAGCACAAAATTTTAACCCAAATAAACTTATCTCTAGAGCTGTGATATCAGTAGAGCACAGTATTTTAAATATAAAATAAACACACACTGATATTTCACAAAATATTTACGTTTTCATCATCCTCACCACCATAAATTTCCCATTGTAACTATGATGGGAAATTAAATTTCCTCAGAAGCAAATTACTGGGTAAATTCTAAAGTAACAGTATTTTGTTTTGTGCAACTAATGAGACACAGATCTGAAGAATTCGAAAAGTCAATTCACAGAGCTCTTTTGATATAAATAGCTGAAAGTCTTACTAAGTCACAGACACATTTTCCTACCAAGTCTCTTCCAAGTCTCTGCCTTTTTACTTGAGAACAGATTTTAGGCTTTGAGTATAAAGCTGCAAAATACTCTGTTTAGGAAAAATATTTTCGGTTATGCAAACTAAAGGCAAGTTGTGTGAACAAGTTAGTCTGATATTTATTTTATTAGCTGAATAAAATCAGTAAAAATAATACATTAAACTCATACATTAACACTTTTCTTTCAAGTATTTACAATATTCAGCAAATTACAAATTTATATGAAAGACTACATTTAGATAATGAGAATCCAATTGCTGTATTCAGATTACTGAAGCACTCTACTGTTGTGATACTAAGAATGATTTAAAACTGGATTACTAATATGAAACAAAAAGGACATGCACAGCTGTAAGTGGGGAAGAAGCCCCTCCTCTCTTATGGACTACAGTCTGTATTTGGCCTTAGCCCTGGTGGACCTCCACCTGTAAAATACAACCCACAATACTCACCTCTCTCTCAGGGGCATTTGGAAGCACTAGGCTTGTAAAGCATTTAAGTACTAAGCAGTGCCATCATTTTAACATCACATCATCAAGGCAGGAACAATGTATGGCAACCAGCTATGGCAGCAAGCCATTTATCACATCAGCAAAGCAGTGATCAACTCCTGAAAGTTTAAATTGTGTTTCATTTAAAACAGTCAGTGCTTACAGTCTTATAAACAAGAATTTTCATTAATGAATCACAGGTATGATTTCCTGGGATATCTGTAATTTGCCACACATTTTAATCACATGCAACTGAACAGGCACATTCTTACCTCAACATCCTTTTTGAGTTTCTCAAGGAACATCTTTTTGTTACTCTCATCAATATGAATCTTTTGGCCATCATTAATAAAATCATTGTCTTTGAACGTCGGCAGATCTTTGGCCTGAAACAAATAAAAATTCCTGTAAGAGCAGGATTGCAAAGAGGAGTGTGGTGAAGCCGCTGCCCCGGCGCAGCCCCAGCTGGCAGCAGGGCCTCCAGAGATCCCTGGTACCTGAGAGGGCACCCCCAAGCTGCCTCTCCTTCACGGCATGAAGCTCTCCATAACTGCACCCACGGAGCTCTTTCCTTAGTTTATCCCTCCTGGAAACAGCCTAGAAGATATCTATTTACTGGGCAGCAAATGCAGCTACGACAAAATCTCCAACTCAGTACTGGATTTGCATTGAACACTGATTTGCAACAAGTTTCTTCCAAGATGTCATTTGTCAAAGTGACTGGCAATAAATGAAGTCAAAACACAATCTATACCTCATAAAGAGCCTACATCAGATCTTATAGATTGGATTGCATTTTGCACAACTACTGTGAATGTTTACAAGTGATTAATACCAAATAATTATTGAAAAGCATCAAATGAATATGAATTATGAAATTCTGCTTAAAAGTAGCAAATGCCAGAGAAGACCACTGCCTCTTCAATATGTAATTAAATATTCTTGATGTTGGAGCAACTTGATCATCTTCAATTCCCCCATGAAGTGATTTGCAACAGCACTAAGGAAAGTCAGAGTAACCACTGGATTCAGTACTAACACAGCTCCGATGGGCTCAGTTTTTAAAGGGTAGTGACTGGAAGTTTACTCAAAAAACCACAGTGAACCAACAAACAAAAGAGCAGCTCCTTCAGGGCATTTGGTCGAGCAAACTAGTGGCAATAGTAACTCCTGCAATCAGAGCTTTTAAAAAATTGGCCCATTAAGAGCAATGAACAGCCTTTCTCCCCACCCCAGCTTCAATCAATAGTATGGAAGAACAGGTTTTCTTTACAAAGAAAACGTTAAGGAACAACCAGTGCTGCAATTCCTATGAACTGTCAGTGGCCATGAACTAGCGAGTATCCCGAATAAGTAATTTCCCCTTAATCTGAAAGTCCTTCTGCTAGGAATTAAAGGCAGCTAACATCAGTTTACGGAAATGTCCTCCAGAAGTTCAACTAGTCAGACATTGCTTATAATCTTACTAGAGATGGTATTTTTCATAAAGTTTATTTTCTTCTTATGACATAGTAAGGAAAAGAATCTGAGAGGTTCTTTCCTCTGCTCCAATATATATTGGAAAGTACAGTATTAAAATGCGAGCACCACAGCAGACTCTGAAAGGCCCTTATAGATCTTCACAGTGGCCAAACGTTCTTTTTGCTGTTGGGCTTTGTGCACTGAGGTGGCCAAAATACTCAGTTCCCTGTCTGAATTCATTCTTTGGACCTGGAATTTGTGAATTGCTTGAGATCCCACAATGCTACTCTTGTTTTGAAAAGTGATCCTTTTTTTCCAATAACTGTTCAAAACCACTTAAGAAATTAGTAACATTGTAATAGTTATGAATCATTTATTAAATCAATGGCATCCTAATACCTAAGAAGTTTGGAAAAAAATAAGGTCCTAGTCTGGCTGCTCTGAATTATTATTGTCTTCCATCTAGAACATTCTGATACATTAAAATACCCTCTAATAGAGATCCTCTATTTATATTTGAGACAAAAGGAAAACAAACACCCAAGCAGCTGAGATGGAGCTATAACCATTCATTCATCCCAGACTCCACCTCCATGGAGGAGTAGTTCAGCAGTTCTCTCCTGCTTTACTCAAAAACAACGCTGGACACTTTTAGAAGCTCACAATGAATTGTTTACCACAATATGACTGCACATCATGCATTGATTTTCTTTCTGGCCTACTCAGTAAGAGGTTTAGGACACAAACAAGCAGGGGTAACATCAGATATGCATTCCAGGCTAACAGCTGTAGAGATTATCATACTCAAACTAGCATACTGTCCCACGGACAGGGATAATTCTGCAGAGGCAGGACTGTGGATCCCGGGATGTTGCCAACACCGGAGGATGGAATCCAGTGCGTGGGATGCTTGAGAATGGAGAGGAGATTTGGATGAAATAATTTAAGATGAAGCAATAACAAAAAGAATGCAGGAAACCAAGCTTCCTTCATTTTTAGCCCAAAATCACTAACCCCCCCCCCCCCCCAGCTTATTTTTCCACCGAGTATATCCAAGTTACTGATTAAATTAGGCAAAGGTTAAAGTGAAACAAACCCATTAACACAGGAAAAGAACCCTACTAGTGTCGTTTAAAGCTGGGGGGTGAGCACAGAGGAAGGATGTGCCTGTGGTTAAGGTGCTGAGACATTTTTTTGCCTCTAGGCTCTGCCGCAGGCTTCCCGCAGAGCACAGCACCAGTCACAGGCGGGGGGTGTGAGGGGAAGCTGCCTCGCCACTGAGAACAGCCCTACAGTAGTAAAAATAAACTTAAATTACAAGCAGTGTCTTTTTTGGAAGATGCTAGGGATGGTAAGCCAGTTGTGCAGGTGCCATACTTCACTTTAACCTTGTCTCTGATCTATTTTTAATAAAAGTGAGCTCGCAAAGCTGACCGTGCTGCAGTTCTTGCCTGCCATCACAAGACCCAAGGGGTACTCCCAAGGACGGTCAGGGCAGTGAGTCAGCACTCCCAAAAAGCCAGACTCTCCACTGCCTTTGTATGCAGGTTCCCCCAGTCCATGGTAATACCTCTGAAGATATTTATCTGAGGTAATTTTTATTCACCCAAATATCCAGAGTTGCAAAGACTTGGCAAGTGTAGAACCACATAAGCTAAAAGCCAGTTCTGAAGCATGTGAAGAAAAAAGATGAAGTAAAAACAATGAGTCTCATCTAAGAAACTGAAGCTAAAAAGCTCTGTGCCAGTGTGTGGTTGCCCTCACCACATTATTTGCATGATGCCTCCCAGCCTGTTCTCTTCCCTCTTTCCAGGTGTTATTAGACAAAACTTTTTTTTTTTTTTTTTGGTGTGCTAGGCAATATTATTCTCCCTATTCCTTTAAAGCTGAATAGTCCTAGGATTCTGTTGTAGTCCCATATATTACTAATGACAGCCAGCAGTAGTAGTGATTCTAGTAGTACTTGAACTGAAATTTGTCTTAAAATTGATTTGTGAATTTAAGAATCGAAACCTAAGAAATACTCAACTAGGAGGCGCTCTTGTAGTTATGCAAAATTAATAATACATTTATTAATTAAAAATCCTACTATTATTACTTTTATTATTAAAAATCCTACTATGTTCATTTTCTTACACACTGAAATAAACACAAATAGAATCACATTGTGGAAGTTTAAAACATTATCTGAATGAAAAAAATTTGAGACTTTGCTTTAATGAAATAATTGATACGGTTAATTTTTTATGATGTCTCAAATATTTCCAATGAAGCAAAATCCTTGTTGGAAAAAGATTCTCCTAGAATGTAATTCATTATAATGAACATATTACTGTCATTAAAGAACTAAATATTTTAAGAGCTGCACAGGAGATGAGCATCTAACTACTTCCACTAAATTAATAATAGCTTTTCTTTCTGAACCACCTCCACTGTTTTTAATCCCCTACTTAAAGATACAAGAAAGGCATAACAGATTTTATAAATATTAAATATTTATTTATTAAAAAAAGCATGTTATTGGCACACTTCAGGTTTGCATTCCAAATTTTACCATGGTCACAGAGAATTTTAACGGCAGGAAGATTTCACTGCCTTTGAGAGACTGAAAATCAATAAAGATTTCTTAGTAACTAAGATGACAGAATGTGTAAAGCCTTATTCAAAATAAAAGTATAGGTTAAGAGCTGATACTGTTTTGAGTTAAAAAAAATCTTGGAATGTGGGAACCAGCTGAAGCTTTACTTCTAGATGAACATGGAAATAGTTTTTGCATATTTCTTAGCACGTCTCAGTTCAGCATCCTATCCTAATGAGTTGAAATTATTATTATCAATTTTGTTTCCCTAAAAGGATTTTGTGTGCATCGTGACATTAAAAATAATGGTCTTAGCTAACATTAATGCTGACACATTTTGGAAGCAGCTTGCTAAAATAGCTGTAGGTCAGGTAGGTTTCCAAGTAAGTGTTTGATTGAAAAAGGAAAAAGACTAATTGTCCTAACAACCCAGAAGCAATTTCTCATCTAACAAAGGCAAAGTTTAGGTTTTAGGAGAAACATTGCACAGCAGCCTTATTTTTTCTTTGGAACTAGTCACAAGTCACATTATTTGCACAGCTAACCATGGAAAAATTTGGCTTACAATTTATAACTTTTGAAAACTATGTAAAGCATCTGCCAAAAGTGAAGGTCCACACTCTGGACTTCTTTAACAGCAAATGGCCCACATACACTTTAATTTTTTAAAATACTGGGCTCATCAGCATATATGGAAGGCAGTATTTGGAAAAAAATAAGGCTATAATGCTAAATATAGTTTGCAATAATTTGGAACGGGTGATTTTGAATTGAATCAAAAGTCTGGAATCATTAGATACACAAGATGGAAGAATAACTTCCTTTGAAAGGCTGAATTATGTAGCTTCTTGCCTCCAGTAGTTCTATGAGCTGGGTTCAATTTGTTGTACAAATTGCCTTGCCCTAGACAGTGGTTTCTATACAAACAAGGGTCTGCAGCTCCACTTGACATCACAGTATAAAAGGCAATGGAAATAGAGCTGTAACCCCAAAATAGGGCTTGAGGGGAAACACTGGAATGACTTTAACCAGTACAACAAGTATTTTTGTAGGAGAAAAAAAATTGTCAGGATGCTGTAGAATTAGCTAGGTATTCAAGCCTGCACCAAAATAGAAACTGTCTTTTTCAATGCTCAAGGAAATGCATCCAGAATTACCCCTAGCATTAATGTCTTCCTGCTGCAAAATGAACTTGCAACATATAAAATGCAACACAGAATTCCAGTTATTTTAAAAAATCTTTTAACACATGGAAAACAGACTTCTAAACAAAAATGAAACAAAACACCCCTCACCCCCCAAAACCAAACAGATGCAAACTAGTGATTTGTTTTGAAAAACTGTAATGGGGCTGGGTGTCATGAGAAGGCTAAATGCTGAAACCAAGACCCTGAATGTCTATTCCTGTCTTTGCAGTGTGATGTTTTGAAAGTTATAATCTCTGTACATTGCAACCTCGAGATTTATTTCACAGATAAATCTAAGACACTTCACAAGTCTGTTGTGTGAGATCAGCACATGAAGCTGACTGAAAACACTAATAAGATAAGTAAAAAAATGCTGTTCTGAAATTAGCAATTCTAAACCAGCAGGAAAATATAGCTCAGATTTTGGAATGATCTACCTTGAATTAAGTATTATGTAGTAACACCAAAAGTAAAAAAAAACTGAGTCAAGACTGAGTGATCCTGTTGCTATGCTCTGCTACTAAAGCCCTTCTTCCTTGGGTTATATTTTCCCCTCAGAAATCAGTTAATCACTATATGTTGTAATATATAAAGTAAAACACAAAGCTAATGTCTAGTGACAACTTCCAATCTAATTATCACAGCTAAGTATTCTGCACACAATTTAATTAAGATATAACATAGCTGTCCACTATGGCAATCTTATTCCAAAAAGAAACTCAAATAGAAAATCCTTTGTTCAATTGTATTTACTACAGTTTTTCTGCATTTATGGTGATTTATGAAACAACACATGCTAAAGAGGTGGCAATGCACCCAGTTTTAGATAGTTTAAAAACATGTAATAATCTCTGAAATTGCTTGAGTAAGATGAAATGTGGTGGGTATCAGTTCAGTTAGGTTTTATTTTTCTTCTTCAAATTTCTTTCTAAGCTGCTCACTCACAAGCAACAGCTTAGATTCTATCAGTACAAGTAGACTCAGCTGTTACTGCTAATTTGATATTCTGCTGCAAGTACAGCATAATTGTGAGCAGCCAGACCACCAGGGGAGTTCTGCATTATCCTCGTTTCACTTAAGAGGGCAAAATTGTCCAAAGAATGAATAGAAAATGCCCACTATAATAAAAATTTTAAAAAAGTAGTAAAGCCTGAAAAATAAAAAGTAGCAGCTGTTAGAATTTGACAACTGTTGAAACATACTGTTCTTTCAAAATCCAAGGCATCTGTAAGTGCATGTTATGATACATGCTGCCAAGCAAGTAATGACTTCATTATTGAAAGTATCATTTGTAACACAAATAAAAGGAATTGTGTGTTAAGGTGAAATTTGAAGGAATGGTGCTTGTTTCTGCACTGATTATCATGAAATATTGAAATGACAGTTTTCAGAGCTACTCATCAATATGTTAGGATATTAAACAGCTGAAGACAGTCAAACAGGAGGTATAAACTGCAAACAGCATGGAAAAGGACCATTCTCAATCAGACTTTTCATCCTAAAAGCTGATCTTAAAAAATGTTTGAATACTAACACCTATTTTACACTACCAAACGAAAGTAGAATCATATTTTTTTCTCCATTTTCTTATCCATTAAATATTTTTGCATATTTGTCTCTTGTTTATTAATTAAATAAAACTTTTAGTTTGATAGGAAGAAGACTTGAGAACATAAATTTCACCAAATTTGCCTTTACAAAGTAATTTATCTAAGATTTACAGTCTGCATTAGAATGTGACTGAAAGACTAGATCTTCTGTTTTCTGACTTCTGAAGTTTTAAGAGAAGTAAACATATTATTCTTGATATTCTGAAAACCATTTGATTACTTGAATGTTGTCATTTGAAACTCAATATTAATTACTTAAAAGCCCATTTAAAAACTAGCCATTGCCAGACATTTTAGCCATACATTTAGCACCAAAAGCTTCCTTTCTTTTATTACTCTCTGATGTGAATAACCATACCTTTACCATCATTAATTGAAATTCTATTAATATTAATGTAATTTCAAGATAATAAATTGATGATTTAGCTTGCATCTAGCTAAAAATTAGCTAATAATTTACTACACTAGCCAAGGTTTTCAGACTGTCTGGTTTTGTTTAATCGCTCAGGACAATTTCTTCTATGAGAGGAGATACCAAAATCTCTTCAGAGAATTTGCTAAAATGCCTTCCCCCCACCCCCTTTTCAAGTCAGATTTTTCCAGTTGTTTTCAAATCTTAAGATTGATTTGAGATTCTCATAGATAACATCAAAAGGTTTGAAATACTGACATCTACTTAAGAGAAAATGGAAGTAAAAAAACATGCTACAGGGCTCCACTTGCCACTCAGGAATAATGGACCATTTACATATTCAGGTCGAGAGTTCTCAAGGTCCTGAAATCAGTGGCACATGTGCAGAGATACATCTCATGACAGCAGCTCTTTAGCACTGCTCAGTTTCAGAACCAAACTTTTGTTGTCTGTTCATATAAATATACAACACCCTTTTTATTTAAGCCTAAAAACTGTGTGTTAGAAACATTTGAGTAGTTTAAGTGAGTAAATCTGTTGTCATGCCTACTGCAGGAGAGTCAGATCATAGTGATGACAAATGTTCTGAACATCTGCAATCCACAGGCAAAATGTATTCTGGCCCTTTCAAATCAAACAGCAGACTCCAAAACTTAAACAAAACCCACGTAATAAGGAAAATACTAATTTTCCCTTGCTTGAATCCCTAAGAGTCTCAATGTGTAAAATGTTGTTCCCTCTATGAACATAGAAGCCTACCCAATAATTCCCTCTCTTAGAAATCTTTGTTCTGAATGCAGGCTTGTCACTTCCCTGCTGCATTGCACTGGGGTTTTGAGGGGAATGATGAGGGACAGAAAGCTGTTCTGAAAGCCTCAGACTGTCTGCTTCCAACATCAATAAGCATTGTGCAGTTCCATCCCCAAGAAATCAAACTATTAAAATAGCAAAATAAGAATTAGGGGGGTGAGGTTTTTATGTATATTTTTCAGAGAAGTACTCAAAATCAAAGGGAAGGTTCTAGATGTGAAGTTGATAAGTTATGGTTTCACATAAAATTTAGAGAATAATTGTTGTATGCAGTTATATAAAACTACGTAATTTCATTTCAACTTAGCTATAAGCTAATTCAACAGTAATTTTGCCATGAACTTACACAGGAGCAAAATTAAGGCACTGTTTCTTTGAGGTTCTCACGCAATGTATTAACTACAGTATATGTGCACTATTAATAATCTATTTATTATGAGGCATATTCCTAAGACTGCTCAAAACTACTTCAGTAAACATCTGTATAGTATCAGCTCCTGTATAGCTGACTATACATAATATCATTAAATTTTATGTTACTATTCCAAGCATTAATGCTGCAACCTGAAGCAGTCCCATCCAAATAATATCCTCCTCGTTTCTGTCAGATTATTTTAATAGTACAGCAGAGGTTTTCAATGACATTAGGTATTGTTTGCAAGACACTGAAGGGTTAATCCCTCCCCTTTAAAAACACTACCGTTGCACCACTAAACAAGAACAAAAACAGATGACAAGGAAAGAATGGAGACCATTCAAGACATGATCTTGAGGGCCTGGTACAGCAAAAGAGAGCTAATGCTGACAATTGTAGCTGCAGATGGCATGTGGGGTGTGGTATTGCCTACTGCTCGAAGAAGAATTTTAAGTGTTCCATCATGCCTTAGGAAAGGTGGAAAAACTTGGCACAGAGTTTTTCGTGCAGCAAGAACTGACAGCTACTGCATGTCCCTTACTTCTTAGTGCAGTTGTGTGATCTGTAGAAGACTCAGAGAGGCAGGTATGGTACAACTACTGCTTAGGAAAAAACCAAATTATCTGAATGGAATTTGGGGACAACATAAAATGAAGTCTCTTAGAAGCTGTTGAATGATCTCATGCTAATTCAGGAGGAATGTGCTTGGACAAATTAAGAAAACAAGGGCCATGGATTGTTAGACCTTACCCAAATTTGAGCTCTAAGAAGTCTTAGATGATGGAGACTATGTTCCACTTCCAATTATCTGCAGAATCTCCAGAGAAACCTCTCCTAAAATGCCATCTGGCTATTTTGCTAAAACCACAAAGAAAACCTGATTTTGAGAACATTAAATTTCCCAAATAAACTGAAGTTGGAGGTGAAGAAAAACAAAGCAACCTATTTCCTTTTAGAGCAAAGTTAGAGCAAAGAACTTTTCAGCCCAGAATTTGGGGGAGACTGTCTCTCATTATAGCTACATGTACATCCGAATCTGTCAGTCATTTGCTCATTTGTATGAACTTTACATACCCAAAGGTTCTCATAATACAAGGTGTGGTTCATCCTCACATTCAGTTTAGAAGTGGTGTCCCATCACATAATTCCATTAACTGACATAGAGTATTCATAAATCTCAATATTAACAGAGGAAGAGAAAGAAGATGAAGCAGGAGAGAAGGGAACAAAGTTCTGATGTTTTCCTAGCACAGGGCAGGCCCTGAAGAAACTAAGAGAAGAGAAAAGGAAAAGGAGGAGGTAGAGGATTGGCTCACTTACCTCTGAAATTTCAACACCTTTGCAAACCAATATTCAAAGGTCTGCAGGAAATAGAGGAAAGATAAAGGAGGGATAAGGTAGAACTCAAGAGGGAAGAATATGGCAGAAAAAAAGGAAAGGGACAGAACAGCACTGGTTATGTTTGTTCTGAGGCTAGCTATCAGGTTAATTAATTGAAAAAGAAACAGAAATGCACCATACCTTTTCTTTGTCACTGGCTTCTCGAGCCACAGTAGAGCCCTGAAACAGAAAAAATGGATCTAAAAATGTGCATATGTCAGAAACTAATTTGAAAATGTTATGATAACAGGTCAAAAAGTGGATGAACTGTATCCTTTTGAACTTGAGAAATGTTTTAAAGAAAGGTGATACAGTAGGTAGAATGACCAGGACTGCTGAACTGCTGCAATCATGTGAAGAAGATGCATCATGAGAGAAGAAAGATGGATTAAATCCTCAAATGCTCTACATCTATTGTCCTCCTAATTCCTGGAGCTTTTCCTCATCTCTCATCCTCATTTTGAATGTATCATGCTGGAAGTTCAGTTTGCTTGGCAGACTTCTCATCTTTTTGTGCCAATTTAGGTGCATGGATATGGAATAGCCTAATCTGTGTAACTGTTCGGACATTTGTAATACACATTTGAAAAGGATGTCACACAATATAAACACAAAAAGTATTTAAAAGATCATAAAGTACAAACAAGAACAATGCATCTCACAGCAACATGGAGTAAAAAGAAGAGACCAACTGTGGATTCACAAGACTTACAGTGCTTGCCAAAGACATTTTGGATTTTTTAAATATTTATTTTATAGATTAAAATTAGTAGGCAATATGGTGCTTTCTGAATAACCTGGAGCTGACAAAAAAAGGACTGTATATGTTTCCTTACAAATTTCTTGGAGCAGGACCACATCTTTAAATACCCAGCATTTGTTTATCACATAATAGCACTGCAAGAAATAGTAACTACAAATATGGTAACTGGACACTGAAAGATGGCTAAATTAGCTCTACTGTTTTTTAGGTGTGCATTGTGTAAAGAAGTGCTGGAGTGGAGTCCTACTAGTTTAAAGAATGTGAGGATACCCAACCACATCCTTTTATAGCATGTTTTACTCTGTTTACAGAAAGAAACTTAGAAAACTCAGAAGAGATGAAGAGAAAAGATGTATGGGACAGTATCTCTTGGTTATTATGTATGGCCCAGCAAGCAGGGAGTTCATTGAATTATTCTCCACTGATAATAAAGCCTGGTAAAAGCCTAACGTTTTAGTTTACTCAGGAGACACTTTTTATATTGTCTTCTGTGCTCCAACAGACTATTAGGCCAGAAAAAAGATCAACTGAAAACCAAACTGAAGGAAAAGGAAAAAAAGAGTCACAATAGTAAAAATTAAGGAGGATGTAAAATTTGACACTTGGCAACAAAATGACATTGAAATCATCATAACAAAATGCATCCATGGCCAAGAAAATACCTTTGAAATCCTATGCTGATCTGTGGTCTTTTTTTCTCATATCTACAGAGGTAGAGACTTGCGCTACAAAGCAAGTTCTAAGCTGGTGTCAAAAATATTCCTGTACAAAAAAGGACTCTGAATCTACAACTGCAGATGCCATAGCAAAGAATATCAAGAAAAAGTAATTTATAATATATGCAGTGTCATTATAAATCTGTTCAGTGAAGGAGTTTGTCTTGAGGAATATGATATTGATGTTAAATTAGAATTGCATGAGAAGTTAAAGCAATGCTGTCCAGCTGGACAAACTGAATAGAGTACAGAAGCATTCACAGAGGTAAATAACAGCAAGAGCTGTTGACACCAATGTTAAGAACATACTGTATATAATTACCGTTTCTTTCTGTTGTGCTTTCATGCCCTTTTTAATGCATCTGGGCGTTGTGATGATCTAAATCACAGTTCTCTCAAATTAAAAGAAATAACTTTCTCTGGTAACAACTGCTGCCAATAATACTAAATATCAGAAAGTAAATTGTTGACAATCTGGAAATCAGTTCTTATAAATCAAGTTCAGTCAACTATCCAAGCAATTGCTAAGGAGACTTGACAGTAGAAAAGGATGGTGCACTACATATCATTATAAATCTCTTAATATAGAATGATAAATGAACATCTTAAACCAAGCTTGCAGATGCACTTAGTGGTTCAGCACATAGAAATGAAATGTATTAGAAAGAAGTAAGTTTCTAAGGGGATACTTTACCAAGGAAATTAAAATACAATCCCTTAGGTAGAAAGACTAAGACTACATTTTGGGTATTTGTTGTAAGCACTGTATATTAACTATTGTCAAAATTACAATGAGCAGATAAAGCTTCTGAAACAAAACTAAAACAGATCTTATGATAAAAGCAGATGTTTTGGTTTTTTAAAGACTCTTCTCCTTTTCACTTGAATTATTTTTAAAAAATAACATAAATTATTAAGCTTTTGCAATAGCGATGTACTTTGTTAGTAGCATTTATTGGCTTAAATGATGCTATTTAGTTGTTTTATAAAAGCCCTCTGTAGAATCAACTGTGGCTTTCCATAATGTTGATAAAAACCTATAAGAAGCAGAATTATCATTGTACTAGTGTGAAGGTTTTACCTTTAACCACTAGCAACATTTAGCAAACCTATTGGGCTAAACTGCTGTCCTTAAAAATGCACAAAACAAATAAATTTGTATAATGTCTATGAAACCATCCTTTAGTTTTGATAAACCTAGGTGTAGAATTAAATCAGTTATGCTGGCTCTTGCATAACACAATTTTAAATTAATTAAAATTCTGAGCAATATTCAAGCATCAGCATAATCTAACATTTATAGTAAAGATTTTCAGCTACTTTGTCAGTTATTTAATCAGCAGTTACTTCTCACCTTTAAATCATATTTTCTATAAACAGATAAACGATGGCTGAACACATTTCTTGTAACAACCATATATACTTCAACTCCATCAACAGTAAGCCGGTACATGCCCAAAAACTGGGGAAGAAGTGTATTCCCATGACACTCCACAATAAACTGCAGAATGAAAAGAAAACACAGAAATGAGGATTGACATATATTATATAAATCTATGTTTAGATTTTAGACATAAAATACCAAGAAACAACACATTTATTTGCTGAGCATCTGTGTGGTGACAAACCTTCAAAAAAATTATGCAAAACCAAACCCCTTCATCAGGAAGTTATTCTGCTTTTAGGCCAGTTTTTAAAAATGAAAATCTTGAACTACTTAACTTATAACTCTTGACTTCCACAGACAATCTCACAGAAAGAGGAGACTCCATTTGACAGACCTTTTAACTCTTATGTTAACACAAAAAGCAAACCTAAGCAGATAGAATATTTGGTACTTATGTCAAAACCCAAACATTTTTTTTTTAATATCACACTGCTGTAATTTGTACTGTGTTGTCCCAGACCATATTTAAATTGTATGTTTCTCCATTCTCATTATTTGTTTATTATGATGAACATTTATGGCGTTGTCACCAGCATGGGGTATTATTTATTATCACCAGCTTTCTGCTAGTTCCTATGCGGTAGTTGCATTTCAGGGTCAATAGAGCTGAGCAATGAAGTGCAAATTCCCTGTATTTTTTTATTTACAAATCCTTATATTTCCTTAAGGTCACTATATTCCATTACAAATGGGCTATTAACCTTGAAAAAATTTGCCACCTGCAACCTGCTTTTTTTTTTTCTAATCACTTGCCTTACAAGTAATTGTTCTATTAGAAAGACCACTGGAGGAAGCAGAAAAAGAGGACATTCATTGATGATGAGAACTATTGACGGATGAATTTTAATTCCCAGAATAAAAATGCCCATACTATATTAATCCTACTCAACCACATTCACTTATGTATTTTGTGGAACCAAGGAAAAGTTAAGCCACAATGATGCAAACCAGAAAAGGACTCGCCAGTTTTCCTTTCTGTTAGTACCAAGTCTCAAATAGAGGAACTTGGAGAAAATGTAAAAATTCAAGGCCCAAATAGGAAACATGAAATCTAGCCAACAGTCAGCTTTTAAATTTTCATTGAATACTGAAGCTGCTGTTTCTTTTGTGCCAAAGTGACCCAGTTATTAGAAACACAGAAGCATTTTAGAAGCATTTAGAACAAGTTAACTGAAGAAGCCATTTGAATTGTTTAACAAAGGCAGGTAGTATTTGGTAACAAATACTGTATGTAACAAAGCTCTCGGAATCCTGGAGATTTTGCAATTTTGGGTTCCTCTGCTAATTCTAAGGAATTTTTCTCACTAACTTTAAATGGGAATCTGCACATATCACAGACAGACTTTTTAATTGGCAAAATAAAAATAGAAAGACTTAAGAGTCCTGAAACAATCCTGTCCACCAAGAAACAAAGGAATGAACAACACAGAAATTGTTGACTGTGAATTGAACCTAATTTTGATTGACACATGAGCCCTGTTGAATCTTGCTGGCACATTTTGGGCTGTAACTCTCCTTTCTGTCTGCACTGGAGCTGCACTGGAGCTGTACTGGAGGTTCAAGCCCTGAAGCAGAGAACAAAGTCATGACGTAGTTGTGCCACTTCACAGCAAAGCACATTTAAGCTCAAACTGCCTCTGAATAGGCAAAATATCTTAAGGCGCTGTAGAGACTCAGTGAATACAAATCAGAATCTTAGGAAGGGAGTATGATTGTAATGCCCCAAAATGCAAACAAAAGCTTGGCAGTAAAAGGCCACAAAAGCAATGTCAGTCGTAAGCGGTGGGCAAAGATTGATCAGTTAGCACCTGAGAAGATTTCTGTATTTGAAAGATAAGGAAGTTTTAAGTTGGAGTTCTCAAATTGGAAGATTTTCAGTCATAGGGCTGTTAACAACATCATAAAACAATTATAATACATTACAGGATACACAGCTTATTTTGACCATCGTTTCTGTTAAAGATCCAATCATTAAAGTACTAATCCACACTAGCAAAAATACATTGATCTTCTTTATAAACATCAAGTACTTGGCATATATCCTAAATGTAAATACTTTTATAAAGCTTTATAAAAAGTAGGAAGGGTTGTTTCTACAAAAATATTTACTGACTTCTACTTGAAGATGATTATGTTCTACAAGAATGATGAAAATGAATCTAGCTTCTAACAAGAGTTTAGTGTCATAGAATTCATAGCTACTCAACTCTTTAATGGACCCAGCCATTCCTAATCTTATGGCTTTTAACTACAGAATTTGAATTAAAATAAATACTATTGTTCCAATTTTCCATATGAGGATCTGAGATGCAGAACCTTTATCTGAAATCATACAGAGAGTTTGTGCCATGTGAAGGAATGCCAGCTAGGCATCTTGAGTACCAGACTAGTAACCCCCTGCCCTTCCTCTCAGCTGTGACTGCCAAGTATTGACACTTAAACCACCCCTTCAACCCTAGCTGCTGCTAACGCTCAGATTTTAACCTTTCTGGTCCTGAGTGTACCCATCTGTAAAACGGCAATGCCATTAACAGAACATGAGCAACACACCCACTGTAATATCAGAAAATAAATTATTTGGTTAGCAGTACATAACCCCCTCCCAGACTGTTCTGTATTATGCAATGAGGACAAAAAGGCCACTAATGAGAGTTGCCTCAGTACTATTTTTAAGTTAGGGTTTGCCATTTGCTAGCACTGTTGTTTCATTTTCATTGTGTGCAAACAAAACCTTCTGAAAGGGCAGTGTTACCAGAATGCAACACAAGACATGAAAAGCTCTGCTAGTACCACTCCTCTTGATAAAAAGGGACATGGCCGTGTTCTTGCAGACTTCTAAGAGACCCTCTCAAAGCAGGCCAGGTACTGCACAGTTGTTTCCTATTTGCTGCTGACTGGGGACACTTGTGCCATTGCAATTTAAAGAAAAGCCTCTAAAATTATTTCAGTGCTTCCTATGACAGTATTTCTTATCCTGATGGGGGGACAAAGGAAAGAGGAAGGAATGCCACTTGCTTTCAGCATCTACAAGGTTGGTCTAGAACTTCCTACCTTTGAAACTATCAATCCCCCATATCTGCATCACAGAGGAGGCAAAACGTGTCATCTGTTTGGGTGGGAGTCCAGCAGGACTTGCACTGGTGACTGTGGTTGGCAGATTTTCAATTTGTCCATCTTGATATAAAGAAGTGGCAATTTAGTCACCTCAAGGTGCTTTTTAGGAATGATTTCCTGAAGTTTCCCACTCACAGCTGGAAAAAAAGTGAGCCTAGAAAATAAGCCAGTACATGCTTAACAGGACCGCTAAATTTCAGTGAAAGAAAAAGACCTTCACTCCTTTAATTTTTTCTGAAAAGAACATTTAAACAATTGTACTAAGCAGACTTGCTAAATAAAACTGTAATACTCAGCTAATACATTTACAAGTCTTTATATGTAGTAACAAAATCCATCTTTTTTTAAATGAGTGTTGTAATAAACACCCCATAATTTTTTTTATTAATTCAGACAATTTTCATGTTTGTGCACAGCATGAGGACAATATTATCATTAACATAGTAAAGTAACATCAGCATATTGACATGTTTTATCAGCTGTGCAGCACAGGTTTCAAATATGGAAATTTCTGAGCTCTCTTGAACCCCATGCTTCAAGTTGAAAATTAGGAAGAAATTCTTTATGACCCTATTTTCTCATTAATTTTTGTATAAATACAGTTTCAAGATTCCTTAGTAAGAATGAAACTTTTCCTATCTCATTAGCTTCTTCTTTCCGTATGGCAATGCTAGTAAGGTACATAAAAAGATAACATAATGCATACCATTTATTGGCAAAGAAGTTATACTACTTTTGGCTCTTTTTGGAAAAACAGTAAAATTTCTGTTTCTACCATTTCTCCTCCTCCACTAGGAGATCATCTGTGGAATGATTTGACATCAGTGAAGGTTAAATCTGAATTATATCTATCTTTGTTCTGTGTGAAAAGTCAACATTCCTATTTCTCACAGCCCTATTTTGCAAACATTAATTCAGAAATATACAACATGCTCATTCTCTGTTACCCCTTTATATATTATTTTCACAATTTTCTGTATCATGATTAAGGCAATTGTGCTTGAATTATCAAATGCTTTTACATGCTATACATGCACCTAGATACTTCCATTAAAGAAACTGAATAGCAAGTTACATAAAGATTTAAAACCATTTTGGACATTGTGCAGGCCTAGACACTGATAGTAATTTTTGCACTCAACTTTTTCTTTTATATCCTCTTGTCTGCAATCAGAAATATCCTTCACCAATATATTTTGTGCACAAACATTGGTATGTGGAATCACTCCCCTCCAAAAGGATTGAGAATTTGTTAAGAGTTATAAATATTCCACTTATTGCCATTTTCCTGTACCCTAATAACTGAATATTATGCATTGGGTACTTATGTGATAGGTATTGCAAGGATTAATTAGCCAAACTACATCACACACCAGAAAGTTACAGATTTTCAAGGCGTATAAAGCTGTTTTCTTCAAGTAAGCCATGTAAGAAAGTAATTTAATTTGAAGAAATATTCAATAAATATACAGGTTTTTATATACAAGCTCTGTGATTCACAGCCTTACACTTCACATTGTTTCAGACATGGCCAGTTGTTTTTACTTCGAAGTGCAGTGTAATCTCAATGTTACCACCACAGGTGACTATCCAGGGTGCAGATCTGTTACCAGGAACATTATACTTGTTATTGATGCAATTGAGTCACTGTGTGAACTAATCTCTTCTGAAAAGTGCTGTGCACAGCAGCAATAGCTTATATATACAAAACCCAATAAATACATAGAAAACATCTGCTGGTGAAACCCAGGCCTCAACAGAGCCAGTGCAGCCAAGTCCATTCTGCCATTTTGCGTAGTTATTTACCTATGAAATGTTGCATCTTTCAGGGAAGACTTTCAATGTGTTTTTTGGTTACAGTTCCAGTCTGTGTGGTCTCTTTGCATATCACCCCTCTGCAATTCCATCTGACAACCACTCTAATGAGTTTCTCATTTTCGGGGTCATGTCTTCTATGGGAAGAGTGGGCCTCATGGATGCAAGTGAAATGGAGACTGCTTGGATGAGAACACATACATTCTCATCTCTACTTTTTCTGCTTCTCCTGTCTTTTCAGATCAAAGATGCTTTACAAGTCAGTTATCTTAGCACAGGGCAGAGGACGTGTGTTGTGCTGCCTCTTGATTCTTACAAGAACTGCTGAAAGGCTTTTTTCAACTGCATTTCTTTGCAAACTTCCCAAAAATCTTCATCTCTTACTATTTCAGGACATACAGAGTCAGGGTCACCATTACATGGCATATATCCTTCTTCATTCATGTTTGTGTTTAAATAACCTTACATTATAGTGCCTTGCTTTGCCTTTTAACCTTTTCCCTTTTTTGTGATGCATATGGATGCAATTCATGAAGCAAAAGCAGGGATGGGGATTCGGAGGAAGCCACTGAACCTGTGCAAGCATTGATGTGGAGGGAGGATGATACAAACTTAAATGTAGTTCTGCTTCAGCAACCTACCAGCTTGAGCAGCCCATGCCAGTGCAAATTCCTAGGCACCTAGTCCCCACTTTCTTTTCTGGGATATTCTCCAGCCTATGTTGTCACCAATTCTTTGACAAAATTGTTTTTAGTCTACTATGTTTTTCTGTTTCAATATTTATCTATTTATGATTTTTTCTCCTATGTTCCACACAACAATCTTCTGCTGTTCCTTGTTTCCTGTGCAGCCCTGAACTCTGTTCTTGGTACAATTTCCTCTATTTTCACCTGATTGCCTACATTTTCCCCCCTTTCATTTGCTTTCCTGTTTCTTTCATATTTTTTTCCCCTCCAGCAGCTAAGGTCATATTTTTCTGCTTTTGTTTTGTTTTGTATGCTGCCATTTCCCCTTTTTTGCTCATTCTATTCTTTCCTTCCATTCACTTCCCCATCACTCCACTGTTTGCTGCCTCTAGTAAATGGGCAGTCCCTCTCCTTTACCACTATTCACTATTTCTGCTGTTGCCAGGGAGACAGGCAGTGCAATAGGTGTCAGTTCTGCATACAATTACCTGCGCAGGGAAGAGAACTGTGCCACCAACAGGAACAGCTGCCTATAGAAAACCTAAAGGCTACCTGCACTCATGAGGAGCTTTATGCTGAAGGTTTGTACGCTAACAATTCCCTCTTGTTCATCTGCTTTGAGAAGGCATCTCTTTTCTTTACTAAAGTTACTTGGGTG
The DNA here is from genome assembly GCF_000738735.6 of Corvus cornix cornix. NCBI lineage: Eukaryota > Metazoa > Chordata > Aves > Passeriformes > Corvidae > Corvus > Corvus cornix. The sequence goes on along the minus strand of NC_046333.1, from coordinate 18,091,804 downwards.
TCAGCGCTGAGGAATAAGTCATCCCTTTTGAAGTAATTTTAATGAAAAAGAAATAAAGGGTTTAAAAGGTGTTGGTTTATCCAAGACACTAAAACTGCTTTCATTTATTTTTAAAAATTTCTATCCTGCCCATCATCTGTTCTCAAAGAGCACAGTACTCCTCTTTTAGACCAATTTACACCAATTTAAGATTTAAAACAAGTTTATGTCACTGGAAAGGGCAGGATGTCTTGATTCTGACATTTCAGATACTATAAAATCTACCTTCAGAATTTTACTCAACTGTTACTGATTTCTGCCTTTGAAAATAATATTTGTACTTTAGAAAATACCTACGAATACAGTAACATATACAATACATATTTTATATAAATTTATAAATTTTTTGCACCTGACAATATATGCAAAAGAAACAGATAAACATAACTTGAATATATGATGAAATAGAAAGTTTTCCTTTAGGAGGAAGCAGGCTATTACCCATTCCTTAAACAGGGTGAAATCCTGACAATACACTTATCACAGATGACTTCGCTGAACTCGCCCTTAACAATGTCAAGGGGAGCAGTAGGTTTAACTCCATTTTTCTGGTCCATGCTCTTGGGGTCAGGATCCTAGGTTAAAAACAAAATTGCACTAGATTTGGAGGTATTTCCAATGAATATTTGATTTTGCTCTCAAGTACTATTTAATATAAACATGCTTGATTAATACACACTATTTTAAATGGCCCAACTAAATCTGTGAGCCCATACAGCAATAGTTTTCCTAATACTTGAAAATCTGACCCATTTGAGCATATCAATGCTTCTACTGCCTTTGATAAGTAAATGACATTCAGCTGAGTAACACCTAAGAGTGATGAGAAGAGTTCTACTAATAACTGACAATATACCAATAACACAAGCAGCCCAAACTGATTGCAAATTATCATTAAAATGTGACTAAAAGGAGTATTTCAAACTATGTATCAAAAAATATTACTGTAGTTAGAACCTGACTAGCATGGAGATTCACTTAAGAACCTAGCATGTCACATATGTATTTGTATTTACCATAACACTTCAAAACCTAACTCTAGGACATTTTGTCTTACAAATGTAGATAGAAGGCTGATCCATGCATGATGGACTTTATAGTCTAGTCATAAACCACAGGATGCTTTGCTGCTTTAAACATGGAGAAAGGCATTATTCCTCCTGTTTGCTTAGTGGTTTGTTTTGCTTTTTTTCCCTTTTAACTTTGGGAAAGAAAATAATTATCTTTAGTGTTTCTACTCAATACTAAAAGTGTCAGACTCATCTGATGAGTTGACAGAAAGAGTCAGTGTTTAGACTGAAGTGTTCATCATCTGTCTGAGGTCATGGGCCTGACTGCCACTAAAAAAAGGCATCATAAACAGGGAAATGAACTAATGCAACTCATCATTTTGGATAGCAAGTATAATTTACAATTGTCAAGATTATTATTTACAATTCAACAATTTTAAGTTGCAATCACTATGTATACATATGTGCTATTTCTATAACTTCTCCTGACACTTCTTCAAGCCCAGTTCACTTTCAGTTATTTACACATTTCTACCATGTAGCCCTAGGCTTGGAAATTATCTTTGATCAGATCGTCTTTGATGATTTAAAAATACCAATCTAGACTTGGGATTTTTAAACTTACAAGTGTCTACAGGCCATGAACTATTCCCACTCCTTTTCTAATCTCCTACATACACAGACTGTATAACTACAACCTCGGTTCCTCCGAGCTCCAAAGAGCTGACAGGTTATTATTACACCTTCACACAGATGGAGAGGGGAAGGACTAAAAGAACTGGGTGGGCTTGTGAACTGTACCTCTCCATGATCTCCAGTTACTGATAAAATAACCTTTATTTCTACTTGCCAGTGGCAGTCTACATGTCTTTATCTAACCCTCTGGTGACTTGACAAAAAAAATAACTAGTACTTGGAATTAGATTTTGGAAAAGCTGCTGTGCTACATTTCTCTGCCAATCACACAAACACCCAGATGCTTCATTGGTAGCTCTGTAGTTCAAAAAGGTGCAAGGAAAACAACAGCTTTTTTTGCAAATGCCAGGATGAAAACTGTTTTGGTGAATGAAGGACACATCCAGTCTACACTTCCGCCTTGTGATGGTCCCCTCTCCAGCATCCTTAGTTTCAAGATAGATGTCTCCTTTGGTGTTTATTGTTAAGCAGTTCAAGCTGTCTTGGAAAATATTTGATAAGGCTTGTTTGGTCCCTAAGCAAGGACAAAGGTTCTTTCAAGGTCTAGAATGATTCTATCAGCCTGGTCCTATTAGCCTTAATAAGGAAACAGGTGAGTAAATATGATGGTTTAAATGAAACTTACACAGTTTCAGCCTGGGGAAGAAACCTGGAATGAATTTGCAGAGGGGAAAAAACAAAACCTGAAAGATCATCTGTCATAAATGGCATGAATTTCACTCATATTTATGTCAGAAGTAATAGAAGATAATTACTGCCTTCTTGGGCAGGTGAAAGAGGGTGCAAGATAATGAAAGTTTACAAGCCACTGTTCTTAATGGACAGATGATCTAACTTCAGTTCCTTTGGGGGAACAAGGGAGAAAAAGCCTAAAATTCACATGGATCACCTCTCTAGACTTCATGCACCTGAAAAAGGCTGTTTTTTCCAGGATGATCCTTGTACTACATAATTGGGTCTGCACACTCCCTTTCTCAGAAGGCCAAACCTTTCAAATACAGCTCTGCTCTCAAAGCAGACTGGCACAGGGTATGCTGCAGAGGCATGCTTCCAGAAGTTCCAAACCATTCCCAATCACACTAGGGCTGTGAAACACACTTAGCTCGGCCAGGAATTTTCACATATGTGGTGAGTGCTGCTGGCAATCAGTGAACTGAAATTGGAGAAAAGCTAGCTATCAGACTTTTCCCTAAAAATCCCATATTTGGTACTCTAGTGTGCTATTATTAACAATCAAGAAAGATATTGGACAGTAAGGTATGAAAATCAATAGAAGGAACTTGACACTTCCTCTATTGGTGGAAAACAGGATGCCAAAATGAAACTGAACTCACGAGAACTTGTTCTATTAACAAAGATTTCTACACGAGTACCAGTGCAGCATCTGAAAAGTCTTGTACTACTGCAACTGTGCCATCCTACAGAACCACAGAGTTACATCCACACCAGTGAAATAGACAGGGTCTTGGCTTGTCTTCAGGCATCAGTTCCAGCTGGAATGGAATAACTCACATCTAAATTATAAAGCTCCCCTCTAAAAAAAGGATGCTTATATTCAAACTCCTAAGTAGAAATATTAACTCACCTTAATTAATGCCTTTGTTCTTGCCCAGAATTATTTGGGAGATAGTGAACTGGCCCAAATCAAAAACACAGTAGGGACCATTAATGAGCTCAAGTGCCAGTGGATGGTGTCTGACATTGCATTGTTTGCTAGCAGAAAGGTAGGCTAAGGCCAGTCTGTGTGGGACAACTTGGTCAAGGGAATTATTAATACCTTCCCACCAGGATAATGGGGGTTTTCTAGACTTTGAAAAGCAAGTGAAGATAAGCTTCACATGCCTGAAAAACATCTAGAGAAATGGGAGGACAAACTGCTGTATCTAGTGATCCCAAGCATTCAATTTCCAGCAGCAACACAGAGGACACTGTGTTAGCTGTCATTACAGCTCGTGGATTTAATGTAGGTCTTGTTCAGTACATTGCTGAATATACTGAAATGAATTTATTTCAATAAAAAGTCCAGCTATTGAACTGTCTTTGTACTTGAGTGCTTCTGTACTTACAGTTTTGTACAGTGCTTTCAAGTTCCGAGACACGAAGAAATACAAGTTGTGTCTTTATGAATCTCTTGGAGGCACCAATGAGAGCTTTTTTACATGAAAGATTTTCCAGTATAAAGTGAAATTAGGTGCCTGGTAGAGGTAAATTTCAGATCATTTTTCCTTGTAACCTAGCCTAATATGAACTCTGATGTTGGAAAGCATTAATGACAAAAGATTCCAAATTATTAAGTTAATTCATGTTAGCACTGTCTTCATTGATAGTCTTGAAAGATTACTGTTTTGAAAAGCAAAACGACTTTTCAGCTGGATTGAGTCTCAAAATCTGTATCATTAATAGCAGCTTCTAATGCCAAACATGAAACAGACTAAAACTTTGATTCTGCTGTACAGCTTCACAGATCAAACCCTTTCAGCTCAAAACTAAAATGATAAGTTTGAAAACTCACTTTAAAAAAAAAACCCAAAATACTATTAGATAATGGTTTAAAAATTTCTTTGGTAAAACTGTCATTAGAAGATGTCTTAAGAATATTTCTGAGAGTAATATTTCTTCACATTAGAAAAAACGTATGATGGTCCTACATGTTATTTAAACAGAAGAACACCACAGGAAGAGAGAAGAGTTCACATCTAACTTCCTTGAAGGCTTCCCAAGGTACTCTGGACTTGGAAGGCCTTCAGAGATCTCACTTGAAGATTTATAAAGATGGGTGATAGAATACCTTCAGTTCCAAGCACCCTGAAAGAATGCTTCGGCCTCCCGCTTCAGAAGTTAAAAATGGTTTTACAAAAGTAATGTATTAAAAAGAACCTACTACAAACAAGAACATTGCAGAACAAAAAATAAACCACCTAAACAACAATAAAAAAGCCCAACCCCAAAAGTCCTTAAGTCTTTACCTGGAATTCCAACTCACAGAAAGGAGAAGGAAGATGGAAAGAGGGACTAAACCCCCTTCCTATTATGCAGCATATTTTAGGTGATTTTTTAGAGGCTTTTCTGACTTCTCCAGCTTTAGAACTTATTCAAACATGTAGGACTAAGAAAACTAGCACTGATTTTATTAAGGCTTTCTGTAATTCCCAGGTTTTGCTCTCCTCTGTGCCAACCAGACAAACTATACACCAGCACAGTATGGCAGCTATCAAGGCTGATTTGAGGGATCTCCACTGTTCATTTTTAACTTTACTGTTGTGCATGAAAATTCACATTATCAAAACCAATTTTTTTAATAGTAGGAATTTTACATTAATCATATCCAATTTTAATTTCTTATATAATACAACTTTATTCCTTTGAAATCTGTTGTGAAACACACAACATTCACTGATCATATTAGAAAGAAGAGGTCACCTGCAGCATTTATACACATGTACACAGATATCTCCAAGCAAGCCCAGAATAAAGTACCTTCAGGCCTGGGAGTCCACTAGCCAAAAGAAAGACCACCTTCTTAGTAAGGCAAAGGACCTCACAGCCTCCAAGTTATCTTTATCATGTAGACATATCTTTTTATGAAACGCTAGTGCAGATATTTAGAAAAGTCCATCCTTGTGAATTACAGACATACAATAAATTGCTGATGCAAACAGGAAAAAGTCTGAAGTGATTCTTTTTCCATAATTATTAATTTAAAACTTTTAAGACTAAAAGAGATTGGCATTATAATATTTAAGACGACATCCCACACCTTGGTAGAGTTCATATATTACCTGATGGTACTTCTTCAGTATGTTGTGCATTTCTGCTACATCTTCACTTGTTATAGTTTTGATGATATATCTTTTGTCGTAAGATGTATGAAAGCGGGCACCACTGCGTGCTTGGGAATCATTGGCAAGGGGTGCACTTCTTGTCAATGAATTCTGTCAATTGATTTAAAGCAAAAAAAGCATCATGTCAGACAAAAGTATGTAACTTTTAATTAGAGCAAATATAAACAATTTACATTTAATTAAAAATATTTTTCAATACATAAGCACCAAGCTGAATTCCACAAAGCATGTATTCACAGACTACATTATCTTGAGAAAACACTTCAAAAATATTCTGACAAGAAAAGCATATTTGAGGAGGAAGGTATTGCTCATCAGTGGTTCAAAACTCATTCTCAACATTTAATGAGAATTTACTGGACTTTGATACGTATGCATTACCAGCTTTTGGGAATACAACATACACTAATTAAAAATCCAGAAGGAACACTGCGTTACACCACAATAATTATAAATAGAGGATTCATCCATAATTACAGTTTCACTTTAAAACTAGGAGGATTTGCTCTTGAAACAGTGTACATAACCAAGATCTGTTACATAACCAAGACCACAGTTACATTTCTGAGTTCTAGCACCAGAGCTATTCCAATGATTTCATATATAGAGTTAAGCAAATAGTATTGTACAATACCTCCTTTTGTAAAATAGACCTACCTCCATACTGTCTCAAGAGGGGAAAATTAATTAATGACTGTATAGCATTTAGAAGAAAAACTGCCAGAGATTAGGAACTATTTTTAGAGTGAAGTTTAAAATTACTGGCGCTTGAAGAGAAGCAGGAGAAGCCCTCTGCTTTTTTCAGAGAATAAGTAGTATTCAGGTAACATTTCTTTATCTTTATAAAAACAAACAAAAAAATCAGGCTAAGTATAACAACTTGTTTTCGCCTGGAAACATCTTTCTTTACCAGTAAGAACTTACGCCAATTGTTATCTACTTGAATTGCACTTAAAAATAAAAATAAGCAGCAACACACATGAGAAAACAACCATGTTCTTGGACCCCTCGTGTATTTCCATAAATATGGACATACTCTGAAAAGGTTAAACAAGTTAATTATAGACTACTGGAACACTTCTATGTTTATAAAACAAACTTGCAGTAACCATCTGGTATATCCCTACTCACAGCAGAAAACCCCAGCTCCTCCTATCGTCCCTCAGTGTACCATGCTGCACAAACAGCTCTTGCTAAACTGAAATACACCTCCCCTCTTTCCACATTCACACAGCATAATGTTCTCCTTGCTAGGTGAAAAGCCATCTTATTTTTAAAGATAATTTAAATAAAATTTATATATAAATACAAACATTGCAGATTCCTAAACAGCAAAAGTTCAGCTCCAAAAGTTACAGAATTAATGTTTGTGTGGTGTGGTAAGGCACCATGAACTAAGTCACAAAACAGATTTACACTAGAAGAATAATGATGCTTTGAGAGAGTAATTACCAATACATTTCATTTACCACACTCAGGTACCAAGCCAACACAATTTTATTTTTGTAAGACCTATATTTTATTTGGAAGTTTTAACCATTGTTAAACCTGTTCACACACTCTATGGACTTCAGCAGGAGCTGGACATGCAAATTCAACCCCTGCGACAGAAGGTCAGTAATTATTATAAAGTAATAACCTCAACCAAGAAGTTTGGGCAACTATAGCCCCCAGTTTAAGAAGACACTCGAACACATACAATTATGTCTCTGTATTTTGGAGATCCATTGATTTCAACAGGCCTTCAAGCATTGCTAAATTTATCCCAACTGCGGGGTGCTTTCTGAAATCAATTTAACATGAAATAAAACCATTTTCCCACAAGGTTACCGAGTTCAGCAGAAATACTCAGGAGTAGCAGGAATAACAGTAAATCACCTAAAAGCACACAGCTCTACAAGGGCTTATTAGAATGAAAACCTTAATTATGACATGTAGGAGAAACAAATCTTTTGCACTTCTTCCTGTGTATTTCTAGGCTTGTACAATGAACTAGAATAATTACTAACATCTATGATAAAAACTGACATCTTTCTCCATTATTCTCTCTATTCACTAGTGAAAGAAAGGATGGGGGTGCTTCCCTAAGGTTTATAAATCAACAATTTTCCTAGACTAATCAGAACAGAGCTTTAAGGACACCACTGCAGACACTGCAGTTCCTTCTCTGCACTGGCTTTTGGACAGCAAAACATTTTAACAGATGTAAGTCCTGATACACCATCACCTCACATGATATTGAAGACAGTAGAGAATTTAAGTATTACAGCAGTTTTCTTTGCCTGTTTTCAGATGTTTTCTGTTGAAATTAATTTCCCGCCACTTCACCACTGAAAAGTTTTTATGTACTGAAGTCTATTCAAGGGAACAAGTATCATAAACCAATTAAATTTTCTTAATGCTACACTTGATACCAGTACTCCATTAATTTTCAAATTGAATTGTGGAGTTAGTGGTAGAAACCCTTTCTTTATGCTCTACAGTCAGAACTTGGTTTCTTTTCCAGGCCTATATTTAATAGTTCAAGATGAAGAGCTGATAATAGAAGTTAAAAGCGAAAAAAAGAGGATAAATTCAGTTGCCTTCATCACAAATTGGAAATACAATGTAATATAATAATTATTTTTAATTTTTAAAACAGTGAATGCATGCGTAACCATTAGTGTATGTAGTGAATTAAACTACTGCTAAATTATTAGGCTATAATTCAGTTAGTAATAAGAAAGGCTACTAAGTAATTACTTGTTATCGTTCTCAGCATAAAAGGGTATGTTATTCTGAGGTTAACTATTGCAATAAAGCAGCAACCACAGTCTTCTGAATGTATTTTTCCCACAGAACTTTAGTCTTCAAACTCTAATCCAAATAACATAAACCTTGAAAGCAATTAACCTGGCAAGAGATTTACGTTATTTAGCTATAAAAAGCTACAAAAGAGGGTATTGGCTAGTCTGCCACTGAACATCTGAAGGAGGAGAAGGCAGCAAATGTGAAGGACCTGAACTCAAAGTTTCAAATACTCTTAAGGTGTATTTTAATATGCTTCATGAAAACATTTTCATATTTAAGTGAAATACAGGCCTGGGCTGTACTGGGTATGAAAGAGATGCCAGTTGACTGGACATTAGAAAACATGATGCCTATCTGCAAGAAGATCCAGGGAACTACAGGCCTGTCAGTCTGACCTCGGTGCCAGGGAAGGTCATGGAGCAGATCCTCTTGAGTGGCATCACATGGCACGTGCAGGACAACCAGGGGAAGAGGCCCAGTCAGCAGAGGTTTGTGAAAGGTAGGTCCTGCTTGACTGACCTGATCTTCTGAGACAGGGTGACCTTCTTAGCGGATGAGTGAAAGGCTGTGGATGTGCCTACCTGGACTTCAGGAAACCCTCTGACATCAATTCCCACAGCATCTCCAGCTCAAGGCTTGGCTGGATGGGTATAAAACTGTCAGGAAGCCAGGCCCAGAGGGTGTTGGTGAATGGAGTTACATCCAGCTGGTGCTTGGTCACCAGTGCTGTTCCCCAGGGCTCGGTGCTGGGACCAGTTCTGTTTAATATCTTCATCAGTGATCCAGATGGGGGGATCAAGGGCACCCTCAGTCAGTTTGCAGACACACTGAGCTGGGTGGGAGTGTTCATGTGCTGGAGGGCAGGAAGGCTCTGCACAGGGATCTGGACAGGCTGGATTGATGGGGAGAGGCCAGAGCTCTGAGGTTCAACAAGGCCAAGTGCCTGTGCCTGCCCTTGGGTCACAGCAACCCCTGCAGTGCTACAGGCTGGGGACAGAGTGGATGGAAAGATGCAAGCTGGAAAAGGACCTGGGGGTGCTGGTCAACAGCAGCTGAACATGAGCCAGCGAGTGCCCAGGTGGCCAAGAGGCCAGTGTCATCCTGGCCTGGATCAGCAACAGTGTGGCCAGCAGGACCAGGGCAGTGATCATTCCCCTGTACTTGGCACTGGTGAGGCCACACCTCAAATCCTGGGTCCAGTTCTGGGCCCCTCAATTCAGGAAGAGCACTGAGGTGCTGGAAAGAGTCCAAAGAAGGGCAATGGAGCTGGTGAAAGGTCTGGAGCACAAGTCTGATGAGGAACAGCTGAGGGAGCTGGGGGGGTTTAGCTTGGAGAAAATGAGGCTCAGGGGTGACCATATCGCTTTCTACAACTGCCTGAAAGAAGGCTGCAACCAGGTGGGACTCAGTCTCTTTTCCCAGGTAAAAAGCAATAGGACAAGAGGAAATGTCCTTAAATTGCACCAAGGGAGGTTTAGATTAAGTATTAGGAAATATTTCTCCACCAGAAGAAATTAATAAAGCCGTATTTTAAATCATCTTGAGAAAACCTTGAAAAGACACTGACTTTTTACAGATGCCTGTTTTTCCAGCAGTAGCTTTTTTCCCCTAATGAAAATTTATTCTGCCTGATTGCTAACTATAATGAAAGTCAATTTGCAAATACAACTATCATACCAAAAATGTCACTAACAAGAGAATATAATATATATCTGGATAATGATGTAGCTGCACTTTACTTTTTCTTAATGTTTTAATGGGTTACAAATAGTGATACATTTATTTTTTAGTAGATGGCTACTGTATTATGAGTTATCTATATCAAGATTAATTAAGAATGCACACAGCTATCATTTTACCATGCATATTAATTTGTCAGAATAAACCAACCAACTTTATGCTAAGCAGCATCTTTCCATACATGCACAGATAACCCAAGTGCCCTCTCTACAATACTTTGACTCTAGTAATAAATTAAGATCAGATGTTTAAACATTAAACATGTTTAAATAAAAACAATTAAATAATTAAATCTAATTAAATAACCTCTTTGATACTTCATTTTTACTAACTCCCCACTCTTGCGATAAGTCTCTCAGTACAATGCACTTTTCAGATACAGAATGTAGTTACTTCGAGCTTTAAAAGCATGTGGAACATTGAAGACATTTAATATTACTGTTTTCTGTGTTTTGTTTTGATACGTGCTCAAGTTTGTTAAATAAGCACAGTTTAAAAAGCAGAAAGATAAATCTAATTATATAATATTGTGCAATTACTGGTAATTGCCACTTTGTATTGATAAATACACAGCTAAGTTTTGTATGTAGATTATTTTATTTGTAATGGTTAATTCTCACTTCTGTGAGCAGAGAAAAGTTCAAATTCCTTCTGAAGTAAAGCTTCCAGGTACTTTGCAAAATACCCTGTCTCTCAACTATACTAGTTACATTTGTTCATAGATAGAAATCAGTCTTCAATAAAATACATCTACTGTTGCCTGGTGATGACAACAATGAATCTTTAAGTAGAGAGATGACAAGAATTGGCTTGCACTGGTAAATCATCATTAACAAGTAAGATCAGGAAACAGCTTCACTGAAAGGATCAAACTAGGAGATTTTAGGGGCTTCAAAGAGGAAATTATATGGCTCTTTAAATCCACTGTGATTCTTCCCTTTTGATGTAGGTGAAGCTAACTTACTGTTGGACTCAGACTGTTCAGGCATCTCATGGAGCCAAATACTAACAAGTTAATAATACATATATTGGAATTGAAGAGATTCTTCATTAGAAAATGTTTCTTTTGTAAATTAAGACACAAAACAGCCAAGAAGGTCCCACACTCAAGCCGCTTTGAAGCGCAGCCATTAGAAAACCTATAACCAGGAAGAAATATCAGAAACACCACATGTGGTATCAAATTTCACTTTTAAGTTAGGCTTTAGATATATTCAGATAAGTAAAAAAGTTTAACTTATTCTGGGGTTATCTTGTGCAAGTTTTTATGTCAATGAAGTTTATCTTAATGCAGACAATAATAAGAAAGTTATGCAGTAGTGCTCATTAGACAGACTAAAGATACCCATTTATTTGAATTGTACTATCCTGTTGTTCAGACAGCTATTGGACACAATGTATAGACTTTTCTCTTACTGTTGAATGCATTTTTTGAGATGATACATGGTAGAACATTCCTGGGATCCAGACAGCTTTTGCCAGAACACAGATAAATTTCAGTGATGATTTGTAAAAAAAGTAAGAAAGATAAGTTGCACTGTAGACATCTGTGCACAAATTCGTTGGAAGCAAAGCTAATTGAACTAAAGAGACTACTGTAGGGCTTTTCCTCTGCTTCCTTGTGTCCAGCAGTAAACTCAGTTAAGAGAGACCCACTGGGATCCCTGGCAGCAGTATCTCCTTCTTAAGTGCAGCATCTCTAGTGGACTAGGAGGAAATAAATAATGAAACTTAAGCATCTCCCTTTTCCAAAAGGAAAATATAAACGGGGTTGAGGGAGGGGGAAAGGAGAGACATGGAGAGAGAGACCATGGCAAATACCAGATTGAATTCCCTCTGGCTCTGCTTCTTAATTAGGGGAAGACTAAGTGGAATATGAACAGATGGGAAAAGAGCCACTCCTCACTTAGTACAGACATATCTATGAGCCACAAAGTGAGAAGAGAGAGGATATTCTTCAGATGGAGACAAAAAATGCCCAACTCTTACCCTCCAAGAGACACAGGTTTGATGATCTAACAACCTTTGTATCATTACTTTCTGCTACGACACAGCACTTCCCTGCCATGCCAGGAGCCAGCAGAGCATGTGTCTAGCTGTACAATGTTGGAGGCACTAACCCCATTAAGTTAATAAAAATCAGCTGCTTATACAATAGCATTAGCGACCTCAAAATTCAAAGAAACAAGGGTCAGACTGCCCTGTCCTCTTCAGATTTTCCCAGCCTTCCCCAACTCTTCCACAGTGTGCCTTGGTTCTCTGGCACAATTAAAACATCTGTCAGCCACGCATACCCTGTTCCACTTAACAGCTTCACTTAGCAACTCACTGCAAGTCTCCTGCTCCGAGTGTGCGTGTTCTGCCAATTCCCGATTCACTTCTCATTTTGTGAAGTTTTAATCTTGTGCCTGCTGGTTTTTTGGTCTCAGGAGAAAGAAAAGGTTTTGTACTTTTAAAGTGTGAATACTTTCATGAGGTCACTTAAAGACTACGCTAAATTACTTGTGTAATTACTTATACAACTGAAGACACATTTAACATGCCAAGCTCACAGATACCTCTACTAGATAAATTTCTCCATACATCCCCCTCTTTCCCAAATAATTGACCTCTGACAAGTCACTGGCTGGAAGCTTAAGTGCCCTTACATAAATGAATATAAAAAATATCACCCATACTGCACTGACTAGCAGGCAACTAGAAATATTAATTTGACCTTCAGTGCTGAGAGGCTGCAAATCACAAAGAATTTGTCCCATGCCACAGAATTAATTTCTGATAGAATAATAGAAGTTAAAAAAAAAGCTTTAAATATAAATTACTAAAAGCTACACCATTTACTAGTACTTAATTTCCCAGAGAGTTCTTGATTAAAAAAAAAAAGTTAATCAGCACACCTAAATTACATGTCATAATTTCACCCAATAACAGCATATTCTTTAGCAAATTACCTGAAAGGTTGTTTAATTTCACTATAGACCCACTCTATCTCCTCTTTCCCAAACTTAGCAATTTGCACAGAGTTTTATTTCCTACAATATGTGTTAGGAAAGAAAAAAAGGTTTTTCCACAGGGGCTTTTAGGACCTGATCCACAATTCTTTGATATTTACAGGAGCTTCTTCTGGAGATTTTAACAAAATTTCATAAACTAGAATCCAACACAACTGCTACCCATTGGAAGTTATTTCATTTCACCCAGCAGTTCCTAAACTGAACTCCAATCTCTACTTTTGGATTAGGCATGTTCCAGAAAAGCAGTTCTGATTTTTTCCACTTTCAGAAGACCTAGATTCACCACTGTAGATTTTCTAGTATTCAGCCATTTGTGTTGCTGAAAAGGTGAGTCTAATTTTGAATTTTAATTAGTTCCATTTCTGGTGATTCATATTTATTTTTTTTCTTGAAGTACCTAGTATTCTTTTTCTGCAAAGGTACTCACATACTACTTCCTTCTTAACTCTAATCTTTTCAAGTGCAGCAGGTCAGACTCTTTCACTCCCAAGCACATGGCATTCTCTGTCCTTAAATTCCTTTCACACTTTTTCATTATTTTTTCTACATCCAAATTCCACCTTCCTTTTTAAAAGACTGCTAGCATCAAAACTATGCTTATTAGCTTCAGGTATAAAACAAACAGATGTCAAAAAGAAGTTAGTACTCTTTCTGATCTTATTTTTATGCCTTATAATTTATCTACCCTAGGGTGCAGTTACTCTTTCTAGTCTGAAGGTCCCACCAGTGTTAAATTCTTTTGTCCTCTTTGACCTCTTGTTCCTTCTCAGAGCTACCACCTCCCTGAACACAGCCCTCATCTCTGTAGTTCTGTACTCCTTTTTTATCCATATAAGTATTCATCTCACTGTATTAAAAAGGATCTCATTTGGACAGGCTCAGAATGCCCGGTGATCAAAGTGGATTTTGTACAAAATCTTTGTCTTTATTCCACTTTGACATTTGAATGGATTTTGCATCCTCTCAAGGTTTCACTACATGAAATGTCAATTGCTCGTTGACAATTAAATTTTGACTGTTGCAATTTAATCATCCATTATATATATAATTTTTGGGTTTTTTTATTACAAAGCTCTGCAATAATTAGAATTTTAAAAATCTAAGACACAAAACATCAAAGCAAATACTTCGTAAGAACCATCCTCAAGAGTCCTTAGAAACCAGCTAAAACACTACCTAATCCTTTATCATTTGGAAGTCCATTGTTATGTTGCACATTGGTCAATACAAATAGCAACTTACTGTAATTAAATAACAGTAATGACATTACTCATGATGTTAGTTATACCAATAGCAGATATCAAAAAAACTAAGCTAATTTCCAGAGAGGCTTTGATTGTTTCTAAGAGTAATAAGTTAAGCTGTTTGGAGCTATTTTTTCCAATTGAAACTATTTTTGTGAAGAAGACACGTGGAGCAAAGCCCCTGAACTACAGGAAGAACTTGTCCCCCTACTCACACCATAACTGCAAGCTATATTTGTAACTGGCAAAGTATTGCCCCCCTCTTCAAACTGCTGGTGAGGCTCTTCTTCGTCTGCCCACTTTGCTTAAAATGTTCACAGCACGAATTTTTATCTCCACAGTGGGAGGCCAAGGATTAGCCCCAGTCTCCAAGAGGGTAGAGAGATTTAAAGGTCAATTTAATTAGCTCATTCTAATCTCTCGCACGCCTAATGTAAATGTCATTGTTTTCTAACTGCTACTTTAGCAGACAAGATTGTATTTTAGAAACTTTGAACATGTGAACTATGTGTTGGATCTAATACAAATACTCTGTGTAACTAATTTTAAAAGGAAGCCTAATAAAAATTGTCATTGAGTCAGAGCTTTTCCTAAGAAAAAGGGCAATAGGAAAATTCTGGTGGTAAAGCATAGAGAACTTTAGAACAACAGTAATCTTTCAAACTGACTGGCTTAACAGCTTTTCATTGATTTAAATCTTCCCCATTTCATGATGTCTGGACAAAGGCAAACAACAGTTTCTGGAGCTGTGATCTCATCCAAAAGCTGTGGAAAACTAAAATGAGCTTCACAAGCTCAACGCACCCTAAAGACAAATCAGATCACATCCCAGACTATTTAAGAGTGCCTCTGGGCAAGCTTTGCATGAACAAATAGGCAAAAACAAGTGCACAGATGATGCTCTGTGATGACTGAAATCATAGGTCAGTGGAAAAGCCTGGCAGTGGCTCATCACTGTTGGAGGATGATGTACACACGGTCTGGCTGTTCTTCTGCCGCAGCAGTTACAGTGGTGCTCTCTGGCCCAGGCACAGCTTCTCAACAAGACAAGCCTGGAGCTCCCCCCAGCCTTTTTTAATCTTTTTTACAAGACCTCAGGAATCATGGATATGGAAATTAGATCTGGATTACTGATTACAAAGGACATCAGAGAGACAGTGTCATACAACTGACATAGATGCTCCAAGGTTATTTGCTGTAAATTGAAACAAGCGGCCCACTTCTGAGATGATTTTCAGGGCAGTGTTTTGTCAGTGACTTGTAGAGGGAAGAAAGGCAAAGCACTGGTGTTTCAACGTAACAACAGAAGCACCAAACCCAGAGATGTCTGGCTTGTCATACAGGGACAGGTAGGGAAGACCTTTGGGTCTATTTTGTATTCTGGCACTGTGCATTCTCTCCATTAAGCAGGTTCCTATCTGGAAACACTGTTGTGGAAGCATGACCAGGGAACACTGATCTCTGACACTGGAAGGTGTATAAGGAGTCTGGCATGGATCAAAGCATACCTGACCTACCAGTAACATGCTACAAGCACATTCAGGTGTAACCTCCCCCTGCCTTTGCCAGAAGTATGGACAATTTTGCATTATGACTTTCTGTCAGCTCATAAGCATGGCTCTCAAAAGGCATATGGTGAATATCATGGGAGCGCCAAAAGATGAGAACAGGATACCACTGGTCTTGTGGTGCACGCAGCAGAAATATGGAGCTTCTCCTATGATCTTGCCAAGATGTGGATGTACACACCCAAACACCTGTGAACCTTTTTTTTATAAGAAAACTGTATTCAGGGAGTGATTGCTATGGTGAAAGATGTGAAAAACTTTGACAGAGAAAGGAAAAACATGAACTTTTTCTTTTTTGCATTGAGCTATCCTTCCAAGAGAAAGGTTATGGGTTCCTTAACATTTTTGAATGAGAGTTAATGAATAAAACATGAGGGTCTTTCCTAAATCAAGTTATCCTATTGAGACCATAGATATGGATTTGGAGCTGTCAGCTTAAGGCATACACTTGCTTTGGGAAGAGTTAGGGCTCCTTTTCTGGGAGTCTTTTCCCTTCACCCCTGCAAAGCTTGGCTTGATGCCTTCCTTTCAATAGCTGTGTCTGTAAGAACTTGGGGAGCACCTATCAGTTTGTTCTTTTGATGTTGCCAGCACATGCTAAATTACTATTTTCTAGTTTGAATGCCTGGTTGTGAATGACACTCAGTTTAGGCAAGGAACAGCTGAAAGCAAGGCAAATTAAATGTTTTCTAGGGAAAACTGAGAGAAACCACAAGTTAGAATTTCTGTTGTCATATGTACTAAGGTTAAGTTCCACCACCTCTAAATTATTATTTGGGCTGACATGGCACCAAGTATTAGAACATTGGATTTAGATTGCAAAGGTCATTTTTTATGTGCTGGAAAGACTACAAACAGCACAGTTTTTGTTACTACGGCTGGTTCAACAATTTACTACCACCACTGTCTATACCCATGTCAAGCAAGATGGCAGCAGTTGGTGTCAATGTCCATTTGGGATCCACAAACTGTATACTCTGCTACAGGAATCTCATCTAACAGATAAGCCCAAGAACTTTTCATGCACTGACAGACTTACCATGCTTAAAATAAAATTACTAGCACTGGTATTTTCTTTACAAGACAGTTGTTGCTCCAATGATTTTTAATGCACTTTATTGAATTAACTGAAGAGATTGTCTTAGGAATAAGCTCCAGCTCCTAACATAGTTGTTGCTGACCTTGCTGTCTGTAGTTTGATGCTAGAGGTGGCTTGTTCTTTCCCAAAGCAAGGGCCAAGAAATAAAAGCATGAATTTCAGTGCAGAAGCACCAGCTGAGAGCTCTGATTAATATTTGTTCGTCTGAAGAATCATCTTGGATTGCAAAGTAGTTTTTAAGTTCTTAAGATGATGGTTTTAGGACTGGGTAAGTCATGTAAAATGAGCCAAAAATATTTAGAGATTGGTAAGAATTTTGATGATCTGAAGCTTAGATACCTCAAAAGAAAATTATATTGAAGGCTGACATCTTAAAAACAAGCCTAGAATTCGCATTGTTTTCCTGATGCCTTGTTATGAGTCCGGACTACAAATCCTTCTGCATAGAGAGCTCTGGGAGATTTTGAAAAGTCTCCTTAACAGCTTTATCAGAAGAAGTGAAAGATACTGAGTTCATATGGTTTGTTTTTAGGGAAATTGCTTAAAAGCAGGAATTGTCATTATTATTTTAGATTTCAATATTTTATATGGAAAAATGCTTAGAGAAATATCAAGCATAAGTAAATTAAAAAACTTACAGACCCATCTGCTAAAAGTTCTTTATGAATTCTTTGTACTGTACAGAGAATCTCTACAAACTGCTCCTGCAGACATGAAAAGTCAGGTCTGAGCCTGTCTCCTATTACACTGAGTACTAAAACTTCAAGGGAAGTCAGTTGTGCTCTCCCTCATCCCCAGTAGAAGGCTCATTAGGTACCCTGGGACATTGGTGCCCTCTGGTATGAGCAATTGTGCTTTATTGGGCA
Organism: Corvus cornix cornix; assembly: GCF_000738735.6. NCBI lineage: Eukaryota > Metazoa > Chordata > Aves > Passeriformes > Corvidae > Corvus > Corvus cornix. Next base: position 18,073,896 of record NC_046333.1, on the reverse strand, counting down.
AGAACCCAGTCTTCCTCTTTTGCCTAGCAGAATCCAGATGTAGGATTCAGCAATAACTTTAAGCAAGAACAGATGTGTTGGAACATAGTAAAAAAGTTTCCCTTCCCAGAGCAACAGCAGTGGAAGCATTTGTAACAGTAGTAGATCCTATTTTTCTACAGATTGTTGGGGGGGTGTTAGGTGAGCTGCCTGTCTGCTAATCTCTTATAATTTTGCAGTTTACAGAAGCTAATCCTCTAATTCTTCTAATAGAACTCTACTCATGGATTTTCTAAGCTAAAAAAATTATGTCAACTGAGTTGAAAAGAAACCCTAAATAAAAACAGCTATCCCATTAATTGGAGGGGGTAGGGGGGGAGAAATCTTTTGTAGAATAACTTTTACAATGTCTAAAGCTGAGGGGGAATGCAGAAATTAAAATTAATTTAGTGCTGTAGTGAGGGACTTTACAGTATGTGTTTTCTAATAAATTTTTTTCTTTTCTACTAGAAATAGTTAATGCTCTCAAGTATTGTCCTGTGAATTTTAGAAGGATTTTTTCAATTAAACAAGAAAACACTAACAAAAATACATAATTTACCCTACCAAGGCAAAATTGGTCATTACTTAATGCTCTGGCTCTTGGAATTATTTTGACACTTAAAAAAGGTATCTTCAATCAGAGATCCATATATACTTTTCTTGTAACATCCAACAGTACAAAGCAAAACAATAGTCTCTTTTCCTTTGATAATTTATAGTCTTTGTAAATGGGTAAGATGGTTTCAAAGTTCTTCCATCATTTAAATGCAATTTTAATTCATACTGACTAATCATCACTTGTGTTCCCCTTTTTAAGAAAAAACAGCCAGACCAGTTTTTAATTTGATGCTGTAACAGTTTTAGAAGTTTTTTTTATATAAGAATAAAATTCCGTAACATAGATTAAAGACTTAGTTTATCATAACAAGTTTCTACAGGCAATCTTTGAATAAGACTCAAAGTTTCATTAACTTCATGCTATATTTTCTACACTGCTGTCCATAATAAAGCATGAATCACAAGGAAGTCCACACTCAGTATTAGCAGCCATGTATGTATCTCCATGAAACTTCAATCCCAGTTCAGTACTAAATATCTCTTGGAGATGCCCAACTAGCTATGAAAGATAGAGAGATGCAGGACAGATTATCAAAAACATCTCAAAAAAGGGAGCTGGTTTGTGTCATGTGAAGGAAGGGAGTTCATCCCAAGAACTCTAATTGCCATTGCTAGAAATGGCTTCCTGTAAGGCATGAACCATATACAATTTAAGGAATTCCTTTGACTGTAAAGTCAAGACGACTTGCAGGAAAAACATGTACTTTGGAGATTCAAATCTCTCTTCAGAGAGAAAAGGAGGTCTCTGTAAGTCAAGTCCCATATTTTAATTATTCCACATGCGAACTAAGTCTATGGGTTAAGCAGTCCACAAAACTACTACAGAATGAGAAACACAATGTAAAGAATTCAAATTAGTATAGCTGACTACTTAGAGCATACTCTACCAATTTTTTTCATGAGGTAGGTTTTTGGGTTTTTTTAGTGTTTACTCATAAGGAAAGACTATTTGCCCTCTGGAACAACTCATCAAGGATATCAGCAGAACACTCTGAAAACAAAGGCATTTAAAAAGAATGTTCTTTGAGACTGTGACTGATGTGTCTGACTAATGAACAAGGTAATTGAGTTTATTTATCTTAACCAATCCTTTCTGGCTCAATAATAGGAATGACATTGTTCACAATTGACTAGGACTCCATTCCTGAAAACCATTATATAAGAAAAACTATCCAGAGAAAGTAACTTAATATTTCTTCCATAAGCTTGCCTTCACTTCTACACTGCAAAGAACTTTTCAATTTCAGGTTTGATTCTGAGTATAAGACAATCATTTTAACCAATAATAATTGGGATAACTTCCTTGAAGATAAAGATTATCTGAAAATAAGTACATATACTGAAACTCCTTTTGTCAAAATTAGATTCCCTTTTTAAATCACAGACACTGTAACATTAAAATGAAAGCAACTCCTACTTTTAATAGGGATAATCCCTATCTTGCACATGGGGTGACACAAATTTTCTTTATGTTTAGTTCTGTAAAAATAATTTAATTTTGAAACTGAGTTAAAAATACATTAATACTTTGAGCACTTAATTTATTTTCTTTTTAATCAGATTAGTCCAGGAGAAACAAAATACAGAGTGATAAATTGCTTGGGCTGAGGAGAAAAACAATAGTAAAGGCAAACATTGTCTTCCCTTAGGTTAAAACTAATATTCACTATCTTCTGTTTTTCACTAAATACACTTTAAATACTAAGTGACATAAATGTTTTTTTCTAATACATAATTTTGTTGTATCAAAAACCAGGATGTAGTTACTTGTTCTTATTTTGGATTGTTGATTGGTTACATTACCAAAAACCCACAACACATAGCTACAAAGAAGTATTTTTGGTTTTAATCTGAAAATATGGACCGTTTATCCAGTGACAGTTCTTTAATGCGGTTGTATCATTGTTATCATTAATAAATCCAAACAGCACTGTAACAGTTACAACAGGAATTTCTGTTGCAGAACAACAGTGCAGATGGAAACATTTCACAGTGCTGTGGAATGCAGCATTTTTGATTATGCCAAGTTTGCCAGTTTTAACTCACTATAGCATCTTAAGTCTTCCAACATATTTACTGAACTGTAACTTCCATTGTCTAGTAATGTCAAAAGCCCATGTTCTAAAGATAGCAAGCATAAGTTGACATCACAATTTTAAGAGCAATCACATGTCTTCTTTCTTTGACACTCATCCTTTTCCTTTGTCAAGAAAAACGTAATCTTCATATAAAGGGATCAAGTAACTTCTCAAACAATAGGATCCTGCTTGGTCCATGAGCAGAACTGAACCAGGGATGTAATTTGATATACCTGTTTAAACTGCTGGCCTCAGTCTTGGTGCATTTCCTTTTAAACAGTTCTTCATAAACAGGATAATAAAAAATTGTAGAATACAATCATGACAGCTCCACCAAAATAAACTAACAATCCTCTTCTCCCCGACTGGCAAAATGTCTTAGCAAGGTTACAGTGGCTGTATGGTGAGGTCCATAACCTAATCTCTATCTATGTCCCTGCACATTTTAACCCACCTACACATTTCTAACACGTTGTTTGATACTGAAAAGGCGAAAATTGGTAAAAAGGAGAAGAAGTAGTACTGTGTTACACAGCAAGTATTCTTTAGGACAGGACACCTTGCAGTGTGACTGCAGAAGAAATTATCTCTGGGACTGAAACGCTGTGCATTAGGAACTGTTAATGGAAAAGGGAACTGTCAGTGAGAACTGGCAAATGAGGCTGAAGCAGAGTTCAAGGACTTTCTTTTGCAAAGGCAGAAAGAAACTCTGACTGCATGGAACAACCCTGCCAAATCTAGAGCAATTTCTTGGTTTGCAGTATCTGCTTTACACAAGCAATTGTTTCCAGATCCTCTTAACAACGGGAAAATAAGACACGATGAAGCAGGATGAAGCTGGCAGGCCACAGGTCACTCTTCTAACCAAAAAGAGCATGAGGGGGGGAAAAAAAGCGAAAAAAAAGAAAAAAAAAAATCTGTGGTCATTTCAGAAACCACATCTCATACAGACAGACCACTGAAGCAACTGAAGTAAGTGATTCAGCTGAATATAGAATCTCTTGTCAGTGTGTCCAGACATTATTTTTCCTCCTTATTGCAAGAGGTATTACTCTGCAACTTCAATAATGTGGCTTATATGGAGGTACTCTAATGGGAAACACAGAGAACTAAATATGGCAGAAGGAACCAGACGACAGCTTGGGCAGGCCAAGAGGTAAAACAGAAACATTTATTGCACCAGTTTAGTCTTTTTCAAAGAGAACTTACCTGAAAGTCTTGATCATCAATTCCAAATCTTTCTCTTAGATTGCGGAAAACCATTGGACAATATTCCTTAAATTTGAAATGACTTGGCATGTTTTCTCTGAAAGAAGATAAAACCAATTCAATTTCATTATTGTGCATATATAATAAGTAACTCTAGAGAATTTTGTCTCAACGCTGTTCATAGAAAGCTGAGGGTAACAATCCTCTTATAATCTCTTCTAATGCTTTCCTTTTTTCAGTGAGATTGGGTTATTTTGTTTTTCTTCACAATATTTAATGAATGTTTATTAGCTTGCTATAACATCATTATGTTGTAGCTAAGGAACTACAACAATGATGAAATGAACACAAATCGTATTTTGACAATTCTGAAACATGGACTCAAAAGCAGAAGAGAATGCTTTCCCACTGCCCTAAACTTACTTCAAAGGTGGAATATTAGATTGGATTATACAAGAATTACTATACCATCTGTGACACCAAAAAGTAATAACAGTGCCAAAACCTCAAGAAAATTTGACTTGTTCAATACAGAACTAGTTTTAATATCCTAGTGTTCATTTTAGACTTGTACAAGAGAAAAGTTATTTTGACCTTTGTCACAGAGCAGAAGACACAAAGTAGCAGAATTTTTCTTTTCCACATATATTCTTGAAAAAAATTCAGGTTATACACAAACCAATACTAATAGTTTTATACGTCTGTACATACTGCTCATGGGGCATTTTATTTTTAAGAGACAATAGATATTACATTAAATGACCTTAATACTTTCGAAGCTTCTATATAATTGGTATGATTTTGTATGATGGAAAATAAAAAGCTGAACATTATTCACATTTGATATATCCTTTAGATTCTCATTCTTATTCAAATACTACCCTTAATAAAGGGCACGTGCACATGAATTTATGTTTTTAAAAATTCACAAATAAATGCTTATATCAGCCATAAATAATCACACCAAGAAAGGATCACCTTCAATATCTAAGATACTCATAAGGCAATAATAAACCATATGGAGGAAAAATTCTACCCAGCAGCCTTTGCTGTTGCTTTTTAGAACAGCACAGATGGTTATGTTTATCGCAGGATTAACTTAATCATCAAAACCTCAGTCCCATGCACTGAAAAATAACAGAGTTCATAGTACTTCATAAAAATATCACTGCCACTATCTACTTCTACACAAAATTGTTACTTGTACTTACTTGTTGAAAAGGTGATTGTCCACCTTTATCTTTGAGTAGGCTTTGAAATCATCTGGCATCAACATAACAGGGATTTGAACATGGCTCAGTTCATTGATCTAGAGAAAACAGAATATATTTAGTTGCTGACGTCTCTGCGAAGATGCTACATATATGTGTCTTAATTCTGAAAGTCTACTATTTCTTGTGTATATGTTCCAGGAGTGAATGCAAGTAATGAAAGAATGCAAAAGCAGTTTTATTCTTTCCAGATCAAATACTAATCTCAAGAGTGACACTTTGGAAGAAAAGAAACAGCATTCCATATTTATACTTGTTTCAGAAATAAAAAAAGTGCTTGAAAGCACACCTGGAGTGTATTTTTTATGGAAGGTCAACGACAATGTCAGCAAAATGGTCTCCTATACCAACACATTGTTCTTGTTTTGTCAGTCAAGCTGTGCTTTCCAAAGATGATTCACCTTCTTTATTTCCAATGACTGTTTACCCCTGCAACTTATGAAGTAATCTTACACACCTGCATCTTGAACTGTTTATAGAAAACAAAGTGAAATTTCACATCCACATGAATGCACATACTTTCAGCTCAATAAGCAGAGGTTTGTTGCTTACACTACTGCAAAACTCAGACGAGTTTTCATAAGTCACAGTATTCAGGCATTTCTTTGATTGTTCAAGTTGGCCAAACCATTTAAATAGGTACATTTTTGTTTAGAAATAGATATGCATGCAAGTCCTAAGGTTTTCCTTATCTTCTTACATTTATGTGGACCACCTCCTCTTTCTAGCTTTGAAATGAACATGGTCAGTATTCTCCAGATTAGGATTTTTCCACTTACATTTCTAATTTACTTCTGACCACACTGCTATTATAAAATGTAGACAACTTTACCATGACCTAGTTTGTTGGCACGTTTTCAGTATTGCATGTATTAATCTACCCTTACTTTACTTAGTTTAACTAAAACATGATAAATATAAGACAGAGAATTCTTAAGCTTGCAATGGTCCTTCCAAACCAGGAATGAGATACTCATTACAACAACAGTCACAAAATACCCATGACACACATTTTATCCATGTTTTTATGGCACTCTACACCCTGGTCATGCATCTCAATTTACCCAGTCAAATCCTTTTGCTCAGACAGAGCACATTTTTTCTCAGCAGTTTTCTACATGGTTTAGAGGGAAGCCCCACTCTCTGTTAATGGAAATGCACACTGGGGCTGGATGTAGCGACAGAGGTGTGCTCCTCTGCTCCCTAGCACTGCTTATCCACTATTTTTCAACTAGGAAGATGTTAATTGCTGATAAATTCTACCCTGCTTAAGAAAAGCTTTTGGAGAAACCATCACTGAAGCAGCTATAGGTTAAAAATACTGGAGGAGAAAAAAATGCACTCCCTGCAAGTACGACCTTTAGCAGAACTGAAGTTAAACAAAATAAGGGAAGAGTGAAGAGTCTTCTAACTCTTAAGCAGAAGAAAGAAACCAATACAGGCAGGCAGGTCAGGTGGTCTCCTTACCTTTCAATACTTTAAAGCCCCAGTACTGTTCCCTGCCATGTCTCAATTTTTATCATTCAGATCCTTGCAACCTACATGAAAACTGCTAAGATCTGTTGAATTTTACAGAACACTTCTTTTGAAAGCCCTGAAAAGTTCTAGACAGAAGCATGGGAGCTATAACCAGAGCAGAGAAAGGAAAGAGAAAGATGTCTGGGATTAGCTCAAAGTGCTCCACTCCTTGGAGTTGTAGGGAGAACACTCTTTCCCCACTCCAAAGGGAGAGAAAGAGGAAACTCCAATAAATTTTTGAAAACACAGCTGTACAAGCCTAACAAATCATGATGACACATCATTAAATATAACAAAATAACAAAACACTGATTGAAAAATCACTACATCCAACATACATGCTCTTTACTGAAGTTGATACCGCCGCACATCAATCTCACCCTGAAGCCACAAGTCTGCAGAACCAGTCTAGCTGCTGTACCAATAAAACTAGGGACATGTAGATACATTACAGAGATATGAAATTCTGAATTTGTTTTACAGAATTACCATCTCTTTCAGATTGTCAGATCACACAACAAATTTCACACTTGAACGAAGAGTAGCAGAAACCTACATGCATACACAATCCAGATCAAAGGGATCCCAAGAACACCTTCTGCTGAATACTGTCAAAAAATGCTGAATTCAAATATCTTCAACTATCTACAACAACAGAAAGTTCACTTGCAAATTTACATTTTAGATTAACAAAACTGCATTGATCAAATTTTTATGTGTACTCGCTTTCTTAATTTGCTGATACAAAGTTTCTCTGCATACATCTATATATTAGCTTTCATGCTGTGGATATTTAAATTTGTGCTGTATGATGGCACAGTTTTACTTGTGCCTGTAGGCCTTATAAGCATCATCTACACAGTGGAATGAAAAAGCCTTGGTATGTGCACACTTCGGGGATTCTTTGATTTTAGGAAAAAATCCCCAAATACTTCTCCTATGAAGTTCCCTACAAGATGTGAATGTATACTCTTCCCCACTCCCCAGTCAAGCAGAAAAATGCACACTAACAGAAGGTTTGACAGTTCGGGTTTTTTTTACAGGAGGAGTGAATTTTTCGGGGTGCTTTTTTAAGATTCATCCAACTCTGAGGTAAGTAGAAGTAATTTCTCTAATATTTTTGGGAATTCCTTTCTAGCAGAATAGGAAAATAAAAAAAGCAGGTGATGAACACACAGCAGAGATGACCTTTGGTATAGCACACCAGCTGAGTAATGGCATATCCCAGCAGTACAGGCCATTAATTAATTTAAACCTTTTAAAATTAATTTATACCTTTCAAGTATAAGGTCTGGTTCTTTGTGCAATAGCACATTTTTGGATAAATTTGATGAGGCCAGACTGGAAAATGCGCACAAGACAGAACGGAATACCCGTGTCATTAGATCTTGGTGGAAACTGGAACCATGTTGTGGGGGGGGAAGACAGAAGAAACAATATCCATGACACCCCCCCCCCCCCAGGCTCTTGAAAAGCTAAAAGAAAAGGGGAAAGGTCAGAGGGATCAATTCTCTACTTTGCCATCACTGTGTGAAGAAACAGTCACATCTGAAAGACACAATATGAAATGCAAAGAAAACATTTGGAGTCTGCCAACTTATCTCAAATGAGTATTTTGCTTCTTTTTCCTGAGTTTGAAAGTTAAGCACAACAGAAAATGTGTTAAAATGCATGTGATACCTTTGACAAGTATTATGTTACCCATTAAATACAGTTTTACTTACTATATATAGCATATTCACTATTTCCCTTAGCAATAGCAAATGAGATGTGTGTGCAAGGATGAAAGTTCAGTACTCCAATTACAACAGAAACTGTGTAACAATAGCTGTAATAATTACCTAAGAAATAAGAAATACCCATTTTCCTCTAAGGAGTGCTTTTGAATGTAATAAAATCATAAGCAAGAAACAATTTCCCCACAAGAGATAATTGCAAAGCATAAATGAAGCAAAAAGAGCTCACTGGACAAACATTCATTTAACTACAATTACTTCTGAGAACCCACATGTACAGCATCTCTATAATAAATGCACATGCATCATACTGAAAAGGAAAATTCTTTTAGTCCTGCAACCTGCATCCTTTAACTGCCTTGAATTATTGTCGCCAATGCAAAATTTTGCTGCAGTTTGTCCTTTTTGAAATGGACAATGCTTGCTGTATCTTTGAGGAATTTAAATCCCATATAATAGCCTTAGAGAATGTACTGTTTTAAATATGAATGACTAAAATTTTAGTTGCACAGTAACCATGCATATTATGTATAAACACTTCGTGCATTAATAACATTTGTAAACTCATGCACTCACAATATTAATAAGCGACCCAGAAATCTTCCTTTAAGTAATTAATTCAGTATCTTCTGTGATATTAGTATAAACACAGGTGGTTATGTGAGTTGGAAACATCTCCCAACAACTTACAAGCTTTAAGACAGAAGAATTTTAAAAGCCTTAGACTGCCATTGCCCCTTTAAACACACATACAAAAAAACCTGTGGCTCAGAGTGGTCGCTCAGTCATGGGAGGCAGCCAAAGCAAAAAGAAGCTTTCAGGCAAAAACCAACTGATTGCAACTCATTTTGCTCCTGCAGGTTTAGGATTGAATTCACACTGTCAGGAAAACAGAGGGTGTAATTAAACTGCAAATAAGGGAATAATAAAAGCCTACTGGACATTGAATAAATAGTAAGACTCAGCTGGTAATGATTCTGAAATTAGCACACAGAGAGGTGTTCCCACAAAGCCATCTTATATTGGTGACATTTCAAATAAGCTTCTCTAATTTATATGATTTGAAATCAAGCAATGAATATATCATAAATAGTTAGGCATTATTAATGGCCCTTATTTAATTCAGATACATTCACCTTAAACACCACATTACTAAGGCAATGCATAATTAAACATTAGTTTTCATTCTGTCAGAACATAAGCAGCAATAAATTGCTTGTATGCAAAGCAGACAATGAGATATTTAAACAGCATATAATAAAGGCAATTAACAGCATATATTACATGTTTAGCTAGAGGAGTCAGAACAATAATCCTGTTCTCCAACAGATACAAGCTGATGCCTATTGCTATGATCCTATAGCAAGAAACCTATGTAACACATTACAGCTGGTATTACTCATTAAAAAACCCAAATCAACCAACTGACCAACCAACCAACGAAAAACAACCCCATAAAAAACCCAAAGAAGCCATGCACAACATCCAAAATTTAATCCCCCACTGACCACAAATCACACTGAGATTACTTAGCAATGCCTAGCGGTTTCTTTTGAAACCCTCTTATTATTTAAAGCCTCCATCCTCTATGGAGTTTTTCACATTTAATGTTGCAGCTTTAGTATACAGCATAGATACTGTTTGCTTTTAATTTGACATATCAGCCCGCCAGACTCGCTGAAACTATGGAGGGATGAGGCGTTTTCACACCGAACAGCCTGATAAAACGTCTCAATCGCAGTTACAGCTCTTGGCAGTTTCACACACAGGAAAATCCCTGCTGCTCCTGATGCTGGATGTGGCAGAAGTTGTGGAAGTGCTACTTTCTTTTCAGCTGTTTATCTCCCAGCTCTATTTCTGTACTGAAAGCTAATTCACACCAGTCTCATCAGCTGAGACAAACAAGCTACAACTTTGTTACTCTAAGAGAAAGTCAAGTTCATTTGTCACAAATTTGTGTATTTTTAAACACTGATTTTGGAAGAAGTGGGAGTGGTAGAGACTTCTTCGGAAGAAAGAAATTATTGGGGTCTAAAAATAGAACTGAACTTTTAACACCAGCAGCAGTTCTGAGATTTTTATGTTCATGGTTCTACTTTCTGCATCACAGCTTCTTTGGCAAAGAAACTTGCACAGAAATCTGAAGAGAAAAAATATGAAACAATATTTTTGGTTCAGACACAAACTCACCATTTTGAACAGGCCACAGACTTCCTCAATGGCACAGTTAATTCATTTACTGGTAGGTTAATGCTTATGAAAGCAAGTCTATTGGGCTTCTAATGAATTGGTCTTACAAAACAAGGCTGCAGAATAAGAACACAAGGGAGGAAAAATCTTTGGGGTATAAAATTTTACATTTAGGAGATAATTATTTCTCATTCTTCCAGCACCACCTTGATACTGAACACCCTGCAGATCTTACCAAACAAGAGTATTTTCCTGATCACTAGAGCACAATCACCTAGAAGATAAAGTTTCTTAAACTTACTCATTCTATTGTAAAAAGCCATTTCCAAAGCTGTTCCTATTTTGTAAGGAGTAGAGGTTTAGGTTAAGCACAACAGGCCGAGTGGTGACAGGCAGCGCTATCGGCAGGCATTTACATCCTCTCCTTCCCAGATGTGGAACACACTGAGGTATTGCTACCAGGACAGTAAACGCCTTGTGCTGAAGTATAAACTGCAAGCGAAGTGATTATTTTACAACTCTTTGAAATCTGCCTTGAAGGGTCTGAAAAGGGTGGATGAGGTCAGCAGCTAATCAATTTTGTGGAAGACATTTGCCTGTTACAGGGCAAAACCATCATTTGATAAATGTCATTTGACAGTTTAAATTACACTCAAACCCATTCTTGCAAGAGAAATAAAAGGTTAAGCTAAGTTCTGCTGTAGAGAAATAAATCAGTTCAGCAAAATACTCCTTAATTTGTTTTAAATGAGGTTTTCATCGTTTCAATCACACAAAACTTCATCTCTTTCCCCCACCTCCCCCCGCTACCCTGCAAGGTAAAAACTATACTGGCTTTTTCATTTTTTTTTTTAATTTCACAATGTGCTAGACTTTAGAAGGCATAAAAAAAACTTCTGTATAAGGAATTTCCAGTTACCTATTCAGAGTCAAGTTCTGAAATTAATGCAATTATATGACTAAGAAAAACAGAGGGTAAAGCATTTAACCTTCTCTGAGTCTTTAGAATAATTTCAATTTAAGGTTCACAAAGAAAAAAAAATTCAAAAAAAACAACTTGAACCACCTTGTTGCCAGGTAAAAGGCAGCTACATAAAAGAATCTAAGTTTTACATGTCTTACAGAACAAATGTTTTACAGAACAAATTACCAGAGCAGCTTTGTGTTTTTACAGTTCAGGTGATGCCTGCAATTAGATTTTTGGCTTTCAATGAAATTCAATGATTTAATACTAGAAAAGTAGGCCCAACTGAACCAAAAGTATCCCAAACTGCCTTAAGATATACTTTTCCTAAAGCACTAACCACAGAATATCTGAAATACTCTGCAAAAGTATTAAATACGTATCGTATTTAGCAATACTGAGAAATTAACCCCTCAATTACAGCTTTTACTTTTTATCAAAAAGAACAGCAAGACCTTTCTGAAATCTTATGATCTCCATTTGAATTAAAACAAGCAAACAAAAAATTTCACAGCAGACCCCAGATATTTTCATGAGACTTCTTAGCTGCTGTTTTTCACAGCAAAAGGATCTGTTTAGGCAGGGAAGGTCTGTAGTACACGCATCCATATGGAAAACAGGATATTGCGACATACTCAACAAAGCCCTGAACAGGATATTGTGACATACCAAATACAGTCCTAAAACAGGGCAAAAAAAATGGTTTTCAAAGAGCATTCATGTTTGTTTTTAAATTTAGAGGATCAGGATCCAAAAATCCAGACAAAGAGTTTTATAGCTTTGTTATCACTCCTGTTCAGAGAGTTTGGAGTGGCAGGGTTTAAAGAACCTATAACAAAAGCACTGAAATCACATTCCTGTCACAACTGTTTTGAAGCAAGCTTTTAAGTCTTTCAAGTCTCTTGGACATTTGCACAGTCTAGAATATCCAGAACAGCTGCTGTATACTGTCAGACAAGCGTAAAGTCATATTTCTACAGATTTGGTTAAAGTTACCATGAATCTCCTTACACATTTCAATGAGTGCAAAAATTAACACCTCATAATGTGCCAAATAATCAAAGGCCAAAAATAAATTAAGCAGCTCAGATATAATGTCTGCCATGATAATCCCTCATTCTCCTAAAAGATAGGTCAAATGTCATAATATGTACAAATATATTATGCCCATTAATGAAATGGGAAATAGAATAATAGAAATATGACTTATTTGTAGTGGAGATTTTTGACAAGCTAAACACTTCTAGTAGCAAATAGCACACAAAAATAAAATCCAATCTCAAGCCAAAAGAAAATTGTAAAGCACTGTAGGCTCTTCATATTTGGATGAGTTGTGAGGCATGCTTTACACTTGAGCTCATCCTTGTTTGCAAATGCAATTGTTAAGATGACAAGATGGTAAGGGACACAGCTCAGACAATAATTTGCAAGCTATTAGCTAGTGGGCTTGCCACAAAACTGATAAAAGAACATTTTATTTTTTGAGCAAAAATATCAAGTCATTCTCTTGAAACTTATATTTATGCTGGGAAGTTGATGCACTTTCACAATCTTTCACAGCAATAGGCATCCTCAATTACTGTTTGGAATACTGATTTAAAATACACACACTTGTCACAAGGTCTGATAGCCATCTGGTCTCTATTTTTCTAATTAAAAAACAAAATGCTTATCTGGCAACAGATAAACTTTTAGTTCGCTTAGCTTTGTCCTAAAAGCTTCACAAGAGAATGACTAAAAAGAAGATGGTAGGAGGTACCAAGTGTTTATTATGACATAGGGAAAGGTTTAAAGAAGATAAGTTCAATTCTATATACAAAGTAAAATATACAACTCACAGACAGATGTGCTGCTAAGTTTTTAAATTGCCTATTTATTGGGGATTCTAGAAGAATTCAACAAGGAAGAACAAAATGAAATAAAATTACACTTATATTCCATGAATCATGTTACTCAGTTGTGGAGAAAAACCAAACTCGCCAACCAACCAGAAAACAAACCTAAAGGAGTCTATTAAATAATGCTCATTTCATAACAGCTTTTAAGACTATATTTTTCAAGTATAATATTTCTGAATAGGAAAAATGAGTCCATGAAATTAAACAAAATTCCAGGAAGCAGTTGAACAAACATGGAGATGCTGTAGCCTTACCCGAATGCTGTAACTCAAAAATGAAAATAAAAAAAAAATTCTCTTCAACAAAGAAAGGCAACGTATAATGGGAAAAGAAACCCAAGGAACCATTTTGCATACAATACTTGGCTGCTTAATAAAAAGCAAGGCTTTAAGAGCATCCTGCCTAAGAAAAACAAACTGGGAAGTATGCAGAACAAATGCCATAAACCAACAATTTAAGGCATCAGATGGGCCTCATTATTTTTCACAAGTTATAACAAATGTAGAAAAGGCAATTTTTTGCCTATTTTTACGCTGCTATAAGGAAGGTAATGCATTTCACATTATTACTATTATTAGTAGTAGCAAGAGTATTAAAGGAGGAGGAAGACCAATTGTGAAGGAGCTTTAATGTGCTGTCATATTTCCAACCTCACAAATATGTTATTATTTAGAAAACTGTTGACTTGTGAAAAGATGACATTAAAACATGATTCCTTCTGGCCATTTCTGACTATCCATTAGGGGAAGGCTGGAGCTGTGAGGCAAATTTTCTGCAAACAGCAGCAATACTATTTGCATGATAGAAATCTAATTTTAAAAGTTAATTAACTGACCAAGAGTGACACTGGAAGTACATGAAGGTCACACTACCCATATTTCTGCACTCTGTAAAGTGGTGCAGCAGTTGCTCTCGGTAACATGGACCAACATAGTAACTGGAGAGCACAAGGGACAGAACTTGCTCTGCCAGCATGTCTTAGCCTGCAGCTAAACGAGCCTTTTTTTTCCAGCCTCAACCTACATTCTTCAGGAAAAGTAATAACTTCACATGTAAGCACTATGTAAAATACTTTCCTAGGTGTCCAAATGGGTAAGACTTGCATTTCCTCGCTTTAGAGAAATCCCTCCATGCACCTCTGTGATGCACCTCGGTTGCACTGTATTCCTCTCAGATTTACCATAAAATCGTTTACTTCAAAGTAGTGTAATTTCTGAGGTTGGGCTAACAGGTCTGTAGTCACCTGTGAGGGTTTTCAGCTTTCCAGGTTTTATCAGGATGTGTGGTGGTGCATTCTCCTCCACCCCCTTTCCAGGCCACACAGCGATCTGAGAAATGCTCCTTAGGCCTCAGCCTTGAAAACAGCACCTGGGTTCAGCTCTTCCCAAGCTTATCAGAAACAGTCTGCTCCCAGGAACTGCTGATGAGCTCCTGTTTTCCTTAGGAATAGCCTTGGAAATTTTTTTCTTACGTGAATGGCAAAATGTTCCTGTTTTCACACTTTCAAAGAAAGTGCCGACCCAAAGTGCCCAGGATGAAACATTGTTATGGCTAAAGGCCACTCGCTTGCAGCCCTATAAGCAGAGTCCTTTGAGCTCTTCTGGGCTGCAACCAGTGATCTCCCTCTGCGCGGGGCCTCTCAGAGCCAGTGAACTCTCATGTTCGCCAAACTGGGAGGATTGCCAAACAATGAGTCCTGGACTTACAGCCCCATTCCTTGAGGCTCAACCCTTCACCCATCAGGAGATGCAGGGCATTCGAAGCAAGTATTTCACTGACCTCTGAGGGGAATTTTTCACAGGTACCTTATTTGCACTGACTCTCTATATCTGTGTGCATGCACATACGCATATGCTACAGCAAATCCGAGAGAAATGCTGCTTTCTTAGATGTTTAACTACCTTGGATATTGAAGTGAGTTAGGCCTGTAAGCAAGCCTGACTTACAACTTAACCTTACTTAAATACTGCTAAGTATTGATCTGTTGCTAAGTTGCTATGTATAACTTCAAAGTTACAGTTAGGTTAAATGCTATTAAGTGTTATTCCTCTGTTAAATTGTCATGGTTAAGTTATAAATTAAGTTTAAGTTAGGTATAAATTAAGTGTTGTTCCTTTGTTAAATTATTAGGTTTAAGGTATAAGTTAAAGTACCGTTAAGCTTGAGTGCTGTTAAGGGATATTTTAGGCCATCCTTGCCCTCACTGCTCTTTTATCACAAGCATCTAAACACACACCCCCCTAGATAGTTGTCAGTTCATTTCTGTTTTGATTGCCTGGATTTTGTTTGGTTTTGTTGTTGCTTGTTTTCCCTTGTTGTGCCTTAACTGTCCTGTAAGTGGTAGAGTGAATCTTGCCAATGAACTTTGTCATGCTGTCGCTTAATATTAAATCTGGCTTTTGCTGATACCCTTGCCGATGATTTTTAAAGCAATCTCAAACACTCATTCGTAACAGAGTGCCATCCAGACAGTTATTGCTGCATGAAGCCACTGTACGGGCTTTGTTTACGAAAATGCTGTCAGAGCAAAAGCAGAAGCTCTTGCTAGTCAAGACACTATGACATCGGGAGGAGACATGAAAGGCCTTAAGTCCCAAGGAAACCAAAAAGAGCTCAAGCTGAGTAGCAAGCTCAGAACAGGTATCTGGGATTGTTTAGAGGTTGTTTCAGCACTTTCCTGTCCACCTCGTGGTCACTGACTTCTCCTATGTACAGTTTCTAAACACACATTAATCTCCCCTTCCCACAGACATTAAAATACACATTCATTCAGATATATACTCTGCAGCTCCTGGCTACTGAAGCAATGAGTCAACATCCCACCTTTTCAGTGTTTGGGAAAGACCAGTATCCTGGTGGGGTTATAATGAGCTGGGTTTTGCTTCTGCTCTGGATATCCTTTTTCCTCACAGAATCTCAATTTATTTTGGCAGTAATTCGATACACAAAATTTCATTAATTTATTATCATTACTTATGAGATATTAACTGCCCAGATATAACAACTGCAATATTCATTTTCCTGAAGGCCAAGTATTTAAATTACTGCACGTTATTTCAAAACCCCAGAAAGTCTTCCCAGCCCTGCATAGGAGGAGGGGTGTAAGGGGACGGTGGAGCAGACCCACCAGGGGCTCATTGGCTCCCTGTTACCCTCCTAGTCCAACTAAATTGGGAGTTGAGATAATTATACAACTCAAGGTAAATATCTTCTTTATCCCTTGGTATGAAATAAAATGTAATTTGTTAAAAGCAACATAATATAATTGCACAACCTTTTTCCTCAGTTTACAGGTCAGAATTTTGTGATCAGAGGATTTCATAAGCTTAGGGGGACAATAGGACATGTTCAATAGGCAAGATGACATAAATCTGCTTTCTATTTATACTTTTTATAGCCCATAAATAAAGAGCAACCCCAGTGGTTTTAGTGCTGTTAATCTGAACATGCACCAGTGCCACAGTACCTCTGAAAGGAGATCAAACAGAAATTGCCTAACTTTGTCATTTAGTAAGCACGGCGACAACAAAACATCACTTCAACTGTAAAGACAAAACCAAACTGTAATGACATGAGGTTTTCTGCAGCAGTTTCTATGATGCTAGCCATGGTAACACTGCTCCAAATCCAGTCAAAAAGCATTTCCCATGATGAGATGGTTGGTGACAGTATTTGATCAGCTGCCACTCATTTCCTCTCCTGAACTCAGGAAACACATTTCCAAGACTCAGAGAGCAGAACCACCCCACAGAAACTCTCTATCACTGACACTTGACTCAGGTTATGTATTGCTAATGAACAGTATGAGAAAAAGTCTAGCTTTCTGATTATTTCCATACGTGAAAATCCAAATTCAAAACATTTAATGATTTAATTTATCCCTTAAGCAAGAATTTCATATACATACATGTATATCTTACATACACACATAAATAATTTAATAAAAAAAGCCCTGAGCTACCAACACACATTTTCAACCATTAATGCTAATCTGAACACAGGAAATTCTCCAATGAAAATTTAAAAAAAAAAAACAAAAAAACCAAAATTAAGAGTTCTGAATAATGCACCCACAGTGAGCACAACATTATATTTTTGAAGAGCTGAAGCCACATGGTATCAAACCAAGCAGTATTTTTGGGACCAGAGGCAGGAGCAGGCTGCCTGCACAGCACAAGGGCCAGTTAATTCAACTCACAGCTGCTTTGCATCACCACACCAGCACAGGCAATCTGGAATGTGCACCCTCATGCCCTCCACGTTCCTCTGTGCACACACACTCATTTTTCCACTTTCAGTCTGAGAAATATTTTCTGAAAAACTGTGTTAAGAAGGAAATACTGCCCTTAGTTTTCATTTAGATATAAAGATCTGAAAAGCATATTTAATTTTTTTTTTTTGAAAGAGAAACTCACAGTAAAAGACACTGGCATTTTTCTCAAGAAGACTGAGACCACAAGCAGCCATACCTTTGTAAAATACATCATAAAATGAGATGTAACAGTAACCTGCACTAATGACAACACAGCCACTGATTTCTACTATTAATTTCTACAGCAGCAGAAAAGCAAAGGGGCTGTAGGGTCAGGTGTGAGGTGTAGCCCTCTAAGCCATAAGGAGTCAGAGGGAAGCTCACACGCAGCAAGTTAAGGACTGTGCTTGTTGCTTTTAATCCATCAAGAAACATACAAAACCCAGGATGGATTGAAAGTATCTACTTCAAGCTTTTAAGCTCAGGCTTTTATTTCTTGTATTTGATCCCTCCCCATTATTTATGAAAGCATTTATGATTTTCTACAAATTTGACTAAAAATATGCAGTTAATACCGGGGCAATTTCCAGGAAATCTGGAAGAGACACATGTGTTACAAGAAAGCTTTTGAGAAGAAAACAGGCTCAGCGAGCCACAGATGTTCTCAGAAAAACATACAAAGGCCCATGCTTCAAACAAGACAGTGTTGCCACTATCCCCATAAAAGTTACACTTTAGATCTGCCCCATTTTTGCCTGCTTTTGCACCAAAAGTTTTCCCCTTCTGACCTACACAGGTGTGTGGTCAGTTGTGTGACAAAGCAGAGCAAAAACCCAAACTAAACCTGCCAAAAAAAGGATTTTTGTTCATTTGGATGACTTGCCAAACCTGCTAACTGCAAGGTGGTAGGGAAGCAGAGGCAGCAGAGAAAATCCTTCCTTTTGCAATTCCTCAGCTTAAAGTGTTTGGACTATGAGCTAAAGCCCCTCAAGTTGGGAGTGCTGCCTGCAGTCTGAGATGTGATCATTACAAAGTGAATAAAAATTCATCCAAAAAAGTTACTTCAATACCTTGTAAAACATATGACAAAATGAAAGATAACAGTAACCAGAACTCATGACTAAACCTCCTGCACACCAATCTATTTTGACATTTGATTTTGCTGCCAACATTTAAGTACTTAGGAAACCCCAAGTTTGCTGAACTGCAAAACCAGCTTTAGGTAACTAACTTGTTTTTCAGGTGCAAACAGAATATTTTCTTGCTTTCTGCTAACAAAGTTGAACAGAGAGGTCATTCAGAGTTGAGAAACCAACTGGGAGTCAAAATAGCAAAAAAAGACTTGGTTTCCTTTTCTGGCCCCCTAATTAAAAAGTGTTACAGAAGAAGAGATCTAGTTTTGAAATCTTAAAGCATGTTTGTGAGTTGAACTGATTATAGTCTTCAGATAATACTTCCTTTGTTTAAAAAAAATATTATGATGTCAAGTATAAAACTTGGTTTGATTAACTTATTTTCCAGTTTGTGTATCCAGGATATTTAAGGTTGCTTTATTTAACTTAGGAAAAAGAATGCTGGTTTAGTGCATTGCTTTGCAATTTATCAGATGGAGCTTGACAAAGGGGATTTAAAAAAGGATCTCTCTTAAAAAACAAAACTTTTGCCTGCCAGCCCACTGTCAAGAATCTTCAGAGGAAACTGGCACACAGTGGACTTTCCTACTTAGAAAGATAGTGCTAA
Source organism: Corvus cornix cornix (assembly GCF_000738735.6). NCBI lineage: Eukaryota > Metazoa > Chordata > Aves > Passeriformes > Corvidae > Corvus > Corvus cornix. Next base: position 18,054,401 of record NC_046333.1, on the reverse strand, counting down.
CTTCATTAAACACAAATACAAAACAGAATTAAAATCAATTACATATCAATATCAAACAGTTGCTTATCAATTTAAGCTTCATTTAAACTTCTGCTTTAGAATTCACTACAGTCTGCTCAGAGCCACTCAAGAAGAGCCTGGTTTGACATGTTTTTTTGTCTCGTGCTACCTTTTGGAACCTTAATGGATGAGATTTCTCTGATGCCCAAGTAAACAGAATTTCATCTGTTCACAGCAAGGATATGTACAATTGCTAAGCAGTCATCAAGAAAATAGAATAATCCTCAATTCTTGGCTAAGAACTGCTATGCCTAAGCATCAACAAGACTGAAAAAGTATACATCATTCAAAAGAAAAACATTAGGTTTCTTTTTGTTTTTAAATATTGTCCTTCTTTAATTCAATTCTGTATGACAAGTTTTCAATATTTACATATCTTTCCCAGGTAAATTTACTGTCTGAATATAAAAGATGACTTGTAAAAAAATTTTGCATATTTATCAAATGCAAGACAAATGTATCCTTTCTTGGACAGCCAGATATTAGGGAAAAAAAATCATTTACTCCAATGATTCTGAAGTTCTACAAACCTAGTGTTAAGTTTTTCTTTTTAAAGTTTTTTCTTTTTAAAGTTTGAAGCGACAAATAGTGAAGCACACCATCTCTGCCTAGGCTTACAGAAGCAGTTATGCCAATAAACTCTTTATCAGCCAACAAACTTTGTTTCACAAACTTTAAAACTTGAATTCAAACAGCAGTGAAACCAAAAGCTCTGCTGAACTTTTGGCTAGGAAGATTATCTTTCCAATTCTCATCTCTGTGTCCCTTAGACTGAAGACATCTTTGCAGCCTTCAAACACAGGAAGGCTGCCAGCACTGTAAGGACATCTTCTTGTCTTCAGGCTCCCTGTATTGTCTCCCTCCCACCTCTACTGTCTAGTAGTAGATAAGCCCAGAAGGCAAGACAGATCAACTAAAGCCAATTTTCAGAGCTGCACTTGGCACAACATGAGGAATATGTCGTTCTTATAGGGTCATAATCCCGGTGGGGGGGAAAAAACACCACTGGAAAATAGAAAAAAAAAAAAAAGAAAAAATAAAGGGTAAAAAAAACTGTTTTGGACCACAATGTCTAAATCCAAAGGGATAAAAATGACTCATACAGCCATGGCTAGTTCAAGTGACCTCAAATACTAACACATACCATTAAAGAAAACATTAAATAAATACACATTCTAAAATAACATACCATCTATCTGCCAGTGCTAAGAATAGCCTTGTACTAATCTCTTAAAATACTGAATGATGGATAAACAGACGCTGTCGTACTGCGATCTCTCCAACCACAGCAGTGATTGTGCTTACCAGACGCAGGACTGAGATATAAAAGCAAGCACAAGTATCTTGTTCATGTCTGCCCACTACTTAAGAGGAAAGGTCCTCCGTTTCCTCCAACACAAGGGCTCCTGAACATTACCTATAGTGCAAATGGGCTCTAGAGGAACCAATGTATAGGCATTCACAAAGAATCAAGGTAATTCATCTCTCTCTGAAGAAGCAGAGGTTTTATTTCTCAGTGTCTTCTTAATGAAATAAAAGATGTCAAAGAGAATACAACTAGCTCAGATGAATCCCACAAGGGAAGCAACCCAATTTCCTCAACAGTTGGGTGGAATTAAGGACTAGTACCAACCAGGAAGGCATTTGAGTTACTTCTTTTGAAGTGTTAGTACACATGAAACATATATACAGAATACTGTATTCTCATATTTCACTTTGGTTTACCATCTGGAAATTTGTTTTATTCAGATTGTAATGCAGTTAGAGCTAGCTCTGCACTTGACAATGTCATCAGTAAACCACAAAGCAGGCCTAATTTATGCCAGCAAAAAATTGCACCTCTGCCAGTGTAGCTTACTTCACCTCATGTGAGCTGGAAACATCAGTACAAGCTGTTTTGGAATGAGTGCAGTTTCACAAAAAAAATTGAAAATAGAAAACAGCTCTTGTCTATCAACTATGCTTGTCAGAAACCAATTCCCATTGAAAGGATGGCTGGTGCACCCAACCTTACACAGATTTTTGGGTGCCCACTTTAGAGTACTTCTCACCTGGTTTTCAGGAGAGCGCAACAGAAACAGCTCCCACTGACTCGTGTTCAATTTTGGAAAGTCTGTTCTTCCAAGAACTAGACAGACAACATTTCTAACTGAGGTTTGAACAGGAAAAATAAACTTTTGCAGACAAGGCTTAAGTCAGACCTTTCAAACTGAGGTAGCATCAATTGTTGTTGAGATGTCTCTACATTACAGTCAAAATAAAAATCCACTACAGACATAAGTTAGCATTAAATAATTTACTATTGACTATTGGTACTGTACAAGCCATGTTTTTTCTGTAAAATATACAGCTCTTACAGCCTAAGAAAGTAATAAAAGGTCAGTGACATAAAACAGGAACAACTTTAACTTGAGAAAGCATGAATTTTGCTATTTAAAGAATCTCCTGATAGAGCAAATGCTGGAGAGAGTGATATGAAAACAACTATTGTCCAATTTCCCTTTCAGAACTGCTAACTCACAAAAAACTGTCACCAGCTATAAGGTTTTTTTGTTTTTGTTTTTGAAAAAACAAGAACAATTTTTTAAACCAGTATAACTGCAATAACCTCTCTTTCAGCTCCTGACACCATCTCACACACCAGACATTTCAGCTCTATTTTAACAAGTGCTCTGGAGGAAGCAAAACATCCAGAGGACTTAAGGTCCCACTCAGAGATAAGAAATGCATTTGTAGTAAAATTATTGAAATGCTTATGTGGCTCTTTAATAGGATCTATCCCATCTTTATACAATTAGTCATTTTAATATTTTTTTACAGTAGATTCTTTGAGAAGAGGGTGCTTAAAGGAAAGATGTTCCTGAGCTCACAAATTACTGCAAATTTGTTGTTTTATAGAACTTAGGGGAAAATACAAGTATAATTTATCCTTAAAGCATCCACTTCATTGTTAACACTTTAAAAGCATATGGAAAGCATTTGGTGCAAAAAAGAGGAAAATAATATTCAAAACATTAACTAAATTGTTTCAACAAAGAAATTTATGCAACTTGCTTTTTACCTTAATAAGAATTACAGATTGCCTGCTTTCTTTGTGCTACTAATGTGTTTGAATAACAGGCTGAATTTGGCCACAAAGTGCTTTTTAACAGTATGCTTAAGTGCCCTGCTTACATTAATGCCTCCGGGCAAGCAGTAAAACCAAAAGCAAATCTGGCCTTCACTAGCTGAGGTGGAGGCACTTCCAAAGCAGCTTACTTGTGTGCTTTTACTAGAAAAATACCCAAACACCGCACTCCCAAAACAACCCCTGAGACACTTCACTAGCATCTACTTACCTGTCAGATTGGTTGCTGTTTCAATTGTTATGAAACACTTCCCATTCATGAGTGTAAATCAAATCCAAGATCCAACCTGCCAGAGCCTGCTCCCAGCTCCCAGCTATACAGTGACCAAGAACAACCTCAAATATTCATACTAAGTTGTTAACACCCTCTTAACCTTCTCTCTTCTTCATCTGATCCAACCAAAATCAGCCTTTAACAACTCCTGATGTACAGGAAATACAGCAAACACCTACATACTTTCTCACTCGCTTCACTTTCCTTCCTCTATCCTCCTTCAACAAACCTTAGTCTTCCCAAGAAGACAAGAAATTACATTGATTGAAGCATTTAACTGCAAGCTGCCTTAAGATTCAATGCAATCATTTAAGTTAGAAGAGGTTTTTGCAACTATTAATTAAGCAGAACTCAACTGACAATGGAAATAACATGAGATGAAGCACAAGACTCAGCTGTACTTACCAACTTACCACGGCAGTGACCTAGTCAACAATAAACTGGGTCCAGAATGATCTTGTCATGGCCAAGTGTTTGAAACAGGCCATAAGATCTACTGTCCTTAGTGCAGAGAAAGGGGTGTTTTAATTTCCCGTGGAGTTGAGGGTGACCAGTTCAGCTCTAGACATCTGCTGCTGTAGAGGCACGGAGGATTTCATTTATCATTCCTTTGCTGCTCTGCTATTCAAATATTTGCAAAGCACCTACTTACCGGGAATTATTATGCAGTATGAACAATTTTTGGAGACCAAGGACAAAGATTGTTGACTCTCATGCAAAATACATTTTACCTCGCAGAGAGTATAAATGCACACAAGCAAACAGCAAAGGGGACATGCAAAGGTGTTAGGAGAAAAAACCCAAACCAGACACACGACAAGCAGAAGGCCTGTAAGCAGCTACTCCTTCTGCAAGAACTATACCTCTGCAAGTGCTTTGAACTAACAGTAATGCTCACCGCAGGCTGAGGAGGGGGCAGAAAAGGAAAGAAGAGAAAAAAATACAAAGCTTTAGTTTTGGTTTCTTAAACTTAATTTGATGAGACTTTTATAAATAAGCATGTGTCTTGTCAACACATTTCAACATGAAATATGCAGTGTTATTGACAAAAAATATTTTCCTGGCTCCAAGTCTGAATTATCAGTCATTTATACTGTAACTAGTTTGAGATCTGTTCTCTTTTTAAATAAATATATTATGTTTCCTGAGTATTTTTCTAATGTTTTTAGAGTTGTATTTTACAATTAGCCACAGATTATTAACTGTTTTTTAATAAAAGTACAAGTAGGGAAAAGGAAAAAAAGAAAAGCAGTCATTAGCTAAAATAATCCTAGACTAGAAAGAGCAACTAGCAAATACATTTATACCACCAAAAACTATTTACTCTTTTTTGAAGTCTTAACCATGCCAGACTTTCCACCTCACGTGGAATGAGTCTAATTTTATCAGTATATAATTATTAGCATATGTAATTTCCATGTGAAATCTTTCTATTTCATGCACTAGTTTGCCCCTACTGTCACTGTAGAAAGACTCCTAAACACCTTAAATATAAAATCCTGGGTGCACTATTTAACCTATAACCACATCAACTTTGATTTTGTGAGATTTTTAGTTAGGAAATCTAAGTTACTAAAAAGCAAGAGTGCTGCCATTCAAGGATAAACTATGCTCTTATCATCAGTCACTGCCCAAATTAAAATATTTAGTTGCAGCCGCAGCATTGAGAAATGGTTAATGAACTGGAGGTGCTTAACTATACTTTTGGAAAGCGCTGACAGGCCTTAGATCAACTCTTACAAAAAGCAACATGCCTTTATCCTAAGAGCACAGAGGCAAAAACCTGCTGCCACATTGGTGAGGAGCCATTTAGCAGCATGGTAATGAACAGCACCCTGGAAAGCAGGCTTGTGCTAAAAATATCCACTTTTTTCTTTTTCTGGAAAAACCACAACACGCTCAACCTCCAGAAGTGGTAATCTGCCTAATCAGGAAAGGAAGAATGCAACAACAGTGAAAGTCATAAATACAGTTTCTACATGCAATGCAAATAATTAATTGATTACAGAATGGATTTGCTTTTTGAGAGGACCAGAACAAATCAGGAGGACGCTCTGTTCACAGTAGTCATTCACCTCCCAGTGTTACAGCTCCAGTGAAGATCTCTGCCTTTGGGCAAAGCAGCACTTAAATCCAAGTATCTTCATTTCCTTCTCCCCCCCTCCCTCTCAAATTGTGCCCTACAAGAAGCCTTAGACCAGGTGTGACAAATCTGTGGCTGCAGACATAATCAAGTCGGGCAAACAGTTATTATGAAAAGTGCGTAGAAGTTTACAGTCACAAGAAAGATTCCTTGCAAACTTCACAGCAGTCAGGAATGGGGACTCATCTCAATGGCGTCTTTTATAGATGCATGTCAGGATCTCTTCCAAAATAATCTCTTGGTTTTCTGCTGAATCACCAGTAACCAAAGAAAGCAGAACAGATTAAACTAGTTTCACAGCAGGTTTTTTGTGGGTAGCCTTCCTCTCTCTCTGAAATGCCACACCAAGACATTGAATTAATGATAAAACAAGCCAGAGCCTTTAAAACAGAAAGAACAATTCTTTTATCTAGAAGGGAAAAAAAGCCACCATTGTTTGCACAATAGAATGAATGCTGATGTCAATATTCAGTTTCAAGACAACCTAATACTGTGTGGAACCTCCAAGGTAGGACAGATACTTTAAAGACAAGACATTTGAAGTACCTCTGACTGGAGTCTTAGGAGTTCAGACAGATAAGCAGTGCTGAAGAGACCCTTAGTGTTTCTGACTTTGACATAACTACAACCATGAGTGTCTCAGCTAATATGTAGTAGTAGCAGACTGGTGTCTCCTGACACCAGACATTATGCACAGTCATCATGTTATAAGCTGCTGCTTGACTTTCTTTCTCAAAGGCTGTGGATCAAAAATACCTACAATGATATCTGTGGAGCTGCCTCATAAAACCACTGAAAAAAAAAAAGACACTCAGTGTTTGTCTTCCCTGTATCCAAGAGAATGAGGGCTAGGTTGCAGAATTGGAACTACAGTAACTTAAAGGAAATAACCCACAGGTTAAGAGGAAGAAATGTCAAGAGCTCTGTAGAAAGAAACTAAATGAAGGCGCGAGAAGCTCAGAGGTAGGAAGGAATAAACAAAAAAAAGACCCTGGCAACTCCCAAGGTTATCAGCATGACGTTCAACCTAAACCAGCTATTTTTGGAATTACAAGTTGTTCTGGGCACATCATCTGCCCAACTACCTTTTTAGTTTTGCATGTTTCTAAAATAAACAAATCAACAGAAGGTTACCTGGCCTTTCATACACAGTGATTTGGAAGGGAAACAAAAGACTGAACAATAATATGGGTAAAACAGCAATTCTGCATTGTAAGTTAAGCACTGCAAATTCAACAGTGTTATTCTTGTTCCAATCCTTTCTGCCCCAAATCTTGTTATTGCAAGAAAGAGCTAAGTCAGCTGCTTTCTGAATTAAATTTAACTGCTTTTCTATAACCTGAACAACAAAAATTATAAAGCCTCAGTAACAAGAAATGGCAAAGAGCCTCAAAATGGTATTTCCTTTTTTCCTAAAAAACACTTTTCATACAAATCCTAATGTCAAAGCAGTTTTTTTTGGTGGGGAACTACAAAGAGCCTGACAATCTAGTGCATCCCATCCTTGTGTCTCTCCCTTTGTTGAGTCACAGGAACAGCTACTGTGATTCCTCCTCCTTTCAGTGGTTAACAGGCTGAAATGGCTCATCGATGCATCACATCAGTGCCACAGCCAGTGTGAGAGAGTGGGATGGGGTGATACAGGGCACGATGGCAAGGAGTGAATTAAGCACAATATTACACTGTTGTACATTATTTCACCCTGAGCAAGGCACAGCATGACCCCATGACAGTCCTTCTGTCCATACCAAGGCTTTCCATTAATTTGTGTCAAGTTATAAACTGGATCTAAGCTACTGGTGTCTTGCCTCAGACTGAAGGGGACTTTTCCAGGAGACCAATGGGACATGACCGTGACAGTCTCAACTGCTGGACCACAGATATAAATAAGCAAATGACATAGCATATATTTTGAAGCTCCAGGAGTTTGCTGAGCTTTCAAAGCTTTCAAAGACTGAATTAATAGAACTAATTCTTCTCATATTATCTGGTATTGCTAAGCTAGCAGTAGGTTCCAGCATCTGATTATTCTAGAGGATCTTCAGTTAGCCAAGAAATGCAGAGGTGCTTTTCCTCAATGGTAAAAAAAAAAAACCACAAAAAAACCATACAAGCCCTCAATAAAAACCAATGTTTGTAGCAAATCCACTCTACAGACTGCTTAAACAGTGCTCTACATGGAGTCTACAGTTCATCCAATTTTTTACTTCACCTCTTTAGATAATTTCTGCTTCCTTGGACAACAAAAATCCTTATGAGCCATCACATTTATTGGTTGATATTAACTCATGTATTAAGTCCCATAATAAACCTAAATACAGCCATAATAAATTTGTATTAGGAAAATCACATTTTGTTAAACAGTTACATCTCACTGCCTGTTTAAAGACAGCTTTAACACCAAACAGTGTGAAACTGCACTCCCCAGTAGTAAGCTACCACTATTTCCCTGAAAAATACAATGAAATCAGGGATTCTCATGAGAAATTATGTATTTAATTATAGCACTCATCTTTCTGCAAGTTTTAAAATTAGTTTAAAAATACAGTGCCCCAGCTTGAAAATATAAAATGTATTGAAAGCCCCACAGATCCAATAGACTCAGATCCAATAGATCAGTCCAAAGCAGGTCTTCAAGACATGGAAACACAAGGCAAGTTTTTCAAGTTTCCTCCAGCAGCACTTAAAGAAGCGAGCTGCAAAGCTGAGAATATACATGTAAGTGATTTCAACCTTATCAGACCCGAAAATTGACTTAGGTCTACACAGAGGCAATAGGAACTCACACAGGTATATATTTAAATAGGCCCCACTTGCACAACAGTGAAACCTGGCCCACTTAAGAGCCTCACCCAGGCCACAAAACCCATCCCAGAAGCTATAAAGCTCACACTTCTAGGAAGCACAGAACTGTGTGTTGCTCCTGCAGTAGCAACAGATTAGTCCAAGTAAGTAACGCCACTGTCAGTGTCTGTAACAGCATTAGGAATCCCTAGTCAAGCAAGGAGAAGTCTTGGAGTTAGATGCTATCTCACATTGATGGTTAAACCTCAAAGCAAAAAGAATTAGGACAGAAACAGAAGGGTTGAGTCTGCCTTCAACTATTGTTATTTCCTTATTTTAGCGCATTAAAAAACCAGTAACGCTCCCTCCAACTCAAGAACTCGAAATTATGCAACAATTTTGCTCTCATGATAAATATTTATCACTGCAGACAGACGTAAGAACCTTAGAGTGGACTACTCTAAAAAGTCCTTCTATTCTCACCTAATTCAGGCTTGTTTTGACTTTTCAGTAGGAGTTTCTCATGTATACAAGTCACATTACATTTCCTGAAGATCGATGAAAAAGCTAGCATGAATTCAAGACCAGCATTTTTTTCCCAGAATTGCTAGAGAAGATAACAACCTCATTTGTGCAAGTCTGCTGGAGCATACTGGCACACACTGCCAACTCCTGACTTTTACACGTCCCTACTGTGCTTTTTGACAACTACAGGGTGCTGCAGCAAAACATGTACTCTGACTGAATTAAAGGTTTAAGGATTTTTCCTTAAAAAGGAACAAATGCCAGGCTTTGGTATTTACACCAAAGATTTCAAAGTAACAAATCTATATATCTACAAATTATATATCTACAATAGGAATAGTAAAGTCACACCACAAAATACTCTTCCTCTGTCCTTGCAGAAGTTAGGATTAGAGAAGACGTAGTGCACGTCTGCAGTTTGGCTATATTTTACTCAGCGCACACTTTCAAAACAGTGCCTGATAAACAGGAAACCAAAGATGTAGAAAACCTGTATCTTATAGATTCTAATACATTCATTTTGAAGTGCAGCTTATGAAATTTTGATCAGGCAATATAACAAAATACTGCAGACCTGTTTTTTGTCCCATCTTACCAAATAACTGTTAAATATAATAAAGAGAGCTTCTATAACACCCTCACACACTTTCTCTTTGGTAAAGAAACTAGACACATCAAATGTAAGAAGCTGACTGTTCATTACATGAATCATTTCTTCCACAGGGAGGAAATTCCTTTATTCCTTCCTGAAGCCCCATCACCACTGCAGTTTGGTATCCCAGGCTTTTCAAAGCTCCCCCCAGTCCCACCTCTTTGGTTGAGTTCCCAGTGAGCACAACACCTCAGGGCAGGAGCTGCCGTTCTAGTTATGGGCTATTGGTCTGACCGATCTGTTTTTATTTTAGAGGAGAAAGCACCATTTTCCAAACCACTAAGCTGACTACAGACAAGATTCCCATTCCTCCTACAGTAGTGATGACAAGGAAAATGCAGCAGCTTGTGCAGCTCCTCTAAGGCTGTGGATAAGGGCAGTTTTGGGAGATTAACTCCCACACCACTGAGCACTGCAAGCTGCTGGAATTGTTTTGGAACAGTCAGGACCACTGCCACCTGACTTGCCACTCTCTTACAGCTTGTCTTGGTACAAGAAGAAAGTGAATCATGACAAGGACAATGACAATATCCAGAAATTACCTTAGAAAGAAGCAGTGACTTTTTTTAAAAGCATCAGAGATGAGTGTGGGCTAAAAGAAGCAGACTATGCTGCTCTGATCAGCTTCTGTGCGATGCCAGAATGAAAAGGAGCATTTTTCTTCCCTTCTGCACAATCCTGAGCTGTAGAGATCACACAATACCACAAGAATCTCTGTTGTTTCAAGCCAACTATCATCAGCTGACAGTACGATAGAAATCAAAGGATCCATTTAATTGCTAACCACTTGTTGTCAGATCAGCTATAGATGCTGCTGTGACAAGGAAGCATGTAATTTACAAGAGAAAGATACCACAACAGGAATGACTTGATATTTCTTAGGAAGATGATGGTGCTTGTACCGGATTTTTTCATTGATACTACTGAATTTGTTATTTTTGATATATTCTTCAGCCCCTAAAAACAGAGGTCTATTTTGCTTGTTCTGGTGCTTGATCAAGCCATCACATATTCCAAACACTTCCATGGAAAAATGCAGAACATTACAGGAGCCTTGCCTATTTTTCTTTGAAAGTTTACAGCTCAGCAGCAGCTTACAGCAGCATTCACATACTCCTTATTCCACCTTAGAATATCCACTTACATTCTGCACCTAGATAACTACAGAAACCTCTTTACTGGTTATTTGTATCATATAATGAAACCAACATTTACAGACTGTGATACAAGTGTATGGAAGAGTAGCAGTAGCAACAAGAAAGCAAGAGGCTTGAAACTCCTGAGGTCTAACTGCAGGGAATGATAAACACCATGTTATCTCAGCTGTATCTTAAAGTGTCAGGAAGGTATAAGTATTCACCTCTCAAACAATGAACACCTCCTCCTAAAACACAAACTACCTTACTACTGAGCAAGGTTCTTCTCCAGAAAGCAAATTCACTCCTAAAACATCTACTGCTGGTAATGGGAACAATGTCCTTTGTCATTTACTACCCTCTTTTTCAACATGCATTATTTTCCAGTAGAAAAACTTCAGAAAAACAGATTAACATACTGATTTTCCCCCCCCCCCCCCGACTTCACGCAAAAAGAAAAACTATTAAATGCTTCACTGATAAAACTTCCAAAGTAAGGAGAAAGTTGCACAAATAACCTCATTACTAAGACATACCACTTGGTTAACTAATGTTTTTAAACCCTAAGGAAACAGTAAAAGTAGAAATTGAGTGCTGTTTCTAGCACCAAGAGAGCTAGGCAGCAAGTTTTTCTTAGGCGCTTGCTAAGCAATCTCTATCTCCAAGATGCTTAAAAAACAACTAAAACCACCTTATCATTCATCTAATTCAGAAGTAGCCACAACCAGGTATCAGAACAATTAGCATTCCTTTTATTTCTTTTTAAAATTATAACAGATATTTAGGATAGAGAGCATAAATGCAACCCATTACCAAGATTGCAAACTGACCTGCTCACTAGGGTACATCATATGAGTAAAGACTATTTGACTAAGGAAAGTCTCGGCAGCAAGTTTCTCTGCTGGTAACAGCTCGTTCTTTTCTTTCTGGAGGTGTTTGAAGGAGTAAGGAGGGAGCGAGATCCCCTGTTGCACAGATCTGGAATCTTCCACTGAAATCCCATGCACGTTGTCACAGCTGCATCAATTGCTCCTGCAAGAGCCCCTGCTATTTGCTATTTACTTCAGAAACATTATCCTGAAGACAGCATTCATTCTCTGAGCAAGTAGTAACTGATATTCCATTCCATTTCCATTAGACTTCAAGTCTCTACAAGCTATTTAACTCTGAATTTAATATTTCCTGTGTTTAAGTTTCCACAGAAACTTGTGAACAAAGCACTATATTCTAGAACCCAAGTAACCCATTGAGTAAAGGTTATGCTACAGCTGGCTCACTATTGTTTCCTCTGGGCCTCAATATTTAGGGTTTAAAATGAGATTTCAATGGAAATTATTGTCAGTTTGATTTCTTTCATGAAATCATCAATTGCCTCCCTACACAAGGATGTTTTTTCATTGTCAGAGGATCTGTACTAGCCATTCCCATCTCAGGAGGAACATGGTGTCATTAACTGTCACACACAGTGCTCTGAGGCTGCATAAACACAGGCTTGGCCAGTTTCTGCTCTTTTCTCAGTCACTATAGCAGCAACTGTAGGATCTAGACTAATTTATGTGTAAAAATATTTAAGTGCTGGTCTGTAAGCTGTATTTCTTCTAATTTTCCTGTCCCAAAAGGATGTTTTTCTAAACATTCATCATTTGCAAAAAGCATTTAAAAAGAGAGGCATGATGAAGTTGTTACAGCTGCTATTTATGATGCATTTAAAAGTCTGGCAGTATTATTTTAATTGAAATTGTAAGAAAAATGTGAAGATCAAATTCCTTTTAATAGCTCAAAGGCATGCATTATGAACAGTCAGTAACAAAATTAGATTGAAATGTTTTAAGGGCAACCATAGAGAACTGTAATCCTCCATTCCAAAATGGCAACCTAGAGAACTGTAATCCTCCATTCCAAAATGGCAAATTCCAGTGTAAAGTGATTATAATCCTAAGTAGAACCATGGTACAAGTCTGATTTTTTCTACTGACGGGAAATATCCCCATCCCCACAATCCAATCTTGTCAGTTTGGAGTCAGGTGCCATGATAAGAACTGCCCTGCACGGACAACAATTTTGCAGCAAAACTTGGAAGTAAGAGACTATGTTGCTAGTGTCAAGATGTAAGATTTCTATTCAGAAACACCTTTTTAGATTCTAATGCATGTGGATTAAAATGTACAGCTGGTGACAAATGAAGATACTAGAGCCCCCCACATTAACCAGTTTGTACCAGATCTTTCCCTGAGATTAAGTGGCTAAACTCTGCCTTGAGCAGCAGCACAAGGACCTGAGCTGCAGTGGTCCTGCAGCACAAGCACAAGTTCTGCTTTACCTGCAGACCAAGCACCTGTAACTGAGTAACCACTGCAAGAGTGGGAATTCTTCACCTGAGGGAGCAGTTTGACCCTGACGCAGGCTGATAAACCAGCCCTGTGGTCTTTCAGACTTTTAAATAAAAATGCATTATTAACACAAGGAAATGAAAAGTAAAAGTTGCACAGGGTTGTAGAGAACAATGGCTGACAGTTTTGTTAGAGAATTTTGGATTACTTTTTTCTTCTCATTTCTCAGTCATGGTGGTGATAAGCAAGTAAGAATTAACTATGTTCATCAACCATGAATAATTAACTATGCTCATAAACCATCTTTACACACTTACGTAGTAATATGAATCCTTTCTGTTCCATGGAAGTATTAAATACTGTTAAGTCCTTGCTTTCAGCAAGAAAAAAAGGTTATTTCCTATAAGGAAGAGCAGCTTTTTCTTCTCCCTGTCCCTATATTTGGCTATATAGTGTCTTGCAAATGCAGACCCACAGATAGTGTTTGCTCACTGGTCCATCAAGAACCACCTCTTCTCCCCTGCAAATCAGAGCTTTTTTTTTTTTTTTTTGGAGGTTTTGCAAGTTCCTGTATCCACTTTAGTTCACAGTTTAATGTGGTAGCTTCATATACCAGTACCTCTGGCATATCTCTATTATGCCCCTTGGCACTCCTCACTGCTTTCAGCAGCCTCATGTAATGCTGTAGCTACGAGGGCAGAAGGACACCACATCAAGAACTCAGAGCCCTCCAATGTTTTACTGCAAATTGTTCTCCGGACAAATTGAACTCCGGTTCTTTTAGAACCAACATACTCAGGTGATAACTTAGGTGCTCTTAACCTCACTCTTATCCCTCAGTTTTTGTCATAAGTGCTGTCAAGACAAACGTTGAAGATTCACCAGGAGCACTAGGATAGTCCATTCCTCGATAAGGATGGCAGAAGAGGTGCTACTTCCTAATGGTAAGTACTATCAGCATGACAAGGAACCCCAAATGTAAGATAATTTCTGTTTTCTGTATAATAAAGACCACAGAGTTCTTAGCTATCCTTCTGTATATCTACCTACCTCCCTGCCCACAGAAAGCTGGATTGTAAGTAAAGACACCTGATACTGTACTGCTTTTCCAAGTCCAGGTATCTCTTAACACATTTTTTAACAAACATAAATTTCCCTAACAACTTCAGCAGTCAAAAATAGTAAAATAAAATAGCAGCAAGTTAAATATTTATCTTCCAGAAAGCTATTGTAGGGGAATTAGCACCATGCAGCCCAGTACAAGACTACAGGATGGATAAAATAAAAGGGAAAAAAAGCAAGTTGATTTTACACCTTCACACTTTCAGATTTCACTCGCTCTCACTCCCACATAACCCAAAGTATGAAGATGTTGTTTCCACCACAAGTTTTGACAGAGGGAAAACAATTAGTTTTGTCCTCCTGAAATTTTTGGGGTCCTCAACTGGTGATAAAAAAATGAATTTTAGGCTCTTTTTTTTGGCATTCTTTAGGAGTCACTGATTAATACTGGGTGGTCCTTTGTCTCAAAATCATTAACTTCAGTCTCATGAGCTTTAGGTCAGGTTGTCTCTCCATTATCAGGTTTTCCTCCCCAGTTAAGAGGGACAGGGAACACACAGCGTGTACTGCTCCTTCATGACTATTCTCCTGGTGCTGGGATGCAGCATCCTCAGGGCCTTCTTTTTAGCCTTTTGGTCTTGACATAAACAGCACATTCCTCACATTTTACAGCTAGGAATGGTGACCTTGGTTATCAACACAGGCCGTATTTTTAACCCTTTTTTCTGCAGTTTTCTAAGACCCTTACTATGCACACTTCTATTCATATTGCATTTGGATCAATCTTGACATTTCTTCTACAAAACTTCAATTCCACAATTTTTTCAAATGATCACAGAGTTCATGCCTACATATGCTTAAAGGATTAAGTCTCTAAGATATCTTCAGGCTTTTCTGTGGTCTAGTTTTGCTACAAAAAGGAGACAGAAAACACATCATATCTTGTTCTTTCTCTTTTTGCCTCTGCACGTAAATCCCCAATAGTATATTAGCACTATTTCAAGCTGAAAAACATGTTTGGGATGTCACAACTAACCATTTGTAGCCCTGAATCTTGTTCAGTAATAAAATAATAAGAGGTCAAAGGAAGAGCCAGTTTCAGAACAGAAGACTACTGTTGCATAAAACAGAATGGGTATAACATGAAGGGATGCATCACCTACATCAAAAACCCTCTGATTTATATAATACTTATTAATCTTAATGCTTGAGCTTTAACTATTATTTTAATTGATCAGTGACTACATATACTTTCCACTATACTAATTATATTTTTTATGTTTTGCTGAATAATAGGGTATATGCAAGTACACACGTAAATTTGTATAACAGAGATATAAAGACTTCCTCGGCTTTTTAGAATATTAGAAAACAGCAATTGACAATTGTTTATCATAAAGTAGCTTTTTAATTCAGAATTTGTATAGCTTACTGAAAAATAACTTTAAAACGGAAACCAGCTAATGATAACTGCTTAAACAATCTTGACCAATGACTTTAGCAAAGCTGCTTTTTTCAAGTTATCTGTGCCTCACTACCCAACCTGGTTAATTTTATTCATTTTCTTTCAAGACTTTGGAGGTAGCATATTTCACTCTCATACCTTGGTTTTATTCACACATGGAGCAAGAAAGGAAGACTCTTGTAATTTTAAGTTACCAAGCTAAATAAGCTTAAATAAAAAAACCCTCTTAACACCTACAAGTAGACCTCTGCCAGACAAAGCTAATTTTAACAGTCTAAAGTTTGAATCAAGGTACTTGCTGTAAATGAGCTTTTATTCCAGTTTAGCATTCTGATCTTTAAAAATCTGAAAAAAAGCATACAACACCCTAAAATTTCAAGTACTATAGCACTACTGGCACTAACACTTTTAGCTTTAGAAAAAGTAATGGTGTTGCCTATTGTACCAATTAAACACAAAAAACCCAATTTAAAATGGGGTTTTAACCTACTGTGTAAGAGATAACTGCTTGCCTGAGTAACTTACTGGTGCAGAGGCATTAGATGATGCCTTCATTGGCAACTCCCTGTCAAGCTATTTTTAAAACCCTAGACAAAAGCTCTTTTTTGTTATTTTTATTCTTCAACAATACATTTCACCTCCTGAAGTACTAGGACAAATTCTTGTGCCTAGGTGGGGAGAGGTGGTGAGCACTAGGCCTGACGTCGAGAGGCCACCTTCCCAAGGCAGGTGGGAGCCACAGGGGATGTACAGCAGGAATGTACCTTCACATCTCTGCTTTAAATAAAGCAACCACACATCCAAGTCACACTTTGCTTTTGCAGTCCAAATTCTGGGTCCAGACAAAGCTGCTGATAGTCCCTTTGGCAGCAGAGTCAGATCTGGGAAGAGAAGGGAGTGCCAGAAATAATTTGTTTACATTGAGTTGAGAAGAAAATCAAGTCCCTTGTGTTCCCAAAGCTATCAGCAAATGGACAGAGTGAGAATCAGAACTCCATTAAGATCAGTTAGTCTTATTGATTTAACTGGAAACTAGATAAAGCCTTAGATATCTGATTTTATAACAATGCTTTTCTACTGTGCTTCAGTCAAACCATGGCTCATTCCACTGGGAAGCCATGGTATACCTTCTCAGAGAAATTACTATTTTTCTGTCCTTTCAGTTCCTACTGTATTTATCTCCAATAATGGTCACTGCATGTCAAATGAGAGTATATATTCATTAGAGAAAATAAGCCATATTTATGCTCTTACCACGTTCTTCATTCTCCTACTCAAAAACGAATTTATTTACATGCTCAAGAACATTTCTTTAATATTAAAAGCTCAGACACTAGTGCTACACTTTAAAGCTGATGGCAACTGTTGCTAGGAAGAAGACCCAGCAGAGCTGGCAATCAAGTGAATACACAACTTCTGCCAAAACACAACCATGGCAAATCCTGGACAAATCAAAAACCATTGCTTGCTGCAGTTTATTCCACTGTTGTTTTGCCATGAGCACTACTCCTACCATCTGTTTTGTGAATTCATCTCTTGATACATATCTAAAATGGTATAGTTGCAAGAGGTTAAAAGGATTACTGTCTTCCAAAAGTAAGATAAAGTCTCTTTTTTCCCCCCAAGAAAAAAAAATTGCATCCAGTATTCCAAAGATCTAAAGAAAAACCCAATAGCTTCATATACTATAAACAAAATCCTTACTTGCTCTGGTTACCTACACAAATCCATTACTATTGAATTTTATGGTGCAACAACATTAGTTTGAAGTTAGTAACTCCTGCAAATTTATATAAAAAGTATTATCAGAGAGTTCCAGTTTCTAGGATCATTGCTGGCATCTGTATCCATATAAGAGCAAAGTTAAAATGTCTAGTCCACATGCTTGCATAATAGAGAATAAAAAACCTTGTATGTGTGGAAATTATTATAAAGACTTAATGTTACTGGACCTAACAAGATGCATCAGCATATGAGTAAATCACAGGAGTCAGAACTGTAGCCAAAGTTATTTTATATACTCTGAAGCCTTAAAGAAATTTACATCAAAGAGCATAAACATTATCAGCTAACTAACAGCATAACACATCAGACCTGTACAAGGCAAAGGCGTTGTACAACCATAAACTGCCTTAGAGTATGCATTAAGGGGCAAGACAAAGGGATGAGACTCATGACCCTAAAACACTCTAATTATCCTCAAATGACTCTAAAACATACTCTAAATACCCTCAAATCAAACTACAGATTACAAGTCTAACAATGCAGAGGGTGTTTTTTCAGGACCACTACATGGAACAGTTTTGCACATTTCAATAATACATTGGGATGCCGCTTCATCAAGGAACAGAACCAATGCTGTCCACATCCATGAAGCTTGATGCTGAGGAGCTTGCAGATTCAACTGTTTGAATTCCAAATAAAATAAGAAGTGAGAAACACAGAAGAAAGGGAGAAGCTATCACAGAGATAAACTTAAGTACATTTTTATCCTCTCTCAGGCACAGCAATTAGACTGACAGGCTGCTGAGAATACACAGAAGTTTATTTATAGCTGAGACTGCATATGGTCATATCAACGAGATTTAAGAGGTTTTATATCAAAGTATGTCTAACTTTCAGCAATATCAATTACTAATTTTTCAAGTAATCTTTTCCTGTAAGCTCAGTCTAAGCAATTTAAATTATAGTCTTACAGAGCACGTAAGATCTGCTTTATAAGTGGGCAAGCGAATTTGATCACAAACTATCCAGAAACTACAAGTCCACCAGAACATAATGAATGCAAGGCATTTAAATTTCATGTTGTCATACAAAAGCTTCTTTTTATTAAAATATTCATCTGAATAATAAAAAAAACCCTTTCACATTAACGAGAGTACACTGAACAGAAAGCCTTTAACTACACATCATGTAGAGAAGCAGGTAAGTAGTCCTTAATTGATTTCCTTTAATGCTTTCATGTTTTATGTCATAAAGTCATTTCAGTAACTGCTCAGATCCTGTTAAAGCCAAAGTAAAAGTATCAAAGCAATTTTACTGTTTTTGTTAGACACTGTAAAGAGATTGCATAGTTTTCACCTCTGACCACTCATTGTAGTTCCTTTTTTCACTTCATCATTACATTTTTTCATTAAGACTCAAAGAGAACAAGTGGCAACCTCAGACTTTGATAAAAGGTCACTTCTCATAATTTTGTACTTTATTCATCTCCTAAAAGTTGTATGAAAAATTAAAATTACAGCTCAGTCTTGTATCTCAACACAAAGTAAATAATGGTATCACTCCATGCAAGACCAGATTTTAGTTATGTTTTCAAAAAACGGTATGAAGTAAAACTAACACATCACAAATACATACATGCTAAAGGAAGCCAGTGGTCCTGGAAGCAAGCACTGCCACTCCTGGATGGTGCAGCATTGAGGTGAAGTTTTGAAACTCATCAACTGTAAAAATCCTGTGTTTAAAAAAACTAATTAACCAAGCTGCCAGCTACATGATTTGAATAAAGAAAGCAATCTTTAATTTTAGCTGACATGGTGTGTTGAGGACAAGGGCAAGATTTACTTCTTATAATAAACTCTTCAGCAGAGCTTTCCCTCCATCTGTCCCTTTAGAAGGGTCATCTCTTCAATTATTTAGATGTGCAACAGAAAGCACCAAGATTAGATAGTGAAGCAAAGACTAAACACAGGTCTTATCAGCTACCTTCCCCATAGTGATGAGCTTTTTCTACAGTGTCTAACAAAACTGACTGAAGTCTTACAGCTTAAACTGAGGAAGAGAACATTAAGCTTGGTCAGAGTAGCGTTCCCACAAAAACTCATACAAGCAACTACAAATCACAACACTTCTCAAACAGTAGTATTTTCCTTCAGATTTTAATAACAAATATGAAACACATAACCAAGCTTCAACTAATTAGCTAGGAACAGCTTTACGGTAAGCAAAAGAAACATTAAAAACAAAGGTAGCATTATTTTTGGATTGGTTTCAAATTCACTACAGTAAAATCATTAGAATTCAATTCAGTTTCTACTGTGCTGTAATATGTTTAAGAATGAACATAGAAAATATGCATTATTTTTGAACTGGAGTAGCAACAATAGCTTGTCATTGACAAAGTGGACATTATCACCTTGATAGTTTAAAATTCAATTCTTCTCTTGCAATGTAGACATCAAGTCTATAGTACATCACAATGATTTGTGCCCTAAGATTAAATAAAGATTGTTAGCTTTTATCTTCTGAAGTCTCAAATCAGCTGCACGAAGAACCACTTGGTGGTTTTGAACCTGACTTCTACATCTTTCATGGAAAAAGGCAGAAATCACTTCCTGCCCAGTCCTCAGTTTAACTCATGACTTTAGAGACTTCAGATCTCCTTCTATTCAGATCTATTTTCCATGCTGACAACTTTTGATGCTTAGCCAAGTTATCTACACCAAAGCTGTTCCGTATTTTTCATCATCCTTCATGCCCTCAACTGAGCTTTAAGCTCTACTATACCTTTTAGCAGGAAGGGGACCATACAAAGTATTCATAATGCTGATACGAACTGGATTTACACAGTAACACAGCAAGCTTTTCTAGTTTACCCTGTATTCCTCTTCTGGTAACTGACAATTGCTTGTTTGACACCTACTAAATTATAACAGTACTAAGACCTTGCTCCTGCATGGTTATGGCCCGTTTAGCACCCATCATTATATGTAAAGCTCGAGCTGTTCTCCTCAATGCAGCTACCTGTTCTCCTGACAAATGACAGTACTAGAAATTCAGTCATATGACTTCTTCTGTGGTTCTTTTCAGCTTTCAGACCCTTACTATCCCAATTAATTTAGTATCAGCAGCAAGCTTTCCTCTCCACTGGTCACCAGGGCTTTTCCAGGTAATTTAGCAAAGTCTTAGATTCCCACAGCAATTTGTTCTGCCTAGAAGTGACTTTCTTTACTGATACAGCCAAACATTTACTTCCACCTTATTTTCTTTACAAATTAAGGAATTATTTATCAGCACAAAGACCTTCTCTTCTTATGCTATGGCTTATTAGCTAGTGAGGGACCCTCTCAAAATTCACTTAGAAATTAGAGCCACCTAAATCACAATTATCCACATGGTTATTGACCCTCCATCAGCCTCCATAAAGCTGGAAGACAGGTTTCCTTAAAAAAGTCACACTAACTGTAAGAGAGAAGGCAGAGACTATAAGGACAGTAGTGGATAGCTGCATAAACAACACTACTAACTGGACTATGTCAGACATTAGCATCAGAGCCTTACAAGTGCTATAGTCTCCCTTCTGCAAATTTTGGCACCACACCTGCCATTCTCTATAGCACTGGCAACATAGATTTATACAAGAATTTACACATCATCAGCATTCTGCTATTTCAACTTTGAGTATTTAGAACAAGAGTTAATACCACCCTATCCTTGTACTTTGCTGCTCATAATGTTATCAGCTACATCCACAAACTCTTCTCCTGCCTCTATCACATTAGAGCCACCAGTTGAGGAATCCCTCACAAAGAAAAGTTCAGAAATTGAAATCTCCAGTTTCCTCCCCACTGAACAAAGACACAAGTTATTTAACTTCCCTGAAAAAGCTGTATCTACTATATATGCTTCCATCCTCATCATATGTTTACATCTTCATCAACAGCAATTCCTACAGGCAGTGGAACTCTTCTGATCTGTAAGAAGAAAGCATCATTGATGCCTTTTGTTAACCACAAACTTTTCACTGCGTTTCTACATTAAGATTACTAGACTCATAATTTTAACACATTTGAACATTCCTTCTGCTCTTTTGTTTGTTCGTTTTGAAGGCAGCTGTCTCCATGCTAGCCAGGCTTCTTCTGCTCTCCTGTAATTCTGCTAGATAGCACACACTGGCGCTCTGTTTCACAATCGATCTCCATGTCATATCTCCACCTCCTTCATTATGCTCCAGGTCACTTTGAGAGATTTAGGTTTTAAGAGCTGTCGGTTACGTTCTTTTTAAGAAGTTCTTTTTTCCTATTTTTTATACCATCTCTTTGAATGAGATGCACCTTGATACACGTATGTGATGATGCACAAAAGACTGGAATGACTTAAATCTTCCTTTAAAGAATGCAAATTAGTCTGTTATCACCTACCATTTCTTTAAGCCATGAGGTGCAGCAATAAGTGTGCAATAACCACAGCTGGGCCACACCACATGTGGTGTACATGTTACACAAGCAGACACTTCCATTGACTCAAGTTAGACTTCAACACCCTTAAAAAACCAAAACCAAACAGGGGCAGGGAGGACAATACAAAAAAAAAAAAAAACAAACCAAAAAAACCTAACCAAAAGACAGAGGCATGGATTTGATAAAATTAGATTTATGGCTCTCCTAAATGTCTGCCAGATTGTTTTTTGTTTTGCTTAAAACACAGAGTGGTAGCTGAACTTTAGTTGTTCAGCAGATTATTCTCTCATTGCAAGATAGCAGCACTGGAATAAATCAAGTTTCCACATAAATAATTCTTATGTACTGATAACATTACATTCAAATTATGAAACAAAACTTGTGCTGAACAACAACAGTTAAAAGGCTGTAAGAACTAAACTACAAAGACTGAACAGCATCATTCAGATTTAATTTTGTTCATTTTCCCACCCACAGACTGCAGACTGTGCATCACTTCTTATACAAAAGAGATATGAATAGCTGCAATTTACACCACAACATTAAATTTACATTAGCTATAGAATGGGTTCTCATCAGTTTCCAGAATAATGGTGTTTAGAATGAGGCTAATGCATTTCAAAACAGTTTACCTTGTAGTTCAAGATTATGAAGGCAGGACCTTGATCCACCCATAAGACAAGATGGAAGTTCAGTATTATTATTTCTTCTGTCTGCCTCCAAAACCTCAGTGTTTAAAACAAGATTTTAGTACTTGGCATATTTCACATCCAACTGGCAGACACATTTCACTTCCAAATATTCAATATTCCTTCAGAGTAGAACACTTACTTTAAAACACACTGAAATAGGTGTATCTAATGCTCACCACATCATAGCAACTAACAAGTCACTTAACTACATTTTTTCACTGAGTGACAGAACATAGCTCCCTAGTTTCACCTCCCTTAGATTTAGCCTTAGCCTCAAAAGAATTGAATTTTTTTTAGCTCCTCTGCACAATAAACATTCCCATTTTTGTAAGAATCAACCCTGCACATAATAGCCTCCCTTCACTACAGAGTCTTGGTCCATCTATTCAGCATGAAAAAAAGTATAGTGAAGAAAAAGGAGTCTTGCTTAAAGATGAAACATAGTAAGTATTGCTGGACTCTCACCAAACTCTGGGAATTTTAGCAGGAACTTTTGCTACACAAACAACCTTAGTCTGTTCACTTCCAACAATTTGTAAGCTAACCAGTGTAAGTAACAAAAGACTGGAGAAAGAAATGCAGCAATAAATCAGATTTTATTTTTCATAACCAGAAAGTAATTATTTAAAATTCATAGACCTCTATAATATATCACATGTAATGGCACACTAAAACATTTCAAATATTACAGAATTTAACAAAACTGAAGGTATGAAAAGGCATTTCAAAGATACTAAAATCAATCTATATGACATCACTGCAGTTACATCCCAGTAGTATGATATATTAATAATTAGGAACAAAAATCACTTACTCAAGAACCTAAAAAGTTCCTCAAACAATTCAGATGGGTGACTTCTATTTCTCTTACAGATACAGCCTTACTTGAAGATTTCTCATCAACAATTCTTTAAAAGAATTTTACTGAGGCATAGCCATTCATTTTGTAGACTCTTATACAATTATGTTCTTGCATTAATTGTTTAAGATATTTTTCATGAAAAGTATTACCTCACCTTTTACTGCTGACTTCAATTAGATTGACTCCTTGACCTGAAAAACTCATAATGTAAAAAAACCAAAAAATTCTAACATACTTCTATGTAGAGAGCTGAACTAATCCAATATATCGCCACCTACTCTGTAGGATCATACCAGTGCTCACACAAATGTTACAGTAATCTACTCCTCCCCTTGTCTCAAACTACTTGTGTTATTGATGTAAAAAGCATTTATAGCCTTTTAACAGGCGTGCTCTTGCAGAACTGAACTTGAGCCTAGCAATTCTTACGTATTTATTCTGTGGGGTCTGAAGTTTAACAAACTGCCCATTTCTTCCAAATTAAAAGAATAACCTCATCCTAAAACCACCTTACTTTAACATGATCTTCCTTTCACTGACATATCTGGAAATATAAGGGATTGTCCCACCATTCCATTTCTTTGCAACATTTTCTGCTATACTAAAATGTAAAAGCAGTCAGTCCAGCAGGCTCATGTCCAAACTACCACCCTGAAGTCTTGTCAAAGGCCCCATTGACCATGCCACAGTTCTACTATATTAGATTTTATTTTTTGTAACCAGTTAATTATGTCAACTGTAGAACAGATTTCACATAACTAATGCAGTAGTGTTTCTTAGGAGGCTGCAAGGCTGCCAGCACAAATATTTCAAGGCTTTTACAACAGCTAGTTTTTATGGTAGGGCCTTTCACGTGCTGGTGTTTCAATCTTTATTGTGCTTAACATAAAGGAGAGATCTATGTCATGAGGATATTGTAAAGCCACTTTTGAGTATTAAAACAGATTTTAAAATTAAATATTAATTGTTAGAAAAGCGTGCATTAAGAGACAAGCAGACCAAGACTCGGTGGCCACAGTAAATTTAATCAGAACCCACACGCCATTAACAGCTGGAAGAGTTCCAGAAGCAGCCTGGGTCCTTGGCCATCTGCCAAGACCACGGATTGTGTTTTAAGTCCCCTGAAATTACAAGGATTTACTAGAATATGCCATTCTCCACTCTTGGTACTGTATTTACAATTTTCTTTTGTGGCACATATAAAAAGTAGCTGTCTACCTCACCACCAGTACACTTGCATGCTACAGATGTACACAGTCAGACATACTTAATGCCACCTAAATTGCAACTCTGGTACATTTTACAAATAAACTGTAGGAAAGGCACTAGTGACACCTAACATCAACAAATCATAAGCAGCATCTAAGATTTTAATTCAAGTATGAAATTTAATCTATTGAGACAAAAATGAAACCTTTCAAGCATTTAGCAGAGCTATCTACTAGTATGTTAGAGACAAGCATCAAAATTCTTGTCCCAAAAGCTTCATTCAAGTCTACTGCTCATTAGTCATGGCATGCACTAATACATAGCTCTTACAACAGTGTTGTAGAGAGAATCCTGAAAAGAGGAGGAAGTGTTAAAACTAACCACACTACCTGAAAGTCTTTAATATCAAAATGAGAAGTTAGTTTGCCACATACCAAGAAATCTGATGTGTATAATATCTCCCAAGAACATCTGCCATGCAGTCATAATTCTCTCTGGAGACCTTCATATGATACGAGTATTTTACTCAGGTAAGATATCAGAACATCCAGGTTATGAAAAATAGATAAAAATCAAGGTAGGTAGTGATGACTAAACTCTTGCAGAAACAGTGGTAGAAAGGGAAGCAGAAAACACCCCACAAAGCACAATACTGGCTCAGCTGCAGGTCCAGAATACTTTGGAAGTATTTGATGCACATGTCATACATGGAGTCAACTCAGCTCTGAATTCCTCAAGCCCACATCAAGATCTACCATCATTAAAGGAAGAGCTAGAATATTTGCACAAAGTGTGTGCATTACAACTCACACAGACTGGAAGCTGCTCTTGAAAGCACATCAGTCCAAGTATCTAAGTACCACCAGGTACCAGGTTTGATGTACAGAAGCCTAACAGCATAAGAAAGGGAAAATACTCATTGTCAGAATAACTCTTTCAAACTCAGAAAACTACTGTACAATACGATGCAGCACTACAGTGCTAACTTTGCTCATTGCCTTCTCCAATGTAGCTATGGCAGAGTAACCCAGCTTGTCAGCCAGATCTAGCCTCCCACCCCCTGGCATTCAACATGCCTTTTGTTGAGCTCAGCTGGTGACCTACCCAGACAGTAGCCAGCATCAAGACCAGCTCAGGCTGTGGTTTTTCCAGCCTTCTGCTTCCCAGCTAAGATCAATTACATGATTTGCCACTTGGCAAGTGGGAATAGTCCTGCCTCCTTTTCCCCTTTCTGTGAACAACCCCTTCGATCAGAAAACAAGTTGATTCAGCCCATGAATCCAGCAAAAATAAGAACAAAATAAAAGCCCAAAACACAGACTTTTTGCCAGATTAGTCTCTGGTCTTTTAGCAAGCTGAATTGATTTACTGGATCATCAGACAAATACTAGAGCCAGCATAAACTAAGCAATAGCAACTCAGCCTCCTTTTATTAAAGCCACAGACACAGCTGCAAAGGGCTTGATCAGAGTTATTTATCCCTGTACCTTAAGCCACAGGTAGCACTGCTGCTCTGCTGCAATTCATACTGCTGGGACACAGCCTAATAGAAAGACCACATGAGAAAATACAAATAGGTCACTCAGGAGAGAAACCACTTGAATCTGAAGCATGTCTCTTATTGAAGCGGCAGAGAGAGGAGACCTCAGTCTCTGAACAAAGGCAAATTAAAACAGCGTGTTGGACCAATAGTAAATGCTGAAGGTCGTTTTTAGTAAGCCAGTTAACTATTACATGTAAAACACACAGTAGTGCACATTGGCTGCACAAACATATGTAATTTCAATTACAGTTCTCTTTTTTCCCCATGTAAATACTATACCTGCTTGCCCAAGATACTTGTAGAGTAGCACTGCTGTGAGAGTCTTATAAGTGTACCCAACACGAGTGAAGTTAAAACTGGAAAGGATGAGACTGAAGGGATGCAAGACACCAAAGCCAAGAGTTTGCTCCTATCACAATGGGACAGACTCATTGTTCCTGCATCCTGCCAGGCAGCTCTGCCTGTCCCTTTTGCACTGACTGCAGTACTTGTCAGATCCCACCAGAAACTAAGTACTTAATTTCCTAAAAGTATTTTCTCCATTCTAGAAAACAGTTTGGCCAAAGGCACAATACTTAGAACAGTGGGGGGGAAAAAAAAGGAAAGAATAGAATCAAGACCAACAACTGCTGCTAAAAGGAGGTAAAAGTGAAGCAACATCTCAAAACGAACCACAAGCTATCCCTTCCAAGACTCCTACTAGGAGCATATAGTCAGAGTCCCTAAAGACATACAGATGCAAGCAAGCTAATATAGCACTACCTATCTGGAAAACTGTTATTCAGAGTAAGTAATAAATTGTCCCTCAGGGGAAAAGATTTACTAGAGACACAACCCTAGACTGGAAGGGGACACAGCGATGGAGGCATAAGTGATGTACATTCAAAAATAGAAGGGAAGAGACTCTAGGCATGGAGAAAAGGATATAATTTCTGTAAAGAAGACTCTTCATAGTCTCATATAATGTCACAAAGGAGTCTCATCAGAGGACTAATCAAAAGAAGTAGAATAATTCTCCCATTTCTTGATGACGAGGCAGGGGAACAGTTTTCTCAGGCTTCCTTATCACTTACTACAAAACTCACAACATTACAGACAGAATACTATGATGGACTAAGTCCAACACATACATTTTTAGGTTCAGCTATAGACTAAAACTGGTGTCAATGTCTCCCACTGGGAGAAACAGAAGCATTTCCAAGATACCAAAAGCTACCATGGATATGGACTATCTGTATTCCAAAGGGATTTTTACAAAATCCCATGCCAGAGACTATACCTTCATTTCCCTTACATTTTAGTTGCCTAGAATTTGCTGCATATACATCTAAAAACATTTCCCCTAAAAGACGGATATTTAAACTGCCAAAATCAGAGTTGTCCTATTTTACTGCTTCTTTTCTTGACATAGAAAGTACAATATTGATTAAGTGTTAAGAGACTTGGTATCTCTTGTTAGAGGACAACAAGCTCAAGAATAGAGGCGCTTATTAGGACAATGCTGTTGGTAAAACCTACAGAAGCAGAAACTTCAAGTAGCAGCTGAGAGAGATTTCACTTTTTCATCTATTGCTCCTCCTCTTGAGGATCACCATTACAACCTTCCAAGTTTCAAAATCACTACCCTCCATGCAGGGAAGAGAAACCAACAGCATACCAAAAAGGATCTGTTTCACGGCTGGCAGAGCCCAAGGCTTAGCCTTACCTCTGCAGCAAGGCATCAAACAGCTCAACTCCCAGCACTCTCTCTTGCCCACTGTTCCCAGCAGTGCTGGCATCCCATTCTTGTCCCTTCTGCTCCTCCCTGCCTGCCTTCACACTGGGTTAGTTTTCAGCAGGCAAGCAGCCGACCTGGCTGACCAGAGACACACACACACTGCTGGCAGCTGGGCTCACCTGTGGAAAGGACAGGTTTTAGGGAGGCCCACACTCACAATGAAGCCATGCTTTTATATTTAACAACTTGGCCAGAAATCAGAAAAACACAACCGAAAACCACGTAATCCCCCAAAGAAAATTCCCCTCTAGTCTGCAAAACACCCTTCCCCTTCCACCTGTGGAGTGTGAAGGTGCAATGCCAGCTTTAGATCCTTGGAAATCTTTAGGAGTGAAGGCATTACAGTGCCGTATTACTGGTGTCAGGTTAAGTTATTTCATACTTCCTGACCTTAAGTACACCTTGGAAGGGGGGGAAACCAATAAATAATTTAAATAGTTCATTAGTAAACCACCATGGAAAATTAACAAGATTAAATGTCTTTGGTTTCATACTGCTGGAGCTAAGTGACAAGGAAAGTGTCACTTAGGTAGAAGATGTTTATACTCACATAGGTTATATTTTATATTTACAATAGTCGTGCAACAATTTTGCAGTCATGGCCTGGATAACTGAAGATGACTAACAATGTTGTGGAGTTTTCATTGATGGTTAGCTTAACTCAGATTTGGAGTAATCTTGAGCTATTTTTTATTTCATTCAAATTTTTGGTGGCAGTTATCATTCCAAAACTTCAGACATCCACAGCATGGGCACCTCTCTCTAATCAGTCACCCTGGATGCTTTAAGAGCAGATTTCAGCATCCATGACCTGTGCCAGCTTGACTGGCCCAAAAGCAGAGCTGCAGGCTGGATTTGTTTGACTGCACTTCTATCACTGTTCCATTTACCATGCCCCTCCAAGGTGGCTGCAAAGCTGTCTGCTCACTGGGGGAGCTGTGAAACAGGTACCTTGTGCAACAGTGAGCGCTGCCAGCTCCACCAGAAGCCCCAGTCAGATACTCCTGAGCACTTTCCCTTGTGCATTACTTATGCAAATACATGTAAATGCACAGGATCTCAAGGCTTTAGAAAACACTTCAGAAAGCAGTAAGTTAATTAGGCAGGAAATCAGCTTATCTGTCCTGGAAGATACAGTAAAATTCAACAATACCAATCCTTTGGATAGTTCATTTAAAAAAAATTTAAAACTTGCAAGCTCTCCTCAGTTATGAAGTGACAGTGCTGTGACTCACTGCACACTGTTTATTTTATGTTCAAGGAGTCCAAAAGCTGAGCATTTTCACTGCTGGTTTGTCTCGCCCCTTTTGTCCACCCCACCTCAAGCTCTGAGACGCTAGATATATCTGAAAACTTAAATAAAACTTAGAAAAACTGCATGTTTTTCAAAGAGCGGTTAAGAAGTCTAGCACAAATTGTAGAGAGATTGATGTATGGCATAACTACATCAACAACTATGCAGTAACAAACTTTAGCATTCCTGGACTGAAACTTCAACAACTGAGACATAATTTCCATAAACTAAGTACCCTATATGGTTACAGCTCACAGAATAATATTTCAAGTATTTGACATATCAATGACTTGAGGAGAGAGAAAAACACTACTTCCCAAACAATTACCATCAGTCCATATTGCACAGTACAGAAAATCAGGATGCATCAAGAGCATGGAGCCAAGCTCCAGATACACTCCATAGTACCCAGAAAGCTGTGTACTTGCATCCCTCAGCAGAGCTGCCTAGCATGGGAGGTTATACAGCAACTTCTGTGAAAAACTTACATTCAAATCAAGGGGAAAAGCAGCAAGCATGAATCTGACAAACTAATTCTGAGCTCAGACTTGCCAGCTAGGGAAGCAATGGTAAGTTGCAGAGAAAATGTAGCTCAAGGACCATGCTTTACTATCTTGGCTCTCGGGTGCTTCTTCCACCTACTTGAAGCAATAGTATTAAACTTCATCATCCAAATGATCCACACCAGCTTGCACCACTATTTGAGTTTGTTTGCAATAGCAGGTGAAGAAAATCAGGGAAACGTTTGCAGTAAAACTGCTTGTCTTTATGAGTAGCTATACAACTTCATGTTGAGAACTCCACACAACCAAATCTGTGTTCTTCCTTTAATGAAGGGCCTAGGTTTATTTTTTAAATACAGTGCTTTCCATGTCAGAAATTAGTGTGTCCCAAATTAACTCATTTCAAACTCCCCCACTTTTTTATTACTTTTATTTTTTTGAGGAATAGGCTATATATATTTCAAGACTACCAGCGAGATGCAGATGATCCAGATTCCTTTCAGTTTTGCTTATCAAAAGGCCACTATTGGTCAGAATACAAGTCTGACTGAAGAACAAGCAATCCTGAAATCTCAGTTACCTGCTTATATGTGACACGGATCTCCTGGATGATGTCTTCAATTCAAAAGGGGTCCCATGGCAACACAAACAAAAGCAAGTAGGTTACTTCAGGTGTTACTTTCCACGATCTGAATACAAGGATGTCTATGCCCTTGTGTCCAGGTTTCAGCTGACATCTTTGCCAACTCAACTACATAAAGTAGTACATTAAAATATATCAATGTCACCTCGTAAATAAAAAAACCCACAGGATCTCTTAAGCAATGAATGCAGTTTTAAAGTGAATTTTAGCCTTGCTATTGAGATAATCATATGCACATAGCAACAGCAACTTCAGTGACTGAATTACTGTCTGCCAGCTAGACATATCTCTACATCCCTCATCTGTTTTTCATTTCTGAACTTTTCAGCATTGCACTGCCACAAGAACAGTATGCTATCTTGTGACAAAATCAAACAAGAAGAATGTTTTCATGACCCTAGTAAGTCTTAAGGCACATGGATAAAACAAGCATTTTTACACATCAAATACTATAAGGATGGCTTAGCAACTTCAGCAATACAAAGACACCCTCCAAACTACCTATCATTACGTACATTCTACTGTAAAACAGAAACGTGGCTTTTCAGGAAGGAGTCTCTACGTTTTGAAGGGCATTTATAATGGGGTAAAGAAGACCTCAGACACATTGCTCCAGAGTAGTTAGCAAGAAGCAGCCCATTGTAAAGGAGTCATCACCCATCAGAACCCAATGAATCTTCAGCTTTCACGTGACCAGCATATTATGCAGGAGCAACCACTACTTTCAGGCTCTTCCAGTAACTTCTTAGGTGCTTAACCTTTAATTGTGAAGTCAGTCACATTCAGCCAGGAACCTCAGCAAGTCATTCACAGGAAAATGAAAAACTTGACTTAAATATGAAAGTCTGGGAGATTTCCTAAACAAGACAGGAATATTAAAAATATCCTATTGAATGACATCTTCCAAGGAGAAAGTTGCAATACACTTCTCTGAAAGATTCATCAAGTACAAAAAAAACCCATCTGAAGAGTAATTAGCTTGTAAAGTGGACTAAAAGCACCAATACCAACCCCAGGTAACTGTTGTAACATGGGGAAAATAACCTCAAAAGGTGGGAGAGATTGTGGAGAAGGAAGAGAAATCCACCACAGTCACACCAAGAAAATGGCATAGTGCACTAGCAATACTCAAGATACTCAATATTTCTATACCGTTTTGCTTTGATGTACTGCAACAGAACAAGCAGAGGAGGGACAAGGGGTTTGGGATTCTGTGAGCTCAGAGACATCTGAACCCTATTAACATCCCTGAGCCAACATAGCCTGAAGGACATTGCTCACTCAAATGAAATAACCAGCCACAACTGCCTGCAGCTGTAGGTAGAAAGAGAAAGCAGCATTGTTGAATCAGCTGAAGCCCAAAATAACAGCTGGTAAAGCTGCTGTATCAGGAACAGAATGGGCAAGAGGTTCCAGAATCAGTGGCTGCAGTGCTTTTTGCCTGCAAGTAGGTATGTGGGTTTGTTAACAAGCATTAAGGTTTTGTTTCTGTAAATGACTTTTACCACCTGTCTTCTCTGAGCCTGACAAATATCCAGAAACCTTTTCTTGTTTGGTCCTGTCCACTGTGTAATCACAGGATAAGGCTGGTTAACATACCACACACTGCAAAGTGAATCATGAGTCAGACTGGAAGCACACTAATCTGACAATTCTGCTTAAGACCGAAAAGAATTATTAAACAAGAAAACTTCTTTTCAATTCTCCTCCGCTGCTGAGGGCAGGGGGGAACACACACTGAGAGCAGCAGGGAGACCCTAATTTGCATCAACCCCAAGGCACTGCACAGGAAGTTGGTGTTGAGCATCTGACACTGCATTTCAGTCTGAGTGAGTCATTTCTGAGTCCTCTACCTGCAAGTTTGCAGTGACTGAGACGGTTTGGTACGGACTTTCCAGTAAAGTCAGCTTGTCTGAGACTGCTGTCCTTCCCAGAGAGACAACCAGCTCTTTTGAATAGCCAGCTGAGACAGCATGTGCTGATACGTCTTTCCTCTTCCAGAAGTAAAAATAGATATCCCATTCCTCAACTCAACTGTTTTCTCAATTTTTGGTATTTTGCAACTTGGTCTCCCAAAACTAGCCCTATATTCAGCTCAAAATACAAAAAGTCAGAAAGACCAAAGTGGGAAGCTCAGAGATTAGCAACCTTGCTTTCATTATGTCAATCTTCTGACTTTTGCTCAGCTCCAGGAAACCGTAATACATGAGATTTGCACATTGTAAAGGGCCCAGCAACCACAAACTTTAACAAGTATTTCTCTCTTAGCTCCTCTAGAAAGTTTTGTTATAATCACGCAGAACCCAACCCAAAAGGGCGCCACACCACACCATAACACCAATAAACACTAACTACAGAAAACTTATATTTCTGAGAGAGAAAAGAAGCATACCGAATAAATAAAAAGCACAGCCAGCAGCACTGACATCATAGCCTGCTGTACCAAAAACACTTTTGGTACCCACATGATCTAGCAAAGGTCTACAAAACAGTGGGCAACATGATTATTGAGGCTTGGCACCACAAGCTAATCAGATATTTCTCAATTTCAGTTCAGTATAGTAAAACTATTAATAAGCCGCTTTCTTTTAACTCGTCTTAGGCTAACCAAGTTGGGTATTTTCCTCTCTCCCCCCCTCCAAAAAAAAAACCCCAAAAAGTCAGTGACTGCTACAGCCACATACTTGATAGCCTGCAAGAGACTATTTAAGGTAGGATTTTCAAGAATTGATATTGTTCAGAAGTTCTGCCAGATGTTAGCATTTAGCTCTAAAAGAAACCTCAAAAACTCCAGCCCCTACGAAACCATTACTACTTTTCTGAAGACATCTAGTCTCTGGACATGCAAGTTATGAAGTCAGATGGTTCTAAAAACCAAGATGTAGAGATGACCAGAAACCGATGGGTACAATATAGACACTTCTGTCTTTTTCAAAATACACAACTATTTCAAGAGGCTAAACTAGTTGAGAAAGGTCTCCTCATTGAAAGTGCAGAATCCACAGTGAGTTCTCTACTCAAGTGTGTTTTTTTTTACTGTGGACAACAGTTTAACTTGAGGTCACTACACATGAAACTGAGCTATAGATAGGAGATCAGTCAGAGCCCACACTAGAGCTATACAAGTCCCTCCAACTGTCCTAAGCTACTATTAAAAAATCACCTTAAAGTACACGTACATCAGACTCTTCCCTTTATGCTCCCTGCAGTGTTTGCAGTTCCTCTTTTAAGCTGGGACTGACACTTATGAATATGGCCTTTTGTGGTATACAACCCCTACCCCATTCACTTTTCAGCACTCGTTTTTCTGTTAGCATATCTCCCCAAATGAACTTGCCACAGGATCAGAGCACTACCAGAGAATGGAAACCAGGAGCCCCAGCTTTAATAGGCTTCAGTACTATGGAGGCTGTAGTTTGTCTAATCCTACGCTAGCTTAAACTGGCACTTCCTTACAAAGAAGTTATTTTCCTCCATCTCTTTTGTTTTTGCATCAACTCCACATTCTTTCTGCTGGCACAGCTGTTTGCATAGCTGGGCCATGAACTTCGATTAATTATGGTCCATCTAAAAAACTCCTCAAAATCCATTACTTTTATTGAATTATTACTTTGGAGCTGAGTAATAACTGATAAGGAAAACAGATATGGCTGAACTTGTTAACCAGGAAGACTGGAATGGCAGAGACTTGATTGATAAAATGCAAACACAGGTATAGCAGAGTTGTGTGACAGCATATGACTAAGACATAAGGAGTGAGATGAGGAAAAGTAAAAGACTAAAGACAGTTAGCTCAAGCAGCTGAAAGGTGGTTCTGCAAGTCTCAGTCTCACCAAGGAGCTCCACAGGCTTTCAATAACGGCACATATGGGAATGTGATTTTTTCAGTTTTGTCTTACAATCTAAAAGGATCATGCATATATTCACAGCTGTGAATATTAGGATTGCCTTGGGAGCTTACAATGCACACAAAAGAGTTGGACTAGACTAATTACCTTGCCTCAGCACACAAGGTAGCTGTTCACCAAGCCTGAGGAAAATCAAGTACTCTAGAAGATGTATGGTCATTAGGTACTTCTACTGCAAACTATTCAACCCCATCCTTTGAAGATAAAGCTAATGTTTTCTTTTCAGTTTGAGATCCATCACTACAGCATTCAGCTACTTCAAACAATTTTCACAACACCCTTATTAAGCAATCTCTCAACACAAAACCAATTAACTTATTATAGAACAACCCAGACTTTACAGGAAGATCATAAGACAGATGATCACGTAGCAAACCGCATGCAAGAAGTCACCATCTCAACAATTCAAAGCTAACCCATTTCACCACGTACCAGGATGCAGACTATGAAAACTAACAAGGTTTGCCATTACCATCCATAGCAAGGCAGCAATTTCTTGGACTGCTTCAACTATTTTGCTAAGTGCAAACACATGGTTTACCAACAGTAAAAATGAAGAAGAGAAACCAGAACTTGTGTTAGACATTTGTATAGTAACTACCACGTAAAAGAAATGGAAACACACAGAAATATGCCTTGGAAGTAAACATAAAATAATGAGTTCATACTGGAATATGAATACGTACTACTTTCAAACCTTTAAAACCTCATAGTTAACAACCAAGATGACTAACCTCTCAATAAGTCAAGATGTCCCTAAGCCAAAATGACTACAACTCCCAAGTGCTTAGTTTTGGCAAGATTACACTGGAGAGCTGTAAATAATGACTAGTTTCACCTTACTCGAAAGTTGTCATGAGGTTGCACAATGTACAGCTAGTGTATGGATCCCTAAGGCACAAGATGTTTTCAAGGAAGAACAGAAAACAGGACTGTAGAGCAGGAACTGAGAAATGGGGTGAGTCAGTTATTGTAAATAAAGTTTGCCACCATGAAACTACAGAAGGAAAATAAACATCTACCGGTCCCTGGCCAATGGGCATAATGCAAGTGTCTGCTTTAATGAGCAAGGAATTCAAAAATAATACCCTAGAGACTCTTAAGGCATCTGGTGCAGGATACTCAAATAAGACAACTAAATTGAACCAGCAAAACAAATTCACGCTGCCTATTTGCTTCACAGAACATTGTCCAGCCCTCTCTGCTGGGGTTAATGAAATTCAGTTTCAAAAACCCACAGGGAAAAAAAATGACCCTAGCCTTTGCAGCACCTTATCTTGTAGATTGGGAGAAACTACAGAAAGCAATTTTGAAACTGCTGTCAGAGCTCTTTCATAGCTCCTCCACTCTCATCCCTAAAAGAAGCTATTGTATGTGTCCCTTTCAATAGTTTACAGAAGGACATGAAATATCACTCCCATTTGTATTTCATGGAGGCATGTTTACAACCCTTAACCTAACCATAATATTTACAATTTTTAATTTTTACTAGTCCATCCACTAAGTTGCAAAAGCAGTATCAAATTAATTTCTGCAGTACACAGAGCTTGACACCCAAGAAAGAACCAAGTTTTCAATAAATTGCTCTTCCTGTTCTGCTTCCTTCTATATGCAAACATCTGGGCTGAGTGCCCAACTGACTTTTAAAATAGTTTTAATTGCTTTATTATCTGCTCTAATGTAATCAATGCTTTTTAATACATTGTTTCTTCTGGCTTCTTAGAAAGAGCCTTCTCCCACAGTCCAACATTAAACAATTCATAAGATGTTCTTATTTTCCAAGCTCACTGTTTAAAATCCTGATTAGTACCTTTAGTTTTACTTAGCCTTAGTTTTGAAAAGCCACTTATAACACAGCTGCAGCAGCGATGTCCTGCATTAAATACAAATAGTAAGAACACAGCTGTCAAGTGACAAGCAGGCCTCTCCACCCCAAGACAGTTTCCAACCAACCTGTTGTGCTGACAGCCAGAGCCATGAGTCAACATTATGGTCCCATATCCTCAGGGTGCCACCAGTCACACCATCATTTAAGACTGTATTAAAAATATGGACACAGAAGTTACCAACTCCTCTAACTTATGAAGGCATACCATCAGTACTAAGTGCTGTGGGCTTGTTTTCATCAACTGATCTCACCCTTTGTTTAATGAAAACTAATCATAAACATGTAGTTTTTATTCCAAAGGGCATAACGTAGTTT
Organism: Corvus cornix cornix; assembly: GCF_000738735.6. NCBI lineage: Eukaryota > Metazoa > Chordata > Aves > Passeriformes > Corvidae > Corvus > Corvus cornix. Next base: position 18,018,027 of record NC_046333.1, on the reverse strand, counting down.
TCAATTATTTAGGTTTCATCTTTCTGTGGAACAATTCGATAACATTTTTTCAGTATAATTTTCCTACATTTACAATGTTTCAGGCTAGAAAGTTCTTAGGAGAGATGCTAGGTAAGTCAGGACTACGAAGTCATCTATGCCACAACCAAGAGGTTCCACTTTACCTAACAAGCTCTCCATTGACATGTTAAAACATAAGGACAGCCATTAATAAGTGAACTACTTGTGTATTTGTCTAGATAAAAGTTTGTAACAGAAAAGATCAGCAGACTAGCAAAAAAAAAAAAACCCCAAACTGAAAACTGACTAGAACAGACACTTTGTAGCTTTCTGCAGATACAGAAGCATTCTTAATGTGATCAAACATACCTTACTGCATGAGATGGGAGGAAAGATGCATTTACTTGTCATGCTCCTCTCCTCCCCCTCCCCCCTTCCCCACCCAGTTTCTAACTCTAAAGATGAAGGAATCCAGGAGGTACACTGATAGATAGGAGTCCCGCACCTCTCTTTTCGTTATTCTGTCCTGGTGTTCTCCACTTCTGTTAAAAAGATCAAGCAAGATTACAAGTGAGAGTGCAACAGTAGCATCAAGCTCACAGCGCCTCATGTGAGCAGTTGAAGAAGGTCATGGAGTTTATTACGTGTTGAATTCTCTAGACACAGAAAGTACACTCTTTCTGATGTACTCCTCAAAATGCTGGGGGGAAGTAATTTTATCCATGTATTCTTGTTGCTCTGCTTGCTTATTAGGCAGCAAGTGCTAGTGAGAAGTCAGGCACTGTTAAATTTTTGGATCCTCTTGTAATCTTCCAAGAAACAGATGGCGATTACAGATTCCAGGGGCTGGGGTGGGGGGGGCTGTTTGTTTTTGGTTGACTTTTTTTTTTTTTTTTAACTTGTACAGTATGCTCAATAACTTCATTAGGCATTCATGCTCTTCTACTAAATACATTTAAGTTAATGGTTGACACAGTAGGCAAGCTCTCCAGCAGTCTGTTCTTTATCTCAAAATCAGTTACAAAAAATCCCATTTGTATTAGTTTTCTGCCATCTTTCAGGGTGATGTTTTGAAGGGCCTAAACCTACAAATTCCCAGCTTTCCTAACAAGCTCCTAACAGAAGCAGGCAACCAATTCTAATTGCACACGCACCATCATTGTGCCTGGGATGATTATCACAGGATGCAGAAAACACAGAATCTGTGGCTTTCATTTTTAGGCACAGGAAATAAGGATGGAAGAATTACTTCCAAAAGCACTAGGCAACAAGTTACATCCAGCCACCTTCCTTCCCTCTCCTCCTTCCTACAGTTATTGGAAATCCAGCAGCAGTGACAATACAAAGGTAAGAGAGGGATGTTATTTACCACATCAGTTGTAAATGAAATACAATTACATTAGGTTGTTGAAAATATAGCTTTAAGTCATACTAACCACTGAGTTTAAATATTTATTTCAGTAGCACAGCCAGATTATCTTTGACACAGGGTAAAAGACTGAGATAAAATCAACTGTTAATGATGCAGATGCCTGCGAGATCCAAGCACTGACAATTAGTCTTTGCTGCTACAAGTCATCAGTATTATAATCAGATCTACAAAATGGGACACAGTTGCTTTCCCTTTCAGTTAGCAGCAAGCTTCATTCCACAGCATATGTCAGAACACTGAGAAGTGAATTTATGGCTCTGAATGCGAACACATTTTTTCTTGCTTTGTAAGATATTTGGGTAATTTCACATGTTTTCCTCTCACATGCCCTTTGAAGATATTACTGAATTTGACTGCATTACCAAGCAGGATTTTGCATTAGGTATCTCTCTACTTCTATGTAAACAGCAACTGAGAGTTGCTTACAGTTTCCTGAATGGGGCGGGGGGGGGGGGGGGGGGGGAAAGTAATTGATAAGGACCTTGGGTAACAGACATGCCTCTGTAAATTTTTTCCCTCATTAAGTATTCACACCTCTGCTGTCAGCCCTCAGCTTTGTGGCACCAATGTTCAAGTTTTCCCTTTAGACTCATGTTGTCTCCTAGGACAGGAGAGTTAAGAGAACAGTTTTTATATTTTTCCGTAACTTCTTCACACATTCAATTTCAAACTCTGAAAATCCTCCAAAACTCAACAACCAAATATAGTCCTGAGATTAAAAAGTTAATAAACCCACAGAAAAATAATCTTTTTCCTTCATATATTCACTAAGTGTTTCTTTCCAAAACATGCAGCAGTGTCAGAAATGTAGGAACTGCATCTCACGTCACTGTTTCGATATATACGTATGCCCCAAGACCGTAAGACTCAGAGACTTCTATTGTCTCATTAATAGATAGGCACTGCAGGTAGTCTTAAATACAATTTTTCAGATTATTACTATGTTCTAAGTTTAATTAGTATCATCATGAACTATGGTCTATGCTCAGTTCCTAGTCTAGCCTTTGCTTATAGATTTCTGTTTATTCTGCTGAGAAACCGAAGGATCCTTAATTCCTGTTCCTAATTAATCCACACACTGTTTGTATTTCTCCCATGAGAAACTCTTATTTGTGATAACAGAGTTAAACCATGCTGCACACTTATTTTCATTTGCTGGACAGTGCCACATGAAGTAGTACAAAATGACAGGAAAGGCATCTAACAGAGGAGCCTGCAACACTTCAATGCTGCCTTTTGGCCAAGAAAAGATGTTTAATTTGAATGTATCAAATTAACTTTTTTTTCCATGCTCTCTCATTCAGAGGGATTTCGCTTCCACAGGGCCTCCAAGCATTACTCATCACCACATTTTGCATGGGGTAAGGAAATGGAATGCTATCTGCAGAACACAACAGATATTCACACCTACAACCATCTTCTTCATGTGAAAACGAAGCCTCTTTTCTCCGAGCCTGTTGCGTTGCTGGCATTGTTTTTCAAGCCTCTCCAATGAAAGGATTTCAGTTCACAATTTTAAATCTTCTGCGCATGAACCAACACACTTTATTACATTTTCTAGTGGGAACAGCTATGCACACTACAGCAGATGGTTTGCAGGATGGTGATCGCATACAGTGTTGTGTTTGTCACTATTTACTTGGTTATTATTTGTACTGAAGAGGTCTTTCCTCTAGAAGTAATGGTATTTCCAGTGTGAACTCACATAGCAATGAGCTGTTGCAACAGGAAGATCTCTGTTTTCATCAGTGATCTTCCTCTGTCCTCAGGGAGACAGTGAACAGCTAGCACATGCTGCCATTCAGTACAAGTCACTCACCCTGCAATTACCAGCTTGCTTGCTTTCATTAAAGAGGCCTGTTTGGGAATTTTTCTATGAATAACACTAGCCACTAAAGAAGAAGCAAAAGAAATTTGTGTATTTATGCCCAATTCAGGCAAACAGAATATCATTTTTATATATTATAAATACATTATATTATATATATAATATCGACAATTAAAGATATTCCTGCTTTGTAGATAAACAACTACTGTCTTATCAGTTCATGACATAGGATGTCACTGCTCACAACTGACCTACAGAAAACTTGAAATCCTTTGTTACCATTTCCTACGGCTCACAGAAGTACCTTAAGCAGACTATTCAACTTCACTGGAGTTTCTCCTCTGTCTTGTATGTACAGCCCAAGCAATTCCCCATGATCCTCACTTCAGGTACTGTCCTGTTCAACACAGCTCTAACAGAGCTCAGTCTTGATGTACAGACTCCAGGCTTTGGGCAAAAACCACTGAAACATCCACAGAGGGAAAAAACCTCATGAGATATGGATGTGTAGGAAACAAAAGGAGCAGCGAGTTAATACTACAGGCTGCTCTGCCGGTTTCATGTGGCTGTTACAAAATTTGTAGTCTAATCTCAAATTGCACATTGACTTTCTTACAGGCTCGTTACACAGCAGCAGATGTAACCCGTGCAAACCCGACACAGGCGTACAGGCTTCGCTCCGCCAGCAGAAGGGAATACGTTTTTTGCTCAACTGCCCTGATACCCGATTTTTGGCGATCTTTGGGCTCTACACTTTTAACCTGCCACGGTGGCTATTTAAAGATGCAAAGCTGCGACCTGAGCCTCATAATGCTCAAACCATGTGACATCTTTACCAGGCTCCTAATTTTAACGCAGACCAGCGCCCGGCCGGGGGTTCTCCCGGAGCCCGGGCCGCCCGTCCCCGCAGGGTGATGGAGCACTTCGCAAATGGTGCAGTTCTGCCGCCTTACCACACCAAGCCCTTCCTCCTCCCCTCCCCCGCGCACACCAGAGCAGCGGACACTTGCCGAAACAAACTGCACGGACACTGGACGAACTTGGCCAGTTCCCATTGATAACCGGGATTTTTCCCAACTACAGCACATCCATGCGCCGCCCGCGCGCGGCCGGCGGCAGGAGCGGAGCTGCTCGGGCTCCGCTCACAGCACCGTCCCCTCCCGCTCGCTGCCACCGAGCGGAACCGCGGGGCGAAAGGGCGGACACGGGCTACCGCAGGCACTCGGCACGGCCCCGCGCATCACCCGCGCCGGGCAGGGCACTGCAGCCGCTCCCCGCCGCACTCGGTAAGGCGCTCCGGCCCCGCCGTGGCGAGAGGCGGCAGCCGGCGGGGGGCTCCTGGCGGCACGTGCCTGCCGCGGTGCCGCCCGTGCCCCTAGAGCCCCCGGGTGCGATGCCCCAGCGAGGCGGGCGGTCTTGTGTGCGTCGAACCGCGGCGCTTACCGAGTGGTTGACCCCCCACATGAGGACGCTGAGCAGCGGGTCGCTAGCCCGGAACAACTTCACTTTTTGCGCCACGAAGTGCTTTTTCTTGGTCTTGGTTTTACTCGCCATGACGGGCACGATGCTGCTGGGGGCCGCCATGGCGCTGCCGGCGGCAGAGGTGGAAGGGGCTGGTGTGGGGCAGAGCGGCGGGCGGGCAGGACCGAAGGACAGGGGCGGTCGGCGATCAGCGCCGCAGCCCCGCGGGCAGGCGGTCAGCGGGCCGGCAGCCACGGGACGCCGAACGCATCCCGGCCTGGCGGCTGAAATGGCCCCGCTCGGCGCGGCGGCCCCGCCCCGCCCCCCCCGCGGGGAGCGGCCGCCGCCCGCCCGCCACGCACAGCGCGCCCGCCCCGCCCCCGCGGGAGCCGCGGAGCGTCGGCTCTGCCGCCCCACTGCGCATGTTCCCCGCGCGCGGCGCCTGCGCGGCCGCGGGCGGTGAGGGAGTGGGGCCGCCCGCGCCTCCCTCCCTTCAGGGAGAGCGGCCTGCGGAGATGGGTTGCGGCTCAGTGCTGCCCGGGGGAGAAGGTGGTTCTCGTCCGCTGCCGTCCGCTCCTCACACCCATCTCCAGTTCTCTGGGAAACCAGGCCTGTCGTCGCCCTAGTCTTTAGCTAGCTAGTCCCTCACACCGTAACTTCATGCGGTTTGTGTGATAGTTACTCCGGTTTCCAGTTCCCTCTCTGTAAAGGGACCTGTAGGAATGAGTGGGATCTCTGCAGGGCTTTACCAGCTGCTCCCGCCCCAGCTCGGCTCCCCGAGCAGAGCGGTTCCTCACAGCCGGCGTGCAGTTAATACAGAAAGCTTGGTCCTATGCAGGAGTATTGCACCCCTGTGACCTCACTGTCCCGTTATACCCACAGCAGAATCTTTCTTAACAGCCTCCACGGCCACAGAGGATGTGGGCAGTGACAGGCGACATCCTGCAAAGGCATATCTGCTCAGCTCAGAAATACCAAACACCACATACACTTTGCTCCGCTGTATAATGAGGAACCCCCATGACACCCCTGCCATCACTGTTCAGGGTCAGTACCCACGGCTTACACAGAGCATATATCTCCTGTGCCTTTACAATAAGTCATCCATCCGCTTCTGAATAATATCAACTGACCTCTCTGCTGTAGATCTTGCTTTGTTCATCAGTTGATACTTCAGCAAGGTAACCAGATCCTTAGGCAGAAACAAGAGCAGGGCTGCTCCATGAGGTGGACAAACCCGCAGTGAGGGTCATCCCAGTGCTACCAGTGCCCTCAGTGACAAGGCATGGTCCCAAAGGGCCCACACTCAGTGAGCAGGGTGCTGGCAACAGCACACGTCTTATCAGCAGTCCCAGAGAAGCTGAGGTGATGAACCAGGTCCCTCCAGGAAGGCACAATGTAGGCACAGGGTCTATCCAGGGCCAGAAACAGAGGTGCAGGCAAGCCACCTACAAGAGAGGTCCAAGGTATAGCCAGAATACAGAGCTGGAGAAAGGTATTCCTGCAACATAGCTCAGGCAAAGACCTAAACTGTGCCCTACCTGAGCTTAAGTGGAGGTCCTGGGCAGAAGGTGTTCGCAGGTGTGGCTGTTCAGGGCAACTAAGGTCAATACATGAGTCTGGGACCCCAACACAGGCTTACATAAATTTAAAAATGTGTTGCACGTCTCTATTTTTCTTTTGTCATTGTGATCTCAATGGCAAAGTTATCTATCATGCTGGAATCTAAACCAGTAATGTTTAATCTCCCTCCTGCATAGAAACAGTTACTGGGATTTATTATATCGTCCCTTCATCTTACAGAGAGTAGGACAAAAGAGAGATGTATTTAATTTTCTGTCTTTTTTTTTTTTTTTTAGCAGAATTACTTTGGAGTTACAAAGATACTAAACTGTAATTTTTTTCTCGAAAATAGATTCGACAACAAAAAAATCCGTTATATTCTGCTGCAGTCAATGGAAGCAGCTGAGTAGTCAGCACCTTTGAATAAAAGCAGGTCACTTAGATGCCTAAATATAGATTTGAAGTCAGACTTTCGGAAGAGTTCAGTACCCACTTTATCCTTTACATTATGCTTAGAACATGACAGCTGAGCATCGTGCAATGCTGCACACATCAACATGACTAACATCTGCCACATATGTCTTTCATCATCTTTGCAGAGTAAATAGTGAAGCATTTTGGTTTATAAATAATAAATAGCAAACATTTTAGTAGGTTTTTTATAGGGAAGGCTGAGGAAAGAAGTTGCTCTTTTTTCCAGAAGACTTTCTTGTCATCTTGGCCTAGATTCCAAAGAGCTCTTCCCTGCAAATATGAGTTCTCACTAAAGAAGGTTGTTTTATCAGAAGAACAAAAGATGTTTCCCATAACAATTACAGCAGAATTTTAAAAATTCCAGGGTCTAGGCTATCTACATGACAAAGTCTGAGGCAAAGATTTGTCCTCTTCAGTTTTAAGTACCATAAACAAAGATGGTTGCCTGTGCTTTCCTTTCCTGTAGGAACCACTGTGGGCACAGGTTTTCCACTGAATCCATGACATAGATGCAGCTGGAAACAGGGGTCACTTGAAGAGACAAAACTTGCTTGCACTTGCAGCCTACACTCCTCTTGGGATGTCTCTTTCCCTCAATTGTAATCCTATCTCTTAAAATAGAACAGAGGCTGAGGCACTCCAGCCAGTGCCCAAAGTAAAAATTTTTCTAGTCCACTTCTTGCAGCCTAGACTTCCCTTTCAAACCCCATTTAACTCACCTTCAGCTGGAGCTCCAGGGCTCCCTCTTCCCCGGTTCTACCACTAACCCTGAGGGCAAACGTAATTTTATGCTGAGTCACAATGCAGGGTCCCCAGCCATTGCCCACACCAAAACATTGTCACAGCCACATTCTTCTCACAGTCTACCCCTTCTTTTGACGTATTCCCTTTTAAGCCCCCTCCATCTGCAGCTCTAGGCTCTCTCTGTCCAAATGCCCACCTTAACATTAACACAGATCTTTAGACCAGGACCCCCAGCCAGTACCCTCAGTAAGATATTGTCCCTGCCCCATTTTCTCTAACCCACACCTTTTTTTTTTAAGAGCTCCTTTCTAGCTCCATTCCAGCTGCAGCTCCAGGTCCTCCGTGTCTCTCAGCTCTAACCTTAAGCCTCAAACAAACCATATGCTGGGCTTCGGATGTGGTGCCAGTGCCCACACCAGGAAGTTCTTGCTGCCAAGTTCTTCTGGTAGCCTACACTTTCCTGGGACTGTCACTTTCTAGCCCTGAGCCGGCTGCAGCTGTTCTCTCTTTCATTCTGTCAAACATAACCTCAAACCTCACCCTACACCTAGAAGTTAGGTTGAGCCTTGGACCAGGCCCCTCAGCCATTGCTTCTACCTACAAGTTTTTGCAGGCAAGCTATCCCTGTGGCCCAAGCTTTTCCCTATCAGCTGCTCTCACCAAGCCTCCCTTCACCTGGAGCTCTAGGCTCTCTTTGGCTCCCAGCACCAGCCCTAACCCTCACACAAGCTGTACGGTGGGCTTCAGACCAGGACTGCTGAGCACCAGTCACAACAAAAAGTTCTTGCAACAAAGTTCTTCCTGCACCCCAGGTGTCCTAGGCCTGTTCTAACTGCAGCACTACACTCTCTTGTGTTTTCAGAAATAACCCCAGCTGTAACTCCAGCCACAAGAGTAGGCTGAGCCTCAGACCAGGCAGCCCTGCCAAGCTCTCCTTGAACTTAGACTTCCCCTTAAAAGCCCCTCTCTAACTCCCCTCCTGCTGGATTGTTAGGCTCTCTCTTTCTCCCAGCCTTAACTCTAATCCTGATGTAAACATAATCAAATGCTGTCATGCCCCTCCTCCCACCCCCCCTTTTAATTCCCAAGACAAAGCAGTCTCCCAGCTAACTTCTCTTTGCAGCCCACCTCCTTTCTAAGACAACTCTCAGTACAGCTCTAGGCTCTCTTTCTTTGCATGGCAAGGTTTTGGTAGTGTGGGGGGCTATAGGGGTGGCTTCTGTGAGAAGATGTCAACCCAAGCTGGAGCAGTCTGCTCCTGAAGGATGTGCATCCTGCAGAAATGGCCCATGCTAAAGCAGTTCATGAAGAACTATAGCCTGCAGGAAGGACTCATGTTGCAGAAGTTCACGGAGAACTATCTCTTGTAGGAGGGACCTCACACTTGATACCTATATAACTTCGGTCAAAGTAACAAAGTGCTTATATAGCTTGAGTTACAAGATATCTATGTAACCTTAATATCAATATAACCTAAATCATGACTTTTTTATCAATAAAACCTGAAGAGTATCAATATAACCTGAAGCAAAGCCTTCTATACTTATATAGCCTGAATCGTAGCTTTTACTTATGTAGCCTGAATCATAACTTCTATACTTATAACCTGATGCTTATATAACCTGAATCATAACTTTTGATACCCATATAATCTAATATTAATAACTTTTTATACAATATAATGGCTAGCATATAGTTAACTAGTTGCTTATGTGCAGAATAGAGAAAAAGAGAAAAAAAATAAAAACAAAACCAAAAAAACTTACCAGGTGTATACTTTTAGAGATAGGTAAGTGTAGTACTAATGAGAAATTGACAAGCCAAAGCCAATTAGCCACAAAACAAAGAATTTAGGCTGGTTAAGACCAGATGGACCGAAGAGCATTGTAACTGCACATGCCCCGAAGACAAAGTTGAAAAGTTCAAGTGCGAAGACTTTAGAATCCTTCATCAAAGACCCCCAAAGACCCAAAATTGGGGAAGTGCATGCGCAGTGCAAAGAATTATCTAATAACCATGAGATCATGCTATGTAAATTAGTTCCAGCGCATATGTGATGATGCTGTAATGACAGAGCAACATTAAGCAAAATTTACTGTATAAATATACCACAGCACTTGACAAAGGCGGGTAAGTTAGGAGGAAAAATCCCCCTCACCACCAGCACTGCAATAAACAAATACCTGCTCTATAGACATCAGTCTGTGGGGATTTATTTCCAGCCTATCTTTCAGGCATCACACTGGAGCAGGGGAGGAAGAAGGAAAAAAGAGCAGCAAAGACAGTGTGTGATGAACTGGCCGCAGATCCCCATGCCCCCAGTGGGGGGAAAAGGTGGATAAAATTGGGAGCAAAGTTGAACCTGGGAAGGAGGCTCCCCCTGTCCAGTTGAGGATGGGAGTGATTGTGTAACTTGATGGGCATCCAACCAAGGTAAACCCATCTCAGCCATATCAATAAACCCAGCCAAAGGCTGAGCCTTCCGCTACAATTCACCTTGGGCTAGGTCAAACAGAAAACTTCTGGGAATCTCCTTGCTGCTAACATTTCCAGTTATCCATTCTTTCACAGTCCCACTGTGAAATCCCACGAGCTCCCTCTCTCAAGCCTAACCCTGACTTTAATCTCAGAGGCTGAGCTTCAGACATGACCCTCAGCCACTGCCCAGAGAAGGAAGTTCTTGAAGCCAATTTCTCTTTGCAGCCCACCCTTCACTTTGAGAACCCTCCTCTAAGCCCCTTCCAACTGTCTAGCCCTTGCCTTGGCTTTCTCTTTTTCTCAGCCCTATGACCGCAGGGTGAGCCTTAGACCAGGACACCCCACCAATGCCCACACCAAAACTCTTTCCCTTCCAAATTCTCTCTGCGCTGTTTTTCTCTGAAGCTGCTTTGTAAACCTATTCCAACTGCAGCAGCAGGCTGTCCTTCTCTCAACCCTAATTCTAACTGTACCCTAATCCTTACTGGAAGCTAAGCCTTGGAGATAGGCTCTCTACAGAGAGAGAGTACACAATCCAGGTCTTTTCTTTGTTCCTTTATGCCTTAGGGATATTTTTGTGCAGGTGTGGGGGAAGTTTCATTCATACAGCCTGTCATGACATGGAAGTTGTATTTCAGTCCATTAACAGTTTTTTTATAGCATGACACAGTGAATATATGTTGCAGTTAGCATTCATGGTGCCTATACAGAAATGGGAGATGAAAGACCTTCTGGGACAGTATTAAAACACTTCAGAGCTAAGACTAAACCTGGCGCTTTTTTGCCTGTAATGCCCACAGAGAGACATCTCCATTATGAACATGTTTTAGTGATGGACTTAGCAGTGCTGGGTTAATAGCTGGACTAGTTCTTAGAGGTCTTTTTCAACCTAAATGACTCTATAATTCTATCTCTTGGGTCACATATCTCCACAACTGCATTCATGCTGCATTGCAGGCAACACTGCTTGTTTCACTTCACTGATAACTGGTGAGCAAACTAACTCTAGATGTTGTGATGATGGTCCAGGCACTGACAGTGAAATGAAAGACCAAGATGTGAAAGTACAACCTGTTTTGAAGTTTCAGTGAGTCCTTAGCTGCCTCTTAGAAATCTAGACAGGATCTTGGTCCCGCGTAAAGCACTTAGGAAAATAGAGGAGGAGATTAATTCTCTGGGTTACTGTGCATTTCAAATCCTGACTGGCACTTCCTACTCTAAAAAATCCACCCCTCAATATATACAGGCATTTGAGACTTGGAATGTCCAGTTTTTTGATAACTGAATGTAAAGTTTTTGCACTCCACAAGGACTGAATATAAGAGAGCACAACCAGGGACAACTCAGTGCTTGGAAACCTTATTAAAGAGGTGTGATACCACAAGATCACTAAGCAGATCTTTCTGCAAGCAGAGAACGTACTCTGCCTCTCATGAAGTAGTTTACTATCCTTAATAGAACAGAGTGTATGTCGAAGCATTGATGGAGACCAAAAGGAAGAGCCTCTAGGCTTGTAAAATGTAACGAAGTCGGCTTGGGGTAAACTATTTATTTTGCATTGTCCATTCTGCTCCATTTTTTCTGCCATTAGTACTAAAATTTCTGCTTTGTCCCATTTTTTGGTGCAAGATACTCCCAACTGGAAGCTGGTGGACAAGGGAGAGAGAAGGATTGTAAACAATCTAGCAAGACAGTGCTAATGAATGTCTGCCCTTGACTGACTTCATCAATGGTTAGAATAAATTAAAACAAGAGTGTGAGTTCTCACCTTCGATTTTAAGAAAGGCCTGGGATTAGCCATGATTTAGCAAGCTTGCTTCTAAAACCTGTGCTCTTTTTGATGCTTGCCACAGAGTTTTGTTTAGCATTATTGTTTAAACATAAAACTCATTTGTTACTTTATTTCAGTATGAAAAATTATATGAATTACTTTTTCTCTCACTGGTCACCCAGCAGATTTCTGCTGATGAGTTGAGGTCTCCAGTTTGAAGGACGGGGATATCACATAGTTTGAGGGGCTTTGCCTAGCTACTGGAAGGTAATATTTCCCTTCACAATTATTTTCTGCAGCTGCAAAGAACAGAAGGCTCACAGAGTTTCCCTGGGCCAAATGCCATAGAAACTAATTTCAGCTAAGGCAGACTCATAAATTGTTCCATTACTCCATAAATTGGTCTGGGCACATGTCACTTCAAGCCAAGCTGGGTTACTTTAAATCTACCCTGTAGTTCTAAAATGCTGTCACTTTTTAAAAAGAACGCATCTTAAAGACATAATGAAAATAAATAATGTCTGAAGTGGGTTAGTATTCTACAAGAGCACAAAACCTACAAGGATGTCAAATTATTAACCATTACAATTTTTTTGGAAATATGAAAAGACCAGACCAAATATTTTTAAGACATGTACTTTGCTTCATTTGTAAAACAGAAAAGGAGAAATAGAAAACCAGTATCTACCAACTATTTAAAATGCAGACTCCTTAATTGCTCCATATTCAGAAGAATAAATCAATCTGTATGGGGAAATGATTACATGGATACATATGTTTACAGGCAGAAAGCATTGCCTGCACTTTTTAGATGGGCCATCAAGAGCTACAGGAGTCACAGAATTTCACATTATTACAGAAGACTCCAAATGGTCTATGGAACAAAATTTAAAATACAAATTCAAAATTGTTAAAATTAATTTGCAAAGATAAACGTAATAATTTCTTATGCTAAAAGAATTCTGATATTTCATTTTAAGCACTACCAGTTTATTTTTTTTTCTCAACACGAAGCACAGTACTAAACCGAAGCCCTGCAAAGAGATTATCAGCTCCAATTTGAGATCAGACATTTAACATAAGTAATGCTTGCTTTTTTTTTTGTTTGGTTGGTTTTTTTAAGTGAGAAAAAATAGCATCCCACTTTAGTCTGGGCTTGGGAAATTAGTACAGCCAGGTGCAGCTCCTGTAGTCATAATCCTAAAAACAGTGGAAGCCGGGACAGCTGATTTTCACCTTGTTTGGCTCTCCATAAACAAGCCGACTAAGAGCGTCCTATGACCGGCATCCAGCAGTAGCAGTGTCCATTTTAGTTCAAAGTCAATTCTCCGAGGCAGAGAAATGCAAACCCAACTGTCCTGCTCCCTCTGGGGCCCTCTGCTTCCCTTTTATGACTTCCCCACTTTGGCAGCACAGCTGCCAGTTCCACCTCCCAGCAGTTTAACAAGCCACAACTGCCAGGTTTTGCAGCTTATATGGTCTTTAAGGGCTAACCTCTTCCTTTTTCTGTAGAAAAGGCTTTTAACCCTTTTTAGGTTCACAGACCCTACAGTTCAACCTTGGGAGTTGTTTGTGTGCAGCTTTCTAGAGCAACTGGGATTTTCTAGTGTCTCTCTGTTGATCCAACTCCTGTTTTATCATGTGTTATCAGCTAGGAAATTGCAGAATTGTTCCTGTACATTGTTACTCCAGCTGGGGGGTTAGAGGGCAGTATATACAATATTGAAACCTTTTTTTTTCTCCAGCAAATTCCTTGAACTTACTAGATTTCACTATTAAAATAATGATATTTTACAAAAGGTATTAAATATAAGCTTAATAAGGACATTCTGTATATAAATTTTCTTGTTTACTCTTCAGCTTAAAAGGTATTTTGCTCAACATCAGGTAATAAATGTCATTTTGAATAATCTATTCATTGCTCTCTTGCCTGTATAAAAGCTTTATTTTTTTCCCAAAATATCTTTATCTTGTTGAAAAGATTTTAAGCTTCCTCTGTCTGCTTTTAATAACTCTTAAAACATAAAAGGACACACAATTGAATAATAGATTGAGAAATAAGATTTAGTATTTAATTCTTTAGTTGCACATCGTTTAAGAAAAATGCTTGGTGGAGAGTTTATCTTGTTTAGTAAAAAACCCTCAAACACTGCAGGCTCTATTTTCCTCTAGCTGTTATTTTTATAATTGTTAAAATTTCAGAAGTATTTTCAATTCATAGCCCAGAATTACAGGCTCCTTAGCATAAGCCATTTTAGCGTTTTGTGCTTACTGTGGTTAATCACAGCAATTACAATAGCTGAAGAGTTGTTGCAGAACTACAGTTGTTCCCACGTGTTTTAATTTAGACAGTTGTCCCTGGAACTGCAGGTTTTGTTTTGAGAAAAGGTTATGCTTGTGCATTCTTTCAGTGTTGCTTTAGGACTTTCTAGCATTCTTCCGCTGGAGACCTTGAAACGCTACGCTGATAACAATTAGGTTAGCCCTGGAGATTCTCCTGAAAGTCATGGAAAAGTAAGATACAGAGTTTTCAAAGCTCAGTTTACAGAAACATCCTTTTATTTTGAATGCCTCCTTTCAAAACCTCAGATACCAAGACCCTGAGTTCTGACAACAGTAACTGAATGCTGAAGCTCTAGTAGACCTTGTGAAAATCAGGCGTCACTTGTATCCGTACAGTATCTAAACACAATAACAAGTTAACATCTGCCCTACCTACATTTAAAGAAATCCCATGGTCATCATTTCACCACCCATCAGTTTGATCCATTCCAGTTCTGAAATCTCCAAAGAAGGAAATCCTGCAACCTTTCCACTATTTGGCCACCTGCACAGGGGAAACATTTTTCAGTATGTCTAATAAGAATCTAATTGGTTCAACTTTTGGCTGCTGTTGCTTGTCCTGTCACCGGGCTCTCTGCGAAGAGCCTGGCTCTGTCTTCTCTGTGCTCTTCTCCCATTAGGTGTTTGGAACCAGCAGTAGGACCTTCTCTTTGCCTTCATTTCTCACAGCTTAACACACCCAGATGACTCAGTCTGCTCTCACAAGCACGTCATGCAGCTCTATAGCTGTCCTGGTGGCTCTCCACTGCACCTGCTCCAGTATGTCAATGCCTTTCTCATCCTGAGTACCCCCAAACAGACACTTCAGATACAGCCTCAGAAGTACTGAACAGAGGGCAATAAATGCTTTCCAGACAAGTGGCTACACTGTTGTTAATACAACCTATATAATCTGTCCCAGATGCAAGATCCCAGATCCCATTTGCCCTTGAACTTCATGAGTTTCTGTCATATCATTCTCCAGTCTGTCCAGATTCTTTGAACTACAGTTGCTCCCTCCAATGTCTTATTGCCTACAAACTTGCTGAGAGCACACTCCATCCCACCACCCAGGTCATGAATAAAGATATAAAACAGTGTTATCCCCACTATGAATCCCTGACGGAGGCCACTTGTACAACCAGTCACCAGTTCTGCTTCATATTGTTGATTGCTACTCTTCCAGCATGGTGGTCCAGCTGATTTTCTACCCCTGCTGTCATCCACTTACTGAATTCATACCCCACTAATTTGGCTCTAAGAAGATAATGGGAGGCCATATCAAAGGCCTTGGTAGAATCAAAGTACACAACATTCACTGCTCCTCCCTTCATCCCAGAGCGAGTCATCTCATCACAGAAGGCAATCAGGTTGTTCAGGTATAATTTACCCTTGATAATTCTGTGCTGGCTGTTCTCAATCACCTTCTTATCTTTCCTGTGTTTGGAAATGCTTGTAGGAGATTCCCAAGGAGTGCAGCTCAGCTGAGTGGCCTGCATGGCCTCAAATTCTCCTCGTCCATCTCAAAGATGGATGTGTATTTGCCTTTTTTCTTTCTGGCTTCTTTGTAAAATATTATTATTTCAGTCAATTAAAAAAACCTACAATGGATCCCAATATGCTATTAGAAGGTTAAAATCGATCAGGTCTCTCTTTTATGGGAATGTTTTATTCTAATGTAAAAAACTTGCAATATTTTCATTTCAGTAAATTGCGATGTGGTTCTGCTAGAGAAAATTTTACCCTAACTAGCAATCTTGTCTCAAACTCTTTTTATTTACATGAAAAATACATATTTTCCAATAAATATTCTGTAAGAAAATGAAAACCAGACATAGTAATTTCCTTAAATCACTTTTCATTACTAAAAAACTTTCCTGATGCCAATAGATATTTAAAATACTACTTTTTTATAAAATAAATGCAAACAATCAGCTTGGTAAATACCAGAATACAAAAGGAGAGAAAACAAATTATATACTTGTCAGTCTAACTACTTTGTAATTACTACATAAAGCTCAAATTTCAGAGAAGAATAAACTGATTTCTCATGAGACCAGAAGGAAGATCGGTGTAAGAGCTGCTTAGGCACAAGACCAAAAGAGAATCTAGTGACATCTCCAAGAAACTGCACAAAATGCTGTAGACCTGAATAAAGAGAAAAGTGTTTGAGAGCATGGTAATATGCTGCAAGGCTGTACTTGGACTCACCTTTGAAAGGTCTAAGCAACTGCAAGCCACAAGGCCACCACTGCTTTATGTGAGGCCATGGTAATGGTTTTGTTCAGTTTACTAAAACTCTTTGCTCTTGCACGTGTTTGAAAGCACACGTGTATGAGGCCTGATCTACACATTTCTTCTTTGCTAATGTTTTGTCATTAGATGAGTAGCGTTTTAATGTAAAGAGTTATCCAGGTGCAGAGGTAACTGCAGCTGTTTACACTAAACCATTTTACTAGCAAAGGTAGGCTATTTCCTGTTCTACACTGTAAGAGCACCTTTTTACATGTATGACATCTTCTACCCTCAGATATTGTAGTGCTTTGCCTGTTCTGGCTTTAAAAAGTACACTAAACAGAATAATTACAGCTAATCTAGAGCTGAGGAGGTGCCTCTTTGCCCAAGGTTTCTTCCTTGGTAAGCTTTAGCAGTGGAGGTGGCACTTCTTTGTGATCATGGGGATGATAAGATAGTGCTCAGTCTGCATGTGTGGCTTGGTGTCAGTAACCAGAGCCCTGGAATGGGATTAATTAGCAGGGATTATCAGTGTTGTTCAAGCACTGTGACCTGTGTGCAGACAAAGCTTTGATCATTTCACAGCATCGTAGAAAACTGCATAGCAGTTTTTAGCAGCACATCTCCCAGGTTTGTTATCAGAGCTAACAGGTTTTAGGTTCTGTCAGTTTTACTAGGGAAGCCTGATGATTTCCAGAAATTCAGCTTTGGAGAAAGCCAGTGGTCCCATGAGGAAAAGAGCTGTACATAGGAGCTGGATCAGTTTGTTTGCTCTAAATTGATTATGTTACATCATTACCAATATGTAGTAGAGGACTTGGAAAGCTAGATATGGCCAGGGCAAGGACCACCACCATTTACGTTGCAGATGTTGTTTTGACAAGTAAATGAAAGTAGACTTGCCCCATTTTTCACTGGGGGCAAGTTGTAAAAATTGTAAAATTATGGCCAAATAATATGAGTCATGTTTTATTTTAAACTGACACAATATAAGCATGTGATTTATAATAGCTTAAAATAGGTTATTAGTGTATTCTGTGTTGTTTTTAACTACTTTCCTTACTTTTTTTCTTTTGATGGTCAAGAATCCAGTTTGTACTTATTTTGCATGAGAGCAAAATTCAGCAGAGTGGGATGACAATTGACATAACACAGAGGAAGTCAGGGTAGAGAATTATCTATGTGAGTTACTATAAGCAAAAAAGAATGTCTTTTCTAAGCACAGAACATATTTTAAGCCCAGCTACTTCCTTTTCTCACAAAAGAAAAAAAAAACATAGCTCCTTTAAAATCAAAGACACTACAATGATTAGTACCAGGAGAGCATCTTATCTGTGATTAAAGTAGACTTGGTGATTGATTCATTGTGGGGGTGGGGGGTGTTGAGGGGGGAAGGACTGAAATCACAGGTGAACAAGTGATGTACTCCCAAAGCTCGCTGTCTAAAGTAAATGGGTTTACGTGTGTGAGGTGGGTAGGACTAGAGAGCAGAAAATGGAAGCAGAAGAAGAAATACCACAAACCACAGCTACTTTGGCCCTCAGCTTTCTTATGCTGTCGCTGTTTCTGCACTTGGAGATGAAGCTGCAGCCACATTTCCTCTGCAAGGCAAGCAGAAAGGGTAGCTGAGAAGCTTGCAAACTGCAGAGTTAAGTGCAGTGCTGCAGGAGTTTTCATACTGATGTAAATGACAGCTCTTTGACGTTAGGTACTGCATAGTCCTGCAGAAATTAAGGCAGAGTTCCCATCCTGTGTTGAAGAAGACAACAAGGAAGCCAAGAGGCTTTGTTTTTGCTTTGAAGCAAAGATAAACAGAGGCTGTCTACAAATGAAATATTCACATGTTCCAGTGTGTTTTTCAGTTCCTTGAATAGCTATAGTTTGGTTTGAGCTCAAGTTTAAGAAATGTTTTAAGCTACCCATGGAAGGAAAAGGCTCCAAGACCTAAAGGCTGTGCTGAGTACAGAATAAAGGTATTGGTGACACTGGACCAACACTACACTTATTGTTGCAGACACTTATAGAACCAATATTTACTCACAGAAAATTTTCCAAAAAAATAAGAATCAGACATGCTTAAATATTTGTGATGGGGCAAGAAACTGTTTCCATTCTACTCACTGTTTGCAGACCACATGGTTTCTGTTCAGATCCTGCTGGGAAAGAAAGGGGAAGAAAGAAAATGTGGGGCAGGTTGTGGAATCTCTTCTATTTCCAAAGCAGAGTAAACACCAGTAAATATAACTATGTAATCTGATATTTTTGTGTCTTTTTCTGTATTATTTTGGCTGCTGAACATTGCAAAGGAGAGGCTTTAGCTATTCTTATACATGGCAAGCAGGTCAGCTCTTTTCACTAATTGTCAGGCAGAATCTATTTTTCAAGATTATTATCTGAGTACCAAAGGATAGTGTTAAGACACCATTAAAAATTACAAAAAAATATTATTTCTTGTAATTTAGTGCTTGCACAAAGGCACACACAAATACATGAGTCAGAAAGACTACTGGAATGAAGAGCTCACAAAAAGGGAAACGGAGGAGAGACAAGTACATAATATAATGAAGAGGGAGGGAGGAAGCTGTGGGTGTTTTCTTTCCTCTTCTGCATGCTCTTTGTGATGAGAAAATTACTTTGGAGGTTTAGGCATTAGATATTAAAAGAAAAAGTAGCAGAGAAACCATGAATGAGACTGTTCTTTTGAAATAAGAATTACCTTATAAATGAAATTAAATAGCTTCTGCTGGGACAGCAGGTGTCATGAAGTATGTCATCAAAGTGACCTACTCTGTCAGATAGCAAGTTGTGTTTCCCCTTTTGCTCAGAGAAGAGAAACAATTTGTATAACTTATCATGTCAGCATTTTACTAATTTGCTTTCTTATCCATTACTGGGATGTTTTCTGTCAGTTACCAGGTTCCTCTTGGCTCTGTCCTTCATTATGTTCACTTGCAGAAAGTAGTATTAGCTTGAAACAAATCTCTCAAGGAGAAAGATGTATTTCTCTAAGCATTCTAATAAACCTGAAATATTATTGCTTCCAACAGTCTCTAAGGAAAAGTAGGAAAAAAGCCAAGTCAGAATATCTTTTGGATGAGGAACTATTTAAAAAGATATGTAGTCTTTTGTATCTTAATTTGGTTTCTATGAAGAAAATAGTAATTGCATGACAAGGAGCACAATATATGGTACAGGAGTGGTTGTGCTGTGGTTAACCCTAACTGGCTGGAGTGGAAAATGTGACCTCCTCTGTCCCATGCATGGAGAGCTACACGGGTCAGCTCTTCACTACGTTTTAGGAGTATCACAGGCACCGTTCCCTGACAGTACTCCCTGTCTAGCTTTAGAGTATCCCAGCTGGTACACAAGGAGATTACATACTAAATTCCTAACAGTCTTCCAAATACCACTCCACTTGGTAGGTAATAATAGCAGTAATACCTAAGTAGTAATTATGAATATAGCAATACTAAACACTGAAAGATAAAAATATTCTCCTATGAAACTTACAGGAGAAAGTAACTTCTCTGTACTGCAGCCCTGAGATTATTCCCAAATGTTTCAAAAACGATGCTGTAACAATTTTAGGCAACAGTCTAACAAAGTGGATAGATACAAATGTAAGATGAATGTAGCATATATGTGAAAATTTACAGCCATGTAAATAACATGAGCACAAGGGATTAAAGTTGATGGCTGAAACAGTTAAAAGCTTCAGTTTCTAAAGGCTCCACCACTGTCCTGGAGAATTTCATAACTGATTTTCACATGAATAGAAAATTTTAAGATTTAAAATCTCATTCCTGAAAACTGTCCATAAATAGGCAGGCGTATTTTTTATGTCCAGGTGAAATTTTTCAAGCTTAAAAGTAATGATCAATCTCAAAAGTCAGCCTCCAATTTGAAGATTTCTCTTTTTCCCCACTTATCTCTGACACTAAAAGTTCAGCAGCATAAATAGTGCCCTCATTGACTTCACCTGGTGAACTGACTGGGCTGGACATCAGTAAAGAGTTCTGGTCACACCCAAAGTCCTTTCAGAAAGATGACCTCTGTGTTGTAGGAGGTAGTGAAGCACTATAACAATATTTTAACCACTTCAGTAAATAGTCATCTCACCAAATATACACAAAGCAAGCATCTGAGGAGTAAGGAAGTGTCATGGATTACATATTTATCACTTGAGCAGAAGTGCACTCGAAAAACATTCCGATAAAAAGAACTACCTGAAAAATAGCTATCCTATGGTAAAACTACTGCAAGCTGGTACCTAAAGTGAAGAAAATGTGAATAACAGCATCTGAGGACTGGTTCTTTTGATTTTTACTCAGGAACATCACTTTGATTGCGGAGAATTTTACCCAAAGAAGCATGAGATCCATTGGGTGCCTTGGGATTTACTTACACTGGCCTTGGCAAAACCATTTTTGCCTTGGCAATGAAAATTTATGGCTTAAAGGAAAGGCCCTAGTCCAAAAGGAAGAAAGCCCTGGGGCCAGTATGAAGTTGGATACAGCAGGGTCTCAGTGCATAGCAGGTGACTACAGCATGGGAAGCTGCTGCAGTGAAAAAAGAGGTAGCAGGCAGCCTTCATGTCTGAAATTAAATGAAACCATGCACCTCCCATCTCTAAGGCTAGAAACAACCAGTTTGGGCATTGTTATCTTCCTGATGGGGAGAAATTCCCAACACTGGAAATTTCCAGAGCGGACATTTTCCCTGCTGAGCATTTTTCTGCTGAGAGAAACCTGAAGTTTTAGCTGACAGGACATATGGGACCTGCTGCTACCTTAGGAAAAGTTTATAAAGTATCCCAAAGGAAGTTACTAGTATTATTTAGTATTTATGTATCATATTAGCTTTCTAAAGCATGGAATAAATTACAGTTGATTTTTTAATTAACTGATACTCAGCAGATGGGGAAAACAGACATTGAGAGGTTAGAATAAATTGGCCATACAAGTAAATAGCAGTCAGGAACATGAATCAGTATCTTCTGGCAAACGGGGCACCAAGTCTTTGCCAGTCTGTGACAATATGGCTAATCTGGTACCCTGTGCTTGCTCGCTCCTGTTTGCCTCCTGCCAAGAGGCAGTGCTTTATGCTTGCCGGGAGCCCCTCATCCTGGCATGCAGGATGGGCTGGCTACAGTCACTGCTCTACCCCAGTCCTCTTTACCCAGTGAAGGACTTTATTGTTCATGTACAAAAAAGCCTTCACTGTTGACTTTTCAATACTTAAGTTCAAGCTTCTTTCTTCACACCAATGTCAAAACCCTTAGAGAGCTGATCCAAAGTAACTAACGCGTTTTAATCCTCAACCCTTTTAGTCATTTTCTAAAAAGTTATCTTGTTTAGGAGATTATTTACATGATTCAAATCTTAATTTCCTGAGATCTCTGAATTTCAGCTAATGCATTTCAGGTACGATGGACAACTGTTCAATACAATTGTCTTAAACAGTCTATAACCTATGGCTTGGTCTGCTTTGTTAAAAGCTATCAAGTTTTCCCCTTTCAGGCTGGAATCTGTTTTGCATGCCTCTGGATGACACACAGCCTTTAAAGACCATTAAAAAAAACCTCTCCGATGCTCTCCCTTTTTCCATACAGGATGCTCACTTCATTGCTATCTGGGGATGCCAACACCAACACTGACCCTACTCCTAGGAGGGATGTCATGTTGCAAGCTCAGCCCCTTAGGCTTGATTTCTGCCAGACCAGCAGCAGGCCTAATTGTACCTCCAGGGAAAATTGCTGATGCTAGAGTAGGACTTGATTTGGGATTCCAAAGCACTGTTGTCTGGATTAAAATCCAGATCCTTGGTAACAGTTTTCCTAAGCTAAAGTTGGACTACTCAATTCTTGGAACATTTCCATGTGAGGAGAATCTCAACTTCTGTGAGTCCCAAATCTGAAAATTCCTGCAAATATTCAAAACATTTTTCATAAAACCACTTGGCTATGTACTCATTCCTTTCAGGGGAGTAACATACCATCTATCTGTCAGCTTCACATGAATCCACTTTACTCCTAGAAAACTTAATACGGAATAAAAAAAAAAATTATTCATGGCATAATTACAGAAGAATTTCCCTCTTGGAAATATTCAGAAGCCTTCTGGACATGTTCCTGGGCAACTCTCTGTTGGTGTCCCTGCTTGAGCAGACGGGTTAGACCAGATGACCTCCAGAGGTCCCTTCTAACCTTAACAAGTATAAAATATGTCACTAAATAATCTTTTGGCTTAACTTTCACTTATGCTGCAGTTCCATCACAATTTAGCAACTCTTCACCCTTCACCCCTCCCACACTTGTCCCCCTTCCCTCCCCTGTGCTACCACTGCTGCATGGTTCAAACTGAGGAGATCCAGTTCACAAAACCAGCACTATGTTTAAGTCCCTGAACTGGTTAACTGTGGATCAGAGGAGCACCAACACCCGCATAAGAGAGAGGCAAGGAGGCAGGCAGGGTTAATTTATCAGTGAATCACAGCCTTAGGCATGCTCCGAGGCAAGTTTTGGCCACAATAGCCAGGAGCCATCTCATCAGCACTACACCTCTAAAACACCATCTTTAGGAGTATGTTCCCTTCCAGTAAACGTATATTCAATGTGGAGGTTTTCTGTTTGCCACTGGATATGCAGAGAGAGTCAACAATTTTTTTTTTGAGACCCTTCTGTTTCTCTACAGACACTGTATTTCTCTCTCTCTGTATCTCTTTGATTATACTGTAATTAAAGGTGTGGATTAATTGCTCAACATCTGTGAAAGTGAAATGGAATAACCTGAAATTTGCTTGAGAGCGCCCTTCCTGTGATGTGCAAAGTTCTGTTTCTTCCACTCTTTTGTCTTAGGAATAGAAATTTAGACATATTTCACTGTAATTTCACTAATTTTGAGAATCACGTGTAATTAAAATGTTGTTATTGTGTGGAAGTTTCAGCCTTTTGAGATTACTGGCATCTCACACACATCATGCACACCATGATGATAGTGCAGTTTTGGTTTCAGAGGCCAGTGTGGCACACTGCCTCTGTGTCCCATTTGTACTCTTTGAAACACTGCTGCTTTTTTGCACTTTCAGAGGCTTGGATGCATTCTTCCCTTGCAAACGGACAAATTGGGACACCTCATTCTCCAAATATTGCTTTTAAATTCAAAGAACGCTAATGGCTAAATAAGGTGCAACTCAATACCACTTAATTAATGAGAATATATCCTTCATCTTTTGCAATATAGGAACCTGCTACAGTGCTGGCTACAAACTTGTCAAAAAAAAGATACTCAAGAGACATGAGAACCATATTGGTATATAACTAATCAGAATCTGACTTAGCCATAACAAAGCAAAGTAGCTTTTTCACATTTTATTTTAAAGAGATAGTAAAAAGAACCACAAAGACCTCCTTCCCCCACTACACAGAGAGTAACCTTATTTCTTACCCTTTCTAAAGATTTGGAAAAAAACCAGAGAATGATTCAGTATTCCCTGTCATACTCGTAATGTATAAACTGCTATTGAAAGGGCAGCTTACGGAGCAGATACTCAGGACATGCAGAGGCACTGAGCAGTTACTCACATGCTAACTGTGGTTTTCCCTTCACATTATCCTGCACACAGTCTCTACCATTCAAATCGTACTTCGTCCTTTTGTTCTGTTCAGGTCTGATCTGAGTTTTTAAATGGAAAAATGTATTAAGAGAGTCATAATCATAATGCTCCCCCTGCTTCCACTAGCTTTGGAAGAACTGCATTTCATACATTATATGTAACCAAATTAAAAGGCTCAAATTTTTTGTGGGTGATTCCTGGCTCACAGAGGCTGGGTATAATTATTTCTTCTAGGGTATTGCATTATACTGTAATTTGCACAATGGCCCAAAAGCCTTCCAGTGTGCCAGCAGAATCAAGAACTCCACCACTTTACAGTCAAGTGCAGTGCTGCTGCTCTGCTTGTTTCAGCATGGGTAGACAATTAGATAAATAGGGTGGAATTAACCCCCTCATCCCCAAATTAGGGGTTGTACTGATATATAAAAAGAAACATTGAGGTTGGAACATAAACTTATTGATTTAATTTCATTGAAAGTCACCAACGTAATATTAAATAACACACGAATTAATTATTTTGAAGTGTGCAACTTGAGATGTTGAAGAGGTTCTACAATAGATTTTCATACTGAGATTCATGAAATTGTTTCCCCTGCAGCCTTCGAAAGCAGAAACCATCCTTTCTGTATTTCTGTACAGAAATGTAAAATTAGGTACCATTGAGTCACAGCTGTCTCAGTGGACAGAAAACATTTTTATTGTGACAAAAAGTACCCTCATATGAAGCATTTCAGTAATGTCACCATTTCAGCTGTCAGCTGACATTCAGCTTGACATTTACAAGGTGACTTCAATGACATTTCTGTAATTTGACTAACTAATGAACCTGAATAATCAAGCGATGATAGCTGAGATAAAACGCAAGCATCTGAAGCACATCTTCAACTTACATTTATTTTAAAAATTGCGATGAAATTTTGATGATTCTAAATATTTTTGTGGTCTCTCTAAATCTTGGTTGGATAATGAGTATCACAAAAGCAAAAAATGTAAAGGAAAATTCATCCCAAATCGTTGTTAAATTTGTTCACCTGGGCTCACCATTAGTTTCTTACAAAACAGAATATCTTATTCTTCATATCACTGACATTTTTTTAATAGCTTATAATAAAGCTCAGTAGTTTTTCTGCTCCCAGATTAAATTGTGCTTTCTTGATACTAGATTATTGCCGTGAATTGCCACTTTCAAGACATTGGTTGAAATGGAAAAGGTAACTGTACCAAAGAGAAATACCAAAAAAGTAAGTTTAACTTTTTTCTTTAGTTGTCAAAGCAATTATTTAGGCACTCATTTAATGAATTTTTGAAGCAATTTCAGAGTTTCCATCCTGCATTATTACCTTTTTTTGGATATAGAAAATAAATGTTCAGGGAAGCATATAATACTTTATATTTCATATAATGAAATGTATAATTTCATATATATTTTCTGAGTTCATCTAGTACTTACTCTGCAAGTATTATTTTAAGAATGTCTGGATCTGGAAAATTAAGGTATGTCACCATAATGAGTTGCTGTCACTCCTTTCTCTTGTTATAGCATAGCTAATATCAACATTGCAAGAGATTACATCTATTCTCTTAAATATGTTTATTCAGATGTATCTATTTTCTTTTTTCATTTGGAAGTGTTGGAAGCTAAATATATTCCTTACTATTATAATTTTCTAAAGAAATGCAGTTGCTTTTAATGTCAAAGAAACTTGCTATCTCCCCTTCCCTTCCCTTCCCTTCCCTTCCCTTCCCTTCCCTTCCCTTCCCTTCCCTTCCCTTCCCTTCCCTTCCCTTCCCTTCCCTTCCCTTCCCTTCCCTTCCCTTCCCTTCCCTTCCCTTCCCTTCCCTTCCCTTCCCTTCCTTCCCTTCCCTTCCCTTCCCTTCCCTTCCCTTCCCTTCCCTTCCCTTCCCTTCCCTTCCCTTCCCTTCCCTTCCCTTCCCTTCCCTTCCCCCCTCCATATTTCCCCTCCCCTCCCCATTTTCCTTCCCCTTCCCATTTCCTCTCCCCTCCCTTCCCCTCTCCTTTCCTTTTCAGTTTGAGAGGTTGTAGCTCTCTAAAAGCTTTGCTTTTATGCTTAGAAGCACATTGATACTAAAAACTACAGAATAGCAAAGGACAGGGAGATTTTAATTTTAAAAGAGGGTGTTCTTTTCAACTCAGAAGATTTCATCTGAGCTAGTCATCTGGACTCCTTTCTAAGCACTAAAGATCCAATGATCGCTATAGCAGGACAGTTGGACCATGCTTGGAAAGTTTCTATTTCCTCTCAGTGAATTAGGAAAGGAGGTTAGGATGACTTGGTCTGGCAGACACCTCTTGCTCTTGCCATCCAAAGTTAGAGGTGAAGCTCTCCCAGAGCTCCACCTGTATATCAGCTATAAAAGAGCCACTGGGAACTGTCAGTTCTGGCTGTGAAGAAAGACCAGCCTGCTTAAAAAAACCAAACCAAACCAAACAATACGTGGGGAAAGATTTGTTTCTGATGAGGCAACCTAGCAAGAGTAACACTATTAGGCATCTGGCTTTTGGTTCCTATTACAGGGAACAGTGAGGACAGGTCAATGATACAACCAAGAGAAATTAATTTCCTCACAGGAAGTGTACTGGCTGTCCTTTTAATTACTTCTGTTCCAAATGCTTCCATTTTATGACTTTGAAAATGTGCACTTTATTTTTATACTTCAGTGGGTGATCACACGCCTCTCTAGATGGGTAACTAGAGTGTTATATAGAGTGTTTTTTTCAAGGGTGAAAATCCCCCAAACCTCACAGCATTTTGGAAAACTTATAGTTTAGTTGGTATTATGGGTCATATAGGCATTGTATGGAATAGTCTATATTGGTACAGAACTTTTAGGGCATAAACCCAACCCAATTTGCATGATTATACTGGAATGCAGCTGCTTTTATGTAGCCACCCTCATTCTTCTTGTATCTAAGTCTGTCTCAAAGGTGCAGTAGCTGCCTCAACCAACAGATATAACCGGAGAGAAAGAAGTCCTTGAGTAGAGAAAATATGTTCAGAAGTCCTCCTGACTTGGAATGTTATTTATAGGACTGAGTGGGGATTTTCTGAAGATACTATTTTGCCATGAAATATTTATTTAATTAAAGAAAAAACATTTGCAGGTATATTTGCACCATATTTGTAATGGTTTAGACTGCCAGTCTCCCACTCGTCTCTTGGTTGTTCTGTTGGGTTTTTTTTGGTTCATACTTTCCTATTCTACTGTGCTTTTCTGGCTCATTATCTTTGTCCACTGATGGGATACATGCCTGGGAAACTGTACAAGCACAGGGCAAGCTTGCAGTCACTCTACAAGTTCCCTAGTAGAATACTCTCAGCTCTCAGTACTTCTTAACCCAGAATTATGTGTGTTTTTGTTATTTATTGTGTGTCAATGGATTTCACATAGGACAGGATCAGCTTCAAGTTCAGCTTCACCTCTTCCAAAGTACAGCTCATCATAAAGAAAGTTCAGCTTTGTCCCTGAGTTCTCACGTTGCAAAGATATTCTTGTGAAGTCTTGGCAATCCTGGGAGCCGTCAGACACGTGAGTACCCTAAGGAAAGTGGAATTTGCACATTTTTTATTTTCCAAATGCAAATTTCTCTACTGAGCATGAGCAATCTGTGATTTTATAAGAATTAAAAATCTTACAAGAAGGGAAAATTGACTGTCTGAATATTATTTTTCTGTGTAAGATGGACCTTTTTAGCCCAAATTACTGGGGATGTGCAGAGGTACAAGTAACAGGGGGGAAAAAAATCTGTAACAGAAAGTATCAGCTGACTGTGACAACTATGCTGCTCTCTGCCCTGCCTCACAGTCATCTGCAGGCCTACAGGGCTCAACACCCATAGCACAATGAATTAGGTATTTGAAACATTGTTTACCCATTTGCTACAGACAAAACCAACATTGTACCACCCTACTAGGAACGCATATTACCCTACTTCCTGCTCTTAACACTGTAAGTGTTGGATGTATGAAACAGCTTGACTTTCCCTGCCATCCCCATGATCTCTGCTCTTTCTGCCCTAGTCACTCAAAGCTCAAGAATGACGCAAGTCTTGTTCACTGGGGACTTCATGATCTTGCCCCAAGCTCATCCCTCAGCTTGTAACATGGGAGGCGCACTCGAGTCATAGATCTGGTCATAGCAGTTTCATATCCTGGCCACTTCAGTTGATGTTTCATGCATGAGAGGGTAGACCAAACTCTGTAGTCCTACAAAGTATCATCTGCTGAGCCTGGAGCTAATATGAAATCAGCCTTGAAACCAAGGAAGAGTAGATCCAGCAAGCCTTATCTCCATCAGGAGACACTTCATGTACTGCCAATGTAGACCAGACACAGACAGGGAATGCTAGTGTTTATGCTGATGTCATGAAGCAGCATATTTGGGAAAAGTATCACAGATATTAACTGATACATTTTTTGGTTGGGGCGGAGGGGGGGAGTTTCAATAATGGTTTTCATCACAAATTTTGCAATCTGTTCTCCCAGCATTTTGAAGAGCTTTTTCTAGCATGTGCAGTTTTGGGCACCACAATATAAAGCTATTAGAGAGTGTCTAAAGAAGGGCCATGGTGAAGGGTCTGTAGGGGAAACCTTATGAGGAGTGACTGAGGTCACTTGGTCTGTTCAGCCTGGAGGAGACTGAGAGGAGACCTCATTTTGGTCCAACATCCTCTCAAGGAGAAGAGGAACGGCAGACACTGATCTCTTCACTCTTGTGACCAGTGACAGGACCCGAGGGAATGGCCTGAAGCTGAGTCAGGACAGGTTTAGGTTGAATATCAGGAAAAGTTTTTCACCCAGAGGGTGGTCGAGCACTAGGGAAGTGGTCACACCACCAAGCCTGACACAGTTCAAGAAGTCTTTGGACAATGCTGTCAGGCACGTGGTGTGATTCTTGGAGTGCCCTGTGCAGGGCCGGGAGTTGGACTCGGTGATCCTAATGGGTCTCTTCCACCTCAGCACATTCTATGATTCTGTGATTCTATGATTCTATGTTCTCAGCCCTCACATCCCTGCAATATCTTAATCTTTTTGTAAAACCTTATGATTTCAACAGGATTTCCACCAGTATACCCCTTATTACTCTTTATTGCAACCTGCATATCAAAGCCAGACAGCTAACAGAATACTGTACTTGCTTTTAGCCTTCCTCCTATACACACAATTGCATGTAGAGAAACAACCATCTAAGGACACAATGGACTTTTGTCTACTTCGATGGAAGCCTGTACAGCTAGCTAGTAAAC
Source organism: Corvus cornix cornix (assembly GCF_000738735.6). Classification (NCBI taxonomy): domain Eukaryota; kingdom Metazoa; phylum Chordata; class Aves; order Passeriformes; family Corvidae; genus Corvus; species Corvus cornix. The sequence continues at coordinate 17,988,839 of NC_046333.1, read as the reverse complement.
AGAAAGCTTTAAACTATATGAATATCTCTGACAGTCTTCAGGATGTATGGTTATTACAATTGAAAATCAAAATATACTAAATTAGTGCCAGTGTGAAACACTGTAGTCCACAGTCTGATAATATTTTATTTGGCTGAAAAACATAAATAAAACCACACCAAAGACTAAGCCAAATTCACCCAATAACTCAGTGGGTCTCAACTTCAAACTTAAAATCACTGGTATTCTACTGAGGGAGAATATGGCCCATATCTTTAATCTTGTTTAATATTAGTTAGCTAATATAATACTCCATATGAAAAGATTTTTCTTACATTAATACAAATATGTTAAGTAAAGAGAAAGACAAATGGTGATGCAAATAAGTTAGCAGAATTTAGGAAAAATATGAAGCAGAACATTTGCTCCTCAGATTTGGACAGTGATAGCTTACCACATTTATGAATAATTCCTTACAGTTTTTTATCACTTTCTGCCCCAGCAGCTAAATTAGTTTTACAATTATTAATTGAATTGTCCAACTTCACTACGCACTGGGTGATAGAAAGGATTATTAACTCCACTTTACAGATAAGGAAACTGAGACAGGGAGAGGAAACGATTAGCTGGAGGTCACACAGGGAATCATAGAGAGATAAATCCCAGATCTCTCCATCCAATGCATTAAGTGCTGAACATTGCTACCACTCCACACAAACAGCCATCAGAAATGAGACACATTTCAAAGAGAAACAATTAAAGCAACATTTCATCAAAGAGAAAAGCTTCTGAAATTCATCCTACTCTAGTGATCCCAAATGTTGTTCTCTTTTGTCTCTGTCACATTGTTTTAAGTGCAGATTATCCCTCCTTCCTTGCTTCCTTGCACCATTGGGCCAGCATGTGCAGCACATGCACTTCCATCTCTCCTGTAGCCCCCCTGCAAATATCTGCCCTACCTACATACTGCACACTGCTGAGTATGCACGTAAGCACCATTTCTATCGTACAAAAGCCGCTTCCAAGTACAAAAGCTGATCATTCCTTAGCACTCTGGTACATGAAGCACATCTGCCTCTCCAAAAAGACAGTGTCTATACAGATGTAGGACATTTTTTCTATTAAGAAGTTAATGGACAAGTTTGCAAGTAAGCTGTGCCAGGGTCAATTCTCTGAGAGGATCAAGAGGGGTAACAAGTAAATAAATAAATAACAATATACCTTATACTTCAGAGATTTGCTTGGCCTGACTTCACTCACACTCTGGGTGTCCAGGAGAGCTCTGTCATATTCAGCTTGCACAGCACTTTACAATTTCAGCTATCACTACTCTGAATAAGGTACTTGATTAAACTAATTAAAGTGGTGTTTATTAGCTGACAGCCATTAATAAGCAAGCTGGTTAAACACTTGCCACAATGTATCAATCAACAGATTAGAATTTTCTTTGTTTTCCTGTAAGCCTACATGTTTTTGTTATAATTACCTTAGTACTTAGCTCTGATCCTGAAATTCCATAAATCAACAGATAGGTTGCCATTAATTTACACAGGAAATACACCAGGATCTCTATTAAAAACATTTTATAAAGCACAGTATGTAAGCAAATCAGGTGTCTATATGATTATGGTTTTGAAGAACTTTAGCTTCTGGCTTTAGGACTTCTATGCATACTCTCGTCTCAAATTAATACTTGTTCACAAATTATTTGCTCCACTTCTAATAGAGTGAAGGAGGCCTAATGACTTTAGTTTAATGGGTCATGTCTATGCTACTAAAGAAGAAAACAGAATTATTACATAGCAAACATTAGGGCAGTTGTGCAGATTCATATCAAACAAAACAAAATACTTCAAGAGATAGCATTAACTATTAAAAAAATCTTGTTTGAGCTACACCATTTTTGAAAACCATTCTCAGGTTTTGCTGTGCAAGTTTGTAAAATAAAGAGTTCCTGAATAGCTGCATGGATCAAAAATCAATGTATTTTTAAAACGTTTCTTAATGACTGCTAATTTAGTGTGGAAATAGCCTTCAGACATTTTCAAAGTTAGATAAAAGTATGTTTGTCTGGATTGGTTTCAGTGGAATCACTGGGAATATGATCTGATGAATGATTTTCTTAAGATTAAACTTCAAAAAACTATCTGGAAATCAAGAAAATGCAATTAGATATAATCAGAATGACTTACTAATCATTACTGACCCTACAACAGTTGTCTCTGCCTATTGCTTGCTATAATTATAAATAGTTTTTACTGGATTGTCCTGATGTCTCATACAAGGCCTAGAACATGAGCACATTCTAATTTACCTATGACATTCCTTAGCTAAAAAGGATAATGCATTAAATTTTAATATTTGGTCTAGATACATTAAAAAGTCTTTATTCTGCTTGTGAGGTGAATACTCTGCTTATTCACTTATAATTGTTCCTGGGACCAGTTATATTTTGTTGGAACAAACTAGAATGTGTAAAGAATGACAGACGAATACTTAAAAAAAAAGCCAGAGTGAGTTTGGTTTATAATAAGACTTTTTCAGGCTATCTAAGAAAAAGAATTTATAATTAAAGACTTCTGTCTTCTTAATAACAGCTTAATAGTCCTTAAACTCAAAGCCACATGTTTAGACTTCAGCTGTAGGCCATTACACATCTGTGACCTTCACCCTCCATCAGCTGAAGAACTTTTTGAATCTGTACCTAATGGCAACTGTGTTGTAGAAAGGAAACAACCCCAAAACAAAAAGTAACAATAACAACAAAAGCAACCAAGCAACCAAACAAGAAAAAAAAACCCTATACCCAAAATTCTGGAATGAAGCACTGCCTCGCTTCCAGGAGGCACTGCCCCTGTTCTTTCAGGCTAGAAGGGGCTCAGAAACCCAGGAATTTCTTCCACCAGTGTTATTCTCCAGAGGGAAAAATTCATGGTGTACAGTCTCATTAAATGCCTAGGGCTGTGTCAGGGCACTGGATTGTCACGTCTGCACACAGATTAATTTCCAAACCCATCTCCAGAAATCTTTCCCATTCTTGCCTCCCAAGTCCCAGTGCAGAGGCTTGGTCTGTTTCGGTTCCATTTTAGATGCCAAGAAGAACTGAATGTTCTGCCACAAAATCCAGGCTACAACTGCATCTCTATTTGTGCTGTGTTTTGAGGCAATGCAATTACTGCACACTGGTGCAGTCTACAGAACAGTGTTTACACTAACTGGGCTTCTTTTCAGGGATGTCTGACCTGATGGTGGTGCTCCATATGGCCACCAGTTTCACTTCAGCCCTGCTGGGGACACATGAGCCTGTAACAGTGGTTGCTGCTCCAGAGCACGACTCGTTGCAGTGAGTCAGTTCCATCACAAGAGTGTGTTTGAAGCAGATCTCCTGACTGCCCCACTCTTTGATTTGCACTGCAGAGGGGTCTCAGAGAGCCTAAACTGGACTCCTTGTAGGTGAAACTAAACTAGAAAATGTACTTCAGTTTCATCTAGGGCACTGCAGCTACTAGTGGACATTCAGTGTATAAGATCAGATGAGATCCAATTTGAAATACACCCTCTGAAACACACAGAGTGTGGTCCTCAGCACCAGCTACTTCCCCCTGCAGGCCTGCTCTTCCTGCAGCACACTATCTGCTAACTTAAACACAGCCTCAGAGAGTTTCAGACCACATGTGTGGTCTTGATGATTGTGGGGGTTTGGGAGTCCAACTTAAAGCTGCTGCAGAGTAAAACCTCTGGACTGCACATAATATAGACGTACAGGCCTCAGAACCATTCAACTCAATAACTGTTCCTTTTATTGCACCAAATTACTTGCTAATATGGATGTAGCAGAGAGCTCTTTGCCATTAGACAGTAGCCTCTGATGCTAAATCATGCCAAACAGAGGACAGGTATTTTAGATGTGTGAAAAAATATATGCAGTTTTATCACAATTTTTACACCTGAACACTTATGCTCATCTCTCTGTTGCTTTAACTCTATGGCACTACTGACAATAAGGTTGCAAGTAGGGAGAGGTGGGAGACCGGTCATCATAGAAACCCTGAAATAGGTTGATGACTGTTGGTTTTCATAGCTCTGCTTACTTAAGACTAAAATTCCATCATGCAGCTTTTACTGACAGTTTATTTAAATCCTGCAAATGCAGTTTTATTTTATCAATGCACTGTATATCAGATTAATTTTTGCATGCTTTTTTTTAATCTCTGTATATCACCTAGAATTAAAAGTAGAGTCACTGAAATAAATACATAAGTGAACTCAAATCCACCATAATTCTGCTGGTCTGATTCTGATTTCATGCTAGCATTAATCAGAACTAAAACAACAGAAAAAAAAATCAAAGCCATATACTTCCAGAGCTGGTACTAGTACACATCACAGAATCAGAAGGTTGTCATCTAGCAGCACAGCAACTTCTGCTGTTGTAGATTGCAAATACTAAACTAAGGAGAAAATCATGACGGAGCCTAAAATTAATCTGATGCAAAGCCCAGGAGAGATCCTCCACAGTCCTTGTCAAAAGGGAACAGGAAAGATTCAACCAACTATTACTGGTCAGGATTTAAAAAGTGGAAATGAAGGTTTCCACACACCGCTGACTTCTGCCATGTCATTTCAGTCTGCAATAGAATCAACGTACAAAAGAAAATAAATTATGACAGAACTACAGACAAAGACCAAGGCTGCTTTAGATTAAGTTACATCAGGGATCTGCACCATCTGTTTTGTATTGAAAAAGAATAATATTTTAAGGGACGTTTATTTCAATATACTAAGCATCTTAAGAGCTCACATAGTCCTTTAAAGTATATCTTGAAATTAAAGACGAAGTCCAAAAGTGGAAACTGAGGGTCCTCAGCGTCTTTCAAGAGACATTCAATAACTTCACGATAGCACTGTAAATGGAAAACAAGCCTAATATATATGATTCTTGCCTGAATCCCATAAAAATAAACACCATTGGTTATACTGTGCAACTCACATATTTTATATACATATCCTGTAAGTTACAAAGAGTAATCTTCAGTTATAATATTTACAGATAAATTTCTGTTATACAATTTTATGGAGAACTTTATAAAAACAAAATATTTGTTTATTTTTAGTCATGGATGGACCTACTAAATTTTCATACACTAGACTTCAGACAAACCGGATTTAAAATACATACAGCTTTTTATTTATTCACTAGATATGAAATTCACTTTTTTTGTTGGGTTTGTGTAACTTTTCTCTTATTATTCAGATTTCACAATGTCCTTGCATTGTATGCCTTGGTGAATTCACTAACTTCAGGGTTTTTTAGCAAAAAAACAATTGATGAACCACCACATATTATCCTTGAGCACTGCAGTTACAGTTTCCTTTATACAATTTAGGAAACTCACCCATGCTAGGACTGTCATGGTCAGTTGTCTTTTTAAATGAGTTATCCAACATCATGATAGATATAAAAGGGCCCTAATGGGATCTGGTTTTTTTTAATGGTTCTCAGAAACTAGAGTTACAAAGACCACTTCTCTGCAGCTTCCCTGTTTCCTGCCTCTAGCTGTCAGTGCAGCAGCATGACTGTCTGGCTGACAGAAGGGGTTGGGCCCCTCTATTCGACACTCATGTCCAGTTTTGGCAACCCCAGAATAAGAACAACATGGGCATGCTGGACCAAGCCCTGCAGACAGACATTAGGATGTTTAAGGGACCAGAAACACAATACACAAGAAGGAGCTGAGGTATCTCAGGAGGAGAGACGACTAAGTGGGAATCCAGTTTCTGCTTTGAACTGCCTAACTGGGTTTACAAGAAAGATAAAACCAGACTCTTCTCAGAGCTGCACAAGGAAAAGACGACAGTCAGGTTGCAATAAAGGGAATTCTGAGTTGATACAGAAAAAATTCCTCTGTGAGAGTACTTAAGGACAGGAACAGGTTGCCCAGAAAGAGCAGGAATCCATCTTTAAAGAGACTCAGATTTCGGCAGGCCTACCCACTGCAACTTGAAAGCCGATTCTGCTTTGAGCAAGGGGCTTTATGTGGTGACCTCCAATAGTCCTTTCCAACTAAATTCTAAGCCTATGTGCATGGGTTGCTACTCCTACCACAGTAATACCTCTCATATCTAGCTTCTACATCTGCATCTATACACTAAATCTGTCATCCAGATCCTCATAATCCTGCATCCTGATTAATTCAAAACTGTTGCTTTCAGGCCATCTGTTATACATATTCCTTCCTGCCCTCCCCCATTGAGTATATACAAGATACAGTGGTTATGATATTCCCTGAACACAATTCTTGCATTTTTGTGTCTCATCACAGCATTTCTTATCTCCCCCCACAGCACAGGAGATTCGCTTGTCCATTTGTCAGATTCTGCCACTGGAATCAGCCTGTGCTGGCAGATCTGCATGGCAAATCGTAGGCCGTGACCAGTCCTTCTGAACTGGTGCACAAATGCCTTCCAGCCTTCCATATTCTTTTGCACAGAGTTCAATTATTGTGATTTTTTGAAGAAGCTGCCAGATGATGCATAGCTGGAAGGGTCATGGTGTTTGTCAGTATCTTTCTTTAAAATGATGTGATACAGATTAGAACATTAGGGAATACGCAGAATATGGTATGTCAGCAATTAAATTCAATTAAATAATTACATAAGTCTAGATAACAAAATAAATAATTAAAGCAGTTTTCAAAGTATAGGAGTTCTCACAGATATGGGACATGTTTGACAAGAGTCTAGGTAACAACAATAAAAATGCTGTGAAGGCTCTTAATCTAAGTTCGTTTTCTGTCCAGAGGTCTTTAGGCATTTTGATAATTATGTTTTTGGGGAAGACTGTAGGATGTTGTGCTCTATACAAATACACAATTCTGCAAAATAAAGTCCATCACAAAGGTTTGATTCACATACTTGTACATAGGCACCTGGTGATCTCTTTGAAATGTTCTAGTTTCTTGCAAACCTGCCATGGCCTCTGTCTTGGCACTACAGAGAGAGAACTAATCATACACTACATTTGGCAGCTACCTGAGGATTCCTGAGATCCTCTGGGATGTCTGAAAAGATATGGAGCACCTTCAAATAGAGGCAACTAAATCGGAGGCCCTAGCCCCTAGTTTGTATGTAACTTGTAAAATAATAAAATAACAAAGGAAACAATTCTACAAAATACACTGAAATTATTAAAAAAAAAAAAATTGTAAGAAATCCAACGGAACAACAACAACAAAAAAATCGCCATCAGGTATTCAGTTTCAAATGTTGGGTATATCAGTTCTTGGCACACTGGAATGGAAAGTGCTTTCAGTGCTGGTGAATCTAGTCCCTGCCATCATTGGCACAACCTATAATCCTACAAGTTTTGTCCTTGAGCACATATCACCTGCTCTGCCAACTAACAGCCAAACCTGGTAATCAGTTATAACCCATAGATACATGTGATACAAATATGGGTTATATTTTCCTGGAAAGATCTACATTTTGATTGTTTCTCACACTCTTTCCATTCTTTTGGAGTGTGTTTAGACCGTGATTTTAAAGAATTCTATCAGTAAAGCTGGATATCAAGCTGCAAGTTACGGAATACTTGTCTCCAACTATCTGGCTACAATGTTGTTAGAGAAAGTGGAACTACTTACTAGACAACGACCCTGTATGCTTCATATCCTTAGGATGAAAACCACAAATAATTATATCTCCTTTTGTACTGCCTCTGCCCATTTTGGACTGACAATCAGCTGTCTAAAAACTGATATTTGGTTTATATTATTCCATATAAAAAGAGAAGAAATAAATTCAGGACAGATACATCAACACAGAAAAACAAAATCATTCTTAAAGTGGTCTGACAAACAACAGCTTCAGTAAGGGAAGATTAGTAATGGAACTAATAAATTAGGATTTTACTGAACTCTCTGCCTAATGGGAAGTTAGAAACATTTGTGGCTGGACCTCAAAATACACAGTCAACAGAGCTCAAACCCACTGACTGGAACTGAGATGTAGATTTGATTCTCTTTGCAAAGGAGGGGAGCATTGCTAACTTCCTATATTTTTGGTCATCTTTTTGCTTGAAACTCTTCACTGGAAAGTTCAAAATAACATAGAGGAGGAGGACGAAAAACTTATTGTTTTGAAAAAATGAAGAGAGTGTTCATCAAAACTATAGACAGGCTTGTCCACCAGACAACTCCAAGATCCTAGACCATAAATAACTGCATAACTCTGTGAATATAACTACAGGAAAAATCTTTAATAATACTGTCTACATTGATCAAAATATTTGCATATTGAATTCACCAAAATATCCCCAAATGCATCCACATAATCATTATTCAGCACAATATATTAATTACAGATTGAACTTGACAGCTATGACCAGTTTCATAAAAGCATTCTGACATGAAGTGTAACCCCTCATTTTACTTATAGTAAAGGATTCTTTTCTGGATTTAGGTGACTTGTTATAACAATCTCTATCTTTTTTTTTGGGATATTATTACCATATTCTCTTCTTCCTTAGCAGAGAAATTGAAAGTATCTGATGGTGTTAATTTTCTTGCTGTATGTTGCTTCTGGAATAATAAGCACAACGTGGTTACAGCCTTCTCTCTTTTTTACCCAAAAGATGTGAGTGAATGTACAAGATGCTAGTCTGTGGCAATCACACCCATTACATAACTGAATTTAGACTCAGACCTGCCAAGTATTTCACACTGCTTGCAGGGCTCCCACAGTTGGCTCCTGCCTGGCCTTCTCTTGCAGCTGGGGATCCAATACACACATGTATTCAGCACTTACACAGATCCTTTGATTTGGTGCATGAGATCATGGAGCAGGAATGAAGCTGTCGCAAGCCCATGCCATCTTAATGGAGCCTTCTGCTCACAGAGGTCCTGCTAGGGGATGGTGCTCTCTGGATGCAGCCCAATTTACCAGCTGCATGTTAGCCCATCACTCAGTGCTCCCTCTGTCCCTTGGCCTCACACAGCATTCTCACAGGTACTGAAATAAATAGGACTGAAAGCACCGATATCTGATACAATGCAATGCACAGAACTTGCAGTTTATTATGAAGCAGACAGTGCAATAAATCCCTCTGTATTATATTTAGTAATGGTATCATTTGTGTCATTCAGGAAAGTGATCTTGATAGTTTTGTAAAGCCCCACAGCTTTGAATAAATCACTTCCAGAGTGAAGTATTTGACTGATGAGACACTAACTGTCCTACAGTGAGAAAATTATTCAGGCTGGGAAGATGACAGGTTCAGAGCCCAAAAAACAATAAGCCATAGAGAGGCTGGAAAGAACAACATGTACAAAAGACCAAAGGGCAATTGTCACTATCCCTGAGTAATGACCATAACAACAGGTGTTAAAATATACAATGCAACTATATAGTACTAGCCAATTTCTAAACTGGCAGAAAGCTCAATAGCCAAGTGAAACCCTTTTATAACCAAGAGAGTCTCATTAGCACAATGAAAGGGACAAATAAAAATGACTAGGTTTTGTTTGCAATACCCATTACAGTCGCCTGCAATGTGAAAGAGCTTCCTGTTTTCTATTTATATTTGATCTCCCTATGCCATATCTAATATAATGGTTGCCAAGTGGAAAAAGAAGAATAATCTGTAGTTAAAATTGTCTATGGCCTTGAAATTGTTATATTTTTTTCCTCATCTTTCTTTCCAATGAGATCTCTGTCTTACCAAATATAATATATAACTATTCCAATTTTCCCTCTTGAAGATGTTTATCCTTTCTTATCTAGCCTGCCTGTCATATCTTATTATAATTTACAGAAATCTGAAATACGCTGTTCTGATAAACCTGTCAGAATAATAAAGAAACATGTATAGTTAATCATTGTGATAGGGTTTCCATATTATTCTGAGAAAGACAGAACTGAATATTATGAATAATACTAAATGTAATTTATATGAATATATAAATCCTTACTAGTGGTTTCAATTTTCTAATAAACTTGAAATTTTATCAGATACTAATTGCTAATAAGCATGATTCATTATGACTTGCTGTGCACAGATTTACTATTCATGACAGTGAAGCAAGACAACAGACATGGGCATGAAGTATTACTGAAAATGAAAAAAAGTTGTAGCTATCTATAGGTCTGCCAAACATTAAATACTTGTTCTAAAGAATGTCAGTATGTCTGTGTTGGTCCTCAGTAACTATGTTACTCTCAGCATTTTTTAAAATATAGTATGCAACCAGGCTGAGGTAGCTAGAGATAAGGATTGGCATCAAGCTGTCATTTGGGGAAATATTGCATCTAGATTCTTTAGGTCCAGTCAGGGGGACCTGAGGGGAGATTTATCTTTTCCCGTAAATTGCTAATTACTTCAACATTGAATTCACAAGTTCTGAAACCAGAAAATAAAAACCCCAGAGAAAGACTTTTTTTGTTTGAAAGGCACATTAGCTGTAATCCTAAGCATATTTTCCCTGCCCCCTGCACAAATATAGGAAAATCCAACAGAACAAGCAAAACCATTCTTTGATTTATTTCTCTGAGCTTTGTTGTCATCAAGCAATCTATTTCAGCCTCCTCTGCGCACCTCACATCTCTTCTCATTTTGCTGTTTTTCACTGCAGCTCTTCTTGCTGCTACTGTCTCTTGAGTCACACACAAATAGATTTAGGCATGAACATTTAAAGGCAAAAGCCTTTGAAAATGATAGAACTAATTTTTTTTTGTCTAGTTGATAGCTTGCAGCACCAAACCAAACAGAATCATTAAATGGTTCAATGGACTAAGATCAAAGGGAGACACCTGTAAGCAAAATCCTCTATTATCCTTTCACTGTCAAAAGTAATTGTTGCTAATTGAACAAGTTTGTTTAATTGTAATATAGCTCAAGAGACCATATCCTGAGCTGCTGGAAATAGATCTGGTTCTGCTGAAGTCAGCTCTGCTAATCTGTAGCAACTGAGGAACTGTCAGAAGGAAACAGTTAACTCATTGCTTAACTGCATGGGCTGCATGACCTGCTATTGCAACCAAAAATGTCTCAAAAGTTGGGCTGAACAAGAAAAAAGATCACATTAATCTTTGTCTAATTTTATGTGAGCTATTAAATACACATGTTGGTATCAGTAGACTAAAAGACATCCAATAGAATTTTATGAAGGCCAAATATAAAATATACCAGAAAGTCTGCAAGCAGACACCAAACCATCATTTTGTAAATGCTTTTAAAATCTGATTTCCCTTTGCAAGAAAGCAAGCTTCTTTCCTACTTCTTCAGGTTTAACTACCACAATAAACCAGCAAACAATGAAAAGCAGTGCTAGTGTACGGATTTAAAAGTTTAGAAAATAAATAATCATAATTACAGCACATCTTCAAATCAGTCATCTTTGTAAAAAGAGCTCAAAAAAAGGGGATGCTTCTGTGCACCCTGGTTTGAGCGTGCTCAGCTTCATGTGTCTTGCGTCAGGAACTAAAACTCATGAACTCTTTAGCTTGCATCCTTCCCCTTCTTGCTCCTGCTTTAATTCTGCAAGACAGGTCCTGAATCTGAATGGTGAAAAGAACAAGATCCTCGGGTACCACAAAGACAGACCTTGTTCCATCTATGTACAGTCATTTGTGTATCTCACTAATGATAAGGAAGGTAACAAAACACAGTTATAAACTCTAAAGCCTTTTGCAATGCCATTACTCTCTGCATTGGAAACTATATCCTCAAGTCTGGACTTCCCAAGGTCCTTGAAAAGTTTCTGCTCTGCTCTATAAATGAACCATGTAAGGCAACTGACCTCAAATTATTGCTGTTCTGGACAACAGTGATTTTGCAAAACCACCCAGCATTTACTCCTATTCTGAGTTAAGCATAGCAAAAGGTGCATTAGTACATATCTACTCAGAAATTAGGAGTGGGCAAGTACAAAAACTGCAATTCTTCTAGAATTCTCCTCAAAGGGAGTGCAAGATCCAATGACACCTAAATGAACACAGGAAAAGCAGAAGACAAAGGACGGCTGTGTTGCAGGAAATGTTAGTTAGCATCTTATTCAATATCCTAAACTAAAGACAGCTCTCAAACAATTCTGTGCAGAAATCCTACCAAAACTCCTGAACACACCCTGACAAACACCTAAAATGACTGGGCTGATGACCAATTTCCGAACATCCAGAAATAGGTAGCATTTTGGTAGGCTGACAATATGCCAAGGTAATTTTCAACACAAATAATGTCAAACCAAGAAGTGGATAGTAATCAGCCTGGGAAATATGTGAAATTCAAAATAACTTCAAGTAAAAACAAGAGTTTCAAGCAAAAACAAAAGTTTCAAGTAAGAACAAGTTTCCATGCAATTCAAGGTCACAGACTAAAGCATAGCTTATCTTGCTTTTTCTGCTCCTCTTCTACTTTGTCTAGCATTTTTAGGAGCAAAAATATAAGATCTTGGCTTGGCTGATAGATCTAGAACTGTATCTACATCTAATTGAAAATGTGAATTACACTATTCTAACAGTAAGGCCTGGCACTGCAACCAGGCTTCAGAGACAGCACTGCTGGGTCCTTCCAAGTTTCATGGGCTCATTAAGGAGTTGGCCAGCAAGATGCTGGATTCTCACGTCTGGTGTGAGTCTGGCAAAAACACTCCAAAACAAGCATTTGTAGGGTGTGGGAACACATAGAAGCTCTGAATTTTACAAAAATTCCCCTGTGATGGGAAAAGGGAAGAAAGCAGCTTGAAAATACGTAGATATCCTTAAATACATGTATCTGACTTTTTGCAATAGTAACAAGCTATTGAAATATTCTCACAACATCAGAAAGGACAACTGAGAGTTAAAAGCAAAGAATGCAATGAATAATAATTAAAAGTGATATATAGACTGACAGCTTAAAATATTTTAAATAAAGAGATAAAATTTCTCATTTCTGAACCCATTTTCTAGACACAAAGGGAATTTCCAGTTAAAAAAACCCCGAACAACACTAATGGGACTTTCATCCAAACTGGTATCTTTCTCAGGAAAATTGATTCATTTGACTCATGTGCATAACCTCAAGCTTTAAAATGTTTGTTTCTTTTCTGTTTTCCAAATTTAAAAAAAATCTCTACATAGCGATTTCTTTTCTCTCAGCTGCAGGGATATTTTGCCTTAAGTTTTTAAAAGCTGTACAGTGAGAAACAGGAAAATACAACTGTAATTGTGTACTCCGTACTGTTTTTTGAGTTATGTAAATTACAGAATAGATCAATGAAGAGGAACTGAAGAAAAGTGAAAAAATTGCTCAATTTCCCCTATGAATCTGAAAGAAACATAGGAAGAAAAAGAAAGGGACCAAACTCTCAAATTCTGAGAATCACAACTCTATAATTAAAAGAGCAAAGACTTTGATAAAGAATGATTCTCATTTTGAATGCTGCAGTATTGAATCAAATGAAAAATATTCATTAAACTGTCTTCTATATTTTGTGAGTCTAGCCTTCAAATGCAAGAACAGAGTTGTCATTCCTTGCAGAAACACAGCCTTTGGCAAGGCTTCAGAGGATCGGTGCTGCTACAAGAATGGAAACAATGCAGCATGATTTGTCCTGAGGACACTACAGAATATTCAGTCTTTGAAGAATGAAGCTGTACATTGAAATTTGGGCAAGAGAAGTCTTAGGTTTTTTAAGTACAATCTTCATCAGCACAGGAGATTGTGGCCTCTGAGAACACCCGATATCGAACAATCTGTCCAGGATGACACTTAACAGTATCCCTGAGAAGTGATTCAGTTTAGCCTTTAAAAGAACCTATGTCTTGGGAAAACAAGGATTAAAATATATTTGCTAAGAGATGTGAAAATATTTAGGCAGAATTATCTGATCTGTATTAGATGTAAGGTCAAAAATTTCTCCACTTACTTCCCTTCCTTCAGTCATTCCTTGCAGTCATTCTTTAACATCTCTGATAACATCTACAGTTTTCAAATACCACTTTAGATAAAAACCCACTTGTATATATTCATTTATGTTAGCTGACAGTGGTCACTCCTAACCTACTCTTTTTTAAAAACAAAGAAGGTGATAGTCACGGTGATGTAAAACATGATCTCATTTTCTTGGGATACATATGCCCTAAGAAACAAGTGTGCCACCTATTGATTTCCCAGGTACCGCTTAAGCATTCCCTTCCTGATTTTGTAATGCTTATGTGATCCAGCAACAATTTTTGAGAACCTTAATGAATTTCATCTCAAAACACTGTGTACGATGAGAACTTCAGAAGCTCCCAGTTTCACAGGCAGAAATTCAACTATAGAAATACTAAAGTATTTGGTAATTTCTGTTAAACAACTAAATTGGTTTCATTTTATGCAGTTTATTCAGGATTATACAGAAAGTTTTGTGGTCTCAAATCTTGGCTTAAAGCTTTCACTGCTGAACCACCTGTCCTCTTCTGAGAGTCTCTGAAGCTCTTAAGTACATACATACACATCCACTGATGTGACATACCATGAGCAGCACTGAGGTCTAGGTACAAGCTGTGGCTGCAAGTCATCAGTTTCTAAATGATAGTGCTATGCTATTTGCTAAAAGTTCTAATTCATGAACTTAATTTTTTTGTTTTATAGAAAAGAATGCTACTACATTGGGGGAGCATTTTTCAGTATGCCGACAGCATACACTTGGTTCAGGCAGGGTGCCTATGAAAAATGAAGACTTACAAATCTCACTTGCAAGTCAGAAGAAGGAAAGGCTTGTTCTCCATTTTGATTTCCCTTTTTTTTTTTCCCTAGAGAAAGAGGTCAATTTACATTGATATTGAGTAATTTAATGTGTGAAGTAATACAGAAAACTGAAATGCCAAGATGATGTGTTATAAATTCATCACTCCTTAAGTCAGCTGCTTCTTGTCAGAAAAGGAAAGTTCCTTTTAAGTGTCTTTTGAGACTGATATAAAACAAGTTATATGACAAGACTGTTTGTACTTTATGTCATCAGGTATTTCTTAAAGCATAAATTATGACTAATTTTTTTTTAATGGAAAAAAAAGAACTATTTCATACAAGCAATCCAGCAAATAGTAATTCTACTTCTGATGTTTTAGGAAATGAGAAATGACTCCCCCAGTGGCACTTTCAGTAAAAACAGAGAGATAATTTCAAACACTTCAACATGCAAATTTCCAACACTTAAATTCAACAAGTACTTTGATTTGGCAGTAGCTTATTAATTTAAATCCCTTTTGAAATTAAATATTTAAAATGTTTTAAAATGTTGCTCCCCAATATTCTTTCAAATATGTTTCTAATCCATACTTGATTTTTTTTTCAGAAGCTTTAAATTAATCGAACTGATTTGCCCTGTCTCTTCATTGGACAGCACACAAATTCTATAGTGGCTTTATCAAAAGTTTAGTCATGAAATTTCATTAAAATGTGTAGTTAATGAAGTTCTTGTAGTTAATTAAGTCCTTTTTCACTTTATTAGGTATTGAGTGTCTAGAAAGTTCTTTAATTTCATAATCTCCTGTCTTGGTTTGAAAGACAGGTGTCTGCCAAGGAAGGCAGGCATCTCCCTTGAAATGGAAGAAAAAAAGATTGCAACCCCCTTCCCTCTGAATTATTATAATTTTGAAATTAAGGGGCTTTCAGGCAATGATATGAGGAACAGGAATAACAGTTCTTTACTATTATATATCTCTATGTGTATAACAAGGCAAACAAACAGCAATAACTATGGCAGTAACAGCGAACAATCACAAACCCAGTCCCAGCCTTCTCGGCTGTCGGGCCCTTTCCCCTCGGGTGCAGTTCCGCTCGCAGCCGGCAGGGGCGCTGGCGGCTCCCGGTGAGCAGGGCAGGTGCGATGGTTCCCCCACGGCTGCAGGGGGCGCTCCGGAGCGAGCTCGGCGAGCACGCGGCACCGGTGCCCTGGGATCCCGGGAAGGGATGGGACAAAGGCTTCACAAACCCCTGGGCAGCTGATCCCAGTGTCCGGCCGGACCCTCAGGAACAGCAGGCGGGAACAGCAGGCTGGAACAGCGGGGACAAGCACAAATCCCGGGTGGCTGACGAGATGTATTGAACTCTGGAGCAGCAGTGGGAACCCCCGGAGGTCTCGGCAGGCAGGGCGTGCAGGGCTACAGAGTAGCGAAGGCTTGAAGCAGCGGCAGGGGCAGGGCGGCCACAGTCCAGCTCCCAGCAGGGCAGGGAAAGGCAGGCTTGGGAATCCTGGGGTTTCTCCAGTAGAAGGAAGGCAGCCGAAAAAGCAGAAGCCTGCAGTGCTGATGAATTCCTTCCAGCCTCTCCCTCAGTCCAAACGCCGGGAACTAACAGCCCACAAGCCCAGGTGAAAGAAAGTAGCCAGATGCACCCCTCCTTCTGTGGCCAGGTCTTTTGTTTTTCTTAAGCACCCAGTAATTTGTCTGCCTGGCAGCCTGTATGGGGAAAATTCTTTAAGAGAAAAAGAAAACAGAAGGAGAACTCCTAAAACCCCAACATCTCCTATCTTTAATACAATATGTATTATTTTGGTTTGCTTATTTTTTAGTGTTAGAATAAATTGTATTTCAATAAAATATTGAGTTCAAGAAGTGTTTGGACAATGCTTTCAGGCCCATGCTGTTATTCTTGGGGCTGTCGTGTGCAGGGCCAAGAGTTGGGCCCAACGATCCTTTTGAACCCCTTCCAACTCAAAATATTCTGTGATTCTGTGGATTCTGTCATTTGTGACTATTTGTTGTGAATTTTCATGACATCTTGTAGATGTACTCCTCATTAGTTCTCCCCCTTTGCTTCCTTATTAGTACTTCCTACTTAATGATACTACATTTCTACTTAATGACACCTTCAGAATATTTTCACAAAATAAATTTAAAGATATTTTTCTTGATATATTTGCATAATTTTCCCAAAACACATGTAAAAATGCTGCAATTATATGTTTGTCACACAGTGCTTGATTGCCACTTCTCATGGCAAACATAGATGAAAGTAAAACCACCAAGTCTTTATTCTGTCTCTGCAGGCTTGACTTTCTCCTCATCATCTGCTGTTCTCCATCTTCCTTCCTGTTTCTCAAAACAGATTCACACTCTTCACAAAATTTGTGAAAAGTGCTGGCTATGAGTTTGAGACTACCTGTGCATTTCCTTCTGTAGGAGACACTCTAGTCTTCAAGGAGAGCCGAGCCCATTGTTCCATGTGAGTGTATTGAAACACAGGGTGATCCTGCACCTGAATACCATGTCCCTCTTCTTTTACATGGATTCTGCATCATCGTATATCTTTAATGTGATCATTCATATGAAGTAAGGAAAATATCTAACCAACGAGCAGTTGGCCAGAATTATGCCTGAAATAGCAATAAGAACTATCATTATTGACGATAAAAAAAAGACAAGCTTTCCCAGTAATGAATATCGTTGGGTTTGGGATAAGTAGAACCTAAGTAGCAACTAAGCAGCAGTGGGCTGCTTGATCAGTGTATCTCCACACCCCACAGATGCGGGCCAGAATTAGAAAAAGAGAAGTGAGAAAGCAACAAATGGTTCAAGATAAAGACTCATTAATAAAGGAAGAAAAAATTTTTAAAGTTTTTAAAAACCCCAAAGATTTGCAAAGGCAACCACTTAGCACCTTCCACCAGCAGGAAGTGCCCAGCCAGTCCCCAGGCAACAGCTACCTTGGGAAGACCACCCTCCAGCTTTATTGCTGAGCCTGATGTGATACGGCATAAAATAACCCTTTGGTCAGTCGGGGTCAGCTCTAACAGCTGTGTTCTCTTCCCAAACTCCTGCCCACCCCCAGCCTATCCCCTGGCAGGACAGCATGAGAAACACAGGTGGCCTTGACATTGTGCAAGCACTGCTTAGCAATAGCATTATCTACACTGTTTAGGTCACAGATCTACAACTCGGCAACATACAAGCTGCTAAGAAGAAAAGTATCTGCAGCCCAGCCACACCCAGCACAGAGTTAAAACCAAATTTTTGCCTTTACTATTTACATTCATCTCTTTAAATTCATTTAAAGCACCTACCCCTCACTGTGGTGCCTGACTCTGTTTAGAGAAAAATCCATGAAGAAGTTTGGGAAGCTGGTGACTTCTCTCTACCAAAAGTTTTTTGCTTCCTTTCCTGGTAGGGTGAGACAGAGTGTCTTGTAAACCCAAGATATCCATTGGCCAAGCTTTATGAAAAGTCATTCAGCCAGTCACAAAGTTCAGTGTGACTTCTTTTGTCTCCAGAGGTACCAGTCAGTATATACGGTTCTTGACTTGTCAACACAGTTGCTTTCAAAGGAAGATGACTATAAATCTCCATAAATTTTGTATAGGCATTATGATGTTAAAAGTGGAATGAAATGCCTTCACATGTGGCTTGCCTATGGCTGAAAATGACCCACTGGGTCTTCTGTTATGATAGTATACATTTGTCATAGTGTCAGGCCAGGACATGTTTCTGCCATGATCTCAACAGAATGATACGGCTTATAAAAATAGAACTAATTTAGACTTGCAGTGTAACATTGTAAGAAATCTGGGGAGAAAGCAATGATATTTGTGATTAAAAGGAATCACAAGAAAGAGATGATAGCAGCTGTAATTTCTTTACCTATTACTACCTGACTTTGAGGCCCCAAAATGATTATATTTGCCTATTTTCTGTTACTTCTGCAGCCACTGATAGCAATTATGCTGCATTTGAAGTAGAAAATGTTATTCGATTTCAGAATTCAGCTTAGGATTCCTTCCAAAATAGCCCTGGCTGGCAGAAGAGAACACTGGAATGAATTATTATTCTGAGACTAGCACAATTCTCCACATGGCACGGCTTCCTCCATCACCAGCCTAGAGCTGAGAGGAGAGGAGGTCGCCCCTCGGGCCCCTGATGTGCCTCTGTGCTCATGTTCTGCCCACGGGGCTCTGACAGAGGTTTGCCTGCGCCGTGCTCTACCTCCTGGAGAGGTTTTATCCATTTCTCCTGAAAACTGTTGGCTTCAACTTAATTTTTTTTTCCATGAATGCTCTGAAAATAGTTAAACGAGATCGAGAAAAATCACAAAAGGAAAGTATGAACATAGCAACTTTTTTAGTTTACTAATTTTTAGACAGACTGTACACGTTTGTTAATTTTCAGAAATTGTGTCTTTGGGTGAGAAAGTAGCCTTTTCCTTTAGTCTGCAGAAATAACTCATTCCTTTTTCCACTACTACTCAGGGCCCATCAGCATTAAAGACTTAAAAGTTTCCCTCCAAGCAGTGTCACCAGCACTTCGGAGTCGGGATAAACTGTGAAGAAATGGATTATATGCATGTGTCACAGCGAAACCGTTCCCCGAGGACTTCTGGGAATTCATATTAAACACTCGAAGCCGCTGCCCGGGGGCAACTGGGAGAGGGGAGGGAAGGAGGCGCGGGGGGCGGCGGGCCCGGCTCCCTCGGGCCCGGCTCCCTCAGGCCCGGCCTCCCTCAGGCGCGGCCGCCGCCGTCTCCCGGCAACGGCGAAACAGCGGCGCGGGCGGCGCTGCGCGATCGCCCCCGGGCGGCGCGGGGGGCGTGGGGGCGCGGGCGCTGCGCTCCGCCGGCTGCGGAACAAGGGCGGGGAGCAGCGGCGGCGCTGAGGGCAGCTGGCCCGGGGGCAGCGGGCACAAACCGCCGGGGACAGTTCCCGGGTCGCGGCGGTGCCGGAGCGCCGTCGGGCGGGCGGTGCGTTAGCGGTGCGAGCCCTCGGGCCGTGCCCCGGCTGCCGGTGGGTCTGGCTCCTTAGTGCTTGTCAGTGAACTGAGGGCCACGTGTCTGTAGACCTTCAACGTAGTAAGTTAAAGTTTTCCAAGAATTTTTTAAAAAATTCTTTTTTTAATTGGTAGTATCATTCCAGGTACCAGAAAGGATGGAGCAAGACTATTTACACGGGCATGTAGTGACAGGACAAGGGGGAATGGGTTCAAATTCGGAGAGAGTAGGTTTAGACTAGATATTGGGGAAAAAATCTTTACTGTGAGGGTGCTGGAGGCACTGGAACAGGTTGTCCAGGGAAGCTGTGGGTATCTCATCCCTGGAGGTGTTCAAGGCCAGGTTGGATGGGGCTCTGAGCAACCTGGTCTAGTTGAAAGTGTCCCCTGCCCATGCCCGGGGGGTTGGAACTAGATGTTCTTCAAGATCACCTTCCAACCATTATTCTAAGATTCTATAATTTTAGAAGGCATACATTGGTGTTTCCTCTAACAACAACCAAAAAGCCCACTAAAAACTTACTGTCTTCATGATAGGGGCATCTACCCCTTCAAGAAAAGCAGTGACAATTGCAAGATTTATATTAAAATTGTGGTGTTTAATAACAGCTAAAGTGTATCAGTGGGAACATAAATAAAATTTAAACCCAGACAGAGAATATCCTGCACTGAAGGGCTCCTGGCACTATTTTATACTAGAAACTGGGGATTTAGGAACTGGTGTCAGCAAAGGTAGGATAAGGTATGGGTGGACACATTCAATAGAGGATAACTGTACCAGTATTTTTAGATGTGAACTGGGAACCAAGAAACTGCAGTGGACCTGCCATAAGGAAACTTAGATGGTAGAGGAAAAATAATTTTATTTAAAAATCTAGACAGATAATATGGAAAAAGAAAAAAAACCAGTTCACTTCAGGTGAGACGTGGAATTTTTGTGTGACAGTAACGTGAAAGGTATGAAATCTAAAATCCTGTAGATCAGAGATAAGAATATAAAAACCCAATTGCATACAGAAGTTTTCTCTGAAAGAACAGTCACAGGTGATTAGGCTTTTAGGGGGAAAACCTCACGTCATTTATTAATATTTCAAAGGTTTTGGGACTTTTGTAGATGAGAATTTCAAAGCAAAATATGGGTCAGCTGGTAGAGAAGCATCGTCTGTTGTACAGAACTTTTTTAAAATCTCTTTGGTTATCTGAAATGATCATCTATATGAGATAGTCTGGTACTTATGCAAGGTAAAGACATCTGCTTTCTATTGTTCATTGACAGTAGGCAAGATCACTTTCACATTTATTGATGGAAGCAACATTTTCTTTTTAAATTTCCTTTAATTTCTGTGATTTTTATCATGTTGCCATTTTCTGATTATCTAATATTACTCTAACACAGTGGATGCCAACATGGGCTTATATATCCATTGCTGCAGTTATGTTTGCAAACCTGCTACCTGCATATTTACCTTAAACTGCCACAAATGTCTTCTTTTTTTTTTTTTTTTACTGTTAACACAATAAAGTCTGGTAAATGAGCAGTTAAAATTAAACAATAGGGCTACTCTTGCAGATACAACCATAAAAATCATGAACATAATAACACATCTGAGACATTTCCCTTGTCGACTAAGAAATATGAGTACAATTTTGTACAAGACAGGAGAGGCTTCATCTGGGATGCGGTGTTCAGCAGAGGTCATCCATGTTTTCAAAAGGTTGACTTAAAAAACACTTTTGAGGATGATCTTTCTAATGCAAAAATTCAGAAAAGGAAACAGTCAATATATTTCTTTGAAGAGAAAATTATTAATAGAATCAGTTTCCATATCCCTGTGTTCTTACAAGGTCTTGGAAAAGTAAGGGCTAAACTTAGAGTTTATCTCATTTCCTGGGGTTCTACTTATGTTGTGGTGTTCTTCACTCAAAATTCGTGTGTGTGTGTGTTTATGTGTTTTGTGGTTGTTGTCTTTTTTTTTTAAAGTTAAGTCCCCCTTACAGCAGAAACTCTTTCATTGGTTTCATTATGTCCCATCACAGCCATTTTTCAGAACTTATTTATACTGTTTAAAATAACTTCATTTTCTGAAAAACAGTTCATACTCTTCAACTATACTTTTGTTATCCAGATGGTGACACATGGCCATGTCTCTTCTTGCTCTTTTGCTTGTACATGTATAAACGACGTATTTTCAGTGGTAAACTTTTTTACCGAGGCAGGAAAGAACGTAGGGTTTCAGTATGTGCAGTGTGAGAAATCCTTTGATTAAGGTTGCAGTTTTGCATCCTTACAATAGACAGAGACTATTACATATATAAAATATATTTTAACATTATATGTATTAAAATTATATGTATATATAATATTATGAATTAAAATAGAGATGAGGATAAACATTCTTTTTGGGTTCCATTTAGGATTTTTATTTGTTAAAAGCCTGACTAATCCATAAAATTTTACTGTGTGATATAATCATTATAATGTTTTACAATTTTTATTAAAAAGTTTTCAATGAATAAGGTGCTGCTGGGACATGATTTTTCTTTCTAAAGCAATCTGAACACTTCAGTCAACAGCATGTGTCTTCAGGAAGTTTGTGAGGCCCCTTTTTTGAACATCTTTTTATGTAGATAAGTCTTCAAACATTCTGGTTGAATTTAGATACATATTTCTGTAATTACTTAAATTAAAAGAGGCCCTGTGGAAAGATCGGGACTAATTAGGGGATTGGGCAATCACCAGACGTGAAATTTAGCAAGGTCAAGTGTCAGGGATGGGACAACCCTGGATGTATGTGCAGACTAGGAAAGGGACCTGGGGGTCCTGGTCCATGTCAGGTTGAACATGAGCCAGCAGTGCCCTGGCAGCCAGAAGGGCCAGCTGTGTCCTGGGGTGCATCAGGCACAGCATCACCAGCCGGGCAAGGGAGGGATTGTCCCGCTCTGCTCTGCACTGGGGCGGCCTCACCTCGAGTGCTGGGGGCAATTCTGGGTGCCACAATGTAGAAAAGATATTAAACTATTGGAGAGTGTTCAGAGGAGGACCATGAGGATGGTGAAGGGTCTGGAGAGGAAGCCATATGAGGAGCAGCTGAGGTCACTTGTCTTGTTCAGCCTGAAGGAGACCAGGAGGAGACTTCATTGGAGTCTACAGCTTCCTCACAGGAGGAAGTGGAGGGTCAGGCACTGATCTCTTTTCTGTGGTCACCAGTGACAGGACCTAAGGGAATTGTCTCAAGGTGTGTCAAGGGAGATTTAGATTGGATATTAGGAAAAGTTACTTCACCCAGAGGGTGGTTGGGCACTGGAACAGCTCCCGGGGGAAGTGGTCACAGCATCAAGCCTGACAGAGTTCATGAAGCATTTGGACAACACTGTCGGGCACACGGTGTGACTCTTGGGGATGGTTCTGTGCAGGGCCAGGAGTCGATGATCCTGATGGGTCCCTTCCAACTCAGCATATTCTATGAGTCTATGTGGGAAATAAGGAATCATTTTTTGGGGGAAATTAGAATTCTTTAACAAAATGAAAACTGAGTGGGGATATGTTTGTTGTCTTCAGATAGAGGAAGGGCGTGATCAGAGGGTTGGAGCACCTCTCCTATGCAGACAGGTTGAGAGAGTTGGTGGTTTTCAGCCTGGAGAGTAGGCTCAGTGGAGACCTTAGAGCACTTTCTAGTACCTAGAACAGGCCCACAGGAGAGCTGGAGAGGAACTTTTTACAATGGCATGTAGTGATAGGACATAGGGGAATGGCTTTAAAATCTAAGAGGGTAGATTTAGGTTAGATAGTTACTCAGAGCGTGGTGAGACATTTGAATAAGTTGCCAGAGAAGTTGTGGATCCATCACTGGAAGTGTTCAAGGCCAGGTTGGATAGGGCTTTGAGTGACCTGGTCTAGTCAAAGGTGTCCTTGCCCATGGCAGCAGGGTTGGAATGAGATAATCTTTAAAGGTTCTTCCAACCAAGCCGTTCTATGATTCTAAATGTATTCTGATTCTATATATGTAAATATATGTGGAATTTATATAACGTACTATATAGTATATATAGAATACAGTAAATATATATTGTATAGTATAAATAGTTACTATAAATAGTATTTTCATACATGCCAGCAAAGAAAGTAATTGACAAATGATCAGACATGACACATATATAGTAAACTGTAGACTGAAAATTAAAAATTAAAAAAAGTTCTCTGATGCTCTTAGCAATTGGCTTGTGGGACAACTTTTTAATGTGAGAGGTGGGAAAAAAACCTAAGGTTTTTAAGATGGTGTTATAAGTGGGATTAACATGATGCCATGGTTGTGATGGGGAGGGGGACAAGTCCACTCGTTCAGAATGTCCCTTTCCCCCTATGTCCCTGTGAAATGGCCAGGAGAAGGCATTCATTTTAAGACATGTAGGTTTTCACAGCTGGCTAAAATATTAGGAGTGTCTTTAATTTTTTACTAGTACTTCTTCCTAAGTCAGACCATCTTTGCCTTCTGAATGGAAGTGTCCTGCTATTATAGCTCAGATAATGGTTGTGTAACTACTGTCTCTCATTTGGTTTAGATTAAGTCAATTTTTCTTTCTCATGGGATGAGGGATTTCACTGTGCCTCTCAGACATTTGGAATCACACACATAATTTCTAAAAATCTCCTCGATTAAGCTTGTCACAGCTTGGATTCTCCAAGGATAGATCCTAGGTCTGTTGTTATTTAATATGTTCATTATAATTTGGAAATGAGCAATAACATAGAGAAATAAAAATTTTCTGGTGAGATAAAATAATTTGTTACAACTAAAGAAGACTTGTAGAAACTTCTGAGAGCTCTTCTGCAGTTGGGTGAACTGGTAACACCATGACAAATAAAATTCATTGTTGATGAAAGCAATGTAATTTATACTGTCAGGAATACTTGGAACAATATACTCTTCAGTAGTAAATTTAAATTAATTGTGATTGACTGAGAAAATGAACTGTTTACCATATGTGGATAACTTAATGAAAATCTTCACTGAGGAAACTGGGTAAAAATAAATACTCTGAAAGTTACAATGTCACTCAAATAAGTCAGTAGTGTTCTAGAATTGATTATGATATTTCTGGTTAGGTATGTCATATCTGAGAAAGATTTAGCAGTCACAGAGGGACTCTGAGACAGGAAACATACATGTCTGGAAAAGCTATATGGAAAAAATAATTAAGACGGCTTAGAAAGGAGGTAAATCAGAATGTACAGTGAGTTATAAAGGAAGGTAAAAAAGATCAAGTTAAGGCATCTGTTAACTAAAGTTGTAATACAAGAACGAAGGGTTATTGTGTTGAATTGAATAACACATTTAAACTATTTACATATTTTTAAATCTAAGGAATAATTCCTTATACAATACACTTGAGAATTGGACCTGTGCTGTAGCATGTCTGACTAAGAATGAAGAGTAAAAGGATTAGGCATTTATGTGGACAGTAAAAATAGCTACTATTGTTAGGAAGAACATAAAAACTTTAGGAGATCTAAACCTTGGTACTTTAGGGAAATAGAAACCCTGCAACAGATGGAGGAAATCTGACTTTTGGGATTAGTTTCATGCATTTATCAGAAACATTTGTGTGTTGTCATTCTGGAGGCTGGATAATGTTCAGCCATGTGGAAGACTGTTCTTATTCACAGAAGCACAGAATCACAGGGTGGATCAGGTTGGAAGGGGCCACAGTGGCTCTGGTCCAACCTCCCTGCTCAAGGAGGGCCATCCTAGACCACATTGCACAGGATTGCATCCAGATGGTTCTTGAATCTTTCCAGTGAGGGAGACTCCACAAGCTCTCTGGGCAATCTGTTCCAGTGCTTGGTCACCTGCAGAATGGAAAAGCTCTTCCTCATATTCAGGTGGAACTTCCTCATCATTCTTTTGACAAATAGACACGTGGACACAGATAAAACAGTGGGCAAATTCAAAGGCCTTGACTTAATTATCTCTCATATAATGTATTATTTTCATGTGGCCCATAGATTCATATCTGCAGGAACTGAATATTAAATTGGACCTGCTATCTCTTTTTAACTTTCTTATTATATGAAGCCAAGTTTTTTAACAGTGTGCTGATGCTTGCCCTGTCATTACAATACAGGGAAAGGGGATCCTGTTGATCCATATTTAAGGAGTTGGGTAGAAAAAAAGATGAAAGAAGAATTCGGGAGAAGGGAAGGAGTTTCAAGACTATTCCACATTGTCCTCTTAATTAAGATGAAGTTATCTGAGAATGATGAGGAGGATCAAGAAAGGAGTGAGATTGTCTGCTGATGATATGATTATATTTTGATTGCATTGGAAGGCAGCAGTACTAGAATGTCCATACAAAAATCAATTGAAATAATCAATGATAATGACCGATTTATAGGCAATTTTCACTGTTATCACAAGAAAAAAATAGTTTCTGTGAGACAAAAATGAGCAGCCAGACTTCACTTAAACTTACTCAGCTAAATTGACATTATGTTATTCTCACCTGTAAGGCAAAACGAATCTCACTTGTGCATCATTTTCAGTAAGAACCTGAAAATCGTGGCTAGGTTGTAGTAACACAGATTCAGACTGCCTTAAAGCATTTCACTGTTAATTTGAAAAGTGGATCATGTGATAAACAACTGGTTAGAAGCTATTTCTAAATCCTTCTCTTTGCACTGGTTTTCTACAGGGGTAATTGCTCTCAGAAGAGACCTTTGATTCCTTGACTCAGAGGTAAGTTCCACAGCTGGCTGTGCCTTTGACTTATTCCTGTTCTTTGTCTCAGCTCTTGCAGTATGTGCAGGGTCCTAGGTTATTGCATCTGTTATTTAAAGTTTTAGAAAACAGAAGATGCAGATGGAACAGGTAGTGTTTTCTAAATGCATTGTCTGATATAAAACCAGAAAATAACTATGTTCTTTAAGAGTATTCAACAGGACTCTAATAGTGTAAAGGAAGTATTTATAAGACTTCAGTATTTCAAACAGAAAAACAAT
Source organism: Corvus cornix cornix (assembly GCF_000738735.6). Classification (NCBI taxonomy): domain Eukaryota; kingdom Metazoa; phylum Chordata; class Aves; order Passeriformes; family Corvidae; genus Corvus; species Corvus cornix. The sequence goes on along the minus strand of NC_046333.1, from coordinate 17,962,144 downwards.
CAGAAGACTTTCCTCATATTTCAAAGTACGATTTATAGATTCTTTTTTTTGTTAAAGCTCACTTGCTAGCCATCATCTTGTGTTTTTTTTTAAAAAAAACAGTGCAGTGACTAGAAATAAGTGGGTATCTCAGATTTGCAATCTAAGAAACTATTCACACTGAGAAAAGAAACTATTCACATTAAAGCATGACAGTAAAAATAAATAAGTACAGGGATCAGGGCCATCGTTATCTTATGATCTAGTACTTGGAATCTGCTCCTCTAAGCAGGCATCTGCTGCAACTATTTCAAAAAGTAAATAAATTTTCCGTATTTTATTTGACATGGCAGAGATGGCAGTTCCTGATAAAATAGTCAAGAAGTTAGAGAGTTCCACTTTGAACCAAAAAATCCACATTTGTGACCTTCCTCAAAATCATTTTCCACTTACAGGGACAATGTTCTGGTCTTAAAGATTTTACTGGAGATGTTCCTGTTCCTGCAGCCATTTCAAAAAAGACAAGGTGGCTGTGTTTTGTTGTATGCCCGGTTCTGCTAATGTTCACTCTGCTATGATAGTGTCTGCCAGACCTATCCTGGCATGTGGATTCATGTGGAGAAATGGGGTAATAAACTTAGCTCACAAACTTAGATGTCAATGTAAATGTAAATACATGAGCTAACAACTCTAGACTCTGGTTTTGGTCCAAGGAAAAAGTAGTTATTTTTAAGGTGGTATTCCATTTTAGATACCTCCTTTAGGATGAATCTGCCTTAAGGGCTATTGAATATGTTGACTGTATCTCCATCCATTATCAAGCAGAGTGATTAACTTCAGTGCTGATGCTTAGTTTAGTTAAATGGACACTACTCATAGATTCCAGATATGGGTTTAACTTAGGATACTCACACTGGAGTGGTTTTGGTCCTGTGGGAAAGCTGGAGGTCCTAATGAAGTTCAGAGTGAAACAGAAAAGTGCCTACTGAGCTAAGGCACTAAGAATAGCCAGAGCTGAGGGAGAGCTTTGGGGATTGTGGTTTTGGAATGAGGATTTAGTTAGACATAATGACTGTCCTGCTGCTTGAGAGACAACACCTGATTGCACCACTGCACTAAAACTGGGTCAGAGTAAAGTAAAGCAAACTAGTTTGTCTACCACTGAGGCAATAAATTCCAGGTGAAGGACAGGAAGTAGCATAGAATGATAACTTCATAGATTGCTTGGCTATGTATTGGCTACATCTGTTAGGTCAAAGTACTTTATTACCACTAGCTCTACATGATTTCAAACAATCAAGCCTTTAATCTCAAAAAACATATGTAGAAAAGGCATGCTCCTATGATTCTAGGAATGTAGAGGACATGAAGTAGAGGATATTACTTAAATGAGAATATTATTTTCTCTTCAAGATTTAGAAACATAGAATCGTTTAGTTTGGAAAAGACCTTTAAGATCAACAAGTCCAGCTGTTAACCTAACACTGCCAAGCCCACCACTAAGCCAGGTCCCTAAGCACCATGTCTTAAATACCTCCAGGACTGGTGGCTCAAGCACTTTCCTGGGCAGACTGTTTCAATGCTTGACAACCATTTTGGTGAAGAAATATTTCCTAATATCCAATCTAAACCACCTCTGGCACAATTTGAGGCCATTTCCTCTTGCTGTATTGCTTGTTATGTGGAAGAAAAGACCAACCCCCACCTCAGTACATCCTCCTTTCAGGCAGTTGCAGAGAGCAGTAAGGTCCCCCTTAGTCTCTTCCAGGCTGAACCCTCTCAGCTGCTCCTCATCAAACTCGTGCTCCAGAGGCTTCACCAGCTTTGTTGCCCTGCTCTGGACTCACTCTAGCACCTCAATTTCTTCACCTCCCCCTTTCATATAGTGAGGGGCCCAAAACTGGACCCAGGATTTGAGGTGTGGCCTCACCAGTGCCAAGTACAGGGGAACGATCACTGCCCTGGTCCTGCTGGCCACACTGTTGCTGATCCAGGCCAGGATGCCATTGGCCTCTCGGCTACCTGGGCACTCGCTGGCTCATGTTCAGCTGCTGTTGACCAGCACCCCCAGGTCCTTTTCCAGCTTGCATCTTTCCATCCACTCTGTCCCCAGCCTGTAGCACTGCAGGGGTTGTTGTGACCCAAGGGCAGGCACAGGCACTTGGCCTTGTTGAACCTCAGAGCTCTGGCCTCTCTCCATCAATCCAGCCTGTCCAGATCCCCGTGCAGAGCCTTCCTGCCCTCCAGCAGATGAACACTCCCACCCAGCTCAGTGTGTCTGCAAACTGACTGAGGGTGCCCTTGATCCCCCCATCTGGATCACTGATGAAGATATTAAACAGAACTGGTCCCAGCACCAAGCCCTGGGGAACAGCACTGGTGGCCAGGCACCAGCTGGATGTAACTCCATTCACCAACACCCTCTGGGCCTGGCTTCCTGACAGTTTTGTACCCAGCAAAGTGTTAACCCATCCAAGCCATGAGCAGCCAGTTTCTCTAGGAATTAATTTAATTACACATAATTACTAGTGAATAGTTTTCATTTCTAAAATACGTTTTTCAGGTGACATTAAGCCAGCATTTGATAGATATAAAAATTTAAGCCCTACTACAATTGTTTTCCAAATTCTAAATATTTAGATTGGTAAACTGAGAATCAAAGATAGGTATACTGTAAACCTACTGTGAAAAAGACAACATGCAGTTATCTTGGAGAGAAAGGGATTTGAATAAAGAAGCTCTTTTATGGGTCAGTAGCCTTTCAATACCTGTACACATTGATTGTCAGTGATAATTACAGATCAATGCAGAAAACACATTTTTAATTATCAGTGAGCCAAAGAATTCCATGTCCGTCATTCCCTCAAGTCAGAGAATGACCACTGAATACAGAGAGCTTTATGGAAACAAAGCTTACACCAACATTTGATGGCAGAATACCTTGAAATCTAGACTAGTAATTGTAGCAAAGAAACAGACTGAGGGGCATAATCCACAGTAAAGTAATTGACCTGTTCTCTCTACTTGTTGCTACAGATTACACTGCTTTTTTAATGAAATTTTGTAAGGAACGACTATTTCTGAACACTTAGAAATACCTAAAAGTTTCTTTAAAATATGCTCAGAAGTTGGATGCTTTTATACAGAATGAAGAAATATTTGCCATTAAAAGGCTTAGTTATTCTTGGTCTTGAAATAGATACATAATTTGAATCTGAGAACATTAATTATATAACATTATATAAATAATTTTACATCAATTAACTTTTAAAATTATTTGGTTTAAACTTAATTAAACTCACTCAGAATTAAAATTGCCTTTTATGACTGCAGCTTAATTTATATCTGAAATGAATTGAGCTGATCTGAGTGATTCTAAATAAGTGTCCATATCTCCATACCAAGATTTAGCGCAGTTTAAATGACCCAGATTTCCTCAATATCTGTCTAAATCTGATTCTTGTATGTATGCATGATTCTTACTTTCTACAGTGACTGCATAAATCAGAAGGTAGTGTATCCATCACAATTGTTGAATATACTGTTGGTATTTTGTCCTTATGCTTTTCCTTATATAAGTGAATTTGTCTCTGGCCAAAGCTGTGCTTTCTGAAACACTGAATTCGCATGTGTGTGGTTCAAATGTGTGTATGTACAGATGCACAAGGGTAAAGCAGATTGGAGCTGAAAAATCTTTGGTTGTATGGATCTTCCTCTCCAAACTGTAATTAGTGACCTGCCTGTGAAGTTTTAAATTTCAGATCTGTTTTTAGGATATGCTTATCAACTGCTTTCATTACCGATGTGTTACAATTCATTTGTAGAGGCTGGTAGAGGAACAGTAGCTGGAAAATTCAAGAAGAGCTCCAAATTTTTTTTGAACACGGTAAGCAGTAACCTTGACTTTTGTAACCAGCCAGGCTACAAGTCATGTTGCACTAGAAAACAATCTCTTATACGAGGGGGAGGCTCTCAGTAAACCCTGGCTGAGGGTGAATGTGTGGTCTCCCTTTGAGAACTAACCGAGGAATTAACAGGGGATACTAACAGTGCACGTTTCACTTTTACACGGTGTTAAACTTCAGTTTGGCATAACTTGGGTTATGTTCTATGTATAGCTAGTGCTAGTGGCTCACGTTGCCCTTTACTTTTGCTGGTACCTTAACTGGAAGGCTCTGCTGAAGTTTTGCAAGCCGCACGAAATTAGGTCCACATGAGGTATTACATCCATATGCTTCAGAAGCTGCTATCTTGGTCTTCTTGGTTATATGCACATGTGCTAATACAAAAAAAAAAAAAAAAAAGAAAGACAAGCTGAACTTTGTGTAAATAAATGTAACTTTTTAAAGTCAGTGAAATTTATACTGTGCAGAACCTGTGGACCTGATTTTTGTCTCCTGTGAAATAGGAAAAAATAATTAGAGTTGTATTTGAACCATGTTTTCAAGGTAGAACTTATTTGTACATTCTGCAGTTGTATGGAATGTTTGCTGACATAGAACGTATAGACAGACATGGGGAAATACCCTAAAAGGACTTTCAAGTTCATATATGATTTATAGATGCATATAAAGCTAATTTACAGAAAGGGATGTTCTATATATTTGTACCACATTAGAGCCTGAGCCTGTGATGTCTCAGACCTTTTTAGCTATGTATGTTGTTGGCAGATGTATTTTACTATATGTGTACTAATGTTAGAAAGAGGGACTGCTTTCTATATAGAAATTAGTATGTCAAAGAAATCTTCAGACTGATTAGGTGGGTCAAATGAATAAGAAAGTCTGTCGTACAAGCTTTCCTAAATCACTGGTAAGCTGGTTCCTAAAACACAGAAGGGAGTTTGTTTGTCTGCTTTTATTTTTTTTGTTTGTTTGTTTTTAGAATGGGTAAAAAAGTAAAGAAGGAAGCAGAGTCTCCACCCAAGGATGTGGTAAGTTTATAAACTGCTATGTGCTATAAAATAAACATTACACAATTACAGGCCCAGCTCTACCATCCTTCACATAGTTCCTTATTTTCCTAGTGTACCCTAATTATTCTAAAAATGGCTTTTAAAGATGACTCTGTTTCTGCTTTTCTTGGACAGCATACAAACCAGAGTGACTGGGCATGTGTAGTTCTTTGTAGAGATTGTTGTCTTTGGCAGGCATTGAATACAGTTATGTATGAAACAATCCAGGCTTCTTTTTATTTGAAAAACAGTGTTAGCTTTCTCTTTGTAAAAATCAAAGGAGAAAGGAGAAGAGCAACCTGAAATCTGCCTGTCCTTTCAACTGTGAAGACATTCTCTTTCTTTAAGGATGAAAGAGTTAAAAGCCTAAATGGATCTGCATAGTTTTTTACTGGATACTAAATTTGACAAATATTTTGAATAATACTACATGCTCTGGCTCTTTTGCAAATATATACAGTCTTTAGAGGCAGTTTAGGTTTTTCTGTTGTCATTGGAAGTACAGTGAAAAGTACAAGAGCTGAAGCCAAATATATAATAATGGTGATAGTGTGACTTTTTTTTCAAAAGGTAGAGGTTAAGGGTCTGACAGTAGCACACTTTTCAAGAGTTTCTATAAATTAACAAGGTACAAAGAGATCCCCCAAAAAGGTAATTGTTCAAAATATAACTATTTTTTGAAGTTTAATTGTTTTATTCAGAAAGAAGTAGGGGAAATACAGAAACATTGAAAAGAGTACAGTATAAATTCTGTGTCAGATAAGAACCAAATCAATGAAAATGGGGACCTCAACAAGTCCCACAGAGGGAGTTCCACTCCCTCAATGAGTCCCACTAAATGCAAAGTTCAGTACACTGTTTTAAAAAAACCAATGGATTTATGTCCAAAGAGTTGTAGTACTGCAAGAGCTTTTTCAAAGATCACAGAAAAGTTAGTCAGCAAAAACTACATTACAATTTCAATATTAAATAAGCATAGTTTTTACTAAGACAGTAATATCCAATAGCCATGATGTCCTTGAGACATAGCAGTTGACATCAGGTTTACCCAGCTGTTCTGTGGAAGGGTGAATATTACCAATGTAATTCATAACCTTCAATCAGTAATAAATCCTTATGAAAGAAAATTGCATAAAACCTCAACATAACTTAGATCTGTATAAAATAATCTCGAAACCCAGGAGTCACAAAGAAGGTGTATGTGGATAAGTCTAATTAAAACGGGTCTGAAGAATTAGAACTAAGTATCTTTGCAGTCTAAGAAAAGGTTTGAAAGGCACGACGACACATTTAAGTCATACATGTGAACTGAAGTAATAAAAGTTGACTTTTTCAGTAAATAGGTAGAAAATCAGATGCAGCACCACAATTTTTATATCCAAAAGATACCATTAGATTTTCTAGAGAAAAGTGTGGTACCGCCTACTAGGTTCTACAGTAACCTGTGAATACTCAGAAAAAGTCAGTAAAACTATCAAAAAGGAATGAATTGGAAAGAGTGAATTCCAGATGGCATCTACAGCTTTTGGCTTAGTTTTTACCCTTATTGTACTTCAGGCTAGCATATCTATTCTGACAGTCCTAGCAGGAGAAAGAAATCCTGAATGTTGCATATTAAACATGAAAATTGATCATTGTAACTATTAATGAAGAAAATCTTACCATGATGAGAATTTTGTTAATAATTATTGTGTAAAATCAAATCCGAAAACTTTAAATTTCGCCTGGGTATTTCAGATGGCAGGAAATGAGATGCAGACAAAATAAAAGATGTATTAGCTATTATCTTGTGATTGATAATCTGTTTATGAAAATGTCAAGTCCAAGAAAAGAAGCCTTGAGATAATGTAGACGAGCTTATAAAAGAGGGCCTTTGTGCATGTGGAATACTCTGAGAATATATGGTTCTGCCGATGACCACTAATTTTTTATAGATTTCTAGGAACAGGTGGGAAACACATCTCTTAGCTTAGCCACTGCTTGTATGTTTCAGAAAGTATTCCTGAGGTCTCTGTTTTCACTGCCTTTCATAATTTGTCTTTTACCAGTCTCTGTTCTGAGAATTGATCTCCAACAGGAAAAACATTGCTTTGAGCCTCTATATGAATGACCTAAAACAGTAATTCCAGCAGATTAAATATGCCAGCTTTGACATAGATTGATAGGAACTTTTCACATGATAACTACATTAGGTTTGGTCTAGACAATACAATTATTTGATCATCAGCTAGGTCATGGACATTGAAAGGGGAGCCTAAGATTATCCCTAGAGAAAATACTGAAGTGTTATCACTTAAAGCTATAGATACCTGAGTATTTTTGAAAATGGCTGCATTCACAGGACTGATGTTAAAAGGTGGAATGTGTGAATTGGCACAGTCAGCTGCTGAAGTTGTCTCCACATAAACACCTTATTTTGATTAATGCCTAAATATTAATTTGACTTTAGTGAGGCTTTAAATACTGTCTCTTGTAATATCCTCATAGGTAAACTGGGGAAGTACAGACAAAATAGTGTAAATGAACTGAAAAGTAGCTGAACCGACAGGCTCAGAGGGTTGTGATCAGCAGTATGAGATCCTGTCAGAGGTCAGGCACTAGTGTTGTGCTTCAGGGGTTGATCCTGGGGCAGATACTCTTTAACCTCTTCATCAGTGACCTGAATGATGGGACAGAGTGCATGCCCAGCAAGTTTGGAGAAGACATGAAATTGAGAGGAGTGATTGACAGACCAGATGGTTGTGCAGCCATTCAGGGGGACCTCAACAAACTAGAGAAATAGGAAATTGGGAATTTAATTAAGTTCAATAAAGGGAAATGGCAAAGTCCTGCATCTGGGGGAAGAATATCCGGTACAGACTGGGTGATGACCAGCTGGAAAGCAGCTTTACAGGAAAGAAGCTGGTGATTCTGGTGGACATGCACCAGCAATATGAACTTGGGACAAAGAAAGCTAACAAAACCCTGGGCATTAGGCAGTGTTGCCTGCAACTTGAGAGAGAGAACTCTTGTCTTTCGCTCTGTGTTCGTTAGTGAGACCACACCTGGAGGGCTGTGTCCTAGTGTTCTGAGTTGTCTGGTACAAGAGGGACAAGGCCTTACTGGAACAAAGTCTTGGAGCATTTGTCGTGGGAGGAGGGACTGACAGTTGGGACTTCTCAGTCTTGAGAAAAGGCATGGAGGGGTCTTGTCAGGGTAAAAATGGCTGATAGGAAGAAGTAAAGAAATCAGGCCAGGCTCTTCTCAGTGGTGCCCAGTGAAAAGATGACAGGCAGTAGGCACGAATGGAAATGCAGGAGGTTTCCATTTAATCATGACAAAAAAATCCTCTTTTACCATAACAATGGCAAGAGAGCTTGTGGGGTTTCCATTGTTGGAGATACTCAAAATCAGACTGTGCCCTAGGCCTGAGCTCTAGCTCCCCCTGCTCTGAACAGGGCAGTTGGACCAGATCGTCTTTGGAGGTGCCTTCTAATATCAACTGTTTGTGATTCAGTGGAATATCTTCGGTTTTATTGTTAGTACAGGAGATCAGACAATCACAGAACTGAAATAATTAGCATGTCCAGGTATCTACTAACTCTGTTTTTCTAGGTAAAGGAAAAGGGGTTAAGAATATCAAAGATATCAGTAGTGCTTCTAAAGATTCTATGAGAGGTGCAAGATTAAAACTGACCTTAAATCAAATTTAAGGGATGAAAAAAAAACAACCCAGCATGATGAAACAGTAGAATAATAGCAGATAAATACAACCTTCAAAAGGTGGGATTTTCATCCAAATGAGAAAACAAAAAAATGCTTTCACTCCCGAAAGAGAAGTAAAAGCACTATGTCATCAATGTTACCTTGCATCAAAATATTTTGGAAGAGAACTAGCAAAGATACAAAAACTAGCAGTAAAGCTTTTTCAAATTGACTAGATGCAAGAAGCTTCTTAGAGGGACACTGTTAGGTGATTGCAGTCATGAAAGAAAAAGAAAATGACTTATTTTTGTATCAAAACCCAAAGCAATGTGGTAATCACTAAAATAAATGTGATAAAATTGCCGAAATAGGAATAAATATTGTTTCCCCAGATCTTGTGCTAAATGAAAAAATTGCTAAGATCTGAGAATGTGACACTAGAAGAATGGAAGGTAGAAAATTTCATTTTCAAAAGGAAATACAGCAATAATTACAGGAGGTTTATCTTCTGTGCTGTGCAAACTGGTAAAAATAGTTTTGGAAAAAAACAAAAACAAAACCAAACCCATGGATAAATATGACAGCAATGGGGAAAAATCATAGTGCTTGTGTAGAGGAAAGTGTGAGCTACGAAATCTATTTGAGGAAATCTATTTGGAGGAGTCAGTGAGCAAGTGGATAATGGTGTTCTGATTGATACAGTTACTTAGCTTTTTCAAAAGTTTTCAGACCAGACTTTTCACTCACATAAACATGAACAGGTAAAAAGAATTTCCTCTCCTAGCAATAATGTCTGGTTATAAAATAGGAAGCAAAGGTGAGAAAACAAGTTATTGTTCAGATTTCATAATGGAGAGAAATTGTCAGTCATGGGGTTTTATTCTGCAACTGTGTCATCCAGTGTATCAGAATTAATGTGGATATTTTCATGAAAATGGCATCCAGTTCCTAAGTAGGAAAAAGTGAGTAAGTGCAAAATTTCAAATTCGAGGAATAAAAGAGAAAACATTATGTTACTAGCAAATGCATTACACATGCACATGAATGCCATTAACAGTTCTGGTGTTTCCATCTCAAAGAGATACAGCTGAACTATAGAAAGACAACAGAATGAACTAAGAATGAGCTAAGAAAGAAACAAGAACAGACAGAGTGGCTTCTGTTTTAGGAAAGATCAAAGGGAATAGTTTTCTTCATTCCCAGAAGGAATCACTGTGAAGAGGAGTATCATAGAAACTTACAAAATTATGAATATACAGGGAAGGCAAATGGGTGCAATTTATTTCACTTTTTCTTATAGTGAATGAACTGTGGAGGATCAATAAAATTGTCAGGTGGTATTTTTAAAACATAGAAGAGGCACAGTTATTTTATGACCCTTTAACTCTGATCTCATGTCTCAGAATATTAAGGGTGTTAAAATACAGATGGCTTCAAAAATTACATACCAAATTTTTCTTGGACTTTTCGAACACAGAGATAAGAATCACTAGACTCTCCAGTTCTCTAGGTTGCAGAATGCTGGTACCTGAGAGGGAGCATAAGTAAAATTTAATAGTCTGCTTGCCCACACCTGTTACCTGGCCTTTGTCAGAGACAGGATGCTGGGCTAGGTGGGTCTTTGGTCTGACTGGAAACATATTTTGTATTACATTCAATTTCAACTAAATTAAGTTGATGGAAGCAAAAAAAAACCAAACAAAACCCCCCACAAAACAACAACAACAAAAAAACAACAAAAAAACCAAAGAAACCCAATAAACAAAAAACCAAAACTAAACCAAAACTAAACCCCACATACTCTTCAGTTTCTAATGGCTTTGAAGTCAAATGTACACAAAAGTCAAGATCAAAGACACATAGAAGCATTTGAGTTTATAGCTTGCTTTTTCATTTAACTTGCTTTTTTCTTAATACAAACTGAATGTTGGAAATGTTGTTGCTTATAAATTAGTTAAATTCTGTGTTTAATTGGGTTGTTTGTAACTTCAGGTATGTTATTCTAGCACATTATGTCCTGTATATGCCATTACAGGAAGAGTCTGCAATGATGTATGAAGATTTAGATGCAAGGCTTGGGTAAAAAAAAAAAAAAAAGGTGGAACAGTACATATACTGGCATTATGATAAGGAGAAGTCATAACCAGTTCTATGATAGTTTTGAGGAACAACATTACTTCCCTGCGAATCTCAGAATCACAGAATGGTTAAGGTTGGAAGGGACCACAGTGGTCATGTGGTCCAGCCTTCCTGCTCAAGCAGGACCATCCTAGTGCACATTGCACAGGAGTGCATCCAGATTTTTCTTGGATATTTCCAACGAAAGAGACTCCCCAACCTCTCTGGGCAACCTGTCCCCATGCACAGTCACCACACAGTAAAGAAATTCTTCCTCAATCACTCAGCTGCTAGGGCGTCTTGACTTCTTAAACATACATTGATTTCAGTGGCTATTTTTACTGTGTTTTCAGCACAAAAGTGCTTTTAATAGGAAAGTGCCTATTGAATATTTCGGAGAGTAATAGCAAATCTAACGTCTAATCAAATGGGTAGAGATTAGACTAATTTCACTGTGTTCATGTGCCAACCTTGTCATTAAATCCTAGGAATTTTCATTGAGTTGTGATTTATACAATTAATTGTAAACATGGGAAACAGTGAAAATGGGGCAGTGCAATCGTGACTTTGGTATTAGATTAATGTATAAATATCTGAGATTTAAAACTCTTATTTAATCTTTCACTCCCTATTGAACTTCATCTGAGATCAGTATTGATGTTTATTTTTCTCTGAAGAGCTAACAGCCTTTTCTAAAACTTGGAGTTTTATCCCATCACCAAGTATTTGACCAGACTCAGGAGATATGGTTGTGTTTAAATAATAGCACTTACCTGGAGGATTGTGTTCTGTCCCATGCAAAGACCCAAATGATCAGAAGTAGAGAAGTATGAAGGAGAATAAAGAGACTTTCAGTCGCCTCTGAATTCTCCCATGGGTAGGATGAGCTGTGATAAGCTGAATTTTTTGCCTCCTTACTATCCAAAAAGAAAATTCCAATAAATAATTCCATCATTTTAGGCCCATCGTTAAGATTAATTTGTAACTTGCACCACTATAGTATTATTTGATTTAATTCCCATTGCGGAGTCATTATTAGGCAAAATGACTTATGGTACAGTAAGCTGATTATATTTTTTTTAGAAAGGAGCTTTGTTCCATGCCTTGGCCCATGCCTCCAGCTTGTCACAGCAAGCATGAAATTGGACAGTGTCTTCGGATTTTCGGACCTGATTGAAGCTAGGTAGACCAGTTAAGCACATTCGGCAGACCACCTCTTAATGCAACTTGTATGAGCTTGCTGCCTGCTAAATTGTGTGATCTGTCTCATGGAAGGTGTTGAAATTACTTAGATTTAAAAACCTATCGAAAATATGAATTTAGAGGTCTTGGTACTAGTATCATATTTTGCCTTATTTTTGAGCAAGTCAGAGAAGGGAGAAGAAAACACCCTTTTCTGTGTTCATTTATTTCTAGCACACTCATAATGTTTTTTAAGGTTTGCTCCCCATAATTTCCTTGCTTGACAACTGATTTGTATGTATCTTCATACCTTGATTGTTCAGCAAAATGTGCCTTTGATGTAGGTATTCGAAGTTTTTTTAATGACGTAAAAGAAATCATTGACATTTGTAAATATATATGTATATTTATTGTGATAATATTTTAATTAATTTATATTGATGTCTTATAATCTGGTATATTTTAAAGATTAATACATTGTTTTTGAGAAACTGCATGACTCGAGTATCTAGTCATTTCTGTATGTAACACAGATACTGTAGAGGCCTGAAGTGTGAGGATAGAAGACAACTAGTTTTTTCATACTAATTAATTGCTTTAAATCCAAGGAAGCTTAAAACTTTTTAATGAGTAGAATTTTCAGAATTCCTTGAGTCTTCTTGAGAAACAAAAGGCTTTTTTAAAAGATCCCTTGCTCAAGTGATATTAGTCCTAAGGAGTCTATTGAGAGGGTGAAAACTGTCTGATTTGTTGGAAGATTTCTTTCTGCATGGAAGAGCTCAGAAATGGAAATGAAACCTTTGTATCATTTCTAGTTGGGTGAGCAGGAATTACATCTTGGAAATACTTCATCTAGTAGAGGATCATGGTGAGCTGATGAACTGAGTTGACAAAGGCACAGAAAGTGTTCCTTTATTTTTTTAAGCAACCACAAAGTGATATTGCCGCAGAGTAACCAAATTCTCTTCTGTGTACACCACCTGAGTTCACAGGCTCTGTGTACAGCTGCTCCAAAGAAACTTCTCATGTCTCTTTCTGAAGCCTCAGAATGCTCTTACATGTGTAACAATTACATAGTGTGTTACCTTCAAAACTTTCTAGATTTGCAGGGAAGCGTCAGGGTTTTCCTAAAATCTTTGTATGCGATGAAATCATTGTAATATTTATTTGGAAGTCAAGTTTTCTTTCTTATTTTTCAACAATGTCTCTAATTGTTCTTAAAAAAATTGGATTTTCCCAAGCAAACAGCACCTCATTAATATTTCTAATTCAGTGTAGATATATCAACCAAGATTTTATTTTATTTTTAGTGAAATGTGGGAGTCTATTGCAGCACACAGGAAGACTCAATATAAATCAAACTTTTCTTTCCCCCTTTTTTGTAGTTTGATCCTTTATTGATTGAAAGCAAAACACCAGCAACAGCTGTGCTAATGCTTAGTTCTCCTGAAAATGAAGTTTTGGCCAAAGCATGTGATGCTCTATATAAATTTGCATCAAAAGGTTAGTCTGTTTGCAATGAGCTTTCTTTTGCACTGCTTAGATTTTGATAGTAGTTCACAATTCTTTAGTTTCTTAGCATTGAAATCTTTCTTTCTTCTCAAAGGTGTCTGTTGAAGTTTTGGGGGTTTTCTGAAATATCTATCCAACCTGTACTTGCAGTAATAAAGAAGTCTTGTCGTTTGCATGAAGGAAACTTTTGTCATTTTGTTGAAGAATTTTATATTCACTGTTTAACAGAGCTTGTTTTAAATATAATATAGATATGCTGTTTATGAGCAACAGATCTGCAGTTGTGAAAGAATTCTCTTTTGTATGTTACAGTTGGAAACTTCTGTACCAGTGTAGTTATTTGGAGCTTCAGTTTTCAATGAAAAGGACTTCTTAGTTTTTTTCTGTTATTTTTACACAAAGTTGTTGCATCAGTATTTCTGTGCAGATGATTCATTGGAAATTGCTCAACCTCCTTTATCAAACTTATTTGTATATGAGTTGGGAGTCTAACAAGTCTCCAAGATTCCACATCTTCCAAAGGTCCCTATATAGTCTATAGCTAAATGTCATTTTCAAGGTACTCAGGAGACAAACAACTGTGTAACAGAGGCTCAAATTTTTATGGCACGTAATTTCCTAAGTTGTCTCCTACTTATTCCATGTTATTTGATATTAGTCACTCAAATTGGTATACACTGGTAGTGTTCTTGCTCTGATGAGTTAAATTTTAATTTCAATTTAATTTGTGTTTTATTTTAAAATTATATATTTATATGCTGATAATTATACTGATGTAAATTACCAATACTGCTGAAATTGTGAGAGAAGAGCTGAAGTCTTTGATGGTTGGCTAGGGGTCGCTGGGTCCTGAAAGATGTTCAGGTTCTGCTTAATATGGCAAGCTTGGCTGACGGCATGAGATCAAATTCTGAATATGTGAAGAGAGAATGTGGACTGTTGGGAGACAGCTATGAACCATAAATTCTTGCTGGCTCCTTCCCTCCTGTCCACAGTAAAATACGTCACACTGCAAGAGGATAGATGTTTATGTCTTTTATGTTTATACTGAAAGAATAATCCTTTAAATTGTTAATATATTCCTGCGATCTTCCAGAAGAATAGACTAACTTTGTGGGGTAGCACAAGAGCAGGAGTTGATTTCAGTTAATCTATTTTTTTGGACTGTTGCTAGTAAATTAAGTCCCATCCCTCAATAAGAAATACTTCCTCCATTTTAAGAATGTCTTGTCCTGAGATTGAGCATAGATCTCCAGTTTCCTCTCACATTGCTCACTTGTAGCCTGGAAGGGCAGGCATGGTTCACTAGAAAATGAATTATAAAGCTGTTGTGGGAACTGAAAATAAGAGTAGGACTGGGATTTTGTTTCTTGGGGTTTGTGTGTGTTTTGCGTGAGCAGGAACAGAAGGCTGTAATCACACTAAACTTCTCTGTTCTTTGCGTGTCCAGCACCAATTCAGCTACAAAGCACTTCATTCTCAGATAGTAGAAATCTCATGTAGGAATTAATGATACAAATCCTGGTAGTTGCTTCCCTTGAGGGATAGTAAAGATCCATAGAATTAATGAACTGTTATTTTGAGGAAGATAAAATTGGAAGGCAAGAAAAGAGGAAATAAAATGCGTTCACCTGGTGGTGTTCACCTATACTTTGCTAAGTAGAAAGCTTTCCTTTCTACTTCCACTGCAGTCTCCAACAAATGAGTGGAGTGTTCAATAGACAGTAGCATCCTTTGCTTTAAAAATATAATTAATCTTAGATACTACTAATCGTGAAACTATTTGACACATATGTATTTGGGGTGTAAATTAGATGATCTCCAAAGGACCTGTCAGGCCTCTGTTCTTTAAAGTTTACTGTCCAGTAAAAGATTGGTAGCAGTTTTACCTTGTTACATTAGAACTGTGAGGTTGCTGGAATTTTTCTTGCGCTTTTAATCCAATTCCTTTTCAGGTGATGAAAACAAACTGACACTTCTTGGTCTTGGAGCACTGGAACATCTGTATAAACTCCTCTCACACGAAGATCCAATTGTACGCAGAAATGCTGTCATGGTATTTGGCATCATGGCTTCTAATCGTAAGAGTCTGAATTTTTTACTATTTTTCATTGTGTGATCATCAAAACAAGAGGTTGATCATGTGAAAAAATCCTAGATTAATGGCCCAGAATAAAGAGTAAGTGATGTAAGGTTGAGTTTCAGTGGCTGTTGTTTTTATAGTACTTTATAGACCTGTATCTGATCAATGCAATAAGCAGGTCTTAATTTGGCGAATGTTTTACCCAGTTGTCTTCCATGAGGATATCCCAACCACTCTCAAGTCTTTTCGTCAACTGCTGCCTGCTTGTCATTCTGCAGTGGACCTTGCCCTCTCGGGTTACTTTTAATTTGGCATTAGCATATAGTCAATGCTGCTGCACAAACATGGATTTGAATGAACAAAGATCTCCCATTTATATTCACAGCTTAATTGGTTTTTTATTTAAAAGTAAATTAAGCTCATACCTTTCTTTTTTGCATTTCAACATGTTGAATATATTGATAATAACAACACAACCCTGTAGGATCGCATGAAGTCTGTCCCAAAGAATATTATTTGATTTTTCTCTCCAGGAGTTGAGGTTTTGCTAGTTTGCCATTGACAACAATAAAAATGCAATCTGAAAGTCTTTACTGTGATTTTAGTAGGACCTGTGTAATTCATGTTTTCCATTTGCTGTGTGGGTTGGTGTTAGCATAAAATTGCAAAGTGGTGACTTGAAAACTAAGTAACAGAAGGATTAGTTTTATTTTGATAATTTTAACCACAAATAATTTTGACAATTGCGGTGTGACTTCTTTGGCAACTAAAATCATGCAATATTTAGTCAGAACCTGCTAGATGCAAGTATTTTGAATAAAGTTTCAATGAAATTGAAATATAGAGGAACTTGATATGTATCAAATGTCAAAGAATGTCATCTGCTACTTGAAAGTCTCTGCTGTTTTTTCTGGTCCCATTATGATCTTGGTCTAACTTTAGTTGTGTGTCTTTCCCAGTCAGATCTTTTTGTCACTCAGGGAGTAACCATAAGTACATTTTGCTTGGAGCAGATTCTGTTTCTTTACTCAGCCAACATTGCCAAACAAAAGACTTCATATTTGTATTTACTTCATTGTAGATGATGTCAAGAAGTTACTGAGGGAACTGGATATCACAAATTCACTTATATCACAGCTAGCGCCAGAAGGTACCTTACACTATTTTCTCCTTGCGCAAAAGTACAGTCAGAAATACTTTATGATTGTCATTTTATGAGACAATTTAATAAAATCTTCCCTGTAACTTACAATTTTTCCTACTACCTGTTAAATAGGTAAATACTTTTATATAGCTCTGTAGCTCACTGAGTAGAGTTTTATGTTGTAAAGATGGAACAAGATGTTTGTGGACACATTGGGTATGGTTAACAGCTATTATTTATTGACTTCAAATAATGTTTTAAACCACTGGATTAGTGAACATACTCTGTGCTGAATAAAACTTGATCAAAATGTTTCTTTTTTCCCCCCACAGAAGACGTAGTTGTCCATGAGTTTGCTACTCTTTGTCTAGCACATATGGCTGTTGAGTATACTACTAAAGTAAAAATATTTGAGCAAGGTGGGTTAGAGCCACTTATCAGACTCCTAGGTAGCCCTGATCCTGATGTTAAGAAGAATTCAGTTGAATGTCTCTACCTTTTGGTACAGGTAAAGTTTGCTCTTGTTTGTTGTCTTAAACTACAGAGGCAGATAAGCATTTGCACCCCTGACATTCTGTGTGGGGTTAATAATTTTAAAAGATTTGTTTCCTTTACTCCCCAGTGTTCATCAATGCATTTGAAACATTAAGTCCTTGCACCTGAGTCCTTGAATGTTAAATTAGTTATGAATATATCTGGTTTTACTGTAATTCTGTTGAACTTAATGCAATTGTCTGTGCTGTACTGCACTAAAAGTAAAATCAAGATGAGCTTCAGGTTTTTAAAACTAAATAATAATTTGCCTTCTTAGTTGAAAAATACTAATCTTAGTAATGAGAGTTGTAATCTGTCTATCTAAAAGGTTGGAATAATCCTGTAAATTAAAGAACTACCAATTGCATTGTGTCTTGTTTTGACCGTCAAGTCCATAGCACAATTTTGAACATCTTTTTAATGATAGGTGAAGGCTGTCAACAGCTACTTTCCATACTGGGGGGAATAGATTTGTTATTGGCTACTTTCACACTCAGTACTAATGTCATCCATATGCTGCTTAGCAAAAGAATGGTGCATTTGTATGGCAGTTCTCTCCCATGGCTTAAGTGAATCAATTCAGTAATGAATTCAGTTTATAACTCTATCTCTTTTGGGGCATCAGAGCATGTCTATTCAGAATCACATTTTACTCTTTCTCCTTTTTTTACTATCTCGCTGTCTTTGTTGCGGGGTATATCTGGATAACTGCACCTGGTGCTTGCTTATATTGATAAGGATAATTGCATGCTGCACATGTGCAATAAGCTATTTAAAAGCAAATTGTAATTTTTTTATTTATTTTGGTTTTTAATATAATCAGCTACTGTCTTTTTATTAAGCTGCACATCCACTGTTTAAACTTGAAATTTTAAATTGTCATTTTATAATTACTAAAACAAAAGAAGATATAACCAGGCAACCACAGCAGAGTTCAAAAACTGTTTTCCTCCCACTGAGGTAAATAAAAATGGTGAAACTAAATCTACAAAACTTTCTCAAAGAAACTCTTATGTTGAGACAAACATGGCAAAGTCAAGAGTGAATAGGCTTCTTTATACAGGACTAGATTTTGTAGTGTGTACTTCAGTCATGCAAAAACCCCTAGAATTTAAGGTTTGTGGGGCTTGATTATGTTCAGTTTGGTTCTTGGCTTAAAAGAAAGCAATCTGCCGAATGAAGCTTTGGAGTATTGACTCATTTTTAATGTCTGAAATCAGATTTTTGGTGTTTTTCTGTAAAGTGAGGAATTGATGCACTGTTATATTCTCTATCACTAACATTCTTTGTTGGAATATTTTGCTGCAGGATTTTCAAAACCGTGCTGCAGTTCGTGAACTGAATGTAATTCCCCCCTTGCTGGGACTACTGGAATCTGAATACCCGGTCATTCAGTTGTTAGCCCTTCAAACCTTAGAAGTAATTAGCAAAGACAGAGAAACCAGGATAATACTGGGAGAAAATAAGGGATTAGATTTCCTTCTGAATATACTGGAAAACAATGTACGGTTTACTTGCCTTAAAAGTTTTTTTGTTCTTGGTGCTGATGTTTGTATGACTAATGAGAAATATTACTTATTTTATGGAAGAGTGACATAAGAAGAAAGAGTTACTTAGTTGGAGTGAACTATGATAGAAATAGGGTAAGCTAGAATATCTACCTTACTAAGAAAAGAAGCAAAGACATTTCCCAAAGTGTTTATTATTCAATTTTTTAGTTGAATTTACCTTATATAGTGGCTTTCAACACAATTTTCTACCATTGTTTATGTTATTATGAGACTCAGTTTCGTACTTCTTGAGTTCAGGTGTCACAATGGGAAATATAGTGCATAGAGAAATTAGTGATGTTTTTGAAGCTTTAAGATCACAGGCCCATTCTGAGTACCTGTCTAACCCACTTTGATGTAAATGAGAAACTTCGGGGGATTTTACTATTTTTGATACTTTGTGTTGCATCCTAAGGCATCATCAAATAAATTACATGAAAATATGAATTTGTAAGTATGTACTTTGCAGTACGAATAAACTGTCCAAAAGAAAGTTACAACCATTATCCCACAAACTTAAATGCCAAAGATATTTTAATCCTGATTTCAAGGTTGTTTGGTTTTGTTTTTTTTTTTTAATTAGGAACTCAGTGATCTACATATCGAAGCTCTTGCTGTGTTGGGAAATTGCCTCGAAGATGTGCATACTCTGCAACTGATTCAGCTGACAGGAGGCATTAAAAAACTACTTTCATTTTTAGAAATCTCTACTGTTCCTGGTATTCAGAAGAATGCAGCAAAGGCAATTACCAAGGCAGCTTTTGATGGTATGTGACTTTTCAATAATCCATGGACATGAAATTGTTTATGAAGTAAATTTTTATCCAGAATGAAGCCATCTTCTCTGGTTGAGGGTAGTACTTGTGCTGAGGTAAACATTGGAAAGAATTAATTACCGTGATGAGTCTTGCCGATCAGAGCAGCAATTGGATGCTAGGAGATTATATATATATATATATATATGAAAATGTTAAGGTTTTGCCTCAATTTATTTTTAAATGTAATATATTCTTGTAAAATGCTGTCCTCAAAGGAAAATAGAGTTCTGAAAATATGATCCTTGTCTTTTGTTTGGTGATGCCAGCTGACTGCCATCTTAAGCCACCTTTGCTGGCACTGTTTCTCGCTTCTATCTGTTAAGGCTTCATGGCAAGCTGACTTCCTTTTGCATTCAACTGCTCGTCTAAATGTCAGGCAATTTCAAATACAAATTCCTTTAACAGAGGCATGAAAGGAAACCTTTCAAATGGCTTGCAGATTAATATTCCCAGGGGAGTTAAATAGTTTCATTGTAATCTTTTCATAATTATTCATCCTATAGTTCTTTTTTATATACTTTTCTTTAATTCACCAAGGAATTCCGAATTAGGCAGAACATGCTCATCATTTATGCCCACAAGGATGCTCTTTTAATCAAACTACATTTGAAATTCCTTCTGTACGTTGGCTACTGAGTTGCAACATGTGTGAAGTAGTGTTGTGTAACAAAATGCAATGTAACTAATACCATACTTCTGACTAGAGAAGATTTTACTTCTGTCAAGGGATTTTTATGACAGTAGAATTTAAATATTTCATTCATATTTCTGGCACCTTGTGGTTGAATCATGGCTTTAATTTATGTGTATTTTAAAAATATGTCATTTAATTTAATACATGGATAAAATAATCTCTCCTTGCTGCCATATTTCAGACCTCCTTTCATCTCTCTCCGTGCTATCTTTCCAATTCTTTTCTCACCTTGCTTAGTTTGATATCCTGAATATTTGTAATTATTTGGATTGAAGATGATACACAGAAAGAGTGTCCTAGTATTCCAGGGTTTTTTCTGTGCTTTTGTCATTATCTGTTGGAAGCTTGGCAAGTCACTGAAAATTGTTTTCATTAATGTTCAGGTATCAAAGATAGGAAGGGACTTTCTTATGTCAGTATTTTCTTTGTGTATTTTCCTGTGTTGTTATTTTATTATGCTACTTAGGACTGTCAGTATCATTTTTATAGTCCTGTGACAGGCTTGTAAGTTGTATGCTAAGCAGATTTATATTTGCTCCTACCGCTTTCTACTGCATCTTACTCCTTTATCATATTTATTTTCAAATAAGCATAGCCTTCTTTTCCTCTTTCACACTTTTTTTTTCAGTTTTTGTGGCCTAATATTTTAGCAGCTGTTAGTAGAAACATGTCTGAGCACATTTTTAAAGCACGGTTGCAAGAACCACACATAATATATTACAGTACTGCCTATGATCGTATATCATGGGATGTTACCGTCAGTGAAGATGCATCTTCTTGTCATGCTTCTTTACAAATGGAGTCAATGAGGTTTCATTATAAAGGTTTGCTCTCTTCTTCAACCTATGACAGTTAGTATGGATGCAGCAAGCTGGGAAAATACATCAAAAGAATATTTAAAATACTTGTTTTCAAGCTGTAGAATTTTGGTGACACCCAGTTAGACAAAAGGAAACTTCTTGTCCTGGTGCAGTGGAAAACACAGTCCAGTAAACTTGCTGCTCAATGTGGCCCCCAAAAGCACTGAATTTTTCAGATACAAAGAGCTTCTGGTCTAAAGTCAGCCTTGGAGTGGAAAGAAAAGGCCATTTTAAGAAGTAGCCCAAGTGCAAAAAGAAAACAGAAATATTTTCAGGTTTTGTTTGTTTGATTGGATTCTGGTTGTAAGCATACTAAACAGCCTATCCAAAATGCAACACTAATGTATACTATACTAGTACTTGCCTTGATGTGAATCCAGTATAATACAACACAGGTCTTAGTTCTGTGGTGACTTTTTCATTAAATTTGCAATAGCCATACCCACATTCTTCAGGTTTGATAATCATGGTTGCAATTTACCAACATTTCCTGTATACTTGGGAAAAAAAATACTGCTTTTCATTGGAATGAAAAACCTACTTCTGCTATGACAGAACATGTATCTAGCTGTTTTTTTAATCCTGGCAGCTGAGTATACAGCAGTATCTGGTTTTGAAATTATTATTGTTGACAGATGGAATTTAGTTTTGGATTGGTTTTTTTCCTGATAGATGTGATCATAGCAAGCAGTTTTGTTTTATGTCCCTTTCAACCCTTTGGAAAGGGACTCCTGTAACTTGGTGTTGTTGTTATAAGATATATTTATCCCTTAAGATTTATTCTCAGTATCAGAATAAATTACATGGTATAAACTTGATATTCAACTTTAAATAGCATCTTTAGGATGCTGCTCTGTTTAAGTACATTAAAATGGATCATATTTCTGTACATAATCATTATGCCTTTGCCCCTGAAATTTTTTTTGTTCTGTAACATAATTTTGAATTGAATATATTAATTTATTGATGATTTTGTTTTGTATGCTCAGAATTATAGTGGTGAATTATACTGTGATTCCTGCCTTGCCCACCAATTAATGCAGTCATTTCAGAACGCTAAATATAATCTAATGCTATAAATTATTGAATGTCTGTGAGTGGATTATCTGGACTTTTGATTAAGGAGGGCCTGATTTTCCCCTGACAATGCCAGACATGCCAGCAACAACAAAATGCTGTGGAGTGTGTATGGAGAAAGGGATGATGATGCTCCCTGTGCCAAACTTCTGGTTTGAAGCTCTCCCGGTTCTTTCTGTGTATCTCAATGCATCTCACGCTCAAAGGGAAGCACACTGAACATGCTCTGTAGCCTGATTCACATTTGCATTTCACAATACGGATCCTTGTTTATCTGCGTTAGCTCAGCTCAAGATCAGTGAGAAGTCATGATACTATATAACGTTAACTTTTTTTCATTTGAAATTGGTATAAATAATTCCATAAGGTGGTGACAGTGACCTGAATAGTAATCGACAGAACTCAGATCATGATTTTGGGGTAAGAAGGGGAAATAGGAAAATATATTGAAAAATAAAGGTTGTCCTACCATGGGGTCAATGCATGAAAAACTGGACAGAACAGTTGATACTCCAAACTCTTTTAGTTGTGTGTGCTTGATTCTCCTTCATGTTGAATCAATGCATTCAAATTACTTAGGGGTCAAGAAATTAATCACTGTAAAAATGGTGTTGGCACTGACATATGAAGTAATTCAGTATAAACGATGCTTTTCAATTGTGCATTCTTTCTAGTCTGTAGTAAAGGACAAAGGAAACAACTCATACGCACAGAGAGAGGATCGGCAGAAAATGTTAATTCCTTTAATAGAATTCTCACCTGGATATCGAAATATTAATAATTTTCATTGATGTAGCTACCTAAATATAAATGAATACTCTTTATCATAAGTTCAAATTCAAGATCTGTTTTTCCACATTATTATAAAATTCTTTTTCTGTTTAAAATATTTTAAATTATTATTTTCACTCATTCAAATGAATTATTATTTCATATAGGCATAAATTTTCTTTAAAATAAATGCTTACCCATCATCATAGCTGCCTTTAAAATCAAGAATAATTTTAAAGAAAATCTGTAAATACATAAGTAACTTGCTGTACAAAAACCAAAATTATTGAGACATAAAGAACCTTTAGAGATCACTATTTGAGATTGTGGACTACTCTGGTGAGGAACAGGCCGGCAACATACTTGATAACCTGTCAAAAAAGTCTCTTATCCCAATTAAGGCCTTCTCTGGGAGGTGGCTGATACGTATAAAGTTTATGGCCAAAGTTCTTCTGACACTTAAAATCCTCTCTGTTTTATTTGTTGCATCTTTGTTTTGTGATTTCATTTGTGTATCTGAGGATTCTAAAAAAGTTTAAAGCTGAGCTGAAGAGGGGAAAGTGACTGCACCTCTCTCATCTACGTGCTTTGAGTCATTTCTGCTCTGCAGTTAAATTTTTGATCAAACTTGCTTCTCAGTGACTTTGTGGACTTGTATTTGTTTACTTTTATTCACTACAGATACAGATTTATCTAAAAGAATACTTACTATGTATTTTTTTCCTTTTAAAACTTTTTTATTTGGAGGACAACAATCCAAACCAGGGAGTGATCCCTCAGAACAGTAGCAAAGCACTGGTAAAATTTCTAAATATTTTGAAGTTCCACTGACTTCACAATTCCTGAAATTCTTTAATACATTCAAAAATTCTACTCTGTAGATATAACTTCCAACATGTAATTAGTCTGGTTTAAATTATGCATATGGTTAAATGCTTATTGACTCTCATCGTTGTGGAGCTTCTATGCTGTCCTGTGCCTTTCTTCATGAAAAAGTTTCTTTCAGGAGTGTTTCTAAGAAGCACCTACGTTGCTGATCTCATCAGTTTTGGGATGAGGGAGTTTATCAGTTTGTTAGTATCTACATACAGCTGTCTGTAGATACTTCATAGGTGCTGTGTGTTGTTACTTGTGTAGAGGAAGGAGCATCTCTGTCCTTCCTCAGCTGCTGCCGCTCAGTGCAGTGGAGGTCAGCAGTGAACTCTGTGTCAGCAGGCTAAACTACAAAATTCAAATTCTCTGCAAAGTGGACATTAATGAAGAACTACAAGCTGTGCAGAATTTAAAACTTTCTTTGTAATGCTCCTTGCCTTTTTTGGGCTATTTTAATACATTGAGTGGTATTTCACCAAGTTAATTGTACATTTACTGGTATCTTCTTAAATGTTATGCATCTGAACTTCATTAGCGTAAACTGAAGTTCAGCACGATCCTGAGTAAGCATGATGTGTTGCATTGGAAAAGCTGTTTCCATCAAGCCTTTATGCATTCTGCAGTTTTAAAGTCTTGCAGAGAACAAACTTTGCATTCTGTCAGCCTATGTATGTTTATACTGTGTTTAATAGTCATTATTTGGCCTTAATTCAGAGCTCGATGAAGCCTAATCCAGGAGTTGGACTTGGATGATCCTTATTGGTCCCTTCCGACTCAGGATGTTCTGTAATGGATTTGGCTCAGGTCCTTTGTGCACATTTCTTGATGGCTGGTTCCTCTGTTACCAAAATATTTCCAACAACTAAATGAAATCAAATTCATGTCCTTTCACTGATTTGGAAAACAAATGCAGATTAATGCTATTGTTGTTTCTCATTTAAAGCTGAAATCCGAAAAATCTTACATTGGGAAGAGGTTGAGAAATTTCTCCTAAACCTTTTGGAAACTAACAATGATGAAGTTAAAGTTGCTGCTTCCCAAGCTATTTCTGCCATGTGTGGGAATATAGACAGTAAAAGTGTCCTTGGACTCCAGGGTAAGTAAGGTGGGAAAGGATGAAATGTGAATTTGTGTTTTTTCTGTTTATAAGGACAATATTATAATTTTGCAGACTGCCATGGTTTATTTAAAGGCTCATATATACAATTATTTCTTTCAAAGGGATTCCCCAGCTAGTACAGTTGCTAAGCAGTAATAATGAAGAGGTAAAAGAAGCTGCAGTGACAGCATTAAGTAATTTGACAACAGCCAGTCCTAGAAATGCAAGGTGAGTCTGCAATAATTAAATTATTATTTAAAACACTAATCTGAAGTGGTAATATTTTTGTTTTTAAAGAATGCCTCATCTTGTCCTTATCCTACAAGGCAGGTCTGTGTGAATTTGACTATAAGGCACTTTTTGGTACTTACGAGTCACCTAGAATAGCTTGGTTCTCCTCAGTGTTACAAGAGTTGTGCTGTCTCTACTAATGTTTGCTTCATCAAGGAAAGGTATGAAGCAGATGTAATGAAAGCAGAGATATAAATCTGTTTTGAAGAGAACATATGAGCAAAATATGCCTTTTAATCTAAAGCATTTGATGTTGGTTTATTTTTTTAAATCCAAAATCATCAAAATGTTTTAAAACTTGATGGTTCATACAACCTTTTTGACTGATCTAAATGCATTCTTTGAGGGAGATAGATCTTCTGAATGTTGGCATTGTTTTGCTCTTCCTTTTGTTTTATTGTTTCCCAAGTAATAGGGAATGCTTATAGTGCATTCTCTGAAAGAAAAGAAGTGTAACTTCAGTATCCAAAATTACTAACAAAGGTAACAATGGTTAGCTCACTATATGTTTGAAAACAATTGTATCAACTAAATTCTAATGTCAGCTGCAGCGGTTTTTTATGCCAACTCTATTAAAAGTCCTGTTAGGGAAAAGCAACAGAGCAGTGTGATGTGTATGAGCAATCACACAAAACTTACAAACCAAAAAAAAAAAATCCTTGAAAGTTTCCTGGAATATACATACTTAAAGAAGTTGTAATCAATTCACAGGCATCCTTTGACATGAAAAAGTAAAATAACTCACAAAATAAACTGTTTGTTTCAGTTTATTGATTCAGCCCTAATAGTCACTAGTATTCACTTAATGTTACCAGATGGAGCCATAATTTGACACAAGAGAATAATACTCTGTTCTCAGATTCACATAGTACATTTTTTTTTGTCTGATATTCTGCTCTCCTCATGTGCTGGACTCTTCAGTTGGTGTCAGTGGGAGTCACACACACATAAAACAAGCACAGTGCTGCAGTCCAGAGGTCAAACTTTCAGCTCCACTACAGCTGGTTTTCGTAGTGCAGCCCTTTGAGGTTTCACATTGTGAAAAGGGGATCTCTGGAGAGTTTTGAGTTGGTATAGAAGCTTATGCCAACTCATTCCATTTCTTTTGCTAAGGAGATAGTCAGGACATTGTTTAGCTCAACTG
Source organism: Corvus cornix cornix (assembly GCF_000738735.6). Taxonomy (NCBI): domain Eukaryota; kingdom Metazoa; phylum Chordata; class Aves; order Passeriformes; family Corvidae; genus Corvus; species Corvus cornix. Next base: position 17,935,777 of record NC_046333.1, on the reverse strand, counting down.
CTGGAACAATTCTCTGAGACCTCAGGCAGGGAAATAGCTGTCTCTGTTCCTCTGCATTATAATGAAGTCCATATTTGTTTCTTGCTGGGCAGAGTCAGGAAATTGTAAAGGTGGCTTACATATACTTCTGTCTCCTCACAATCCAGCTTCAAGTACAATATGGAAGCACCAGATAATCTAATCAGAGGTCTTCTGTGAATATCAGGAAGCAATAATTTACATTAAATATGTATATTGGATGAATTCCATGTGACTATATAATTACTTCAAAGCTTCATTTCTAAATCAAAACCATTAATAAGTCATAGAAGGGTCTGAGTGTGACTAGGATCTAAAAATTAATATATAGTGTTGAACCCTTAGCTGATACAAATTGGAACAGTTCCAGCTCACTGACTGACTATCAGGCCCATATTTATTTTGCATTCACATAATAGGAAAAAAAAAATAATTTGGAGAAAATTCATTCCGGACTGAGTTACCATAATCATATTTCATTCTAGAATGTTTCATTTGTATGTCCTGTAGACCCAGTGAAAATAAGTGTATAAATAATGAAGATGCTGATACAGTTTTATAATAATGTGACTTTGCTGTCTGATTATGTTGACAACATTCTGTTCTTAAATGAAACTGGTGAGACTAGTGCCCTTTTATCAGTTATGTATTAGATTCTTGTTATAAACCCTCCAAGAATATAAAATCATAAAGGTAGTAGCCGCAGGTGGACCTTATGGGCAAGAACAAAATGGGTCCAGTGATGGGGAAGTCTATTTGCCATAAGTGCTTTCACTTTTTACTGGCCAGTCAAATATTTAACCTTATTGAATTCATATGCATGCATTCTGCTGTATTTCAATTAATGAGCATTTTTCTATGTTATATTGATTGAAGGATGTGTACCTTGCCCTTTTATTTGGTACAGTGTATATTTGAGGCTCTAAAGTGTGAGTACAAGATGTTGCTATTTTTGCTGGAGATTTGTTGCTCTTGTTAGGAATATCAAAAAGTGCTGCCATATAATATGGAAAAAAATAAGATGTAAGACAAATTGTGTGTAATTAAAACTCCCGCCATAGGTAGCCCATAAAGTCTTCCATTGATTAATAGCACAAGAACAGCATAGGCAATGGGCAGTACTACCCCCCACTAATATAAATTAACCTTGACCTTTAGGTGCTTCCCCACAGCAATGAAAAGCTAGTTCTGTACCCCTACCAAATCAATGGTTTGTTTCTCAGCTGAGACAGCTAATAAAGGTGTCAAATATGGTGGAGGTTTGGTAATTAGAGCACCTGTTCATGATGAACGGGACAGAGACCAGCTTGTCATTTCACACAAGTCCTCAAGCAACCATGATTTGGCAAAACCAAATAAATTAATGAATTACTGTGCTTCCCATAGTAGTTTAACCAAAAATCTAGAGCAGAAGAGGACATGAGTCCCCTACAAGTGGTTTGAGTTTTCAGGTTTACTGGAAAAAATGGATTTTCAATAGGATCTCTACCAGAACACATAGCAATTAATATAAATAACTTCTAAAATATTTAAGCATTTAAATTTTTGCTGCAGAGCTGATGTTGTGTCATACTTCAGTAGCACATAGAAAAAAAATACAGTGGTCAAATGCCTCATTAGTTTGCAGACTGACACCCCCAGAATATGCTTTTATAAGAATTTTACCATAAGGACGGAGTTTTAATGCTGCTCAATATTGATGATAAATCTTTTTAAACTGATTAATAATTAGGCTAAGTAAAAATAAAATTGCAAAGTGCATTGCAGTTTAAAATGCCATGTGCTTATTCTAACATGTTACGTTATATGTTAAGTGTGCATTGCTCTGAGGTCATCCTTGATATATATGTCAGAATTTGTTTCTGTGGTCTGCTTCTGGAAAAAAAGAGAATTATGTTCAGCTGGGTATTTGCATCCATCTTCTCCATTGCATCTTTTAAATCCAGAGCAGTAAGTTGCTTTATTGAAAACTGTATACAGTTATTTGGACAGAAGAATGCCATTTAAAGAATCTCTGAAGCTTTCTGGTTTTGCTGTGTCCAGGCATCGGGCAGTGTGGGTGCAGTCACTTCAGTAATGGATGTGGTGCACAAATGGAACAATTACAAGTGAACAAAGAAACAGCAGCGTCATCTGTTGGGCAGGAAAATAAGTGATTCTGTGCCACACATCTAATCCTGGAACAAACGGCTTACCTCAGCCTCTGCCTATTTTTTCTCATTGAAAGTATAGTCAATTATTTTTGCCTTTCATGTATTTAGGATAAGATAATCATGTTAAACATAAATACAATATTGGAAGTAGCACATAGAAATAAAGTCTCAAGTATACCAGTTAGTCAGATATTAATTTGACCAGCTCTTTTCTTCAGTATTGTCGTAGCACAAATGCCATTTCTAATAGCTGCCTTCATAAATCTGGCAGCGTCTGAATTCTGAGCACCTAATGGATTTGCCACTAAAGAAAAACATATGCTCTGGAATTTAGAACTTTGTACTGGACATGAAAACTAATTAGCAGCCTCAATAATATTTACCCTAAATTGTTTATTTTAAATGCAAAATTTATAGCATTCAGGTAGAATTTGGGCTGGGGGAAGAAGGAAAAGGATGTTTTTTCTTTATCTGTACCAAGGGCTGCAGGAAGTTGTGGTACGTGACAGACTTATGACAGAATATTTCTCCTGGGGTTTATAGTGACTGTCATGTGACAAATTTCTGTATTGTATCTGGATTCAAGGCAGCAAAGTATCATCCCAAAATTTACAAAGTCATCAAGCTTTATGTTATTTAGCTTTCTAATTCTTAAATCCTTCACAGGAATCAGAGAACCTATTTAAATTCCCAAAGGTTTTATCCATATAGGCAGTTCCAGGCATTAGTGCAGCATCTGAATGTATGTTTTCTGAAATGTATCAAGATTGTCAAGATTTGAGGGTAGTTTGGGATAGGAGGAGAGGTTGGGAACTTGTTGGTTATGAACAGTGCCCAGTGAGGAGAAAGTGGGTCGTTCCCTTGACTTTGGATATTATATCTATTATATCTGTTATTCCAAACTGAAATTCATGCACTGATCTAATGACTCAAAATACATCCTCAATCTGTTTCACCTGTAGTGAGATCGTCTCACCTTTTTCAGCTGAGATTTTCAGTACACAACAGATCTTTTTATTATTTATGAGTATGGCTGTCAAGGAATAAATTTGAAGAACATCCATTTTATCTTACATTCCAAATATAGTTATTATTAGGAAGTAGTGATTACTACCATTAGGTAGTAATATCACTAGGTAGTAATCTTCCCTATTAGAAAATAGAAAACTTAGTAGTAGCTTTTCTCTTTCAAGACTGTAGATGGAACCTAAGTCACATAACTATTGAAGTGTCAATATTACATAAGATAATACATTTGCATGAATATATGTGTTAATTTATGAACACAACAGGAACACAAATTTCTAGAACAAGAGCTACATTTAATAGCATAAATAGGTGATAATCCACTATAGGTTGTGTCCTTTTTATGGTTTAATAGTTCTTTATGACCTAAGTTTGTTTTTCTGAAGGAGGCGATCAACAATAGAATGCTGCTGGCAGTATTGTGCAGATGTAATGTGTTTTAATACTGACCCCTAGTGACAGAATTATTTTTTTGAGCTAATGCGCTGCAAGGTAAAGGGATTTTTTTGAGTTTTGTGGGTTGTGCTGTTACTTTTTACATTAGCATCCACGTCTACTGCATCCTGTAAATTACAGTTATCTCAGGCCATGAACAGATTCCTCTTTTTCCTTTCTCTTACTGTATATCTGTATTATGTGAGGTACTTTATAAAAAGAAAAAAAAAAAAGACTACAAAGCCACTGCCCATTACCTACAAGCTCATAAGCTTTTCCTTGCAAGTTACATCTTGACTTCCATTGAAAACTGCAAAATGTTTTATGGTAAATTTCTTCCTTGGCAGAAAACCTGAATTAAATCCTGTATGGGATGTCACTCAGAAATGGGTTCCCACTAAGACCTTAACATCACATCAGATGACTGATACACAACCCACAGACATGGGTCTGTGCCCTGCTGGCAGTGAAAAATCTTTCATACAGCCAGCTGTTGTATTTTTCACTTAGATTGGGAAGGTGTGGCTGCATGGGAAACTCCTTCTGTAGGCTCAGACACTCTAACTGTGTTTTCTTCCAAGTACAGGTCTTCTTTCACAAAAAAAAGAAAAAAAAAAGAAAAAAATAAAAAAATTGTTATGCATTCTCCTGGTTTGGTTTTTTTTTGTTGTTGTTTTTTAACTTTAGATTATATTCAAGACAAAGACCAATAAGCGCATTTATCTCTATCTAACACAGATCTCATGTCACCACATCCTAAAGTGCATGGAAATCTAAGTAGGTCTGAAATAATTTCAAACAGAACACTTCTGATCTGGGATAATGATAACTACATAGAAATTTTGCTCCTTGTAGATATAGCAAAATCTTTTGGCCTGTTTGTACACCCCTACTTTCAAAGCCTTGCAGTATGATCACTGTTTATCTTGGCTGTGGAAGGCTGGAATTTCACTCAGAGCATGTGTGTTGTCACCTGTAACTTCCCATTATATATTTCTGTGGGATCAGGTGAAAACTTTTTCTTCCCAGATAGAGGCTCCTAAGCCTGGGAGAGAAAACTTTCTTTTATATGGTGGCACAAGTACCATGATTACTCTTGAGTGTGTATCCTTGCAATGTCATTCAGTGATATCCACAGAGGTAAATTATGCTTTTTTTGAATTAAAAGTGGCAAGGTTTATTTTACATATGAGTAAATATTTCAGACAAATATATTGGTGGTTTTGCATGAACATTTTCTTTGTAGTAGATTTCTAAATTAAATTATTAAAGTGTATGTATGTTTGTTTCAACTTACTTGAGTATAGTGTGAAGTTGTTTATTTGAAGTTGTCTCTAGGGAAATTTCAGGGTTATGACTGACCTTGCAAACTTAATTCTGCCCTGCTGTGAATTTAACCTGTGCACTGACTGGCATGTTGTCCACTTGGACTGTCGTCTGGTAAAAATAAGCTTTCACAAGTAACCTTAACATTTTGACATGCAACCTTAGTAATTTTATCTTAACATAGTGGTCTACGTGTATTTTCTTAGAGATGTAATTTAAAGAGAGAAAGCTAAAAGCATAAATTTCTGCACTCTAAATCATTGTAAGAGCTTGAACTTTTAGCAAGGCAAAAGAGACTGCTGCCTTCTAAAATATGTTCACAGTTGTCCAGAAAAGAGTTATCCAGAAGTGGAAGTTCAAATTCACAGTGCAAAGTACTGTGTGTAGAGACTGACTTGGCACAGCTTTTTTATCCTTCCTCAGCTGGTGCTTCCAGAGATGAAGAAGAACCATGGTCTCCTCACTCTCTGTGTTCAGAGGAATTTTGAGGACCCTGATTTGGCTTTTTCTTTCCTTTCCTTACACCTCCATGAAGGCTGCTCTGGCAACACATGCATGTTCCCTCTTACTTGGCTTTTGTAACAGTGTGGATTACAGACTCTGAATATTTGTGCCTAGTTACTGATTTTTGCATGCACTACTTCTTGGGTCAGAAAAAAGAGAGAGGGGGATTGTGTCATTTTCATGAGCTTATCCTGGCTGAAGGTACGTGGGATCTTTGAGGAGCAAAAAGGGTATCTATTGTTGAATTTCGTGCCTTCCACGTAATAGTGGAAATGTCAGAAATTCTTTACAAAGGTTGCAGTTAGTATTATAATTGAAAATCTCAGGTATCATGAACAGATAGTTCATTACCAATACTCCTGTAATATTTTAATTTAGGTATACTACAATTTTAGAACTGAGATCTGTGTAACTTTGTCAGATGACTTCCATGATAGACATTAGAAGATCTCTGTGAATTGCTAAATGAGAGTCAGGTATTACAGTCTCTGCTAACCCAGACAGTTTAAGGTTTTATTACGTCCAGACTGTGAGGTTTATTGAGTTTTGGTTTTGTTGCAGTTTCAACAAGATACTTGTCATTAGAAAATAGGATAGAGGGCTCAGTTCCTGAAATGAAAAATTAATACGGTTTGTTGATATCATCAATATTTTTATTGGAGCACAAAGGGCCCCCAGATTATAGATCAGTCTCTTGTGCTAGATTCCCTTACTCAGAATAAACGTACTGACATTAATTTCCCTTGTATAGTGAAGAAAACGGAAGTAATATTAGTCTTTGAATAAAATACGAGTGACTATTTACAACAGTCAATTGCTTTTGAAAATAATTAAATCACAAAGTGAAATTTTTGGTAAGTGCAGAAGCCATTTATTGGATGTGATTATTCTGATGGCATAACAAGGCTAATGAAGAATACTAATACATTTAAGGAATAAAAAGGAAGCTATTTCTTGAGGCTTTTTCAAACTTCTGGTTATGATATTCTTTTTCAGCCAGAAATTGCATAAGAGAGCTGGATCACAAATGCCTGGTGTGAAAAAGAAGTCATGCGATTTAACATAGATAGAGTTGATTTTAAAAAATATGTGTAATTAGATGCATAATTCTTATGCATAATTTACATGCAATTATGTATGAAAATGAGATATGCACAGGCATAAATGGCTAGCTAAGCACCTCACACACAATCACAGTAATTTTGCACAGAAATTAAACATGCAGTTGCAAAAACATTTGAAAAAAATGAAGTCCAGTGAGGAGGAAAAATTTGAATTTTTTCTGAGCAGAAATTGTGTTAAATCTTCAGTCAGGAGTGGGGGGGGAGTAATCAGCATAGAAGTGAAAAAAAAAAATTGAATATAAACCAGTTTATGTTCAGTCATGAAAGAAGAAACAAAACCAAACATACTTTACCATTTTTATGAAGTGTCGATCTCACTAGTGTAAATTTAGTACAGTCCTGAGTAAACAGTGGTGTCAAGCTGTACCACTGCTCTTCTCCTCTATCTCCCCTCCCTGGAAGGTTGTTTAGGTTAGGGGTTTGAGGGGCAGTCTCAGTGTTTTCTGGCAGCTCTTTGAACACTCTTAGTTGCTTTCTCCCTTAGGCTAGACTTTCTCTTCAGGAGGAAAATTCCCGATGCTCTGAGTAAATAATCTGTTCTTTTTCTTGCCATGGCAAGAAGGCTTGGTCACAGACCAGAGCTTTTATGCTCCTGTGATGCCAACAAAGAGGTGGTTCTTGTCACAGAGTGCTTATACTATTAAAAATAAAGTAAAAAAAACCCACAGAATTTTCATCAAATTTTTATTGCTGATTGTTTTTACAACACACTTCCAATATCTGAGCTTTCCTGTTGCACCCCAGACAACTAAAGCAACAAAATACTCACTTCAGTGACATTCATACACTTCTCCAAATTGTTTGTTAAAAAAAAGTTTGTATTGTGAAGTTTTTGGTTATGATTTTATTGACAACTTAATTTATTTTTGCAGTAAAAGTAGTCAAGAAAATGTTTGTTTTTCTTAGTCTCTCAGCATTTATTCTTTGAGTCTTGAATTATCTTTTAGAGAATTTTCAAGAAAATGTCTTAATGTTACAATGTATATTTAAAATAAATTAATTAAATATTTATTATCTGACCTTTTAATATTTCTCTTCCCAATTACAGTTGAAAAAAATATTTTAGTTCTTCTTGAATACAGTCATTTGAATCCAATTGTAATCAGAATTTTACTGTTTCACTAAAGAGCGTGCTTAAGGTCCTTATGGTACCTGAACTGTGTATACCTTGATTAAGGTAAATACCTAACCCTGTTAGGGTAGGCATTCTAAGGATCATAATATGTGCTTATAAATCATAACATGTGAATTATTTTAACTTTAATTTAAGCTCTTCAATTCCTACATCTGTCTTGCGTGTTTTTTTCTTCGTATTTGTAGTTCAGATAGGCAGCTTCCGCTTTTGAGGAAAGAATGGTGATGTTGCAAATGCAACATCCTTTTTTTTTTTTCTCATCATTGTCTTCTTTCCTTTTCCCTAACCTTTTTTCTCCTTCCTTAGGAAAGTATGTATTTTGAATATATACACAACATGGAGGAAAAAACTTGTGGATTTATTTAATTTACTCCTTTTCCAGATCAAAAAGTGTATTTTTTTTTTCAGATAAACCAAGGCTCACTTCTTCCTTGAGGATATAGTTCTGTAGTGGAAGCACTGATAAATTCCACAGTCTCAGTAGGATGTGTCTGAAGGAGAGTGTTCTGGAGGCAGGGAGAGTCTAGTGCTAATCTACATTAGTCAGAGACAGAGCTGGTGAAAGCATTCTCTGACTTTTGTTGCCTTATGACAAAAAGATTACGCTTTGCATGTCTCTGCCCAAGATAGAAGGGAGCAAGGACCTCCATACTTAGTGGTGTGGTATTTCAGCACCTTAAACTTAAACGTGTTCATTCTCTCAGCTCCCTTCTGAGGTCAGGTTCTGTGGCCCAGGGTGACAGTACTATTTCTGTGTTCTCCAGAGGCCTGTGGGGTAGGAGTGAGTTGAACTATGAATTCCCCATTCTTCCTTCTTCTGTGTGCATCTCTGTTACCAGGACACAGCAGTGGCCTCAGATGTTCATGCCATCTTAAAAACTTATTATCAAAGGCATTGATTACCTTCAACTCTTGTTATCTGCCATTGTCACTTTGAACAAATTCTTTTTGCCTTGTGCTCACTTGTACTACTTGATTAAACTATATGCATGAAATTGTGATTCAAAATGAGTCTGCGCAGAAGTAGAATGCAGGATGGAAATAAATATGCATGATCTTCTAAATCAGTGGTTCTCAACCTTTTTGAAGTTGAGTGGCACTTGAGAAAATTGGCTGTGCTCTGTACCTTGCTGAGGTCAGCTCTGAACACACAAGGAGCCGTCACCTTGCTCTTTTGTTAAGTGCTTGTGTACTTGCTGGTTTTATCGAAATTATAGTAAATCTGCTTATAATGTGATTGGTTACGTCATTCAGTGCTATGTGTCATTCTGTAGCCACTCTGTCAGGGACTACATGTTTACTAGGAGCTCCTGTGGGAGAATATGTGTATTCTTGGGTGTAGTATAGGAATAGTAGGTCCTCTACTTACTGCAGAAATATTGGATATACTACACCTGTCAGATGCAGTGATGCATTTTATGAGTAGTGACTCTGTCCCATAAATCCTGGAATTTCTGTATATCTGTTGTAAAGGAGAAACTGCTTGGTTTTATTTTTGGTTTTTTTTTTCTTCCTGGTTAAAGTGTGTGTGTATGCACTGCATAATGCAGTAAATCTGATAGCTCATGAGCACACCTTACTGTGTATGGCCGTGTGTGTGTGTGTGCGTATGGCGAATCTCACCCAAGCTGTGCCAGCAGATCCGTCCTGGCATTGTTACATATGCTGGGAATGTGATGTTTTCCAGCAAACCTGTGATACATGTGGTGTATAGCTCATTCTTACATGTGCAATCAACATGTCCAGAATTTCTTCATATACAGCAGCCTGGATAGAGCTACAATAGCCCTGAAGCTGAAAATTTGGATAAAATTTTCATGGGCAAGGTAAGACAGTATTAACCAAAGAAGTACATACTTACCTCAGTAAAAAACCCAAAACAACCACGAGAAAGAAAGCCGCCCATCAAATAAAATATTTTCAGCTCTTTGTCATCTGGTCAAGTAGGAACAGGGAAGGAGGACACACAAAGGGAAATCCAGCTACTTGAAGGAAGACATGTCTGCAGTGTGGGACATCTGAAAATGTAAGATTCACTTCTGAATAGAGACTGAAGTGCTTGCATTAAAGCTACTGGTGCTCCAGGAGGATTAATTAGGCAACACCAAACTGACCCTGTATCTTAATGTTGCACCCAAGCTAATTCCACTCACCTTCAGTCCCTGGATTGCTGCATTTTCCCTGGTTTTCCGAACAGGTAACTACTGCCTGCCTGCCAGATTTTGTTAGATCCGTGCTCCAACACTACTTGTGAGCTGCTACTGCCTTGCACCTGAGGCAGAGATGAGAGTAACAAACCCCATTAGGCTCTGCTGATTCATTCCAAGTGTGCTCAGGAGCATCTGTATCCCCCTCTCTGACAATGTGGACATAGTTGCACTAAGATGAGTTCACAGTAAGACCTACATCATGTTGTCCATGTAATGGGATTATGTGGCACAGGTTGGCATGTATTCTACTTTCTGTCCTATTTGCATAAAAGTGTGACTGGCAGCATTCCTCATGAGGTTTTTTGTTTGTTATCAGTGCCAATAGTCGTTGGTTATATAATGTTTTCTTTTATATGTGATACTTCTAAGCTTGGTTTATTTTGTAACTGTGAAAGTTACCAAAATACTAGATTTTGGTAAGGCACTGTTACATGAAAAGATGTTCACATACAGATCTCTTTTTTACTGTGTTCACAGAAATTTAGCAAAACTTATAAAAAGTGTAAACTCTTTTGTTGAAGAGTTTTTCATGGTTTTGATGTAGACAACGTACTAATAGAGGGTATAAAAAGCAGTTGCATTGAAAATTCAACTTGCCATCTGTGCATTGCTAACAATATTACCAACTTTTGTTTAACAAACAGATGAGCTTAAAGTAAAATTATATATGCTCTAATAGTGCAGCTCCTTGCACCTTCTGCTGTCTCCTTCCCAAAGTTCCTACTTCATTAATAATGCTTCTTCAGTGTTTTTTTTCCTCTGACTGTTCTCTAACCTAAATCTATGAAATTATCCTTAGAAAAAAAAAATCCCAGCCATCTTCCCCAACGTTATTTGGAAATAGGTTATTTGAAGTCTAGCTGAGGACTTGACCACACCAGCATTTGTCCCAGCACTGCTGAGGGGCAGCACCCTTCAGCCATGGATGTAAAATCATCTGGGAACAGAGGGAATATGTAAACTGGATCTGCTGTTGATAGACTAGTTGATCTGGACTCATAGTCATAGCCAGCCCTAAGCTCTGTTCTGATGAGTGTGCTGTTACCCTTCTAGCTCAGCTTGTGTAAGTCCAGCTCAGTAATTCCTGCATTGTACTGAACTGCACCATGTTCACTTGTGAACATGTACACTTTTGCTGTAAGAATGACAGAAACTTGGTGCTTATATTTATACCACCCAGGTGTCTGATCACAGACATTTACAGAGGCAGAACAAAGAAAAATGTGATTTTCTGTTCACTATAATCCTCATTAGAAATCGTGCTAGAATGTTTATGGGGAAAGGTGGTAAAAGGCTACAGAAGCATTTGCCTGGAACTAAAGATACAGACATTCTTCACCTTTGAAAAGATGCAGGATTTAATTGGCTTGTTCATTTCACTCAGAAAGAATCCATGTCCTTGTAAGTTAAAGAATCCAGAAGTTTGTGTCTTGGTTTGTCTGCTTAGGTTGTTCCTCTTGAATTCTCACTGTGAGTCATATATAAATCACACACACACATATATATGTACAGATACATACATATGTATATATGTAAATCTTGAATTGCAATACTAGTTTAGTTGGTAAAATAAGCACACTAAGAAGAAAAAATGGTCCTAAAATGATAAATATTTTTCCCCTCCTTCATTTTGCTAGTGTTGTTGCTGAGGCTGAAGGAATTGAGCCATTAATGAACACCTTGAATGCCCAGAGAGATGGAGCCGTTGCCAATGCCATTGCAGTGCTAACAAATCTGTCCCTGCAAGAGCCATCCCGCGTCAGTATCCAGAGCCATGGTATCATGCGTGCCCTAGCAGGGCCACTGCGCTCAACCAACAGCCAAGTGCAGAGCAAAGCTGCGTTTGCTGTGGCTGCCTTTGGTTGTGATGCTGATGCACGAACTGAGGTAAAACTACTCTTTGAGGTTGTGGTTATTGATAACGTTTCTAGATCTGAGTTGGGAGTTACATGAATCAGGAATCTGTTGTGTCTGACCTAGAAGTCCTGAGCTTTCTAGGTAGTTACTTATTTTTGAGATACTTGTTCTGCTGAATTTAGCTCAGTTTTTCAGGAGATCTTGGAAAGGGTTTTCTTTAACTTGAATTTTTGTGACTGTTTGCTTTCACCAAATTAATGCTTTGCAGCTTTTCAGTAGCTCAAATGAGCTTTAACCAGGGCTATATCTTGATCTGTATATTTAGGAGCATTAAACATCAAGGTTTCTTTCAGCTGCAACTGTCAGGTGAACTTTGAAGATGAGAAGTTCAGTCCTCTTTACTCTCCCTCAGAGTTCTGTTGCCCATTTTCAAGGCCTGAATGGCAATGTCTGACCTTGATTAATGAGATATTGGATATGCATGGAGTAAATGTATTTCAGACAAAACTCAAAATATAATTAATCCTTTGATCAGTGACATCCGGCAAGTTGAACTCTTTGCTGTTTATGAATTGGTCATAGTATTTTCTTCTCATAAATAAGAATGATGCTATGTGCATTCATAAATCATAAGCTGGGGTTTTCCCATGGGTCAAGGCTGTTAATAAGGACATGAATAAGGGGCATAGATAATTAATCTACCTCTTTCAGTGTCCTTAAAATGTCTTTCTCTTCAAAAATCCAAATGAGCAATATTTCCTCCAGCATGTATAGGAAAGGTATTGTAGCACACAAGAGAATAGGATGTTAATAAGATTGTCATACATACAATACAAATTCAAATATATTGTGATGTAAATTAGTTGCTAGGAGGCACCAGAACACAGAAAAAGCCATGAAACTCTCTGTGGCAGTCTTGGGTTGTGTAGTCTCTTCGGGTTCCACACCACAGGCTAATAACTGAAAAGCAGGGCAGAGCCAGAAGGGATGTCTGCCTTGTACCACTCTGAAGCTCCAGCCTATGCAGAGTTCACAGAAACACAAAATCCCCATAAATGACCTTTTTTTCAGCCCAGTATAGCTTGTCTACAAAGCTTGAATGTTTTGGGAGGTGAATTTCACAGGCCGTTCTTGCTGGGATAGAAGAAAGATATAAGTGGCAATGTCTTCACTTTTCTAATAGTTAAGAAATGCAGGCGGACTGGGACCACTCATTGAATTGCTGCATTCTAAGAAGGAAGAAGTCAGAAGAAATGCCTCTTGGGCTCTTATGATCTGTGCAAGTGATGAACTAACTGCTCTTGAACTGTGCAGCCTAGGGTGAGTAGAAATAATGTCAAAAGTCAGAAGAAAATTTTTGATGGGAGAATTTAATTTAAGTCAATCTTTACATATTTATAACAGAATAACAAAGCTTTCTGATAAGCTGAAACTACTTTTGCACTACAGATGTTACAGATGAAATGGTATTGATTTTTAGGAACAGAATCTTCTGACAAAATATAAGCCTGCAGAGAGAGCTGTCTAGAATTATAAAACATTTATTGTTTCTTTGACTGAATTAGACTTTACACTGAAGATAACATATATCTATCAATATTAGGGACTACAGTGCCCCATACATTTGAAACTGAAATAAAGGTTTCAGACTAAGTTTAATATACAGTAAATTGTACTTATTACACATAGGATAGATTTGATTTACAAGCTCTGGTTAACTGCAGGTGTGCTGAAGTGTCACGTGAAAGTGGCTCTGTTTCTTAGAAACTCCCAGTTCCATATATTAATATCTGAATTACAGAATCTGGTTTAGGTTATAAGAATTACGACACAGAACTCCTCAGACAGGGCAACTCTTTAAGTTACTGTTAAATTAAAATATATGTAATTGCCCTGCTCCCTCTGCTGGGCACTTCTCTGATGGCTGCACAGATACTTTAGATCCATCTATGAGGGGATTTCTGAGACTCTCAGAAATTCAGATCAAGAGGGGACCTCAAAGGTGACGTTATCCACCTATCCTAGTGTAAGACAGAATAAGGTACACTGACATATTTTGGCTTGGGTAAATACTGATCCTAGGGAGTTTCACAACTTTCTGAGGTAACCTGTTCCAGTGCTGGAATATCCTTACACTTAGAAGGGCTTTCTCAGTTTCAAATATCCCTTAAAACAAATCATGTTGTCCTGCTTTCAGTGAGATTGAATAACCACTTTTTATAACAATTTGCATTTAACTCACTAAATTTTCTCATTTTCCATGTCCCTCTCTGTTTCCTTTTCATGACAAAATAAAAAAGTTAGACAAGTTTTGTTTCTATCATTTCATCACACATCTCAGAATTTCTCTAATTTTTTATGCCATTTGAAGTACTGTCTCCCAGCTTGGATGAGGTACTTCAGGTGAGGTCATACCACCATCAAATAAAGCTCAGTAATTATTTTCTGTATCTTGCATATGGCACTGTTCTTATTTAATCCCTTTTTGTGATGGTACTGAAGTAGGACTCTAATTTATGTGTCCTTTGAGTTTGACAGCATATTATTGATAATAATACATTAAGCATAGTGTTTCAACTAGTCAGGCACTACTTCATGTTATTTTCATGTAGATCATATATCCCTGACTTGCTCATGAGTATCCAAGTAGGAATAAGTGAAAAGACTTACAAAAGTCAAAACATATTTCAAATTCAGCTCATATCACACATCTACTTCTTCTGCCTATATGTTAATTCAATTATCCTATTGCAGCAAGGATTAGATTGACTTTACAGGATTGATTCTTACATAATGGCTATTTCTCATCTCTTGTTGCTTGCCAACTGATTGTTTAATAATTTGATATAATGTTCTTTGGACACTGAAATTTGGCTGAATGATCTCTATTGTAATTTCCTTGTTCTTAGTTTTTTCAAAACTAGATTGTATCTTTGTCCTTCTCCACTCACCAGGCATCTAGCCTAGAATTTTCCAATACAATTTTAAATAGTTCCAACGTTGCTTTTGCAAATTCGTAGAGTGTATGAGGTAAGTATCCTCAGGGATTGCTAACCTTTTCTCCTCAAACTTATTCTAGACATGTCAAGACTACTGTTTCTACCTCCTTGTTAATATTGCTGCCAGGCATCTGCTTGAAACCTTTCTATGAAAACTGAAGCAAAAAAGGCATCAGACACTTCAGTCTTTTCTGTGCCATCTGTTATGAGTTTTCTTTCCACATTGAGTAAGAGGCCTACATTTTCCTCTCTGACTTGTAGCATATGAAACATTTATTTTTGTTTTGGTCCCTGAATAGTTGTGTCTCACTTTGCCTGTGCATCTTTTGGGTTTCTCCCTTACTTGTTCTATTCTGTTGGAAGTGTCAGTGTTTTCATTTCTGTTTGATTCCTGGCTTTTTTTTTTGTTTTGTTTTTGTCTCTTCATGGAATTTTTGGTGCAGCTGTATTTGTCTGGTTTTGGCTTACCTTTCCTCCATATGAGGACAATGTGCCATTGTGCCTGTAATGTCATTTGATTTAGACCCTGCTGTACACACTAGCCTTTCTTTATTCATTTACCCATTTAAAATTCTTGCCTGTGTTGCTTGCTGATTATCTGCAATATGCTGTAAACATACAGCCTGAACTGCTCTTCCACTATCTTCTCCCACTGCTCTCTTCTATAAGAGAAGGTTGTCATGTGCCTCGCCTGAAAAACTTGTTCTCTGGAGTTCATCTGAATTCATCCCTCCAGAAGTCTACATTGTAGATGTCCACAACTGAGGCTCCCTGTGTAGTTCACAGAAATACGTATATATATATAGGGTACATATAAAATTGATCCCTTGGGACGTGAAGAATATCTGCATATGTGCATAGTCACACACACAGATAGAAATTTGAATATGTGCACACACACACACACATGAAGATATCATCCTTTTTTCCTGTGGTTTTTTTTCATTCCTAAACAGTCTCAAAACTGCAGTATATGATGTTCTCCTGATTCGGTTTCCTTTATCTTCTTAGTGAGCTTTTCCTAAGTTTTTCAGGTCAAATGTTACCAGTATGTGTGTTTCAGCACCAGAAACAGCTTAAGAAATTAACTCCTGTCCTCCCATGTCCCCACATTACTATTTGTTTCTATCTCCATGCTGCAAAAATCCTGCCATCCTGGTGGTGTTGATACAACTCTTTGTGTTTCCATGCTCGTTCATGTTAAGCAAATATCTGCCAGCTGTGCTCCCCTAAACACAGTAGCAGTCCTAGACCAGAAGGATTCACACATTGCATAATGCACAACTGAATCTGCAAATTGCATTGCAGCTGGAAAGAGAGAGAGAAAGACAGAGAGACAGAGGTGGGGGGAAAGAGGGTGCTTGGACTGTATCATATGGTCAGCTCTGATCATTATTACTTTTACATCTTTTTTTTCCCAAGTTCTCTATGGTGCATAACATCCTTCTAGGTAAAAGGTTGTGGCATCCTGTCTGCATTTCTTTAGGTAGCATTTAACTACCTAAAGGAATTGCTTTTGCTTTTGAGCACCACACAGAGAAGGAATTCTGTGCATCCTAGCCAGCTCATTGCTGGCCCAGAGGGCACAGGATCAGCCCTTGGAAGTGAATCTACCTTGGCCTTGGTAATGCTGAAACTAACTCTGAGCTGTATAATAACAGTTAATTAGTATTTAATGATTAATTAGCCTTTGTATTTTATTTATCAGTGCTTTAGACATCCTAGAAGAAATTAATCTGTCAACAAAGCGTAAAAATAAGTTTAGTGAAGCTGCTCTGGAAAAGCTACTTGATAACAATCTTTCCCAAAAGTACAGCCGGATGGGATATTTATCATCAAGTAATATTATTACTAATGGATTCTATGATTGTGGTCAGGTAAGGTATTCTGAAAAAATTACTCTATTTAGAAAGAATAAAATTTTCCTCTTAATTTAGAAAAAGTACTGTAGCAAAAGCCAGAATCTGGCTACAGAAAAATACTTTGTTTTACTGTCCTGAAATTTCACAGCTGTTCTACAGATCTCTTTCAATTATCTTTCTTCATGGATGAAATCATCTTCATGCTATTCCCTAGTTGTGATCCTGCCAATCCTATCTAAGCTCTTCAGACCTAGTTCCTTTCCAGATCCTTTCTCAAACTTTAGTTCTTCTGGTCTCTTTCCCTGCACTATACTTAATGCTAACTTGACATTGAATGACCTATGGACATTTTGTTTGTTTATTTTTACGTAAGGAAGCAAAGAGTTCATATTTTCACCTCAGTCATGACTCTTTCTTTCACAAAAGAAGTGTTTATATATAAAGACTGACTCCAGTATCACTTGTTAGTGCCATGCTCAGTTTAAATCCGAGAAGGACTTTTCAAAATACCCAAATGAAGTAGAAATACTGGCCTTACCAACAATCAGTGAAATACCTGCTCCTAAAGCACTTGGTTGCTTTTGAAAATTCCATCCTGTGTTGTAAAGCCTTCAGAATCAGGAACATTCCTTATTCTGGAACTGTTTGGAATGCTTAAAAACAAAAACTACAAGCTAAAATATTTATAAACAATCTTTTCTAAGAATAATTGATGAAGAAAATGCAAATTAAGAAGAAAATAATTTCAGATATTTTGAATGGCTTTATAAGTTCTTACACAGTCTTTGGTTTACGATTAGGAATTTTAAATTACTATTTAGGTATCTTTTAAATATATTTTTTCTCTGCATCTTTAACTGAACAGAACACCTTATATTTTATGCTAATTTTCTTGTAGATAAAACATGGAAAGAAATTTTTGTCTTTGGAAGAACTAAGCAAGCAAGGGCTTACTGACCGTCGGGCAATAATCTTCATTAATGCTAAACCCCAAGAAAAGTGAGTCATGTTAGATCTACTAGCATTTGTTGTAATAGCTCATATTTTTAATGGTTTTCACTGTTTCCAGTAAAAACTTCATTCTATCTATCTATCTATCTATCTATCCACACACATATATAAAGTAGAGACATCTGTTTTATTCACAGCACAGTGCTTTTATGTCCTAGAAGGCAAAACATTTGTATTTTATAAAAAAGAAGAATTTGGAAAATAGCTTATTCAGTTGAGGTGCTTTATTTATCTTAGCCTTGAAGACTCATTCATTTAACACTCTTTGATTCCTGATGATGGGACACCCAATGTTTTATTAGCTATAAAAAAGCTTGTCATCTGCTGTAATAATTATATCATCTAAGCTAAATGTCAACGTTTGACAATGAAACCTATGATTTGATGGTCCTCTTGTACAGACAAATGCATGGAATTTTAAGCACATCATTCCAAGGGGTGGAACAAAGCCAAGCATTAAGCTCTCAGGCTTGATAAAGAACCTGTGTCCATTTCTTCTCTGTTTAAGTTGAAGCCAGCCTAACAAATCTTCTTAGATTTGAATGCAGGAAGTTGGTATTGGGCTTGTTTAACTGGGAGCCATTTCCCGTAAACAGTCTCACAGATCAAAGATTGCTCTACCAATATTTTGCAAGTCCAAAAACTTCTGCTCTGTCAACACATCACATACTTGGTTTACAGTATCATTAGCTTCCCTTTTAAGCTTGTATATGACACCATAAAGATGTCTGGGAATATCTATGACAAATTAGACTTCCATGCTCTATGTCGATCCCTAGAGTTGTCTTTAACTATGAGGTCTTCTTTCTTTGACTTTGATACAGCTTCTTGCTTTTGCACTTTGGCAGCAGTCTAACTCCCCAGTTACTTTTGTGTCCATCATTGGATATTCACTGATCTCAGAAGGAAAACAGAGTTCTAGCACAGGAGCTATCAGGGCTTGTTTGCAGAGCTTTAAACTAGCCTGGAAGGGAGAAAGGGACAAAGCCAGGCTGGCCAGTGATGAGTGATGGGATGCTGTGTCAAAACTTGAGGAAAGGGGCACTAATGGGATCTCCCAAAGTGCCTCAGGAGGTGTTGGCTACAATGTACCACACCTGAAATGTTTCCACACTAATGCCCCCAGCATGAGGGACAAACAAGGGGAACTCCAGGCTTTGGCCCAGTCCCAGAGATTTGACATTGCTGGCATAAGGCATAAGGGAAACCTGGTGGGATGAGTCCTGTGCCTGGAGTGCCTTGTTGGATGTTTACAGGCTCTTCAGGAGGGACGGGCACGGCAGGAGAGGTGCAGGGGTGGCACTGTATGTAACAGAAGGGGTAGAATGTATGGAGCTCACAGCTGGCAATGGTGCAGTTGAGAGCCTCTGGATAAGAATCAAGGAACAAACAAATAATGCAGATGCCATCGTGGGAGTCTATAGACCTCCTGGCCAGGACAATGATGAATTAATCTTTGAGGAACTAAGAGGCTCTTCCAAGTCAACTGACCTTGTCCTTATGGGAGACTTCAGCTCGCCAGAAATTAACTGGGAACACAACACAGCTGTACAACCCGGGCCAGAAGATTCCTAAAAAACTTGAATGACAACATTATGGAACAGGCTAGGAAAAATGCCCGCCTTGATCTTCTCCTTGTCAACAGAGTGGATCTCGTGAGCAAAGTGGATATTGGCAGCTGTCTTGGCCTCAGTGACCCCGAAGCAATTGAGTTTAAAATCTCTGCTAACAGAAGGAAAAGTGCAAAAACCTCTACTCTGGACCTGAGGAGAGCAGACTTCAGACTGCTCAGGCAGTTACTGAGTTTCCCCATGGAAAATGTTTTTGCAAGTGCTGGGGTCCATTAGTGTTGGTTGCTTTTTAAACATCACCTCCTAAGGGCACAGGAGCAGGCAATTCCCAAATGTCAGAAGTCAGGGAAACAAGGCAGAAAGCCGTCTTGGTTGAACAGGAATCTCCTCTTAAAAATAAGGCAAAAAAGGAAGGTGTATGCCCAGTGGAAGCAAGATCAGTTGACATGGGAAGAACACAGAGCTGCTGCTTGCCACTGTACGGAGAAAATTCGTGTGGCCAAAGCTCAGCTGGAGTTGAAGCCAGCCAGAACTGCAGGGGACAATAAACAGAGTTCTCTCAAATATATTAATGGCAACAGGCAGTGTAAAAACAACATTGTCCCATTACAGGATGAGGATGATCTCCTCACAAGCCAGGACAGAGACAAGGCAGAGGTGTTTAACACATTCTTTGCCTCTGTCTTCAACAAGGATGAGGACCAAGGGTGCCCTGAGCTGGAGGACCATGACTGCGAGAATGATCAACTCCCAGTCAAACCTGAAATTGTGCAGGATCTGCTTCTCCAGGTGGATCCCTATAAATCTGTAGGGCCTAATGGGATTCATCCAGGAATTGTCAAAGAGCTGGATGATGTCATCGCAGAACCTCTCTCGATGATTTTTGAGCAGTCTTGGGAATCTAGAGAAGTCCCAGCTGACCAGAAGCTGATTTTGTCCATTTGTGAATGTCCTGATTTTCAAGCAGTGCAAGAAGAAGGACCCCAGAAACTACAGGCCTGTTAGTTTCACTTCACCAGTACCTGGTAATGTTATGAAGAAGATTATTCTGGGAGGTTGATAAACACCTTAAAGACAACACAGTCACTGGTCACAGCCAGCACGGCTTTATGAGAGGAAAGTTCTGCTTATCGAAACTGATTTTCTTTTATGACAAGGTAACCCAACTGGTTGATCAAGGGAAGCCGCTTGATGCGATGTTTTTGGATTTCAGTAAAGCTTTCCATGCTGTCTCTCACAGTGTCCTTCTGCACAAGATGTCCAGCTCACATGTGGATAAACACATCATGTGGGGGGTGAGCAACTGGCTCATGGGTTGGGCACAAAGGGTTACAGTGAATGGGGTGACGTCAGACTGGAGGCCTGTCACTAGTGGGGTTCCACAGGGCTCCAGCCTTGGCCCTCTGCTCTTCAACAGTTTCATCAATGACTGGGACCCAGGACTGGAAGGGACACTAAGCAAGTTCACAGATGATACAAAATTGGCAGGAGCTGTTGACTCCCTTGAAGGCAGGGAGGCCCTGCAGAGAGACCTCAACAAATCAGAGGGCTGGGAAATCACCAAACAACAAGGGAAATTGCTGGATTCTACACCTGGAATGGGGCAGCCCTGGATGTACAGGCAGACTGGGGAATGAGAGGCTGGAGAGCAGTGCCAGGGAAAGGGACCTGGGGGTCCTGGTTGATGGCAGGTTGAACATGAGGCAGCAGTGCCCTGGCAGCCAGGAGGGCCAAGCGTGTCCTGGGGGGCATCAGGCACAGCATCACCAGCTGGGCAAGGGAGGGATTGTCCTGCTTCGCTCTGCACTGGGGCGGCCTCACCTCAAGTGCTGGGGGCAATTCTGGGTGCCACAATAAAAGAAAGATATTAAACTATTAGAGAGTGTCTAAAGTAGGGCCACAAGGATGATGAAGGGTCTTGAGGGGAAGCTGTATGAGGAGTGACTGAGGTCACTTGGTCTGTTCAGACTGGAGAAGAGGAGACTGAGGGGAGACCTCATGGCAATCTATAACTTCCTCATGAGAGGAAGAGGAGGGGCAAACGCTGATCTCTTCTCTGTGGTGACCAATGACAGGACCTGAGGGAATGGCCTGAGGTTGTGTCAGGGTAGGTTTAGGTTGGATATTAGGAAAAGGTTCTTCCCCCAGATGGTGGTTGAGCACTGGAACAGCTCCCCAGGGAAGTGGTCACAGCATCAAACCTGACAGAGTTCAAGAAGGATTTGGGCAATACTCTCGGGCACACGGTGTGACTCTTGGGGATGGTTCTGTGCAGAGCCAGGAGTTGGACATGATGATCTTGATGGGTCCCTTCCAACTCAGCATATTTTGTCATTCTGTGATTCCATACTTCGTTTTTGATCCCTGAATTAGTGTCTGGTTTATTAGTAGTTACATTATTTCTTCCACTTATATACCACCTAGGAATATATTTACTGTCCTTTAAAATCCAAACTCCATTTTCATAGCTTCACATGCAAATATTAACTCTACAAATAACGTGTGAAAATATCTTATTCTTTTTCAGTGTTGTAGTAGAGAAGGCACAAGATGTGTCACCATCTCTTTCAGGAACAAGCAGTAGAGAAAAAGCGAGGTATGGTTTTCAGATTTGCTAGTTTTCAATGTTCTGTTGCTGTAACAGTAGAAATAGAATTCTGACTGAAAATAGTGACAGTTTCTGAATGGAGTACAAAGACCTAAACACAATGTTAAATATGTTTTTGTAGTCTTTCTTTCACCTCCTATTTGCAGTAATATTCCTTTGTCTACCTTAGTGATTATTTGTCCTCTCTTCCCATGCTATATTTGAACAGCTCACACTTATTTGCTCTTTCTTTCCTTCATTAGCCTTTGGAAGCAGTGAAATGCTGTTATTTTACAATTTGACAACCAAGACACAGGGAAATTACAGTAGAAGTTCTTTCTCAGTTTAGAACCTAGACCCTTAAAATGTTCCTACACTGCCTACATGCCTCCTTATTTCTAGATTAAATCTCTTCCAGTGCAGTTCCATAGATGACTAAAAGCTGAGAAGGGTGTGCTCAAAGATGTCCTGATTTTTAGGCAACTAGCCTAAAAATGATTCGCTCTTGCAGCGGTTGTTGTGATCCATACGATATACTAGGTGCAGTGCTGCAGTCTGTCTCTTCATACCAAGTAGATCAGAACCTCTACTCTTGTAGTGGAAAATTAATTTCCTTCTTTTACAGAAAGAGGATTTGAGTCTGTCCCTCACACCTGCAGATAGCTGACCACAAGATATTTGGGGCTTAGCAGTCTCTTTGTGGTTTGTTGTAGCTGATAACTAACGATGAGGTGTAACGAACAGGGCTTTCTACTTCAGCTGTTCAGGTACTTAACCTTCCTTACTCTTGCCAAGACCAGGCTTCTAGTCCTTTTCTAATATAAAATACTTAACCTGTAGTTTGTTCCTGTGGAGGAAAACTGAGCCATGGTCTCCCAACTGTCCTTTATGTAAACCAGCAGCACAATCATGACCACAACAGTGCCTTTTGGAGAAGGCAGGTGTACATGCCTAATTCCAGGGGAATCCAAAACCAGTCCAAATAGAGCCTCCTTGCCATCAATGGAATGCTAAGTGCTGCAGGGTTGAAAAAAAAGGAGAAATGGTGTGTCTGTTTTAGGAGCTGATGTGCTGTTTCCAATTTTTATTTTGGAGCTCATTCATGAACTGATACCCTGCTGTCTGTACAGGTGTTTTATTGACAGATATAATGGCTGATTTCTTACACTGCTTGTATATTTCTGTGTATGTTTGTATCTGTGCTTGAGAGACAAAATGTGCGGTAAGAAAATCAAGAAAAAACTGAAATGTGCTTTTGATCTTAATAGTTCAGTGGTATCTCCAACAGAGGGAAAGCAGGAGTTATCTGGACACATCAGCAAAAGCAGCACTAGAGGAAAAGGCTTAAGGTATTATACTTTGAGTAATATTTGAATATGCTTGAATTATATCAACTTGTTTAGAACATTCATGCAAATTATTGACAGATAATAACTACTGACTGTGAACATTTCAGGTTTTGACTTAAGTCACAACCCAAGATAGGCTAGACTGTCAGACTAGTCTATCCAGAAGTTATTGACTTAAAAGGCATTCCCATTTGACTAGTCATTAGGACTGCAAGCACTTCTGGACTCCAGTTTAAATAATTTTATAGTAAATACCTGAAATGGATCATATGAACTGCATTGTGGAAGGTCCCTGTGTCAGGACTGACAGAGTGGGTACGGCAGCTTGAGTGTCTTAGGAGGCCTGTCCCAGCTTCTGCTCCCTTGCAGGTCCTCCTGCTGCCCCGTGTGCTTCTGCCCATGACCCACTGTGCATGTGCCCATTCAGTCAAAGGGAGCAGAGGCAAGGGGAGGTACTGAGCCCCAGTTATGTTTTCTCTGCTCCACTGGGGGGTTCCTTCACCTCGGAAGATGCTCTAGAGTCACAGGCCATTTTGTATAGTCTCGGGAGCTGAGAGACCTGTTCTGACAAGATAATATATTTGTTTATTACAGTGTGTGATGAGGATACACTTGGATAGTTGCTTATTAATGTAATTTATGTCAATTACAGAGTAAATGACTGCTCTGTTTGCAACCATAACTCTTCAGAAAGCAAAAAATTTCCGTTAGGAAAAAATAAATACCTGCCTCAATTTCCCATAGTAAACCTTGTGGGGGTACAAGGACTCCTTTCTTCAACTATGAAATAATTGCTTTTGAATGTCATGATCAAGTTGTATGATTTATAACCCCATTGTCATTCATTTTGAATCCATAATTCATATATCATTGTTATTATTAATTTGTGAGATATATGGGAGTTACTTGAAGGTCAGTAGCTGACTCCAAGTCTCAAACATGCTTAGACATTTTCTTACATATTTTTTCCTTTGATCATATGTTTCTGTTCATCACTATTTTGCAAAGTCCTACTGAATACTGTTTAAAGCCACTGTTTTGAAAAAGTGATACTACTTTATATAAACCATAGTTGAAAGCCAAGAGAAAGGGCAGTTGTAATTGTCTGCTGGAAATGTTTGAATTAGATGTAGAGGAAGTGCCTAGTTGATAGTTTGACATATATTCGCATTGACAGCAGCATTTTTAATCAGGCAGTTTCATATCTGATATACATTGACTGGGCTAAAAAATTGTATTTAATGTAGACTAATAAATGTGTATTTATTCCATCCTATGTTTCTGTACTGGATTTAAGAAAATACTTCCCAATGCTCATTTATTCCTTTTCAAAAGAGAACCAGGGCATTTAAGCTATGCAAAATGGAAAGAAAATAGGTGTCATGGCTGCCTTTTTTTGGTAGAATACTGTATTGGCTGCCTTCTTCCTCCAGCTGATGCTCTGGTGACCTGTTGGATCTTGTACTAAAGTTGCAAAGAATCAGAAACAGCTTGGAGACTGTTAAGTGCCATGAGCTTTCCTCTGCAATATTCCTCTGCTTTCACAGCAAGTAGTCTTATGACTAGGAAGACAGCTCTGAGAAATGAGAGTGATTTTTTTCTGATGTCACAATTCCCACTGGTAAGAAGATGGGGATTTAAAAAAGAGGGCAGGAAAAAATGCAGTAGAAGTCTCCTGTAGTGGTTACCAGTTATTTTACGGCACTGAGCTGTAAGACAGCAGCTCCACAGTTCCTTACAAGGTAAGAATTAGACAGATATGATGAACTGAAGAGTTGAGGAGTAAGGTAGAGACAAATGTGGAAGACAACCTTAAATCACCTATTCCACCAAGGAACAGAACATAATCATACCTGAGAGAAATACGCAGCAGCAAAAAACCCAAACAAATCACTGTTCAAACCCGTCTCTCTCAGGTGTTTTGTTCCTGAAAACTGGAAAGGAGGAGAATAAGTATGATTCTAGAGTTATTTGAATAGATAGGAATAGGGAACAAATTCTCCTATAGCACTGTAACTTTATGATGCACTTCTCATAGAGAAAACAAAGTACTGGGAGGATAGAAGGGAAGAAGTGGGGAAAGAGCAAATGGTGAAGAAACAAGAATTATAGCATTTGTAAAAGTTGTTCTTTTGAAAATCTCCTAAACTGGGCACCAGGATTTTTTAAACTGTATTTTTAACCGTAGTGTATAAATGGTTAAATGGGTAAGTAGATAGCTATTTAATCTAGCTTTATAAAGTTCTCTGGCTATAGTTAGATAGAGTCAAATTAGATAAAGAAAATTGTTTGTCTGCTTTTTTCCAAGTGTAAGTATAATTAGTAACTAGAACAGTTTATTTAAGAGGGTGGTGAATTTTCTATAATTTTAAGATTAAATCTTAATTGGTTACCCTTCTAAAATAATGTCCTTTGTGACACCTATGAAAAAGGTTTTTTGTGAATATGGTAAATCTCAATAGGTTAAAGAAAATTTTGCAAAGTATTCTGAAGACAAATTGCTTGAATTCAACTACTAATAATGGTATATGCCCTTTTGCTTTGTTCAATGCCTTCCACCTTAAGAGTGCTATTCACAGTAAAAATTTTAAGAATAATTTGAAGAGCATGCAATAATGATAGTGTGTCCTGGAGCCATGTACTCCAGTGGTCCTTAATTTCTTTTTTTCTTTTTCCTTCCAAGATCACCAGAAGTACTATAGATTTTTAAAAAATAAGCCAGAACTGTTAAATGGAGGAAAGAAATTTTGTTGTATTTCACAGTATAACTGTTCAGGATCTATGCTGAAAAAAGACATAATGCTTACAAAATACTAGTTTCATGTGTTCCCACAAATGAAAGATCCTAAACTGTCTGGTTGTATAGACCTTAATAATACCTCTAGTAAGATACTGATTTTATAGTTGTTGCATAACTTGTGAAATGCACAGTATTTAATTGAAGCAGAACAATCATTTCATTTATACTTCTGCTGGGTGTAAGATGCCTGTTTAGGATCATAGTAATTTTTTCAAATCCTGAGCATTAGTAAAATATGAAGCATGTGCAATGAAAAAAAGTCAGTAAAAACACAGACTTGTTATAAAATCTTTCTCTGACAAGCCATGCTGTAGTTTGCATAATGCTTGAAGTACTTGAGCTTGCAAGTACAGAGGCTGTCTTTTGGAATATCCTGTCAAGATTTCAGCCATGCTTTTGATACCATTTTTTCTTTTATTTGAAGACCAGATTTTTATCAAGTAAAAACTCATTGGAGTTCATTATTTTTAGTTCATATCCATACAGAACTAAACCATAACTAAAAATATGCCCTATATGTATATAGTAGGCAAGTAAGTGTCTCCTCCTCTAGATAATCCATGTATGGGAACGGCATATCAGAGCCATTAACTAAAAATAAAATTACAACATTGTTAATATGGAGTTAGTGGCAGTTGTTCCTAACCACCTCCTGAGGGCATGTTCCACAAGCGTTCTCTACAGCTTTGTAGATTTTGGATATTTGTTACCAAGAGAAAAGATATTTCCTACCTTCCACTTCTCCCCAGTCAATTTGTCTAAATGTCCTGATGGAGAACTAATGTATTTGAATTTGAACTTTAGAGTTTACAGTATTCTAAATAAGTGTGTAATTTTTTTTCAATGTAAGAAAAGGGAAGGGGGAAAAAGAAGAGGAAAAACCAAAAGAAGTTATTAACATTACACCTCAAGTCCAGGAGGAAATAAATGTAGAACATTCCCACTGGCTACCACCACCTGACTTCATTTTAATGGATTACATTAATGATGCTTCCAAAACAATTCTACCACTAACTACTACCCGGGAACAGGTTGTGGCTCTTGCACAGTGAGTACCAAATTGTATTTCCATAAGCTGAATTGGTAAAATAACTGTTTTCTTATCCAAGGACAACTTTTCCAAAATAATTATTTTCCAATGCTTAAGTGGAATCCAAAACAGCTTTGGCCCAGAATGTTGACATAATTTTAGATTTTAGTATTTTGTTTCTAATTTTGTTGCAATTAATTTAATTTTTTTTAAGATAAATATCACTTGCAACAAGAGTATCAATTTCTCATTTAAAAAATATTGTTATAGACAATTTCAGGTTCTTTTTCATGTTTATGCATCTGTACTGATTCTTTGCAATGAACACATTAGCAACGCATCAAGGAGCCCCAGAGACCTAGGTTTTGCAAAGCCTAAAAGCATGCTTAGAACACAAATCCAATAGTCAAGATGGTTGAAAGTTACATGTATCATGTCTGTTCTTTCTCCTACCATCTTTCCTGCCTACTTAGTTTTGGAACCCCTTGGGACAGCAACTCTGTTATATTTTGTTTTCTATAGAGCCAAAAGCATAAGACAAGTTTTCTAACATAGCTTTTAAGTGCTCTTGTAATTAATATCCTGATGATTTAATAGTGCCAGAATTGCAATAGTGCATGTACAGACTGTTGGTATCAATGTGTGATTCATTAGTTACACTGACTTCTCAGCCTGGGCACCAATCACTGCCACCTCCAAGCAGTGTGTCTGTTTTCATCTTCTCCATAGTTTAACCTTTATATCTTAGCAGTTTCCTGGCTGCCTCCTGAATCTGGAGAGTTTGGTGTCAGATCCCACTTACTCTCACAAAATTTGTTACTTTTACTAACTCATTTTAATGAAGTGGTCTAATGTGATATGAGGAATGAATTTTCCATTGATTGCAGAATTTGACAGGACAGATATTCAACCTTAACTATCTAGCTGTGTATAAATCATGCTCCCTTCCTCAAGGTGGAATCCATAAAATTCTCTTTTAAATCTGCTCTTCTAACATACCAGTGAAATACTTGCAGACACACAACCCAGTGAAACAATCATGGGAAATTTATGTAGAATGTTTTCTGTGGGGATTTTTCTGCTTGTGTTCCATTTCAGGCAGCTGCCTGAATAGCATGTGTTGAATAGGGAGCAGGGGAGAAGGCAGCTGCCATCCTTCAGCAGCCTGGCAGCCTGGGCAGAGTTCCTCTTGTGCTCATTGGGGAGGGGGTCAGGCTAGGTGAGGGGACATCAGTAGTGCTGGATGTCTCCTCTGGAACAAACACACAGCGCACCTTTGTGTAGTGGTGAGCACGTTGGCTCGTGCAGCTTTGCTCTCTTTAATGAGGGCTGGCCATGGGCAAACACAGCACAAAGGACTGCCTCGAGCCCCACGCTTCCTCAGCTTCACCCAGTAATTCCCAGCTTCAAGACACTGACATCTGACATGCTTGGTGATAGCTCTCTGTGGTCATGCTATTGCAATCGGTGCCTCCTCAGCCGTAAGTTTTGAAAAGTGAGGCCTCAGAGGTTGCCTTGCTTGTGCTGTGCAGAGGAACATGTTCACTGCTTCTGCAGAGATGGGGATGCAGGTTTTAGTTCCCTGTCTGAAGCAGTGGCTTGCGATTTTCATGTCTAATTTGCAACATCTTGTCCAGAGTGAGAGACCTCAATAACCCTTGGGCCTGTGGCTGAGACACTGAGGGGAACAAAAATCTTTACGTACAGTGACCCTGCATAGGGGAGGTGAAGGTGTGTGTATATGGGGAGGCTTACAAACCAGGTCTCGGTCCTGTGTGTGCACAGTCCCCCAAAAGACATGCTTTCAGCAGAGCTTGCACTGACTGTGAGTTCTGATCTGTTTCTGTTTCTGAGCCATTTGTTTTAATGGATAAATACCTCTCACCCCCAGTATACTGGCTTCAATATAAGAAAACACATGTAGAAGGTAAGTACCTTCAGTGAATACAGCTGCTTTCCTATGCTGGGATCATTACCTATGGCTTTATTTTTGGCATATATAGTCTCATGCCTTTATTACTATTTCAAACAAATGATAGGTCTGGGGACTGTAATATGTAACTCACCTAATCTGTTGCCTGTAAACATGAACACTAGCTTCTGTAATTACTTCCTGAGTAATTAAACTGTTATTGATGACTTTTTCTGAGGACTTTATGCCTATACTACACCTCTCCAGATTCTCTGCTTTTGCACCTTGGTTTAGGTCTGTGACAAATGAATCACCTGAGTTACGGTTATCTGTATTTATCAGTAAGCATATTTAAAATACCAGTTACTGAATTTTTAAAAATTAATTAGGCAAACATAGAAAAAGTGTTACAGTCTCTCATTGTGCTACATTTTTGCAATAAATACAAGAGGAATTATAGATGTAATTGATCCCGGCATGCATTTGGAACAGGTTTGTTGCGGACAAGATGGGTGGCCCTGTTGAAATAGAGAAACTACACAACTTCAGCTGGGAACTTCAGATAAGTGAAATAGAATTTGAGCTGAAGTGCAACATTGTACCTATCGGGAAAATCAAAAGAGGGACGTTCTATCACAGGGCTTTACTTTTCAAGGTACATTATAATTTCTTTTGCAACATAACATGTTTTTGTTAAATGGATATTCTAAACTAAAGTATATTTGCATCAGTATAATACAGTATTTATATTAATGTAAAATCTTTTGTATACAGTTTCATAATTTTTCACCAGCAAAGTTGATTTCCCAGTGAATGAAAGCCAGCATCGCTTCTTTCTGTAAACATTCTTGTTGTCATTAAATTGTCTTAAGTGATATCAGCAGAATACTTGATAAATGGCAAAAAGCCAAAGGATTTGATTTGGAGTCAAAACATTTTACATTTTCTGTAAACTGTAAAATATTGAATTATGCAGCTTCCTTCTTTTTCCATGCTGCAAATGTAAACTTGTTGGGACAATTTATATTTGGTATCTACCCAGTATTCTGTGATAGTATATAACAGTTTCTGTGTTCTAGTTTCTTAAACTGGGAAGTTTTATTTCTTCTTTCTTCATATGAAGATGTATGGTGCAGCCTGGTTATCTGTCCCATCCTTTTTCCTTGGCTGGATTTTTCTCTTTCTTGAATGGAAAGAAAAAGAGAAACAAGGGCCTAGCACATTAAGCAGGAAGGACCTAGGAAAGAGTACACAGGAGAAAGTGTACAACCCTAAATTTATGGTATCCATAGGGAGAGAAAGTTTGCAACTTATTTTATGACGTTCTGAGGGCATGAATTAATTATGCTCCGCTGTTCTAAGAAACTTTTGTAGGGACAGGACGTCTCTCTTAAAGCCACAGCACTCTAAGCAATAGATATCCTTGTCCATTTGTAACAAGTTAAAAATCTTCCTGGATTTCATTCCTTCACAGCAGATGCATGTTGAAAAAGCAGTTTGGTAGCTGGAAACCATTATAGGTCTGTCTGTGATAGTGCAGCCCAGAGGAAAGGCAGGTGTTTCATCTAGCAGACACTTGCCTCGCATTTCATTGCCTCCCACATTTCCAGGGCTGAAAAGCAAGGAGTGTCCTTCCAAGTGAAGCAACAATCCTAAACTTAGACTGATAAAAATGTTACATTTTTATGCTTAATATTTCATACTAGCTATATGTGTGCAGTGTGCCTACACCTAATTGCTTGAATAGACTTCAAAATGTTATTCAGAAGTAAGTCTTCCAAATAGAAAAAAACATTTCTGGGTACTGTGGGTGTTGCACTTCATTTGAGGTCTGAAGGACTGGCTGATAAACAAATGTATCAGTGTTTGAAAAGAGTTAAAATCAATGTTTTGCATGTTGTGCACAGGATATGTGAGAAATAACATTTAAAAGTCTACATTTTCTAAGCAAAATCAACAATAAAATTTGACGTTTGTAACACCTGAGACATTTATAAAGTCTGTTTCAAGAAAGCTCTAGGCCTTTCAGGTGTTCATTTTGTTTTTATGCATCTCTGGGCCTTGCTGTACATCACAGAAGCTACATGAATGAACTGTGATTAACAACTTTTTCTTTCTTTTTTAGGTGATAGCAGACAGAATGGGCATTGGCTGTAGTTTAGTTCGTGGCAAGTATAACAGAGCTTGGAATGAAGTTAAATTGGTTGAAGACTCTCCCAAAGGGCTTCTGCTTCCTCCTCAAGAGTATGTTGTAGATCTGATGTTTGAACCAGGCTGTTTGATGAAACAAGGAACTGCAAAGGCTGATCAATACAAACGTATTTAATCATCTTGATGAATTTCACCAAAATAAATATTTTAAATATGTTTGCAGTGCTGTATTTATGAAACATAAGGGGGTTCATATCCAACTATCAAAAAGAAACGTATCTGGTATGTTGCCTTAAAGGTTTAATAAAACATGGTTTTGGTATCTAACTTCAGTGCTTAAAAATTTTGTTAAATTTTTTGTACTATTTTAAGACTAAACTGCAAAACTACAGATTAAAATTTGGTAATCAATCATATTTGGTGTGTGCTAACATTACAATGCTTATTAAACAGATTTAAATTCCAATACCACAGATTCTTTTTTTTAATTTTCCTTCAAATCCCATGCACATTTATAGGAATTTCATGTCCATAAAGCAGGAAAATGTGACATCTGATGAAATAACAAGTCACCTAAAAACAACTGGACAATTTTTGTGTGAAATAACACAAGAACTGAGAATTATAACTACAATAACAGTATACTTTCAGCCTCTGTAGAAAAAAATCCCATTTATATTTCTTAGAACTTGGCAGAGTTAATATTTACAGATGATAGGATACTCTGGATAAAAGTAAATACTGTTTGTCCTGGCACAGGAAAGACAGATGATTGATAAGTTAATGCTTGTGATCTCTGTTCAAGTTCTTTATTTTTGATGTGAAGATAAAATGGACTCCGAGAAGGCAGTGGTTTTAGACAGGGAATTTGTATTTCTTGCAGCCTTGGGTAACGCGGTGTTGCTGAAGAGTGGCAGTGCTTCTAAGAGAGGTAAAATACTGGCTAGAACACTCTAGTAAACACTTCCTGGTGAAACTGTCAGGAATGTACTGGAGTATTTCAGAGAGCACCACTATCAATTGAGTTTACTGTGGAAAACTGAGAAAATGTCCTGTACAGCAGTTAGGCCAGTGCAGGCAACATTGTAGAGAACTGAATTTCAGAGGACCAGAGCACCTACAACAAGACATTTACTTCCTGCCCACCAAAAATGTGATTTAAAAAATTGGGGTCTGTGTTGTTTTAGCTTTTTAATGTTTGTATAAGCACAGTCACTTGTCTCGACTGCTTTGGGTTGAGGAGGAGATTTGTATCCATTGTATTCATTACTGCTCATGAGCATGATCCCACCACTCCCTCTCCTTCCTCCTCTGACATGCAGCACGATTTCCTGGTAGCCCTTAGGGGAACATTTTATCTTTATGTTGTAAATTCACTTATATGGCCCCATGCTCATTTGTTATTTTTACCTTATGTTCTGCAGTCCTCTAGACACCAGAATGAAAAAGAACTCTGGAAACAAAATGCAGGATGTGCTGGCAGAATTGAGGGAAAGGTGAGGATGTGTTTCTTATCATTGCTATGTAGCAGGTAGGAGACTGATGGAAGGTCATATGCTCTCACTGACAGGTATGATTCGGTATAGAAACCCACAACTTTGAAAGTCCAGTAAATTGAAGTAAAATAAGAATTAATTTCCTGCTAGCTATCATTTTGTATAGTTTTCTTACATTGGAATTTCATTATTTTGTATTGGAACCATAAAGTTAAAGTATGACTTACTGTGTTTGAGGAGGTCTTGAAAAGAAAGCAATTTATTTTGTTTCTAATAAAAATTGATATTAAAAAAACCCCAAAATGCAGTTTTTCAAAATAAAAATTGGGAATTTTCTAGACATATAAGCTCACTTTACATAAAATAATAATCTAAACAAATAAAACTAAATACTATACCCTGCAATGAATAATGCAGAATTTGATGATCCTAAAATGTAGGATCCAGAAATGTTTTATGTCGTTCACAGTTTTGAACTTTGAACTGTTTGAGTTCTGTCACTTCAAAATTGTAATGCACGTGGATGTCAGAATTAAGTTCTAGGTAGAATATAAACACTTCAGTCTCAAATTGTTGCTTTGAAAGCTGCACTTTATTTGTCAAGTAAGTCAAGAGATGCCACACCTTTTTATTTGATGTTAATCCAGGACCTATGGTTGTGTCCATGGGCTGGTGAAGAATTCCTCCAGCCTTGATAAGAGCAGCTCAACTCACATTCATTCCAGAACTGAATCAGAAAACAAAACGTTTAAACGTTTCTGTCAGGCTCAGCTGGGTGAATATTCCCAGGACACGCCCAGCACGCACCATTTGGTTTGGGCCATGCCTGAGGGATTTGATCACCTACCTTCATTTAAGGAGCAGATGGGGAAGGGCTCATATTTCCTTTTACGTAATAGTTCACTGGGCAGATCAGTCACACAGAAGGAGTCAGGCTTGATGCCTTCCTAAGCATGAACAAAACAGTCTGCAGCTACCTCATTGCAGGATCTGTTCTGGCCACTAAGCACTCAAGCATCCCCTTTTGAAGATCTGCTGTCATGTAGAAAAGAATGCAGGATTAATAGACTACGGAAACAGAAAAGTTGAGCAACCTCTTCAGCTTAATATTTGGGGGTAGCAATTAGGCTTTTCCTTTGGGAAAAAAGAGTCTGGGTCTCCAGTACCCACTTCCAGAAATGTTCTTACAGTTTACTGCATAGACATGTAAACTTCTACTGTAAGATGTAGCAACTGTACCCTACCTAGAACAAGATCCTTATAATTAGGTGCTCTCCTGCAAGGGGAAAAGCTGTCTTAAGCAAAGGTAAGAACTGAGATGAGGTTCATTCCTCCACAGCTGTAACCACCATGCAATGACACAGAAATGGGCATCATGCCCAGCAGCTGTGCAGAATGAAAACCAAATGAGATGTGCTCAGGTTCATGAAAGAGAGGGCATGTAGATGGTTATCCCAGGACAGTGATGGGGACTGAAGATCCTGATTTAAATGAGGCACATCTAAGTCATCCTCAGTGTGGTGTCTGTGCTTCTGAGAGAAGCTGTTGTGAAGACTCATTCCTCCTGTTCATGGGAGCTGCCCAGCTTAGTATTGACTGTGCCAAAATGATGTAGTGCCCTGCTCAGCTTCCTGCATGGTCTCTTCCAAGGCATCTGCAAGTGATATACCACATGTGCAGACACACACACCCCACTGCCCCTGCTACTCATTGAAAAGAATTTTGGTTTTGATTTGGCATTGAAAAGTACAATGCCTAATACAGCACACCTGCATATTAAGAAATAAAAATCTGGACTGTGCTGATAAAAGGTCAGGTATTATTCCGACGTTTCTGATGAATGTGAGCTGGTAAAGCAGCAGACCAAGCCGATGGTGGTGTCAGTGGGATTGCAAGCTGCAGTAGAGGTTTTGGTATGAAAGAGTCTAATGCTTTGGCCCTGCATACCTCTGCTTTTGCTTGTTCTGTGTGTGCTGGGACCATTGTGGCTAAGGGAGTAATTCCAGGCTCTGCAGATGAGTTTTTGGCTGAGACCTGTTTCTGAGGGGTGCTCCTGGTAAACACCTCCCTGCAGAAGAGGACTCTTCCTCCCCCAGCAGGTGCCGAGGCAGTACAGATTGCTGGCAGCAGCACCACCAGCGCTTCCATGCCTCCCTTCTGTTGCCCTTGATCCCTGAGCAGTAGGAACACTGCGGTTAGCTTACATTTGTTTTATCTTTATGCTAGCAGAGAACAACTGCAGTATGATTTATAGGATTGGGACATTTCAAATAGTTTCTGATTACCCACCGCTAAACTAGAGCATTGATGGGACATCACTTCCTCAAACCATGCACTCCCATGCATGTAGAAATTAAAATGAGCTCTTCCTCCCGGAAATCTCTGTTGCTGATTAACTCTGGATCCTGAGAAGAATCCAGAGCTCTCAGAACAAAATAGGTATTTATTTTCAAATCCAAGAGGAACTTTTATTCTGTTACTTTTCTCACTAAACTTGTCTTCAGGGAAAAACAATTCTTTCATTAGTAAATGTGGGCTTTGAATGGTGACATTATTTTATCTACAGCTTCTTTGCATGAATCAGCACCTCTTCTACTACATGATTCATTTCTCTGTAAATCCAGCTTATTATTGACACAGAGTGTCAGAATGGAAACAGCAGAGGCAGTAGACATGTACTGGCCAGTGTGTCAACTTAGTCAAGATAGAAAAGTGCATTAAAACATTTATTATATTCATGGCCCTCTTGCTGGTTTAGACAAGAGTCTTCCTCCCAAGAACTCTTTGGCACTACCTACTTTCCTTCAAAGACTGGAAAAAAGAAAAAAAAACAAAAACAACCCATGTAATTAAAATCCCAAACACATTGCGACAAAGCATAGGAATTGACAGACAGGATCAAGCCAGGAGTCTATGAAGAAAGTAACTCATCTCCAGCAATGGTCAGTATGGGAAAGGTAAAGAGCATGGCCCAAATACATTTCTGTATTTTCAGAGTACTCTGCTAGGTTCAGCACTTCACAGCTGAGGGAATTTCTATTTGTCTAGGGATTTAATAACACATTTACGCAGAGATGAAAACACATAGCACAGATATGCCTGTACAACCACCCACTGGCACATCCAGTAACACAAACGCTCTAACTCTACAGCTGTGACACTGTACCTTCTCTCCTCCCAGGCAGCTGCACCTCTTCCCAAATGGCACAGAGGGAAACAACCAAAGGTTGTTGCTGTGGCCTTTGCAATACAGCTGTGTATACAGGACATGATTTTTTCAGTTCACCAGAACTGCTATTGCAGCAGATCTTTAAAGATAAATTAACAGCTCTTTAGCCCTCTTAATGAGCTTATTATTTTCCTTTTATACAAACAATGTCTCTGACACTAAAAGATATCAGAAATAGTGGAATAACTTTGTCTGGACTTCCTTGTCCACTATCACCCAGGCAGAATTTAGAATTCACATATAGGTAGAGTATGCACAGGCACGAGGGAAACTTAGGGTGGGAGAGACATACATACACATGCATATGTCTTTGACCTATAAAAATGTTATTTGTAGGACATGGAAGAAATTGGAGTATTGGAGACACAAGGAGCTTTTCTTTCATGAAGAGTGAGCTTATTTTCATGCTAATGAACCAGCTAGTTCTTCCAAGTCATTGATGTTTCACTGGCATGCTAAGATGCCATCTATGGGAACCTTGTACAAAGGATAATGAAGCCAGTTCTTGCCTGAGGTTGGATAGATATTGGGGGAAATACAGTAAGATGGGCAGCAGATCCTGTTGCTCGTGCAGCCCTTTGCCCAGGCTACACCCACCTATTCAAATGCTGTCCACAACCAGCTCTCCTCATGCTAGTCCTGCCTTGCATATGAGCACAGCAGAGGGTTTCTTTGACCCTGTCTTCCAGCAGACCAAATGCTTGGACTCCGCAGGATCTTTTTGCGTATTTTAGAATAAGAGACAAAAAAAGCCGTTCAGCAGGACCTGTTTGCTGCTGGTTTTCACTCCCTCATCCATGCTGCATAAAAGTAACAAAACTCTCCATAGGCTCCACAGTGTGTAACATCTTTCTTTTAGTGGTGCCAGTGTTGTGCAAGTTTGCTATAAAACATGGTGCCAAGTTCTTGTGAAGCAGAAACTGCTCCTAAGTCACCTCACCTTTTCGTTGCAAAAGAGGTTGAGGTAATCCCAACCAGAGACCTCAGTGCCTGCTGGTCCCACAGCCTGCAGTCTCACTGTTCCCCATTTCTTTGTTGCTTTCTCTTGCTGTTTCCCTAGATTGTCTCACTGTGTCTGATACTGATCTGTTGTGTTTTCTAATCTACATCCTGTCATGGTTTAACACCAGCTGTCAGCCCCACGCAGCCTTTCATGCACTCCCCCTCCTGTAAGATGGGGGACAGAATCAGAAAAGTGAGAAAAATCAGTTTAATAGGTAAAACAAAAGCTGCATATGCAAGCAAAGCAACACAAGGAATTCATTCACCACTTCCCATGGCCAGGCAGATATTCAGGCATCCCCAGGAGAGCAGGGCTCCATCGCATGTTAAAGGTGACTTGGTAAGACAAACAGAATCACAGAATCAATTAGGTTCAAAAAGACCTCTGAGATCATTGAATCCAACCTTTGACTAGGCACCACCAAGTCAATTAGACTATGGTTCTAAGTGCCATGTCCAGTCTTTTCTAAACACCTCCAGGGAGTGGACCTCCACCAACACTCCACCACCACCATAAAGGACATCACTCCGAATGTCCTCCCCCTTCCTTCTTCTGCCCCCAGTTTTATATGTGGAACACGATGCCGTATGCTATGGAATATCCTTCTGCTCACTTAGGGTCAGCGTCCTGGCTTTGTCCCCTCACAGGTTCTTGTGCAGCCCCAGCCCACTCGCAGGTGGAGTAAGGAGCAAAAAAGGCCTTGGTGCTGTATAAGAGCTGCTCAGCATTAACAAACACATCCCCATGTTATCAACACTCTTTCCAGCACAAATCCAAAACACGGCCCATACCGGCTACTGTGAAGTAAATTAACTCTATCCCATTCAAAATCAGCACACCTTTTCTACAGATCAGCAATGCTTCCTAGTAATAAGGATTTGAACAAAAACCCCCACACCATAGCATGTTTTTAATTCCTTTTTAGTATGAGCTTCTCTGAACAAGGTGCTTTTAGTGACACAGTCTGAAAGAAGATTCCTTAAAGGCCAGGTGTCAAAAAGATATTAAAGAGTCAAAAGGCTTTTCAAAATGTCAAGTCATTAGTTTTAATTGGCATTAGGGAACATATTATGAAAGACTGGAGGTCTGCTCAGTGTCTCAAGATATAACAGATGTTGGTAATGGTATCTAATTTCCAAAGTTGGAGAATTCTCTGACAAATGGGCACTCTTAAGACACAGCTTATCCATGGTAGATCATACAGAAGAATCACATGCTGTGAGTGCCAGCTTCTTTTCATTTCATACACTATTTTGCTGCAGACTTCTAATGTAAGTGGGTTTAATCCTAGATCCACCTGCTATTAATGGGAGCTGCATTACCAAAGAGAGAACTAGGTGACTAAAGGCTGGCTCCTAGGCATAAATATGTGCAAAAAAGTCAGGGACTGTAAGCCCAAACATTGGGCTATTCAGGTACTACCTTTCTTCAGGAACTCCCAATGACAAGACAGTATCAGGAATTGATGGGGACTGGGACTTGCAGCACTGGGACAAATTTAATGTTGGGTCTAAGTGTCTCACTGCAGTTTCCACAAGCTAAGAGCTGTGTGGCATGTGGTACAGGTCTGTAACAAAAATAACATGAATGAAATGCAGGGTGAACTCAGGATGCAGTGTTCCACATGCCAAGGATCACACTGATCCAATGCTCAGGGCACCTCCTTCAGAGCAAAACCTCTGGTCAGAAATCTGCAGTTATTTACGCAGGGATTAGTCTGTAGCATTTGTTAGCCTGGGGTAGAGGAGGGATGGGAGTCACAGAATCATAGAATGGTTTGAGTTGGGAGGGGTCCTAAAGATCCCCTCGTTCCAACCTCCACAGTGGGCAGGGACACCTTCCACTAGACCAAGTTGCCCCAAGCCCCATCCAACCTGACCTTGAACGCTTCCAGGCACAGGACATCCACAGCTTCTCTGGGGAACCTGTTCCAGTGTCTCATCCAGGGGCTGCCACTGATTCAGTGTGTCGTTGCCACTTGCTGTGTATTTGTTGACCACAGAAATTCAGTAGTAAAGAGCAGCACAGGTTTCAGTCAGGTCCGTGCTCAGTTTTGATACTGGAACACTGCTGAACATTAGGTATGGTGGGAAGGTATCTTTCCTTGGCACTCAGGAACTAAAGCAGTGCACTAACAAATGTGCTAGCTATACCTGACCTACCAGTATTTTTTCTTGCTAGATGAATGGCAGTATGGTAGAAATAAGAGGTCCATGTGAAACGTAGAGCCTGCTCTGATCCTTTCTACCCTCTTCCTCCATAGCAGATATGGACAAAAATATTTACCACAGCAGCACTGACTCAGTACACTCTGCCTTTTAAAAGGCTCCTCACCTAAGGTTCCCACATAAGTAGGTTGTCCCCGCAGATCTGGCCAGATTTTGTATCACATGAAGCTGGAGGAGAAAGTTTTGCTCAGCTCAGAGTTGCTCAGATAGGTCCTGGAAAGGAAACCCCAACTCCTGTTCCCTGTGGGAGCGGGGTGTGCTGGGCCAGACTGCCACCAGGCACTTCATTTTCATGAAGTGGAAAACCAGCTCATGCCTTGAGAACTGAATGCTAGTTTTTCCAACAGATAACTCCTGAGCATGCTGAAGACCAAGGATTATAACTGAATCTTGAAGTAGTGCTACAAGAATGAGTTTAAGGCAGGCAAAGCACACAGGTAGTGCAGAGCTGCACACTGTGCACCTGCACCTCCCTTAGGCAGTTTTTTGAACTAGTTTCTTATTTTTCAATTCAATCAAAATCTGGTTTTATATAACTGTGAAAATAAAACTCAAACAAAAAAGCCTCCAAAAACACAGATGTCAAATTATTTTTGAGATATTTTGTCCCCTCCACTGTCCATCTACTTTATTAACAGTCCTGCTCCTTACTCTGTAATTCTTTCCCTAGTGAAATCAAGAGGCGAGCCCAATCTCCCAGTCTGGCGACAAGGCAGGTGTCTCTTGCAAAGAGCCACAGAGTGTTTGAGAGCCCCATCAAACCCCCATGACCCAGGTCACAGCCTTTAGGGGTACTGAAAGCTCTGCCAAAGCTGCTGCAGACCCAGAGCACAGTGCTTCACACTGGTTAGAGGTGCTGGTGGCAGGAGCAAACACCACATAAAAAAACATAGGGCTAAGATGTTCTTGGCTTTTTAACTTGTTCAAATGCATCCATTTTTAGTAGAAGATTTCCAGAGGACAGATGTGCCAAGAGGTCTTACACAACACAAGTCAATCAGAACTAGAACTCCCAGCTAAAGCATTACCATCACTGGTGGCTGGGGCAGTGGCAGTACAAAAGAACGTAAGGTCATTTGTAGGAAGCGGGGAATGCACACTCAGCTCCCTGCTTTCTTTTCCTCTTTTCTAATCAAGAGCACTGCAGTGAAGGTGTTACCTGCACAAAACCTGTGGGTCACTCTACCAGATGGGCCCACATCTCAGCAAAGATGAGATGGAGAAAATGCAGTCTTTGGGGAATTTTTAAGGAGCATGATTTTGTGCTTTCCCAGATTAGAAAATACATTAAAAATAAAACTTTGGGGGCTCACTTAAGAGAGAAGGAAAGGAGATTCATAATTTCACTTACATGAGCCCCAAATTAAAAAATACATCTACGATGAATGAATGGGAATAAAACTTGTTCTTGTGAGCCCCATTCCTCAGTAATTCCCATTTGCTGGGAAAAAGGCAAACTCTGTTATCAGGGAAGTCAGTCTATTGGAGAGAGCCGTTTTCCCAA
The DNA here is from genome assembly GCF_000738735.6 of Corvus cornix cornix. Taxonomy (NCBI): domain Eukaryota; kingdom Metazoa; phylum Chordata; class Aves; order Passeriformes; family Corvidae; genus Corvus; species Corvus cornix. Next base: position 17,895,257 of record NC_046333.1, on the reverse strand, counting down.
TCAGAGTGTGAAACATGACACACCCTACTCCTAAATCATTTCTATTTTACTTTTTTATGATGCAATCATGAATTAGCTTTTTCTGCATTTGTAATGAGAGAATAGAACAGATGGTCAGGGCTTAGTTCAGGGTGATAAATCCATTAAGATAACCTACAGAAAGCTGCTGCTATGGCCATTGCTGCCAAATAGGTGTTCATTCAATGCTCTGTTCAGGCTTTGGTTACAGTCTGGAAGAACCATCTCAGTTCTTCACTACCTTGGGGTACAAGGGATAAGAAATCACACACAAGTTTGTAGAATGTATTATTACTGTCTATGTGACTTAAGAAATTTGGATGGTGTGGTACAGGGGATGCATAGGGCAATGCAGGGAAATAGCCTGGATTTGTTGCTTCCCAATAGCTGCCCCTGAAGATACGTGTACTCCATACCAAACTGCATGTCTGGGGCTCATTTGCAGAGTAGAGTTTTCTGTCAAGGAGTGATTGCAAACTATCCATTTAACTTTGAATTCATGCCTTAATTTGTTATGCAAGAGATTTCTCAAGGCATTTAGAATCCTAGAATAATTTATACTGGATGGGACTTGTGGAGGGCATTTGGTCTAATCCAATTCAAAGCATTTGTCACAGTGGACCAAACCGATAGGTCCCTTCCAACTGCAACTATTCTATTCCATTCTGTTCTGTCCTGTTCTGTTCAAATTCCAACCTTAGACTCCAACAGAAGGCTTCCACTTAAGCTAGTCCACAAATATGACCTATTACTTTCCAAAAACAAAGGTTAGAATAATCAGGTATCCTATAGCTTATGATTAGCAAAAAGAGGTATTAAACCATAAAGCAAACAAAGAGAGAAGTTGTGTGTTCATTATTTCTGATGATGTCTTTGACCTGAATCACATCAGGCTGCTCCATAAATTAATCTAAGCAGAATCCATAGATCAGCTTCAGGGAGTTTCAGATCTGCATTCAGTCTTTGTGTGTCTCTGGAAACCAGCAATACCCTTTTCCAAGGTACTTTGACACTTCTGCTTCTAATAAATTTTGCCCAAATCCCTTTCCATCACTGGAATCCAGCAACAGAGAATTACCACGTATCTTATGATAGTGTTTCCATGTGGAAACAGTATCTCCATATACCAAAAGCTCATAGTTTCATTGCACCCGAGTGTCTAGAGCCCGGCTGTGGAGCTGTATCAAGTCTATTAGAGGAGAGAGAAGACTCTGCTGAGGAAGGATGTGGAGTTCCTGCAGTATCTCCTACAAAAGCATTGAGGGTTTCTGTGGGGGAAGACGGAGCCCCCCACAGATACAACCTACCTCTGAAGGGCTTATGCCAGGCCCCTGTTCTTCACTCCCCAGGGGCCTCGGCGCACAGCATCACTACATATGGCACCTCCAAGACAAATTGTTGTGTGTTGTGCTCCCACATGTTTCAATGGAACCACCCCATAGGAGGGGGCATACATGAGGTATGACACAGTGAGCAGAAGAAAACCGATTGCATACAAATGCATACAAAATAAAACCACCACAATTTCAGTGTTTTTTTCCATACATAGTAATGTCGAGGGGCTTTATTAACAAACGCTGTGTGAGCAGAGGTTTGAATTTGAGCAGGGCTCATTTCACTTCTGCATCTCACTGCTTCCTGGCTGACTGCTCAGTATCTGCCAGTGTAGGCATTACATGGTGCTCTGCTCCCAAAGCTGTCAGTCAAGACAGAGCCTGAGCCAGGAAATGGTTGGAGCCCAAATAAATATTAGCAAGATAGTCTGGACTGTGACTGCTTCCTTCTTCCCTCCTGCTCTTGCCTTCACATGTGCTGCTGCTGCCTCAGCACAGAGCCACCCTATGGGAGGAGCTGAGGAGCTTCTCCCCAGCTACACGTGTCTAATGGGACACTGTGCTGTGGATGAGTGACCCTTCCCTGGATGCAGCTTGTGTACATGCTGGAGTCAGGTGACATTTTTAACAATAAATCTGCTGAATTACAACTCGGGGAGAATTTACATGAAAATTTACATAATGTAGCTAGGGGAGATTTTTAACTGCTTCCCCTTGTGTATAAGGGAGAAAAAAAATAGGACGAAAATGAAGTAACAGCTTAATTGGCTTTTAGAACAGTCTATGGGGAGAAAGGCAGGCTGGATGTCTGCCTAGCTACACGGCTTGGTGTGTGCTGTAACCATGGGAGGCAACATTACAGGCATGACAGGACAATGATTTGGTTTTTCAGCACTGAAGATCTGAAAAATGAATTACCTCCAGCTGGGAGGGGTTTGTTTTCCACTTGAGGAAAGCCTGTCATGCTGGTTTGGATGACTGCAGGTCAGGCTTCTGTTGGAGGGGAAAATGGAGGATCTGCTCCACCATGCACCACCTCAAATGTGGATCACAGCTGTTGGGATGAATGGGATCTGCCTCTTCCACCACCACCCTCATTTTAATAAAGGAGTGGCTTGCAGTGAACTGGGTAACTGAGAGGATGATGAGGCTTGGGCTGATGAGCCTGATGCCTTCTGCTCCCACTGCCCCTCAGGTGCCCACTTCCCTTGCCACAAACTAAGGAAAATGGCACAGCAGCAGACCTCTGTTGGTTCAGTTCCCACTGCCTCAAAACTGCTGCATTTTGGGATGGTACCAGTAACAGAGACCTGCAAGGAAGATACTGACAGTTCATTTTTTATTTTATTTTGTCTTTTAAAAAGGCACCAGTTAAATCTATGTCAATTACATGAAAACATGCAAGTTTAGGGACTAACCACTTTCTCTCATCCTCCTTCATTTCTCAGATAATTCAGGGAGAACTCTATTGATTACTTGACCTCCTCAGGAGCAAACACTGTCTGAGATTAAGAACAGGAATGTGAGGGAAATGCCTCTTTTCCACAATTGAGCTGGAGACAGAGGCCAGGAGTGACACCATCACCCCCTCCCACATTCCAGCCCTAAGCCAGTTGCAGAACTGGGGGAGTGTCAGATTGGGTCTTTCCTCTCCAAGGCTCCCTAACATGTTCCAACTCCCTTCTAAACCATGGCTAAATGACTGATGTAAGATGCCATAGGGGTAAGCTAGAAAATGTTTGGAAAGATCACAGGATCTCACTTCCCAAAATAGCTGAACATGGAAAAATGTTGTCCCTCTGCCTATAGCATGGGATGCTGCCTTCTGCCAGCACCAAAGTGGGCTGGCAAAGCCCTCTCCTCCCTGCCAGCAGCACTGCTCTCCCAACATCCTGAATCACAGTCCCGATTCACAGGTATCACATCTCCAGGATTTTTATCCAGGTACTCTGGCTTCACTCCACTGTGTCTTATTACACAGGACAAAGCCATAAATCAGCTGTGTGCCCCTCTCCCCCACCACTGCAGACAGTGAATGCACCATGTAGGAGCCTTGCTGATATCCAGCCTTGGGTGCAATACTCTGTGGATCTGAGCAGAGGCAGTGATTGCAGCCATGGTACTGATCAGATGCTGTGTTGGAACTACCATGCTGCCGTGGAGCTCACTGTGTTAGGCATAAGGATGGTTCAATACGTATGTGTATATACAGGACTGATCACACAAGACTATTTATAGCTTTGATTTTAGAATTAGGCTAGAAGAATTAGACTAAGGAGAAAGTAATTTTGCATTAAGCACCATTATTAGCTTTGCTATCCAATGTAATCAAAACACTTCCTTCCACATCCTTCAGAAATGATGAACTAATTCCAAATCAGAAATGTAACTATTGGAAGAAAAGCAGACAGTAGCACTAAGGCTTAACCTGGAAAACTAACTTGTGTTTAGGCCTACCTTTTAGGGACGGGCTGCCAAACTAACACACGTGTCCTGTTACAGGTATATTTATAGGCCAAGCCAAAGCAGCTGTGACTGCAAATCACTCCACGAAAACAGGAAACCCTCAGATGGCACAGCCCCTTCGCCATTCCTCGATCAATAGCACTGAGAGCAATGCCTGTAACATGCATCCAGGACAGCAAGAGAGCTTTTGCATGCAAGTACCAGACTTGTTCTCCTTAAAAACAACCTAGAATGGTTGCAAGTAAATGTCTCAACAAGATTTTGTTGTGTTTGCAGCTGCAGCGAGTGTTCATTTTTAAGCTGGTCTCTTTGCCTCTCGGTAAGAAGTGATTGAAACCTTTACCTGCAAATGCTGCATCGGCATTTAAGCGGGTGCTTTACTCATTGCCTTTGTGAGGTCTGATTCTTTAGGTGGAACGCAGAGATTACACACGGCCGGCGTCTTCCCCGGTCCCGCCCCGTCGCTATGGCGGCTCATCCGATCTGGAGGAATGCTCGGGAGCCGCCGCCTGCTCGTCCTGCTCCGCTCCCCGCTGCCGAGCGCCGGCCGCGCCCGCGCTGCGCACAGAGGCACAGGTACCCCCGGCCTGGAGCGTGGGGAGGGGGAAAGGGCATCCCTGTGCTCGCCGTCTTCTGGCCGCTCAGGAAGGGCTACGTTAGCATGCTGTAGGTTTTGGTCTTGAATTGGCAGGCTAAACTGTGGGGTTTTTGGTTAAACTATCATTTTAAAATTCATTTCTCCCTGCCCTCCCCGCCCAGTCTCACCTCTACCTTGCAAGAGATGAATGCAGGTAAGCGTTCATTCCTCAGGAGCTGATTGTTTTTCGAGGATTCCGTGCTGATGGGAGATAGGCTGGGAGGTAATTCCCCACCTCAGACTTTTTGATTTTTAAACTATTTTACTTGCTGTTTTTCAGACAGTCTATTAATTCTTTGCCAGTCCCATACCACCATAAGTGTTCTTGGTGTGTACAGACTCACGGGATGTGTTACTGGAGGTTTGCACCATGATGGGTGACTTCTGCTCTGCTGTTGTGTGTCCTTCACTTAACTATGGCCCCTCTTCTCTTGGGCTGCACGTGTTGCTTTCTTCCAGGGTTCCTTCAATGGGGCCTGTGGAAGTTGCTAGTGTTCCATAGCTGATAGATGAACATTACTTCTGGTTTCTGAGCATTTCCAAGAGGTTTGCCAAACCTTTTAGTGATACCCAGGGATGAAGAAGGAGCACCAGCAGACCAGCAGTTATCCTGAGCCAGGGCAGATACGGGCATGCACTGGGAGAGTGGATGGTATCTTGGGTCATAGGTGCCCATTTCCTTTACAAGCCTTCCCAAGCCTTCTGGTTTGCTGGAGCTGCTCTCTAGATGTAGCACACCAAACAGGAAGTAGATGCAAAGTCCTGCATTCACCCCTGCTCACTTCTCTGAACTGCCCTCTGTGCTCGGTCTGTACCCACAGAAACTTTGGGAGAACAGAGATGATAATGGAAAGCATTAATGGAATCTAAGTTATGTTACTAAATTATCTTTCTGTATCTAACTGAAGACACGGGCTCTCTCACTAAACAAGCTGAAGCAACTGTTGCTACAGACTGGAAAAAAAAATTAACTCCGGAACAATTCTATGTTACACGAGAAAAAGGAACTGAACCGGTGAGCAAAAGTGCTAATGCTGTCCAAGGGTGAGCCACCTCCTCTGCCTGCTGGGCACAGAAAAACCTGCCCTGGGGAGCTGTCACCACTCAGTTGCTTCACAGGATTTCCCCTGCCTTCCTGTGGATGAAAGTTAGACTCAACATACGGAACAGGGTGGATTTTGTTCTGACCCAGATTGTTTTGCAGATGAAAAAATATTCTGCATTCTTTTCATATTTTATTGTTTGGTTTTTTCTGGGATACTTTGCTGCCAAATCAACTGTTTGTGTGGTGGGAGTAGAGGCCCCTCCAGAGGAGGGGAAGATCATATTTTTATCCTGTAGTCTCCTTTTTTTTACCATATGTAGATTAGCCATGGAAATCTTAGACATAGCTCTCCCTTCAGGAGATGGGTTCTCCCTCATGTGCCAGATCACCCACCCACATGTCCCCACTTTTCCTCCTACTGTGGTGGAGACCATGTAGCATTGTGGGTGCAGAGCTGGTTGTCCCTAGCCCAGAGCCAGGACTCCTGCACACATGGAGCATGTGCCATGGGATTAAGTCATGTGAGCTGTGCCCAAATCCATATCTGTAAAATAAGGATCCTGGTACCGGACCATGCAGGAAGGAGGAGAGTTCCTTTGTAAAGCCACTTTAAAGTTGTGGCAGTACATAGCAGAGCCCTGGCCTTTGGGATCCTGCACATTTCACCAGTCTCTTGGAGGTCATGACTCCATCCTTGGTACCTGGATGATTTATGCATCTGACTAGTCTCAAGAGTTTGTGGGGGTAGGGGGTAGTCTTCACTACTAATCCAAAGGCATCCTCCCCGTCATTTCTTCAGGCTGCTAATGTTTGTTCTTCAAAGCCCCCCTGCGAAGCCTTCTTTTTATGGCTTTTCTCCTGTTTTGAATCTGATTCCTACATGCTTCTTCCAGATGGTGAGCTTTTAAAGACCTGCATTGTTAACTTGTCTTTTTTCCTTCCTATGTTAAAAGCCATTCAGTGGGATCTATCTGAATAACACAGAATCAGGAATATACTGCTGCGTGTGCTGCAATGCCCCACTCTTCAGGTAACGTCCTCTGGATTTCATGACATCTTTAACATGTACTAATTGTGGCAGGAGGGGCAATGTCTTTTCATGAATGGCATGGGAAGTGTTGGTCAGAAGAAAAATCCCTTGGTGCCCAAGTGCTGTGTGTAAGTCTTCCAAGATGCCTGTGGTGATACAGATACCTGGTACACCTTTTTCTTGAGCCCATGAGGATTGCCAGTGACCAGCATGCAGCTGCTGCATCAGGGTCTGCCTGTTTCTCCTGGCACACACTGTTCTTTTTGGTTAATAATAATTCTCTGTTTAAGAGGTCCTTAAGCCACAAGCTACCACAAAATATGCGTATTTATGCATGAGTATCACTGTGTGTTTGCTCTGTTCTTGTGCTCCTCCATACTCATCTTCTGCCACCCATGCTGCTTGGTCTGCCTTTGTCTACTGTTGTGATGTTCTTATTGCTGGGTCCCTCACACTGGAGCTGAGACCTTCTCTTCATCCACATTGCCTCTTCATTCCCTAAATTAAATTCCACTATTCTTGCCTTTTTGGTTACATCTACTTTTTAAAGCCTGGCTGCAAATGACTGCACAGTTAACCTCTGTGCTCTTTACAATACTATATATTTTGCAACTTCATTAATGTCTAAGTAAAAGGAAATAGAGTGCCTTGGAGTAGGATGTGCAGAGGGTGTTCTGTTCTCTGTAACTGAACCAGGAAAGACAGTTTCTCATATTTTTAGTCTAGAAAATAGCCCTTATTTATTCCCAACTGAGAATGGAATGAAATGTGGCTGATATGCCCAAGTTTACGAAGACTTAAAAGGATGAATCACAGATCAGAACTTCAAATTATACTGAAGATCAAGAGATCTGCTTAGTAAAAAAAGGACGAGAAAATGTAATGGATGTATTGAAAATAAACCGAAACCAAGCAATTTAATGATAATTGTGCACAAATAATTTTCCTTTGGCCAAGTGAAGAAAATTATTGTTATGTAAACATGCATTTGCTTAAATGTATAATTTTCTATAGAGGTTTGCTACTGAACACTACTAAATAAATTTATTTCTGATGTTAGCTCAGCATTACAAAATATTCTGAAGACTGATATAAAACCTAAAAATGCCTCTGGAAAATTCAGATAAATTAGAAAAATTGTAAATTACTAAGCTGTAGATGAGTTCCTTCAATTCCTTCAGATTTTTCTTCAATTTAGGCATCTTTTGTATTAGACAACTTATATTGACAGGCCAACATGGAGAGACAAACACTGGAGGGAATTGCTTCTGTTGTTAAACTAGTAACAAAACAGCAATATAACTGAACAGTCAGGCTGCCTTTTGCACTATCCAGCTCTCAGAGAGTATAAGCACTTTTCTTTGCAGCACAAGATAATGCTAAGCCTCACAGACAAAAAAACCCAAACTTTCAGGAAAAAAAACAAAGCCTTGTAAGAAAATTGGAAACTATTAAATGTGCAAAATGGTCTGAAAAGATCTTTTCTATGGAGGAATTATGCTGTGGAGAGCACTAGCAATGAGGGGGCGAAATGGTATTGGATGAGGGACTCATTCATCATATTTATTTCCTAGTCCATTAAAAATGTTCTTTCTTTTTCAAATGCATTAGATCATTAGCTACAGGTAAACATGAAGTATTTCTTCCTTCTTTGAAAAATGTGTGTATACATTTATACCAGAATTTATTACCTTCTGCTACCAAATATTCATTTGAATGAGTTGGAAATACATGGAACAAACCCCTAACCTTTTAAGACAGCAAATTGTGGTACTTTAATGAAATTTCAAACCTTCATCAAACCATAAACCTACAGCTGAGATTCATACAGCAGAAAGCACTTTTTAGAATTATCTGGATTCCATCCAGGACAACTGAAAGAGGGATCAAAGTAAATGACATGTGCTGGAGGAATGGCGTGTTGAAGGCTAATCTAATGCATATGTTTAGGGAAAGTCCATTTATCCATAAATTAAGTGGTGAAATACTTCAAAGGACAAATATGATCTTGAACAGCAATATTTTTGGGTACTAAAATGTTTCTATTAGGGAATCTAAGTGATATTACTGTTAATAAAACCACACAGAGAGACCATTTCTGTTGAGAGCTAGTTTAACAGCTCAAAAGATTGTTCCTTTACCAGTGGAAAACATCTACAATAAACTTAAGTATTGTGAGTGGCATGTAAGGAACAGGGTCAGAGTCAGATGCAGAATCTACACAGTGTTAAAGACCTTTTTTGGCTCTGTGGGTTTTCAAAGAGGATCTTTGTCTCTATGTGTGAATAAACATAAGGATCCCTGTGTCAAAAAATAAGGAGTTTTGATAAAAAAAGAAACAGAACAGATGTATGTAAGGGAAGCTCAGAAGTCATGCATGGATATGTGTCCCACAGGTTATTCTTGGGGACTCTGTGTCTGGTAGGCACAGTGTTCATGTGGTTTTGTGGCAGGGAAAGCAGGGAGCCCTCTTTGGCTGCAAAGAAACAGACCTGAAGCCCTAAGGACCTTGATGTACAGTGTCTGCAAACTGCATTTGCTTCAGAGCAGGCTGCTTCTGTGCTGTGTCCTATTTCTCTCCAGTTTTATGGAGAGGAGGGGAAGGAGAACTTTTCTCATGGCTGTTTGTGCATTGATGTAAAGGACTAAGCAACATCCCACACAAAAACTAGCCTTTGGTCATTCTGTGCTTGCAAATCTTTTATTTCCACAGCTGCATTACTCAATGACAGCACTGTACAGATGATTATAAAAATGCTGACTCACGCCCTGTTCTTTGGGTTGGATTTTTTATGCTTTTTTCCCAGTTTTTTTGCCTTATCTTTCTAAAAGGCACTGCAATGAAGATTTTCAGATTTTTTGCACTGTTAATAACCTACAAAAATATACATGCCATATACCACATACTTTGTTTATATTCTATCTTAACCAACGTTTTAATCCCCTTGATCAAGAGCTGTTACTGGTGTTGATGTCTCTGTCCACCACTAGATGCCGGTAAGAGCATTAGGTTTGCAAAACTGGAAAAAAACCATGGGAAATCGAGAGGAAATGGTTGTGGTGAATCTCCAGACTACTGATCTGAGAAGCATGTGAACCTATCTTCATTTCTTGTTCTGACTCACGCGAGGTCCCTCTTTGATAAGAGAAGGTTCATATTGCTGTCAAAGCTTGCACAAGTTTAAATAGGAGGGATTATCTATACCAAATCCCCAAAATATCTTCTGGTCATATTTGCCAATACACTCTAGGTTTTAATATGCAGCTAAACAGTGTTGGTCACCCTGGATGTTAACAGGAGGCACCCACAACCTGACAGTCTGTTGTGCTGTTTCTTATGGCTGCAATTATCTTGGGAAAAGCAGATCTTTGTGCTGTGAGGATTTGTCATTGGTTGATTGATGGTTTGAACAAGGCTCTGTTTGATTTTCCAAACCAGCTTGATGGCTGACTGCAAGACAAAGCCTCCATCATCATCAGGCACGAGCCTGGTCTGGTGGGCCAGCCTAGCCTTTGTCTATTCTTCATTTCTTCTTGTAAACCCTTTTTTTCTGAGATTGCTGGATTGGGCCAGGCTTCAAACTGCAACTCTGTAGGTGTAATTCAGCTGAACACTATAGCATTTTGGGGTTGTTTAGCCTGGAGAAAAGGACACTCAGAGGTGACCTTACCACTTTCTATAACTTCCTGAAAGGTGGTTGTGGTCAGGTGGGGGTAGGTCTCTTTCTCCAGGCAGCAACTGACAGAACGAGAGGACACAGGCTTAAGCTGCGCCAAGGGAAATATACGTTGGATATTAGGAAAAAGTTTTTCATGGAAAGAGTGGTGAAGTACTGGAATTGTCTGCCTGGGGAGGTGGTGGAGTCACCAACCCTGGCTGTGTTTAAAAAAAGATTTTATGTGGCACTTGATGCCGTGGTTTAGTTGAGGTGTTAGGGCATGGGTTGGACTTGATGATCTTAGAGGTCTCTTCCAACCTGGTGATTCTGTGAGCATAGTATTACTATAGCATAGTTGTCAGATAAAACCCTTTTCCAAGCTTTATAAAATACCAACCTGTCATTGAAATAGAAACAGTGAGGCAAAATCTCCTGTTGTGAGCTGATCAAGAATTCCCTTTGGAAAAGAGTTTCCAGCACAGCTTGATGCCAATGAGAAAACTTCTACCGTGCCAAATATTATTAATATTGGTACATCACAGGAATGAGGGGAAAAGCCAATGCTCTTAATAGAAGCAGACTCTTTTGTAACATCTCTGTCATTCATTAATAAGAAGATCTGGTTTCCACTATAGCTCAGAGAAGAAGTACAATTCTGGGACTGGATGGCCATCTTTTTCTGAGGCTTATGGTGCTTGTGGCAGAGATGAAAGCAATACCAATATCATGAGACGACCAGATAATTCACTGGGATCAACTAGAACTGAAGTTGTCTGCAAACAGGTATGTTTATTTTGGAGATGATACACAAAGACACAAATCTTAGCAGATAAGTTTTGTTTGTGCCCATGAATGAATCTACCTAAATACAGCAGTGAGAATTACAGTACTGCTGGAGCCATTCTGTCTCAGCCTGGGGTGAAGAAAAGTATGTGACTGGGGAAAGCAGTTGTGTATGTATAGCCAAAGGCTGGAGTTCAGACAGAAAATTTACTCAAGGTATGCTGCAAGGTGTGGCAAGAGACAGTAGAAGAGACTCTGAGGTAGGGTCCATGCATTTGGCCCATGACAGGGACAGTTCTTCCTCATTCAGTCTTGCTAAATATTTGCTGTAGATGTTCTTAAAATATGCAGAGATTGAGACACCAGCCACTGAAGCCATTTGCAGCTATTACTATCTGCCTTCCAGGGTGGTGACTGTGCCCTGCATCTCCATAGCTATTTTCTGTGGATTCTCTTGTTTCACAGAAGCCACCCTTCTATTTTTTCTAGCTATTTTGACTCCCTCAGTCATCTCCTTTCTGGACTAGAAAGGTCCAGTTCCTTCAACCATTCCTTTTTATGCAGTGCTTTTTAGTGTGCTGATCATCCTGTTGCTCTGTTTTGCATTCTTTCCGACTGACCCTTTTCCTTCTTGAAGTAGAGTGCGAGGCTGGACATAGCACTGCAGCTGGGCCCAGCATGCAGCAGGGTGTAGAGGCTGTTCAGGTGTGTTAGAAATGGTGTTCCTGTCCTTACACCTTTACGTTTCCACAGTCCATATTACACAGACACATTTATTTTGGAATCTGCTGTAACACCCAGGTTCTTTTTCTAAAGAACTGCCACCCCTAACCATTTCTTCCCAACCCTGAATCTGTTTCTTACTTTTGTTAAGGTATAAAAGTATGCAATTGAATCTAATGAACTGTATCTCAGATTTGGGGGGTTTTTTATGTCTGTGTGTGTCTGTTTTTCTAAACTGCTACGATAGTTAATGCTGTCCTTCAGTGTGCTTGCAGCAGGCTTTGGTACATCTGCAAATGTAACAAGTCCATTATCTTGGTAGTGTTCACATTTGCAGCCATATGCAGCAAGCACCTTCAAGAACTGCAGCTGAAGACCTTCCAATTTTATAATGTCACCAATAGCTGTACTGAGTCTAATTTATTCACCTCAGTAATTTGAGAGGGGAATCCTTAGTTGATCTGTGAGAATGACCTACAGTGACTTACTAATTAACTTGATATTTTCATGATATATTGAGATGTCTAGATCCTCTCATTTATTTCCTATACTTTCTGACATTAATACCTTTTGACTTGCTCTTCTGGGATCTGCTTGTTTGGGAGCAGATACTTGCCCACTGACCAGATGTGATTCCTTGTCACTCCCCAGGATGCTACCAGTCACACAACTCAACAGTAATTTAATCATAAAAGATTCTTAATTCAGGATAGATACATGAGGTAACAGCATAATATTGGTCCATAAGTGCAATGGTAATAACGCAATAACAATGGTTTCTGGTCACCAGTGCTGTTCCCCAGGGCTCGGTGCTGGGACCAATTCTGTTTAATATCTTCATCAGTGATCCAGATGGGGGGATCAAGGGCACCCTCAGTCAGTTTGCAGACACACTGAGCTGGGTGGGAGTGTTCATCTGCTGGAGGGCAGGAAGGCTCTGCACGGGGATCTGGACAGGCTGGATTGATGGGGAGAGGCCAGAGCTCTGAGGTTCAACAAGGCCAAGTGCCTGTGCCTGCCCTTGGGTCACAACAACCCCTGCAGTGCTACAGGCTGGGGACAGAGTGGATGGAAAGATGCAAGCTGGAAAAGGACCTGGGGGTGCTGGTCAACAGCAGCTGAACATGAGCCAGCGAGTGCCCAGGTGGCCGAGAGGCCAATGTCATCCTGGCCTGGATCAGCAACAGTGTGGCCAGCAGGACCAGGGCAGTGATCGTTCCCCTGTACTTGGCACTGGTGAGGCCACACCTCAAATCCTGGGTCCAGTTTTGGGCCCCTCAGTTTAGGAAGGACGTTGAGATGCTGGAGTGTATGCTGGATGCAGGAGAAGGGCAACAAAGCTGGGGAAGGGTTTGGAGCACAAGTCCAATGAGGAGCAGCTGAGGCACCTGGGGGTGTTTAGTCTGGAGAAGAGGAGGCTCAGGGGTGACCTTATCACTCTCTGTAACTGCCTGAAAGGAGGGTGCAGCCAGGTGGGGGTCAGCCTCTTCTCCCAGGCAACTGAACGAGAAGACATGGCCTCAAACTGTACTGGGGAGGTTCAGCCTGGACATCAGTGGGAATTTCTTCATGAAAAGGGTTGTTAAACATTGGAATGGACTGCCTGGGGAGGTGGTGAAGTCACCATCCCTGGAGGTGTTCAAGAAAAAACTGGACATGGCATTTAGTGCCATGGTAGTGATCAGTCAAAGACGGACTCTATGAACTGAGAGGTCTTTTCCAACCTAAATGATTCTGTCATTCTGTAACAATACAATAATAAAATAGCAATAATTTCTGTTGCAGTGTGACGCCCATCTAGGCCATGTGTTTGATGATGGACCCACACCTTCTGGGCAGAGGTTCTGTATCAACAGTGTTTCATTAAACTTCAAACCAGGTTCTGGTCAGTGAGAAGAAGCTCTCTCTGGCTTGCAGAACATTCTTTCTCTGCTCATACACGCTCATGCACGCTTGTGAAAAACTCTCATGCTTTTAATATATAACTCAAATTTTAGTATTTTTGCTGTAGTAGCTTTGTTTTCCAGCTGTTATCATTGTTGATAAAATACATATTTTTGTTTTAACTCTTTGGCAGTCTATCTTTTCATGGTTAATGTGATGTCTTGATCTGCTTATTGTATTTTTTGATTTAAAAAAAGTACCTGTGCAATAGTTCACATACACAGCTGTCATCATTAACTGTATTGAGGCTGCTGAAATGAGGTGCTCTCCTGAACCTGACTGCCTATTCTGAACAGTAGTTGTGGCCCTCAGGAACACAGATGTACATGGCTGATCATGGCAGAGCTTATACTTCTGTAAAATCATCGTATCCTTCTAAAGGGAAGCAAAAATAACATGAATCTTCAAATAAGGTCTGAGGGGGTTTTTTCCCCCTAATGTGAGAGACCTTTAGCTGAGCCAAGTGACTTTTCTATGAACCCATAAAAGCAAAGTCCTGAAGAAGGACCTAATTAAAACTATTTCAGGCAATGGAACCAGTGGAGACATGGAGTCTTTCTTCTTTTAAATCAATTATTTTCATTGTGTGTCCAATAGCAGAGCTGAAATAGGGTTTGCTCCAGAAACTTCTCTTACAGCAATTATATGATAATAATGTAATGATATGTGTCATATTTTCAGACTTCTGTTATCACTTGTGTATTTCAGAATCCAAAAATGAAAATGAAATTAACTGTATTTGGGGGAAATAAATCAGCATCAAAGACCAGGTTTGGTAAAGTGATGCTTTTGATGCCTTGTCTGTTCTTCCTTGTACAAGTTTGTAAATACTTCTGCATTCTCCCAAGCATTGTCATTATGGTTTGCCCTAACAGCAAAATAAATCCTACATCTGTTAAATTGAGCTTTCCTTCCTTCCGTATTTTTTCCAGAGAAAATAATCTGTGACTCAGAACATCAGCTTCACTAAACTGGCTGGGTTTAAATGCTTCCCTGCTGAGAGTTACTAGGCAACATCTCATTTGGCTTTACCTATAACAGCCTGTTTCCATTCTGCCCACTTTGGTTGCCTCAGCGATAAAAAGGGTGTGTTCATTTACTAGTGTAGTCTTAAAGCTGTTTAATGTCTTCAGAAAATGGACCTCTACTGCACTGAATTTACTTCTGCTCCTTCTGTCTTGCAGGTCTGTGGTTTTTCATTCTCCTGTGCTTTCTACAGGGCAACTCTACAATTCCATAACTTTTAAAAACATCATAGGGACAATGATCACTACAGCCAGCCTAAACCAGAATGGCACAAAGCGCACCAGAGGTGTGAAGCAGCATGAATGAAGCAGACACTTGGTGCTACTGATTTTATGTAGTGTCACAGCTGGTGCTAGTCCCGTTGCCATCAGAGGTGTCTGTTAACAGCACCAGCGCGCTGCTTGCTGTGCCTGTGCTGCATCATGCTCTGCCTTTCAGCATTGCCCTTGCATCACCCTCTCTATTTTCTGTCTGCTCTGACAAGGCTGTGAATGCCCAGCCTGCCCAGGTCTCTGCTTTCAAGAGCCTTCACAGAAATCACTGTCTTTGCACTATCTGAATTCATGTGCCCCCTATGCTGATACATTTTCATCCACTGTTTGTTTGTATGTTTTTTTGTTTGTCTTAAAATCTATTGCACAGCTACTGAAAAGGTTATTTGACCTTTAAAGGCATTCTTTAGTCAGGCAGCCTTCTCCATTCTCCTTGCCTTTCCCAACAGGAGAGGCTTCTCTCAGAAAGGGGGAAGGTGTTCCCGTGTGGACTCCTGTGTTCAGCCAAATGCTGGTGGGAGAAGCCAGCACCTGCCTTAGAACAGTGACTTTTGGCTGGGATACCAATGGAAATGTTCCTCATTTCTGCAAGTGGCCAAAAGGAGAACAGAACTGGCAAAATACCTAGTTTTTTTCCTGTCCCCAGAGATTCCAGGTCTCACTGACAACTTTTGCAGATGAAAGTGCCATACAAACAAAACAGACCATGAAGCTGCAAAACAAGTATCCACACAGGCCTATGTGCAAACCACGCTCATTTTAGTACCTGGGAGGGATAGACATGGTTGGTGGAGATCAATGCTTAGTAAACTGGCAAGTTAGTAGCTACTACTGATGGAGGGAGCTTGCCAGAGCAGAGAGTTCATTTATTTCACACCTACAAACATTATTGTATGCAACCAGATGTTTAGGGTGAGCAGCAGCTGGTACCTCCTCACTCATACAGCAGGATGACCTGAGGAAAGAGTCCTGGAAGGCCCCAGTTCAGCTTGTGCAGTGTTACTGATCCATAATCATATGAACAGATCTGTAGCTTTGAGAAGAGCACCTGACCTGCACTGCATTGATACATCACCAAGCAAACACAGGAAAGCCCCCAAGAAACCAGACACTGAGACAAGCAGCCTTGTTCTGCTTCATATGAAGCAGGGGGAAAGAGGAGAGTTTGACCACGCGTGTAAAATCAGGGTAATGACACATCACCTTTCAGTGGGATGTAAACTGTTGGACGTTTGGGACCTCTGACCAAAAGCTCTTTGGGGCAGTGCACTTCATTATCTTCTGCGTTTGTGGTACCAACCACACCAGGACAGATCCCAACTAAAGGCCCAAAGTGTTGTAAGATCATGAAAAATAAAGACCAATAATAATGGAAACCATTGTCAAAGGGTATCATAGGCTACAAGAATTTCCCCATGTGTTGGCAATTACTTTGTTCCACCATAGCGAATAAAGAGCAGTTGCTTTTCTGAGTGGAACATACTCTGCTAGGCAACTGTAGATTTATGTTCCATCCTTCGTATCTGAGGAGTTTTTTACCATGGTTATTTCATTAATTACATTCAATGATGATACTTTTTATCCCATTGTGTTTTTAAATAGCCTTTTTATAAATCCTAATTAAGGTTTCTACATAATTCTTAAGAGATTTTTACATCTTAAATAAACTATTTAATGACTTTCTTGGTCTTTATAGCATCTCTACAAGGCAAGCAACTATTCCCTCTTTTACTGAGGGAAGACTTGATGAGAAAAATTTAATTGACTTCCTCAAGACTTCAAATTAAATTTGTAGCCAAGCCAGAATTAGACTCTGCATGGCTCATGACAGCATCCCTATCTTCTGACCCTACTTTTTGAAAACTTGTCTTGGTATTTGATTGTTTAGGGGGGAGAGGGGTGTAAATTATCAAAAGAGAGGGGGTAAACTTAGCATACGTTTTTCCAGCTGTGGTATTAAAACCAAATCTAATCCAACACAGGCAGCTTGGCTCACAAAGAGCAATACTTGACCTCTTTCTCAGAGTAAATGTGGGAAGGGCTTGGTTAGAAATTAGAGAAAAAAAAGTGAGAAAACAGGAAAGAAGGAGCAGATTACTCCCATATTACTAGAAACTTCACTCAGAAGAAAAACAGAATGGGCAGAAATCATAATGCCCATTATTTTAGCCATGTATCCACAGAATTGTAGTGATGCTCTTTTCTGTTGCACCATGCTGCAAATAATTTGGGTTCTTTTCTGTGCTTGTGGACAGCTTAGTCTGATTTTGGTCAGAATATGAATAGAAGGTATAGGAGAAAGTTTCACGAAGGATGTCTGGACTTCAGGCGGCTCTCTTGAAAGCTGTTTATTGCATCGGCGAAGTTAGAGCATTTCAGGGAGTGGGTATCCAGAGCCAGCCCTACAGCTGCCAGCTCCAGCTGTAGGCATACCTGAAGCTTCTTTCTGTTCAAGTTACAAAGCATTAGATACTTTTCTTTGCAGAGTATCTTAATACATATCAACCAATAAGCACCATACACAATACCTTTACATTTGCCTATAGCCTATCATAGCTACTACCATCATCATATTACAGTCATTATTATCCAATCACAAGAGTAAGTAAGTTACAATTTAAGCTTACAATGGAAAATTCTCTGACCTCTCTTCTTCTTGCTACATTGACATTTCTTGTTTGCCTGCCATATCTCTCTTTTTGGTAAACACGTTTTCTACTCTTCTTGAGACTTATTTACTTGGTGAAAAACATGTCTTTGTTTGTAGTCACATACCTTTGTCCTATTCATAAAAATCTCCTTCCAACTCATCTCCAGCCTTTGCCTTCTCAGTTACTCAGTGGTCACTGTTTCAGCAAAACATCTTTTACTCTATATCAAAACTTGCTTTCATTTCTATCTCATCCTAAGTTTCTACATTCAGAGATCTTTCTGCCAAGCCTACATATCTGTGAAACTTTCTTACCAAACTTTGATCCTCTCCAACAGAAGGGACACTATTCTCAGTGCAAATACAGGATTTTTGCTGCTCCTAAACATCTCCAGCATAAGGTGGCTCAGGAGATAGTCTGCATGAGAAAGAACTGGAAAAGTCTCATCTTGCGTTTTGCTTTTTTTCTGAGTATTTAGCTAGTAATCCTAAGCACGTTTGTATTTTCTGGTCTTAAACCCTGGCCCTACTGTGTAGAAGAGGTAAGTCCTGTCACCACATGACTCCACTGCCTCCTCTTTCATTCACTTAATGACTTTTTGCACTGGGCAGTGAAGTGTTTTAAACCATACTCCTGTGCCTGCCCCACCTCCTGCCATACCCGAGTTGGTATGCTGATGGTAACACTACCCTCACAGCGTGTCCTGTACTGCTCAGCACCCAGTCACCCTCATGGATTTCACAGCTCTTCACACACAAATGATGCCTCGCCCCAGCCCTTTGAGGTAGTGGTGAGCCACACATCACAGAATTGGAAGCTGAGGGACAGCTGTGGGAAGTGACTCGCCCACAGTCCCCTGGGGCAGGGCAGGGAAATCTGATTACAGAAAGGGTTCTCAAAAGCTCTCCAAGTGTGAGTTGCTGCCAAAATTCACAAAGGCAGAGTAGTTTAAAAGCAAAGCTCTTTATTGAAGAAGTGCCCAGATTTTTTCAAGACTAAAAGAATTTGTCTCAAGGCAGGTGTGTCCATGGGGACTGGTTTTAGTAGCACTGAGGAATTTGTGTAGAAGAGATTGGCAGCTTGCCACGGGGCAGAAGAAAGAGAAATGCATGCCCATTATTGCACTCCCTTTTACTGTCTTCTCTTTTGTTGTGGTGTTATTTTTTTTCTGTTGCTCTTTGGTATCCTTCCTCGCTCCTCCTCCCTGGGCTCTGGCTTTCTTGACTGCACTCACCCTTACCTTGTGCCTGAACCCTCCTAGCTTCACACTCAGTTCACTCCCCTTGGTGCCCGAGAGACGAGCAAGCCCACGGTCCTGCAGCCACGTCCGAATCAGCAGCTCCCTGCCTGTGCCGGGCGTGACTGTGGGGATCCGGCCGGCAGGCTCTCGGGACCTTGGATCCCGGGCAGGCTCCGGGGGTTGGACACCCTGCCAGAGCAAACATCGGCTGTGCTCATCCTGCTCTCCTGCTTTGCACACACAGTTTTACAACATTTACAAAGTGACTTCCAGAAAAACTCATCGGGGCAGAGGAGTTGCCACATAAATCAGGAAAAAAACGGTAAAAAAGTCACAAGGGATTCTTGCATAACCTTCTTTGTTCAGGAAACAAAGGCTGTGCTGCCCTGCTGTATTACTGATGCATGAGATGTAGAAATGTGGACCACAGCCAGGTCATCTTTGCTCAGGTGTCATTTGTGGAAGAGCAAAAGATGGATTCAGACATCTTGTAATAGCAGGAAAAGGAACAGGAAAGAACAGCAACTGTTGCCCAATTACTAAGAAAGAGGCAAAGGCAACACAGAGGATGGTGCTGGAGTCAGGGACATCGAGAATTCATGTTTTCCTTTTCAGAGGAGTCAGCACTGAAGGATGATGACACAGCTGGTGGATGTCAGCTGAAGAACTGACTGAGCTCTCAGAAACGGGAGAGCTGAGATCAATCCTCCCTGGTGTGAAAGTCTCTTGGGGATAGTTCTGACAGAGGCATGGGATGCCTATGCATATTCTGGGATTACTGAAGGAGAGAGCCTTGTGAAGGGCTAGGATATGAGCAGTGCTAGAAGCAGGTGTTCACGCTTGGTAAATTCAGGAGATTGACCTCACTGTTAATCAGAATACCAGGTGCAAAATGAACCCGCATACGTTCACTGCCCCAGGAATGACCCTATCCCAATCCAGAAAATGTTCCCACCCTATTTCAGGCTTTACATTTTACTTTTTAGTCCTGGGCCTCTCCTGAATGCACTTGGGTATTCACGCTTGGATCCATTATGAACAAAGATCGTTAAACCTTGTAATGTACAATATGTCTCACTGGAGTTTCCTTAGGCCCCCAGAGAAGGAAAAAAGGGGCCTCCATGACACTTCTCCTCGGCAATAGCTCAAATAACCTCTGCCTCTGGGCTTAGTCTGTAAGACGGGCATTTTCCAAAACTGGATCACATGTAACTTTCTATGACCTTGTAGCCTTCACTTAAGTTTTATGAATGAATCTCTATTAAAAGCGGGGGGTAAATGTTTTTCCTTTGTCCCTCTTTCAGTTTACAAATTTGTCTTCTCCTATAGCCAGCTGTTAAAAGATTGGTTCTGCCCCTGCTTTCACCTTTCCTGTTTTATCAGCTGAGACGTCAAACTGCGGGCCTGACCACTTGGTGTTAAAGATCCATGGCTTTTTTTGTAAGGCAGTGGCCTGGCCAACTCTAGACTCTAAATGCTGCCTTGTCTTACAGTTTGGGTTAGCCTCTCACACCCTAAATCGTGAGGCATCGTTGCCTTGAGCAATGAACAGCTTCTCCATCCTAATTCAGGGGCGACAGCAGTTAAGAAATAGGTGAAAGAAAATGTGTGTTTCTGGTGTATGAGCACTGCTTGAGAGGCTTGATTCTTTTGGCTCTTGCAAATTGTTTGACACGCACAGATGAAAAGGGCTGTAGAAATGCTTATGATGGCTTATTATTTTGGTCCTGTTGCTATTTTTATTTCTATTACCCCTGTGCCAATTTATCTTTTCTGCAAGATTTCACCTTCTTGCTCTACAACTGCCTCAAGAATAGCCAGAAACAGCCAATTGATAAACATTGCCTAAATGGAGGCACCTCTCCACAGATAACTACAGCTGATTAGAGGTGTTCAGCTGTGCTTGTGATGACTTCCCAGCCTGTGGCAACCACTGCAAGGACCTATTCCTATCTGCCACCAGAACCATTCTTCTGGTTGGAGAAAGGAAACAAATCTATTTGATGGAACCATGGCAGGGTGAGAGAGGCAGTTTGTATACGCTGCAGAGATGTGATGCAGACAGGATGATGAGACTAGGCTACTCCACAGCAGGAAGACCTCACGGGGTGAGGTGTAGTAGAGGGAAGAGGTGGGAATATGAGGTGGAGGGTGTAGCATGAAGGAGGTGACATTCTGCCTGAGAAAGGTAACAGGGCAGAGTTTTGGGATCCTGCTCTATGGAGCTATGGCATATGGTTGGGTTGTTCTGGAGAGAGATGGACAATGACTACTCAGAGTCACCTCAAATCTAGTATTTCAAAGTGTTTTGATAATTTTCCCTCGAAACACATGGCGACTCAAATGACTGCTCTGCAGTGACCTCTAGGGTACGTTTGCTTTCAAACCTACTGCAACGTTCAATCACCTCGAAAAAACAGCTTCCCCTGAACATATTATATGGACCTACTTTCTCTTCTAAAAATGGCTTGTGCCATTGCCTGGCTCAAAGTCCTTCTTCACATAATGCCCTGCACAGGGCATGTACAGAGAAGACAGCCTTGTTATCTCCAGTTTGCTGGTGCATCAAAGGAAGTTGCAGATGGTCTGCATGAATCTGGTCCAATACTCTTTGAAGTCAATGAAACCCCTTCCCCTGACCCCTCATTCAGTTCTCCTCTCTCAGCTCCTTATGCAAATCATAGTCTATTTTGTGTGTCTCTCCAACAAAACCAACATGCTCCTCCCAAGCATATCCCTTTGTAGAACCTGATGGCAAACCCTTCAGAGTTCTTGGTGTTCTCTTTTTCTGATGAAGCGTGACTTGAAAGTAGATTGGTGTTGTCCAAAGCAGGGGGGAAGAAGTAAGCCCCAACCCTACAAACCTGTTTAAGTACTAATTACTGACAGCTGTTATCACTGACTGCAGCAGGACTGCTCACCTGGGTAACAGCCAGGACGAATAGGCCTCAGAGAGGAACCTGGTGAAAATCAGACACAATGCCAGTGAATGCAGGCCACTTGACACAGAAGGTTGTCAAGAAGCCAAACTGAAAAGTGCTGTCCAAGCCTCAAATGAAATTGCCTGTATTTGCTACAAACAAACAAACAAATTGATGGATGGAAGTTAACAAAGTGCATAACTCCTAGAAAACTCAGGAGGAAACTCTTGAAAAATTATGCCAAAATTCACAGTGGAAGCTAAAACCAAAAAACGAGAAGCCCTAATTGTGATGCCTCGGATACAATCCTAATGCTTTGTGCCTTATAAGATCGTTCTCATGTATTCATGTGCCAATTGCCCCCCCCTCCCCCCTTAACAATTAAAAATCCGGGATACGGATTAAAGCGATAGCAGGTGGCAATCTAATTACTATCAATCTTACATCTGAATCTCTCATTTGTCATATACGCCCAGCAACAGCTGGCTCTCAACCCTAGTTATCCTCGTGGCTGTTACAACAGGTTCAAAGAAGGTACGGAGGGATGGTCCCTCGTCTGCACGCTGCCAAGGGGCAAGGGAGGAGGGGGTGTCCAGGTGCCGTGACGAGATGGAGGGGACACCAGTAAAGCCCATTTTTCGTTCTCTTCACGGGAGTGGTTTGCAGCAGGACTCGGCACCGCTACCTGGTACCAGCCCCAGCCCTCACCCTGAATCAGTGCGGGCTGAACGGCATCCCCGTGCCTGGGCTGCGGCCGCAGACATGCACCTCCCGGGGCAGCAGCACAGCAAATGAAAGGCGCCCTTCTTAGCGACAACTACAGAGAAAGCACATTTCCAGTTTCCAGGACTGTTTCAGTCGTATCACTGTGTTCCAGGCGGCGGAGCCATCCCAGCGCCGCTCCCGGCCGGCTCCGAGCGGCGTCACGAGGTGGCGGCAGAGCCCCGAGGCTCCCGCTCCTTGCACGCTTTTCCCGTGGGGAATCTGGAGACCTGGCCTGGAAAAAGGTGGAATGAACTGTTGTGTTGTGAGTTTTGGGGATGTCTGTGTTCACACTTAACGGAAGCTTGGTCGATTTTTGCAGCCAGGTACATCGTAGTTTCCTTCTGAACAGGTCACACTCCCATCCCGGAGTGCAAGTCCAGGCACAAAATTGTTTGTGGTCTTGAAAGCTCTGTGTGGCATTTGCCTCTGGAGTTAAAAAGTGGGGGCTGGCTGTGCCATCAGTATCTTCTCTGCTGGAATTTGGTGAGAGACAGTAACATTTGAAATTGCAAATCTTGGGTAGGGAAGGAGAAGAAGGAGCAAAAGATGGTGACTCCAGGCACAGGGCAGTAGGGGGAGGGGGAGAAAGGGAATAAGGTATCCACTGAAGTGAGGTGGCATGGACAGGGGTTTCAGCAGGTAACTGGGATGAGTGAGGGGAAAGATCGGTGTCGCATCATAGAATGGTTTGGGTTGGAAGGGACCTAAAGGATCATCTAGTTCCAACCCTCCTGTCATGGGCAGGAACACCTTTCACTGCACCAGGTTGCTCTGAGTCCCATTCAACCTCGTACACTTCAAGAGATGGGGCATCCAAAATTTCTCTGGGCAATCTGTTCCAGTGTCTCACCACCATTGCAGTAAAGAATTTCTTCCTAAAGTCTAATCTAAACCTACTCTCAACTTAAAGCCATTCTCTCTTGTTCTATCATGACATGCCCTTGTAAATAGTTTCTCTCCATCTTTCTTGTAGGCTCCCATTAGGTACTGGAAAGTCACAGTTAAGTCAGCCTTCTCTTTCCCAGGCTGAGCAATCCCAATTTTCTTAGCCTTTCCTCATAGGAGAGGTGCTCCATCCCTCTAATAAACTTCATGGCCTCCTCTGGACTTGCTCCTACAGGTCAATGTCCTCCCTGCTGAAGACCCCAGAGCTGGATGCAGCACTGCAGGTGGGGTCTCAGCAGAGCAGGGACAGAATCCCCCCCTTGACCAGCTGCCCACGCTGCTTTTAGTGCAGCCCAGGACACATTTGGCTTTCTGGGCTGGGAGTGCACATGGCTGGGTCATGTCCAGCTTCTCATCCATCAGCACCCTCAAGCCCTTCTGGGCAGGGCCACTCTCACTCTGTCCATCCCCAGCCTGGATTGACACCGTGGATAACAGCATCTCTGAGGACTCATTAGAGTGTGTAACCTGGATGTGTCTTGTGGCTCAAGCTATCATTACTAGCATGACCCTTCAAGAAATGGGGATATGTTCACCAGGTAAACTCCATTTGCATCTGATAACAGCAAAGAAATGGCAAGGTTATAACCAAAAGTACAGCTGAAAATGTGTTATTGTCCCTCAGCTGCTATTCCTAAACAATTGCAGTACCCAGGGATCCAAACTAAAGGGAGGCAGCATCTCTGCCCTCTAAAGAGAGGACAATCTGGTGTGTGAAACACCAGGCAGAAGCCCTGGGAATGCAGGAGCTGAGCCGTGAAGACCTATGGAGGATTTGCAATGAATGCTGGCATGGCAAAAAGAGGGCACAGAATTCACACGCATTGCCCTAAGCCTTTGTGTGCCAGTGCACAGGGCCCGCTCTCGCTGCCCAGTCCCACAGCCGTAATTAAGGGATTCCCACTCGGCGTGAACAGGTGCAGCCCCACCCAAACAACAAGGCTGCAGACAAAAGATTATAAATATGGCCTAAATCCCTCTACTGTACATTGCAGTGGTGAGGGGGGACAGGTGGCCTAGGGTAATTCAGGTTCAGTCCCCATGTTGGGGTGGGAAATTGCAGCAGCTCATTTGGATGTGATAACTCCTTGTTGCCTCTGTTGATTGGCAAGCCAATGGCGGCATGGATTAAATCAAACAGCCTGTAAGATACTGGCAGTGGAACTTTTGCTACAGATTTCTGACAGCTTGTAAATAAAGGCACAGATGACAGAAAAGCTGCTTTCTCAAGCTATCCCTTTCTCACACATATTCTATGTCATTTATTCATTCATTCATTCAGCTATAATTGATCATAAAAATCTTGTACATCAGATGAGCCTGAGTGTATGCATGCAGGGCATTTGCAGTGTTCACACACCTTTGGGGCTTGCTATGTTCAGAAGAGCTCTTGAGAGTTTTAGTAACAAAAAAAATTGTCATCTGATGTGATATTTGCTGTTTTCCAAATTTATTGCACATGTGTATTGCACACTGTTGTGTTAGGCGTGTCTTGCCACTGCTGTCCTGTCTGTAGATTTGGAGGGAGGTCTTACCTCTGCTCATGTAAATTTACAGTTTCATAATCTGTACTACTTAATGTATCTTCCTTGGGTGCATGTGGCTCTGCTACCACAGATCAGAGTGCCCTGCAAGCTTTCTTCTGGTTATCCTCACCTGAGAGTGAGCAAAAGGCTGTTTTCTGCATTTAATAGGTAGAGCTGAGTTTTAAAACCCTGGATTCCTTTGAATCAACAAAAACACCCAAGCTAAAGTTTGAACACTGCAGGTTCTCTCAGTAATTGTTAGAGACCTATAAGCAGGTAAAGATTGTCCAGAAGTAATTTGAAGCAGTTAGCTTCCTACATGGCACATCTTCTGTAGTGCTGAAAAATCAGCCAGACTAAGCCTGGGCCAGACTGAGTGCAAGGTGCTTGAGTACTTAAAGCTCTTCTTAGGCTTTTGAATCATTTAAATGGCAGAATGCCTTGAGAAACATGTAGCTGCCTAAATATTAATACTTTAACTTGCAGGTAAATTGTTTCAGTTCCTTCTGTTGCCAGTGAACCAAGAGTGGCATCTTCAATTGCCACCAGACTCCACCTTTAAAAATTTCCCTTCTGAGGGTGGTTTGTTGTCCCCTTTTTCTCCCCCTTGACTATTGATGAGCACCTTACACTTAGGAGGGCAGTTACTTTAACATAGATGCAGATGCCCTATCCTGTTCTAGATGCTCTCAGGTGTCCCATATGGATAGCCTGCATGGAAGTTCCAGCTGAGCCTCCAGAAAGGTGCAGGTCTCCTGTTGATCCTGTGTCATATCTGCAAGCCCCAAGTGCTGCATAGTTTTGGGTACTGTGTAGTACTTAACATGGTATTAGACCATATATGTCATATTGCTCTGTGTAAGGGACTGAATCCCTCTCCTAATTAGTGTCCAACTCTTGACTGGATGAAGTTAATGAGGACTCACACCCTAAGTGACTTGCTTGAGGACATTGATGCCAGAGGCATGTGTTTACAAGCCTAAAAAAGAGCAAAGAAGAGGATCCTGGGAAGTATAAATCCATTAGCGTAACCATGATAATGAGAGTAAATTATTAATCAATTTGTAAGCACATAAGTGATAAGAAGGCAGTAAAACATATCAGCATGGATTAATCAAGAACATATCACTTCAAATTAATTCAGTGTCCTTATTTGAAGGACTAACTAGCCAAGTGTGTAAAGAGATAGATATAATATATGTCAACTTCGTTAGTGTCCAAAGCCTTTACTCTTCTTATAAACAAAACCATTTAATGAGATCTAAATAAAATAGGGATTAGAATGAGCATACAATGTTTGAATCATATAAAAGAGCTCATCCACAATTCGCTGTCAAAGCTGGGTGTGCCAACTGGAGTCCTGCAGGTGTCTGTTGCAGCCCCAATGTTTTCAACAATAAATAGGCTACTGGGAAAGAGAGTGCTTTATTCAACTCCAGAGAGCACTGCCTGGGAGAGGCTGGGAGAGTTTGATTTGGAGAACAGGATCAGGACTCACATTGATCTTCACAGATTGGAGAGCTTGCCTGAAATCAATAAGCTGCACCATAATAAGACAAATACAAAATGCAATCTTGGGAAAAAAGACAGATCAAATATGTGATTTGTGAAGAATAACTGATAAGGTAGCAGTAGTGCAGGGATGGATCAGCTGGCTGTTGTGATCTATGCACGAGGCAAAATGGGAGATGCAGAAAAACAAATGTCATTTGAGGGAACATTAACAGCAGTGTTTTGGGTAAAACACTGAGGTAATTATTCTGCTCTACTTGGCACTGGTGAGGCTTAGCCTAAGTACAGTGTCCGGTTTTGGACACTACACTTGAAATGCTACAAGGACATTAGCATCTAACAGCATCAAAATGTTAACATGTATAAAAAGTGCACACTTGAAGGGGTATGGATTTGCTTAGTCTCAGGAAGAGGTCACTGAGAGGAGACATGAAAACAATCCTCATTTTGAGAAAGTTTCTCATGGAGTGGAATGAACAATGTTTTCCCCTACTGGAAGGTGAGCCCTGGAGAAGGGCTACCAGGCTAGGTAAAACAGTACTTTTAATGTGTGGACAACTTCCAAAGGAAATGCAGCATCTCCTTGTGTAGATGTTTTTTGTGTCCCTGACTTGGTTAATAATTTGCCACAAAGATAAAAGCCTCAGGGCTAAATGGATGGAGAGATGTGGTTTTGCAATGCCTAAATTGTAGGTGCTGGGCACGCAGCCCCAAGGCTCCTGGTATAGTGAGAGGCAGGTGATAACAAAGAGTGTAGGAGAGACGAAGTGGGCTCACTAAGGAGCCAACAAATGTCTAACTCTGGGCCAGAGGAAAACATAACTGCACTTAGAAGTGGAGGTTGAGGGATCAGCAGTGGAAATCCTTTCCTGGAACTGAACAACCGTGGCAGGTCAGCTATTCTTGTTAGAAGTCATCAGGATAGTTTTACCATCATATTACAGCCAAGACTACTCAAGAAAACATCAACAATGTAGAGTATTTCCTTGTGAGAGACACTTGTGGGGCTAGATGGTAGCTGATGGGAGATTCCTGAGGAATGTGGACCCTTAAGGTGCTTTTAAGCCTTTGGTTTTTCCTGCATCTCTAAGTTTTGTCTCTTTCTGAGACAGGAATCATTGATTTTAAACTCAGCTCTACTTAATAGTACCTAATAGTTTTAATAAAATTACTCGAGTTTTAAAAGCCATTAGACAAGTTCATGGAAGGGATAGAGAGGGAAATGTATCGAGAGCTCTTAGACACATGGATCTATGCCGTGGCCCAGGATAGTAATCTCACTGCTCTTATGGACAAAACATAAAATTTTTCATGAGAATTGTAGAACAAAAGAAGGACTGAAAATAACATTTGTCAGTCATGGAACAGGAAAGGCATCCCAGCATGGAAGGGGCTTGAAAAATCATCAGAGGAAGCATAGGACTGTGAGTATCAAAGTGGCAAAGAAGGAAAGAAATCCAGTGTTAGGAGGTCACACTTTAGGGGCGTGTATTAAGAACATGTGCTATGGCTGTGTCTTGATAGTCCTTGCCAGGAAGAGGAAGAAAAAGACCTTGGGGCACTAGTTAATGACAAAGTGGTCATGAGCCACTGAAGGAACATGGCCATGAAAAAGGTAAATACAACCCTTGCAGTACAAAGTGAGGGATTTTGGCAGAAAGGCAAATGCTTACATCATTCTCCAAGGAGCTGTGAGAACTCTCCTGGACAGGTGTGTACCATTACGGTTCTGGTTATCCCAGAAGATTAACTTAAATGGAGAAAAGGGCAGGGAAAGGTGATAAAGAGGGAGTCCAATCCTGAACTTGCTTTGCTTTCCCTGGCAAAATGAGAGCTGAGAAGGAATGTGGTGACTGCATGTAGACCTAAGGGAAAACCCCATGGAGATTGAGATCTTTCATGGGAACCAACACCCACACCAGAACAGATGGGCATAGACCAGGAAGAAAGAATTCAAGGGAAGAAGATAGAAAATGAATGGAGTTTCTAACCAACAAAAAGGATCAACGTCTGGAAAGCTTCATTTCTATTTAATCTAGAGCTGGTTTCATTTATGGAAGAGACGATGTAACACGGGTTCTTAACAGAATGGAGAGGTGCCCTGTTACCCACTGGGTAGTCATTGGAAATTGTCAAGAATAAAAAATTAAAGCTAAATCGCAGCATCTCCTGCCAGCTGGTGTTAGGGAGCCTTCCTGCCCTCGTTACACCGTAAAGCAGTCACTAGCTTTCCATCAGCTGTGCCCTGCTCTGCTGTGTTTCAGCGAGCCCTTCTGCACTTGTGGGGACAGTCACAACTTGTGGAGTGTTTCAAATGAGCGACCCTGCGTCAGAGCGGTGTTGTCAGGACCTGGTCTCGAGGAACCATTTCCTCTTCCCATGAGTGTTCTTGTGTCTTGGAAGAGAAGACACTCCTTAGCAAACGTGCTTTTTACATACTGCTTTCCTCCAGTGGCCCTGTTTATACATTCCCCGGGAGGGAGCAGGAGGGACACCACGCAGCTCGTACCGCGGGATGCGGGGCAGGGGACACTGGGGAAAGTTCTGCGGCCAGGGGGCTCCGGGCAGCCCGGGGAGCCAGCCCCTGCTCCCAGGCTGCCCACGCCTTCTGGGGCTGTCACGGCCTCTTAGGAGAGCCCGTTCCGTGCGGGGACCAGTCGGGTTGGTTGCAGTCTCATTCCGCTGCGGTGCACTGAAGGAGTCACTGCTCCGTCCCCGTCCTGCAAAACCAGCACCCGCCCGACATCCCCCACCCTGCACCGTGGCTGCCTTTTCCTCCGGCCTCTCCGTGCCCGGGGCCTGGCCGGCCAGCTCCGGCTGGCCCCCGCAGGCTGGGCACGGCCGCCCCGCTCGCACCTGAACAGCTCCCGCAGGAGCAGCCGCGGCCCTGCCGCCTCCGCAGCCTGGAGCCTCGAGCCCGGCCATCTCCGTTGATGTAAATGATATTAACTTTAAGCCCTTCTATTGACGGGTCAGTTTAGAAGCTGATGAAACAGTAAATTGTTGGTGAAAACGTAGGCAGCTTTGTGCTTTGCCAAGCAGGTGCCTGGCGGTTTTAGTCAAGGACTGGTAAATTTACAAGAGCGCAGTGAACGTGCCCTTCCCGGGCTATTGTGAAATTGAGGGGCGAACAAAGGAGAACGTGAATATTCACACAGCCGCCTTTCAGCGTGTGGCATTGCTTCGCAATTTTAAAGCGCTGCGCTTTTTTTGGTTGTTGTTTTGTTTAGGAAAAAAACTACCAACAGTCCTCCCCCCAAATCAGAAAGTACCTGTTTGCGTTTTAAAAGACATGGAAATCATCCGTGAGCAACCATATAATTTGATTTGCTAAGCAATCTGCGAGGCGATTGCACATCATTTATAATGTTCATTGAGCATTTTGCTTAATTGTGTCTCTTTTTGTAAAGGAAGCACAGCCCCCTCCCGGCTGCGGCCGGCACAAGTGGCCAGATTCCCATGGACCCGCAGACAACCGCCGGCCCCGCGCGGGGTTTTTCCCAAGCGGAGCCGTCCCCCACGCACGTCTGGGGGGCGAGAAAAGGGCTCAGGTACGAGCTCGCTGTCTGAACCCCCTCTGCTCACAGCCCGCGGCTTCGGCAGGTGCTGCCCGTCCAGGCTGGCGGGTGCCCGGCTCGCGTCTCGCCAGGGCGGTGCGTCCCGCGGGCGGCGAGCGACGGGATCCACAGGTGCGGGACGGGCCCGGCAGCAGAGATGGCGGGAGGGGCTGATTCCCTTTGCCAGCCCCAGGCGCAGGAGAGGAGTTCGGAGAGACCTGAAGCCGTCACCAGAAGGGAAGGAAAGACCTCTCATGCACGACCTCGCTGCGGTCCGCTCCATCCCGTTCCCCCACACGTGCTTTGCCGTAGTCGGTCGCTCCTCCGCACGCCGGGGAACCTGCGCGCAGGCCGGAAGCGCGACCGAGAGGCCGTCGGGCCCCTCGGGCAGGGAGGTGCCGGTCGGGGAACGGCGTTTAGCGGGACCAGGGCCAGCCCCTGGCAGCCAGCGACCCCCGCCTTTCAGGCCCCTGCACGGAGCGGCAGGCGAAGCCGAGCGGGGCTCGGTGGGAGCGGAGCTGGGGCTGGCAGCCCCTCCGCTCTCCGGCGGAGGGAAGCCGGCAGCCTGCCCGCCGCCCATCCGCACCTTTTGCCGGCCGCGCCGCCCAGCCGCACCATATAATTTGATTTTCCCCCGTGCCCGCAGATCGATTGCAGCTCATTTGTTACATTCAGTGGTTCCTCGGGACGGGGAGGGGGGAGAAGGGCGGCCGGGGGAGCCGGCGGCACAAGTGTTGGGATTCCCATGGGCTGTGCCTGCTCTCCAGCTTGCCGCACTGGCACCCCGGCCCGAGCGGCCGAAGGAGGGGGGTTTGCAGACACGGTGACCTCCGCGATCTCGGTTTGAAAGACCCTGAAAGGCGGCCCGCTATGGTGCATTACCAGCCCAGCGCCCAGGTACCAGCTCGGAGGGGAGGGCGCGCAGCCGGGCCGACCCCGGCTGCAGGTGCCGCCTCCTCCGCCGGGCGGGCGAGGGCCCGGGGCCACCCCGCCGCCTTTGTGGGGCCGCCGTCCCGCCGCGCCGCGCTCGCCCCGGTAGCGGCGCCGAGGGGGGAGAGCTTTTCGCCGTCTTATTTATGGGCCTCACGTGGTGGAGGGGGAAGAGGTGGGCTCGCTGCGGGCTGCTCTGCTCCCTCCGCACCCCCCGAGCCAGTCCCTGCTCCGGGAAAGCCGCCCGGGTCCTGGGCACCTGCCTCCGGGATGCTTGGGCTACAGGGCCCGGAGGTGCTATGGGCTGGTGCGGTTCTGCTGGCCCGCGGGAAGCAAGAGAGCTCCCGCAGACGTCTCTGCAAGGTGGGTTTGGGTCTCCAGTACCTGGCAGCTCAGACCTACCTGCTGTCTGGCGTGCAGACCAGGAAAGTTGTGTAAAAGTTTATTACCATGAAACACACAATCCCCCAAGATTGCACTGAACAAAGTTTGATTTAAATTATGCTTTCAGTGGTAAAAAATTCCTAGAAGTTTCTCAATAAAGTGCCACTTTGTATCGTGAATTGCAATAGGACTTTTTTTCCCCCCCAAAACCTCTCCTGGTAAATATCATTTGCACAGATAGTGGGCAGACTCTGGTCCCGTCTTTTAAAATACTCCTGCTTCCTTTCTCCATCAAACATTGCATCTCTGAATGAGTGCAGCACGCCAAGGAGTCCCGACAGGTGAGCTGTTGAGTTTTATAATCTTGAGCAAAAAATGGTCACACTCAGAATTTGCTCCGCTGAGGATTTATGGACCCGAGACTTTTTGTTTAACCAGACACTGACAGGGTGGGTACGAAGATTTGAGAAGAATATTGCGTAGAGCCTGCATGGATGAAAGTGGAACTCTCCTGCCTTGTCTTCCCATGCCTGTGGTATGACACCCTTGAAGGGTATTGGATCAACAATAGGAGACAGGAAAATTATGCAGTTAATATAGGAATAAGAGTCGAATGGGAAGCCCAACACACCGGGGGACTTCTGGGGACCAGGATTCGTTATTCTGGAATCTCACATGCGTTTGGAGCTACTTCACAAGACTCCGGACTAAAAGGCAGGGCGCGGGCTGTGGATCTCGCCCCTCACCTGTGTCTCCCCTTCACCTCGGACCTCACTGCTGCCCTTTAACGCCACCTGTTATCCATTTTCCGTGTCCTAACTGCTGGGTGAAACATGGCAGAAAGTAGAAGCCGGGGCACCTGTGGGTTGGGGCGGCTCGGGGGCAGCGGGGGCCCGGCAGCTTCTTCCCGTCACGGGGGCTCGGGTGCGCAGTAAGGCAACGAGGACGAGCGCTGCCGCTTCTCGCCTTGCGGCTCATCCTCCGGCGGAGGGGCTGAGGAGCAACGCCCGGTCCCGTGTTCCTGCGTGGGTGTCCGAAGGGAGAAGCTCACCGCCACGCCCGCCGCTAAGACGGCCAGGCGCAGGGGTGTGCGAAGGTGTTCGTGGGGATCGGGGCAGACCCTTGGGAGGTGCAAAGCCCGCCAGGGTCCAAACCTTCGGGCACGGCCCACGTGCTCAGCGCGGCGGGCGCTGGGACAGTCAGTGAACCGGGACTGCCATCCTGTTGCGCTACGTGCAGAGCATCGCAGGGGGCCGTGCGCTTTGCAGCCCCTCCGGGGCGAGCGACTGCCCCCGCTTCCCGGGCCAGCTCCGGCCCCGAGAGACCTCGAGGGGAAACCTGTCGACGGGAAGTGATGGGTGGCGGTGGGCCAGGCGCGCTTCTTGCCTTAGAGAAGAAGAGCCTCTGTGGACCCTCAGTGGTGCAGGGGGCGGCCGGCCACGGAGGAGATCTTTATCGTCTTCTCGGGCCAGGGCCGAGCACCCCAGCAGAGTCAGGGCCGAGTGTGCTCCGGATCCCCTCCATGCAAGCTTCGCGCCCTCTCCTTATTCCCCCGGCGAGGGGCTTTGCGTGGTCCGCGGAGTGTCGGGAGTGGGTGCTGGTGGCCCAGGCTCCGTAGGCAGCCCTGCCCTGGCCCCGTGTCCCGCCCCATCTCTGGACCTCTGGTGAGTCCTGGTCCCCGTGGAGGTGGCTGCCAGCTAGACCTGTCGTGTGGTCATTGACTCTGAAGGAAGGGCAATGCCCCCCCCCCCCTTCTCCTCTCCCCTTAACACTTGTTTCTGCCCTCAGTGGATTGAAATAACGACGTGTCAAGTGCTGTTCATACATTTTCATTGCTGGAGAGTGGTGCAGGGAGGTGTCCTTCCCGAGAAAAAAAGGGGGCCAGGTGACGCATCCGTGTTGGACAAATATTGAAAAAAGGGAATTTGCGACACAGGCGGTGGTGGCCCAAGTGTGATGCCGCGGCCCAGGCTCTGCTTGTACAGGTTCCTGGTTTTTGTAGATTTTCTTTCGTAATATCTTAGGCAACCCAAGAGGAACCTTCCTGCACCTCAGGCCGTTCCTTCGGGGACGGTCGGTATTCATTTCCCAAAGGCAGATGTACAAAACTGGAATCATTCATCTTTAAAGCCATCACTGCCGCAGGGACGAGGGCTGAGTTGGGCACAGCGAGGGAATCGCTTCTGCCGGGCGTCGCATCGAGCGCTGAGGAGCTGGGGAGAGATATTTCGTTTCCTGCGCACCCCAGCGCACAGGTAGAGCGCCAGCCGTGCCCGTCGTGGAGTTCTCCCTGCATCGCTTTCCTCCCTGGGGCATTGCTCCCAAATTTTCCAACGATCTGCTAGGTCTGACCGGTTTCAATACAAGCTCCGAGTCTCCAACAGTCTGGAAACAGTGGGTTCTCACAATATCCCTCCGCTTCCCTTTGCAACTCTCTTCCTTCGCCATCGGTCCTGACGGAGCTGCCTCTCAGGGACAGACAGACCGCACAGACGGACTTCCCAGACTGCCTGCCTGAGTTCTGTGGCCTGGTGGTGTCGTGCCACCTCCACAGTGTGACATTGGCATCCTAATGCTGCAGGGCTCACCCCGGCTGCGCAGTGTTAACCGTGCGCCAGAGCTGAGCAGGCTCCGGCAGCCCTGGGAAAGGGGGAAAGACTGGCATGGTAAATGAATTGAGCTCCCCCGTCTCTCCGGGCATATGCTGTGCTTGGATCAATAGGACAGATCCTCTTCTCTTCTTTCTTACTCCCAAAGGCCTTGTTCAGGCTGTCGGGAAGATGCTTCACCACCGTGTTAACGAGAGGTGCCCTGGCGCCTTGTCACGCTCTCGAGGACAGGGACACACCGTGGTCAAAATGCTGTTCTGGGAGAAGGCTGGTGGCAGAGGTTTTGAGGGAAAGAGCCTATTTGGGGGTGTTACTCCCCCTCAGGGTCTGGCTGCACTTAGCCTGTCTGACCTGGGGGAAAGGTTGCAAAGTGGGCTATGAGTGCGTGTATGTGAGTCTGTGTGTCTCGACCGGGGGCAGTGGTGTCAGGTCGACATGGTTTGCTCATCGGCTTTCAAGTGTCCGGCTCCAGCCAGAATGCACCAGGAATAAGGACTCGCCACCCCACTCCAAGGACTCCTTGGGCATGCAAGGGAGGGAACAGAGCCAGCTCTGTGGCCAGGAAATTCCCCCGAAATCACCTCAGTGTTGCTAGGGTTTAGCTTTTTTCTTTTTCCGTGTGTTTTGCGGTAGGTGTGACGTGGATCCGAGAGGATGCATGGTATGTATTAGATTTATACTTGTACTTCTGGCTGTGGTGCTCCACCGGTAGCGATCATTCCCTGGCTTCACTCAAGCCCATTTGCTTTTGGAAAAGGAGATACTTCAACTTCAGGCACGGCCCGGCCCGCCCACGCTGCGCGGGGCCAAGGTGAGGAAGGACCAGGCTCACGTTCAGGTGTGTCCCACCAGACAAGAGAGACCGCGAGCTGAGCCCCTGTCCCTCGGGTCTGCACAGGCCTGGAGTCCGGGCTGCTGGCGGTGACACGAAACAGGGGTGCAGCACAGCTGTGGGACTGTGGATGAGCTGGCGGCTCCTGGCGGCCGTGGGGCTGCAGGGGTGGCCGTGGACTCCCCCGGACTACCCGGCCCCTCCACTCCCCACAGCAGCCTCAAGGGCTGGGCACGGCAGGTCCCTGCCGTCCCACCAGCGCATCACGCCCGGCTGCCGTGGGGTCGTCAAGCATTTATCCACCCAGCGATAGGAGCGCGAAGGAGGGACAGGGAGGCTCGCAGTGTAAGGGGGCAGCGTGGCCCCTCCGGGACCCCCGGGGCGGGGAAGGGAAAGCACCCCTGTTTTGTGCGGTGCAGAAGCTGTGTTCGCTCCCAGGTGGATCTTTCTGCTCAGCAGGACAGGGCTGCTCGGGAGGAGTGATTCGAGGGCGGGCGATGTCTCTGCCAAGCTACGGCTGAGAACGCCGAGGGGCTTCCTGGCCGCCGTGCTCAGCGCCATTCGGAGCAGTCCCGCCAGGCGCCGGTGGGCAGCGAGCTGAGCGGGAGCCAGCCGTGTGCCCCCGGCCACACGGAAAGCCGGCAGAGCTCTGAGCGGTATGAACACGGTCACCGCTCAGGAGACCGAGGGAATGGATTATTGCCCGCACTCGACGCTTGTGAGACCGCATCTAAGATGCGGGCGGTGTTGGGACAGCCAGTGCAGAAAACAGTCGTGAGGGGCGAAGGGCTGAAGAGGCAGAGGAAGCTGGAGCAGCTACCTGGGGCGGGAAGGCTCCCCTGGAGTGGGGCTGGCTCAGCCTGGGGCAGATGCAGTGTGGGGGGCACCCCGCAGCTCTGCGGGGGTGGGCGTCCAGAAGCCTGGCTCTTGACAGAGGCGCATGGTGAGTGGTTGAGGGACGGGGGGCGTGAGTGGAAACAGGAGTCCGGACACACTCATCCCAGTCTCCTCCGAGGTCCCCGGTCCCGCCCCGCGGGTGGACGTGAACGGGGAAACGCATTGCCCCTCTACGGGGACACTCTCTTAGTTTCCCCTTTCCGGGACGGTGGAAGCAGTCCCCCGGCCACGCGTGGGCGCGTTCCTGGCTTCGCGCAGAGGTCTCCGCCTTCTCGTTTTTTCGCGTGGTCCGTCTGCAGGCGGGACTTTCCAAGAAGTGGTTCTTGCAAAGCTCTTTGTTCCCTCCCGTGACTCACGCGTTTCCCTGCCGTTATCACGGCGATGTCAGCGGCTTTGAAGTCGAGTCATTTATTACCTTCCCGGAGCTGGCCCTGTCTTGCTGTGCTGATAGACCTGGGTACGTTTCCACGCGGAGTTTGATCTCTGCCCGCGCTGGTGGCACACTGGAAAGTCACTTTCGATAAACCTCGACAGACTCTGCCGGACAAACTATTGCAGCGCTAATGACAGAGATAATCCTCTCCTAATCTGGCGGGTAATCCATTTCACTCACAGTGAGAATTTTTAAGGCTTTAATCAGTGAGAGTCAGTTAGGGAATTATTAACAGAGCCTCCTCCGAGCGAGCTCGTCCGGAGAGGGGCAATGGGAGTGGGAAAAGAGAAAACGCAACGGGGCCCGATGAGGTCAAAATCGATGCACGGCCGGGCGCAAGAGCTGAAGTGATGTGTTCTGATGTTGCGATAGAATTGCCTTCAGTTCGAAAAAACCCGCGCCATCGATCCCCGCTATGTCCGCTCCGGCAGTGGCTCTGCTGGCGGCGGGGACTGGCGGTCCCGGCGGAGCGGGAAAAGCGCCGGGGGCAAGACGCGCAGGGGTGGCGCTTCCCGATAGGGAAGGCTGTGTCAAAGCCAAGAGGCGCGTTTCGGCAGCGGCTCGAGAGGCGGCCCGGGGCCCTCGCCCGGTCGCGGTGCGGGCGGCTGCAGCGGGGCCGGGCGGTGCCGGGCGGGGGCTCCGTCGGGTCCGCCCCCGGCCGCGCGCGGTGTCCCCGGCGGGCGGCCCGGCCCCCCCGGCGCGCGCTGATTGGCTGGCGGCGGCGGCCGGCGGCACGCGCCCGGGGATGTCGTTTATAAGACCCCTCGCGTGCCGGCCCCGGCCGCGCCAGCGGCTCCGGCCCTCCCCCGGAGAGCGGCGGCGCGGCCCGGCTCCCGCACACCGGGGCGGGCAGGGCGGGCGGGGGGCCGGCGGGCCCCCGCCACCGCCGGCGGGCGGCTCGGCAGGGCGGGGGGGGCAGGGCGCGGCCCCCCCCCCGGGGCGGCTCGGACAGCGGGCCGGCGACAGCAGCTGCGGGCGCGTCCCGGCGGGGGCTGCCCCCCTGCCCCGTCCGCGCCGGGAGCAGCATGGAGACGGTGCTGCTGGAGCACTTCCCCGGGGGGCTGGACTCCTTCTCCTCGCCCCCCTACTTCGACGAGGAGGACTTCTTCTCCGAGTCGCCCCCGCGGGACGTGCTGACCTCGGACGGGCTGCTGGAGCCGGACGTGGATTTCCTCAGCCGGCAGCTGCAGGAGTACTACCGCGACGGCGGCGACCCCGAGGGCAGCTACCGCTGCCCGGCGCCGCCCGCCGCCTTCCCGCCGTCTCCCGCCTCGCCCGGCTTCGCCTACGAATGCTGCGGGGCGGCGGGCGCGGCGCTGCTGTCCCCCGGGGGGCGGCTCCAGGCGCTGGGCTCGGCCAAGCGGCGGAGGCGGGTGCGCTCCGAGGCGGAGCTGCAGCAGCTCCGTCAGGCGGCCAACGTGCGGGAGCGGCGGCGGATGCAGTCCATCAACGACGCCTTCGAAGGGCTGCGCTCGCACATCCCCACTCTGCCCTACGAGAAGCGCCTCTCCAAGGTGGACACGCTGCGCCTGGCCATCGGCTACATCAACTTCCTCAGCGAACTGGTGCAGTCCGACCTGCCGCTGCGCAGCGCCAGCAGCGAGAGCCCCAGCCAGCCCAAGAAAATCATCATCTGCCACCGCGGCACAAGTAAGTGGCTGGCCGGCACGGCCCCGTACGTCCCGGCGCGGCCCGGCACCGCGCTCCGCAGGAATGCCAGCCCCAGCAATAACCCCCTGCCTTCCTTTTCCCCCCTGCCCTCCAGGATCTCCCTCCCCGAGCGACCCCGATTACGGAC
The DNA here is from genome assembly GCF_000738735.6 of Corvus cornix cornix. Taxonomy (NCBI): domain Eukaryota; kingdom Metazoa; phylum Chordata; class Aves; order Passeriformes; family Corvidae; genus Corvus; species Corvus cornix. Next base: position 17,857,320 of record NC_046333.1, on the reverse strand, counting down.
TCCCCCCTCTGGCCGGTCACTCGCTGTCGTGGACTGATGAAAAGCAGCTCAAGGAACAAAACATCATCCGGACAGCCAAAGTGTGGACCCCCGAGGACCCGCGGAAGGTGAACAACAAACCCTCCGTCAACGACATAGAGAATGAGCCCCCCTTCGACTACGTGGCGTGAGGCGCCGCGCGGGTGGTCCCCGCCCCCGCCCGCTCTGTACATGCTGTATGTAGAGACCTATATTGTAAATGTAATTTAAGATTCAGACTCTAAGGGCAATCAGCTTTATTTATCTATTTATTACGGCGTAGTGATAATGAGGTAGAATCGTCTGGTTTGAATATATAATTTATATAATTTATCTTGATTTTTAAAGATATGCAATAGTTTTATTCCACCAGCACCTTTTTTCTTTTTTCTTTCTTTCTTTCTTTCTTTTTTTTTTTTTAATGGGGGAAATATGACAGAACCTGTGAAAATAATTTATTGCCTTGTATTTGTTAATAATAAACCCGAATTGTACCTTGCGGAGCAGTGTATTTGTGGGAAGAGGCTGCCGAGAGCCTCACCGCATCCCGAGGAAGCCTTGCAATGAACGCCTGGACCGGTCTCCAGGAGGGGTGGGCCCCGAGACCCAGTGGCATGCTCGGCCCAGATGCTGGCCCCACTCTGCCCCGTCGCCGGCTCGGGCTGCTCTTATAGCGTCGGGGGGACGGGGACGGGCGGGGACGCGTTTTCGCCTTCTCTCCACCCCTTTTGACGTCCGCTCCTGAAGTGCTTCCAACTGATGTCTTTGTCTATCTCTAGAAGGTCCCCCTCCTTTCAGTGTCTCTGCACTGCTTGTGGTTTCCAGCTGGACGATCCGAGCCCCCAAACACAAACTTTGCGAGGGTGTGTGTCCCCCGCCTGGTACCCCCGGCCCTGACGCCATGAGAGTGGGCGCGCTATCTGGAGCCGCATAAAGCTGTTCCCTAAAGTGCCGGGGAGGGAAGGACGAGGCTGGGGGCCGAGCAAGCTTGGGGTTCTGACGGCTGCCCCTAGTCTTTCGCGGTTCTCCCACCGGCCGCGCCTGGGAAACAGCCCCCGCAGTCCTCGCCCTGGGGAGGGGGCAGGGGGATGGCAAAGCCATCGTGCAACTGGTGGTAGAATCGCTCTGGTAGCCCCAGCTCAGCGTGCCCGGCTGCGGAAGGGACGGCTGGGCTGCACCTGCCCGGGGGCGAGGGGTGGGGGCGGCAGTGGCCGGTCGGGCCGGGGGCTGCAAGTGCTCCCGGCGGGGGCGGGGGGGCCCCCGGGGCTGGGGCGGGGGGCTCGGCCCGACGCTGCAGGTGCTGATTTTCCCGTGGCACCCGCGGCTCAGCCCCGACGGCTCAGCCCCCGGCAGAGTCCCAGATGCCCAGCCCGGCCCGCGGCCGGAGCAGAGCTGTTCCCGCGCGGAGCCCAGGCGGATGGGAACGGCCCGGGTGAGCCAAGGTGTAATTATAACTCATCATATACTGTACATCTCTCCCTCTCCTTCCTTTTTTTTTTTTTTTTCCCAAATCTGCTGCAAAGTAGGAGCAATATGTTGCGTGCATGCTAATTGCATTAACCTAGTTAAACACATTTAGTTCCCTAGCGCGGATGGCATGGATCTATTCCAATAGCAATTAGAGGAGCTACTTACACACAAACACGCCGAGACTGGGCCGGGGCGGGGGTTGAGTGGGGGCGTCATTGCTTATTTATTTGCTCACTTTTCTTGCGATTCCGGGCTGCGGCGGGGCTGACCGGCCGCAAGCCTTGCCGCGTCCGGCGGCAGGCGGGCGGCACCGGTGTCATTGAACTTAAACGGGGCTCTTTGAGAGAGAAAATGAGCCGACCTATAATTCGATCTTGTCCTGTATTAGGACCTCATTAAACACAGAAAGTCGCTTTTTCACAAATGCTTTCATCAGGCATGTAATCTCATTACACTCATTAGAAAGTCAAATGTTAGTCGGACTTCAGCTTAATTATAAGTTATGGAAGTGTTGTACTGTTTCCTTCTGTGTATAGCCTCGTTCGTCTCAATTGGCTTTGGTGATGCGATCCCCCACAATTAAAACACTACAATCATTGTTATGTGGCACCTTTTCTTTGGCGTGCCACTTTTTGTGATTCAATGCTTCAACACATCCTTTAGTATGGTGCAGATGAAGCGGAAGAGCCGGCCTTCGCATGTAAAGCACCAGGGTCTCTATCTTGTCATTCTCCCGTCTTGAATTGGCAAGTCCCTTTAAACGCAATCTTCAAAGAGACTGACAGCTCCTTTTGACTGACTCATCATCCATTCACCCCAGCGTCGCGCTCCTGCAACAAAATCCGCCGCACAGGGCAGGAGGGAACCGCCTGTGCAGGTCCCCCGGCCCAGAAGGACCCGGCGGCTCCCGCAACGCCGGCTCGCAGCTTTTGCGGCAGCTTTGGGGGGTTTGCTGGTGGGGAACAAGGTTCGGAGCGGTACGGACCAGCGTGGAGAAGGCGTGACCGACAGCCACGCAACCCAGCACCCAGCCGCCTGTCCCCTCCTCCCCGCGGCCGTGAGCTGCACCTTCTAGCGCTGCCCCCGAGGCCCGTGGGCAGTGGCTCCCCGCCTCCCTGCCCCGCTCCCAGAGCCCCGCTCCCCGCCCGAAACCCCGCGCCGGCTCCCGTGGGGCCGCCCCTCCGCGCCCGCACTGCCCCGACGGCACCCCGGAGGGGCGGGGGAGGCCCGCCCGGGCGCCGGGACTGTCCCGCCTCCCTCCGCCGCTCCCCCAGCCCCGCATCCCCGCGGGAGCTGCAAAGCAGGGTAGGAGAGAACAAAAGGGGGCGGGGGGGGGGGAATCCTCAGTCCCGCTTGGGGTAGGAGGGAGTGTTAGAGGCACTTGCAGGCAGTTTGCTTCCCGCAGTCTCACAGGAGGGAGGTGCGGACTCTAGGTATGCGGGCTGATGCTGTGCTTCTGGAAGCAGCATCACTCGTGATGCCCCAGGTGTAAAGACAACTTAATTACCGAAATGGGCAATCCTCCATAAAAAACAAAACCAAACCAAAACAAAAACCCTAACCCCCAAACCCCAACAACAAAAAAGTTCCCCAACCCAAAAAACCAAAACAACAACAAAAACCAAAAACAACAAGCCCCCCACCCAAAGGACGGGAAGCATCAGACCGCTCGCCTGCACAGACAGCAAGGGGATAGGAAGGCGTGCGTGACTTCTCGGCAGAGCTGTGCGCAGGCAGAGGCTGCCGTGGGCACTGTGAACCCGTCCCGCCGCGGTTCCCAGGGCCTCTCATCTGCCGGCAGTCGGGTGAGCGCACTGCGAGGCGCGGGGCGTGAAGCCTCCCCAGCCCGGGATCTCATCCCTCTTTCATTCACGCATCTCTCGCTGGCACCGAGTACCAGCTGCGAGGTCGAACAAACACCAGTTGAGTGTCCCCTGGTAAACCTCCCGCTTTCCAAAGCATCCCGCAGCCGGTGGGAATGGTCCTAAATAACTCCACAACAAACCGTGCTGCCGAGACCTGGAAGCGTGGGCGGGAGGCGATTCCCACGACGGGGCCGGGGTCTGGCCAACAGGTGCTCGGGTTTGGCGGAGGGCGCCGGGGGAGCCCGGGGAGGCAGAGCCTCCGCTGCCAGAAAGCAGCCTGCTCCGGCGCCTCCGGCTTTACATGGCGTGGAAGCCGCAAACAATCGCAATGATATCTTTATTGCTAGGTTCATGTCCTGGGCTATAACATATCAATCCCTGTCGTGGTTCTCTCGGATGCACCTGGTATTTCAAACTTGTTCTTTTTGTGCTTCTGGGTCCTGGACTGCAGCTGCCTAAAGCGAGCAAAGAGAGAGGCCCTTACAATGTGTCCAAGACGTGTTGGCATGGTTTGCTTGTCTTTAATGTACCATTAACTATTGTCTTTACACAATATGGGAACTGTAAAGCATGACATGTGTTATAATAAAACACATTTTCAACGATACACTTGGACTCGGCGCTGGGATGCAAGCAAACAAACAGGCCCAAATCTTGTTTTGTCTCCCTCGCTAAGCCTACTGGCAATTAAACTTAAGACCACTGCTTTCCCCTGATCAGCCAATTAAATTTTATGTCTCCTAATTTTTCACATAGAAAAAAAGTCTCGGTGCCGGCCCCTAAAGACATTGATTTTCTTGCTATCACCTGGCGCTCAGACCTTAGTTCCATTTATCAAGAAGGGAAACGTCAGGCGTTACATAAAGTGACTCTGTTACCATAAGGCTCTCACCATCCTGCCCTATTGTTTTCCCTTGTTAATAACTCATTACCAGGATTTAACAAATCAACCATTACATATGTTTTGTGTCTCCATATTTTGATCCGTACGATTAAGCAGATGTTACGATTGAAAATTGAAAAGTCCAAGGCTACTCTCGTCTGAAAGAAAGAGGGCAGCCTCAAACAACGAGCTAACAATGAGATTCAGAAGATCTTCAGAAAAACATTTACGACCAATAAACAGACTCCAACCTGCTCCATTTCAACCATTGTGCGCCTTGGGGGAATAATTAAGTTGAATAGGAAGAGGTCCGCGGGGTTTTCAATGCCAAGCCCACAGGTGCGGGGTGGCACGATGAATGATCCGCCTGATTTTTGCCAGGCTCAAGGGCCCTTCTCCTGGCCGGGCGAGCAGATACGAAATATTGTCATTTCTTTTAATTCACAGCGTTACTCTCAGGGCGAACAAAGGGGCGGGGGATGAATGGCTCCGGCTGCAGGCAAGGCGCGCCCGGCCGCCGCTGGCCTCTCCGGAGACCGCCCGGCGGGGCCGAGCGCGCCGCCGCCGCCGCGCCCGGGGCCGGTCCCGCGAGCTCAGGGGGGTGCCCGTGCCCCCCGCGCCGCCGCGCGCCCCCGCGCCGCCCCCCGCGCGGCCGTCCCGGGCCCCCGCCGCCCCCGCGCCCCGCGCCGCCGCGCGCCTCGCCGCGGGCCGGACCCCGCGCGGGCGCACGTGCGCCCCGCCGCTCCCCGCCGCTCCCCGCGCCGCCGCCGCGGCCGGGAGGGGGCGGGCGGGGCGGCCCTGGGCCGGGGGCGGCTCCCAGCAGCAGCCCCCGGTGCGGACCCGCCGCCGTCGGGGCCCCGGCGAGCGGCAGCGGGCGGCGGCAGCGGGGCTCTCCCGCCCGCCGGCCTGCGTTGCGCATGGAGGTCTCCAAGAGGGGGCCCGTCTGCCGGGCGCGCCCCGCGGGCGAGGGCGGCGCCGCCCCTGTGCGGTGGCCGCGCCGGGGGGGCCCAGGAGGGGGCCCCGCGAGGAGCCGTCGCGTCGCGCCACGGGGCCACGTCTGGCGGCGGCCACGCCGGAAGGAGCGGGGCCCCCCGGACGGCCCCTGGGGCGGCGTCGCCGGCTCCGGAGGCAGCGCTCCACTCTCCGTCTGCGGGCGCAATTCCCGACCGGGCGGCCCGGAGCGGCCCCCAGGGACCCACGGGAGCGCCCGCCCCCTGCCTGCCCCGGTCCCCGCGTCCCCAGCCTCCGCCTGCCGCCCCGGATGGGCGCGGACCCCCGTTTTCCCGGTGCACCTGCTCTGCGCAACCTGGAACGCCGAGCGGCTTGGAGAAGGCAGGGGAGGCCCGGTCCCGCCGCGTCAGCCCCGCTGTGGCGCCCCGCAGGACAGCACCGGGGTGCCAAGAGGCTCTTCCCGGCCCAGCCCGGCCCCGCCCGGACGGACCACGGCTGTCCCGGGCCCTCTGATCCTCGCCGCCCCGGGATTTCCGGTTGGAACGGCGCGGCCCGAGCCTCCGGGTCCGCCTTCGGAGGGTGCCCGCTCCCCGAGGACTGGCAGCGTGGCGGGGTCGCACGGGGGGAGCATCCGCCGCTAGCGCCCCGCGCCCCGACGGGGCCTCGAGCCCTCTGCCGCCCCGGGCGCGGTGAGAGGACCGGGCGGAGGGGACTCCTCGTCGGAGGAGTTCCGCACTGCCCGGGCGGACGAAGGCGGCTTCCCGTACTGGGGAATGTCTCCGCCGAGCGCCCCGACGGCTGCACAGGTCCCCAAGTTCACCGGGGGCCGGGACAGATTCAGAGCGGCCGCTCATCGCCCCAGCCTCCCGCGCTCCGGCCCTGGGCAGAAAGATGTCTCGGGCAAGAGCCACGGCTGGGACCCGGGCAGACGGCTCCCCAGCGGATGGCGGGCAGGGACGCCCCCGGGGCGAGGTGGGCACCCCCGACGGCGCCGACCCCCACTCGGGCGAGACTACGGGGAACTGCCCCTTGCCGCTGAAGCGAGAAGTGGCCCGAGGCTCGTCGGGGCGAGTGGGGAGAGCCCCTGTGGTCTCAACTCGGCTCGGAGAGCCTCTCTGGTGCCTGATCGCCGCCGGTGGGCTCGGAAGGGTAGAGTTTTGGGAAAAGGGGGAAAACACGGTGCCTTCGGGACGTGTCTGGACCGATCGTGCCCTCCGGCGTGGGGAGCACGGAATCGGGGATGCGCGAAGCACTGTGGCCCCCCCCTCGGCGGAGCGCAGCCCGCGACACTGACCTTCCCGCGGGGGCGACCGGGACGCGCCTTTCACGGAATTAGCCGCACAGACGTCTCGCTATAACTTTTGTTCCCCGCCACCGCCCGGACACACCGCACCCGCTCCGCCGCCAGGCCGTCCCGTCCCGTCCCCGACGGCTCTCCCCGTGCCCTGCCCCGACAATGCGTGAAATGCATCACTGTCACCGGTCGCGGGTGACAGATGAGGCGAAGGCGCGGACCCCTCGCCAAGGTCAAGTTGAAGATGCCGGTGGCGGTGCGGCCGCCGCCGGTTGAAGCTGAACAAGGCCCTCGCGGGGCCCTTTCCGACGTTATATTTGCACCTCCCCCGCTTCCCCTTTGCCAGCCCTTTCTCCGGGGACCTGCGGGGCCGAGGCGCGGTCCGAGGGGCTCGGGTGCTGCTCGGTGCTGCGCGAGGGGGTGGTGGTGGCGCGGAATGCCGGAGCTCCGGGCCCTGCGGGTCCGGGTCGAGCCCAGCCGGGCCGTGCTGGACTGGGCCGGGGCGCGGAGCCCCGGTAGCCGTCACAAGCGCGGTCACCGCCTTGAAATAAACTGCAAAACGCTTCGGGGTGAGTTTTACCCCGCGTTCAGCAGAAGTTTTCCAAACGGAGTCTGGTTAAACAAACACTTCACCCTGCTCCCGGCTCCCTCTCTCCCTCGCCTTGTGATGATTGATATTTTTTATTCAGCCAACTTTTATTTACCTTGCAAAAATGTTAGGGACAAATGTGATAAATTACAGATATGCAAATTTCTTTGAATGGCGTTGTAAGTGTGTCTCGCTGGAGCTGAATAAGTCCTTGCAAGTCGGTCTGCGCGCACTCAGGACCCCAGGGAGCTGATCAAAGCACCCTTTCTCTTTCATCCCCAGTATTCTCCTCCAAACTATTTCGATACAATATGTTTCCATGATGCACTTAATGTGCTAGGGACACAGAACTCATTACAACCTAGCTAGTTCTGCCGACCCCTTTGTTCAGAGGCATAAAGTTAAAAAAAAAGGAGGGGTGGAGGGGGGGTAGCGCTGCTAGTTGCCAGCTTTCTGAAATGTTAAAGCATGCGTCATTTTTCACCAGGTCTCGTCTTGATATCCTCAAAAGACAAACTATGAAACCGGCCTCAGCCCTTTCTGGCATTAATTACGCTGCTGTCCAGCCGATCTGTTTTTCCTATTATATGCATTTCTCAGCAGGGATTTTTTTTTTTTTTTTTTTTTTTTTTTTTTTTTTTTTTGCAACACTAATGCAGCTGCAAGTCGAAGTATGAATACGTTGTATCGGTATAGAAAAAAAAATAAGTGGAAAGGCTGAAAAAGGTGTCAAAATCAATGCTGATGTTTTTCTTGCTTGCCCCACGTTTGAGACAGTGGCTTTGGAAAAGGGTTTTGAATCGCCCTGTAATGTTAACTGGTTTTGCCTCGAATTATAAGCTTCTTAGAAGGGAACAATCTCAGCCGAGGGCTGCTGAAAGCAGGTTACATGTTTACTGAATGCCGATGCGCCCAACAAATCTTTTTCGCTGGAGAAACGCTTCAAAATATTTGGGGAAATCGCTGGAAATTAGAAGCCCCGAGTTCAGGGCGATCCATTTCAAACCCATGGCGAGGTGGCGGCTGTTTGGGGAAATGACTCCAGCGGGATGACAGTAAGAAATAAACTCTATTTCAGCGGATGGCGCGTTTGTTTACGGGGTTGATTGGTTGACGGAAATGGCTGGCAGCCAGTTCTGGGAAAGATTCCAGACCTGACTCCGATTAACCCTCTCTGGTGAAACTCTGCTGGAAACCAACTCACCAGCAATTGCCATTAATCTACTTACTAATTAAGCCAATTCATTTCTAAAGGAGAAAAATTCCTTTCTTTGGCCAAACTGATGGGAGGAAATTTGAAAGAAGCGCCAAACTGTGTAACTGTAATTCAGCCAAGGACTGCTAAAACAAGGTGTTGATATATAGCTGGAGATTTAAAACAAGTTTCTAGGGCAACAATCCTTTGGAGACGGTGGTATATAGTGCATAGTAGATGAAGCTCGAATAATGGTGGACTGCAGTGTGCAATTGTACGGACATTGGTTGGAACCAGGACTGCTTTTCCCAATTAAGCCGCTCAAGGCTTTTACTCCTAATAATTTATCTGTCCCGTTCTAACGTTTCAGCCTTGGGTGACAGCTACAAAGAGCATGTGTGCCGGACCCAGAGAACATGGTCATAGAATCACAGAAAATACTGTACTGGAAGGGACCCACAAGGGTCATAGAAGTCCAGCTCCTGTCTCTGAACAGGGCAACCCCAAGAATCACACCATGTGCCTGACACCATTGTCCAAACGCTTTTTGAGCTCTGGCAGGCTTGGTGCCGTGACCACTTCCTTGGTTGCGGAACTTGACGTCCAGCGTTCGCGTGGCGTTGGCGAGGACACTCCATCTCCCCTCGTCCCAGGGTCCGGATCAGCCCAAGGAGACACAGGGACACCCTCTGCCCTCGCAGTACTCTGCGCCTGCGAGGGCCCGCCAGGGCTTCTCACGGCAACGTGGCGTCACGGCGGTGCCGCTCCGAGGCTCTCAGTGCTACTGAGGTATCACCTTTAGGCGAGCAAAGCTTAGCTCGGTCTGCGAGGGAAGAGAAGTCCCGGGGTGACTCGGCCGCTGGCCGCGGCCGCGGTGAGCTGGCTCGGGGGGCGGGGTGCTCTTTTCAGAGCAAGCCGCCAGCCCTTGCGCTGCTGGCAGCGGGGCACCTGCAAGGTGAGGGGGAGAGGTCATGAGGAGGAGCTTCACCCTTCGACTCGGCACCTGCAGGAGAAGGAGCAGCCCCCGGCTCCCTGTCCTGTTTGTCGGCCCTGCCGCCAGCATCCCTGCCCGCCCCCGCCCTCGGGGTCTGGCTCGACCACAGTCAAGGGCACCCGCCGTCCCGGGCAGACCCGGGGCCCCTTCATCCTTCGCTTTTGCCTCTCAAACAGCCGTGTCCCTCCGCTGTTCTCTCTCTTGCACCTTTCTCTGTCCCGCACCTCTCGCACAGCAGCTCCGCCACTGCCCCCCGTGTGGTCCCTTCTGTGCCCCCGGTGACGAGCAGCGCTGACATTCCCAAAGCAGTGCTGAGGGTGTGGGGCCTATGACGGGCACGCAGCGGGGAAGGGAAGGTGCCCAGCCCCAGGCCACGGCGCTCCTCCGGACCCGCGCCGCCGGCACCCCCAGCCGCCGGGCTGGGTGCATTAAGGGCGCAGCCCTCGGGGTGTATGGCGTAAGAGACGACACACTGAAGGAAGGATAGTTTAAAATCAGTGTAACCGATCCTTCCTTTTTCGTTGCTATTGTTGTTGGTTTGCTTTGGTTTTGTTTCTTTTCAGGTGCAGGTAATCGCATGAGGAACAAATTCGGCGTTCGGCGGAGCCGTCTCCGGACAAGGAGGCGGTGGCCAAAGAGCTCGGCGGGAAGTAGGAGGATGCTGAGCCCTGGACGTGAACAAACCACCCTCCCAGAAAGCAGTAGCTTCGTGTCATTGCACTAAAATGACAAGATCTCATGAAATACACGGTACCACCAAGTGATGACAGCAGAACTATGGATGCAAGCTGGAGACGAATGGGGAAACATTTCCTCCAGCAGCTGATGGCAAAACTTAGCAGGTGCTGTAGGTAGTGCGCTATGTCTTCGTATCTCAAGCAAACACTCAACTTCTTCATTTAAGTCTCTCTCTGAGATCATAAAAAATAGGATGCAATATCTTAAAAAGACTAATGACATTTCACAGGTAATGCAATTTAGAAAGAAACACTTCCATGTTTTCTTTTCCAACAATGTGCATTTTTGTAAACTGCTATAAATTGCAATTCAAAAGCCCTGATCTCGCCATCCCCAATCATTTTTTATACTGATCAAATGAATGCAGATACTCCCATTTGGGAGGGGCGACATGACATTTCACTTGGCAGTTCTAAACAGGTCACAGACCTTTCACAGACCCTAAGGCAGTGGGAGGGAGCTCTTTACGAAACCGTGTAACCAAATCAAACCAATGGTTACCCCTTTTCAATACCATTGGAATGGTTTGCACAATGCTATTCACATAGCAGCAGAGAAACTGAAAGGATGGTCATCCAATGGAAATTTCTTTTCTTTTGTTTAAACTTGTGGAGCTCCAAAAAAAAAACCAAAAAAACAAAAAAACCCCACCAAAACCCAAAACCAAACCCCAAAAACCCCCTGGAAAACAATTACTTTTTGTATGACAAAAAGCCAAACACTTCTACATACAGACGTACGTGTACACCAGGGCCTTCAGCGCGCCTGGATGTTTATACAGATATAGTCACGCATCTGTGTGTGGGGATGTACATTTATTGGAGATGTTGCTTTGTTTGAAGCCATAGGCACAAAGACACAACATGGCTGCCCTGGAGATGACCTATTGCTTTCAAGTTGCTTGAACACATCAGAATTTCTATTGTTGAGGTTGATTAATTGTAACTGATAAGTTACCATGAATAAAGATTGTTTTTCTGTTTAATGTGGTGGGCCTGATTTGGTAAATGCTTCATTCATGTAGCCTTGCAGTGCAGCATATGGGCAAGATTCATTCAGTATCGCAAACATATACAATTTATTATGCCTGTATGGTCACAACCAAAAGGCCTTTCTATTTTAATGACAAAGTTTGAATGAAAAATTCCATTTAAAGAGTCACTAACATTAAGTGCGGCTTCGTAATTTATTCCTGTTGCCGGCTGCCGGGGAATCGAGCCCTTGGAAAAGCGAAGGCGCAGCGGGCAGGGCCGGCTCCGGGGCCAAGCAGCCGCTCCTCGCAGGCCTCGGCCGCCCCACGCGTGTCCAGGCCGCTCCTCGCGTCACGCGCTGCTGATAAACTCATCGCCCCCGGCCTCCAGCGCCTCCTCTCCGGGCAAAACCGCCCACGGGCCCACGAACGCCTCTGCCTGAAGCAGGAGGTGTCAGTGCCCACCCGGCGCTGCCCACGCCGCCGGAGGAGTCTCACGCCGAGGGCCGCGGTGCCCTCCTGCGCTCGGTGTCCCGAACCACGGCACGGGCGGGCGGCCGGAGCTCACCGGGGGCTCTCCGCATCCCCGCGGAGCGCACCCCGGCCCCGTGGCGGCAGGGAGGGCGGCGGGATGCCCGTGCGTGCTGAGGGTCTCCCGCCGGGTGCCCTCCCCGGCCGTGGGTGCCACCCCGGGGGCGCTTACACGGCAAGGGCATGGGAGGAACAAAAGGCTCCGTCTCCAGTATTGGCTCACCCAGGGCCTTGTGTTGATACTCAAGTGAAGTTAAGCACCACTGTGGCGCAGGGGATCTTTGCACCCTAACCTTTCTCCTTCCCCGTCTCTTTCTGGCTAATCACTGGTCTAAAAGTTTTCAACATAGGCGACTTTCAGCATTGGCCTCGCGTCTACTTAAAAAGCCCCTGTCGTTTTCTGCATTATCTATTCCCAAGGAAACAGGTCAAAACAACAACACAGCCTCACCCAGCAGGGGAAAAAGATCAAACTTGAAATGGAGATGTGATGAAGACATGTCACATCTAGGAACTTGGGTGTGGTGCAAATCACTACATTTCAGTCTACAGGTAGGGGGTTAGGTCCTGTTCCTGTCTATTTGAGGGGATTTGTAAAACAACATTTCACAAAATCAGCATGTTTGACAGATAAAGTAGAGCTTCTGCAATATCACAAATAAACATTTAAATATGGGGGTGAAATTTACGAAAAATCCCTTGAAAGAGCCCTTTCAAGCGTTTTTTAAAAAAATATGACCTCTTAACCTCTTCCTCCTCGATTGACAGAGTAATTTGAAACAGAAACAATGTAATCTATCAAAATAAGTTGTGTTACTTCTGTAAATCAGATATTTATGTTTGAGCTTTCCCCTACTGGCAAGCTGTAAAGACCCACTGTTATTCCAAGGCTTTATCTCTGAGATTCTTGTCTTTTCTGCTCATTAAGAGTCTGTCTATAGATTACAAAGTCAATAGATGCAAACACCAGACTGTGAGAAAACTCTCCCTGGGTACATAAAAATCAACAGCACTGGATGCTATACAATGGAAAGCATAGATGTTTGTAGGTGTTCGGTTTTATCATCTTTAAACAAGAAGGAAAGTAAATATTGTGGCAAAACTTCACCTTCCAGTGTTGCACACTTCCTTCTGCCATTTCTAAAGGTGGATCTCTGCAGCATCATTTCGAACTGGCAGATGTAAGTTTAGTTGAAAGACAGTTTACAACTGTTTTGAGTTTTCTACCCCTATCTACAGTGCTAATTATGAATCCAAATAGCAGGTGGTGCACCTGGACGGGATGACTTTACAGCTACGTTTACGGATTATTCTGTAAAGGCATGACTGAACCTAGTGGAGCTCTTTCACATCATTAAAAGACTGAAGGATCCTGGGCCATGGACAGGCTCCTTCAGTTCTTTAGAGGTGCTTTGAGGTGCAGATTTTCAGTATTTCCTACAATATTGAGTCCAAGTTACTAGATGAACTTTTTTTTCTTTTTTTAATGCTGCAATGTGTGCATTCTCTATATTCTTCTGTGCTCGCATGCTAAAATGAGACTAAAGTAAAAAATATCCACAGACAAAACTCTCAGCTTCAACCCAATCCACACGAAGGGGAAATTATCTATGAGGAAGCTGATGCACACAGTCGGATGGATTTTGCCAAGGTTTTAATAATCGAGTATTACTGTCAATAACACTCTTTTAAATACCTACAAGTAGTGCTTGGGGTCACCTTTAAAAGCTGGCAAAAAAGCAAAGCGATTTCCCAAGCTTCCTGTGGGTACCAGGAGGTCTGCAGTGGGCGCTGCTGGAGAGGAGCCCGCCCGGCACTGCGGCTGCGGCACCGCCCGCGGGCGGGGGCGGCGGAGCGGGCTCCGCGGTGCTGAGCGGCCGTGCCGGGGGCGCGGGGCTGGCGGCCCGGAGTGCGGGGGCGGCGGCTGGAAGCGGGTTGGAGTGGGTCGCAGCCCACGAGTGTCTCCTTCCCCCTGCTGCCAAGGGCTCCCATGGTACCTTCACGCCAGCTCACTGTTTCGTGCTGAAAAGAGCAATTAAGTTTCAGACCTAGGCGCAATCAACATTCCCCGTTTCGCCCAGCAGCAGGGCAGACCCGGCATCTTCCCTCACGCGAAGTTAACTTTGGGATGGGAGGAAGGTAGGAAACTTTAAGTCAGTTTGTGTAACTGCCTAGGCCCGGTGCTTTACAGTTGGCACCTCATTTAATTCAGCTGAATTAACTTTTCCTGCCTACACTATTGTCATGCACTACCCACTCAGGTGCATGGTGCTTTTTCACTTCATGTGCTACACGGAGCAGTGACTGCCCAGAGCCCTGAAGGAGCCTCTTGCACAGCAGAAGCTTTACACCTGGGTACGTGTGGCCAGCAAGGCTGTGCTTACAGCTTATATTTGTAACTGCTTTACAAAAGTAGCAAAGAATTGAGAAAGGTCTATTTGAAAATAAGGAAAGTATATAGATGAGGTGGGGGCAGGTGTACAAGCTAGAACCTGTCCAAGATAAAGGGATTTAATATGTTTCCTAAGCATTTATAAAATATTTTTTTTTGCAGGATGTTAACCTAGCATAAGATTTCCTCCTTTACCTTTAAAAGGTTTAAGGTTCTACATACTACATTTTAGATAAAAATACATTTGTATGGGAATAAAGAACCTATATTGAAGCTGATAAAGTCACAATTATCTTTACTGTGAATCTATTGTATTATTAAACTTGTATGTGGAGGTAGACAAATGGGGGAAGTGATGCACCCATTGAATCCTAAATTCAGGAACTTCAGGAATAGATAAAAGAAACAGTTCACTTCCTAAGATGTACTTGATTTATATTATCATACATTCCTCAGCATCTGTTTTTTTCATGTCTTTGCTTAAGTAATTATTTATTTCATTAAACATCAGCAAACTTATTCACAGAAAAAACCTATGCATTTAAACATTATGTTATTTTCCTGTTTTAAGAATAATTTCCCAAGCTGAAAAAAATTCCAAGCAATTAACATACCTGAGATTTACTGCAATTAATTCTACCTCAGTATACAGAGTTTTCTGGATTTATCCATGGGATTTATCTGGATACAACCAAGAGATGATTTCACTGGTGCTTTGACAGGGAGCACCAAAACTGTTCTCACTTCCATACTGTTTGCAAGTATAACCAAAGTGATGCATTTCACCCTTTTAGAAAGGAAATTTCACAGTAATTGCACTAAGTGAAAATTTCTCAGTTGATGTTAATAATATTTCCATAAGCTGACAGCTTGCAATAAATCAATCATGGATATTTTAAAAAGGAATCATAAACCCGAAGCATTTCTTTATGTTTGCATCAGTTGTGAGGGCTTTGGTACCTTGAAAAGAAATTCTAGTTTGTCATTCTTGACATAAAACTGATAATTTTAAAATCAAGTATGTTTGTACCATTCCTTTCTGAAATGGGCTAGCAATGTTCTAAGTATATTTCTCTGGAAAGCTTGACCATGCCATTTTCAATTTGAAACTTTTCAGAGTTTTCTTCCCTGAGCATATGATCAGATGTTTTGAAGCAAATTCCTTCTGTTATTGGAAGAATAAATCCTTGCCTGTTTTTGGACCATCTACTGTGCTTAGTAGTTTAAAAATCTTATTTTAATAACCTCTATTTTCTGTCTGGTATTTATTTATTACTGCTGGTTTTTAGGGTAGGTTGTGTCTCTGTTACTGTAGGTACACAAACCCATGAATTCAAGACTGGAAATGCTGAGAAGCCTTTTCCTCATCCTCAGCTGACACTTATCACACACAGTTCCTGATAACTTGCTTCTTTTGGTGAGTGCTTATGTATACATTCATCTGGTGTGTGACTCCTAAACCTCCATGTCCCCAGGGAAAGCTCCTGCAGTCAATACTGAATTAAGGGCTCTGGGACTGTGTTCCCATATGCAGCATCACATGACAAGACATCAGCATTGACAGAGGTGGAAATGAGAGATTTTGCAAAGAAACCCCTTTGAGCACTTGAATTCTACCCATACATACTATTATAGCTGAATGTTCAAAATCTTCACAGAAAGCCTGTGGCAATAATCTCATGAGCGGGGAAAGGCAGAGTATTTTGCAAGTGTATCTTGTGATTAATGCTAGGTAGGTAAATACTTAAACTTGGGAAGAAGTGAGAAAGAGGGCTTTTTCTTCTTTAAAAATTGTTCATTTTCTTAGTATTTTTTGTTCATTCCATCATACATGACAAGAGGGTGTAGGGGTACAAAACAGAAAATCCATATGTCCAGATAGATTGGATGCCTTCTGATAATTTACTTGAATATGGAAGCAGGGATGAGGTTGGTTACTACAGAATATTCAAACCAGTTTATCAGCAGTTAAGAAGAGACTTTTCAGGGCAAAAGAGTTATTGAAAATATCAAGGATTCCTTCAAAATATCCCATATGCTCCTTGAGGAGAAACTGTAGGGCAGACATCAGCCAGTGGTACAGGTCTCTAACTGGAATGATGCTATATAGCACTGGTAATTAGATCAATTATTTCTGTACAGCTTCAATTATGCATGCAGACATTGTACTCTACAGCCTAATCAACTATTCATGAGAATGTTATCAATCCCTGTGCAGAAGCCAAAACATCACTATGTGTTGGTGGAGTCTTTTGCTGGGTCACAGTTTGCAATATACTCCTTCACATAGCTGAAATGATGAATTTTTTGTAGCTGCTTTTCAATAATATTAAAGTATCAAGGTTAGGCTGGCTTTAAAGGAAATTAATAATGAATTTATTTCTAAGAATTTTCTCTAGTTAGGGGAATGTTTTCCTTTCTGTTAGTGATAATGCAGTGAACACTCTTTTTTGCCTAACTAACACTTTTTTTTCTTTCCAAAGTTCTGAAAACAAGACATATTACACGTATGTACCCGACAAGCTGATCTTTCTATGGAAACAACTGCTGAAGTATTTCAGAAATAGTATTCCCACATTATTTTCCTTTGTGCTCCACATTGCCCCAGTGAAGGTAGTAAAAATTCTTTCAAATCATCAGAACAACATGACACTCTTGTTGCTGAAAGTGTAGTTTCTTTTTATTTTAACACAGTCTAACTGATAGTCTTTCAGTATCTAAAAAACGCCAAAACAAACAAAAAAAACCCCCAAACACAAAATTTTTCTTAATTCAGCCAATATTCAGTGTTCAGTAAGAGTGATAGGTATAAAGAAATAAAAGAAGTACATACAACTATTTTGTAATCTGAAATGTGCTTCTGGCTTGCTAAAAGAGAATGGAGAACATCTTCCACGCATTTTTGGTCATAGTGAAATGCAGTTGCATTTCAGTTTCTCTATGCTTTGTTTGGAGCCCTACAGCTTCTCTCTGCCCTTTGGACTTTGGTGAGCAGGACTCTGAAGAATGCTAAATGAAATTTGGCACCTAGATATGGGATGGAATCACAGATTGCACTTGGAAAACCAAGGAATCATAGGCTGTGTTATGCCTGGTTTTGTTCCATTCATCATCTGTGAAAAATTCCAGTGGAAATTACTGTAGACATGGTGGTAGAAAGAAGGCAATGGCCAGTCAAGACTCAATCCAGATCAGCCCCAAAAGATGAGCAGCTTGCTAAATGTATTAGAGGTTGATGAAGGGAGAAAAAGAAGGAAGACAGTTCAGAAATCCTTTCATATAGATGAGAGAACAAATGATACATTTGCCTCAAATTCCCAGAACCATTAGCAATTACCAAGACATGCTAGTGAAAGTGTCTTACTGGACAAGTTAGTACATAGCAGGTATTTGCAAGGCTTATGCATTTATTAGAGAGTCTTCGTAGAGTGAAGGAAACTAGTGTGAAACCTCCAGTCACTGAAGCAATCAGACTTTTGTGTATCACAAACAGAACCCACCTCATTCACAATGAGTCATAAACACTCACACATCCCAAGCATCCCTTCTTAGCTAGCCAAAATAAAATGGTCTCTGAGAGGCTACCTCCAAACCTTCTGATCCTGTGTCCTGAAGAACAGAATTTTGCCTGAGACAACTATTCTTTAACTCAAAATGTGGAATTAAAGAGCTCTTTCGCTTGCTCCCCAAAATCTCCTTTGCTTGGATTTTGGGTCAGATAAAATAGCCACTGACAGCACAAATGCCACCAGATGTAATAGATTCAAGTCCTTTTGAATGTAACCATCTCTTATCTTTTTAAAAACCACCATACCCATGCTATTTTTGCACTCCAAAATTGTATGACTGCAACATGCTAAAGTTAAAAATACTTCAACTTCAGAGTATGTTACTATGAATCAAAAATTTCAGATTGACTGTCCTCAAACACTGTCCATTTTTGTTGCACTTGGAAGTCTAAGAAATTAATCTTTGTCTTCTTTTTTTCTGCTCTTCTGTAGTCTGGATATTCTGTGGTAGACCTATGGCTAGAGGAGAAATATTTCTTTATCAAGGTTGATTAGAAATTATTGTTGGCAATAACAAAATAACAAAAAAAACCAAGTTATAGTAAAGTTTATCTGAAACTCAGGAAAAAGATGTAAAATTAAAACTGTTCTTAAAGAAAGACTAAAACACTTTAAAATACAGAAATGAGACTCACATGAACAATTCTCCTGCTTAGCTTAGTAATGTAACTAAGTAACTTAGCTGAATGCTTAAAGAAAACCTTCTGAGAAATAGTTGAACTATAAGCATGTAAGCCAAATTTAATTCTTGAGGGACTCTTCTAGGCCCTAACTCATCAAAATAAGCATAAATACTTTCACTGAGTTATGAGAACTGGAATTATTTCTTACATGCCTTTTTTCCAGGCTATAAAATGAAGAATTTAATATTTGCATTTCTGTATAAATATCTGAATCTATGTATGTAGCTATGTAACCTATATCTGTGTCTGTATCATCTATATTTATACTTACATTTATTTCTGACTGACAGCTTGTTATTACATGAATAAGGCACATTTCCATCATCTTGGTTAAGAACCCAGCTTTATCCAGTTCAATAATTTAAAGCAGGTCACTCACTCATAGATGCAGTGAATCAGACTACTGTTAGACACACCAGCGTACCATGTAGTCTGTTAATAGCCATAATTTTAAGCACTTAAGCAACTAATATTCCTTTTAAATAATTTCACTTCTCTTAAAGAATTGCTAAGATATTTTCATGTTCTCTTCTGAGAGAAGCACCTGAAAGTCAATTAATCCATTGCTATTTTGAGACTTGTTTAGAGAATTGAAAAGACACACTTCAAGATGATTTTCACTGAAAATTGTCCTTTTTTCACTTTATCTGAATTGATGGTTAAAATGGAAAGCTCATTATTTTTGTAACTTTGTAGCTTTTCTGTAATTACCTATAGCATCCTGAACAGTATCTTATTCCTCACTAGCCCTTACTTCAATGTAATTTTTTCCTACCTGAATATTTTCTGTCTCTATATTGACCCCTGGATCCCCATCACCTTCTGTCATAAATAATCATATCATAAAGGTCTTTACATTCACATTATATATCAGAATTTCAAACTCTCAGTTGAGTGACATGTATTTCTCACAAAAATTCTACCTGTGTTCACAAACTGGGTTTAGAACTTTCCATCCCCTCATGATCTACCCACTGAGATCAAGGTTTATGAGGTAGCAAGACAAATTAAATTCTCACTGGTTCGGCAACTGGTGGTATTCATAGCATTAGAAACTCACTCATTTCTCATTAAATAATTCTGGTCTTCCCATTTATTTTAGAACTGGAGGAATCAGGGTCACACTGGCCTTGCTACCCACTGAGACAATACTATTTCAGTTCATATGCAGATGGTTACAATTGCAGCCACATTTATTTAAAACAGAAGTTGGGAATTAATTGTTATTGTATACATTTGGAAAAAACCCCAAACCCTTAGAAAATCTGAATATGTTAAATATTTAAAAAATAAAAAGCAACACAAAATAACTGCAAGTAATGTTGCATATTGCAGAGAAAAGGGAAATCCCATTTATGTCCATAAACAAAAGATTTTTAAAAGGATGTAGCATTTTGTTGACTCTAATTGAATATGGGATCATCACTGTATAATCATTCTTAAATCAGGGGAATATGTTTTAACTTGACTGTTAAATTGAATTGTTTATCTTTTCCATTGAGTATGAATGTATTTGCAAGCAAATTTTAAATATTACTTTAATCAAGAAAAAAGTCAACGGCAAGTACTATTGTAATGCAACTCTGTGTTTGAACATTCACATGCTGGTGATGGTAAACTCAAAATGTTTCCAATTTGACAAGTTCCATCCTTGTTCATTTTCCCTGAAATTCTTACTATGATGTCAGAACAGCACTAAGGGGGACAAAAAACATACAACTCTGCATGAAGGACATGAAAGTAATTATTTTAAGATTGACTGTGATGCAATAAATGAATTTTAATCCATTTATACCTCCCAATTCTGTTTTGCCAAAATAATTTTCTTAAATCCCTCCAAGGCCAGTGTAGTGTATTTCTAACTGAACAGACAGGGACAATATGGATTTGTGCTGACCCATGGCCATCCAAAGGATTGACTGAAGAACCTTCTGAACTCTAGAGCATTTAAATCAAATCCCAAAGGGCTCAATCATTATGGATTCCTCTGCCCTGTTCCTGAGAGGAAACCAGACTGTGCTAATCCTGCATCTAGTTGAGAAAGTATCATCCTATATTTAACATCCCTGGAAAAAAACAGGCCCCTGATTTCAATCAGGTCTGCTGTGATGTATCCACCTGCAAAACAGAAGGACAGATGGCTTTTTAGGGGTGGCTCTCCCTGCTGTGTCAGGACTTGAAATGTGAGTAGCCAACAGAGAGTAACATGCCAAACCTCATAGTCCTGATCTCCCTACCTTCTGTCAGGTGGCTACAAGGGGCAACCTACAGTCTGAGTCTGAGTTCAGAAAGTGGCTGAAAGAGTTACCATTGTGGTTCACTGTGAAACCCCACCTGGGTGGGGTCTGGTCCTCAGCACAGGAGAACCATGGTCCTGTTAGGTTGGGTCCAGAGGAGGACTGTGAAGATGATCAGAGGGCTGGAGCTCCTCTCCTACAATGACTGGGTGAGAGAGGTGGGGTTGTTCAGCCTGGAGAGGAGAAGACTCTGGCCTTCTTCACTGCAGCCTTTCAAGTACACAGAGGGGGCTTTTAAAAAAGGGAGATTTACACAGGCAGATATAGGAAAAGGAAGGAATGGTTTTAAACTAAACCAGGGGAGATTAAATTAAATATTAGAAAGAAACTCTTTACTCAGAAAGTGGTGAGACACTGGAGCAGGTTGCCCAGAGAACCTGTGGCTGCCCTATTCCTGGAAGTGTTCAAGGCCAAGTTGGATTGGTCTTTGGGCAACCTGGGCTAGTGGAGGGTGTCCTTGCCCACGACAGGGTGGGTGGGTGGAACTAGATGATCTCTAAAGTCTGTTCCAAGACAAACCATTCTATGATTCATCCATATACTGCAGAAGGATGTCTTGTTTACACAGTCAAGGCACAATTCCTGTGCTATTTGTACACACAAATTATGTACACAATATTTCACTGCATGCAGCTGAGCATACCCAGCTTTGACAATCTGCCTTTGTTGGACTTACTGTTTTATAATTTCCACTGTCACATGGCATGAGCAGGCTTCTATGTCTTGATGTATTAGAAAGGTTTCTTTTGATAGAAATGAAGCATTAAATAAAATAAACCAGTTGCCTTGTCTTTACTTACTGTCTCACTGAGAGATGCACATTTAAGTGCTTAGTAACTGGCGTTGCAGTTTTTTTTCCAAGAAACCTGTCATCCTTAACCAATGCAGACAGAAAAGATTTTCATATTAAAGTAACCTATATAAGCTTGTTGTCATTCTTAAGATTTACAGTACATAATTAAAACCATACTGAAATAGAATTCCCAAAATATCAAAGTAACTGTAATGAAATGGACATTTGATTTTCTCTTGAGAGATCTAAATATAAGAGACTTTTAAATATAGATGGAGCATCTCAGTTCTGGGTAGCCACAACCTCTGTAATATGAGAAGTGACTCTGGTCAAAAAATTCTGCAGCTGAATTTCTCTTAGCGAAAGAAATCAGTTGGTGTATGAATTATTATCCACTGCTCTGCCCAATTAATATTTACATTCATTAAAATTTTGAAAATGAGAAACTTACCTAATTCCATCATTAATGAGTGTGAGGTTTGGCTTTTCCCCCTCCTCACTTTATTCACTAATATTTGTCTCGTCCCTGACATATTTTCTACAGACTCCTGCATATTTCCTCTGCATATAATTTCTATAGGGTATCAGGTACCAGAAGTCTTAAGTTCTGTTCATTCTACAGTGACTCTTGCCAAAGAGTTTCTTAAGAATTTATACAAAGGTTGCAGTGATAATAATGTATTATAGCAATGAACACCAGGTATGTTTGTGAATATGGTATTTCTTTTGCTATGTGAATGTACGCTACATTTCTTAGGTACAAAGTAACAGAGCAAGAATTTAAAAATACACTCAATTTTTAGTCTGGTTCCATACTACTAAAATGACTGTGATAGAAACAAAAAAAAATATTGGAAACCAGAAATTAAATGCCAGAATAAACCAGAAAAATACAAACAGATGCATTGACCGTTTGCATTTCTTGACCATAAATATAAATATACCTATGTAATAAATATATAATTGTACACAAGTACCATAAACACTGTGATACAGAAGAAGATTTAGGTATTGCAACCAATACTCTCCAGTAGAACTTTAAAACAGCCAGTTACAACAAACTGTTTTGGTCTCTTTTCAGGCCTCAGGAGAAATAACTAAGCAAATGCTATTGATCAGCAGAATTAAAACAAATAATCAGTAAACGTTCAGCAATCCACAAGACACATATACATAAAAATGACATTATTATATTGCATTAAATATTTGAATACAGTAACAGACCTTATGTAGTGGAAAAATCTGTGAGGAGTAGAACACAGAGCTTGAATTTAAAATACCATCCCTTTTCTCTCCTATAACTTTAATCACAGAGTGCTGATATTTTATCTAATCCATGAAAATTACTACCTAATTTCTCAAGGCCCAGCTCATGAATTAATTTGAACAGCTGTAAAATTTTTCCTCTTTCTTTTCAAAGAAATGCATGACACAGCAGAAACAGGTCTTTTTAATGAAAGGAAGCAAAATCCCCTCAAAAATATGAAAAATGTTGTATCAGGTGATAAGAATTTTTCTTTAAAAAGATTATGTAGTTTGGATGGTTTGGAATATTTTTTCTTGAATTCATGAGGGAAGAGTGATAAGTGGCAATGAAATAAACTCTCTTCCACCTCAGAATCACCTCAGAGCAGCTCCAGTTCAGTAATAACTAAAAGACAGCTCTGACTGATGGTCATATTTGGTCCTATATGATTGAAATAATTGATATATATAAAGACTTTAAAGTAAAAACATCTGTTACAAAACCAGAAGTTCCTGGACATTTTAGCTACAAATAGTAAATTAAGGAAAATATAAAAGAAAAATTAAATGGATTTCATTGTTATCAAAAATGAAAGAGGACTGACACTAGAAGTATTAACTAAAGAAATGTACACTTAGTGCTCTCTTGATAGTTTCCAGTAGTTACTTCACCAGGCCACATAGTTTTTGATGATTTCATAAGACACATAGAAGATATTCCGGCCACAAGAGGGCTCACATATTTTATAGATTTTTGGTGGTTTTTTTTTTTTTTTTTTTTTTTTAATGTGTATAATAAAATTATAACAATATACAAGCTAAATTCAAGGGGAATATCTGCTGCCCAGATAGTCACACTGTCAGGAAAAAAATAATTTGTCTGGTTCTTTAACAAACTATGGGAATAAAGTGAAGAAAAAATAAGGCAGTTCCTACAGGCTATTTATTAGTCTATTAATTGGCTTTTCATCAAAATTATTTTATTACATTACACGTTAGCTATGGTTAAAATGACACATTCATATTTTAATTAAACAAAAATTTTAATGGTCTGTGTTAAAAAATATCTTCCAGCACCTACCTATTCAGGTAAGTGTATACTCATTAAAGCAGACTTGGCAAGAATATTAGAACTTTATTTTTCTAAAGAGACCTGCATAGTTACTAAAAACACTGATAACATTGTCATTATATAATCAACAACATAGTGTATTCTCACCATTTTCAGATGAGAAGATAGCTTGGGGCCGATTTCAGTGAATACTGAATTTACTGAGAAACTATCCATTGATCTTAGAGATACTGGATCAAGCTAATTAAGCATGAAGTACAATACAGAGAGTTTGCTGTGCAATGGATGTGTCTTCATTGCAGTTCACCATTTGTAGAACAGGAATTGCTGCATTTCCATGCCTTTGGTTTGTGTTGTGGAAATAAAAAAATACAGGAAAGGAACTGTCTGAAAGACAGCAAAATGTGCAGTTCATGGGAAATATTGTTCAGTAAAGTTCAGTATCAGTCCAGATAAATTTGAAATGAACTTGAATTTCTGAAAAAAAGTAGTCTTGGAAAGAACAAAATGTGATGTTTACATGATTAAATAGATTTTTCAGGACTCCATAAATCTGAAGTTAATATTTGTCTGATTCATCCCTACAACAGTGGAAAAGACACCACCAAGAACATATTGAATTAACTAATTTGGTATTTACTCAGGTTCTCCTATTCTGCTATTCCCAACACCACTCACATGTAAACTACCTCTGGCTGTAAACCATACAACTTCCACATCTTGTCCCAGAGCTTTCAGACTCTAGTTCCTAAGTTCATAGTAGGGACCCTAGAAGCTCTGAGAGCCCTTGTTAGAATAGAGGCTCCTGAGCCTTTCCACCCTACTTTTGTGCTGCGGAGTTCTGTCTTAGTAAATCCTGCACATTTCACAGACAATAAAGATGCTGCATGCACTACATAAGACATACACCACTAAAATGCTTTGCTGCAGGGAGGAAATCATAGCTCTAAGATATGCCACATGACTTGTTAACCACACTGATGAGTACCAGTGACCTCCTGAGTGGACTGGTTGCATTCATACTGTGATAGGTTGGGTCCCATGGGACACACGTGTGGATTTCAGGTATTCTTAGTCTGTAGTTTCCCACCTAAGATTGCACTGGCTCAGTCATGTCCTGTGAGAGAGGTGTTTCTATAGCATGGTGCTAAACACATCCTTTGCATGTTCTGAGATGTGGCCTGATGTTACATGGGCTGTGTCTTGTCTGTTCTGACCATAGGGAGCAAACCAGCACTACGGTTTTGCCTTGAGAATCTGGCTGATCTATTCGAAAACAAAATACGAATGAAGCAATAGAGACACTCTGAGGCTGGCAGAGAACAAAGACCCAAGGATGAATGCAAGCATCCAAACCACTAAAAATTGATGGTATAGATGTAATCCTAGCCCACCTGACTGTCCAAGTGCTACTTGCCTAAGGAGTGGCATAAAGCTTTTTCAACAGGCAAGACTTACACTGGCACCAGTTTTAGACCAAGGGAATTCATGGCTGTACAAGGTTTTCAGTCTTCACAGCAAATCAGAGAGCTGTGTCCTCAGTAGTTGTGCTGGAGCTCTGTGACCTAGAAGCACTGCATTTCTCAATCAGTCTCTGCAATGATTAGAGGGAATTCCTGGGTTTTGACAACCAGCAATTTTCAGCCAAAATGTTTCACAACATAGGGAGTGAAGATTTTAGAGAGGCTGGATAGAGCAAAAGTGGTTGAGTAAAAAGTATGCAAATAGGAGAATAGTCATCACATGAAAAACAGAAGAAAGCACTGAGATTTGGGGAAAGAGAAAGTGCAGTGACAGAAAATGGTGATGTATGGAACAAGGGAGATGAAAAAGAATTCAATGAAAGAGAGCCATTAGAAGGAAAGACAAAGAGAAATAAATAAGGTAAAAAAGCATAATCAGATTAAAAGCTCATTCAAGACTGATATAAGAAAGACATAAAAAAGATGCAGTCTAACAGCACACAAAACAAGTTCTGTTTTTAAGAACTCTGAGTACTATTAGCACAGTCTACAGAATTACCCATCTGAAGTGCTTATCATTGTTAGAAGCAGTTTAACAGTATGCTATTCAGCACATTAATATTTAATTCCAATCTTTTAAAGCTAGCTATTGCATCCTCAAAAGCTAATGACTAGGTAACTGTATAATGTATATCATTACCTTAATTTTCACAAATATAATTTGTACAATCTATAGGCTTGAGGTATTTTATCAATGCAATTATGCAACAATACTAAACCTGTTCTATAAAATCTGGAATTTCTTTTTAATACTGTGTTATTTTGCTCAGATTCCTAAGATAGAAAAGTGCAAAGAGAAGAAGTTAAATCATCTCAGAGACTTCTTATATATCTTTGAAACACAGCTTAGACGTTTTGGCCACTACCTTTCTGTGGTTTGCCTTTCCTGACCTTTATGTTTCTTGAGTTTCTCTGTTTCAGCAGTCAGGCTTGTCTTACCAGCTTGCTGCTCAGGTACCATGCATGTTATCTGAAAGTAAGTAAAACACTGATTATTTTCTTTGCCAACTATGCAAAAACAAATAGGAAATTTTGTTCATATACAGTGCTATTCTTGGAAAAAGTATTCCCTTTTTGGGGTTGTTAGATTTTTCCAATATCCTGCTAAAAATTGAAAGGTTTTGTAACCTAAGTGAGTCGTTGGAAGTTGAAATTTTTTTTGTTTTTGTTTTTCTTTTCTTTTCTGTTTTGTTTTGTTTTTATGGATTTCAACAGGGAACATTTTGGCAACTATAAGAAAAACAGCGTTGTGGATAATTAAATGCAATCTTTTTACTGCTATCCATGGTAAGATTGCTATTGCTTTAAATGGATGAGAACTGAAGACCTATTGTTACAAATTCTCACTGGCAAAACCAGTACTTTGAGGAAGGTGTATGGCCATGTGAACCAAAGAAAGAAATGAACTCTTGACTCAGAGCTAACTCTGATTTTCACAATTATGTCTATACTTGGAGGCCATGAACCCTACCTAATCTTGGTTTTGTGGGGATGCTCTGACTCAGATCAGTCTCAAGTCAGAACTAGGAAAATCCAGGTCCACAGACTAGAAGGGAGCTGTGGCACATTTCCAGTCTGGGTGGTTAGATGGGCTGATGTCCACGGAACATCCTGTCATATAACTTACACACATCCTGTGTGACTTTGGATCTTCACTCTCCTTTCCTGGAAGCTGATTCCTATTTCAGAGAAATGGCATGAGGATTTCTGAAGGGTCCTGGGATAAAGCTGCTACGTAAATGACTACTACTACTTTAGCAATAAAAATGTTAAAGATGCCGTAGTTCTGTGAGATCCCTAGACTTTAGAAAGGTCCACATGTAAATGTATATAAAGTATATATCTAAACAGAATCACAGAAAGTTTGGGCTTGGAAGCAACCTCTGGAGCTACAGCAGTTTCACCTAGAACAGCTGCTCAGGATTGCATCCAGGTGGGTTTTGAATATCTCCAGTAAGGAAGACTCCACAACCTCTCTGGGAAACCTGTTCCTGTACTCTGCCACCCTCACAGTACAGCAGTTTTTCCTCACATGCAGATGGAACTTCCTGTGTTTCAATTTGTGACCACTGTCCCTTATCCTGTTGCTGGGCACCACTGAGAAAAGCCTGGCTCCATCCTCTTGGCAGCTCATCTTAGCTTGTAATAATTCGAAGATCACCTTGACAGTAAGTTTTTCCATCTATTTTTAAGGTATTTCAGTCTCACAAGGTGTTTCTTTTCCAATTTTCTTTTCTCCTTGGGCATTATAGTTTCAGTTTCACTTTGCATTGGCAAATTGGTCATTATAACTTACTTGCAGTGGTGAAAACTGACAAATAAGGCTTAATAAGCACAGAAACCTGTTTTAATTTCCTGTAGTATTTTTATTATTTGAGAAAAGAGAGGACCATTGATGAGGCACACTATCAAAAATCTTTATGCAACCAATCAATCTCAAATCTTCCATTTTCTCTCTGCAGGGTGTAATATATATTACTTTTCCAACTGAAAATTATGTTCTATACAGAACAGATAAAATCTGAAAAAAACTAAGTGAAATGCTTGTTCTGTCCTCTCCCCAGCTATCTCCTTCTTCACATCTCGCACAAACACACATTCCCTCCCCTGTTACATTTCCACAGGTCTCCACACATGAACATGGACATGAACCTGGTAAATCAAATACACCATGGACCCACCTGTTTGAACAGAACTTCCAAGTTTTCAGTCATGTTTTGTATGAAGCCCTAGTCCTATTCAGATCAGGTCCTCATTTTGTTTTTTCAGCTGTAGATGCATTCCACTTTCTCTCACATACACGTGCTGGTAGCTATGGGGCTCATTCAGAGGTGTAAACACCAGACTTAAAGAACAGATAATATTGCAGATACATTGCAGTATCAGGGCTTTTAAAATAAAAAAAGAAATCTGCAAATGAAATTCACTGTAAATATTCGTTATTACTAAATGACTGCAAAACCAATCACAGGGTCAAATTCTCCTTACAACAGAGGGATTTCATACTGATGTAGCACCCTGGATTTCAGTGTCAATATAGCTGGGTAAATGGAGAGTTTGCAAAAGCAGAATCAGGCCTATTGCAGCTGTACACAAAACGGGCTAGAATTCAAGCCACGCGATAACGGTCCAAAGCAGCTCCAAAGCCACAAGATTTGATTCCCACCTGCTTGAAATAGAAGCATAAAAGGGTTTCTGTAGCTCTTACTGGTATCCTCACTGACTGCTAAGACACAACAGAGTAGAAAAGACCATGTCTAGAGACTTTGCACAGTTTGAAGACCCGCAGCTCTTGGGATGGTTCTGTGAGGAAGCAGTGGCACTTCTGAACTCCAGCTCGCTATGACAGTCAATAGGAGTGAAGGAGAGTTGCACCTGTGCTTCGTATAATATTTATTGTGAAAAAATGGTAAAAAAGCCCACCTTTAAAACTAGTGCTAAGGACAGCTACATCAAATTTAAACATATAAATGTTTTAAATATATAATTCCCTCCACTATGTTTTTTCATTTCACTTCTTTTCCTCATTGCAAATCGTTATCATGTTTCTCATTAGATCACTTCAGTCACTCCTGCGTTTTGATATGCTTTCTACTCTGCTTTTGTTTACTCCTCTGAAGTCTCTGTCACCACATC
Organism: Corvus cornix cornix; assembly: GCF_000738735.6. NCBI lineage: Eukaryota > Metazoa > Chordata > Aves > Passeriformes > Corvidae > Corvus > Corvus cornix. Next base: position 17,828,612 of record NC_046333.1, on the reverse strand, counting down.
TGTCTCTCAAAACTGTGCTTTGCCTGCCTGAAAAGAAGAGCAAATATCTTTGCAGATGTGGAAAGCAACTATAAACTGGATTAAAATTAAACTTTTGAAGACAAGTGAGACTCCTGCCCCTTTTCAAGGGTCTTCAGTGTATTCTTAATACAGAAGGAGCCTTGATCAATCTCTTGATCCAAAAACGCCTTGCTATTTAAACTGTATCCTTCAGCTTTAAAATCATAGTCAGGCCTAAATAAGATTTGATTCAAATTTATATATAAAAGTGAAAAGAAACACTAAACATCAATGTAAAAACCATTAGGGTATTCAAATTTTTTTTCAGAAGTTTGGAACGTATCATTCTAAATGTGTTTATTACTGTCACTCATTCTGCTCAGTGCAGAATGGTGAACTAAAATTTAGGCACTCCTGCAGCTGACTGAAGCTAACAAAACAGGTTTCTGCCTACTCCTGATGTATCAACAAACCTGGGTGAAGGGCTATGAAACTATTGCCTTCTTCCTTACATTTGATTTAAGCTCTGATGCCTTCGTTTTTTTTACATAATGCTGCTTAGAGTAGGACACCCCACAAGCACAAGCCTACTGAGTATTTTCCACTGTGAGCTTCAGCTCTCAGCAGCCACCCTTGGTACATGTGCATGGTCTTTGGGCTGCCTCAACACATGGCCATCTGTCAGGACTGCATGGTGCCTCCCCACAACTGGGTCGGACCCTTGCCTGAGGGCATTTGGTTCCAGACAATGCTGGTTTAGATGAACACTTTGGCTGACACTACAAGTGCCATCTGTTCTACAGGAAATCCTTTCTCTGTGTCATTAATGAAGTGTTTCCAGCACATAACTATATATTCTTCTCCTTATATAAGGTTTTATGTAGTAGGGATTATGAGAACATGTTACTTGCAAATGAATAGTTTGCAAAAATACCAAATTTCATTACATAAAGTTGCTTGATACACTCAGTACAGATGAGCCCTACCCACCTCTTTGGCAAAGGAAGCAATTGCTTAGATGGTGTTTCAGCGTGGTGACAGCACCTCAGAACCTCAGGCAATGTAAAAGAGCTGAACCTTGATCTAAACCTTGCTTCCTCAAAACCAAAATATGAATCCTGTTAGACAGATTCCAAAACTTAAGTAAGGAAGGTGAGCTCCTCTAGCATAAGTTAGGATGTTCTGTATTAGTATGATGATTATAAGAGTTATATTTCAGGGAAGATCTTTAATATATTTCAGATATATGATCAAATATGAAATTAAGTTTTGAAAAAATAAGTATGGCCAGAATCTAATAACTACAGCTTTTCATGTTCACTAAGCTTTTCATCCATTCAGATGCTGGAGCTTTAACTTTCTGGGTAGGAAAGGGCATTGGCAACCAGTCTTTTAGTAACATCTCCCCCTCCTTCCAAATTAATTTTCATCTTCAAAGGTGAAAGTTTGGAAAACAACATATGCTGCTTGACTCAGCACAAAAAGCTACTCATAGTTATGTAACAGAAATATTATTACTGCATTTCAAAAATATTAGATTTCCTTCTCAACAAGACTTCTAATTGCCTGAAGAGTTTTAAAGTGAAACCCTTTTGGCTGAAAGGCCACAAGGGCTGGAGAGGGGTGAAGATACCATGGCTTTATAGACAGGATCAGAGATAGACTTTCCCTTTACACCTAATGAAGAGGAGAGTCATAAATATCAGATGCAGTAACCTACTGGAAATCTTCAGTTTTGGGAAATTTCAGGAATATTCTTTCCTCTCTAGAGTCCTGGAAGTACAACTACTGAAAAAAAAAAAAAAAAGGAACACTTTTATAGGTCACTGTTCTCTTTTTTTGAAGTAGTTACAGTTTCTACTACTTGCAATTCAAATTCACTCATCTTAATCTACTTAAGTTCAGAAAGATTTGCAAACTTGTGCCAAACTATGAGCATCAACAGTATTATGACAAGATTTCAATAATAATAAATATTATTTTCCATTATTTATTGTATTATTATAAGGTTTTATGATGACAAAGAGAAAACCTTGAAGAATATAAATACTAAGGAAGGAAGCCATTCAGTATGTACTAAATATTAGGAGCTGAGGGTTGAATTTAAGGAAGTTAGAAAATAGAATGAAACCAAGAAATTGAACTACAAATATAACAAGTGAGCCTATGAAACAGATTTTGGGACAAATGTGGCAATTTCATTACTTGTGACACTATATCTGTTCTACTCTTACACCGTTCCCATCATTATATTGCTTGGATATGAACTGTTGCTCTAATGAAAACCCCACACTAAGAAAAGCCTTCCCTTTGATGGGACTAGCTAGAATAATCTAGTATATATTTCCATCTCTAGTCTCCTGGTTCTGTAATAAACACTATTTCTTATTGCTTATGTCTCCCTTTTTATCAACAGTACATTATGCAGTCATCAGTTACCACTGAAACAGAGGATAAACAGATATCCTATTATTTTCAAAATCTTAATCTATACCAAAATGGATTTTCCAGTGTAAATAAAATCCCTATCTAGATACATAAAAATGTATAGAGGTGAATGCAGGTGTCTCTATCTACAAAAAAAATTACACAACCAAACCTGCAACAGTACAAACACAGTGTAAAAGATCAGCTAACACTGGATGTGTACTTAATAGTAATTGAATAGTAATTGAAAAGTAGTTGCACGTTATTGAATGTGTTATTGTGTACTCCTTCAAACCCACATTCAAAAATTAAAACCCCCAAACTATAGAGCAAAACCTCACCATATCATTTAGTGTTTCACCCATTAAGAGCAGATTGTATCTTGAAAGCCCTTCAGGCCATGCCAAAGTGTACTCAGTGTCTGAGAGGCACCATCCCCCAGGACTGCAGGGCTGTGGGCAGGGAGTGGTGTATGGACACCCCCACATCCCCGTGTGATGGCCAGTCAGGAGTGGTCAGGTCTGGGCCTTTATCCTTTGCTAACAGCCTGAAGGGAATAATTATGCTTTGTACTTTTTAAAGGGTGTGTGGAGGATGAGGACTCATCTTCTCTCTTGAAGAACCACTGTTGTTGTTCAATGTCAATACAAAGCCATACAGCTTTAAAAAGAGCATCTGCAACCACAAAAATGATACCTAACAGAAAACTGGAAAAACTGTAATTCTTACTTCATCAAATTGCACTAGAATCAAAGTGGCCGTCTGAAGACCAGTCCTTAAAAAGGACTGAAAAACATTTTAGAGGTGGTGTGGGGGCTGATTTTTTGTCAAAATTTTGTGTTGTTTCTATTGAGATTGAAACATTATGTTTCTGCTGTGATTTTACTGTATGAATATAGCATTAGGGCAAGTAGAGGTCTGGGTAAGTGTCAAAGCAGTACTTAATTGATACTGAATCCATTAAATAAGAACATGAATTAATTTTTTTCAATAATGTGTATTTCACTGTGCCTATTTTGTGCCTGTTTTGAGCCACAAGTCTAAGTAACAAATAGATAATTACTAACAGTATACAAACTTTTTGTTTTAATATAATTAAGTACCACTTTCCAAGATCACACATACTTCAACTAACCTAGATGTGCTCTAGTTCAGTTTATCTCAGCATATGGCTTGTTCTCACCACATGCCATAGATTTCCAAATCTAACTGTAATTAATAGGTTATGTCAAATAACTATTGAAGGAAATCCAGCCTCAAAAAGTGAGGCTGATTAACACATTGATTGAGCAACTTCTAAGCATTGCCTTAGTTGGTTTTGTTCCTATTATTTGAAGTTTCAGGAAGATCGGGGATATTAATAACCCTTTACTCAAATAAAGGCATTGTGAAATATAAATTCAATGTAACTTTAAGGATAATACAAACAATTAAAAAACCTTTTGTTTTTATAATGGTTCACTACTTGTATTCTGATATAATAAAAATATTTTGAAACAGTTAGAAGAAGTCCACAAATATATCTATACACACACATATATGTATATATATATGTATATATACAAACACATTTCCAGGCAAATGCTTTCTAAAATGATTAAAATATAATTCATAGCAGAAGGGAGATCCAAACAGTTTCACTGTCCCCACACCTTTGGCAAATGACAGGATGTAGTAGTATGAATAGATGACAAATTATGTTTTTATTTGATTATAATCACATTGAGAAACCTCATAGTAGAGTGAGTTTTTAAATAGCTGAAATAATTAATGGAAGTCGTTATAGATCTGTCATTCTTACGAAGGGAGAAAGAGCATTTTTTAAAGGAAAACATACAAATGCTATTTAAATGGTACAAGATCTTTCCTTATTTCTTTCACATGTTCTTTACTTGAAGGATTCCAAAATTGGGAAGTGTACAGAAGGACTTATATGAGCAAGGATTTGGAAAGGGAATATGACTTATGTAAAGCAGATCACACTTTCTCTCAATAAAGCAAAGAAGTGTTTTTGATTATTCAGCATGAAAAAAAGGAAACCATAAATGGAGATTTAATCCCTAAATGTCAAGAATAACTCAAAGAGATATAATTTTATTATAAAACCCTTTAGACCACTGCTGCTGGGATTCCCTTCCATGCCATTTTAAATGAAACTAGAATGCAATACAGGACAAATGAATTTCCTAAATGAACTGCTCTGTGGGCATATTTTGAAGTGTTTCAGTGATAGATTATGATAGGCTTTTAAAAATTACACTAAACATTGCAACCACCTTAAAAACTAATTATGTATCCATGTAGACTTTACTTGCAGACTCTTCTGTATTCCAAAAACATTTCTTGCAATAATTTTGCAATAATCTTTATTTTCAAGAGAGTTCAATGATTTCTTAATATCCTGAATACTGACAGCCACAACATAGTAAGATCACTTTATATATATATATATCTGTTTGTCAGATTTCTTTCAGTTGTATATATTCATTACATATGTGTTATTGTGCCCTGAAGGCTAGAATACGTGAAGTGCAAGAGTAAGGAACCATACCTCACATCAGGTATAAAAACAGAGCAACTAGAGGACCTCCATGCAGGTATCCGTAATTCCTCAAGAACCTCCTGGCACCACTTAGGGCCCACACAGGTTTTTTTCTGGTAGTTACTCGCTCAGATGCCAGCTGTACCCAAATCCCCTAGCAGCATTTTAAATGCTGCTTCTTTCTCCATGGTCCCTACAGGATCTGTTCCTACTCAGTTAATCTCAATGAAGTAGAGGAAATATTTTTCACATGAGGACAAATATGATTCTCAGCTTAAGATTCAGAAGGAAAAAACTATTCAACACCTGGACTACTTTTTCCTAAAACTTGCTGTGTGAAGGCACTACTGCAGCTCTGTAAGCTGTTGGTCTTCTGCAATACTACGGCATTAAGGTAGGATTTGTGCTGCTTTTGGAAATACGTAGGTGTAATGGCAAACAGCAACCATCTTGGTTTTCTGTCTCTGTGATTCATGTAGTTGTGTATTTTTGGTAAAGCATTGTTTCTGGTGGAAAAGCCAGGATTTGAGGGCTGTTTAATATTTTCCAGTATTTTTAGCTATCTGTGAGGTACAGTGATAATAAAGGGATTTCTTCCATCAGACTCCTACCCTGTAAGTTGAACTGATTTCAGACAAACAACCCCAGAGTGACACTTACCCAATAACTGTAGCTGTCAAACACCATGACCATCACCAGACCACCACCCTGTGGTCTGCCATGCTCTTCTTCTCTCTAGATTGAAGAGCAAGGATCAGTGAGTACCTGTTCAAAGAGGTAGAAGGTAAGGACCTAGTTTAGTAGTGATGTTACTCAACTCCATTTGAGTTAAATGGAAAAAAAGGCTGTTTAAAAAAGCATAGTTGTAAAGAAAGCAGACTGCTTTAAAGAAAGTAGACTGCTTTTGGTGTAAGGAAAGTATTTAATTACTTACATAATACTCATACTCACATACTTACAAAACACAAACATAGGCTTAAGAGAAACTGGTGGAAAAAGAAAAACTGGACTAAGACAAATTTAAACAGAGGTATAACACAGTAACAGCACTTCACAATATTAAGTAATAAAATTTGTATTTGCCTTATGAGTTAATGGCATTCTTCTTTCTGCCACACCCAGGACACTTCACAGTTTTCTCTTGTTGTCTTCTCCTACTGCTGCTGAAAAAAAACACCAAGAAATACGAACAAGACTATGGCCAGAAATCTTTGCAAAAAATCTAATATTAACCAGTGTTATGGTTTATCTAATAATTACATTAAAATTAGTTACAAAGAAGTCATCTGTGAATAGTGTATTCAAAAGCCATAGAACTTTTTTTCAGATATAACGCTAATTGTATTAGCACTTTGATCTATGCCAGTGGAAAACTGTTTTTCAGTTCACCATCTGGGAACATAATAATAACTAGAGCAAAAATATGCATTCTTTTTCTTTGAAAATGCTGTTGAATATGAGCTGGGACTGTCAACAACATTAGAAAGTGACAGCAGCTCTAGCTTGTACTGAGTTGTAACAAAGCCAGCTATTTCTGTGTACTGCTCAGCATTGCTCATGGATTTGTACTACCCAGATGATGGGAAACCAATAATATTGTCTATAGGCAATTAAATGGAACAGAATATTGATAGAATCATTAAAGATGACAAAAGGGGAACATTTAATCAATTGATATTTTTCTCCATAAGATTTTCCCAGGATTTTACTACTGATTGAATATTCAGTACTTTGTTCCTGATTCTATTTTGTAATTGTTCATTTTTTAATGTTAGTCTAACATTGTTACATTTTCCAGGATTTAAGATAATGTCATTTAAATGACATTAGGGAATGTCATTTTCTAACATTTTTATTTGTTAAAATAAAGTAAAATATATGAAGAATTGTATAGTAATAAAGAAAACATTACATTTATGTAATAATCTTTATGAAATTTCTTTAAGAACATGTTAAAACTGAGAGCAGATCTTTTGAGAGCACAAATGCTTTATTCCAATCACACGTTTTAGGATTTATATTTCCAGATTCAGCCTTACTGACATTAATTTTTACATTCCAACTTCATCCCACACAAGCACTATGTACACTGAGAGTGTTTTTATTCTCTTTCTTGTCCATCTTTCTTTTCCACATTTGTATGCACTCAGAGTACCAATGAGAAGTCCCAGAGAGGAAAGCTTTTAAGTTCTCACTGAGTCTCCTCCTTCCTCGCTGCTTTCCAGAGGAGCAGCATTCCACGCTCAATGTTATTTCCCATCCACTGTGCACATTCCTGCTCTGAATTACTTGATTTAGCTGCATTACTGCTGTATTTCTTTTGTGCTTAATATTGACCTGTTTGATAATATGCAATGACAAGACAAGGTCCCAAAAACTTTCATGCTAAATAAGGTTAGGGGTTGCAATCAGTCAAGGTATGTTCATCACTTTTCACTACCAATTGTGAACGCTCTCCGTGTTTTGGAGACCTCAAAAGCAGACTCCAAAGTATGTCCTAGATATTTGACAACTGTGTGCTTGATTTTAGAATTAGGAGGAGAGAGAAAATTAGGAGGAGAGAAAAGAGTGAGACCAAAGCTCACTCAACAGCCTTTGCAAAGGCCGGACCCCTGCGCACTCAGACTATTGCTACACCTGTGCATGGAAAGGTTTGTCCAATTCATCCAAGAACATTCCCTTAGAAGAAGCATTTTTAGACAAAATTTTGAACTATCTCTGGATTAATAATAAACTAGAAGTATAGGTGTCTAATAATAAATATGTATTTTAAGAACCATTTTTATTCTGAGAACATATTTTTCTCCTGAGTTAATAAAAGCTTCCTAATATCTAGATTATATCAAATCTGACTGCTTAAGCTTTGATGTTAAAGGTCCCACTGTGATTTCTAGAATTATCACAACTCAATTTATGACTTAAAATTATTTTTCTAGGTGCCTCAGAGATGATCCAGAAATGTGTCTGAGCTGTTTTCATGTTACATACCACTTTCGAAACAGATGATGAAGCCAAATCAACCCTCAGTTACAGCATCTTACACCTTCCAGTGCTTTTGGTAAATATACCAGTCAGACTGTAATTTTTAGCACTAACTAGGATTCTATGTGGGCAGATTCTTATCCCAAAAGATTTTCCCTGAAAGAGCAAAGTCTATACTCTGGCCTGACTTTAGACAAAAAAAAAATTAAAATATTTTATTTATTATTTCCAATTTAATGCAGTCCTGCTTACACCTTCAAGTCAAAGAAATTTTCTTAAAATGTGATGAGAATTATAAACTAGTTTCATTTTGAAGGTGCTTACTAGAATTTATTTAATATGCAACTTATTTGGTAGGATTTTTTAACCTTCACAAATTGTTTTGAAAGACCTACTCTACATTATACTTTGGGTTTTTTCCCCCTAATTAAAAAAAAAAATGCAGTCCTACAGTACTTACCCAGACTCACTGAACTGAAAACTGAGTAAGTACTGCAGGATTGGTCCTCTATTAAAAAAGCCCAAGACACATGGTGGTGAGATTAACAAAACAAAGTAAAGCAGCTATGACTTGGCACAAAGTTTGACAAGCTGCAGAAAAGCAAATGTTTAAATAACTGAAGTGGTACTGTTTTTCTATTCACAACCTTTTCTCTTCTAAACAGTATCATATTCTTTTCCAGCACATTTAGATTGCAAGTCAAGCTGTGTTTTATTTTTTATTATAATAAACCCAGTCAGTTTACTGTAACAAAGACGTACTAGCAGTGATCAGTGTGAAAGCCAGTACGAAATCAGGCTGGGGAAAAAAAAAGTCAAATGGCAAAATAAAGGACCAGCCGTCTGGAAAGTTCCTGGATCATGTAAAAAGAAAATAAAAGGCAGTGTTCTTATGAGACTAATGCAGAATACAAAAATATTTTAAGACAAAACTCTGTATCATTCCCTATGACATTTGCAAACAGCAGCAGCAAATCTTTTCAAATAAGGTTGCATTTATTAAATATTTTCCAAGTCCTCATAAATCAAAATAGTAGTTTTTAAAAAAAAATATATTTCTAGTAACAATGTTTACCTCTGTTCCTTTCAAAATATAGTAAGAACAAAATAAAACAGTAACGTATGTTTGCTGTCTTTTTTCACATGTAAAATAACTTTCCTACTTTTAAAACAAAATTATTCAATCTATGGGCTACCAAAAGACTTTTGCATATTTTATTAGACTTGCAATAATAAATGATGGTTACAAACAACTGTGTACACACCAGTATCTCACCAGATTTTTAGCTGATGGTCTTTCATTGTCAAGTTCTGCCTTGAATTTTGATCAACTAAAATACATATCTGGGAGAAACAGAGTTGGATTTCTTACTACAAACAGGCATAAATTTCTAAAAACCCTTTCAAAGGGTCAGTCTCCCTGATAAAGAGACTACAGATACCTAGCTTCTGGCTGGGTTTAAACCTTGACACACATACATTCATTTGTGTGATAACTGCTAACAGATAGATATCTTCACTTAGAGCTACATACTTTAATGTGAAGTTTAAAACGTCACAAGAGCCACACATATAAAGCAGAGTAGAGTGTGATGTCACAGGAGGCAGGAAAAGGATGAAATCATCAGAAACAGAGACTTCAGTGACCTAAGCCCTCAGAAAAGTGGGTACTTGTGGAAACCTGTTCCAGGCAGACAGCAAGGGCAGTTTGGAACTGCAGGAGCAGTTCCACTGTTGTGTTGTACACGTGTAGAAAGATCAGCAGATGTCTGTATCATCTGCAGCAAGTTCTAACATGTCCCTGAGAGACAAACATTGTCAGGAAAATTACACATCTCTTCTCACCCAGGACAAAGGATTGTGCCAAAGGAGCAATTTAGGCAAAATTCTTTATGAATTCTTTAGAAGTTCCAGAATCAAACTCCTTTAAACAGTTACACCGCATGGCAAAGCTTCCTCAGTTCTGCTGGACTGGAGCTGTCTGTCAAAGCTACTGTCATTTGGGAGTTAAACATCTATATTTCCCAGTGTCACCAGGAGCATAGTTTGTTACTTACTGAATTTGCATTTTGAACATATTTAAAACTAGACAATGTTGAGTACAACACTGACATTCATTTTCTTTCATAAAAATGGAGAAATGCTCCCCTTCAGCATAATAACCTAGGAGCTAGAATGCTCGGCCACAAATCAGGGCAGCTGACATTGTATGCCACTGGGAGTTTTATGGGGCTTGATTACAATATCCCAAGTCATGGAAAAGTAGCCTAACTACCCCTCTATGATGAGAATAAGCCACCAGTTCTGTTCAAGCTGTGCCATTGGACACAAAGAATATGAAATTCATGAGACTAGATACAGAATACTCATGCATGAGCTTGATGACATACCAAAGCTGTGACTGCATGAGAAAGGGACAACCCTGTGTTTTGGCTTGATAGATTATTTATGCATTTTACGTTAGACTATGAATTACAAGAAGACAATATACAAAACATGCCCCCTTCCCCCACTCTGCAACCCAACCCAAGCAAAAATACTCAGCAAAAATACAAAGAAAGAAAAAACAGATCTATAGATATAAAGTCTCTTCCTCTATGCTGAGTATCCCCACCTGCATCCTAGAGATTATGGCTCTCCTGTGCTTGTTCCCCCTGTATTCAGTTTTAAGAGGCACGTGGTATAACCTAGAGTTAATTCATTGGTATATGGAGCTACAGGTTCAAAGGTCCTCAAGTTCAATGATCAGAGCCCTGGGCAAATGCTCCAGTCCTTGTGAGAAATTCAGTCCTTGCCATTTCTTATGATGCTCTTATGATGAGAGAAATAAGAGAGGCAGTGCTACCAGACAGTGCACAGCTCGGCTGCCTGGGCACAGGAGGAAGATCAAGACTCCAAGTCCCACCTACAAGAAATTTATCAGTAATTTCTAGTTAGTCCAAGTGCTTCCAACGGGTTTCATTGCCACTTATGACTGGCTGTGTCTGCTTGGATCCCATTTTTAAGTCTTATCTTTTCCTTATACTGTGTATACTGGATACTGGTGCCTGTATCAACTTTGTGAATTCCCTTTCTGGAGTAAAATATCCAACTGCTGGGTACTACAGCAGTGTGTGCCTTCATGCCCAGCTCCTCTTTTTTAAGATCAAAGCTTCATAACCAAAGAAGAATTTATGCACATTCTGGTTATCTGGAGGACATTGATCAAAGGATATGTAGTTGATCTCTAAGAATTGTGGTTTTCCTTTTAAGAATTGAAATATAATTAGATTCATTATCAGAATTATAATGAGGACTGCCCCAAAGATTTCTCACAGAACTTCACCTACCTGTCACCTGACAGACTGTGCCATGACTCTGAAGGGCCTCCCGTACAGGCAGCTGTGCTGGAGGCAATTGGGAGGAGGGTGTGTGGTCCAAATTTACACAGATATGTGCTTGCAGATCATATGAGTGGCACACAGAAAAGAGTACCTATGCTGCTGCTCAAACCCACAGACTGAGGTGACACCTATGGGAAGATACTAAATATTAGACAACACTCTCCTTTGTACGGACATGAAGGGAAGAGAAGGAAAACAGAGTAAGTTTCAGGAAAAATTTTCTGTGAGTGAAGGGGTGAAAAAATGTACTTTAAAAATACTCTTTGAACTTTACAAATGAACAAAGAAGGAACATTCAGTATAGGAACAGATGATTGGCCTTTTCTTCTGAGCATGAGTCTTCAAACCTAAGCTGGATTCCTGAGTACTGCCACAACTATAAAGAAGATAAAAGACAACAGTAGACACATCCCTCCCATAACAGACTATTGCATTAGATAGACCAATTAATACTCCAATTTTGATTTTGGATTTCATGTACAAAATCCTAATGAATTTATCCTTTCAATGCTACTGTAAAGATAAATAGGTATCACTATTATAGGAGTGGGAAATGTGGTCATAGAAGGGATATTCATCCAAAGCACAATAAAAGGCAACAAAAGGGATGATTTTAGAAATCCAGTGCCTCAATCACCACAAAAATATATCTATACTTTTAAAATATGAATTTGTATGAGAATTGAGTAATAGTGGGATTTGAATATAGAAGTACCACTATTTCCCTTATGTTTCATCACAGGGAAGTGAGTAATCTACAAAACATTTTGGAAATGTGTCACAGAAGAAATGTTTTTTATAGGAAGAAGTCCTGTGTCTATTTCTTAATTTTCAGAATGAGAACTATACACTGTAGAAAATAGTCCTTTGAGAAATATCACAAGATAGGAAGTCCACTGGGAAGATACCTAGATGTTATACCAGGAAAACACTGAGTGCTGTCAACCTTTTACTGATATCAATTGTTAATTAATAAATATTTATTAATAAATAAATAAATATTGGCATTGAAGGTTTTCTTTAAAAGTTGGCTTTTACATCTTGTTCAGATAGTGTTTTGGTCAGATATTATATAAATAATAATTCACATGTAGTAATAGATCTATTTAGGAATAGTGGAATATTTAACAAGTCAGAGGTTACAAAAACTATTAATTTTCTTTTTTGAAGTTTCTAGCTATTCACCTATACAAATCTTCTTTCCTTACCTTCAAAAACTTACTGAATGTGTTACTTTTTAAAATAAAGTGTTCAATCCTTTTACTGTAGTGTATTGAGGTTTAGAATATTCATAGTTTTTTCAAGTAATTTTCATTCAAGGAATACCAATTCATTATTACCCTACAATGAGTTACACTACCATAACCCAAAATGTAACATAACTTAAAGTCAGCTTTCTAACATTATTTGGACTGTACATTGCCTACACTCCAAGCTCGTTACTGTTCTACCAAGAGTGTAACTTACAGAAATTAAAATACTTTGAACCTTTTGAAGTGCTTGCACATCTCTTTCCATTTTTAATTGCACTGTTTGAACTTGCTTATCTGAAAACAAGAGGGGAAAGAGAAAACCCATAAATCACTTGCCTACGTTAATTTATTCAAAATGTTTGCTTCAGGTCAGTGTCCGAAGCCAGCAGAATGCACTGGGATGAGAGTCCTGGCAGAATTGTGACCTTCACCGCCGCCCTTGACATTCACAGCCTCCTCCCTGCTGTTCTGCTGGCTGGGCAGAGAGATAGGAAGAATGAAGTTCAAGTGTGACTGAGTGCCCACAGCTTTTCACTAATATTGGTTCTGGACATCCTTGCTGCTTGTCACACCCAATACAAAGTGTTTTAGCAGGTGGTTCTTTGTGTCTCATCTAAAACTACCAAAAGATAAGAGGTAAGATAGGATCAGATGATAAACAGGAATGAGGAATATTGTCTGTATCAAATAAATCTTGCCACTATTAAAGGTGATACTGGGTCTAACCTTTGTAGACGTAACAAAGCTAAACAGCCAAATTTGATTCTGTTGCCATAGTTTCTAGTCCTCCACTAAATGTTTCACTCTGGCAATATGTGAGAAGTACCCTGCAGGTAAGGACTGTACATTGCATCTGGAAAAACACCTTTTTTTAAAGAACTATAATAAAGCACAGGTATCAAAAGTAGCACCAGCTTATTTGAGAGAAAATGATTCTGTTATAAACTTTCCCAAAACCACAAAACTAATTATATGAAGAAATGTGCATTTTGCAGAAGCTCAAAAACTACTCTAGGGAGAGAGTAGATTTTAATATTTTTAAGATAAAATAGTAGGCCATTATTTAAAAACATAACTATCTACAAATGACACTTTTCTGTATCAGTAACTTCACAGTATATATCTGTCACAAAATAAGAAGTCTAGTCACATTGCTAGGCAATATTAGAAGTCTCAAAAGCCACAGCAAATATTCCTTTGTCATAAACTAAAAATATGTAAATATATGCATTAGAATTAGAATAAGTATGTATGAATTTTGCTGCAAATACATACAAAATTAGCATTTGATACCAGAAAAAGACAACAGTCCAGAAACAAGTTCTGAAGCATAAACAATTCCAACTTAATGACATTTCTTACACGTTTTTAAACTAATCATCTTGATCTGATATCAGTTTAAAGTTTTACCTAATAAATACTTTTCTTTTTCAGCATGTTCCAGAGCATTTTCGAGTTGAGAAGTCTCATTGTGCAATTTAAAAGCCTCATTCTCTTTTTCAAGCATTTTTTTTCATGGTCATCGTCTTCAAAGACAACCTGAAAGATTGTGACGCCTTGAATTTATAAGGAAGGAATCAGGGATTTAAATATGCTGCACTGGTGTAATATTATACAACACAGTATCATATAATTTCTGAATTCTATTACAGAGTCATAATATGAATAGAAAAAAGTCGAGACTCTAAATAGGTCCCTGCTAGAAGAAAGGCTGCAGTACATTATATACAAAGCCCATAACACATGGGGACATTTTATTGACAGGAATAATGCATATCATACTGTTTGTGTGCCCTCATCATTCAGGTCAATTTATTATGGAGGCTGTGTCCAGGAAGGCAGCTGGGGCCTATCCACCCACACTTCCCCCCGTGTTTATGAAGTGCTGTCCGTAACTAGGCAGGCAGGAGGGACTGTGGACAGGCAACACCAGGGGGTTGCAAAGTGCATGGCTAAGGAGGGGGGCTTGTTGCCTTTGTATCATTTCTCAGTGACAGTGCTGCCAGTGTCATGAGGAGCACATCACATGTCAAAGCGGTGAAGTTTTCAGGCTGGGAGCCGCATGGAGTCCATCAGGCCTTCTGATATCAACACAGTTGGTTTTCTACTTGGTGTCGGAGCCACCCAGAGGCAATTCATATTCTGAACATTAACATGGCTTTGCATGCCTGTCACACATAGACCGTGCAGGGGTTTAATGCTATTGAAGACTACGGTTTAAATCTCTATGCAAACAGTGATTACCTTGTAAGAAGGTTCCAGGATAACATGCAACAAAAGACTTTAAAGTTATAGTTTTAGTAAAGCAATCTCATTTACATTTTTATTATGCGTGTCCTTTGTTTAAATCTTGCCACGTCCATTATGGAAAAGACTTCTTATGCAACTGAAGCTTATTGGGACAGCTACTCTTTTTTTCTTGTTGGTTTCAAAGCTATTGAAAACATTTGAATATATTGTCTTATGGCTGTCTAGTTTTTACTGCCACATATTTCTTTTAAAATTATAGAAAAGCTTTCAGAGCTGGCACAGAACTTTATAGTAATACCAGAATATTAACTAACTCCTGAAACCATTTAAAATATTAACACAAAAGAGAAGACTCACACAACAGTTGCTTTGCTTGCTAAAAAAACCTCAGGATATTATTTGCATTGCTTGGTAAAAATATGAACTTTTTAAAAAAATTACTCCAAACAAAAAATCTTAAAGACCTTAAAAAATTAAATTTCAAGGTTTTGAAATGGCATGTAAACTTAAACTATAGTGTAATGAGTGATAAAATATAGTCCATAACGATTTGTTTTTCTTTGAAAAAGACATTTTTTGTCTCAAATTTACCAGAAGAAATTACTAACGTACATAAAGTTTTGGCTGCAAAGTTTTCATTGATTTTATAAGAAATTGTGTAAATAAAATGTCAAGTGCTTTGCACATTAATTCATATTAGTTTGTGGTTTCCCTTCCTGTACTGAAGAAACAGTAGCAGCTTACATAAAGACCACTTGTGAGTAACAAAAATGTTATTTTTAATAATGCAATATTTTAAATAAATTCTAGTGAAATATTTCATCAATATTTCATTTTAAACAGTGTTTATGCAGTATCAGATTTAAAATTATTCCTCTGAGATAACTGTGAGTGTGCATGCTTTCACTGAAAACTTTTACCAGATCTTGTAGACAGCCGAACACCCTGCAGGGAAAGCAGTAGTGTTAAGAAAACAGCACAAGAGACATTTAGGTAATTAGCTGACACTCTACTCTGGCAGTGGGCAGCTCTAAACCACCGCAAAACAACCTCAGAATTTCAAAAGACCTTTTAAGTAACTGTTACAGCTCTTAATAGGCTTAAGTATTTGTTCCTCTGCTCTGGCTGTGTTTAAGCATCAACAGCAGATGCTCGAAGAAGAACCTTCACACAAAATAAAGAAAAAAAGATTTAGATGACTCCTATGAGTAAGTCTGAAATGGCATCTCAGTGTAATCATGATCTTGTCCTGTTTTCAAAGAAAGGACACGAAAGGCTTTCCTGGCCGAGCTGCCCGCTGCTATTCCCGGACAGCCTTTAGCTCGAGCGCCACCGGCTGCCGCGGCCGAGAACTGCAGCTCATTAACTATTCCGTCTCCTGCTGCAATGAGGACACTCATTAGCAAAATGAACAAAGGGACAATTTTCTGTAGCTACAGTCATCTGTTACACTTTGAGTGGCAGGTTTTGTAGCAATGTTCTCCCTACCATCTGCCCGCAGCGGTAGCGTTTGGCTTGCTTAAACTGGGGAACTTTTAAGTTGTAAGAAAAAAGGGCTAGAGGTTGCATGGCTTATACAACATGGCTCAGACAGGAGACTTTCTAGATTTCCCACCTTTTCTGATGTACTGCCTTCATTCTAACAATTTATTACTTTAAATTAAAAAAAAATAAAAGAAAATCAGCATATTTCAGCCTTAATAATGCCACTCCATATTTGCTAAGGTTTTGTACAGTGAACTTACAATAGCTTTTCTAATAACACTAGACAGATATGCACACATAGTTGTGGAGCACAACGAGCTTCAACTAGATTCATTCACCTATACTTATAGTATTCTAGACAAACAGGTAAAGGGGAGAGAACATAGCTACTCACTATGCAATTGAGAAATATGCACTTCAGTTTTGGTGCCTGGCAGTATTTAACACACATCCAAAATAATAATTCGGCCTTTTGAATAACCGCTATGACTTTCGCACTCCTATTGCAAAGAAATGTGATGCAAATTACTGATGTTATCCTATGACATGAAAGAAGAATGTATTTGAATATATTCCAGTTAAAATTATAAACTAAAGTTGTTACTGTTGTAGATACATTGGTAATTTTCCTTGAAAACAAATCCATTCTCGAGAATCTGTCACCCAAATGATCATGCACCTCTGTTTCAAGCTCGACTTTAGGTATTTACAGGCCATGCTGTGTGCACACCAGAGGGTGCAATTGCCCAGGCTGTCATTAAAAACACTCCTTTACAAACACACCCAGTTCTGAGTTGCAAGGGAAATGATAATTTCACTATTAATTTTTATTTATTTTTATTATCCATAACATCTTACATTCCCATGATTATAATTTTAAATCTTTCACAATTTATAACTGTATATTTCAAAGAAATACAGTTTAAGGTTTAACATGGGAACGTGCAGTATGGGCATTGGTTGGATACAAGCCTTTACTTTACAGTCAGCCATCCTGTTACTAAATCCGTATCTTCAATTCAGCTAATGGATATATTTTATTAGGGCTTCCAAGGTCTTGAAGGAGATCAAAATGTCATAATTCCTTTGACAACATGCTCTAATCAGCAACCATTCTCATAGTGGTTTCATCTTGTAGCCACTGCATCCTGTCATCTATGGAGGCCTTTTAAATGAAACAAAACAGGCACTGCCCAGGGAAGGATTAACAAGTGGCTACTGGCCCAGACACCTCCATTTACCTCATCTATGGGGGCCTTTTAAATGAAACAAATCGCAGACACTGACCAGGGAGGGATTAACAAGTGGCTACTGGCCCAGATAGCTCTACTTACCTTCTAATGTCATGTCAGAGCTGGAAATACTAAAGACAGCATAGCTTGGGAGGGAAAATAGGGTTTTAGTTGCCAATTCTTTGACATAAGAAAATAGTGAACTTTTCTTGTTCCTGTTTTGTATGAGAATGCAGAATTCTCAGAGAAGCTGGTGATCACAAACGTTTGCTGTATGGATTAGCTAAAGATTCCATAGATCCTGAAGTAATCCTGACAGCTCCGCCTAAGGATGAGGAGTCGGCCATCCAATTTGACACTAAATGTTTACTGCAACCAACTGTTTTCATCCATTCAGAAGCTTGTTTGGGATGAAAATCAACTAGCAAAGTTTTGTAAACTGTTGTTAGAATACTGCATGTGACCTGGAGAGAAATTAAGCATTCTCTTAAGAGAGAGATTCCAAACACTATGCAAAGATCTCCAAGTCTTCTCTTTGGCAAGGTATTCAGATTCTGTAATCAAGTAATCTCGAACTATATGATAAACAGATTTAAGATGAGTTTTTCAACTTAGGGCACTTTCTCCAGTTTTGACTGGAGAAATGTTTTGACTTTTTCTTGTTCACTTCCCTATCTATGCAGGCTAGAACTAGTACTAGTTCTCAAAGACTTCAGAGATCTAGTACCTCTTTACACTTACCTGGCGCCTGTTCCAGTACCCAACCAGCCTTTGAGTGAAGCACATTTTTCTAATATCCAACCAAAACCTTCCCTGACACAGCTTTAGGCCATTCCCTGTCACTGGTCACTAGAGAGAAGAGATCAGTGCCTGCCACTCCACTTTCCCTCACAAGGAAGCTGCAGACTTCCCCTCAGTCTCCTCCAGGCTGAGCAGACCAAGTGACCTCAGAAGTTCCTCACACGGCTCCCCTCCAGGCCCTTCACCATTCTCGTAGCCCTCCTTTTGACATTCTCCAATAGCTTTTTGTATTTCTTATATTGTGACACCCAAAACTGCACACAGGACTCGAGGTGAAGCTGCACAGAATAGAGCAGGACAATCTCCTCCCTGGCCAGCTAGCTGTACTGTGCTTGTCCCAAGGATTTTCATTTTATTAACAATTCCACAATTTTTACTTAAGAGTAAAGCCATACAATTGCACTCATGTCCCTTGCTTCCAATAAATTGATTATTTTGTCCTTAATTGTGCCATTTATAGTTCTTTCATTGATATGTTGTCCATTTTATGGACAGGTCTTTAGTAAAAGCAGTTCTCTCCTTTAGTAAGGGCCTATGCCTTATTTGCCACATACTACTTCCTTTTTTAGGAATTTCAGCTTTTTTGTTCATATTATTGTGTTCAGATTTTAACTAGTTAGTCAGTTTTTCTCATCAATATATATCAAGCTTTGGAAATATTGCATGTATGTGCACCAAAACTCACTTGCATACATAGATGTGCTCATATATTTATGGCATAAATATATATTAGCATCTCATTCACCTTGGCCTCACCTTGAGCCCTGTGTCTGGTTCTGGGCCCCACAATTTCAGAAGGATGTGAAGATCCTTCAACATGCCCAGAGGAGGGCAACAAAGCTGGTGAAAGGGCTGGGAGGAAAGTCCTATGAAGAGCAGTGAGGACTTTGGGCTCATCTAGTTTGGAGAAAAGGAGAATGAGGGGTGACCTCATTGCTCTGTGCAGCTTCCCAAGGAGAGGAAGCGGAGAGGAAGGCGCTGATCTCTTCTCCCTGGTGTCCAGTGCTAGGACACATGGGGATGCTTCAAGGTAGTGCCAGGGAGGCTTAGACTAGATATTAGGAAGCATTTCTTTACTGAGAGTGCCATCATACACCTGAAGAGGTTTCCTAGAGAGATGGTCAATGCCCCCAGCCTGTGTCTTTACAGTGGGTTCACACGTATGACAGTGGTAATACAAGTGCCCTGGGGTTAAGAGGCAGAGTCCAAAAACGCTATCAAGATCCCTGATGATCCACTAAATAATGCAGCATTACAGCACTAAAATCTACAACTAACTGGCCTAGTACCACTAAAAGCTGTGAGGCAGTTCAGGTATTGCTGCCTAACTATTTTGAACCGTAATAGCAATGAAAGGTTTAACATCTGAATTCCAGTGAAGTTACAAACGTCTCTACAGGCTTTCTGATCCAGCTGGATGTTCTAATAGTACTCCCACCAACTCAGAACTTTTAAAAGATAGTGAGGAGATGATTTTTTACCCCTAGAATTTCACATACCGTCTACCTTAGGGGGCTGCCAGCACAGTTAGATGGCATTTTCAGATCTCGTTAGTACTACACATCTCAATGAAACATAAAGAGCAGGGATGAAAAAGCAATAGAGTTACAGGCTTAGCTGGCACTGTGGAACCTCTTTAGAGCCTGAGACTGCTTTTACCAGCCTAAAGCATATGTGAAGTTTTGAAAAAGTGTTACAGATTTGTCACATTTCAGTGAAATCCAGATGAATACAGTGAATTTGGATAGAAGGACATGTTTATGTTGCGGAAGGGATAAAAAGATGCATGGGCAAATGAGACAATCATGTCTTCCATTTGAAGACTACAGACTGAATAAGCAGGAGAGTTCTTTGCCTTTATAACTACCTATTTATGTCTGCATTTGCATGGGGGAAAAGATTAATAATTGAAAAGAGGTTCTCATATTTATGAATGGTTGTACCCAAGTAGCTGTCATACACCATGAACTCCTACTGCAGGTGTTAAGAAAACTCAAATGAGGGATTTTGTATTACATCTTTATATTTCAAATGAAGTTATATCTTCACTGTATATTTGAAATGCTGATTTAAATGATTAACAACCCAATTCTGAATGCAAAAAGAAAATACTTATTTTAGAATTCCCAGAAGCAGTGTTTCACTACCTAATTGTAAAAGGGAACATAGACTATTCTTCAAATTGTCTGTCTAGTCTACAGCTCTTTTAGATTATCTCTGCCTAAAACATTAAAAGTAATTGCTAGAAGATTCCTCAATGCTCACAAAAACCCCTATTTTAAACTCGGTTTTGGAGCAGAATTTCTTTTTTCAACTGATAGTGCTACAGACTATTACCCAGGAATGAAGAACAAAAGTAAAAAATGAACATCTTTACACTCTGTGAAGTTTTAAAAAATCTTGCAGTTTCTTTCTTTACACAAGCCACCATTTCCTTCACTGCTAAAGCCTTGGATTTGCTTTCTAATCACCCACTTTAAGCTATGCAACATTCTTGAACTGCGTATCATCTTCTGTCACTCGGCCAGTGTTTTCCGCATTCTGATTTCCTCTCACATCTTCTTAAAATTCCTCAGCCTCACAGCTCCCTGTATCTTTTCTGTGAACTTTTCTCCTTTGCTTCACATTTCTCTATCCTATTCTGTGAAACATCCACATGATTAATGCTGGCTTAAACCCATTCAGAAGTGCACCTGTTCTCCTGTCCCTGCACATGTCTAGGAGATCATTCATGCTGTAAAAACACATTCTTTTCTCCTTCCAGGATTCTCTATGATTTTTTAATATACTGTATTACACAGTAGATGCTGTTAATATACTGGACACACTTCCTGCTATATATCTCCACTTGACTGTGCTATGTACAAACAGGAGAGTAATTTTAGCTAAATATTTTACCCACTACGTATCCCAACTACCCACATAAGTGAAGTAATTTAATAATCCTTTTATTTAATACTGACTTTGTTTTGTCAAGAAGTACAACTGTGCATGCTCTGTTTGCATGCAGGGAAAGAAAGATTCCATACTTCCTAATGTGGATTCTTTTTGCTGTTCCAGTTATATGCTGAAATTAGTCACCATGAAGGTTTGTGCACAGACCCTAGAGGGCACTAGGAAGCCACCTGGAGTGCCCACGATTGGTCATCATGGGCTACTTGGGAGCCTAAGAGTTCAACTACCAAATTCATCAAAATATTTTTTTTTTTTTTTTTTTAATTGAACCAGTCTCCATTTTATATGGTTACTATGTTTCTGCCTCCTAACAGACCCAATCACAGACTGGCAATAAAGCAGGTTCCCTTCATTTGCTGTGAATTAAAGCATGCTCATCCTTCATGATTTGACTATCCTGAGCAACATGGAAAAGTAAGCACTGACTGCATATTTGGGTCTAATTCTACACTGCTTGAATATTTTGTGGTCAATCTTCACCAGTCAAGAAACTAAAATCTGCACTTTTTGCATTCTTCCACTGGTTTCTACTAACATACCTCATTCATGTTGTATTAACTATGATGTTACTCACCTAAAACTGTATTCAAGAATGCTAAACTGCCTAAGGAAAAACAATACTTGTAAAAGGAAATTTTGTGTTGATTTTTTTCTATTAAATATAGTTTAAATGCCTAGTGCTCACAAAAAAATCAAATACCTTCTCCAGGTTTTGAAGAGCAAAGTTATACTCTGTAACTAGTTTACGACACATTAATACTCAGATCAGCAGTCTACTATCACACTAATGACTAAAACCCACCTCAAAAATGGCCCTGAAAACAGCCAGTACATCACATACCTGTTGTTGATGTTTTGTTGAATTTGGACCTCTTTCTGTAATTCAATTTGTAATACATTACTGAGAATTTTGAGGTTCAGTAAAAGGACAGGAACAATTACAAAACTGAACCAACTACTTTTATTTGTTCTTCTTTTTTGTTTAAGAAAGTTAAATCCAAGATCTTCTACTTAATTAATAGGCTCATGTTCCTTTTCTGTAATTTTTTCTGCATTGGCTATTAAAATATTTTTTTATTAATGTTCGTATCAGAAACCTGAATCTGAGGCTTTATGTATATTTCTCTCTTGTAATGAGGGTTCACTGATTGCAACATGATAGCCAAGGAGTGTTAATGCTGGCATGGGCTGTGATTTACTACCTAACAGTCACTGACGGTATTTTGTCAAATAAATATGTGGGAAAAGAACTGTAAATAAATTATACACACAGAGAGTGTGGTACTTTTCTTGCCCATTAAAATACTGCTATAAAGTATTTTACCAGAAATACCACAAGAAAATTTAAGAATATTTTTCTAAATATGTCTGTTAATATGCCAAGTACATTGTAATTCATGTTCTGCTCATCGCAAATTTGCAAAAGGCACCTTACACAGTAATTTTCTAATCTATATTAGTACTATTCTTTGCTTCCTTATTTCCAGTACTTCCATGGATTATTTTTCATTAAGGAAAGTATTGTTTTATCTGCACAAAAAGGACACATGAATGAATCCCAGTATCTAGTGAAGATGAACATATAAGTAAAAAAGAATTTTTTCTTTACCCATTTATGTAAAAAGTCAATGTCTGTCAGTGGGTCATTTATGTATTTACAAAGGTTTGGAGCCTGCTCTTCAAAATTTTCTTCATATTGTGCTTGACTGATGCTTTTGCAAATGAACAAATCTGGCTAGAGGGAGCAACTGAGCTAAAAATCAAAACCTTAAAATTATTTATTTTTATATAGAAGGCAAGCTGGTCGAAAGAGAAGTATGGCTATTCCATTACTCTGTTCAAGATGCTGATGACTAGAGTCAGTCACCTAAACACATTTCTATGTCCTACTGTTCACCTGGGCAGGGTCTCTACACCTGTCAGAGCTCACAGCTTCATATGAACACTTTGGACATCTCAGGCTGCCAGCTGAAATGACATCTGCAGAACAAAAGACCTAAATTTAAGTGTCTACCTAAGAACTTGGGGAGTTTCAGCCACACGCATAAGGCAAATGAAACCTGACTCATGAACACATGGTTTAGTGTCAGAAGAAGTGAGGTATGAAAGACATCTCATGCAGGGCTGGCTGACAAGGCACAGGGCTGAAGGAAACCTCTCCCTTTCTGAAACCAAAGGCAGAGGCCAGGTAGAATATCTTTAGACATCTCCACTGAACAGAAAGATCTGCATTGACTATTTGGGAAGACGCTCTCATAAGACACCTAAATGTATGTTTCTTAATCTGTGAACTGATTCTCAACCCAAACTAACAAATTTGACTGTTAAATAAAGTATCAGGGAGCCTTCTGTAAAGAAAATAAGAAATATTGCACTGTAATGTTGTTTCATAAAATTAAAAAGTAATTACATGAAGAAAATTCTAGTTTGATTTTGCAGAATAAATTGTAAAAATGTGCCCAAATTAACATATATTGCCAAGTCAGAAGTATCAATGACACCTTTTTAACGCTTGTTGTAAGCATTGCTCCATTGCATCACTCCTGGGGATGTAAAATTTAAAACTAACACTAACATCAGGAAAACTGTAACTCATTAAATGGAAGATCTGAATATACAAAATTGAACACATATCTCATTAGTCCCATGCAAGGAAAGCACGAGACCTGACCCTCAATATAAATATACTTGGTATACTGGTGTACAAAGTGTTCTCTGTTAAACTAAAGACTCCCCCTCCAAACCTTCAGTACTGCATATTTGGAAGATACTTGGACTCACTATTTGACAGGCAGAGAATATTTATGCAGGAAGGATATTCAGCTTTCTCAAAAAATAACTAACTTAGGAACACTCAAGTATCTGCCAGATGGTAACTAGTCAGATTCTGCAAATGAGACCCACACACATGTATTAATACAGATATCAAAATGTAAGCCCAGTAAGTGGCCAAAGCTTGTTTATAAATCCTAATTCAACATCCTGCAAAGTATTTTTTTGATAAAAAGAATTGAAAAATCAGCATTTTAGCAAGTAACAGGCGAAGGGTTAAAGGAAATACATTCTGCTTGCCCCGGTTCAGATGAGCAAAATACGCTGGAGTCTTCCAGGGATTAGAGGCAGAATGAGATACTGCTTCTAAAAATAGTACCCGAAGCATTTAATTTTAGTACTTATCTCTGTATATCGAGAACTAAAAAGAAAAGCTTATTCTTTCTAAGAATTTTGTGCGCATAATTATTTTATAACCCTAAGCACCTTCCTCTGAAATTTCTTACACAGTAAAGGGACAGCTAGAAACCCCTCATTTTGGAGGAACACATCTCCCTCTGCAGGTCTCTAGAGGCAACTTCTTCCCGCACAAATTGCTAAGGCACTTATGTTAAGCAGACTGCACTGTGCCTCCTTTAGGACTGCACCCTCCCTCCCAAGTCTAAGCATTACATTCCAGTGACACACTGCTTAGGATATACGTAACTGCGCAAGACAAGAGTAGACTATATTATTTGGATCTTCTTCCCAGTTTGCTTTTGTATGTGATTTGCCAAAGCACTGCACTGTTTCATTTAATCTCCTTAGATGTGTGAGATCAGCTAAGCCAAACTTGTAACTCACACAGGGCAAGTGTCATGGGAACTGCCAGGGCCGCATTTATCTCCCTGCTCTTAGCCACTATTCTAAACTTTCAGAATTTTCACTTATCTTTTTTGTACCTAAAGCCATGTTAACCCCTGTGTAATTTTCTCTGATTCAGATAGCCGAGCCATCCAGTCTCTAATTAAGCTATTAATACTTGCATATTAATCTATTTTAAAAACAGAGATCTATATGATTTAGCTAAAATAGGTATATGAAAACAGAACAAAAGCCAAACCAGATTCCTTAAGGATTACACAATACAGAGATGACAGTGACAGAAGTATTTTTTATACCACAAGGAAAACTCTGACATTTTCCTAATTACCTTGACTAAAGCTTGCACAGCAATAGATAGCTCCTTTATTCTGGTATTTCTCTGACACCTGCTTGTGTCGCATGATGTGTCATTTTTAAGTCACCTGAAATGCAAGGGATACAAAACTTAAAAGGTTTGAAAAAAACCCACTTGCAATATTACAGTACTTGCATTATTAATCGATCCTCTGTTAGTAATGGAAAATCAGAGGCAGTGCCTGTATTTCTTGTATCATTTCACTTGAATCACTTTTTTAAGATAGACGGCGGTATTGGGTTTGCATGGCCAGGTTTCGGTAGCAGGGGGGCTGCAGGGGGACTGCTGTGGTAAATTGCCAGAGGCTTCCTCCATGTCCGACAGGGCCAATTCCAGCCAGCTCCAGGACTGACCCAACGCTGGCCAGGGCTGAGCCCATCACTAACGGTGGCAGCACCTCTCCGGTAAGAGATTTAAGAAGGAAAAAAAGTTATTGTGCAAATGTGATTGTGCTCGGACAGGAGTGAGAATATGGGAGAGCAGCAACTCTGCAGACACCAAGGTCAGTGATGAAGGAGGGGGAGGAGGTGCTCCAGCCGGAGCGGAGATTCCCCTGCAGCCCATGGAGAAATACAGGGATGTAGCGATCCACCAGCAGCCCGTGGAGGAGCCCCACGCCGGAGCAGGTGGATGCCTGACAGAAGGCTGTGACCAGAATCAGGAAAAAGAAGGCCGAGTCCCCTTAACAGCGTCACCCGTATCACGGGATGAGGGTCCGGGAGCCGCCCTCGGCCCTGGAGCTGTAGAGCCCGGCGGGACTGCCCCGGAGCGCAGCCGAACCCCGACAGTCCCGGCCCGGCAGCGCAGGAAGTGACGCGGGCCCGGTGCCGGGGCGGCGCTGGGCTCGGGCCGGGCCCGCTCCGCTCGCCCGGTGCCGCCGCTGAGGCCCCGCCCCGCCGGGCCCGCCCCGCGGCCTCCGCCGCTCCGCATGGGCCCTGCTGCCCCGGGCCGCCGAGCAGAGCCCGCCCCGTGGCTGGGCCGCCCTGCGAAGCCTTCCCGAGCGGGGAAAATCGCTGCAGCCCGACCGGCCCATCTCCCCGGAGGCGGAACGCGCTTCATGGGTTTCTCCTATTTGCTACCAGTCAGCTGTTGCTCCGCAAATACCCTCACTCCTTCTGCACGTTTTTCTCATCTGACACGTTTAAATCTCATTCCGTAGCCTCTTCCCCACCTTAAGCCAACCTCCTCGCTGTTGGAGCATCTGGTCAACTGGACACTTCCTATTTAAGCTGAAAGTGCTGTTAAGTTGTAAATATCAGTGGTTAGATCCTCACTGGAGAGCGTCTGATGAGAGTTCATGCACTCCAGGTAAACAAGGTCAAGAAACATTCTCCCCACATGATGGCATTTTTCAGACAATATTGCACATAACGTGGCACCAATGCAATGACTCCCACCACACACAGAACTTCTCACCTCTGTTTACAAACAGACTGGAGGAGGGACAGGTGAATGAAGTTTACATGGGTTTTTAAAGCTGCATAAGAAGGAGAAGAAAATGTGGAAGAAATACAGAATAGTGGCTTAGGTGTTGAAGGTAGAAGAAGAAGACGAAAAAATCTGGGCAGTTTATGGCTGCAGGCTAGAGGAAGGTGGTGTCAAACATGAGTATAAGCCATTATGAATGGCCAGTTTTCTTCCATTGTAATAACAAACGTAGACTTTGACATTCTAATTTTCATGTGGTTAGGAGACAATAGTGTGATGGCCCAGAGCTAGGCATAATTTTCTCCCTTGATAGAAGTCAGTCAGAAAGTAAGGGCTAGCTGAAAAAGCTATAAAGGTATTAATGTGAGTTTGAATACACTCTTGGATCTATAGTGCTCTTTGACCACAATAGCTATTAGCATCTGCATTAAAAATTCCTTAAACTTTCTTTGAACTCAAATTACATCTAAAGAGATATCAAATATTTAATATCAAACATCTCATTGATGCCTTAGGCATCATCATCAACATGGCACAACTATACAAATATAGAAGCAAATAATGACTTATAGATGATGCAAGGAGTTTTAAGCAGGATGATTTCTTCTAATGGAGTTGAATTTTGCAAGTTCAATGTGACACACAATCTTTATGGCTCATAACTCACCATGATCAAATGAATAAGACTATTTCAAATTCTTAAATTCCACAGAAGTGCCAGGGAATCATATGGCTTTTAGAAAAAATGTGCCTTTTTTTTTCAAGAATGAAAATAATTTTACTAATTGTACCTTTCCTGCAAGTGCCAGGCATTATCTCACATCGTCTACAGAAGAAAGATGGAAAGTGATACCAACTGCCAACATACAATTAAATGCTAGATTTTTTTCTCTGAGCTCAAGCTGAAAAAGGGATAAACAAGTGATCCCTATTGTAATAGTAAAAAAAGAGAAATTTAAGAAGTTACATATAGTACAGGAGGTAAGTCATGAGTACATTGACAAATGTTACTTAAATGAATATAAAGGAGGGAGATTTCATTATTAAGTCAGATGTGCTGAGTAATACTTTAAATTGATACTTGTAACTTAACTATTCTTCTCAGAGGTTTTCTTCCGGTTAGAAAAATAAAGATAACTGAGTGGCAGAAATTATTACTTGGCTTCAAAAGACCTTTTGTAAAGCCTGTCTTTTAGGTCACCTTTCAACACTAATAATATAGGGAAGAGTGCATTTTGATTTGGAAAAAGCCTCATGAGCCATTTGAAACAGATCAAAAATTTATTAAGAAAAAGCTGCTGAAAATTGCATCAAAGTTTTTATGACATGTAGGAATCAGGTCACAGATTAGGAAAACTTATTTCTTTATCCTATATATTGCTTTGATCCATATGAAAGGAGCAAGTTTTATCCATTAGAAGTTCTGATCAGAAAATTCACATGTATTTATGAACTGAAAAACTCAACACTTTGTTTATTATATATTTCATCCTCTGTTCGTTCTTTTCTTGTTTTTGATTACTGTTGGTCTTAACTATTCTAACTAATGTCTTTATGTTAAGTAACTCAATGCTGCACACCCTAATTACCTACTGCACTCATAATAATCTTGTTTATTTAGAAATGTCTTTGCTCTTTAGCCTGGGCAAGGACAGCTATTGATTCTCTTAGATAATAATCAAAAGCTGTTTGTTTATATTCTTCATTCTCCAAATTCCCTGAAATGAATTTTTATGATAATTTTAACCCAGTTAGAAGCTGCTGAAAATGGATTTGGAATGGTACTGATGCCAAATCTAAAAGAATAATACTTCTGGCATAATAAAACACTGCTTTTAACTTTGAAAAATGGGTTCAGTTGTAATCTTTGAAAATGAGATTCTACTTGCCTCTGGTTTGTGTCCCAGCCTGGCTAGGTATTCTGCTTTCTGTGCAGGGAACACTGTGGCACCACAAAAAAACCCAGGAAAAAAAAAGCAAACCAGGAAACAGAGAGAAATGGAACAAAGATGTGGCATAAGATTTGACTGCACATTAAGATCAAAGTCTTTACCAAGCTATAGTCTTCTGTTATAATTCAACTATAATGGTCCTCACATTCATAGGCCACCCTGGTTTCACCATGCTGCTGCAAGTATTTTGTTACCAGGATCCTTTCATAAAATTATTTGCAGTTATGTCATATCTGAAAACCAAGGCTGTGAGTCAGGACTAAATTTATTCATTGCCAGTTTGTATCCATTTCTTTTTGGCCAACATTACCTTTAACCTAAGGAGCTCTTCTTACTCCCTAGTATTTAATTTGTGATGTATTTGTAGGGATCCCTTCTCAAACTCTGTTAGGTAATGCAAGCCAAGAACAGTTGTCTCCTCTTGTTACACAGCCACCAGTGCCCTGATCATTCTAATTCCCCCTTGCTCTCCTGCCAGTCAACATCCTTAAGCAACAGTGAACAGAAATGTATACAGTATCCCAGATTAAGTTTCACAAGTCCTTTCTAAAAGAAATATTTATTTTGGATACGTACTCACCTGCTGTGTTCTAAGATACTATTTATCCTTTTGAAAGTTACATCACATCAGAAACTACAGTGATTCTGCCTCTAAATAGCATTTGTGCGTCTTCTGTCCTGATGGTTTCTCACAGCTGAGATTCTGCTAGTAACAGAAATACTGACCTGCCACCAGGTGGATGTCCTTTCATTTTGCACTGTTCAATTTCAGATAATCACATAAGAAATTCTGTCTCTAGTCTTCAGATGTTTCCCACATGACACTTAAAAAATCTTCTTTAAATGCTGCTCAGCTCTGAATCTTTAATTCAGTAGCACACCTAGTGCTGGTGTAATTAATGAAACTATTAAAGTCGGTCTCAAGATGGATCTTGGAAGAACTCCACTAGCAAGTTTCTTTCAGTATAACAGTTTCTTTAAATCATTTTCAGTTGTCTCTTCCCATCACCACCTTTTATTTCTTGTTCTAATCCTTGTCTTCATTGGGTTGGTAATGACTCATACCATGCAGTATCAGAAACTTTATGTAGATACTGCAAGATTAGGTGTACTAAATTTCCTATAGTGACTTTATATTCAGATAGACAGATATAAATTCAGATAGACATGAGCTAAACCCTCTATGTCCAGGTCTGATATAGTAATCTGACTGTATTCGGGATTCTATCTGTGAATTACTAATTGGTTAATGCTTAAGTGCTTACCTATAAATCACAACTTGAAGAATGTTTATTTTCATGTATGGATAATGTAGCTTTTACAATTAGTGCTTCTTTGTAACAATGTTAATGTTTCTGTTACACTTGAACAAATACTGAAACTCTCAAATTGCCAAAATCCTACTTTAAAGTCTTTGTAGATACTCACTGGAAGCCTCAGGAATATTAATTTATATTTCAGGCCAAATAAAGATTCCATCCTGATCGGAGTTACCAGTATAAATCTACTAACTGGAGAGTATCTGTCCCTGATTTCTTCCAGTGAAAAATATTTCAGATTCAGGCTCATTATATATGCTATATATATAGTTATAAATGCTTTTTTAAAATTGTCTCTTGTTATATTAGAACTTTTAAAATTCAGATCAGAAAAAATAATTCCATATTGTACACTTAGGTATGGTAAAGTGTGTTAAAGAAAGGTTTAATTATTTACGCAGAGTAGGACATCAGTCAGGATGAATTGATCTCATCCTCCCTCTCTAATGGCTCTACCTGTGTTATTTTGTCATGTTAAGACAGTGGAGTTAAATAGCTGTGATCCAACCTTGCCATAACAGTTAACTCTGTGCTACATAAATGGAAACAGAGCAGGTTTTTAATTGTGATGAGGTAAGCTTCTCCCTACATTTCATCAGGGATTTGACATGACTTGCTGAGCTGGTTATGTAGCACATAAGCACAGCCCTTTCCCACAGGAAGGACTTGGCAGTGGAACAACAAAGCTGGTTAATGTAATTACGTGCTACTCCGTGACTCTCAAAGCCTGAATGATGAAATGTGGTTTTCTGTGACACTCACTTCTCACTGATTCCTCCTTTTGCTGCTTATTGATGGCAGAAAGGCAGGGAAAAGTGTACGTTGCAAGGTTGTGGAGGATAGAGGGCATGACACTTGCCATGGAATCAGTCTGTTTCCAAAGTCTTTCGGTTGTGAGGCCACACATGGTAGTGCTGGCTGCTTGCTACTTCACTGGAGTATTTTTTCACTTCAAGAGTAGACAGTATTGCACCTTCTTTTCTACCACAGTTATTTTATGCTTCCAGTTTTTATCAAGATTAATCTATTAATAGTATTTCCTGTAATTGTGAGTGGTGATTTCCTGCTTCTGGTATTTCTGTATTGCCCATTTCCCCTACCTTCTTCACAGTCTGTCCTTGTCAGAACTGTGTTCTGCTCTTAGTCTTAGCCGAAGTATCTACTTTCCTTGACCCTAAATTGCCATTAACCAACATGACAGGGAGAGAAGGTGACTGACCTCCTGTAACTGACAAAAAAATAGACATTGTGAACACTTTTATATCTCATAAGGTTTATAAAAACAGAGAAGATAACCTTTCCAAACATCATACACATTATAAAGTTTGTCTATGTAACATTATTACCACATTATTATAATTTTTTTTTCAGAGGAAGCAGCATTGTAGATCTTCCGCCTTCCCCCCTTTTTTTTTTCCTGGTATCATCTTAAGGCCCTGTGCACAATGATCACTGCAAATGCCATTTACACTTCTGAGCAGAAATGTGAGGCTTGACCTGCGTCATCGCTCACATTTAGAGACTCAGTTATCGAGTGGGATACCAACTGAGCCCTTGAGACATGAGCAAATATCTATATTTATCACCAACAGCCCTTTTTCCACAAACTCTTGCCACATGATGTCATAGCACTGCATCTCTAATGCCTGGTGCATCCATACAGTGAATAAAATTTGAATATATGCAGTAGCTGAACAACAAATTGTGAGGCAAAGCTCTCTGAGACACAGTCCTTGTTTTATGCAACTTTTTCACACCTCAGTGTAAGTGTGGATACACTTTTCCTCCTTTTTATGTTAGCATTTAGGGTGATATGCAGTAGGTACACCAGTTAATACTAACACTTAGGCCATCACAAAGCAGCTGGCATCAGGAGTAGAAAAAAGAGATGGGGAATGGGAAAGAGCAGAACTGGTTCTTTTGGCAGTGCTGTTGCCTTGTGACAGCTTTATAGATTCACTGACTATACCCTGAATAAGTTACCTGTAACTGGTAATTTTATGAAAGATAAGATATGATATGATATGATATGATATGATAGATATGATCATCTGCAGGCAACAGAGGATAAAACTGATGTTTTGTCAGTATGTTCCTTCTAATTGAAGTGTATATGCATTTCTTCCCTGTATTGGAAGATCCTTGATACATTTTTCTATTTTCTATTATTTTCCACATTTTGTCCTTGGTATACTGCTTCAGATTATTAGTATAAATTCAACATTTCATTTTCCAGTTACATACAGAAAGTTATTAATTCATTAAATACATCAGTCAGAAATACCTTTGTCTGAAGGGCTGTTATTTCAGCACAAAAAAAAATCAAAACAAAAAACCAAGCAATGGAAATGCTCATTTAGTGTCATTCAATACATAATTTTAGCGAACTTCTTGTTTCTTCACTAGCAAATGTTCCTGGTGATGTAATTAATTTGTTTCTTCTATGTCAATCATGTATCTACTACATATTAAAGTTAAAAGTAGTTCTACTCTCATGCATTTTGGTTTACGTCAGTGAATACCACTGTTATTCCACAGCTGTTTTTGTGATTGTGGTTTGCCTTCCAAACAATCTAAACTATTCCTGGAATGTGCAGGGTAACCAGTGATAACAGTAATGTCAAGAGAAACTTTAACCACGGAAGATGTTTATGCTTTATTACTACAGAGCTTGTTTTGAGATCTATTTTGTAAGAGCAAAGGACTGTACATAACCCTGTAATGAGTGAACCAGAAGCTCAGGAACATTACTCTGTGGAAAACAGTGAAGGGCATATCCATGCTGTGTTGTCCTCACTTTCCAAATCCCTCTAGTGCTTGTGAGGCCACAACAGGTAGGCAAAAATGGATAGAAGTTGGAAATACAGGAGTATTCTGGAAGCAATCAATACATGCGTTGTGTTTTAGCCAGGTCATCTTAAAGAAAAATTTAGTTTTCCCTTGGAATTAACAGCAGTTCTATATGTAGCTGAAAGAAATGTTGAAGACCAATATTCTGGTAGTAAAAGGCACTAGAGGCAGAACCACATGCCCCTGGCTTTTATAGATACCATTGCATTAAAGGATTCAAATATTTCTTTGAAATTTCTATTTCACCAGAATTGTACTCATAGCATTTGATCATTCCAGGTCCTGCACCTGGTGGTGGTGGATGTCCCACCCATGGAAGTGTTCAAGGCCAGGTTGGATGGAGTTTTGTACAACCTGGTCTAGCAGAAGGTGACCAGGAGCTAGATGATTTTTAAGATTCCTGATTCCTTCCAATCCAGGCTGTTCTATGATTACTCCCTGGTGCAGGATGTTATTGTTAAAACCTGTCAGATATCTAAGAAAATTACCTTTAGGAAGTGGTGATTCCTGGTAACTCCTAGTATGATAGTTGAAAACTAAACATGAGATATCTTGTGTGGCAGAAGATCAATGGGATTTTTGTCATTGGTCATCCAAAGAGACTGGATTCCCCTCAGGCCAAGTATGTGTGACTAACTCTGGCTGCTCAGTTATGAAAAATGTTGGTTGCATTACATTGTCAGTATTTAATAACAACACAGGTAAAACACACCAAGGTGAGCTTCTCTTTCCATTTACTTCACACAGGACATAGTAAGGATATCAAAAGTAGTATACTATTAACACCAAGACAGTGGTTACAATGTTTGTTTTGTCTCTCAGTTAGCTAGCAACAGATTTTGATTATATTTTAACCTTTATTAGAGAGCTTATTATGTGCTTTTTAACTGAAAATATAGGAAAGACATTATATCTGCTTATAAGCAAAAAGAGAAAAAAAAGAACAATCTATCTGCTACCATTACAAAAACCTGCTGGCGTATTTAGCGTGTATTTCAGGATATTCACTGGATTTCTGTTCAGATAAACAAGTTTTCTTGTTGAGAATATGCTACATTAGAGCATTAGAATACTAGCACAAGGGTAATTTGGGCATACAAAAATCTGTTTCTCTCCTCAAATGAAGCACCACAAGCTTTAAGCTGTACTTCATTGTAACTAACAATCAGATATAAACAGCTGCCCATCCATTAATGTACCACTGTTCCAAATAATCTATGGTTTTGGAGAGGCAAAAAGTCATTAGCAGGAGTTTTTGTAATATCCTAGAAGAAAGAGATTTGCAGTACTGAGTATTCAAAATGCAGCACTTTCTCCTGCCAGAAGTGCTCTTATTCTGCTGCATCCATTTACTGTTCTCTAACAGAAAGAGCTGCCTCTCTCCCTCCCCTCTCTCTGTTACCAGACCTTTGAAGACTTTGAACTGCCATCCTGTACTCAGCTCTCACATTTACTAGTAGACAGAACATTCACTAAACCAAACCACAGATACCTGTGAAAAAAAGTAGCAGAAGAACTGGTGAGCTTTAAGTAACATAAGTAACATACATCTTTATAAATGACCAAAGCCACAATGAAGAGCAACTGGCATATTTTATACCCACTTGGAAGGGGAAATTTCCAGTAGTTTTACATTAAATCTCCTCTCAGTATATATATAAACATATACATGTTAACTTGGAAATAGACATCGTCAAGTTTTGACTAAGAAATAAAACTAGGCGGGAATCTTTTCTTTGCTCCAAGCAACCATTTCAAGGAGGGAAGGTTTCAATTTACTACTATTTGATCAATATATATTCCTCTCTAAGTAATGATTAGTCCAGAAATAAAGACTCACTGACTGGGCTCACAAGCTATATTTAAAACAAAGTTCTGAACATTCTGAAATACAAGAGTCACTCTGTAATTTCAGAGCAGTTGTAATATCTTACCCCCCTGTAACAGGCTGCCAGAAATTCTCCTGGATAAGGCCCTGATATCACCATTTGTTCTAAAGATATCAACTTTTTGGCTGGCTCTGGCAGGTAAGTGAGGACATTTGGGCTTTGATTCACATCTGATATACTTCTTACATTTCAGCTTCGAAGGCAAAAATTTTGGATATATGTTTAGTCTGTAAATTTTTATTGAAAGGCTCCCAATATTGCATGCAATAAACTGCTGTGTTTTATCCAGAATAAAAAAGATGGGAAAGCTTTTTCCATAAATATCCACATTACATTGTATGAAGGGTTTCAGCATTTTTTCTTAAACATGCAATTTAGTCAAGTGAATCATAGTATGTTTTCTGTGTGAAGAGAATGAAATTCCATATTGTTAATTATTCATACTGGTAGCCCTTGAATCAGCTGCAGAGACTGAAGATAGGAAGTATATCCCTAAACATGGATACAAAATACAACCAAGGCTCCAAAGAAACAATTATTTTTGACATTGCAGTATATTGCAAGTGATCCTCTTATTCTGTCTTTTTAATTAATGTAAGTGGAATGAGGAAAATAATTTCTTCAGAATATTCAAATAAAGAGTTTTCTGTTTGTTTGTCTGTTTGTTTTTAAAGTTCTGCAATCTGCTTGGGTTACTAAAACTTTCCTGAAGATATTTGAGGCTGTGGGATGGAATCCAGAATTGTTTTAAAATATCACTTTGAACTTGCCTATGTCAATACCTTTCCCCCCCATTTTTTAGGAACGACTGTCTGTGTTAATATTTGATCATAGTGTAAACTGGTGTTTCTCAGTCAGCATGCCTGTCAGAACGTAATCAAATCGAGTGTGTAGAGATCACATCGTCATCCATGGACAAAGGCTTAGGTATGACTTTATTTATACCGCACTGAGGCTAGAAGACATGGCTTAATTTCAAGGTGCTACAGGTATTAATAAACCAATTATCAATGATCTTGATGAGACCCCTATTTCAGACCGCATCTCTCCTGTTAATATGTGCTGGTTTATATCACACGTGTTTGTATGCATGCACTGCATTTCCCAGAGTGGGACTACCGATGGACACACACCAGCTTGTGCCTGCGACTGTCCAAAACCGAATGGATAAAATGATTATTATTCCTGCCCGAGCTGCAAGTTAGGAACCGTGACACCGATCACACGTAGGCAGGAGCTGGGCGGTGCTCGCTGACGTGCCGGGCAGCCCCGCCCCCCTCCCGCGCTCCCGCAGCTTCCAGAAGGGCCGGAGCCCGCGGGGGGGCAGGGCCGGTGGCGCAGTCGGAATTGCCGCGGCCGCGGGGCCCGGGCGGGGCGGGGCAGGCAGTGATGCCCTTGTTTATTTTTACCCAGGCGGTTCATCCTCCTCGGCAGCCCCAGCGCGGCCCCCGCTGCCGCTCCCCGCCCCAGCTCCGACGGCGGCGCCGCCTATAAAGCGCCGCCCGCGGGGAGCCGAGGATGCAGCTCTACAGCTCCGTGATCACCCACTACCCGGCGGGCGCGACCGCAGCAGCCGCCGCGGCCTCGCCGAGCTCCGCCGCCGTCTTCAAGGTCTCCTTGTCGCCGGGACCCTCCGCCGCGGAGGCACCGAGCGCCGCCGACGCCGCGGGCCCGAACGCGGCCGCTGAGAGCTCCGG
This sequence comes from Corvus cornix cornix, assembly GCF_000738735.6. Taxonomy (NCBI): domain Eukaryota; kingdom Metazoa; phylum Chordata; class Aves; order Passeriformes; family Corvidae; genus Corvus; species Corvus cornix. The sequence continues at coordinate 17,792,176 of NC_046333.1, read as the reverse complement.
CAAGGACAGCTTCGTTCCCGCGGGGGGCAGCAGCAGCAGCGCCGCCGCCATGCCCGCCTTCTCGTCCTGCCTGGAGGTGATGCCGAGCGGCCCCGCGGCGGGCCCGGCCGGGCGGCCGGCGGGCGGCCCGCAGTTCAGCTCCTGCGCGCAGGTCACCGTCAGCCGCCGGCGGCCGCTGGAGCGGATCGTGCCCATCCGCATCGTGCAGCGCGCCGAGGCCGCCGGAGAGCTGGTGCCGGGCTCGCCGCGCAGCCGCGCCTGGCTGGAGGGCATCCTGGAGAGCGTGCGGCAGGCCGGGGGCGACGGCGAGGTCGCCGCCGAGGAGCCCAGCAACCGTAGCCTGCGGCTCAGCGAGCACTGCCAGGCGCTGCAGGCGGCGGCCGCCGGCGCCCAGCCCGGGCTGGCCCCCGGCTGCGGCCCCGCGGAGCGGAGCGGGGGCCCCGCGCAGCCCAGCGGCCCCGCGCCCTGCGAGGAGGAGGAGGAGGCGGCGGGGCCCGACGTGCGGCGGGGGCCCGGCGGCAGAGCGGAGCGCAGCGAGAAGCTGGCGCTGTACCTGGCCGAGGTGGAGAAGCAGGACAAGTACCTGCGGCAGAAGGGCCGGTTCCGCTTCCACATCATCCCCGACGGGAACTGCCTGTACCGCGCCGTCTGCAAGGCGGTGTACGGGGACCAGCGGCTGCACGGCGAGCTCCGCGAGCAGACCGTGCACTACATCGCCGACCACCTGGACCACTTCAACCCCATCATCGAGGGCGACGTGGGAGAGTTCCTCATCGGCGCCGCCCAGGACGGGGCCTGGGCCGGCTACCCGGAGCTGCTGGCCATGGGGCAGATGCTGAACGTGAACATCCACCTCACCACGGGCGGCCGGCCCGAGAGCCCCACCGTTTCCACCATGGTTCACTACCTGGGGCCCGAGGACCCGACACGGCCCAGTATCTGGCTGAGCTGGCTTAGCAATGGGCACTACGATGCTGTGCTGGACCGCATGTGCCCCAACCCAGAGTACGAGGCGTGGTGCAGACAGACTCAGGTACAGCGCAGACGGGATGAGGAGCTGGCCAAGTCCATGGCAGTGTCCTTGTCCAAGATGTACATTGAGCAGAACGCCTGCTCGTGAGACTGCCTGGGCCGCAGGCTGGGAGCTTTGCTGCAGGGACTGACAGAGAGAAGGTGTGCTGGCTGTGATGGTGATGCCTTAATCCTTAATGAAGCAGCAGCACCACAGACTGAGAAGGACTGTAGATTGTGGGGGATAAATACAGACGTATTTGTAATATTCTGTTGTAAAAACTTAGCCTCGGGTTATTTGCAAGCAGATTTCTCTGTGTATGTTTGTGTCTTCCCCTCCCCACTGTCTATTTTCTATAAGAATGTATTTTTTGCACACTATTTTTAAACTGTTACCTCCATCTTCTACATCTTACATTAGTATCTGGCTTTCAGCTGTACAGCCAAAAACGTTTGTAAACAGTTTTTGTAAATACGGCTTATGATGTAACAGCTATTTTTTGCTGTGTTTTTTACCCATAAACCTTATATTTTTACCAAATGAGGTTGATGTCAAACTGACCCCCCTAGCTGATGAAACTGTTGTGGGTATTTTCTTGCAAAGTTAAAAGAATGGCTTTTGTAAGAGTGCAGCAAAGTAAGAACAGACTGCTTTTAGGAACAGTTGCTTTCTCTGCCTGGAGCACAGAACAGGTCCTTTGAGCCAGTTGGAGTGCAGCTTACAGCTACACATGAACAGTGCAGGGAGCAATTGACTCTTCTGTATTTAATTACTGTTTTGAGTAAACTGGCCTCTTGTTGCCTGGTTGGCTCACCCTCTGCTCCATTTTTATTATTTATCTATAATAACAGAACATTAACTTGCAATAGAATGTTGTGACTAGATAATAGTCTCCTGCTTTGGCAGTAATTGCCTGGGCTGCACCTCAGTGTTTGTGTTCGTGTTTCTGGGGTTTTGGTGTCTTTTGTATAAGCCCTGCTTCTTTTTTTGGCACTGGTGTTTCACCAACAAATCATTATCTGATCACAACATTTTATTCACTTGACTTTGTTTTCTAATCAATAAATCAGGAATGGTATTCTACATTATGGTTTAGAAGAAAAAATACTGAAATTGAGGTTTGTATGGTTTGCTGGGTCAAACATTTAAATGTTTCCAATATGAATTCTGTCTCTTCTACTTTCTGATTAACTTGTTAGATCTATTTATTAAGTAATGCAGTTTGTACTTTTTTATTTTGTAATATATTGTGATTTTGGAATTTCTACTGTATTTGTATAATAGGAATATTCACAGCTAAAATGGAATGAATAAAGAATATAATTTTACTTGTGCTCTTTTTTGCTATCCTGTGATTCCTGGTGTGGGAAAGAATTGCGAGTGGGTTCACAGGACCTTTTGTTTAGCTTCTCTGCCTTAGTCTCCCCTATTACGATGTGGGAAGAAGGGGCATAGTACTTTACAAATGTGAACCACTGATAGTTCTGGTGTCTGTCAATATGTGAAAGACAGAAATGCAAGCATATGAAGACAATTGAGTATCTGTAATTATATTCTTACTGCAAGAGATCTTAGTATATCTGTTTGCCAATGAGAAGTGATTTTTTGTATTAACATGCCTTAGAAGAGGTGTTCTCAAGCACAGTACATGAGCTGGTGACACCAGGGTTGGTGGTGAGCCAGCTCTCTGCTGGACTGTGCACATGTGGGCTTGGACATTGGTCTTTGGGAGCCTCCATTCTGCAGTTAGCCCCAAACTTGCCTGAGATTTGTTCTGTCACTGGTGATACTTTGGCACCCTCTTGTTACGTGAATAGAAGTAATGTCGTAAGGAAATACAGCTTTTTATTCCCCTCACAAGATGGAAATTCCTTGCAAGTTGCTAAAACATGTTTACAAATCAGTCCCTGATCTCAGAATAGTAGAAGGCCCCATCCTTAAACAACAGAAGGGTACTCAGTTAAAGTCAGGATTAAAAAGTAACTACGTAGTTGAAATGCATCAGTCTTAATTGAGCACATGTGATAAAGAGCTGCAGGACTGATTTTGTATGTATTTGTTACTGGTTTATGTGGTACAAAGAGCAGATTTAAATACTATGTTTTTTTCAAAATATTGGTAAATATAATATTTTTGCCCATTCTCTTTACACACAGTTATGCTTTTTCTTTGAAGTGCAAACAGTGGTGGAAAACCCCCAGTCTTTCTAGTCCGCTACTGCTTAACCACTGAATCTTTGGAAAGCTGAGTTTTGAGGTGACAGCAAGGCAAAGATGCAGTCGTGGATGTGTTCAGAAGGAACAGAGGTAGTTTGTGGGGAAAATGGCTACTCCCGTGACTCTAAACATGAAACTCTTGATACAGCATCAGTAACTACCAGTGATGTGTTGACTGATTAAAAACATTGTATCCAGGCTGCTTAGGTTTTGGGTTGGATATGATTAATTCATTCAAAATTGTGAATATCCCAAACTTTCAAAAAAACCCCAAACATACTTACTTTAGGTCTTCTAAAGTTACCATTTTCAGCTGTATCATGAATTGTGATCACAAATTTTGTTCTGTTTTGCAGCACAAACCTTAGAAATGCTCAGTAAGCTAAGTGGAAGGGATTGGTACAGCATAGTGTTCACTCTCTGTGATAAAAATGATATTAAAACATCACAAATAAATAGTGTTAAAAATGAACTGTGCAGGACCCTGGGATGGGTTCCCATGGAGTTTCTCAGCAATTTATCTACTGCATGAGTCATAGGGGCATGCAGATAACTTTAAGGAATTTGAAAAAACTGGGTTACTTGTTGAACTAGTTTGCAAAGACATTGAGGGTGTGTTGCTGAAGCGTGTAACAAGGCACTTGTTTTTTGCAGCTTGCATTATAAACCGTGTCTAAAAGGAAATTACAGAAATGGCACTTCAGATGTTTTGGGCACATTGAAAGTGATTTTTTTTTTTAATAGCTGTGGTGTTTAAAGTTCAGCTGAGACATTGGGTTCAGATGCAAGCTAGTGGTATCTTGCTTGAACAGGAGTAGAGGCAGTTTCATGGAATAATTTTATGGAAGCAGGGATCCTAATGTGGACACAGCTTTACAAAACTCCTTGTAACATTGTCACTTGCCACCAGCAAAAGCAGAGGTAGATGCAAGTTTTCCCTTACTGTCCTCTGTTCAACAATTCCATTAACAAGAGAAGGACAAATACTGTCCTGGATCGTAACTTCAGTGCCTCATTATTTTAACCTTGGCTAATCACTTGCATAACCCAGCTAATCCTTAGACCTGTCTGGGGACTTTGGTCAACAGACTTTTTATTATTGAAAATAAGTCAGAACAAGAGCTTGATTTTCACTATGCCGCTTGTATGGTTCTGTAAGTCAGGTAGAAAATGCTTTAATTCAAACCCGAGCAAATGGGAACTTTGGTCTGTGGGAGCAGAAGCTTTGTGATGCCATCTTTGCCTGTATTTTATAACACAATTGTGAATTAGTTGACATGTTGGATGCTTCATTTCAGGAGTTCCTTAGGTTGCCAAGACTATGACATTCTGTCACTAAATGTGTATGGGATATGTTAAAATTTTCACGTGTTTTGAACAGACTTTATTACACAAAGCAATGTTTGCAAGAGCTGAATTGGTTTGCAGTGAATGAATCCCAAAATAAGGGTGATGGGCAAGTAGGAGAGGGAAGATTTGTGTATCATTGTTTTCCATCTCAGTCAAGGGCTTGCTCTTCAGGAAAGGATGACACTTTGTACTTAGCAACTTTCTTAGGACACACAGAAGTTGTCTAACGCCAGCTACGGGGTTTTATCTGTCCTATTGTATTTGGCTGGTACATTACATGTGTGCAAAATAAATCTGTTGCATTAATGCCACTTGTAAATAAAGGTGTATTTCAGTACTCCTTATACATGTACAAAATCACCTGAATATAAGTACTTCTTCTGTCTGCTTTTGCTTTTATCATGTTGGAATTAGTTGATAGGATTTTTGAGGACAAAATTTCAATTTTGTTTTAGTGATTTGTCAGTGTGCTCATGCATAGATTCTAAATCCAAGCAGAAAATGATGACAAATATTTCACAACAGAGACAAGTACCTGTCATTACCTGTTTTTTGCCTATAATTTGCTTATACTCTTTCATATTTATCCAGCAGTTTATTGATATGCAATGATAAGTGTTCCTAGGATGTTGGTGCAAAATGATGTGAAATGAAAAAATTCCTGAGCCTCAGTGTTAAAAAGATTGTCCCATTCCAGAATTGCATGGTTGTGTGAAAATATGCAGCATGCAGTGAGATGGTGAGTAACTGTTTGAAAGGACATCAGCTCTGCCAAATGCAATTATGTAGTCATCAGAACTTTTTAAGAAGCAGAAAAATTTAAACTTTGAATTTTTACTAACATACAGGCCGATTTGTAACATTTATGTGTGTTTCAGTTGAAAAAAGTGTCTTTCATATTTCCTGTTCAGTTTTAATTTATAATCTGTCTTTTTTATAGCGAGTTTATAGTATTAATGGATAAAAAGATACAGCAATGCAGTAATACATTGTACTTCAGCCATTTTTTTCTGGAGTTAGTATTTAAAATCTGTTTATACAAGGAAACCCATACATGGTATTCAGACTGGAAATGAATGGAAATAAACCACTGTCAAGTTCCAGGTTTCTGTGGCATGAGTGGTTATTATTCCATCTTCTTATAAATTTGTCCTAATTACTGAGTAAGATCAGCCTTCTCTGGGGAAAAGGTGAGTGTGCATTTGTAGTAGCATGATGCATGTACATATGGATGAGTAGAACACATCTTTCTTGTGTGTTCTTAAAAAATGGCATTTCCTGCATTTTTAGTGTGCATTTTTAAACCATTATGCTTTTAATCCTTATTTTACTTCATAGGTTTCTACTGTAAGTTGTAGAAATAAAACCTACTGTGTTCTTCGTACGAGGCATGGTTAATAGTGTTTGAACCTTCAGTGCTGTAGCACAGTTAAGCTGTGTACAGAGTAGCATCTGCAGGGAAGAAGACAATTGTGGGAGGAAAGTTGGAACTGGGATCTGGTTGGGAAGGGGCCCAGGTCGCCTTCTATCCTTTCATCTCCCTTGTTCAACCACATCCCTGGCAGAGGGACCCTGACTCGCTGTGCCCTTGGGCTGGTGACAGCTTCAGGATCACTGCTGCTGCTTCTCCTTGGGGTCTAGTTATGGAGTTCTTGTACTGACAAGATTTTGGGGGCTGCGAATGAAGGAAGGGATGCAACACTCATTAAAGAATGGGAAGGATTTAATAGACAAAGACATGGCGTTTTTCTTGCCTGTGAACTTCTATTACTGAATTTCAAACACTTAAAGCATGGTTGAACATCAAAATGGTTTGGAAAGATCAATGTAATTTTAAAAATCACATAAAGCATGTTAACAGATTTTTGAGACTCAAATAATGCTGAAATATTCTGAAATACCTTTTTTTAAAAAAATTAATCCATAATTACATTAGCAAAACTATTATTTTCACAGGTACAAGGATTCATCATTTTTCCTGCAAAAAACTTCTATTTTTGCTGACAGCTAAACTTCATTTTCCAGCTGTTTAACTAACCAACATTTCTGGGCAAGAAAATAATGATTTCAGATCTCTGAGTGGGATTTGGAATTTGGTAAACTCTGTCAATTTAACCCAGTATCACTGAGTGCAATATTTCTTCCCATTGCTGATGCTGTACTCAAGTTTAGATGTCTGCTTTGAGAAATAACATGATCTTTGGAACCCCAACTGAGCTTCTTTTGACATTTTTTAGGGAGAGCCTGTGGTCAAAATGTACTCCCTTTGTAAATAAACAAACCAGTATGTTTTATGTCTAAATTGCCTGTCTTCCATATGACTTAAAGATTGAGATATGACCAAGCAATTAAGCAGCTAACTAATGTGTTTATATGATTTGTTTGCTTTCCTGACAAACTTCAGCTCCACTGGATTGGGTTACTCACAGGGACTGACCTTGCATTTTGTGGTTTAAGGTAGGAGCAATGATAAAATTATTGTCCCAATAATTACTAACACAATTCCTATTACTTCTGCAAACTCTATCTTCCATTTTAAAATTTCTTTTAATGGTAATTTTTGTTGATTGTCAATCATATGCCTATTCAGGATTAACCTTAGAAAGCAGTTATGCTGTAAACCCAAACCTAATTAAATAGAACATTTGAGTGAGTTTAGGAGTTGACAGCTGTTTTGCTGTTTTTGTATAATTGAGGGAAAGGTGGTGCCCAAAATGAAGTGGTTGTGAAAGGACTTGTTTTGCTCTGAAAGATGGTTATGTCAGCTTATAGATCAGCATTGTGACTGCTGATGTAAAAGCTTTAATGCACTTGAATTTTTTATTTCTAAATGAAGTAATAATGTTATCTTACAACAAGTTACATTTTTGCTACGCTCAGGATGGAGACACAAGAGACCAATACTGGTAGATTAAAAAGAAAATAATGTTTTTCTTTTAGAAGTAATTGCTTTTTTTTTCATTTATCTCCCACCTTTGTAATAGCCAGTGAAAGAGAGCTTTGGTTTTAGGTACAGAATGTTTGTGCATGTGGCCTGTGTTCTTCCTGAACTGATAAGTTGAATACATGTAAAATAAGTTTTTTTACTTCAGATTTATACCCATAAAAGTGGTGAATAAACAGTTGGCTAAAAAACTACCTGTTATACTGGAGAGCATTTGGCTCAGCAAAGCTGCAGTCCCACTGAGACTTGGATGGGAAGCAGCATTAAAGCAGCACATGCTTTATAGGTATTTGAAAACTTAATCTCCATTTATTTATTTTGCTTTTAGTTTTTAAATTTTTTTTCATGCACATTATCTTACGTATCAGGAAGTAAATATTCATGGATGTTTTGTCAATTAGGTAGCTGTCCTTTTGGATGTACTCATGATAATTCATGTGAACCATTCACGTGAATGTGATTCCTGGTAGATTTCCATTTTTAGTTAGTGTTTTACAGTGGTTGCCCTGAAGAGGCTATGTAACATCTGAAATTGCTAGAAATTATACCAAACAGTTAAAAAATTCAGCTATTTGATAGAATTTATGTAATCAGATTCTTTCTCTTGTCTAGCTCTGGCCAGAGAAAAACATGTTCCAAAATGGATAAATAAGACAACACTGGGCTCTGTTAGGTAAATTAAAGAGGCTTTTGCAGAGAAATAGTAACTGTGGAAAGCTTCACCAAACATTTTATTGCTAAGGGGGCTGTCGAGATACTGTAGTACATACGTTCTTCAAAACACTTTATTGTCACACTGAAATTGTGACAATTTCAAACAAACAAAACTTAAAAAAATCCAGACAAAAATGGCAAACAAAACCCCAAAAGAATGTAAACTTTTACAACCAAAACCCCAAGGGAAGCTGCTCTGAATAGGCTCTGTGTGTGAGGAGCCATCGTCACAGGGACAGGTTATATAACATGAACCTTGGCAGTGGCCTCAGCTCTAATATCTACAGGAAATCATTCTGCCAACCAGGCTTCTGCCCTGGGAGACCAAGTAGGTAATAGTAGATGCTCTACTTCAGTCAAGGGATTGAGTTAATCTCTGCTAAGACTTTTGGTGCTTCCTCAAGCCTTTGAGCTTTATCTCTGCTCTCTGGATTATACTCTTGCCAGCCTGCAGCTGTATCATTTCTCTTTGGGTCACTTGATATTGACAGACGAGGCAGACAAGAGGCAGGTGCTGTCTGTGTAGAGAAACCTGTGCTCCAGCATATCCCGTTGGTGTCTTGTATCACTCCTGCCTAGTATGAAGTGTGAGGAAAAAGAAATTGTACACCACTGGAACATGGAATCAGTTCTATCTCTTTGTTCACTCAGAAGTTCTCAAAGAAAAAAGTACAAATCTCTGCCAAGTCAGTTATACTTACTTTTAAAATTTATTTATTTTTTCTATGAACTATAAATATATCACAAGGAGTTTATAACTAGCCACTGAGGAATTTTACAGCTCTAAAAATGCTACAGACATTTGGTCACATGGAAGTTTTCAGTGGCATGCCACAGGTTTTCTACCAAATTCAGTTCTGGATTCAGATTTATCTTCTGCTTGAATATTTATTTCAGTCTGTTTACTATCACCATTATGTACTTATTCCCCTCATAAACTTTGAGTGTTTATTCCCATAGCATAGGGAGGAAATACTGGGAATTGTTTCCAGTGTTAAAGCTAGAAAGGAAAGGAGGGTAGCACCTTATGGTAGGGAATGTTCCATGACTGCTTAAAACCAAGAAAAAAACACCTGAAATCCTTGACATGGACATTTTAACTTCCTTTTTTTTTTTTTTTTTTTTTTTTTTCCTAAGGGAAACTGTGGGAACCTAGAATGCAGAGAATATTTCTCTGCCTGTTTTGAAAGGTTTTACCCCCCTGGACAGTACTGTTTTTGACCTTTGCCCATGGGAAAATTTGCCTAGCCTCTGAGAAGAATTTGAATCTACAATGGTGTGAATTAGGTGATAGAATACTATGTGATATTATCATAGGGTGAAAAATTTAGAGTTTTTAGGTCTAATTGCATGGTAAATAGATAGAAGTAGAAAACCTCAAAATGGAGGATAAGTTGTAGTTAAAATCTTCTTCTTCTTCACTAACTCCATATTTTGCAGCAACAGTGGTTTGGGATGATTGGATACAGAATTCCGCAGTTCCTGTCTACGTGATTTAGGAACTTGTTGGACATGGTAAAAAAGTGAAAATATCTTGCATTTTAAGTTTTCATTGGGTAATTTACCTTCAAAAAGGCTGTGAAATCTTGATAAGTTGTCTTCTTGCTGCATTCTCTGCTCTGTGCTGTGTCTAAGCCATGCCAGTGGCTTGTACTCCTTAGATAAGAATTAATAAACACCTATCTGGAGACTGAGAAGCATGAAGTCCCATTCGCCTCCTTTTTTCTCCTGGCAAAAGTCTACACGTCTTCCCCCATCAGGGAAGACAACAATTAATGACGTGGACAGCGTTAGGAAGCAGTCATTTAAGTCCAGGCCTTGCATATCGATTTCTTTTTGCATACAGATATCTGTAGGGATTGTGGATGAGAAAGAAAAAAATTCAATAAAATAAATAGACAAAAATGTTTGTATACACACCAAAAAGGTTAGGAATGGATTTCTGGTCTCTCACTACTAAAAGGACTAACACTTGGAAAAAATAGTTTCAGACTGAAAGCCTTCTTTAGAAAGCCTTATTCTGGTTAAGTATTTCTTGTATTGAGTACATGCTGATGCATTTGCTAAACACGCTGAAGAGAGGGCCAAGAAAAATGTGCCAGCAAAAGTGGAAGCGATGTGTCTGTCTCTGAGATGAAAGTGCAGCATGTGAGGCAGCTCTGCTTCCCATTGGCCTGACCCATGGGTTTTATATCTCAGTTACAACTTTGCCTTTGTTTCACTGGCATAAAAAATGCATTTTATATGTTTTTGCAACACATTTCCCACCTAGAGATTAAATATGAAGAGAGATCTTGTTTCTTGGGAGTCAAGTCCAAAATATATTTTAGAAATTTTCGTTTGATTGCACAACCTTTATGGTGTAATTCAAGCACAGAGCTGTGAAAAGTATGTTTGTAAAGGAGTATTAATTTCACCTTTATAGGCTTTTAAAGTAAGTGTTTATAGCTGGGTTAAGTTTGATAAATAGTAAGGGAATTCTGAATGGGAAATATGTGAGTAGGATGTTATAAAAATATGACATTTCTTGTTCTTATATGCTTTATTGTAAATTTCCAGATTTAATTTCTTTGGGGGAAAAAATAATTGAGAATGGAGCTTATTTGAGCTCTTTGCTGCTGCACTGCTGGGCAAGTTCATCCCAGCAAAACCCTGAACCTTGTCACCTTCCTGAAAGATCATCCCTTGCCTCTAGTTATTGCTGATGAGGAATTAAATGCAGAGTCTGTTTACACAGATTCCTGAAAGAAAATCTTTGAAAGGGAGAATGTAATAGCTACAGCTGTATGGAAGGTCAATCATCACCTGTAAAACGTTTGAAATACCATTTTTGACTTGTCTTCCTTCTATGCTGCCCAGTGAGATGAAGAAAGAAAATTATTGTGCTAGTCCTTTGGGGAATGTTTGCTCTGCAGAACACAGTGCTGTGCAGAGATGCTGTCGAGCTCAGCAGGGGCAGCAGCATCACAGAATGGTGCTCCTTAGGTAGAAGGAAAAGGCAGGTCTCTGAAGCAGGTGCGTAGGATCCTGAGTCCCAGAGCTGTTTTGCTCTCTCCCCGGTGCATGGACAGGGTCCTGGACACTGGCAAGGTTCATTGTCAACACTTGGGAGCATAGGTCAGTTTTTAGGGATTTAACTCTGTAGACCTGGTTTGAAGGTATTACTCTGTGCATAGCTGCCATGCAACAATCTTGCAATATCAAGCTGCAATAATTGTATGAGGAGAATGTAGCCCCGGGAAAGAGTTAAAGATACTATATTACATCTAAAACTTCCATATATAACCAAATTACTTTTTAATAGGAAGCCATGGTGACTACCAGCAGGAAAATGTTATAGCAGTTGTAAATAACATAAACCACTTCTCAGCAGTTCTGGTGGAGATGAGAGGGAATTACATAACAGCTGCTTTCCAGCCCCAAGCTAATATGACTTGCCCGCTTTGCCAGTTCTTGGAACTCAAAGATCTGAATCGTCACCTCCCACCTACACTACAACTGCTGAGCTCAGAAGGATGGTTTAAAATAATGGATGTTCTACAGTCATATTTCTGTGAAACATGCAAACTTGGTTCTGTTGAGGTGTTGGGGTTTTTTTGGGTGGTTCCCCCCCTGCCCTCCCTACCCCCCTGAAGGTTTAGGAGGAATTAGACTGTTCTCAAAGTCACGTGTAAACTCTAAGGTCAAAATGCAGCCCTAATGCACATGCAAAAATTGTTTTTTTTCTCTGGCTATTTGAAAAATGTGACTTTCACTCCCCACTGTCCCAGGCAGGCCTGTCACTGTCCCACCAGTATTCCCACCTCTCTCTGCTGCATTACCTTTAACTTTGCTCTTACTGTCTGTACTGCTTCTGGCTGGGGTAGAGTTAATTTTCTTCACAGTGACTAATATGGAGCTGTGTTTTAGGTTTGTACTGAAAAGAGTGTTGATAATAGATAGATATTTGTTACTGGAGAGCAGTGCTTGCACAGCGTCAAGGCCTTTTGTACTTCTTGTACTGCCATGCCAGGGAGGGGGCTGGGGGTGCTTGGAAAGCTGGGAGGAGACACAGCCAGGACAGGTGACCCCAACTGACCACAGGAATATCCTGTATTATAGAATGTCATGCTTAGTATATAAAGTGGGGGGAAGAAGGATGAAGGGGAGGATGTTTGGAGTGGTGGTGTTTGTTTTCCCAAGTCACCATTACATGTGATGGGGCCCTGATCTCCTGGAGATGGCTGAACACACCTGCCTGCCCATGGGAAACAGTGAATTAATTCCCTGTTTTGCTTTGCTTGCATGTATGGCTTCTGCTTTTCATATAAAACTGTCTTTATCTCAACCCACGAGTTTTCTCACTTTTACTCTTCCGATTCTCTCCCACATCCTGCTGGTGGGGGAGTGAGTGAATGGCTCTGTGGTACTTAGCTGCTGGCTGGTGCTAAACCACAACACCGTCTCAGCCCCTTCTCCCCATCCTTTTGCCAACCTGTCATTGTCCTCTGATCCCAATGCCTCTTCCCTCTCCCTTGCAGCATGCATCACTCCCAGTGGCAATTACCACTTTTCACAGCATGTGTCCCAGTAATGTTGGATCTAAAGCCCCTGAGTCACAGAGCGACTGCTGCTTTTCAAAAGGACATAGCAACACATCTTATTAACAGCAAGCCTTGTTTTTACTGGTGATATCCTAGTAGGAACTAGCGGTCATTTGGAACAAAGTTGTCTTCCTCTTGTTTTCATGAGCAGGTTAAACAAATTACAAGTTTGAATGCATACACAAACCTTCATAGCATTACAAATCCCAGTGCTGTTGGCAGAAAGGCTGTAGTGTAAGGCAGAGAGTAGGTAGATCAGAGAAGCTGCTGTGGCAGGGCTGGTTCTGCACAGGCCTGGCAAAGCTCAGCTCTGTCCTGACTCAGGGCCAAGGAGGCTTAGGCAGCAGCACAAAGGTCTGATGACTTTTTTATTATTTTAAGACCTGCTTTTTCTAAAACTCTACAGTTCTAAATTACTTTAGTTCATTGCATAGTCACTGGTAACTGCCAAAAGCTGTAACAAAGGTGATTTTAGCATCATGTTCTGCTTTGCTTGCGTTGCTAGAGAGATCAGAGCTGCAGACACTGCAGACAAATCAGCCCACCAACTATCCTGATGATCCAGAGCCTGCAGCTTGATCTGAAAGGAGGTGAGTGAGGCACCCGAGTGTATTGAGCAGTTGGTGAGCTTACTTGTGTCTTAGTTATCGCTCCCTGGAAACATGAGGTCTGACAGGCTATGATGCTTCTCCACCCTTTGGAAATGTGGCATTTTGTGAGGTGCATATTATTTTATGGTTTTGAAAAGCTGTGTTACACTGAAAATTCTTCTTCATTTGAATAATTTTGTAGACTACATGGCACCCTATAAAATTTTCATCCTTACTGGTAACTGTAACTTATGATTCCTGCAGTATCACAGCTTTATCCACAGCTTCATCAGTGGCTCATGGCTGTGACAGTCATGCAACTGCTCTTGCTCAATTAATGCGTATCAGAGAAGCAAGGAACAACTTTCTCACAGAATTAGCTTACATGAGGTGAGAACCACATGAAGTGCAACAAGGCTACATGCAAGGTACTGCACCTGGGTCAGAGCAATCCCAAGCACAAACACAGGCTGGACAAAGCAGCCCTGAGAAGGATTTGGGGATGTTGGTGGGTGAGAGGCTGGGCATAAGACAGCAATGGGCACTTGCAGCCCGGAAAGCCAAATGAGCTAAATGGGCTGTATCAAAAGGACCTGCATGGCTAGCAGTTTGGGGGAGGGGGTTCTGACCCTCTGCTCTCATGAGACCCCATCTCAGGTACTGCCTCCAGCTCTGGGGTCCTCAACATAAGAAGGATGTGGGCCTGCTGGAACGAATCTGGAAGATGGTGACAAAAGTGATCAGAGGGCTGGAATACCTCTCGTATGAGGGTGGGCTTAGAGAGTTGGGGCTGTTCAGTTTGGAGAAGAGAAGGCTCCTGGGAGATTGTATAGCAGCCTCCCAGTACCTAAAGGGGGCCCACAGGAAAGATGAAGAGCAACTTTTTACAAGGGCATGTAGTGACACGGCAAGAGGCAATGGCTTGAAACTGAAAGAGAATAGGTTTAGATTAAATATAAGGAATAAATTCTTATGAGGATGGTGAGACATGGAACAGGTTACCAAGAGAAGTTGTGGATGCCTCATCCCTGCAAAGCCAGGCTGGATGGGTCTGAGAAACCTGGTCTAGTGGAAGGTGTCCTTGCCCTTGGGGATGGGAGGTGTGGAACTAGGCGATCTTTAAGGCTCCTTCCAACCCAAATCATTCTATGAGTCTATGATTCTATGAGTTACAACTAACAGGCTTTATAAACAGCAGAAAGTACAATAGAGTTGCTGTGAGTCACGGTAGATATGATACATGCACTTTATTTTTCCTTATTTTTCTGTGCTTGTAAATTGCTAACTCATGATAGATGCGAATGAAACATTTGGCCTTTCTAGTTTTTCATTCTGTTAGGTTTCTTTTGCTGTTTTCCTTTAGGCTGTAACCCTTTTCTGTCAAACTTGCTTTGCATTTGTTTTTGAGTAGATACTTATGCATTTGTCTATTTATATACAAAAATATAGCATTCATTTTCAATAGTAACAGAGAAATATAGCATTTACTCATAGATCTTTGCAGATTAAAGAGAAAACATACAGAATAGATCCAGTTACTAACTGGATGAGGAAAAGACTTCATAAAAGCCAAAAGAAGTATATTATGTTTATATATGTAACAAATAAAATGCCTTAATGAACATAATACCACAAGAATAGTCTTGCATTTTAACAGAATGGTGTCTTTAACTCAATTTACATTAAAATTAATTCATATAATTATCATTAAACCCACATTTGTTTCAGTGAAGTTCTCAACTTTCAAAAAGACAGAGACTTGCCATCCATTTCTGGTAGGGCCAGTAATGCTGTTTGTACTTTGGCCAAGGCAGAAAAATGTGCCAGCTCTTTGATTAATAACAATAATTTGCAAAATAAATTCCCTCCTCTCAGGCTATTTCATATCACTAATTTGTTTTACTTTGCTGTATGAAAGATTCTATCTCCCAAACATTATTAGAGATAGAAACATGTTCACAAAGCTTTTTGTCCCTAAACTTGTGTTGTTTATTGTAGCATCTCTAATGCCTCTGAAAAATACAAGATTAAACCCCCTCAGTATGCTGGATTCCACTGACAGATGAGATTGAGTCTTTTTTATGTCACGTGACTGTGTAAACAATTTTGTAGGAAAACAGCAGTACCATCATATGTTGTTCTCTCAAGCAGTAGGTACATAATCTTCAACACAAATACCTTTAAAAATAGAAAGGGTGAGTTGTACTGTGTGCCTGTGACTTTTAGTTCTACCAGTACTGATATATATCAGATACTGTACTGCTGTGCTATTTCAACCCTGTGGAAAAATTGGTCCCCTGTAAATAAGTGTCACGCATAGGGCTGCATATCATTGTAATAACAATTCCTGCTTAGTTCTCTCATGTTCAGAACTTCTGTTCCTTACAGTGCTGAACCTGTAAATAAATGAATCAGACACCTAAATAATGGGAACGAGAATAATAGTTATGTTGTTCATGAACTGTCTTGTGTTTCATTACTCTTTGGAGTTCCTCACAGGTTTTCTAGTCAAGCAGAACTGCAGCTCAATCCTAACAGCTGTTGTGAGCTAAGTGTGCTTTTGGCTAATCTTTGTTACCTTCCATGTTTGTGGCCTTCAGTTAGTATGCCACAAAAGTCCACAATCTTAGACACCATCTTCATTTGTTACATATGTCACTACAAACAGATGTTTATGATAGAGGAATTCAGTAGCTTCTTAAAGTGATTAAGAGATTACATTACAGTTTGAGGGGAGCATTATTAAAGGATTAGGAACCTCTCAACAACTAAAAGCACAAGCAGTCTAAGGTGTTACATTGCTTGATTTGCAAAGCTATAGGTATATGGGTGTGCACTTTCTAACCTTATGAGTAGATGTGGTTTTGGCTGATGTGGAAAACATTATTGTTGCCAGAACTCCTAAACACACCCAGAACATGTATTATAAACACTCCGAGAGCACCTATTGTTACTGCTATAGAGGGGGAGAAACAAAGTTTGGATTTACAACACTGAAAAAAACACTGATGTGGTGGTTTTTATGTACAGTGTTAATTTCCACAAAAATTGGAATTTACATGGAAAACATTTTTGAAGTTATTTTCAATCACATGTTAATTAAAGAAGGCAATAGACTTTTCTGAACCGTGTGCTTTTAATGCCATATGTATGGTGTGGCTCTTAAAGGTCATGGATTTGCTCAAAGCTATTTGAAAGTGTGCTTTTTGTAATGTTTGTGTTGTAAAAATGACATTGTAATGTAAAACTGGTAATGTTTTTAAACTTCTTATTCATTTAGTTAAGACCAAGCAACTCCATCCTCTTGTGATGGATAAATGTGTTTGGATAATGGCAATCAATGTGGCAGTGCCTGCAAAATAGTTACTGCAACAGCAATCACTTCAAGGAAACCTAACAGGTTTGCAGGAAACAGCTGAACCCTTGGACCCAAGTGAATGGTATCTGAGCTTAACTTTTTCAATATTCAGTTCTACAATGTAAAATGTTTTATCCCAGTAACAACACTCCTTTGAAACGATTGTATTTTTCAGAGCTATGAATTCAATACCAAGCTATACCCCTAATAATTGTACATTCTTGGTAGCTTGGAATCTGTTCAGAAAGTAATTTAAGTTTTATAACCTATATCGGAAAAAAATCCATTCCAGGATTTTTTCCAGTCCTTCCAAGAATTGCCCTTTCAGCTTCAAACACCCCTGTGTCACTTAACTTGCCATTAGGAAAAAAAAGAAATATCTGCAGGGAACAGATCCAACTGTGCCTCAGCAGCAAAGAAAATAGCACAGAGGTGTGACAGTCTGGATCCTGTACTTACATTCTTCAGGGGAACGTAGAAGTAGCTTTATTGATTCAGAGGGGTCAGCAGCACCTGGTCTTCTCTTTCCTGTAGTAACTATAAGTAGACACCTGGATGGAGGACTAAGGACAGGCCAAGCATATGTGATATTCTCCCCAAAAATTTTCCCCACACATGATTACTCACAGCTAAGGGGTTTGTCTATTGGGTTGGTCTGTTTTGTAACCCTTTCTCTTGCAAGGTGTCCCAAGCAATGGGCAATCTCCCATGAGTTCCCTTGCATCTACAACTTCCTTTGGTCGTGCAGGGCACCCTTCCATGCCTTGCATCTCACCCCACACACCACATCCTCAGGGGAACTGCACAGATTAAGCAGAATCACTCCTGCACTCAGGCAGGAATTCCTGGCTGTCTGCTACCAGCATTTCTCACCATCAGCTACTGCCCCCTCAGACCTCTCAGTCCTGAGCAAGAAAACCTGTTAAAAAGATGAAGCTGAACCTTCAGGAGAACTACAACTGTCAGTGTAAATAGAGAAAAAGGTTTTCTATCAAGTTCCACAGGCAATAATGACCTGGAGTTCCTGTTTCCCTGTAGGAGATAAACATCTCACCTTCTGCCCTCATTAGCACTGTCCTGGAGACTCCAGTTACCTTTTCTCTCAGATGATTAGCATACCAGACTAAAATTGCAGGGATTTCTTCAACTTGCATTCAGCTTTGAATATCACTGCCCTGTTTGAAGAAAGGATTGACTGTCTGCAAGCTTTTTTTTCCCTTTGTACCGGGTGGTCTATCGAAGACCTTCCTCTTCCCACAAACTCTCCCTTTCTTGTGCCATTGAATGTTCATGGTGGTTACGGTTGCTTCTAAGAAAACAGCTGTTGAAGGAATGGTATTGTTTGAATTACTGCTCACTGTGTTCCATTTTCAGGTTGTATTTAGTGTCAGTAACAAAGACTTAAGATTTCCTAGCACTGGATCTTGAGGATAGCGGAAGTCAGGGCTGTGAGGTTAGGACAACTGGGTAAGTAGGCCAATAAGTAATTATGGTAAGAAGGTTAGGATAATTAGTAGCAGCAATAAGTGGCCAAAGTTATCCTGCTTGAGTTCTCTGTTCTATATTTTGTCAGTGATCATTTTATTAGGACAAATTAAGAGAAGCAGAAATACCTTGTTAAATACCGTTGCAATCATAGAAGTTAAAATTAAACTATATCAATGGGAAGGGATCACTGTTTTTTGATGTGAAAAGGATGAAGTAACTGGTGTTAGTAAAGTAGAATGTTATACAGTGAGTGATACTGATACAGTGAGTGAGCATGGAAAGCTCAAAACTGAAATTAATCAAATGGAAATATATGAAAAGCTTAAACAGCAATACATTCAAGCAATACATCCTGCAGCTGACTTGACTAAAAAGGGATTTTAAAGAAAAATTCGTAGTTAAACATGCAGTTTAGTGCATATATAATTTTTATTTGCACACAGACCATGCACAGCACTGGAGAAATTCCAGGTGAAATGTAGTTCTTGGCTTTCTTTCAATATGTTTTCATGTACTATTTCTAGGATTTATATCTCTTGTGCTTGGGCTTTTCACTCCATCTCCTCCTAGTACTGAAGTCTGGGTGACTTTGTGTCTAGGCCAGCCTATGTAGAATAGACTATCTGCTTCCAAGTAGGATGCAAGTAAGGTCATCCATAAGCTAATAATTCTCCTGAATCTTTCCTGTACTTTGTCTCAAAGTGGAAGATGTTCTTCTGTAAGTGTCCCTGTTTCCTGGTGGAGCATGTAAATGCAAAGAACCACAGACATGTGGGCTGGAAGTGTACTGACAATTACAAAAAAGGGCGCAGCTTTGCCATGAGGGGAACCATCAAAGAACACATCACAGCTGTATATTCTGCTTTCTTGCTACTGCTGATATTTTCTTTTTCTGACCACATTGTGCTAGAAATTAAAGTCAGAAGTGTCAGTAACAAAGGCTGTATCCTTGTCCCTGCGATTCCTGCTTGAAGAACTCACAGCTGGAATATTAGTCTCAGAGATGGCTGATATATGCCAGCTTTTGTGTTCATCTATGTTCATCATGTATCAACTCCTCTTCCTGCTGCCCCAATTGGATTGTGAGGGGGTTCTTTGATTTTAAATAATCAAGCTATGGAATGCTGCATGTCTACATCTGATCTTGTTAACAGCCTCTGAGGTTTCCTAGAACCATAAAAGGTGTTTGTCTTCAACCTGAAAACCAACACTGCATATGCTGGTTTGATTTCATTGGAATCTCTTCTTCTTTTTTACTCTCCTTTTCATAAACCAGAAACTGTGGGGTTCATCCAGTGCTCAAAGGGATAATATTTCCAAGTAAAAAAATATTCAAACCACTGGTCTTCCTTTTCTTTTGCAAGTGTATCTTTCTCTTTGAGAAGATAAATACAAACTCTTCAGGGTTGATCAGGACCTACAGGGTTGGTGTATGCCTAAACATGACCTCAAATAAATTAGTGGTTTACATGCCTATGCATATTATATATAGTAGTAACATACAGGAGCCCTGACAGAGATTGGTTTAAGCACTTTATAAATGGATAAACAAGTCGATTCTGTCTGTCAGAAAGCCTGAAAAAATGCAAAATAAGTTGTTGCAGATGAATAAAGTAAGCTAGATGATTTTTCCATATGCTGAGAAGATCAGTGTCGGGGTCTCCTCCCCCTGCCATGGAGCCCTGGGAGAGGGGCCCTGGGGGGAGACACGGGGTTTCCCTGCCCCTGCTCAGCCTCGTTCCCCATTGGTTGTTTTGTGTTCCCCTGCGCGGGCAGAAGGACCCTCAGGTCCCGGGATTGAGCAGTTCCTCGGCAGAGCCCCGGCCATGGGGCTGGAGAAATAAACATCTCTGAAACGTCTATCAAGAATCGGTCCATAGATATGTTTCTTTTCCACGGGCCTCGTTGTTTGATACACATGTTGCAGCTTCCCCACTGTAACAGATCAGAATTATGAATGAGTAGTTTAGTCAAAGTACCAGCTTGCTGCTTGGGGGTACACTTTATAGTTAAGGTTGTGGCATCCATCCTTTTGAAAACAAAACATTTAAAGTAATGCATACACATACACACACATATGCACAAACAGTTTATTATCATAGGTCAAAATAAGTTTGTGACAGTAATTACAGGTTCAGAAATAACATTGCATTTCTTTAACTCAGTAGAGCCATGGGCAAAATGGAGTAAAAGCTTTATATGATACTTCTTTTCAGCAGAGCTGACATTTTTCTAAAATTTCATCTTAAAAATTCTTCATGTCTGCTACTTTGTCATTAATTGAAATCTATCCTGCATGACTAGTAAGGCATGTTTCACCTGAATTTTTCATACCCTATGGAGTATAAAGGATTCAGCTTTTTTTTTTACCCAGCTAACCATTGCCTCTGAGGTTATGCAAGAGGCTGGTATGTTTCCAGCTAGGCTTGTAAGTTTGCAACATGAACTCCAAATGTGCATCAAACTGGGGTGGGCTCAGGGCTTCTGTCTCCTTTGTGCTGTCCTCGCTTCAAAAGTTGGGGTTGGGACCTTTTGCTTCTCTGCTGAAAGCTTCTCTTATGTTCTCCATTTAGAAATTTTTGAGGAAAAAAATGTTTTAAAGGAAATTTTTTCTTCCTTTAAAAGAAAACAGTATGGAAGTTAGATGTGCTAAATGCTATCACCCCTTTATGTGAAAAATAAGAATCATGGTGGTCATTCTGAACAGACTAGATGAGGTTTCCAAGAGGATTTGAGGCAGCTAGGGAGGTAAGGTAATTAATAAACCTAAGTACTGCTGGTGTCACTTGGACAGACTCTGCTTCTTACTAGGTGGCTCTGCATATCACTATGGAAATAAAGTGTTATCACAGTAGTCTTGTTTACGCTTTGGATGACTCCTCTTGCAGTGACTTGTAATCTCTAAGTAGTGCAATTCTACACTCTAACAGAAGAGAAACACACAGGGCAAGGCAGTGTGTGATTTTCTTCCACCACACAGTGAGGAAATCCAGACTCGTTTAGATTGTTGTACTTTTCTCTTGCAAAATAAAATTTTTAAATCTTCATTTCTCTGAATTGAGAAATGACACCTATCAGCTCTAATTCTTCCCTAATGTAATGTCAGCTTTATATTTTCCAAGCAGTGGGTTGCAAACAGTAACCTGTTTGTGCCTGGAACAGCTGCAGAAGTGAAACCACAGTGGCTCTGGGCAAGGCAGTAGGAAAGAGAAATGGATTCTTCAGGTCCAGTGCCCAGTGCAGTCATCCAAATCCTACTGAACACCAACCTGGGTGACTGTGGACAGTGCAAAGTGTTTGGGATGAGTAGCTGGGCATGGCATCCCCCTGTTTAGCTACCCCCTTGCATAGCAGGCAGACGGTCAATACAAGCACTGTTGCTGAGGTGAGGGAAAGGAAAGAAAGAAGAGCAGCAGCAAAGTCAGGAAAATGATGCAGCTTCTTCTCTCGTTTTGCTGCTCTCTTCTGCCTCTGTGATTGACAGTGCTCCTGGGAAATCCTTGACTGACTGAACCCATATGTTGGACATAGCAGATCAGCCACATCCAGCAGCTGGCCACTGTGCAAGGAGGATGCAATAGTAACTGATTTATGAATTAAACCTGCTTCTTTTCAAGTTTTTTCTCAATGTTGCCAGAAGGGAATGAATCATATTTACCATCCAAAAAGAGCTGGACATAAGCTATCCATAAAAAATTAATAGTTTCATTATTTTCTTTACTGTATTTACATATCAAGGGAGGCTAATCCTGATGGGATAAGTGAGTTTGTGGCATGTCTGTTCAATTTAGAGGTCTCTGAATTGAAGCCTGCACATATTTGCAGACTGAACAAGGATGAAATACTAATCTGGTAATAAAGCCTCTTATTCTAACGTGCACACAAGAGTCATAGTAAAGGTCTGATTACAGAAAGGAAAAATATTAAGGTAATGTATAATTTAAAATAAAGAAGCAGGTTGTTGTATTTAGTGGATTTTGAACAGGAAACAGAAAATACACAAAGCATATTGTATTTGAATCTTAATTTGAAAGAGAACGGTTTCAGGTTGTTCTCTTCAACATGGTCAAGTGTATTTCAGCATTTGGGCATCCCTAACTACCAAAGTTATGATTTGAAGTTTAAATTCAATAAGTATATGAGGAAATTGAAAGAGTGAGTCATAAAAGATCATATCCTTGCAAAATATTTGAATAATCAACTATATTGTGAGGGGAAATAATATGTATGACAGCTTCATGTGATTTTTGGTAACCAAATTACATTTTCAAAGTTTGCAGAATGCAGCAAGAGCTCTGCAATTGGCCTCTGCTCAGAAGGTTCCTCAACTCATTATCATCACCATTTTTTGAGTAATAGCAATAAAATATTTCTCTGCTACATACAAAGTGGTGGTGAAAATTGTTGCTACCAAGTGTATATGGAAATGAGATTCATTTGTTTTTATGTGGTTATGGGTATGAACAAAAATCTTGAACCATAAATGTCAGCATTAACCTTTAGCTTGAAGGTCCCTCTCAGCCTGGAGGCAATGCTGGATAAAGCAGAAGTAAAATTGAAATAGAATAGACATTCTTTATAAAATGTCATTTTGAATGCAATAGCATTATAATTGAAGACACTACCAAACCAACACAAATAAATTCGTATTAACATTAAAGGTCTCTCTAACTTAGCTGTTTGAACAAAAGGCCACCACAGACACACACAAGTGCTGCATAATGAGTTAGTATTAAGAAAACTAAGGTCAGTCTCAGATTCAGCTACCTGCTTTCCCCCTTTAAACAAAAACACGCATCAAGAACAAGAATCAAAATAAATCAGTAAATAGAGAGCTCAAACTGAGGAAGATATGAGGCACCTTTTTTTCCACAAAGAAACAATTCCATCTGCAAAGGAGCTAAATTGTTACATTTCCACCTTATTAGCTGTTCATCACTGCATTATCATAATTTTTAAGAATCCTGCTTCTAGAATTATTCAGATACCACAGAAACTTTATTTATGGACATTCTGAATAAGCTGAATAAATCATTAAGCACTGTATATAAAATTCACAGGACAAAAAAAGACTATTTAAGTTAATTTTTTAATGGAACATTCAAGGTCTATTAAAGTTACGAGCTTTTAAAGTAATGTAAAGAAGCTGCTGCACATTGTGACTCCTGCTTTCATCTGTAATACTTAATGGTTTTAGGTCTTGCTACCATTAGGCTAAATTGAACAAATGATTGGAAATGTTGTTAATTGGGAGAAAGGGGGGAAATGTCAATCATGAGTCATTAATCATTTTACTTTTCATATCTGCCTTTACAAAAGCATGGGCAGAATGTGCTGGGCATTAAGCATGCTTTAATTAGAACTGAGAGATAAACCCATAGCTTCACATGGAAAGAGAGGTGTTTTACCTGGTCTCTGGTGAACTTAGAGTAACAGGGCATTAAGACAATTTATTTCAGAAGGACCCTTCTAAAGCCATTATTCTTAAGGCTTCCAGATGATCAGCTGATCAATTCTCCTCCCCACTGTGTGGTACTTATTTGCCAGCTGGGTTAAACTTGCACAACATTTAAAGAAAACCTGCTTAAAACAAAGAAGGTAGCATTAAAAGCAAAAATACTACAAAGCTTAAAAACCTAAACCACTTGTCCTCCTTACAAAAAAACTGACAACAACAACAACAACAACAAAACAAACAAGCAAATAAACAAACAAAAAAACAAACAAAAGAAAAAGCAGCTGCAGTGTTTCTCCTCAACTGCTGAAATACCTGAAGCTTCCCAAGCTAATATAGTGGCGTTAGCTCATTGCAGGTGGTAGAAAACGTGGAGGTTTCAACACAGACAGTCAGGACTGTGAGAATTTGCAGCACAACCCCTGATACTTCAAGGACTGCTGTGTGTAGAATGGTATGCACACCAAAGTGTTATTGGGATCTGATTACAGGGATAAAAATCCCATCCCCAGTCCTGTCCTTTCATGTCTGTCTTTTAATGCCTCTCCCAGCAGTGGAGCTGTGCTTTGCCAACTTATGTGCAGACAATGACTGCTGTAGAAAGCAGAGCAAAGTTTTTGGTAGGAAATGAATGATGGGAAATAAATCTCTTCTTGTTCTTAATGACTGTTCTTTAGAGTGCCTTGATTTGGCAGCCTGCCTACTCATTGGTATTCCCCAAGAATGCAGTGGGCTCTTTGCGGTGGGATGGTACAGAGTGAGTTGGGATGGGGTAGGATGGGATATGGTGGGGTGAGTGGACTTTCTCATCCAGGAGTACTGGGTGCTCTTTTGCCCTGCTCTTCTGGTGGCTACTTCTTTCTACTGCTTGCCAATGTGAGAGGGCAGCTTGTGATGTCCAGTGGTATACTGTCATATTACTTGTTAGCGTAGTCATTTATTTTGCCTTGTTTAATATTTCAGTAATGAGTAAATACCAGAAAACTTGTGCAATAATCTCTGCCTGAGTATTTAGGCAGTGGTTTGAATACTGTTCCACTCTGGCAGATGGATCTGCAAATGACAAATGCTAAAATACATGTTTTTATTTGTGGCCACTTCCCTGAGAAATGTGCAGTTTGCATTTCTTTCTCAAGGAATACTGAGCCTGAGAAATCAGTTTAATGTTATTTTTAATAGAAAGGTCAGTGATGGCTGGCTGTATTTCAGAAATTCCTATGAGAAAGGACTCAGCTTGTCTCTTGACAGCGCTGCAGATGAGCAATGATCCCAGCACAAGAGAGGTCAGTTCAGCTGCCCAGGGGATCAAGATAGCTCAGATTGTAACAGGGATTTCTGAAAACTGAGCTATGGCTTTCTACAAACCAGTCAGCCAGGCCTCCTGTCTATGGAGAAAAGGAAAAAGCTTTGTTTAGAGTCTGAGATTCAGCACAGGGTTTTCTCTAATGATCATTATTCTTCAGCTACTCCTGAGCACCAGCTGCTGCAGTGGCCCTTCATCCCCACCTGTGTCTCTGCAAACATTGCTCCAGTCCAGGTCTGCTTCACCCCTTGGCCAGCAGCAAACTGAGTGCTCTCCACTTTGAGTTGGTTACAATTCACTCTGAGTTTGGTCTGATGCTGTTAATAAATTTTCTCTTCCAGGGAAACACCTTCATCTCAATCCATATTTTCAATGGTTAGGGACTTTTTTTCACTGGAATATGGAACTCTCCATGCAGTCATCTCTGATACCAGTGCTCATGGTACAAGCCGTAAAGACTGCTGCACCCATCCTTGCTGACACTGACCCTTTTTCACCAACTGAAATCAGAATCTCACTTGAGAGATGTCTCCTGTTGAAGAGTATTTTTATTCCACTTTTTTATTGCCTCCACTTAATAGAAGTATTTTCTCATCATTTCCTAGTTTTTCATTTGGGGAGCAGTCATCATATTGCCTTACCCCAGAAGGCAGGTAACAGATAGGTGGGAATCTCCTCCTGGGAGAAAGTCTTTGATTTACTGTGTTCAAATTAATCCTACCAACCTCCTACCTTCCCTGCTGTTGCAATATCCTGTTTTGGATTCTAGGCAATAAAGGAACAACATTAGTTTCAAATGTTTTATTCCCTGAAAGGTTTAAGATGAACACTAGGGCATGCAAGGTGATGACCTTTCTTGTGGTACTGACAGAAACTGATAGTTAAAGATGCCAAACTTCTGTGAGGAGAGGAGAAACCCAGTGGGTGTTTAGAGAAAAATCTTTCCAGGGGAAAATTGGTTCTTGGTGGGTAAGCAAGTGTTAATAAACTCATCTTTTTTTGTCGATTACTTTCTTTCCTCCCTTCTCAATTCCCCACCTCTAAAGAGATTTTCTTTATCTGATTCAGTGGTCATGGAATGCTGTAGGGCAATGGAGGATAAATATATTGTGCATTGAAAAGTAGCTAATACTGTATGTCAACCAAGGAGATGTTCTGTGGCATCAGTTTGTCTTATTTGATTTGACCCAGGGACACTTCAGTCAATCAAGCTGTGCATTATCATTTCAAGCTCAAGGAGAGATACACTATTAATCTAAGTGAGCTGTAGTCAGACTTGACGGGCAGGGGACAAATCCCTAATCAATCTTTTAATCACCCACCTGGGGTGATTTGAATGAAGTCAATTAAGGGATCTTTCATCAGCAAAAAAATCTGTACTCAGCTAGCTGAAGAAACATATGTAAGATCTCCTTTGTGAAGATATCTTTAGACTAAAACTCTCGAGTATCTTTCTCTTCCCTCATCCATTTAGTGGAGAGCAAGCTGGATGAGAAAGGAAAGATGTATGTAGGAGAACTGCATAAGATTTCAAAATAATATGATCACAGACATGTATTTGCAATAAATGTCCTTATTCTCCAGAAGTGTTGCAAATATTCCAGAAAATGCCAAACTGGAAAGAAACATAAATACTGAGTAATTCTTTTCATAAACCAGCTCTATAAAACATCATGATCAAATAATTGGTTGAGGTGTTAAAGGACTGCTTCTCCTACTGTAGATAGTGAAGAAACATATGGTGGAGACTTTTATAAATTCGTTTTCTTCTGTTGACTTTTCTGATACGGTTTGTGACTAATATTTTGTATTCAAAATTCTTGCCAGAGCTAGTGATGCACAGGATGGCCATAGAAAGCAAAACTTCGTTGTGATTTCTGAGGAGAGATATTTTATTTTAACTCATTGGAATATGCCTGTAACTTTTGAGAACAAGGTGGTTCTTTTCCACTGAAACTTGAATTGTGCGATTTGCTTACTGAGACTTAATATTTACAGATCTTTGAACATATGACCTGTTGTGCAATTTTATTTTATTCTGGAAAAGTTTGAGCTGAAGTGTCAAAACCTGTAGCATTTGTCATTCCTGTAAGTGACATAGATTTGGTGTTCAAAAGCAACTTAATCTTAAAACAACCTGACAATCTACCTGCAGCACGATCATGAAAATGTGACCGAAAACTAAAAGTACTTTCTCAGGGCATCTCAGATGGAGCTTCTATTTGTGGGGAATAAAATTACTGAAGGAATTTTCAGGATAAACATTAAGTAATCTGTTGTGGTTGCTAGACTTCTTATTCAGCCTTGTTTTTAAAGCTTTGTTGGGTTATTTCTGTTCTTTATCCTTGTTTGAAATGCATCCAGGTTTAAACTTCTATTGCATGTACATTGGGAGAGATCAAACCTTCAATTCTGTAATAATATTATTTTTTTCTTCCCTAATAGAGTCATATTAGTGCTGTATTAGGAACTTAAGCACTAAAGGTTGAGCTGACAAATAATCGACTTTTATTTTCCTCTCTACTTAGATCTTAAACTGAACAAAATCACCAGCTCCTGGTAATGTTGTCTCCCATTCTTATCTCTGTAGAAGACTGAGATAAATTTCAAAAGAAACAAACAAAACCTACTTGAGAGGGACCTGAGGGATGTGCAGGATTGCAGTGACATTTTCTGTAATCCTCTTTGGCACACTTTTGGTACTGCCTTGTGTGAGCAGCTGAAGCCACTTCCTTTTTGAATAGCAGGTGTTATTGCTAGCTGAAGCCCAGATTCATGGGGACTCTTGGGAATCTGAGCATACACTTGAAAATCTATTGTGTCACAGCTGATGGGGTCACACCCCTGGTTGACGTGAGCTGCCTTTACACATCTCTGAAAAAAGAAGCAAACCTCTCCTATGCAGTTGGACCTACATGCCTGCTCTTGAGGTGGTTGTTCTGGTTTCAAGGTTAATTTTGAAATAGGAGTTGAAATTCGCTGGTTGCTGCTCAAGGTCACTGGGACATTGGCTGTTGTTTCAGATTTTATTTTCCAAAGAAAGTCAGGAACCAGCACATAGGACTTCACTCTGCTTCTGTTGAAACAATAGGAGAAGACAGAGACCACCATGAAGGACAGCTCACAGAAAAACAACAACCAACAACACACAACAAAGCCCATGGGAGCCATTAGCTGCATGGAGGAAGGGTCAATTAAGGCTTATGAAGGAAAAGTCACTTTTCATTTCTTCTGGCTTATCCATTTCAGCTTTCACTGAATTCAGACAAATCACTTCATAGTTACACCAATGTGGTAAAAAAATCAGGAGAGTGGGTCATGCATGCAGAATTTATGGACCTGGCGGAACCCCAAAACCAGTGTCTCCTTACACAGGACCACTTTCAGCACAAGATCCCTGTGTGTCCTTGAGCTGCTGGGGTGACTCTGCCCTCCCTGCAGGGACAGGTACCTCATGCCTGGGGGCAGGATGGTGGATCAGATTTGGGCTCCTTTTCCTGTGTGCTGGGCAGGTGATGTTCCAGGCTGTGCTGTAGCTGTGTGACATGAAGTAGAGCAGCCCCAACCTATCTTTGATCCTGTGTTCACGTTAGGTCACAAGCATAGTACCTGAGAATGTCTTGCAGAATCTGGGACTACCTATATGCCTTAGTGTGTCCCAATGTTCCACTGAATGATGATCCAAGTGTGCACTGTCCCTCTGCAGGGTCTGAATTACTGCGGGAAGGTGATTGGGGCCTGTGGGCGAAAGGGGACCTGAGCTACAACTCACCCTCTGCCTGCTGGAGTCACCTGGGACACGAGGGCGTTGGAGTTCAGATACAGCCTCAGTCCCATGCTCCCTCCAGACTTGGGAGACGAGAATTGCCTCTTATCTTTCACAGGCATGGTTCTTAAGGTCAGAACCCCAAGAGGCAAAACTGAACAGCTCAACAGTTCACATTCTGCTGTAGGATGTTGCTACCCTCTATTTGTACAACAGCTCAGGTGGCCATTGTCTTCATGCACATTAGGAAATGAGTCACAGGAGTGAAAGGCAGGCCTCATCAAACCTTTTTTCTCTTTCAGTCCACAGCAAGCTTTTGTATGCTGAGGAGATGACAATTAATGAGCTCTTTAAATAGTTACTTGAGAGAAGCAATTCAGGTTGTGTGTAGTAGACACAACTTTCAGTAGTGTATGGAAAACAGATTTACTCTTTAGAAAGAGATTAAATTTCATTCTTAATAGTGTGTCTTTCTTTTCTATAACAATTTTTTAATTAAAATTCCTTAAGAATAAATATCCCATCAGGTTGAATAAAAAGGCTATGCCTAATTTATGCCATTTAAATTCAAATGATTATTATGGTGTTCAAATACCCAAAATCAAGTGGGAGCTAGGCAGACAATGAAGGCACAAAAGACAACATAAAATTTTTAAGGGAAAAAATGCTCAGGGCTCTGCTCCTCAAAGTCCTATCTCATGCTAGTCCATTGACTTCACTAGGATCCTCTGATAAGAGTCCATGCTGCTGGGGTCATTCCCATAAGAAGATATGTTTTCAAATTAGTGTAGCTTTTCTGTTCTTAAACAACAAAAATCTGAGATGATATGTGCAGCTGACAGGAATTTTGGAAAGCAGAACTGCAATGAATCAGTAGGATAGTACATAGGAAATCAGGGGATTAAATAAACCAGGAAAATGTGTGTGGGGACTGCTCCAGAACACCATTTTAGAAGCATGGAGTTAACGTGTACCACCTACCAGGGAAGAGTTTTTAAAGGACTGAAAGGAAAACAAAATGTTGTCATGATCAAACATCAAGGCAGTGGAAACTGCTAAATTAAATCAAAGGCATTTTTTAAAAGGTGGAAGTCTTATCTGAACAAAGAAAATGGAAAAGATCATAAACCTACCATACTGAGTGTCCCTCTTTAGTAAAGTAGGCCAGAGAAGATTTTTGAAGGGGAGCTAGTATAAAGGTGTGAAAGCTGCTATAAATCTGCATCAAAAACATCAAAGGAGAAAGTTGACCAGAAAGTCAACTGGACCAATGCATGATGAAGTGTAGAAAAAGCACCCTGTGAAGACAGGACCTTGCAGCAGAGCTAAATGATTTGTTTCTATTAGTGCTGTTTACAGGAGAGGTCAGCGAGGCTTCCGCTGGAGTCATTCTTTGCAGGAGATGAATATGAGAAACTGATTGGAATAAACCAGCAAACTGAATCTAACCTCTTCCCAGGACCAGAACAAATTAGTGCAGGAGCTTTAGGTAACTGCAATTGTCCTGTTTGAGGCACAGCTTCAAGCACTTAAAGACAAAATAATGGAAGGCTGCAAATGGGACACCAGTCTTCAAAAAAGGGATTGAAGAATAATCTGAAAGACTATGGATTAAGTCTAACATCCATAGCAAGACAGTTGGTAGAATTGAAAAGACAGTGGGAGATGGAAGGAGCAACTATCTCACTCATAAGGAGGATCTTTCCATGGATCCTTCTCTTCATCGATGGCCCAAGACAAAAACACAAGGACCTGATACCAAAGATATCCCTAAGGACAGAGACATAGGAACAGTCAGAATGAAGGGCTCCTCTCTCTTTCAAAGATGATGTGCAGCTGGCCTGGGTCAGCTTTGCCACTGTCGCCTCATGCTGCTGGTTGGAAGGGTCATGGGTGTAGTTTTAATGTGTTGGTGAGAGCTCTGGGCCCCAGCTCACCCCGCTGTGTCCCCCCGGTTTGCACCCCATGGCACCCAGGAGAAAGGAGGGTCTCAGCCTGTGAGAGGGCACATTGCAAAGGGCAGGGACACTGCACAGCGGGGAGGAGTGAGTAGGGCACAGGCTTTCGGAGGAGGACTCTGACTGAGCCTGCTTCATGTTCAGGTGTTCCATGGCTGTATGTTGGAGAAAATAGGAGGTTATTTGTGGATTATCACCTGATTTGGGCTTATGACTATGCCATTTAAGACATAAAGGATATGGTAAGAAGATTTGAAAGACGAAATGAGGGACAGCAATGCAGATGTTAAACCAGAATATTTTCTGAGAGTAGTCTGACCTGAAGTTACCTGAGCAGATTTGCAGAGATGACTGATTAATGAAATGGCACATGAAATTCAATGTCAATAATTATGAGGTAATGCATACATGAAAAAATAAGTATAAACATAGTCAGTAAGGGATTAATTCCCTAGTACCACTCAGGAAGGAGGCATAAGAGTTAATGTGGATAGTTTTCTAAAGGCATCAGTTCAATGGTTGTTCAGAGTCAAAGGCAGATTGAATCAGATATGCTTTTAGGAAAGGAACTTACAACAAACCAGAGCATATGATTATCGTCCAGAGCAAAACTGTGATGAATTGGCACTGGAGTGCTGCGGATGAGGCCCCAGGACTGACAATCCTGGTCTGCCAGACCTGGAGGAGGCTAAAGCCGAACCAGGAGGAGGGTGCCTGGCTGCGTGTAGGGAATGATTTGCAGGTTTGGTTTTAAATTTATGCCTTTGGTCTCTCTCTCTCTCTCTCTGGATATGGGGCTGGTTTCTGAATTGTTAAAATTTGTGGTGTGGATATGTGTGAGGCTCTGTCTTAGGAGAAATACTGTATGCAAAGTCCTGTGACCAGTATAACTGCAGGTGCTGTTACAGGAGGGAATACAGAGATAGTCCCCCTTCTGAATCGACAGCTCAGTTACATCCCCAAACCACAGCCAAGCCTTTGACATGCAATTGCGGCTGAGACCAAAGAAAGTGGCTTTTTGGTGAAACTTTCTCTCCTCTGTATGTGGTCTTCCGATCTCATGATAGGATGAAGTTTTTCTGATGTTTGTCTTGCCTTGGGGAGGCAAAGAAGGAGAACAAAGCAATCTGTCCATTGTATACTCACTTCCTTCTTCCATCAGGGTCAAAGTCCTGAGCTGTTTGACCTATGTCAAGAGGGATGAGCTGGGCTTCCAAATTCAAGTTAGCAATGACACTGAGGCACTTCTCTCACAGACTTCCTGCAGCAAAATTGTTTTTTCAATTTATTCTGCTGCCCAGTGCATATATCTTTCTATATTTGTTTTTATATAACTGTAACAGACTTTGCAGGGAATGTTTCTTTGGTTGCTATTGTACAGAAGATAAATTACAGTAAGTCTGTACTGTATACCCAATATAACACCAAATTTTTTAAATTTAGATATTATTTTATTATATTATTTTAGTATTTATATTATGAGACTATTAAATGATTTTTCTTTATCTAGAGGGCTGTGAGTGTGCTTAATTTTGGCATTAGAATCATGTTAACCTCTTGTAAAAGCATGATGAATTGAGAAATATTAGATTGCTAATAGTCCAAGTGGATTAACTGTGTGAGTGTAATGTAAAGTTCTTACATTAAGGTAAATCTGTATAGTATCTGATAATGTGCTGATTTACTGTTAGTGCTCTGTTGTCTGGTGCGGTGATTGGTACAGAAATAGAATACTAAGTTATGTTCTGTTAGACAAACATGTACTTTTAAAAAACGAAAAGCAAAAACTGTTACAAGTAAAGATATGGCCTGTTTTTTTCTACTAATATTGGAAAAGGCAGTTTCATCAGTTAGTTTGTCCTTTGTCCGTTCTTTAAAATTGTTGCTCATATTATGTTGCAGCAGGTTCGAATTTTGCAAGCAAGGGAGTTTTGTTGAGCCCTTCACCTTCAAAAAGTGCCCTTGAGTTGAGCTTTCAGCTAATCTCTCTTGAAACTCAGCTTTGATTACATTTTGAGAGATTAGGAGCTGTTTGTGGTGTCTTTGGGAATGACACCAGGCTGTAGCAGGGTGTAAGTGTGCTCTTCTTGAGTGTGCTGCTGTCTCTCCTTGCTGAGATAGCTGGGTTTTCTGAGCTTTGAATGTGTATAAAAGTAGAAGGGAGGCAGATCTTTGCTATCCCACCAAAGTGAGCAGATCTGCTTGGAGGATTAAGGACTGCACAGCCTGTTTTAGCAACCTTGCACAAACAAGGTTCAGTGATGCGACACTTCCATTAGACCTTTATCAATATCACCTTGCTACTAAATTATGAGCAAGAATGTATTTATTCTTCATAAAAATGTTAATAAATTCCTCTTGCATTCATTTAAGCACCAGCCAAATAGCTTTATGTTCTACAGTGACACTTAACATACCAAGGTAATTGTTTTACTGAAGTGTTTCTACACTCTTAGCAATCGGGTTTGCTTCTTACTTGCTCAGCATTTTGCTGTGCTGAATGAACAGGACGTCACTGAAAAACTTGGGAACCTCTAGAGTGTTTTAAAAGATTTTAGATGGAGAACCTTAAACTCACCTTTGTATCCTTTGGTATCTGCTTGTTCTCGTTTTATGCCTTGAAGCACCAACATTCATACTTTATTTACAGATCTCAACAGGCTTTGCCTTGTCAAATATTTTGAATTCCATAATGAGGTGTGTAATGTCTCTTATATAAGCTCTCATTTGTGCTCTCCTGGGGATGCCTTGCTTTTGTGCTGAAATGGATTTGCCTGTGTTTACTCTACTCATTTTACTTTTTACTGAGATATTAAGGGAGTAAGGTTTGGCTTATGTTCTCCCACCATGTCGTTTTTCCTCTCCTTGAAAAAAAAAACCAAAATCAAATGAAACTCAAGCAATCACCCTGCTTCAGATCATCAGTTTGGTTTAGAACTAATGTCAGTTCCAAGAAGCAAGTGGGCTGAGTTGAAGGTGGATGAATGTCTCCAGCAGGAAGTGGGTGCGCTCATTTTTCCTGGATGAGAACTTCATTAATACTGTGATGGACTGTATATACAATCTGAGCTACTTCTATTTATGGACTGGCTCTCCAATTCATGTTTTATGAGTTTCCTCCCAGGCAAAGCTGCTCTGTTTGCTTCATTAAAGTCCTGTCAGGAGAACAATCAGGAGGATATTAATCTGAAGCTCAAATACCATGTCAATTAACAGGCGAGGGTTTTGTACTGTGGAGTTCAGAATGTACTTGGCAGAATAAATGCAAATAAACCTTTTATCAATGAGAGAGCCTTAAAGCAGTAGATAGAGACATTTCAGTCCCTTTTCTAAATATGGTCTTAAAATAGTTTGTACCAGATGCCATCTATGAATGACACTTTGTTATTCTCATATTTTAGATAAAAATTTTAGAACAGAACTTCACTTTCATAGCAAATATGTGGATATTTTCATGACATATTTTGGAGACAAGCAAACAATAATCTGTTCTACTCTTTTTTATGGCACAGAGAAGCAAACAAAGAGAAAGGTCGCTCCTCTAGAAGATGATGATGGTTAGATGCACTTTTTAGGAGCCCCACCCTAAGTGTGGAACATTGGTAGTAATATACTGTGGGAAACTCCTTTTTTACTGGCAGGCAAAAAATCTTAGCTTTTTCATGTAATCATTGGTACAATCCATGTGAAGTAATTTCCTTACAACACAATGGGATAAAACATAAAATTGTGTTTGGGAAGCTGTGATGGGGACTGAAATACAGGGATTATGGACACACATTTGAGGCCATGTCCTCTGGTGCACTGACTCTCACTGTCAGGAGGAAACAACTGAGCCTTGGCAATATGTGCTGCATTTGGGTGAAGAGATTCCATTTCTAGGTTAATTTTCTAAATTATTTAAATTAAAATAAGTACTTCAGTGTTTCAGTCCATTAGAAGTTGGCTTTGATACAGTTACGTTAAGGTCTGAACTAACAGTGCCAGAAACCGTTTTCAACCGCTTATGCTGGGTAGTGTGGGCATAAAATGCTAGTAAATATAAGTCAGAGTATGTCACATTCATTTGAACATGAACACAGCTATGTTAGCTTCAAGGCAGGAGACAAGTAAGGCATGAATTTATTACCTAGAACAAACCCGCATGCATGAGGTTTGAAGTCACAGTCTCACTGGCCATGTGTGTACTGCTTTATCAGATTGCTCCAGGGGACAGACCCAGGAAGGCAGCCCAAGCTGGAGTTCACGTCCACATTTGGGGGTTTACCATACTTTCCACATGCCCCAGATGTGTCCACACAAAGCAGCACTGAGTGTCCTTGGGATCTCCTATCCTGCAGTGCTTTAGGCACTGTCAGCAGGAGAAGTGCTATCTATGTGACCTACCATCAGCTCTGCCTAACTGGCCTCTCTTGCCTCTGTTTGTGATTGCCAGTAGCAAAGACAGGTATAGAGCCTTTTTTATTTTCCTGGACCTCTGGATTCCCAGCTGGTCTCACTGCTTCCCCAGAGTTTGTCTTGAGTTGGAAGCAAACAAAGCCCTGCTGGCTGAGCCCCCAGGGGGTTCCCTGATGCCAGGACAGGTGCCTTCCCTCTTGCTCTGCTCATCTCAGGCTCATTCTCTCCCTGGGCCTTAGTTGCAGCAGTGGTCCCCAGCACCCACACTCGGCAGCATTGATCCCTTGGGAGATGCGGAAGGCGAGACCCTTCCCCTGTTCCTGCTGCAACTGGATTTTTACAGCTTCCTCATGGAACTGAGTCATGAGCTAGACTGTGCGTTGCCAAGTGACAAACACGTTGGGCAGGACTCAGCCTGGGACATTAAAATTAGTCATCCAATGTACTTGTAGATGAGATTTCTAAGCTCCCACTATTGATGGTGAAGATCCAGTCCCCAAATCTCAGGGGAGGGATATTCAGCAGAGATGGTGGGGTCTGGAGACTGAGTCTGCCCAGAGTGAGGTAGACACTGAGAAGTTCCATTTGGTTGCCCTTTTACTATCAGTGGTAAGTGGTAGCTCTGAGATGCCTGAGGCTACATTAGACATCAAGATGGGGCTTGCAGATGTGACACAGGATCTACAGGAGACATTAGGTCCACTGGAGCAGCAGCTGGAGGCCAGCCAAAAAACTCCAGGGCATCCTAATATTATCAGACACCAATGCTTTCCAGCTGAATCACGGCTGATCTCTACTGACTATAGTAGGAACTGAGATGCTCAGCTCACAATTAAAGGTTTGAGATTAGGCACTTAAATTTAGATACTTCAGTCTCTGACTGAACACCATCTTTGTTTCTGGCAAGAACCAGGAGCCATTTTTGCACTCTGAATAAATTTACATCCATAATACACACACACACGCACATATGTACACACAAAACATAAGTTCTTGAAGCCAATTACCAAACCAGCATTCCCTGGACTTCTCTGTTCTCTGTCTTTAGGAATGCCCTGGGCATGGGGCTCCAGCCTTTCCCTTTTCCAGCTTCCTTGGAAAGCTCCTGCCACCTCCTTTCTTCATAGGTGAGTGAACAACAGCTCCTTTCCACCCTCACCCTTGGTGCTTGGCTGGCGGAGTCTGACAGCCCTGGCCTCAGCCCCTCATGCCCACACAGGACTATGAGACAACATTTGTGCTGCCTCTGAGAGCCCAGGGTGTTGAAGAGGTGGCTCCTTTTATCATACCAGTGAAGACAGAGGTTCTGGCACTGGTCAGCACTGGGCACAAAACCTTCCAGTGAGGCTCTGCTACGAAGTGGGAACTTCTGCTTTACTTATGTTGTGGCCTCTTGAAGACCACATGGTCACTGTCAGCCACAGCCTTTGATGCAGACTCTGAACATGCAACATCACCTGCAATGCCTGGGGACAAGACCCTGTGAGCACAGCACAAGTGCTGACATGAACATTCCTCCTTAATGAACTTCAAAAAATTCTGTTTTCTGAGAAGATAACCACAGATCCTCTTTGTCAGTATGTGGTGCGGAGAAGAGTGTGACACCAGCTTTATATCCTGGAAATATTAATGCAGTGCTTCTTTGTCTTCAGTATAGCTATTGACTAGATATTCGCTTGTATATTCTATTTATGCATTTGTTAACAAAACAGTTGCTACAGTTGCACTGAATGGTCTGGGTATAAAATTTATTAATTCTGGAGATAAGCATGTTCAGCAAAATGTGAAGTTGCACATGACCTTGGCAGTGTATGTTTGCCCTAATTTGATAACTCCATTGTTTGATCCTCTGGCAGAAGCACCTGTATTTGTTATTACTTATGTTAGTTCTTATTATCACCGTATCCATATCCACAGGTCCATCTCTTCTATACAGCATACACTGAACCTATCACATGTCTGGGTAAAACCCCACCCTCTTAGCAATACACTGGTACCCCCCTACTCCTACTTACCCATTACCTTCTCAGCAAACAACTGACTGCTTTGTCAGTCCAGAAAGTGTTCCAATGCAAGAGACTCAATTACCACTGTTCAGAAATGTTCAGATATTATCTCCTGGATCTGAAGAGTATTGTGTTTTAACAGTATGAGCTACTGTCAAAGAGAAACACACAGAAATGCTTTTGTTTGGGCCTTCGCTAACAGAAGTAATAGAACTTCAGAAAATTAAAGAGTCTAGGTAAAATTACGACCATAAGCAAAAGAGGACTGAAGGTGGCACTGTAGGAACAGATATTCCCCTTTTTAGAAAAGAGTGAAGGTAAATGCTTGCTTTCTCTTTGAAACAAGAAAAAGAAAAAAAAAGAGAAAGGAAAAGAAAAAGAAAAAGGAAAAAAAAAGATAAGGTTGTAATCCATGACCCTTATTTTCCCATATATTTTCTCTAATTTTGCTATTCATCCCCCTTCCTCAGAGTGGGACAGCTTTGAGGAGAGCACCAGGGCATTCCTTGTCCTTTCCAGCAGAACAGACACACGTCTGCCCACAGTGGGCAGACCATCCACACCACGAGCAGGGCAGTCAGCTGGATGTGGGGAAGTCCAGCCAGTTTGATACCAGGCTGAGGAGCCATAAACTACAGCACTTTTCTTGAGAGAGAGGTCAGGCCCATGGCAGGTTATTTACTTTCAGCAGGTCTACCCCTAACACTCACTAGAAGGGCAAAGAGAGACACATCTAAACCAACCAGTCTTTACACAAAATGCTGTGGGGTTATTACTCAGCCCTGCAACTCTTAACTCCAGCCAAACCTTCAGACTATCTTTGCCTAAACTAACCGTCCATCCTTTCTTTGCCCCTTTGTTCTCCCTCTGCTGTAGGTGGTGGCCCTGCTGGCCTCCAGGCAGGAAGACTTTCCAAGAGCAGCTCCTTCATCCTATGAGAAGTAATGGTTATGTTGCAGAGAGGTTTATGGTTTCAGAAACTATGGCCTAGAGCTCCAGAGGTGTCCAGCACCTGCTTTGGGGACATACAGCAAGTACAATACCCTGAATGTCTGCACAGTCTCTATACCACTTAACTGCAGAGTAAAGGCTTAATTTTGCAAATATTATGGGCCAGATGCACACATTTCAGAAGGAACCTTGTGGGTTGCAGCCAGCATCTGCATCTACCATAGTGCTGTTTCACTGTACTCAAAAGCTTTTGAAGACAGGGATCTGCCTTCTCACTCAGCCACAAGAACCAGACCCATGTTGGGAAGCAGCAATGTGACCTGGTCTGGGAACAGCTCCAGCTGTGAGAGCACAGGGGTGGGTTTCAGATTTTGTTTGGATTTGGTGCAGTTAATGTCTATTTCTACTTTGTTTTGGACCCTGTCTGAAGGTTCAGCCTTTTCTGGTCACAACTTTGCTCCTATAGTTCAGCAAATTAGTGGGATTTATTTTCTTGTTTTGTTTTCATGAGAAGGACAAATCATTTGTCATTGTAGGCATAAGTAGGCATGGAGGCTTTGAAAATCAGAAAAGGGACCTTGAAGTGGGATCTGCATCAGGAGCAGGGTGCTGGGCAGTGCCCCAGTGTGCGGTGCATCAAAATGAGACAGATTTTCAATCAACAGCAGCTCCAGCATTGGTGAGCTGGTGGACAACAAAAAAGTACAGCAAACCTGAGTGTGTGCACATACACACATAGCACAATGAAGTTCAAGAAAACAATAGCATACAAAACAAGACCAGAATATGTTATTTGTTATCAAGATACTACTGAAGAGATGAGAGTTTTTAGATGTGTATCCTGGAAGCCAGAAAATACAGTCACTGTGTGGAGGATATATGGTTTTCCTGCATGCTGCTTTGGTGTGCAGCCCAGGACACCCCATGCCTGCCTCTATGGATCTGGGGACAGCCAGTGACATCCCCAGAACGGACCGATGGAGAGATTTCACAAACATGAGAGCTATGAAAGGCATTTAAGAGCTAGTAAAAACAAGTATCATGGGAAACTTGTTATTTCTTGTAGCAAGTTGCTACATCTTGTAGTTTATTATCTGTTGTAACAGGTTTGCACAAGGTCTGTAGTTGCCTCCTATGACGTTACTACGAGATTTGTTCCATGGAAGCTAAGCTCTGTTACATTTTGCCAGTGCTAAATTTCATTCTAAAGGAAAAATGCCAAGGAAATACTTTGGCAGGGTAAATAAAGCAATGTGGATAGCCCAGCATCTGTAAAGGATGAGTCGAGTCATTCCTACCTTCTTGTCTCTAAACTCTGCTGTGGAGCAGGGTGTCGCGTTCAGAGACATCTGGGGTATCTTTGGGCAGGGTCTTTGTTCTAGGACCCAGAGTATGTGACTGTGCTCTGTCTCTGAGCCTGGGGGATGAAGTTGGTGTGCACTGTGAGGACAACTCAGGTAGAAAGTGTGGTGTTGTCCCCAGAGGCAACTTGCAAAGCACTTGTGAAGATTTTTGAAGGTGTATCTGATTTAACAGACTGATGCCTTCAATGGAGGGCTCTGTTGTAAGGCAGGGGTGTTATTCTGTGTGTTTCCTTCATGTTGGCATTGCTGTTCTCTGAATGTCTTTCTCTGTAGGAAGGAAAAGACAAGCTCCTTCCATTATTTTAGTAGGACAGGCAGAGTTCTTTTCCTTCAAAGGCTGGAGGTGTGTTGGTGTGTGCTCCACAGAGCTTCCCTTGCCCAAGAAAACATCCAGTTGAGGTCCCGCAGCCTGATGCAGATTTTAGGGCCCTCAGCTTCATAACTGCTTCTGACACAACAGTACCCTAGGTCTGAATGTGCCTGGTCAAACAGGAAAGATGAACAAAACAAGCACATCCTGTATTTTTCTAGAGATGCCAAGGAAGACTGTGTAGGTGGGAATCTGGTATCAGCCTGGATATTGTGCCCTTGGAGACTTCTCTCTCTCAGTAGTTCTCAGTAGTTATAGCCCTGATGATCACATGTGGGTACCAAAATCTTCCTCAGTGAGCCACCACATGAAAGCATGCTTATCGTCCAAGAGTGTTTTAACTGCCCAGATTACAGCTTCAGTGAGAGTGTTTTATTTGCATGGGAAATGTTAGGATGGTTGTGAGGAGGTACTCATTGTGGCTCATACCCTGTCTTGCCTCATGTAAGAAATGGGAGATTCGTATGCAACACTAACTGTATTTGAGTTATGAGAAAATAGAAATCCTTTCTATGTCCCTCTCTCACTTTTTCTGACACCCTCCTATTTAACAAGTCCCATTATCTTCAATAGGAGGCAATTCATATGTCAGTGGTAGGATAATGGCTGGCTGTAAGGTAGCAGATAACATAATCTGCCTCTTGAAGTTCTACAGAAACTGTCCTTTCTATTTATTTTACTTGACCTGGAAAGAGCAAAGTGCTGTTAAGTGAGCAGGTTTGATTGATTGCAGATATATATCTATACCCAGGAGTCTCGCCTATCAGTAAGTTACTTTCAAGTAAGGATAGGTTTGATTTGCAAGCTTTGTCCTTAATCTAAACCAATGTGTAATGGAAAGCTAAACCTCAAGTCATAAGGTGCTGTTATAAATAAAGGCAATCACTGGGAAACAAAACAAGTTACTTGTTCAGATGATTTGTTAAAATAAATTAAAATACAGTAGTGTGATAATGCTGTTCTTTAGATGCATTTGAACATCTTCTATCACTCTCTGTCACTTGGTAACTTCATTAAATAGCAGTAGATTTTAAGAAGGAGAAAAATGCAAATTATTCTTTTGCAAGTTGCTCTCCCACACATTCACATGCAACATCTGTCTTTAAGAGCTATAACACGTCTGAGGCTATGACAGCTCTGCTCTCTCAAGTGAGTATTTATCACTAACCTGGGGAACTTGATGATTTATAGAAAATTTTGAAGCATGACAATTATGAGACAGCTTGTAGTAGTCTTTAAGTCGTGTGTGTTCATTCTGGTCATGGATTGAGCAGTGGAGTATTTTTTGCTTTCATTTTGAGCCACCTGGTGGTAATGTAAGTGAGATACGATTTCTGTGCTGAAGAGCTGTGAACCTTTCTCAGCAACTATTCCTAATTTAATGGGACTAAGCTCAGTAAAGTGAATTGAAACCTCAATATTTTCCCCTTTTGCTAAAGATCTTTTGTTTTGTTAGAAATACAGTAAAACTTTCAATGCTGTCTAACAACAAGGAGTTAAAACATTCCCTCAGATTTTTCCTGTCAATGGGCTGCTCCAGGACTCTGCTGAAGTTGTTTCAAGCCACTTTCAGCTCTGGGAGGCTTTCTGGGGACTTTCCAACTCACCAGGTGTTCAAGCGATGCTTGGCAGGTGTGGCAGAAGGGTGCATTTAGTGCCTCCCTCACCTCAGCCCATTGCCTCTTTTGCACTGGAGATAAGCTTGGGTGGAGAGTCAGGCAGCCTTGGGCCATACCACTTTCTGGCCCTTAGCCAGATCTGGTTTGAGAGGCGTCCCCAAAATATTCTTTGATTGGAGTCAGGATTATGAATGGAAATCCCTGAGCTTTGCCTTGTGTCTTCAGCACTTGCTGCTAGCTTTCATTCTCCAGAGCACTTTTATCCAATGTATCCTAATATTAAAATCTGAAATTAAAAATAGTGTTTTCCAAAATTGAGCAACCCAAATACTAACTGCATAGCTGAACTAGAATTAGCAGGGAGCATTATATATTCATATATCCATGACAGAGCTGCATTTTCTAGGCCTGTTGTCTGAATGATAATCAATCACATGTCCTTTAGCACTCAAAGAACCAAAGTTAATTACAGACCTGCTCAGTGGTCTATGAGATACACTCAGCACCTCAGATATACTGTAGCTAATTTTAGGGTTTCCTAAATGGGAACTGTAGATCACAGTACCTTTCATTTTGTCTGTGTGCTCATAAAATGGTCTCAAGAGCATCCAGATCACTAAAGCCTTATTGCTAATCTTGCAGGTTAGAAACCACAGTCACCTTTCTTTCCTGTGCTGAATTCTTGAAGCCTGTCTAGTCTTTGGCTGTTCCCTGATGCCATGTTGCATACCTTTTCCTTTTTTTCCATATATCACTCAGTTCCATAAATATGACTTCCAGATGCTCAGACTATGTAATGTTCCAGAAAACCCCTAAATATTACATCCTATATTCTCAATTGTATTACTGAAATATTCTTCCAGAGCAATCTTTAAAAAGAAATAAAATAGTTCATCCTCTGATTTTAATATACAGTCTAGAAAAACAGAGGTCTTATTAGAGAGAAGGAAAAAAATGAAATATTGTATCTTTAGTGCTTCCTAAAAGTTAACAGGCTCAAATAATCCCCCAAGCATTAGGAAAGAGAACATGCTTTGCCTTCCCCATAGGAAAGTTAAGACTTCCCCACCCATTTAGCATTTGTAATTTCTGTGTGATACCTCAAGATTCTGGTATGTCATGTTTCTGTTTAATTTCCCCCTAAATTGGGTACCAGAAGCACCAGACCTATTAAGCTGAAAGATAGTTACAGGCAGAGTATGGAGACAGGTGCTCGTTAATTATTGTTTGTTCTGAAAAAAACATGTAGAAAGGATTATAAGAATTCCTTGTAAAGTAGGAGAGGAAGGAAATGTCAGCTGGGGCAGGGAAACCACAGGAACAGCCCATATGGGAAGAGAAATTCAGCCAGATGTTTGTTATCATGCTGAATGCAGTGAAGCCAGACACCAGGTTGAGGATGAGCCTGGACAAGGAAAGGGATTTTCTCTCTTCTGCTGAAGGGCTGTGTCCAGAAAAAGATGTGTCATTTCCAGATTACTGCCTGTGTGGTCTAAAAAGAAGCTCGGCTTTTACTGTGCTGCGTGTTTTTGGGGTCAGAGCGAGACAGCTGGGCTCCAGCTGCCGGCTCCGCCAACAGGGAGCGATGGAGGCAGTGCTGGAGACCATGGCTGGCAGTGTCAGCCGCTGCCGTGGTTGCTTTCCTCGGACACTGCTCTGAGCTCTGGAGAGAGAAGCCAGGCAGCTGCCGCGGCCCCAGATGAGCAGCGCTGTGCCTGGGGCCTGTGGGTCCACAGCCCGCTCCTCTCGGTGGAGTGCTAACCCTGACCTCTGCCGCTCCTGGGAGCTTTCTGGCTTTGCAGGGAGGATGAGGGAGAGGGGGAGAGCTGGGCACGAGAATTGACACCCTGACTACTGCCCTGAAGGAGTGGTGGAGACCACTCTCTGTTCCAGTCCATGTGGAAATACTGACCGTGAAATAGCAAACCCCAAATTGCTGTCTGTTACACCCAGAGAGGAATTTAGGAATGTCGTTCAGACAAAAATCACGAGAATACACTGGCTATCTAAATGACTGAGGACAAGTTTCACTGATTTTCAGTGCTTGTAAGACAAGGACGTATGTCTTTAAAACCAGACTTTATCTCCTGCCAGGTTTGCTCAGAGGAGATGGGAATTCCTCAATAAGCCTGGAAAGGAGGTTCTGGAGTTTGCAGCCATCACAGGTCTTGAGGCACAGCAATGTCAGTGGTGGTTCCATCTGGCACAACTTTGGGGTAAACTCTGCCTTTTTCTGACCAGAGAAGGTGGGGGTGTCTGCACAGAGATGTATGCAGTGAACTTGGGCAGGCAGTTACCATTGCAGAGGGACATAGGCTGGGGGGAAAGATAATCTGTCACCTGGCCTCTCTACACACCATGGATGTCTGTGCAGGGGACCCAGTGCAAGAACCTTTGTTGGGCACTTTCTGATTTCTTTCCAGGCGTTTCCCCAGGGAAGGACAGGCAGTGGTTTTAGATAAGCCCTGCCCAAAACGACTGAAGCTTTACACCCCTTCTCCAGTCACTTCCTCCCTGCTGTCCAGATGTCCCTGGCTGCTCTGCACTGGAGGCAGCAGTGTGGTCTGGTGCCCAGGCTGGCACAGATGCCAGGAGAGCCCTGGCGTGAAAGAGGGGTGAGGAGATCCATGTAGGACCCACACTGCCACTGCCATCAGTTCCTGGAAAACTTTCCAAGCTGTCTTCCCTGCCTCTCCATGGTCACATGGAGAGCTGTATCCACAGTTTTCGTGGCACCTCACTGCAGGGCATGTTTTTGGCTCCCATTAAGCAGCTGAGAGGCATAAAAAATAAGGCTAGAAAGGAGCAATAGCTGG
The DNA here is from genome assembly GCF_000738735.6 of Corvus cornix cornix. NCBI lineage: Eukaryota > Metazoa > Chordata > Aves > Passeriformes > Corvidae > Corvus > Corvus cornix. The sequence continues at coordinate 17,747,915 of NC_046333.1, read as the reverse complement.
AATATCAGAACAGAAATTTCTAGAGCAGGTCTGCCTGCTCAAGAAAACAGTGTGGTAGCAGAAACAGTGTAGCAAAGGATGGGCTGTTTGAGATAAAACCATTGAATTGACATATTTGCTGGTCCACAGAGATCTGTGTGTTCTTTAGCTGTGTTACTCCACCACAAAGCCTGTCTTGTAGCAGAGTTATTGCTGCTGTGCCAGTCTGATGTAGGGAAGTTTCCGGACTTGTGCAGGTCACTGTAGGGCACTAGCCCTGGCTTTGCCAGCTTTGCCATTTCAGCAGTTCTTCAGACCCATATGCATGTGCAGGGCACAAAAAGGTCATTTCCACCTTGGGGGCCCATGAAATTTGTCATGCAGCAGGCAGGTATGCTCAAAACTTTTAGATGCAGCATAACTGCTGGACTGTAGCCACCAAGTAACTTCCATTTGGTCATGGAGAGAGCTGCAAAAACCCTTCAGATGTGTCTAGACAAGGAATAAAGTTTAAAGTTATTCCCGCCAAAGACTTCTACAGACTCACAGGTATGTATGTATCAATCCAAAAAAACCTTCAGGTAACAGTACATTGCATGGAGCTCATGTTCAGTTATACACAATGTTGCTTGCAGAGCAATTATTTTCCTGAGAATATTAATGAATAATATAAGCCACCATTCTTATTTTAGGTGTATAATTTTGCTTTGGCCATTTTCATAATCTATATTGTCTAGTACCACCTGCTTTATAAATTGATCCACCTCTCTCACTCTGCATTACTGACATGTCCCCATTCTTTACTACTCACCGATTTCTCTCAGCTGCAGGATAAACTTTACATTTTCTTCCCAGTCACTGATGATAGTGTATAGCAGTTTCTTGACAAGAGGGAAGGAGCTGTCATGCCAGTCTATCAGGTCCCTGTTTATTAACTGCAGCAGCCAAAAGCCCACATTGCTGTAGAGAGGCTGCCTGGCCTTCACAGCACTGTTACAGCAACAATACCCACTGTAACCCTTTTCTTCTCACCCACTTTAATTTCCCTGCAAAACATTGATAATGATGTCGTCAATTCCCAGTCACGTTCTCAGCAAAGTGATTATGCTTAAAAAAAAAAAAAGGAATTGCAATTGTTTAAGGAGGGATTGATTTCATAGAGTCCACACTTTTCTGAACTGCTTCTGAAAAACAAAGAGAAAGAAACAAAATAATGTGCAGCTAGTTAAGAAAGAGCTTTCAGACTTTATTTTGTTGGGAAATGTTTTAATGTTGCTAGTCATGGTTAGACAATAGGGGCATGACCTGAACATCCTAGAAAAATACCAGCTGCTCTGAAAGAAAAAAATTACAAACATATGGTGAAACCGGTATCACTGAAGCATTTAACTTGACAAATTTCACGTAAGTTAATTCTCGTGGTAATGTAGTTTCTTCCGGGAACATTTATTTATTTGCACACTGTTTTTCTAAGTGAGTTACATCCAGGCTTTTTCACTAAGGTTCACTGTCTCTGGGGAATGTCATTCAATTTAATGTTGCTCAGAGTGGTCTCCAAACACACTGCTCCAACTGTTTTTTGAGCAGCACAGTTGTGTCTCTTCAGCCCAGCCCTCCCTCTGCTGCTGTTAACTGCCTCACTTTCCAGACTACACCACAACCTTACTTACTTTCAGAAAGAACTTCCTCCACCCTTAAACATTTTTGTTTGTTTGTTTTACTGTTTTCTTCTCTGGGATATACTTATTTCCCTTAAATCAGCCTTCTACTTCATTCTTCAGGCAGATATCTTGAGTTGGTTTTGACATTGTCTGCCTTTCTCTCAACTCTGCCTGATGGGCTGTGAGTTGCTCTACCCAGACCTGTGCCAGCTTTTGCTCTCTTGAAATCTTTAACTATGTCCAAATCACCACATGACTTGACAATTGCAATTTTCATTTCTGGTTCTCCTAAATTTTTGCTGTCTTAGCTCTGATATTTCTGGGATGCTGCAGCCAGGCTCCTCTTGATCCTTGAACAATATCTACTTCAGGATTGTCCGTGACTGTTGGTGTATTGATTTGCCTAATGTATAAAATTAAATACATTTTTTGGGCTTTCATATTTTGTACTGCAGATTTGTGGCTATGTCTGTTGATGTAACCTGTACAAAATTAGTCACCAACTACTTACTGTATTGGAAACTAAAAGCTGGATTTATGCTGCATTGTTAGAGGTGATACTGTTCTCTCCAGGTCTGGAGAACTTTATATTGCTCCATTTCTTGTGCTCCATCTGTCCTAGCTGAACTTACTTTTATCCAACCGGATCCATCAGCACAGGCAATTCCCTTCTTCTGGAAACAAAGCCTGTCTCAGAAACCAGTTTGCTACTGTCCGTGCTTGTAAATTTCACGTGGTCACCTAGATGAGAAACTGCTTTTTAAGTTTGATACATAGTTCTCTGCATATCTGCCCAGCATAGGGGTACATTTGCCCTCCTCTGTACAGGGACGTGTTGACTACCTTTTGATTTTCCAAAGTCAGTAACTGACGTGCTGAGTCCATCTATAACTTTGGCATTTTTTTGGCTTATCTCCTTTCAAAATTTCACTTTCAATGTAAAAGGATATTTTATATTCCTTTATTGCCAAACATGTTATTAAGTTACATAGACACGAGACAGAAATTGGAGGACTGTGGGTAAGAAAGATATCATAGATCCATAATTGTGCATATATTAAAAAAATATGCCAGTATAAGAGAAAGAGCAGAAGTATAAGAGGAGATGTTTCTTCATTGCAGTTTTTTATATCGGATAGTCCAAAACTGGGGCATGGGGAGAAAACACAAGAAATGTATGAGATGAATGGGAGACTGGGTGGGAGAGGCAAAGCTGTGAGAAACAGTGGTCCAGAGAAGGCTGGATGGTGACTTTAAATGTCTTTTGGCCTGCACAACCCCTGTGAAGGTCTACATGTGATGGTGAAGAGAGGTGGCAGCCAGCCCCTGAGCTGGGGTGTGATGCTGGCACTGGGCTGTTATGGGCCTCTGCAGTTTCCAAATGAAAACAAGAAGCGTAGCCAGTGTCTACCATAAGCCTCTCTTAATCTCAAACTATTTCTTTCAGCATATGGAGTGTATTAAAAGAGTATAAAACCATTCTCAGTGGAGGTTTACTGTGTATTATACAAAAATTGAATTGTTGTAATAGCAACTGCAGTTGACTACCACCTCTAAAGATGTGGCATAAATCTGAGTTTTAGTGCCCCATGTAGTAAACACTTAGTGGGTAACGTTGCACAGTCTGCACAAATAGCGTTATGGAGCAGAGCCTCTCTGCTAAAACAAACACGTTGCCACCAATCTACATTAGAAAATAGAAAGGCCACACCAATTTAGAAAAAATATGTATCAAAGCAGATCATTATTAGACATATAAATCTAAGTTGTTGTGAGATGTTGTCTCAACTACAGCACCATCATAAAATGATCCTAATAACCTATACAGCCATTTAGCTTCATTTAAAAATACACATTCCTTTGACATGTATGGGAGTTGTATACTGGTACTGTAATTACCTTAATTAGGCAATTGCCATTAATAATTCTCCTTTTTAAGGATTTGAAGATGCTCTGAGTAGTTCCTCTACTTTGTTCTTACTATAGTGTTTTCCTAGTTGTTCAAGGCAATTATTTAGAATTTAAATGTGCCCAGTGAATCTGCTATGTAAATGCAATTTATTGTATATAAATTATTAGCTATGTCTAGAAAGAGGAGAAGCAAGAAAAATTAAGACCCAGCATATGTGGTTATACTTTTTGTAGCATCTAAGTATGTATTTTTTTATTTTTCCAAATTTCATGTCATTTTCCCATGTAAGAAGAAGTACAAGATATCCTGATTCTTCTTGTATTCAGTCATATGCTTTTAACTTGTGATTTAGGCTGGAAAAATATGAATAAAACCAGCTTCTTTGACAAAAGATATGTATAGAGAAATATTTTTCTTAACAGTCTGATGAATGAAAAGACAAAATATCACTGAACGGTAGAAAAAAATGTTGACACACCTAACAATTTTTTTTAATCCTGCAACATCTAAAAACTTCATTAATGGAATAATGACGTAAAATAAATAAAAAATGCCATGGGGAAGACCCGCTTTAATATAATGAAGAATCTTGCTGTTCCATATCTGCAATATTAGAAACACTATACATTGCATATATACGTGGTGATTCTGCAGGCTATGAAAACAGTGACTCCTCTGTTATTTATAATCCATAAACTGTAAAAATCAAGTCATTCTCATTTCACAGGTGAGAAGCAGTATTCAGTAGTTCAGTATTTCAATACCTGAAGTTGTGGCCCATTGGAAAAAAATGGAGGAACATTATGAGGGATGAGTTCATGAGGAGGTGCCTGAACGAATTAATGAATGAACAAATGAATGAATTAATTCAGAGCTCCCATGAACAAAGGAATTTTCCAAGTATAGACCTGAGTCATGGGTAGGAGGATCCAATCTACAAAGACAAAAGTGAACATCACAATTCTTTGCAATTATGACTATGATTTGAGCCAATATTAGAAATAATAGAAAGCATTATAAGAAATAATCCTTACTACTGTAAGGGTGACACCATTCTGGAGCTGTACGATACATCACTACATACTATGTTCTCACATTCCAATAACTGTAAGAAGTTTCTGAGGATACTCAATCTCAGCCAGCGTCCAGGAACTTAATTAGAGCTAGGCAAAACTGAGAAAAATTAGCCTTTGGAATTTTTTCTCTTCTAAAACATAACACACATAAAAAACACACAATAATAATAAAATCCCCACCAAGCATGAGGAATGATGAATAGGAAGTTGACTGCAGTGTTTTGTAAAAGCTGTGTCTGAACTTGTCAACTGAGTGTGCCCAGGATGGTACCTGGACCCAGAGGGCAGCTGATCCACCTCTGCTAAATTCCCTCAGGCCTTGGGGTAAGGTATCACATCTCATGGGTAGGAACCAGGCTATGCTAACTCCCAAAATGTGTTTAGGAATGGTTTGAGAGAGTAGGAGGAGGCATGGGCCAGCCTTGTATTGGAGGCAACTCTGACGGCTCCAGTGCCTGGGGATGCTCCTTTGAACTGTTTAATTTGCTAGTATTGGTACAATGAGAGAGACAGTCCTAAAATAATAGCTGAGTATGTGTGTGTGTGAGAACTGTACCACAGTCAAAGTCTTACATTTGTATTGTCTTTCTAAGTATGTATGTTTAAATCCTGAAGTCATTCCCTTGAACCACAGTCCCCAAGAACCCGGTTCTGCAGATGGGGAGAACGAATCTCTGGAGAGCTATTAAGTGAGCAAGTATTTGTGGCGAACAAAAAAGCAAGTGTCAGCAGGATTAATATTCAGGCATCTCCGCTCTGGCCCACAGCCTGCCTGCCTGGCATTGCTCCCGTGTGCCTGCCTCGGTTTACCTTGCTGCTGCTGCTCCCACCTTCCCCACAGTCCCAAGGCCTCTCTAAGCAGTGAGTTGCATCTCCCACCACCCAAGCTCTCTCTCTACTTGGCTCCTGCTCTCCTGAGCTCCCAGTTACTCCTCTTTCACCAGCTGGTCACATCCTGTTTTTGCTGCAGACTGCTTTTCCCTCTGGCTCAGGCCCCTTCCATTTGGGCAGCCAGTATCTTTTTCTCCTCCAGCATCAAGCCTCAGCTTTCCCAGGAAACTTTTCTCTTTCCAGCCTTTGAGTAATCTCTACTTCAGCAGCAAGCCCAGAACACCCATGAAAGACAAATCTGCCTTGGCTGGGTGTCCTGGAGGCTGTGAGTCATGCTGAGGGGACAGTGTCCTCCCTGTCACTGGAGCAGTTTGAGCAAGATCAGAGAAAAGTGAATTCTTGGAAACTGTGCTGTGAGAATAGAAGTCTCCACCCAACAAGAACAAACAGCATTCTTCTTCCCAGAAATTAAAAAACCCAGCAAGATCTGGTGAGATTTATCGCAGGCCTAAAAAAGCGCAGCTCAGAAGCAGGAACCATCCATTGTGTCAAAACATGGCAGCACCAGATTTGTCTCTTCTGTTATCAGAAATTTTAAGGCTGGTAAAACAACAAATTTCTCCAAGTCTTGCATCCTGAAATGATAGAAACATTTAGGCAGCAACACGCAAACCAGACAGTCCCAGTAACCAATACTGCCTGAAGCAAAAACCCAACATAGAAATATCTTAGCTGTATAGACATGCACTAGAAGAAGCCAAAAAATAGGATATATTGAACTGCCAACCCCACTTTTCATACCAAACCATGCTCATAATGTAGGTAATATGGATTACCAGAGCCAGCCCAGTTTGACACCGCGTGGCTCAACACTAACATTTGAAATGTTTATGCAAATGATGGGTACTCACATGATAAAGTTATCTTGTCTTTATTTTAGCTGATTCTCCCATATCAATACTGTCACACAGCCTAAAGCAATTGAAATGATTGACTAGCAAAATGTGCTAATAACGTTGATTGTCTTCATTTATTTGCATATAATTCTTTGCTAATTTCTCTGCAGTAATTAGGACAGTGGCACATTGCTGACATGACTTTTTAAAACAAGAATGTGTTAAGTAATATTCAAACCTGTTTTGTGATTTCCAACTGATGTTTTCAATAAAGAAAAATCACCTTCAGGAAAGATATTTCTGAAATGAATATGTATTTCTAGATTTTAAGCAATCATTAGAGGGAGATTTTGCTATCAATGCAGATGTTAGAAATCCAGAAGACATTTCTCTTGAGGCTACAGCTCAGTCAAGATAGATCACTGTTGCCAGTCAGGTAGGAGTTGTTGCCTGGGAAATATGGAAATGACCCAATGTTCTGCACTCAAAGCCCCAAACTGGTTGGAAGAAAATCCTGGCAGAAAGAAATGCACTCCTGTAGTGTCCCACGAATTATATTTCAGTTTGTCATTCCACCTGTGGCATTTAAGTAAATCTACTGAGGTTGATAAATTACTTACTAATTATGCATATTCCGTTTTGTTCAGCAACTCTTCCTACCAAATCTTTGATCCTCTTTGGGGGTTACTTACAATCATGCTACTTATAAAAGTATTTAAATACTTTTTTTCTTCCTGTCACCACTTTAAATTGCATCTATACTGTGCATTACTGGGTACTAGATACTGAAATATTTTATAGAGATAGCCTGGATGTTAGAGTCTGTTCTTCTCTCTTATTAACATCAGGTTAGCATACAATTCACAACTCGGTTTTGTGTCTGTGTCCCTGCAAGACAAAAGAATAAAAGTGAAGGACAAAAATCTGTGTCCAGAAAATCACGACTGGACAAATGTAAACTTTCCTGAGTGCTTTGCCAGACTCATAACAATTTTAAATAGAAGAAAGTGAACAGGTGAAGTCAGCATTAATGCTGCTGCCTAAACAGTTTAGCTGTCTTTGTTCCATTTCTTCCACAGCTATTGCTGACTGTGACTACAGATAAGTTGAAAAAGGATGGAGGTCACCAAAACAAGAAATGCCCTAATAATTAAGGGCTCAATACATTTCACAAATGCACCTTCTTCTATATCTGCTGCCAAACAGCTGTGTATCTGTGATATCTTGTAAAAATAAATTAAGAAGCCTGAAAGGCTCTGTTCATGATCTAAATGTGGAACTGGAGATGCAGAATGAGGATGAAACTACTAATTACTCTCTCCAGGCTCATACTTGCAATATAATCAAATCTGTCTACCGGGGCGATCAGCACTTAATCAACTGAAGTGTGATATAACCTTGCACTTCATGCTAACATGAAGCTAGAATTAAAAAAAGCCCTGTCATTGTTACAAGCATATTTTCAAGGCAGAGAATTAGCAGGCTTTGGTCTCCAAAATAAGCCTTTCAACATTTAATTACCTATAGTAGGCTGCACACGTTTGTTAATGTCTGTGCAGAGCTAACAGCTGAGCCCACTGATGCCAGCAAGCCCTTCCTCTGCTGCCCTAAGAATGGTTTGCTATAGGAATACCTTGTCCCAGCACACTTGTCTGTTGGTAAAACACTAAGTGCTCTCCTTGTTTTAATGCAAGATGACTTATCAAGTAAAGAGGTGAAGAATTTTACATTTTCCACACTGTCATATCTTATAGACTGAAGAAAATGTTAATCATGGAAAGGTTGCAGTTGTTTGGTTGTTTTTGTTTTTAATTTTATTTTTGCTTTTGTTTTGCTTTGTTTTGTTATTTTTTCCCCTTTTTAACTGAGACTATTCTTATAGCTGAAAACCTCTGTATAACATCAGTAGTCACTTAAATGCTGTGTTTGGACAGTTAGCAAAATTTTGTTGATATGTATTTAAATATCAGGGGAGCTTTTCTGCCTGTCACGTTAGTAGCTGGCAGCTCAAGAGGAAGGTTTCCCACAAAGATTCACTTGTCCTTTGATTGTGGGGAAGTGAAATAACATCTCTCTGTTTTTTTTATGACTTCTACTTCCGAATTAAACAGGGAAATACAAGGACATGATAAAGAGAAAGATCTCAGCTTTCTGAATCTGTAACACACTTTGGTTAGGCAATAGAGTGAAGATTCTGTGTCAGCTCTTGTTTATTCAGATATGCTTTTGCTGCCCTCACAACAGGTTTTCCTACTCAATGTCCCTTTCTGGGCATGGAGAGCAACACTGTGGAAAGGGACCTGGGGGTCCTGGTTCGTGGAAAGTTGAACATGAGCCAGCAGTGCCCTGACAGCCAGGAGGGCCAAGCGTGTCCTGGCACAGCATCGCCAGCCAGGCAAGGAAGGAGATTGTTCCACTCTGCTCTGCACTGGGGCAGCCTCACCTCGAGTTCTGGGTGCCACAATATAAGAAACACATTAAACCATTAAAGAGTGTCCAAAGGAGGACCATGAGCACAGTGAAGGATCTGGAAGGGAAGCTGTATGCGGAGAGGCTGAGGTGACTTGGTCTGCTCAGCCTGGAGAAGAGGAGACTGAAGGGAGATCTCATTGTGGTCTTCAACAACCTCACAAGGAGAAGACGAGGGGCAGGCACTGATCTCTTTGCTCTCGTGACCAGTGATAGGACTCAAGGGAATGTCCTGAAGTTGTGTCAGGGGAGGCTTAGGCTGGATATCAGGAAAAGGTTGGGTGGCTGGGCACTGGAACAGGCTCCCTAGGGAAGTGGTCACAGCATCTAGCCTGACAGAGTTCAAAAAAGGTTTGGACACTCTCAGGTACATGGTGTGATTCTTGGGATTGTTCTGCACAAGGCCAGGAGTTGGAAGCAATGATCCTGATAGGTCCCTTCCAACTCAGCATATTCTATGAGTCTATGGTTCTACGGTTCTATGATTCTGTGATTCTGTGATTCTATGATTCTATGTTTCTTTCCAATCAGATTTTGAGATAGTTGAAATGCTGACACAAATCATTTTGGTTTTGTCTGTTGTTCCATTTCTTTAAAACTGTTTAACTCCCAAACTTTGATTGGAAATGCTATAAAAAAGAAAAATATTTTTAATAACAATGCTCTGTTTTGAAATTTCTAAAACAAAGCTTAAGGATCTTGCTCTCCCTAAAGAGGATGATAACATGGCTGTTTTGCTTAAAGACTGAAAGAGGGATCAGTCTGGGGCTCCAGAAGATTTCCAGCAGGCCTCCTGGCCTGATGTTCACCAGTCTCCATTGCTCAAGACAACTGAGGTGTCAACAACTTGTTTCCCTCTCCTGGGTGCTTGACTTTTCTCCATTTTGTCTCCAGACCGTCCACCCTGGACATGACTCTTGTCTCGACAAACTCTGGAGAATAACTTACTTGCATGTTATTTGCATTTCATCACTCTTAAGGTTTGTTTAATACTAATTTGTATTGATTGTGTAATATGACATCTTTGGTTATACACCTTGGGTTTTGGAGACAGGAGGGAGGAGTTAGTCTGGCAGTGTCATGGTGGAGAAATGAGTGCTCTGGCAGGAGGAGCAGCTCGGATTGAGCTGGCTGTGCTGTGTGGAAGGTAAACACACTGGATAAGTTCTCATCTGCTGCCCAGGGTGGGCAGCAGCTGTGCAAAGCTGGAGCACAAGCCCCTGTTCTTATGCTGTACCTTGCTCTGCTCTGTAGGAGTGTGCATTACTGCATATACTGCAAGTGGGAGCATTTGGCCTAATCACCGTTTCTGCTGAAAACAAAATCTGTCAAGTGGTAAAGACAAAACACTGTGCTGAAAAACCTTCACATTTTCTGCTTCTGTTTATTGTGAAGTCTGCCTTGAAAAGAAAGGAATCACAGAATCACAGAATAAACTAGGTTAGAAAAGACCTTTGAGATCATCGAGTCCAGCCTGTGACCTAACATTACCTTATCAGCCAAACCATGGCCTCATTAAGTCTTTTTTTAAACACCTCCAGGGACGGTGACTCAACCACCTCCCTGGGCAGCCCATTCCAATGCTGAACCACTCTTTCTGTGAAGAATTTTTTTCTAATATCTAGCCTAAACTTCCCCTGGTACAGCTTGAAGCTGTGTCCTCTTGTCCTGCCACCGGTCACCTGGGAGAAGAGGCTGAGCCCCTTCTGGCTACAACCACCTTTCTGGTAGTCATAGAGAGTGATAAGGAAGGCCAACTTTACGCCACTACAAAAATGAACAAACTACATTTCTGCTTTCTAAGTTCAGCACAGCCTGTGCTCTCAGAAAAATATTCTCCCAGTAGGCAAAATATGAACACAAAGACATGATATCTTTGCTCATTCCTATTTTGTCCTATCACCTTCTGTTAATATCCAGAAAAGTGAAACAACCTTTGTAATTAAAAAAAACCAAAACAAACTCCAAAACAATTTCCTGTGTACTTCCTTCCATGGATCAGGAGGACATTAGAGGAGGTCAGCTGTATCCTTGATTTTCTTTTTCTTTGTCAGCAAAATAAGAACATCAGAATTATAAAAATGTCCAAACTCAGTCAAGTGTTCATTAGCATTCTGTGGAGTCACTTCAATTAAACAAAACTCTTATTTTGTCTGTATCACTAGGGAAATGCAGACTAAAATTGGAATGTAAATGCGGTTGTATTTTAGAATGATTTAATGTGACAATCTTCCTATTTGCAAATGGCCCAGCAAAGGGTCACAGTTTAACATCAATTCATAGAATAAAATGCAAGTTCAAAAACATGTCAGAACAATTTGCAGGATGTTTTTCAATTATCTGGCAAAGAACACACAGAGATTTCTTATGTTATTTCATTTTTCCTTGAGACTTTATATGCTGCCAGTTTCGAGCCACGAGTTGTTTGCGTTCTTAAATTCCTGTTTGGGAAGTTTGCTCACATTCTAGCAAGAAGCTCTAGCAAAGTTTCCCTTCATTTCCAAACCACTTCAGTGTCTTTTCCCACTGATGGGATAAATGGGCTGAGCATTTTCAGCTGCATCTCAGGTAAAACCAACCAAAATCAAGCCCTTAAGGCCCTGATTTTTGGAGTGCTTAACACTAACTGTAGCTGAAGGTAATTGGAGCTGCTAGGGCACTGTAACCCTGAAAACTTTAAACAATGCTGTCTTCGTGATGAGGATGGTCCTTGGATTGTCAGACTTGCCTGGAGATGTGAGGTAGGATGACTTTGTACATACTGCTTAAAGTAGGACTATGTTTTAAATTGTCTGCAATCTTGTTGATCACAATTTAATGAGCTGTTCCTCTCCCCTGTGCAATTAAGGTTAAGAAAGTACTCTAGATATTCTGTAAGTAGGTACAGTAAATACCCACTAAATAGGCACAGAGGTTCTGCCCAGCCTGAGGAGTTTCCCATCAGGGCATTGGGTGGTGGGGAGGTGCCCTCTGCCCCGGAGGGGAAGCAGCCTGGTTGCTGTTCCCTCCTTGCTGGGGACGTGTGTGCACACAGGAGCGTGTGCCAGACACTTGTGTGCACTGGGGTCCTGATCTTGTGGCACTGAACACTTCCCAGCCAGTCCCCACTTTTCCACTGGCATGAAGAGCAATGCCAGCTCCATCACACACTGTGCAGAAAAGCAAAGCAAACCCAGGCACATTTTGTAGCTCCTAATTTCTTTGGTGGGGGAGACATTAAGAAGTGGTATTCCCATGTGCGTCTCGGTCGTGCTTGTTGCTATGAAAGTGCTATAAAATCCCTGACCTGTTCTCAGGCTCTCTGTACCTCTGCCATTGATGTGCCCATTTACAAACCCCTTGGCTGTTCCTCCCAGCTGGGACTCCAGAAAAGAACCAGGACTCTCAGGCATCAATGCCATGAAATAGTTCCAGCTAATATTAGTGAATTCAGTAGAAGCAGAGCAAGGTTTGAACTCTGAGCTCTGTAAATGGCACTCTGTGGTTACTACAAAGTGATAAACCAAAACTTAAGCTACCCTTTTGATATCTGATGTAGTTAAAATTGTGTATTGTAGAATCACAGACTTGTTCAGGTTGGAAAAGACCTTTAGGATCATCAAGTAAATGTCACCATTAGCCCAGCACCACCACCATGTCCACCACTGAACTATGTCTTCAATGAATGATAGGAACTGCATTTGCACCTTAATCAGTATGCCAGGGTCAACACTACCGGCCATCTCCAGCAGCCATGAAGACCTGAAGACATACTACAGTTAGACCTTCTGCTGAAACAATTCTCCTGTGTCAATTTGTTCACTTACTTCTTTCACAACTGATCTTTCAGCTTTCAAGAGTGAAACTATAACGTGCGAAACTATAAAGTGCCACTGAAAAAATACCCTCACTGTCATAGTCCAGTGGGGTTCTATACTCACTGTCTGTCAGTGTGGCCCACACCAAATAGGTTTACTGTACTAGACTGAAAAATAAAAGTATTTTACTAACTGTGAGTCTTAGAAGATGGAGTGTATTGACTGAGCACATGAGTGTATTGACTGAGCACAATCCCGTACAGCCAAAATATTAATTCAATCCATTATCTTCTCTCTGATAGCAGTCATCTGTTGATGCATTGAGAGGAGTACAAAGCCAGGGAAGCCATAAACCCTTCCCCAGCATAATATCTCAACTTCTGATGACCCATAGCTCCTGGGCTACACATTTTTTCTCCATATTTAATAGAGCTGGACTGATTTTTAAAATTTTCCTCTTTTGACTCATCACTCTGGGAAGCCTGGGAAGTTCTGGAGAAAGCCTGTGGAAAGACTTTTTGCAGCTGACTGTGTGCTTTATTTCTTTTCTTTGTTTTGAGTTTGCCATCTTTTGTCTTTCTTTGATACTTTCTGATTCTTGCACTAGAAAAGCCAGTGAAAAAAGATCCTCGTTTATGTTTGCCATACACTTGTGATTTCATAGACCTTTCTTACAGCCTTGTTGTCACCTCTTTTTAGACTGAAAAAGCCTGGTCTATTTAATCACTTCAGATGCAGAAACCATTTGACACCTTTGTCATCCTAATACTCTACCTCTGACCCCCTTTCAGACCTGCTGTACACTATGGAAATGGGCAGACCAGAACTGCCCGCAGTATTCAAGGTGTGGTAGCCCCACATCTATGCAGCATGGGATGATGTTCTCTCTCTCCCTTCTCTTTTCCTTTCTTAACAATTCCTCACATTCCATTTACTTTTTTTTTTATTACTCCTCAGCATTAAGCTGACACTTTCATAGACTGTCTATTATATTTCCAAGATCTTATTCCTGAATGCTAATTTAAAGACTGTCACCATGTATATAAAGTTAGGATTGTTTTCCTTGTACATGCTCCTTTACATTTATCTACTTTGAATTTCATTTGCCACTTAATCATTCAGTCAGTTTGTTTCCTGCAGTTCTCTCTCTTTCTTTTTTTTCCTGCACGAGCTAAATTCTTATCAACAGAAAACATAGCCATCTTACTATTCACCTCCTTTTCCAGGTAATTTAGAAGTGTGTTGAACAGGGCAGACTTATCACACACCCCAGTAAGACTCTACTGGTACCTTCTCTGCATTGAGAAAATTGGTTGTTTATTCCTACTCCTCATTTCTAAACCTTAACTCTTTACCTATCCCTCAAAGGAGTTCCTTTCCTATACTGTAGTTGGAAGAGTTTTTGGTGAAGGACATTGTCAAATACTTTTCAGGAATTCCAGAGATTAAATCCCAATCAGTATGTGTAGGATAGGGTCGGAATTGCTTGTTCACTATCTCTTCTTGTACCTGAAGTGGGGGACATTGAAGGATGCTTCTATAAGGCATACTTAGGAATTTTTTTAAAAAAGGAAAATGATTCTTTGTGCAATGTGTAGTTAAGTTTCAAAGTTCATTGCCACAACAGTGTGGATAGTATTTGGTATTTGTGGATTCTGGGGACAGACTGGTCTAGTTCACAGATCACAAATCCACTGAAGGTTACTAAATGTATAGAAATAAAGGCTGCCTGAAGAGCTCATGAAGTTAAAATGATTGGAAGCCCTAGGAGAACTCATCAGGAACATCTTGTACATCTGTCCTGGTTGTCTTCTCTTTCCTAGGCATTCACTTTTGGAGACAGGATTCTTAGCAAACCCAGCACAGCCATTCCTCTGCCTTTTTGTGCCCACATTCTTAACTGGGTCTATTATTGGATGCCTTCAGAGAATTTTGTCTGGTTTGAAAGGCACGACTCCCCTCTATGAAAGCTCCTTCCCTGGGGTGCACTTTCCCAATATCCTCTGATTTAAGTCCTACCCATGCTCCTGATACAGTTGTCAAACTAGGAGGTGCTACAGCTCTTCAGGTATACATTAAAAATTTGTCATCACTTTTGCCATCCTCCATTCCTGCAGTGCAATGACAGCTCTAATGCCTTGCAAGTTCCTTTAGTAGGTCAGCTTTTAAATCACCTGGACCCGACAATTTTTTACCTTAATTTTGACAATTTCTTTTATGGATTCTTCTAATGAACTCACTCTGAAATAGTTCCTTTGACATATCCCCTCTGATGCATGAAGAAAGTTTCCAGCCCAGATATTTCCCCAAACTCCTTCAAGGCTGTAAAAAATAATTTAATTTTCCTCCTCTGCTTTATCTTCTCTGAAAGTTCCTTTTGTACTTTGATCAATTAATGGGCCTACAAACTCTTATAACTTCCTGCTCCTGATGTGTTTGAAGAAATGATTAATTATGAGGTTTTTATGCCCTCTGAAAACTGTTCTTCAAACTCTTTTTTACTGGTCTGAAACGAGGAACAAGGGAACTTTGCTGAAGGCATTAATTTTGATTTTTTTTTTTTGTATTTTTACTTCAGCAAAGAAAGGAAAATTCTTATTGATTTTCATAATCCTGAAAATATATGGATTTGCAACTGAACATACTTCTACACCAAATTTGTTACTCTTTTGGTCTTACATACATATCTACAATAACAATTATACAGCATAACCTGATTTTTTTCTGTAAAAATATTTTTACATATTCTCTGACACATTATTTTATGCTAAATAACTAGATGCCTTTTTCTTTATAAGTGTGCAAGTTGCTTCTGTAAAATGCACAAAAGTAGTATTTTAGTCTTCTCTTTCTTTAGCTAGATGAAACTACTTGGATGCCTTTCCTCTCATCTGCTTACATCTGACTTGTACCTCACCTATGCTTATGGCAGTTGGTTGCTCCACTGCTCTTCCACAGACCCCTTTACACCCCCATATTGACTTCTGGCTGATATTTGCTGTTTAACTTTTTGTACTTCTGGTTTGGTACTTGCCCAGTCCCCAGTCAGTTCGGCTACTCCTGGTCACTAGTATCTCCTTTGTTTGTTTAAGCATTTCCATGTTGGTAACTTGGCTACTCTCCTCAACTTCTGGTATAGAGGCTGTTGTGAAGTAAAATAATCTCCTGGCTCTTGTTCTGTGCCAGGGGGTGTGTTGTGGTTGGGCATGCTTCTATTCTGCCTGCTGATGGCAAAAATCCTCTGTTGTTTTGTAGCTTCATCTTTGTACATGTTCGCAGAAAGCTTCTATGTTGCTCTCTACCCTACTGGAAATGTTCATACTCCTAGAAATCTTCCCTGTTCATTCCTTTATTTCTGCTACTTTCTGGTTGTTCACAATGTAAGTAAATTTCCCAGAATTTCCTATTTGCTTTTGGATATTCACAATCATTCAAATTTTGCTGAAGTTGGTCTTGTTGAAGCACGTTATCTACCCTGTTACTCATGGCTTTGGAGGTTTATCTGTATGTGCACAGAAACTGGGAGGAGTGTTAAGTCAGTAGCAAATATGGCTCTTCATGTTTCAGAGGAGGAACTTCACATTTCAATCCCAGGAACTTCACAGTATCCCTTTTCCAGGTCTGTCTCATGGGCCTGTTCAGGGCAGCCTGAAAAGCTGAGGCAATAGCAAACAAAACTGTAATTTTTAGTCCTGTTGTGCTCCTTTTTTTACTCATGATTTTTCCTGATTGACAGCATCTGCCTTCTCACTAGAAGATTATTACTCTTCCCTAATTCTAAGTACCTTTTGAGGTCACTGTATGCCATGAAATTCTCTTTCTTAAATGAATATTACTAGAGATGATATGCACATCTAGACTGTTTAATGACATAAATTTTTGTGAAGTATAAGATTTTTCTTCTCTGAAACCTGCTTGTTCTTAGCTACTTGCCTGTGTCTGATTTCATTTGTGATAATATCACTCATTAACAGTTTCTGACACTGGCACTAATAATACTCTATTTCTCATCTTTCTAATTGCCATTCTTTTGGTAGTTTGACAGTAAAATAATCTTTAACATTAGCAGAAGTAAGGCATCTACCCTGCTGGGCAGTTCTAAAATTTTCTATAGTTTTAGCTGACTAAATGGCCTCACCTTTCTAGAATTAGTCAATTCTGTCTCCTTCTACCTTGTTTTATTTACCTCACTAGGAGAAAAAAATCGATAATTTTTTTTAAAAAAGCAAATGATTAAGTATAATTTAAATACTTAACCTTCTTTGAAACTGTGTATTTGCAATAAAAAAACCCCAAACCCCAAAGTGTATTGGAATCTGAGCTTGGATGTGAGTGTCAGAATGAGATTTATAACCCCTTCATAGCCACTGGCCATTGGGATTCTGCTGAACTTCGAGGTTCTTGAGTCAAAACGTTTCTAAAAATAAATTTGGAGAAGTTTAGAAGTGTGCTTTGAAAGGTGTGACAACAGAACACACTGAAGAAGGAATAAATATACTGCCTTTACTCCCTTTTACTACCCTCAGATGTGCTAAGCAGAGCTAGGCAGACCTGTGTTTTGATGAAATTTCAGGCAGAGATACTGCCTGTACAACATTTCAAACGTGGTTCTGTATGGTCTGAGAATCTCTGCTGATGGCCTCTTAAGGATGAGCATGTTTGCTCCTTGGCCTTTGTGGCTCCGGCTGTGGAGGCATATTTTTGCTTTGCTCAATTGGTAAACCTAGCAATGCCTATGCCTGGAAGTAAAAGAAAACCCCACAACAAACAAAATCTGTTTGAAGGAACTAGCTTTAGTACTTGTTCATTGAGTGTTGATTCAAAACCAAACCAAACTGCTATAAAACACAATCACCACCTCTGTGAGCCAGACAAGAGTTTCAAGGTTTGGTGCTTATCTGAAGCATAAGATGCACCACTGATCTCTGTCTCTCCAAGAGACACAGCCCACTTTCACCCTGCCTTGTTGTCCAGCCACTCTTTTAGTGCCCCTTTACCCTTTGGAAATACTTGGCTGGCTCCTGGAGCGCCAACTGTCAGAGTGGCTCAGTCTCGGCTGGGAGACATCTCCTCCCTCTGAGCCCTGCTCACCGTAATGTTTTCTGACAGGGGGAAGCTGGTTGTGGCTCCCTCGACCCTTGCCCACACCTCTCTGCTCAGCTGCACAGAGCATCCTGTGCAGTTATTTTCAGATGATAAAAGTTAGCTGATTCCTACAGCAGGATCACTCTTGCACTGCGGATGAGCTTTCTTTTATTGCTTTGTTCTTCAGCATGTGTGAGGTGGCCCTGGAAGGACTGGGGTCCCATTAATCTGGTATCTGTACAAATCTTTAATGAGATGCTGTTCCCTGCTACACAGCTTGCAATCTACAAATGTCTTATGACATATGATGAAACCCAATCTACAGAATAGAAGCAAAGGGATTTAATTGAATGTCATATCCGCAAAAGCCAAAAGGCAAAATCCTGGCCTCACAGAGGTCACTGGCCAAGATCCATTGGCTTTAGCGGTGCCAGGCTTTCAACAAGAGTCTTTGCAGCACAAGTATTTGTATTCTGCTCACATTGACCTACTTCAGGTCGAAATTCCCTTTAGCAGTGCTCACTAAGCCATAGGGCTTGCTGGTAAACCTTAACGTGTTTAGCCAATGCAAGCTGACAAGGGCATGACATCATTAGCCAAGTTTCACATCCCACTGACCTTGCCATCATGACTTAATCCTCTGGGGTCTGTCATCCCTAATGGTTTGGTCTGACAGTGCTGTACAGCACTTGTTGTGTACTCACCTACTACAGTCTGTCAAGAAAACATGGATATGCAGAAGCTGCTGTATGTCTCTGATGGCATATGAATTATAGCAAAGATTGACTACTTTACGTCTTTTGTTGAACTAGCATATTGACAGCTCTGTCTTGTTTTCTGATACCTGAGTTATGGATTTCCCAAGTCTGATATTATGTGAATTGTGTCACACAGAAATTACCACATTTTGAGAAAACTTGGTATTTCTACTGAGAGGGTGATTTATTATGATTTCACATCTATCATGTTTGTCTTTCAAAATTCCACACAGTTTTACAGGCATCATTACCCTGATTTATTTTAGAGAGTGAAAACCAAAGTTGCACGCTGACAGGTCTGACCAGAAACCATTGTTTCACTGATTAGGTCTCTCTGTGCTAGCAGAAGGAAGAGTGAGTGCCACATCTCCAGTAGGGAGCTGAAGTATTGCAGGACTGTTCTGCAGACCAAGCACACAAGCAACTCACCTTCTACTAGAAAAAACAGAAGCAAGTACCATAAATTCCAGAGCATCATGTGTACTCTTCTCTACGCCCCATAGAAAAAAACAAAACAACAAAACCAGAACCAAAGCAAACAAAACAACCTTTCCCCCCAAGGCCCCCCAAACAACTAGAAAAGAGAAGAATCAACACCACCATAAATGATTTGGGCAGCTGGGGGAAAAGAGGGAGATATGGACCTGTACCTCCAGGCACTCCTATTTGAAACATCTTTCCACATTCCAAGTAATTTCTAGTCTTGCCTAGCAAGCTGCATCCTGGGGAGGAGAGTGGGCATTTTAGTGCATAAAAGATGAACTAAGCTTTACAGCTCTTTTTGTGAACTCCTTACATTACTTTCATTAAAAAATTGTCTGTGTGGGGCAGTTGTTGCAGAATAAATGCAGAGGGTGAATTCAAAGTGCAACAATCAGTCCGTACTCCTTCCCAGTGTGGGTTAAACAAAACACACAGGGACAATTTCACTATGGATTAAGAACGTCCTCCTGAAGAGTTAGTATGCAATAACTATTCCAGGCTATTTCCCCAGGTAGACAAGCCTAAACATCTGATAAATAGTTCTATTCCTTTTCCTCTTAACCAATTAAGTACTTATTTTAGAAGGATAAAATGAATTATCACATAACTATTTCACTGCAATATGTCTTACTTAGTGCATTAATGTCAGAAAAAGTGAACTACTGTCCACAGATTAGAAAGAAAGGTATTAATGTTTTGCATGTACAAGCAAAGAGATGTCTCTTGACCTTATTTTATTTTGGGTAAAGATTATGATGTATTGTTGTTTTTGCAACGCTTCACATTTATTTCACAAAATAAATCACATAATGGACTGTCATAATAGCCCCAGTAGCGTGACAGGAAAAAAGAATTGGTAGAGCTACACTTCAGTGCACAGTGAAATAGCTAACAATTTGTTAAATATCCCATGAGTGGATTAAATAGGCATATGATCAGTTATGTGGCTGCCAAGCCACAGCAGGAGCCAATTAGAATTCACCAAAAATAATTTAGATGAAAACTGATGAATCTATCAAAACCTAATTAAATTTATGGAAAAAAGCAAACATCTCGTTGACAGATTACATAACCAACAAGTTTGTCTGTAAACAGTCAACAAAGGATGGTCACTGAAAGTAGACCTGCATTATTTGATCTTGCTTGAAGAGTGATGAGTTTTTTAACAAGTAATATTCTTCCTATTTCAGTTTCAGGTAAATCAGTCACATAGAAAGTGAGTCAGCTGGCTTTACATGAAGTAGCACAAAGTCATTCAGCAAATTGTAAATGTTGTTAATTATTTCATGGCTTGCCTTACGTGAGACACCTGAGTCTGTGGAGGGGGAGGGATTTGAATGAAGAAGGTGCTGTAGACAGGAGCTCTTTCAAGCTCTGATTTTATATAACAAACTAGAAAATACACTGATAAATACAACTGTTAGAGCTTGAATTCTTTAATATTGAGTTATTTTCTATGGTATAATGTTGGGGTAGAGCATGGTTTTTATTGAAATGTTGGGTATTAGGCCACCAAATGGTGAAGCAAGTCTGTGTAAGAATGAGCACTGAGATACCAGCAACAAAACCCAGAAGGCAGAAAGGCAAGACACCTCTAAATCAGAGCTTTCAGCTGCAGTAAATAGATAAGCTGTCTTTAGAACCAAAAAGACAGGGACTTGCATGGTTATTCTCACTGAAATCCTGCAAAGAATTATCCAGAAACAGGGCTGCTGATCATCTTACTCCAGCAATGTCAGAATAGGTATTTCTAAAATGTACCTTACACTCCAGTTGTTTCTCAGATATCTGCACTGTTCATTATCCCATGAAACTGTTGTACATTGTGAACTATAACCTGAGTTTTCTTTTCACAGAAATTCAGTTTTCCCAGTGCACCAATGTATTTTGTGCTGGATGTGTTTTGTATGACTAATCAATACAACAAAGACATAGCTGAGTGTTACTCAAGACAGAGATTTTTTTCCCCCCATGCTATTCAGAAATGAAGCTTTCAGCTGCCAACAGAAGAAAGGTGATATGGCCACATGGGAAAATGCTAGGCCAATGTCTGATTCATCTCTCTTGAAACTTGGGAAGTTAGCAATGACTTTCCTTTTCCCTTTTCCCCAAATTGAAGGCAAGTGAAAGATCCAATCCTTTAAACACAGTTTAAAACATTCTTCCAACTTGAAGAGTGAATATTTAGAGTAGATATCTATAAAAGTCAAAATGCAGAAGAGTATAAGTTCTGTCATCACTGCATGAATGTTAACGTTAGCCAGACCCTTGCATTACATAAAGATGTCTGAATTACCTTGTATAAAATATTCTTACAGTTTAAGGAGACATTTTAAAGTGAACGTGTGTTAATGCATAGATCCATAATAAGCAGAGGTGTTTGCTTTCTCTGGGAAAAAGAGTAGTCACACATGCCCCATTTTCTGATTTTTCTCGCTCCTAGAATTAAAGCTATCCTTTCAAATGAGGCAAAAATAGAATTGGACTGTAAAATATGAAGTAATTTAAGTTCTTGAATTAACTTTAATTAAACTAGAGATAACCTAAAATGGAGGAAAATGGGGAACCAAAGGGGAAAAAAGAAAATTGCAAATGAGAATGAGGATGACTTATTCAATCAACTGTTATACTCCCTCTAAGAGATGCCTTTCTGAGAGTTTGGGACTTTTTGGGGGGAGTGGGGCGAAGTTTTTTTGGAGGTTGGGTGTTTTTGCTTTTGGAGGCTTTTGGGGGTGGAATTTTTTTTTGGGGGTGGGAGGTGTTGGCTCATTTTGAGGGAGGAAGAGGGACAAAAGGCAGGAGACTCACCTTGCAGGGCCCTGAAAAGGGACAAAAAGATGCTGTGCTTTACTTGCTCTTGGTTGTTTCTGTGGTGCTCTGCGGGGAAGAGGAGACTTTTGGCATGTCTACCCCAGGCAGCACAGGGACTGCAAAAATGCTGTACAGAGTCATACAAATAGATGACACACTATGCAACTTCTCGCCACGCCTAAATAGCCATGAGTGAGCTTCCTGTGGAAAACACCCAGGAGACAAGCTGTGAACATGTAACATTTTCTCAGCACTTAACAAGGCATCACCTTGGAGCTAAAGAGGATAGCTACCCTTTACCTCCTTGTTCAGACCAGTCCCCAGCCATAAATAAGCCCCTTACACTGCTGCAATGTGCTGCAAGGAGCACTTTGAGGACCAAGAAAAATAAGCTTCTGCTCAGGACATAACAAAATGCAGGAGCACAATCTTTCACTAGGAATTTCCCACTGCTGTGGGTTTTTTTTAGGAGTTGGATAACCAAGTCTAACAGAAGCTTTAGACATCCTCTAAAAATGGTGCTCTGTACCTGAGACTCCAAATTCCTCTTGAACAATCACAGAGTCTGCCCTGCTCTGCTCAGACATAAAGGACAGCCTACTTCTTTGTAAGAAGGAATTAGATAAAGATTTGTTGTGATTACTTTAAGCCCCATACCAATTTGCTAAAACTTGAATTCCTTGATGTATTTTGAATTACTGAATATATTAAAGAGAAATTACAGACATTTGCATTATCACAACTGGGTCTTAACATATTTTTTTCACATAAAAGTCACATGACAGGTTGGACATTAGGAGGAATTTCTTCACAGAAAGGCTGATTAATTGTTGGAATGGACTGACCAGGGAGGTGGCAGAGTCAATGTCCCTGGAGGTGTTTAAGGAAAGACTGGACATGGCCTGGTCCAGTTGACATGGTGGTATTTGGTAAGAGGCTGGACTTGATGATTTCAGAGGTCTTTTCCAACCTGTGGATTGATTCTTTAATTCTGTAAATATGAAGTTCTATGACACTACTAGAAATATGCCCTTTCCACATCCAAGGGTTAAATTTCATGCTTTGCTCCTGAAGAATGCATTAGATTCCTTTAAAACACATATCACCTTTTCCTGCTGGGGCTGGTGCAGGCAGGCGAATAAGGGCTAAGCAGCACTGAAATATGTACATGTCTTGTGGTAGATTTCATATAAGATGGTGCCAATGTGTCTCACATTTATCGCTCACCAAAATTTTTGATAGTTCTGGAAGACCTTTCCAATGTATCCCTCCTATTTGTTGTAAGCAGAATGGGTCTCAAAACAACACCACTGCACTCTAATAATATGCATCAGTTTCTCATTAAAAGAAGCTTATAGCTTTGTTATCTGTTTGCAGAAGTAAACAGAAAGAGCTTGGTGTATGTACTAGCCTTAATGTAGAAAATTTTAGAAGTCTCCTTGATAAAGGCACTACATGGTAAGGTATAAGAATGCATTACAGAGCATCTTTAAATAAGACGGAAAGTGTTCATTTTTTAAAATCACTGGATATACTCCTGATAGGGAGCTTGATTCATACCAAATAACATCAATAAAAATGTAGTCATTGACTTCATTAGAAGGATGCTCAAACTAATTATTTGCCACTGGTTTTACATCTACAATTAATTTTGAACTTAATTTTCAGAGGTACTAAGCACACTCCCATAACCCATTGATTTCAAGTAATGTTTTGGGTGCTGAGCACTTCAAAAAATGAGGCTGCCTTATCTACAAATTCAGTCAAATTGTTAATCCACATTGGAATTAATGGACTAAGCTAACAGAATCTGCAAATAAATTGGAAGCACTGAATTAGTGCGTCTCCTGATGGTTCTGGAGAGCAGCCTTATCTTAACCAGCCTGATCCATTTTTTCACCTGCTCTGACAACAGGCTGCCAGGCGTGGGCTGCTCTGCATGGCAGCAGCTTTCTGCTAGGGCACTTTATGTCACATAAAAATATATTCAGTGCTTGAAATGAGCCTATTATTAATAAACACCAACACATCTCAGGGGTGCTATTCATCTTAGCACCATCCTCATAAAACCTTTTTTATTGTTTGTGTGATACATTCTCAAGATATTAACATTTTATGTGGCTGGAAAGAGAAGAAAATCCCCGAATTTCACTCTGTGAACTCAAATCCAAAAGTGGCCAGTGCAGAAACTGTATAAAATTGGATAATCTGTTTACAGAAAGAGCTGGATGGGTAATGGGGTTGGCAAAGAGATTCAACTTTTATATAATTGGCTCAGATTCTTTCCGAGTCAGAAGGGTCAGTAAGGCTTTACTGCCTGAAAGTTGCTTTGAAAACCTGTGAAATAAACTGCACATTTATCATGTAAGGGACATTGCCCATCATAGGAAAAATACCAACATGCATAACATTGCCTGGTATCATGGAAGAATTGCCAGGATTTAAACCAGAGGTAGCCGAACAACAAATGGGGTTTCAGGTACTTACAGGATCCTGGAAGATCTGGAGTCAAATGATGACTGGCCTCCCTACCCTCATGGAACAACCAACACTCAGACACCTGTATAAACAGCAATAATTAGCTCTTTTGTTGATCTATTTAGAAAAAAATTATATTTCAGCATTTTTAATTAACTCTGGGTTGGAATAAATAATCTTTATTTTTAACATGATAGTCTCAACTTCCATTTCCAGCATCTCCAAATATTGCTGACTATTCTCTTAAAATGAATCTTGTCTAAATAATTTCTTAAAATCTTTGAATTCCATATTTTAAAATATGCATGAACTTACTCTATAATAAACGGAAAAACTAAATGTATGCTTAACAAAGAAAGCTGAAAAGACATGAAGTTTAGAGTAAGACCATATTTATTTTTTCTGGTTGTTTTGGTATATAAAGCCATAGAAGAGAAAAAAGCTAAACCTATGCTATATTAACAGAAGTTAAACAAATAAATTGCTAAGTAAGGCTAGAGAATAAGTGAAGAAAAGGAACAAGAAATCCACAAAATACAGTAGCTTGTCTATTTGAGTTAAAATGAAAGCAAAGTGTTCACATGTGTGTAACTTCCAAAATATTCTGCGGGAAGAGAAAGAATTTGTAATTTTCTGTGCTTTTCTGCTCTTGATTTTCAGAGCTAAGTGCAGTAAAGATGTAAAAATTTTTGAGTTCTTATTGTTGTTTTGCTCCTATTGTACGGAGAAAGGAAGTAAAATCCTTTGGATATTGAATATTCCGTTACAGGTCTTCCTGCAGGCCATTTGGAATCCTTGCAGCTGTGAGGGAATTGCATGCCAGACCCAGGTAAGCCTGGCTGAAATTGAATGTTCAGCAGGGAAGGCTCAGGTGTTGGAAGCTCTCTTCTCTTTGAGTGCTTGTAAACTACTGGATCATTTTCCTCTTGCTTGTGCTGTTTCTGTCCTATACACAGGGATGGAGCAACTTCAGGCTGGATTTGTCTTAGTTGCATATCCCATAGAGTAAGGAATAGACTTCCTGGACCCACTGCTCCCAGTGGGACAAGGATGGCGAGGGCTTTAGTTTCTACCAAAATGTGTGATGACAGTAATGAAAAACCGAAGCTGTCCTATCACCTGCAGCAATTGCAGCTTTGGTATTGAAGCTTTGAGACCAGAGTTATCTTTTGGGCACAGATCATTTTGGTAAGAGTTATCACATGGATATCACCATTGCTTCCCTCCTTCTCACCTGCCTCATATCTGTAACAAAAGTTGTCGGTATGTATAAAAGTTTGTGCTGAGAAAGTCCTGCTTAGGCATGATGTGAGTAATGACTTCCAGACCTGAGTGTGGAGGGACTCTATGCTTGGAACAAGTGCTTGCCTTACTGGCATTCCTCCTCGGAATATATAGCAGATCTTTGATAGATAGATCTGTGATAGAATGCAATTAAATATATCAAGTTCCAAAGTTCAGAAGAAATTTAATACTTCCACAATTTTTAGTAGTCCCACAAGAATGTTTGGCAGAAGTTGCAATGCGTGGTACAGCAATGAGTATCAGTCTGTGTTTGGAGAGGATTTTGAACAGAAGAGTTCTACCATAGACAACAGCAAGGTGAGTTTGCTATCAAAACAGTGGGACAGTGCAGTCAATGCTACCCTTTGTAAAACACTCCAAAAGCCAACAGAACATAACCAAGTAGACAAACAGTTATGTCTCTCTCCTTTGTATTAAGCTGTGTAGTTAGTACCCCTCAGAAGGCCCTGCAGCAAAGAATGATTGATGCACGTAACAGTGAATTTCATCCTGCTCCTCGAGGACAGGAGCAATTGCTGTGCCTTTCCTCTTCATTTTATGCAGTTCACCATGCTCTTTGCTTCATGCTTTTCAAGTCCTTGAGCATAATCAAAACAGTACAGGCTGTCTGTAACCTCAAAGTAAAACAGATAATTTAGAAAATGTTTTCGCATATCCTTTCTTCCCTAATTTTTCATTTGACCTCCGATTATTTTGGTTTCTTTTTGGCATTTAATATCAAAGACTATACAGCTAAAGTCAGTACCTACAAAAGGTATATGAAAAGCAACACCATGTTCCCAGACTGAGAAGGGTGCTTGTCTGGATGGTATAATTTTAAAAAAGTCTAATTTGGCTGCAATAAAATATTAATTGAATGCTTTGCATTAGCTGTTCTTATTTCCTTGTGTGCAGCATTCTTTCATACAATTCTGGTACATTCTAAAAATGCTACCAGTCTAAGAGGAAGATCATGTCTCTAAAAACTTCTTGCTAATGGAATATTAAAATTACAAGTCAGTTGTCTTAAAACCACTGAGTAACAGCACTTTCCTGTTTACCAAAAAAACTACTCTTTTCAAATGGCTTTATCTGCCTCTTAGATTTTCCATCTTAGCCTACTGGCCTGTGGAGGAAAAAAAAAAAATTATGTGGCCAAAACCGGAATCTGCATTAGTTGCCTCTGGGAAGACTGAATAACATTTCAACAGTACTAGCACTCAGTACCTCATTGTGATTTTCAGCTGAGACCACTGGTGCTTAAAGGATACCTATCTAGGTCACAGTAGTACTTGTTTATCCATAGCAATTGCTGTATGTCCAAACAAATAAGGTGAAGCTTAAAAGGCAGAAAAAAAAAGAGCAGCTTTTGTGTCATCAGTTTGCCTTGAGAAACTTAGTCACCTATACGGTTTCATAAGAGCACATTATGTACACAGCACATCCACAAAACCAAGTGTGTGAAGGGGGCCTATCCAGATGACAAAAGTTTTTCCAGTCTTGGCAAAATGATTTGGTTTGACAGTTGATATGGGAGCCATTTCAAGGTAGCTGGGCACAGGAAACGGATGGAATTTCTCATAAGGGGGAAAGGTTTCTTCCCATTCCCTTTGCCACACGGTGATGTTGCAGCTTTCAGCTGAAGAAAATGTTTCATCTGGGTCCTGACAAAATTGTTATCATGTAGTGAGTTTTAGAGTGAACAGCTTTTGTTGCAAGTTTACAGCTGCCTTCTGATTTCAAATGGATTTCAAACACACCTGTGCAGTTCTTCAGGCATCACTGAATCCAGCATTTACTGATTTCTGTGGATCAAAAAATCTAGGAACCAGTATAAACTGCAGACCAATATAACACAGCATAGATATTAAAGTGCAAACCCTGCCTATGTGATGTTTCTCCTTTAGCTCCAGGCACAAATGCAATTTGAGAGACATTTTCTGCTCAAGAACCTTCAATGTCTTACTATTTGTTATGGATGTTGAATGTACAATTTTTAGCTTTGAATCATGTCATCACTGTCACCATTCAAAAGACAGCATGTCATTTTGGCTTAGTGTATGAATTATGGAGAAACACAGTTTTAGTACTTCACTTTCTATAGTAATCACATATGCAGTCTTGACATACTTCATCTTCTCTTTAGCCTTTTGGAAATAAAGATCCCTATGAACAAGCAGGTATTGTCTGTACTTACAATTCTGAAATGTTGATCAGTAGTTCATCATTGAGTATATAAAATGAAGCTTGTACCATTAGCCACTTTTACAAGAGCTATTTTTTGGGAGCTGGAGCTCCAAGTGTTGATATAATGATTTCCTGTTTTCATGATGGTACTGCATTTTCAAATATTTTCTACTCAGAGGACTATCTCAGTTACTCGAAATATAAAACAGAATACTCTATAAATCTAGAAATAAATGTATAAGCACATCATTTCATGCTTAATGTATTTGTCATAGGTTTCCATAAGTCAAAAAAGACCCCATTAGTTTTAGCATTTTATCATGAGTGCTTCTCTTTTGATGGGAACAGCTCAGTCATAAGCTAAGAGTAATTACATTGGATGGGAGCAAAGGTCCACATCACTCAGGACACTTTCTCTAATGGTCACCAGTGGCAGATCACTATGGGAAAGTAAGTATAAGCAAAAATAAGTATAAGCAACAAATTTATGTCAGTTTAGGGACTTCTATGCAACTATTGCATATACCCCACTGTATTCAACAGCTCTCCTTGGATGTTGGTTGTAAAAAACCTAAATGATTTTGGAAATATTTGTATTTCAGGCTGAGTCAGATATTGTCTTACTGAGACCTGTTTCTTTACTTTAAACTTGAAGTTGGATAATTTCAACTGGTGGATTATAGATCTGGAATTATGAGAGAGAGAAGATAATGATTTCTTATTTTTCATCTCGATATCATCCATGATTTTAACCTTGGTTGTATCTTCCCAGTTACATCTTTTCAAAACTGGAGATTTCAGGTTGTCTTAGTTTCTCTTTGCAAGATTGTTCTACCCCCAGTCAGAAGTTTTTCTAACAGAGGCATCATTCTCTGTGGGATTGCTGTAGGGACATTATTAACATTATTGGGCTCTAATAGTCTTCAAATTGTGCTGAGAACTATCTACAGATGTATTCAGCACCTCTTAAAGCAAACCATTACAAATAAAATAGTTAAAAGGGATTTTAGCTGCCTATCAAAAGCCACACACAGCTAAAAGTCCATGATGTCTAAAAGATATGGTTTTCCAGGAGGAAATCTGACAGTGTAAATATAGATTCAAATTGGTGTTTCAGGAACATTTTTAATCGTTATTGTACAGGTGGGGAGACAGTGAGCTTCCTTTTTTTGTATTACTCTTCGTAACTTGGTTTTATATTGAGGGTTTAGCTGCCCACCCTTCCTTGGCAACAGGCACATGAATGAAAAACATATAAACCAAACATGTACACACACACTATCCTTTCACTCTGGCATCTTTTTTACACTGCAGAGCAGTTCCTGGTCCGTTCCTGCTGCAAAACCATGACTGGCAATGCTTCAGCAGCATCTAAACTGCTGAAATCTTTATGCCAACAGTTGCTAGTGGAGGCAAGGCTACAGCATTTGTCCTCATCCTCTGACTTTCCCCAGGAAGACTGACAACTAGGAGATTTCAATATCCTACAAAAAAAAAAAAAAGAAAAAAAAAGGAAGACATTTATTGTCCAACATATTCCTCTTATTACTCTTCTCTCATCTAGAAATGAACTTCTACTGAAGCCAGCAGAATAACACCTGACTTAGCTGGGAAGAGAACCGAGAATATTTGGGTTGCCTTCCTGATAACACTGATGTCATTGTTCATTTCCATTTTATTGAAATGTTATAACTTTCATCATTTTAATGTAATTTCAGTGGGCATAGTCTAGCACAGAGTTCAGACCTAAAATTTCTTTTATCTGTGGGCTTTTATTTTCTAATATTTTCTTCAATATATTTTATTCAAAAGTGGATGATTCCAAGGTCATGTAACATCAGAAACACAGTGTCCTTCAGCAATGCATAGAAAATATGCAATTAAATTAATCTGTAAAGTGAGTGAAACTGAATTGCTAGGAATGGCAGAATATTGCCCATTCCTACTTCAGTGCCAAAATGAGGAGTCAACCAGTCCTCTTTTGGCTAAAACAGAACCAAGGGAATACTTGGGGTGAGGAAAGGCAAAAAGAAGTTTCACTTCTTTGAGGAATCCAAGAAGGCTCTTTGGCATTGAAATGAAATATTTAGTTAGGGGTTTTTTCCAAAAGAAGCAGAGAAAAATGCAGATCTGGGATTGGGTTCAGAAGGGAGAACCAGGAGTGTGGCAAACACCTGCATTAGAGATACTGATGATAATGATCCTAGAGCTGGAGATGCTCCTCTGACCCCCCAGCCTGGACTCTCCCTGTGCCCACTCAGCTTACATGTAGGGCAGACCTGGCCACCTGCCACAGACTTGACCTTGTGTTTTCCAGCAATTCCTGGAAAATGCCAGCTTTCCAGAACAACTCGTAACTCAGGGAAGAGCCACCATGGGAAAAGCTGCTGCACTGGACAGGACGTAGCTGGATCCTGCCTGAGTTGTCCTGGGTGTGGATACTAAAGCAGTTGTTTTTCATAGGAATTTAATTATTTTTGATTCCTCTCTCTTGCTTTAGAACATTGTTGAAATTGGCTGAGTGCTCTGCTATGTACTATTGCAAAACCCTGTAATGATCTTTGCTAATCATAAATGGTTTTTTGTGTATTTTCTTAGTTTTTCTAAAAATCTCTTTTCCCTCTGTTGGTTGAAGTTCAAAGGAATATTGTGTGCTCCAAAACAGGGGAGAATGTTGCCATGATGAGATTGTGTCTCGCAGAATTATTTTTTTTTTAAATGCAGAAAGTTCTGAAGGATATTTTTTTT
This sequence comes from Corvus cornix cornix, assembly GCF_000738735.6. Lineage (NCBI taxonomy): Eukaryota > Metazoa > Chordata > Aves > Passeriformes > Corvidae > Corvus > Corvus cornix. Next base: position 17,717,460 of record NC_046333.1, on the reverse strand, counting down.
TTCTGCAGAGCTCCCTGCTTGGAGATCTGAATTAAATCTAGGAAAATATTAATAAAGTTTAAAGATAATTCCATAAGAAAGCAATGAAAACAAGTGCATGCTCTAGCCACAGAAAATGTAAAAGACTAAATGAATTCTCCATTGAGGTGGTTGCCAGGTTGTGCTGCAAAGGGGGTGAATTTGGCTCGGAAGCCGAACTGCAAGTTCACAGCCTCCCCAGAGGTTTGGTTCTGTTGCAGTGTCTCTGCTGCTGTGAACAGTGACTTCTGGGAACTGTGCCTTCCCTCAGTAATTCTGCAGCAGTGCAATCCTATATTTAATCAATTCAGGTTCTAGAAATACTTCATTGCCCAGTGTGAAAGTCACTGCACAGACCCAGAGATCAAGAGAATGTACTTAGCCCCCATTCAGAAAAGTTAGACATTCCTTTGTAGAAAAACAGATGGTGAAATGCAAGTGAAAGAAAGAGGGAAAATACTGTGTCGGACTTTTCTGCCCTTTCAAAAGGTGATAAAACTTTGGGGAAGTTAGAGTTGGTTTGTTCAGTGGTGTTTTTCACTTTTTTAAAAAAAAATTTTTTTTTAGGGGGGTGGTGTTGGTGGTTTTTGTTGCATTTTGTTTTGTTTTAATACTCCTCATCCCTACTTGACTCTTGGAAAACAAAAGGGATTGTTTAGGCATGTTGTACTCAGGCTAATAAGTTTTAGATGTAACGGTAACTTAAAGCAACATCATGATTGTCTCAGGAAAACAATAGAGAAGTAAAATCAGTGAATGCAGAAGTTTTGTGGATATCACAGGAACAAAAATTCCCTTCATTTCTCACGGTGCAATTAACAATTAGAATTTTCTTGTAAATGGGATGGGGAATCACAACACACCTGCACAAGAACTCTATTGCAAATACCAAAGTAAATATTCATCCTAGAATAGAATATTTCCATCTGACTCAACTTCTTTCCACTCATGAATGGCTGCATTTAGATATCTTCCTGTTTGCAACCATGACAGGAGCTGTATAGAACAGCTAACAGATATCAAATAACTAACTTTACATGAGGACAATGTTGAAAATTGATTCCTTTTGAAAAATCCCACTGAATGGAGAAGATGGTACTTTTTAGCATCTCTAAGGCTCTTATTCTGCCTGCAGGAAAAGCTTGTTTACTTCAATAGGAAAACACAAAAAAATAAGTACTTGTCTGCAGATAAAAATGCAGCATTTTAATGTAAGAATTTTATTCACAAGAATTAAAAAAAAAATTCACAAGAAAAGACTAGCATATGCTCTCTAAAGATCATCTTAAGTTTATTAATAATGGGTTTGAATCAACCCCAGACAACGATTTCTTCAGTGCAGTCTCCATTGGTATATATTATTTGTGGCAATTACACGTTTAAAAGGCTTTGTGGGTTTAAAAGGCTGTGGTGGCTGATTGACCTGTGGTACAAGAGACAAGAGAGTTCTTAGTAACACAGTCTCTGGTGCCAAAGACTTCGGTTACGGTGAGGGAAAGAAGCCTCTCCCAGGATGCCGTGTTGGGTTTCGGTAATGTACCCCAGTTCAGCTTCCCCGCTTGGCTCCTGTGTTAGCCACAGCCCTGTACTTACCCTGAGCTGTCACGTGCTTGGGGTCATTTGCCTCTGGAAACCTTCACAAGTTGTAGCAATGAACTGCTTTCTGTGGAACTCTAAGCAAGGACCCTTCTCAACTCCTTGCCGTCGGTTTGATATTATTGGAGCCATCCCTGCATCTGTGTGCTCACACACGTGAGCCATGGAGCTGGCAGGGAACCCAGTAACAGGGTTCTAACCTGCTCATTAGGCCAACACACAGGGATCTTGGTTCTGTACTAAATCTGATGAACATCACTAGGATTTTCCTACAAGAGGAAGTAATTTTCCATTTACAGGTCACTGTGGGATGTTCAGTCATGCTCTTTGGCAAGGCTCAGGGACCGTCCTGTGAGACTGCAGGAGCCCTTGACTGCTGGTGTTGGTGAGAGCAGAAATCTGCAGCAGGACCTCTTCATGCAGCTCATGACAGTGTTTAGATGGGTGCTTGCAAAGCAGCATCTTCCTTCCAGTCCCTCACAGCTTCCTTCTTATGTTTCTAGAAAGAAATTATACAGATTTGGTCTCAGCTGGACTGAATAGCTTCCTTGGAAAATGCTGAGGTAGATCTTTTCAGATGTTTGGAATGAAATAATCTGAAGCACTGCTAAATGCAAAGGCATTTTTTTCTCTTTTCAGTTTATTATAATGATACTACTATGATTGTATCCATTTCAGAAGTTTCCTTTGCAGTTACCCAGTTAGAATTAATCACCACCTCTACTCTATGAACTTATGGCCCAAGAGGCATTATAAGTAATGAAAATAAACAAGTCCTTAGCATTACTTTAAGTGAAAAATTTAAAGCTGGAAAAATGTGTTTAATACTATGATAAAACATTAAGCGACCGTTACTGTATTTTACATAAGGGCATATAGAGCATAAAGGTACTTATATTTATTTCTGGTGTGTAAAGTCAAATATCATTCAAAAATGATTCCATTCATAAATATCTTCAGTGGAGGGGCAATAATTTGCACTAACGCTTGGAAAACCCAATCTGAATTCATTAATTTTGCAATTCAGCAAGAAATCAGCATATTTAGCACAAAAGAGGAGAACTCAACTGAAATAGCCTGGTTTCAGGACACCAGCACGAAATTGTATTGAATACCTTTTGCTGCTAGTGCTTAGAGCTGTTCAGAAGAAGAAGAAAACCTCAATAAATTAATGCACCATAACACCAGTCTTGCTAAAAACACAGTTTGTACATTTGATTTTCAGGACTGTGCTCAGTCCATCATGTCATCATTTAAAGAAATGCTTGGCATCACTGGAACTGTTGTATGGGCTGCTGGATCAGACACACCTCCTGCATGGTCTTGGGCAAGTTATTTCACCTTTCTTTGCTTCTGTTTACCCTGCCATCACTTGCCTGTCTTATCTGCTTAGCCTGGACTGGAAGTCTCCAAGACAGGCATGCTCTCTCTGTGCTTGGTCAGTAAAAAGCCCGAGTCTCAGTTCAGCTGCAGCCTTTGTGCACTGCTATATTACAAATACTGCCTCTTACCATAGATGTAAACACAGTGTATTGTACTTGGCAAAACCACAGTCCTGGTAATAAGATCTCTCTCTAGAGCATCTGATACTCTAAAATCTCAGAGAGATGGAGAAACCACCTTATTTATATGAGCAAGGGTGAAGTTTGTAAGGACATACATTATTGAAGTTTTGTTGCTGCTCTGTCTCATGTTTAAGTGGATTATTCAACTTCATAGCTGTTGGTTTCTGCCCAGCACACTATGCAGGCAAAGCCCCATGCCTTTTGATAAAAAGGTCAAGTTCAGGCTGTCTACCTTCCAGACGGAAGTGTCAGCTAGTTGAGAACAGGAGGTGCAGAAAGGCAGAAGCCAAAACTGCATTACTAGCTGATTCCATTTTAAATATACCTGCAAAATAAAACCATCATCCCCCATCAAAATAAACTAAAGCAAGCTTGTGACTTTATAATCAGAGTTTTAAAATGTTGCCTGTCTTGGTATTTCTTGCTCTTGCCACTTAAAATTCTCAGATAAACAAAATTTACAAGCATAGTAGTTGTTCCAGGAGGTATTGCAAGATTGCAATACCAGTGTGGGCTCCTTGCAGCATCAAGAATCATTTTTATGATGGGGGGGGGGGGGGGGGGAACACAACAAGGAAAAAGAGATTTAGTATTTTTCCTTCTTGTAAATTTCTTTCTGTTTTGAGACCCTGTTTATTTTGTTTGAAGTTTTTTTAAACATGCATGACATTGTAGAAAGTTTCCATAATTTCTCATCCTCATTTACCATCAGATTACATAGATAACTGCGTCCAAGTTTAGATTCTTTTTTCTGGGCTCCTCGTGCATTTAGATTCTTGCTCAAGATATTTTTCACAGCCCGATTAGAGTGTGAAAGCTCAGTTTGTCCGAACAGAACTGCTAGTACGATGTTCCCACAGAAGACAGTCGCGTCCCTGTTCTGATAGAAACCACTCAAGCCAGCACTCTCCTTAAAAAGCAGAGAGGAAGGTTTCAGGGGCTGGGGCACACGCTGATGCCCTTCTGGCTATCTCTCCACCTGGCTGTGGCAGGAGAGCTCTTTCCCGGTGTGGAGTCAGCCGGGCCAGTGCGTGAGCGACTTCACATTATGCCCATGTAGAACTGATTTGGGAGGTTCGAAGCACAGGAGCGACACGACTAAAATGCTCCGCTTAGCTAGATGCGGCTATTAGGACGCCTAATAAATATTTATAGCCCCTCACCGAGGAGGTGATTGACAGCACGGGGGCAATCCCTACCCTGCAGCTGCAGGCAGGCAGCCGCCTCGGGGAAAGCATCCCGGGGCGGGGGTCGCGTAGAGTAGGGTGGCGTTGCTTCCGCACTCGCGGAGGGGCTTGGGACGGCCCTCGGAGTTCCACAGTTCGTGCCTTCCTCCTCAGGGGCTGCAGGCACCGCCAGGGCAGGACCCGCCCCGGCCCGCGGAGGGACGAGCGGGCCGCTGCGCGGTGCGGCCCGGCCCGGCTCCCCCCGTGGTGCGGGAGGGCGCTGCCGCAGTGACTGCGGTCCCGCGGAAAGCTGCGGAGCCGCCCGCCCCGCCGCAGCCGGGCTGCCTGCAGGTGAAGTGAAAGTCGTCGGGGGGAGAGAGGAGGAGGAGGAGGAGGCGGCTGCGGCGGCGGCGGAGGAGGAGGAGGAGAGAGCGCGCAGCCCGTCCTGCGCGCTGCAGCCGGCGGAGGCTCCGCACCGCCCCCGGCCCTCCGCGGCGGCGGCATCCCCGCTCCGCCGAAGTGAGTGGTCCCCAAGTTCGCTTTCCCGGGGAAGGGGGTGACCTTGGGGCGATCGCCCCGCGGGCAGGTGGGGCTGAGCGGGGCAGGGGTCGGCGCTGCCCCCGCCGCCGCCTCCCGGTGCCGTCAGCGGCTCGGGAAGGCGAAGGGCGGGCGGGGAGCGGTGCTCGGGCGGCTCCCGGCGCGGGGGAGGCACCGGCAGCCTGCGCGGGAGCAGCCGGGCGGCTGAGCGCCGGGTCGGGAGCGCCGCATCCTCCGGCTGGTCTGGCTGTCCCTGTGCCTGCCTGTGCCTGCGAGTCTTCTCCTTGTGAGTAAACTTAGGAATATGTCAAACTTAGAAGTTACTTATTGATAAGCGTGGAGTACTACAGAAACTGCTTTTCCCCCGAAAAACATGATGGGGGTGTGTGTGTATTGCATGCTTTGACTGTCAGAAGCTTTCCACAACAAAATGACTGTGCTTTTTGGAGGAAAAGAATCCCAACCTAAATCCTTTAAGAATGTGCAGTTTGAGTCGGCAGTTTTTCCTTTGAGCCCTGAGGACGAAAGCGCAGCTCTCCAAGCACTCCAGGTGCGGGGTCCGCAACCCTAGACCTGCTGCTCTGCTTGCAGGGACCGTGTGAGGGTATGGAAGATACTTAGTGGGGTGTTTTGCGTGTCTTTGCCCATGTGTGTGCCCTGAGGTATGATCTGCTCTCAGCCGAGAGTCAACTTTTTCTGCTGCTTCTGAAGTTCAAGCAAAACTATTGTTAGCTTCAAGAATAGCAGGATTTGGCTTGTTTGTGTTTGGCAAAGTTCAGCCCCTGCATGCAGTACTGGGCAGTGTGATGATGTCAGCTTCTCAGAATATTTAAATGTCGTGTTTAGTGCTGCATATCTGTGCTGCTGTTTAAAATCAGTCATCCTTAATGTGCTTTTATTTCCTGTTCTTTCTCTGTCCAAATGCCTTCAAAAGCCTTGTTTGGAGTTCTGCAGATGAGCGTTGCATACTGCCCAGGGATATCACCAGCTGATCGTTTGCATGTCTCTGGCTGCTCAGGAAGGCAGCCTGGACAGTCGCTCTTGCTTATTGGGGAAGCACAGACTATTAGGCAAAGCACTGCATAATATCAATCATTAAGATGCAATCTTGTAGACTTCTAGTAAACTGACTTTCTGCTTGTTAGAGATGGATATCAAACCCATATTATTTATTTTTTCCTTCTGACCTTGTGAACTGTGTGAAGTGCAGTGAGTATGCAATGCATAGGAATCTGTATCCTCTAGTTCTCTGAGAATGACATTTTTTTACAGTGACCAAGATAGATCTCTGACTAACTATACCAACTGTATTTTTATTTCATTATCTCTGTGTTCACCAAGCCAAACCTAATCTCAGATTCTTTTGATAACACCCAAACTAATGCATGCAGGAATTCCTGGGCACACAGCTGCTCATGTTGTACGTACAGTGTCCAGGATGCAGCACTGATAGTGCACAACTCTTTCTGCAGCCAGAACCTCACTGTGATTTCATACTTTGTGTACTTGGAGTTCTGACTGATGTGCATAGGCCCAGCGACTTTATATAATGCCATAGTTCAGGCGTGGATTTTAGAGAACCTTTATCCTCACATCATTGCACAATTAGAGGAGGAAGTTTAGTATTGAGTACTTTTAATGCTCCTGTGTCTGGAACTATAAATATATTTTTTTTTCCTGTATGGCAGAAAAATTATTCTAAAACTGTTTTGACAATTTGTTGTAATTCAGATTAGCTATGTTTTCTAAAGCATTCAATGTGCAACAATAAAAATGCCATTAATAAAACTCCTGTATTTGGTTACTTTTTTCTTGCCCATAAAAGCATTGCTTTTGTATTCTTATTCATCATTGGTTTTGTCAGGGCTTTTTATTTGGTTTTGTTTTGTGCCTTTTTTTTCTTAACAGATAGATGTTCTGATTAGCTAATTTGCTGTGTACCTATTTTCAGTGCTTGACATAGCAATCTCCTGTTTATCGCTTTGTGATCAATTACTGTACTGATACTCCATGTATGTAGCTTTTGGTTTAGGCTATAGGAAGAGGTGAGAAAAGTTAGCTTACCTTGTTTTTTCCCTTACCAGTGCTCTGGTAGGGCAATTTTGTTTGTTGAGTGAATAAATTCATTTCTCTTCATTGAAGGTTAAAGCTTGGCAGCTCTTTCATGTGGAGCCTTGTATAATAGGGGCAGTGGTTTTGTTGGGGCAAAGATGACGTCTAGGCTGCTTTTGGTGACAGTTTGGATTTTGTAAGGTTGCCCTTAATTGAACAGCTCTCTTGTGTTTGACATTTGCTGTGACCTCCTGCTGTAAGCAAAAGGAGACAGTTAATGATTTTGAAGCTTGTCTTTCACTCAGAGTTGAAAATGAGGATGTTATTTCTAGTTCCTGTTCTAACTCTCAGCAATGATTGAATTTTAACTTTTTTTTCCTGATATTCTATTGCATCCCTATCACACTTGAAATTTTTACAAACATACAGAAAAATTTGTGCATGTACTGAGAAGCTAGGTATTTAAAGTTTGCTTTAAAGATATAGAAGTCTTAGAGATAAAGCTAGCCCATTTTTACAATAGTTATGTTGACTAGTCAGTTAGGGTTTGCAGACTGTTGGAAGTTAAGTTAGAAGTAGTGAAGAAAGCAATGAGGAGAAAGTAGACTGTGGGTGGTAAATATGGGACTAAGAAAAAGGGCCATGCTCTGGAGCAAGAAGCAGAGGATGCAAAGCAAGCTGAGAGGGAGGAAAACTAAAGAAATTGCTGGGAAAGTGGGGTGGAACTAATGTTAGCTGCCAGGGAAAGAGAAAGAATATGGACTTTTTCTATTTGACTGATCACTTATATCAAACTGTAATGAGTTTAAAATCTCATGGAGGACGACGTCATTTTTACTTATGCCCATTCTGTATTTGACACTGTTGTGGTGGGCAGAATCTCAAGTCTATAGAGAGGAATTTTATTGCAGACCCAGCTTTGCTGGCTTGTGGTAACCAACTAAATAATTTGTGCACTACCTCAGTCCTGGGCTCTTCTACTGAAATAGTGCGTGTGACTGGTTTGTCACGGTATTTGTGTGTGCTTGCACCTCGGCAATGGAACTGAAAATGGCAACTTGAGCATTCAAAGGGTGGTTGGTGCTAACTGCTTTGTCTCATGCATAGCCCAGCTGGAATGTAAATTGCTGACCTGGGGGTGAAGGCCCTTCCAGTCCATTGCAATTACTTGAGGTTTTGGGCCTCCTCCAAAACAGTGCGTTCCAGCTAGGCATCACTGATTCTTTAATTCTGCAAAAAATAAATTGCTTTCCCTTGAATGCGTTGGGCTGTGGTGCAAAGGGACATTCCTCTGTGATACCAAACATCTCAATCCCTCTGACTGGAGGAGGTGTGGTCCTTGGTCTTGATTCAGTGAAGACTTGAACATAACACTTGACGTGATATTTATCTGTTAGTCCTTCTAGATTTGTATCCATGGATTTGGATTCACTAAAGATGTCTCAGAACTTGTATACATAGTTTATATACATGCAAGACTGCTTCTCATTTTTTTTCTTCCTCAGCACAGTTGAGTAATAGTGTTTCTTCCATTTTTTTCTCCAGTGTAAGCTGGAATTGGCTATATTCCTGAATGCCTCAGAATTCATTAAATAATGGAATGGTAGTTTTCCAAGCCAGCATGAAACGAAATAACTTGTGTACATGTGTGCACAAAAAGAAAATGCTGAGATATTTGTTGTTAACATTAAAGTATACTTTTAGATCTTGGGATAACAACATTGTCTGTCCCAGGGTGATGGGTAATGCCAGGAGAAGAAACAGGTTTTGTGTCAGGGACAAACTGCATTGGGACAGTACAGTGGTTATTCCAAGATCATCCCTTGATCGTAAATGGTGGTGGTGGTTTGGTTTTTTTTTGGTTTTACTTTTTTTTTCCCCCCTGTTTTTGTTGTTGTTGATTTTTTTTTAATTAAGGGGATATTAGAATGATTGATTGTTATCCCTGTTGTTCCAATTTCTTTGGATGGGAGAGGGAAACAAACCCTTCTGTAGTTCCTCACTTAAAATCTCTCAGGAAACCCTGAGAGGTTGGAGTATCTCCAAATTGCTTGATACAGTGTTTGGGTTTGTGCAATGTAATGGTGAGTTTGTAAAATCTTGTGGACTATGTGTTTCTTTGAAACAGGGTAGCTTTTGTATTTGTCACCATATAGGTTCTTTCCCTGTATCTCTTCCTTCTGCCTGTAGCATTATGCAACTTTTTACTCTAGGCCCCAAATTGCCTAAAATATAAGTCATAAGTCACGTGTGTGTGTGTGAGTTTCTTTTTCTTTTCTCTTTTTTTCCTTTTTTTTTCTGTTCATGCAGTATAGACTAAATCAGTTTTTAGATCTTAGGAAATGCAGTGGAAACTGTTACTTTTCTGCATCCCTTCTTTGAGTGTGGTGACACATGAAGTGGTGCCTTTGTAGAATTTGGTAGGAGTTTGGTTGAGAGCCACAGGATGATTAAGATTGACAGGGATCTCAGGAGTCCGTCTTGTACAACCTCCCAGTTCTAGCAGGCCCGCCTAAAGATGGTTGTCCAGGCGACTTTTGAGCATCTCCAAGGATGGAGATTCCAGGGCCTCTCTGGATACCCTGTGCTCAGTCAGTATTGCTAAAAAATATGTGGACTCCTTTGAGATGGAGTTTTAGAGGAGTGTTAAAATCTTTGCGATTGGCGATGAGTATTTGATGAAAGATGCAATTTAAACCAAATTAAACCCACTACAACCAAAAACTTCTGGGGTTTACTTATTGCTAAGGTGCTTTATACAGCTTTATGCTGCTCAAACTCACAAAAGCTGGCATTTTGTTCTTCAGCTTGCCTACCTGGTGCTTCCCTTTCATTCAGTTTTCTTGTGATCTCTATCCCAAAAGAATATGAGCACAAGAAACATTTAAATCCTAATTTCCTTTACAAGAATGGAGAAAGAAGCCCTGCTTGGACTACTGACTAAAGAATCCCTTAATTCTGGAAGAATGAAACTTAATCATGTCAGATTTGGGAGTTCTGGACCACAAATATCCCCACATCCTCCTGCTCCTTTCCTGGTGCAGCTGATGCTGGTGGGTGCTCCATCTATTCTGTTCCTGAGTCTGGATATGCAGTTCAGACAGACCTTTCCCTAGCTGGAGTCACAAGTCTCAGAGAAGATCTGGAAAACAAAATACATATTTATCAATTAATTTGCCATTTGTGGTGTTCACTGTGTGGCTAATGTTACTGGCCTATTCTGTACTTTCTTTAGAATACATTGAAACTATATTGCATAAATTCAGTTTTGTTGCATTGCTCAGGTATCACGTACAGCAGAGTAGGCAAGACTACTTATAATTAAGCATTTACTAATTGTTTTAAAAACTAATTGTATATAGCTTTTTGACGTAGGAAGGTTTTTGTAAGTGAAACATAGCAATACTTTTTTTCCTCATAATTGACTCACTATATTCTGTTTAAACCAGTTTTTTTCTTGCCATATTGCATAAAATAGAGTAATAGAAGGCTCTCTACAAGCATGCCAGAGCTCAGCTTCATGTTTTTGGCCATTGGGAAGCCAATGGAGAAAAGCAACAAGGTTGTCTTGGGATCATGTAAAAGAGAACATGGACTGTCAAGATAGTTAGGACTGAATATTGCTTTAGTAATGACAAGTCCTACCTTGGAAACAGCATTCTGTCTGGCAAAAGTCTAAGTTCTGTGATTAGGAAATATATTCTATCCTTTATTGCTATGACTTGGTATGGGGATTATTTGGAAAGGTTTGCTGGAAGAAGTTTCTTAAAGTTATTTGTCTTCATGTTGAAATCCATAAGGATGGATTATACCTATTTGTTATGCAGGCATGGAGTATGTAATTAGAACTTTGGCTGAACATGTATTATGCATTTAGTGAGCAAATGCTTTCCATTGTTATGTTTGTTGAGTAAACCACATTTTAGTATGGATAATCCTCTTTTAACATAATTAGAACATGGAGCTAATACTAAAACATCTTCAGTTTAAAGACAAATGGGATAGTAATAGTATGCTACTGAAGTATCACCAAAGAAATATTGAAGGAGTCGTGCTATAAGCATGACTACAAGATTTCTGTATTTCATCCTGGCACATTTCTTTCATTTTCATGTGTGGTGCTATAGTAATTATGAAGGCTTTAATTGCCTAAGGGCTTGCCAGCTTGCGTTTGCCAACTATGCTGAAATCCTGGCCAAAATCTTCAAAATCATGCAGTAAGCTGCAGTTGGCTCAGAATGGCGGATATAAATAGATGATATGGTGCTGAATTACAATTCATTATTGAAATTCAGCTAGTATCTAACAAATAGCCATAAAAAGGCAACATTTTTTCCCTAATAAGAGCTTTTAAAAGAATGCAGTATTTTTTTTTTTTATTTAGCAAAGTTAATATTTATCACAACATCGTAAGATCTAGTTCTTAGTTTAGTGACTCTTTCCAAACAAAAATATTTTTCTGTTTTTGAAAAGAGTTGTGGTCTACTATCTAGTTGGTTTCCAGTATGAACAGTTCATTATTTTATTTTGAGGTGAGGTAAAATTTGGATGAAGACAGTGCATTTTATACATAAATTGCTTTTCAAACATCTTGCTTCAGAAGTTGCATTGAAGAACTGCAGTACCTAATTGATAGTGTTTTCAAAATGATTTGTGTTGCCTCTTCCCAGTAATAAGGAAAATTTGTGCCAGATTTGAAAATGGGAAGATACAAAGGCTTGTTCACGGAATCAATTTTAACTAGTCTGTGTGTGGCTCCCTAACAGTACCTTCCAGAGGCTAGAACAACATCAAAGTCCAGTGGCATGACATGTTATGGCAAGTATGGGAAGAACTCATGGGATAAATCAGTCTGGAAGGGACCTCATAAAGTCTCTAGAGTGGCCTCCAGCAGACAGCAGGGGCAGCTATGGTGTCTGAACAGGTTGCTTAGGGCTTGATTCAGTCTTGTCTGTGCAGGCTCCATCCGTTTTCATATCCCTCAGGACAGCCTGTGCTGCTGCTTGACTCTCCTAACAGTGAAAATGGCTTTATGGATTATGGGTTTCTCCAACCTGTATGCTTGGTGTGTGCATCTGTGTTAGATCTTGACTCAGTTTTTTGTGTTGCCTGTCATGTGGTTTTGCAGTTTGATTTTTAGAAGAAGGGGATCAGTTCCCTGATTTAAGTGTTTCACCTATGTGCTTGGGCTGTTTCCTTTGCACACAGAGAAGTTGGGTGCCTTAGAAGCCAAGCGAAAATGCACTTCTTGGGGCAGGAGGTGCAGAGTGTGAGGAAATGCTGCATGTGTTATATTTGATATCCTGTCTCCATGGAGCTTAGGCATATGAGGCCATGCCAAGTATTGGGTGTGCTAGAAGTCCAAAGTCTAGCATTTGCAAAGCATTATGTGGGGCCAAGACCAGGACCTAGTTCCTGAAGCTTTGTCTGTTTGTGTTGTGCAGCTAGAAAAGCTGTTTAATTGACTTATCTCTGCTCCTCTGAAACACGAGACCTGAGTATGAATACTTCAGGGCATTTTAGGTAATAGGCAAACAGGTTAGTTTGAAGCGCTTTCAGCAGTGTTTCAAGTTACCTTGTACATTGCTGCCTTCAAACTAGCAGTTCTTCCCTAGAAGGTTCTTCTAAGATGTACTAGGTAATTCTGTGAGTGGTAATCTGAGGAATTCAAATTACTTCAGCCCCAAGTTAGCACTTTCAGCATCACCTGGCAGGAAAGTGAGAAAAACATTCAGCAATTCCTCAGCCTAAGTAAGTCTAAACCCACTTGTCCTGTACCCCTAGCATTGTAACTTGCTGAGGTCTGTTTATGTGTCTCCTATTAAAACTCTGCATCTGGATGAACAAACCAACATCCTTCGGGGCAAGAAAGCATAAAGCTATTTCCTTTCTTTTCAAGTGATGGGAATGCTGAGAAAAATGGACCTGAGCTAGAGTTCACTGTCTGCAGATGCAGTTTCTCGGGCTTTATCTGTGTTACTGTGAAGTGTAACTGCTGGTGTATTCACTAAAGGTATTAGTGATGGATACATCAGCTGTCAGCATGCTAATAAGCATCATTAACTATCCTCAAAGCAGCTAAATGACACAGCTGTTGAAAAGGCAGGAGTTGCACTCTAGCCTCCTGTCTGAGCTCCTCTTTAGGCCCTAATGGATGGAGCTTACTGGGGGAAAACCTGAGGGCAGAAGCTTGGAGGCAGGTGAGTCTGTGTGAGAGATTCCTCCTTTTGATGTTTGCTTTAATGTTAACAGAGCACCAGCATGCACTGGAATTGTTTGACTAGAGTTACTGTTTTTGTGTCTAACGACCCATGATCATTTATTAGTTTCTGATGTTATTACTGTAATTGCAATAACATCAAAAAATTTCTAAATGATGCAGTGAGGCCACTCTGCCTTCCTTGGTTAATTGTAGGTGCAGATTTACCGGTAGCTTAACCTTTTCATTTTTTACTGTTTTCAAGGTGTGTTGTCTTGCTTATCTAAATGTTACAAATTGTCTTTGTAAATCAAGTGTCTCCATGGATAGCTATTAATATCCTATTACTGTACTTCTGTTATTTTGTAATGTGAGTCTTGTAACCAATTCTTTTACGGGATTCTCTTTATGGCCTCTGGCACAGAGCTTGGTCTCTGGATTGCTCAATAAAGACCAGGCCTCTGAATGCTTTCTATCATTCACAAAAAATCAGACCATTCACTAGCATCCAGCACAGCAATAAATGATTTTAAATTTTAAAATTTTTTTTGCCTGTGAAGGAGAAAATCCTCCTCGCGTTTGCGGGAGGACTGAGAAAAGAAACGGGGCACTCTGAGGTTAAATGGAAGGAGATCTGGGGCACAGCGAGGAGCCGTTCAGCATCGTCTGCCCCTTAAACTCGGGATTCGTGTGCTGAGGAGGGATGGGAGCAGCGGGGCGCTGCCGCAGCTCTCCGCGGCCGCGGGAGGGAGCGCGGTGGCTCCGCGCCGGCCGGCGGGGCTGCTCTGCCCGGGCCCGCTGCGCACCCTGGGCGGAGCAGGGCAGGGTTTGTCCTCGCCGGGACATCTGCGGCTCAGCCCTCCTGTTCGCCGGGGCTGGAGCATCAATGCTATTTTATGTGTCCAGTTTTAAAGGTTACGTGGGGCGTTGTGTGCAGGGCGAGAACAAGAGTCTCTTTCTTCTGCAGGCTGCCGACTTCGAGAGCTGCTGGCAACTTTTAACGAGTGATAAAGTTGTACTTTTCCCTACTCGTTTTATTTTTATGGCTGACATTTTAAAAATTCTGAACAAATATCTGCAAAGGGCACCAAATAAGCTGAAAATTATTAAGATTCAAAGATATGAAGTGCAGCGATGAAAATATTTAAACCACAATTTTGTTTATTCTTTCCTTTCTTTGGTGGATTAAGCTAGTCAGTGAAAATCTGTCTCAAGTTCTATTGCCCACCCCCTCAAAGAGAACCTCATTTTGCCATGCAGCACTACTGGACACAGTTGTTATAACAATGGCATTTCTTTGTGATTCTGTACTAAGCTGAATTTTAAGGATTCTTGGTTTTCTCCCCATCTTCGCATTCTGTCACTACAAGGATTTCATTTCTCAAATGCTCAAAGAAACCCAAACACAGTATGACCAAAGAATATCAATAATACCTATTTATCAACTGCTTTAAAACATAGCTATTGTTTTAAAATCAGAGTTCACCAGAAATACAGAGCAAATCAGGTGCTCCAGCCAGTCATGCTAGTTCCTTAGGTGCAAAGCACCCTTTGAATTCAGACACACAGAAGTCCCCCTGACCCTCAGTTTATTGATGTTCAGAACCATGTTTCTCAGCGTTTTAAGATTTGCACATATTTTTTCCTGAGTTATTTTTTCCACATCTTACATTTGCTCTAGAAGAAGAAATGCAATGGTAGTGCTAAAAAATACAGACACTTTTTCCTTTTGAGGCTATACAATGGTATTTGACACACAGAATTAAAGCATGAAGGTAACCAGACAGACTGTCACTACACTGCAGCCACTTCTCAGATTCAGTACTTTATTACAGACCTGTATGTAAAGGATATGTTTGTGAGATTTGACATGTCCAGTAACTTCTAGCGTGACATGTAGCAACTTGAGCCTAAACCCCATCTTCACACCTTCATCTCCTTACTCACTTTAGAAAGATGCAGACATTGGACATACTGTCCTTTTTGATATGAACCAACCCAAGTACATGAATAAATTAATAATGTAGGAGAAAAATAACTGAGGCATAAAACCTAAAACCTTGAGGCTAGTTATTCTGTGGATGAATATCACATGAAACATTCAAATATAGCAAAGTTAGTTATTTATTGTAACCAGGCAGAGCTGCAATACTGTGACTATACCAGTTCACCAAATGTCAGGTACTAAATCGGAACTGATTAAATGTGTAATTAATTTAGTTCATGCACTGATTGTGAAGAACTTCAAACTAATATGTGTGTACTAATAAAGTTGCATTTTTGCATTGCAGCAAGCATGAGCAGAACTTTTTATTTGTCATCCTGGTCCCCCGATTTCATTTTACACAGCTGAGTAACTGTAAAACTGAGACTTTCTGTCATGTGGAAGCAACAAGAAAAATGTTTGTAGTCTCCTAAATAGCTTTGTTTGTCCTAAAGGCAAACCATATAGTCAAACCATAATTTTCTTCCATGGTTAAATACTAAATGATGGAAATTTGCTTGTTGATTGTTGAGAATTGTTGATACAACAATTGGGGTTTGGTGATTTACTTAGTTATTGATTTATTCTCCAAAAGAACTTTTTATGTTTCCATGGTCCAAAGGATAACTGTAGCGAACCAGTGACTGATGGAACTGATGCTTTATAGCTGCTTTTAGTTTTGAATTTTTGGGATTAATACTAGCAGTTCTCAGGAATAGAATTAACACTTAGCTTCCTTCTGTAATAATACTTACCTGCTTTTTGTAGCTCAAGAAAGGTGCCATGCTGGACAAGCAATGCTGAGTGCTAAGTGAGGCATGTACTGCGCACGTCTTCCTCTTGCAGCTCTTCCAGCAGAAGAATCAGGAAGTTTTGATAGTAGCACTACAGAATGATTGGAAAACAGGAGGCTGTTGAATTCAGTAGTTTCTGTTAACTGTGAGAGTTTTCTTTTCTTGTGCATAGGGTAACATGGCCTACTAATGTGACCATTAACTTACAGGGTAGTGCAAGTTGCTTTGTGAAGTGGGGCAGGAAGGTGAAAGCAACAAGTCGGTAGCTAATTGTCAGAAATTGGAGGGTGTCACAATAGAAGTACTCTTCTAAACCTTGTTATTTCTTTTCCTGTAGTTGGCTACTATCAGAAAAAAGTGGGCTAATAAATAGTAAAGTTTGATATGTTGCAACCTGCCTTGAGTTTTACACAAAGTGGCAGTTCCAGAGCAGTTACATTGCTGACTTCTGTTGTGGTCTCCCTCCAATTCTGTTGGTGTTTTAGCTCTGTAGTACAGAAAATAATCTTTCATTCATATTTTGTCATCAGCTTAGGTTCCTCTTTGTCTCTTGACACCCATGTGCAAGAATATTTGTAGAAGGACTTGCTTAATAGTTTCAGAACCCATTTTTACAAACAACCTGCACCTTTATTTCCTTTAGGAATTCCTTCAGGTGCGGTGTTTATCATACAAGTTTACCTGTGGCTGAGTATGCACATCCTTCATTGCATATATCTTTATCTGCACTGTAAGGGAGGCTTGGTGAGCATTGGCAGTACTGCTTTTAGAAAGAACAAATGGCCTGTAGATGCAGAGCCTGAGATGGAATTGTATCACCTTGTGCTTGATGAAAGCTTATTTTGAAGAAATGCTGTCCATAAGACATGCTTCTGCTATACCGTTCAGTCTCTTACTAAAAAGGGTGTTGTTTTTTTTTTTAATATAATCCTCTTCCCCGCCTCCGTCCTGTCCCCTTCCAGTTTCCATCATGAGCATGTTCAAAGGAGTTGTTGTTGGTGCTAAATGTGACAAAAAGCTGAGCAGGAAGTCTGGGACTGGTGCCGTGCTTTGAGCTCCCTTCTGACTGTATGAAATGAGTGAAGCATCCATGCTGTCTCCCATTGCTTTATGTTTTTTTTTAACATTGATACAGTTTTATCTCTTAATCCAGGATCTTGTGATACCAGAGAGAGAAGCTGGTGTGATACAAGGGTCTTGAGCTCCATTGCTTTTATGCAACACATCTGTTTCATATATTTGATTTTATTAGCAGTGGTGTTACAGGTGTCAGGCTTTCAGCGTAGATTTCTTTTAACTGTACCATGAAGTACTGTTTGTTAAACAATACTTCATGTTTCTTTTCAAAAATTACGTTTGTTATCAAACACAGTAGTTGAGTTATAAGTAGAAACCAAAATGGTGGCATGAAACATAAACATTTCTCACCTTTGGGGATGATGAAAGAAAATACCTTTTAATAACAGTGTTTTACTAAAATGAGTAAAGGTGAAATGTGAAGATGGTTTGTGGGCTCAAGATGCTAAACATCATGCTAGGAACTACTAGAACACATCAAATCTCACAAACATAGCCTCTACATCCCAGGTCATAATAAAATACTGAACCTGAGCAGCTGCAATGTAGGGACAATCTGTCTGAATACCTCTATGCTTTAGTTCTTCATGTCAAGTATTGTGGTGTAACCTCAAAAGGAAAAAGTGCCTATATTCTTACATTGCTGCTGTTGCCTTTCTTGTTCTACAGAAAATGTAAGAGATGACAAAAATAAACTGAGGGTCAGGTGGACTTGTGTGCATCTGAATTTGAATGGTGCATTGCACTTAAGGAGCCAGCATGACTGACTGGGGCACTGCATCACCTCTCTGTTTCTGGTGTATTACAGCTGGTGAGGGGTCAGAGGCTCTGACCCAGGAAGCTGTGACCGGTCTGGAGAGATGGTCCTAAAAGGAATCGCCTTCCCGAGGCCCGGTGTCTTCCCTCAGCTGCTGGCAGGAGGGCCCTTGCAGAAGCTGTCAGCTCTTTAGTGATTGTCAGCTCGTGATTTCAGCTCAGCTCTGCAGGGCAGCCTCCAGGCCAGGCCAGACCAGAGAGAGACGAGAGGCTCGTGTGGCTGGCTCTGCACGGAAGGTAGCTTTACTGGTCCATACTCCGGCAAAGGGGAAAGCCAGGGATGAGAGCTCTCTCTCCCGCAGGGGCAGAGGGCTAGCTTTTATAGGGATACAGGGGATGGATGCCAGGGGGTAAGGGCCAATGGGTTACAAGGGATCTGCACAGGGTCTCCCAGAGGATTGTGGGTCTGTTTTTTCTCGCCGTGACTAAAGAAGTGGTTGCCTTTCCAGGGAGTCCTGC
This sequence comes from Corvus cornix cornix, assembly GCF_000738735.6. Taxonomy (NCBI): domain Eukaryota; kingdom Metazoa; phylum Chordata; class Aves; order Passeriformes; family Corvidae; genus Corvus; species Corvus cornix. The sequence goes on along the minus strand of NC_046333.1, from coordinate 17,699,197 downwards.
TGGCTGATTATGCAATCTCAGCAGACATCCCTCCAGGGCAGGGGCTGGGCATACCCCACACTGGTGAACTTTGATTTTGAAACCATAGCAATGTTTAAAGCAGTTGATAAATAGCTGTTATTGATGTACTTTCGTCATAATGTGTTTGGGTTTCTTTGAGCATTTGAGAAATGAAATCCTTGTAGTGACAGAATGCGAAGATGGGGAGAAAACCAAGAATCCTTAGAATTCAGTTTAGTGTAGAATCGTGAATGAAGAAATGCCATTGTTATAAATACTGTATCCAACAGTGTTGTATGGCAAAATGAAGCTGTTTGAATTTCTTAATTGAATTTTCATATCTAGCATATTTGGATTCTTTCCACACATAAGCTTAGTTCATTTTCCTGCATGCTATAAGATTAAAGCAGGGCAACATTAGGGTTTGGGATTTTTTTATTTTTAATTATTAAGGTGTTGTGAACAGATTGATTTCCACACCACCACCACTTCCTCTTTTGTGTTGTTCATGAGAGAAATATGCACCCTTAAATTCTATTCCTTATATGTGCTAAAGCCTTTAAAATACATTGTTGAAGTGTTTAACTGTTTAGCACAGTTTATTATATTCACATACGTGCAGTTCTGTCATCTCTTAGTTGCTCTGCCTTGTCCACTGTGGTATTTTAGTAGTCTTTTTTGAGTTCTTGGGTTTTTGTCTTGAGTTTACAACTGTACAGGATGGACTCTTCAGTCAGTCATTACTGGTGTGTTTCTTGAAGTGACAATTACTATGTAATGTTTTTGCTTTCTGAGAGGTGTAGATCTGGATGCAAACAAGAAACAGGATTTATACTGTCTGTCTACATTTATAAAAGTACTCTTTAGCTGTGAATGGAGATGACTGAAGCACAGCCAGGAAAACTTTATCTGATACTTGGATGATTGCCATTAATAGAATTCAGCTAACACATGCCTTTGTCTGTTGTTGAAAATCAACTTGAAAAGGATTAATTTCTCAACCCTATTCTGCTGGGAAGAATCCTGAATATTAAAAACTTTTCTGAAGGTTAGTGGAACACTGCATTAACTGGTTTTTGTTCAGCTGTGAATTGCTCTTTAATAGTAGCATTTTTGGTACTAAGAGCTGTGTTTTAAAAAATGCAAGAAACAACTTTGAGTTCTCATTTTTATTTTTAAGTACAAGAAAGAATGATATTACAGTTGTGATACAATTTTAATGATTTTCTGGTTAATAATATATTCCTGATAATCTTTAAAATAGAGGCGTCTGTCTTTCAGCAAATTCTCCTATCTTCACTAGCATACTACAGTGTGCATTTCAGTGTTGTTACATTTGCAGGTAAGATTTGGATTTTACACTGTCCAGTGCTGCATCATCAACAAGTGCTCAGATCCTCTGCTGATTCTTCAGCAGAGCTGTGCCAGCATGAAATTTTTGATCATGAAGTTTTCTAGTGCAGGTAGAAACATGGCATCTGCCTTTCACTATGTGCTCATGAATTGTCTTGATTTAGAGTTTTCTTCTTTTCTCTGAAGCCAGAGGAAACTGGAAGGAAGATTTCTGTTTGGCTGTGTAAAGCATTCCTGTACATGCTGCAGCTTCTTTGAAAACTTGCCACTGCTCCTGTAGCATCAACACAGCTCTGGTGCTGATAATAACAGGGGCACTGGAGGGAAGACTTGCTTCCAGTCTTTTACTGCTTTACCATCTGCAGCTACTCTGAGTTAGTGTGGCAAATAGAGGGAGGGTATAGCACTTTGTTTCCACTGTCCTCTCTTTAGTGGTGCTACTCAAATGAAAACATTTGATGAATATTAGGAAGGCTACCAGTTGTCTTGCTGACATACTTTGATTTGAGACCTGTGTGAAAATTAGTGGTCCAGATAGTGCTGGGAAACTTACTCTGAATATATTAATGTCAATAGGAACAGAGGGAAGCAGTCTTTGTGTATTTGTCAATTAATCACATTATTTTGATATGTATACGCAAAGACATCAAATAAAAGCATTCTTTTAGTAAGTCTTTCCTAGCAGATTGAGCACTGGGTAAGACAAATTCAATTGTGCCCTGCTGACAGCAGGGTGAGGAGTCTAGGCATTCTTCTATGACTCAGTTTCTGCATTTTCTAGGAGTAGTCAGACTGACAACTTTCTACAAAGTTTTAAGGTGTCTCCATCAAGACTCTTATATAGTGTATGGTGCCCTTTTGGTTACTTTCCCCAATGGTAGGTTTTTCTTGCTCTTTGGCTTTTGCCATGGTTAAATGGTTAAATTTCTATGGGTAAGTGGGACTTGGCAGAGTTAGGTTTATGGTTGGAGTCAATGACCACAAAGGTCTTTTCCAACCTAAATGATTCTATCGTGAAGAATTTTAAAGAGTAACAGAGACTGAAACCATATGAATTAATAATAGCTTTATGACTTATCTGATTGCTGAAAACAGTTATTTTCTTGGCTACATTACTGATTTCAAGGTACCATAGCAAAATGCAGATGTTCTTGTTCACTGTAGCTAATGTACCACTTGTGTGTGTATGTGCCTTGCTCATCTGTCTGGGCTGCATCTGAAATGATGTCAAAGGTGCAGAGGTGTGTGAGAAACACCATTTGGATGCTTTCATATATCCAAAATGGAAGCTGTTCTGCTCTATATTGAAATGACTTCCATTAGGAGGAGTTCACTTCAAGCAAAAAGTGTGTTAAGAGATACTTCTGCTTACAAAAGCGCACATCAGAGCTGAAGAGACTTGGAAGGATTTCAAATCTGCTTGTGCTTTTGCATTAAATGAATGATTTCTGGTGTTTCTATTCCTCTGCCCTTGCTCCATTGCTACTGTGTCCTTTTTTGCCATTTTCCATCATACTGCCTGTTTGTCCCAGGAAGAGACCTTGAGCCTTCCTATATGGGTGACTTAAGGTGTGCTCTGTGTTCTGTTCAGTTCTGTGTCTGCAGGCACCATCTCTGCTTGGTCCATGGTTAGGAAGTGGAAGCAGGCTCTTCCCAGTTTACGTTGAATTATGCAGTTCAATTAGCTATGTTTTAGATAGCTCACTGAAGCATAACTTTCCCCTCAGCAGAGCCCTCTTCTCACAGGGCAGCTCTCTGACCTGCCTCTTGTATATGTGGTGACAGATTTTTGTGTCATTTGTGCCTTGAGGGAATTCTTGTGCTTCATGGAAGGGGAAGCGAAGAGGGCAAACCACACTTCTACACATTTTTGGGTTTTTTTACTCTGCTTAGTGTGGTGGTGGAGAGGAATCTTCTCCACATCCCAAATATTTTTTGGGCAATAGGCCCAAATGAAAATCCTGTTCTGGTGCCAGGAAGAGCACGGCTGAGATAGGCAGAGGCTTGTTTAGCACCCCAGCCCCACACCTCTGGGGCAGGATCTGCCAGCCTCTCTGCATGGCCACCATGGTCAAACTCTTGTACCTTCCAGGGTTTTCCACGAAGGATGGTTTGTTCCCTTCTTGGAGACTTAATCTGAGTCTTGAAGATGCATGTGAACTAGTAGGGCAAGAGAGTGAAAAGCAAAATGTGAGTCTTGAAAGACTGGGGCAGCTTGGGTTTTCTGAGATGTATAAAGAAGCTTTAACATTTCTAATTTAATTTTAATTGTTAATCTCTTTATTTGCCATTAAATTAATCTTCAGCTATTCTATTTTATGTTGTTAATTTCCTTTCTTTTCTTTTTATATTTATGTCCTATGCATTAACAGTGTTATTCATTCAAAGGGTATGGCTATCAAACAAAATGAACAAATAATCAGATGGTTCAGAAACCTTTTTTTAAAATTATTATTTTTAGGAAATAGGTTAAGCAGTTAATAGCTTAAAGTAAGATGGTAAGAAAGAATTGAACAACCCATTTCTCTTTGGTTTGGTCTACATTAACTCCCTCATGTTGCTTGCTATAGCTCTCATCTGCTGCCTGCAACACCTTCCCATTCCAAAGTTAACTGTTTCTTTCTTCTTGTGAGCAGAAGAGATCATGGTGAGGCCATTTGGAGAGCAAGTCAAGATCTCTAAAGTCAGTTTGTGGAAGGCTGCTTAAGCTGCTGCCACTGGAGATTGAATGTTACTCTGTCAGTCCCATGCCTGAGAGTGAATAGGTGATGCAGTTCTTGTAATGCATAACTTCTCTGCTTGAAAGTTGAAATTGAGTCCATGTTTATACATTTGAATGATTCAAATTTAAAAATAAGAGTAATTATCTGTAGTGACACACTAAAGAAACTGCATTTTTCTCTCTTCAGAAACACTTTTCCTCTGGAGAATTCAACAGCAGCAGTATAAGGCAGTTGCTCTTTTCAGAATATGGGATTTCTTTCCTGGCCCTGAACTTTTATCTTGCTGAAACTAATATTTTACTATTAAGAAGACTTGGTCACATCTGGTACATCTTAAAGAGGGTTGCTTTTCCAGGAATAGCATGCAAACATGAAATCATAATCACAAGCAGATGTTTGCTAATATGGCCATAGATAACCTTTCGGTTTCATGTTTAATTTTTATAAATAACCATCTGTAAAGAATGCAGATTAATAGAGAACAGAGATAATTTCTGCCAGCGTTAATATGTTAACTGCGCTGTGTTGCTGATGTTGTATTTATTACTGTAAACCAGCATTATTTATTATACAAAATTGTCAGCTGCTGGTTACACAAAAAGAGACATTTTTGTCATTGCTCTTTTACAACGTGGAAATGTTTGCTTTTCTTTAAAGAACACAGGATGATCACCTGCGTCAACAAGACTGCTAATTTTGGCTTAATTCTTTCATCCATTGATAAATTACTTGTCAGAATGTTGTGGAATAGAGGGAATTTCTGGCTTTTTGTTTGCCTTTGCATTTTCAGTGAGCTTGGCATGGCTCTTGCAGTTGGGCTGGTAAAAGTGAGGTATTTGCTCCCTTGACTGCTGGCCTCAAAGAAGCATATTTTGGCCTATTAAAACAAAATCTGTTTCATAAGGCAGACCAGTAGCCTCTTATTCTCCTCTTATAATATTCTCCTTTTAACTTACTTAAATTAGTTTTGGATGGCTCAGTGTACAGATGCAGCTGAAAGGTCTCCCTGTCACTGCTGCAGCAGGAGACAAAGGCATAAGCTATGCTGCCACTGCCGCTGCCCTTCTAGAAGGGTCCTTGTCACAGTGGGACCTTAATTGGTGGCAAAATGTATTCAGATGCCATCATGGGGAAGGCATGACATAGGACAATGTCAGAAGTGTCCCTTAGCAGTAAGAGCTGGATGCTCCAAGCATGAGGCAGCTGCCATCTACTTTCTGCTGAGGTATCCAGTACGTCATGTCTTTAGGGCAGCTCTTGGTGTTGTGGGAGTTCAGGATGGGGGCGACTACTCGTGAATCTGAAAAATAATTGTTGGCAGAGTCACGTTTGGGGAGGAATGCAAGTTACCAAATCTGCTTACTCAGAGGATGAACCTTGTGAGGAAGAGGGGTGAAGTTCATTGGCGTGGTGCTGCCCAGTTTGTGCCACTTGCAGGACCCTGCAAACCCCCTCCCTCCCCTGGCTCCAGAGACTGGTGCAGGGCCAGTCAGCAATTGGGCCGGTGGAGAAGGGTGAGATGGGGTAAGTGCCAAAACAGGTTAATGTGAGTAAACAATCAACCTGTAGAAGGTGTCTGTTTGGGGCTTTTTGGGGGGTGTGTTTATTTTTTTGTTTGTTTGTTTTTAATTTTAGAAACTTTGGAACTTCTCACTTGATGATAATATTGACATTCCTCAGAAACAGAGATGCACATGAGTATAGCAAGTACATCTCAGCATCCAAATTTGCAGATGACGTAAAAGAACTGTTTGGGAAAGATAGCACAGCACTGAGAATTCATTAGAGCATTGCTTGCATTATAGTTGAAATACCTTCAAAGAGAAACTAACAATTGAAATAAGTTCAGAAGCAGAAGAGCCTTGCAGGCATTAGGGAAGGGGTGGGTAGAAGCTTATGTGCTAGCAAAATTTCTCCAGCTAGAATATTATTTTACATCCCTGTTCTGTAGTTTGCTCCCTTGGTAATTTGCAAATGGAAAATAAAATTTAGAATTATAGCTGATTAGATATTGTGAGCTCTCAACAAAGCATGTTTGTGTTCTGTATGCAATTATTACAGAGTTGCTGGGTACAACTTGGTAGATGAATCTGAGTTATCTTTTGTGTTCAAGCAATTTAGTCTCTTCTGCTGTGTATGAAGAACGAACTATGTTCTCCTCCAACTACAGCACTCTTTAAATAAAGGATATTTTGTTATTTTTTAAACCAGTAATTATTTTTCAATTTTATAGTGAAAATTAACCTAATTTAATCAAGTATAGCCTGTACAAAAGATTTTGATTTTGCCAGTAGTGATTGTATAGACTGCATTCAGGTTTAAATAAGCAGTGTTGCTGTTCTCAATTCTGAAGATATAAACCCAGCTACTCTCTCTGGCTCCTTTTCTTTCTCCTGGCTCACTTATTTGTACGTGTTCAAGTACTTTGGCCCTTTCAATCCTAGATGTGAATCTGTGATTCTTGCTAACAGATTGTCTGGGCTTGTTCTGAAAAATGCCACTTATGCATCTTGATGTGGGGACAATACCAGAGCATTTTGCCAGTGCCATGTTCTTTTGATAGGGAACTGGAGCCAGGAGAGGCAGAGGCACTGGGATTCTGCCTTTTGCTTTCTCTTAGGGTAGTTTGAAGCTCACAAATGGGGCCAACCATTTGCAGATGTGACCAATGATTCCCCACTGTTAAGCAGTGTTCTTAAAACTACCTTTGTTTTGAAATTTTGAGAGAGCATAGGCTGTGTTTATCAGACTACAAGGCTTTGTGAATATGAAATGTTGTCTTTAAGATTGGGAAATATCCGTTAAACCACATAGATGCAAATTAAAGGGTAAATTGCATAATTATATCTCAGCCTTTCAGTAGATCCACATTAAGTGTTTGCTGTACTTTTAACAACGGTCATTATTTCAGGATATTGTCACATTGAACCTAAATCACATTAATGGCATTCATAATCTTTAAACTCCTATTGTTCTTGAGTGACAGAGGTAATGTTACTGTTCTTTTTTATTTTCTTGCTTCTAGATAAATTTTTTTTATTTGAAATGACTAGAACTAACAAATGGATGAAGCTTGGAAATGGATATTGGTGAAATAAGGCTGAAATAAAATTTTACAAATGCTGGGAGCTCAGTATTTCTTTGGGCATATGTCAGCATTGCCTTGTGATGGAAGGGTAGCTGATGCTTTAAGTTGGATGATTTGTGGCAGAGTAGTAGAGAGAAGACTCAGGTGCAAGAAGTATCACACTGATTATGTAGATGATTGTGGTTAGATCTATTGCTAATACAGTATCTAAATATTGCCAGTGCAGTGTATAATATAATCAGGTCTAAAGGGTTATACCATAAGCAGGTTCAATTAGAAATGTACAGGTTTGCAGTCTTTGGCTTGCAGAGTGCACAATTACAAGGCTACAAGCCACCTCTGTGGCTACTTTTGGATTTTATTTCTGCACATGACTGGATCTTAGTGCTGTTACTCACCTGTCCAAAATGAGTGTTCCCTGTCTTCAGCCTGGATGTACCCTGCAGACATCTCTGCCTGGGGAAGGGGTGAGGGTGCAATCCACCTGGAAGCTGCCTGCAACTTTAGGGGACCAGTTGGCCCAGACTCCAGCATTTTATATCCTTTTGCAGGCCGATCTGTACCAAAGTCACAGTCATCACAGCTTCCCCACCTCTGGAATGCATTCATTATGTTGACATACAGACAGATCCTCCAGCAACTTCCACCTGGTGTTCTAATCTTAGGAAAAAATCACATTGCCAATCAGAGACAACTGCAAGGGAGTGGGTGCGTGTGTGTGGGGAATAGGACTCAAAGACCTGTCTTTCCTTGCTGTCACCCAGATGCTGCTGGGCATTTCTGCTGCGTTAAGAATACTTGGTTTTGAGATCATTGCAATATTTTTCTGAAGTGAATAGCTGTTAAATTGCTCATACTTCCAGCTTTAATTGCATTTTAACAAACAATGTTTTTGTTAGTCAGCCTCGATGATGTGTTGTTTGCAGGGTTTTCAGCTGTGGCTGTCTGTGGGAGGCCACCACTGCTGGTTTCCAAAGGGGCTTTGGCACATTCACTCATGACTCACTTTTTTCTTGTTTTAGGTTTCCTGAAGTTCCTGTGCTGTGATGCCCCGGAATGCCTCATGGCAGAGCCACCCGGCCGCCCCGCTGGAGCGTGGCACTCCCCTGTAGAGAGCTGGGTAAGTGAAACCTCATCCTCGGCATGGAAAATGCTGCCTGCTCACATCTCCTGTCTTCACAAAACTGGTGACATGGGCTGGTCTCATCAGCCCCTTCTTGTGTGTCTTATCACGCTCTCCTGGCTTCATGTGCATTGGAGGATGGTATGCTGGGCATGCATGTGTTTTTCTGACATGCTTTGAGACAGTTTCTTCTGGAGAGGTGGTTATGTGTTAGATGGATAGGGAGGATATGAAGGCAGAATTGATAAGATTTGGAGATGCTCACTAAGATGTGAGTTGTGTCTTCATTGTCTCTTCTATATATATGTACATAGAAGATAAGCCTTGGGGTGAGGAAGGTGGGTTAGAGGAGGTGCATCTGAAATGCCCTATTGCTCCCCTCTTTAAAAAAATTAATTTCTGGAAAACCTATTTTTTTCTGTCATGAACACTGTTGATTTCCTTCATGTGCGATGAGCCCCATCACATCTTCCATGTAGTGCTAACATTTGATAGGTGGGACTGCCTGTTAATGGAAAAATTACTATGTGGTACTCCAGTTGTATTATTTCCCTCTTGCAAAACTAAGGTGTGGTGGGTGGCTGGGACCTCCTCTTTGACCCTCTGAGGAAGACATTTGACTGTTTCCAGGGCCTGAATTGGGCTTGGGCCTTTCTTTATGATTTTATCAGTGTATAGATCACTATGTCTGCTAGGGAATCCTGCTGAGACACAGAAAATCCTGCTTACGATTCTCATATTTGGGAATAAATCTAGATATTTGCATGTCAATATTTGTGGTTTTATGGATGGTTGTCAGGTATTAGACAGAACTGTGGACTTCTGGATCTAGATCCTTCTAATAGCCCTGGCAAACTTATGGGTCTAAGGGGAATCTCTAGGAATTAATCCAGCTGTCCAAGAGAAAGGACAAAAAAGTACTCACTGGCATCTGATCATTTGCTTTAATTGACAGGAAGGAGAGACATACCTGAAAAGAAATATTCTCTCTTGGTTTTTCTACAACAAAGAACTGTCTTGGGCAGTCTGAAACCTGAATATGCCAAGCAGAGCTGAGAAGAAATTATCCTGTTTTATGTAGATAATGCAGTCCAGTGCTGGGACCAGTTCCTCAGACCTTTGGTTTAAGAAACTTGCAGATTACTGATGGACTGTTGCCTTTTGGATTTCATTTAGGCTCTGATAAGAATGCATTTTGAATATCTGATTTCCCCAAGGCCAAATACTTACATTTTTGGTCTACTACTGTAGTTGCTTAGGAAGTGCCAGCTCACTTATCCAGTGGTGGACATTCATTGTTAGTGTCTGAATTAATGGGTAGAGATTCTGCTGATTTTGAAAAACTGTCTGATTCCCAGGAAATGATCTTTCAAACCTTTGTTGTTAACTGATTATTTCCTGTCTTGTCCCATCATCTTGTTTGGGAGAAGATGATTGTGAGGAAGAGGCTTTTCTGTCTAGATGCCCACGGATTCAGAGAAGTCTGAGCCTGCTGCCCTGCCTTCCCCTGGGGTGGAAACTACATGGGTGAGAGATCTGTCTGCATGGTCAGGGCTAATAAGTGATTTTGTTAAACAGGACCACTTTGTGATCTTGAAAACACTGTCTGTGTGCTGTTGTTCTGGTGTCTGACAGGGGGTGCATTGGGGCAATGTCTCTGGGAGGACTTGCAGCAGTGGTGGGTGACTGCTGTTGCTGAGAAGAAATGTGAATTGTTGTGTAATCCATGTTGATGTGAAGCTGCTTGAGAAGTCATTGTCAGCAGAGCACCATCAGTACATTGGTAACAATCACTTGGACTCATGACCAGGCCCTGTTCAGGCAATAAACATGTTGAGGCCTGTGGTTGCAATCTGTGCCCCTGGAGGGATTGTACTCTTATTTGCCTCTTGGGTAGATGATGTCAGCAATCTGCTCCTCTCATCTTGAGATCTGACCAGTGGAGTTACCTTGTCATCAGGTTTTGTGATGCTGTTAGCTCAAATGTTTGAAGCTCTTTCTGTTCATCATGCTTTGCATTCATTTCTGGTTGTCTTGAGACAGGCTGAGTTTAAATTCACCTTACTGCTGTGTTTGTAGTTCTGAGGGACAGACTCTGAGTCTCTGCAAGACACCTTCTTTGAATCTGAAGCACTTTTTTTAAGTAGGTTTAGTACTTGAAAATTACCTCCTCTTTGGGATTTTGCTTCCAGCCCAAGCTAGGAGATAGCAAAGCTTTGAAGTGGGGTCTGTGAAGGTGGTGTCTCAGTCTTTCCTTCTATGTCTGGTTAGTGACACTATAACCTTTTGTATCTGCTTTACAGAAATATTTTTTCAGTTTTTTTTTTTTTTAACTCTTTCCACAGTTGATTATTCACTTCATTAATTTTATTCAAAAGAGGGCACATACAGTTCAGTAGAAATTTGCCTTATGGTTATTTTTAATTGTATGAGCACTTTCCAGTAGTAGATTTTCTGGAGATCAGTTGATTCACAACCAGCCATGACTGGCATTCACTGTGGGTTGATTCTTGTTTTTTCAAATAACTGATTTTGACCAGTTTGGTTATACCAGATGAAATAGGTTCATTTTAGGCACCCTAGTCTTCAAATGAGACTGGGTATGTGGTAGGGCAGAGCTGCAACACAGGGAAGTTTCCCAGCCTTGTCCGAACTGGTGTGGATTCTCAGCATTGAGCTGGGATTTTCCTCCAGCACAATACAGTGATTTTAGGAGCTGAAAGGAAGCTGCTGCAGTCGTTGGGCTAGCTGGAGTTGAAGGCTGTTGAGCAGCTTGAGCTGCATCAACCTGGCACCACTCCTGGGCTTGTATTTGGACAACCCTATAAAAATGAGGGGGTTAGAGGGAATCTTGCGATTCTTCATGACTATTTATTGTTACTTTCCTGCTGCAATGGATATTCACTACATGGATTTGGCTAGTTGCATTACATGCTCATCACTTACCAAACTTGCATGTTCAGAAAATGCTTTTCTTTTCACTTCTGCTTTTCAAATTATTGTTTTTCTGAGTGTGGTGGGGAGTGTGTGTGTGTGCTCCTGGTATCTTTTGCTTCAAATGTTCCTTCTGAGTCCTTATCTCTGCATATGTATTTATGGGTGTTTTTATTTTAAGTGCCCAAGTTGGAAATCTACTTTCCTTGATAGTGTGTCTAAGGCATTTGCACCCTGTCTTTCCTGTGCCTGTATGGATAAGCAAAACAGATGTACCTGATAAACAATTTTGACTTTCTCTCAGTCATTTAAATGAGTCAGAATTCTTTTTCATTACAGATTTTGCCTTTGCCAGTGTGTTGTTCTCAGGACTGTTTTCTCTCCTTGTTGTTTTGTTTGTCTCTGGGGTTGTGTGGTTTCTGCACTTCTCTTATGCTTTCACCTTTCTTTGAAAATCAAAGGAAACATTCTAGTTTATGGCACTTCTTTATCAGACCTTCCCAACTTTTTATTAATTTCCTTCCTTTCTTTCTGGGATAACTGTAAACTTTGCCCATCCTGTGGTGGGATATTTGTGTCACAGATGTTCTTGTGAGGTGCTTGAATTGTATGGGGGGAAACTGCATCCTGAACAAACACTCAATCTGCTGATCTTTTAAACTCTACCTTGTTTTTTAAAAAATTATTTTACAAAGTACACATATGTGTGAACATCTTTATCAGTCTGGATTCCTTCTCACACCTGGTAAGTCAAGAGACTTGGCACCGAGAGCATTTCTGTATTCTGCAACATTTTAGGTATATATATATATTAAGTAAATTTTGCAAAATATTCTTCTGAAGAGTGCAACATCCTGAGAGAGGCAGATGGCCTGTAAAACCAAGTACTGCAAGAGTCTTTTCACCGTCTTCTGTGCTCCAAGATGTAGTTCTTAGGAGCTCCTGGATCCTGACACGCTGAAGAGATGAAGAGGCCCCGTGTTCCTCCTTATTTTTTCACACTGGAGCAGATTAATTTACCACTCACTGTAGCCTCAGTTCTGTAGCCCTCAGCCCTAGTACATTTTTGGTGTAATCATAAAGATGTCTATTTTAATTTGAGACTTAAATTTATCTGCTCTTTGAGATGCTAGTTCCACCCTTTCCTCCCCAAGCTGTAGAAACGTTGTATCTTCACTGAAATGTCAATAAGGACACTAGCTTCCATTACAGTGACCTGAGAGGCTGGGCAGAGCATTTGCCATGGGCATGACTTGGGCAGTGTTAGCACAGTAAATGTATGATCCCTCATGGTGAGCCCCAGGGCACCATGCTTCTCCTTAGGCAATAAGGTTTTTCCCATTTTCAAGGCAGATGCATCCACATATGAAGATGGAAACAGCCCCCAGCTTGTTGCCTGAGAAGCAGTCGTCACCCAGTGGGTGTTGATTCCCACCATCAAGAGCTGAGGAGGTGTTATTTTCTTTCTTTCCCTTGTTCTATTCTTGAGGATTAACAGGACCTTCTCAGGAAGAGAAGAATGTTGTCTTTTAACAAAGACAGTCCTCCCCTGAGGTGGTATCTTGAGGAACTGCTTGATTTCTTCATCTTTGTTCCTCATAAGCTGCAAAGGTGTCTTGGACTCTGACCATCTGATTACTCCTTCCAAGAAGGATGTTTACTTTCCTCTTGAAAAGGAAACGGTGGGTCTTGGACCCTCGTGAACTTGAAGAGGGTAGGTAGCTTTGCAGTGAGAACTGTAGAAGAATGTATATTTTTAGCAGTGGGGAGTGTGATTAGGGAAACACATTGGACCCTAGTCTGAAGTGCATTCCATTAATGTAAGACTTGAGGGCTGAACATGGCAGGTATCAGGACAGAGAGGTTTCCCATTGCTTCTGTGAGGAAGTTTTATTTGCTCAACGTCCACCAGCTAATAGTGTTTGTTATTCCTGCAGAGTTGACATCGGTCTGAGTCGTTGTGATGTGCAGGGCCTTCTGCCCAAATCAGGATGAGGTCTGATAGATATCAATTGCTTGAACCTGGGACCAACCCCTCACTTCTGCATTTTCTCCTGAGGTGTTTTGTCCCTCTCTTATTGATCAGCATTTTCAGGGGAATAGGAAACATCCCAGCCTGCACTGCTAGTGCTCCTCTGCAGAATGTTTATTGTTGGAAAGGCCTTAAATTCTCCCTCAAAGCTCCCTGCCAGTTTTGTGTCAACGCACCAGTTTCTCTCTGGATTTTCTGTTTGGTTGGCTTTCTACTGCTAACCTTTCACCTAACTCTGGGGCTGAAGTATTCCTACAGCTTTTTAGTTTTCAGGAGGGTCTAGAGATGTGCTATGAACCTCCTGATATTTTTCTGATTGCTGGCCACAGCCTGGGAGAGGTCAGTAGCATCATCTATCCTCTGCTTAATGCTGGGAGTCTCCCTTCTAGTTTCTGCCATAAACTGAGCTGTTGCTGAAGTATCAAGAGATTATTTGGCCTTTGAGTGTTGAGGGAGGCAGAAATGATTTATCAGCGTTTTTCTTGAAAATGTCTGGTGACGTGCAAGGAGCAGAATGCAGGGCTGTCAGTGTCACCCAGGTTCGGGGGAATGTGTGGTGGAGCAGTGTGATGCACAAACAAACGTTGTAAAATGCAGCAGGTATCAGTCAGTAACATCTGTTACTGTGTTGTTTTAAAATTAACCTTTGGCATATCGCAGCATTTGGAAAAAAAAAATCAGTACTGGAATTTTGATGATGACACATAACATGGGGAAAATGTTACAGCAGTCAGGTTTGTCAGTGATGTTCAGATGCTTTTCTCTGTACCATTTTTATTGCTATCTTAATTTTAAATAAATTGCTCCTGTAATACATAGTCCTGACTACTTTGCGTCCAATATGACTTCAGAACAAATGTCTTCAATACAGAGATTCCTTCTGGCCTATTCTTTTTCTGTTAAAATAATCAAGATTTAAAAAGAATGCATGGAGTATGGTCATAGCTCCAGAGTGGATGTGAATGTTGAACAGTCATCATGGCACTGCTGGAAAATACTGCTGTAAATAAAATGTACTTTCTTGGGTTTAGGGTGGGGTTTCAAAAAAGACTAAAAAAACCCACCAACCAGGTAGTTCTAGAAGGCTTGGCAGCATCTAGGCTGTACTGATTTTGATGAGTAATTATATTATTTATTCTCAGAGAAGAACATGGTTAGTAGGAGCTTTGTATTGAAGATTATTTTTAACATGGTGAAAAATGTCTCATCTGTCTGTTTCTTTTCCATGTCTCTACTATTTGTGTCTTTCATTTCTTTTATTAGTAAATGAGAGGGGAAAAATGGGAATAACATCAGGAAATAGATGAAGGCACAGTAAACAGTACTATGGGAACAGTAAATAAAGCATCCGCTCTTGATTTTTCTGTGAAATCCAGAAGTAACTGGAGAAAAACACTTGTTAGATATTTTTCAACTTCTGTATCTGCTGTCACGCTTCCCCTACTTCTAAGAGTTCCTTTTTTTCTCTTTTTTTCCTCCTTTTCTCGAAACAGTTGCTTCATTGAAACCAAGACTGAAGCCTACAAAGGAGCCATAGTGAACGAATAATAAAGGACAGAGATTCCAAATGTTGTTGATCTGGGCTGGATTTTTCTGTAGCGTTTGTGCCTGGTTTGGGATCCGGATGTGACCCTTCCCGGCAGTGCATGCTTGTGAGGCTGGAGCACGGCGAGGTCGGTGCCTGCAGCTCTTCGGGCACCACTTATTTACTGCTGGGAAATTAATGTCAACACGACATGTAGTTCACCATTTTCGCAGGTGGAATGGGTCTGTGGCATAACCTAGGGATGGAAACAAGAGGATTGTTTAGCATTCTGCTTGATTATTTCTTCTTTGGTTCCCCTCCATGCCCTGTTCACACACAGATTAAGGCTCCCATTACAGCAGAGTAGCAACGTTGGGCTCTGCCTAAAGCTCTCTCTAATCCAGGCATGCATCCCATTTGGGGCTATGTGCATGCCTGTCAGGAGCTGGTGGCTAATCCCAGTCCTAGACCATAGGGCAGTGAATAAAGCAGTGCTGAGTCTGAAGGCAGCATTGTGATACTGATTTGGAGCCAGGGCACAAACCCGATACAGCTGCGGTCAGCAATGGGGCCCCCAAATCCTGCTATTCTCAGTGGCGTGCTTCCTGACACTTCCCTTCTCCTGAGGTATGTACCAGGGAGCTGGTGGCTAGTGGATATATGATTTATGGCTTGCAGATCAAGGCTTGCCAGTGGTATCCTGGAGGTTTGTTTGCTGTTCCAAGCTTGTCACTGCAAAATGGTATTAAATGGGAAATAAAAACGGAGAGGTTTTTTTAAACATGAAAGATTTTAAGCAAAACCCATATAGCTGTCTGCCAACTTTTAATGTTTTTATTCCTTTAATATTAAGGGCTAAAAGTCTATTGTTTTGGGTTTTTTGGGGAGCTTTTAAAAGTACGTGAGTCTCTTCTGCAAACATCAGACTTGAAGAACTAAGACTTTGAAAGAGCCAGATGATATTGTGAAACTCTGGAGGGAAAAATATGATGCTTATAACACTGTAGATAGCTCCTTAAAGTACTCCCTCTGCTTCCACATCCCTTTATTCTGGGACATGAAAGAGAAACCTGAGCCAATACAGGATTACAGAACTAGGTTACAAACCTGAAGCTAGGCTTCAGGTTTAAATTTATTTTATATGCTTATTTTGGTTTAAAAATTGTATGCATCTGGAAAACTGTCTCTCCCCATGAGAGTTCTTCCTTTCAAGTAATTAATGCAAGACAGTAAGCAGCAGAGACAATGAATTGTAAAATTTCATTGCTGGTTTACAACAAGAATTTGAACCTCATCCATCTGTCATCAAAAAAACCCAAAAAAGCCTTTCAAACAGCAGATGGTCTCGTAACTAAAACAGATCTGAATTCTGGCAGACAGGGTGAGAAATGTGCATTGTGAGAATAGGGGAAACACTGCACTGGGAAATGTTCATCTTGGTGGAATGCTCCTGCCGTGAATACCTTTGCTAGTTCTGCCTTGCACGATAGTGATCGTCAGAGGGCACAATCAGTAACATCCATTCCAGCACAGCTTGTACGCTGTTTTTCTGAAAGGTGCCATTTCCTAATAGGTATTTTATGAGCAACTTTGGTGCACTTTGTGCATGTTAATAACAAGGGCTTCTGCATAGGAAGGATTTAATTCTAATTGGAAATCATGGATTAGCATTGCAAGAACCTCCTTCAAAATAAAACTCTCTACTTACAGTGCACGGTTTATGCACAAGCATTTGGTCTTATGGGTGCTCTCTAGCAAGATACTTAAATTAACAACCCAATTAATAAATAATGCCAGCTCTCCATCATTTAATGGTACTTTGAACGACAGCAAAAAAAATCCCCAAACTTGCTAGAGGCTGATTTCTGCCTATTACTCTGCTTTGTGTTTTACCTAGGTGAAGTTGTAGCTGTACAAATTCATTCAGGATTCATTCTCTCTAGGAATCCTTGAGTTATTTAATCAGATTCACTGGCTGCAGTGGATAAGTAAACTCAGTGCTGCTTGCATGTGTGCCACAGATACCACTGATAATTGAAATTCCTAGGGGCTGTCTGTGCCTCTTGCATGAGGTTTGGAGTTCAGTAGCCCAGCACACTATTAAAATTGCTTTTGTGACTGTTCACTAAAAATCACATTGAGCCTTCTCTCAGGCAGCAGAAATGCTCTCTGGAGTTATTTTAGCCTCTTCATTGATATCTAGCAGTTTTTTCAATAATACATAGTGGGAAATTCTCTCAGTTGAAAAATACAGTAGTAGTACAACACATCCACATTTTAACTACTTTAGGCCTAGTCTTTAGTCCATCCTATGTTTAAAAACAGGTTAGAAATCTGAAGACAAGATTTTGATAACTACAATTGCTTGTGTCCCAAAAAGCAGGAAGATGATCATGAACAGCAAAGTCAGTAGCATCATGTGGAGTCTTTGGGTGGGAGCCTTCTTTATGCAGTGTAGTGCTGGTTTGTGCTGCTGACTGAAGCAGAAAGCTGGGGATACTCTGTACAGTCCCTTGGGATGAGTTTTATGCCAGAGAGGCAGCACTTGCCATGCAAATAGAGGAAAAGCCAAACAAAAATCTTTTGCATGATTGATGAATATGTTGTTTGGTTGAAGAGAGCCATCCTTCTTGTCCACATCTCTTCTAGTAGTACTTCCTTTTAGCGTTGTTCTGTCTCTTGCATGCATGCAACATGAGTTAAAAAAAATGGGTACAGCAAATACCTTTAAAACTATCCCAAGGAAAGGAATACAACTGCCCAACCTGATAACTCTCTCTTCTGGCTATTTAACCAAATGATCTACATCAGAAGATGTGAAAAACCTTGAAACAGTGCTGTATACTTAGGAAGGCTTCTTCCAGAGCCCATCAATATTTTTATTATACCCAGGGACCTGAGAACAGTCATAGCTCCTGCAGTCTTCATCCTCATACGTACCCAACATAATACTTATGAGAATCTGAAGGTATGTGAGCTTTTAGTCTCACTAAAATATATTAATAAAAGATGTGAATATTGGCGTGTGGGATTTTCTTGCACTGGTGATACAGTTCTGTGTCTATTATATCAATGTGCTTTAAAAATAATTCCTTATAATGCATGTCATTACATTTCAGTGACCCACAGACTGAAATGTTCTTAGCTTGATAAGTAAAATATTAGAAGGAAGAGATCCAGTTTCAAATCTAATCTCTGTCTTACAGCAGAATTTGAACTGTGACATCTCACCTTGGGAACATTTGTGAAGCTGTGGCTAGAGGGTCTCCCTCGATGCTGTACTGAAGGTACATCCTTTGGCATCAGTAACAGTTTTGTGGAGCAGTGGTACTGCTTGGTTTTGTTTGTTGTGACCTCTGGGGCACTGCCTGGAACAAGCGAACCCCTGTCCACCCCTTGTGTTTATATTCTGGTGCAGAGCCCCAAAGGTAAGGTGAAAGGGGAGTCCTGCAGCACTTGGTACTCCAGAGTATACTCCACAAGGATGGGGATATGTGCTTAGGATCCCCTAACGATGGGAAGGAATTGTATCCATGGACCAGCAACCTGCTCTAGTGGAAGATGTCCCTGCCCATGGAAGGGGGGATTGGAACGAAATGATCTTTAAGGTCCCTCCCAATCCAAGCCATTCTGTGATGTTCTGCACAGGTCTTAAGTTTGATAGTTAAAAGAACAAGATGATGCCCCATTTTTCTCCAGCTCCTCTTAGCTACAGTCTTGCACAAGTGAAATGTCACAGGACTTGCAGCCATCTGAAGCAGAGTCACCTCCTCTGGCTGGAGTGAGGTCCAGCTGTCCACTCTCTTCTGCCTGTGTTGGGACCGGATGCACAGACCTGAATTTCAGGGGCTCCATTTTCCAGCTGAAACCCACACCATTTCCTGCTGCAGCCTGTCCTACAGTGATATACCTTGTTTCGTGTCAAAGTTTAGACTTCAGGTTTTCTTTTTATTTTGGTGAAATGCCAACTTGAAGGGTTCCTGAGCTTGTGTGCACTGCTTTCTATGTGATACAGCTACCAAATAAAATCAATAAAAATTGAAGAGCTCTGGGTGTAGTGTTGAGGTACAGTGTGGCATGAGTATGTTAACGTATACTTGGTTTTCCTTATTGTCTGTTTCATTGTTTCATATTTGCTTTTAAGTATTTAACCCTATTTAAAATTAATCTTGCTCCTCTTTGAGACCTTTGTATATGTTGATCTGCTGTGATGTTTCTCATGGCAATTTCTTGGTTCTTTTTAGGTAAGCACCTGTCCAGGTTAGTCATCACTGCTGCAGCGCTTTCCTCAGATGGGTAATGCATGTTGGGTTTTGAGGACAAGATAATCAGAAAAGCTTGATTTCTGCCAGAATAGAACAGCTTCCTCCCTCTCCTTTGACTTTCTGCTAACAAATCACATCACACTGCTGTTGGCAGTGGGAGGACTGTAGGGTAGGAGGGCAGCCAAGCCCACAGCGCTGCTGTGGGATGCGGAGATGAGCCCCAGAGAGGACGTGTAGAGCTGGCACAGCCCCACGTTCCAGATGTGGACCCTGATCCTTTAGTCACATCTCTGGTATGCTGTGGCAGTGCTTATGCTGAGTGGTGAAGCTACAGAATCCAGTGCATGTGGATGTTGTGGTTTGAAAGTTTACCTCTAGTTTTCTGTCAATCCAGTGCAAACATTGCTGTAAGAAGCTGTTTATTGTCTATGCAGCTCCAGGAGTGCCTTCAGATCGCATTTCAATGTTGAATTTTTTTGTGGTCAGTCAGAACGTGCTATGTTTGTCACAACTATTTTATTCAGGTCTGCTAATGGATTCAAGAAGAAAATGAATTTTGCAATTCCATGCATGTCTCAGAATCTTGCTCAGACTTTATCAGAGCCTGAACCCAGCTCCCTGGCTGTTGTCATTCACATCTCTCAAGAGTGCATTTGTCAGGCTGCTGATGCAGTAATTTCTTGGAAATATTAGTGGAAAAATGAAGTTTGGAGGGAAGATCAGGCTTCTAGTCTTGAGATAGGAGTAGTAAAGGAACGAAGAAGTAGAAATTCATAGGCATTTTTGCTGTCATAGATTTCTGTGAAGTTCTTGAAGGAAAATGAGTTCTAGGTCACATTTAGATGTGGGTTTTTTTCTTTTAAGGACAAAATTGAAATCTTTTGAAAATCTGTTAAGGCATCATGTCTGAGGACCACAGCCCCTGAAGGACCTCATCTCTCATTTAATTTCTCCATAAGATGTTGTATTATAGACCTTATATCTATATATTAAATTTTCTTGAGATCTTATTATGCATTATTTATATATATATTTATATTTAAGATATTTCTGTGTTAAGGCATCTCTCATGCATCCAAGAGCAATTTTTAGTTACTAAGTAAGTAATATGGTGAATATTTTTCAGAATGTGGTGCTGCTTAGAAATTTTATATCTTTAGTATGTTGTGTAGGGATACCTTTGTAGTAAGTATTCATGTAAGTTAAATTGTGGATTGAGGAACAAGATCCTGCATTAGCAAGCTAAAATTCTGCAGGCTCATTCTTTGCTAAACCCCAGCCTTTCATGGAAAAGGCAATTGAAAAGGGAGAAAAAGCCCTGCAGTTATCTTACAGCAAAGGATTAAAACTAACCCACCCTGGTCTGGGAAACTGTGTGGCCATGAGGGAAAGGGTGATAAATTCAGCTGACTTTAATTTGCCAGAAGTCATCCTGTCTTCTCCTTTAATATTAGCTGTTGGAGAGCTGTGATTAAGTGTTCTTCCTCCTGATAAGGGCTCACTGAGAAGTGGCTGACAGGTAGAAACAGCAGCCAAACTGCTGCATGTTTTAGAAGGTGTTTGCTGACGGCTGGCATCTCTTGTCAGCACTGTTGATAAGCGCTAATGCAAACAGCCACCCAGAATTTGTCTGGCAGCCCAGTGAAGGGCCGGATGAATTGTGCTATGCACAATGTGCTAATTGTCACAAATTGGCTACTCTTGGTGGGGAATGACAGGGTGAGAGTGTATGGTGGGTTTTTTTATAGTCTAGTTGTTGCATACTTAGCTTGTACCAGTTTTATTCTGAGAACAGGCATTTAGAATTTTTTTGTACATTGGCACGAAAGGGAATTTTTGTTAACCTCAGAAATACTGTTGATTAACTATAGTATAAAATTCAAAGCAGTTTTATTTAAAACTAATTGAAAAGTGCAAGAAAAAGTTCTGGAATGTACTATGAAGAACTTTTTTATTGCTGAAGTGTTCTAAAAATATTTTAGGAAATATTTATTTTTCCTTTCCAAGACCTTTTAAAGTCAGAAATTCCTTCTATCCAAAAAGGACCTGGCCTCCAAAAGCTGACAGTAGAGTGTCCCCTTACATCCCCTCAGAAATAGGTGGAATATCTTCTTTCTTCTCAAAAGGCAGAGCCTGTTGTTTTTTCATTTGCTACCCTCCCACATCAACACTAAAATACTGTTAGAACAGCTCAAGCCCACAAGATGGGGGTATAAGGAATCATATACAGAAACGGGCAGGAGACTGAATGTGTGTGTGCTCTGTGTGAAAGCATTCAGGAGAATGAAGCCCTTCTGTTTAAGGGGGAGGTGAGGCACTGTTCAGCTGTGTTTGGAATAGATGGAGGGGCTGTGGCTTTCCTGATGTGGAGGTGACCCTGTGGCACCTGATGCTGTGCACCAGCCCTGCTGCATGGTGGGGGCACTGGTGTGGTACCCCCCAGCAGCTGCCACTAGGAGTGATCGTAGTGACCCATCTGACTTTGACAGCACTCAGCTTTAGGCTGCAGGGCAGACACAGCATATGTTTCTGAATATCTTTTCTTTTCATGGTCAGGAACTACAAGGCCCTTCTAACACTGTCCAGAGAGGTGGGAATGGAGACAGGAGGTTTGCTTACTGTTCCTGTTACAGCATATAAGCATCCTGGCACAGTAAGTGCTGCCTCTGCTTGTCCCAAGCTAAAGACATATAAGAAATGCAGGTTCATGCTACTATCTGCTTGTCCTTTCCCAGCCAATTTATGATTTAGATCCTAGGAGCCTGCTGGGTACACTCATTTCTCTTTGAAATACAAAGCTGTTGCCTTTCTTCTTTTGTCCAGCTGCAATTCAGGAAGAAGAATGAGGGAGGGACACAGGCACAGCACCTGTGAATCCAAATGTGAGGGCATGAATGTTTCACGGTATTATTCTTTGCTATAATATAGCAAATAATAAAGTGCTCTGTAGTAATAACACTACATGTTTGCTGTGCTGGGGAAATTGGCAAACACTGAGAGAAGGAAGAGTATTAAGAGAAAACAGTAGCTTGGCATGTTTGGTTTCTGTGCAGGAGCCCCAGGAAATGAGGAGAGTGAATAAACAGAAGCAAGAAGATCCTGTATAGTCAAATTGTGCTAAATTGCCTTGACAATTGAAAGAAGGTGAATGGAGAGGGCAGGATGTTCAGAAGGATTTGAACAGCACCTAAGGCAGGAAACAAAGAAAGATGCTTAGCAGTTGAAAGGGTATTGGGGTCTTTTTTTTGTTTCATTTTGTTGCAGTTGCTTTTTTTCTTAAATTTTTTAGTCTATTATATTCCCAGTGGTAGAATCCTGTATTGCTCTTTCATCTAGCAAAAATGATGGTTACAGTAATGGTTGCTGTAATACTGTGTGAAGCATGAGAGAAATGTGAGAACAGTTTGAAGGAAAAATAAGTTTATTCTGATTAAGAAAATCAGTGGATGGATTGCCATTCAACTTCATGAAGCAGAGCTGCATGCACTGCTTATTTACTTAGTCTTTTTTTTTCTTTTTCTTTTTTCCCCCTTTTTTAAAGGGGAGTATTAAATGTCAGGAAACAATTGTTATATAATCTTTGAAGAATCAGGCTCTTTTGAGTTGTTTAACTTTATAGATTTAATCTGGTTTAAATGACAATTAATTCTTAGGTGAGTCCATAAAAGTACTTTAGAGATAACCCTGATTTTACTATTTATTTAGTTAAGTTTTTCCTAATATAGACTTTCTTTTGTGGTTTTCTACTGGCTTTCAGCATAAACAGCACACAAATATTAGAGATGCAGTCTCTTAGAATAAACCTTTTAATCAGCATTTTTGGCTGCTTAGTTCTGAATTCACCATTTGTGGCCTTTTCTTGCAAGCACTGCTAGGCTTGCTAAGGCTCTGTGGTCTTGGTAATGACCACAGGAGCTTTCAGGAGCAGTGAGTTGCCCTGTGGGCTGTGATCTGAGCCTCTGCACATCTCCCTGTTCTCTGGTGGGCCATACAGAAAACAGAACTGCTTGTGTTTCCACAATAGTGATTATACCCTCTTAGCTCTGTGCTCAGTGTCTGTGAGCGCCATGTGCACATGGATTCGGGTGCCTAAGACAAGATTAAGTGCAACTGACCTGTTGTTGGCCAAATATATTTGGGTTGGGTTTCTGTCTGGGCTTTCTTGCCCTTCTCAGAAGCTACAGAAGTTCTCAGCAGCAGAGATGCTCTGTGGGAGAGTCAAAGCTTGGAGGTTGTACAGAGCACTCTTGTTTTTTTGTGAAGATGTGACATTTCTTACCCATGTGGTCATATGGTTTGGACTTTAGAAGGAATGTTCTCGTCTCCAAATCAGGTATGCTGGTACTCATTTGTGTGCTGGGACTCTGATCACAGGTTGTTAGTCCTCCATCATGTTACAGCATCAGTGCTCTCTTTGTAATACAGGTGTTCCACCTGTGGGACAAACATTTTCTGACATGTCTTAAAGAGCCATTGGGAATGAAGTGGGATTGAGGGAGAAATGTAATGTTTCATGCAATGCAGGAGCTGGGATTAGGTGGTTGAATAGTCCTTCCTGGCCTTACCTCTATGAAATAGATCTGTTTTGCTGAGGACTTTGAGGACTGATTTAGCACTGTGCCCTGCAGAAAGAGATGGCACAGTTTGGAGGCATTTTCCAAGCTAACTAGCAAGATGGAATAACTTCCAGTTGCACAAATCATTAGAGGTCTTCAGTGGTATTCACAGACTGCTTAAGAAGGTGGAATAAAATGGGCCTTGTCCTTTTGTTGTAGCTGCTGAAAGATTGTCAGAGGCATTCCTCAAATAAAATGTGACCCCTCCCCCCATCTTTCTCTTATGCAGTTTTAACTTGAAGATTTATGCTGTCAGAGCTGTACATCAGTTTTCATTTTTGATGAGTTTATTTGCTGCTTTTACTACATGCTTACATATTTTAAAAGATTTTGGAGCTGTACTTCAAAGTTGTACTTTGATCAGATGCCAGAAGTTATTAGCAGCCCCTCGCCTCTATTATACTATAAAACTAACACATACAGGAATTAATGACTTTTGTGTCTGAAATTTCACAATAGTTTGCTAAATTTGACATTAGTAATGAAGTGCAGGTTCATTGCAATGTCCTTCAAAGTACGGTACAGAGTAACTTGCTTCAACACAAAACCTGTATGAAGTGAGGCTGAGCGTAAGGAAGACTCTTCCCTACTCCTAATATACTAGGTGGTGATGTAGTCTGTGTTCTGAATGTCTGGTAGGCGCTCCAAACTCCTGTTCTAATAATTTCCATGTAAAAATGGAAAAAAACCCACTGTTTCCTCAGCTGGTACAAAAATTCAGGTTTAGGTTCTGTTGCCTACTGTCAAACAGAACTTAAGTTTGGTAGTTAACAGTGGTTTAAAACAGTTTTTCTCTCAATACTGTTTCAAAAAGACACAATTTTGCAATGCCATTTGCATTTTTTACTGGTTTTCTTTAAAAAGGTTATATTAATGTCTTATTATAAAAAAAAATATTCTGAACAGTGCCCTCTGTGCAGCAAAAGTTACCTCAAGCTAAACAAAAATTCCTATTTCCACATTAAAGAAAAATAACCCAGAGAAGTGCAGATCACCAGGAAGAAGAACTGAATATTCTAGGCTCAATTTATTTTGTCTGCTGAAGTTAAATAACTGCTTCAGGTGAACCCAGATTTTAGTGGAATTGAAGACTCAGTCTCAGTCTGCAGGAGTTTTGGTGGAGATTTTTGACCTCCAAATGTTCTGCACGTTGCAGTGTTTGAATGAAGACAACAACAAACTTTACAAGGCTTCTATTTTCCTGGCTTAGCTGTTTCCCTCCTTCTCCTTCTTGATGTCCTCTGCTGTTCCCGGATGCATTAGAAAGAACGTGCATCTTCCTGCTTTTCTGCTGGTCACCGTAAACTTGAGCCATGGACCCGTGGACACTTAATGCTGTGTGAAGGGGTCACAAAGTCACAAAGGAGTGTGGTGTCACCTGCAGGTGGCTACTGGCTACTGGCTGTGATAGGGATGTTGAAATGCTTTGATTGAGTTCTGGTAGCTATTGAGATTTTACCCAGTTGCTTGTGTTGCTATCTGCAGTTTCATCTCCAGGTCTTGTGATTGTGGGAGATGCAGCATTAGTTCCACAAGTGCCAATAATTTCTTGCCCTTGTCATTACTGAAAAATGCGAATATATGAAGATCAAATAAAAACCCCTCTGAATTTCCTTTACTAAACCCCACCTTTTTCTTTAGTCATGATATTTTTTCCAATGCGTAGGCTTGGGAACACTGTTTAAAATCAGTGAACAGCATAAACATGCTGGTTTTATGTGCTGATTTTGTAAGTTGGGACCTGTCTGCCTTAATTTTCAGTGAATAAAGAGCTTTATATGATGAAACTGCTTAATGGTGAACTGATTTTTCTCATT
Source organism: Corvus cornix cornix (assembly GCF_000738735.6). Lineage (NCBI taxonomy): Eukaryota > Metazoa > Chordata > Aves > Passeriformes > Corvidae > Corvus > Corvus cornix. The sequence continues at coordinate 17,673,721 of NC_046333.1, read as the reverse complement.
GGTGGGAAACCATTTTTGTTCATTCTCACTGTGGTTGTGACTCTGTCAGAACTGTCAGAAAGCAGTTGAGATGTGCAGGGAAATGTCCATTTTGTATTAGATTCATAACTCTGCTTTCAAATGGTCTAGTCCAGATGCCATACAATAATGTATATAGAGAAGAGAATATATATTAAGTGCATTATTATTCAAAGGATAGGCAAATCTACTCTGCCATACATCAGTTTTGTAGTCTTGCACTCTGCACATACCAAATCTGAAAGTAAATATTTTGAGATCTGGTCATAATTTTGTTCACCTTCTCAAAACCTATCTGCACTTTTAAGTTGAACTGAAATGATTTTTCCCCAAAGACATCTTCACTTACAAGCTTTCTGATTGACAAAGAAATTAGCACTCACCTAGTAAGTCTGGAGATAAACTAGATGAAGCAATTTGCTGAAAATTGTTTTGGAAAATACTACAGTGTGAATGTTGTGCAGTTCTCAGAACTTTCAATGATCCTGATCATTGATTATATTTTGATAAATTGAATCTTCTACACTAAAAAGTTTAAATTTTTTTAAATGTGTACTTTATGTGAAACTGTATCAGTCTTGTCATTACTCCTTGTTGACTAATCTTGCCTTAACTGAGGCACTATGAAGCCCAAGTACCAAGAAACATGGCTGTAAGACATGGTGAAAAGGACTCTGCTGCTGATGTGTCTACCCAAGTGAAATGGGAAAGCATTTACCAGTCTTCTCTTTTTCTACCTGTTTTTTTTTTAAATGCATTGGTGTGGGCAAACATAACATATCCTCTCTCTTTTCTGGGGCATGGTCATACTCTGGTTAGCTAAATTTCATGCTGATGTGCAGTGACAGGAGTTCACCATTAGATCTGTCAGTCTTCTTACCAAGAGCTGATCTTAACCTGATTTCTCTATGCAATCAATTAATATAAAACCAGATGCCAACAATCTCTATTAACTGTGAATTAAATTCTTATCAAAATGAATTGCCCCAATTTGGGGTGAAACAAACAGAGCATGTCATTTGTTTCAAAAAGTACACCATCTGTCTGATAGAGCTGATTATCCAGAAGTGTCACTAAAAATGTCTGCATGTCTACAGAGGGGCAAATAATTTGCCTTAGGAAGAAAAACACCCGTCTTGCTCTTACTTCTGAAAGTTATGCTGATTGATAAGGTGATTTGTTGTCCAGAATGCCTGAAGATGAGCTGTGTGTGTGGAACTGTTTATGGGGTGGGATTCCTTCTCCTGAGGGTATGAGAAGGGCTGCACTATGAACCTTGTGTGTGCACTGTACTCTTACTCCTCTTGACTTCCAGCAGCACTAACTTTTATAACCATAAAACACAATTATCCCTAAGACATGCCTGGTAATGTTGTGAGAGTAATTATGAAGCAAAATGACTATAATACAGCTGAATGAAGAGCTCAGGTGGTTTCTCTTAAAATTGCAGGGCAGGTCATGTTCAGAGAAGAATTAAATACTAAATGAGGGGTGAAAATGCACTGGAGTAGAGCCTGGATTCTGTAAGTAAGTTGTTGAGGACTATAATCTGGTTTCCTCAATGAGCATTAATCCAAATCATGTATGATATGGTGGTGAGTAATAGTAGTTAAGCTAAGGATCAGGAGTCCAATTTTCATCATGTTTCTAGGAAATATAAGACCTAGAGTTGCATAGCAACAGTTGAAGGTATAGCAATATTTGCACTTGAAAATGTTTAGTGCTTTGGGAAGCATTAGGTGGCTGATGAGGTAGGTAGTGAGGAAATGGTATTATTCTCTCTTCGGGTGCAGTTTAAATGCAGTCTTGGTTTTACTGGCTGAAGAACATTAACATCCAAATAACTAGCTAAATGTCTGCAAAATGAGTTATTGGCCTCAGTCCAGTTTTCAGAGCACCCATATTCACATTTCAAAAACTATTTCTGTAATTGGCAGTGTTGTTGGTGCACTCTGAAGGCAAATTAGATACAAACAGCCATGGAGGCAGCCACAGATCTCTCTGCTACAGAGCACTCCTGCCTGGTTGCAGGGGGCTTCCTGCTCTGGTCCTCCTGCCAAATTGAGCAGTTTCTACTCTTTCTAGCTTACAACTTTTCTCTACAGCTATGTGGTGAACTTGAGAGCACATTATTTACATTTCATAGGATCCTGGTATTTTGTGTTGTATTTTGTGTTAACTGTGTTTTGAATAAAAGATGCTGCCTAGGATATTTTTCATCTTTTGAGATCCTCCTAAAATATTTTACACTTAAGTTTTTCAGAATGAAATGTGAGTTCCCATTGAAGGTAAGAGTTTTTCAGAAATGTGTAATCTCTATCCAAACCATCTGTTTTCAGAAGGTTGGTGCTCTTCTCACCTGGCACACCTGGAAATAGGAAATCTGAAAAAAACCAGGAAACTATCAGAAGATGCAGGGAAGTAAAGCTGCTGGAATGACATGACAAGAATTTGCAGTGCTCTAAATGCAGTTTGGTACATTAGCTGTTTATTGCTCAAAAATTAGCAGCTTTTTGTCAGAAGAGCTTGTCAGATGCTCAGTAGGACCTGAGCATGTCGTAGCTAGGCTAAGGAGTGTCATAGAGTAACAATGAGCAAAAGGCATAAAAACTGGCAGCTGACAGCATGACAGCCATAGAAGTGCTTGCTACATGTTTTGTAAACATCTTATTTTACTTTTTTTACTAGTATTTAATATGCTTTAAAGGAAGTATGTGAAGTAGATCGTCTCCAGGGTAAATCCAATACAACTGAGAAGTTTGGAAAGGCTCGAAGATGTCCTTTACCACACGAAGATTTCACTCAATGCCAGTGCTGACTCTTCATTTTGTTAACTGCCTAAAGTAAGCTTGGTCATGAGCTCCATAAGAACATTTCTAACAAGAGAGAGGTTCAGATTTAAGATCTACTAATCTTTAAATAATCACCTAAAAAAGTATTCTGTCGTTGACTCCACTTCATTGGAGCCCTCAAGACATATGTAAATTAAATGAAGGACAGGTTTACAGGACGTCCCTAACTATTTTGTTCCACAAAAATACATATTTGAATCCTAAAGTAATTTTAAAATGTTGTAGCCATTTCTGGATAAAAAGATTTATGACTGTTCTGTTTATGTTGCTTTTTCTAATGGTAAGAAATTATGCCTATGTCATTTCACTGTTATGGTAGTAGCAGGGATGAGGAAAGGTGTTTATTAGTGAGATCACTCATGTTAGCAAAGTTAATAAAGGACAAAAACACCCCACTGGACTCCTGTCATGAGGCTAATTCTTGTGTAATTTGGAGTTTTGAAGGTCTTTGGTAGGAAACTATGCACCCTTCTTGAGATAACCTTTATTATCTGAACACAATGCCAGCACGTCTAGAAGTCCAGAGTTTTGTGCCTACTCATAAGAGAAGGTGAAGAGTAACATTTCATACTCAAATCTGGGAACATCGCAGCAGATTTTAAAATGCATTAATGATTGTGAACTTTGTAACATATTGTGGTGCTTGGAACCTAAACAGCTTACTGTGTATTCAAAAAAAAACTTCATTTTTTTCCAGAACTTGTATCTTCTTTTTCCTTTTGACAGCAAAACTTCTTATGATGCCTTCTTATGGTTTTAAATATGCCTTCATTTGTCTATTCACTGTGAGCCAAGGCAGTTTTCAGCTGTGATTTTTGATTAACAGAGAAGTGATGTCTAAAAAGGAATTTTATAAAATGTTGGAAATTATTTCCCATCCAAAGCATGTGCGCTTTTTCCTGTGGGTGAATTTTGTGTTTAGTCTAAGGGATTATGGAATTTCTATCACCTTAGTGAGACTCGTATCCACAATAAAACGGTCAAATGTAATCTGCTTCTAAATCTCAAGATCTTGTTCAGTTTACCTTTTTATATCAGAACCAGTCACATGAAAACTGGAAATGGAAGGGAATACACCTTATATGCACAGTTAGGGCTAACATCAGCAAGTGAATGCTGAAAGGAGTACATCTTATTTACATGTGCCTATTTTTGTTTAAATATATTAAGCTCTGCAACTTTGGCTTCAGTGGGAATTCTGCATGCCCCATATATTCAGAAAGCTAGTCATGTTCACATAGATTCTTAAATACAGTTTTGATTTAAGTGCTTCCTTTAGGCACCTTTGGGCCTGACTTCTAAGTAAACTAGATCCAAAAAGAAACTGAATAGTCTGTATTCAAGTATCATATATATGTGTAAGCAGGTAAGTTAATGCACCAAATTTTTTGTTTTGTTTTTTTACCTTGGCTGAAGAAATCTTCTAGTGCTTCTTGATGTTTGCAATAAAAATTGGTAGAAACGTATGCAGAAACTTGAAGAGATTCATAAACCACTTTTTTTTCTTGGTTGCTATTGTACTTCAGTTGTGTTTTTATAAAGTGCCCTAACTTTGAATTCATTTCTCAACGAAGCTCTTCTAAGGTAACATTTTTAGGTTTAATGTGTTTTCACCTTTTTCAATCAATTTTGTAGCAGTACTTTTGTTTGCTTAGTATCTAACAGGTCTGCTCTCGTGCCTTTATATGCAGAAATTTAACTTGCCTTTTATATACAATTTGAATTTTTATATACATAAACTTAATGCAAGTTCTGTAATTTGTGAGGAGGATTTGGTTGTGCATCAAAGTAGGCATCTTTCCTAAAGGGGACTAGTATTTAAATATATAACCCTAGGACTTTTGTTTGTTTATAGAGTGAAAGAAAGATGGTATTTTCAATGGAATAAGCTATTTGTAAAAAATGAACCAAAAATACACTGCCCCCATGCTCTTGTTAGAGCACTAAGCCTCTTTGTGACATTTAGCATAGATTTAATGTTTCTCTGGTTTTTAGTTATTTGATGCATTCTAAAAAAAACCCAGGTAAAAAGCGATGATAGCTATACCTTTTTTATTTTTCTTGAATTTTCATAATATTCTATCACAGAAAAGAAAAAAGTCTAATTTTTGTGCTTTGAAGTATGTGCTTATGCTGTTTTGAAAGAGTCTACATTAAATGTACATATTTTAGATGAAAAATACACATCTTTTTTGGTTATGTAGACTGCATATATAATTGAAATGCTATTCTCAGAACGTTCATACGATAGGATATGACGGCTTTGATGTAAAACCAAATAACAAAACCCAATAGGAATTTGTATGTAGTTTTGTTGATTTTTAGCTCATTATACAGATTATATTTCATTAAGGTCTTATTAATGAAAGATATAAAGATCTTACTAAGCTATGTCCAGTATTTGAGGGCCTGGCACTGCAAAAGCAGAAGGGAGCTTTGGAATTTTGTATTTCCATTGTGAACTAAGGAGTGTGTGGAACAGAGGGAAGCATTTTTAATTTTATGCATATGAAGGTTTCTGTACAATACACACCGATGAAGGCATTTTGACATAGTCTGAAATACTCCTGACTTGATACATCTCTTGATACTTCTTCTTAGGTGTTTTCTTGAACTATTGAAATTACTGAAGTGCAGAGCAGACAAAGGCTTTGAGTTAGAGAGATTTAGGATGCAAAATACATGCTCAGGAGCACTGAGTTTTGTTTCTCAGCAGGGGTCTACCTGTATTCTTGAGGAATTTTCTACCACCAGTTCAGTGTCTGCAGCTGTGGTGTTCGTGTGTCTGTATGTAGGTACACATGAGGCTGTTACTGGGAAGGTTTAGCTGGGGTTGTGCTAAGAACATCTTCCTCAAAGGGAGCTGGACCTTTTCAGCACTATATGCTCTGTGTGGTTTTGGTCTTGCCCTTCTCCAAGAGACAGCAGAGAGAGAGAGAAGGTAAGAAAAGAAACCTCACTTTGCAGTCCATGGGATCCTACAGTTTGTTGTGGCAGTTCCCTGGGGGTGCAAAAGCACATCAAATAGTGCGTGATGCCACTGCATAGTGATCTGGACCTGCATTGCCCTCTGACAGCTGGGCTGTGCTCTTTCTCCAGTCCTGGGAGATCAGAGATGGCATTTTGAATCTGCATGACAGAAAAACTTTCCTGTGAACCAGATCTGTTCCCAAAGTCTTGCTTGCATCTGTTCTCATCAAAGGATGGTGCCTGCAACCTGGGCTCTTGTGTCTGGTTCTGCTTTCAGGACAGGTTTTCATGAATGTAAATGGGTGCTTGGTCAAAACCTCCAAAACATATTTTGGAGTCCTTGAACAGTATAAGCAGCTTATAGAAACATGCAAGGTCTTTGAGGGCCTTTCAAGGTCCTGTCCTGTTGTGAAACCTAAAGGAAAGTCTTTCCCATGTCAGTTGATGGGGCGTCACACCAACAGTGTCTTTATCACTAGGGCTTGGCATTCTGTGGGACATAGCAGGCAATTTATAGCACACTCTAAAAGCTGAATAATCCTCAGCATAAAATCCTGAGGCAAGTGGTAGGCAGAGTGTCAGACTGCCTGCCTGAATAATGAAAGGAAGCGAGTAGGTGCTTGTTTTCAAACACCAGTGCCATATAAACAGCAACATGTGGGAGTGTCAGTCAGTGAGAGATGGAGGGCTGCAAGTGGAAAAACTAGTAGACATAGAGAAATAGATGTGCATTAAAAATATGTAGAATAAGACGTTCCTGCTCCTGGGGAGGTGCTGGGAATGGCTGGCACCAACAGGAGGAGATGATAGTAAGGAGGTGGATGGGCCATCGCTAACCCAGGTGTGCAGCAGTGCTCTGGTCTGAATATACTGACATTTACAGGCTGCACACCTCAGCTTGTGATGTTTATATTTCTTCTAATCCTGTGCTTCAGCTTGATGTTCTTCATCCATTGGCTCTGGGTTGTGCTTCTATGGGTCCCTGCTATAACTGCCCTTCTGGTTCTGGTTGGTTGCAAAGCAGTGGTTCAGTGGGATCACCTGGCTGGCAAGCCCTGCTAAACTTGCTCTGACTTCCTCTCCTTTGCTGTTCCCTGCTTGGCACAGTCCTTGCTCTATCCCCAGCTTTGATTACACAGATGCTGCTTTTGGGCAGATTTTCTGCCTAACCCTCCTGGCTTTCTAACTAGAAAAGAAAATTGAGAGAGAAAAATGGTAAGAAAATATTGTTGTAAAATTGTATCAGAGTTTTAATGTAAATTACTATTTCTGTAGACACCATCAGAGCAAGGCTGTTGCTTGAGCATAGGCAGGACTCACCCCACCCCTGAAGAAGCAGGGCAGAAGCAGTTGATGTCATGCAGAGGCCAATGGCTTTGTCATCTGACCTCTGCCAGCAGCTGCTGAATTCAAATGAGCATTGTTATTACCAGACGTTGCAAATAATTAACTGTATATTAACAACTTCTCGTGGGATTCATATGAGCATCTTCTATTTAAGAGCACTGCAAGCATAGGAGGAAATACAGGAACAGGGGAGGGAGACAGAGTGATCCAGAAACTGCTCATTGGCTCCTTACATTGATCAGAAACTTCTATCATTGTTTACCTCTGGAGTGCATGGTGAGACTTCCTTCTTTTTTACTTCAAGTTGTTTTTTGGTGGACAGCTAATCATACCATACAACCTGAGAAAATTAGAAACTTTTAGCACTCTCTTCAGATGCTTTAAAAAAGTCAATAAAAGCTCATGAAGATGCATTTTATAGAAGCATAGGTAGGCCAAACATGAGCTTTTACAGGGTGGGGAAACCTTTCCATCCCAAAGGATTTAACTTTCCAGGTGTGAAAAGAACAAGCTCGAATTTGGAAAGACACTGATCAGTTGTCATGTTTATGCTTTGATATATAGGCGATGTTTGGTTCTGTTCACAGGTAGGCTGAAAAGACTTTCTGGAGAAGGAACTTGTATTCTCTGAAGTAGACATGCCTGAACGGTTTGTGGGAAGGGTGGTCCCATGGGTGGCTTTTTCATTTCTGTTTTGCTTTTACAATGGGAGATCCATGGTGAAGGTGGAGCTCAGAGCTGTGTTTGGAGGAACTGCTGACGGTCATGGATACAGGATGCAGAGCACCAGGGCAGTCTCTGCTGGTGGCTCTGGAGCAGCTGCTCTTATTGGCTGTGTTGGGTGAATAGAACTGGTTACGTGCACATACAGCAGTGTCCTAGAAGCACAGGACTGTGACTCAGATTGGATGGCATTTCCATTGAGAAAGGCAAAGGATGAACTATCTCAAATGAGGTTTTGCACTAAATGTCTTTTAGATGTGGCAGCACAATACTGCTTAATTTGCAGATGGAAGACCAGCTACTCTCTTCAGGCTAAAACTGAGTTTCTGCAGATGCCGGCTGTCATTGTGATCACAGAACAAATTGCTTAATTTACTAACTCAGAGATGTCTGCCTGGTGCTGGAGTTTTGTCTTTTCCTGTTTCTTTAATCCTTCGTGTTTAAGGCTGTGAATAAGAGCGTAGCACATCCTACAGCTGCAGGGCCAAGGCACCACTGATAATTGTTTCCACCACTTCGCACACAAAACAATTGCTTTCCTTCAGGATGTTGTTTGCCTGTGACTTGAAAATCATCAAAACTCTCGTTTAGAAACTGATGGTCTTTCAGTTCATCCTAATACACATGCTATCTTTTTTAATGGCTTGTTTTACACCCCCTAAGCACTTTTTGATTGTTTTCCAGATTTTTTGAGTATTATTTCCTGTTCCCTTTAGAACTGTGTGTATGCTTTTGGCTTTAGCACTTGATCTTTCTTTGACATTCAGTAATTTTTACTGTGATAGGAGTTTTACTGAGTGAGTACTAAGCACTGTCATTGTGTTTCCTTATTTCAGTCAAACTAGACCGCTTCTGTCACTGTTGCAAATATGTGTGTGCTTCCTTTTTTTTGGGTGAATGCATTAGGTTAATGAACTTTGCTTTCATCAGTAGCTCATCAAGCAGTAACTAATCAAGGTCATTTTCTCTTACTTGAAACTGCTGTTCTAATAGCTGTAGATATTGTATAATAATTGTATGAAGAGTCATTGAAAACTTTACTAAATATTTGTATTTGCACTACTGAAAAGGCTTTTAACCTAATGTTCAACTTCAGTTTCTTTCAGTGAATGGGGAAACATATTAGTGACACTGTTTTTCCATGTTGTTGTGAAAATAAATCGTTACCCATCTGTCTTTCCATAGGCCCTAACCATGATTTAATTTTGTTATTCTAGGAGGGAATACAATAAATTTAAAATTACTCAAAACATTTTTTTGAGGTTTTTTTTTTCCCCTTTACCTTTGTAAGATTTCTGGGGAACTTTAAAATGTTGGCATAAACCCACTGTCACCGTGCTTTTCCAGTAAAAAGACTGGACTTTATGTGGTGGGTTGACCCTGGTTGGACACCAGGTACCCACCAAAGCCTCTCTATCACTCCCCTCCTCAGCTAGAAAGGGGAGAGAAAATAGAATGAAAGATCATGAGTTCAGATAAGGACAGGGAGATCACTCACCAGGTCATGGGTAAAACAGACCCAACTTGGGAAAATGGGTTTGATTTTATAGGTAATAGATTAGAGCAGGGTAATGTGAAATAAAAACTAAATCTTAAATACCTTCCCCCTATCCCTCCCTCCCTTCTTCCTGGGCTCAACTTCACTCCCCATTTTCTCTACCTCCTCCTCCCAGCAGCACAGGGAGATAGGGAATTGGGGCTGTGGTCAGTTCACCACACATTGTCTCTACCCTTCCTTCCTCCTCAGGGAGAGGACTCCTCCCACTCTTCCCCTGCTCCAGTGTGTGGGGGCCTCTCCCACAGGAGATAGTCTTCTATAGACTCCTCCAGTGTGAGTCTTTCCCAAGGGCCACAGCTCTTCCCAAACTGCTCCAGTATGGGTCCCTTCCATTGGTTGCAGTCCTTCAGGAACAGACTGCTCCAGCATGGGTCCCTCACAGGATAACAAATCCTGTCAGAAAACCTGCTCTAGCATGAGCTCCTCTCTCTACGGATCCTGCCAGGACTCTGCTCCAGTGTGGTCTTACCATAGAGTTGTAGCCTCCCTTGGGAATCCACGTGCTTCAGGGTGGGGTCCTACATAGGCTGCAGGTGGATCTCAGCTCCAGCACCTGGAGTACCTCCTCTCCCTCCTTCTTCACTGACCTTGGCGTCTGCAGAGTTGTTTCTCTTACATATTCTCACTCCTTTCGGGACTGCTGTTATTCCAAGCAGTTTCTTTAAATATGTTTCCCCAGGGATGCCACCAGCATCACTGATGGGCTCAGCCCTGGCCAGAGGAAGGTTCATCCTGGAGCTGGCTGGAACTGGCTCTGTTGGACATGGGGGAAGCTTCTGGTAGTTTCTCACGGAAGCCACCCCTGTAGCCCCTCTGCTACCAAAACCTCGTCATGCAATCCCAATCCATTAAAAAAAAAAAGGCAACAAACGAACAGAATCTGTCACATCTTAATTAGTAAGAGATAACAACTTCTTTTTTATCCTAGGAGAATTGGTTGGTTTGTTCTTTTTTCTATTTTAACTGACACTTGTCATTATCTGGCCTGGACTGTAGACTCCTATTTAAGCAGTTAAATCACCAGGAAACAGCAGGAGATTTGTACATGCTGATGGTAATTTTTGAAGGAGTGTAAGTTGGAAACCACTTAACTGTTACCAGCCTGAGTCTGTTGCTCATAGAGTCGCAGAGATACAAGTGCTAGGAGGGTACACGTTAGCTTGGAATTTAAAAATAAATGGTCTCTGTCAACAAAAGTGATTTTCTTTTAGCCCAGTGTAAAAGGGAGAATTTGATTATAGAGAATGATTGATATTGGTGCTTGAATGTGTTTACTAATTAAATTAAGAACTTTTTTGGTGGTACTCCTTGTTCAATATCCTTGCACAAATCCCAGCAAGAACTAGGAGGGAAAGGTCATATTGACTAAGATTCATTTCTGCATATAATATCCTGCATTTACTGAAGAAAATCCAGTAGAGGCAGCCACTCTATTTTTATGAGTATATTTTATTTATTTGTTCTTTTTTTTTTTGTAAATTTATTTACATACTCATTTTTGTAAATCAGTAACATTTTAAAATATCTGTGAAGGTAAGTTGTTGTCCATTAAATGATGATTGCTTTTTTCTATTCCATTTTTCCATGCATTGTATGCTTTTCTGCGTACACAGAAAGTACCTTTGTTCCAGGTGGTGCATTCCATCCCACTTGACAGAAGAATAACTTCTTCCAAGCACAGGTTGTAACCTTGTGCTTGTTCCCCTCCACACTTGGATGTTCTCCAAGGAAAGGTATTTTAGAATTGTCTCTCTGTGCCTTTGTTGGTGGATGTTGATGGGGCAGAGGGAGAAGCAGGGTTCTTGTACTATGGAAAAATCTTTTATACAGTCCTTCAGGATTCATAGATTAGTAAAGAATCAGCTGTTAATACTCCTTTATCAATTAGGAAAGCAATAAACAAACTAAGTGACATCCTGCCATTGTGTAATTCAGTCTGACTCCTTATAAAATTTACTGATGCACTTCTTAGCAGTTCAGATTTAGGTCTCAGTATGTGTTGGTGAGGCAGTGTAAACCTCTTAACAACAGTTAATTACTTGCAATGTTTTCTGCAACCTTATAAGATCTATGTAGTACTGTGCATTTTAGTTGTCATAATTGTGTTAAATTTCTTGACATTATCTGTCATAAGACTTTTCAGCAAACAGAGAGATAAGTAGTGTTTTTCTACTGAACTTTTGAACTTTTGCTAAGACAAGATGCATGAAAAATACTAAAAAAGTACAGACAAATTTATGAGTTGGTAGGCGCCAGCAGTCTAATACAGGAGCCTGATAGGAAAACACCCCACAATTAAGAGGACTAAATTCAAAGTTTGAATTCTAGCCAAGTGTCTGAAGGCACTCTGGGAAGGAAAAGCGTAAATGTTGCTACTTTTTTTTTCTAAAAGGTTAACTGAATAGTTGGAACATGAATAGTTGATAAATATGAAAGAAACAACATGACATGGTTGGTGAGATACCCAGATAAAAACTGAGTTGGATGCTGCTGGGAACTTGAGAATATTGTTGAAGTAATTTCTTCAGCTGTTGATCTGTGCTAGGAAGGATGATTTCGGTTTTATCTGTAATAAAGGCTGGAGTAGTGTATTCTGGGCAGCCTTAGTCTGGTGAGGAGGGAGAGGGGTGGGAAGAACCACTTACGATACGGTGCAGTGAGAAAGAGGAGACCTCCTGTAGGATTGCAGCTCTTTAGTCATCTCTGTACAGAGAATTATTTTCTCCTCTCCTTCTCTAATGCTTTAAACTCCATTTTTATTTACTTCTGTGTCATGTCCTGTTACATGACTGTGAGTGCCTGAACTCCAGAGGTGCCACTTCTCTCCATTGGCTCCACGTGGTTGGGATGCCTCCTGGGGATTGAATGATTTCTACATTGCTGAAAAGTTAAGTGTGAGGAGACCTCTTTCACTTGTAGCCGAACTTCCCAGGATGACTTGCTGGTGTTACAGGAAATCTTGAAATAGTGGACTTTCCATTTCACTTCATTCAGGCTTGCCCCTGCTGGGAGCCCATTCTGGCTCCTGAGCTGGCAGTGTGGAGAGCTGGGGCTCCCCTTAGTGTACAGCTGCTGTTGAGCAGAGTTGTTTTTCAGTGTTATGGTGACTCAGGAAAACTCAGGATCAGGAAATCCCTAACTATCATATATGAGAGATTTTTTAGACCATTTAAATGTTTTAATGTTTAACAGAATCTCTCTCTTGGTGATGTAGAAGATCATACCTAGGAGCTCAGAGATACCATTTCTTTGAGGTAACAGGAAAAGCTTGAAATGTCAGGCAGTTGAAAAGTTGTCTGCTGAAATGCTTTTTGGAGGTGAAAGAGAAATTCATTTGTAGAAACCATCTCAGGGGAGTCTATGTGTCTTGGATGTGTTTTGTGATAGTTACATGCAGTCTTACAGTTGCAGCAGTTCTGCACAGAAGCAGTTTCTTATTTTCCTGCTCTTTCAGATATGCCTTGCCTCATGCATGGCTTTTTAAATGTCTCTGTTACTGTTCTCTGCCATGCCACATTGTCTTGCTTATTATTATTGCAGCACTTTAAGTAACATGTCAGAAGTGATGGAAATACAATGATAGGGCCAGCAAACAGAAGGCTGCATAGAGGCAGGCAGTGCACATCAGGCTTCATTTTAGACAAGTCTCAGAATAAAGTTTTAGGCCAAAGCTCTCATAATTTGGGCTCCTTCTAGTGCAATTAAGTGGAGATTACTATTTTCTAAAAGCAGAACTGGAGAAAATTGATACTGTCAAGCAACTTGAACTTCTTTATTCTTATATGTAATTTTCCTTTGTCTCATAAAATATCAATAAATAATTAAAACAAAGAACAATCTTTCCCTTTCAGTTGAATGTCAGGGTAGGATTAATTCTCCACTGAAATACAGTAATGGTCACTGCAAAAGAACTGGCTGCATGAAAGCAGGCACTAAAGCAGATATATTCTCTCAGAAGCACTCCATCCTAGAGTTTCCTGGAGAACTTCAGCCATTCCCATTTGTCTGCTCAGAAACCTGATTTTCCACAGTCTGAAAGTGAACCAGTCAGCTTCAGGTGTCAAGGAGTTGAGGGAGCACCTTTGACGCTCTCTGTGGCCTCACTGACACTCTTTTGTGCTGCAGTAATCTGGGTAAATGTCTTCATTTAACTGCTGTGGTGGAAAACCAGCAGTGCCCTGGCTGATGGCAAAGTTCAGAGGTTGAAGCTCTGGTTTCAGAAAGGTAACAGGCAGCAGGTGCTCTGGTTTTTGAATATACCCCAGGGGTTTTGCCTGATTTACCAAGAATTCCAGGGTTTGAGCCTAGAGGTGACAGGGTATGCATTGCACATTCAGGAAATGCCTGGATGTCCAAGCAGTCACAATCTTCTTGTTAATGGTGGGTGGAAAGCAGAAACTCGCCACTCTTCTTGAATCATCCAGAACTGGAGAATTCAACCAGACCTTCCTATCACTGAGATAACAAAATGATAGTTACCATTTGTCATGGGGCCTTGTAGGAGGTTCAGCCAAATCCTTTGGCAGCTTCTCCAACCTTATTGAGATGTGGGTTTGGGTAAGTAATGAGGCCATTAAAACAGCTGGCTTCAGTAAATGGACTTGGATTGAGTTCTCACAAGTTAAAATGCATGGAAAGATATGTACAAACACACATGTAAGGTTTTGGGTTTGGAAAGGACAGACTGCATTAATCTGATTCCTTAGTTTATCTAAGTCTGCTGGGCTGTGGTGCTCGAATAAAAAAGTGGCTTGAACATTGAAGTAAAGTTTTTTCCCCCCTTAGGAATAGTATGTATCTGGCATGCGTATCTGAAGCCGAGGGAGACATTATGGAGAAAAGGACACTGCATTTGAGTGACATTTTAAAATATAAATGGAAAATAACATCTCTAAAAAAAAGTACTGGGGAGTAGCTTTGTAATGAGGGTGTCAAGGGCAAAAATATAAGTGCTTGTAATATGGAACTCAGCAAATAATTTAAAAGGAGCTAAATATGGTTCTGAGGAGAAAGAGGGTACTGGGCTTGATTAGTGAGTTGCTCTTTCTCCAGTTGCTATAATTGTCTTGGTGCTGTGGCACCCCCAAGGCTTGCCCAGACCTCAGTGAAGTAAATCACAATATGAAATACAGCTTTGTGTTAGCTCAGACTTGAAACTGGTCCTGTAGGTTACACCTGGGCTAGCAAGCAGGATCAGGGCATTGGTGTGAACTCCAGCAGCTGTTTAGAGCTCAGTGTGGCCTGGAACAACCAGCCCTCATTCCTGCAGCTAACCAGTTGTTCCCAGTCAGCAAGAGGTCAGCTTCTTTGGAGTATAAATGGGCCAGACCTCTGGGTGCAAAGCTTCACCAGCTTCAGAGACAACAGATGGGCACTGCCCCAGAGTGGTGCATTCAAACACTGGACTGTGTTTGAAGCTGCTGCCTTGGCCCTCAGGCTGGGTCATGTCTGCTGATGTGATGCTCCAGACTAACACTGAACAAGTCTGCTGAAATTTCCTTTCTGTACCAGCTGTATTCCTGTGGATATGGTTTTCTCCTGATTTATGCAAGAATTAATTAAGCCAATGATTTTATGTGTCCATATCTTCTCATAACGTATTGTGAGTGGTCTGCTGGTACAGGAAGAAGGAAATGTAGCATAATGTTTTGCAGTAATTAAGTCCTTTATAGAGTAACGTATAAATTTTTAAAAACCTCTTATTTTAATACTTCCGTCTAAAGCTCTATTGTCTGCTCCCTGCATTCTAGTCTCTTCTGCTTCTCCTCTCCATGTTGCATGAGGCTGTTTTACATTTCTCTTGGCTGTCCTCTGTATCAAGTAATCACTGTAATAGTCTCTTTTCCTGTTCTCAGAGTGTCCTTTAACTCCTATCTGAAAATCTATTCTCTCATGCTCTCTAATGGTGCTCATGTGTCAGTTCAGTGTTCTGGGTTAGAGGTTTCCCTCTCCTTTCACTCCAGCCATGGTGTCAGGGACTGGCCCTTGAAAATGCAATCTCCACTACATGGGAAGTTTAAAAGCTAAAATGTCATAGGCTACCCTGAGAGGTCATCTTACCTCTCTGGTTTTTTAACATGTGATTTTCTAAAGATAGAAATGCAGCTACTGTCTTGCAGACAAATCACTGTGCCTTTTTAGGAATCATTGTGATTAGCTGAAGCTAGAGGATTAGTGGTCACATAGATGGAGTTGATCCTGGAAACCTTTGTGTAGATAGAGTAGTAGGAAGTTGGCTGTAATTGATGTCCCTGTAAAGGACAGCAAGAGTCAGGGACATAGGGACAGAGGAGAAGCCCTTGAGAAGATTCTATATTGGCTTTGACAGAAGCAAAGACAGGCTAAACTTGATATATGCTATAGAATACCACACAGGAGGGTGAAAATAGTGGCTGCTGTTCCTGAATTTCCCTGTTACCACACTTTAGTACAGGAGTGGCAGCTGTAACCCACTTGTTGATGTTTTTTTAGGATGCCTTTCTCATAGCCAGTGCCTGACAGTTGCATGCCACAACCTGGCAGTAGGAAAGAGGTGGTTTTGGTGTGAGTGCATTTTATCAGCCCCTCCTGAGTCAGGTATGGATTATGTCTGCAGTCATGCAAGTCCAGTTTATTATGAAATGGCTTTTCTGGCCATTTCATTCTCACTCCCCCTTTCTTCCGCCTTCTTGGAAAATTTCTTGTAATAATTTATGAGAATACTGACCAAACTTTTCCCACAGGGTTTTTGTTGAAGTGGGATAAGCAAGTAACAGTTATTTTTTTCTCAGCTACATGTTTTATGATAGTTAATTCTAAAAGCATATAAAATCAAAAACTCCAGACAGTTTTTGACAAGAACTCCTGCTAAAGCAATTCTGTGCATCTGCTGCCAGATAGTCTGGCTCCGTAAGTATCACTGTATTGTCATGTACTTTTAAAAATAAAGCTGAATGACCTCTTCATTTGAGTCTGTAACTGGCCTGCTTGGCAATGAGTTATAAAGTAATCATGAAAGACCCTCACACATAGTTCCCAAGTAATTCTAAAATATAAAGTTGTTATGAGATTCCCAAGGAACTGCTTGCTAAGGCTGGGCACCTCTTTGATGCAAAGGAAAAAGTAACTGTGTGAGGAAGGAAAAGCCAGAACTCACAAGACACTCAAGAGTAAGGGAGTTAGGAATCTAAGGGACGTAAGAAAGGGAAGACAAAGAGCTCCACCCAAAAAGAAAAAACTGCAATGAACAGGAGCAGTAGTAGCAGAGGAAAGCTCTGAAAATTACATTCTTAACATCTCTTCTATAGAAAAAAAGAGCTGAATTAGTTTAATTGCAAGGAAGTATTTTCTAACAATCATTAAAATATTGTAAAGCACATTAAAAAAGTGGCATACTGTGTGTGCCATTCTATCAGCATTGTAAGTATACAGTAATGATATTTTCCTGTGTTTATGCAATAAAAATTGTCAAATGTTTATGTAATTTGCCCTTAATTCAGTATTGTCTCTACACTTTCAAGCTTGGAAGGGGGTGCTGTAGTTTGTTACTGCTCAGAGTTAATATAATGCATTATCTTATGTAGCAGTCTATCAATCACCCAATTTTGTTTCACATTTACAATGTGGCAAAATAGAAATATTGTCTTTGATTGTTTTAAATCTTATTCTGTTTTGTCACCCTTAAACTTTATTTAATTGAACTTCTTTTTTTTTTTTTTTTCCTTTTTTTTTCTCCTTTCTTACATTACTAACATATTTGTTTGCAGAGTGGGGAAGACAATATGTTTTTGAATGTGTCATTGTTTCAGCATTCATTTTATATTGTATGATTACTTGTGTTACACAAATACTTTGGATTTATCAGGTTTTTTATTCAGAAACTTCAGAAACTTTGAATTTTGATGTAGTATTTTTGAGATAATTATTCTTTTTTTTTTTTTTTCTTTTTGGTCCTAAATTGTAATTAATATCGTAGTTGTTAAAGGTTGGAAAGAAGTTTTAAAGTCATATATCCTTCTCACAGAACCTTTTTTTTCCGGTCCCTTTACGTGATGATTGCTGGTTATTTTATGATCAATCCTATCTTCTGGCTATCTTTTCATTCCCAGGTGGTTGCCTTTTCCTTTTCAATTTCCTTGCATCTTTAAATTTATAGCTGGAATCTAGGACCAATTAAATTATTTCCTTTCTTGAAAAGTTGATAAATTGGGGGGGTGTTTTTTTGAATGGTCAGATGCCCATGAGATTCAGGGCTAGTCTTTTAGGAGTGACTGGTTGGTATCTTCCCTTTTATTGGGGAAAAAATACTGTTGGCTGTCGGTGGGAAGGAGGGGAATTTGGAGGCAGCAAGTCATTCTAGTTAAATGGGAGCTTCCTGTAGGAGCACATTCTGGCTGGACTTTCCACATAACTGCCTGTTATTTGCAAGTTGACTGTAAGAGGTGAAACTGAATTAAACCAAAAAAATCTTCCCCAATGTATTCAAAGCTATAACTATTTTACTTTGCCCGATTGGGAGAGAAGCATTGAAGTCCTTTGGAAAGCAATACAACTGCTCTATCTGTGGGGCTCTGCCCAGTGGTGGCTTTCCATGTCACTTCTTTTCCCTGTGGCACTTTGACTTTATTCTGTTATTTCTGATTATTAGTCAGCAAGGAATGAATCCATTTCTGCTTTAGATCATGTGTGCTTGCTTACAATTTTTTCAACAGTGTATTGACTTAACATGCTATTCAGCACTGAAAATTGCCTAAAAGTATCTGTAGGATTTAATAGTTCTTTTGTCTTTATAATTTCTATTTTAATACGTGCCAAGGTTAAAGATATGTGAGGATTATGATTTTTCTCTTTTTGTTATTATTTATTCTGAATTCTGCAAATTCATTCAGTGACCCAAGAGTCAGGCTGAGTCCATTCCTTCTCACTCAATAATGCAAGTTTTCTGAAGAAATTATGTCTTATATATCAGTTGTATCATACCCGAGCCTTGTCGAGTCCTTGGTGATAACTGTGTAGATCATCTGAGACTAATTATTACAAAAGAATTAGTGTTGAAATGTGCGTAGCAGTTCTGATAACTAATTTCCTCCTCCCGTTCTCCCACTGTCACAGCTCACTGTGGAGAGGGATGGAGCACCGTGGGTGCCGTATTGTCACAGCGAAGGGCCAGAGAACTTGTTGTATCAGGTCCCTGGTAGAAGATTCCTAAGTAAGAAAGTCACATCTTCAAAGCAGAATAGCCCTTCAGGTATGGGCTGAAATAGGACTGACAAAACTTCAGGGTTTTCTGCATTCTCTTGGACTTCTTAGTGTTTTCTCTTCCTAAGGGGGTGGGGGGAAGGGGTGAAGGGGAAAGAAGAGGGATTTCTCTTCTCCAAAGAGATGAATTTGGGGTTTTTTTCTACTTGAAGTAATAAAATGGCATGCTTAATTTTTAAGGCAATTCACTGGATAATAAGATTTCAGGGTTACTGCTTTTATCCTCCTAGAAAACCAGTGTGCACACATCCTGGGTTGAATTAATGCTTTTTAAGGTATGTGTTTTGCTTTTCCTATAAACTAATTCTCTCTGTTGAAAGGCAAGGGAATTGCAATTGAAACTCGGGGAAATACTATTTACTGAAGGTGTATTTACTAATAATATGGAGAGTTACATGTCCTACATATCCCACACCATCTAGTGGAAATATTTTGCATCAGCACCATGAAGTCAAGGACCTGAAGGGATTGAGAGATTTCAGAATGAGACTTTGTGCATTTTCCCTCAGCTACCACAGAAAAAGTGCCACATGGATTAATAATGAATTTTTACTCCATCTCCTTGAAAACCACGTATGATGGCTTGTTACTCCAGAAGAGGGAACCTACTCAAGAATATTTGCCCGTGTCATTAAACAGATCCTTATTGAAACCCTGTGGACAGATGTAAACTGGAAAAATAAGGGTTGGGATAGGAGCCAGGCAAAAGGTCTTCAGAAGCCTTTGAGTTTTGGGTGGGGACTGGCCATGCTGTATCTTCTGATACGACATGCTAATTCTTACAAAATAGTCAAATAGTTTTTACAGAGATACTTTTGCTTTGCCAGGTACACCCAACTGGTGTGACAGCCTTGGTCTGGAAGGGGCACCTCCTGAGAAAGCTTTTTGCATGGTCTGTGATTCAAACATAGAGCCTCTGGCCAGCAGCAATGGTGACCCTGCACATCTGACTTCAGGAGGCCACTTCTCTCTTGAATGACCATTTGTCATCTTGGATGCAATGGTTGCAAAGTCATACAGACAGTGGGATTTAGCTGCAATTGCAAAGGTAGTAATGCTAGCTGATAGCTGAGTTTGTATGGAGAGAAAGGGAAAACCAGAGAAACTTGGACTGACTTTAAGACTGGATCTTGTAATCTAGGAATGGCTTTCTGATTTTTTAAACTTTCTTTGTTTTGCATTGAAATGTGGATTATGGTTTATCACTTAACATCACCTGAGATTTTTAACCTAAGAAATTCCCATAACTGGTATTGTTCTTAGTTAGTAATGCCTTTGGTTCTTCCTGACTTGTGGCTTAGGCTGGTAGCATTTCGTGTCAGGTCATGGGTTTGGCATAGAGTGTTTGGAGCTCATGCTGTGAGTTAAGTGTGTGTGTAGATGGATTTTGACATCCTCTTGTCTGGGCACATGTGCTGCTCAGGATGGAGTCAGTAGCTCAGGTAGTCTCTTCTGATGTTAGTGGATGGTCATGTTGGTCTCCATGCTACACAGTAGCTTTGTTGTTGAGTCTACACTTGCCTGCCATGTGTATGAAGCTCAGAGAAAGATGAATCTACCTTTATATAGCTCTATATTAGAAGGCCTATTTTCTTCTATGGCCAGCATGAAGGTGAGCCATGCAGAGAAAACCAAGAGAAGAAAACCATTATTTCAACAGTAAGGAAGTTAACTATTTCCAAACTGTGAAATCTAATTTATTGAGCAGGGATTTTATACCAGCTTTGTGTTTAACAGGCTTGGTTTTAATAAATTATGAGCTGAGAATGTGTCTGATGGCAAGGGATTGTTGGGGCCCTTCCCCTCTGCCATGTAGTCCTGGGAGAGGGGCCCTGGGGGGGAGACACAGGGTTTCCCTTCCCCTGGTCAGCCTCGTTCCCCATTGGTTGTTTTGTGTTCCCCTGCGCGGGCAGGGACCCTCGGGTCCCGGGATTGAGCAGTTCCTCGGCAGAGCCCCGGCCATGGGGCTGGAGAAATAAACATCTCACTGGAACATCTATCAAGAATCGGTCCATATATATTTCTTTTCCACGGGCCTCGTTGTTTGATACACATGTTGCAGTATCTGAACTGTAACAAATGGTGGTGAAATGCTGGAAAGACACCGATCCCTAAGGACAGAAAATTCGTGAGTAAAAACCACTCTAGATCTCTCTCTTCTCGCTTTGGTTTGGATATTCTCTCTGGACTATGGAAGAATTGTGGGAAGTGTGGCTCTCTTGAGTTACAGAAAGAAATGTATCTAGAAGTTAAAGGAATCCTTGAACAACAAAACAGGAAAGTATTTGTTCCGGGAGATCTAGAACATTTTTTTAGCTGGCTTTTCAAAAATTTCTTCTATATTTCTCAAGACTTAGTTTTTGATATTGATCCTTCTGGAACTGGTAACTGGAACTTCTGGTACAAGATCTTGGAAGAAATAATGAATCAAACAAAACATGCACTAGTGACAGAACCTCTCCATGCATCCCGTGTAATCAGTGAAGCTCTTCAGGAGCATTTGTATGGTCCCCTTACCCCTAGAGCAGAGGATGGCCGTAATCCTGTGGCTGAGACCACGCGGCGGCCATCCCAGGAGCGCGTGACTGCAGCCGTGCCAGCGGAGGTGCCTGTGCTGGATGCGCCCGGCCCCTTTGGGAGCCCACACCTTATCGTGGACCCCATCCCTGTCTTGAGGTCCCCGGCCACTCGACCGTGAGTGAGGGAGTGACGCCGCAGGTGCCGCGGGTGCTGTGGGCCATGTGCAGCAGAGAGGTGGCCCCCACGAGCAGCCAGGAACCGGGGGTCGGCGTGGAAGCCCGCTCTGAGCACACGGCTCAGAGAGCCCTGTAGAGCGAGAAGTGGCGGTTTCCACAGTGACACGAGAAGCTGCACAGCGCCGAGCCGAAACGGGGCCGCACTCAAAGCAGCGTGGAGTTGGCAGAGTGGAACTGCTCGCAGGGCATGGGGCCAGCGGCAATGGCAACGTGGGGCCGCGCAGAGCCCAGACACGCGCTAGAGCAGCGCCGCTCGGAGAGCGCGGAGCAGCCACAACGCGGGGGCCCGGCCGAGACGTCGGAGTCAGTGAGGCAGCGGCCACGTGGGACAAACAGCTACGACACAGACCCAAGCACATAATAGGAGAAGTTGTAGAAACGAAAATCACAGGAACTGTGAAATGGTACAATGTCAAAAACAACCATGGATTTATAACACGAGATGATACAGGGGAAGATTTATTCATCCACAGAACTGCCATTAAAAGGAATAACCCTAAAAATTACCTGCAAAGTGTAGGAGATGGGGAAGTTGTACAATTTGATATAGTGCAAATGTTACTGGGCCTGGAGGTATTCCAGTCAAAGGCAGCTGTTATGCACAAAATTATAAACAATATCCATCCCAGCAACTTCCCTACCCACAACCTACTTTCCTCTTTTACCCTATACCCCATATGAACCCTTTCCTAAGTTTACCCCATCCCCAGTTTATTCCTAATCCGTTTTTCACCCCATGGCTTCCCTATACAATTCCCTTTCCCTACAACTCCTCTCCGATGCCGAGGGGGGGATGAAAAGGGGAAGGGAAGAAATTAAACCCCCTCCTGCCTCAGTTTCCCCACAAAGCATGCCCAGAGAGTGCCTGTCTCCCTTCTGTCAGCCTTAACATGTTCCAGAGAATCTGTTTGGACATTTAAAGACTCAGGAGGGTGGCTTGTTTTGTTTTGAAACTGTCCTTGTTATCTCATGTTTATCCAGTTGTTTTCAATGTTAAGTTTTAAATCTCTTTTTGTTAAAAATAAACGGGTGAAATGTTGGGGCCCTCCCCCTGCCATGTAGTCCTGGGAGAGGGGCCCTGGAGGGAGACACGGGGTTTCCCTGCCCCTGGTCAGCCTCGTTCCCCATTGGTTGGTTTGTGTTCCCCTGCGCGGGCAGGGACCCTCGGGTCCCGTGATCACGGCAGTTCCTCGGCAGAGCCCCGGCCGTGCAGCTGGAGAAATAAACATCTCTGAAACGTCTTTCAGTAATCTGTCCATATATATATTCTTTCCACGGGCCTCATTGTTTGATACACGTGTTACAGTATCTGCACTGTAACAAGGGATGCTGATTTTGAGGTCTGCAGGTTAGAGCCTGCCAGCACTTATTTGAAGGTGCAACTTTCTGATATTGAGGGAGAAGACACTGGCTTGCAGCAAGGGCAATCACTGGAAAGTAATTGCTAAAATGGACATCTGTCTGAAATGGAGGTGGCTGCAAAAAAGTATAGTTTACTGGACATACTCTGATACTTTCTGGTCTTTCCAAGTGCATGACCGGTTAAGGAATAATAGTTTCCTAGACTCAAAGAATGGTTTGGGTTACAAGAGACCTTAAGGATCACCCAGTTCCAGCTCCCCTGGCATGGGCTAGGACACCTTCCCCTAGACCAGGTTGCTCAAAGCTCCATCCAACCTGGCCTTGAACACTTCCAGTGTTGTTCCAGGGACAGACCCACAAGTTCTCTGGGCAACTTGTTCCAGTGCCTCACCACCCTTCCACTTCCTAATATCTAATCTAATCCAATCCTTCCCTGTTTTAGTTTAAAGCCATTTCCCCTTTTCTTATGTCCTGTTTAGAAATCCTTGTCCAGCTTTTTTGTAGACCCCCTTTTGGTACTGGCAGGCTGCTCTAAGGTCTCCCTGAAGCCTTCTCTTCTCCAGGCTGAATAACCCAGCTCTCAGCCTGTCTTCACTGGAGATAAGCTTCAGCCCTCTGATAATCTTCATGTCTCTCCTCTGGACTTACTGCAGCACCTCAAAATCTTTTCTATTCTGGGGCTCCTGTTAGTCTCGCAGGAGTGGTAAGGATGCCCACACACTCAGACATTACAGTAATTTGTACCCATCCTCAAATCTGGATTTTGATTTGAAGAAGAGTCCTTTCTGCTCTAAACAGCTTGAGTTGAGAATGGAAGGAGAAATACAAAAAACAAATAAAGCAATGGTTGCAACTTGGTCATCCTCCAAATAACAATTGTTGTCTCTTCCTGTAGCAGTAGCAGAATTCATTTATAGAAAACAATTCCGGCTGTAACACAGAGTCTGTGTTTAGACAATAGCCTGAAGAGAAAAAAAGAGTTTTCGTTTAGGAAGAAATACCATACAGACTGGCTGCAGCAGAAAATCTACATGACACTACAATGAAAACATCTTTTTCTTTTTTCTCCTAACTAAAGCTTTTTGAGTCCAGGAGAAAGTAACCCCCTAAGTGTAGGTTTCAAATATGTTAGCTTATATCTATATAAATATAAATATAAATATATATATATATATATTTACACACACACAATTAAAAAATATATATGTATGTGTATATATATACACACATATAAAATTTACCTGGCAGCATGACTGTGGACTACTTTTTCTTTCTTCAAATACAAATTGTATTTTCAAGAGAATTTTCTGTTTTCCCATGTATTTTCTCGCAGAAGTTCCTGAAGAAAAATTAGCATTGGGAAAAATGTGCTAACCACAGGATTCAAATGCAGCAGCTTGGTGGAATTGAAACTGCCTGTACTTTGATTTCTGTACCTGAACATGTACTCTGATACAGACTTGTCACTCTCTAGAGAGGGAGGAATTTAGTGGATGAGAACATGGGGAAGGGAGGTACTTTTTCATGTCCTTCCTTTTAGAAACATAGAAACTAGTTATTAGTTTTATAGCTTAGAAAAGAACAATTGTTTTCATCCCATGTTCTAAGTGTGGCTTATTTTTTCCTCTGACAATGTTGACCAGAGACCTGCAATTTAATATTTGTAGTGGTGCGCTGTGTTCTGTTGTGTGCTACCTATTTCTTCTATTACAAAATAGAGATGAAGGTCTGCTTCTTTTTTGAAGAAGTTTATAGTATCACTATTTGGAACTTTTTTCTGATTTGCATCAAAATCTCATCAAACTGTTTTTCAGGAGATTTTACTTTGCTTCTTCCTGTCTCTCTCAAATCACCATCACATGAACCCAAATGTAAACATTTTTACATTTACAACCACTTTGTGGAATTCATGAAAAATTTTCCACCTCACACAGCCACCTCTGCTGTTCCCCACTGAGGGTTAAATTAATCTCTGCTTTGTATGCTGAAGTGTCTCAGAGTCTATCATCAGCATCTGCAGGATGGGAAAAGTCTGTCAAAACACAGAGAAGTTTAGTCTCAGAATGCTCAGAGCTTTCCCCCTCCAATGTGTTCTGGGAATGGGCTTGCCAAGGCAGGCCATGGCTGTGTCCCCTAGAACACAGGCAGCCAGGTTGCTCTGGGCTTTTAATCGGGTGTCAGAAGGTTCTTGTTTAAAAGTCACATTCTTTTAATTGGGCACCTCTTGTTAGAGATTTAAAATTAGTCAATTTCTAAAATTCCCCCTAAATTGGAAACTGAGTGGCGCTTTCATGTGGTGATGCTAATTCCTAGCAGAGGTCTGGCTGCTGTAGCCTGTGATTCTGCTGGCTGCAGTTGACTTCTGAAACATCCCAGTGGGGGTTTCCCTGCACCTTCGGGGCTGCTACTGAGTTAGGGAACTTTGAAAACTTCAGTTTGGCTGTTTCCAAACTGGCAAAACTTTTTGAGACCTGCATGTTTTAAAAGCCCCAGGTAGTGAGTTTTGTTGTTAATGTGGACATTCATGGAAGAGTTGTTTTCCTCAATGTCTACTTTTTTTTTTTTTCATCATAAATTGCATTTTAAAAGTCAGTGTTTAATGATGAAAGTGGGAGGCATTTGAAGAAGAGATTCAGAAGCATGAAGTCCTTCTGAAGGTGAGTATCTGGATGTCCCTGTTAATAGCCACATTTTAGACTGATTTCCGACTTCAGTGTATGTTACCTCGAAATGCATTATGCCTTTCTGCCACTTCAGGGAATGCACAAATAGTGAATTTCTATGTTCTGATTTATAGGGAATGAATGCCTTGCATTTGTTACACAACCTTGGTGTCTCGCTTATTCATCTACGGACAGAAAACCAATTGACTTCTCATTTCCTATGTTTCACATTCTTTTATGGAGCAGAAAGAAGCTTGTGATGAACTGTTACAACATCTTTTTTAATGCATATATAAAATCATTTAGCCCAGTAAATGTTTCAAGGATGGTTAGGTCAAGTTGTGTCAGCATCAGTCAGTAGTTCTGTGACGCACAGAAATATTTTTGACCTCAGCAATCAGCATAGGAAACTTTTGCATTGTTTTAACCTCCCGGGCGTAAGTTTTTACCAGTTCTGGAAGGGTTTGGGAGCTCATGAGTCTGTGCAGGACCACTAACAAGCAAAAGGTAACAGATGACTTTTCTGGAGAGAGCTTTCTATACATGCAGGTATGGCTGTTCTTCAGTTTACTCAGAATAGACCACTTGGTGGATAACTCTGGCTTTGTGAAACAAATTTGTGGGAGGTCAAGATGGGTGAGAGTGATTTACTGCAAGTAGGAAGTGAAGGTGATTTATGCTATCTGTTCCCTCCATGTGGCAGCTTGGGTCGTGCCTGGTGACTCCATTTTCTGTAATGTGTGGGCTGTACTTGTATTCTTTTTTAGGATGCTTTCTCCTAGTTTTGTCTTCACTTGCTTTCTCTGCAGGAGAGGCACAGAAGAAATGATTACTAAGTGAGTTAATATGTTTCATGGATGGCTGAAATTAAATCCTTTTTTGTGACACCTGTTCTGTTGTGCCTTCCTCTCATCCTGTCTTTGATACATCTAACACAAGTGCCTTGTTTATTTCTGAGTAAATACAGATTTAATTTACATTATGGCTCTAGTTATGTTCATGTATCTCTTTTTGGTGCCCATAGGCCCAAGTGTGCCACCTCCTTGTCATGAATTGAATGTCTCAGCTGCAGGACATCCTGTATTGAACTCAGTGAGGAAAATACATTTATATGAGTTGCCTGTTGAATATTTTAAATAATTAATGCACAGGAAGAGTGCTCAGAAGGGCTGTGTACAGTCGTGATTAGGGCAGGCATAGGAGAGCCCAAGAGTGCTGAAGTCACTGCACAGCCAGGGACAAGGATGGAGACAGGGCAGGTGTCACAGCGCTGCTGTGGCCTCCTGCTCTCTGCTGCTTTGGGAGCTGTAGTGCCATGGATGATCTTTACAATGCCTCCTACACTGGACTCTGCAGGGAAGGTTACAGAGCGAGTCCTCGTTTGGGGATTTCCCCAGTGCTCAGGAGAGAGCTCTGAGCAGCTGCACAGCTGGGAGGCTGACCTGGTGTTTCAGCTAAATGGCAGAGGGGCTTCACTTACTTCTCTGCTTGTCAGTAATTATCTACCTACAGCTTTCATTCCTGCCCAGTGTTATTGTTGTGCTGGAAGTCCATGTCAGTGGCTGTCCTTTCCTCGTTGGGTACTTTCCAGAAACTACTTTAGCAGTTACCGTTTGTTTTCTTTTTCTTCTTTCCATTCATATAGTAGTTCAAGATAAAATAGAAATAAATTAATGTAGTTTATAATGTTCTAGATCATTGTTAGCATTTAAGAACATCTACATGGAAGATAGACATTTATATTCCTCTATCAACAGGAAAGAAATTGATTGAGCTTCTGCTGTGAAACCAATAAATAACTGGGGAGAAAAATACTACAGTTATTAGGTCAAAGAATCCTCTTGCAATGCATTAAACTATCTATTACCTTATAAATCAAATTTAATGTTAAAAAGCTTAAGAATAGGAAATGTTTGAATCTTCTGCCAAAATGCCATTCAAATGAGTAAGACAATGTATTGTAGGTAAAAAATTAGTTTGGACAAATTCAATTTAATCTTATGAGAAGAAGTAATGCTATTGTGGTAGTTATAAGGCAAATGATTGTGGATTTCTGTCTCAAAGTAATATTTTGCTCTCTTGAAAATATCTTGGGAGCATTAATGTTTTGTTTCTAGGCTTGTGATCTCTTAATTGTATTATACAACTACATACTTACAGAATCACAGAATCACAGAATAACTTAATCAATTTTCATCGTGAATCAACTATGTGTTTTAATGAAGAAATGATTCTGTTACATAAAGAAAAATAAAACTAAATTTCATCATTAAATTTTCAAACTGTTAACTCTTAAGTGATATTAGCCACGGCTGGTTTTGTCGTGTAGTCAAGAGAAGTTGCCTGACTTAAGAAAACTAAAATGTCTAAATACAAAGTATAGAAATATCTGGTTTTTCTTACCAGGTTATTAATTATTTACCAACAATAATAATTAATTATTATTTATTATTAACCCAGCTATTAATTAATTATTAATCAACTCATCTTCTATTAATTATGATACATTATCACTAAATTTATAGGAATAGTGGGGTTTTTTCCCTACATTTTATCTCTGCTTTATTAACTGAGATATGCTAGAATTGGTCTTATGTGGGGGAAAAAAATGTAGCTGTCTAAGGCTAGAATCCATATTCAATTTTCCATTTTTATTTTTCATGGTTTTATTATTTATGTTTCTTGAAACCAGAACAGAGAATTTAAAAAGTGATTCTGTATTGTACCTGGAGAACTAATTGTTAATTCTTACTTGGTGATTTTATTGGTCTCAGTAGGTATGAAAATATGGCACAGAATGTATTTTACCTTTAAAAATCAAACATGGCCATGGAATTTTATTCATTACCATTGTATAAATCTGGAATTTATAGCTTGAAATTGCACTGATATTCTTTCTGGCTAGATGGTATCTGGGATGTTAATCTGGTTTGTGACTGACTGGAATCTTGCTCATTCTTCTGGTTTGACATGTTACAAAGTTATAGAAGCATCTTTTTAATCAAAGTTAGCAGATGAACACAGGAAACATTTCTCAAATGGGAGGTTGTTGGGTGTTTGTTGCAGCATTTGGAAAAGAATGGATATTATGAGTCATGCAGGATTTCTGTGTTTGTGGACTTCACAGCAGCACAACATTGACACCCCATAGCATGAGTTTTCTGCTCAGCTCCAACTCTGAACAGTTTTTCCAGGCCATCACCAGCCCCTGCTTGCTGAGGAGGGAACCTCCATGCCCCGCACCCAGAGGTGCGCCTGGGAGCTGGCTTCACACTGCGCCAGGACCCACTCAGAGAAATCAATGCTAACCCTTGTCTGAAGAGGCTGTTCCTGTGAGCCAGAGCAAGTGCCTCACATCAGGCTCCACACAACGCAGAATACCCTTGAGTCTATTTCTTCTGTTACCTTGATGGATCTCTGTTGGGATGGTCATCCAATTGCATATTCAGGCTTCAGATCAATAGAGGAAGTTGAAGCATTTGATGGTCATGCCTTAAAAACTTAAGGACCTGAATGTATGATCCCAGATGAGAGTGGGTGCTGCCTAATCCCGTTGACGTAACCAACAAATAGAAAGCAACACCTGTAACTGCAGATGTCTTTCAAAGCAGCATTTCTATTTCTGCCAGAATTCTAACCTCAAATTACATCTTGATTGTAATTTTCAAAAATTTGACAGATTTTAATGTTAAATGGCCAGACTCTCTCCCAGGTACTAAAAGTCTGGCCAAAAGTTGTGGCTCATCCTATAATTTTGAAATAAATACACAAAATCAATCAAAAGCAGAAGCAGGGGTCACTTTTTTTTAGTGTTCATGTACCATGTGTCAAAGACGCAATCCCCATTTTTATCAGTTTGTAAAGAAGACAAAAATGAAGACAAAATAACTCTGCTGAGCTGTTTGTACTGCAAAAATCCATCCAGTTCCCTTTCATGCCCAGATGTTCAGAGTAGTTCCGCAGTGCATTTTCAAGAAGGGGGAGGAAAAAAAAAAGTGTACAGATTTTTTGTGCTTGCAGATTTCTTCCCCTTACTGAAACAGTGAGACATGTAATGGCTGTCATTTTGAATACGATGATGGTGAATAAGAGTAAAATAAATTGAAAAAATGACTCCTGGAAACTTGAAGTACTTGTATAATTAATATGACAAAATTGACTTTTTTTTTCCGTTTCTGAAATGTTTTACAATACTCTTGTAAAATTTAGTGGAGGTAATGTTTTAGAAAGATTAAACATATAATAAGGGAGAAGAGTCTTCCTAATAGCAATTTTGGAAGTGCTCAGGGAAAAAATGTTCAGTGGAAGGTAGTGTTATGAAATTAATTATAGAAATTGTTAGAAGATATAAGAGGCAATAAAAAAACCCGCTGTTTTTCTACAAATGAAAATGGGCAATAACTTTGTTAGTTGTGGAAAATACGTGGTGGCAGAAAGATAATGCCAAATAAAAAAGTATAAAAGCACTTTCCCCCATTGATATTAAGCACCCAAATAACTAGAAAAACTCTTTAGGAGCCCCGGAGGAGCCCTGTAGATAACATTTTAAACTTTGTTAAGCCCTGTCCCTGAAGACTTGTCGAGATAATGACACAGTTTAGGAAACTGCCTCAGGACATGCTAGGAAATTACAGGCATTCAGTTGTAAACTAAGCTGTTAAAAACGATTCTAACATGTCAAATGGGAGAACATTAGGCACCCACAGCTCTGTTAAGTGTGTGTAGTGTAGGTTAGGGAAAAGAAGTGGTGCTTTAACCAGAGGCAGGGAGGTGGAAGCTGAGATGCTAATTGGTTAGGACTTGAATTAAATAAATATGTTAATATATACACCTTTTGTTTTCTGTAGGAAATATGCACAGCAGCCTCAGAATTATTGTGACGTTTTTAACACAGCAGAACAGCCCTATGATTCTGTGATTTCTTTTAAGATATTCCAGTTGGCTTTTGCGTTTCTTACAAAATTATACCTGCCAAAATTGTCAGACAATGACACTGTTTACAGTGTATTTTTGTGCAGAAAAAAACTCTTCGCTTTTCCTTCTTTGAAGCAGACACCTGGAGCAGCTGTATACAAAAGGTCCGTTTTTATGTGCTTGTCAACCATTACAGCTTTTACTGCTCTGAAAAAACAGTTGTTTTGTTGATGACTGACAGAAATCACATATAAATGGATGAATGAGAGTTTAATACATATTTAATGTAGGAATATTTCCTAACAGGGATATAATAATGAATTATCCCATTCAAAAGAAGCTGTGTGCATTTTTTGCTCTTATATTTTCATGACCAAGTGCTAAATAAAGTAGGGGGAAACACCAACCGTAGCTGTTTTGGAAGGTAGAGAAATTATATTTAAAGGATGGACGTGAGCTTGAAAGGTAGTTGGTTTTAGAAAAGCACCTAAAAGTAAATATTAGCCTGTTTCCTGCATCTGAGTCTTGCTGCCTGTTCTGAGTTTCTAATAACTTTTGTTGATGAGATAGACTTAGCTATGTTTCTTTATGTAATTTTTCTATGTAACTATTATTAGAGAGCAAAGTTTGTATAAAGTCTGATTTACTTCATAAAAAGCCAAACACAAAAAGAAAAAAAATTCCAAAAAAGGAAAACTGCATCAATTCCAGCCATCCCTGAAGTCTAACTTTTGAATATTCAAGGATATTTGATGTTATGAAGAGCTGTCACTACTTCACAGCTATGGATGCCAAATCAATTATGTTTGCAAACCTTGAGATGAGTCTGTTTTTTTTACCCTCTCACTTGGGAGCAAGGAAGCAATTTGGCTGAATATTTAGGCAATTAATGTTGAAATTAGCTCCAACTTTTGAATTTTAAGGAGTTTAGAAAACTATAATCACATATAAATGAACTTTTTGGCACTTCTTGAGGAATACCATTTTCTGAATCAGGTATTAGCTTTAAGATGTGGGTGGAGGTAGGAGCAGGGCTCTGGCAATCCTGTCCCTGCCAGAGCTGGGTGCTGGTGTGAGTCAGGAATTGATGGAAGTCCAGCCTGAATGTCTTGCTGACAGCACCCAGGACCTTGCAGCTTAGGGACAAAGTGAGCGGTGGGATCTGGGGAAGATGATTTGGGAGATGAAATTTTTTGGGATCCGTATTTACGCTGCTCCTTACTCTGTCCTCCTTTTGGAAAGAAGCTGCTCTCTCCCAGGTGATCTCTCCAATGCTGTCAGGAGCTGTTTGAGGTGAAGTTTTGTAGGAGGATTCCCTCTGTTGGTCTCCTTTATACTCCAGAAAGTGGGATCAGCTGCCAGGGCGAACTCTATCTCACTGGAGCAGAGAGGTGGCAAAGCATGACTGTGGGAAGGGATTTGTGTTCAGTTGTGCCAGATTGCTTCTAGTGTTTTCGAGAAGGCATGTGAAGGTTTGTAAGGGTTTATGTCTCCCAAAATCTAGACGGAAACATCACAACATGACAAAAGGCATACACCTAAGGTCAAGACTTTTTTATTGTTGAGTTTCAAAGCCCAGCAGAGAGGAAGGGTGTCTAAGGAAAGGTAAAATTATCTGTGTAGGAAGAATTTTAGGCAACGAAACAATGTGTGAATTACTGCTCATTCTTACTTTACTGATTGTGATGTGAATGGTGGGGTTGTGTGAGGCTGTCTTGGCCAATTCTCTGGTTATAAATTGCGTTCTCAGTTTTTTCCGTACAACAGTGAATTGGTGTCCAGGAACAATCAAAGAATAAATACTGTGACATTAAAAATGTAATTTATTTGTTAGCTTCCAAACAGTGGCAGCAAGGAGCTGTTGCATCACTACAGGAGATAAAAGAGTCACCCAAGAGACCTGAGTCACAGAATATTCTGAATTGAAAGAAACCCACAACAATCATCAAGTCCAACTCTTAAGAGAATTGCCTGTTGGAACACTGAGTTCTGAGAATTTCAGCCTTTCAGTGCTGACAGTGATCCTCAGAAGCACACTGCTTTTGACCTGAAGCCTTGGGAAAGGCTTCCCAAATTGTGCAATAACACTGAGGTTGTTGCTGTATAATTAAAGTTGTATCACTGGGTGGAATATGTAGAGATGTAGAAAATTAGGTTTATGGATATATGTAACAAAATGGAGGATTTGGGGTGTGGATTTGTTCTTCTTCTTTTCTCCTTCCTTCTTTACAAATCTGGGTGTTCTGGTATTGGGTCCAAAAAACCTGCAGTGCACATCATGAATAGTTAGTTATTGGATTATAAGTAAAACCAAATTAATTGGCATTCCATAATTGGGTGATTTGGACCTTAAAAAGCCTTGGAAGTTAGAACTCATGGCCATTTTCCACCTTGTTAACTTAGAGGCACATCATGTGCAGCTGTATTATAGATAAGATAAAATAAACATCTAAATCTGAAGATAAACTCCTGATCTCCTGCATTTTAATTCGACCTCTGAGTAAAAGAACTCACGAAACAAAGGCAAAGAAAAAAAGAAACGATAAAAGGAGAAAATTAATAATTGCCCATGCAGGGATTGAACCCATGACCCTGGTGTTATTAGCAGTCTGCTCTGACCAGCTGAGCTAATCTCAGGGAGAGTTATTGCTTTCTCAATTTTAGATTCTGTGTTTTAAAAGATGCCCCCCTCCCATGAAGGCTTTTAAGTTGGAAACACTTGAAGGCTCCATTCAACACCTGCTCACCTATCACTGGTCTTATGAATGATTGTATGGCAAGAGAAACCTTTGCTAAGCCTAGTGAGGAGTTTAATGCCAGTACAGGCTGCCTTAGGTGCTGTGTAGCAGACGGGGTGTGAGTAGGTCAAATAGGGATTGGTAGAAAACAGCTTAATTCAAGTAACATCTCTGATTTCCGCCGCAGCAGGAAGGCTGTAAGTGGGAGTAATTTGCACATATAGGAGTTGGGGAAACTAGAAGGAAGGACATTTACTGAGCTTGGGTGAATCCTCACACTCATTTTCCCCCTCTTGGAGTATCCCATGATGTAATTACCATCAGCTGAGGTGAAGAGGTTAAGATAGTCACACAGAGCAATTTATATGTCTGGCTTGAGACATATAGCCAACACCGAGTGTCCCAGGAACAGCTGTGGGGCAGGTCAGACTCCTACAGCAATACCTGTGCTGCTGGCAGGCAAAGCTTTGATCTGTCTTAGGACATCCTCTGGTGTGCCCTAAACCACCAGAGGTCTGGGAATGTGTTGGCTCCAAAACAGAAAGGGAGATTAGTCTTGATTAAAGCATAATCTTGGTACACGGGTTTAAGTTGCCTTATAACACCCTGTAAACAAGAATTCACATTTCCTTGTGTTGGCTTTTGAGATTGTAAATTATATTTTAATGTTATAGGCCTAAAGGCTTGGTAGGCTGATAAGTAGTTCGATGTTTAAAGAATTAATTGTTGTTTAGTTGCAGAACTTACTATGAAATACATGCTTTATGGTTTCGCTATTTTGGAGTTTAAATATAGATGTTGTTAAAAATCATTTTCTTAAGTCTCTATTTCTAGTAGTAATTTCTCTTTTTATCATTTAGACAGATCTGAATAACTGTAGTATTTTCACAGCAAAGGCTAATCACACTGCTTTTAGGTGTATGTAGTCCCTGAGACAAGCATGGAGGTTTTGTATTGTTTTGATATTTATTTCTTTTAATAGAACTAAACCAGTGCAGAGCCAGTCTTATTTGCTGGTGACTCCTTCAGTTCCAGAGCTCATGAAATATGGCTACAAATTGTTTGCAGATGTATGAAGATCCTTTCACATTGATGAGCAAGAAAGGAACTAATAACATCACATTTATTATCATCAATGACACCAAGAAAGATCTCAATCTGATTGTTTGGACTCAAACAAACCTTGCAGCAACCACTGCCCATTTTGATCCTCTCTCATTGCTGGTACCTAAGGACCTCAAAAAGATGGTGATGTTCATATGAGAAGCACAGAAGCTATTTCTGTTTTTCTACTCAACCGTGCAGATCCCCTACCAGGGGTCAGTGAAACATTCCAGCACAGAGAAACCATTCACAATTTTTGAGGGATGGAGGTTTATACAGTTCAGGTTTACATTGTTTTAACATACCATGCAACACTGGTGAAAGTGGAGACAAATGACCATTTATTTATTGTTCTGCTTTTTTCATTATCCTAGGGCTAAAGTAAACCACAGGCTCTTGTGGCCAATATGTTATTCCTCAGTGTTAGAACCATCCCAGAAAAGCTTTTAATATGGATTTGAAATGATCTTCTAAGATGCCCAGGTGAGTTGTTCTATTTAGTTGATGTTTTTTCCTCTTTTAATCTCATTAGAAGCATTTGGTTTGAAAGTGGGACACACAAAACTAAAATAAACCAGGCATTGATAGTAGACTTGGACTTTATAGCATTAGAGGCTGGTATTCTTGAGTCTGGAAGAGATAAGAGTAAATTTCAGATAAATTTTTATTATGGGCTTTGAAAGAAGTACTTAAAATATATATTTAAAAATTGATCCCATTTCAGAGAAAGGTGTTATTATACAGCAAATCTAAACAAAATTGTTAGATATTAATATTAAAATACAGAAAAAGCAGCCAATATTAGCAAAGAAGACATATGTCAATATTGGCAAAATAGACATATCATTGCATGTAAACTGGGATTTATTTATTCAGTATCCAATTATATTATACCTTTCTAGTGGATTATGAAAACACTTTGATTTAGATTTTTTTTTTTTCCAAATTCAAGAGAGTGAAAGTTTGACTTTTGTGGTTAAGTAGGCTCTGGTGATTAAAAGTGTGATTCCCATTTCTGCCAGACACGTTTTGCATAACCTTGACAAGGTCATTTCATCATTACGTGATGTTTAATTCCTCAGTGAATTCTTAAGGATAGTTGTGTAAAACCTGTAGCTGATACACTATTCAGTTCACGTGTAGGTTTTGCCTCTAGACACCTATATCTAAACATGAATTAATTATGGAATAGAAAATGAAAGTCCATTTTGGCAAACAGTACTTGCTGAAGAGCAACAGTCTGTGTGTATCTCACAGTTTTATAAGGTGATGTGTAGCAATAGTGACCTGACTGCATTTGTGAGGAATACTGTGGAAGGCTTTAGACCTCCTTTGTTTGATTAGAAGAATTTTTATTAGTCTTTATAACTGATGATAGAAACTGTAGAAGTTTCAAGTTTTGCATGCAAAATGTAGTCTATAATGATTTTTTATATTTAGGTTTTTGCAAAATACCTGTGATCCACCAGACTATGAGCTTATAAATACATAATTAATTACAGTCAAGGAATGAGCAGATTTTTTTTTTATATATTTGGCTTTACACAGTGACTGGGCAAACATTCCTCTGAAATCTGAGAGACTCTGATTGATGTGAAGCAACAAAGAATAAAATATTGAATACTGTTGCATCAAGAGGCATTAATACTTTATGTAAATCACTTCCTATTTTCCAAAGGCTTAATTTGCTTCCAATCTAGAAGGAAGGAAGGCACAGAGATGTACAGCGTTGGCAGAAATAAATGGTGGGTGATGCTTGCAGGACCTTGCTCTGTGTAGAACTGTACAGATAATGGATTTTGCCAGTTCTGGATTTGGGACTGATTCTGTTGCATACTACATGGTTTAGTGGTGAACGCAGTGGTCCTGGGTTAACCACTGGGCTCTATGATCTTAGAGATCTTTTCCAACCTTAACAATTCCATGAATCTATGATTTTATGGCAAAGGAACACAGGAAGTCACACACCAGGGGAGGGAGGGCTGTTAGGCCTGTCTGGTGGTGCCAATATGATTTGTATAGGTTTTTGATATTATTTGAATGTTGTTAGTCTCCCTACACATAGCAGCACAATGGGAAATTGCTGATTTACAAAGGATCTGTGATTTGTCTCTGACCACAGCGAACATAGGTCATGTCCATCACCCACCACAGCCCCACTTTGCAAAGTGCAGTACAGAGATCCCTGCAGTTGTCCTTCCTCGGGGCTGGTGGTTTCTGCTTCTCAGTATTTTCAGTTCATTTTATAGGGAAAAAAGAGCAAGCATGAGGATTTCTCTCTCAGTGCAGCTGTGGCATGAGAGGTCATGGTGACATCCTCGCCTGGTGGACAAAAAGAGTTCTTAGGAGAAGGGTTTCCACATCTTGTTGTAAGCAGTAAGGTAGGAACTCACTTTACTGCCTTAGTTTCTGGAGCTGAGTTAGTGATCCAAGAGAGAATATTATTGAACTAAAAAGTTGTCTTCACAATTGTCTCATAGTAATTAAAATCCATATATTAACTGAACGTTAATTATAAACAATTCATGAAGATCAAGAGATAGGAATTTTTTTAAGGAGTTACATGTGTGTATTCCTTGTAAAGAATTTTTTATCTCTCCATCTAAATTGCCTTTTTATTTTTCTGCTCTTAATTTAAGCTTAAATTTTCTTTTTGTGAGTGGTTTGAATATATATCATTCTAACGGGGGTTTTTTTTCCAGGAAAACTCTTGTAGAACAGCCATGCATTAACAGTGCATATTTACAGCCTTCCAGGAGGCTGAGTGCCTGGAGAGAAAGGCTTCTTAGTTCTATATTCACACTGTTTTATTTACATCTGTGTAACAAAGACTCACACAGTGTATATCTTTTGAACATATGTATTGCTGAAAATTATATGTAAGCATGTTGCCACAACAGAAGTGCATGACAAGCCTTTAATTTCCTGGCATACCCTCGAGGGCACAAACCAGTTTGGTGGAGGGCTGGGCTACAGTCACTGGAAGTTGCTACATCCCAGTGAGGCAAGAAGGAGCGTCTTTGTTTCCTCCCCTAATGTGCCTGTGCATGCTTCATCCTGTTGCTATTCTCTCCCTCCTTTGAATTCAAGCTGATAAGGGCTGTGGTGTTCTCCTTGGGTTTCCCCTGGGCTATCTATGAGGGCAACATTTGAAAAGCTACGGTAAGTTTGTGGCATGTTTGAGCATATTTATGGTTAAGGTTATTTCTATTTTCTGAAATGCTGGTGGTGATTGGTAGCAATCTGCGACAATTAGGTCCTCTTCTTGATAGACATAGGCAAAGGTGCTGGACTGAAGATGTTTACACTTTAAATTGTTGATGGGCAGCAGAACCACCCAGAACTCTTCTTATTATTTCCTGTAAGGTTCTAAGTAATAGGAATGTGCAAGGTGGGAAGCTCATATTGCCACAGTAAGGTGCAGGTTTGTACTAGCCCCCACCAGTCTGAGAAGACTTCTGGCTTAAATACAGGAGAAGCTGTATGGAGAAATCCATTTGACTGTCCTTTTAAAATCAGAAGAGATGGAGAGGTTTATCTGCAGCAGATAAGCTGTTGCTGTACAGCACAAGCACCTGAATAATAATGTTTCTGTGGTGAGAAGGAGCTGCAGTATTTCGTCATAGGTTTGCTCAGCTAGTGAAGAGGGCTTCAAACTAAGGTTGCCGAGGGAGGGGAACCACAATCTACCTGCTCTACCAGTTTGATGTCAATGCCAGCAGGAGATGCCCAGAGCCTGGTACGAGATCACAGGTCAGCAGAGAAGCACCTGAAGAACAGGACAAAGGAATTGCTGCCACTACAGTCAGTAAGTTGGCTTACTGTTAAATAAGGGGGGCCCAAGTTAAATATCTCTGTGCAAACACAGTTAGCATGGGGAATAAACAAGAGGAGTTAGAGATGTGTGAAGACTGCAGGGCTGTGACCTAGTTGTCATCAGTGGTCAGATGGTTCCTATGACCGACTGGAGTGTTGGAATGGAAGGATATGGGCTCTTTAGGAAGGACAGGCAGAGGAGGTGAGGAATGAGTGTTGTTCCCTATGATAATGACCAGCTGGAATGCACGGAGCTCCACCTGGGGATGGATGAGGAGCTGACTGAGACCTTATGGGTCATGACTAAAGGGAGGGAAGGGACAGGTGACATTACAGTGGGGGTCTGGTACAGGCCACCTGATCAGGACAACTGAGTGGATGAGGGTCTCTGTAGACAGACAGGAGCATCCTCACATTCACAAACCCTGGTCCTTATGGGGGACTTCAACCATCCCAACAGGAGGGTCAACATAGCAGGAGATAAGCAATCCAGAGGTTCCTGGAAAGTGTTGTTGATAACTTCCTTCTCCAAGTGAGAGGAGCCAGCAAGGAAAGATGCTATGTGTAACCTCGATCTCACCAACAAGGAGGGGTTGATGCAGGAGGTGAAACTCAAGGGCAGACTGGGCTGCAGTGACCATGAAATAATGGAATTCAAGATCCTTGGGGAAGCAGGGAGGAGGCACAGCAAGCTCACTACTTGGGACTTCAGGAGAGCAGGCTTTGGCTTCCTCAGGGATCTGCTTGGTAAAATACTATGGGATAAAGCCTTGGAGGGAAAAGGGACCCACAAAAGCTGATTACTATTCCAGGATCACCTCCTCCAAGCTCAGAATCAATACATCCCAATAAAAAGAAAGTTATGCAAAGATGCCTGGGGGCTTGCATGGATGAACAAGATGCTCCTGGACAAACTCAAACACAAAAAAGAAGCCTACTTCTAGAGGGTGGAAGCAAGGGCAGGTAGCCTGGGAAACATACAGAGAGATTGTCCGAGCAGCCAGTTATTTGGTTAGGAAAGCTAAAACCCTGATAAAATTAAAGTTGATCAGGAATATCAGAGGACATCAACGGCAGCAAGAAAAGCTGCTACATACATGGTGGTGAAAGAAAGATAAGGGAAAGAGTGGGCCCTCTCTGGATAGAAATGGGAGACCTTGTTACCTGGGATTTGGAGAAGGCTGAGATTCTCAATGGCATTTCTGCCTCAGTCTTCACTGACAAGTGCTCCAGCCACACTGCCTAACTTGCAGAAGGAAAAAGTGTGTACTGGGAGAATGAGGAACCGCCTGCTGTAGAAGCAGATCAGGCTTGAGACAATCTAAGGAACTTGAAGGTACACAAGTCCATGAGATCTGATGAAATGTATCTGCGATAAATGTTCTGAGAGAACTGGCAGATGAAGTGCCTAAGCCATTATCCATCGTATTTGAGAAGTCCAATTAAGTTCCCACTGACTGGAAAAGGGGAAACATAATGCCTGTTTTAAGAAGGGGTATAAAGAAGACCCAGGGAACTAGAGTCCCATCAGTTTCACTTCAGTGTCTGGCAAGATCATGGAGCAGATCCTCCTGGAAACTATGGCACATGGCACATGGAAAATTGGAAGGTGATTTGTGACAGCCAACGTGGCTGCACTAAGGGCAAATCATTCCTGACAAATTTGGTGGCCTTCTATGATGAGGTAAAGATGTTGGTGGATGAAGAAAGAGTGACTGACACCACCTACCTGAGCTTGTGCAAAGCATTTGACACTGTCCCATAGGTTTCAGCCTAGCTCAGGGCTTTGAGTGTCAGAAGTTGGGTTACTGCTCAGCCTGTCACACTGGTTTGGGATGGACTCTGCACTGTTCCTAGTGGGTGGTGAACATTTTTTAGTCTGTGGATGTTACTTTTGGCAGGACTTCTGTCTGGAGTGGTTCCGAATTTGTATTATTGTACTCTAAAAAACTCCTACATCTGAAATCCTTGAACAGAGAAACAATACTAGTCATAAACTCTTCTGAAGGAATTAGGTGGAAAGAACCACCAGACTCTCCCCTGCAAATGTATAATCATAATATTTCCAGATGGCTTCAGTAATTTTGCCCCATCTGGAAGCAGCAAGCTGGGAATGAACTAAGCAAAAGGTAGGCTGCATGCTTTGTGTTTGTTCTAACAGGTGATGTGTTGGTAGGAGACAGAGAGTTGGAGGTTCTAATAGAGCTGTCTGACAAACAGCCTGGCACACTCCTTGGCATTGCCACAGGAGTAGCTTTGAAGAAAGTGATGGTAAGGGGGTTTTTTTTGTGCTGTTCTTTTTCTCCTGGAAAATACCATTTGGTAAAAATCGTATTTCCCTGGTGGAAAAATAATATTTCAGTGATGTTTTGGATTTTTCTTTTTATTTGGTGGTAGGGGGTAGCAGTGAGGAGGGAAAGAGAAGCAGTGTCCTGCTACACTAAAAAAACCAATTGCAAGGTGGCATGAGGTTTCTAGATTTGTACTGCCATTTTTGTTTTGTGTGTATGCTCCTTGAAGCTAAAATCACCTGAACTAAAAACTTTAGCTTTATCATGCACAATACTTTAATTTACCTGAAATCCCATATAATTGTTTTATTTTTTGCCTCAGAAACCCCCACTTCTATTAATCCTGATTGGGAATATTGATGATTTAAAATAAAAATAAATGAAAAAAAAAGTGGAATTTTCCACTGAGATGAATCTCAGTTCTAGAAAATGTTTCTTCATCTCTGTATTGTTCAAGTGTTGAAATAATTAAGTGGGTGCTTGCTTTGTATCTCTAGTATTATCAGGCTAAGTGCAGACTACAATGTCATAACTTTATATTCTAATTAGGTAGTAATTATCCTGGTGTATTTGTTCTAATCTCCACCTGGGATGGGCATTGCAAAATGTCATATCTAAGACACACCCTTCTTGGATTTTTTCCTGTGAATATGTGCCAATTGATTAAACTCATTGATTTAAATGTTCTTGATCCCTGCTGAAGACCTTACAATTGTGCATCGCCCCTGTATCAACTGCACATCAGCTATTGAAAGGATTTATACTCAGAAGGCTTATCTTGTTGGTACTGCCCTTGCCCTGCCACAATAAAGCATTATTTGGTGACCTTTAATGAGTCCAGATTAGTAATGCGGAGAAAGCTGCACTCTATTCGTGACAGCAACCTGTAGTTGGTTGACCCTGGCTAGACCAGGGGCCACCAAATCTGTTCTATTACTCTCCTTCTCAGCTGGACAGAGGAGAGAAAATATGCCGAAACATCATGAGTTGAGATAAAGACAGGGAGAGATCACTCACTGATTACTGTCAAGGGCAAAACAGACCTGACCTGGAGAACTTAATTGAAGTTATTATCAATCGAAAGATCAGAGTAGGACAACAAGTAAGTAAGAATAAGTAAATTAAATCTTTAAAAAACCCTTCCCCCACCCCTTCCTCCTTCCCAGGCCTAACATTATTCCCGATTCTCTACCTGCCATCTCGCAGCAGTGCAGGGAGATGGGGAATGGGGGTTACAGTCACTTCATCACATGTTGATTCTGTTGCTACTTCCTCCTGGGGAAGAGGAGTCCTTTGCCTGCTCCAGCATGTAGTTCCTCCCCCTGGAGCCAGTGCTCCCCACACTTCTCCAATTTGAGTCCTTCCCATGGGCTACAGTTCTCTATGAACTGCTCCAGTGTGTGTCCTTTTTCATGGGGTGCAGTCCTTCAGGAACAGCCTGCTCCAGCATGGGTCCTTTTTCATGGGATGCAGTCCTTCAGGAACAGCCTGCTCCAGCGTAGGTCCCCCACGGGTCCGACCAGGAGCCTTCTCCAGCTTGGGATTTCTACATGGTCACAGCCTCCTTTGGGCACTCACCTGCTCACCTGTGTGGGGTCCCCTGTGGGCTGCAGGGGCACAGCTGCCTCACCACGGTCCTCACCGTGGGGCTGCAGGGGAATCGCAGCTCTGGTACCTGGAGCACCCCTGCCCCTCCTTCTTCACTGACCTTGGTGTCCGCAGAGTTGTTGCTCTCATATATTCTCACTCCTTCTCTGGCTGCAAATTACTTCTGCCCAATAACTTTTTCTTTTCCTTCTTAAATATCTTATCTCAGAGGCTCTACCACCATCACCGATGGGCTCGGCCTTGGCCAATGGTGGGTCTGTCCTCGAGCCAGCTGCTATTGGCTCTGTCAAGATACAGCAGAAGCTTCTGTCAGCTTCTCACAGAAGCCATCCCTGTAGGCCCCCCACTACCCAAACCTTGCCTGGAAAACTGAAAACACAGGCCCAGACAGCAGTTACTTTAGATGACTTAACTCTTTTGCAATTAATTGCCTTGTATGCAGAATTTTAGGAGTTTGGGGTTTTTTGTCTTTGGGAGGTTTCTTTGTACTGCTTTAGACCCTGGTGCAAGAGCAAGCCTTATGTCCAAATACTGCCATGTCAGGTGTGGGGTAATGATTATGGATGGGAGCTTGCTGAAACAGGGTTACTGTCTGGAGGGAAGAAAAATTGGTCCTTGGACCCTTAACCATCCCTTTCATCCTGCTGTCATTTTCTTCTGAAGAACACTGTGAAGCCCATGGGCAAGAAGTACAGCTCAGATGTGGAAGCACAAAGGACTGGAAAAGAACTGTGGAAACATAAATGGTTGGTATTACAAAAGAGGCCAGACATATCTTCTTTTTTTTTTTACTTTTTTTTGCTTTTCTTTTTTACTGGGTCTGATATAATTGCAAATTCTGCTTGAACGGAGCTTCCTGCTGAAGTGTGGAATTTAGCAATGCATTGTTGCCTTGAGAACAGCACTCTAAAAACTGAAGCACTTTGCCAGTGGATCACATGGGAATTCTGAAACTTAGATGACTAAGGTCAAAACCTGTGTATGCTAAGCACTTGACAATA
This sequence comes from Corvus cornix cornix, assembly GCF_000738735.6. Classification (NCBI taxonomy): domain Eukaryota; kingdom Metazoa; phylum Chordata; class Aves; order Passeriformes; family Corvidae; genus Corvus; species Corvus cornix. The sequence continues at coordinate 17,630,763 of NC_046333.1, read as the reverse complement.
TCATTACTGGAAACTGAGGGTCTTCAACATCTTGTGGAAAGAGATCTGAATTTAGCCACCTCTTTTCAGAGTCAGTGTAACTCTCTCTAGAGTTTTCTTTTTTAAAACTAGAGTTCTTAGAGTCATGCTGGTAATTCAGTAGTCTGAGGTAAAATGAGTATGTTTTCAAGTGAATGTGCAAGTATAAATGAGTAGTGATAGTCTTGCCAAATAAAACTGGGACAAAACCTACCAGACCACTACTGAAGTGTAGTCTCGTTGATGGGTAGGCTGGAGTTATGGGCAGAAATTGCATTGCTGTCCATATCAGAATTTTTGCTAAAAAAGATTTTCTAAGTTTGGCTCTCTAAAAACTGGTCATAAGCTGTATTTGTACCTGGATAAATCTGGATAAACAAGTTATTTGCAGCATATCTTTGGTGCATTTGTAATGCTGTCTCTTGAAAATTGCTGGGCATATCTAGACTTCCAGCTTTGCTGTTGTTGGCTTGTGCAACCAACACTTTTTTGTGCATTTTTAGATTCTCCCTCTTCTCAACTAATTTCCGTTCTCTATTGATATTCTCCCTTTTTGTGCCTCCCTTTCTTCTCCATCATTACTTCTTTTATTTCCTCTCTATTCTTCCATTTTCATTAGCTCCACAGTACTATCCAAACCAACAAAAATCTAGTTGGTGTTGGGTTCATTTCAGCTCAGTGACAAACTTGTCTCCTTGTGGTTGCCTGTCGTTGTTGAAACCCTATTAGCAATGTAAAACCAGCCCTGGGTCCAGGCTGGCTGAAATGCTGTGCCTCTGAGCCACATCTGCAGTGTGGTGCAGTGATGGGCTGTAGAGGAGGTGCTGCCTGTGCTGATGAAGCATCCTTATCCTGTGCAGGCTCCAGTCCACTGGTTTTGCTGTCATTCCCCTAGTATTTGGCATAAGATTTTCATGCTTTTTCTATTTTATCTAACTATACTAAAACACTCATAGATAACATATTAGTGAATGTTAGTAGATTTTTTCCTCCTCTGAATATTTCTCATTTTCATTTAAAGTTGAAGATTCACAAGTAACTGAGGAGAGACCTTAGCACATCCTTAGTTAATGCAATGCACACACAGTGCTGCTGTTCTTGACTTCCACTTGGCTGCTGCTGGATCCTGTTTTCAGTCTGACCTGTGTGTATTTTTGACTTTGTGTTTATCTGTTTGTTAGTCTCTCGTGACACTGTCACTTCTAAGCAGTAATTCGCTGAGCTTGAATAACCCAAGTTTTGAACTTTCTGACCAGTATTATTAAATGGGGACAGAATAGGTCAAGGAGAAAAAAAATCCCTGTTCTTGACTAACTGTGTAATGCTATTGAATAGGCTAAAATTAGCCCTGTCATTCCTCTTCTTGCTTTTAGGCATCTCAGGGTAATTATAATGGGAAAAGCCAGCCAAGCTATAACTCAAATAAGCTTAGGTTTTAAGGCAATCTTTTTAATGATTTGCCTTTCCCTCTAAGTAAAATACAGATTATAAAGATTAAGTTAGCGGTTGCTTTTTCTTGCAGAGAGCATCTCAGGTAAAAAAATGAACCAGTTGTAAATTAAAGGCAGATACTCAAGCAGAATAAAATAATAATCAAAAAGTGGACCAGACAGCAAGTGCAGCTGATGCTCAGGAGGGTTGGGTCAAGTCCCATTTCTGATGTTTTGGTTAGTTAAAAGCTGTGATTATGTTCCACATGAACTGCAACTTCGTGTATGCATTTTGCATTTATTAACTATCTTATGAAGATGATACAGACAGAGACTAAACTGTTATGGAGGATTTGGGATGGAACGAGCATGCTAATGAGCCTATGCAAAAATGCATCTATTAGCCAGATGGTGAGTTACACAGACATCAGTTTCTGTTTACCATCTGTAAACCAATCCTCAGAAAGAGGCAGGAAAGGAGCTAGAAATGGTGTAGAGGAACAGCAAACAGTAACAGTGTAGTAACCTTCACGATATGTCCTGAATGTCGCTTTTCTTGAACAGATCAGTGAAATACCCCTTTCTTGTCTCTGGCAGCAGATACTAAATTACTGCAAATTCTCTACATTTTTCCAATGCTTCATTCTCCACTGCATCCCCCTTTCCCAATATTCAAAAAAGACAAGTAGTTCCTCACCATGAGCAAAACACTTATCATGGTTCAAAGCAAGTTACAATTAAAAAAATATTTTAAACTACTAAATAATGTGTACCACGGAGAGGAAAAAAAAGGTCCTGAATGTAGAGAGAAAAAGACCTTAAGGTCAACTAGTCCTATCACCTCCTCAACAAAAATGTGTTTTTACATGCAGTTTGCAGTTTTACACTTCTCGACTTATGGAGTGACAGAGTCAGGAAAAATAATTGCCAGAAGTGCTGTTGAAAGAGGTCTCTATTTTAGTCCAAAAATGGAAAACTGAATTGAGTAATGATTCAGTTTAGATTCAATTCACTGTAAGATTCAAAGGTGCTTAGAGCTTATTTTTCCTTGTTCACTAGAGGGTAGCAGAGAGAATAGTGAGAGCGTTTCAGCACAGCCTGTGCTCAGTAGCAATGAGTTCACTTGCAAGCTTCTGTATTCTTAGACTAATCTGGTGCCCTTCAGGCTTCTTGGTAGAGCAGAAAGGTTACATTTGATAATATAAATGTAAACCAACAGCTTAAAACTTAAGAGCATTCTTAATGTGATTTGATAAAATTAAAAATCATTCTTGGTTTTAGCACTGTTAATAACTGTTTTGGTTTTTTTCAGATAGTAAACATAAGCATTTTTAACATGCACATCTCTAAGGAAGCATGTTTTTCGTAGCATTATATTGTGCATAGGAGACACTGTCATATTTACGTAGGCAGAAAATTTTAAAATAATACCATGACTGTAGAAGGTTACTTCTCTTCTAGTCTGTATTTGTGGATATTCCACTGAAATAAATGCCTGCAGTCCAAAATTTCCTTCTGCCACCACATTAAATACCTGACAAAACAAGCCATCATGCTATATACCAATAACGGAGACCTTGTGGCACGTCTGCTTCTACTGCATTAAAATTCAACAGATTTCAGTATGAGTTACCTGTACCCTTTCTGGGCTGCAGATGTCCAAAGGAATATCAAGAGTAGAGTTTCAAAAGCTGTGTTGAAGAGCAGCCTTCTACTCTTATGGTATTAATAGACAAGCCAAAAATGTTGCCTTATAGCAATATCTCCCACCATCAATATTTATTGCTGTGTCTGCTCTCTGGCATTTAGAATTTTAAAGTTATGCAGTTTCATGAGGTGGTTGTTAAAGGTAATGTTACCTAACTGAGGATGATGTTGTTACTATGTTAAAAATCACCCTTTTTACCCAAAATAATTCACATTGTGGGTTGCCTTTATTTGTCTGTGATGTAGAAAATTGAATCAAAAAAAAACCTGCTTAAAAATGTTTGCCCATCCCTGTTTTATATGGTCACTTGAGCACAAGGTAATAAAAAGGGACCTTTCATTAAGTACTGGGGAACCACTTGAAATAGTGCTCATATCCCAAATAGCACTTCAGGTCCAAAGAAAACACCCTTTTGCAATCTCTCTGCATCGTGCTTGTAACAGAAGAGTATGGACTGAAAAATCTGTGTTGCTGTCCTCCCCTCCCCCTTCCTGTCCCCATACACATGCAAAGATGTGCCCACAGGCCCTCACAACCTTTGAAGCTTTTGTGTGTGCTTGTGTGCCAGCCCTGCATTGCAAATAGAGAGGTAGGGGGACTTCTTTGGTGTTACCCAACTCCATGTTACACCCATCAACTGATTTCTGTAGGGCAAATAAATATTTGGGCAATCTTTGAATGACTCACCCCTTTGCATTAAAACCTTTCTCAATTCCTACCTCACTTCTGGTCTGAATTCCACAAAGAGACTGAAATCCACAGAGGGGATTCATAAATGTGCTCCTTACTAAATACAGCAAACAAAAAGAAAACATGTTGGTGTAGAGGACCATCCTCCTTGTTTTGCTGATTCAGATGTTGTATGATTAAACATTTATAAACCAAAACTGAAATATAAGCTCACTTTGTATGCTATATAAGAAATTTAATATGGTCCTTTTCATCAAATTGAATTGCCACATCAGTCTTCAAAGACTTTGGAGGCTTTGGAAGCTTCGTGTTGCAGCATAGCATACAGATGTCCTGCCTAGGGTTGAAGCTTTATTGTGTTTCACTTGTGAGATGGATCATGTCTGTGCTCTGTTCTTTTATCTCTGTTATAGAAAACCTTTTGGACTTTGATTCATACTCAGGAGTGTAAATAATGCAATTGGTTCTGATGTGCTCCAGTGAGAGGGAGCCATAAGACAAGGAAAAACCAGCTAATATCTCATCTTCCTGAAATCTAGATTGAAATTAGCTGTAAAACAAGTTACATTGCCCATTTTCAATTAGTTTCTTATGTCTTTTTAATGACTTCTTTTAAGACAAGTTTAAAGAACAAATTTCTACGAAATTATGACATTCATTTTTAAAGATGTAATACTAGATATTTATCTTTACTGTAAAGCTGCTCAGGAAACTGAAATTTGCATAGCAGTTCTGAAACTGCCTCTGCACCGTGGTAGTAATTAGTGCAGTCTTAAGCAACTTCTTACTACCAGGATCCTGTTAGTGGCTGTGTAATATGTATTTGTAGAAATCCCCTCTACACCATGCCCCAAAACAACATGAGCACCAGTCTCTCCCGGTCCAGAACTTTGATATCAGCCTCTTTGGTGTTTGGGTCTGTAGGATTTGGGGTATCTGTGTGAAGTACTGCCTCCTGACTCTGGTTTTATGTTCGTTTTTTTTTCTGTCCCATCAGCCTGTGGTTTTTTGCACAGAATTTGCTAAAATAAAAGCACCAAGCTTCTGTGTTTTGAGTCCTGTCATCTGAGTTCCTAAACCCTTCAATTAGGCTGAAGCATTCTCCATTTCTTCGACTTCTCCAGAAGCTTTCCTCACAGAAATATGTTTTTATTGTTTAAGGACAACTCTTCACCAGAAAAGGCTGAAGAATACTTTGCCAGTGTCGTGCATGCCAGGATAATATCACTCACCTAGATTGTGTTGGTACCCCTGGACACTGACACTTTAAGCTGCACTGCTCCAGTGCTTTGGGGTCTTGCTTTCCCTAGTGTTATCTGTCTGGTGGGTCTGACAGGTTATATCCAGATGTTTCCAACAGATGTTGTCTCAGTATGGGGGACAAAAGGGTCTCACCTTCATAATCAAAGAACAGCTCATGGAGATACATGGACCAGTCTACTCTATATGCTAACAGAATATGCAGTATCAAAGTACTTAACAGTGATGAATGGAATGATTTCTCATTATCCCTGCTTATTTATGTCATCTGTTTTTTCATTCTGTTATCTTCTTTTTATTGACCAATGTGCAAATTTTTTTTTTAACGTAAGTTTGTCTATTTATGTTTATAAAATGCCAATCATTCTGCTGATACTATCAAATAATAAGTAATAGTAGCATGAGTCAATGTACATTGAATATACAAACCAATACTTCAGAACTTCATGAATTTTCTTACACTGTGTTTATGAGCTCCCTGAGTATTTTATGTGCATTCAGGCCACTTCAGTTCCTGTGCTTGATGTAATTAAACCAGACTGTTGAATTTTTTTTAACTAACCAACCTTGATGGCCTCTCGTTAATAAACAACTTGTTAAATGACAAATTTCTGCAAGCATGGATTTATTATTCAAGAAGCTAGTGAAAATAATAGTTTGGAAGGCAAAAAACCATCTACAAATTTATGGTTTATGTAAGGATAGCCTAGACTATGGAAAAGTTTCAGTAAAGACTGAAATGTTTTGAAAGTAGGACAATCATGCAAAGTCATGCAGGGATATATATGGCAAGTGTGCAAATATGCAGAGTATTTTCATAAGCCATTCAACTAATTTTTGTTCAGTGTCAAACCTGTCATCACTGTTATCTCCACCTCCCGTTCTTGATGCTGCAAATGTGTGTTAACCAGTTACGGCTTTCTTGGTCTTTAGAAATATCTTTGCCTTCCCCTCTCCCCACTGTGCTGGTGATGTAAACATGACACCTCTCCCAATGCTGATGGCATTTGCTAAATATTTTGGTGCCTGCTCCTGTGATTATCCTCTGGACACGACCATGCACTTCAGCAGGGGAGGATGGGGGGGGTGGTACAGCCAATATTAATCCTGTCATAAGGATGTCTGTCCTCTGCTGCTGACTGTGCCAGTGTGAGGCATTAGCTGCATAATGGTGTCCTTCTCTCCCTCAGCCTTTCTGTTCCCCTTTGAAATTGCCTTCTGTAAGCTTCCTCCACAGCAAGGCACAATTGGTTACGTTGGTTAGCAAGGAAGAGGAAAAGAGAATTGTAGTTGGACAAATCTCTTTACCTTTCTTAGCCTTATCCACTGAAAACTAAAGTTTTTTTAGATGATATTATATATTTATGTTGCATGGGTAGTATCTTGTGTAAATTAGGTTTAATACACAGACGTGTGGCCATGTGTGTACAGTCTCATGCCTCAAGTGTGTGTCCCTGTTCGAGCTTGGTGCAAGTCCCCTTTATTTCCATAGCTTGTTACAGTGCAGCTGAGTAATAGCATTAAAAATTGTTCAAAGCTCTGCACTTTAAAATAGTCATATTGCATTGCTTTAGGTGAATATAGATATCCCCTGAACATAGACATCCTAGGGAAACCAGGACAGTGTACTCTGTGAGTGTGCGCTTCCATGTAGCATCTAGCAACTGAGTTTGGATACTTAATTGGTGTCAATAGTGTAACTGGTTATTTCAGTTCTTGATCCTTGAACATTTTAATAATAAAAACTGCATTTATTGTGAGCTGTGAGTGCCTTTATCATTTACTAGTAAGAACTTTTTGTGTCTCTACTCCACTTACATTTTTGGTTAAGAAGAAATGTGGGTTTTAAATCTCGTAAGTGGGTGATTTCAAACAGTCTATATAAATGAGAGTTATGAAAGCACAGTGTGTTTAGCGAGGGAAGGCCCATGCTGACCTTTCCTCCCTGAGGACAGAGAGCATTCTGGATGCCATTCCATAATATTTCATTTTTATTGGATGTTTGAAATATTTTCATTGAGAAGTTACTGGCCTTCGTTACAGATTTTAAGTGTATGACCTATGATGTATGGAGGCACATGGATTGTCTGCAGGGTGCCTGGAGGTTTTAGTAATTTAAAGTGTTTAATGTACCCTAGCTGTCTGGAATGTCCAGGGAAGGGAGTGCAGGGGAAGTCACTCTTACCAGCAGTGCTTTCTAGACAGCACTGGAAGATCTTATCCAATGGAGATGAGACAATATTTTGACCATTTCAGGTTTTTTAATCTCCCTTGTACTTACGCATGGGGGAAGTTTATTTGGCACATTGTAAGCACTGATTTTCTCAGAAAGAAAAACAAGACGGCATCAAATGAAGCTGCACAGCGGACTCCAATCCCTGGGGTTAGAAAGGAAAGACCTCTTTATATCTATAGGGAAGGGGGGTATTTAGGTGCAGCCTCGCCTGCTTTGTCTGGGTCAGGCATGCAAAACTGTGGGATTAGCAGATGCAGTTTAAGTGGCCTCATGCTCTAAGTGGCACAATAGTTGGCTGGTGCATAACTTGTGTCTGTTGACCTGGTCGCTGTTGCCTCTGAGCTAATGCCCAGACAGAGGAGTCAGCAGTCACTTTCACTGTGTCTGCTTTGTAAGAACAGTCAGGGGAATAAAGCAAATGCCCAGTGGAGATTAAATCTATACACACTAAGTCTTCATTCACAAAGTTCTAATGGTGGTGGTAGAAACAGGAGGGGGAACAACAAGGTTTTACAGTTACTCATCCTCTTTTGCTGAGGAAAAAGACAAAATGCAGTCTCAGGAACTTTGCATCTCACTGTATGGTTTCTCGTTCTCATACGAATCTGGTTGATTAAGAGGTGATGTGGGCAGGGACAGCTTTCTGGTGCATCTTCTGCCTGCCAAAGCCCTGACATGTAAGTACACAATATGCAGAGCTTCTGCATTCTACTGCTGAATTTCAGCAGTAATTTGTTTCCAGTATCTCAAGGTAGAGTTCAATATCGTAATGATTTTATTTTTTCCAGAATATTTCTGAATTGGTCCTCATTTATCATAATGATTTGTCTAATCTCCAGTAAGTTTTTGAGTAACTGTAGGTTACCTCAAGAGAAGTAAGGCAGTTAACTTCATTGAAACTTTGTGGAGTTCGAACACATGAGTTATTTATGCTCTTTTGAAAGTCTAATTGGTGGGACTACTTGTTATTTTTTCTGCTTTCAAAAGCGCAAGGAAGCACTGGTAAGTTTTATGTATTTGCATGCCTCTGTGTGTGTGTGCGTGTGGGCGTACAGGATATGTATTGCCTGCGTCTCTTGGGGCCTGTTTGTGTTGCTGCTCTGACTGCTGTGCTGCAACCAAGAAACTGCTTAATAATGTTAACTCAGTGTTTGGATCGGAAATATTTTTTTTGTTTCCAAAGAAGAATGAGGTCCTTCCTGTGTTTCCTTGTAGTCCTCTTATAGCATTACGGGCTCCTTTGTTCTCTTCTGCTCTCGCTAGGGAGCTACCCCAGTTTCAGCAGCAAGGCAGATGCTTGCCAAGCCACCTCCTCTTGAGCTGAGCTCCAGAACTACAGACCAACTTTGAGTGGGAGATTAGGGAGCTGCTGTACAACAGCAGGCAAAGGCAGAACAAGCAGCAGGGGCAAAAATGAACTTTTTAAGGCTGTGTTTAAAAAACTGCTATTTGAATGTGACAGCAGATAGGATGCATCCAGAGAAAAAGCAAATTTTTTTTTTTCATAATTATTTACACTGATTTTGGCTTTAGCAGAAGATTGTCCTCAGCTTTCAGAGGTTATCTGATGACAATATTGTTGACTTTTATGAATAAGTACAATGAGACTAGGGAAAATGCAGTAGTGATATCTTAAACATGCATTATTTTTCAGCTTTTTGTGTTATAGCAGTGGATCCTCTCCTCTCACATCAACTTTCCTGCTGCCTTTTCAGTGCTTCAGAGGCACCCGTAGTCATTGCTGTCAGCAGCAGCAGCCAAGAGAGCAATGACTCCTGCCTGCTAAGGGATGCAGCAGGGTCTTTGATCACACTCTGGAAGGCATAAGGAAAACATTGAGGAAAAGTGTCTAAACAACCACTTAAAAAAGGATCCTGGCAATGAAAGGGAGATGGGTAGAGGAACTGGAAGGATATTCAGAAAAAGAGTGAAGCTCAGCCAACTCTGAGTCTGTCTGCTTAACCTGGCTGCAATGAACTTCTCATCTGCAGGTTTTCCTTCTGGTAACAAGAATGAGATTTGAAAGCAATCACTGAGTGAATGTGCATGTAGGGGTTTTTATTTGAGGGTGAAATACAAAGGGTTCCAACCTATGCTGTTTTTCCTTCCATGGGGTTTTCTTTGTTCAGACATTTAGGGGAACAATAAAAAACACTGTAGGCGTTTTTCACTACCATTGTACTCCGTGTCTTCAATAAACCCTCAGGTAATTCAGCAAGTGTAATCCACTCCTTTTTAGGCTTTATACATTCTCACATTTTTGTTCTTAAGAACTGGCCTTTCTTATTGAAAAAAATATTGTTCATAATTATTTACATGCACTTTTGTATCTAATTGAAAAGGTTAAAACTTGCATGTAAATAAAGTGATATTGTTTTACTTTTTTTCCTATAATTTGTGCTAGGTTTATGGGAGGCAAATATTTGTATCTGACGTATATACAAGAAACAGCTCAAAAAATTCAGGTGATGATGGACAGCAATTATTCCACCTCTCAAAGATAAAAGCCTCTTATTAGTTGATATCTCAGAATAAGACATTGAAGAACGCACAAGATTCAAAGCTAAAACAAAGTGCTTCTTACTTCTCTGGAAGTGTGTGACCAGATTTAGTAATCTCGTGTGATGACTTCTTGGATGGCTGGGGCTATCTCTGTCTATATCTGTAACCCTATCTGTGGTTATGTTATTTATATATTTTTAAAAATATTATTAATATCACTACATCAGAATTCAGTAAAAATTACTGATGCAATTGTTAGAGATATGTTTACATAGTATGTAGAGAGACATAATCTAAAAAAATTTCATGGTCTTTCTCTAGCTGCTCTTGAGGTACTCTCAAATTTCAGGAAGTATTTCATGACTGGATTGGTATCTAGTTCATGTTATTAATGACTTAATTAGAATACAGGTATCAGCTATTCATGTTTACATGTTTCTGATTTGGTGTAGTGAAAAATGTCCCTTAAAAAAAGGCAGGGGGAGGGGCTGGTGAGAATAGCAGTGTCAACTCAATTGTGTGCATCAGTTGTAACAATTTACTCTAGTCTATGCCAACAGCCCCCCTCCACATCAGCAGCTGCTTATCTCATCTCCTGGAAAAGGAAAAATGGATTAAATGGATGAAAATGATGGCATGAGCTTTCATTCTTACCATAAATCTTGTAAAAAGGCTCCCTAGCAATGGCATAGCTTTTTCAGTTGCACTTCTGAAATATTCTGAGTGGGTCACCAGTTGTCCGTATTTGAGCCCAGTTAAAGGCTGTAGTTTGAGATCTCAGTCATTCATTCACTGGTGGTAATAACAGTTCTGATAGTAGAGGCAGTAAATTTTATCAGGTCAGTCTGATTTAACAAGTGTTTAAGAACATAAATTTTAATCTCTTCCAAAACCACTTCTATATAAAGCTAAAGGGCCACTTTTAAACAACTCACTGAATTAGGATTTTGGATGTTTTACTTTCCAACTGTTTAGTAATCTCATATACCAAATGTTATCTATTTCTATGACTCACAAGGACTTGCAATTATGCTGCTATTTTCTCAGAGAAAGTATTATGAAAATATATTAAACAATGCAAAAATAATACCAAAGAAGATTTACACTTTATTGTGTCTTATCTGATGCTACCCTGCCAGCAGGCTAAGCATGTAGCAAAAATCAGGTTTTATGAAGTGTTCGCTTATGTGAAGTAAATGCATATTTAAATCAAAAACATTTTAAAAGTGTCAGGGTCTAAGTGTTTGAAACCTCTCCAAATTTGAATTCTCAAGACCTCTCTGAATTAAGTTCTCATCATGAATCCCTGGGGATGGTAAGAGTTTTATTATTAATGATTTTTAGGGATTTTTGGCACATTTGTTGCCCTGTGATAAAGCTCCTTGATGCTGAGCATCTCAGGACGGCAGAGTTGCAACTGCTTCTTGGAAGATGCCCCAACGTGATCTGTATTGATAACAGGATTCACTCTGCTGTCACAAGAAAGGAGAAATTTTTACGCTTTTAAGTTTGGATTATAACAAAAAACCCCACGTTTGAGAACACTGGGAGGTGAGTGCCAGTTACTGAATAAAATTACACCTTGCATCTGTGTGTTCAAATATCCTACACATTTCTATTTTCTGAGTGAAATTGCCTGGGCCAGACTCTGGGTCTGACAGGTGACATAAATGGAGCCGAGCCATCCTTTTGAGCATCTTTTGGTCATTTATATTTGTCTGTCTTTAACACAGAGCTGTGGCTCACTGAAGTGCATAAGTGGTATTTTGCATTGTTCTATCAGTGTATTTTAATTACTGAAACTTTGTGCCTGCATTCTCCAGTACTGGAGTTCTTATTTGTTGTGTTTAACCATGCGTTTGTTAGAAGGATACAAATACTTTTAATTTATTAAGCTTCAAATTTGAAAATAATTTGTAAATAAATGTAAGTAGACATAAAAGATTGCAGTATAAAATTAATAAAGCAGAAGTAAAATATATTAACATTCTGCAGTGCGCTTATGCCTCATCACTGCAATTCCTGAGGCTCAGTGAACCTGCAGTGACTTTTCACTTGCATTAGGTATAGAAAGTCTACCAGCAAAGTAAAGGAGATGAAGCTAGTACTCATTTCTTTTGTATCAATATTTTTTAGTAAAAGCCTGGTTTTAGTTGTGATTTGGATAAAACTTACCTTTCCTTCCCCATGATTTGCTTTCAATAGACAGATATTGCAGATAATGTAACTCAATCTATGCCACTGCATGGGGAAAATTCTTGCTGGATTTTTTTTTGTCCTTCAGCCATCATTCACATTCTCAATTCATGCAAATTTAACAGGACTATTCATTTACAGATTTGTGGGTTGAGGAGTTTTTAAGGTATTTTATAAAACAAATATTAGGAGAAATTGAAAGCAAGGCCTCTTTCTCCTTGGGTGCTTACAAACCTAAGCATGTGAAAAAAGGTGAAAAACGAACATTTTGGAAAGTATGTTCTCATCTTTCCTGCTTATTTAGGTAGTGGTTTTTTGATTGTTTAAGAACAATATCTATTCATTGACATTGACTCATATTCAACACAAAAACTGAAATGCAGATATGAAGGCAAGAACTGTTATTTTGATGCGACTGCCTTGCCTCATTAGTCCTCTTACAGGTTATGTCTACTAGTAAAAACAAGGGATTTTTTTTGGCGGCGTGATAGGGATATGAAAATTTAAACTATTTTCCTTTCCTCTTTTCCCTGCATTTGGTAACTGTATATCTCAATCTCAGTAGAAACTGAAAAATCTTTGTTCAATTAACTAATTCAGTGCTTTTGCTCTGAAAACTCAGTCCAAAATTTGCATTGAAAAAAAAACCCCAATGTTTTATGTTTATTGGATTCCTAATTAATATTCTTAGTGACCTAGAAAAGAATGCAAGCAGTCAGTTTCTGTGGCTAAAGTAGTTCAGAGATTCTCAGCTTTATTCCATGTTTAATAATAAATATCAAAAAAGCTGATTCCCCCTCAAGAGCATTATGATATAGCACACATTAATTTTGAGTGAGCAGGAATAAGTAACACTAACATCTGTTCCAGATGTTAAAATAACGAAAGCTTAAGATTTGGCTGGTGCACCGCCGTTGTCACTTGGCTCTCCTGGGACTGCGTGGGCGCCCGTTCATTGGGATGGCCTCTAGACTTTTGTTTAGGTGTCTCATCTGGGCACTCCCCCACCAAAATCTTAGATGGCTTTTCCAGTAGGGTGGTCCTCTCCCATCCAGCCCAGCATAACTACCTGCACTGCCTGGGCAGCTTTTGGAGACCTACATCTCTAGAGACATGGAATGGAAAATCCTGCCTGCTTGCCTTGGTATGTCAATGTATAAGGAGCACAAATACCTCACAGGAGAGATCCAGACATGAATGTCAGCCTGCCACGTTTTTGTGTATCTCAGCTGAGGGAGAGTGAAGTTGTAAGCAGTGTCCACTCTTTGAGTTGGAGTTACTCTGCAGCCAAGAACTCAACAGTCATGGAACAAATAAAGGTGTTCCAGGCTTGAAGGTTGGGATTGGAGTGTTTATCTGCCCAGCCCCTGTTTCCAAGACAGTTCTTGCTTTTAAAAAATGCTTATCTAGTAGATGAAAGTGTAAAATGCGTACATGTGCTTCCACATTGCTGCCATTACTGCGGCATTGGCCACATCTTGGTTTTCAGTGTTTTTGACAGATCTCAGCTGTTTGCTGGAGCCTACATGTCTTGGGGCACAGCTGATCAGCAGATGCCTGTCCACTATAAGCATATGTGTGGGTAATTAAGGTTAATGCACAGGGAACTTCTCCTGGAAACATGAAGTAAGGAGCCACCTGTTGAGTTTTAGTACCTAGGAGATTAGGTAGTTAGAGTGAATTAGTTGGTTGTACACCTTCACTAAGTTTTAAATTTCACCTTCATATTTTATTTTCTTGGCACTTTTTCTTTCTGCTACATCTGAGCTCTCAGGAGAGCTCTTGGCACGTGATGACTTTGTGGCTTCCCGTGTCTCATCAGCAAGTTATTGGTCATCACTCACACGTTATCCAAAGCTGAAACAACTGTGTGCTTCAACTGGTTCTATCTAGAAGTTTTCTTAAACAGGATCACAGAATCAATTAGGTTGGGAAAAATCCTCTGAGATCACTAAGTCCAACCTATGACCGAACAGCACCATGTCAGCTAGACTGTGGCACTAAGTGCCACCTCCAGTCTTTCCTTAAACTCCAGATTTTCCTTAAACATTTCCTTTGTTAAGTCACTGGCTTAATCTACTAAATCCCATGTGATGGTGCCAGCCGCTGTCGCCTTTAAGGCCGCAGGGTCCCCTTGCTTTCCTCTCCAGGATCTCCTGGCTTCAATGCCTGCAGGCATCTTTCCTACTTTCCTAAATTGTTTTTTATTTAGGAGATAGTCAAGTGAGGCACATCTTGGCCACATTTCTGAGCTGATATTCCTGGTTTCTCTGATGTTTGTCAAGGAAGTGGTTGGTTATGTCTTTTGTCGTGGCCTTGGGAGTATTATCATATGTATGTGTGGGAAGGAAGGGAAAGAGGAAGATGGCAGATGGGAAAAAGGGATTTTCAGTGGAGTGAATACCAGCACCGGTGAATTGACATAAATTGAATTGCACCCAGCCTGTTTTGTCTTGTGTCCTCTGTTCTCACCTGTGTACACTGAGAGTGTCCAGGAAAATGATTTGCACTTTCCCATTATTAACTATTTTGCTGCCATGGGAGGGCAGTCGTACTCGGCCTTCCTTGCCCAGGTCCTGACAAGTAAAGGAGTGAGTGGTGCTGGCACATTTCGTTTAAACTGGAAGAAGTCAAGAAGAAAAGTGGCAGTGCATATTGGGTGTTCCTGCTCTGCAGATGCTTCTCATTTTCCTGCACTGATGCCCACAGACACTAAAACCAACATCAAAGAGAAACAAATGAAATGTGTGTGCCTCCATGCTTGTCCAACAGCCAGCAATGAGTGTAGTAGAATCAGTTATTTTGTGATTCACTGAAATAATTTGTTAGTTGAGTGTAAGATTACTTGCTATAACATTTCTCTTTCAATCATGAGACCTTTGCCATGTAGGTAGATATACCTATCACCAAAGGAAATAGTTTGAGACATTAAATTTTGAAATGATACTTAGATATTGTGCTCATCTGGACTGATATTATATTAGTTGAAATAGTTGACCCTGATGTACGAATCACACTCAGGGTATGTATTTTTTCCCTTAAGATCTGTGAACAAAATGATGATTTTGCTGATTTCACAAAGTCTCAGCAAAAAATATTTCATTATCATTAACCAAGAATTGCAAAAATTATGTTCCTGTTAGGTTTTGTTTTATCAGTTGTATGTGCTTACTTTTTATAAATAATACTAACTTTAAAAAAAGTATCATGTAAATATATTTTATTGGGAAGTAATGTATGAGCAAAGCTAGAATCTGTTTCTCAAATAGTTTGTTAGCTAGATAATGTGTCAGAATATCACTCTGACAAAAAGAGAAGTAGGAAGAATTAGATTTAGTTTGTAGAGATGTGGTTTGAAAGACTTTTGTCCATCTCCAAACAAAGAGAGGCCAGATCAGAGATCAGTGATCAAGTTTTGTTCAATTAATTTACTATCATTTTTGTCATAGTAGCATGGGTCTAAAAGGCTTAGGAGAGGAATGTATTTCTAGAAAACCATTTAATTTCAGTTGAAGTGAGAAATTACTACACAAGAATTGTGATAGAGAGGGAAAAAGGGAAAAAGGATTAAAAGTGGCAGAGGAAGAATAGGGGAGTGTTTTCAAATAATAATAATAAAGGAATAAAAAAGTTAGGCACACAAAAAATAGGCAATTTGAAGCACAATGATACCTAAATTATTATAGAAGGTGACTCGGACGAAGGTGTAAACTTGCCTCTGTTTTTTATACCTTAGTTAAGGAAAATAAAAATCGTAAATACCCAGTAGCATTATTGCCTCTTTAAAACTCACTTAATATATGCAGTAAAAACCAAATGTATAGATGGATTTCCTTACACTGGCCCTCCAGATAAAATTTATGGTGCAAACACAATTGGAGGGAATTGTCAGAGAAAACCAGGTTTGCCCTGTGCTATCTTCTGAGTGAGAGTATGGAGTGTACAATGATGCAATGAAGGTTGTGATTTCTTAGGTGTTATCCTAGCCTCCTTTGGATATTGTTGGACTAGTGATCAGACACTTGTGTCAGAAGAACCTTTCAAGGATGATGTAAGTAGGATAAATTACTGGCAGAACAGCATACAAATGAATTGTGTTTAACAAATATTTTAGTATTTCAAGATATAAAAACATAGTAAACCAGAGAATAAAAAAGTCCACTCCACAAACTGTACAACAGAGTTCAGTAAACAAGACTTTTAAGTTAATATTCTGAATTTCTATCTTGACGCTTTCAAAAATAGCATCTAGTGAGTCACCCTTTGGACAGACTTGTGGTACTAAAGGTTGCTTATTAAGAGTAAACCTCCTGCTTCTGCAGGATTCTGAAAGTCAAAGAATTAAGTTATTTGTTTTACGACAGGGATATTTTTAACTTCACAGGCCAGGAATTCCTAGCTTTGTTGACAAGCTACAAAAGATGCCCCAGCAGTATCAGAGCACCATATCTGTGGATGGAGAGATGGTTCCTGTCCCAGCAGTGCAGCAATAGCATGGGAGCATCCTGCTTTGCTGGTCCTGATGCAGACTTTTTTCTTCAGGTATCCTAAATTATATCCACCATTATTTATTCTTCAAATCTATCAGATTATTTAAATTCAAATTATGAAGGGAATTCCTCAGCAAATAATGTCCTCCAGTTCAGAACGACATTGAAAATAGTAAAATGTAAAAACAACCTCAGAAAAAATACCAGCTGTATGGGAATAGAGAATCAGTTGAATTTATTTCCCCAAACACAGCATACTTTGTGGATATTTCTTCTGAGTACAACCAACTTGAAAGGAAGAGAAACTTTATTCATGGGAATGTAGGTCAGTCAGGAGTACAAACTCCTTTTTTTCCCTCCTCAAAGGCCCCATATTTGACAGTCTATATATAATAAATAAGTAATGATTGTATGTGGACAAATCAGGCTAAACAAGTTAGGAAAATTGGAGGAAGACCATCTAAATAGTGTAGATTCAGTTGGTGCTTCTGATCCACTTTAAGGTGGCCTCCAGAGCCTCTGCTGCAAAAAATAGCTACCAGTAGCACACTTACAGCATCTTCCCTCCCCTCCCAGGCCTGCAACCAGCCATCTCCCATGGCCCAGCTGTGTTTGGCCTTGGCTCAGGGTGGGAGCATTTCCCCACCAAGTCAACTGCTGAGGGGAGAGCCCAGGGACAGCCACCTACCAAGGCTGGGAGATAGGGCTGGCGTGCTCATCTCTGATTTCCCCCTTGTGCCTCTGTCTCTGGGAAGTAACAACTTTCTCTTAGTAAGCATAATGAAGCAAGTCAAAGTATTTGAAGATCACAGTGGTGTGACCCAAGAAATGGGAGAAGATGAGCTGCCACACATTTCTTGATGAGTTGTTTCCATAGTGAGGGAGTGAGGAGGGCTGGGAGGATGAAGGCTGCAATAACATGGAGCAAGGTGTGAATAAAGTGTGCATGAAAAAGGACTATTAGGTTGTGTTAGTATCATAACACAGCTGGCTAAACAGTGTTTCTTCCAAAGTGTTTCTTCTTTGCCACATTGTGCTCTTTCATGTTCTCCATTATAGGTAATTCCAGCCCATTTAATATCATTCAAATGAGCTCTTCCAAGGAATCTCTGCTGTTTCTGAAAAATGCTACACCCAAAAGGGCAATGTTTCCAAAAGAACATTATTTTCCCTGTAAAAATACCCTTCTCTTGTCCTGTTTGCATGTCATTGCATTCAAATCCAACAATCAACAACAACGAACAGATATTACTACTCTGTGAAGTGTGTTTTGAAAAAGGCACTACATAAACAGACATATATACACACACATACTATACTGTAAACTTGAACTCACTCTGGAGTAACTTCTGTACTTAATTCTGTACTTAATCTAGCTGGACAAAAGCTACTGTTAATGGTAGCTATGCCATTTGCTATGCCTTTTGTGACAGGATATGTAAGTGATGAACAAAGATACACCTCTAGAACTGCTCTGCTTCCTCATAGCAGGTCATGGCAATGTCTGTGAGCTGGTGGACAGCAAGCAAATGAGAAAATGTATTAAACTCTCATGGATCTGTACAGTGACAGCTATGGCCTTGCTATGCCATCTCCTACACAATTCCCTCTTTCTTCTGATGAATCATGACAATATAAAAGACAGGTTTTTAGATTAGAAGGATATTAACGTGTTGATATCTTCTACTGAGAGCTTTGGTGATAAAATTCTAACATATCTTTACCCAGCACACTCCCAGTTGCAGGTGTGTCATGGCTGGGTTATTCCCCACTCTTTCATTCTTTCTTTTTTTACCCTGCAAATTATGTATAAACATAAAAAAACCCACCTGTATTATGGCCCTAGTCTGCAGTCATGTGTATAGTAGTGGATCTGTTCTACTTGAGATGAGAGATGTAAGTTTCCAAATCAGAATAGGATGATGAAGGAAAAAAAGACCTTTATTTATTTACATTTCAGTAAAGCTTCTGAAAAACCCCTAAGTACATTTGTAAATGCAGTTTTTGTGATACCCAAGTGTTATTTTTGGCAATGTCTAACATTTAAGGAAACACTTACTAGAAATTCACTTTTTTAGCATGTGCAACTATAATCATAGATTACAACTGATGCCTTGAGAGGCCTCCTAGAAACAGAGACTACACAGGAGTAAAGGATTAAAAGAGGTATTTATTTGAAAGGCCTTCAAAGGTACACCCTGGGGAGCCAGAGGCTATTCTCAAAAATGGACCCCAGGTCATGAGTTCTTCACTCTTTTATAGGTTTTGTTCATTTGCATATCAGGGTTAATTCTTCAATTAAAGCTTCAGTTTTCCCCTCAGCTTGCCCACCCCATAGCAGCTCTTCGGTTTACACTTTTGGCCTAGGACAGTCTTGGTGTCCTTGGAAAGCAGGCCCAGAGAGGCTTTGTTATGTCTACCTAGCATGAGAGAGCAGAGATTAACAGGCTACAAGAAACCTCAGAGTCACACACCAAGCAGTACAGAATTTGAAAAATATAAAGGTTAAAACCCAAGGCATCACAATCTATGATCGTAAGTATGCTAAAACCCATTAAAATTTATGGCATTAATTATAACAACTCTGGTATTAGCCCATCTAAAATGTTTGGTGCAAGTTGCGGATCAGACTAAAGAAATGAAAGAAATGGCTGAGTTCTTCTTTCTATCACTGAATGTATGTGAAACAATTGCTGTGTTCCCTTGCATGCCAGACAAGGCCTTACAAGTTCTTGTAGACCATAAATAAATGGATATGTGGCTGAGATGGTGCCTTGGGGCTAAATGCTCATGAAATGATAAATCTGAACAAGTAACAAAGCAACCTGTCAAATACAGGGCACATTGTTAGATGTGGATGCTTGAAAGCTGGGAGGGATGGGTTGCCTGAGGAATGATAAAAATTATGATGTTTACAAGAAGACATGTTAAGTTCTGCAAAATGACTGCATATTTCAAAGCAGGAAATTGTACTAATGCAATTTTAAGGTTATACTGTTAAAAATCATAACAATTCAAGGAATACTGAAGTTAAGTGTCCCATGGCAAAATTGGTTCGGGTTCCCCGTGTGCCTGTTTTATGGTCCTATGTTGCATTCAGTAGTACAAACACCAGCCTAACCTACCCTGCAGCAGGCAATGTGCAAGAGGCAAAGCAGAGGTGTAAAATTACCCAAGAGCTCAGCAGAGATAACCCTGCTTTAGCAACCTTCTTTTATGTTTTTTGGCACCGCAGTTAAACCATAAATGTTCTGCAGCTACATTAGCTTAGCTTTAACTTGTCTAATATCCTATCACGCCTGTTCTAAAGCAAAAGAAAGGAATTGCATCTTTCAGGAGGAAGACAATTTTTTCTAAATAACAAGTGGTTATCTCTGGACAGGGCTGAGCCTTTACTGTTCCACAGTTACTGGTAGTACTGTTCTGCCCATTCCATTGGAGAGGTTCCACTCCAAATTCATCTGATGATCAATTCCCTTGACATGCGCACTATAACTGAAGGGCAGCTCCTCATTTTAGGTTTCTAGACTTGTATCATTTTGCAATTGCCTCCCTTTTTGTGATGACAGGTTGAAGTAGACCTCGTGTTTGCCTCTGGCTTTGCTTTCCAGGCTTGGGAAGAGCAGTGCAGGCCAAACCCTGGGTTTCCCTCACAGCTCGCCAGCGTGGAGGCATAGCAGTGTTTGACTTCTGTCACTGAAGCTTTCATAGAGCAGAAGCCAGGCTTTAACTGAGTCATATATTCAAGAGCTTCCAAACTGGAGGAGAATCTGTTCTGGTCTTTGAAGTGTCTGGAAAAGTTACTCTCCTGCTGACTCTGTGTAGAATTCTCTACCATAGCTTATACTTCTATCTCCCTCTGTCTCTTGCATACACCTGCCAGCTGCTGCACGTTCATTTATTTTGTGCCCCAAAGCCACCATTTCTCCCTCTGAAATGTTTCTTTGTTGTTTATTTGGAAATCATCTGATCATTTAAATCAGGTATTTCAAGTCCTACTAGGAGCTCTAGAAAACTTTGTGTTTCTGCACTTTGGATGATGGAGTTAAGAGCCTCTGGGAAGCTTATGCTGCATGGATGAAGTACAGATTGTAGGCAATAGCACAAGTAATTTTCTCTGTACTTTCTAGGCCAACAAACACTTCCAGCTTCTATGAAGTTTCCCTCAAAATTCTTTGTATTGATAAGACATCTATCTTTCTTGAGTTGTATAAACTGTGTTTGAACTATGTATTAAAAAACAAAACCAGTTTGGTTCTAATTCTTGGAACAGGTGTTGGTGGTTGTTTGCTGTGCTGAGAGGTGGAGGTATTTTTGCTTCTGTCTGAAGTTTTTCAGAAGTAGTCCATAAATGTTTCATTTTCTACTCAGGTGTTCTACCTCTAACATAAATAATGAGTGTCTGTAAAGGTAAGCGTTAAGGGTGAGGGTGAGGGGTGGGGGTGTGAGGATTGCTTTTGGCAAGACGAGGAATGAGGGTTAAATGCCAGAAAGATGTGTGCTGAGATAAAACATTGGGTGGGTAGGTATGTTAAAACCAATTTTGCATCTTTGATTAAAGAACAGTTGTTTTGGACCAGACAGGTCTAAGCAAACACTCTTGGATGATGAGAGAGGCAATCCTGCACTGACCCCTTTTTTTTGCCTGTAAAACGTTGATCCTAGACACTGACCACATCCCCAGTCAGCCACACAGGCAAGGAGGACAGCATGGGGACAAGTGGCTGGCAGCAAGGGATAATTGGATGGCTTCTTTCTGGGGACAAACATGTGTCTTTACTTAGTTTTGATGATTAGTTTTACCTGTGTGGTGCAAAATTGTAGATACACTAATTCAGATAGCTGGGTAAAATTGAAGGTTTAATTTTCATCCAGTGGAACAAAAAGAAGGTAATGTTTAATTTCTCTAGAGATTCAATTTTTCGAAAATTACATACAATATTATTTTGTGAGAAGAAAATTTTTCTACAGTATGCTCATTTTCTGATAATGTACACAGGTCTATAGCATGCCTTGGAATTAAGAACTAATTTAATCAGTCATTCTTTGTGGCCTGTGGCTGAGATGTAGTTTAATATGACAAACTTCAAACTTCTATTTTATCCAAGGCATCTTCAACTAAGGAGCATTCAGTGAATATGAGGAGAAGAAATAGGGGTGCTTGTCTTCATCTCATTGGTTAATAGATTACTCTGTAATGTTGATGGATATAAGACAACTTTTCCCTGGGTTCTGTTTGGAAAGAGACAAAGTGTGGAAGGTATCTTTTCAGCTTTATACCGGCTAGTGTTTATATTTCAATGCCTTAGAAAGCCTCGAGCAGCCTTGAGAGGTAGCAAGGGCGATCTAGCACTTTAGCAGCTCTAAAATCGGTACCTGTATCAGCTGCAAAGCAAATACCATAGCAGAAGCAAAGAGGGAGAAATATAGCTCTCTGCTCGCTCAATTCCCTGCAGTTAGAAGCTTTCAAATGAGACAGACAACCAGAGATGTTCACAGAAAAGTAGGTGAGCTGAGAGAGGGGAGCCTCCCCTCGACCATCTTTTATTCGGAGAAGGGGAAAGGGGAGGACTGGGGACATACCCGGGGTGAGCGGCCAATCAGACACTGCTGAAGAGTCTGAGTTACATTTGGTTTTGCCCCCGCTTGGAACAAAGGAGCTCGGAGCACATGGGCAGGAGCACGTGTCTTTGGGAGGGGGAGGGGAAGCTTAGAACAGGCAGCAACAACAAAGTGCTGTGGTTGATGACAGAAAGCTCTGCAGATTGTCATACCTGTCTGTTACGTGTCTTTATTCAGGTTTTTATGCCTGACTGCTTAGGAAATAAGTCTTGTCTCACATGAAAAGATGTATGCGGGATCTTGGGGGGTTCGGATGGTCGGGACGGACGGAGACGAGAGATCTCTGAAGTCAGATCTTGGAACATGCGGTTTATTGCAAAGGGCGTGGGTATAGGGGCATTGCTTAGAGCTGCCAGCTGCAGCTCGGAGCAGGCCCAGGAGAGCAAGAGAGTAAGAGTAAGAACAAGTAAGTAGAGTGGAGTGAGAGATAAGTAAGAGAGGAATGAGAGTGTGAGTAGAATGAGAATGGAATGGTGAAGTCCTGGTTGCAATACAAATAAATCATCTTTTGTACTGAATATTCTAATTGTCACTAACCAATCTAATACAAGATACAAATCCTATAGCATTTACATACAGCCTATAAGAGTTCTTATATTACCATAGAGTGTTACATCTTAACTTCTAAAAACTACTCTTTGGACCCCTTCTGCTGAGCTAGTAGGGTCTGCTCTGACCCTTGGACCTGCCTGCAAGCAGAGGGTATTGTTCAATCAAGAGGGGATTACCTTCAGTTGGCCATACCATTGTTTTCCAGTTGTTCAGTAACTAGGACTTGGTAATTCAAAGGTGGCTTTCATTTCGATGTCGCTTATAGTTTTCATATTTCCAAAATCTTTTGTCAGGCAATCATATTTATAAGGCTTTCCTGTTTCATCTTCCCCAACAGATGTATTTCCCCACTTAAGACAGTTCTGGCCTTTAATATAAAAACTTTCCCTCTTATACTAATATTTATTTAGTGCCATTTGTTTTTCCTGGTCTTTGTGTTGTGAATCTGGGTTCTGCTTGACCACATACGTAACAGAGTCTCATGAAAAGTAGAAGAGTAAGATTTGGAACTTGCTCTGATTCCTTGCCTTTTGACACAATGCACAGTTGAGGTTTTTTACTTACAAAATGCACGAAGTCCAAACGTAGTATTTTGCCAGAATCAGTGAGGATTGTTGACCTACTGTCTGTGATTGCCGTGGAGAAACCCTTCTCTGGAGTTTTTCTCCCTAAGTGTTATGCAGTTGCGGTTCCAAACAAAAGTGAAGTTTGTACCTGAGTAACTGTGAGTGATGAGAGCTCCCTGATCTACTCAAAGACTGCAGTTTTCCTCCAATTTGTGGTTCTGCTGACACACTGGGTTGGTAAGAAAACTACTGCTTTTCAATGAGTAGCATGGTACTCTCCATCCAGTGAACTCACTGACTGCTCCCTCTTGCTTGATCCTCTTAGGAGAAGCATTAATTGACTCTAATTATAGTAGCAGGAGGTGATAACCTCTTTCTTGTCATGTTTGATTTCACAAAGCTCTGGGGCGTGCTGCTGTTCAGTGCCACGCAATGACCAGAGATGCTCTGAAGGTCTGGCAAGAAGTAACTGATAGTTGTGGGGTTGTCTTTCCTAAGAAGAAGATACTGCTCAGCCTTGAAGGAACTCTTGCATTCAGAGTTAGACCTTACAAGATGACAAGCTGCAAGGGAAGCTCATTAATAAACCTGATGAGTTGAAAAGTGAGTGCAAGGTTTCTGGAAGCCCTCTCTCTGTGCAATTGTCTTCCTAGCTAACATTTGGAGCAAATATAACATGGAGATGTCATCACTATTGGCCACCCACCCAACTTCTCTCCCCTGAAAGTCCAGAAAGATGAATCATCACAACAGGAGTTACCTAAAATTGGTATCCAGATGTTCTGGGTGCAAACGGCAGATGCGGCTGTTGAAATGCAGGGAAGCCTGCAGGGGGGACGCCAGAAATTAGGATAGCTGATGATGAGACCATCATCTGGCACTAATGTCCAGGTTTTGCTATCTAATAGGGGAATGCAGAGGAGGGTGATTTATCTTAAATGTCAGTTCATGAACACAGTGATTAAAGTGCTTACACTGGAAGTGAGATTTTGGTAAAATGCTTTTCTTTTCCACAGAGTTTCAACTCTACTCTAAATTAAGTGTTTCAGGAGTTAAGTGATTAGAGTGCCTAGAAATCAGTGGAAGAGTCTTTCTGTGCCATTCTCTTCTATATTTTAAATGTAAGTAATTATGAGAGTACAAGTCCATTCCTTTGTCTCACTCCAGCCTGTAGAATCCAGACAAGACACAACGTGAGAGGTTTTAAAAATAAGCTAGAAATGTTCATGCACACTATCCATCTAGACATTAATGCTATTCATATTCCTATTGTATTGGTGGTTCTGACACATATGAGTGTTTCTCACAGCTGTGCTGCTCCATTTCGTCTGAGAAATAATGAAGGTAAGCACGAGAGTGATGCTGTCCTTAGTGGGCAGGTTTGGAACCCATAGAAATGATGAGCTGTCCTTGGGGCTAGTGAGAGCACATTTGATTGCTTGCAGGCATAGGGCCTCCCAGCCTGGGCAGCACTTCCAGGATTTATCCCTAAGAGGCAGATGAGCTCGGTTAGGAGAAGCACTAAGTTTTGAGAGACCTTGCAGATGAGTATAAAAGGATTTTGATATTTTATGGGCCTAGGTTAGCAGATGGCAGATGCAGTGCAGTACACATTCATGTAGAATAAATAATGAATCTTAGAGAAAAGAATAAGAGGAAACATCTGCTGAATTGAAACAGGATGTATCATATTGACCGAGAGAATAAGAGCAAGTTACCATGGAGAAATTCTCAAAATGGGCAATACAGAGAGCAAAAATGCTGTTACTGCATATTATTTTAATTTTTTTTTTTTTTGTTAGAACACAGTGTGTTCATTTAGGAGTGTATGATTGCTGTGCAGGAATATATATTAGTCTACTGGCATAAAGAGCTTCCCCCCACTTGAACACTGAGTTGTAGGGCACCTAGAGCCATACCTTATCCATTGCCCACCAAGGGTGAATTTTTCTGAGAAATGTGCCAGTAATTCAGCAGAGTGAAACAACTCCACCCATCTGCATTAATGTACCAAAAGTGTGATGGTGCAGAAACTTAAATACAAAGCTTCATGTTCAGGGTCAGGATCTAATTGCTCATTCTGTTGAATTCATGTGGCTGAACCCATAAATGAGCCAATTTCTGGCAATGCTGCCTCATGATAACCGGTGAGGTGTTTGCTTTAAACAACCAAATTGTTTGAGTTTTTGAGTTGGTGAAAATGTTACTTTTTAGGGAAACAATCTTGTGGTTCATTCCAGCATTATTGCTGTATATGTGTTAGTGAATTTAATTATTTCTTGGTGTTTCCTGTTACAGAATGTGAAATAAGGTGGCACTGATATTGTTGACAGGTTCAATCTCTGTCTCCTTCCTAGTACTGAATTTAAATATCATTGCTGTAACTGACCCTATGTAAGATAGTTAAAAAAGGGTCAATTCCTATTTTGAAAATCCTATGAACTAATAGTAGAGATACTGGTAAAACAGTTTCAATTTTTGACTTTTAATTTGTTTTGGCTTTGTTTTATGAATGTTCAATCAAAGAACTTTAATACAATGTTAGTTAGCATTAAGCTTGCATATTAGCCAGGAGAAGTTCCATATAATATCATAAATGTTGCACAACTGTATATTGTTACACAAATTTCAGTGGTTATGTAATATTTAAAGAATGTTATTCTGTCACAGTCAGTATTTTTAAACCTTGTATCCAGATACTGTGCTTATTCATATTTTCAGAATAAATAATCCAGCAATCAGTGAGACAGCAATATACTTGTTGTGTATTTTATAAAAATAGACTGACAGGTATTCCGAAATTCCTATCTCAGTTTTCCCATGATCAAAAAGAAAAAAATTAATAATGTGACCTTTACATTAGTATACCACTAATTATTGTAGTTCAAATATTTGGATGCTGACGGACAAGTACCAGAGGATGGAAGGGAGATTTCCTGGACTACTAGGTACAGTGTGTTGCAGTGCAGGAGAGCAGCAACCCTGTGGAAGGGTCTGCACAGATTTCACTTTGAGATACATTGCCTTGATGACAGGATCAAGTACCTACAGAACTGAGTGGTGTTAAGATGACCTCGATAAGTCAAATGAAAATGTGAAGTAGTCTGGAGAACTAAAGGTGCCAAATTCTTCTTAAGACAGAGCTGGTGTCAGCAGCAGCCTTTAAAAGTGCTTGGTTTAGTGGTTCTTTCCTGTCTGTGGCTTAAAATAAAATCAGGAGTTTTTCTTCAAAGAAATAAAAATATCTCAACACCACCACAATAGTGAGAGAAATTTGTATCTCTCTAGTTTGTTACCCTGGGACAGGACAATGAGCATACATAGTTGTTCTGCTTATCCTTTTTTACCTGTGTTTTTTTCCTGCTATCAGGTTTGTTTCTGCCTGGTTCTGTTCTGAGACAGAAGGTCGGATGTTGCAACACCTATCTCTCTTCTTTCTTGAAAGCTTAATGTGAATTAATTTCTTCATTTGGTCTCCTAATGACAGAAGTACCTTTAGCTGCAAAGCCATTCACTGTTATCTCGGTAATTTTATGGGCCACTTGCAATAGTTGTATCTAATTCAACACGTTTCAAAAAACAGGAACCTGGTACACATAAAAAAAAAAAGAATATTATTTAAAAAAATTTGAAACGAGTGAAAATTACTGGAAAACTTGCTGAATTGGCATGTCATGTTTGCTTGTCTATAAAGTGTCCACTTAAATAAAGACCAGCAAACAGGGAAACAAATGTCTGGGATGTCATTCATAATAAACATAAATGAGCATTTGATTTAACATTCTAGGAAAGCAGGCGCTTTATGATGTTGGGACAAGAAAAAAATTACTAGAACTGGAGAAACATAATGATTGGACAGAGCCAAACTACATGGAGAGGAATATTGAGAATTAAAAATAGTAAGCTTCTCTGTATTATGAATATTATCATGATTAATAAATATTCTGACAAATACTAGGAGGCAGTAAAGATTCTGCTGAGAGTTGTGAAGTTTTCCTTGGAGAACAGGATTTGAAACTCTGCAATATGCTAAAAAGGGTCACTACAGACCCAAGAAATGAGTTTCCACCAAATGTTATTCTATTTTGAACTGTTAATATTTGTGAATTATTGGCAGCTGTGATCTAACAATTATGCCATCTTTCCTTATTTACATTTCCTGTCTGATGTAAAATCTCAGCAGTTACTGTATATCATTTGGCCTTCTTCAGTGCTTTATATTTTTCCATATTTATCCAAGTCAATGAGAAAAATGTTTAAATTGGTATTACAGAATATTCCTGTAAAACAAAAATATTTGGTAATTGAATGTAGAGAAGAGTGACCAAGATGAGACAGTTGTGTTAAAATATCCCTCCTAATGCACAAAACATGCACTTTCCATTTTTTAAACATGATTTTACTTGGGAGATTCTGTTTGAGATGTGGCTGCGAATAAGTTAGTTGAAGACTGAGTTGCCTTTGACAAGATCTGCATGTGTATGTGTACAAAGTGTATTTTATAAATGTATGTGTACATGGCAGAAATGAGATAAATAGCACAAGAGATATATATGTGTGTTTATATGGTTTTGGCAACTTAAGTTGCAATGTTTAGGCCACTGGTGTCATTTTCCACATTCCAGATCTCAGAAAGGCTTCAAAGAGCTGCTAATCATAAAACAAGCCAAACCTCTGCTTGCTTTGGTAGGTATTTGAGAAATGTCTATGCACACTTTTTCCAGTGGAGAAACCCTGTAAGTTCAAGTGTCTGAGCTGACAGAGCAGCTTGGCAGAAACCCAGGAATGGGGGCTTGGGCTGCCCCAGCCTCTGGTGCCTGGGGCTGTGCTGCCACGCTGGGCACGGGCTGCGCGCACAACCCTCCACAGGCATCAGATGCACTGCAGCCAGGAGGATTATTTGTTCTGGCAGCAGCTGTTTACTCCCAGTCACTGTCTTTTTCCGGGGATTCTCCCTTGCCCCGTCATCTGTAGTAAATCCAAAAATTTCATTTATGCAGTGGAAGGAATGCCATGGCTGCCTCAATAGGTTGTGCTGTCCCTGTAACTGAAAAAACCCCAGGTTGAATTCAATAAATCATATCAAAGTATTTCCATATAGACATTTTTATCATCTTTGTTTAGAGGCTCCAAACCATTTGTTAAAATGCAGATAGTCTAACTGAATCTGAATAAGGAGCTGGAGAATAGCTATCAAAACACATGACTTAGTCATAAGGTACCTAACTTATTTTATTGATACATTGCTTAAGTCTACTGAATTAATGTTTGTTTTAAGTTAGAAAAGCGAAATATTTGGCTATAGGTGAAAAAGGTGTAGGGTTTTTTGTTCTCCTAGTGATTTCATTTCCATGATGAACTTAAACAAGCTTACACTGGTGGGTTTTGTCTTACACCACATGGAGCTCCATGTCTCACAAGATCAGGTTGTTATTACACAAACTTTTACTGAATTTGCTCCCTGGAATTTGAAAAGGGGAGAAAATTGGAGGAACATTAGGTAGAACCAAGAAGAGTATTTTTTAGTGGCTGAAAAACATTACACATAAGTGATTTTATTATTTTTCATGTGCAATATGACATCTTGCCTATTCAACCACTGAAAGACATATTATATGAAAACTCAGTGAATGTGTGCAAAAATATTTGCAGTTATAGGGTACTCATAACAATCACATATTCAAATAGTAGGTGTTTTAATGGATCAAGCTTTGGGCAGGGGCTAAGGATACATGATCTGCTTTCCTACCACTACTGACCTTCTGTAAATCTTGACAGGTCCATTCTCCTGTTCTTTTTCTCATAATTTACAGTCGAATACAAAGGAAAACGTCTCTGGAACAAATAGTCAATCTTCAGCATTCAGAGCATGTCCAGTATAAACCCCACCCTAATCTTGACTAGAACTTCACCACCATGTGAAAACACATATCGTTACTAACCCTGTAGTAGGTCCTGAAGCTGGTTTCAGGTTCAAGAGAGAAAATGCCTGCGTAAAACTTGCTCTAGGACGTTAAAGGACTGTTGTAGGAAAGTTTTAAAGCCTGCAGTGCCTGGCAGCACAATCACTCACGTGTCAAATAATTAATTAATGTTCCTCTTTATTGCATTCTGTGCCCATATATAGAAACAACCCATACCACAGCCCAGGGGTTTTAATGATGTTGCAATAGAAGTGTCCTTGACCGTTTTATTCAGGGGTTCCTTCTTGGAGCTTGCCAGGGCTGGTAGAGCCTCTTGCTGCTTCAGTACAAGGCCACACATGGCTTCAAAAAGGCCACAAGAACTCCTCAGAAACTGAGGAACAGCTGGATTGGGAATTTCCCTTCCTCCTTTGCTTGTTCCCTACCTTTGTTTTCCTAGCACTGAACATAAACCAAATGCTACTGTCCGAGCCTGCCTTGTGCTGGTGCCTGGTGTGTGCTTAACCTGGGAGTCAAGCACTGCCTGTGCAGACATGTGGTAAGTGACAGTCCCACCTTCCAGAGCTCATGATCAAAAGATATTCAATGCCTATTTAGGATTTTGGTATCTTCAGTCTGGTGCCTGAAATTTCTCAGCACAAAGCAAAACTAAATAAAAGAGTATTAAACATCGTGTTGCTGTGAAGCCAGCAGTCCGTGTGCTACTGCATATGGTGATACCTGCACAGGCATTATATAGTCATGTGGGTGCAACCTGTACTTGAGATTTTAATGGTACTACAGTAAAGGAAGTCCATCATTTAAAAGATGCTTAAAATATATTTGGAGAGGATAAATTGTGGTTTACTGTGCTGTGAGTCAAATGAGAAATGGTCCTCAAATTAGCCAGGCCACATGGCTGGGGTTTTGTTCAGCATGGATAATCAAAAATGTTGAATTCTCATCACAGTGACAAGCTGGAAGTACAGCACTTTTTGATCTTCTGTTTTGATTTTGCATTCTCTGCAGAGCAGCAGCCCATGCATCTGTAGGCACCCAGCTCAGGAGGGCCAGCTCCTGTCCCCTCCTGCTTAAGGCACAGAGGTGAATCCCTGTGGTCGTGTTTTCCTGTTAAAACACACAGCAGGTCATTTCGTCCTATCAAATCCACTGGTTTGCTATCATTTACTCAGAAAGATGGCAGGAGTGTTTGCTTTCTTGTTAGAGCTATAGTAATTTTCATTGACTCCAAGATATTACTGAATTGTTTTGTAAGACCAAATATTTACTCTGATAACTACTTCTTTCACTATATTAGTTTTGGAGGTGTTTGAAAGTGTGTTCATTTTTGACTGCAAAAGATGGTGGGTCATAGTTATTTCCCTGTGTTACCTACTTAATTTCAGAATCCCCAGTGGGTTTCTGTCCTGCAGGATATCAGGATATTTATTCCTTCAGTTGCCCTCTAAAATTCCTCTCTGACATTGCTGGAAAGTCTTTGGGTTCGTTTCCTTCAGGATTTGAGGTAACACACATTCAGTGTTCTTTTCAGTGCTGCTGGTAGAAACATTCACCTGGTAGAGGTTAGAAACTTATTTTTAGAGACACAGGCCTGACCTAAAGGCAAAATATAGAAATCAGTGGAGCTCAAAATTGACTTTGCTGCTTTTGTGAGCTGTCTGCATGTGCCACAATCCCTGTGTTACAGTGGTCTGCCGGGGGTCAGAGCACAGGTCTGACTGGTGGGCTCATCATCACTGCCCTGTGAGAGGCTGCCTGCGAGGACAGGACGGGGTCACGGGGAGCAGCGCAGAAGGACAGCATGGGGTGCGAATCTGCTCGAGAGCACGGAGCCCACACCTTGAATCTGTGAGTTGGCTTCTTGCCTGTCTGGTAACTTAGGCCAGGATGGGATCTTTGGAGGCATGTGGACTGCCTTCGGATTTTGGGGACCTGCTGGCACCACCCCAGGACCAGCAGCTGCCCCGTTTTGCTTATGCTCCCAGGGAGAGGTGGTGGGACAGACTGACATGGGCCCTGAGCTGCCCGATGCTGATGTAAGCTTTTAGCAGCACAGCACTCTCTAGCCTGAAGGCGATTACATTTCTGGCAGAATCAGGATATTTAAGATTAATTCAGAACTCAAATGATTATTAGTAATGTTGCAGTGAGATAGTGTTTATGGGGAAAAGAGGTACTTTTCAAAGTTATCAGAGCACTAAATGGAGGAAGAATTCCTGGCTTCACTGAGCATCTCCTAGACTTCAGCCTTTTTTTTTTTGCTTTTTTTTTTTTAGATTGGTTGTGAACATCCTAAGTAGGTCAGTGTATATTTCAAACATTTCACAAAATGCTAGAGCTTTTAAAGCCTGATTAGGAGAGGTTACTAAATGCTTGCTTTTGGTGTTTGCTCCTTTGTTCAATGCATCGGGTTTTAGTTCGTGTTCTTTGTATCTTTGTTAGCTTTGTGTCTTTGTAGCTTTTTTACTTGTGGAACAGATTGCAAATTATTTTTGCCAATATTTTTTAAAAAGTCTAAATGGCTTGGAATTTTTTTTTGCTTTGGTTTTTTTGATGCAATGGCTTTTACTACTTGGCAACATTATATTATAGAGTGAAGCTTTCTGTTGTTTCTCATTTCTGTTTCATAATACTTCAATACTTTTTAAAATGTCCATTAAGTATAATGATTTTGCTTTACTTACTCCCTACACTGGAATGATGAGACTCATATAATCTTTTCTTTCCCACTCAGGAGTTCTGTTTTCCTTTAGAAGGAAATTCTTATTTAGAAGAATATTTTTCATGTCTGATAGCCTTCTTTGCTCTCTCCCTCATACTGCCTTTTGGAGATGGAGAACTAAGGAGACTTATTAGTCTGATTTTGGGTTTGGGGGTTGGTTTTATTTTTATTCTCTTGCTGTGCTTTTAATCAGGCCTTTCTCATATGATATCTTCATGAAGTAGCCTGACACAAGCACATATTTTAGTGCTTTAATCACTCAGGCTTTCTTTTAGCTAACTTCCGTGTTCTTATGTAATTCCTCTCTTTAACAAGTAAAACAGGGATGGACTCTGTACATGGGGCCAGGCATTTTCTTCAGTATTGTGTTGAACAGCAACTATTGGAGGTGGAGAGGAAGACCTGGGCTTGTCAAGGGAAGTGGGAATGCACTTTTCAAAGGGGAGGGGGATCAGAGGGAGAAGCAAGTGGCAGTAGAAAATACCAGGTTCAGGTTACTTTGAAAAATACAGGATAATTTAGTCCTTGTGGGAAAGAAGAGAGAGACAGAAAGAAGAGAAACCAAAGGGGATGAGAAGAAGAGAAGTTGATAAAGACACTATATCCATTACAAAGTGGATGGACACTATATGGGAGCAATAGGAAAAAGATTCAGTCATCCCTATTAACACCGAAGCGCTCATAAGACTTTGATGCCAAGGGTAGGACTCCCCCACAGTGGTAGTCCCTCATCAAAGCTTTACATAATATGTCTGCTTACAACCTTATTTATATTTGTCATGAATGGAGGTGCAAAACTATTTAGTAATAGATCCCTTAGTAAAGAGTTACTTAAACTTGAGTTCGCATCCCTGAGTGAAATGCTGTTGATCTGACTCTAGAGCTGAAGGAACTCAGAGTCCTCTGGTGGTCTGAAAGTCTGTATAAGAAAAAAAAATATGAGTAACATATATACTTTCATAATATTTATACAGCTGTAAGAGTTTTACTTTACTTAAAAATTTCAGCAACTTCATGTTATCCAGAAATATTTCCATCAGCCTTTTGAACAACGAACCTAAGATGATGTGAATCTTAGCCCAAAGCCCATGCACATAACACATGTTGTATTGTGAGTTGATAGATCTGAACACCCGTTCCTTATTATTGCCTTTATTTTTTCTTTCTGAAGAATATTTTCTTTGCTGCCTTAAAACTGATGCGATAATCAGATCAATTGCATTAATCTGTGTTCCTGAAAGATAGGACAGACATGTATTGTAGCTGCAGATGTTATGAAAGTTTGACGAAAAATGTCTCATAACTTCTGTAGTGTTCAAGGTCATAGAAAAAAAATTCTCACATAGAGCAGGAACTTGGTTTTAGCCTGTGAGTCATAAAATAGAAGCTGTAAAACAAGTCTGTGAAATATAGTAGAAGAATATTAGTTGTTTTCAACTGACAATTCATTTTGTAGGTACTGAAGTAGACACAACTCTGTAGCACCAGTCATTCCTTCAGAGAGAGAAAGTGTATGGTCAGCATAGACTAATGTCTTTTTGTGTGGAAAGGTTTTTATTCCATTAGTAGAGTAGCTTGTTGAAATAATAAAATATGTACTCTTCACCTCTTATTTTCATTTCCTGATGTATGATTGCTTGAACTGCTGTTGAGTAAAATTTGCAGCAAATGTTCTTTCTTGTTCTCATTTGATATAGTTCACACTCCATTAACATCCTGATAGAGAGAAGGACGTTACTGCATAACTTTTTATTTTCTTGTACCTCTGAGGTGACTTTGGGATACCATACTGTGACTGCAGAATATCACACAGATTTTAGATAGTGTCAGTGCCGGGGGATGAATTCTTCAGTGATACTCAGACTTGAAATAAATTTAATAATCATATTTCAAATTAATTGCTTTGTTTAATTTTTTAATCGTGAGATTACAGCTGAATTTATCCTATTGTGCACATGTCTACTTGAGCACTCACACTGTGAATGCCACTCTGGTTCTGGCAAATACTTTGCCTGAGTGTATCTGCAGCCCCTTGTTTAAAGGAAACTATTTCACATTGGAAATAAAAAATCACTTGTTCATGACATTGGAAGAGAAAGGTGATTTTCGTAAAAGCAGAATTTACTTTTTCTATTTCCAGTTGATTAATACAGTTAAATATTATTTATTTTTCAGATGAAGCATTCTTTTGCATGTGTCTGTAGTCATTTCTTCAGCACAGATTATATAAAAGTGATGTTTGATTTGAAAAATTGTCTCTTATACAGGTAGGAAACAACTAGACTCTGTAAGTCATGTGATGGAAGGGAGATACTGAATACAAGATTAGTTTGAATACAAACAATGGTTAAAGAGGTAAAGATCTAAAGACAGATACCAAAGGACCTGTCTGGATGGAAAAGATAAGGTGACATAGATCACTTTAATGAGCGTTTCAGCTGAAATTCAGAATTAAAGTGCCTAAAATTGGCACCAAGAAATGCTGAATGCTTTTCATTCTTTTTAACTGAAATGAAAATAGAACTTCTTTTGTCATCTGACAGGGATGTGTTTATCAATCTGAATACATGGCCTGTCAGAAGCAATAAGCATTTGCAGATTCCTTTGAGGTCACTTGGAGTTGAGGGATAAGCAACCTTTTAAATCTACTCTGAGTGTCTGTGACAGAGTGCATGAGCCTTGGGGCAGGTGGCGTAAGGAAAGGGTTAATTAAACAAACCTCTGCAAAGGGGCCAGCAGCTTATTCTTATCTGAGGATCTGCAGGGCTATTGGGGTGGATCCATGGTGTCTGTGACTCTCTCCAGTCTCTGTCAAGTGAAACAGAGGAAAGGGATTAAAATGAGGCTTGAAGAAGCCTGGCTATTAATGGGAAGACTGAGATCAAGCAAACTCAGGGACAGGGGTGCCCACGTATGGAAGATCTTATTTAAGTCGTCTGTAAGTTGGCATCACTCTGTTACAATAAGAAGGGGGTTGGTAACAGCAGAAAGGTGTTCCACGGCGTCACATTGGCCATCAGACTATACTTCCTTTGATTCCTTTGTGATTTGGGTGCTCTAGACCAGCTGCATGTGCTCAGAGGAGACTTGAACTGATGCTGCTCTGATCTACTACCCTTGTCCTGCTTTTTTAACTGACTTTGTCACAGAGGCTGCAGACCAGAGCCAAGCTCTCTCCTTATCACCTGTTTGATTCCAAGGCAATATGTAAAAAGTGTTTTTTATCTGCAAAACAAACCACAGAATAAGGCAAACCCCTTGGTGACATACCTGTGCTATTTTAATGTTTGAGTGTGGGTAATGTAAGCAGGTTTCACCGCACACTGTGACTTCTGCAATACCTCAGCAGTAAACAGTATTGGTAAGAACTGCTGGCTTCCAAGAAGATCAAGAAAGGGAAAAATAAGGACGCTGAAGTAATATTTTACTTTGTTAATAAATGTTTTCATTTCAGTTTTTCTTAAAACAATCCTTTCTAGGATTTGTATTTTGGATTCCTAATGTCATTGTACAACAAGCAACTCTTAATTAGATTTGAGAGTCCTGAAAATCAGATACCAGTCTTTTTGGTAGACAAAACATGAGGTATTTTTTGCCTGTGATTTAGCTGGATTTGAAGTTGATATATTTGAAGACTGACCTGAGTCAACTCTAGTGGGAATAAATCAGAAGGTTCTGTTATGGGCTTTGTGTCAGATGGTGCTCAAGATCTAATTGTGTAAATCAGAAGCCTTATAAGTCTCAGTTCATGCTAGCAGCCATGTGAAGAATTGCTGAGACTTTCTCAGCACCTCATGGGGCACTGCAGCCTTTGACTAACTGTTTTCTTGGCACCTCTCTGAATCTGCCCAGCATGAAGTACTGTCTAGGGAGGAGAATTCCTGCATCTGTGTTCTTGATTGTGTTTTGATTCCTGTTTGGTTAGTTCAGAAAACCAAGATTTTGCCAACTTACTGTGTCTTGACTTTTATCAGTTTTTCATCCTAATTTCTTAGAAAACAGCCAAACATACTGCAGAAGTATGGCAGCCCCTTACTCATGTGAGAGGAAAACAAAGACTTGTCACTGCACACAGCATGCCTGAGCTGTGATGGAGGAGCGCGTCCCAAGCTGTGTGCCATGAACACATGACTCTCGGGGCAAGCACTCTCAACATACTCATTAAGTCCCTTGAAAGGCTGGGGAGATTGGGAAGAAAGCCTTTATTTGACTTCAGGGTTGTGACTGAGCTGTTAGATGAGAATTTGGTTTCATCTTGGACTATGGGTAAGCTGCAATTTTTGTTAATAAACAGACATTGTGTGAAACTTCTGAAGAAGATAATGGGTCATCCAGACACCTTTAACTGATTTAGGGCTTCTTTGTCATTATCTTGGATTTCTGTGCACTTCATAGGATTACGTAAGAAATAGCAGGTGATGTCCTGATTTTTTAAAAGAAACTTTCTGAAAGATCAGGAGATGTGGCAGACCACCAATTTGAGCTGATTGCATCAAGTAAGACCTCAGTACTCATTATGGCAAATTTCATTCCATATATACAATACTACACTTCCTTTCGTATCTCTGGAAATTTTACTTTTTCATATGTACCCTTGAGGAAAAATAAGTTATTGTGCTCTTTGACAGCCTCCTGTAGTTTTAACACTTGCAGCTAACTTACAGTTCATGTTTTCTTCATGATTTGAAGTGTTTCCTTATTACTTCTGCTTCCTCACTCTCCTTTTTGTTTTGCTTGTCTGCTGTAGGAAAAATTCTTCCAGTTTTATCTGGTGTGATCTTTTAGGAAGCTTCAGTCTCTTAGTAAACAAAAAGCATTGAATTCTATTTGGATGAAAATTCTTTTTACTCTAATTTTTGTGTAATGCATGCATTGCATTTTGACTCCTAGAATTTCTAAAATACGACTAATATGATACTGTCTAGAAATGACCGGTATTAAGCAAGCAGCCTTAAAGTAAATGGTGCATTTGCTGTGTGACTGCAAGTTTTGAGTCCCTCCTAATAAAATAGTCCTGGGGAGTCATTAAATTCCATGAGAGCCTTTACTTTTTCTATCTTTCAGAACACCTCAAAAAGTTTGTTCTTCTTGCTGTACCTGCTCAAGTAACTTCCACTTGCTAGCAAATCCTTGCCTGGAAGTTGACAACCCCTTAATTGCCTGTATCTGACTGTATTTTTAGGAGTGACTCTGTGTCGTAACTCACCCATCTGCACCAGACCGCCATGTGAGCAGTGTCATCAGTTTCCATCAGAGCACTGGAGTCAAAGTAGGACTAGTTTGGCTCAAACTGAACATCAGCTGTTTCCCTAGGCTTCCGAGATGGCATTTATTGTTTAAATAAATGAAAAGAGTTAAAATGACCATCTATGTAAGATGTTGCTGAGTAGCCACGTGGATTATGTCAAGCCACTAGGAAAATGACCATTTTTCATAAGATTAATAATGCTGGAAAAGGAAGTGCAGGCTTTGTGATTGAAGGCAGCTGTTTAGTGGCAGAACATAATCCTGGGGACAGCTCATAGGAGCTGAGCCTTGCTCTGGTTTGTCAGCATGGCCTCTATGTCAGTTCACTGTGGAAAGGAGGTGATGTTCTTGCCAGGTCATGGTGCTAAGCTTGCACAGTGTTTCTATTAACGATGTTATTCCTAGTGGCCTGGTAAAATAGGAGAGGGTGTGCATGAAGTAACATGAAATAGTTGGACACACCAGATGTTTCTGGTCTGCTGCTGCACTGGTGGCTCAGAAAGCAATCTGCAAAGTTGTGGTAGGGGCTTTGTGCCCTTCTGTCTGTCCTGAACTTGGGAAAAGCCCTTTTTTCAGGGAAAGTAAAAAATGAAGGTGCCTCATGTCAGAGGAAAACACGTACTTCAGCTCCGTACTCCAAAATACTGGGTCTGGCTCATAGATTTACTTGCAATTACAACACAGAGTATTTTACTGAGGTGACTTGTAAATAAGTATTTCAGGCAAAGATCCAGCAGCTCACTTTTATCTATTATTTACTGATGTCTGAAGAACAGAATAAAAATCCCACAGGCACTTAGGTTTTGTGCAACATTCTCTGTATAATCCCACAAACTATATCCAAATCCTGTTTCACTGTATTTTTGTGCAAATGTGCATGTTTCGTAAGAATAAATGAGTGATAGTGTTCATAATAATATTTTTCTGTTACCTTTTTTAATATCTTACTTATAGTCTTGGACAATTTTCAATTTGCTGCGGAATTTAACAGTCTGGAGAAAAACTGGTGTCTGTGTAGAATGGAATAGACTATTTTCAGTTGGGAGGGACCTACAATGATCATCCAGTTTCAACTGCCTGACCAATTCAGGGCTCACCAAAAGTTAAAACCTTGTCCAAATGCCTCCTAAACACTGACAGGCTTGGGCCATCTAATGTTTTGTGGCTTGCTTTGAAGGTCAGCTGTGAGGTCTGGGTCTGACTTGGAGGAAGGAGAAAAGCAGATCTTGCTTTTAAGCAGTCAGCAATTACCCTGTGAAGTATGGGTAATGTAGAACTTGACACTTACAAAGGCAACAATATGCTCACTTATATATTGGTTTGTTGTTCAAATGTTACCCTCTGAGTGAGAGAACTATAATGCTCCTCCTTACAGCCTCAATCAGCCTTGGCTCTTGCATGCAGCTTTTAAGTCACATCTGTTTGTTGTGGTCGATTCCAAGGTAGGAAATTTTACAATATATGTCATGCTTGCAGTTTAAATTAAGAAATACGTAAATAATTTCCATTTGTTCTTGATTATTTTTCTTTTTTATTTTGTTTGTTTGTTTTGTTTGTTAGTGTTTTTTTTGTTTAAGTTTTAACTTTAAAGTTTTAAATTTTAACTTCATGATATGGTAATCATATCCACCACATTTTTACTAATGTCAGATACATACCTATATATGTATGCTTTGAAACCTTCTTATACTGCATAGTTCAGCAAGGCATTTGTAAAACTTGCACAGTCTAACCACTGAACATACAAAGGTTCAGAGCACTTGTGCTTCCATGCTGCTGGCAAAATAAGAAAAGCTCTTGAATAAATTCTATAGAGAACTACTGTTTTAAGAAAGAGATTCTTGTGGTTCTGTGAAAAAAATATTCCACATAGTACAGAAGCTGTAGCTAAGTTAATATGTTTCAATTCCATTTTAACCTTTTCAAAAATCTACGCATTTTATGAGTTCTGGGTGATAGCTATTTCCTTCTCAATAGCAATTTTTGTCTCACACTCAAAAACAAGTGCATAAAACAAGAAAGTTGGAACAGACCAAATCATACCATCAGCTTAAAAACCTGCCTCATCCACCAGTAAAGCTAAAGCCACAAACACGCAAAACTGTTTGTCATCTGGTATCTAAATCCAGGAGAAGATGTGTAATAGGAGACTAATAGTAAAGGTCTGCTTTTAAAATCTTTTTGAAATTACCCTAATATGCAATGGAAAATCTGATTTTAGAAAAGATAGAAATACTGTCATGAAAAATTAGTTTATGTACAGTTTTATTGTATATGTAGTTTATAAAATGTTGAAGTTCTTTTTTTAAACTCTGATTCATTCAATTAGACTATGCATAAGACTCTCATCTAACACCATTATATCAGGTGCTGGACCAAAGAAGGAAAGCAGTAATCTCAAATCAATGTCCCTAATATGGATACCAAATAGTTTGTTCTCTTAATAAGAGGATTTATCCTTTTTTCTTAGTGCATAAAATTCACTTCCTCTTTGTTCGCATGTTTAAGTTTTACACTCTAGCCTTGAAATACCTCTGAAAACACTGTACAAAGAGCTGGTTCTGGGCAGTGCTCAGTTGCTCACCCTCTCTCTACGTCTCTCCTACAGCTTTCGTGCTGATTATTATGCTATCTCCATTAAATGCTTATTCCTTGTGTCACCTTTAGCTGAAATGAAAAAAATCATAATCATAACTGAGTCAAATGTCCAAATGAAAAAGTGGTTTGTCTGTATGCAAGGACAGCAGTGTCCTAGATCCCATGGACATGGCCAAGAGGTTGAGAGGAGGAATCAATGCCCCCTGCTTAGCACTCATTAAACCTCACCTGTACATTGCCCAGTTTGGTGCCCTCCAGTGCAGGCGCACACCACAAACCAGAGGGCCCAAAGGCGCTGGGGCCGGAGCAGCTGCCCTGAAGGGAAAGCTGCAGTAGCAGGGCTGGCTCAGATGGGGTCAGAGGCACCTTGGGGCACCTTGCAGCCCTTTAGGTCACCTTGCAGCCCTTTAGGTCACAGCGAGGACGTGACTGCTGCTTGCTACAGTATATGGTGAGCGGCCAGAGACAACAGACAGAAATTGGAATGAGGGAGATTCAGAGTGGAATTGAGGAAAACCTTTTCCACCCTGAGGAGGGTGAAGCAGCAGCACAGGTTGCCCTGGGAGGTTGTGCAGACTTCATCCATGGAGGCTTTCAAGGCCTGAGCAGCTTGGTCTGACCGTGCATCTGCCCCAGTGTCAGCAGGAGGTTTTCCTAGGGGAAGGATTTCCCACATCTTTAGTCTTGGTGCTCTGTTCCTTGGTGGGGATTCAAGTTAATTTCTTCTCCTCTGTGCCTTTAGCATCCCAGTTTCTTGCAAGGTCTCCTGCACCACTGCTACTCTGATCCCAAAACCTTTTGCAACTGTGCTGGTGAGAGGCTGGCTGCACTTTTGCAGTGCAGGCATTCCTGAATAATCTCCACAAATCTTTCATGATTCACTGTCACTTTTTTTAAGAGTCCAAGTCCAAGTTACGTATTATTGTAGAAGTTGCTTCAAAGCTTTAAAATGGACATAGAGTGAAGTTAAATGAAGAAACATGGGATATTTTCTTACAATTTCTTGATGTGTTGCTGTGATAAAGCAATGACATAACTGGCTAAACACAAGTAACTTCCACAAAACAAAGAACATCTCTGGCATCTAACATGGGGTCCTGCCAACACTGGTACCATCAAAGAATTCTATTGCTTTTTACTGAGCTTGAAGTTAATGAAAATTTAATGATTTGTAATTAAGGACTGAAGGAATTGAAGATTCTTTATCAAAGTTTCCAAATTCTGCTTGGTGAATAACAGTAATTG
This sequence comes from Corvus cornix cornix, assembly GCF_000738735.6. Lineage (NCBI taxonomy): Eukaryota > Metazoa > Chordata > Aves > Passeriformes > Corvidae > Corvus > Corvus cornix. The sequence goes on along the minus strand of NC_046333.1, from coordinate 17,589,757 downwards.
GCAAATGCAAACATATTGATTGATCCTTTATCCTAATTGCTGTTCTGTAAGTGGAATGAGCATTTCCCCCCCAAATTAACAAAAGATCACTTTTGATGGTTTAATTAACTGTTCTTCAAATTCTTAATTAATCTAAAATTAACCTTCTGTGACAATTATGCACCTTTAAAAAAAAATTCCTTCTAACATAAGCTATAGAGGTGTACACTGACTTGGCAACCTACCATTAGCTTGCAAAAGAGAAGATTTATGGCTGGAAAACGCCAGCTGCACCTGTTGTTTTTGCTGAACAAATCACCCTGAAATACACCATCACTCCAGCCTGCCACTACATCATTTGTATTGCTAGGAAAGTGTTTTTTTCTGCATCAATAGTATACATTTTTTAGAAATGAGTAAAACCACACAGTTCCCCAAAGTCTAACTGGCATGTTTGTGATTTTACTAGAGTCTTATGAATCACTGGTAAAATAACACACTTCGATTAATGAGTAATATTAGCTATAAAGTGTCTTCAATAAGATCACAGGATGTGGTGTTTTTAACCTCTCATAGAGCAAATCTGAGATCTGTGCTTTGCAGATTGCATGTCTCCATGAGCACCCTGTTGAAATTTGACTTTGTATTCTTCATAGTCACCAAAATAAAAAGACTAGCCAATTATAAACTTTCTGGAAATAATGGATGGTTATCACAACTGTGGTCAGAGAGGCTTCAGGGGATCACATTGGTGTGCCACCTGAGCATAGATTTAAGGGAATTTTGTGCTGGCTCCCTCTGGTCCCGAGGCTTGCTCAGGGATGAAGGGGTCTCTTCCCTAATGTTCTGCCGGGGATTTGGATAGGGCAGTCAAAGCTGCTCCACAAAGGAAGTCCTCAGGGCAGCTGCTCGCAATCATGACAGCAGGCAGATGGACATACCTCTTGCATTCCCCACAGCCCATTTTTGTAGCAACTTAGTATCATATATTCTCACCTACTTGAAAATATGCCTAATGTGGTACAGCCATGATAGCTGGGAGAATTTCTCCCTTTTTTTATCCTAATGTCTTTCCCCTCTTCTTTGACCCAAATTGCCTCTGTCTCCAGCAGGTTCCCTCACCATCACATGTCCAGTGCACCTGGTGGGGGATATCAGGCTGCAAACTGCAAGGCTTTCTTTTTTGACAGGCTTTGTAGTGTATTTAGAACAGTAAAACTTGATGCTCAGTCAAATAAATGGAGACAACAACCAAAGAAGCAACTCTAACTGCAGAGTCTGGTGGCTGAGATAGAGGTGGAACCAAGGCTGATGTAGACTGTAACAGCTGCTGTAAAATAAGCCATAGTTCACTTAAAAAGTATAGGATTAAATCCTGAATCTGGACCAGACTCATGTTACGTGGTTAGGTTCCACCAAATTAAAATTACCTGTGCAATTACCTTTGAGTGTAGAACCCTAAATAGGTGGCTTTAATAACTAGAAAAATTGTTGTTATTAAGGGATACGTGATCTTATTAGTGACAAAATAGACCAAAATAGAGGTAGTCACTGCTTGTGGAAGAAGATGGCTAATTTGTTTGTGCTGTAGAAAACTGTGGAGAGCTTGGAAGGAAAGGTTTAGGATAAAAATGTCCAGAGCATCATTAATCAAAGAAATATTTTTCCTTTTTTTTCTGTTGTCATGTAATAGTGCTCTTCAAAAGTATTAAGGTGTGTGTCATACTTCTTGGCAGTTGACTGGCAATGGGGATTATTTTATTCAGTGGAAGACATTGCTTTATGTGAAATAAACACTAAGGTCTCATCTTGAGACCTGAAAGTGTTACTTGCTTAAAGCTACCTTTATGGTCACTGCCTCCATTTTCCCTATGTTTTATGGCTGTTAGCTTTGCAGAGTTGTTATATTTAAAGGAGAAGGCAGTAGTTTTCTTTAGGTTTAGGCATTATCCGGGACTTACTTGAATTCCCAATTGCAAAACTTCATTTTGACATGGGAGTAAATAATTTACAAACTTGTCTTTAAAGTCCAGCAAAGATTTAAAAGATCCTTTTAATTCTAATGTTAAACATGGAAGTTGCCCAGATCCTATTTTCCCCATTCAAGGAGTCTTTATTGAGGTAAGAAACCTGATTTTTTTGATCCAAGTGTTTCCAGTCTTTCCCCCTACAGACCTTTTTTCTGAAAGACATTTTAAGGACTATTAAAATGAGGGACATCATGAAGGCTTGCTCTCAGAATTTGTAACATTAATTTTTAATAGCTTCTGAATTATTCTGTTTATTTTATGGTTCATATAATAACATGGTAGATATGGTGGTTGCATTTCAGTGGAAGGAATTCAGGTCAAACTTGCTGAAATCTCCCTGATAGCAGACTGGTGCCCATTAAAAGCACTGGAGGTCTTATCAGAGGGGAGTTGCTGTTGTTCTACTTCTTTTCACCTATTTTCTTTCTGTCTCTCTTTGCATGTGTTTTTAAGTGCATGTCTGTTCTTTATGTAGCAATCCCTATAACATCAATTTTATTTTAACCCTTTGGGATCAAACAGGAACATATTGAAGTTAAAGTTTTACTTTATTTGATTAATGCATTAGTACAAATGAAACAACTTTGAACTAAGACTCTATGTTTTTTACATCTTTTAGTCATTACAGCAAACCAATATAGCATCAAGAACAGTCAGATCAGAGAACACTATTTGGTAGAGCATAGTAAATAATGTGGTCCTTGGGAAACAAAATATGCATTCAAAACATCGTTTTACCAATTTCCTTCATGGTTCTAGGCAGAAATGCTGGTCATGCAGTGTTCTCTTTATTTTAACTTGTGCTAACCTACTTTAAAATGGCCATTGACCTTTTTTAAAGGTATAATTTTTATATTGTACTTGGCATGGTCATCAGTTTAGTTTTCCATTCAGAAAATAGGTTGGGGGTTTTAATAACATACTTCATAGGCCCTTATTTTTTATTGATAAGGTTATTAGTTCTTTTCAAGATTTTTCTTGGTTGGAAAGACTACTATTTCAGTTTTCTTTGCTTCATTGCCATCTGTTATTGTCTGCTGTTTGACCACTGTATTAGATTTTCCCTTCATGTTCCTGGTGAACAATGTCTAATGATGGAGGTTGGAAGAACCATCAGGGTTACCTGGATACCACCCCAAATATCTGCCATAAATAAAGAAAACAACAGTTGCTGCATTCCTAAAGCATGCTATGTGCTGCAAGCCCCTCACTCTTAAGTGCTAGTAACTGGGAGCATTTGTTGTCATTTATGTAAATAAGGTAATAAATCATCAAATATGCAAAGCAGGACATTAAGTTATCTGCATAAAATCTCCAGATTTCAGAACATTTAGTCTCTACAAATATGGGCAGATTGTAACCAAGAAATATCTTTCCAGATGGCTTGAGCAGGTGAGGATGCAATGCCTGTGCTTTTCAGAGGAGTAGTGGTAAACTCAGACTACCTGAACTATTATCTATAGCTATAGAAACATAATAAATGGAGTTGCAGATTTTTTATTGTTGTTTAACAAACATGTTCATCTCTCCAGAGCTGCTCAGACAGCAAGGGATCAAGCATCTGACTGTTTATAGACAGTTTACACAAACTCATGCAGTCAGCATTATAGGGCACTTACTGTGCTGTAAGGACAGTATAAGGGACCGAAAGGATCAAATTCAACACCAGTCACTTGAAATTTTGACACAGAAAAGAACCTTATGCATCATATATGTTGTACTGCATAAGTAAAACTGTGCAAAATGTAAAGCTTGCTCCACTCTTATGATGCACATTTTAAGTGGAACTTAGGAGAAAAAGTATTTTTTCTTCTCTGTCATGGCCAAAACCACACAAAAATCACAGATAGCTGATCAGATTAGCTTCTTGAAATATTCATTAATGGGTGTCTGAAAAATATTGCATCTCACAAGTAGAAAAATAACATTTTATATTCTGCAGTCCACTAAGTCATCACTCCCAGGACTACACCTGAGAAAAGGACACTGGATTGGTGGAACACACTCTGTGCCTGTCTGCAGTTTAGACAGCGTCTATAATTATTTTGCTTTTTAAAAAAGCCCCCAAATAAATGTCATTGTAATACCTGACTATAAAGGGTTCTATATCTGCTTACTTGCTTTCTGCTTTCCTTAGACCTGTGGAGATTTTTCTTTACATCCAAGGTCTCTGGTGGAAAAAGACTGTGGTAGTCCAGCCAAGAGTGCCAGAGCTACGGGTACCCTACAGAGCTATTCCTTCTCACCACCGTCTTCAGAGGACGACCCTTGCCTTCCCAGTGTTCTCTTTTCTCTGTAGTTTGCTCCTCCTTATGAGACTATCCACTGCAGCACCCATACCCGGGTGCTATTAATGGAGCCTTGGTGGCTGAGGAGTAGTTAAAATACTTCATGTGGGATATGAGTGAATTGCCTTCATGCCTGAAGTTTGTCTTCCTTTCATTCATTTTGTGCTTACTTTTCTTACCTATTTTTTTCCCCTGTGTGGATGATGCAGAACTTCATGATGAAAGAGGAGTATTGAAAGAATGAAAAGGACTTATCTGTGCCTTGACCATATGCACAGGATTCTGTCAGTTATGGACTGTGTTTGTGTCTCCTGGCATATCCAATCTGCTCTTGCTTCCTACCTATTTCCTCTTCATTCCAGGATTTCATTCAAACCATCATAAAGGGCTGAATTTCTGTAAGGGATATTTTCTCTTTCATAAAGCTTTAAGCTCTCTGTATTTTTGATGTGTTAGAGCACTTCTAAAGGTTATTCTTTTATTAAGAGGTGGTCATTTGAAAATGATGATTGAAAAAGCTAGAGAAGGCTGCAGTTATGCTAAAACAAATTAGCAACTAACATTTGAAACTAACATTTTCTTCAGAGTAAAATGTCAGTGTAGTGTTATAAATTGTTTCTCTCCCTCCCCTTTTTATAGTGGCAATAAAGACTAAGCCAGTCATAGTTTCACTAACTTAATTTCAGGAGAGATTTTAAAATTTGGACACTTTTCTCTTTTATCAAAAAAACTACTAATGCTATGAATTTCACAAAAGATAATTTTGTGCACATTTTAAAATGCATTAAGAACCTCATATGAAATAACTGCAAATGTGGAAAGCAGTATTCACATTACTTAACAATGAAGTAATAATAGCAATGATCTGCTGTGATTTATAGCTAATGGATATTCTTTTAGGAACATATTGAGCCTAAATTCTTATTTGATTTGATTAAAAGATCAGAACAAAAGCGAAAAAAAGCTTTGAACCAAGATTGTGTGAATTTTAGCTCTTTTAGTCATTACAGCCAACTTGTGCAGCACCAAGAACAGCCAAATCACAGAACACTTTGCTAGAGTTTAGCAATAATTTAAATGTGGCATAAATATATAAATTTTTTATTCTTCTGTGAATAGCTAATAAATAGATAAAGGTAACATTCTGCAAAAAAAAAGTATTTGTCATGCGTTGCATGGGCAGCTGTTCACAGTTGATTGTTCTGTCTGGAATTGCTTAGTGATTAACATATCTCATCAGGATAAAGTACCCAGGCCTGCCATCACAGTTGGCACCAATTGGAAATCTTAGCAACAATCTTGGCAAACATTTCAAACATTAAAGGCTGTGTTTACACACCAGTGCCCCCCCTCGTTGCTTTGTTCTTCTGAAGGTGCACCCTTTGGTCTGCGTAGTTACCTAAGTGTGCCTGGGCTCCTATAACCCTTCAGGCAGGGAAGGGAACCAAGTGTAGTTGTCAAAAGGCATCCTGAGGACAGAACAACACCAGGTAAGGGATAGTGATGATGTACCTACACTGGTTTAGAAAAACCATAACCTTCATATAGTTCAATGTTTACATACACTGTAATAGTAGGCCACAGACCTGTGTACTCAGGCAGACCAGGACTTTGAAGGTCTTCTAACCAAAGCCAAATATGAGACGTATAAATGATAAAATAATAAAGAAAATTAACTTTGCCCTTACTTACAGTATTTCTGGGTTTGTGGCAGAATAAGGTATTTAGATTCTACATCTGTATATGCTTTTATCTTTAAGAAAGTCTTTGCTATGGTTTAATTTTTGAAATTTTGACAAAAAGGAAATAAAATAGACCTGAAGGGTTTTTTTCTGACTTAGGCTTTTTTCTAAAGACTTGGAACTGAGATTAAATTTTTATGGCTGAGTAGTAAATCTCTGGAACAGGATTTCCTGATATAAATGACAGCTCTACTTTAATTATAGCATCTTCCGGGCAGGTATTATATTACAGCAGGACCCTTAACAGACTCTCCTTTTTAAGACCATATTCAAAAGTAACAGGACTTGCCATAATTACAGACTACTTTCTGTTGGAGGGATTCACTTGTCTTTGAATGAATGACTAGGTACCTTTTGTATGGTTTATTTTCCCAGCAAGAATGTCTTCAGATCTGTGTGAAATGTTTTAAAATGGGTCTCAATATATTGAATGTGAAGCTTCTTCTGTACTATGCAACTATTTCAGAAATCATATATGGAGAAATAAAGCACTGGTACATTCTTCTAAGAAAGCTTTAACATCTGCAAAATTAACTTGTCACTAATTTTGCATGCTTCAGTTACTAGAAAATGTAGCTCTCTGAAGCACCAAGCTTTTTATTTTTTATTATTACATTACATACCTATCTGTGACTTGCATCTGAAATTGTTTTCATCACTGATCTTGTTCTTTTGGTGCCTATACATTTATTTCACATTTCATGCTGAAAATGTTATGCCATCTGGTTACTTGCGTAATTTTGTAAAGAGAAAACTTCATTAATTTGCAGTTTTAACTTCTGCACCTGCAACTTCCATTTACTGGTGTTGCAGTTGTTGCCTGTCAGTAGTTTAGAAAGAGTCTGCTGAAGTAGAAATATTTCTGTATACATGCCTTTCTCTCTTTAGATAATTTCAGGCCAAAGTTTGGGAGAGGATTTGGTGAGGCTGAGAAAACATCACATCCTGAACTGTACAGCATCAACTCCCAATTTTTCCTGGTTCACATATGAGGGATCCTCTCCCCTCCCTGGTTCTTTATGTGCAAATGTAAACTAGAACTCCATGGTTGCCCAAAAAAGGAAATTTCAAGCTTTGCAAATGCTTTGTTTGGATTAATAACATCTATAGTCACGTTTCTTTTATCCCGGAGGGCACAAACATTGCTGAAGTTAATAGTGGTATCATAACCTATTTAATATGCTATGGTAAAAATGCCTTCTGTTAGCTAACTCTTAACAAATTCTTGTTGTCATATTTCAGCAGTAATTTATTTTCTAGGCAGGAAAGAGGAGAGGTTAGTTTTGAACCTAAAAGGACAGTGTTTTAAGCAGGGTATGGAAAGTGTATGGTTTTCTAAAAATACTACTTGTTTACATATATGTGATTATTCAAAATCATAGACTGCACTGTTGGTCCCTTAATATTAATTTCCTCTGCATGAGGCTGTGACAGTTTATTCATTGACCCAAAGCACTAGAAGACTTCCTACAGCATTTTATGAAAACCTGACAAACTGAACTGCTTTTTGCTTAATGGTGTGTTACATCAATATGATGTCTCTACCTAGCTGAAGTTGGCTATCTGAAATCTAAGGGAAAAGGGGCTGGGCTTGTTTTAGACTTTGTGTTTGGTTTTTTTTTGTTTTTTTTTTTTTTTTTTTTTTTTTTTGTTTGTTTGTTTGTTTATTTTTGGTTTTGTGGGTTTGTTTTGGGTTTTTTTAAAGTAGTTCAAAAGAGTAACTTGGGGTTTCAAAAAGCCTGAGAGCTGATGAAAGACTTGCTCCCTGGGGAGCTTCATTAAGAACCTGTGATGGAGAGGGAGGGATTGGCAGGAAGAGACCTGCCCCACAGTCGGGAGGAGCCCAGGCCTCCAGGGCAGCGGGGCTGGGGAGAGAGGAGCTGTGCAGTTGGGATGTGGGTGATGGGGAGCTGGCAGCAACCCTGGGCTGCACGCTCATGGCTGTTCCAGCCTAGAGTGCACTGCTTTACTGTGTCTACATCCAGCCTGAAACAGTCAGCTAAGCAACCTCAGCTTATGTTCTGGAATGGTTTATTTCAGGGTTTGGGGGGATTTTGGGGTGGTTTTTTTGGTGTTTTGGTTTTTGGGGGATTGGTGGCTTTTATTAAGGGTTTGATGCTCATAGCTGGAATCACCAGCTTCACATCTCAGAGCCTTTAAAACAAACAAACAAACTGGACTTTTTTTTTTGGGAACACTCTGCCAGTCTGCAGGAAGCTAAAACAGACAAATTACCAGAGAGGAAGCAAATGCTCCCAGAAATGGAAGTCAGGCATGGGAAAATTTAATTGCTGGGTCTTTGGAGAAAGGTTGTACATCTACCATTGGACAGATTTAAAGATATTTAAGCTTCCAGATTATAAATAGCCACTGAATAAATTTAATAATACAGAATGACAAAACTCTGGGGGGTGGGAAGGCACTTCTGGAAACTGTCTAGTCCACCCCCAGGTCAGGCAGACTCAGCTGCAGCAGGCAGGTCAGGGCTGTGCCTGGTTGGGTGCTGCTTATCTCCAAGGATGGAGACTTCATTACCTCCCCGGCCAGCTTGTGCCAGTGTCTGACCACCTTCACTCTATAAAAGGCCTAAAGTTCGTTCTTTCCCCTGGTTTCAATTTGCACTCATTGTCTCTGGTCCTTCGCTGGGCAGCACTGAGAACAGCCCACTCCCTCCCTTTATCGCCACATCAGATGTTCATGCACATGTAAGATGCCTCCTGCAGGCTGAGCAGGCACAGCTCTCTCAGCCTCTCCACATGTGACACCATGCCATCAGGCACTGAGATATTACTGAAAATGGTCATCTTTGACTGGAGTATTCCAGGAATTTCCCATGTTTGAGGAACATATTTGACTCACCCCATTTCTGCAGGGCTGTATCTCTGCTGTGAGACAAAGAGCTTCTTTCTTGTCAAAACCAGGATGTTGCTGCTGTCTTTCAGTGGAGAAGTGTCACCTTGGCATCCAAATGGCCAACTTAGGGCCTTTCCTGTCAAAAGCTGATGGATAGAGCTCCCTTTCCCCATCTTTTTTGCTATGTTGCTCGAGAGAGCCTTAGGAAAATCTTGAATTCACTATGTCCTTGCTTTGCTTAGAAATTAAATTATTTTAAGTTTACAGGTAACATGACCATCTAGTTAGATTCTCCTTCACAGATGAGGCCATTCTTTCTATGAGCAACCTGTGATAAGGGTGCTTAGTTTGGGTGAATGTGTAATGTATAGAAATCTCAGTTGGATTTTGCTTTAGCAGTAGTGATTCAAAAACTGAAATACTATTTTTGTAGTCACTCAGGACTGGATTTTATTTCACAATTGTTCTGTGTTTGGCAGAATTAAAATACGTCTTTGTAGTGTCAGAGGCATTATTGTCACTGCTCAAAAACTCTTCTTAAGCATACAGCACTTGTGTCTGCTTACACAATGAGAAATCACAATGGAAGATATTAAAAACTACTATTGGTCAAACAGTCCAAGATCTTGAGAGGGAATGACAGTACTTCTTAGGCTCAGTACAACTGACCTCTCACATACATACTGGCTTTCAGATTTTCTCTTCCTTCTTCACTCATTCTTTACTCCAGTTACATGATTAACTCTCCATTCATCATCTTGTTTCACCCCTGTTTGTGTTCTTCATTGTCTTCTGCATGACCTGCTGTGCCTGAGCACTGCTAATGAGCTGAGTTACACTCATGCCTGTCAGGTTCCTCCTTGTGAGTAGAAATCTTCCCACTCAGAGTTCCTTCTGTATTGACAAGATAATATGCAGAATAATATCACAGCAAGGCTTACTGTATTGAACGTAATCTGGCCCATTCTTGATGGGACAACAAAGCAATAGACACCATGCTTTATAGAGAAGGCATAAACAATTATCTATCTATTTAATGTGGGATTCTTGGAAAAAAAATGGAAATAATTTGCAAAAATGTTTTACTGCATTGTACAGTTGCCATCTCTGAAAACAAGGAATGGCTGTAATAATTTAGTCACGTTTTGCTTTCTTTTTGCTTGTTAAGCATTTCTCCTAAATATCTATTAGTACTTTAGCTTATGTAATATTGATTTGCTTATGTTCATTCTAGTTTTGAAATAAAGTGGACCCTCATAATCTGTTAGAGATGCAGCATTCTGTTTGCTTAGGATATTGAGAAATACATTTTAAAATTCAGCATGAAGATTTTACTGTAACTGTAGCTGTGATGTTTTCTTTTGTTTGCCCTGTGTTGTTTTTCTTTAGAAGTTCTTTCCAAAATTATGGTGAATGGAATTTTCTTTTCATGTGACCAAATGCTCTTTGTCTTGGCAGCATTCACAAGCACAGAGCTGGCAGAGAAAGTTAGGCAGGATTTGCCTGGGCATTTTCAAAGAAGAGCACCCAGGAACTGAGATTTGAAATAATGTAGCCTGAGGTCAGGAACTTTTTCTTTAGAGAGTCGGTAAAGAACATGATTGTCTGTAGTGTGCAAGAAGCCAGGGATTTTCTAGATATATATATATAGCAGTGAAATAGGAAAGTATAATGGGCTGTATTCTGTGCAGTGTTGCTTCCTAAACAACGCCAGTTAATAATAAGGGATTTGGACCATTTTTCAAAGAGAGATGATATTTGCTGTCAATCCTTCCTTTCTTTTGGTGAGTCAGATAATACAGTGCTAGGAGAATATGCATCATTTAATCCAATTTAAGCTTGCACCGTGCTTAACTCAAAGACAAATGTGTTCTTGACATCAGGCATTTACCATATAGCACTGAAACAGTGTGATTTTGGCGCACTGTGAAGAAATCTGCTGAAACAAGAAAGTGTTTGTTTGAGAGAGAGGGTTGGGAGAGGAATGCGGGAGGGTCCCACATGCAGAGGTAAACCCTGCGCCTGGGTGGTTTTTCACGTTATACCTGCATAGGTGGAGCATTCCCCTCATGCCAGGGTGCTCTCAGTGCACACCAGGAGCTCAGGACAGTCCCTGGAAGAGCATCTGCTCCCCACAGCGTGGTTGGGACTCAGCACTGGGACAGAGTCATCTGTTTTACCCCAGCACACATTTGCATTCCACAGGTCTGGGAAACTGCGTGACCACCCAACGCTTGGTGTTTAAAACTGATCGGGCTGGCAGCACAGCACTTCACATCCAGCTGCGCTGCACACACAGACTCCCCAGCCTCTGTGCTGGAAAGTGAGCTGCGAAGGATTTTTTAGGAATTGCTTTCGGAGCAGGTACATTCCTGCACAGGCAGGATGTCCAAACCCTCTCGGTTGGCTCGACCTGTGTCGGCTAGTACAGCTCCTAAATCGCCTTTGTCCAGGAAAGAAGATTTTAACAGCCGATCACGAAAAATTAGGCTAGGTGAAAAGATTTTGAGAGCTGGCAGCGAAGGAAACCTGGTTAAACAGCATCAGCAAGAGCAGGTGGAAATCACAGAAGGGCTTGTGCCACGGAGGGCTCCTTTCCTGAAAGGTAACTGGTTATTTCATGCTGCAAAAAAAAAAAAAAAAAAAAAAGCATTTGCAATCTTTGTGCTTTTAATAAACCCCAAACATCAATTATGGTATAATAGGGGTATATGTGTGTATGTGTGTGTGTACTGTTTCTAAATGACAGATTCTTGTACATAAAGCATTTGTTTTGAAAATAAAAGGGCTCAAAACATTTTTGTTGTTCAGTTTTGGCTGGGTGCTGTATACAAGCTAAAAATGTTTAGCTGTCAAAGTGGTAAATCACAATCTTTTACAGTCTAAATGTGCCACTGTATTGTGAAGCTTTATTTGAAATAATGATTTGAAATTATTAGCAAGTGTGAGAAAGATTAAATAGAGAAAAATAAAGAGAAAATAGACATCAGTGCAGGCACAGAATCTTTCAACCCTGCAAGTAAAACTCTTCTTCATGGGTCCTAACAAGGCAGCTGTGACTATTTCTTGCATAAAAACTAAACAGATCAAGTGTATTTGGAAAGGCTTATATGCTTTCAGAATGCAAACAAATGTGGAGGATAATATAAGATTACAATCTACTTTCACTGATCTGTTGAGCAATGGGCTGCAGAAACATTGCCTCTTTTTAACTTAGTTTTTGTGACAGTACTCCTTAGAACTGAATTTAAAAGTAGCCATTTAATCCGCATGGTGTAAAATGAGAGTAAGTTGTCATTCTATCAGGAAATAAAAGTAGTAGTATTCTAATTGTACTCTTCATGAAGTTTATATTTAAATATGAACAAGAAGCAGAATCCTTTCAATACAGAATAGAAATGTCCCTCCATCCTAAATCCACAGGAAAAAGAAGTGTAGATTATAGACCTTTGTAACTTGAAACTGTACTTTCATTTCACACACATGGTATCCAAGGTCACAGTTTTTATTCCCACCTGAATAAGGTTTAAAAGAATTTTTTTTTCCTGCAGTATGACTTTTATTATTTCACAAAGAAGGAAAAAGTGATGACACCTAGTCTTACTCAGGGAGATGGATGATCTGTTTGTTTCTACAAAGGAAACTGGGTTTGAAGCACTTTATTAATGGCAGAAGAGAGCAAATAGAAAAGCTGGAGGTGGGACGGCTTAAATTTCTGGTCTCACTCACAGAACATCTTGCTTATTTAGCAATGTAATGTGAAAACTCATTTTTGATCTTGAGATGTATTGCAAGAAAGTTTATTCCAAAAAAACCAGATGTACAATTCTTTTTGCCCTGGTAACCAATATTTATTGATTTTATAGTAAATGATGTTTCATAGTCAAGTTTTTAAAATTTGAAAACTTTCACAGAAAATTCTGCAACAGTATGTTTTTCACCAAGCTAAAGTTTTTTAAATGGCAGTTTGTGTTCTCTCATTTATTGAGAAAAGGAAATCATGTGGGATATACAGAACAGAAAGTGTGTCCTTTTAAGGGATGTGATTTTTATGGCACTCTCAATTCCTTTATCACCTTACTCAATTTTTCAAGGTGTTCTTGGGCTATGTAATGCTTTGCAACTTAAAGCAAGGGTTGCAGTCACTCCTTAGAGTTTTGGGTGAAATTTCTCTAAAACAGAAATCTAGTGTCTATCAGTAGTGCTGCAACATGGCATGTGCTTTTAGTATTTATAGCTTACACTTACTGTCTTTTTGAGCATGAGTTAAACCCTGTTGAGTACTGGCTTTCTGCACTGGGATGGTTGTTTTACTTTAGGCAAGATGTTACTGTGAGTTGTTTTTGTAAGAGATGTTGAAGAACAAATATTGATATTTCTGAAGGGAGCATACTATAAGGGTGATGGAAATGCAGAGTGTGGTTTTTTCCCTCTGGAAATGGGACTGACCGGATGACCCCCAATAAAGTCCAAACATTGGCCAAAGTGATTTGAAAGATGTTTTGTGAGAAGCTGGTACAGACGTGGATGGTGGAAGGGCACCAGATATGGCAGAAGCCAAAAGAAGCACTGAAGGGTGTAGAGGCCACAAGGCAGTGCCCTGGGGCAAGGCTGAGTAATACAAGAGAGCATGAGCAGCAGCCAAGGGTGTTTCTGTGGTCTTGAAGTGGTAAAGAGGAAAAGTGGAAGAGGTGGCAGAGGGCAGGGATAGCCTGAATGAGATGGCTGAAGTAGGAAGATGAAGTGAGGGGAGGCAGAAAGTTCCTGTGGGAAGAAGACTGGGGCTTGGAGGAGAAAAAGAAGGCAAAGGAGGATTGGCTTTTAGGTGGGTCAGAGGGGCAGGAATGGAGAAGTGGGAGAAGGAGGCTCTGTTAGGTGGGGAGTGGGGTCCTGAACAACCTCACATGGAAGAGGGATTTGACCAAATTTCATTCTTTGTTGTGTAATGTCAGTGAAACCCCATGGCTGTGTGTGTGCGCTATACCTTAAAATCCTGGTCTGTGCACAGAAGATCAAGCTGGGTTATCTGGATTATTTTGTACTGGTGAACTTCACATGTCTTCACGTGAAGCAACATTACACTATTTCTGGTTTCTTTGAAAGTTTTAAATTAATAACAAAGAGATAACATGCTTGAGTGGTGCTAACAGACTACAATCCAGCAAAGCTCAGTGCTTAACAGATAGGAAATACAAAATTTTGGCTATAATTTTAATAGGACTGTAAAGCATGATGACTCATTTTAATTACATTATATGTTGGGGGGGCGGGGGGGTTCTACAGAATTCTTGCCCTGTTTTGTGCAAGACGAGTTGTGCTTAACTGAGAAGTTGGGTTCAATTAGCAGGGGGGCAGCTCATGGCAGAGACAACAGTAGTCCTTGTAGGTACTGCCATTAAAGGTCAGAGTGGAACTCTGCCTCTGCCACTGAGGTCTGTGTGGCGTAGACAGACATACTGCTTCAACTTTCACTAGGGAATGCTGGCTGTATGGATTGGTTTTTTTTGGTTTAGTTGTTGGATGTGCAAATCTGAGACTATGGGTTCTGATTTGCAGAACTGAAACCACGTAACAGTAACTGAAGTCAGTGTCAGCTGCAATTTTATTGCATGAAATACTGTCTAATGCAAAGGACTCAAGAAGGTCATCTCGTACTTACCTGTTACTCTTCATCTGAATTTAATGGACAACTTTGACCATAATTTCTCTAGATGCCAGGTTCATCTTGCTAAAAGAAGAAGGAAGTAGAAGAATAAGATTCTTATTTTATAATTAGGAATACTTTGACCCAGGCTACAAAATTTGTTGCTTGGTCTTCAGATCAAGACCTGACAAGTGTGCAGTACATGAACCCCAAGTCCACATCCAGAATAGCCAAGATGAATAATTTGCTTCCATGCGTATGAAATGAGTCCTGTTGATTTTGTGAGGAGAACAAGGCGATGGCCATATGAAGGATGGGATGGGGTTGTGAGTAAGGAAAGTCTGTAATGCAATGCATGTGCACAGGGAGTGGGAAACAGGGTTGCAGAGACAGTCTGAGTTTTCTCACTTCCCATCTGGAAATTTCTTTGTAAACTGAACATCATTTTAGGATTTGCTGGTTTAAAGAAAAAAATGAAGATAGGTAAACCTTTCTTTTTTAATTTTCACTTTCGTGACTGAATCAATTAAAATAGGAATTTTTCTCCTCTGGGATGTGTTACTGATTGGAGAAATTTATGAATTTCTGTTACCCATACTTTCCTCCAAGAAAAGCAGAGAATATACTAATGTCTGCCTTTTCAGTTTCCTTTCTCTGTGCCCTTTTATTGAGTTTTGATATTTGCTTTAATATTTGCCTTCACATCGTTTCACTTTGCTTTATTTTTCACTCCATTTTCTCCATTACAGTTTCCTCCCTGGTTTCTCCTCTGCACTTTACTTTGCAGTTCATGGTGCTTGGAATGAAAGGCCAATACTTTTAGACTAAACCTTTTGGTGTCTCATATTCAGTTGGATCCAAAACTAGACAAAACCTGTTTGTTCCATCTCTGGTTATTAAATGGGGGCCAGAGGACTTTGGGGATATAGTGGGATTCATATTTACAGCCTCTTCATGCAAAGCAAGCAATAATAGCACCATAGAAAGTGGAAGTAATTACATTTTCCCTATTTTGTTTTTATGACAAACTCCAAAGACTATACAACCCATATGTGTATTATTAATTACCTCCAAGAACATTATGGTTTTCAAATAGATATAGAATAATGGCCAAAGTTTGGAAATTATTCTTTCTGACGTTCGAGTAATATCTATGGAATGTTTAAGGCCAAGAACTTTATTTGTCAGGAACTTCCATCTCACAGCATTTCCTGACAGGGATGTACCTACAAATACAGAACACATGTCAGAGTAGGGGTTTGCCGTCCAAGGAAGTTCATTATTAAAAGAATAGCAAAGCAAAGAATGTTTGTATTTAGCCTACAGGATTTTTGTTCCTCTGCAACTGTTTTAGATTCATCAGGGCAGAGAACACAGATCCTGTAAATACAGTACTTGTATATACAAATGTTCATTATCTCACAAATTTAATGCTAGCTCTCTTCTTAACTACCAGTACATTTTTTTTTCAATTTGAAATGCAGCATTTTTACTGTGATCTTAAAAAAAAAAAATCAGAAATTTTATTGTCTTTTAGAGTAGTCTGAAAAACTATAGTGAAACTAGGGTTGGTATCAGATGTACAACATAATACAGTTAGTGGCTCAGAATTTTGAGCTTGAGACACATAGCTTTGGTGACCTAAAGGGACTCTATTATTTCATTTTACTATATTAATATTGGAAATAGAGAAATAACATGGGCTGTTAGATTACAAAATAATTCTAGATTAGATATCCAAGCTGGAGAAGAATATTATTAAGATAACTCTTGGAATTATATAGTTGCAGTGTAGAAACAGAGATCAGGTATGAGACAGTAGACATTCTTTCAATTGCCTACATGAACATTTATTTCTATAGCTGCTGAAGTATGACTTCACCTGGAGGGTTAACAAGGCAGCTGAACATGCCTCCTTCCAGTTAAGATTATGCAGTATAAAAACTGGAGTTATGGTTATTGAAAACTGAATGTCTGGACATTTGTTTAGGTAATGAATGATTGGCCTACCTATGTTCTTATTTGCCCTGAGATCATGACTCAAGCATAAAGTATACTTTAGCTACTTTTTAAAGCATGATTTCTTACAAAAATTGGTCATGTCAGAAATACCTGGCAGGCTTTCTTTCATTGGTAACCTTTTACCCATTACCTGAATTTGTGCAATTATGATGGAGAGGTAAGGGTCTCAAAAATACTGCATTTCTGTGATATACTGTATACACTGTAGCTTTGTAGGATACTCTGTTCTGTACCTGACAATTTGCTGGCTGGGTGGAGAAGGAAGACCTGATTGATAACTGTGTTCAGCGAAAAGCTGCAGTGTGTGCTCAACTCTTCTTGCACATCAGAGAGTTCACGTGTGGGTGACACCTCATAAAAACCATACCCCAGGGACAAGCTCAGGCTGGAGCTCACAGCTCCCATAATTCACTAGAGAAGAAAATTCAGACTGTGGATGAGATTGCATGAATTCTGATGGAAACATTTTGAAATTGAATGTATACTGCAGCCTAAGTATAATTCAGTTTACCAAGTCAGTAGTCAATCCCAAATAAAAAATAATAGAAGAAAAAGCTGCTTTGGAAACCAAGTTACAGTAGTTGCATGGCTTACAGAACTATTTTTCAATTGCAAAAAGTATTTTTTTAATTTTAAAAAGGCACTTTAAAATTTTTCCTCTGGGACCTGGCAGGAAAAGAAGGAGAGCTCTATACATCCCCTTGGGAAGCTCAGAATCTTCTGTTTGTTTTACTATAAGGGCATAAGGGAAGAACAAAAACTTCACCAATTCTCTCCACAGCTCTAAAAAAGCTTAAACAATATAGATAAGGGAATTTTGGAGAGGTTACAATTTTGGGGGAAAATAAGTATAATTTTTTGAAGGTTAATTTTTCCTTAAATGGTCTTTCTGAAATCTGTCAGAAGTTTTAAAGTTTAGATTAAATTAAGCAAATGAATAGATGGCATGGATTGTGGGTATTTTTATGTTCCTCATTAGGTTCTTGTTCCATAAAGCAATTTATCAATATCACTTTGACATGTTTAGGACGTAGGTATATATTTCATACTGAGAATATAACTTCTCATGTATATACAAAATTTACAGCAGTGTAAGAATGTCACCTAAGTGGCATGACTTAATTGGAACCATAGTACTTCAGTATTAGACATTTCAGTACGTGTCAGTCAAACAGTAACATGCAAATCTGTACTAATTTTGCAAAATTTGAATGAGAAGGCTCAGAAATGTTAGTCCTACTGTCAAAATCCCCTCAAGCCTGGCTGTTACTGTGAAAAAGGATTTTTTTCTATCCAGAATTGACCCTATTAATATAGGATGCATAATTTTTGAGTGTCCCCTTTTATCAAAACCAGAGCTAGTGTTTTGAATTGAAAGCATGACTTTCAGATTTATCCATTTATTTAATGCTGTGGATATTCTAGTAGATTAAAAAGTTACTTGTGAGTTCTGTTTTAGTTTATTTGTATGATGTCAAGACAGGAGCTGGTCTACAGTTGAGAGGTTTTTGACTGAAAGTGGAAAGAACATCGCTGAAATATGATAAAAAGAAATTCCAATGATCATGTATTTAACATTCTTTGTACTTGATAAGCTTGTGTATCTTTTCTTTTTTGGTGGATGGACTCTAGTATCCTTCTAGGCTGAAATTCAACTCCTTTCTCTACCTGTTGTTATTCTTATCTGCTAATTAAGTGATGAGACGGATCGAACTTTCTTTAATTTTCAAGTCAGCTCACATCATCCTCTGCAATGGGATTTTTCAAAGCTGGACATGGTGCTCCAATCACTGAGTACAGTGGAAGGATTATGTTACAATTATTGCAGATAAATGTTTATAAATCCTAGTGCAAGTACAGTTTTTCTTGCACAATGGCATGGTAATGTTTTAAGCTTCTGATTAACTCTAGAGCCATTTTTGCTGTTAATCATCTTTTAACTTTAGGCATTGAGGGTTTCCCCCTGACCCAGAAAGACAATCATTCTAGCTGAACTTAATTCCTAAATCCTTTCTAGTATTATAAGTCTAGACACAACATCAGCTCTTTCCAAATATTCTGGTATTTCACCCATCCTGAGTGAATTCAGGTAACTATTAAGAACACAGAAATTTTTGTCTGTTAGTTCTTGTAGTGCCCCAGAATGGAATTCGTAAGATCCCAGCACACTGTCTGGTTTCATTCCTTTTCTTTTTAGATTTTCTTGCTGGTATTAATTACGGAAGACATGTGGTCACAGCTGACCCTCTTCTTGAAGTCTGATATGAGAAAGGCATTCAAAATTATGCTTTCCCCACCCCATTTGTTAAAAACTGTCTTTTCCGATTGAGTAATGGATCCATCTTTTCTTTGCCCTTCCTCTGACTAGTAAGGCATTTATGCAGTAAGTAGTCACCCAGGCCTGCTGTTCATTTTAAGGAAAGGGAAAACATTCAGGACTTAGTCATGAGCCAGTTATGCTGCTTAAAAAAAAAAAGGCAAACTGCAAATACAAGAAAAATGAAAATATCTGGAATGCACAACTCGCTGGCTGAACATATCCAGGGTATTAGTATCCAGACATTTAAGAACAGGCAAAGTTGTACTATTTTTGGGAAATACATTTTATGATGGCCATCTCCTGATGACATAGGATGAGGTTGGGTCCTGGCCTAGAGAAAATTTATCTTGAGCCTCTTACTTTGAGTTTGTGAGCATGCTAAGGTCCTTGCTGCAGCTTCAACATATGAGTAGCTCCCTGAGCAGTGAAAAATTTGGAGACATCTCCTCAGCCTTCTATCTTCCAATACTCAGATTCGTCTGCAGCATCTAGATGTGAAATAGATAGACTTCTTGTCTAGACTAATTGTTTGAAATTAAACTTTTTAAGGACCTCTTGTTAGAACACGGGAAAAGAGGTTTAGGCAGAGAAGGTGTAAGTGCAGCCCTGCTGTCTGAGGTGCAGGCACTGCCTGGCTAACAAGCAAGCTTCAGAGGCAACCGTGCCTGGCTGCATCTTGGCTGTCACCTTGCAAGAGCCTGAGCTGGCAGTCAGGACCTGGAATGTGTATTCCTTCTTTTGAGGCTGCAGATTTATCTTCTGGCAATGATATTCTGCCTGTCTGAAGATGGTCCCTCTCTCCCCATACCCATATGGTTGCCAGTGCCAGGTGATTATGACCTCTTTCTCTCTCAAATATCAATTTCATTAGGGCAGAGGATAAATACTAAGCATAATCACTAGTGAGGGTGATGAGATAGCACCTAAAGGGGTTAAAATTAATCCAGCAGTTTGAGGCCAAAGTCTAGCTTCCTTTAAACACATTTTATGCTGACCTATAAGTTATTGTTTTGTGGCACAGATTTCTCAATGAAGCCTTGAGTGCATGATAAATGACCTCATTCACATGCTGGACATTCCAGTCAGTGTTAAAATCATGCACTCAGTTCATGAACTAGCCATGTCAACTCACGTCACACTTGGCCATTTTCCAGCCTGCACATCTCACTGTGCAGTTTGCTTCTCCTACTGAGCTTGTGCACACTGTAATTATCTGAGGCTCATCCACCACCTTTCTGTGTTTCCCATTGTTATATAGTGCATGCACTTACAGGATTCAGTTTATCTTCGTGCTGAATTACGTCTCATATTACCATTTGATTGCAGTTCAGGTAAACTATGTTTCCTATTCTTCATGCTTGAATAACTGAAGTATCACTTTGAATGCCTTCTTGACCTCAGTGGAACTAACTGACCTCTTCCTTTGCAGGGCTCTATAGCTCAGAGTGTTCTGCAATGGTTTGCATGCTCCACGGCTGGGCAAGAGCCTTTGTGTGGGGCAAAGCTGCAGCTTTTGGGCCAGACTACTAACATGAAAAGCTATCTCTACACAGCCTCAGAAGTCCTTCAGGATCAAGCAAACGGTTTAAATTGTACTTTAAGTTGTAAACCTTTAACGACAGTTAAAATAGGTCATCCTGGAACCAGAGCATCGTTTGTAATGCTTATGCAAGTGTGCGTGTGTACCTCTACACGAGTCATCCACCTGCAGCTCACAGGGAAGCTGCTGGGAGACACAGTGGTGGTAGTTATTGCTGAGTAAATATCAGACTGAAGTTAGCTGCTGAGGAGATAGTTTTAAGTAGGAAAGAAGTGTAGCTAGAATTTACTTGCTGACAACTAACTGTTGGTTTATAGTGCATTGTTTAGTTGGGTTTTTTTAATATCATCAAGCTGATGTGTATCATTGCATGTAAAGTAAATAGAGGTGCAAACAATACTTGTGCCAAGAAACCTAATTCTGTATTTTTAGAGGAGTTAAGAGGCTTATCAACCATACAATATTTCTCCATGAAAGATACCTCTGTTCAAATGCCGCTATGTCCTAATATAATTAAAAGCAGAGCAAAGAGTAGCTTAACTTACATAAATATTTTGTTTGTTTGTTTTCCACATTCTTACAAACTAGTCTTTGCTAGAAAATTGTGATGCAGTTCTAGAGACTCATTGTAATTAACCCACTGCAATGTTTGTCTTCATAACTGGTGAAATTAGGGAACAGTGATATTTAGCATCAGGGGAGCTGCTGCTAGTTAGCTGGATGGTTTGTAGCAGAGAAAACAATTCCTTCCTGCTTGACTGGCAAGTTATTTTAACAGAATGTAAATTAAAGATTTCAGTGGTGTTCCTAGTTGCATGAAATCCCCTTGGGTGCCTTACTGCCATGACCTCCTTGGACATTAATGCTGCTGTTATTGCTTGTTCTGGGGGTGTTAGGAGTTGCTGTCTCATCCAGGATGCCATGGAGCTCCTCCCTGAGATCATCTAGGAGCTTCATTTAGCAATATCCTCCTGTTTCAAGGACTGAATACCAGTGGCAATAGCCTTGATCTCTCCTTTTACTTATGTGCTAAATCTAAACTATGCATCCAGAGATAAAAATGGTGGCCTGTAGTCATCTTCTGTATTTAGTAATTCCTGTTCAGCCTTGAATGAAAACTGTAATTTTTCAAGTCAAAAATGGACTGCCGTTTAATTTCTTTTTTAGTCAGCTAATCACTGCAAATGCAGAAAATCATGTTATGTCAAAAGAAGGAAATTTCCACCAGTACAAAGCCAAAAGCTTTAGGAGGAAAATGTGTGAGGCTCCAGGCTGCTTCCCTGGTGCATGGTACAGAACATTGCTCCATCACAGCTGACCCATAAAAATCCACAGAGGTGATCTACAGTAGCTGTTTAATAATAATTTCTCTGTTTTCCTCTCAATAGTAACACAGGAGTTAAATTTTGAATGGCAAGTTACAACTAAAAGCACTGATTTTTCTTTAGTGTCTTTTTGGTCTGTAAGCACAAGTCTTATTGCAGATGACAGGATAGAGATTTTTCCAAACCCTCTGTGAAAATATTGGTAGAAAACAGCAGGTGCAGCCTTAATTTTCACTCTTCATCACGGCATGTTTAAGCTCACAGTCCTAGCACCAGTTGGTTTTTATCTTCCTCAAAAAGTTCTGTAAAGCTTATCAGTACATTGACTCAAGCCACGTTCCTGACAGTTGGAGTTGTTCTGCACCACTCAATAGCATGCAACAGCTCATATCTTTATATCCTGTAGAACATGTATCTATTTATTACCTATAATAATTCTGATAAAACGTCATCTCTCAAGCAGAAGTCTTGTCATGTTAAATGTTTGAAAGCCAAATCCATTATTTACTGACCATTTTCAAATGATGCTGATAGGATGTGTGGCTGATGAGCTCAGGCATTCAGTAGTTTGTCAGACACTGTTCTGGAGAGATACGAGAGGAAGTTTGCCCAAGTGTCCTTATCTCTCCAGGAGGCACATTGTATTCTGTAGCAGTAAGGAAATGCAGCCAGCTGATGGTACTAGATATTCTCCCATCATTAAAAAAGCTAACATATGAGATGAAAGATCCTGTAGATTGTGACAGAACTATTTCTAAAGAGAGTTGCATAACCCTCTAAAAAGGTTCTAAGTAAATTTGTTTATGATTTTCATCTGTATGTTTGCTTAAAGGACATTAAGAGCAGGTATTGGTCCATTTACAGTTTGAATAATTTTCTATTAATATGTTTGCTGTAGCTGCCATGAAGAGACGTGATGAAGTAGCCACTGCCTGACCTGTGGGCAGTGTCAGTGTGGAAGGGGAGTCTGCTCATTGCCAGGACTGAGGATCCCTGATCCTCAAAAAAGATTTTTTTTAAAAAAATATGTGCTTTGGTACATGGAAATACAGACCAACCAGTGTGGATGGAACAGTCAGACTCCCTTACCTCAGCCATGCCACGGGGTGCCTTTTGGGGCAGGGGTTGCTTGGTGGATTAAAAGTGCTGTAAAGGAAGGGGATGAGGTGTGTATTAGGAGTTACTTTAGAAGCTGAATTCTGAACAAGTCAGAATTCATGGCAAAATCTGTGTCTTCACCATAATGATATATGGTTAAAATACGTGAATCCCTTGTAAAGGATTCTGTATGTTTTAAATGAAAGATGATATACATACAGACAACATTACTGATATTTTCAATGGAGAAACTGAATAAACATCTGATAACACTTGTGTTGAGGACAATAAAATACTGTATCTCTTTTAAATTACCACAAAATCACTTCTACAGGAGTTGATGTAAGTACTGTTTTAGTCTTCAGTGATTTTCAAAAGAATACATTCAGTAACTTCAAAACACAAGTATTTCAGCTTTAATTTTCTGATTAGATGCTTCCAAGGATTGAAAGAAGTAGGTTTGAGCTCTGAGCTTTTCTGTTTTACTTTCTTAGTTCAATGAAACTGGACTTATATAGACTTGGGGTAACCAAAGCAAGCACGCTTGCCACTTATTATATTATGTGATCTTTGCACAGCCAAGCCTTGTAAAATCATCAGCATGTTTAAGTCTCTTGGTAGCTACACAAGATATTTATACACTTTCTCAGAAGGGAAGTGCTGTGAAACTGTCAGAGGTCTTCTGAATTTCCAAAAGAGTAAAAAACCCCAAACAACCAAAGAAAATAGTGGGTTTGGATGATGCAATCAATATGAATTGCATCCTATCTGCATTGGTACTAAACATTGCCATAAATATTTTTAATTATCACATGATTTTGCTCAATTAAAGTGATGTGTATTCAGCAGTTCTGTTGAGTAGTCACAGTCAATACATGGATTTCAGTACTTTGATGTGTCTTGATATGTGAGACAACCAGCTATAAGGAGGGGAAGAAGAGTGACTTGCACTAGCAAATTTAACTGGTCACTCATCTATTCACTCAGTATGCAGGCTACAGAATTCTTAGGCTTTGTTTGATAGCAAACAAGATTTATGGTTTCTCCTAGCCTTAAGAAAATTCTTGTACAGTAGGAGTAATGCAATTCCTTATTTATCTGTCTAGTTTTGCTCTCACCTTCAGCTATCTATAAGAGCTGGGGCACCCTTCATCTGTCATTAGCAGGCAGCCTGAGCACCCTGCTGCTGTGTGTAATTAGCCCTGTTGCAGCCCTCTGGACAGGTTAGGAGCTGGGGAGCACATTTCCTCAGCCAGGTACCTTCTGATGGCTGCACACTCCCGTTTCACCAGCCAAGGGATGCAAGGATGTGTCCCTGTCTGTGTCCTGTGGGCAGCAGGGAGTTATATGTGCAGCCTGTCCAGCTTGCCACAGTCTCATCTGAGGAGCTGATGATCTGCATGGCTGAGCTATGATGAGGACACTAATGCTTTATGGGATGTGGCTGCCGAGCAGGTGTGTATGTAATGATAGTAAATAACATTGACCAGCAACATATCAGCATGCTCAAAGTGTCACAATAATATAACACACTCTGGCTTAGCATGTATTTACTGTCTCTAACATCAGGTTTAAAATTTGTAGTTAGGTTGATCTAATAGTATGGTTGTATATTATGAAAGACTTCATCTTAATATAGTAATGTAAGCATTACCTTTAAAATGTTCTGTTATTTCTTCCACCTTCTTTCCAGTACTTTTGACTCCAAAGAAAGCCTTTTTAACTGTTTTTGCAGTTTATAAAGAAATGTGTCCACTTATTAAATCCAGATATGCCATTTGTTAAAGGAATTGCATCCTGTGAGACACCCTGGAGAATGTTCCTTTCATCTTTTAAAAACTGCTTCAGCTAAATCAAATGGGTATTCAGCCTCCCTGAGTTCACTTTAGTGAATGTTGTAATGCTGACTTTAAAATAAATGGGTATTTGGAAGAAGCATGTTTCTCCTGCTGTGCCGAAGTTCTGGTATTTTCAGTATGGTACAAGCTGCCTTATAAATGTTTTATCTGGACAATTGAGCATAATGCATCTAAAGACAACTCTTCTGGTGTAATGATAGTCTTCTCATTATAAATTATGGGGGAAAGGAGATAGGTGAAAGCTTTGGGATCATACAGCTAATTCCATCTGGTAAAGTCTAGACTGCATTGAAGGGGTAGTTTGAGATCTGGGTTACTTTATGACAATACTGATAGATGACTGTAATTGGACTGAGAGACACTAAAATGAGAACAAGAAGTAAAGAGGTTAAGAATTTTTGTCTGGGCTGTGAATCTGTCTGGTGGTATTCTTAATGCATTAAAATAGTATGTATTGTATATTAATAGACCATTGTTTTAAAATTATTCAGTGTTGTTCTCTCCTGTCGTCGGCATTTTAGGTGCATTAAATTACAAAAGGAAATTGAAAAAAAACCCTGTGAGCACAGGAATCCAAGTGAGTTCCTGCATGTCAGACGGATATCTAATAAAAATTAAAGCACATGTTGAGTTTAGATTGTGATCATTATTGATTAACTGCAGAGACCAGATGGGGACACCAAAGGGGATCTGGAGAGTAAAAAGTTTGCTGCATGTGAGGGCATGAGACACTTGAACCTGAAAAGAAACAGGAGAGGAATGAGGAAAGTTCTTACTAACCCTGTTTTGAGTGAAGAATGACTGTGAGACTCTTGTTGGAGTGGATCAACAAGGACCGCAGAAAGATGGAGAATGACACAGGTGACAGCTGAGATGATCTCTGGTAGATCTGTTCAGTAGATTATCCCTAGAGAAGATTTGGAAAGGAAGAAAGTTTTAGGCAGTTTCATTATTGTATGTCAGTAACAAAATAAGGTCATTGTCAGTGGGTGGACAATATGCAGCTTCCTCATTTTGTGGGATTGATGAGAATAGTTTTAAACTGATGAAATGGGATACAGGAGAAAGTGCAAGAGAGACCCATGTGATGCCTGTACAAGCCTTGAGGGCACAGAGAAATTAAAATTGGACAAATGAGACTACAAAAGTGGAAAAGGAACAATATTATGAGGTGATAGCTAGCAAGAGAAAACTAGTTCCGTTGTTGGTAAAAATTTTGACATGAAGATTTAGTTATGGAATAATCCCATCTCATCTGGCTGCGAGTTTGGGTGAGGTCAGAGTGAATCATGGAAGTGTTGTTGCATCAGTGTAAGGATCCAGGCAGGTGCATGGAAGCCTATCTATGCCAAAGGGAGAAGAGGTGTTATCCAAAAAATGGCAATGTGTCCAGGAAGGCTTGTATTGGCAAGTGGAATCAGTTCGGTGTCTGTGCACATTAAGGGCATAAAACTTTGAGATAGGGAAGATGGGATTAAAATAGAACCTCCATAAATAAAGAAAAAAAAAAAAAGGAAGAAAAACTAAGAGAAGAGTTCTACTGAGGTAGTGTTGCAGTAATCCAAAGGTGGGTGGGAACAAGGACAGGGAGAGAATGACTCAGAAACTGACATAGGTCTGTAAGGTTTCCAGTGGACAAATATTTGAGAAGTTGCAGGAGGCAGTTAATGAATCTGGAATAGAAAGTGCAGGGACTACTATATAAGGCAGGCATGAATGTCATCCTTAGCCCAAGGTTCAAAAAAACTGCTAGAACTAATAAAAATATATAATTGAGATACATTGTAAAACAGTTTCCCATATTTCATTGTATAAATAATCATCCTAAAAATAGTATTAAGCATAAGCAAGGAATCTGAAAGTAATGGAAAGAGGATTGGCCTATGCAGAGAACTGTACCATAAAATCAGAAAACATGAGAATGAATTGTAAATGTCTAAGAATCCACTTAACAGAGATGAAACTATTTTTCTAAAAATAAAAATTGCAAAAAGCAAAGAAGACTGGAAATGCAGTCAGTGAAAAAATAAAAGAGAATTTTGACATTAGTGGTGATATAGGTGGATGAGTTTTAGATGTAATAGGTAGCATTCTTCGTATTTTAATGATTCTATCGAAGACAGAACAAATGCAGGACATCTAATAGGCATGATTATGCAGAAATGGAAATTCTTACCTCCAGGGGGAAGCAAAACTTAAATTATGTAATTGTTTCAATCAGAAGAGACCATATAATCCACATCCAAGAACTTGCATAATATTTCAATTCCAAAAGCAAGTAATTTTAATAAATATATCACATCAGTTGGTATTACTTGGGGAAATAAATGAAAAATAGTACTTAAATTGGAAAAAAAATTACTCCATTAAAGAGCATTATTGTAATCTCAATAGTATGTAAAATCTTCTTAAAAAAAAAAAAAAAGGAAAGAATAAGCAAATGACACACAACATAAGTGAGTGAAGACAGTGTAGGATCTCTACAAGGAGGTCATGCCTGATTAAGCTGATACCTCTAGCTGAAAAAATATCTAAGCTAATTCTCTAAACAAAAGAAGTAATGATATATCCACATGGGCTTCAGTAAAATACTGTATTTGTCATCTGCTGTGTAGATATTTGTTAACATAGGAATTATGAATGAGTTGTAGGAGAGAAAAGAGAATGAAAACATTAACTAGAAGCAAAATTGGAGCTGGAGGATGGGTTGGAGGTCACCAACGGGTTTCCCAAGGACCTGACTATGGGATCAGTCTTAGGAAATGTTTCTGTTACCAGTTGTACCACAAAAGCAATGAGAGGGGGAAAAAAGTCTTGGTGACACACGCTACCAGAAGGATTATGCTGAAGGCTGGAGTTTAATTTTGAAGAAATGGGATGAGCAAATGAGTTGGAAAACAATGCAAGGGAGATGAAAGACTGCTGTCAGAATTGGAGGGTCGTGCACTTGGGAGCTTGTATGAGGGAGAGACTGGACAGGCATGGGAGTGCTAATCACAAGATAACTGAGGCCTCAAAATGAGACTTTTGTGGAAAGTGGACAGATTTGGTTCTAGCATGGATCATCTGACATCTAGCAGTACAAGGAAGTATGTTTCCCATGCAAGGAAGCCTTAGTGCTGCTTGGTATAAGGTACGTGTAAAGTATAACACACAAAAATCTGTGCCAGTGTGATCATTTACTTTAAGGAAAGTAAATTCAAACTGTTATAGGAGCCTAGGCAGGTTTTTAAAATGCCTTGGGGAAGGGAGAGACGATTTTATGAGGGGAGATTAAAATCCTTGATTTGTCTGAGTCTGTAAAAAAGAAAATTGAGAGGAAATACAATTGCTGTCTTGCACGTAGGAGGATTTGTACATAAAAAATAGCTCTAGCACAAAAAGAAATAATTACACACTGATCTTGAGAATCTGTGGGGTGGAAATTTAGGCAGCTTTCAAATATGAAGCACAGTGGGACAAGGCGCCTAACTAATTTTTAGATGAAAATGTGTTGATTCATGAAAAAAAAGTATGTAATGTAGTGCCATGTGGTGCCTACAGGGAAGGGATTTGGTGGTTAAATGGATTTCTCTTCCTAATGAAAGGAGACACTGGAAGGATGGGAAAGGAAGACTGTTTAAAATAATATTGGTAAAGGTAGCATGGTGATATAATCGTAAATTATGAAACTCGTGGTTTTGATTCAGAAGGGAGGAAACCCCTGTATAATACTCATATCTCCAAAAACTACACACCCCAATAGCTTTTTAAACTGAATTTTCCTTGTCTGGGGAGACTTAGACTAATTTGGCCCCTTTTTATTGTGTGGATAGGTTTGTTAAATGAAAGCCTAACTGTATTTCTAAACATTTTTTATTTTAAACATTTTTTTCTACTTTCTTTTAGTAAAAATGATTTTTACACTGTACATCAGAGAAAAAAAAAGGGAAAAGCATACTGCAGCTGCCATTTTGCTAAGCTTTTCACATAAAACCTTGATATATGCCAAGTGTGACTGTATTTTTCTGTATATTTATAACAGTAATTATTTTTGATGTTACCTTTCTGCAGTAAAACACAATTTCTTGCAACTTATGGGAAGCATAAACTTTATGACTCTCATATTTAGCATAGAGAAGAAAATCTCACAGCAAAAGAGCAGTTAGTGTCTTGTATTAATATTTCTATGATTAGTGTGAGAAGTTGAGTTGATTATTTTAATAGCCCGATTAAAGAAGTAGAATTGTATAAATGGGCTTAGTGCAGTGCTGTGTAATGTAATCCTCCTCACGGCAGCAAAGAAGGAAAGGTTTCTGCTGGAAATGGCATTTGGTGTAGCTCAGTAATGCAGTCTTTCCTACAATGGCACAGAAAGATATTGGGAGCCTCAGACTATGTTTCTTATAATGTCACTTTAGTTATTCTGGTTTTTTTGGGTTTCCTTTTTTAGCTTGAAGGAATTAAGTCCCATTGAGATGGGAAAGATCCATATCTGAAATAATGTAAATTGTTTGTTGATTTTGTGAAATGTGTAAGTCATAATGTGAGCAAAAACAAATCTCTAACTTTGATGGCATGCTGTGAACTTTCTCCCTCTGCCAAAATGTTTGTCCTTGGAGGTGATGCATGGTGGAAGATTTCTAAGGGCAAAGA
Organism: Corvus cornix cornix; assembly: GCF_000738735.6. Taxonomy (NCBI): domain Eukaryota; kingdom Metazoa; phylum Chordata; class Aves; order Passeriformes; family Corvidae; genus Corvus; species Corvus cornix. Next base: position 17,560,422 of record NC_046333.1, on the reverse strand, counting down.
TAACAACACAGTGATGTGTTCCTGGAACTAGAGCATTGGGTTAAGTGTTCTGCTTGTTTGTTTTTTTTTCCAATTCGTTTCAAGTAAATGATGATCATTTACACAGACTTGGAGAGTTCGATGAATAAATGAATCCCAGGAAAATATTAGGCGGTTGCCTGCAGGGTTGTTTAGAAGAGACAGTGTTTTCAGAGAGGCGGGAGCATTCCTGCGGGAGGGTGGCATTTGTGACAGCTGCCACAGGGCAGGAGCCAGCCATGAGCTTTGCTGTGCTGCTGTTATCCTGGAATTTCCTCTGCAAATGGGTAGTCCTGCTTCACACACAACGGCTTTTTGAATTTTGGCTCCATCAATGCAATTGCATTGCTTCCAGCTCAGCTATGATGGTGTAGCTAAGATGGCAATCTGGTGTGGGGTCCTGGGGCAGGGAGGATGCCCCTGTGCCTGCCAGCTTGGCCCTGCTGCCCATGAGCAGTGGCATCCCTGCTGAGCCAGGCACCACCAGGCAGGGGAGGAGTGACCTGTGCAAGGCAAGTGCTTGAGCCCTGCAGAGATGCAGAACTGGATCTGGCGTTGTCCTTGATTTGCACTAATCCCAGTCTTTCAGCAAGGTCACCAGTGGTGTGAGTATGGGGAGGGATTTCTCTGCCAGACAATGATGAGTCACCAGCAGGACCCGCCACAGATGGGAGAGGGCCTATTTCAAGAATTACAAACAATACACTGGTTAAGGAATGTAGGTGGAATAGGGATGGCCCCAATATGAAGTGAGCCAAGCTGCAATTTTGTGATTTCTCAGTGAATCTTTTCCCTCAATATTATTGTTTTGAATGTTCAGAACAAATCTGCATTTCATAATGAAATATATTGGTTGTTTTTGTGTTATTTCCTGCTTAGACATAACTAGGGCATGTGGGGGATCTTGGAGGAGATCTAAGATAGCTATCATCTGAGATTTCTATCCTCAATTTTCAGACCATGCTGTGTAACAAAATCTGAATATTCATTTTGAACTATTGGGGTTTGCTTATCCAAACTATTTGAAATTCGCCAATCATTATCAAAGCTAAAATCTTCTTCTCTTTGCTTCAGTTACTGAGAGAGGTTGCAAATTCTTACTTGGGAGAGTAGTCAGTGTGGGGAGATGGACTACATAGCTCCAACTTTGAAAGTGGGACAAGTTTAATGTTTTATTTTCTGTTTAAAAAGCCCCCTAAAGCAATGGAGAAAGGACATCTAAAAACTTACATTTCCTTTTTGAAATTTATTAATAGAGGTGATTCTCCCTTAGCAAGCTGTTTATTTGAGCAATGATGAAGTTACATAACTTTTCTTTAGGTAATACATTCATCAACATAAGCAAAGTCAGTTCTTGTCTTTTATACCTGGATATACAGTTTTCCCACTTTGCCTTCTTCCTATATGTGAATTACATAGTCTTGGCCCCTTGAAAACTGAGCTTCAAGAATAGAATATGGTGTCAGCAGAGTGTCCAGCTCACCAGCCTCCATGAAAATAGGTTTCTCTAATGTAATTTGTGGTTGCATGTGTGACACAGACTGTCAAAATCTTGTATTCAACATTAAAAAATATTATTTCTCTTCACTATTGTCATGTTTTTCTTTCCCTTAGCTTTATTCCATCTTACTCTCTTACCTTTCCTTTGCCCTCCCTCAGCCTTCTCACCTCTTATTCTTCCCATTGTAACAAGCTTTTATTTCCCTTTGCTGCCTCTGTCCAGCTTTAGTTTATGCTGTTTCTCCTCTTCTCTATGCATATTTTTCCTTGTATTAATTTTGTAATTGGACCACTGTCTGTGGTTGGATGAAGTGAGAGTGAATGAATGTGGTCCTGAGAACAAAAATTTAAAGCTGCTTTGATGGCCAAGCCCACATCTGTAGAAATAACAGTCAGGTTGAGTGCTGTGAAGGCCAGAAGACCACCTCTTTCTTAAAATAAGGGATGGGAAGGTTTGCCCATTTTCCCCTGCCATTGTATAATATAAAGCTGGTTGCTCTTCAAAGTGATCCAAGTGGCCAAATGGATTTTGTTCATGCCCCTGGACTGGGCAATCAAGAAGCAGAGGAGTCCGGCCAATGGTAGGGAAGAAACCTTTGAAAAACTCAGAGGGGAAGGGATTTATCTGACTCCTCAAAGGGAAAATTACTGATTCTTGCACTCATAGGATGCTTCTGTTGGGATAGTGTGAAATAAGCACCTTCAGGACTCGGAGCTGCTTTGGAAGGGTTTCCATTGCACTCCACCACAAAATCAAAGGCAGGCAAGGAGAGGATTTTCATCCTGGTTTGTTTAACTGCATTTGAAGGACAAGCCTTTGCATGTAATTTCAACTCCATGGAAAACGTGCTTTTAAAAATGAGTCAAAATGAGTGGTAGAAGCTTCCTTTATTTTCAAATGGCCAGGTTGGTATTGCAAAAATTAGGGAATAGAAAAAAACCTCCGTCAGCATATCACAATGCCTGCAGAAGGCCTTTTTTGGGATATCTTTCCTTTTTTTTTTTTTTTTTCTTTAAGAGAAATTGCTTTGTTTATTTTCTGATATTTCAGCTGCATCAATATGACTGACCATGTTACTTTGGTGATTAGAATTATTCCTGCGCTGGGCTGTGTGCAGTTTTCCTTTTGTACGCAAGAGGAATGCTTCTGCCAGAGCAGGCAGTGCCCCTTCTGTCTGCAAAGTGGAACATGTTGTCTACAGAAGCAGAAACATATTTGTGATGAGAGGGAAAAAAATATTAATCCTTTCAAGAATTAATTTTCCAGACTATGCTTTTGCAAGGTACTGAGTGTGTAAACTGAAGCTGCTCATCTTAGATAAGCATAGAGGGGAAGGACAGATGTCTGCGGACAGGAAAGAGAAACTGCTAAGCGCAGACTCTAGATGCACCACAGGTAGCTTTATGTGTTTCTATAAACTGAAATGTGATTGGAAAAATGACAAATTTCTGAATGTGAAAAATTAGAAGGTAGAAAATGATCCTTTGCCATTGAGGATGAGCATTGCCTGGGACTGGGGATGGCCTGGCGAGGCAGCGAGCACATCCCTCCATTGCTGGGTGTGCATCCCTCCCTTGTGCTCTGGGTGCCTGCAAATGGACAGCCTGAGCAAGTCAGTGCCTCACCCCTGTAATCTGTGCCTCAGTAGGGACCCTGCAGCAGGAAATCCTTTAGCACACACAACTTTAGAGCTCCTTTCCTTTTCCTTCAGATGTCCTCACACTGCTGTGACATATGTGAGTGAAGTGCCGATTAATGTCATGGGCAGTACAAGAGACCTGTTCAAAGGCTCAGGGTGATTCTGCTGCCTGAAATTTTTATCCATTAGAAAGATACATATTTTTAATAAAAGGATATTTTTAAGCTAGAATGGGGTATGATGAGAAATGCAGAAGAATGAAAAAGTTCAAAAGATATCACTAATCCCCTAAGGAAAACAATCTCACAAAATCACTCTCAGGTGCTTTGTATTTGTTTGCTAACTGGAAACTCTGGATTATTTTAACAAGAAAATTATGAGTAAGTACTTTTTCTTTGGACTTCTGCTACTGTAAATAAAATGTGAAATACTTTCCCTGTACAGGAAAGGATTATTTTACTGATTCATAGTTTACTTTAGTCTTTATATTGAAATTTATTTTCACCTTTCTCATGATGAAAATGGATAAATTACTTCAATCTGTCTATATACGTGTAGTTTGGGGGTTTTTTAGTAACTTTTATGGTATGGGCTGTAAGCAGGTATCTGAATCAAAATATTTCATCCTGAAGTTCTCTTCCACTCATTCATGAGTAATTTATTTCCACAATTTGTTTAAGTAGGTGATTAGAGTAATAGGTACATACAGGTAGTTTTTAAATTATTTTCACTTACACAAAAATAAAATTCCATTTAAGAGAATATGTTTAATGTGACATTGAATGAGAGTATAACTCTCTCAAGATAATTGTCTAACTTTTACTTGCAGTTGTGTCCATCAAATACAAAGGCAACACGAAAAATTAGAGTAATAGAAGAGTAGATACTTTGCTTTAGTGAGAGACTATGAGCTGCCCTGGTGAACATTAAGAAAAAATTACCTTCCTAAAACTATTAATTTTAGTATGGTGTGTTAGCAAGCATCAGACATATCTTAAATAAGAGATGATTGGGGAAGGATTTTTTTTTTAATTACTCTCTTATTAACTTATTTAGTTATGACTGTGAACCCATAAATGTATAGTTTGAAGTAAGCAGCCTTTGACATTGATATAAAAAAAGTCTCATGTCTTTTTCCAGCTTTAGATTTTCTTGGTGCTCCAGCTCCTGGAATCCTAAATGTAAATTTAAACCTCTGATTCCAGGAAAAGAAAAAAGAATCTCAGTATTAGAGTTACAAAATGAAATTGGTGGAAATATTACCTGCCTGTAACTTAAATGCTCAAAATCCACAAAGCAAATGAAGAGTCCAAAATTTATTTTGGATTTTGGTGGGGATGATTTTAGCGGGGATGATTTTAGCATAGCAGGGCTGTGCTAAACCCAAGGACATCTTAGCTCTTTAGGTTCAAAATGCCACAGAGCTTCTACTCTGTCTCCTTCTCACATCTTCCAAGCAGGATATAGATTTTTAATAAAAGCTCTGTGAAAGGAAAAATAGGTGTTCTGAGCAGCTTTAATCCTGTTCTTTGAATTTATACAAAGAAGCCGGCTATTTGTCATTTCATTTCTCATGCTGTATTTCTACCTTCACTAAGTACACGATTGAGCAGCTACACACCAGATTTAAATGAGAGGAAAACCATAGCCTTTCTAAGAGAAAGTCTCGGTTGTGGCTGGGAGGGTCTGGGCGGGGAAAGGAAGAATGCATTCTGTTAACTCAGTTTGCCTTCGTAGCTTCTCTTTGAGTCGTCATCGCCTTTGCTCCCACCTTTCGTCTGACACCTGGGGAGGAAGGAGATGCCATCCCCTTCTCAAGTCATCATGAGATTCTCCTGGGTCCCTGTCAGGTGTAGCACAGTAAAGGTGGGAGGGCCTGCAGTGCAGTGGGGCTGTGCTCTGCAGGGATAAATGCAGTTTCAGCCCGACCCCAAGGAGTCTCCCGAGTCCAGCCGAGCCCGTTCCTTCAGCGAGGCAGCACAGTGCCACCACTCCTGACAGTGGGGATTTGCAAACTATGGGGGTTTTTGCCCAAGTAAGCATTTTCTTCATACAATATGAACAATTATTTAGTTTAAGTGCTCCCAAATTTAGACACAATTTCTTGTAGGTAAAACAAAAGGATACTGAGGTAAGATTTCTGTAAGAAGGAGCTTTTAAGAGTGAAGTTTTTCTTCTTGTTATGCCTGGTGGGACCAGTGACCATAGCCAACAATTTTTGGTGCTGCTAAGGGGAGAAAGAACGAGATCACTTCTCACCTCCTTCCTTGGCCACCTCCTGGCTCTGTGCTGGTCAGATGGGACAAGAGCTGTCCCTGTCCTTTGCCAGGACCCAGACCTCCAGGGCAGAGTGGGAGCTGCAGAGGTGCTGGGAATGTGGTCACTAGCTTGGCTTTCGGCCCCATCTGGTGAGCTGCCATCGCCAAGGATAAACAATGTAAGGATGTGCTGGTAAGAAAAAGGGCAGGAAAAAAGTGATTCCCAGTGTGCTGCAGGAGGAATAAACTCTAATGTGATCATCCCTGTCACAGATGGAATATTTTACAAAGTATTCTGTCTATAATATAAGAAATATGCTAAACATCACTATTATGCTGCATTTGAAACATAGAAATAAAGACAGAAGTTGAAAGGTAGAGCTATTGCCTCTGCTGGGTTTATAGCCTGCTGTCAGTGGAAGATGTTAACCCTAAAACCTCCTGGGAGCAGCTCGTTCACTGTGGGGGAATAGCCTTAAGGGTTAATAAAATGTAGCAAATTGAATTTTTTACCACTATAGCTGGCCGTTGTTTTTTAAGTTCTGGAATAAATGATTGAGCACAGAATGGTAACACAAACTGTTGCAAAAATCAATCTCCGTGTTAAATCCCACTTTTGTTTTGATTGAGGTGGAGTCAGTTATTAACTGCATGATCAGAGCACAGACGCTGAGTACTATTCTTTCCTTAATTGAGAATTGCTGTTACAGATACTTGACAGTGGTTCATAGTGGCAATAATCCCTTTTGAAAATGGTTGTTATTCTAGTCATAAGTAGCTTGCCAGGGCACTAGCCCCAGCTTCACCTCTGATGGTTAGGAAAAGAATCTGTTTGGTAACTGATGATGTTTAGTGATTTCCTGCTAGATAACTGCTGAACTAGCAAAGTAAGAAAACATAACTTTTAAAATATTTTACCTTTGTTTGGAAGGAAGGTGTGGGCTGTGAAAAATACTGTAACTCTCATTGTTCAAAATGAAAATTCGCTGCTTACTGAGAGTGCTGACTTAAAATTCCTGCACGTCTTTTGTTGATCTTGCAGGCTGATGCACACGACCTGCTAATGCGATGCTTGGCTTTCCATACAGAGCCATTCATCCATGTTATATGTGAATGAAGCTTCCTGGTTTGTACATGTGCTGTGTCACATTCCTCTGGTTTTCTAACAAAGCTTTTAATTGGTATGCTGTGACTAATGAGCATGAAGTCCCAGAGGAAATGGAGCAGAATTTCCCTTTATCCACCAAGAAGCTTCAAGCACATAGATTATCAGGGCTTGAACTCCAGGATAAACCAGGGTCAAAGGCTCCAAGTATAATGAAACTTCATAGCTTAATATTTTGCTTCCATAACATTAAATTAATAGTTTCTCAGCAAAACTGGATTGTCTGTCTGATGGTGCGGTGCAAACTGTAACTGGCATTTCACTTGGACATCAGATCAAATCCCTGACCCTTCAGTGTTAAAGTTCCCATAACACTTGAATACTGAGGTCCTGCCTTTGTTCCGGTTTGGGTAATGATGTGCGGCATACTTTTGTGGGATAAATCTCTCTTCAGTTTCAAGCAGAGAACTTGCTCTTCATTCTTCTTCTGAAAAACTATTATACAGTGTTGCTGACCCAGGATTGCTGCCATATGGTGCCCAAGAAGTGGTTGCATTTTGGCAGGGGGTGGGGGGTGTTAAGAGCTCTGACTCAGACTTGAACATGTTCAGGACCACTTTGCTTTCAAGATTAGATGAGATTGGATGTAGTGAGGTAGCATATAGGCTACCTCTGCCAAGTAGAGGAAAGTAATTATCTTCTATGCCTTATGTTCAGCACACCTACTAAGTGTCCCCAATAGGCACAGTACCAAAGAAAATTTAAATTAACTTAGAAGCATAGAAAGGTATTCAGAATGTTACTGGAATTGGTGGAGGAAATTGTGGTTAGCTTTCCAATAAAGTATATGGCATAATATTTTTACCAATTCACTCTTTTAGCATTTAGCCCAGTATACAATTAATCTTTTCCTCCTTTCTCATAGAGTCTCAGCATGACTTATGCTTTGCAGTGAAGCCACCAACCCAGAGAAAGAAAAAAAGAGGTTTTTTTTTTAAGGTTAGTTTCAGCAGGGTCAGTTCCCTGAGATGTCATGGTTCAGTGTGTGGCTGTGCAGAGGTCTGTGGGGACAGGGACTGGAAGTGAGCAACTGAGGGAAGAAGGGATGTCTTCTTGCAGCAACATTACCACCTCGTAACAGGTTAAAGCTCATGAAGCTATGGCTTATGTCTTGGGAGCCCAGAATTAAAATCAAATAAACCTGATTTCTTTTACATGTTCAAACTCCTCTATTGCAGGAAAACATTATGGTACTTGTGGGAGCTGTGTGGGGTAGGTTGGTCCTTCTGGTGCAGGTGGATCCTTGCCTTCCCAGCAGCTGTGGCTGCAAGAAAGCCACCTTTCATCTGCTCCTCTCTTATGCATTTGGTTTGCTTCATTTCCTAGCTGGTGAGCTCTTGTAGACCCTCTCTGTTCTCATTCTGGGAGGGAGTTGCCAGAGGTGCTCTCGTGCTTGTTGCATGAGTGCCCAGTGTCTCTGGGGGGTGTAAGTGTGTGTGTGTGTTTGCAGTGAGGAGAACACAAGGAGTTCTGTGGTTCTGTGCATCTTTTTGAGAAACAATAAGGGAATTGATGCTCCAGAAGTATCTTGGACAGTTGTTTCACAATACAGAATTGGTTTCTTTTGTTTGCATATCGAAGAAATTCTGTATTAGCACTGTCTTATAGAATATTAAGGTTGTATTACAAGATTCAAAGGTTACCAGGTGCAAACACTAAGAGCAATAAGTACATTGTGTATTCAGATTGTGATATATTGTCTTTTTATCCTGCGAGGTAGGGGTTTATGCTTCCTCTGCCATCAGGATTTCTGCATGCACTATTAACCATGGATAGCTGTAAATACTTGCCTGTCCTTTTCTACTGTCACATATACCAAGGGGACAAACTAACGGTGGTACCAGAACACGGTACCTATTACTGCTTTAAAGCCCACAGAGAGGGGAAAGGGGAGTGGAGTTTAAAGGTTTTGGTTACATTCTAAATGCAGGTAAGAGAGCACAGCTGATGTACTCCAGGGTGGCATGGAGTATATCCATTTACTCATCCATGTTGCTGTATTTAAAGTACAAAAAACCAAGGGAGTTGAGGTGAAGGTCAGTACTGCCTTTCATTTTCATTTGACAGATCCTGTAAAACCCAGAGTGTGGATGTCTGCTAACCACTGTTACACTGCAGGTTGTATTCGGTGACCCAGCAGTATTGCAAAATATGCTGGAGCTTCATCTGTGGAACACCTCCCGGCTTTCCAGAGAGCAGAATGCCTCACAGCCCCTGAGCTGGGACACAGGTGCAGCCCTTCTGGGCTAGCAGGGAGAGAGGGTGCCAGGGGCTGCTGGAGCTCTCCAGACCACATGCCTGGACTTAGTACTGCTCTGACCTTCTGGCATCTTGCTTTTGTTTGGGAGCCCACAAGTGGAAGGAGAATTCCTCTGTCCAGTCCAACCCCCTTGTCCCAAAGGGCAGTGGTGTTGAATCACACTCACAGATTTGCTGGTTTCCAACTCAAAAACCACTTTGGTTTTCATACTAACTGTGCATTTTGGAAAGCTGTTTGGTCCATGATTCCTTTCCCTTTCCAGAATTGTAGCATGTCTGCTGTGCAAAGAACAAAGACCTTTACCACTCAGAACATCTCCTGTACTGAAAGGGTGGAACTGTAATAGCCAGCCTGTTTCTTTGTGTAGGCAAATGTTTGGGAAAGTCCTCCCACAATCCCCCTCTGGTTTTTTTAACCCCCTGTGCTGCCATGAAAATCTAGAGAAGTCACTTACCTGTTCTTATTTTCATGCAGGTGAGAGGGAGGTGATTATAATTACGCTTTGGAAGCCGTGCCTTGTGTGAAAAGTGTTCTCCAGCAGAACCTCCAACCTTGTGCCTTTGAAAATCAAACATGTTTTCCTACCAATTTCAACAGGTACCCAAAGGCACAAAAACCTTAAAGAATTTTCAGGCTACAGCAAGAACCTCAAAAATTGCTCTTCCCAGATCCCACCACTATATTCCCCAGAATAATTACACTTTTTGACAAATGGGATTTTGGCAGCTGTACAGAAATAACCTCTTTTTAGTCAGTAGTTCAACTGCTCAGAGAAGTGTGTATTGAGTGATATTACTTCTTAAATAAAATAAATGCTAATATGTGCTAATGTCTAATAATGTCACGTTTATATTTTGGTTTTATGCTTTTTGTTAAAAGCCTTAAAACTTTCTTCTGAATTTTATACTTACATTTTAGGAAACAATAAAGCTATAACCTTTAAGATCATTACTGCTTTATAAAATGAGGGTAAAGGTGTTTGCTTTTTTAGTGCTTTGGGAGATATTCATATTCTAGTAAAATATACCACACTAGTTAATCTAGATCTTCACTAAGCAAATGTGAAAGTCAAACTTTTTAAAAGAGTGAGAAATACTTGATTTTCAACATTTCTCTGAAATAAGATGCCATGTCCTACTTTTTAGTGCTTGGTTTGTTGAAAAAATCAGAAGTACAGCCCTTATTGACTTAGTCCTGTGCTGAGTGTAAATTCACACAAAGAGGAGCAATTTAACATGTGACTGACCTTTTTCAGTGCAAGATGAAGAAATGTGCTGTTAAGGTTACCGGAGTGTGGCAGGATGTTTAATCAGCTTCTTTGCTTTAAAGAACAGTAGGAAGGAGATGATGTATTAAAGACGATAGCTTCTTGTAGATTTTAACTCGTAATGCCAGGATCTGAGTACAATAGCAGATTAAATCTCTGTAGGGAAACTTCCTACTGGACTTTCTATTTTTAGATGTTTGTGGCTGCTTCTTCCTTCACTTCTCACTAGTTGGCTTTTGCTCCCTTGAAGAGTTGAGTTGCTTTCTCTGAGATTAACTTCCAAATTCTGACAACATATTTCTTCTAAGAGCAATTTTTTTTTTCTCAGTTTTGTAGGAAAGGCAAAAGAAGACAGTATATGTGAAGCCATGCACCTCCCTGTTGTATTTCAGTGCATGCATGAGGTAAATTCATGGCTTTGAGCACTAAATGTTTGCAACACTCTTAGTGTGTGTGTAACAGCACAGCAAACTTCCATGTAATAAAGCAAATCAACCCAGATTTGTGCAGCTGGGTAAGGAGGGCAGTCTGGTGTTCTGTGCGTTCAATTTGTCCCTCATGTTTGAAAATGGCCCAGAGCTATGTGTGTCTCCTCTGAGTCATGCACATATCCGTAAGTCAGATGGTTTCACCTGGCTGCCTTTTCTCTCTAACCAACATGAATTGGTTCCAGAATAGCTCTTTATTTTAGGAACAGCACCTTTTTCCTCTACTGCCCCCCATGCCCTCTCTTGAGAGATTAATTTACAATAGGAATCCTGATTCTAATCTATCTCAGAGCTGGCACAGCTGAGGTTATGATATTAATTTTAATTACAATGAGGCCTTCTTCCTCTTCTCCACTGTTCATCCTCAGGATGTTGCAGTTCTGTGCATCAAAACCCACCACTCTCTGCCCCTACTATGATCTTTTCAGAGGTTCACATATCTTGCATTTCACTGTCTTTCAAATTCCATTTTTGTGTCCATTCTGCTCTTGGGGTTAGACCAGATGATCTTTAAGGGTCCCTTCCAACCCAAACCATTCTATGATTCTGAATTTCTATTCTAATTCAGGCAATGCATGTGTATTTTTTGGAAGTTTCAATAACCACTTCATTATTTGTAATTTGCATTTTTGGCTCATATATTTACTATTAATTTTCACCTTTTGCCAGTCAATGATCCTTATTTTTAATAAGGTATATTAACACAGTGAAACTATTATAATATTACAGAAATATTCTCCTGTTAGTCTTGTATGTTTAGATGAATGCTCTTTTCACTGTAACAAATTTTCATTTTATTCTTTTTTAATGAAGCAGTGTGGTGGGTTGATCCTGGCTAAATGCCAGGAGCCCACCAAAGCTGTTCTATCACTTCCCTCCTCAGCTGGGCAGGGGAGAGAAAATGCAATGAAATTCTCATGCGTTGAGACAGGGACCAGGAGAGATCACTCACCAGGTACCAGCCCAGAGAAAACAGACTCTGTGTGGGGAAATTAGTCTAATTTATTACCAGACAAATCAGAGTAGGATAGCGAGAAGTTAAATCTTAAAACACAACCCTCCCTTCTTCCCAGGCTTATCTTTATTCCTGATTCTCTACCCCCCACCTCCAGCAGCACAGGGAGATTGGGAATGGGGGTTACAGTCAGTTCATCACACGTTTCTGCTGCTGCTTCCTCTTCAGGGGGAGGACTCCTCACACTCTTCCTCTGCTCCAGTGTGGGCTCCCTCTGAGGAGAGACAGTCCTCCACCAAGCTGACATAAATCCTTCCCACAGACTGCAGTTCTTCACCAGCTGCTCCAGTGTGGGTCCCCCACAGGGTCACAAGTCCTGCCAGCAAACCTGCTCCAGCACGGGCTCCTCCCTCCATGGGTCCACAGGTCCTGCCAGGAGCCTGCTCCAGCATAGCCTTCTCGGGGGTAACAGCTGCCTTCTGTCACCACAGAGCTAGCCTAAGTTCACACATATTTGTCAGCAGTCTCTCCTTGGACTGGGCTGTTTTGTCCATGGCTTCCTTGTGCCAGGGTGGTGCTCTGGATGCTGGATTTCAGGCTGATAGAGATGGGAAAACCTCAGCTGTGAGGGCAGAGGATGGAGCTCCAAGAAGCAAAGAGGTGTGAGGAGAAGCGGCAGGATTGCTGCATGTTGGATACGGAAAAGTCTCTTCCCTCCCCTAACTTCTAGGTATCTCTTGACTCCCCCTTGGATCTGGCTCAGCTTGTCTGGAGGGTGGAATTAAATCTGTATACAATTTTTGCTCTCTGTGTCATAAGGGTTGTCAAAACCAGAATTACAAGCATTAGTTTATTAGTTTTAAGAATGGTATAGCTGAGATAAAAGCATTAGCTGCATCACTGAAACAAATCTCCCCAATGATACTGACACACTACCCTGCAGAGGACACTTACGAAATGTGTTACAGTGGGTTATTTAAGGGGCTGTTCTTGAGGAGTGCAAAGATACACCTTCAAAGGATACTTCTGTAGCAGCAAAACACACATGCACAGCAATAGCAAGCTGTCACAGGTTACACCCCTACTTCCCGGAATTAAGGCAAAACAGGGACACACCAAGTTTTTGGAAGAACTGGAATGAAAGTTCTGAGTCTCTGTTTGAGCTGTGGTGTATGAGCCTGGCAGCAGCTGCTTCTCCCCGCCTACGCCTTGGCTGTGTCCAGGGTGACTGTGACAGAGGAGGCTACAGTCAGTAATGGTTTTCATTAAAAAAAAAGTATTAACAGCAGCATAAACCTTCTGTGGGTTCTTCATGATCACTGATAACATGATGAGTAAAATAAGGATATGGTAAAGACCATTACAAAAACTTCATTTGCTGCTAAACAGCAATTTTATGCAAAATAGCTGCAGCCTCTTATTGGGTCCTGCTACTACCCTCCTGTTTCTCTTCCAAGAAGAGGCAAAGTTCATGGGTGTAGGAAGGGTAGCTGCAATTTATTTCCTTTATTCCCCAAAGATGCTTTTTGGGCACTGTAAAATGAGATTTCAGTTTTGCAGAGCCCTGCAACAGGCCCTACATAGCTTGGGACCCTGCTTTGGGAACCATTGTCTTGGACTTTAAATGTGAAATCAAGACAGCATCTGTTTGCATTTAGTCTGCTATTTAAATGGACATGGATTTTGGTATGGCAACCTAATTAGTTTGAGACGGCATTCCTTTTCCTCATATGAAACAAAAATCATCAACCGAATAAATCTGTAACAAATTTTATTGACATTTTGGGAGGTGAAAGCATTGCTAGTGTCAATTCAAAGTATTGTCACATGCTTTCCCAGGACAGACTTTCAGTATATCAGTCCATTTTCATACCTGCTGCCTCTATGGTAGCACTGCTAATCAGATGGCAGGTAGCCACGAGCCATCAAACACGTCTCTCTGCGTTTCTCCCAGGAGCATTTTTATTTCCCTGCTTCCTAATGAAGGATTTCTTTGCCAGAAAACTTGTGGAAATATTTTTCCTGTATTTCTTCAGACTTTTCCCAGTAGAGAGTATCTTTCAATTTCAGCTCTTTTCCTCTGTCACGTTGACCCCACCACTGTTCTTTCTGGATTTCCTGCACGTTTTGTTTTTCCAAGTTTCCGTTTGCAGTTTGTGATGATTCTTTTGCACTGATGGAGCATCTGCCCATAATTTGCAATTTTCTATTGTGAAAAACCATTTTGTTACAGTGAGGCTTTGATTCAGTGATGAATTCTAGTTCAGTCTGTTATTCTCAAAGATGACTGACTTCTAGTAATTTAATTTCAACCCCTAAATGAGCAGCCTGGGCTCCTGATACAGCAAATAAAACCTCCATAGAGGAGTCTAGAGCACTCTCATCTTCCTGATCATTGATCAGATTGTCTTAAATTGATCAGGGGTGGAGGAAGATATGTCCTTAGGAAGGACTTTCTTTGTCTCTTGCTTTTTATGGAAGGTGATAATCCTGTTGAGCTGTTACAGTTCTTCCACCTCACATGTTAGTATTAAAAGTTAGATCATGGTTTCTCTGTTTTCCAAGTCTGCAGCAAGGTCAGAAAAAGATATGAGCGAGGGATTGGTAAATCCAGGAGTGGCATGCTGTGCTGAAGAAGCCTGTGATTACCAATCCAATGCTACATAAAAATCTCGTGGAGAATGCTTTTTGTCAACACAGTTTCCACAGAAGAGTCCTGGGAAGGTTGTGAAGGCTGAAGTGCTCAAGATTTTATATCAGATCTCAGGGTGAAGGCATGGACTAAAACAGGGACAACTCTGGCCTTCCACCTTTCTTAAGATGCTGGGGCTGCAATGTCAGTCTCTCTGCCAAAATCCCTTAATGATACAGAAGGATCTCTGAGAGGGAGTTTCACAAGCTATTGTGCAAAGCCCCTTTCTTTGGCCTATAAGAGAGGAGGGGAAGTGTTCCAGGCTGAAAAAATGAAGAAGAGACAGAGAACACTATCTTTTAAAAACCCCAACTACTCCAAACAAACCCAGGAACCAAAGGACCCTCTATCTTCTCAGCTGCTGAATTCAGCTAACACCCACTTTTCATCATTGCCGTACCAAGGCTGATCTCAGAGTCTAGCATATGGTTTAGCTATTGACTTGGCTTCCACTTAATTAAAGTCTTTGAAATGAGATTGTTCCATGCTGTGTAATGCACATTTATGCAGCCACTCGCTAAATATTTTGCCTTTTCCTTGCCTATTAATGACAGTAAAGTTGTCAGGAGGCTGTTGCCACCTGAACCTTTTTGTTGTTGTCTGTCTTCTGACTGTTGACCCTGCCATATGGGGTGAATTCCCAGATCTTGCAAGGCTGTGTGGGGCTGATGTAGAAATTTTCATTTAACATTCATGGCAAAGGCACTCTGTCCTCTATCGGCATCCATAAACTATCACTGGTTTGTTTACAAGACTGGCTTGTAAAAATACACCCAGAGAGTGAGTGAAAACTTGTTTCCTTACTACAAGTGATCTTAACAAAGAGCTTTCCGGACTTGAAAGGCAAGACAAGCAAGCATTATGCTAAGATTTAGGTTTCTGCAGTAGGAAGTCTTTTAAAACAGCTCATAGAGATCTCCTTTCAGAAATGTCTGTGCTGACATTTAATAATGTGGTTGTCAAAATTTTGGGATGGAGATTGTTTGGTTGGGGTTTTTTTAGTTCATGAGGTTGTTCCTGCCTGTAGATTGAGAGTTGCTTCCTTTCCTGGGGTTGGAAAGGAAGACTTACTGCAATCTATTTCAAGAATAGTCTGAGGAGGAGGAAATTCCCTTCTTGTTCCTAATAACACTCTGCTGGAGGAGGAGAATTGTTCAGTAAGTTAAAACATTTAAATGAAGTTTTGATTTTATACATCTTGTTAATATCTAGAAATTTGATTGTATTTTAAACAGAGTATGTTTTATCTTCTTTGTTAAGGGGGAGGGACCGTGGGTATCGTGTAATGTCTTTGAACTCAGTAGATACTAATTTGGTGAATTAGCAAGGGTGAAATGTTCAGTAAGAAAAGAAAACAATAGCAGATCCGCTACTGCTTGTTATTACAAAGTGCCAGTCTAAGCTGCTGGGTACCTCTGAGAGATATCAGCAGTGCATTTCATTGTCCAGGATCTTGGATTCAGAGACAGAGGTAATTTTGCCCATCCACACATCTGTAATGTTCTTATCTTTTCAGATGTTTCAGATATCTTTAGGGTACTTCCACCAACAGTTTAGAATCAAGGGTTCTGTTTAATTATCAATAGTAGAGCAATCCAAACCTCCTTCAAGGCAGAGTTAGATACCCTAGGTGAGCAGAGTAGAATGAGAGTGTTTGTCTAGATGTATTTCTCTTTTGCTTTAATCAAAAATGGAGTGGTGTTCAAGGCATATCTAATGCTGTACTTCATCCAGAAGCGTGTGCTGTCATGCTGGGAGCAGTGGCCATGTGGACCTAGGTATGGAGGCACTATGGAAGCATTTGTGCCCTCCATTACACAAGGAAGGTGCTCCTGGTACAGTGGGGTGTGTGCTGAAGCACAGTGGGAGCCCCAAAGTCCCCTTACCCTCTGCTCTTTCCCCACAGGGCTGACTTAGGGAGGCAGCTTGGGTGCAGTAAGACAAAGCCCAGGATCTGTCTGTGCCTCCTTGCCTGCTCCTTGGCTGTCAGTAGAAAATTTGTCTTCATCCCAGTGGCTGTGATTCCACCGCTGTTTTTGGGCTCGTTGTAGGAGCTGTTACACAAATGCCAAAGAGGCTCTGCACCCCAGAAGTCTTAAACTGCTGAAAATTCACATTTGTTCTCCTTTTGCCACCCCTAGGAACTGAGGTTTGGTAAGCAAATTCTTGAATTTTTATGCAGCAAAACTCAAAGAAAATAATTAATTTTTTAAAAATGAGAATAAGCTGGAGATGGAAGAAACATCTTCTGCCAGATAATTTATCAAGTGTTCTCTGCAACCCTTTTCAAGCCAAGAACATTGCTGCAGGTCTGAATTTGCTCATGAAGCTGCTTGTATACCCAGGTGAGCCACCCTCACACACTGTCCCCACCATGTACATGCTAGCCTTTCAGAAGAGACACATTCCAGCACTGAGTGTCTCATCCTATCCCATGATCTGTTTTGGGACTTGGCCAGGTGGGACTTTTATCTTCTGCAGACAGTATAACCTGCTTTGAATTTCTTAAAGATCTCTGTCAGACATGTGTGCCAGTATGTGAAACTATTAATGTTCATTTCAGTCCTGCGTCTGTTTCAGAAGATGATTGCTACATTTAAGTGAAAATCAAGTATTTAACTGAGAGAGAATTTCTGCAATGCATTTTAAAGTATCACTTATTATATTACGAGTAATAGCCTGAAACTCTTAGCAGAATTCATTGGACCATTATATCACATGCTGTGCAGGAAATTCTTGTGTGTCTTGATAGAGTTTATAATTTAATTGATGATGAGCAATTTAGAGAGGGAGGGATATGCTGTGAAACAGAAGTGTAGAATTATGTGTCTGTGAATACAGGTGTGTATACATGGAATAGTTCAAAATTTAATAACTTAAGAATGTCTGTCTTCCAGTCTATACAAATTTATAAAATTTTGAGTAGAGTCAAATAACTAAAGGTTGTGGCATTCTCTTATTTCATTTTTCTTAAATCACTTTATTTTCCTGTAACTTTGTGCCTTTGTATTTCTTGCACGTGAAAGCCCAGATTTCAACTTTTAAACTATATGTTAGACAAATTTCAGGAATTCAAGTGCTCTACTTTCATTTTTATTCTGCCATTGAAAATACAGGGAAAAAAATGATAATTTGCCTGAAAAACATGTTGGGTGCTTTTAGTGTGTTTCAGGTATTCAGAAATTTTAGAACTATCTATTCCTTTAAGTAGAACTCAGTGCATTGTCATGTCCAGTGCATGTGGCACTGTAAGGCAATTCTTTTTGTACTTGTAAATAAGCTTCCATATGCAAGTACTTTGAAAGTGTTTTTTAAATCTGCTGCATCTGTGTCTGATGTTAAAAGCATGAAAAAACAGCCAAAAAACAAGCCCTCCTAATGACCTGAAACTGCAGAATGAGTATACACATTCAAAACTGCCTATCTTTAATTTAAAATAGCAAACATAAAAATTAAATGCCTTCCTAAGCTTCCTCCATGAGCTTTACTGTTTTATAGACCTTCTCTGCCAAAAATTCCTTGTTCTTGCTCGCAGTTTTCTCATCTGGGCAGAGATAGTCATTCCCTTCTGTGCTCTGACCAGAGCTGTTTTGATGTCACCTCATCTGCAGGGTGACACAGCAAAACACTCGAGCCTCTTTCTGCAAAACCTGGAGCACCCAGTGCCCCCTGCCTTGGCACCCTCTTCAGTGGCCCCGGCCAGGCGTGGCACAGGCAGGGCTGTGGAGGAGCTGTGGCACTGCAGAGAGAACCAGGGCAGCCAAAGCCTCCTGACTGTGGGGCAAACACCACCGGGTTGAATTTAGAGTTGTAGAAGCAGCTCAGATGGGGAGAGCTGCTGCTGTGGTCTGTGAGCAGGGTCTGACAAACGCCTTTGGAGAGTGGGCTGATCCCATTTCCACCAGGAGGCTTAGCAGCAGAAACCACAGCCTGGCACCCAGACTGAGTGGTGGTAGGTTTGTGCAAGGTATGTGACACTGTGAATGGACTGGCACTGAATTTGTGTCAGGGTGGCAGAAGCAGTTATGGTCCAGCAGTTGAGTATTGGTAAATTAAGCCAATGACAGGCATAGAAAGACTAGGTCAGCAGAGCCATACTGGTTTAAAATTAAATAAGTGAATAAGGTCCATTAAAAGATAAACCTAATAAGCCAGTTACATTTTAATTTTTCACCTAGTAATGTTTAGCAGTATTATATTATGTGTAAGGAAATTGTGGTATCTTTTTAGGAGACAGTAAGGCTTCTTATGTATTTAAAATAGAAGTTAAAACACATTAATGAAGTTACGTATATGTGAGAACCACCTTGTGCAGATATTATGAAGCTACATTAAATTTTGCCTTGGCAGTTTAGCTTTCCCCTAAAAAACTTAAAGTAGTGGGTTTTAAGGGGTTGTAAGTCAACAGAATTTTTATGTCATAATTTTGCAGCAAGTTGTGATTTTTATAGATTGGTGAGGTTCAGCATGGTAAGTGGAAATTTATCTATCACTGGAAACTATGTGAAAATGAGTTTTACTTATTGTTTGGATTAAAATTTATTATCTTCTTACTTCTGTACTTATTGATTAATTTAAAGTATAGGAAAAAAAATTTACTAGGTTATGTAACAATGGGTAAATCTTGACAGTAGTTTTGTAGGAAACGGACCATGTAAATGCAACATCAGAATGGTGTGTTTTCCTAAAGCAGTACCATATGTTAGTTGATTAACAAGTTGTAGGGTTATTAGAAGATCTTGGCTGCTGGTAAGAAGGAGCATCTGTTTTCTAAGTCTTTTATCTAATATGTGTAAAGACTTTGCCAAGTCAAGTTTAAGTGTTGGGTTTTTTGGTTTTTTTTTAGGGGGTGTATATCAGCTATATATTCCTTGGGTATTTTTCTTTCCATAGGTGACACTAATGCATTGTTGGGATTTAAATCTAACCCCATTCCTGTGAAGAGCATGCAGTAACATTAAGAAGTAATGCTCAGTATCCCACGTGCAGGTATTTTATAAGATCAGTTCAAAATTCTGCCAGCACCACAGCTTGTATTTAGTCTAAAACTTTATGTTTTGTTTTGTTTTTATCTTCAACCAGACATCAACTCCAGTAACTAAATAGCAATTATGGAACTTTAGTTTTCCTTCAGAACTTAGCAGCTTACACTGATGGTATTGGAGTGCGTCCAAAGTGCCAAGTGTGCGTGCCTGCATCACTGTGTAACTCCAAAAACAAGTGTCATGAGTTTTACAGAGTAAAATATACCTCCACTTATGACTTATTCTGAGATGTTACATGGAGTTTTAAGTGGTTAATCAATCTTATGACACTGGCTTGGAGCAGAATCTCTTGTGGTCTAGCCAGTTTTGAGGCCGTAGGGAGAGCCAACAGCCTGAGGCTTCACCCTGAAAACAAATGAGGTTTTAGAGAAAGACTGAAGATTTTAAGATCTTTCAGGACTCTCAAAGAGAACTTTTACTCTTCTGTGTTCAAAATCAGTATGTGGTTTCCAAAGCAGCATCTAAGAATAGCTTTAAGGTTTCTTATCCAGGCCTGATGAAGTTTCTGGACTTTCATATGGGGATCTTGCCAGCCACAGGGAGCCCGTGGGACATGCTTCTGCATGTTCTTCTTTTGGGACTCCTTGTGTTTCATTAAGGATGAGAGACAAATGGAAGTTTTAAAAAGAGCTTTTTTTTAAAAAAAACCCCGTGGTTTGCATATCATTAGTGTCTCTATTGTCAAAGTCTGATTTCTCTGTTCATCTGATTTCCCCATACTTTCATTAGAAGGCTGTAATTTGAGGCTGTGAAGGAAGTTTTGACACAGACAATGGGTGGAGATCAACCTATTTTCTCTAAACTCTGGGACTTTCCATGGTAGGAAACTGTTTAGTTTTGCAAAAGCTGCCTGTATTTCATTGGCAGGACATTGAGCACAGTCGGGTCATGACCACAAAGTGAAAAGCTAGGACAAGTCTTGAGATGAAGTAGCTTGATGGGAAGTGAATTCCCTCTCCTGCTGCCGGGCTGTATATTTTAGGGGACAGCAGCTTCAACACCTGCAGGAGGTGGGTGCTCGCTTTCTCACAGCCTTCAGCAGCTGTAACCCCGCAGGCCAGCTCTCAGCCTCTCACTAGCCCAACTATCCACTCTATCCAGCTACTGACAGCTTTAAAAATGCAGTCTTTTAACTATGCCTTTGTCTCTAAATAGCTTTTCTTCCCGTGTTTCTTGGGGGGGTGCTAGGTGAGGCAAAGTAAGATATGTTGTCAGCAAAATACACTGAAGACGACGAGCCAAGAGGTGAGAGAAGCAGCAGCTGAGCAGGCAGTGGCAGGATGCACACGTGTGTTTGTGTGAGAGAAGTGTTACCTCTCCGTGTGGTGCCATATGCTGCACAGCTCTAGATCCCCACATGGTGCAGCAGAGCCCGGTGTGGATGCTGCAGTGTGTCTACATGGATTGGGGTCAAAGTGTAGAAGGAAGCGCTGTTTGCAACCCTTCTGGCACAGCCACAGCAACCACTCATGAAGTGTTACAGACAGAAGTTTTAAGAGCAGGCTTCATGCTTCGGTTTTCAAAGTCTGGGCAGGAATCAGGCAACAGCTCCATCTGGTATGAGATTGCAAACAGAAATGTAGTGCAAGGGAAAGACAGACCATCCTCAGCCTTGTAAAATAGCATTTTATGGTAGTGAGAGTCTCCTCAGAATATGATCTGGGTTAGATTGTTCTGTTTCAAGAGAAAAGTCTTTTAGAAACTGATTGTCTAGTCTGCTGGCAGCAAAACAGTATGACAAAAAGTGTTGGGCAAAAATAGAAATAGGAAAGTCTTCATACAGAGAATCTGGAACATGAGTCTAAAATTTAGAATTAAACATATGCTTGGCTCTTGAGGAAAACAGTCTACGTGGGAATCATTCACTGTCTAAAACATTGTGGAAATGTTAGAAAGAGTATAGGAGATATTTCCATGTATAGAGAGTACATATTTTTCCAAATAAAAAATTACTTTTATTTTATTCTCAGAGCTATTTAAGGAAGTGTCATGCCATCCAAAAAACCACATGTACAGATGTTTTCAAGTGATCACCACTACCTCCATTGGAGAGCAGCCCACTGAACAATAAGTGCTCTACTCTGCTGCGTCCAAGAGTCAGCTCCTGTAACATTGGTCCTGTACGTGCTGGGCATTTAGTCTAATGCATATGCTACTGTACAGTCATGGAGAGGTGTCTCAGGAGACTAATTCATCTCATCCTAAAACAGGTGTCTAGAGTCAGTGCAATGAATTACCTTCAGCAGGTTCCTCTTTAACTTCTGTGGTTGCTAAGTGGATACTAGGTGGGCATTTGCTTGTACTTTTGATGGCTGGGACTAAGTGAGGTCTGGCAGGTTGGCTTCTGTGCAGAAGAAGGAAGGTCTGGGATGCTTTGGTGGTATCTAAGGAGAAGTCCCATCAGCTAGAAAAGAGCACTCTTATTTTCTCTCATTTGTAGGGCCAATATTGCAGATGAGTGTAAAATATCTGTAGAACAACCAGTGCATCTGCCAGCCTGCAGCCACCTTTGCAGGTCCATGTGCAGAACCCTGGTCTCCAGTAGAGGACAGATTTGGCTGCTCTACACAAACCACAGTATCCAAAGGTTGCTTATGCAAGGTGTTACAAACTGTGTGTGCCCACACCCATGAAACTTTAGTGATTTTTTTTTTTAACTACTTCAGATTTTCTGGGTGAGGAGTTACTAAGATATATCACTATATATCGTGTCAGATGTACACCACTTGAGAAACAGTATTTAATCATGCAAATAAAATGTTTACAAAGAGTCTGCTGCAACAGAATCCCAGACTCCAAGAGCTCCCTGTTACAGCAATAGCTCCAAGTGCACGACACTCCTAACTACTCTGATGTGTTTCTGCAGTTAACACACAAGTACATAATCTCAGATATGAAACTGCCATTGCTTTACTGCTTTCTAAAGTACTTGAAAATCTAATGAGATTCTGGATAGGTCTCTTTCAAGTCAGCCAGTCATAACATTCCTTGGGAAATGGCTAGTAAAAAGTTTCTTACTGTGCATCACTGCTTAATAAAAGGTGTATTATTCTTTGCCCTTGAAAAATGTCTCCTGACTAAAAAAAAAAACAACAACAAAAAAACTCTCTTGTTTCCTTGGACTGAGAAAGCATAAAGATGGTTACACATCTCAAATAGGAAATAGTCAAAGCAAATCTCCAAGGAACTACAGGAACAAAGCATATGATGCCTTCATAGCAAGGTTTTGTGCAGCAGTGTGAGCAGATATTCAGATTTTGTGCTTCTAAATGAGCAAATTACCAATGACCTACCAGATCCTAGTGCTGCCTTGTGGAGTTCTGTGCACTGATCTGCACAGCCTTGCCTGCTGTACACTAGGTCCCATATCCCAGAGAAATGGGGAAGGGCAGGGGAGGCTTGGTGCCGTGCTGTGCTTCAGTCTAAGTCAGGGCACCTAAAGTCCTCCAGAGTGGCTTCTGAGTAGCAGGGAATTGATGCAGGAGAAAAGATGATCTCAGCCCCGCCAAGCTGTACAGATCCCTTGTTCAAAAGGTTTAACAGTGTTCTGACACTTGATGGTATCCAGAGCCCTGGATGCTGATGCTAAGATTTACCCTGCATTGTCTGTCACCTCTGTGGAACAGCTGAAGCACCGCAAATTCGTTCTCTAGCTTCCACTGCACTAACTTTCCTGCATAGACTATTTTCTACAACAGATGAGACATGACTTAATATATTGTATGCTATTCATTTTCTCCCATATCCTCTCTTCAGGAGGAGATTTCCATGTGATTCTCAAGAGAGAACACAGTGTTTTGGTTAGGTCTAGGGTTGCTGTTTTTCTGTTGTAATGTGCTTCTATTTCTTTATGTTTAGCACATATTACAAAGTGTTGCTATCAGTATTAGGGCTTCTTGTACTTTGTCAAGTGTAAGAGCAGTTGTAGCAGGCCCAACAACGTGTCTTGAATGGTGATTGTTACCTAAGGAAGAATGTGGGATCAAGGAAAGTATGTAGTGATACGTCTGGAATATCCTCCCAGCTCCCAAAAATATGCAATTAAAAGATTACTTGAGAGAAACCAAGGATTATGTCCTTTTTATTAACAGTGCTCAATGGATTTTTTTTTTCCATTAGTTTGTTTTTTATTTTTTTTAACTCCTCTTAACTCAGTAACTGCAATGTCTTACAGCAGGAAGTTAGCCAGCTTCACTTCCATATTGCTCTGGGAAATTAATATTCACATCTATGTAGTTTGGAATCATTAGCTTACTTCTTTCATTTGATGACCCTACAGTCTGTATTGAGAGAGACAACGAACAGCCTTTTTCCATTCAACTTCTGTCACTCATGTTTATAGACCTCAAGCAGATGTTTGAGTCATCTGTTTTCGTAATGGAGAGTTCTACATAATTCAGTTGTTCCTTGTACAGAAACTTCTATAACTTTGATCATCCATGCTGCCTTTTTCTAAACATTTCTATTATATCTTTTTTGACCAGGAGTAAATTAAAATTGCATGCAATATCCAAAATGTGAGTAGACTGTGGATTTGTACAGTAGCACAATGATATTATCTTCCTTTTTTGCTAGTCTTTTCCTAGCACTTTCTAACATTTATTTGGTTTTTTAATCACTAATGAGCACTGAGCTGAAATTTTCAAAAATGATTATAACCTCAAACTCTCTTTTTGAGCGATAATAGTTTGTTCAATGTCAATGTGCATCACTTTACATTTGTCTACATGGGATTTCATCTGTGAATTTACAGCCTAGTCAGTGAATCTTGTGGTCTCTTCCTTGTAACCAATCCTTGTCTTCCCTGAATATCAGAATGTACTCAGTAAACTCTGCCACCTTGCTTAAACCCCTTTTTCAGCTCACTAATGTTGAGAGCTGCCTGAACCAGTCCACTCTGTGTGATTGGTAATCTACATCTCCAGGGAAATTTGGCTTTTGTTCCTACAGGGTTTTTCCTATTTTTATTCAGATTTTATCAATGGAAGATCTCCTCTCTTTGTTTCTTTACTGAGGGATGTTGCTACATGCCCTCTGGAAATCCAAGGGAGCTATGTCTGCTGGCTGTCACATGTCAGTTCTCTCACTGGGCTGGGAAATGGCAGCAGTTCTTGCTTCTGCTTTCCTTGACCCATATGATCTTGTGTTTCAGTTCTCTCTGCAATATTAAATTGCTAATTTCACACTACCACATTTGGCGGTTGCTACCTGCCTAACACATTGTCCACATGGAACCTGTCAAGAGCCCTATTGGAGAGGGACATATGCTGCTTTCTGAAGTTGGGGGAAGTGTTAATGGTTCTTATTTTAGCTCCATCAGCAAAAGAAAATTACAAGCGATAGTGCCTCTGTGGCTAAATTTGTGGTTTATTGAAACTGTGGCAGAGCCCACAAGATGAGGAGAGAAAATAATGTCTGATTTTAAATTTCAGCTGTTGGCTGCAGCTGCAGCTTTCAGAAAGCTTTTCAGCCTGGTTCCTGTCCCATTTTCTCCTAGCTTCCTTTTACTGCAAAGGGAAGCTGAATTGCAACATTGAGCACTCCATGACTTAGGTTTTTCTGTACACAAACAACTTTGACTTTAACTGGCATGGTTCTTAGCATAGGTATTATCAGACGTACATTGTTTAAGTAGAGGATGAGGAAACAAAAATTTTTAATTGATTTTTTAAAGTCTGAATGTGTAGCAATCCAATTGATGTTTTTAAATAAATAGGAGAATTGTTTGAATTTTCTGCAAGGTGCTGAGTTTTTATGTTACTGTTCAATTGGGATGTCACTTCCTCAATGAAATAATAGCATCAGAATTCACAGTTACTTACATACTGAATAAAACTGTTGTATTCTTGCAACTGGTGACAACTACTGCAAGATGAAGGGGAATTAGTCTCTAACCTGATAAAAAAAATCTCTGTGGCATGGCAGTCCCATACTGATAAGGACAGCTGAGGAACTGGAAATATGTTACCTTTCAACAAGCAAGGCATTATTTGTTTCTTGGAAAGACTCATGAGATTTACACAGCACTATGAAGAAAAGGTATTTAGTGATGATTTGCAAAACATTGCCACAGTCTTAATGTCTGTGGCTAAAATCAAATACAGTGTAAGACCATGTTGAAAAAGGACCTCATGCTGCCCAGGAGGCCTGGGGTAGCCTTGCCCTTGAGAGGAATATTTCTCAGACTCTAAAGTCAGAAGACCACCCAGTCTTTTCCTTGCTGGGTGGAGAAAACAAACAAATTACTTTCTTTGATGGTTGGGAAAAGAAAGTGATTGATAATTACTGCCTGCAGCATTTTACCCCTAACTGTGGTATTCAGCCTGTGTTTTCTGGCTGAGTTTAGGCACTTCCTTTAGAAGACTCTGCATAAGAGCAGACTAAAAGCATTACGTTAATACTACTCATGGATTGCAAACTCATCCTTCACTTACTTCTTCACCCTCTTCCAAGGGCACTCCTGTGTTACTCTCTGCTGTGAGAGGGGACTTACAGGAGTTTATAAGAGTGAAATGGAGGCATGTAAGTAATACTGTATCTCATCTCAAAGAGATCTTGTACTTCTTTCCTTCTAGCACTTTGCCCAGAATTTCCTCCAGCTGCTGAAAGGATTTAAATATCGTTCCACCTGTGGTCTTGAAGTATTATCTTTTAATCACAGTTCTAGAGCAAAAAAAGCAAAAGAGGGGTGAAACCAGGAATTTATTACTGGACCTTATTATATTAATGATTAAATATTACAGTATTAGTATGAAAATCATAAATAAAATTGAACAAATTACAGAGTTACATTTTGCAAATGAGTCTTGGAAATCAGAGTATTGGAGTATATACATACGCAGTAAAGGCTGTCTGTGTTGCCAATTAATATTTAATAGCCTTTTCTTCTGGACTGAGGAAAATCTGTCATTGTCAGTACTTACTGCCTGCTCCCTACCCTGCACTGTGCTGCATGTAAAGGCATATGCCATGTTATGAAACATATTTATATATCTCAGCACAGACTTGCAGTTTTTAAAGGGGCATACATAATACAATGTCACTTTATGTTGTCAGTGGAATGTTCACCTGTGAGTCATCCCATGGTTTGAAAAGTTTTTGTAAGAAATACAGAACAGTTGGAATTAAATTGTCTTGGGTTATGTATTTATTCATGAGAGAGACAGACACTCTACCTCTGAAAAAGCTTAAACCTTGTATGACACCTTCCTATGCTGATGTTGCTTATTCTTGTCTTCACCCCAGGCAGTTCTGTATGCTTCTTGTGGCCTGATAAGACAGAGCTTTGTTACTTTTTCTCTGTGTTTATCTTCTTGCACAGGAGCAGCAGACTTCCCCTTGTAGGAGGAATAGGATATGACGTGAGTCATGACACTGCATCTCACTTGGTGTTTGGACATTTTACCCTTGTAAAACCTGAAACATTCTTTCCCTTTTTGGGAGGAGGTTGCTGCGGCCACAGGCTCCCTGTCCTGGCTGGGCAGAGTGCCCCAGCCTCAGCCCCCTTTCCCTGGGGGCTCTGTGTTGTCATGCAGCATCCAGCTGCACCGGTGTTTTCAGAGGTAAATTTAGGTCATGTACCCTTTTGTTACTGTTAGTATATTTAGTTCAGAAGAATGGGCTCTGACAATCCCACTATCTGTACTGCAAGGAGAAGATGGGAATACTGGAAAGAAAGTGAAAAGAGGCAAAGACTTGTTTTCCAAGGAGAAAACCAAGACAAAAGGATAACGCAAGTCCGATGGAGCTCAGGATGTGAGTGAGTGAGTGAGTAGTCTGTGAGGTGGCTTTCTTACCTAGCACACATTCTACAGTACTGCTGGGTCTGGCTGACAAAGGGGAATAAATCTGATCCTTGGAAACTGCAGTTAAGGCAACTTTGCCATGAAGAAATAGGAGGCTATTTCTTAGCACTGAGGGTAATTAAACATGAGTCAGTTAACTGTAACATAGTCTGTGAAATGAGAACAGTTATCTTTGCAAAGCCATTTGAGCCCAGGCAGCAAGAAAACCTGTATTTACTGGGTGGTTGTGGCAGGGTGGAGGGTTGTAGCAGTCCTGCTGCTGCTGGATGTGGTATGCCCAAGTCAGCAGCTCTATCAGCCGTGTCTGTGGGCCTGCCTGCTGAAGCACCCTCCAATAACAGCACTGGCAGCTCTGTATTAAAGGCAGTGATTAAAATCAACTGTCATGCTTGCACCTTTCAGCAGGTAATGGGCATTGCTCAGCAGGATTCATTCCCTTCCATGTACATCAGGATAGGTATGTTTTGAGGTGTTTTTCCTTTCAGGTTTTTTTCTCATACATAAAAGATGGCCAGTGCTGGAGACAGTGACTGGATGTGTGTATCACTGCTTTGGTTAGGATGGTTTGGAGGTTTTTAAGGTGAATTTCTCATGTGGGAAATTAAAGGCAGAGGAGAGAACTTTGCTCAGTGTTATGTTTCCTCAGATGGGAGCTTGATGTCCTTCACTTTCTTATGCTGATCCTCCAGGTAGATCTCATTGCATGTGTGGTGGAGTTTTAAACAAATGCTAGGGCAGATGCAGCATTGGTGTCCTGAGATCAGTAATGTCTTCTTCATCTCATTTAAGCTTTTGGCCTTTGTGGGAGGTTCCCGCATCAAATTTAATGGCTTGTGATAGAATGGGAAATCAGACAAGATAATCAAATGGTCTTGTTGCCCTAAAGCTATGAAACCCTAAATACTGAAGAGTGAATTATTAAGTGTGCATCCCAGCAGAACAGACTGGGCAGGCCTGAAAAAGAACAGCAGTGCCTCTACTGTCAACTCCAATTGCTTTCTTACTAATCAGCTGTCTTAATAATAGCATGAGCATGGTCTGGGGAGGTCAGAGAGGCACTTTGAAGGAGGGAGATGTCCATACTATTGGAGAGGTCATTCAACATTACAAGTTGAAAGGTCTACACCAGACCTCTGCTCTTACATCTGCCTTCAGAGGCTGGTGCCCTACAAAGGGTAGATAGAAAAGCTTTACATACCACAACCTGTGACCATCCCTGCTGGGTTAAAAATCAGATCTGCATAGAAAAAAAGCTGTAAGGATTTATTCTGCTTGTCTTTATGTCTTTTCAGACATTCAGATAGTCATTTGTTTTATAGTACTGCCTTTGTAGTAGGGGACAGGGAGAAACTGTGGCAAAAATGATTTAAAATGTCCAACTCATTAAATCATTAATGGTGCTGACTTCTCACTTGATTTTAGTCTGAGTCTTAGAAAAAAATCTAGTTCTTTCCAGTGACATTGTTGAGAAAAGTCAAATACGTGTTTGGGTACAGTCCAGAGATGAATAAAATGAATAGTGTTCCCAAAAATGTTACTTTTCACGAAAGACCGTCATCATGAATTGTGTGAATGCTGTGGGTTGGCAACACTGGTGCCATTGTGTTATATTTCTAATCATTATTTACCAATTTTTTTATTGAAACAATTTTTTGTGGTAGAATATTTATCAGAAATGCTGTTTGATAAGTAAGTTGTTATGGTAATCACAGCATAACTTGAACTATTACTTTATTTCTGAACTCAGGCTCCATTGAAATACACTATGTATTTCCTGTTAATTCAAGCAGTCACCTGACAATCTTATAAACTTGATGTATACATGGTAAAAGCTAAAATAAAGGATCTCTCGTATTATTTCAAAGTATAATTGTACTTTGTGTAGAGCAGCTCTTGATACTTTTGATCACTTAAGCATGTCACCTCACAAATGTACAACCAGATCCTGCAGACATCCATGAAATCGTCAGTGTTTCAGGCAGTAAGTCTATTCTTCTGGCACTGCTAAAAAGTTGGATCAATTTGAATTGAGACTCTCCACCAGAGCTCTTTTTGAGTCAGTTTATCCAAAGTGAACTTACCAAAACCAAAGTGCTTTACACTGGGGAGAAATAGAATTTGAATGTAGAGCAGATTGACTTTAAAGTGACCTTCCCCCCTCCCTTTAATCCACCTCCTTCAGGAACAATCCCCTACACTGTTCTTTCCCACCCACATATTGCTTTTTATACCATTAAACTCTAGTGATTAAAATTTCTGCAATGTAAGGCATATTTTGCTTTCACAGAGTAATTTGTTTGGTACCTTACAAAAACATGATCATATTTTCTGTTTCTGAGTTTGCAGGCTGATTTCTTTCCTTACCTTCCTGTATGAAAATGTGGTGTGTGAAGGGCTGGCGGGTGTGAGGAGGAGCTGAGGCATGTCAGGGTTGCCAGCTCAAAGCTGGCTGTTCTGGTGGCAGTGTAGTCATATTAATGTTAGTTTGGTATGGTGGGATGACAACAGGCGGGTACAAAGGCTGAAATAAGGTGTTGCATTGAACGAGTCAGAAACATGGATCCTGTAATTATGCTCATTTAGCTCTGTTCCATCTTCCCTTGGGCAACAGAAAGGGAAGTCATGGTAAAATGTATCTACTGTTGGCTTTGTTGGGATTGTCCCAAACTAGAGAGGGAGACAAAGTTATTGATGAAAGAAAAGAATCACCTCTTTTTTTTTTTTTCTCCTCACTTGAATGTTGGCACTTCTTTGTGATGACCACAGTTCTTCTTCTCAGTTTGATTTAGGGCATGCAAAAGTGTTTACTGCCCTCAGGCCTTTTAACTTATTTATAAAATTGGAGGGAGAGGAAGGAAACAAAAATAAAACTTCGAAAACAGAAAAATCTAACCTATTTAACATGATCTATGTCCAGGTGTGAGAGTTGTGAACTTGAACAAAATGTCTTTCGGAGTGCATGAAGGTTGCTCTGTTACTGAGATGAGCATTTGAGACCTTGGCAATGCCAAGTGACAGGTGATTATAGCCACTTCCCAGAGCTATATTTGAAATGGAATTGGAAAGATGAATATATCTTCTGCCTAAATATTTTATGTTCAACTTCTTAGTCACTCTTTTCTACAGTTTTAGTGATTAAGTCTGG
This sequence comes from Corvus cornix cornix, assembly GCF_000738735.6. Taxonomy (NCBI): domain Eukaryota; kingdom Metazoa; phylum Chordata; class Aves; order Passeriformes; family Corvidae; genus Corvus; species Corvus cornix. The sequence goes on along the minus strand of NC_046333.1, from coordinate 17,530,184 downwards.
CTCTTAGCACCACTGTTAGTCTCTGAACTTTTCTGAAGAGCTGAAACCTGGTCTGACAAGACGCAATGAAATTCTGTTGTGGAGATGTGCAAACTCATACTTTTTTGCTTCAGCTGAGTGTTACCATTTCACTCCTTGGGCTAATTTTGCCTCACAAGTAGGAGACTTCTTAACTGAACTGGAATATACAGAGTATAAATATTGAAACTCTCCACAGATTTTTAACAGGGAAGGTAATTTCATTATAAATAATCCCAGTAGTTGTTTTAGATTGTCATTGTAAATTTTAAAATCAATTTCAGATGTTTTCCTTTAATTTAAGCACTGAATATTTTAGCCACTATGCTTGCATTAATAATAGGACCCACTTCATTGAGATCTTTTACTAAGCAGATGAGACCAAATGATCATAAAGCCCCCCTCCACATCTTAAAAATCTTGAATTCTTTGTACAATACCAAATCAATAGACAATTAATTTAGAAAGTAATCCTCTTTGCCCCCAGATGTATTTACATGGATTCATATTGATAGACCTCAGAATTTTTTTCATTTTGGCTGTATATGTTAGTGGCTGCTATTATATCTTCTTTGATAATATGCTGTTTGAACATAGTCCTTTTCTTTTTGAAGTGAGTCTGTTTTAGTTTAAGCATTGAGAGACCACCACCCAGCCTGGCAGTGAAGACACTGAGGATGAACAAGAATGAAGATGTGCTCAAACAAGCTACAGCCCTGAAGCTGGTCTCTGCTGTCCAAGGGGGAAATCAGAGCTTTGTCATGTGAACTCGTTGCTCTTCTTCTGAAGTTAGTTACTCTCTCCATTTCAAATCTGACTAGTTCACAGAGAATGGCCACCCACGATTCCCTGGCGTACAGAGGGGAGGTTTCCTGACACACTGGAGCCATCCTCATGATGCTCCCCTCCTGCAAAGCAGCCCCAGGGCAGTCCCAAGCCATCTCGGGCCATATAAAGGCTTGGAAAGGTGCTGCAGTGTGACCCACTTGGGTGCTCATAATTCCCCTCAGGCTTCTGCCTCACCACTCCAGGTCTAGTATTTTTTTTCTGGACTACAATAGGCTGAACAGTGTCAGGCTGGCTCCTGCGGAGAGCATTCATGATGTTTTTCGCAGTGGCTGCATGATTTCACATGGACATTGAGAAAAGTCTTTTAATTATGGGACACTTATGATTTAACTATTAATAATTAGATTCCCAGAGATTTAGTTCTGAATAATTGCTAGAGCCATGGAGTCATTGTTGTATATTATAAGTTGGACTAATTGAGTGCAGCCAGTATTTGTTAATTGTTCCTCTTACGCATATGCTAAATCCAGAAGAGTTGAAGTCGCTCTGGGACATTAATTTTAAACACAATTAAAACATCCTAACCTGTTGGCAATTATTCTCTGTGCATTGTTTTGATATTGATGGATCCAGATCTGAGCACAGTAATTAAAAGGAACCACTGTTATTGTTGATCCCACAGATAAACAAACGCTGATTGCATGCTGTGAACTGGTTAATCAAGTTTATTTAACTTGTCGTTAGTGATTCATCCCAGTGACTCTACTGGGGTGCTCTTTATTTGAGCTTAATAATATAAAGGTTCTGGCTGTCTCCAGCTGCTAAAGGAGTTTCTCTAATTCTTCTAAATTAACTCTGGTAACATCTTGAGGAATAGCATTGTTAGATACACAGATTAAATCCAGCTTGAGACCAAGGAATTTTTCCTTAAAATGAGACATTCTTTGAGACCTTGCTGTTGAGACCCAACTGCTCCCTGTCCTGAGCTGCAGTAGAGATGATTGTGTTTCCTGGGTGGTGATTATGTTTTATGTGCAGGCTCTTCTGTTTTGTTTGATTTTGATGATACTAAAGTGTGCCATGTTTAGTCTCTTCCTTTGCCAATGCTTTTTAATCCTGTTTGAGAAACTACTTCTGCAGCTGCAGAAGTTCTCATAAGGTGACACCCAGTTTTCAAGTCACAGGTCCACAAACAAAAAACCAATCTCTCCTAGACCATCTCTATATTCTGGGTGTCCAGTTTGCTCAGGCCCCTTAGCAGCACTATCAGTACCATTTCCTGTCAGTCTCAGAAGTAGAAGCATCTTGCTGTGGCCATGAAAGCAGCAGTTCCAGACCAGCTTGGCGCTTTCCCGAGGGGCACCCGGCTGCTCTCTGGGACTGGGAAAGTCAACAGAACAACTCTTTCTTGTGCTCTTGGCTGAGAAAACTAAAGGTGCTGGCTCAAAGTAGATAGTTTAATTTTATTATTATTGTTGTTGTTACTGCCATCATTATTTTAGTCTTAGACTAATTTTCTAGGTATTTTTCCCCACCATGGATTGAGGGAAGGCCTCCTAAGGAGCTAGAGTGCACTGATTCTGTTCTTATTAACGTTCTTGGTACAAACACTACTGACCTTCACAGCTAACCCTGGTTTTGTACAAGGCTGAAAAAGTTCCTTCCTTTCATTTAACGCAAGTATGTTTTGTGCTTTCTTTTGTGTTATTTTAGGATGAGGTCTTTTTAAATGCCCTTAGTTTCTGAACTCTCAGTTTCTGGGCCCTGTGTACAGGTAATGTCTTAGTACAGCTTTCATGGTGCTGCTCCAGGCAACCACAGTGGCTTTCTTTTTCCATCAGAGGTTTCTGAGTTCCTTTACATTTCTTGAAGTTGCTGGTGTTCAGTGTTCACTATTCCTGCAAGAACCCTCTTATCCTTCCAGCTGGCTGTGAATGTAAATTGCAAGAGGCTCATCACGATTGTCCAGACTCTGGAAACCATTGGTTAAAGGTACATTCCTTCATATCACACACATCAGATAAGTGGGATGGCTGGTCATCACTTCTCCTCCTAAAATAGTCCACAATCAGAATGAGCAGGAGGAACCCAGGGCCAGTAAAAACACTATTCTAAATAAAATCACACTGTTTTCTTTATAATTGCAGGGTAACTATACTATAGTATTCTGCTGGGAGCACTGTACTGCAGACCTTAAATAGCAGTGCTAATGTTCAAATCGTATTTTCATCTTTTCTATGTTTTCCATGCCAGATTTCTGGGACTTTTGCCAGGTTCCAAGACCATATAGAATTAATTGTTAAAAAGGAAAAGAAATATTTCTGAAGTGCTAGAGAATACGTATGTCTGATCTAATGAACAATAATTTCGTTCATTATCAATTGTTCCTTGTAATTTACTCAAATGCCTTTTTTTTTTTTTTTTTTTTTTTGTCTGGAAGCGGGAGAATAGGAGCATGAGGAGAGTGATCCTCCTTGAGCTTCTGTACTGAATTTATATACATGCAAAACATTCCTGCATTCAATAATCTAAGTAGACAGGATGACATTTCTGCCAGATAGAGATGTAGAAGGAAACGTAGGGGAATTTTCCTAGCCTGTCTGGACTGGGTGGTTGAGAGGTCATTGCAAACAATTTGGCTGATGTTATATTGAAGTCAGAGTTGAAGAAAACTTGGAAGACCATATTATGCTAGGTCTGTTTAAAAAGACATCCAAGATACTGTTACCTGGTGTTGGAGTATCCATTTAAGTGAGAAATTGCCTATTTTTATTAATATCTCAGTTATGCTTTGTTCTTAACCTAATTCAGAAGTTGTCTGTGGATAAACTTTCTGGTCTTCATGCTGTAACTCAACACTAAGTTTGTTCCACCAAGTCTGACTCAGTGTTATGATTTGGATAGACTAAATCCGTCTGATATTCTCTATTAAATCAACACATGTAGCATCTGCTGGAATCTGTGGGATTTGATCTCATCCTTCTCAGCCACATTATTTTTTGCTTTGCAGCCTGGTAGATCTATCGATTTTCATGCAGGCTGCTGACCTGTGATCTGCCAAGAGAATTAGTTACATGTTTCTATATGTTTTGCTACTGAGGCTTCGGAATCCCTCTTAACCCAAGTCCCTGCTTACATATTGCTACCATTCGTTTTTATTGGCTTCGCTAAAGTTGGATTCCTGTATCTCGATTTTTCCCCGATCCATTCTTTGAGCGGCTTGAAAGAATCCAACTGAAAACAAAACCTCAAAGAGTTTATATAATGAATTACTTTTAAACTAGACGCTAAAAAAGACAGAGGAGCATTTACCAGGAATGTTTGTGGGCTTGGTGGTTACGAGCTTAAAAAAAAAATACCGTGTGGAAAGGCTTTTGTCCCATGACAGAGATTTAAAAGGCTGCGGGTTCGGATTCCAGCGGAGGCTCAGGCCTGTAATCGCGTTTGAAATGCTGCCTTTCACACGGCCGCCCGGCTGCCGCGGGGCGCGGGCCGGGTAGGGGCGGCTGCGGAGCCGTCACCTGTTGGGGCCGGGCTCGGGGCGCGCCGGTGCCGCCGCGGGACCGCGTCCGGCCGCGGGGCTGCTGGGGGCTCCGCGGGGCTGCTGGGGGCTCCGCGGGGCTGCTGGGGGGCTCCGCGGGGCTGCTGGGGGCTCCGCAGGGCTGCTGGGGGGCTCCGCAGGGCTGCTGGGGGCTCCGCGGGGCTGCTGGGGGCTCCGCGGGGCTGCTGGGGGGCTCCGCGGGGCTGCTGGGGGCTCCGCGGGGCTGCTGGGGGGCTCCGCGGGGCTGCTGGGGGCTCCGCGCCGCCGGCGCAGCGCGTCCTTTCTCCTCCCCGAGCCCGGCGCGGACGGTCCGGGAGCTGCGGCTCCAAGTTGGAGAGCTTGTGCGGTAGGCAGGGACAATGGAGGAAAATGAAAGCCAGAAACTTGAGCTGTGCCTGGCTTGCCCAACAGACAGCAGGCAGACGAGGGGTAAGTAAGCGGCGATACAAGTAAGGCAAAGATGGAGTTATGTTGAAGCATGTCCCTCGTTGCTGCTTTTTTAAGTGGAGGCAGAATGCATGAAAAAAAAAAAAGGCATTTTTTTCTTGAGCTAATGACTCTGGTGTGCACATTTCCCTAATATTGGAACTTTATGAGTTTAACTTTCTCTTCTGAGAGATTTCTCTGTGCCCTCTGAAGCCGGGAGCACGCTGCATGGCTGTCACGGATGCGGGATCCTGCCGGTGCGGAGGCAGGAGGTGGGGAAAGCACGTCCCCTTCCCTTTAAATGCTCTGCCAGCCTCAGCTATGGCAGAGAAATAGCTCTTCCTTCGTAAAAGTGGGTTTGAGCTCATCTTTACCTCGGGGTGTCTGTTAAAAGGGGGACCTTCACGGCAGATTGTGACAGGGTTAGTTTACTTTGAGTGAAACCACTGGGGTTTGTTTTGGAGCGAAGCCAGGACTGTCTAAGCGGGGTTTCCACGGCGCTGTGCATTCATACGTTCACTGCTGCACTATCTATTTCCTATAAAGCGAACGAAAACTATTTCCTGGCGAATTCTACGTGGGCTATTCCACGTGGAACAGAGCATTCAGGTAGCATGACAAACACCTAATCTAATCTATATCTATTACAGTATCTGTGGGGCACCTGTGGACATTCCCATTTCCTGCATGTTATATTCCTCAAAGGCACTTCAGGAAAAGTTGTATTACTGTGCTTCTGTGAAACAAATAGTGCATGTGGTTTAAAAAAAATCACACAAGTTTATGAGCATGCAATACCAACAAATAGTGCATTGGCAACTTAGAAGGAAAAAAAATGCTCTTTTTTTTTTTTTTAATTTGGGTCTTCATTAATTGATTGATGCTCTTTTGAATTGCTTTTTAAGTAAAATTACTGAGCATTGTGAGTAACCTTTGTCTGTGTATGTTTAGTGGGATGGAAATCTTCACTTTGTGTTTGACTAGGGGAAAAAAAAGCCTTCAGTAACACATTTCTTCTGTAGGGCTTGTATGAAACTGCGTCAGATGTGTGTGGAGCTAGGAAAACAGAGGGCTGACCAGACTGATTCTGTGGTTCCAAAAATGTTGAGTGCTGAAAGCTCATAACCAAATGTAGTAGTTTTGGCCCATATCCAAAATTTACATTGGAAAGAGAGCTAATTGTAAAGACAGTGAAGTAAATTAGAACAATTCCAAATAATATCACATTTACTGCTAACATAAATGTAACAGAGATTGGTTTGACTCATGCTGTTAAATCCGTATTCTTTTTTAAAATTTTAGTATTGAATGGGGTTTGCTTCAAGGCTCAGTTTCACAGTTTCAGTATGGGTCAGGTCCACACTTGTTCCTTTCTGAAATTATTCTGAAAATGTTCTGTTCTCATGTCACCTAGGTTGCAAAACAGGACTATTTAAAATCTTCATAGCATTTAAAGTAATGAAGCAAAGTGACTTTCCTAACCTTTGTAGATTTCATGGAGGGTGTGACTTAGAAGAGTTACATGCCAGGACATGTCAAAGGACTTTTCTATTTTTCTATTTTTTTTCTCCTAGCTCATAGCCATTAATCTGTCATGATAATCTTGCTGCTGATCCTAGATATACTGCTTCTATGCTGCAGACCTGGGCCTTTACTGTAGTCATGGGTGACGTTGGTGATGTTAAGAAATCTTGAAACTTGTTTTCAGATCCAAGAAGCAAATCAAGTATAAGAGTTACTCACACCTTTGGATAACCAAATTCCTCCCTGTCAATCACCAAGACTTGCTTTTAGTTGCCCTCTAGACTTGCTGCTTTATTGAACAGAAGAACCTTCAGCTTTTAGCTTCAGAATATGAGGGAGGGAGAGAGGGAGACAAGCTTATCTCACACCTCTGAGTTTTCTATTGCCTTCTCTTTGCTCTTTTCCCAAGGAGGGTACTTGCATAATTTATCCTTTTCCATCTCTACTCTTAGCACTCATCTGGGAACCAACACATGATGTTTCACACGTTTCACAGTTATCTGTGGAGACTGATTTGCTAGGCCTATTATCTTCACTTGGAAGATATGGAAGGTTTACCCACGATGTTATTGAGCAACTCCAGAATCCAGAAAACCTCTCTCAGTTTTTCCTCCCTGTAGCACTCTGGCATACACAGCATCTGTAGAACTGATGTGTCTCAAGATCCACAGGGGGGTTTCAGCAGCCCAGTGCTCAGTCTCACCATTGAAGTCACTTCTCCTGTCCAGGAAGTGATCCACAACATTTTTTTTCAGCAATTAGTAGGGAAAAGACCCATACTGAAACACAACAGATTTTGGTTTGCAAAGAAAGTCACGTGCTGCTGAGTGCTGTAATGGTGCAGGATCAGGATCCTGCTGGATGCCCAAGTCAGCTCTCTGGCAAGATGAGAAATTAAGTTTGCATAGTTTACATTCCTTTCTTTTCACTGGTATTTATGCAGTATTTTCCAAATATATGAAAGAAAAATAAGAGAATTTGTTGATCTTTCTAATACAGTATAAGAAAAATATGTTATTTTTGATTCCTTTTCAAGGTTTCACCTAATAACAAACAGTGGTAAAACACTTTACTTGATATGTCTTTTTATGTGCCAAAAATTACTCTTTCTTAAGCTATTGAAATTACTGAAGTGCAGAGTAGGGAAAGACTTTGCATGAGAGAGATTTAGGACCCAAAGTACAGACACTTGAGTTCTGGGTTGTGCTTGTCAGCATAGGTTTACCTGCCTTCTTGAGGAAGTGCCTGCCATCACTGCAGTGATTGAAACTGCTGCTGTGACCATACTCTGAGGGTTTATACCGAATTGCTGTACTCAGTCACCCATGCTCATGCTGACTCCCTCCAGCTCCAAGAAAATCCCTTATTTTATGTCTGTGCCTTTGTTCCAGGAGCCTCAGGGATATAACCTCTAGGCTGTTGGTGCAACAAATTAAAGCTGGTAAATTCCATCCAGCCCCAGCCCACTTCTCCCTCCCATGTAAAATCCGTTGGAATGACTGTGCAGCTTTCAGAAACCATTTTCACTGGGTGTATCTAGAGTAGCCATGCTGGCTTCTTGCAAGCAAAACTCTCCTGTTTGCCATTTTTCTCAAACAAGCTCAGTGTACCTGGTGGCTCATGCTCTGACTTTTCAATAAGCAGAGGGTTTGGATGTTTCTTAATTGAGTTGTGCTTGAAAGGTTGAGTGCATGCATGTTTGTACACAAAGGTGAGGCTGCTGCTCTGAAGGTTTAACTAGGATTGTGCTGCTGAGAAGGTCTTAGAAGGTGCTGTGAAGATCACAGATGACATTTTGAATCTTTGTGAGAGTAAGACTTCCCTGTGAACCAAACCTGCTCACAAAGCTGTGTCCAGATCTGTGCTCACCAAAGCATGGTGTCACCTGCAGCCTGAGCCCCCGTGCCTGCATCTGCTTTCAGGATAGGTTTCCATGAATGCAAACAAGAGGGTGTTGTTGGACATTTTGGAGCCCTTGAAGAGTATAGGCAGCTTACAGAAACATGCAAAGTCTTTGAAGACTGTCCAGGGCCAAGTTTTGTTATGGAACCCAAGGAAACTGATTCCCTACGTGAATTGGTGGGACACCACACCAGCAGCGGCTCCACCGATAGAGGATTTGCTTTATTACCAGGGCTTGGTGTTCCATGGCATGTGGCGGGCAATTGACAATGCACACCAGAAAGCTGAGAAATCCTCAGCATAAAATCCTGAGGCAAGTGGTAGGCATGGTGTCAGAATGACTGACTGAGCCATAAAAAGAAGCAAGTAGGTGCCTGTTTCCAAACAGCGGTCCTATATAATGGCAACATGCAGGGGAAACATCAGGGGGAAGATAAGGGGCTCTGAGGAAAAAAGTGTCAGACAGAGAGAAATAAAGATTTATTTAAAACAGGTAGAAGAAGGAGCTCCCTGTTCCTGGGGAGGTGCTGGGAAGGGTTAACACTCACAGGGGTGTCCGAGTCTGAGTCTGCCTGGAAAAGATGAGGAAGGCCACATAAGACTTGGAGAGGCCTTTTCAGTGCTTCAAGTTTTTGTTAGGTTTTTTTTTTCTTTGCTGACAAAGGAGTGAGAGATTTTTTCAAAGGTATTAGGTAACAAGGCTCCGGTCTACAATTTTTTGAGCACCAGAGGATTCATGTTACAGAGTTACCTGAAGATAAGCCAGCACTTACCCACAGTGTCTGCCTATCTCTTTACCAATGTCGTCGTGGTCTTTGGTCTTAAAGTAGATTTTAAAGTAGTAACATTTATCTGAGGGGTTTTTTCTTTTCCTTTTTTATATCACACAAAACTTGCTTTTATACTATTTCTTAAGAAATGGTTTATGAAAAAATGATGTAGAATTTTCCAGCCCGCTGTCCTGAGACATATAAAATGCAAGGGAGATCTGTGAAATTTAAAACCAGACCACAGTCACAAATCAGGAAAAAAGAGACTCCCAAACCCTGTTATTATTTCCTAGGTGTTTCAGAACCTGTTGAAAACCCACTGGAAAAAAAAAGATTAAGGATTACAAATCTGCTCTGTCAAAAGAATTTTATCAGTTCGTATCCTTAAGGATACTAGTTATGGGGCCATTAAGTGTACTGGACCCTATGGAAGAAATCTGTTTCTTCTTGTAGAAAGCATCCTGTAGATCTTAAAGGTCAGGGCATAAGAGCCCTGTCAGATCTTCTTTTCAAGTCACATAGGTAAAGTTGATACAAAAGGAACATCTACTTCAATGACGCTCGCTTTTCTGTGAGGCAATACTGCAGTTGTGTGATAAAAGTATGTAAGTATGTGCAGAGCTTATATAAGGGATTATTTCCGGGGCACTTACTATGATGTATATATGCCTAATGATGCAGAACATGCCGCTGCACACTGCCAGACTTTTTAAAGTACCTAGCTTTTACATCAATCTATTTTTCCATTTTGCTGCTAATGCGAATGTTGCTATTAAGTTTTTATAATATGAACTATGTTTGGTTTTGGTTTTTGTTTCTTTTCAGACCAGGCAAAACCCAGTTTGCATGTAACATCACTAGACGATGCAGAATGTCTCCGATCTAAAGAGCTCCTTTCGACCCCGAGCAGTCACGCTTCTTCTCACTCAAAGTCCACCCGCAACATCCCTCGAAGACATACAGTAGGTGGCCCTCGCAGTTCCAAAGAAATACTGGGAATGCAAACCTCAGAAATGGACAGGAAGAGAGAGGCTTTTCTTGAGCATCTGAAACAGAAATATCCCCACCATGCCACAGCAATAATGGGACACCAGGAGAGACTGAGAGATCAGGTAAGGAAGTCAAATTTGTATCATGTTTTTTGTTTAACAGTCCTTATAACTCCTACAAAATTGAGTGTTGCATCATTACAAAAGGGGGGAATTAACAAAGTATGAAACAAATTTTTTGGATGTGGCCTGCGATTCAGATGTTGCCTTAAAATTCAAAGAAACAATGATTAAAATTAATCTATTCAATATTACCTTGGAATTGTTTGTTGAAATTGACATTTCTGAAGAGCTTTTCATTTTTTTTAGTGCATACACAGAGAAAGGAGTGAAGGTGAGACTCTTGATCTTCGTATATGAGTCTCAATCTACTTTTCACAGCTGAAGGGAAAACATGGAACAGCTGTTAATTTCTGTTACACTTTCAGTATTGGCACCACTGCCTGGGAGAAAAGAAAATACCTGCAGAGTGTGTCTGTATGCTTTAGCTGGCTCTGTTACACTTTCATTTGCTTTCTTTTCTATTTTTGAGTTTTGTAATGCAAACAGAACAGACTTACCCATAACTATCTACCTCCTCCAAGCAGCTTTGACACCCACATTCGTCTGTCAGCAGCGTACCTGAGGGTGGTGTGCCTCTCTGCCTGCAGTTGCTTTCCAGCAGCGAGCAGTAGTTGTAGGGTCAGAGGAGAGGTGACATGCTGATGTATTTCTCAGAGCAGGTGGAGGCTGTGACACACCAACTTTCTGAATTCAGGGAATGCCATGCAAGGATCTGTTCCTAACTCTGGACTCTGGTTTTGGGTGCAATGATAGAGTTTAATCTCTTCAGGCAATCTACTGTCTATTCAATAATTAATTTTTTTTCCAAACAAGCATCAGAATTTGGAGTTTGGTCTACAAAATCTTGTGCTCATTATTCTCGGTTTAACAGCAAACCTTTTTGTAAAAGTTTTTTTCCCTTGGTGGTTTATAGGTGTTTCAGCACTAATAGCAAATTAATTGTAAATAAGCAATAAAAATAAGTTGGAAAAATATTGCACACTGTTGTGGAAGCTCTTAGTGAATTCCAGCTTCTTTGAAGCTTTGCAAACTTGAAAGGCTTTGAAGATCAGACTGCTACAGGTTTGGAAAGATTGTAATTTGTTAACTCAGCCCTAGAACTTCTCTTTTACAGGGTCTCTAGAGATCCCAGGTGCTATCACTGTTAGAATCCATCTGTATTCAGCTAAAATTGCTGCAAGACTTCAGCTCTAATGAGGATGATCTATTCCTTATTTTTAAACAGCTTTACTCCTTTCTTTTTAGAGTCTTGACTTTTTTCCTCCCCACTTATCTCTTCCATGGACTTTAGTGACTGTGTGGAATGTGCTGGGTGGTGGATAAAGATAGCATACAAATTAAATAAAAGGGGTGGGAGGGGGGTGAAATCCAGAGATTAGATCTTTTGGAGTCATGTAAATATTTAGTTCCAGTGTTGCAGACACTGCAAACCTCGTTTGAACAGCCTACAGCATTACGCCCTACACATTTTGTAATTTGAGACTTTTCTGAAGGCAATAAATTACAGAAGGAATGCAGTAACTGCTCTTGATATTTGTTTAAAATGTGTCTTCCTTGCTAATTTATTGAGGGTAAAATTCATTCTCCTGCTTCTATTTTTTAGTGATTAGACATATGTATTATATGTGTTGTGTGTAATGAGTTTTTTAACAACTTTATAACAAAATAACTTTAAAACTACTATTAAAGCATCAAAATGTATTTCTTGGAAGTGGGAAATACTGAAGACTCCATCCATTCAGCATTACTTAAAGAAGTATAGTCTGAACCAAAACCACATTAAAACATACAGAAATAAATAATACAGGTTGATTATAAGAAAGTTGCTTAGTTGGCATGTGATGTATCAACTGTCTGGCTCATCAGATGCAGTAAGACTATGATGATCATAGCATTACAATTCAGAGGGGGATTTTCTTACCAACTGTGTCTCTGTGTGCACACCCACATACCAGTATTTCTTGTGTGTGTGTGTTTGCATGTGTTTATATGTAACTGTATATAGATACACATAGGTATGTGTGTGTGTATATATATATATACACACAGAGCTCTGTGTGTGTGTATGCTTGTATGAGTATGCATACTGCCTGCTTTCTTAGCCACTCCATGAGTAAGACTATAGTATACTTTTGCCTTTGAGGGTGTATATGTGTGTTTAGCATCCATGCTTCTTTTTTCCACCCATATATATGGAAGTGTGTAGCAGTGGTATGGAAGACAAACTACATGCACATGTAGTAGGTATGCATGTGTAACATATACAAAGATGTATGGGAAAACACGATTTAAAATGTCACATTCTAAATTAAAATGTTGCAATTTATTTTCCAAGTTCCTTTCCAGGTTCCTTTTCTCCCTTCTTACTTCTGCAGCTGCTCCAATATCTGGAAAGTGGCAACATTGTCCATGGTGGGAATTTCCCCACTGTAGGATACCTATCAAGGATAGTAGCTAATGCAACACCATTTTGTAATCTCTCTGTCAAATGGTGCAGCTGAAACATGAAACACCCCAGTTTTTATGGTCAGGAGGTAGCCCTTGGTATATCTCATAATTTCTCTTCCAGATTGCTCTAAACTCCGTAAGGTCCACAACCAGCAGAAAATCAAGATTGGTAATTGTCTGGTTTTTTCCTATGTGGACTTTCTTCTCTTGTCCATTTTAGCCATCAGTGTCTGAGTATGGCAGACTGACTCCTTGTTTGCAGAAAATAAACATCAGGGAAAAATTATTTGATGCTGTCACATCCTACTGTATCACTTCTACCAGCAAGGGCAGCTCTGAATGTTGTCTGCATCTTCCACTATGCACTAATAGTTTCCTCCAGGCTTCATTTATTCAGATAAATCCCTCCCTGGATGTGCCTCCTGAGGACCCATTTCTACTCTTGATAATCTGCCACAATCAGAAGTACAATCATGGCCAGGTAAAATGCCTGCAGGGATTACTGATGGTGAGCTAACGTGGTGACCTGAAACCTCCCAGCTGTGCACACAGATAATTTCTCCTCTGAAGGTTTGTTGCCTTGTTTGTGATATCCTGTTCTGGAAAGGAAAGCTCACAGAGGCAGGGGCCATCTTTATTTGCACAAAGGGGCTTGGGATACTGCAGCAAGGCAAACAGCCCGCAGCTAAGCTGGTCTGTGGTAAACTGGAGCATGACTTTGCAGCAGCCTGGGGATGCAGACGTGCAGTGCCTTGTGCACCCCAGCACAGGGGAATGCAGCACCCAATGGCCACAGCTCTGCGACCCACAGCCTGGCAGCTCATCCTCACATTTGCAGGTTTTTCCCCTTCTAAGATAAGTCCACAGCTGGGCATCAGAGCTCCCTCCACCTGGAAGCCTGTAAAAGTGAGGAACAAAATTTTTTTTTAGGTAATGCAAGTTTCTGCAGGAGCTTTAAATGTCTTACCTCTGCTAAGGCTGTCTCATCTGTGGTAATGAAAGGAAGGTGCTAATGTAATCCCCAGGAAAGTTAGAAAAAAAAAAAAAAAGAGAAAGCAAGAAGGAAACAGTCTGGGATGTTTTCAGTTTCAGACTGTGAATCATCTGCTGTGGAGCTCATGGTAGGACACGGTCACCCACTTAGGTGAGGTCGACTCTGGTCAGCAGAGAAGGAAAGAGCAGGAACAAGTGTAAAAGCTGGGTCTGTAGCTGCAAGGATGAAAAGCAGTTAGCAATTAAGAGGTTAAAATGCTAACCTGGCAATGGGAGGGGGTAATCCCTGCTGTGAACCTGTTTTACAAGTCACCTCTAAAAAAACCTTTCTGAGGGGCAGAGAACAAAAATGACTGTGTGGAAGTTTGTCAGAGCAGGAGTTTTTGAGCCTGGGGTAAGAAAGTGAGCTGGAAGAAGTTTGCCACAGCTTTCTTCAGTTGTTGTTTGACTAGGAAATAGGCTGGGAGGTGTGGAAGAGTCAGGAGCAGCTCTAGTGCTTCAGGCAGTGCTCCGTGAAGAAGAAATTTTCTTGGCAAATGAAATTAGATTTCAATCAATTAAAAACAAACCCCAAATCTTTCCGGTGCCTTTGGAGGGCCGATTGCCTAGAAAATGGTGGTTGAGGAGTTTTTGTTACATTCATTAGGTCTGAACATGACAGGTAACTCTGGCATCTGGGCAGGTGTGGCTAAGGTTACCATGGAGATCCATGATGTCATGCTTGATAGAGCATGTCAAGACAGCTAATCTAACATGTAGATGTTCAAAAAGTCCCATAGGCTAGGACTAAGCTTTATGCAAATAACAAAGTTACTCTGCAGGAGGGCAAAAGAAAACACGGCTGAGATATGGCGTGCATTGTACCTGGCAGCCTGAAAGGATTATTACAGACTTCATCATAAATTAAAACTTTTGGAACTAAAAGAAGAGGATTTCAGACCATCTCTGGCCTCACCTGTGGAATCTCACATTTCGGTAAATAAGCCTCTTTCTGTTTCTGCCCTTGCTGTAAAAAAATGCTTTTGAAATCGTGGAGTTTGCTTCACCACGTTGATCCTGCTGGCAGCAGGGCTGAGTCAATAAAGCAAGTTTTCTGGCAGGGCATGTTCCCTTTTCTCTTTCAAAAATGAGTTCTTTATTGAATGAACTAAGAATTCAGAATTATTTGAAAGGCATTGTAACTTATCATGTTGATTATATGAATCATGCTGCAAAAATTTCCTAGGTAGTGTTTTGGAGGAGAAACTAAGAATGGAGACACTGTATTTATTTGTAGATTATTGCCAGATGTCTCTCCTTTAACTGTTAAAATAGAACCCTAAAATTACAACAGCGTTTATTCCAGGATTTGATATCTGTTAAAATATTAAAGCTTTTTGGTTTTTACTTGAATAACAGTATCAGTTGGTTAAGCTGACTTTGATTGTGTGTTTTGGTATCATAGGTAACGTTTGAACACTTCTTAATTGGTTTTTTTCTTGGGTAAAAGTACATTAGTGGAGGGTAAACACATTTGGAGGTGAAAGTCTAGCAACAGAAAGGCTATTGGGACTTTGGGATTTGAGGTATAAACAAAAGGGGATAGTTTCAGTCCCTCTGGAGAGACAGTACACGCCTTGTGTTCTTAGTTGCAACCACTTTTGTGCTCACATCAGTCAGGACAGATCAGTAAACACCAGTAGGTAAGGGATGGCCCCCCGCTGGCACGGCAGGATATGATATCGGGAAGCAGGGTTAGGGCTACAGAGTTCACTTGGTTCAAATCGCTCAGTGTGGAATGGGAAGGGGTAGGTCTGGGTGGGAAAGGGTGGGGACAGTGCCCGAGCTTAAAAATGTGAAAAGAGAAAAATCTTAATGTTCTGCCTAAGACAGCTGAGAGATAGAAACTTGAGAGGAACTTCAGTTCACTGTAGATCCTCAGCAGGATTTAGGGAATGAGGGGGCTGCAGAATGTGGTAATCACTTTGTCTAATTCCAGGTGAAAAAATAAAGGTTTTCTGATGTTCTGCATTGCTTGATCAGGCAAGGTTAAATAAACTTTTTTTTGAATGTGTAGTGACTTTTAAAGTAAAAGCATTGAAAGTACTAAAAGTGAAGAAATCACCAACTGATTTTTTTTTTCGTCACAATTCTTTGGCTTTTACACCCAGTTATATCTTGAAACTGAATTATTCATGGAAAGTTTTTAGAAAATATTTCAATTTAACCCTTCTCCCAAAGTCTGAGTGTTAGTTATTTAGTACTTGTGTATGAACAAATAACAGTGTGTCAAATGAACTAATATATTTTGCATTCATTACGCTGTTGCTGGTTGATGCCATGGCATCAGGTAGGGAGAAATTGATTTAGTGTTAGTACTGCACGAACAATCTTTTGGTCTGTGCAAGTTAAAAAACAGAGTTTAAAAAATTACATTTAGGTTTAAAATGCAAAGAATGTGATTCTAATCTGGATATATATTGCTGCAGATTTTTCTAGTTGGGAACATCCATTTCATTGAATTACTACTTGGTTCACAAACTGCTGTATTTACCGTGTCACCAAAAAATGCCTATTTGTATCTGAGAAGTCAGCATCATACAGCCAGAACTTGCTGTTGTGTCGGCATAGGCTGTAGGTATTTCTTCAGGAGAAAAGTAAAGTTTCAGAAGTTGTCTGAGGAGATTTCTCTGAGTTCCTGCCTCCTCTCCATCAATGGGCACTATCTCCCTGCCCGAATGGGACAGCGGTTCCCCCTCGTCCTGGGGCAGTCCATGTAACCCAGCAGAGCACACTGCACACTGAGGAAGGGAGGCTCTCCCCAGTGTCCACACGTGTCCCCTGTCTCACATACATCTGGTGCAACAATTTATTGCTTTCCAAGGCTGCTCTAAGTTAAGGGCAACTGCTCATGTTTTATGCTGTTACAAGAACCTAAGAAAAGCTATGAAAATGAACATACGCAACATGATTACACGGTTAAATGTCTGCTGGATTCCAAGCCCTTAGCTTTTGTTTATGGAAGGACATGAGATGACATGTCCATTTGTTTTGAGCTGAAACATGCTCTTTAGCCCCTAGATAATGCTGTGATTGCAAGATATTTATAAATAGCTTGATTGATAGATAAATGAACAAAGAGCTGGTTCATTAGCAAAGTAAAGTGGATTTACTTTGTATTTACTCAAAGTGAAAATGCTGAGGAAGAAGAATATTCCTAATAGAATGTCTCAGTGGAAAGTCTTTCAATTTTACCCTCTAGTTTATAAAAGTAAGGCAACCTATTAAGGTACATATTAAACTACTAGCCCTAAGGTATCTCTGGGAGTAAATGAAGTTTAACTAGATCGTTAATACTTGCTTTGATAAATGTAAGTTTCTCCATTTATATCTATCAGTTAAAACTAATTTGAAAAGCTGGGGTTTTTTGAAAAAGCAAACAAAACAAAGCTGCAAAAAGGCTAATAAAGCAATTCCTTTTCTTTTTCCTTCCCTCCCCCATGCAAACCACACACCAGTGCAGTTACTTTGCCCCAACAGGATTAGTAACTTTTTTTCTGTGGCAACGCCTCTGCATTTTAAATAGTATGTATTGTTTGTAACTCAGAAGTCCCAGGTAGTTGTTTGTACTCACCTTTGTTCATGTGAATTTTGTACATATATTTTTCTAATCTAATTTTACGACAAGCAAAAGTATTTTTAGAATGCTTTGTATTCAGCTGACTGAATTAATGCCTGCACTAATCTTGTTCCAGTACCTATTGTTAAATCCAGTAAAGAATCTAGGACTTTGATATCCCTTAAAGCGTATTTCAGGCAGCTGCCTTCAAGAGTGTTGCCCATGGAAACCTCTCCCAGTTATTGTAGACACCTGAGATTACTTAGGTTTCAGAAACTTAAGCTTTTCTGGCCCAAAATGTCCTGAGGCATTTATAGGTGTGTTTTTGCACATACTTGGTTTAGCCCTCTTTATTTCTGGGTTGCCTCTGTCGACAACTGCCAAAAGCTGCACCAAAACAGCCAGCAGGGCCCTGCTTGGGGGATGGGTTCAATGCAGCACTGGCTCCTTCAGCAGTGATGGGGAGGAGCATCGGCACAAAGGGTGCTATTGCCAGTGCTTTTCCTTCCAACTCTGCTTTTAAACCAAAGCACCTCCAGTTGCTTCCTGCCTGGCTCAGGGGTGAACAGCATGGGAGGCATCCTCAGGAGACCATTCTACATGGGGCTTGTCAGTGGTCCCTAAATCCCCAAATTAATTTCAAGCCCCTTATCAACTTATGGGAGCACAGTAAGTTTGACAGAAGTGATAATAAAGCTCTGGTCTACAAACGCTTTTGGCCATGCTGGTTTTGAGGAGGCGTTCTCACTTGGCCATAGCTCTGGAGGTCTCCTGCAGAAGGTGTGAGGAGCACTGCCTGGCAGATGATCACAAACAGAGCTGTTGGGTGAGGGCAGCAGGTTGTGCTGGTGGTAGTGCTGAGGTGACAGCATGACTTCCCTGGCCATGGGTCAATGCTCCCTTCTGTAACCTGTGATTAGCCTCAGTACTGGTGAATATTTGCTGTTTCCAAAAACCATTTCCCTGCAAATGGTTGTGAATATACTTGGGTTGTTCTTGTTGCTGCTGAATAGTCCTGTTACCTTCTCACTGGCAGCACTTCTGTGCTCTTTGCACAGTCACTTGGGATGGGAGCACGTATTTGTGTCTGTCATCAGCAAAGTAAATGCACCTCTGGACTATTGCTGCTGCTTTACAGCATTTTTCAGTTGATTTTCTAACAAAGGCAGATTGCACTGAAGCCACCTGATTAACTGGTTTGGTTTAACCATAATCACTGGGATTTAAATGTCTTTTCTGGGCTCAAATAGGAGAACAGGAGTAAATAAGACAAGCAAATTGCTTATGAACATATATTCCAATTTCCTTTCTCTTCAAATGAGTTGAGTACACCAGGAAAAACAGTGCTATTGTTAAAACTGTGGCCAACACCTGTGACTCTGACAGCTGTCCCTGAAATGTGTCTTTTTAACATTCACCCAGTCATGGTCATTGTGCCAGTTCAGTAAATTCAGAATCTGTGGTATTAAGTCTTGCATTTTGACATAGCAAGTTAATGCAGGGACTTTTGGTTGGTCAAGAATCTTTTGAAGGGTCCTCTTTTGGTCTTGTGGATTTTCTGTCCTAATTAGGACCTTTTGTGCTACTGCATTTTGTGTGGTCTCTTGTGCAGTGGATTGTAGCGATTCCAGTCAGTCACTAGGAGATTGCTGCCTTAGTAAGCACTGATCAGTGTTGTTTGTTGAAGTTTAGGAAAGATTTTCATTGGCTGATCAATACATGCCATGAGTGCAATTCACTTTAAAAAAAAAAGTCTAAAATTCAAAATTAGTTATGAAGGAAAGAAAGAGAGAAGCTATTCTCTTAGGTTATCTTTGGTTATCTTTGGATTATGAAATCCAAAAGACCAATAATATGTTTTTCACCGTGAGTTCTGCCTCTTGAGGGCAGTTTCTTAACACCTGTCACGTGGTAGATGTGGGATAATCAGCCATCATGTATGTTCTGATCTTTAGCAGTTACAGATTATTTTGTCCCACATCTTGAGATTTATCTTCCAAAATTATCTTCTTGCTAGTTGTTCGACTGGATCTTCCTGATAACTACATGAGTGTCCAGTTCTGTTTTGTATTGCTGAATTCTTATGTTAATGTCTCATGACTGAAAATTCCAGAGCTCAATTAAGTTTTAAGACTATTTCATATTCTAAGGGGTTTACATTTCTTACACATACCTTTAATAAACTATCTTCATGCTCTTGAAATTATTTCATTCAAAAGAGAAAAACTAGTTGTACTTAAATTTCAGTTGAAGCTAAGTATTTCTTCAGTCTGGAAGGAGATACCTATCTTTCAAGAAAGGAGGAAGGCAGCAAAAGGAAAATGTGAAGAGTGGAAAACAGAGTTAAAAGGGTTTTTTTTTTTATTTGAAAGAAGTTGATTCTGATTTTAAATCCTACATGATATATCCATTTCAGATACACTTCCTGCCAGATGAACAAGCAGAGACTTTTCCAATTTGCACCTATGTTGTGGGTATGTGGGTGTCTAAAGTCTGGAAACAGACCTGCTGTCAGTGTTTATGTATGAGCTTTGGGCTTTCTTCCACTGTGCTTTGAAAGCATAATTTTAGCTGTATTTATTAATTTGTAGCCCTATTTTTAGTAACACAAAATACTATACATCAGAGTGTTGTAATTAGTAACAGACTACCCACAGAAGGAACAAATACTTGACTTTGATTAGAATAAGTAAAAAGAAATGTCAGTTATTTCTCATTGGCTGAACAAATAAACCATTGCATGACATTGGTTGGTTGATTTAAATGAGAGTAAATATTGTTTGGAAGGAAGAATTATTTTTTAGAATAATGTAAAAAAATAATTAAAAACTACACATATAACATAAATGCTTCAATTTAAAATGTGTACCCAAAAAATTAGAACACTTATAAAATTTCTTGTGGATCTAAACAAACTGTTTATTTTTTCTTTTTTTTTTTTTACAGAGAAATAGTAATTTGAGTAAATTCTTGATCTACTTGTATTTCTATTATATATTTCCCTAAAAGTCTTTAAAGAAAAACTCACTCCAAAACCTCACAGATATTGTGTGCCAATTTCACTCTTTCATTATGGATATCACATGTTCTTTACTTTTTTAAAAATGTTATTTCATACTAAAATTGTTTAATAGCTTTGCATTAAACAGACAACATTATGTCAATGTCTACTACCCAGTGATGTGGGAGAGCCTCTGTATTCTTCTGTTCTTAGAATGGGATCACCACAGTAATGCAAGTACCGTGACCTGTCAGTAACTACTGCAGTTTTTTGGGTTTTTTTTAGAGGATCTCTATTGTTCTGATTTTTTTTCAGCTACTAATCCAAGATGCCATCTTTTTGGCTAATACTAAGTCCAGCACTGGGAATACAGGCAGGATGGTGCCTTCTGCCGGCCTCTTCCATGCTCCTTTGTGGGTGAGTGGAGGGTTTCTGCACTACACAGACCAGAGACTCCCTGTTTTGCCAGAGACATTTAGTGTGGTGTCTGTCACTGGGGAATTTTAAATGAAAGCATGTGATAGAAACAGCATCAAACCTTTTTGGAAGTCATTGGAGAACCTCTCCCTTCAGAACATTGCAGAAGGGTGGGATGGGGTGGAGCAAGGAGGCGCAGATCACAAAAATGTTTTTCTTGGCCCTCGTGGTGCTGGTATTGATGTCAAAAAATTCCTACTGACCGGGGTACAGTTGGCTCAAACCCCCAGCGGATTGTCTGACCGACGTGCTCTTCCTCTGATATCAGATGCAAGATGCAAGCATTTAATTTCTGGCTCATGTGTACTTCCCTTCTAATTTATTTTTACCAAGTGTTTTCCACAGCGGACGTTGCAGCCGGCGACTTCCCGCGCAGGCACCTGCTGCTGCCGCCGCTCCCTCGCACCCGGCAGCTGCCGGGCGCTGCTGCTTGGGCTCCCGGCCACAGCGTCCTAATCTCGGCCTGAGCAACTGGGTTAATCCCATTCTGAGCCTGGAACCCTACAGCAAGTGGAGTCAGGTTTCTTCCTGAGGCCACAGAATAGCTTTCAGTAATGCAGGACCACTGTAGAGGTCACATATGATACTTGGTTGTTACTGTAGCTTAGTTCAAGGTATTTCACCACAGCATTAACTATTTGTATTACTTTGCTTTTTTACGTCTTCTTACTGTGCATGTTTTGCCCTCTTCCTTCATTACTAACTTGTGACTTCCTTGGTCTTGGCTATTAATCTTGACACAAAAGGGTAGTTTCCAGCCCATGTGCAAATGTATTTGCTCAATCCCCACCCGTGTGCGAGCATGCAACCATGAGAAACCAGTATTTTTTATATCTGACTCATTCACACACCCGGATGTGTAATGAAGTTGCACATCAGATGAGGCTCTGCTGCATGTGCACACCTATGGAAAAGCTGCACCAGGAGGAAGAAGGACCTGTGCTGCTCCTGCTTCTGCCCTTCCATGCTGGTGACAGTGTGCTCCTTAGGGGATGGCTTTTGGGGAGAAGGCAACCCCTTGTGCTCCTGTGGCACAACCGAGAAGAAAAAGGAACCTCTCAGCTCTTTGCTGCTCCTCTGGTGATTCTCCTGCAAGCCAGGTACAGCTGTGATAAAGAGTCAGGGCTTTCTTCTGTGTAAGAGAGAGTGGAAGATTTTGGATAGGCTGTTATATTCAAAACATTGCTCCCTGTAAGAAGGATTGTCTTTAAGGGTTCCTTATTATTATCCTATTGTCCATACATGTTTCTAGGTTGATTTTGAGAGGTGCAAAAAACTTTATGTTACTGCAGTAGTTATCAGATGTTTTTAAGAGGGAGACTGACAGTCTAGAGAAGAAGGGTTCCTCTTGAACCATGTTAAAATATAATTTGATTTTATCTCACGGTTTCAAAATTTGTCATATGCGGTTCAAAACCCAAAATGCTTTCTTCTCTAATTATAGAGAATGCAAGGTTTAATCATTTTATTGGAAGTCTTCCAGGACTCTGGACTTTGTGGGCTGTGGGAGTGTGTTTTGCTTTGGTTCAGTCTTCTAAATTGAAGGGTTAGAAAACAGACTTCTACTCTGAAGATACTTGAATAGTGAAGATGCGTGAGCTACTTTTTTTCTCATGTCTTCTGTAGCTTCTACTGTAATATTTTGGGTTTGACATATCTTTTTTCCTCTTGCTGTGACAGCAGGTATTGGTTCGTTTTAAAGAAACCATGAACTCACAAGTTCAGTCTTGTTTCTGCATGACCTAAACCTGTCTCAGAGACATTATTTTGCTAAGAATAGTTCCACGTATAATATGTTAGACAGATTTCTTTGTTACTGCGGTATGTAGGCAAAGCCAGCTTGGAATTAAGGAAACTTTTCATAGTTTGTAAAAGGAGAACTAAGGAAATGAAGGGGGAAAAAAAAGGCTCACAATTACTCAAACAGGTCCTTGTGAGATGCTTCTCATAGAGGGTTGGGGGGTTTTTGATGTACTTTTGCAGATTTCTCACAATACCTGTTAGTGATGTATTGTCAGAGAAAGGGCTGAGGTTTTTTGTGATGTGTCACAGCAGTGTGATTTTGGATGTAGGAACTGGGGCAAATAATTCTGAACTGATACCAAAGAGATTTTTTTTTTTTTTTTTAAGGTGATCACACTCTGTGTGGTCTGTAAGGAGATGCATAAACTTCTAGATTAGATTGAGTTGCTGTGTAGCCTTTTAAACACACCAGACTAAAACTAATGTGGGGTAAAACCTACAGATCTATTGAGTCACCTGGCAAAACAAGGGCAGTTTAGATACCATTCTTTAGCTTACTGTGGTAAGATAAACATGGAATTCTAGGTATTTTCCACAATAAAAGAACTTATGTGGTCTTTTGATCTGTGCTTTCTGCTGCCACTTGTCAAACTTCCCTGGATACTGCTAAAATGTCTGTGCTTTTGTTATTGTCCTTCTCTCTCTCTCTCTCTCTTTTTTTAATTTTAGGAACACACTATTAGGTTTTGAGAGCAGAATAGTTTCCCTAACTCTTAATTTCTTCTGCAAAAGCAGTCAGACAGAAGTTATCAAGCCTTTCAAATGAGGTTTGTCTAGCCACTACTTCTTTGTTTTTCAGCTTATCTTCCCTGTGGTTTGAAAACTTTTTTATATGTCTGGGTTCTGTGATCTTTCAGAAGTCTTTTAAAATGCAGTCATAATTTCAAAATGTTCATTCTGCCTTCAGATACTTTCAGTGGAGACAAGGGTGATGATCTGGTTTTACTTACTTCAATATATGGCAGGGAGCTATGTTTGGAAGCCTAATCTCACATACTGTTTGACTGCTCATTTAACCAGAACAGCCAGCCTGATTTCACATTGCTGTCTCTGCCAACCCACAAAATCACCTACATTTGTTCACCCAAATTCAGCAAAGAATCTGAGTCTGGCAGCGTTCTGTTGCAACAGTCAGATTTAAGCAATTTTATCTGAAATCCAGGAGGGAGGGAAAGTTGAATAAGAATTATAAGGGAAAGAAAAGTCTGGATGGGCCAAGGAGAATGTTTTGCTTTGAGTGCATTCTAGGTGTGTTGGGTGTTGCACTGAAGAGCAAAACCATTAAAATCCTTTTGAAAACTAATGACTGGCACCAACTGCAAGGTTAACAGCATATTGTGGTATCATGCTCAATAAAAGCACATAGTTTATCTTTTACATGACTAGACTGCCTTGGTTCACAAAGGGAGAATTTCCAGTTTCCTTGTTCGTAACAGGTAAGCAGTCATAACCATAGCTCTGCTATTTGATCACTTGGAAGTCCTGGCACCAAGATGCATTGTAAAGAACAAATTTGCCCAGACTCATAGCCCACGCGATCCCTCTTATCTCTCCTGTCACTTTGCTCTCGTCTAAGAAGAAGATCAACCAGTTGTTTCTCATTTAAGCTCCTGCTTCAGACAACATTAGGCATGATGCTCAAATATTCCCCATGGAAGTAAAGCTGGTTGTCAGCAATGTAAAAAGGCACTGTTTTTCCCCATTGCCTTTCCTAAAAGCTCCATGTAAATATACAGGCAGTTGGTTTTTAATAACCAAGCTCTTCCTGTTGGAAAGTCTCAGTAAGTAGGAATATACAAACATCAAACTGACTTCGCTGTCCCAGGCGGGTGTTTGAGTTAACTGCTGCTCATTGAAGATGATTTCAAAAGCATCTGATTAAAATGTTAATACAAGTGCTGTATTTCAACGTTTTTTGGTTTGGTTTTTTTTTTACTGATAATATGATTGCAATTTGCTTCTGTAAGTCCAAAGTGTACTGATCAAAAGAAAAGTGATGCTGAGATCTGGAGACATTGTGGGAGTTGTACTTCTTTTCCTTAGCCTAATCCAAAAAGACACAACCAAAACAAGTTAATAATTCATCATATTGGAAAATTTCTTAAGTAAATACTGCACTATGAGCTCTGTTTGACTTGAGGGAGAACAGCTACTATACTTCCACTTAAAAGAGAGGGGGATATTCCTTCTTATCAGCAGAGCTATTTCTTTCCTGACAGTTTGTGCTGGTCAGAAAGGATAAGGGATAAGATCACAGGCCACATAACAAGGCCTCTTGCCCCCTTTTTCATGATTGGTAGGCTGAGAGTCAACAGGACAAAATCTTTATTTATTTCTCTGACACACTGCCTTGCTACTTCACATGAAAGCAGTGCAGTCTTAATCTAAGGGGTTTTGTACAATTTGAGTTAATCCAACCATTAAGAAGCACATTGTTTAAAGATTTGCAGATACTATTTCACAGGTCAAAAAGCTTCTGAGAGATTGTTCAGCCACTGCATTAGATAAACAAAATTAGAACAAACCATGATGCAGTTGTTTTGCTCTTTTTTCTTTGCAGGGTATTTTTTTTTTGTCTTCCCTCTTATATTACAGGTTGCCACAAATCATTTGTAGAGTACAGTGACCTTTAAGAAAGACTAGTAGTGATAAGTGCTTAGGGATCATCGTCTTGATAGCTGGTAAGAGAAGATTATTGTAGCAGGAAGTTATCTGAATGATGAAAGATCAAAAAAATACAGATTCCTCCCAGCCTCAACCCCTGGTAGAGTAGCCAGAGGTTTATTAGCCTCCAGGAGGGCTAGACTACTGGAATGGGTCATCTGGCATGGTTTTAGGCCTGGTCATTGATACCAGCATAGTTTGTACACCTCCTCCTTGAAAACTGAAATCAGGAATATGATTTACTGCAGACACAGCCAGGGGGAGGTTCATAATCTGGATTTTTCCCTGCAGAAATTTCAAGGAAAATGATCAGGGTGCCTTGAGAATTGCTGGCCCTTGGGACTAGCACAGAGAGAAGTAGGTGACATTTAACATTTGAAGAAATCCATGGATTGCTTCAAAGTTTGGTAATAAAGTGCTCTCACCTGGGTTTGCCAACTTGAGTTTGGTACTCAATCTTATTTTATATTCTTTGTAAATTTGTGGTGAAATGAGTTCATTTGGGAGGAGGTAAAAATAGCTAGAAGTTAAGATTTTTCATATAGAAGAATGTTAAATGTCATCTCTTGAAAGAGTTTTTGGTAATACATTGACAGGCAGCTTTTACAGAAATGTTTCTTTTTACTGGGGTCTGGACTTTGGCAAAGAAATCCATTCTGCTTAAGCTGCCAGCAGTTGCAATACAATTTTTTGCCATAGGAGTATGACATATTGTCCTGGTAGGTACACAGTATCTTGTTACAAAACCAGAGTGTATCTCAGCCTCAGAGAGCATATTTTAATATGACGTTATCTTCTGTTTCCTCAATACTTCATCATTAAAATAGACAGGGAAGTTTGGCAAGCAGTCCTGTAAAGATGTGAAGAGTGACAAGTGAGAGAATGGTGATTTTACAAAGAAAATTACAAATAAAACAGATGAGGAGAGACTTTATTCAGATGTGTAAACATATCCTTTGGGCCAAGAGATAAAGCCAGAGGTAATGAACTGTCAGACCCAAGTAACCACCTTAGGAAATGTGAGAGTGTTTGTGCACAGACAAATGTGTGCTCTGCTCACAGTTCCTGCTGTGAGTCTGCTGTGATGATGCAGAAACCTGCAGTAGTCTGCAGAGTGACTTTTTAGGGCTAAAGAGTAGAGCCAGTTGATGATTATGAGCATGGTGTAAATACGTGATATATGTACGTGTTTAATATACCACAATCCTACATGGGTAAAACTTTTCACAGGTGAAGACTTTAAGAGAAGATACTGGGTTGGTATTGAAAGAATCAGCAGTGGCATTACAAGATCAGATGACTTTGTAAAGTTTTGCCTTAGCTTTTGAAAACTGCAATGGAGAGTGGAGCAACTGCATTTGAGCAAATGTGTGATTGTGTGTCATAGAAATGCCTAAGCTGAAAAGGGCCTCTGGGTAGCATCTGAACTGCTGTGGAAAGCAGAGGTTTAGATTAGGTTATCTACACCCATCAAGCTGAGCTTTGAATATTGCCAGTGAAGGAGTTTCCACCACTTGTCCAGGTGGAATTTCCAGGAACAAGGTAAACTGTACCCTGGAAAATGGTAAGTCTGGAAGGGATGTTAGGAGCTTTTTATCTTTCTGATTTCACAAGAGTTCCTAGTGTGATGCTATCATAAAAGGATGAGTTATTTTCCAGGAAGACAGTGATTATATCCTTACCTCTGGATGTGCATTGTGACAGGAATGCCTGCTGTAGTTTCAGAGGCAATACTGTTGAAGGGAGTTGAACCATGGGAGCATTGCAGAAGGACATCCAAAAGCTTTGAGATCTCATCACATTACTTCTCTCAGAGAACCATGATTTTTTACCCATTGACTCAATCAAAATAGAGATCCTCCTTGATTAAGAAATGTAATTCTCTGGAAGCAGGAGAAAATATACTGAGTTTATATTGGCTTTTTAGAACAGCAATAAAAATCATAACAGAAACTAATGGTTATAGCTGGAGAGCTGGGCAGATTCAAATCAGGAGTAATGCACAATATTTTTCATATAGAAATGATTCATTATTCTGACAAATTATCAAGGGAAGCAAGAGGTTCTTCATCTCTCTAAATCTTTGAACTATGACAGGTTGCTTTTCTAGCTGATATACTTTAGTCAGACAAAATTTACTGATGAATAGGGGTGATTGGCAGAGACTTATTGGGTGCTCCTTGGCCTTGGTTATGCAACTGAGGCTCTTGGCTATTCATGCAATTTTAATGTTTCAAGGGCTGTTCACATGGAACTGAGTTTGACCCAGCTGCTTTTGAATATAGGACTGCAATAAGAATGATCTATTTTAGAAAAAAAAAAAAGCTTTATTATTTGAAAAATTAGGTTGATGGAAAATCTAAGATTAAAAATAAGAGTGGTACACAAAATATTATAAGAAAAAGAGAGTGAATAAAATTAAGGTAAAGGTAGGATAAATAGTATTTGCCATTTACAATTAGAATATTAATATATATATTATTGTAATCCTAGGCAGGATACCAATATACAGCTATCATAAACAAGCACAAGAAAGGCTCGTGTGGTCGCCACCACAAAAATTTCCCAGCCTTAAATGCCCTTAATTCTGAGGAGTTTTTTTTACCAAAACTTTGAATTTCACCTCAGTTATTCCTTGGGAAAATTCTTGCTTACAGCAAAAAACAGTAAAATTTTTGGTAATGTTAGAGATCTCAGGATTGGTCCATCCTGAAGTTGATACTTTGTAAGGTACCACCAAAGTTCCCCATTGCTTCTTCATGTGCTGTCACAAGTAATAGATCTGGCTACAGTAAATTGTTCTGAACAAGGACAAGACTACAGCAGTCAAGAAGTAACCCACAACCTAATTATTTTGGGGCATGGTAGGGTAAGGAGGAGACAAAAAAACCTCCCTTCACTAGAGCAAGGTTCCACAATGGATAGAAATGTACCTGAAATTGGGACTTTGCACCATTTGACAATTACTTGTGGGCACAGCAGAATGAGGAATGGGACTCTGTCTGAGGGAAGGTGGTGACAGAAATCAGAATGAGTTTTCCAAGAGAGAACAAGAACAAAGTGAACAGAACAGAATGAGAAATTTCTGTTAGGACTCATGTCAGAAACAAAGAAAGGACAAGTGCCATGTTAAAGCAATATAGGAAATCTCTAATCAGAAAGTAATTCTTGATATGTTCTTGTAATCATAGCAGTATGTAAAAAAATGAGGGAAAGAAATGTAATGCACATGTGGTGTAATAGGCCAGAGGCATAACATGGATCTGTCAGAAAGGCACACACAGCTTTAGAAGGGGTTAAGTGGATGGCTGTGCACCAAAGCTGGTTGCAGCAGGAGGGGAGCATTTTGAACCCAGGGACTGAGGTCAGTGAGTGCTGCACAAAGCTGCTGGTGCTGAGCAGTTTTGTAGCTGGGAAGGCTTTCCTAAATGATGTACAAGAGGTCTGTATGTCTGTGCCTGGGAATTCAGGCTGCAGTTTGGTTGTGTGTAGCCCGGCTGAAGGTAGGTGGGGGGTTCTGAGAGGGAACCTCATTATTGTCTGTAAGGATCTGAAGGGAGGATGCCAAGGACGTGGATCCAGTCTCTCCTCAGTGGTGCCAAACAACAGGCAACAGGCAGAAACTGATGGACAGGAAGCTCCGCCTGAATATGAGGAAGAAATTCCTTACTGTGTGGGAGACCAAGCACGGGAACAGATTGCCCAGAGACGCTGTGGAGTCTCCTTTACTGGAGATATTCCAGAACTGCCTGAACACAATCCTGTGCCATGTGCTCTAGGATGACCTGCTTGAGCAGGGAGGTTGGACCAGATGACCCACTGTGGCCCCTTCCAACCTGACCTATTCAGTGATCTTTCCACTGTGTGGGTAGATGGGGTTTGGCCTAATGGTCCAGAGACCATCTGAACTGTATCTTCTTTAAAATACATGTACACAAGAATATATAATTTCTTTATTGAACCCATCAGCAAAAATTAAAGTTTTAGTGATTTACAATTTCCAACCAAGTGAGGGGTAAATTTGTTGTACTGTCAGTCGTAAAGGAGCTAATCTAGCTCTGCTTTCTTTCTTTAGTGCCTCTTTCCTTCCTTCTTCGCAGATCTTGCTTCTGTTTTGAGAAAACCAGATTTGTAATAAAAATTGATAACGGCCTAAGTTTAAAAAGAAAAAGCTGCCTCTATCCAGTTTATACTTTGTATAGTCTAGACAGTCTGCATTCATAAATATCCTGCTATGGCATTAAGCTGTAGCAAGCTTGACAGTAATAAAGAGAACTAATTTTTCCCCATGCTGCAGTGGTGGGCCTTCCAGGTTTGTGTGGGTGACCCCCAGAGGTTTGCAATATCACTGTCAGCTGCCCTGGCTCAGCAAAATAAGCAGAAAAATTCATCTCCGGGGTCTCTTGGAGTTTAAATGCAGAGGAGGGGAATTTGTAAAAAAGAAATGCATTGCCAAGAATTCAGAACAACATTTTCCTGTTTTTTTTCCTGAAATTTCAATCTGAATAAAGCAAATCAATCTCAATTTTGTCCCAGTCTCAGCAGGTACCTTTTAAAACTTTAATTTGCTTTATTTATTTATTTGTTTTTTAAAAAAAGCTCTTAATTTTAGTGGTATTCCCTAATTTTGGAAGTAGAATTTCTGAAATGCTGTGGAGAAATTTTGTCTCGGCCAACAGGAGGAATACTGAAATGCTTTGAATGTTCGTATTTTAATGACGAGTACCTACTTTAGTATATAGACTGTTAAAATTTGGATCAGTTTCAGATGAAAAGTTGGCCACATTTCTGCAGATGAGTCAAGAACTAAGTCTGTGAGCGTGGGAGTTCATTCATTAACATGGTACTTTGTTAAACTGAGTCTCTTAAGCTCTGCTCCCAAAACATTATTCCTTAAGCACCTATAAAAAGAAGCACCTTTGAACTGAAATTTTCACAAGCATGAAAGTTATATTTTGTTTCCCAGATAATTGTGACCTAAAACATTTCTTTGTACCAAGAGTATATTAAACTCCCTATAACATTCATTTCAACCAGTAGTTCCTCTCTTTTAAAAGAAATGAATGTTATATAAAATAGAAGTCTAGTGTCCATGTCACTTTCAATTCTCCATCTGTCATGAAATAAGTAATTTAAAGGAAAACAAAGCATCCAGAGTATGTGCTAATGAGTCAAGTGTACAGTTGCTTTTATTAGAGTTCTTGGTGGGGCTGAGTATTATTTTGCACAGGCTTTTCGAGCTTTGCTGACAGCTACAACACACCTGTAGGGTGTGGGTGGTGGAGTCCCAGGAAAACAATACCAAAATGCACCCTTGACGTATGTTATGCAGTACTGGGTTTCTGTCTGTACTTTCCTGAGTTTGGGTCACATTCTCTGCAAAGTCTCCAGGCTCTGTACAGAGGTTTGTGGCTGATGAGAAATGTGCTTCCAGTATTTCTTGCTGCTTGACCTGGGTTGTGATCATTTCTGCCTGTAGTTCTCAAGGCGTGGATTGCTAGTGCCTTATAGGCACTGGGAATAACACTATGCTTATGGAAGACCTTTAAAATTACATGTTAACCAGCAAGAGAGAGAGGGACTCAGTTTGTAAATCTCCTTGAAAAGCACACTGGAGTGTGAAAGTGTTTTTCCTCCATCCCCTTGACTGTACTGCTGCTGTAAACCCAGCACAATGTTCACTAATCTTCCTCTCTACAAATATCCACCCTAAGCTTTGTTCCAAAACTTGGTGAAGCCTCGGTTTTGTCATCTCTGGAGGCTTCTGACCATTTCTTCACAGTCTGAAGGGATCAACATTGTCTGTGGTGTACCCTTTCCTTCCAGGACTTGTGCTTGGCTTGCATGGCTCCCTCCTGCCAGAGAGCACTGAAGTGAGGCCAGCTACCAAATATGTGTCTGAAATGTGTGCATATTGTATATTTAAATTAACAGACTCTCATATTTGTATATAAATGGTACTTTTAAGCTATTTCCTTCATAGAATACCAAAAGATTCCTTCCTCCTCTTAACTGTGGTGAGGCTGGGGAGCCTGTAGAGGGGAGGGACATCTGTGAAAGCACGAATGAGTCTGGGGAAATGTCAGGGACAGCCTGTGGACCTGTGCCATCAGCCAAGTGTGTCCGGGCAGCAGTGACCTTCAGCGTCCCTCAGCCATCTCATGCCAGTGGCCAGGGTCAGTGGAATCACCACATGACCTTTCCCATGGGAAAGCTTTCTCCCACAGCATATTTGTGGAAGGCTCTTGTATTCAGGCTTGGAGAGGGGGGAGTTGGCCTCTGTTTACGCTAAGGAGCAGATTGGCGATTGCTGCCAGTGAAGCATTTTGCTCAGCACAAAGCTGTTTGGATAATAAGATGCTAAGATGAGGATATAAGAGTTCATACCACTTTAAAAGTCCATGTAATTATTTTAAATACTGGAAATATTACTTGAAGAAATGTCTCTGTGCTGTTGTGTCGCAAGAGTGAAACAATAGCACATTTTACTTGAGACCTTGAAAATATTTTCGTCTTTCTAGTAAGATTGATACAACTTTCCCACCACTTGCATTGAAAGTTGGCAAGATGCTGAGGAGCAGTTAGAGTTTTACTATTTAGGTTAACTTTGCAACCATGTTTGTACCTGGATGGAGAGACATGATTTACTCAACTGTGCATAAGGAAATTTCAGCTGCGGGAAACAAGTCTTAGAATGTGTTTACTTTTAATTCTTTTCTTTGCTGAAAGTTGAGGAAACTCATACTCCTAATTTAAATGAACATCAAAATTTCACTCAATGTCTTAAAAAAAAAAAAAAAAAAAAAAGACATGTTCTACCACACCTACAACTGGTAGAGAATTTGAGAGAGATTGGTATTATGATACATGATACCGGTTTATAATGAAGGCAGATATTGTTTTAAGAAAACAAATCCAAAAAGTCCACTTTCTGCCTTATCCAAAATTTAAGGCTTTAAGTTGTATGAATCACAGAGAATTTGACACTGGCACACAAGGATTTTAAAAGCATTTTATATCCCTTAAAGTGGTGACCAGCTTTCTATTCAGTTTTAATACGTAGGGAGAGTAGCATTACAAATACTATTTTAAGTTCTGTGATGTTAACTAGAATTCATTCAGCTGATGAGCCAGGGCATGAAGGCTTTCTCTGAAAAATAAAAGGAGAAATAGAACAAAATCTTATCCAGATAGAACTGAGCCAAAGGGGGCTATTCAGAGCTGTGAGTACAACTGGGATGCATTTAGGTAGGAAAAAGGATGTCCACCTGCTAGCTTCAAACACTTCCTGGCCCCAGGAAAGACAAGCTTTAGTCTTAGCTCTTCATCCAAGATCAGTAGGTAACTGAAAGTGTGTGCAGCAGTGTTTGTGCAGTGAGAGTTAAGGGGCAGTGGCCAAGGAGCCTTCCCAGCATTCCAAAGCATTGCAGATGGGCTTTCGACTCATTCCTCTGACCGTGCAGATGGGCCATAAGCTCTGACGAGACAGCAGGAATTTCTCCAGTGAAAGGAAATTGCCAGGTGGTTTAAAGCCAATATGTCCAACTCTACCCAATTTCCTTGTGCCAGTACTGTAGGATGAGGCAGAGGGGTCATGGGGACACTGGTGCTGTCACTGTCTGGTGGTCTGTGGCTGCTGGCAGCTTCTGGGGACAGCAGGGGCTTGGAAAGGCCATGGTCTATTCACAAATGTACCAGAGAGGTCAAGAGTTTATTACAGGAGCACCCCCTCACCTGGCTCCCTACATTCAGCTAGATTTGTGATATGTGTAAAATTAGTCAGGATAATTTTAATAATATCTGAAAAGCTCAGATACTAGTTCATTAAGGCAGAGTAGTTAAATCTGATAGGTGACCAAATAACATGGGATGAGAACAGTGTAAAAACCTTGAAATTACAAGTCTAAAAATATCCTTCAGGATTTCTACTGAAAGCAGAGAAAAAAGAAAAAGAACAGGGTGATTTTGCTTTTTTATTAAAAAACAGCAAACAAAACAGATGGAAGACATCTCCGACTTGTGTCTGCCTAATGTGAAGCACCAAAGGGTATTTTTTCTGTTTTTCATTTTGAACATGGGGGTGGAGATAGATTAATGGGTTTTGGTTTAGCCTCCAGTTCTTAAATGTCTTGCACTTGAAAACAGTGTTTTTCTCCTCCTTTATACCAGATGTTACACTCTGGAGAATAATTTCTTACTGTTTTCCAAGTCCAGTGAACTGCCTTGTATTTTAATGATGTTGGTTAGGAAATGTACCAGTTCATAACCAATGATGTACCTAAGGCTGTTTATAGACTTCAGTATAGGATTCATCACAACTGAAATGGCTTAGGAACATGAAACTTGATCCTTTTGGACAGCTGTGTACTTACACTGAGGAGAGACAATCAGACAAGGAAGGATGACACTGGTTTTTTTACATGATGAGATGTTTGGGATTTTGCAGTTATTTAAACAATACTTCAGGATTTACAGGATCAGAATGATTCCCCCAGGTAGCAGGGCAGCTCACAGTAAGTTCAGATCATTGATGACATGCGTAAGCTGTGTATGTTAAGGTAATTTAGATAATATTTGTGAGCATATTTTTTTGCTTTTATAGGGATGGCTTAGTGAAATATGAACAATTTCCTGGTGGATTTCTTTTGTTTTCTCTTTGCGGACAGGGTGTAGTGCAAG
Source organism: Corvus cornix cornix (assembly GCF_000738735.6). Lineage (NCBI taxonomy): Eukaryota > Metazoa > Chordata > Aves > Passeriformes > Corvidae > Corvus > Corvus cornix. The sequence goes on along the minus strand of NC_046333.1, from coordinate 17,496,439 downwards.
GCATTTCTCTGAAGTTCTCAGTTCTATTGCCAAGTCTCATTTCCAGCAAACTAATTGTGAGAGTTCATTTAATATTGCTCACTCCATTACACTTTTTCCTTTGTTTTGCAGCATGTTTCTCTGCTTGCTTCTTTTGCTTTCTTTTATGTACCGTTTAAGCCCTGAACGAGCTGCTTGAATAAGTCTGTTCCTTGAGATTTTCTGCCTTTAAATCCCTCTTGCTGACTGACACATTCCTCTGTGAGATCTGTGCCTACCATGACATCTTAGTGGACTAACATGGTGCAGCTGCATGGCTGCTTAGCACAAGCAATCTTGCTAATTAATAGAGGCTCCCCTTAGGGAGTGGAATCTCAGTTCAGTGCTCACCCTGAAGGAGCTGCCTAAAATGGATCAGATGACATGTGTCTTAAAAATGCCCACTGATTTTTAAAGGTGATAAGCTCACACTTAAAACACACCCTGTGGGAATCCACAGTGTAGGTGTCCTGCATTAGGGAAGATCAGTGTTTGAATAGTTTTGTCTTCTAAAAAATTGTGATTAGTGCATTGCCATCTTTTACTTTTTTTTCCTTGAAGTTCAAGCTCTGTGAAGAAGGAGCTATCTAACTTCTTGTTTGCACAGTGCTTAATAAATAGTGAATGTTGTCATGATGTTAGTTCATTAAAGGCATTGCAATTTTTAGAGCTTAGGGTCAAGGCTGAGAAAACCACATGTTGTGGGGCCACACAGAGCATGCAAAACTCAGTTCAAAATTCAGAATTCTTACTGCAGATCTTGCTCTGTTTAATGAATAATATTGAGATACCTAAGGATTTTTAGATAATTTTTTAAAAACAGCTTTGTCAACCAGGTTACAAAGAGAAAGCATAAAGGACTTTATGGTGCATTTCCATTACATAGTGACACCATTGTGGGAGCAGTGCAGAAACCAGCAGAAGGAAGAAACAAAATACAGTTGGTATAGTTCAAATACAAGGATAGGAGGATATATAAAATATCACATAGGGCATAGAATCAAATATTAGCTGGGAAGAATGCCAGAAAGACTTATGTTTTGAGTTCAGAAGTGCTTTTAGTTACATGTCTCCTTTTCTTTTTTTAATTGAAGTACTGTTTTTTTCTCCTATGGCCTTTTCCTTCAAAGGCTTCTCATGTAGATGTTTATTAGTAAACAGTTGCTTGCAATGAAAGACCATTACTTTAAAGCCATTGTGGTTTCTAATGTTGAGATTGGGGGCTGTTTGTGCTTCTGTTTGTCCTAATGTAAACCAGATAAGAATATGTAAGTATTCTTAAACTGGGCAGTTAACTCATATAAAAGCTACATAGATCAGATAACAACCGTGCTTATTCATAGAACTTTTGACCCTTTAAAATCCTTGAAGTAAAATAAATCATTAAAGTGTACCTAAAGCGCACCCTCATGTGAAAGCTTTTATTATATATAATTACTGTCTATACATTATCTACCTATATATGTATGTGTGTATGTGTATGTGTGTGTGTATGTGTGTGTCTGTGTGAAAACAATGGTTATTACAAACATGTTTATTCTATTTAGTTACTGTATTTAGCTCTCCAATGAGGTAGGTACTTGAGAACACTGTGAAGATGCTTGATATTTAGGTATTAGAATTGCTGGTGTTGTCAGCTGGTGTCTTGTTTGTTCAAAGTATTTGAAAGATGGGATGTATTGGAGATTGGAGTCTGTAAGATTGAATTCCTTAAAAAATCTATATATAAAAATACAGTTCAAATCTATAAGATACAATTTCCTTAAGTTGCAGTTACATAGTAACCACTGTCTTGTCAAAAATTTGAGGCTAGCTACTTGTGGTTGAGTACCTGATGTAAGTTGGTCTTTAAAATGGGATGGTTTTGTCCAGTGCAGAGTTGAAAGAGGCTTGGCCTCTGGGAGCTTAACATTTTCTACAGTCTTGAAGCTTGCTAAATGGTTAAAAGATGCTAAAGCTACAACAGTACTTATGTTGGTGATCTGAGAGTATTCTCACAGCTTTGAATAATCAGGAAAATATTATCTCTAGGATGTGAGAGACACAAACTTAACACAAATATGTCACTATAGTGTCACTTGATTTGCTTTACTGAGGAACAAGGGGACAGTGGCTATAATAATCCTGAGCTTCTTATAATAAGACTGAGCTTCTGTGAACACCAGAATTAGACTGTAGATTATTTATTTTGGAAATGTTTTGGTATTTTGAGGTGAAAAAAAAAAGTGTTTTTTTTCCTTATGCTCACAGAAGTTGAGTAGTCATGGGTGTCTCCAACAACAAAATGGTGTAACAGAACAGGGGACAAGGTTTGTAAGAGAGCAATGATCTAAGTTAGGGAGTGGCTCCAGGGATAAGTCAGCACAGTAAGAGGTTAGATGACTGAATGAGATGTGATGGAGGGAAGGAAGAACAGGAAATTACAGAGCTGCAGATTTCTAGGGACTGGGAGAGAGTTCTGGAGCAGCATCCCTGTTTGCATCACTGTTCTTAACCAATTTCCTGAGCACCTACTTCAAGCTGGTGGTGTAAACAGGCTACTGCAGTAGCTGGACACTTGGTCGAGTCCTTCTTATTCCTGAAATAATCTCTAGGCCATAGTAACCCCTGGCTGACAAGGATGAAGTACAGCTTAACACCAGGAGAAGAACCAGGTTTGGGGAAAAAAAGTGACAACTTTGCCATTTGAGTCCCCTGCCTTAAGCACTGAGCCCAGAAAGTCTCTAGCTCTCCAAACTTCACCAGGCTGCCTTTCTCCAATTGCTCCCCAATATCCTGCTTCAAATAGTTTTCCTTCTTCCCAGAAAATTGTTTTCTTGTCAGTAATTTCTCCTTCACCATGCTACTGTTTGAACTGTTTCCTGAGGGTGCTTCGGCCTTCTCCTTCCCTGACCTGGATATGTAGTTCTCCAGGCTTTTTCAGTAGCTGGTCTGCAGTACAAATAAAGGCCTGTTTGCATACAGCCTCCTTGCTTTGTTCCAGGTATGGAAGCCTGAAGATTGGGAGGCAGGAGTGTAGTGTTGAAAATTTTCCATCCACATCCATCCTTGTGTCGTACTAAGTTAAACTTGTCACCTACTTAGTGACATGCAGTTTATATCATCTTACATATGACCTTTGACCTTGTCCTGCTAAATTGAGTTTGAACTTGTGAAACTTTAATGTCAGAAGGCTAGAGCAGGTCTATGGGGAATTATAAGAGAGAACTGAGCTCTGAGCTGTAAAACCTGCCTGCAGAGGCACATGGCAGCACAGAGAAGCTTGTCTCCACCGGGCCCTGGGGGAGGAGGTGTCACACTGCAGACCCCATACGAAGTGTGTTGCTGATGTGGCAACACGGGATAGGTCACGCCATATAAGGAGATCCTGTGCCTTAGAAAAGTGTATAAAACCAGCTCATTCCTTTGAATAAACAGTTCAGAGTCCCTGGCAGTCTGGGTGTGAGATTCAGTCGCTGACGCAGGTCAGAACAGCACAAGAACATAAGTTACAGTTCACCATACTATTAAATTTGAGCTTTACTAAACATAGTACAAATTGCCTTTAAAGAAACACTATTGACTTAGAATTTGCACTTTGTCTTGGAAAAGTTGTGTGTGTGATATATGAAGTCATTGGACAGAACATACAGGGAAAATTTTCCTTTGTATTTCATCTTATTTGTCCTTTTGCTCACATGTTGTACCTTTGGTCCATACTTTGTCTTTTTGGTTGGTTGGTTGATTTGGATTGTTTTCTGCTTTTTTCAGAAGAAAACATAACTGTAAATCCACAGCAATAATAGGTAACCCAATAGTCATAAACCACTTTTCCTTAGCTTCTCTCTTGAAAGAGAAGGTGTCTTGATACCGATTTATAAAGGGGGCTGAATTTGTTATAAATTGAATTCAGAGTAAGTTAACATTACTTAAAAGGATATTTTTAATACTAGTAGGATTTGATGGTCTGACTTCTATTTCTTCCCTAAGAATGCATATATATGCAGTAGAAAATATTTTGTAATATGTTTATGTAAGTATTCTTGACTGTTCAGTAAGATTGCTATCCAAGGTATTCGGATACTTATTTATGGGGGTAAAGATCTTCATTCTAGGACATACTATTTGTGTCTCTTTGCTGGTTTTTAGCACTTGTCACTGTGTATTGTTTTGAGTACAAAACATCATCAAAACCCAAATTAACTGGGTAAAGAATTTACTTGTGATCTATGATCTCTTTCTTTCTATAGACTTACTCAGAACTAAATCTATCAGTGGTTGATAAGGGTAGCATGAGGACTTTAAAGCCTTGGAATTTATTTTAGCTGAAGAGCAGAAAGAATAAATTTGTGTTTCATAGCCTGCTTACTCATGAATAACTTTGACTGAGATATATTTGTAAGCCTGGAGAACAAGGCAGAGGAGTGTGTCTGAGCTGCTCTTGAGGTTTTGTGGCTAGGTGCCTTTGGGGTTCCCTTTCCTGGAGGTTTTGTGACCAGTGGGGAGTAACTAGGGGTAGTGGCTCATAGTGAATAAGAATATTGTGTCAAACCTTTAAAAAGATGAAAATACGTGGAATTGACAATAGTCCAGTATATAGCTTTTTTTTTTTTTTTGTCATGTAATTATATCCAGAAGTGGACAGTTTTCACCTGTGTTTAAGGTACATGCAAAGTTGATTTTTGGTGTGAGCCTCACTTGGTTTCTTCTAATTCCAACTTGAAAACAGACTTGCTGCATTTTTTTGCCACCATGAGGCTCCTTTAATTAATACTTTCTAACTCCAGAGTTTCTTTTTTCTTGAGATTGCCTCAGAAGGAATGTCAACCAAAGAAGATTGGCAAGATTTATAGATGAGGTGCAGTAAGATGTGAGGGAGAAAGAAAAGCACTCGTTAGTTTACAAAATTAAAAAGAATCGGTTGCAATTGCAGGTCTTGGAACTCTTGTTGAAGCTCTTGTGAATGTCACCGTTTAAGTGCACTGTTTGTGCCTGCATACGTCATCTTATTTCCAGCACTCTTTGATCATCTAAAGCTCCAATCTCACCCCCGGGACAAGCAGCGTCCTTCTGCCTAGCTTTTATTAGATTAACAGAAGGAAGACTTACTACTCATGTCCCCAGAGAGCCAGAGGTATTTCCCATTTCTAGAAGAACAGAATGAAGGAAGCACATTCCTCTACTTTTTGCAAGACCTTCCGGGGCCTTGTGGACCTGAAGCTTTCTCCTTGGACAGCAGTGGCTGCAGCCTTTACCTGTGTGGCCTGGGGCTGGCTGACCATCACATCAACACACCCCTTCCATGACATAAACTACAAAGCTTTAGCACAGAAGGAAGGGCTAAGCTAGATAAAGTTTTACAAATTCAGTGGCATGGAGTAAGGAGTGTTTTGGACAGAAAGGTAGGCTCAGAGAGAAGGAATGGAAAAAGATCCAGGTTTAAAACTGCTTTCTTCCTCCTGTGTGAGAAGAAGGGTGTTCTGCTGTTTGTGGCTCAGTCATCCTGAGGAGTTTCTGTGAGAGAAGGAAAGGACAGGGACAGGTGGCCTTGCTTGACTACTTAGTGCTCGGTAAGGGAGTAAAGCTCCAACCAGTCCCTCAGGCATGTAATACTGTTGGGGGAGCAGGTCTCTGGGGAACAAGTCTTGGGGAAAAAAAAGCATAAGAAAGAAATGTAGTAAATGATACATTAAATTGTATAGAGAGGGGGTTATAAACATTTTTTACCTACTTTTTAACATACTTTATTCATGAAGAAGTCTTTGTAACAGAGAAAATAGGTAGAGGATGCAGCTTAGACTGGAATACTTCACTGCAAAAAGGGAAATTCCTCCTTTGTGTAGTAGGAAACGCCATAAATGCACATTCCCTATGAGTTGTAACCATTGTATACAGCAGATACAAACTCAGACTTTTTCAGGAAAACATGAGCCTTCAAATAGAAACTGGGGTTAAAACAAATTAAATTTAATCCTTTTCCTGGCTGCATGGTGTGGGTCATTGGCTAGTTCCTCACGCAGCTCCCAAAGGCATTTTGGCTGTCCTTGTGCCTCTGAGCATTTGCAGGGTGAAATTGTACCATGTCAAAAGCTTTGCTGTCTTTTCAGTTTGCAAGGGATAAATATGGAGTCAGATGATTTGGAGTCAGATGATTTGATCAAAAAAAAGAGGCTTGGACATAATTCTGTGTATTGCCGTGATCCGGGGTGAAGCGAGTAAACCTCTCTTACCTGCTGCTGTTGGAAACAGAAAGCCAATAACTGCAGAGTGGGTATAAAAGGCAAGTCAGAAACTGAGTTATGCATCTGTATTGTCTCACTGGCTGCCTTTGGTAGAGTGCTGAGCTGTGGTTATGAAACTGTGCCCTGCATTTACTCATGTCACATTTGATTTGCAAACCTGCATGCTAGAGTGGCAGGTCAGTGCCTCTTGCTCTGGCTGGGAACACCCTCATTCCCTCTTCTCTGCAGCTGTTGAGAACCTTGCCAGAGCATGCCTTTGTCTGAGAAAGGATGCAGACACTGAAGTGACAATATGTGGAGCAGAAGCACAAATGGGGACAATTTAATACAGAGGGCAGGCAAGCTCTGTCACTCAGCCCTGTGACAGGGAGCTCTGCATTTCCCTTTTTTCAAGAAATTTAATCTGGTGGAAGTGCCTGTACATGACATTTCTGAACTTGCTGGTCCTGTTCTCCTGTGTCTGCATATCTCAATCTGGCATAGATATTCTTTGATATTTCTCTTTTAAAGAGAAAATTTGGTGTCTCTTCTAAGTGTTTGTAAAGAAAAATAGCATTGTTGAGTGAGAATCAAGCATCTTGTCACTTTCATAGAAATGCTCCAGTGCTAATGCAGACCTGAGGGAAGATGCTTTCACTTGCCACAAAGGTGCCTGGAAGGATTTGGAACTTGATCTCTCTCACACACACAGATAGACAGAATGTTCAAGATATGCTCTCCTGCCTCTGGTGTTTAGATTTTAAGGTCTACTCTTCTTCTGGAGCCATGTTTGAGATAGTTGATCTGTGTAGCAGTTAAGTGCACTATGTCCCTGAGATACCGACGGGAAGTTTGGAAGGATGCTAGGCAGAGAAAACAAGGTTGCTTCCTCCTCTTTTGGAGTTCTTGCTCACTAAAAGATCACAGGATTGTCTCAAATTTGTTTTAATCATCAGAGACCATGCGGAAAGGAAGAGGAATACCAGAACATTGACAGTGTTAGATAGAGAGAAGTAGAAGGTTCTTATTCATGGTGTTCTTCAGAAATTAAAGTGCAATATAAATTTTAACACCTTTGCTTAAGTCTAACAAATAAATCTTTATTAAGAGAATAAAAACATGCCATCACTTACCAATGATCTTGGAAGCAGGTAGAATGAAAGAGGGGATTCTGCATTCAAGCCAGGAAGTCCTCAAACATATTAGCATCTGATGGCCACTCAGAAGCTTGCCCACTGTGACTTACATTACTCCACACTAGTTAAAAATACACCTCACCTTTGTGCCCTGGGGCCATTTCATTCAGATCTTTCCAGTGTCCTCTTCAACCAGATTTTGAAGCTGACTCCCAAGAAGCTGAATCCCAAGTGGCCTGTAATCCACTCTTAAAAACTGCAGAGTCAAAGACCAAGCAGTTTGTGGAGTTCCTGAGGGAGCAGAGCAGCAATAAAGGCAGGACCTGGGGCTGCTCCACAACCCAGGGCAGCACTGCAGTGTCACAGAGGTGGCTCCATAGCACCATCACCTCAAGGGGCACAGAGAGTCCTTTCCATCTTCTTATCCTGTATCTGTCTCATTGCAGGGACCACACTGTGTGGGAGTGAGACCCAGAGTAAACCTGGGTTTTCTGACCAGGGCCAGTGCTTTGGCAAGGAAGAGGCCATCTGGTCAGCCCTGTCATGGCCCTTTCAGATCTTACAAAAAGGCTTGTAATTACATTTGGGTTGGATTTAAATAACATATGAAAAGCCAAATCTACCATAATGCACTTAAATACAGCAACTACTCTGCTTTTCTGGTTTAGTGAGGATTGTGTGAATCAAAAATACCTTACTCATCTACAAAAAGGCTTAGTCCCAGTAAATTATGACTTTAATTACAGGAAATAATCATAAACTACTTTATATGCAATTAAAGACACTTTCTTTTGGAGATATTTTTGTAATTTGTATTTTTTCCTAAAACCAATTATCTAAAATATTATACTTTTTCATGCCTGCAGTGCAACTTTGTCTTGCATATAAATTGACTTTCAAAAATTAAGCTTTCTTTATGTGTAATTGAAACTTGAGACTATTTTACCTTTATATAGTTAATTGATTAATAGGTCAGATAACACCTGCTGGTTGGCAGTAGCAGCTAACAGTTTTGTGCTACAGTTTGCTTGTTTAAATAATTGTATTAATTTAGAATGGAAATTGGCACAATTACAATGGTATTTTTGAAAATGTCAATTTTATGGGGTTTTTTTAATGTTAATGTCTAATCAGCCTATGATCAAATGCTGAAGCTGTTTAAAACAGAAAATACTTCTCACACTGAAATTTAATGTAATGCTGGTCCAGAGCTCATTCATTTCATGGGAAGCCAAGTGTTGGATTTGGACTATGGTCATAATTTTATCCATCTATTGAAACAGAATGACAATATTCAAATTCAGACCGAACAGTGGTGTGGCCCAGATCTTTCACAAACAGCTGCAGACAATCAGTGGAGAATTTCATGGCAGTGGTAGGCTTGAAGGCCGGGGAAAATGTCCTGAAGGATATGTACCCCTGTAGTAATTGCAACCCATGATGTGGGAAGAAGAGAAAGGTAGATATTTTGTCTTCTTGTGCTCAAAGTGACAGTTCAGGGAAGATCCTTAACCTGTAATGAATATCTATGAGTCAGGAACAGAAACACGATAATCCAGCAAAAGTAGTTCTGCCTGTGTGCTCTCATGGCCTTTCCAGGTGAGCTGTCCTGGTGCCATCCTCCTTAGTAAATACGTGAATGGTTGATTGGGAGGATAGGGCTGGATGATGGGAAAACCATCAGTGTTCTAGAGGCTGCCTTGTCAGCCTCCTGCCTCAAAACCCAGTCTGCCTGTGACGTGACTTTCACAGGACCATGTTGCCCTACCAGCTGGTGACACCCCCCAGGTGCTGGTGTGAACACACAGCAGGGCAGGAGTTCACACACCTCCAGGAGTACTGCACATTGTTTTCATTAGTCCCGATCTGAAATGTGATCTGGGGAATTTGCAGAATTAAGCTGTCAAAACTATGCAAAATTAATTATAGGCTGGATTTGGCATAAAAGCTTAGATACAGTGTTTTCCCTCAGCATTTGTATTTGCTGTTGGAAATGCTTCAGCCCATACATTGTGCAGATAATGCCAATGGGGGAAATCACTAATGAAACATAGTTTTACAGGTGGGTTTCTCTTTCTCAGCCTTAGGCCAGCCATTTATCCATTAAGTATAAATAGGTAATTTCCATTAATTTTTACAGCAGCAAGGATAATTTAGTGTAAAGTTACATGTTATGTCTGTATTGATCTAACAATCCAGTATCCTTTTTTTCCTTTTTCCCCACACACTAGTTAAGGACTCACAGAAACAGGACAAAATTAACATGGTGTTCGGAAATGAGAAGACAAATCGTTTCACCTTATGCATAGGGAGGAAGATGGGGATATGAGGTGGGGAAGGGGTCAGGAAATTTGAGGATTTTGCCCCCCCTTCCAGCTATGTTGAACTGTTAGACCAGCTGAGCCATAAATAATGTATCTTCAGCCTTAGATTAGTTCAGGATGTAATCTTTCATTTTTGCCCTTCCCAAGGAATCACTGCTGAAGCCCTTTCACTAATAGCAAAAATATTTATTCAGACACGAGATAACCATTTATCCCAAGGAACCACTTGTTCCTCCAGAGACACACGAGTATATCCCATTTAAGTAAATGAGTGTTCTGCAGATCTAATTAGAGACAGAGTAAAGTCCATGGTCCTGTGCCAAAATGCTACATCATGAACTAAAATTCATGGAAACTTAATACAGAGTCACCATTTATTTGCTATATTTAAGTCAGACTTTACACATTAAATGAAAGCCAATACGCCCAATAAAAGCTTGTAATCCAGACTGTAATAATAAATCCCATGCTGGTATCCTAGTACAGAAGAGGGTGAAATTGTAACTCCATTGACATTAATGTCATGGTATGTCTTGACTTCAGTAGATCCAGGATTTTTTTGGTAAGGTTTTTAAGGGTCTTAATTTACTAGCAAAGTAAGTAATCTAGGATTTCCTGTCCCTCCCCCCCCCCCCCAGTCCCTGGTGTTGTGATCAGCTTCTGGGACAGTACTAACATGTACTCAGCTGGATTTCTCTGCAGCATCAGCTGTCTCCTTTTTTTCATCTGCCCCCCAGAGCCACTTCTCTGTTTTCACTGCCTTGCCTGCAGCCCACGGGCTTGGCAGGTGCACTGGTGTGTTTGGCTTTTAGACTCCTTTCCTAGGAGGAGAAAGCTCACATGACTGAGTATGCATCTTTTTGTCTGCAAAATGGTCTTCAGTGATTTTATTTGAGTTTGAAAGGAGAATAGCTATCCTAAAGGTCACTGGGCAGAGGAGGTAATCCCAACTGGAGCACCTTACACTGCCCCAAGCTGCCTTGGGAGGGGAGCAGAGGCAGCACTGCCGGCAGCTGAATGCCTGTGGCACAGACATTGCTGCAGCGGGGGCTGTCCTTCCTCAGCAGCATGGTGGAGGGAGCACAGGTGGGTCTCACTCTGTCGTGCTGTGTGGATGAGGAGGGGTCAGGGACAAAGGACATGAATGAAAGGCAGAACAAGTTTCAGAGTTGTGTCCATTGCAGAACTCTTTTTTTTCCCTCTGAACAGTTTGGTTTCATGTGACTTGAACCCCTTCCACTGAATGGTGGCAACACAATGATCTTTGCCAAAGTGTCTGATTACGATTATTTAAGACACATCTAGTGGTAGAAAATCAGTAACAAAAATAGATTTGCAGCTTTTTCTGTGCTTTGCAAAAGGCATGCAAGTTTCGCTTGCACTAGTTGGAAGCAAGTGAAAATAGTTATTAAGTTAAGAAATATTTCATAGTGTACAGTGATAAACTTATTTCTTGAAGAAAATTAATTTATATTATTACATATGACATTACCATACATAAATGGGAATTAATTTTATGTCTTTGGAGATATAAAACAACATGGAAACCCGCATAAATACTTCTGTCCTCAGTTATGGTCATTAAATTGATGTGTAATGTCTAGTGTTGTGTTGATTTAGCTGTAGCTTACAGCTGGGGCTTATGAGCTGGGAAAAGGTAAGGTGTTTGCTCTGTCTGTACCTTTTATTCCATGTGTATCCATATTTTCATTGCCTTCAAAAATATTTGTGTATACGCAAGAGGCACAAGATTGGTTACTAATGTGCTGGCTACTTCCTTTTATTGTTTTGAAGGGTTTAGCAACTCCTTTATACAGAATTTTTCATTAATTCTACATTTTCTTCCTGGCCTTACCTAAAGATTTCATTTTGCAGGCTCCTGTACGTGAGTTTATCTTTAAAGGTACCAGTATTATAGTACTACAAATGTTAGGCAGGTTTCTTGAAGTTAAGCACATGGGAGTTTCTGCAAAGTTAAGGTGAGACAGGGAGACATTGAGCTGCCATCTGAATAAAAAATACCTTCATTTTCAGTAGATGTGAGAAATGAAATGTTCCTTAGAAGGTTGCAGACAGGTTTCATGCACTGGGGACTGATCTATGAGCATTTCTTCTCTGCTAGATTAGAGCATAAATATGTTTATTCTTATAAGTCACAGTACAAGGGCAGTGCAGTGGCAAGCAGACACCTGACTGACCAGCAGGTTAAAGGAATAAGGAGGAAATTCATAGTTGTTCTGTTTTCTTGTAAACTATGCTTATGATTCTAGTGTGTCTGAAATTAAGGTAGAAAAGAAGGATATACTGGGAGTATTCAGAAATTAGATTACAGTAGTATGTTACCAGTGAAGAGAAGAATCCAGTTATAAAGTTTACTCCCTTATTATTTATTTTCTTTTCTATAAGGGAGTCTTTTATTTCTGTTTGGTGGGTAGGATTCATCCATAGCTCAGTTTGCTTACACTATCCCACCTGTCCAATCTGTGTGTGTCAGGAGAAGGGTCCTGTGTGCAATTGCTCCCCAGAGAAGGCTTTGTTGCCTGCAAACAGCAGTTGAGAGAGTCCTTTAGTGCTTATATGGTGACTCCTCTAGAGAAGTTCGTTATTTAATACCTATTTTATTTTAGGACCAAAAAAATCCGTAAGAGAAATGGGCACTGTTCACATCAACTGTTTCTGCCCTGCAGATATGAGGGGAATAGTTTCCTTTGCACAGGAAGAATTGCCAGGAGCCTTTTAGCCAATTACCACAGCAGTTTGTGGACCACAGCAATAGAGGGATTACTTTACCTTCCGTAGTGAACATTAACCACTGCTGTGCTAAACAAATGAGCCTTTCATATTTTATCTACTTTGATATTTTAAGGAAATGACAAGTCTTGAAATGACAAAACCCTGGTAATAATGAGGTGAGTTATCACCACATGGCTATTATCAAGAGAATTTACTTTTTATACTAGTGTGTGTTAAAGAAGAGGCATGCTCCTTGTTTGCCTTGGAAGTAAAAATCATTCAAGTTTACTCTTGTCAGGTTTCTAAGAAGAATAAAACATTGTTACTGTTTGCGAAAGAGAAATGCCCTGGTGGAGCCTGGCCCACAAGTTGTCTTCCTGGAAGCTGCAAGCAGTCACGGCTCTTGTCTTGCTGAGGTTTCTCTGATTCCACCTTCATCTGTTGTCAGGTTCAGCTGCTGGCAGTCAGTTCTGCATTCATTATCTCCAGTAAAGTTACCTTATTTGCAGTTAATCAAACAGGGTAAAAAAAAAGTTGGACTTGGGTGTTTTTTGACCAGCATAGACATTACCTGTAAGGTAAGAATTCTTTTGGCGGTGAACCGCAGCACTTCTGTAGAAGCTGGTAAGCCTGGAAGTGTAGCATCCACTACATCCCTGAGGTAAGGCTGTTTCAAATGTGTCCCTGTTCATGTCCTGATGTCCTTCATGCTGTATTGGGAGTAGACTGACGATAAAGGGAAGCTCATGTAAATACAGGTAACCAAAAATATACCATATACTTAAATTTTATATTGTAACATTAAATTAGTAAACCACTATTCACTGTGACTTGTGCATTAATCTTGTTTTCACGTAAAACCCTGTAATCATGTTTTGTGTGTCAGTCAGTCAGTGTTCACTGGAAACAGCCAGATGCACAAGGACCTTTGCTGTAGTGCTGTGCTTGGAGTCACTAGGACAAGCACAAAGCCATCTGTTTGAAGACTTTTGCTACTTCTTTCTCGAGCTTCAAGCATGAAACTATATTTCTGAGCAGTGCAACTGTGGAGCAAACCAAGAAGAGCCCAGGTTACACTGCTGTGTACACCTAAAGTGTAGAGTTACAGTACTACTTTGTGGTGTCAGCATACTGCAGAAATAATCAGTGTATAAATTAAAATATGAGCTTTCCAGAATTGCATGTGGTGAGCTTTAAACGTAGTTAACAACATGGCAAAACCTATTTAAATGTTTATGTACATTTGTCTACTTTTAATGTAGGTGCTCTCAGATGGTTGTGGATGCCATGTATAAAGCTTTTGTGTAGTACAGAACTTGTATGAGCACATCAGTATGCCCAGCAGCCTTTACAACTAGCAAGAAGAACCTAACTGAACGTAAGAAACTTCATCTCTGATAAGGGATTGTTTGAAAAGTTTTTCAGAGAAAAGAAAGACAATTTTGTAAGAAGCTTTTGCCACTTCAAAGCCTAGAAAAGTAACACATTTGGATTCTAAAGCTAATTGGAAAGATGATTTTAGTAATTGTATGAGCATCAAGAACAAAGACACTTAAAAATTCACAAAAAAAGAAGTGCAAATAACTTCATAAAGCTACAAAAGCTTTATAAAAGTAGACCGGATATTACATAGCTGGATATTCTACCATAATGGATCTGAAAGAAGTACAGAAGTAGAAACTCTGAAATTCTCCCAGACATGTGAAGTAATGCCTTGCATTATTTTGTGGGCAAGGCTGTTTTTCTTGGCCATCATTTAGAAAAGCTTTCCTGTGTTATCATCAATGAATTAGAACTTGAATAACAAATCTTGGATATAATCATCATAATCTGTTCCTGTTGGGGAGAGACAGAAGGGGGAAAAAAAGCTTATTGTAAAATAGTTTGAACATACTTGATGAAAAAATATGGGTAACTCATTTGCTTAGAATAGCTTATCATTTAGGTGGACTTTTTTTGTTGGGTGGTTCATAATCATAGAGCCTGCTTTAAGAGTTCCTAACTCAATCACACTGCAAAAGCAAGCTCTGTGTATGGTACTGGTTAGGATCTTGTGGCTGCTTTGAGTTCCATTCTGAAATGGAGTAACTGAACATGTCAGCCTGTCCCATAAAACAAAAATGAGTGAAGTAAAATTGGTTGCAATGTGTTCTCCATATTGCATACCTGCCTTAAGAAATTACTCTTAATAGGCCTTTGGAAGACACTGTAACTGTGTGACATATGCTTATATGTATATATACATATATGTATATATCCTTATGTCCATTCATAAATTATTTTTACACATGTCAGTAGGTATCAGAACTTGACTTTGTCTTGCCCTGTGGTTGTGAGTGTTCTTTGAAGGTGTGTATGTGAGAATGTCAAGTAATAACACCTTGTTGAAACTGCAGGCAGTCATGTTAGGTGGTGATCGTTAGTTTAGGAGTCTGAAAAGAGGAGCATCTTTATATAGGGAAGTGGATAAGATGGAGATTTTGCAGAACACAACTTTTGCCTTGTCTGGGTATACAGAGAAGAAGGTAGATTTCTACTGTGTGGGGATAAAAGAAATGAAACTTTCTGTGCAGAAGGGATGTGAGAGGTGCATGTATTCTTGGATGCAATATATGAAATATCAGACATAACAGTCGTTACTTCTGTTTCCTTTGTTTTTTCTGTCTTTTTTTTTATGAAGGAAAAAAGCATCATTTAAGTGAAAACCATTACATGAACTAGAAGCTTTTAATTTCTTTCATAACCCATATGTCCCTCTGCCCAAACAGACTCAAATTCTTCAGTTTTCCAATAGCTTGCAGTTTCTTACTGATATATCTCAATTGTGTCCATTTTTTCCTAGTTGCACCTAAACATAAAATCTGCATTCTGATTCAGTGGTCTTTCCAATAACTAAAAAAAAAAAAAATGTTAATACATTTGTTTGGAGCAATGAAGTGGCTTGTTGAAACTTCTTGTAGTGACTGGCAGTATAACACAGTCATTAGAAAGACATTTAGTGAATTTGTCTTTAGATGAACTTTGTACTGCAGGAAGATTTTGGGGGGCCAATGGTGTGGGGTCGTTCCAAAATTACCTTATTTTAGTGGGTTTTGGTCCACTGTGTTTCAGGTTCAGAAGCATTTACTTTGTTCTACTGTGAGTGATAGTGCTTCATTATGACATTTGCACTGACAGTTCTGGGAGAGGTGCTGAAAGGCCCTAGGCTACATCATAATTTTCGAACTCCCACATGCTTCTCCCCATTTTTATTAGGATCTCCTCAAAGGCAGTTACACACCCTCTTTCAAAGTGTTGTTTGTAACTCAGGTCTGTCAGGTTGCCTGTACAGCACTCATGAGTGACTGGGCAACCGGAATGCTAATTGCTACCTTACTGAACCAACCATAATGGCATGTCATTTTCTTTTTGCAGCCTTTTTGTGTATTAACGTTTTGTCCTTGACCATACATTTTAATTATTGTGGCTTTGGAGTGGATTTTGCTGCCCGCTTCAAGCTTTTCAATGCCTGTGTACAGCACTGTGTACAATGAGACCTAATCCTCAGCTGGGGACCATCTCTAACAATGCAGTACAAATACATTGTATTTCAACATTTTTTTGTTTGATTTTTGCCTCATTCAAAAGGGTTTTTGTTGTTATTTCTCAATTCCTATTTGACATATTAATTTTACAGTGATTTTCTGGCTATTTAAAGCAGATTTGGGGGACACACTTTCGGTGTTTTGCAAATCATCCACTGCACAACATAAGAAACAAATCCCTGTATATATGGACTGGGGGTTCATTTTTAGCATGTCTCTACACGCAGTACCTGCTAATGTACTTGAAAGGTAAAATGTGTGACTTTCTACAAATCTTTAGCTTTGCAAATCACAGGACTGAAGAGCTGGAGTCTGCTTGTTTGCTTTCTCATGCTGAAGTGGTACCTGTCATTACTGTGTGTTACCTTTTTAAAAAAGCAGGGAGGAGAACATTTTTGCTACTGTGTATGCCTCACAGAGCAGGAAAAGTAAGACATCATTTAAAGTGGCTATTGTGCTGGAGGTTTCTGGAATGTTTGGCATTGCATGTTCAACTTTGGCATTTTGTCATTAAAAACTGGAACAGAGCACAGGCTCTCAAATATGCAGTCAGGCCTCTTGAGCTCCTGTAAAAATAAGCTGGCAAACAAACCCCTCTAATAAAATGCTGATGCTGGAAAAGATATACGGTCATCATTTCGTTATGCTACTTTTCTCAGCATGTCTCATCTATTTCCGAAAGTAACAGAGAGAGATGATTACCAGAAAAGCAAAAGTCATGATGAGGTGAAATCCTGGCCCTGCAGAGACAGAGAACAGCTATATCACTGGGCCAGCCTTCGAGCCATGAAATATCCCAGTGCCCTGGCCAGGTCACTGGTTTTGATGGCCATTAACTTGCCTCTTAGTCAAAGCAGTTGTTTCTTCCCCCCTACTGCTCTTATGATGTTCATTGTTTAGCAGTGTGAGTGGGGCTTATGATTGTTAGTTTGGGCTTTAATGACATTGTAGCCATTTAAAATGGCCCCCTGGAGCCTCCCAGGGGTTGAGTGTACTGGGGAGGCAAGAGGAGGCTTCTGGCACTGGGAGCATTTGGGTTTTGGGCTGCTGTTGATGACCTGGGAGGTGAGGGTGGGGACCGTGCTGTAGTCCTGCTTTCTGGGCTTCTTCTGCTTACTGGTACTGTTATTTTTCCTAGCAATTTTTCTCAGGATGGGAATTTGTAATTATAAATTTTTAACTCATGTATTTTTTCATTCAAAATCTGTATATGTACTTGCAACATTCCCTTAATTATCCTGTGCTCTTTCCTTCAAAAGGAAAATACATGTGCTTAATATGTACTGTGTGGGGCGCTTGTGTAGGATAGTTGAAGGAGTAATTACAGGAGTAATGACAGCCTAGAAAAGTATAGTATCAGAATATTTGGTCATTTAATTTATAAATTACAGTTCTAGTTAAAAAAAATGTATTTTCAGGTTAGACTCTTCAAAGTCTATGTGTCATCTCCTAATAATGACAGTAGAACTTTCCCGAATACAAATAAAAGGTGAGGATAAAGAAACTTGTTTTAAAACAAACATTTTGGCAGTGCTGAAAATGGTAACTAATGATGTTACAGAAATTGCACCATCTTTCCTGTCATACCACACTGGCACATGGGAGGCTTAAATAAGAAAAATACTGACATGACAATCAAAATAATTTGGTAGAGAGGGAGTCCTTGAAGAGACCATGCGTGCCAGAGCAGAGCTACTTTCCAAATACTCTTGAGTGTGACAGTGATCAAGTAGGTTCCGAAGAAAACAAGTTTGTATGAGACTACATAATCTGTTTTCTGTTTCCGAATGAAACACTCTTGTACTGCCCTCTCAGTTCTCTGGCCAGCTCTACTGGGCACCTGTTGCTGCCTTGGAAGGAGCCCATGGGTGCCTGGAAGACTAATTGTGTTGAATGAAGGCAGGACCTGAAAAATAGTCTTCTTTCCTCATTCAGAGAGTAATACTTGTTAAACTGCCCAGCTTTAAATATGGAGGAAACAGTACTTCTGATCATCTGTAGTGTCAGTCAATCAGTCTTATCTTTTTCTTTGTGCTGCTTGATTACTGGGGAAATATTTAACTATGAGCAGCTTAAATGTTTCTGAAACAACTCTCTGATCACATATTGTTTTGCCTCTTCAGTTTTGGAAAATCTAAAAGGAAAATACTATTATTTGGTCTCTAACCAGTAGTGTGTTTTAATAGAGTGGAGATGAACGGCGTTGCTTATTTGTGGCTTCTTTCTTGCTTAATTCAGTAGCTCTTGTGTCCCACTGCACTGAACAGCACAGTTTGTATGTGGTCTCTACTACTCATATAAGCAGCTCCAGGAACTTTTTTTAAACTTCTATCTTTGAGAAGGTCCTTGAGCCTGGCTATCTATAGCTCACCAGAGAACAGCATGTCCTGTGTGCTGCACTCTGTTCATCACGTCTTGGAATTGTTCTGGGCATGCATCAGCCACTCATCTGGGTGAGATGAAACACAGACGTTTCTAACATTTTGACTCCCTTTATCCTCTCTGTAGGAGCTCAGCAGGCAGGATGTACAGTGATTTGGAAATTTCTGCATTGAATTCCTAAAACAGCTGAGTCAGCTCCAAGGTTTCTCATGGCTATGTTTTTAGTTGTCTGTTTCATAGATGGTGATAGGACTGTGGACTGCCAGTGATGATAAAAACAAATATATATTTGTGGCAATTAGACATTGATGTATCTGGAGCTAAGCTGTACTGTTGTTGGCAGGATTACAAGAGCTGGGTTGTTTGGAGATTTAATGTTCTCATTGTGGCTATTGTAGGGCAAAACTGAAAGCTCATAAAACTGAAGGCAGGTCATATCAACAGACCAATTAAAGACAGTGTGTATCATGGATACAAATGTTTGTGAGCTATATTGCTTACACAGTAATCATTATTTTTGACCTTTCAGCATGAGCTCTGTTGATTCCTCATCACTTTTTCATGCAGGATAGTCTTTCAGAGAAAATACTATGAGACATGACTTCATACAGTCCCTGACTGCAGTCCTGATTAAAACTAACTTGGTTTTACTGGAGTGATGTAGGGGACAGGACAAGCCAGCTTTTCCTTTCTGTGGTTTTCACAGTGCAGGTCATCTGAAAAGATGAAAATGGTTTTCCCAAAAAAGAATACTTTTTCCCATAGGTTTCATTACTAAATTGGAACTTGAGTGAATGATTATTGTGTGCAGTTGAGTGGCATTCGCTTTAATTGTGCGTTTGCAGGTGGCACTGTCTTCTCTGTCAGGAGGTAGGAGAAGGTCTGAGGACTTTATCTGTTAGTGACACAGCCACTGGAACAGCAGCAAGATAGCCTGGTTTGCAACCACAACACTGTTAAAACACAGATAACTTTAAACAACTATATTCAAAGCAAACTTCTGTCTCATCAATGCCCAACTGATTTCTAATAAAACCAAGCTTTAGCTCTTCTTTTGATCTGTTTGCATTGAGGCTTGTTTGCATGATGCAGATGCAAAGGAAATACCTGCTTTGCTTCCGTCTGACATTTCCATTAAGATTACTCTTAGTATAATCTTGCTTCACAAAAACAGATTCCAACCTATTTAAGGGTAAGATAAGGGCCTTATCTTGTGGCAGAAAGCTGCTGAGCCCAACTGGTGAGGATTCTTAGTTGCTGTGAATTGAAGAGAAAATGCATAGACTCGGAGCTTTTGTTACATACTTTTTTGATGTGTCACTAGTTCTCACTGAAACTAAATTCAGGCAGAAGGTTGGTGCCCTGATACCAGGGAAGCTATGAGAAGGTTGATATGGGCCTACACGTAAGTCATAATCACAGTGAAACCCAAATACTGGATGCTGGCCCAGCATCCTTCTTTATGGTATTTTTTCTATGTTCAGTGGAATATGCAACTCTTACGTTGCTGTTAGCTACCTTTAAACAGCATTAAACAGTGTTCTTGAAAAACACAAATAATGTATGGACTTTCATCCATTGCTTGCTAAGCACCTTAGATAAACTGTTGCAAGCCCCTATATCCTGTACCTTTTCCATTATGGTTCTCTTTTTTTTTAATACCGTGGTAACTAGAACTAGTAATATGTAACAAAATGAAATACGATGAGCAAATTTCAGCTCTTAAAGCTCACTTCAATGATATGAAAGTTAATCTTGTGCTTCTGAGTTTTGTCCTGATAAAGTCCCAACTCTTTCCATCAACTAAAATCGGGGTTTCACCTCTGGAAATATACCTTAATATTAGAAAATGCACATCTCTATGTTTTAGGACGAAACTGATTGCTATAATAACTTTTTTTTCCTGTCTCACATACCTTTTCTTCTGAATTGAAGTGTACTCTTTTATCAGAAATTTCTCATAGGTACCCATATTACATGATCAAGTATCTTTTTCATATTCTTTTGAGCAAAGCCTGAAGGGAGAACTTCTCTGGCATCATCCATAATTCAGAATTTTATAGCTCTTTTCTGAATGTGCTGAAGTTTTTCAACATTACTTTTGAAATACACACACACCAGAACTAAGCTCGCGTTATTTTATGGTCCTGTCAGAGTCACATAGAGGAGTAATGCTGCTTCCCTACTGTTACTTTGAATTCCCTTCATATATTGTACTCACTGGCTGCAGCATAGCTTTGGGAGTTCATGGTCTCTTGTTGCTTCATGTTTTTTAAAACCTTTTTAAACCATTACCTTAAAGATTGTCATTTTTTGGTGGCAGAACCAGCAAAGGTCTCACAAATTTCCTTGATTATACAAGGTGGAAAAAATTCCACTTAGTCTAAGCAAAACTCTGTAACTGATGGCAAGGCATATCGATAATCACATGATAAGTAATGTAATTTATTATATTCTTAAGGTTTTTGACAGTTGTCACATCCAATAAATAATTGCAGTTTTACAATATCCCTATAGACTGGAAAGTAAGTTTTATTTTGAAGTTTGGAAACTGAGGCACAAATTTTTCACTTGCCGGAGTGTTGCTATACCTGTACTGAACCTGTTTTTACTGAGTCCACAACCTATTCATTCCCATCATGATGTTATTCTGAAAGTGC
Organism: Corvus cornix cornix; assembly: GCF_000738735.6. Lineage (NCBI taxonomy): Eukaryota > Metazoa > Chordata > Aves > Passeriformes > Corvidae > Corvus > Corvus cornix. Next base: position 17,475,402 of record NC_046333.1, on the reverse strand, counting down.
TTCCTTACATGTGGACATCATACCTGTTTTTAGGACAGTCCTGTGCAGGTTAGTGGTCTCTTACCAGTGCATGAAATGCACCATGGCAGCATGAATTTAGTTGCTCAGCAAGTCTGCATTCCTTGGCACAGGGATCAGGATAATACTGCTGGTGTCCAGACTTACTGTTTTCATAGTGCTGCATTTCCTCAGTAATGGCTTATGAGGCAAATACTTAAATGCTTATTGTTACATATTCTCCTTTCATCTCATTATTTATAGAGCAATTGTTAGGATTGTGAAACTATAATTTTTTTCCTTTTTTAAAAAATAAGTTCAAGCAGCAGAAGTTGAAGACTTTCAAGTGTGCACTTAGGAGTTCACAGTGACTGTTTTGTCTCCTGTGGTTCACTCCTGGCACTCCTTCAACTTAGCAGCCCTCGATCAGCAGAGCCTGCTGTGCTCCAGCGCCTGAGCTCCTGCAACACCTCTGTGTCCTCACTGGAACGAATTTGAGAGTTGTCAGACCCTGGCAGATAGATGATCTTCCACCCTTAGAAGTCCTGTCAAATCTACTAAAGTATCTTTTATGGTGGAGAACAGACACGAAGTGCTTCAAAGGACTTGCTCAATCTTGCATCGTTTTTTCTCTGCTGTTAAAAATGTGGGGCTCAGGTCAAGTTCAGCATGGGACTTTTTTGCATCATGGAAACTTTTGTACTGGAAGGAGAAGTTCACCTATTAGTTAAACTAAAAGAATAACTATTTTAGGAACTTTGGGTACTTTCGTTGGGCCAGATACTGTGCATCTCCTGGGGAGCAGGTTGTCCTCTTCGCAGTGTATGTGTTTTACTCCTTTTTGTACCTGCAGAGAGTTTTTGCTTCAGTGTACTTCATACTTTTACCTTGCCCTGATCACCCAGTATTGCTGTAGAAAAGGACTCTTTGGGATGTACCTTTTTCTGCTCAGGAGACCAGTTTTTTCCTCTGATCACAGCTGTTTTCTTGGAGCTCATCTCAGAGTGGAAGCCCTTGTCTCATCTGAAAGATGATTGCTCCTCTCTCCCCTTCCCTGTCCCATGATGACAGCCAGATGTACCTCGCAGCCTGGATTGGTTCTTCCATGCCTGCACTGTCTGGAAGTAAAGGCAGGAGCTGTTCAGGCAGCTGGAGCTGGAAGGATGCTGGTGCCAATCCAGGAGAAGCTGAAGGGATCCTGGTCTGAGATGTTTTCCTCTGAGCTGTAGTTTCAGCCCCTCTGCTTTCCCTGCTGATGCTTTGGGAGCACAACGCAGAATGAGGGGCTGCCCTGCTGCCTGCCCCCCACTTCATGGCATGGCTTGCTGCTTCCCAGGGGCAGAGCCATGGACTTTCTGTGGATCAGGGAAGTGTGGAAGAATCCAACACACCTTTCCAAGCCTGGTTGTCTGCCTTACCTTTGCTGCCCATGCCAGCCTGTCACTCCAGGGCAAGCCTTGCCGTCTCATGAACCCCAAGGCTGAATTGTCCAACGTCCCACTTGCTAAGAGAATGGAAGAGGTTTTTTTAATTATTACTTCTTTTTTCTTTCTTCGGAGCATGCAACAATCTCTAGAGGTCTAGAAAACAGGATGCTGTTGAAAATTACTGCCCTAACCGAGCCTACGTCCTTGCCCAGTGATCAGGCCCTTGGCTCAGCAGGTGTGGTGTTAGATGCAGCCCCTGGAGGAGCCAGGTCAGGATCCTATCTTCTGCCACCTAGAGAGCCAGGGATCCACCACTGCTAGAAACAATCAAAGAAGATAGTCCCTAGCACTTTGGTTAGGGAGTGTTTGTTTACTCTGCCCTCCTGACATACATCCATGATCATAAGGTCCTTAAATTTTTTTAGCTTTTAAGTGTAATTATCAGAGACGTTCTAAGTCATCTTCTATTTATCCAGTGCCTGAGCACTTGCAGAGGGGAGTGCCACTTGCTGTGTGGCCCTTTCATACTTGTAGTCACTGCCACACTGCAGGGTCATTACCCAGTGTTTGTTTTAAATGTCTGAAGTCCAGATCTTTGTTGGTATGTTAACCCACCACTTCTGTGTAGTCTGGAAATGTTAAAACCATAAATTATTATAAACAAAGTGCCTTTGGGGGAGCTTATATATTGTGGTTATTTAAGTAGTTCTAGAGATTTCTGCCTTAGAAATCTCTTATGCTTTCTTCTGCTCATAGAATGTATACACTATCAGAGAAATATTCCACAGTTCACTGAAGAACAAAGGTATATTTAACAGAAGATGTATTTCTACCGACTATATGCTTTTTTAATTAGGATTTTAGCTTAAAAAAATAATTTCAGGTTGCTTCATCTGCTTTCCATATGTAACTGTTTCAGCTAAAATACATAGCTAAAGGTTTAATTGAATCAGTGCCATTGTGTAAATACAGAATTTCTGTATATGTACATTTCTCATTCTGATAGCTTCCAAAAGATAGCTAAGTGACCATTAGAATAGTTTAACAAGAAAAGATTTTTGTTTTATGAGATGTAAGTTCTCCTACATAAAATACAACATGCTGGAACTAATTTTCATTGCCTGGTTATGGTTAATGGGTAAAAATTTTCAGTCTGTGCAGAACCATTTCCATACCACTGACTCATCTGTTTTAAAGAGACCTTGTCTTGAATAATACATGATATTTGGTCTTTGAGGAGGAACTCCCATGGTCCAGTGTATACTCAGTACACCCTTGAAATTTAGTCCTTGGTTTTGAAAGGTTCAATATTTCAGTGTCTGGCCATCTTTAACCCTCAATGAATATTTTTTCATAATAGATAAAGTTCCAAGTAAACTGCTATAGTTTTCAACCACATCCAGGAGGAACAAAGTGAGTTAAGGCTGGAGCCTAAAACTTCTAGGCAGAACTAATAAAGCTTCTCTTTGTTGAGGTTTTAGATGTTGCTTTGTTCTCATATGCCCTGGTGAAAAAAATGTTTCTTTAAAAAAAATATTTTACAGACACTTAATCTTGGTTGTGTCTAATGCCTTTCAGTATTTTTAAAAGAAATTCCAAGTGGATGAGTTATTTATGTGTTTAGCTTTTATTTTCCATTATGTCTTTTAATAGATTCCAGATCTTATCCATATTGTAATGGCTTCTGTATTACGGAGCAACAAAATTTACTGGGTTAAATATCCATTTTTCTTGCCTCTCTGACATGAAAGTGCCATAGACCTATACAATAAATTGCTAACACATTTTTGAGCTTGAAAGCCCACGCTGTCACCCTGACTGTCTGCACACGGGCTTCACCAGACATGAGGAGGCCCTGGTGCACTTCAGCACACCTGGAAGCACCGTGTTATTCCTAGCACTCAGGTGAACATGCTTGGTAGACATGATGATTAAAGGCTGTAAATGGAGAAGTGTTCAGGCTTGAATTCTTTGTAAATCACTTCCCTCAACCAACATGTTGAAGCATATGTAGAGCATAATTTTATAGACTTGTCTGAGACTTGGGGTATGCAGATGGAATATGTAACATGATGTCAAAAAGAAGAGATAACTCAAACTGCTGTCTGCTTTCCCCCTCACCATCCTGTCTTCCCCACGCACACATTTCTTTTCTTTTTTGTTTTTCTTCTGGCTATATTTACTTTAATTTCTGGGAAAAGCAGGTGTTTAGGGGCCAGAACAGTACAAGGAGTGAGGCTGAGCTTTTAGCATCTTGGAATTGCCACCATGAATCCCTGATTTATTTTTTTCTGATTTTTGAGACTATAAGCTCCAGGAATTGAAATATAACATTCTGCACTCAAGAATTATTCCATACAAAATTGAGGGAGCCTGTAATTAAACACTTGTGCACAGATAGCAGTATTGGAAGAATAAATTTGGTGCCAGTCTCTCCAGAAGTGGTTGAAAACCGTAAATCATGAAGCGAATAGATAATCACAGATATGACAAACTGTAGCTGCATCTGCTGATTATTTTCTCCTCAACCTCTTGTGTACAATTAAGAATTCAGATTTAACAGCTGGGAATGATTTTCAAAAGTTGATCTGAAGCAGAAAGTTCTATTCAGAAACTTTCAGCAGTTCTTTTATCTTCCCCATTCATTATTTTTTTCTGGAATAGGTTAAAAAAGATAGTACTTGACCTGCTCTGCATTGAGATAGAAAAGAGATCATTATAAACTCAGATATGGATTTATGCTTAATGATCCACCTTCTAGTGTGACTGAGTTCAACAGCAAACAGACTGAATATCTGTCAACAGGCTAAACTTTCTTTGGTTAAGAAACTTCATCTGTTAATATTTTATTTTCCTAGTTCAGCAGAGAAACATCTTTCAAAGGTTTCTTGTTGATAGTTGTGGCAAAGAAACTAAGATAAAAAGCTCACAGTGAGTGCCTGTTAGAGACAAAACAGAAGGGAAAACTGTTAAAAACTGAAGGTAGTTACTAATGTAATCATACATCATTATATACACTGGTTAGCATAGAGTTCTATATGTAAATATACCAATACACTGAATGGACAGATCTGTGTAGACCACATCTACATATAAAATTCCTACAGAAAGATGTCCTGTCTGTCACTGTGCTACATGTGAATCTGAGTTCAAAGCATTTGGCATTTAGGGTGACAAAATCAGCTCTTCAAGCATCAGGACACAGTGTTTATATGTTTATGTTCTCCAATTTTTTTGTATTCTGCCAGTAAAACCTCTGTTTTTAATGATCCAACAAGCCCATACAGGAGTTTTATCTGAATATGTATGCACATGGATTTACATGCTTCCTTTATGACAGCAGGTATTCAGACATCTTTCCCATGTCCAGTAAAGTGAACTGTGCATCTTTTCCAGTGTGGTAAAGGATTATTGTGATTAATCTGGTTAATTAATTAGTCCCTCTAGAAATGGATAAAAGAAGAATTGCATTTTTGGTAAGGGTACATCCTGACGGGAGGCACTAAGGGCAAGTTTATTTTTTCTCATTTGACACCAACAGTTGTGGTGTACATTTTAACTTCAAATATTTTCTCCTCTGTTCTTTTCATTTGGGCATTTCCGGTTGCTTTGCAGTGAAACAACATATTTTTATTTTTCATCAAATTTTTTCAAGTCTTAACCTTATTGTTTGCAGATCACCTCCAGGAAACCTGTCTGAAGTCCGATCACCCTACACAAATGTGTCCAATTTTGGATTTTTGAAAGATAACCTGCATTATCAGCCAAAGTATTCTTTAGAGCCAGTATTCTACTGCTTATCTTTATTTTTAATTTGCTTAGTTGTGTTGGGGTTTTTTAATTTTATTTTATTTCATAACAGCAGTATACCCATACCTAAGCTTTTCATTTTTTGCTTCTTTTGTTCCATTTTAAAGGTGCAGAATTATGCTCCCTTCTCTAACTTGGTCTTGTTCTCCTGTTACCTGGTCTGCTGTTATATTGTCTGCTGCTCAGGTTAAGAAGCTTTCTTCCTACAGCCTTTGTAATTTGATGTGTTTTTAAGGATAGAAAGAAAGTAATTTTTACATCATTTTACAAGCTGAACATCGAGAATAAATGTTGTTTTAGACTATTTCAATATTAATTTAAACAACCAGTTTTCCAGAAAATTTGCTTAGAATGGAGGAGCCGTGATCCAACTTCACTTTTTTTTTTAGGCTGGTCACACTAATTTTCAGTGTATCCAGTGATTATGGAAAATTTTGCTCATGGTAGACTGTGGTGTTTCCTGGGGTTTCAGCTGGAAGAAAACAGTAATATCAGGTGGTGGGATAAGTTAGCAGATGGTACAAGATAGGGAAATAGTGAACAATTTTCTTAGTACAAAATGATCTGCATCCACCGATTAACTCAAAGCGATAAAGCAGTTTCCAGTGCAGCCGGATGTCAAGACATATGTGCAGGAGCAAAGAACATGGGCCATGTAAGATCCTGAGGACATGGGCATGTGAAGCACTGGCTTCAGAAAAACTTGAGAGCTGTCGCTGCATATTCAACCAATCCTGACCTCTCAAGATGACTTGGAGTGGGAGGGCCTTCATGGCCTTGGAGTTGAGCAGGGAATTCTTAAGTAATGCTAGGAAGATGACACCTCTTACCAAACTGAAATTGAAGGAATTACCCCTAAACTCTTTTTTCTAGTTCTGCTTTCCCCAGTTTGAAAAGAATGTTGAATTATAAAGACCCAGACAAGCCGTCTAGTTAATAGCCTGAGATTATTCATCAGAGTAAGCAGAATTTCCCAACTTCAGTCAAGTTCCAAACAGCTCAAAATCAAGACAAGATGCACATTCTTTGGAATCCACGTTTTTGCATGAGAAAAACTATCCACTTGAATAGATGTTGGTTAGGGGTTTTTTTATTTTGGTTTGATCTGTTGCTTTTGTTGTTGTTGCTGTTTTGTTGGTTTGGTTTTTTGTTTATTTTTTTTTTTAATATGTGCTTTATTCTAACAAGAATGAATTTGGATTAGCCCCATTGCCTGTGTTCAGACTAGTGGCTTGCTCTTAAGTGAATCTTGGTTTGTGTGTTTTAATTTTCAACAGGAATGTGAGCATTCCTAATTTTCACCACTTTAAAAACTCAGAAAATTTTTAACAGGTTGTGGAATACTAGCTTTTCTGCTTCTCTGTCACACTTGGAGATGAAATCTTTCCAATAATAGGGTAGCAGACTGGAGAAACAGTCATATGAACAAAGAACTGTTGAAACCCTTTGAATTAAAATAAAAGCAGTGCTACTCTACACCTTAATCAATGGAAAGGGCTGTTTGAGCCATAGGGGTTTTATATTTCTTTTTTGTTTACGGATTTACAAAGAGAATTTTCAAAAGTTGTCTTCAGGTCTTCCTTCAGAGAGCAGTTGCAATGTAATTACAAGATATATATTGAGGAAGAGGGAGCATCTTCAAAGATGTTAAAAAAAAAAGCAGTGATGATGGTTTTCAAACAATATATTTTATACAGCAGGAAGAAGGTGATTACTAAAAGGTTAGCCCAGATTATTATTCATGAGTTTTCTGAGCTTTTAAACAAATGTTCATAACCTCATCATTTTCTCCCTCTCAAAAGGTGTTCAGATGTCCACATGTGCAACAGATCAAGTGTACTTCAAAAAATAGGCATGTTGTTTGTGCTTGCAATTCCAGATGATCTTGTTATGACAATGGAGCTTCTGCGAGGAGTTATCTGGGGGCTGTGTGGATCCTTTCTCACTTCAGTTCCTCTTACAGCTGGGAGCTGCTACTGTACTGCAGAAAAATCCTCTCCTTTTTGGGCACTGTGCTTTGGTTTCAAAGCCAAATGCAATTAAGTCACCCCGATTAGATCATTAGAGCCTTCAGTGAAATCTGCTCAGTAACATGTCTGAACTTTTGCTGTGGTTCCAAATGAATAATTTTTTGGTATTTGACTTTGCTTTGAAATGTGGAGTGCTCCTTGCCTGAAGGGGTATCTGGTATTGTATAAACATGGAAGGTTTCAGACCATTTGAGGGACACAGTGCAGAATAATTCAGCCATGCTGAAGATCTGAAGTATTTCAGCAGTATTATTGACACTGTGCTCTGTATCTGCTTCATCTTGCTGAAAATTTTACAAATTAGTGGGCCTCCTCACAAACACTTCTGGAAGAGCTCACTGGGCAGAACTAGCTGAGCTCTCTCCCTCCTGTGTAACTCCTGTACATGACCCTGTGCATTCAGCACCAGGCATAAAGTCCTTAAGGGCATCTCCCTCCCCAGACACTTTGCTCCCATGGTACACCATGTGCCTCCTGAATGGTAACGGAGTGTTGCAAAGTGTGGAACACTGGATATTGAATATTCTCAGTGTCAAGGCTGGCATGAGGGCATTATTTACCAGCAAAGGTGAATCCATAGGGAGAGTAGCAATTTGCTTTGAAAATCAGGGTCACTTTCACACACTATGTGCCACTGAGCTACATTCTGTGGCAAGCCTCACCCCTGGTCACAGTGGTCTGTGGGAATGCACAAGTCACCAGATGCATGTGACATCTTCACTTTACATGTCCTCACAGTATTGTAGGGGTAAGACATGGCCATAAGAATCACCAGTTGAAGAAAACAAGAGGAAAGAATATGAAGGTAACAGTGAGCAATGAAAATACAGATATAAAACTGGGAAGACAAAATATACAGAAGAAATCCCCTAAACATCTGACACCACCAGCTGTGCCTCCACCTACTTAAAAGTAGTTGGAGGTTTCTTGTGAGCACTCTGGCTCTGGTTTTGTTTGTTTGTTTTCAATGCTAGATTCACAGAGATTTACTGTAGGATTAATCACTGTTCAGCATGACTTAGGCTAGCAGAATTTGACTGCTTGACTAGTGTGAGAACTCTTCATCAGAAACAAAACCACTAAAAATTCTAAGCAAAGCCTGAGAATAGAGCACATTATTTTTTTATTCTCCATGGCATCAAAAAAGTAATTAATAGTTAGTACCATTTTGGTGACTCTTTGTTTTAGAAGTCAGACTGTTAAAGCTACTTATTTTCAGAGTTCCAACCTTTTGTTTGTAGTTTATAGAAATACAACATTAGTGCTTTAGACTTCTCATCAGCTCTGTGCCAATGAATTTGACTATATGAATAGCTGAATTCTTCCTTCCAGCAAAGTATGTTCTTCACAGTAAGCATTTTTGTGTGCTCCTCTGCACCACTCCAGTTAACATAAGAAAATCAAGAAAAGGAATGATAGCCTGAAACATAGTTGGCAAAAGTTTTATACTTTCATACTGAAATGTGTTTCTTTTGCCAGTAAGTTTACTAAAATTCAATTTTTTTGGAAAATACAGTGCCTTAGGAAAGCTGTAGTACTTGCTAGGGAGATCATATTTATTAACCCGAAAATAATAATTGGAAAAGAGATGAAGCATGGTCTGTTGCTTTAGAAGTTATTCTTTGAATTGGCCAATTTTCAACTATGAGGAAGTCTAGAAGGACTCTATCCCATTTCTGCCTCCTAGATTTTTTTTCCCCAATACAACACTGATAAAAGATTGCATGTGAGGCTTCTATTTTTCCAATAGACAATGGAAATATAAATTATCTCTGGGGTTTTTCCTAGTTCTAATGAGTTAAGCCTAGTCTGGAAAGAATATACACAGAATGGAGAGATGCAATTTGGACACATGTTTTGCTGTTAATACAGGATATTGTGAAATAGCAGATTCAGGCATTAGGAATGCAGCACTCTGAGGTGGTAGGTTGTGACTACTTGCAGCAATTTGCATAGCATTTTCTGCGGGTCTTTATCAGTTTACTTTTATTGCTATTTCACTTCCCGTGTGAAGAAGTGGAAGACCCCCTTCTGCCAAAGAAACCTTTGCAAATTACGCTGACCAAAGGAGGAGTTGCCCTTCCTGATCCCACTATTCCATACCCACCATGAAGATTTTTCAGTTTACACAGTTACTGGCTTTCCCTTCTTCGTGGTCTCATCAGTTTTGACTGTGGAAGAGATGTGCTTTATCTTACCCCAAAAGATCGGATACTTAGAAGAATTTGTCAAGTGCTTTAATATCCTGTGATGCCTTTTTAAAATACTGCTTTATTATTACTTTTAGGCAAAAAGGCAAATACTAAAAACGCTTGGAAAAGACCAGATAACTCATAGACATACGCGAAGGCTAGGTATGGTCAATCAGATATTCCTAGCTATGTCCCATTGCTGGTTTGTGGCAGTCTAAAGAGAGACCTGGCTCTTCACATGTGACTGACTTTCTTCTCCTTGCATGTGAATCAAATGAAGCTTAGTCTATCCCATATACTGTCATACAGCTTTTTCACCTATAAGCCTTCCCAACATTTGGTGCAGCAATGCACACAAGTGCAACTGAGGTGCCATCACAGGGGCCATGACTGGAAGAGCTGCTGTTCTCTGGGCCAGAGGTTCTTGTTTTGCTTGGTGATCTTTCCTGCACCAACATGAATCAAGTAGATTGAGAACTAGCAGAAGTTGCTGCTTGGGGATTTGCCCACGGATTTGGGCATAGGCAGCTCTACAGGAGACAGAGGGCAGGTGAAGGGTGTACGGCTGGAGCTCACTCTCCCATTGCTTGCTGCTCCTTCAGACTGCCCAGTGTGAGGCAATTCAGGAGAGCTCTGTAGCCAGCTTATCTGAGTTATAACATGGCTTTTACGGCCTCTGCTTCAAGGAGCCAAAGATGTTCAAAGTGGCTGATAGCTGCTCATCTTTATCATCCCTGCAGCTGAAATCAGGCACTTCCCACCTATTAATGTGTGGTCTGGAGTTTGAGAGCTCATCTGAAAATCGGTTTGTTCACCTCGTGAAGGTTAACATTTGGTAGGGTTTTTTTTGTTTGTTTGCTTGCTTACTTGGAGCATACATTTGACAAAGTACCAGGAGTTTGCAAACTGTTTTACCTGTTCCTTGGGCCAAGTTAACACACCTTTCTCAGTCCTTGCACAAAAAATGCTGCAGCTGGAGTTGCAGACTTTAATAAGCTGGTATCTGTTGTAGTTCCTCAGAAGAAAGGTCTCAAAGGGTGAGTACGGTTTTATTCCTTCTTCCCCTCTCCCCATGTTAAATGCTATCTAATAAGGATTGCTTCTAGACCATATGTTATTATTTGTCTAGTATTTACTAAGCCATAAAAAGGGAGGTGTACAGTTTCACAATAGTTTTTGTTCCAAATTTCCTTTAAGTATTTCATGCATACAAGACATGCAGGTTCTGTTAACTAGATTGAAAGGATTAATGATGGGAGAGTATCTTTCCAAATTAAAATTGTCTACAGAATGCTTTTAAAGACATCTGGGGGGTTTTTTTGTACTCTTAGGCCACACAAACATACTTTTTACATTTTCATTTGCATTTCAGGCAAGAAAATATAAGAATATCTAGTTAATTTAGAAACATACTTTTCTGGATGTTCTTATGGGTTTTTTCTTCCTATTTTTCTACTGTCTGCCTTTCTCTCGTTCCTCTCTTAGGAGAACAATTTCTGTTTTCCTTCAGCACAGGAGCTATCTTTGTAAAGATCAGCATGAGCAATACTGTTGGGGAGCTCTATCCACCATTATTAGTCAAACCTCTACTACAGAAGGGTCTATCTTTTCAATTAAAAAAACATTTTTTATAGATTTCTAGACCATTAATTTATAAATAATTTAATCTGATACTGAATTATCTCTATGTCCTATAAGCAGCCCCATGCATTTAAACTTCAGACCTCTGAGTTCTGAAATTCAGCAGACGCTATCCTAACAATCATTACCTTTTAGTACCTAAAATTCCACTTAGAGAAATTTCTTAAAAGTTTTCAGTTTTCCAGACAGGGAGCTTTAAATGAAATTTATAAGAAAAAGTAACAGATATTGGGAAAGAATCTAAGCCATCACTAATAAAATCAACAAGTAGTCCCTCAGTTCACATCGCAGAGGGGTCTGTGGAATTGTCAATTTCTTGAATTACACCAGAGAATCAGAAGAGACATCTAGGTATTGCTGCTACTGGGTTCTTTTGTTATGCCCTACTTTCTTCTGTTAAAGCTCTGACAGAAAGATATATGACATAAAGTTATTTATTAATAGCTCTGAAATAATCAAATTATTATTTCTTTTTAGAATTCAGTGTTCCTTCAGAAAAATGAAATATAATCTTACTTCTTCCAGCATTGTTGTACAACTTGCACCCTTGCCTTATTGGACACTATTGAAATTACTGGCCACTTATGCAGTTCCTGAGATAAACAGAACTGAAAGCTCAGTCAATGCATGTCAGGGCAGATATGATCATCCACTAGATTTTTTTTCCACTTGGCTTTCTTAAACTACCTAACCTTCAGTGAACTCCCTGCAACATCTGCTTTCACAGAATTCTCCTTAATCCACCTTCATTGTCAGACTGGGTTTTCTGTTCGATTTTTAGAAATAGAGAAATAATCCTACTTCTGGTAATTTCAGTAACTAGAGAAAAATGACTGAGGATGGGAACTGATTTAAGAGCGTTAAAGGGATAATAGGGTAACACAGTCAATGTGAATAGAAGTCTTGAATATGTTCATGTCTTCATAAGAACTTAGTATTTCCTTTTGGGTTCATCAAATCAGAGTATTTCTTCAGTTTTGAATTACTTTAGCCCAGAACCTTCAGGTTAAAAAAACCAAAAAAACCAGCAAAAGTTTCTCAGTCTCTCTTCTGCAGCAACCAAATAGATCCTATAGTATGAAATATTTGTCATACAACTATTATCTCTCACATAAACCATCTTTGCATCTCCTTTCTGAGTGGAATAGAATAAGAACTGTGTTTTCTAGCTAGTCAACCTGGGTATTATTCCTGGGAACAACGATGCCTGTCATCAGTTTATGTTGTGAACAGCATGCTGTTGTGAATAGCACTGCTGAGTGTATCTCAGGGTCTTGATTTCTCTCCATCAGAATTGATACAAGTGGAAGCAAGAAGATAATCTCTTGAGGACACTGAAGGGAAAATATGCACCTCTGCAGTGCACATTTAGGTGCTGTAACCCACCATCACAGAGTTTTCCTTGCTAACAACTGCATCAAAGAATAGAAGGCCTTGATGTTTGTAAAAAGACAATATACATTTCACTGCCATTTGGAGAAAAAAGTTCCTATCCAAAAAAATTGGCAAATGAGGGATTAGGAACAGAGACCAAAAAAAAGTAAGTATTGCTTCATGGCCAAAATAGAAATTATTTTCTAGTTTCCAAGATAACAGCAAGACAGAGAGCAAACACCAGACAGGAGCAAAGCTACAACAGAATATCTGCAGAGTCTATGAACATATTTATTTTCACAAGACTAGGTACCAGTATGTCCCTCAGGAACCATGTTCACCCATGTTCAGACACATCTAAAAAGACCACTGCCAGTATGTTTTGCTTTATAAGTCCTGCAGGATCACCTGTTGGAAAGTGAATTATTCTCAGAAAATTCTTGCAAGAACAATACATTAGAGTCCATTCTTTCTTCACTTTGAACCTTTCAAATCTGTTTTTGAGGCTTAAAGACTCTTAAAGAGGGTAACTTGTAGGGATGCCTGTAGTAAAACACATTCTCTGAGCTTCTGTGGAGTCAGGATTCCTTTTGTGTGCATACCTGTAACTCGTGAGATGTGCTCTCAACAGTATCAGTAACCAGGCAAATGGATAATCTCAAGTACAAACCTACATTATGTGCTGGGTGCACTATTTATTGGCTGTTGGAGGCTGTGTTATGTAATTAGAAGAAACTGAGACAGTTTTTTCAAATATTTGTGTATACCTTTCTTTGTTTGAACAGATAACATTTTCTTTTGCAGTATTTAGGAGAGGGAAGGCACTGAAGAATGTGAGGTCATTGAATATTCACAAAAGAGCAGAAGAAGCTATGTACTGCTCATCTGGTTTTGTCTACTAAAGCTTAGTTAAAGTTTCAAGATTTGATTTGGTAAATTTTCAGCAGTTCTGAGGACGCTGTGTTCTAAAACATGCATATGTTCTAAAAGAACACTAAATCATGAAAGAGAAAACTCAAATGTACATACTCCTGTTACTGCACCTCCCTCTGATATGCAGAAAAGATAACTGTTGGCTCATAGTAATCACAGAATGGTTTGGGTTGGAAGGGACCTTAAAGATCATCTAGTTCCAACCCCCTGCCATGGGTAGGGATACATTCCACTAGAGCAGGTTGCTCAGAACTCCATCCAGCCTGTCCTTGAAGACACTTGGGGATGTTAGGCTTGCTTTCTCCTAACTTTTGATACTTTGTCATTTAAGAGTGATGCTAGCACTGTAGCTAGAAAGGTTTTTGGTGAACAAAGATGTTCTTTGAACATCTTTGTTCACCGAAAGAAAAGATCCCAACTTGTGAAATGTTTAAGCATCTGAAGAGAAGACATGCAAAATACAAGTAAATGAGATTTTAGAAAGACACCTCTCTTTGTAGCACATAAGAATAGAGAATTGCACATTCCTTTCTGCATGGATGTGTTATATCCCTCCCCTCTTGTCCTTAGGAAAAAACCCTATACTCTATTGCAAATTATTATCCACTGGCGATGGGCCTGGCCTCTTACAAGTTGGAAACCATTTTATATGCTGTAGATTCTTTCCAGTTTTAAAGCCCTGTGTTGGCTTGTGAACAATGATGACATCAACTCCTGAAATCCAACTCCAGCTTTGTTCCCTGTTCCGTACGGTTTATAAAGCCAGTAGCATTTGTTTTTGTTCCCAAATAGGATATATTTAAACTGACATATCTGATTAATGGGCTGAAGTTATGGTTTGTTTATTATTGGCTTTACATTGTATCCCTTAAGTGTGAGAAGATAATTTTAAGAAGAAAGTTTTGCAGTACATAATAAAACATATTGCAATAAAGACTTCTGAACAATATATAGTATTTGACTATCTATACATAAATCTGAAAATGAAATTAATATGTAAATATCCTTATCAATGAAAACTTAAAGTGTTGCTTTGCAATAGTGATGTTACAATAATTTTCCACAGCCTAAAGTTGGCTGGAGTCAATTAGCCCCTGGCATTATAACAGTGATACCTGATTGTATCAAAACCAGGAATCATTTGGGACCGTGCAGAATCTCACTGTTTGTGTATAATATTATATGTACTTAATATTTATCTATCTCACTTACATGAGATACCTGATATTATGAGATAATAAGACTGACTTATTCTCCTGGATTCTACTCTAATTATAACTATTCAAGTGTAAGCCGCTGTATGCTGCAAAAAGGCATTTCTGAGCTCATAGTTCTCTTGTAATTGTGTAGATGACAAGTATGTGTTTAAGTAAGGGGGGAAGGTAATAAAATCCAGTTAATCATAAAACAGCTTTTTATGTTTGATGTTGTAGTTCAAAGTTTTAGGTGTTCTAAGGGAAAATGCAGGAGACTGCTTTGCAAAACCTCCCTACTGTGCTAAGACAGTGATCCTTACAAGAGGTTAAGAGCAAACTTAATGTGGTGTATAAATGTAATACTTTTCTGTAGCAGTTTTCCCTGCAGTGTGATGGAAACTGTTCATGAGTTAATTATTGCAGAAACCATGTAAGGTAAAAAGGCGCTGTGAGTTCTGTTGCATATGGTGGGCCAAGGATAGGAAAAGTGGTTTTGTGACTGGAATGCGAACCAAAGCTTGTTAACTCTCAGACCACGGAAAGCTATGACTGGACCAAAGTTATTCACCCACTTCTCTGTCGTCAAGGAATTCTGATTAAGTTTTCTAATAATGCTTTAATATATTGAGAAATACTTGGTTAAGAGAGCACTCACCAAAGAAAGAGGTTGTCACTGCAGTTCTCCATTGATTTTTCTTACCCAGGTTACCCTCAATGAGTATTCTCTAAATTGTTTCTGCTCCACTATTTATTTTCTTAACAGAAATTAGGAGCTTTGAAGCATATAAATGAAGTAGGTTTTACTTTTTGTAAAAGCTGAGCAGAAAAGCAGGCTGCTGGATGCAGTCCCAGGCATCCTGACATAGGCAGGTACTCACTCTATTGCATGAACCCTTTCCTAAAGTTGTCTAGGGCAGTAGTTAAAAATGGTGGTTCTTGGCTGAGACCTGCAGTTGCCATCATTTGAAGTTGTGGGCTTTAAGTTATTAGAAAACCTGTACATTGAAGTTGTTTTGTCTTCTGGAGGTACACAGCAGAAAGGTGGAACAAAATGTGTGTACACGTTTTTGTTTATACTGTCTTCTGAGTAAACACAATATAATTCTTTTTTTCTTTTGGGGTGGGGGAGCAATTCCTGTCACCTTTTCATTCTGAATAGGAAGTAATCCAAATTTTTATCACTTCGAGTAGTTTTTATAAGGTTTAAATGGATGAGCAGATCACAGACTGAAAAACTAGGTAAATTTAATCAATATTGAAGGCCAAAATGCAATCCTAAAACAAGAACTTCTAAACGAAACATTACAATTAAATCTGAGCAATGAAAGATGACAAGTCTGTGCATTTTTCTGCATTTCAGAGATGTTGTTCTCAATAGACCATCAGTTGTCATTGCATACACCATACTGTGCTTTTCAGTGATGGTTGTTGTATGAATAACCAGGTCAGCCAGTTGTTTAAATAAAGTTGGGAGAAAAATATCACAGAAAAATGAGAGAGCAACAACTATGCTCTTTAAACATCACATTTTCTCTATTATTCTTACTTTTCAAAATACTGGAAACAGCACATGAAATCTTTTGCTTCTTAGATCATCGTTTCTTTATTCCTTTATAAAGATTTATAATATTTTTTTTTGTTGTTTATCTTCAGCAATTTATTGTGATTCCAAGAAGAGGTGATAACAATAGGAGGAAGGGAGTGAATAATATTGGAAATAAAGATACTGCATTTGTCTAATTGTCCCAATTTCTAACAGTGGAACAAATTCAGAAAAATGGTAAACAATATACTTGACACTTACTTAGTAAAGTTTAGTCTCTGAATCCATACTTAAATTATTGGATGTGTCAGATACTACATGTCAGTGGCTGAAAACCGCCAATTGAACCAATAACTGAAAATTGGTCTGTTTCATGCTAATCTTACCAGAATTAGTAGGAGGCACAGGGAGGTACCTCTTTGTAAACTCATAAGTCTCATTAGGCAACCACATTTGAGATCTTCAGTCAATGTTTTTTTCAGTTTCCATGTCTGTACAATGGAGGCTTTTCACCTACAGAATTTTGCATCACAAAGGAGTGATTCAAGTTCAGGTTCATGGATTCGAATCAGGTTCAGATTACCTTAGAGAAATTAGGACCAATCATCATATTTTCTTCAGCCTGCACCAACCAGTCTGGGTTTGCATGTTGCACTGACAGAATTTAAGTGATACTTAAATTCTGTAGTGGGGAAGAGACAGATCATAAACACAGGAATAATTTCTTTTATGTGTTGTCTTGTTTACTTTTATGTGAAATGTGGAAAGAGGAGAGTCTGATAAGCGCCCACCCCTGTAGGTGCTAGAGCCCAAGAAAAACCAAACAATCTGTTCATGCCTAACGTCTTTAATGAAAATAGTCTCATGGACTTCTTATATGATTATTCCTAATTACGTGCTTAATTATATACTTTATGCATAAAGCCAAGACTGAAATATACAATACCCTGCAGGTTCTTTCTTAAAATCCCCTAGACTTAAAAGTCATCTAAGGTGAACAAGAAGTTATATTTTCCTTTGTTATTGCATGTGGAGTACAGATACAATACTGCCTTTATGTAGAGACAATGCAAAAATAAGGTGCTTCAACACAGCATCTCCACATGGGTGGAGAGACAAGAAAAGGGGGTAGGCTATTGTGACCTTGGAGAAATTCTGAACCTCTTAAATGCCAGACTATTTTTTACTTTAAAGGTGTAAATAATTTGTATCTCTTTAAAAGTATAATTTGGACTGTGATCTGAATTCCCTTGAAAAATTTTTTGGTCTAGTTCTGGGTGTTTGCTTTTAACATTTACTATATATATGAAGTTATATAAGATAAAAGATAAGATAGATTAAACACAAGGTTTTAGCTATTTTTTTTTACAAGAACTGTGAGGGAGATGAAATCAACAATGTAGAGAAGACCCTTCTTTTTTGTTGTTGTTTGGAAATCAAACCCAAAATAGTTTGCCTGGTTAACATATGTCATTTTTAGCTGTAATGTTCAATGAGTTTGAGCCAAAGAGCATATGCAGTTTGAAGGATATGTAGATGAAGAGTGTGCTGGAAAATGTAAATCTTGAAACATAAGAAGTCCTAATGTTTTGTGCAGACCTCTTCCTTTGCTATCTTTTTGAGTGCATTCCTGGTTTGAATTTCGCTGGTCTTTTTGTTTCCATGCTTCCTTTAGAACATTTGTCATTGGCCATCACCACGTGTGTCATCCCCCACCCCCACAGTTGTTTAAGTGCTGTCTGTAGATCGCCTGCAGTTGATCCTGTACATGGTGTTTTCATGTGATAAAAGACTTCACCCTTTCCCTTCTTCAGCAGATACTGGTATGCTTAGCATTTCTGTTGGAAGAACCTCTTTGGCCTGATCCCAGCTGAGTTACTATCCTGACGTTTTCCCATCCCAGAATTGTTGAGAAATACCATTTTCTCGCATCCTTCCCACAAAACCATTGCGCACAGGATATAGGCAGTTGATCCTCATTTCCTTCCTTCAGTTTCAAGCTGTTTAAGAGGACTTATGAGTCAGCATCTCATTTAGTTGTATATTATCATCTACATACTCATCTCAAGCCCTTTGTGTTCTCATTATCATTTCCCTACAGCTTCAGCTGATTGCATGTCTCTGCAGGATTTCACCCAGTGACTGTAAACCTAAGGAACGTTAATTGTCATCCTAATGTCCTGGGGTCCTGGCACAACCCCCCTTTGCTTCATTCTGTACTCCTGCATTTCTCTGATTTTAGCTGCTTTTTTTCTGAACAACAGTGTCATCTTCCTGGGTGACCCATGATAAATGTAATGCATTTAATGTATTCTGCTTTTGTAAGGACTTCCCTTTTGAAATCCACCAGAAGCATAAATCAAGGGCATATTACACAGACTGAAAAAAAGGGGAAAACTTAATATGCTCCTCTTTTGCAGCACTGCCAGTGAAAAGGCACTTTGGCTTGTATGTCACTGCTGGCCAGAACCAGCAGTGCTGCATTCCTGCGGAGGGAGCACATTGTGCTCCTAACACCCTTCTGTGACATTATTTCAGACTGACTCAGGGGGACAGATGTCTCCTACTAAATCATCAACACAAATGTCCCAAGCATCTGCGTCTTCCTCTGGATACTCAGAATTTCAGTGTTCAACAGGCCTGATCCTGCTTAAAATGGTGAATACATTCCTTTGATCTGCTTAGCAAGCAGATCCCACAAGGCAGATTTGCAGTTCATTCACCCTTGTTTTGAGGGCCCTGGAATAATGACTAATACAGTCAGTCAGCCCCAAGGTATTAATCTTTGTCCTCCCTAAGCTGCTGTGTACTCCTTTGGGCACTACCTTACAAGTGGTATTCACCAGACTTATTCTTACGTCTTTGTTTGACAACATTCAGCACATTCCTGGCAACTTTGCTTTCCTCCTATGACTCTTAGCTTTCTACACCTTTTTCCAGGGCCACCACTTGCTCATTTAGGTTTAAAGTTCAAAAGCAACATGTTTTGCAGCTGTTTCCTTTGTCTCTGGTACTTTTCTCATTACAATGATGTCTGGCTCCCAACATTTTCTCAAATGTAATGCCCCTTCCTCCTCATACCTGCCAGTAGTGACACTCTGCAACCGTTCCTTAGCTGTGTGTTGTGTCCCAGCCCCAGCTTCCATTCTCCTTGGCCTCTAGTATTTTCCACCTTTTTCCAGAAGAAACTACTTATGCTCTTTTGTTGACTTTTTTATGTATTACTTTTATATATCCACCTGCCTGTATTAATGTTTCTTTGCGTGTCAGTCCAACATATACAAGCGTTGGTGCCTCTTGTATTCTATTTGCTTCCACAACTCATAAGAATATAACACTGGTTTCAACAGGAGCCTCTGTGCTCTGAAGCTATTTGGTAACAGAAAGTGGAAATCTCTGTCATTTTTCCATCTCACCGTGATGTGACAGGCCCACCTTTCACAGGTTTTCCTTGTGCTGTTTGAGCTGGTCAAGTAATGTTCATTCAAGCCAGCTAAGGATATGCACTCATAGATGAGAATGAAATCACAGGCTCTGTACAACTCCATTTAGGAGAAGGCATGGGATCCTATCTGCTGGCCAGCAGAGGTTGCTCAGAGCACGTTATTTGAGTGTTCTGCACTCTACAGTTCTTTATTTCTTAGTAAGTCAGGTCCAGGGGTTTTTAATCTTCTGTGGGATTTGCTCCAACATCCTGTTTCTCCCCTCATGCTGGGTATTTGTTTGGATGCCTCATCTCTCTGGAACAATGACAGAGTTGGTGAGAGAAGCAGAAGACAGGGGATTGTCCCAGGAACCTGTCACTGGGCTGGGAGAGATCACAGCCCTTACTGCATTTGGAAATTGCAAAGATCTCCTTGGATTCATTTCCCATCCTTGTGGACTATATATATCCATATGCATGCCAACAGATGGAAGAAAAATCATACTCCTCTACAATCTTGAAGTAAAGGAAAAAATAGATTATTATTGTTTTCCATCTTCAAATACTCCTGAGGTTAGTGAGTGCTGATGAAGGCATCAGTGTGGTGTTGAGTTTGGATAGAAATGCAGACAGTTAAGAAATATTTTGGAAAGTTCCAAAGGAAGCCATGCTTCAGGTTTGGGTTCAGACCCAAAAGTCTTCAAATTTCATTCATAATAAGGTCTTTACGTGGGCTGCAGTAATGGTCTTAATTATATTTCTCCCATACTGGCATGTCTGGATTTTCTTTAGGAGATCTGAAGATTGCCACATAACACTGTGGATGCCTTGTTTGTGTCCTTGTGCTACCTCATGCAGGAGCTGAAGAAGCCTCCTGCTGCACTGCTGTTGTGGTTCTGGATTTGTGTGGGCTTCATTTTTTTTCCTGCAAGACTGTTTATTCAGAGAACTCTAGCTCTGAATCTGGCAGCATATTCGTATGATTTCAAATCAATTCCTGCAGGAGGAGGGAGAGACTTCTGGCTCTAAGGTGGACTAATTTTATGTATTTTAACTGCAAATCTTCATTTATCTACTTGCTTTAAAATAAATACCATGTTGTGATGAGAGGGGGAGAGAGTTAGGGATACAGGCAACATTTTCTCTGGATTGAGGGTGGGAAGTGTTGCAGGTTTCTTCAAGCATCCTCATTTCCTTACCCACCCTTAAGTCAGAATTAATGTTTCACTTCCTTTGGGACTAGGAAAGTGGAGAGAAAAGTGAGGCAGTTGTAATTCTCCATGAGGTGACAAGGTTTGAGGAAAACTAAGTAGCTCAAGTTGCTCCTATGCAATGGCTTTAGGCAGGGTGACTGTTGCACGCTTTTAATGCTGCTGTTTGGCACAGTAATGTCCCTCCTGAAGTGTGGTCTTCACGTGTAATGATGCCTGAATGTCAAGCAAACATGCAGCATGATTTTTTTCCCTTGGAAGTCTTGTTTAACATTGAGAAGGGACTTGGTCATTACAAAATTATTTTCTTCTTTTTTCTTTTCTTTTCTTTATTAAACAGACTAGTTTAATAAAAACCAAGGCGGATTTCTCAGGTTTGCATATGTGGGGTGGTAACATTATAAAAACATGAAAAACCCCAATACAGTTTCAGTATTACCGAGACATTAGCAACAGACTGTTTTGTCTTTGTGGTTTGGAACTGGAATTTTTCCAGTTGTTGCCGGAAGGCTACATTTAATTTCTACTGTGTTTGCATAAATAGCTTATTTGTAAAAATCACATTTTACTTGAACAATTCTAAATGATGCCGTTATCATAGGGAGAAAAATGATCTATTGTTCTCTTTATAATAAAATGGTACTGCCCTTCCAAAGTATCCAATGACAAAAGCATGAAAAATCATAGCATACTTGTAAGTTGCTTATCTCCTCCCCAGAATCAGCTCTCACATGCTCATATCCTCTGGGTTTGTAAAATTCAAAAGATTTTTTGAATTACTCTCTTAATTGTGCTGTTTGCATTATAATTACTCGCTAAATAAGATTCTTTAACAATGACGTCCTTGTTGTCAAAGCAGTTGCATTTCTTTGCCTGGTATGAATAGCTGCATGTTCTGAACTGGGAAGCAGCAGTTGTTATGGGATCCTGACGCTGTTGAAGGAGGAATTGATTGCTTAGAGAAGAATTTTTAGAGCACTCTACAGAAATCTCTCTTACCTCCACCCACAGGCAAATGAAGATTAAGGAAAATACCGGAGCTCCACCTCTGTGAACTCAAACAGCAGTAGGCAATTTCCCCTCCAATTAGTATCTCGTTCATGTGTTGGAGGGAAAAAATGGTTGGGTTTTTTTGGCCTTTAAACCCCTTTTCACAAATTCTCACATTCTATGGGGTTTAAGATCAGAGGTAGAATAGTAAAGAGAGATGTGATTGGAGAAGACTTTTTAATCATACCATAGTTTCTCTTATTCTTTTTAAAGTTGTGGTTAATCATGAGTTACACAGTATTTCTAAGTTCTGCTTGAAGGATTCCATGTCTCTGTAGTAAGTGTGAAACAAACACAAAAGTATAATGACTGCTGCTAACTCCAGCCAAGAGTTGTATCATTTCTCAGGAAGAATGTTTTGTTATTTGTCAGTTATGGTTTTTATATATATATGAATCTCTATGGCTCAGCTTTCAGCCATTAACTCTTATATTAAAACATTCTTTGTTTCTTTGACATACAACCATGTGTAGCACATCTGAACTGAGTCCAGCAAGAGTTCTAAGAATATTGCATATTAAGTATTGATAGACCATTTTGTTCTTTGCTACGTGTGTTTCCTTCATTATTTTTCAGTGCTTCTCTTCTCTTCTTTCAGTATACTTTCAGTATGTACAAGTTATTCTTTTTTAATTTATATTGTTCTCCTTTTTCTTTTCCTGTTAACAATTATCTCTCCCCCTCCCCTTCTTTCCTCTCTTTGATCCACAGGTTTTGCAGTGCATGTTGGTCTCCCTTCATTCAGAACTTGACATTCAAAGGTACATGATGAAAATTGAATCCTCTCAGAGAGTTAGTACTGTACTTTCTTTTTTCTGCACTCTGCTGTGAATTGATTTTGTGACCCTTTAATTGTGTGTCTTGCTTCACAACTAAAGTTCTCAAATAAATATGAATCTGCATGCTTTGCGTCTCTGTATTTCACAGCAATGAAGAATTACGCATACAGATTAATTGCATATGGAAGTGTGATGCATGTGCATCCTTTGACAATTTTTTTAATTCCGACTGTTCCTTTAATGGCATGATTGACATGAAGCTCTTGTATTAGATGCTCTGAAATCCACCAAAATTCAATAGGAGATCCTAGATAAGTAAGTGATTCCTAAACACTGTCCCAAATCTAGTCTTATATTTCTATTTATACATACATGTATAAATATATATAATAAGGCTTAGGTGGTAAAAGTCTTGCTGCAAATTGAAGGACAGCTCTGTGGGCAGAGCAGTATTTTTGTATTGAACATGCAAAAAAAATCTTAGTTCTGCAACTTGCGGCATTATACGCACACTGTGCACCTCTGAAGTCACCTGTGTCTCACCTTTCATCCCGTTGAGCTTCTCTTCCATTTTAGATGGCTTGTAACGCCATACAGGATGGATGTCTACAACAGCTACCTTTTTTTCCCCCAGGGAGGCAGTGAATGTGTCGTGCCTTGTAGATCCACACGTAAAAGGTGCCTCTGCATGGTTTCTACCGCAGCCAACAGCGCAATGATAAAAGCACCAAGATAACGCGTGCTGGGAGCAAGGAGGGATGCCTCGGAGCAGGCAGAGTGGCAGCGGCTCATTTGCACCTCATTTGTGTTTCCACTCTCGGGATTTAAGCAGGCCAATAAACATGCCGACCACAGGGAAGGGTGGGAGAGGCAGAGGTGTGGAGAGCTGTAAGGCGTCTTCCTCCCTCACCACGGAGATGGCCTCGAGGGAGGGAAAAAGAAGCAGAAGAGCAAGGTGACAAGTTGGGAGAGAGGAGCAGCAGAAGCTTCCATAACTTCTCTCCTATAGCAGCCCCCTAACTCTCCCAGGTGCCAGAGCAACAAGCTCTAGTAAGTGCTTTATCACATGTTTACTTCTACGAGTAGAGGCTAAAAATAAGTCCCCGGCGTGGGTGTGCTGCCGCCGGAGGCAGCGCTGCCTCTCCCGGGCGATTGTTCTTGCTGGGGGCGGGCAGCTGCACCCTGCCCGCAGACCTCGCTCCCACTCACCGGCCCTCATGTCGATTGGTCTTTTTTTCGGGTATTTTTTAAATAGCATGTTAATTCAGAGCGCCTTCTTAGCTTGTAGAAACACAGAAAAACAGGTTTTTCCAGGATCGCTGCATTGTGTTCCTTCGCTTTGGGAAACTGACACCACAGAAACAGGCCCTCCTCCTGTTTTCCTTAGGGACATATGTGGGAGAACAGGGGTGGGTAAATAATCTTCTTGAATCAGAACTCACTATCCTCTAGGTACATTTAGGCATCTGGTATATATTCTCCCCCCCCCCCCCCCACCCCTCGCCTCTTAGTTTTTGCATGTGGTTTTAAGCATGTAAAGATCTTTCCCCTTTAATCAGCATAATGACAGTTTTTGTTTAAATCATCCCTTTTAATCTTCACAGTTCTCATGGCGATTGTGTAGGTAGGAGTTACCTCACCCGCTGCTGATGAAATGCAGCCATCTCCTGGATGGAACAAAGGGTCGTGCTGGGTTGTGAATACTTCACAGTAGAGTTTTTCAGGAGGGAAAAGAAAAATAGCTTCCAACTGAAATTGCCATAAGGTTTTAATTAAGACAAATGCTGATATCCAGGCTGGAATTTATGGATAACTTATTTAAACAAAGTAATAATAAACTGAAGCTGTGATGCAAGAATATGACAGAGACGGTGAAAGACGAAATTTTGCTCTGAGCAAAATTGATGGACCCATAGAAGCCTTTGTGGGGAAAAATAGTGAGGTGATCAGGGACTTTCTAAATTTGACTCTCACGTATGAATAAAGTCTTCACATGGAAAAGGATGAGAATAAAGCAGAGAGATAAATGATTTTATTTTAAAGATTTCTTTCATTAAGTATGACTTTTACTTTTTATTAGTGGGTGACTAGTAGTTTTCTCTATTGTTTTACTTCAATTTTTACCCTAAAATTTCAGGCAGGCATTTGTAGAAAGAGAAAACCTTGGATTTGGACAGAAACATACTGTGAAATATTTTTACACTTTAATGTGGATGGCTTAGGGTTTTCTGATAATACACGTATTTCAAAGAGATGCCACAGCATGTTGCATATTTCAGTCTGGACTTGTCTGGACCAATTAAGCTGCTCTTAGACGGGCTGTTGAGTTCCTTAGGGCAGCATTTTCAAATGCAAGTTCCTGCAATTAAACATCTGAATAAGAGGTCTGGCAGCATAAGGGCTGAGCACCTACAGCTTTATTGCTCCTAATGAATATCTTTACTATAAACAAACAGATTTCCTGAAAAACAGGTTTCCATTTATCTAGGTGCTTACAGTTAAAAAAGAAAAGTTTGAAAATGTTGCTTTATGTTAGTCATTTATAACAGAGTTTCATGAACTAACTCTGGGGATCAACCAGCTGAAGAGCCAGCCATGGTCTTGCCAAGGGGGAGCAGCCTGTGGATGTCCTGCTTGGTGATTCACAGCACTCAGGATTAAAAGAAATGGGTTTTGGCAGCTTGCCACAGCAGGGAGCATGCAGCTGGCCACCAACAGGAGCTAGCAAGGCTCGTGAGAAAATGTGCAGATTTTTAGGATGATTTGAATATCATTACTACCTAAAAATATGGCAGATAAGCTCTGTCACATCATTAGACGTGGTTTTTTTCCTCTAGGTGGAAGAAATTGGGGTCAGCATCGGTGAATACAGAGTGGTGATAAAGATCCTGTCAAAAGCAGAGAGGAGTTTTGCCTTCAAATAAATTCACTAAATTGAGTAAAATGGCTACTTGTTGGAGCATCCTGACCCTGTCACAGTGACGGGTAGCGCGTGGCTGTGACTGAGCATTGCTGACGCTGATGACTGAGTTATCTTTCCCTCCTTCTCATTCACCATGGGAGGGAGGAGGAATGCTTTCTTTTACCTTACTTGGAGAAGTTCTTCTGGGTCTGTTTCCTCCCTTTCTCAGAGCATAAGATCTGCACTGGGGCAGTACCTCAGGTTCACGGTACACTGAATTCATTGCTTTGCTCAATGACCGCACGGCAGGTGGCCGGCGGGGGGGGGGGGCTCTGTGACTTGTGCTCTGCTGGCTGGCATCCCTCCGGTGTGAGTATGGCGAGCTCAGCTTCCCTCAGGACCGCCGGCGGCAGGAGAAGGCCGGTAGTGCTGCCGACAAGGGCGAGCTCGGGCAGCATCCAGCGCAGAACATGCCTCCAAGCCAAGGAGGCTCCAGGCAAGTGGGGTACCTTGGTTCAGTGCTAGGGGTGGTGGGCAACCATGGCTTAGGCATAGTCTTTCTCCTTATCAAAGAGGAAAGAATTCTTGCCATTCATACCATAGAAATCAATATTGCCACCAAACGGAGGTGCTTGTGAGAAAGAACTGGCTTTGTAACTTGTCCTTGATTCAACAGAAAGTAGGGAAAAGTTTGAGTATGAAATAGAGAAATGAAAGCAGACATAGAGACATGCTAGTCCATGAGTAGGCACCAGGGAGGAGTATAACCAACACCTACAGGATCTGCGTGTGGGCAAGTGGGAAGTTGCCGTCTCTCTCTCTTCAGCTCTAGAGAACACAGATGCTGGCATGTGCCTGCTCCTGGCGTGGTACCATTTCCAGCTGATGGCATCTGAAAGAAAGATGCCATAGATTTTTACATCTTGTAATGGTGAAAAAGCACACAGAGAGTAGTTAGCTTGTCACGAGAGATGGTTTAATGTTGGATTCAGCTGCTGAGTCATCTCCCCACCCTTAACTCCCCCAGTGAGACACAGTATCCAAATACATCAATTGCACAGATGTACTATGAACTTGAGTTTATACAGTCACGTATAAGCATTTAACTTGTCTGAGAAAGTGCTGTGGAAAAATATGGAAAATGCTTAAGAACAAGATAACATGGGTAGTATTCGCTCTCTCTTCAACAGTAATGTGTCACTAATAGCATGTCCAGACAAGTAAAACCCCGTTGCTGCGTTAATATGGAAACCCAAAGACTCTGTATCTGTGGAAAAAGCAGATCCA
Source organism: Corvus cornix cornix (assembly GCF_000738735.6). NCBI lineage: Eukaryota > Metazoa > Chordata > Aves > Passeriformes > Corvidae > Corvus > Corvus cornix. The sequence goes on along the minus strand of NC_046333.1, from coordinate 17,448,606 downwards.
TCCTTCAGACAGTGATAATTTAGATCTGACACAAATGTGATGAAGTATTATTGTTGCAGTAGTAATAATTCATGTGCTGTGGCAATACTTTGGAGTTAATAAACTCATCATACATTAAACACAGCCTGTTTATATGCCTATTTGCAGTCTGTCACATATCCTGTATCCATCTTTGGCACAAGTCACAGGACAAATAGTTTACTTGAAGGTCAAGAAGAGTAGGCTTCCATTTTTCTACTAATTTTTCCTCTCTATTTGAAATGTCAAGAAGACTCTTAAATGTGGGGGGAGGAGGGGTTGCCTATGCTTTGTTCTTTAGAGTACGTGATTGGAAAAATATATTTTACTAGCTCTGTATTATTTTTTGATATCTTTGTTTACCATTTGTACACTGCCAGGAGTGCTAGCAACTTCCAAGATATGTAGGATTCTTCTCCTGAATAGATAAGTTTCTGTTTAGATAAGGGCTAAGGAAGTTCCTGGAGACAAGAAACAAGAAGTGTGAATTGATCAAGAGATGAAATTAAATCTTCAGGTTATATGATTTTTTTTTCTTAGTTCTGTTTTGTCTGTGGAAATGTGTGAATCAAATTTGCAGGAGAAAGGAAAAGAGGGAAAAAAGATTTCTGTTATATAGATTAGTATGAAAAATAACTGGAAACAAGCATAAAAGAACACTATGAAGAGCAGAAATATAAAACCGGCTAGAACAAAAGTGTGAGAGAATTAGTGTGGACAAATGTGAGCAGAGGGCCAGAGGCAGAGACATACAGAGAACTTGATGAAAATCTCTGGTGCTCCATGACTGCCCATTAGATTGGTATCTCTGCAGTATTTCACTTTTCCTTATTCAGGTACTTTCAGACTTCATTCCTAATTATTTGCTATTTTACTGCATTTAAAGAACCTTACACTTTTTTCTTTATTTTTTCTGAGTCAGTGAAAGGACTAAAGCAGATGTATTGAAAATGCATTCTTTTAACAAGCTGTAGCAGACAGATACCAGTCATGAGGCATAATTAACTACAGTTTTAATTCTTCATCAAATCCCAAGAGTAATTGAAAGATACTGGATCTTATGTAATTGCTAGCCCCATGTGCTATATTTAAATATATACCCTGAAAAAGTTACAAGGACCTATATCCTTGTAAATAAAATAGTATATCCCAAGTAAAAGAGACATCTCAATGCACTGTGTAATTACATGTAAGTTTGCACCAGAATTGTCTGTCCTTATTTTGGCCTTTCCTTTCTGATGATCTTCTAACCCAGAACTAGCACAGACAACATCTTTTGTCAGAGAAGTCCTTAAGGAGGGTCAGCTCTACTCAGCTGGCTGAAAGATGAACCCTATTGCACAAAGAAATACATGGGGGTGCCTCCCAACATGCAGCTTGGGGGGAAGACCATGGCTGACTGAGGAAATGTAACCTACCTGGTCTTGGCAGAGGGGGCAGAGAGACCTGCCGCCTAGTTCTGAACCTCCTTCTGTTCTCTGGCATTTTTCACCAAAGTGGCTTGGAAAGTGCCGATGTTCCTTTGGGTTAGTCTGCCTCTGTGGAATATCTATTTACATTACATTACGTTTAAATTTTGGATAATGCTGTTCCTTAGTGAGCACATCTTGAGTTTTCTTCTCTGTTAGGCATTATGGGTTTTGTTGCTACAGTACCATTCTGACTCACATAGCAGCAGTCTAGACTATGACTCTAATGCCTATAATAACAGTATATGCCTACTGTTGGGTCCTGAAACATGGACTATTGGGGTCAACATTTATTTTGTGAATGCTTGTACTGTGTGCTAGTTCCTGAAAAGTCCTTACAATGACACTTGCTGGGGTCTTATTTTAAGCATTTTAATATTAGTGAACATTCAGTGCAAAAAAAAAATGTGGCATTACTTGTTAAGTATTTATTTGCCATTTGTCTTATTTATCTTATTTGATATTAGAATCAACATCCTGAATAATTATTACAAGGGTCAGATAATGCTGAAAGTTTCTGCACTGCTTTCTTCAACAATCTTTTCAAGTCCTTGTAGTTATAGCTACATAAATGCTGCTGGTTCCCTCCCCACTGCATGGGTTGGTTTTCCTAAGAAGTGATACCTAGCAATCCACTTGATTATTAAGTAGCCTCAAGCCTAGTGCTCATTGCCAATGATAAAAATGCTTTGCTATCAAATGTGCACTCATATCTCTCAGTTACTTGAATAACCACTGTTGTTGCTGAGTTTGAGAATTTTGTTAGCATCTCTTTAAAATTCAGAATCCTGAAATGTAATGTTTATAGGAGCTGAGCATGACAAATAGCTTGAGGCCTTTCATAAACCCTATATGTATATTTGGGGGATCTCACTTATAGCTTGTGTTGGCTTTATGTTTGTGCCACTCCACTTACTAGAGTGGAACTCCTATGGATTTGAACTGGTGGGTTAAGAGGAAGACTGGGCTTTGTGTCTGAGCAGAATCCATGATGTGCCTCTGGCTTGCTTCAGAAAGTGCAGTATTGATGGTGAAGAATGAGGGCTGCCAAAAAGGGGTCTTTTTTAGTGTGGTGGGTTGATCCTGGCTGAACACCAGCTGCCCATCAAGCCACTCTCTTCTCCCTCCTCTGCTGCAGTGCAGGAGAGAAAACAAGATGGAAAAGTGTCATGGGTTCAAATAAATGCAGTTTAATAAAGAAAAAGCAAAGGCCACATGTGGAAGCAAAAGTAAACAAAGTATTCTCTATTCACCATCGGCTGGTGATGTCCAGCCACTTCCCAGGAAGTAAGGTTTTAGGCTCCAGCACGCATAGCAGTTGCTCCATAGGACAAATGCAGTAACAAATGGTCCCTTTCCTCCTCCTTTTTCTTAACTTTTATTGCTGGGTAGTCATCAAATGATATGGAATATTCCTCTGGGTCAGCCCTTCTGATTATGTCCTTTACCAAGATCTTGCCCACCCACAGCCTCCTGTGTGAGTGGGGGGCATATTGGAGAGAGCCTTTATGCTGTGCATGCCCTGCTCAACAGTAGCAGAAATACTGGTGTGTTATCAACACCTTTCTAGCCACCAGTACAAAGTACAGCACTGTGAGGGTTGCTATGGAGAAATTTATCTCAGCTAGACCCAATAGATTTAGCTACAGTAATGATGTCATGTCATCTGTGGGGATCTGGGATGCCATATCTTAGGTCCTACAGCATTTCCCCAGGGACAGCCAGCCAAAGAAACAGAGCATGTTGGCTCCATCTGTACATTGACAGAACACGCTGGGCAACTGCTCAGCTAAATCTGTGTCTGTTGATTTTGGTAATGAGGTGTCCCCTTACTTCTCAAATATACATCTGTTCATATGTGTCAATGAACAATACACATGCAACTGCATGTCTGAAATGACACTTGGGGATTATTATGTTATAAATTAAAGAGAAAAAAATAAGCAAAAGCAAAGCAAAATAAGCTTGACCCATATTTTCACATTATCAGTATATATTTTCTTAAAGAAACAAAAGCAATCTCCTTTCTAACAAACTCTGAAACTAAGGACTTCTTTCAGGTTGATTTTGTTGCCTTTTTTTTTTTTCTTGTTTTATTTTTAGTCATGGTTTTCTAGAAAGGGAGAATTATATGCCTTCTAGCTCCCCATTAATGGATATGTACAGATAAGTTTTTAATCAGTACAAGGAACTATAGAACTGTAATGTCTTGGCTTGGTAGTACTTCCGTAATATTGCCCATGTAAACAAAATACGTTAGCAGTGGTGGTTCACAAGCCGTTTTGGAAAGTTGAATGAAGAAGTACTGACTTACCAGATTCTTTTCTGCATTTGCAGGTCACTTGTCACCTCTAACTTTTCTGGCAGAGTCCCTGTATTTACAACCTGCAGGCTAGTGGTGACCATGTCAGAGGCACTTCAAAGCATATTTTAGAACAAATGTTGTTAGCTTTAAGTTCTGCATAAAATTCTATGCTCTTGAACAATTTCATTGCAGGACATTGGATAGTACCTACTATTTTAATATTAGCATTTTAAAAGTGAGGAGTTCTGGAGGATTTACTTTCTTGTGAGGTATATCTAATCATTGTAGTTTGAGAGCAACTGCACAGCTTGGCAACAACAGCCCTCTATAGCCAGCTAATGAAAATGTAGTAAAAATTGAAGTTCTTCATACATTCAAAGTCACATAAGGAATATTATGTGATGCATGCTTTTGCTGAAATGAGCTCTCTTCATTTCACTTGAGAAACCACTGAAAGAAACAGATGTCAGCAAGATTTGTTAGCTTAGCTATCCAGAAAGAAGCACAATCTTTTTTGGATCTTGACAGCATCTTCAAACCTAGAGTTGAAGTTGATTTTGATACAGGGGATTTTTAACGTAATAGCATCTGACCTTAAATGATAGGGGAGAGAAAAACATGTAAGTTTAATGACATCTTGTGCCTGGTGCTGATTATAGATGTCTGTAAAGTTCATATTTACATGCTGGATTTGGAATCGAGTAAGCTTGCTTTGCTTTGAATTTCTGCCTGTATGTTCCCATTTGTTGTGATATGGTTTGATGGAGAAAGACCAGGAAATTATTCTTCCTAAGTAATAGTACATGTGGTTGTGAGGGGGTTTCACTACACATTATTGAGAATGCTTCTTAAAGCAACCCCTTTTTGTAGAAACGGCTTATAGTGTCACGTGCAGTTGGAAAAAATGTTCAGGACATTTTATTTCCTGTTGAGTGTGTTTTTATTAGGCAGATCCTATGGTGAAGAGTTGGTAGAAGTGCATAAATGAAACCATATCTCTCCCCTGCTGGAAGAGTTGGGTTTTTTCCCAGCAACTGTATTTAGCAATTTACTAGTATGATTTCCCAGTAAAAGCCATAGTTAATTTGGTCAGTTAATGAATACAGTTCAGATTTATGCTGGTGTAACAAAAACGAAAGTAATTGTGATTTCAGCTAGAAATGTCGGATGGCTATCTTGGTTTTGCTGCATGACCTGGACCTTGCATAGATGGCACAGCAGAAGATACTGAAGTTGATAGCTTTACAACTCCATTACAGTATTGCTTTTCAGACAATTCTTCTTAGCAGACTTGTTAACATTAGAGAGAGAGTGCGTGTGTGTGTGTGGACAAAGAGAATGGCATTACTGTACATCTCCTCAGCACATGTCTTATCCTCAGGGCCTTGTTAGCAACAAAATTTGCAGTGTGGATATACAACCATAAAAACTGGAGCAGAATATCCAAGGACACTCTTTTCCTAAATAATCTACACAGAAGTGACCTTCAGCATACCAGTATTTGAAGAAGTTTGGATTCCTCCCTTCTTCTCTTTGATTTTTTTTTCCTCCCACACTCTGGTTTCAGTAGACTAATAAGGAAATACTCTGTGTTGCAGACAAGAAGCCCAAAGCCGTCCCAGAGCCCACAGCCCAATTTGGGTGACCACACAGAACACCTCTCTGAAGCATCTGCTGATTCCTTAGAGGCCATGTCTGAGGGTGATTCTCCAACCCCCTTTTCGAGGGGCAGCCGCACACGGGCAAGTCTTCCTGTTGTGCGGTCAGCAAACCAAACGAAGGAACGATCACTGGGTAAGAACCTGCTTCAGTCCTTCTCCATTCTGTGCTTAGTCTGTGTTTTCTATGTGTGGATTTGAAACAGTCTTTAAATAGTTTGGGGTTAAAAAAGTAAAGACTTCAGTAGCACATTATTTTTCATGTCAGGTTGTTCCTTGGAAATGAACTAGGTATGGGATACTGAGTAACTTGGGGGAATGGTGAAATTCTTTTCAAAGATCTGAAAGTGTGATGGGAGCATAGTAGACGTGCAAGAAGAGCGATGCAGGCCCTGACATGAAATGCTGAGTAATGGTTAAAACCCACTATTACAAACACTTTCTGCCAAGCCTGCAAAATATGTGGCAATGAACTTAATACAAGATTGTACCCTCATTTTCAGACAGGAGACACAGGCTTTTTCACTTTGCCATCTCTTCAGAGCCAGACTTAGTTGAAAGAAACCTAGAGATATTTTTGCCTTAGTAATCCATGTTACTGAAAAGGTTTGTATGTGCATGGTGGTAGCTTTCCAGGCAGAGGATTTGAATGGATATGCTGATGGAGATGCCCTTTACTTTGGGGCAGTGCCCTTCTGTCTGCACAGTGACAAGAGTGATGTGTCAGCATAGGTGGACAGCTCTGGTTCCTGTGTTCTGCCCGTATCTCAGGGTTGAATTCAGCCCAGCTGTGAACCAGACCTCCTTTTATGATGGCGAATTTTGTCTCAGAGACTGTGCTCAGCTGATGGATGGTAGGAGTAAAGGCTGTTCTTTTGAGGGAAGACACCAGAGGGCAGTTAAAGCGTTGTGGGAAGGTGCATAACTCATGTGCAGATTGCTGAGGAAGGCAGGTTTTGCTCACAGGTAATAAAGTGAAATGCTGCTTTCCTGTGGGCTCATCTCCCAATACAGAGAGTGACACAAATCGAAGACTGGACTGTAAATCATACCATGCTTGTAAGCTTGTCACGGTGGTTTACTCGTCCCTCAATAATCTAAGACAGTTTCTGTCAAGAGTAGTACGATATCTGACAAACACAACAAACGTGAAGAAAACAGGGCTGGAAGGGGTCCCTGCCTCTCCCAGAACTGGCAAGTGAAGAGCAGGGGGGCTGGAAATAAGGGGCTGATCCCTGTCTGTGCCAGCTCACAAAGCGGCTGCCCTCCCACAGCCTCCTGGGCCACCAATATGTTGAGCTTTTGGGGGAGAAATTTGTAAGACTTCAACCTGGACAAGACTTTCTGGTTTTGAGGTGTTTTTAAGAGCACATGTATGTTTACTGTACATGCAGAGGGTTCATCTCTGCCTGTAAGTCACTGCTGGCTACGGCATCCTCAGTATGGCTTACTTCACCCCAGGAAAACTTGTATTTGCTTCAATGTGATGTTAAGTGGTTGAGCCTTGGCAACTCACGGTCCAGCCCCACTGTGTGGGCTGAGGACCCCAGAGCTGGATGCAGCACTGCAGGTGGGGTCTCAGCAGAGCAGGGACAGAATCCCCCCCTTGACCAGCTGCCCACGCTGCTTTTGGTGCAGCCCAGGACATGTTTGGCTTTCTGGGCTGGGAGTGCACCTGGCCGGGTCATGTCCAGCTTCTCATCCACCAGCACCCTCAAGCCCTTCTGGGCAGGGCTGCTCTTGCTCTGTCCATCCCCCAGCCTGTGTTGATACCGGGGGGGTGCCCTAACTCGGGGCACCTTGCACTTGGTCTTGTTAAACCACATAAGATTCCCATATGCCCACTTCTTGAGCATCCCTCTGGATGGCATCCCACTCCTCAGGCATGTCAACAGCGTCACGCAGCTTGATGTCATCTGCAAATTTGCTGAGGGTGCACTCAATCCCTTCATCTATGTCATTGATATAGCATATTAAATAACACTGGTCCCAATAGAGACCCTGAGGGACACCACATGTCGCTGATGTCCATTGAGACTCTGAGCCATTGACTACTACTCTCTTGATGCAACCATCCAACCACTTAATTATCCATCCAGCAGTCCACTCATCAAATCCATCTCTTTAATTTAGAGAGGAGGATGTTGTGGGGACCATGTCAAAGGCTTTACAGAAGTGAATATATATTCCCTTGTCCACTGCTGTAGAAGCCCATCATAGAAGGCCACTGGGTTGGTCAGACAGGACTTGCCCTTGGTGAAGCTGTGCTGGCTGTCCTAAATCAACTCCCTGTCCTCCATGTGCCACACACACATGTGTGTATGTATGATCCTTTCCCCAAGTGTTCTCAGCCTCAAGGTATCTTCAGCTTAGAGATTTCCTGGTTATGATTTCTGCCTGTATAATAACCATCAAGATATGTCTCCTCCAGGTATTGTTCTGGCCACCTTTGATCCCATGTAAATTTTTCACATCTGCAGCAGTGCATCTGTGACTTTGGCAGCAAGTTTCTGTTGGTTTACTGCCCAACCATTGCTTTCCTGTTGCTTTGTTTTGTACGTGTTTATCAGCTCTAAGTTATGCTCCCAAGTTCTTGTGTTGGAAGTGACAGAAAACATCAGATTGCTATCTGCTTCCCCCAGGCCATATCTGGTTTCTTTGGCCTGTCATTTCCCTCAGGTCATCTCTTCTCCAGACTGAGAAGTGCTGCTATAACCACTTGATCCTCATTTGATAGTCATTGTTGCCCTGAACTTTTTGCAGTTCAATAATGTCTTTGTGAAGATGAGAGAACCATAAGTTCACTGTTAAGTAGTTCATTCTTAAACCCTTTTTTCTGCATCTCTTGCATGTACTGAAGTGTGTTGTCCAGGCTCTAATGGAGGACAGCCACATGAAGGTGTACTATTTTATTTCATGGCTAGGATTTCAGACCCTGCAAGACACCCTGTCTTTCATGTACCACAGACAAGGCCCCATCTTATCCCATCATGAACAGGCCAAAATCAGGAGGAAGAAAAAAATAAGCAAACAACAGGGAAGCAATGTAATATGAAGCATTTCAGTTGAGAGTTTTTAAATTTGAAATGAACAAAATAAGTCTTTTCTCTCTGTATTGCAGGAGGGGTCACAGATATGTGTGTGGCTTAAGGGATCATCAAATTAGCCAAATAGGAGGTAATATATTGTCATCATCCCACAATCTGTCTTTCAAGTTGCTCCAGGAACTAAGTAATAACAAATAGCTTGTTTTAAAAGGTAGTCTAAAAATTATTCCAAAATAGTTCCCTTTTTTTTTTTTGTTATGTGCACTTCTTTTATAATAATGTCCTTTTCAATTTCTTCTGCCACTGTGTTCTAACAACACCATCAGCAATGTTCTGAAATTTTACTTTTGAGATGCTTTGCACGCTGTGGTCCTGTTTAGTTCCAGCTGTAAAAGGGGACTGTTTATTTTAAAAAAAACAGGAAACTGTTCATAACTTCAGATTTTAAAGTGTCATGAAAGTACTTCTATTCACATGATTTTAAATAATCTGTGTATAATCACCTCCCTTTCCATATCTATTAACTTTTTAATTTAATATATTTTAAATACAAGTTATGTTTTGATCCTCAACCAACATGATTTCAGTGAGGAAAATAATGAACTTTTGTAAATTTTTATTAATTTTACATTGTGTATCTCAATGCCATCTTAAAAAACTGATATTTTCTTTTCGAAATTTAATTGTTCTGTGGGTTCCTATTTTACTAGCTGTGTATGAGTCAGTCAGTTTCCAAATTGTGGTCTGAATTAACATGGAGCCTGAGAAAGAATAACAGAAATGCATTTTGGCTACCTCACTACCATGGGTTTGTCAGTCAGGACTAATCTAATAGGACATGGTATTCACATGGAGTTGACCTAGAAAACAGGATTCCAATTGTGGGCCCATTTAAAATTTCAGCCACAGCTTTTGAAATTAAGGTCTTTCTTGGCTAAGAGGTCCACCAGAAATCAACACTTGCTTCATCATTGTGCAGCCTGGAGACAAAACAAGATATTAAAATAAATGAATTCACTGTGCAAGAGAAAACTAAATGCATTTTAAAATATCTATTTGAAAGCTGGGAGCTTTTCCAGTGCGATAACTGTGGGGAAAAAAATTATCTTGCAAAACTGTCAGTGAGAATCAGCTGAAACCTGGAAAGTGCTCAAAAGTTTTCAGCAAACTTCACTTGCAATTTGCCTGGAGGAAGCAGAACCTGACAAGCATCCAGTGAGGTTGCACCAGCAGCCGCCTGTGGCCACTCTGCAGCTCGCTGCTGTCCCTGCTCCGGTACCTCCTCGTGAAATGAAAGCTGACAAATGTGTTCACTTGTAGTCTCTCGTGTGGTACATCTGTCCCGACAATGGGCAGCATCCTTTGTAAGGGCAGGCGCTGGCATCCTGTGTGGTGATGGAGTGGCCAGGGCAGTTGATGCAATGGGTCACAGCCCTGAAGGGCGGGGCGTGATCACGACCTCCCATTGCGGCAGCTGTTGGTGCTCCTGCAGGATCGGGCTGTACAGGCAGGGTTGGATGAAGGAAGAATGTGGTACAGGGGGGGATTTCCATAAATGCACAAAAATTTGGGTTTGAGAAGTGACTGAGGAGGATGGAGCTTTATGGCTCAAGGGTTGCAATCATCCTTTCTGGGTGCCCCAGCTGGAGTGCCTCGCCACTCCAGTCTAGATGAGTAAAGAGCAAAGGATGACCAGGCTCCCTGCTGGTAAACCCATGCCTAAAGTTAGGTGTGTGGAAAGGCCTCTTCAGAAATGTCTGAGCCTGCCAACATTTGCATTTTATTTGCATTTGGAGGGATTACAGAAAGGAGTAAAATTATACAAATGCTCAAGGATTGGCATGGGGAGGGTCTTAAGCAATCATGGAGTATTCTGATTATTATTTATTAGCCCCCAAACCCGAGTTTTGGCAGGCACAGGTTTTAATGTCTGATTACTTCGTTTTCTGCCACCTTATATGGAAATGCCATTACTAATTATAATCATAACACCTCAATCTTTTGTAGCATTTCTTACAGATGTCTCTCAAAGCCTGGTAAAAAAGAAAGTCAGGGCCACAGTGACAATTTCACACATAGCAAAGCCTTTGCAGAGAGACAGATCATTGCTTTTCAGCTGGTGGTAGAAATAACTCCCTATTCGTGTGTATGCAAGATACTGTAAGACACACAGAGAAAAATATAAATGGTAAAGGTAGACAGACATATATTATATTGGAGCTAATTGATTGTTACTTACTATTTATGAGCTAGAAATTAAAATAGGCATGTAAAATCAGACAGAAGACGTGTGAATGGCCATGGACTTTATATGAGAAGCCTGTGATTTGCTAGCAGTGGCACTGCCCTCTCTGATTCCTTAGGGCATGATTTAAGCCTAATGAAGTCAGCAAGAACTTCAGTTTAGTTCATGGGAAAAGAACTCCCTGGGAAGTGCATTTCAAGTTAAGGCTAAGTATAACTTTAATGTATTCAGTCACCTTAAAGAATTTTCCCTATCTTGACTTTTATAGTGTATGTAAAGCAGCCGACATGCAAAAAAGTCATGTAAGTATTTGCTGTCATGGTCAGATAGCTTAACAGCAACTGACAGGTCTGTAGGAAAACCAGCCTGAAACAACTAGTTCCAATTAATGAATTGAAACACAGACCTTAGGAAATACAATACTCTAATGTATCTCAAGTTTTCCTTCCAGCTTTTCTAGACTTTATTTTCTTTCCTATTTCTTCAAATTATAATAGCTAAAGGTTTTGGACTTGGAAAGAAGAAAACACACACCTCTTACCTGAAATCTTTTGTAACAAAAGAAGGTAAACAATGATATTGACATATCAGAGTTTTTTCTCTTCCATTTATTATCTCTACAGGATATGTGAAAGGCAGGTATATAAAAGAGTGAAATATGTGACTTCCCAGGCCTGCACTTATGCCCACAATTACTGTTTACTTAAGAGTTTCTTTCTCCTATGATAAAATATGTTGTGAGTACCTGAAAAAATGCTTCCAAGGAGCAAGATCCTATTTAGTACATACTGTCTCAACAGTGGCATATTCTGTCTGCCACCAATAAGCTGATATGCAGGATATTTCGGATGCTGTGTCACACTGGAGCTGAATTTTGTTGCAACAATTTTTGTATCAGCATGGATCTAATGGGTTCATTGCAGTGATACTGGAGTAGAAGATGTACAGTGTGCTAAACAAACCCATTAGTTTATGTTTATGTTAGTTAGTCTGTGTCTGTCACTGCTATATCTGTTGATTGACTTTTGAATGCAACCTTTATTAGTCATGTGCACTAAAGTAATACTAAAGGACCTTGGGTAAAAATGATGCCTCACTGTGTTGGGTAGTATGTGGTAACAAAATACTCCTATTTCAGAACCTTGCAACATGAATAAATCAGAATGAAAAGTGGTGAAGATAGTAGGAGAGGTAGAGTAATGAGTGTACAACCTGGATGAACTGAATAAAGCTATGTCAGGGTGGCAGTGGCTTTTCTCTTTACCCCAAATCATGCCCTCACTGAAGGTGTAATGTCTTTATCCAGCTCTAGTATCACTTCATATGCTGATTTAGCAGCAGGAATTTGAGCCTTCAGCATTTGGTGTCTGCTGGAAGATGGATTTGGCAGATGGAGTAGCTTGTACAAGCCTTCTTCCTTCAGAGGAAAGGTAGGAGGCCAGATGGAGCTGTCCCATGGGTTGTATCTAGCACAGGAGCTATCACTTGGATAAATCTGATCTAATTTTTGTGTCAGATAAAATTTTTAAGTCTACCTCTAATACAGTAAGTCACACAAACACCAGAGCCTTTCATTTGACGTGGGCATGCACAGGAAAAAAGTGCATTGCAATTGCATGCATTGTAAGAAGTGTAAGGCTTTGGCCAAACAGAAAAGCAGAGCCTGTCCCTCAGCTCATTGAATTTAGGATTTGCTGCCAGGGCTGACAGCAAGTCCCTGAATGAGGACAGCTCTTGGATTTAATCATTGCTCCCCACACTGTTTATATATTTGGTAGCAACTCTAATGCATAATTACTATGCTGGGCCTAAGTTCAGATTGCTGTTCCCAGAGGGAAATAATGTCATCTCTGTGGTATCTCTTGTATTTGTTCTTGTTCTGTATCTCTTTTCTGCATTTCTGGCTACAGAGTACCCAATTCAAACAGGATAAGAGGATAATCACTGCATCAGAAGCTTGTTGATAGCCCACTGATTAGGGTGCTCTCTTGGGACAATAGGGGCAATGGTCTGAGCAACTCTAAAGATGGGAGCCCTTCTGGATAATTTTTCAGCTACTCAGCTGTTTCATAGGAGACAGGTGCTTGTACCATTGCTTTGCCCAATTACCTTCTGTGATGAATTGACCATCTGTGGGTATGAGGGCAGAGCGGTGGATGTTATTTATCTTGGCTTTAACAAGGCCTTTCACATCTATCATAGCCTCCTTGTAGCCACATGGGGGAGGTAGGGGTGGCCTTCAGGGTCTGTAACTGGCGGCTGGGTTTAGCTGTGTTCCTCAGGGCTGGACTCTGGGGCCAGTGATTTTTAACATCAGAAATGGTTGTTGGGATGGAATGAACCACCAGTAGGGTCAAGTCTGACACTACATTTGAGAGAGCATTTAGTGTGCTGAAAGGTCAGATGGCCACTTCACTGGGACCCAGTGAGCCAGAGAAATGGACTAGCAGGAACTTCATGAAACTCCAGAGAGGCAAATGCAGCCTTTCACCAGGGACAGAACAGCCCTGCAGCAACACTGGCAAGGACAGGTTGGCTTGGTAGCAGCTTTGCAGAAAGGACTTGGAGTATGACAACAAGGTGACTGTGTGCTAGCAGCATGTCCTTGCAGCAAGGGAAAACTGCATAGCTGGCTATAGGAAAAATTCAGCCAGCAGGTCAAGGGGAATGATTATTTCCCTCTTCTCACCATTTGTGAGGTGGCACTGTGTCCAGTTTTGGTTCCCCAATAGATGAAAGATAATGACAAACTGGAGTGAGTCTAGGAAATGGCCTATTGGCATTCTTCTTAATCATGCACCCTAAAGTCTTGGGTCCAAGATCCTGTCTAAAGTAGCTTGTGAGGACTTCACACAAAGTCAAGCTGTTTGTTAGAGCCCACAGAGGTGAATTTTTGGTGTGGTGACATAACCAGCTGTGCTCTTAAATGCTGATGGCTCAACCCCTAAATTTGCTACTGACAGTAGTGAACTTTTTAGAAATGAAATAACTTCAGAAGTATTGAAGATAATTCCTGCTGTACATACAGAACATGTGGTAAATGGAGCAGAACTACAAAGGCATGCATGGCCTACATGACTTTAATGCTTCACGTCTATGGATTATTCAAATGGTCACATTCTGCCCTTGAACACATCAATTGTACCTTATTTAGTACTAAAAAACAGGGTTTATAAAAATAGTCATTACTCAAAAATTAGTTTGATACAGCTGATTTATACAGAAGGGAAATGTAATTGGGTAGAATTTATCTTTCTTCATGTTTGTTGAAGAGGAAGAATGAGTAGTCCAAGAAATTTAATTGATATTTTCTTGCTTTTTTTGCTTTTGCCCATTTAAAATTTACTAACAATAATGCCCCTATGTAAAGTACTTGACTACAGTGGCCTTAAATGCTTCACATATCTGCATAGTCTTTGGCATACACATCCTTGGAAACTGTACTAGTCAGCCTGGCAGCTTTGGCTGGGAGCCAGCCATGGCTTACTGGCTTCTTCGGAGGTCAGGGGCTCAGCCTCTGGTGGACTAAAGCAGAGCCTGCTTGGACATATCCCGTGCCTCTGTGTGTGGAGTTCTCTGATTTTACTATGCTGAACTGGAGTAGGTGCAGCATGGCAGAGCCTGTGTGCCCTCTGAAAAATAGCTCTGGTACACACTCTGGTTCTCGTTCATCTCACTGAGTTGTTCAGTTGTCATTTTTAAAGTATTTTTTCATTAAGTATCATAGGGATTTTGTGTTCTTCCAAGTTTGCTGGCATTGTTTTGTCAGTTCAGGGTATGAAAAAGTCACCTTGATGGTCAGTTGGGCTATTCTGTGGAACAGAATGCAACTATTGTCCAAAAGTCATCCTGCCAGAACATTGATTTCCACCTGGGGAACTGGGTTAAACTGAAATGTTGTCTCAGAATCTCTAGATGATAGAAGTAACTGTTTACAGTAGATGGACTTGCTGATATAGGTATATAGACAAAGTTGCCTTTTGGCAATAGGGTTTTTCACAGGTTTTATCAGGAATCAGATGGGGAAAACACTGGGTTTTCTTTAGGTAAAAAAAGTTGTCCATTTTCTTTTTGGTTTTTACTTATTCTTCTTAGCCAGCTAAATGTACTTGTCTGTAGAAAAGTGCTAGTATTTTAGTGGCAGTTAAAAACTTTTATTTTTCTTAACACTTTGGTGGGAAATTTATGTGACTACTGAGTTTTCCATCTGTCTTTTTCATTAAGGAACAAAATATTGCAAGTCACTGTAAATAGCAGAGAAGAATGAAATAGCAGTAAAAAGAGGTACTGGACTAAATTAAACAGTTCCTTTTTTTTTTTTAAATAGTTATCAAACAGCTTAATACCTTGAACAAATCTCTTCAGACTATTCTGCAGAAAAAATAAAATAAGTAATTGCTTTTATTCATTAGAAGATCTACTTTTTTATTCTCTTAGTACTTGAAGACAACTAAGTATATTTATAGAAATTTTCTGAATGTGGAGGACAGATTTTCAGGAGGGAGTACTAATAGAAGTTATTATGAGAGCTTCAGGCTAGAAATACCACAAGGATCATAGCAATGACCTCAGACTAGTTGAAACTGTGTGTGGTGAAATAGGAGAGTTAAGTCTTGAGGGTATGGAAAGTAAGAACTTCATCTTGAGGAATTTCTTCCATGCTGCAAGAGTTGTTACTGTAATAAACTTGTGTCTGCATAACTTTGGCAGAATTTGGTGATACGCGTTTGCTCTGTTTATTAGATAGTTGGGGGGAAGGAGGGACAGGGAGCAGAGAACAATATGGGCCTATGCCATCCTTACAGTCTTACGTATGACAATTTTGTCAAATAAAAAGCAAAGAAAAATCTGAAGTATCTTGGAATTTTAGTAAAAAAGTTTAAAATTGTAAACTATTCTTTTGAGGAAGGGCCTGGCAGCGTTTATTGTGACCCCCTGTGGATTGTCCTGAGGTGTCCCAACAAAAACAGTTATCATTGAGACTTCAAAGGCTATCCTTAGTTTTTGAAACTCATGCAAGTCTCAGGTAATAATTTGACATTAATATAAGTAAGAAACAAGGATGCTTTTTCTCACTTTTGCTTGTTACCATTGCTGCTGATTTCAGCACGAGGGAATGTCCAGACAGAGACGGTGACTCAATGGACTTATGATGGAAGATCAAGCTAAACCAGCATGAAAAGACAAAGATTGCCTGTCTTCTCAAAAAGATACGGTTAACTGATGGTTATGGGTAAAGAGCGAAACTAATCTAATGGCATTTCCCCCATTTTAGTTATACCTTGCTTTGCACCTTGGATTTCAAGAAGGTCCAAAGGTCCCAATGCATCCAGTTTTTGATTGCTGTAGCCTAACCAGCTTTACTATTACTAGAAATTTTCAAACTGCTCACAGAATTTCCAGAGGATACATACAATAGCTGTGTTGGAAGAGAGTAGGAGGGCCTTGTTCATGCCAGTGGTTTTTGGTTCTGTGGGAAGGTTTCAATGCTTCAGCGCCCAAGCATCCTACACCAACCAAATACAGATTTTATCATCAGTTAATACCTCTCTTCAGCTGGATTAAGGTATTGCCAAATGCCAGTAAGATATTTCAGGGCAGAAATTTGCAAGACATCTTGCCTACACAGAGGGAATCCTGTTGCTTCACAGAAAAGAAACTCATGAACCCAAATGTAAGCTTTAACTGTATTTTATTTCATAACACTGAGGAGTTATTAACTCTTCCACCTCAGTTTTCTCTTCTTCATTATAAGAGAATTATGTGAGAAATTGTATTTTCCATTTAAAACCCATCGTTTGAGAGAATTAACAGATTACTTGTGAAGGTCACAGAAGAGGACACAATCTTGTTTGTTTACTTATTCTTGATTTATCAGGTATTTAAATTTCCTTTCTTAAATAATGAATTTCCGAAGATAATTTTTGTTCTTTAAACAAAAGCAAGTTGTGATTAGAGTTCCCCTAAGTATGTAAGCTGTCCTGCACTGAGATCATTGTTAGCAATATAACCATGATAACACGGCGCTTAGTCAGGATTAGGTCAGCACCATGTACGCAATGGAGGTGCTGAGAGATGTGAGCTGGGTGGTTTCCTGACGCCTGCATGACATTAGCTCTTGCCATAAGGAGTAAACCTTTACCAGCTCAGGGGTTACGGTCTTACCAGTTTAGGTGCTGTGCCAACTCTGTTGTGGTCATGCAGCTCCTTGCACTAAAAGCCAGCCTAGAAGCCCATGAGCTCAGGTGAGGTTCACCATCACACTGTGAGGGCATGCCATCAGCTCCAAAGTGGGTTTTGCAGCCCAGCAGCACTACGTGAGCTCAATGCCCTCCATGAACGTGGTGTGTGTGCCTGAGCTCAGAGCTGCGCTCGACTAAAGGCACAGGATGGCTGCGCTGGGCACCCCGACCCAGTGCTGATGGGCTCAGCCGCCCGAGTCAGGTTAACTGTGCACCTAACACACTGTGTTGTGTTTCATGTAGATCATCCCTGAGAGAAATGATGAAATCTTCTGCACATCCTGCCACTGACCCTCAGTACAGAGGCAGCAAAAAATACTGTGTTTTGAAAGAGCTCTGTATGTAGGGAAGGAAAGGGCAGTCATGTGGTGTGTTCACAGGATCATCATCAGATCTGGGTTTGATGCCTGTAAACCTTTCTTTGAACATGTTCTTTCACCTCTCGGGTGTTTAATTTCCCCTTCTATAAAGCATACCTCTTTGTTGACAGGAATGTTGTGAAGCAATTTGTTACAAGGCTTATGTTACTAAGGCCTAGTGTAAATGTTTTCTGCTGTGGCCTGTGTTTAAGTCTGTGGTCTGTTGCTTGTCGGGTGAAGAACGATCAGAAATTCCAGAGGTATTTCTGCAGCTAAGTTATACTACATGACAAAGGGGATGGCTTAACATTATGGTTTGTGTTGCAGCTGTAGGACAGTGCACGGCTGGCAGTACCTCCAAGCTCACAGATGTAGGAACCACAGATTGCCTGACATGCACTTTCAAAACTGTTGGATGGTGTTGTTACTTCGTCATCTTCATACATGTTGTCCTAGAGTAGCAGGGAATTTTGTAGTCCTCTTTGGTTTGTGTTCTATGAAACTGGGCACAATCTTCATGTTTCAGGTAAATCTTTTGTAGCAGAAGCGTAAGTGAAAGAGGGACTTGAGGGTGCATGGAGACAGGAACATCCCTTGTGTTTAATTGTATTTTCAGCAACTTTGCTGACACATGTCCTGTGCCCTAAGTAAAACCACACCTAAGTTATATTCTATTTCTTCTTGCTTTAAGCTCCATGGGAGTGATTTTTTTAGCTGAAGGTAAAACATACCTGAGAGCAGCTTCCATGAAGTAGAACCTGTGGGTATTGCCGGTGTTCAGAATTCCACCTGGGCAATGTGTGGAAGAAAAATAATGTGAATGATTTTAACTAATGGATTTTGAATCTCTTTATTTTGTCATGCTCAAAAGGGATTTTTAGAAGTGAGCAGTTAGTTCTGTCAAATAGGAACTGCTCTGAAGCATTGCTGTATCATGATATGGATCAGACAACTCAAGAGGAAAAGCAGTTGGTTTTGTAAGGGCATGTGATTTAAAAGAGAATAAAGAAAAAAAGAATTTATTGTGTCTTTGAAAATATCTTTTCTCTGTCAAGTGAGATTGGGGCCAAAACATTTCTCCAAGTTGTATGTTTAAGCTATTTTATGGCATAACATGCATATTTGCATTGAAAATTCAAGACTCAAGGACAACTGTGATTTTGCTTTTATGGGAGCATTGAAGCACAGGCAGAATCGAGACTGTTCTGCAATGATTTAGACTTGTGTATAAGGAAGTTTTTTCAACTCTGGCACTTACTCTGTGTTAATGGTTTCAGTAGCTCAGTATTGAGTGTGGTTTTAATGGTCTGAAATGCAAAACTAGCATTTTTAAATTCTGCACTAGCTTCTAAACTGGGCAGAAAAGAGAGTCGCACTCAACTGCAAAGCTGATATGCAAAGCCTGTCTTTTTAGCCAAAAAAATCTCCTTTTTTTGCCACTAAATCCAAGAAAGTTTAACTGCCAAAACACAGAAGGTTCCTTATGTTCTTCATAAGAACTGAAAGCTATCATCAAAAATGAATGTCTTTGCATATCTTGAAAGAGTGAAATAAATGCAATCATTAACTTGCTTAATTTTTTTTTTTACAAATATAGTTAGTTTCTGAATCCTAAAGACTGTTTAGCTGCATAGAATATTTGAGCATTAAAAAGACAATTTTACCTAGAAGAACATAAAGAAATAAATGGTGTCTCAAATTATAATAAAAAAGAGAAAAACAGTTTAATAGCTCATTAAATATTTGCATTATAAATAAAAGTTGTAGGAAGACTCGTCTCAATCTTTGAAAGAAAACTAGTCAAGCTTCAGTCTGAAAAAGTTCTTACAGACAATGGAAAATGGAAATTTGTAGTAGAATTCATATGGGGTTTGATTGCAATATTAATGAACAAAGAAGTATCAGCTCTTGATAATAATACAAAGATTAAGTTAACAGCTCTATTTTATAAAAGCAGCCTAATATTAAATAATGGTTAGGTAATGCTGAGTAGTCTATTTAGTATTCAGGAAAGTTAACATCTTCCATCTCTAAGTGCAAGCACAATTATCTACCCACTGATTGTAGGAACATCTGACTGTTTGTGCCTTCCTCTATAGCAATTATGGGCAACACAGGGACAAAAATACTTAAGACTAAGGGGAGAGAGAGCACTCAGTTTGAAATGTCTTCTCTTCTTTTCATTAATTGCCTTTGTATTCTAGGACCTCAGCTTTTCCCACTGCTTTTGCTCATTTTGTATCTCAGCGCCATAAACTACCCATCCATCCTGTTGCTGATGACTTTCAAGTGTGAATCACTGACTTGCCATCTAAATTTTGTGATTTGCTGAGATTTGCTGATGTCTGATGGTAACTGCACTGAGGCCTTGTGTTCCCAACCCTCCTGATTACATTGGTCATGGGAGAACAACATTACAGTGCATCTACACTGCAAGAGCTGTGGTGAATTCAGGTTGTGTGAAATGCTCTGCCAGGCTTTAGCCCATTTGTGTTAGTTACTAGTTGATGCAAAGGCCTGGCAGCACAGAATCTTCCCAAGATTGGAGAGAATCCAATAGAGGGTCACAAGGATTATTAATTTGGTTGGAGCCTCTTTGCTCTGACAGGTTGAGAGAGCTGGGACTGTTCAGCCTGGAGAAGAGAAGGCTCAAGGGCAGCGATGTCATCAATGTACAAAAGAACCTGAAGGGGGGGGGCAAAGAAGAGCCAGGTTCTTTTTATTCATGCCCAGTGAGAAGACCAGAGACATTAGTCATCAAATGAAACATCTGAGATTCCCTCCTAATATCAGGAAACCCTTCTTCACTGTGAGATTGACCAAGCACTAACACAAATTTCCCAAAAAGGCTGCAGAGTCTCTGTCCTAGAAGGTATACAAAAACTGTCTGGACATGGTCCTGTGCAAGTGGCTGTAGCTGTCCCTGTTTGACTGGGATGGGGGGTGGACCAGATGACCTCCAGAGGTGCCTTTCAACCTCAGCCATTCTGTGATTCTGTGATCTGCCATCTTTTTACACCACTGCAGAAGCTATACTTGCTCCATCTCGTACAGACAGCAAGACAGTAAAGGTGTTTCCTCCTGGGACAATGCAGTGTTGTACAGAGACACCTGGGATGGCTCAGGAAGAACACAGTGCACTAAGCTGGGCTCACCAGTTCCCATTTCCTTGTATCCAAAGTAGTTCAGCTGAGCACTTGCTTCTGAATCTACTCCCTAGTGCTGTACATCCCAGGAAATTGCTTAGTTTAGTTGCAGTCCTGTGGTTTCCTGCTGGGTCCTAATAAACCTCCCCACATTGGAGATGCTCATGAGAAGACCTTTTGGTTTTCTTTAGGAGCCAAACCCAGCATGGTTAGAACTCATCAACACCATCAAGTCCAGACTGATTTATTCTGTTGATTGAGATGGCTCTTTCTGAGTGCTTTAGTCCTTGGAGGGCTTTGGAGGTGGCAGTGGCATGGGAGTAGGCTGTAGCAATGCTCATGAGCAACGCTCATGCAGTACTGGCCAGTGGAATACAGGCACCTGCTGGTTATACAGGAGTCAGCAGAGGCCTGGCAGGGCCTACACAGGCATCACAGAAGAGGTACTTCGTATGCCTTCATTCAGTCCCTGGTCTGTATTATTCATGTTTCTTTCCATTATTGAGTATATCACAGCCTCTCTTTCCCTGAAAATAGCTATATCAGAAAGGTGTTCTGTCTTGAGTGAATAAGAATATCCATATTTTGCAATTTGGCATCTAAGATTACTCATGTTCCTCCCTGAGTACCAAGCATGATTATTAACAGTACTGTGAAACTGAAAGATTCTAAAATTCCTCTTGTTTTTGTGGGGCACCTCAGTTTTACTCCTGGCAGGAGTTTCACCTGAGGCTTTATGCGATATAATGCCAGCAAACTGAACTGTGAATATAAAATTCCTTGTGCTAAAATAAAAATATTGGGTTTATTGATAAGTGTGAGGTTAAAGTGCAAAATTTATGTATAAGGAAAGCTGTGTGCTATAAAAGGATAATAATTTCTTCTTCAGCTGCTGTTTTAAAAAAATACCTTGTGACTTACCAACAACTTCCAATATGCAAACTTGGTGTGTTTGAGATTTTCCATTAGGATTCCTATGGTAAACTTCTGATTTACCTAACTGAAGTACAGTAAGAGGCTTCTCAGTACTGGGACTAGCACATTTGTCAAGGTAGAAACATATCATTGTTCTATGCTCTATTCCAATAGACTGTTGAAAAGGAAAATTACATATGTGCTTTATTTTCTAAAGAGTGTGAGTTCATTTTTCTCTTCTTATTATGAATGTGGCCTGTGTTCCACATAGATTTTGAAACCAGATCATTACTGTGCACTTAAGAATATGTAACTTCCTATTACATTTGCTTGTAGGTGTATTATATCTTCAGTATGGAGATGAAACAAAGCAGTTGAGGATGCCGAATGAAATCACAAGCACAGACACAATTCGTGCCCTTTTTGTAAGTGCCTTCCCCCAGCAGCTGACAATGAAAATGCTGGAATCGCCCAGTGTCGCCATTTACATCAAGGATGAGAGCAGAAACATATACTATGAATTGTGTGATGTGAGGTAAGACATGGAATTAGAGCTATGGGTTTGGAGATTTTTTGTGGGTTTTGTTCTGTTGTGCAGTTATAGAATAGAAAGGAGTGGGGTTGATAAGTATCTGACAGAGAATGGCCTGACATATGAGGGCATGTTCAGTGGTATCTGAGTAATCCAGGAGGTCTGGTCTGACAATGCCTTCAGCTGTAGGTGCAATATCCATTGCACAAGCCACTGATAAATGGCATGCCTTGCTGAAATATTTGTATAATACACAAAGCTTCACATATTTAATATGTTTATTGAGTTTTAAATGAGACACAATCACTTAAAATACAGAATACAGAATAAATATTTACAGAAAAACGGAGTTGTTTCTTTGCTGGGAGTGCAAAGCTGGATTTCGTGAGACTGAAGGAACATGAATGTCACTGATGTCCTTACAACAATGCCAGCTAACACAGCCAAAGCTCTGCGGCACTGGTGACCACTGCTGCAGCCCCATCGCCTTCCTGTTATAAGTCAGGATGCAGCAACTGATGCAGTTACTTCCCTTCACTAATTCAGAGCTGGGTCAATAAATAGTTCACCATTCTATCCTTTATTTTGTGGGAGTGCAGCTTCTTAATTAACCATGTTTCTTCAACAGAAATTCCAGGGTCTCAGGTCCCTATAAAGTCCCAAGTCATGCATAAATAAAGCTCTCAGGTACACCTCAGACATGTTACACTTTGTAAAATGGATAAAATGGACAGAGGAGTGTAAGAAGATGAAGGAGAAAGCAGAAAAGCTGTTTGCTCTCTGCTAGTCTGCCACTAATGCAGGAAAATTACGTGGTGCAAGAGAAGTGTACTGTCCACTGCTGCCTTGTTTCTTCTGGAGATCCTATGGCTAAGGTGTTTCTCCATATCATGTTGTAGTTAAAAGAGCAAGTTGGAGCTTTTCTAGCCCTTCCCCATCCAATTCCCCCATTCCGGTTCTTAATCTTTGGACAGCACCACACTCCATTTTCTCACCTGTGTCTTGCTCTCCCCAGGCTGTCTATCCAGTGTCTTGTCATTAGCCAGTCTCTTGGATTTCAGTTTATTTTAATCTTAGTTGCTTTGCAGACTCCCACACCCCTGTTTGGCCACTGTAATGCCTATGTGAAGACCCATCTGATTTTTTTCATCAACATCATCATCTTTCAACAGTTTCTATACATCAAACAGTTTATTCACAAGATCAGACCAACTGATTGAATCATGATAGGGGTTACCACATCTCTGTTGCCAAGTGCATTATTGCCAACCATCATCTAGCGCATTGGCTCCTTTTCTCTCCCTTTATCCCTCCATCTTCCCTTGAGTTTCAGACTACCACTTTATGACTTCATCTCCTCCCTGCCCCTGAGAATGCAGTTGTTGATTATCTTAATGCCACTCTGCCTTTTTTTTCCCTTGCTCCCATTGCAGGCGTCACTCTGCCAGCCTCAGGCCTGGCTCAATCCCAACATCTGCTTCCTCTGTTCCTATGCCTGTATTGTAGAGCATTTCTAGGGGAAATCCCACAGCCCAGCTGACTTCCTCCGTAACAAAATTCCTCCATAACAAAATTCCCTCCTTCAGTTCTGCCACCCTTCTTTCTTAGGAAACCTCAGCAATTCCAGGTTAATGGAGTCCATAACATGCACTACCAGCTGCATTTTCACCACCTTTGAATAATTTCCACAACCATTTCTCCATTTCTGTTCCTTACTCTTCACAAGATCTTGCCAGTGTCTACCCTCAGAGAAGAGATGAAATGAAGCATCCTTTTTCTCTCCTTTGCTTGCCATGTCTTCCTTCAATCCTCTTCTTCCTTTCCCTTAAACACAGGGGTGTCAGTCAGCTCTTTAAGCTCTCCATCTCCCTCAGAAGCTGCTCCATGTTCTTCTGTGCCTTGCATTAGGCCATCATACTTCTTCCCCTTTCTTTTTCTCTTTTTTCTCTTTTTTCTCTTTTTTTCTCTTTTTTCCTCTTTTTTCTCTTTTTTCTCTTTTTTTCTCTTTTTTCTCTTTTTTCACTTTTTTTCACTTTTTTCACTTTGTTCACTTTTCTCTTTTTTCTCGTTTTTCTCATTTTTTCTCTTTTTTCTTTTTTCTATTTTTCTTTTTTCTTTTTTTTCTATTTTTCTCTCTTTTTTTCTCTTTCTCTTTTTCTTTTTCTTTTTTTTCTTTTTTTTTTTTTTCTTTTTCATTTTTCCCTTCTTTTCCTTTAAATTTTTTTTTGTCACTCGGGACAAAGCCCTCTCTTTCTACTTAAGTAGAAAGTTTTTCCTTAAAACGGTTCAGAACTCTGCGTCCAGTGTAGACTTCACATTTTTGCTCCAGAACATCCCTATTGTACAGTCTTTCCTCTCCCATCACATGGAGAAAAAACACTCATGTAATCATTCAATTTTTTTAATAGCAGCTGCTGTAATCGTCTTTTCTTGGCAGTTGACACAGGTAATAGGTAATCTTGCTTACTCTTACCCATTCAAATGAAGCAACAAAGATCATTCTCCTATTTTGACAAGCAGATTGTTCCTCATGCATTTATTTTTCACTTGTGCTCTGACTGTATCTTCTCCGTCTTTTTAATCCACTTGTCTTCATTATGAGGGCTCTTCCAAGCCCACTTCAATGCTACTTTTCATTTCTTGTTAAGTACCAAGTGCCATCTGCTTCCACTTGGTGAATAATGCCAGCTTGAATTCTATGTCTTTAATTTTCAAACAAGTGCTTTCCTGCTCCCTCAGGCAGCCCCTCTAACATGCTTGGAAGGTGTCCTCCACAGACATCTGCAAAGCCACTGCGTTAGTCTCCTTCCCACTCTCTCTGTTGCACTGCCTACTCAGATCATGCCCATGGTTCCAGCATTTGTTTGTCACTCCTCTGTCTGGAGAGACTATGATCTGAGTTCTTTTTGTTTCCTTATCTTCCTGCAGCTATTGTCTTTTGTGACTCCTATTCACCTTGTAAGCTGGTGAAGAGGTTGTCTTCCTGGGATGTTTACACAGCACACACAGATCAGTGAGGCCTTTGAACATACCAAGGGGCATCTGGGAGCTACAGTAATGCAAATTAGAGTAATAATAAAAGTACAGTAATACATACCTGTTATCAGTAATGTTTATCTTAGAATAGCAACATGAGGTGAAATACATTCATACCAGAGATCAAATGCCTAGTATTTTGGTGCTTTGCCTTGCAGCAATGTTTTACTTTAAAGTGTCATGTTTCTACAAGAAATATTTATGGAAAATGCTTTTATAAAAAAACTCCAGTTGTTTGAGGTCCCATCTCGTAGCCATCAGACAGAAAAGACAGCAGATAAAACGTATTTAAATGAATAATACGCCATTTGTTGAACAGGAGATGAGAGAGCTTGCTTTGTATTGAGAAGAACATAGTCCCACATCCGAGGCAGATGGTGGTAACTGAGGCTCCCAGTGCAGGTCTCAAAGCAAAAGGGTCACATTTGCAAGATGGAAAACACTTCATGTTACCATAAATAATTGAGAACTTGAACTTGCCACAAGGTAGCTATTTTCCTATGCAGTCTACAAGTAAACACTCAAAAATACTAAACTTCTCATCAACCCTCTAGTTCTTAAACACAAGACACTGATCTGTCTCTTAAGCTTCAGGGTTTCTTTAATAACTACTTGACATCTACAACAGCAACACAAGTTCTGACTAGCTACCCATTCAAAGCAATCACTGATTGTAATATGACATTGTAAGAAAGAAATTGGACCTGCCCAACAATCCTTCCCTTCATTTTTAAATTATAATTCAAGTGATTAAGATCAGTTCACTAGACTTGTAGCTGCACCTGGAGGAAAGGAATTCAGTCACATGTGTAAGTAAATTCTCTAGAGATCACTACAGGGAAATGAACGGAATCGCAGATTTGAAAGGATGTAAGTGAG
Source organism: Corvus cornix cornix (assembly GCF_000738735.6). Classification (NCBI taxonomy): domain Eukaryota; kingdom Metazoa; phylum Chordata; class Aves; order Passeriformes; family Corvidae; genus Corvus; species Corvus cornix. The sequence goes on along the minus strand of NC_046333.1, from coordinate 17,422,755 downwards.
CATAGATTGGAGGCTTTGCTACTGATTAAATGTGAACCAGAATTCAGCAGAGCTCAGGGCAAGTGTCAAAGCCATTAAATTATTGGAAGGTAGGTCTTGAAACAAAGTAGAAAACTCTCCTCTCTTTCCTAAATGTAGTAGTTAAAAAATGAACTAGTCAATGACAAAGTATAGAGTCCTAATAAAACAAAAGCATTCTCGTAGGGCTTTTCATCTAAACCACTTCTGTGTAAGCTTTCATCAAAACTTTTGCTAATTTGTTTCTATAAAACTTACTTTTTCCCTTTAAAAACTGTCTTTATTATAGATAAAGTTTAGAGGAAGAATTTATCTACTACTGAATTTTTAGCTTTTGTGGATTTTTTCAGTTTTGTGAACAAGCTGATAATTAAAATTTCATCAAGAATAATTACAGTTAGAAAGACTGCTTTTCTTTTGATACTCTTGCTTCTTAGAACAGCAAAAATTTATGTGGGCTGAGTGCACAATAAAACATGTAAATATTAACTAAATCCCTTTTGAGTGCTGTGCAAATGTTGAAGTTCTATTGTCTTCAAAGTGTTTTCACTCTATGGCAGGATCTTGAAAGAAACTTAACACTATCTAATTTTTATGGGTGTGGAGTTCTAGTGAAAGAATGATACTTCCCATGGGAAAGAAAATCAAAGTAGGCTTTTGTTTGTTTGTGTGTGTCTTAGTTATGGCATTTACGTTTTCCTTATAGATCAGCTGCAGACCTACTATATTTGTCTGTTGCAAAATTCATCTGTCTGAAAATTTCAGACAACAGAGTAAATAAAACTTCTTTCATCTGTTGTCATTGCTGATTCTTTTAATTCCAGGAATATTCAAGACCGATCTTTCCTTAAAGTTTACAACAAAGATCCTGCACACGCATTTAATCACACTTCCAGAGCTGTAAATGGAGATATAAGGGTAAGTACTAGTGCTGCATTTATACTCTTTTCCTCCAGGTTTTATGCTAGATGTTTGAATTCTGAAATGTAATAAGTACACAGCAATTCATAAAATCAGGGGTATATGTATGACGCATACACAGAAGAGGGAATAAATAATGCTTGTTGTAATGTGTTTTAACTGCTTTTCTTTTTCCAGTTATTTGGCATGGGCATTAACTGGTTTCTTGATCTTGTTTAAATGCAATAAAGCATGTGAAGCAAAACACAGCCTTTAATTATGTATTTTGTGACACAGACAATACTCAGAGTTTTTTACAGCTTCCTCTCTGTGTTTCCAAACCCTTTACACTGAAGTATGGCATGGTGTTAGTACACTCCAGCAAAGTTTCAGCAGGGATTGGTTTCCAGTGACTGAGCAGATGTACCTCACTTGAAGGCTGCTGAAACTCTTTGTAAATGACAGTTTTGGATAGGAAATTCTGATAAACATTGTGGTGTAAATGGTTTTGTCTTTTTCTAAAATTTTCTACCTGTGCTGAAAAAGGATGAGTATATTTGCATTTTCAGGTGAACGTTTTGTATTAGGAAACTACAGAGAATGCATTTGAAACATTTGATTTGTCTCTCTCGCTGTGTCTACCTTTTGCTGCACTGTCACCTCCCGCCCTGATGCCAAGAGGGCAGGAGATGCAGCTGTGGGGCACCTCTTCCACCATGTTGCCTGCAGCTGGTGTTGCAGGAGAGGGTGGTGGTGAGATTACACAGCCTCATCTCCTCCCCACCCATCCTAGGTCTGTCCACAGGAAACAGTACAACCAAACTAACTCAATGGGGCCAGAAGAGAATGCCGCTACTGTCCTACCTGCTTGTGCCTTCCAAAGCTGATTCAACTGTGCAGAAAATTTCCTGTGATTTCCTTAATTGTACATTTGCTACTTGGTTTCATTATCAATTCTGAGCATGTCTCACTGCTTTATTACTAATATTTTGTATAAGTGCTTCTTGTGTTTCAACAGTTAAGGGCTACAATATTTTAGAAAGATTGAAATAGTTTATTTACAGGCAGTATTCTCAACCACCTCTCATTTATGCACTTCAGTTATTAAATGGTCCTTTGGATAGGTCAGAAATCTAATTACTTGATTTTTCACACTGCTGCACACACAACATGAGAAAGGAAATGGATGTGCTTCAAAGGGAAGATGTGATAATTTTTTGTGTATTCTGTAACATACTGAAATTCTTCAGTTCTAGTTATATTCTGTGGCAGTAAGTGGATGTATCTGATACATCTCATTCATATCCAAAGGCATGACATACTGTCATGGTGCATTAGGACATTAATGCTTATAACTGTGGCTTTATGAAGTTATGTTATACTCTTCTTGTTCCATGTACAGTAGATGCTGAAGGTATATACTGTGGCTTTATTTGTGTGTTCTAGGCCTGTTTGAAGGTACTATTGTAGTTAACTACATATATTTGAAAGTAAAAACTACTTCTTTGGCCCTCTTTCAGGCATTTGCTGCCTAGCAGAATTGTTTTGAACACAGGTGCTGCCTCTGTGCAAAAACTGCAATTATTTGAATTGTTTATTTTAAAATCCTATGTTGTACAACAGATACGCACACTCAACATCTCCTGGTTATGCCTGAGTCAGCACCTGTTGGTCATAACTAAAAAATAATGGTGATGCAGTGATGACCTTTGCAGAGGTGGTGTTTTCATGGCAGAATGTTGTATTTTACTTTACAGAAATGCAAAGACGCCATTTTGAAATTCTGTGCACCAGCAAAAGAGCTATTTTCTCATCTGGCTTTTGCTTTGCATTGGCAGATTTCTTGTCTTTCTGGTCTGAGAGGTGAAGTCAGAGCCAGGATGTTCATAGAGGCTTTGTGGAGAAACATGCAAAAAGTCTTCCCTTTGATCTATGTGAACTTCTGCACTTCAAAGTTATGAGCATGGAAACAAGCGATTTCTTGAGCTCCAGAAATACTGAAACCTGTTTTTCTAAGGATGTGTGTCTTTTGGTTGGGTTCTTCCTTATGCAGCAACACTCAGGTCCTAAGTGAGGCTTTTGCCAAAGCTGTAACACTCTCCATCCTCTAGAATCTAAAAAGCTGAAGCCCACACTGCAACTGTTCCTCTTTGGCAGAAGTACAGTAGGATCTTCTGTCAAATCTCTAATTTGGCAAAATTTATAGGGATGTAGTAGTCTTATGGTTTCTACTCATTGGTTAAATCTGGTCGAAATTTGCCTGGGGATTCACAGGTTATTAGTTCAGCAGAAAAAAGCCACCAATAACCAGATGGATTATTTATCCCTCTTCCCTTAGCAAGGAGGTGGAAATGTGAGGGTTATAAGTGAAAAACACGTACGTTTTATGTACTGGTATCGCAGAGTACCCATAAGATTGCACAAAAACCTTTCCTTCCTATCTCTCCTTTTATGTTTGCATATCTTTGCATTAGGCAAATTGTTATATCATACAATATATGAGTGCTAAATTCACTACAGTGGGAAGGAGGGAGTTTGTGCTTGGCATCATGTTTAACTGTTTCAAAATACCTACAGAAAAGCAGCTGACTGTCAGACTGTTGAAAAGCAGAATTTAGAATATAATGAATTAGTCATTTTAAGTATATTTTTCCATGGTGATACTCTGAGTGTGGTTGTATCTCCTGTCATCTGTGAGTTAAAACTTTATTTTCTTGATGTTTGGGAAAGTTTTGCCTTTACAGATTTTTCTACTCTTTGTCTTCTTGTCCCTTTGGAATGTTCATCCCTGGGTTTGATGAAGTTCAGGGTTCTATTCATGTGCTTTATAATAATTTCCATGTAACTGGCCCAAAATAATCTAAGAAAATAGTATTAGCTGCCAGCTTGAACACCTGTTTTAACTACCAAACAGATGTGAGACCCGTATAGGAATTGGCAGTAACACTTGAAGTATTAAGTATTATCCATATGGACAAGAAGATTCAGAATGTGCAAGAAGAATGTGGGATCTGTAACCTTCAGATCTTCCATTGAACCATTCAGCTTTCATGTTCATTAATCCTAATTTTCCTGCTCTTCTTTGTTTCATGCATTTTTCTGAGTGGGTTGTGTTTGAGAAAAGAGAATTGGCTGAGGGTCCAAGCAACCTCTAAAGGAAAGATTTTATTGAAATCCTTCTGAGTGCCTCACTTGCTTACTGGTATTGGCCACTTAACATCTCAAAGAGTGTGGTCTGCTTGACAGGTCTGCTATGTTGAATGCTGCTAAGCAAGAAGTAGCCACATAGTACAGTCTCACTGAGTATTTGTGCTTGTGCTCTTCCTTTTTTATTTTTCCTTTCCCAAAATGTATGCTGTAAATATACAACAGCTGGGGGTTTTTTTTTTAAATGTATCTTCCCATTGCTGTCTTTCATTCATTTATTTCTTCACTTGAGCTTGTATCATTTATGAGCACTTTCTAGCTCTCTGTGCAACAATACTTTCTTCTGACAAAATACTATCTTATGAACAATTGTTTAGATGGTCTATTTCTTCCCCCTGGCATTGTTCTGAATTCCAGTGTAAATGCATGTACACAGCCATGCAGCTCTGTGCCCTTAGAATTACTGTTCGTGATTTGCATAGGTTGGAAGAAGGGCCCAGGTTAGCAATGGTGTAGACTGAATGCCAGGACATGGCACTAAAGAACTAACAGTGGGGCTTTAAATGTTGCTGAGTGAATTGAGTTTCTTTGCAAGTGTCACACAGCTCCTTTCATCCTGGGCTGTTGAGCTGAAGTGATTCCCCCACTGAATGTGCACAGCATATTTTCTATCCTCTTTCCCTACACCCTCCTTCCCTCCTTTTCTGGAGTGGCTAAAGGCTAAAGAAATTTAAATTATAATCTCCCCCTACTGTTATAGAAACTAGTCAGTGTTTCTGGTGGCACAGCTGGATGCTAATAACGTTGGCTTATGCAGTGGTTTGTTTTGGGCTTCACTTACCAGCCAATTCTGAGAACTGGGAGGGAGTTTTTGCTTCATAAGAAAGCAGTGGCTATTTTGCTTGGCACTCTTTTTCTTCCCATCCACCTGCCCTAAAGTCTGTGGGGTACACTTTATTTTGAAATGTCCTAGACCTACCATTGTTTCGCTTAATTCTCTGACTTGCATAAGATCTCTGCTGGGTGAGGTCAGAATATCCTAAGAATGCTTGTTGTGGCTGTTGTTGTATTGAAGTATGCTTTGAGGTGTTTTGCGTTTTTTTTAGAGACTGTTTCTCTAAGAAAGAACAATTAGGGCAAGTTGAGTCAGAGCTCAGCTGGAGCCGTGCAGGGTATCTGGAAACTCCACATTTTATGGGAGTCAGAGTGGCAAAAAGATGATGATGTTCCTGACAGCAGTGGGGCTGCCAGGGTGAGAGGAGAGGAGTTAAAATGAGTTGTATAGGAAAATGAGACAGACATTTGGTAAGTTGGGTAAACTTGTGCTAAATAGCTTTTATTATTGAAATTGCACACCACCAACTTTTCAGTTTTCCCTTGAAAGCAACTGGTTAGCAGGCTGCTAACATAGCTCTCTAGACCCAGATGCAATTTGTGAACTTGAAAATACCCTACAAGTGCTAAAAACCCTCAAACAACTGCCCAAGAATTTAAGGCTTCCCAGGAGGCTGAAATTCAGTGCTGCTTTGCAGAAAAGACAGAGAAATAATAAAAGCAGAAGAATTTTTCTGTGTTCTTAAGGTACCTGTAAATATACATCCAGCTTCTTTAATTTCTTTTCATTGGATAGCTTATGATCTTAACATCAATAAACATAAAAGTTGCAAATGCTGCCACAGTTATATCTTTACATTGCATACTACAGCTAAAAAAAAAAAGAGCTCCTTGCACTACATAGAGGTATTTAGAACAAAAGTATTTACTGGAAAATAATTCAAGCAATAAATTGAGTGAATGCATTTTAGTGCTAGGATGCCTGCAGGAGAGCATCTATGTAAGTTGCTATGTGTTTACCTTACTGATTCTATTACTTTAAAACTTTGTTTCCTTTTGGGAAGAAAAAAAAAAAAAAAAAAAGAAAAGGCAAATGCTAATACCTCTATTATCTGATAGAGACCTTCCAAATGATACAAATCTCATCTCTCCTGCTGTTTTGCTGTCTGCTTTTTCTAGTGCTCTTTTTGTCATTGAGAGGTTATGACAACATAAGCCATATTGTATTTATAAACATCACGTGTTTCCTTGATATGACTTGCGGTGTCTGCCAAACAGAACACATGGAAGAAACATTTCTCATTAGCTCAGCATTGGTTTTGGTTATACTGATTTCCGGGACAGGAAAAATGCCTTCCTTACTCAGATTTAACTTTCATACAGTAGAAAGAAAGCCTCTGAGTGTCCATGAAATCTCTTGAGCAGAGACGCTGCAGCTCTTTCAGGCCACATACTTTGTCTGACAAAAAGAGAAAAAGCAGTTTATTTTAAAGAGCAGATGTAATGGCATGTATTGCTGAAACTAATTCTGAATTAAAATACCTGCCAAAGTCATCTAGAAACAGAACTCACCAGGAGCTGTAAGGTAAGATGATGCTTATAAATAATGAAGGATATGTAATTTTTTTTTTACTATTATTTTCCAAATGAAAATATATTTTCAGATTAACTGGGAATTTAAATCAGAACAATGAAAACTGTTTCTTCTTCCTTCAGCTGTTGAAAAAATATTTAATTGCTCTTTAAACCACCAAACTCTACTCTTAGATTTTATGTCTAGTTTCAAACTTACATATTGAACATGAACAGTTATTTTCCAACTTGCTGTTACAAATCTTGCTGAGATCTGACCAAAATATATAAAAGAAGTCTCTGATATTCTGGATTTTCTTTTTACTGATACGGATTTTACTACTTTTGCTTTGAGTGGGTTTTCAGTAGTTACCAATTATTTATGCATGTACAGACCTGCAGATATCAAGGAGTACCTGCATCAAATTAGTCTGTGATGAAAGACTGTAAATGTACCTGTTCTCTTTCATTCATGTGTCCTTTGATATACAATACCTACTGCTGTGCAAAGCCTAAATTAGTGAGAAAAAGGATAGAATTAAAAAGAAAAAAAATTATTTTTATTTTAGCTACACATAAAACAATATATTAATCTCAAATGTTTTCTAGCTCAAAGCTGCTTTGTTTAAAGATACAGATCCTGCATTACAATTGGATGGACACTGCACTGTTTCTTTTTTAATATGATGGCTTTGTGCTTTGGTGTATTTTATTTATTTCACAAACATTAGAAATAGTATTATATGTATGTATAGGGAATATATGTATGCATAAGGAATATAACCTTGTATTACCATACCAAGATTTTAAAAGATACTTCTGGGTTTTTTTTAAATTTTCAAATAATGAGTATGGATTTTAAGTTGCTATGAAGCTGCCGTTGAAAGAAAGTGCCATGTTCTTGATATGAAACCTCGCAAAGAACACGAGCTTGCCACACCCATGCAATCATCTCCCAGTTAGTCTGAGTGTCATATGGTAGATATCACAAACCAGTAACCTGGAAACTCCCAGAGAGTGGAATTTTTAGGGGGTGGGTTCTTTATTTCCCACTAACAGGCCTGTATTCAAGCTGGTCTGCCTTTCATGTTGAGGTTTGCTGAGAGCTTACTCTGCAGCTGATGAAGTTACTTAAAGACAACATATTACCTGTTTTGGGTGAAGGTCTTTCCAGCCTGTCATTAAAACTGGAAATCTTATCTCTCATGTATGTCTGAGGTTCTTAGGCAAAGATTTTGCTGCCTTCAGTGACAGCTTGCCCTGAATAAAAACATAAGGATTGGATTTGAGTCCATTTTTTATTGTCTACTAGTTTCTGCTTTTATTCTTACTCCGCCTCTTTTTACATAATGTTTCCTTGTGCCAATTCTTTCGAAGTTTTGCTCTTTCTTTTTTTTCCCCCCTGCTTTCCTTGCTTTTAGTACAACAGTTTGCACTAATTTGACTGCTTGAAATTCCTAAATAGATGACAGTCAGCTGTTCCCAGAGCTCCCTAAACACATTGATAGATGATAAAAATGCTCATGGCTGTGACCTCCCTTACCAGGAGGGGAGGTCCTCCTTTACCTGCTTTGTAAACCAGGTAGCTTATCTGAATTGCAGGAGTCACGCAAGTCAAAGTCCAGTCAAGTTTTATGACTTCCAGGTAGCTTTCCAAATGAGCTGTTACTCAAAGAGGGGTTAAAAATCACTTTTTGAAGGTGGGCGTTTTGCTACCAGGGTTCCCAGAACCAAGTGAAGTTAGCAACAATGTTTTTTCTTCTTCAAACAACCCATTCTTCTTGTCATCCACGACCTTAGCTTTTTCAGTAAGTTTTTCACAAATCCAAAATACGTTAGTTTATGTGATCGTGTCCCAGATTCTCTGCTTTTATTAGTCATTAGCCTTATGAATACTAAAGAGAATTAATTCTGTCCCTATCTTCCTTTTAACAAAGAGGAGTAAACCATTACCTGGTGTTTAAGGGAACACAGTTACACATCTGAGAATCTTGATTCTTCTCCATGTTGGATTGCACTTTTTCTAATAAGGGCTCTGGAAAACTAATCAGTCTTCTGAAAATATGAGCAGTAAAAATATCTTTCCTTGGATACAGGTTAAGATCTGGGGTTAAAAAAAGCCTCAGCTGGCAAAAGCAAGACAGTTGCAAATATCAGCACTCAGTAGGACTCCATGAGAAATGATGTGATGCTGAAATTATTTTTTGTCTGAATAGATGCCTTTCTTACATCATTGCAAATTTGAACTCCATGTGACTAAGTGAAAAGACTGAGCGGGTGTGTTGGGTAAAGGGCTAGTCCCTGTATCACTTGATATTTACTATAGATAGCTTGACCTTTGGCTAAACTAGATTGTTTACTTCAGCCATGCTGACCAATTTGTATATTTTTGGGATAGAAGGAAGTAAAATGAAAAGAAAAGGTAGGATTCAAACAGTATAGGAAGAAGTTTGTGATCTAAGAAGACTCTTAGTTGGTGCACTGATAGCACTTCTAACACTTCAAAAGACATACAACTGCAAATGCTGTTTGACCTTATAGCAATGAGCTGTGGTGTGGCTTGGACACTTGCATTGCAAAATTCGGTTGAATTAAAGACTTTCCATGACCATTTCTCCTGCCAATAGTGCTGACTCCAGAACTCAGCACAGCAACTTACTTCTTCTGACTTTCTGTGTCCTTATATTGGAAGAAACAGGTGTAAACATGCTGCTTATGTCTTTTGACTATCAGCTCTGTTTTATAGTATTTTTATATTATTTACATTCTAACCCATTTCATATATCTGTAGTAGGAATTTTATTTTGACTCGTTTGTTTGGTAATGTAAGATGAGAGCAAGGGTTACGCTTTCTTTATGTTCATTTAACTATATTAAGTTGTTCAGTTTTATTTGTCTTCAGTACAATGAGAAGAGATACAAATATGGAACAAAAATAAGAGCTGAGTCGTTAGTACAGGGAGTCAGAAAGCCATGCATTTATTTTGATTTATGAGTGCAGTTACTAAAAGTATTTTTCTTTTAAATAGCAGGAATCTGATATACAGTATATTTAAACCAAATAAAAATGCTGATCTGTACCAGAACTGTATATCTTTGAAACTATTCCTTTTTTGGAAAAAAAAGAGATGACCCCATCAGCTCTGTGGTGCCCTGAGGAAGTGCTGAAATTGAGGCTGGTCTGAAGGGTTTGGCTCCCTGCATTGGTGGTGGTTGTCTCTGTTATGTACATGGTGTCCTTCATCTCTTCAAAGAGAACAGGGAGGGGGGAGGAAATGCTTTATGCATTTTCATGAATTACATGACTCTGTTCTCAGAAAATTCTACCATAAAAAGCATCAGTGGAAAATCAAAAGAAGGGAACTGTTGGTTTGAAAGCAAAAGCAACAATTGGTTTGAATGCAGCACTATTTATGAGGGTTGCCATAATGTTAACTTTAGAAAAATAGATCAGTAACAGCTTTTTTATATTCAATCCAAACAATCTAATAGCTTATGGAATGGGTGGGCCATGCTATACTGATGAGATAAATGTGGATATTGGCAAACCAATGATGTAATTATGTGAATTCGACCTTTTTAGGACTGAAATGTGTTATGTTTTAGTGTGTTTATATTTTTGTCATTTGTGATAAAACCCTGAAAAATCTTGGCTGAAATGCCAGGAGGTTTCTTAGTGCACTCACCATTCTGTCTGCATAGTACACAAAGGAAGCATAGGAAAATAAAGCATGAGAAATTTATTAACTTCTCTCTACTTAATTGGATAATCTAAACTTTTTTTTAACTCTCACATTTCATTTGTTCATAGGAAATTAAATACATAAATAGGCAGAAATGAGTGCCTGTTAACTGATCTGGGTGTTTGTCTTACCAATCAGGAGTAAAGACTGGTAGCAGGGAGATAGCTGAAATGATGAAATGCTGCTGGGGAAATAAAGTTCCACACAGAGGCACTGTGATTTCAGACAGGCCAATCAATGCAAAATGTGCTGCATCTCATCCATCTTTTTGCTCACTTCGCCTAAAGCCTAAAGTGTGGCTAGACTGGAAGCTCTCATGGGGCGGATCTGGGTCAGCCTCCGAGTGGCCTTGTGCTCCCTTCCCTTCCAAGTACAGTTCAGCCAGTGTGTTGTCAAAGTTGTCTGACTGACAGCTAATCTGTGACAGCAGGTTCAGTACAGGTATAACCAGGCTAGTCCAAATACAGAACCCATTCCTGTAGCTATGTTTAAGAGGATGCATGTTGTAAGCTCACCGTTTTATGGGAAGAACAGCGATACTGCTTTCCTCTTATTTTTTTGTTTGCTTCTTGTTTTACACCTGAAAAAAAGGTGACCTCCGTGTAGGAATGGGAAGGGCCATCGAACATTATGATGGCCAAAGAGCTCTTGATGTGCAGGTGTTTTCTTGTGGTCGTAAGTCTGTGTGGTCAGGGGATTGATAACATGATGGAATTGATAAGGGGAAAATTCTTCTGAGAAGTAAAGGCTGCATGTACATGCGCATGTACACGCGCATGTACACACACATGACATCTCTCATCACTTGCCAGAGCTTGGTGATGATTTCATCAAACCAGAGTTTCTGTTGTCCCCCTCTAACAACCAGACACGTACAGAGGGCAGCAGCCACCTCAGCGTTCTCTCTCAGCACGCAGTCCCACTGCACGGGGCCTCTCAGAGGTGCTGCACTAAGGCCTCACTTGTAGGAAGCTGTTATTTCTCACAGTGTCTGAGGGAGATGAAGCTGTTTGGAACCTTACATCTTCAGTGGTAATGGCTGAACTAGTTTTTGAAACCTAATGCTGGGTTTCAAAAGCCATTTATAGCTTTAAAGTGCATCTCAAATATCTTTGTTTTGAATATGAGAGTGGATTGCAAAGGCAAGTGATGGTCTTATCTTCTTTTCCCATGTTCTCAAGCATTCATGGGTCACTCCAGCTGGCATTTACCTGAAGTGCTCTGCTCACTTCTTTCCTAAAAAACACCCTCATGTTCTGACCACACCTGCCAAAAACCCCACAAAGCCTCAGACTATTAAACAAAACTAAATAAGTTTATCTTGGATGTTCTTCTTCCTAGTCCTTCTTCTCCTTCCTTCCTTGTCCTCTCCCTCCCATGCCTGCTGTGCTAGGCTACAGCATTGTAATAACAAAAAGTAATGCAAGATCTTCCAGCACGGAAGAAAATTTGCATTAGTTCATGTTTTTCCACTTCATTCTGTTTTTTTCTTTCTTTCATTGAATTTTTTGTTGACTTTTCCTTCATACACTACAGTCTCTTTAACTCCTCTTTTTCTCATCAGCTCCTATCTACTCAGCTTAAGTAAGTCTCTTATTTTTCTTTTTTTATTTATTATGCCTTTCTTGTTTCGCTATTAATTTCTCAGCATTCCATCTCCAATATTACTTTCATCTTTCACAAACCCCTATTTAATATCCTTCACACTGTCTCATTCCCTTTTTGTTTTGTCTTTTTTCCTTCCTTCTGTAGTTCTACACTAAGAATTCCCTATTACCTTTCCACATAATTCTTCTTTACGTCCTGTCTATCTTCCCAGTTTCAGGGAATCACAGTCATTTAGGTTGGAAAAGATCTTTAAGGTCATCAGTCCAAGTCATGAGTTAAGTCTTAGTTAAATGTCTGCAATATGTGACTTGCTTCTTTTTATTAATATTTCTGCATTACCTATGAACTAAGAAGGAAAGATTTCATGCCACAAACTCAGTTCTCTGCATTTAAAAAGTTAGAAAGTTTAGGCATAAACAAGTGTGCTAATGGTAGGACAGAGGAAGAGGAAAATGAATGTACTTCTGTGTTGCTCTGCTGCTAAATAATGTTTATTGCCAGCTTCAGGAGAGAGATGCTTAATTCTTAGTTCAATAAAACAGGAACCACAGGTCAGGTTGGATTCTCCACAATGGATCACAGCAATGTCCATTGCGTGGATCAGCAAGCAGCAGATGGAATGAAGCTGTCATTGTACTTTGTAGTTATAGGATCTCAGCTTCCCTATAAAGAAGGGGGAGAAAAAGGAAAAAGGTAGGATGAGAAGCAGAGCAGAAAGTGAGCTAAATGAAAAGACATATGGGCAGGCTCACTATAAAGAATTTTTTAAAAATCTAATCCTTGTAAGCTCAGTGTAGAAATTGCCGCCCACTGCAGTCAGTGGTGAGAGGTTGGGAATGCAGAAGGGCAGTTCGTCCCACCCAGCTCTAGGGGAATGAGCTGACTCTGGAGGATGTCTGGCTGACTTTCTTTTAATGCAACATTAGGTGAGAAAAATCCTCAATCTGGAGCAATTAATATTGCTTCTTGACTTTTTGAGAGGTGCTTAATGCATATATGTCTGTGATACATGCTGTGATACTTCCCTATAGCTAGGCAAATGCCCTTGCTTAAATTAGTACAGAAACAAGGGGGAAGCATGAGGTTTGAATTACAGGGTAGAGAGACAGACTGCAGACCTGATGTAATAGTTCAGTTTTGCAGAACCTTCTTTATGCAACTCCAGTGAGAGCTGGCTCTATTTGCTCTAGTAAACGCAAAAAAAAATTTTGAGAGGCTTATAGAGTTTCCAGCAGAGGAGTTCCTACTTTTACTTGTTTGCCTTTAACTTTTTTAATCCCTAAAAATCAAAAATTTTGGATTATACAGATCTGTCACCACAAAAGGACAGGCCAAAAATTTACTGCTACTATGCAAAACATATATGTTTGTATATGTACATAATGTTAATACACAGGTTACAAGACAACACCGTTCTCTTGGGAGTGTGGGCTGGTTCAAAGGCTTTGTACACAGGTTGCTCCTCACTGCAAACTGCAGCTGTTCTAGTGAGAGTGCTGCTTTGCCAGCAGTGACGCTGTAGAGCTGCCTGTCCTCTTTACAGTGATGCATTCTAGCCAGTAGTAATGTGCTCTGTGGTGAGAGAGGGCTTTTTGTTTGTTTGTTTGCATTTATGTTGTAAGAACTAGGGAGCTTGGAATAAGAGAATTTTATGGTACTTGTGTTTACCCCAAGGCATATCTGTTCACTGCATGCCTTTGGAATCAGTAAACAGAGGGAATACAAACAATATGCATGTTTAGAAGATAGTGTGGTCTGCACATAATCTCAAATCCAGTATGTGTTAGGCAGCCAGAACTGTTCTGTTCCCTCCCTGTTTGTTTAGCTTGGCGTCTCAAATTCAAAGAGCTTCTGTAGGATTTTCAGTCTTCAAGGAAACGCCACACACTTCCTTGTAGGTATAAACATGGGCAGTGGGCTGAAGAGCTGATGTGAAAAAGTCAAGGCTGATTTGAGTTTTTCAGGGTCATGGAGAGCAGTGTGGAGTGCAGAGTGGCAGGAGCACAGCCTGGCTGGATGCCAGGGTGTGCTACCTCGGCGACTTTGTGAAGGACAGCAGTCTGGGGGGCTGTGTTCTGCTCCCTCATTTTTGCCATGGGGAAGCAACTGACACTGAGATCAGGATGAGGTAAGAACACTTTTTTCTTCTCTGCTGAGTATTTTGGAGGCAAAGCTAAGGGTGGATCACTCTCCTTTCATAGAAGAAATTGAATATCATATCATGGTGCCACCCTAAGCAGAGAGAAGAAAGATGCTGGTGGCAGTTCCCCAGCTGCCTTCATGAGTCTTGTGTATCAGAGCCAGCAGATTTAGGAGATCCTGCAGACAACTCCACAGATGGGTCTTTGTCATCTCAAACTGCTGGTTTCTTGGATCAAAAATTAGAAGCTGGGTGGGCAATAAGACTGGTGAGGTGGTAGAAACTTCCTTGGCAGAAAAAACCCCAAACCTCAAAACCCAAATCCACACCCAAAATCCTAACCCCAAACCCCCAAACACAGGAGAAAATATGCTTTCTTTGTAATTCAGCTCTAAAAGCTGTCATCAGCAAACTGTCTTTCCATTTGGATTCTGCTGGACTGAACTAACTTGTTGAATTTAAGCAAAACCCTATTGACTCCACCACAAGCTTTGTTCTGGACTGCTGAGAACAAAACCAAGTAATGAGTTAGTGACCAGCAATCACTGTAAGTGCTTCCCTGTTTTCTGTCAAGGAAAGAGTTGTTTACAGCACTATAAGGCATTAACTACTTAATTATTTCCATCCATGAAAGTATTATTAAAGGCATAGGAACCAAAAGAGCAGTTAGCAGGAGCAGAAAGAACTTTGATCAGCAGTCAAGCAATAAGTTATGTCTATGTCACACGTATATACCCCACAGTAGACTTCAAAATATTCTCTGGCTTTATAATTGTGTGTTCTACTGATGTTTAGTCTCTAACATTTTTTCTGCTTCAAAATGAGGGACACAAGCAGAAAATAAATTGATGTGATGAGCAAATTGATGGAAAGGTCCAACAGACCAACATTGTTAATGATGTAGAAGAAAGGAGGGTGACTGGCATTACAGGTCTGTGGTAACTTGAGCCTGTCATTAGTTTTGGTTAACATCGGTTTTAAAGTCCTAAATTAACCTAAACTTCCAGGCTTGGTCTCAGTGAAGCATAGGGTGTTGTGCCTCTTAGGGGCATACCCTTGGTTTACACAGGGGCTTGAACTGAAAAGGAGCTCTTGTTCTGTACAGTACTTTATAAATAAATATATGGCATGTAATTATACACGGGATAATAGATAATAGATGGCAAGCTAGATAATGCTTGAGGGCTCTGATAAAGTAATTGAGATGGAAAGTGATGCTTGAATTGTTTGTATGCACTGTTAGAACCTACAAATTAAGTTACAGCCTTGGTAATGATGTAACTGTGCCCGATGTATTTTAAAACTAAAAGCAGATTAATTCATCTAATTAAAAGCTTTTTGTATGCATCAGACATACATGAAGACTCTTGCATATCATGTCATATGTATTGAGAACTAGTTATATCCCAGTCTGATGTTCTGGGATATACTTTGTCATGCTGGAGTCCAATTACTGAAAATGTGCAGCCTACCAGCTTGCAAGTCATTGCATGGAAACTTAGCAAAATACAGTAATCTTTATTATCCTGCATGTTAGCATAATAATGTTATTTCTCACTTCAGGTTTGTTAGCCTGTAAGGAAGAGCATGGATAGAAGAATATTCTCTGCAACTGCTGAAAAGCACATGTAGCATTAAAGTGTTCTAGGAGAATTTGCTTGTATTTTTTACTCTTGATGTTTCTGAGTCGGGTTGGTCCGCCAACCTAAGCAGCTTTTTAACTAGGTCAAGTATATACATTCATTCATTAAAAGGGGATGCTTGACTGGTTGGTTAAACCTGCCAAATATAAACCAGATTCTTCAATGGTAAATACTGCTTTACCCCTACACTGCAAGAAACAAGCCTTGACTGATTAAATTTGAAATAAACATAAATAGGTTTAACATTGTTTCTGTGCCATAATAATACTTTATTATAGTGCTACTGCAAATATTTAATAAAAATAATTTTAATATATTTATGGGGAAACTGAAAAGTAAGCATTTATGACAAAATTTTTTTTCTTACATTTATGAAAAAACTGTTACTATTACACTTCATATAAGGTTCTAGTAAAGGTCTAGTCAAGATCAATAATAGCTTACAAATTTACAGCTTACATTACAAATCTGAATTCACAGCAGCTGTCTAGAAATCTGGAAGATTTCTCTGATGCTGGGCTGGGGGTAGTAAGGGGTGGAACACCTGGATTTTTAATTTTGGCTACCAGATCTGCTCTGATCTTTCTCCTGTTACTTAAATGCTTAGTGTCAAATTGCTGTTTCATACCAGAAATGAATGATGCCTCCTTCACTAGTGGCTGAGAGCAGTATTGTGAAACAGAAATGCTACTCCTGTAAGGTCCCATTAGAACTGATTCTGCACAGCAATATTAGCTGATGATCATATGCTTAAATTGTATTTTTATTCCTTTGAATGCCATTTATGATGATATAGGCAATTTTTTATTTGCACAAAAGCAAAATCAGACAAAATCCAAACCAAGAGCAAAAGAACCAACCCCCCAAAGCAGAAGATAACTGCAGGACGGGGAAGGGTTTGTGTCATGAGATTTTTCCCTTATGATATTAAAGTGTCATCTCTTTTAGGCTGTAAATGCTGTCTTTTTAAGGAGACAATTTCCATATTCTATGGTCTTTTTGTGTGAGGAGATACAAGGGAGTGAAGCATCCTTTCTGTTCTAATTTTGGAAAATGTATTTACCTTCTCTATTGTTTCCCCTTAAAAAAACCCAATAAAACAAACAAAAAAACCCCTAACAACCAATCATAATGCCTTATGTGGTGTGCTGCAGAGATAACAATGAGATTGATTTATGGGGATCCCGAAGTTCAGATTCGCCAAGTGGCTCAGGTGCCTGGTTAATGAGTAGACAGCTCCTCAATGGGAGGAGTTTGCTCTTCCTTCTGCAGTGTCACTGCCAATCTGAGGAGGTGAAAATCTTCTAAGGTTTATAACTACTGAAATTTTTTTCTTAAAATTCTGTCTACTGGGCTTGCTAAATAGTTGGAGGTCTTCACCTGTTGTTGAATATGTATATGTCTCATAGTGTTGCCTTTGAAATGCACTGTGTTACTGAAACAGAGGTTACTCACTATTTTATTTATGCCTTTTCCCCTTTGTGAGTCTCTTTTGTGGTTCACTCCATAATGTTAGTCTCTTTCTGTGCATCTTATAGGCACACATTAAAAAGTGATTGAGCAGTTGAATCACATAGTGTTGCACAGTTTGTGACTGGGTGACATGCCAAGGAGGTTATTTAGTGACTAATTTCGAAGAGGAGGAGAAATCGCAGGCTTGTCACGTGGAAAAGTACTTCAGTCTATTGAAACAGCATTGCTTAGATGACCGGATAAAGCAAGATGGCCTGTTGTGAGCAGAGGGAACAAGGAACATTTTCCCTGTTTCGAAACCTTTTCACAGAAGACATGGCTATGCAAAATATTATACCATAGACCAAGGATTGGGATTCAAGACTGAAAACAAAAAGTGCTTTATTAGATGACATGGAACCAAATGTTCATCTCACTGCTGTAGCCATTTGAGTGATTTCCTTAAGAAACAGTAAGTGACTTTAATTATTTTAGAGCAAAGATCTTATCAAAGATTGTTTTATTGGTCCGTAGGCAACAATGTTGTCTAAGTGTGTAGTAAGAGTGCTAATGTTTTAAACAGTGAAAACAAATACTCAGGGTAGCACCAGGATAGCTGAAGAAATTATGCCCAAAGAGCAGACTGTGTAGGATTTGGTCTGAAAACTCTCCTCTCTGCTTGTTTGCATGATCCATCTTCAGCATGCACATTGACTTACAGGCAAGGTGAAGCCTTGAATCAAACATTATTTTTGATATTACCATTACATTTGTTTTGTGGTTAGCTTAGAATTTTATGGATCTGTTTTACATTCAGTAAAAAGTGAACTAGATATTCTTTGTTTTCCCCATGGGAGCTTTAGGATATGGTATGAATTAAACTTATATGTAGTCAGGGATATAAAAGGACATACTGAGACATGTAAAATACCTTGAGGTAAAACATTTGGATCACTGTAGGGACTGGATTCATACACAAGTGTGCATTAAACATATATGTACAAAATAAGGGAGAATAATGTTAAGAATGTGTTTGATGCTCTATGGCATGGCAAGGGAAATGATGCTGTGTCTGAGCTTCAGGTCAGTGTATTGGTAACCACAGTATGGTGTCCTAAAAATTCTGCTTTTGAGGATCAAATAGTGCTTTTGCCATAACCTCTGTGCACACCTGCACAACTGGGAGAAAGATGTGGGGACTGGATGTCACAGTGATATTGAGTAGTGTGGTGACAACACCTGATTATGATTCACTCAGGATGCCTCCTTTCTGGAGGGTCATGTTTATGTTCTCTAAATTCCACCTCCTAAGATAGGGAGCATCATCTTCTGGTTCTCCTATTTTCTTCATGTCAACTTCTAGCTAGCTGAGCCTGGACAAAATAAACAGTAATCTATGAACACAGAAGCTGGAGGACTGGATGATTTCACCATCACTAACCATCACAGGCTCATCCTAACAAACATCTTATATTGACTGACTGTGTTGTTGTTTGTCAAGGAAAAGAAAAAAACATGGAATTAAGAGCATAAATGGAAGAAGAAAAACCCAATGATTCCCTTGACAAATCCACCATATTTGTAATCAGTCCCTAGAAAAAGAAAGGTTCTCTTTCCTAGATGGTCTGAGTTTTTATCTCAATTCTCCTTTCACCATAATACAGAGATTTTTACAGCTGGGCACATACCGAAACTATACAAAAGGACCTAAAAAACTGAAACCTAGGTGCATGCTAATACTGGGAAATTAATTATAAGTGTTGAGATTTCTTAGGGAGCTCTGCAACTCCTTTTCTGGAAAATTATCCAGGAAAAAAGAATGGAAATATGTGGAAACATGGAAAAATATAGAAAAATGTTAAGAGCAGCAAGCTGGGTCTTGGACTTCCCCATTCATTGGAAGTTTGAACATTTGAAATCAGCTTCATTTTACCAGCATGTGGTCCCCATAGTGAAAACCAATTGTGAACCCTGGCAGCTCCTAGAACCATGAACTGTGGGGTCAGATTCAGCTGAGACCAGGTTCCAGCTTAGGCAAGGTCAGTGGTTTTGTGATCTGAAACCTTTTTTTTGGGCATCAGAGGGCCCATTCTTAGCCAAAATTGCCAAGTAAGCTTCTAGTCTGGAAGCATTGCTGAGGAGTGATGGCTGTTGAAACCCCGGCATGTCTCACTGCTCGGTAACCCCAAACTACCGAGCACCCACCCTGCTGAAGAGACCATGGAAGAACTGGGGTCCCTATCCCAGATCAGACTCTAACAAAATTGACCCACGTCTACAAATCTGGAAAGCCAAAGCTCTAGAGCACTCAAGGGATGTCTGGTAAGAAATAACACCACTGTTGACTGAAATCTGCTGGGTGCTTTTTTCCCAGCTTTTGTCTTTACTGAAGTTTTTATGAAACGTTTCAGCTCTCTTGGATTAGAGTTGTCTGCTGAAAGTACGTGTCATTGGAAAGTTTCTGACCAGAAACAGCTAAAAGTTATGCTAATGTGTTTGAAGTTTTCAAATATGGCGTCAAGCAGCTGGAGGAACCCACAACTGCAACCAGCATGATTTTTTTTTCTGTAATGACCCAACAGAATGGGGAAATTTATAGGAACTAGAAGGCATTCTATGAGAAAGCAAGAACAGACAAGTGTGACAGCCTCTCAGTGATGTGTGATTTGGCTTCAGACAGATAGTTTTTATACAGATACTTAAAATTTTCATTTAACTGTTTACCAATTCTGTAATTTTCAAGTGCACTTTTTTGTATTGTAAATTATCTTATTTTAGAAATACTAAAACTGTATAAAAGTGTTTGGGTTTTTTCAAAAGTGGATTTGTGCTTTCAGCTCTCCAAATTCAACTGGAATGAAAGATCAGTCATGACAGAAGTGTTATCATATAGTGCAACTAATGGTGAAGCTGAGCGGTTTGGACAACTAGTACAGTAAAGCTGTCAATTTATTTTTATGAAAAAGAACAAACTTGTGGATTCTATTGTTGTTGGATTGAGGGTTCTTTAATTAAGTCTTTCCTCATTAGAAAAGTGAAGGATTGCCTTACTTTTTAGAGGATTTTTTTTCTGTTGAGCAATTTTCATAAAAGATCTCTTTACAAACAGTTTAATTTATCAGTTTTGTATCAGTACTTAGTGTTTCTGTAGCTTTTTCATCATAGACTCCAAGGTCTCAATATAATTCTTTGCAGGTGTCCTGTGTTTACTGTTGGGTGAGCCAGCTTGAGGAGCATAGGTGCACTTTCCTCAGGGAAATGCAGGGTGTCAAAGGGAGAGTAAGAAAAATAATAGCTTCACATGGCTGAGAGGTGATTAATGGAGTCTGTTGGGAACTCCCCAGTGTCTCCAAGAGGGTGCACGGGTAACCTCCATCTCAGGAACATGGTCTGTGTAGGTATTTTGGCAGTCTGAAAAACTTGGGGCAAAGCCAATTGCTGTGTTGTCTGGTGATGTAGAGGAGGCCTAGGAGAGCAGTGGGAAGGGCTGCCAGGTCAGAAACTCTGGCCTACTTTTCCCTTTGCCCGAGTTTCACTCTGACATCTTAGCAGATAATGGCTTGAGTCAGGCTGTATGTCTGGTATCCAGCTGCACGGTGAGCTGAAGGGTTGGAGTGGTGCTCATGAGTCAGCGGCAGGCTTGGTGCCGGGTGCTGGCTGGCATTGCCCTGGTGCGTGCGCAGGCACAGCTCCGCGTGCCCTGTCTGCTGGATGCAGAGGGACTGGCTCTGCTTGTCCTCTCTGTGAGCCACCAGGAGCAAGACTCCTTGTACCCACTCGGGTGGATGGATAACTGGTTTGCTGACTTTGTGCAACAGATATTTTCAAAATCTAGCAAGTTACTCAGTGTGCCAATAAGCTTTGAAATAAAGAACATAGCTGGTTTTATATAATGTTGACTCTTTAGTATATAGAGATCCTGTTTAAAAAATTATCAAAATCTGTATCTTACAGTCTTAAGTCTTGTTAGACTGACCAAAAACCTCCACAGGAGATGTTTAAACATAGTGTAATCTTTTTTGCTATAGAAAGTGAGAGATTCTCAATGATGTGATTTTCCCTCAAATGTTTTATACGGAAATGGTTGCTAGCTGTTTGCCATATTTTAACCAAAGGATTGATAAGACAAGTTTCCATTTCAAGGGTGTAAGTTCTGTAGGCAGTAAGAACAAGGAAGAGAGCTATGTGCTAAAGAAAACCACACCCTTAGGCAAACATATTACATGGCTGCAGTCGAAAAGCACATGATCCTGTCCTTTCTCTAAAAAATCTTCCTCTTGCCCTCAAAGCAATTGTTTGTGACAGCACTCGTTATTTAGAGGCTCAGATAAACCCAATATCCTCTTTCTCTGTCCCTGAGTCATGCCAAGTGGCTCAAGATAGCCTATGTAGAAGAATATGGGGTTTAATGAGCAACATGGGGGTTTTGTGGTGAAGGATGGAAGACGAAAAACAGCGCAGAAAGTGAGATATATATGAGAGAGAGTAGTGTGCCTAGGCTGTCACACCAAAGGGGTACAGATGAGAAGCAAGAAAAGACCATCCTTCACATTTTTAAACTTACCATTAGCAAAGAATCTGGAGAGGAAATACCAACCATGTGGCAGAAGACACTGTAATCCACCGGGTGAAGCTGCCTGGCTCCTGGGAACCAGCTCAGATCCCTGCCCAGCCCACATGCCCTGGTGAATCTTTCCTGGGCACCCTGGACTCTCTGGCTCCAAAAGTCTCCCCTTTGGTACACTCCACCCAGGGCCTGAGTCCTGGCTTAAAACAGCAGGTGAACTTTTCAGAAAGGGGTTGGGTGCCCAGGTGTTTGTGCCCTGCCCAGCCCAAGGGAGCCTTTATTGAGGCTGTGTACACCAAGTGCTATATTAAAGCAAAAGTAAATAATGTTATATACATCAGTACTCAGACACAAGATTTTGAGCAATAGTCCCATATTCAAATTCTTTTCTGTCTTAAAGTATTCCATCTAAATGATGTTAAGGTGGAAAATAGTAATTTTTCTTATGACAGATTGCTTTGACTTATGAGAAATTAATGAGCATATACAGGAATATGAAGTCCAGAAGTAAGGGGAAGTTAAACCTTTCAAATCTTCCCACGGAGGTTTTCTCCTCTCTGCAAGGTAACATTGGAATTTTCCTCTCACTGCAACCCAGCATATCCTAGTGGCTGTGGTTTCTTTGACAGATACTATTCCATCTGTTGTAGCTTTATCTGAAGCGACTAAACAGGGCATGGTGTAGCTTGTACAGTAGAAATCTAGGAGCATTTTCTTTCTCTGTGTTCTTCTCTTGGTATAAAACATCTGCATTTGCCTGTCCCTGAAGACATGATCCTAAAGCTGCTCAAGTCAGTAGGAGTTGTTTTGTTCTGCTGGCCCAGAGCCAGAGGCAGTACACACAATATGGCTTAGTACGTTGCAGTGTTTCTTCAAGCCAATAGAAAATATGTTGAATTCCCTCTTACAAAGCGATTAATACTGTTTAGTTATATTTTAATTATGTCTTATTTTAAATTCCAGACTAGATTAAGTCTCTGTGCAAATGAAAAAATTATGCCATGTTCTTGTTTGGCTTCATAATTTTTGTCTGGCTCATAAAAGGCCTATCCC
The DNA here is from genome assembly GCF_000738735.6 of Corvus cornix cornix. NCBI lineage: Eukaryota > Metazoa > Chordata > Aves > Passeriformes > Corvidae > Corvus > Corvus cornix. The sequence continues at coordinate 17,400,078 of NC_046333.1, read as the reverse complement.
AGTGCACACCTTTGTTCTGTTCCACTTATTTATTATTGCTGTGGCCACAATCAGGTTATCTCCTTTCTTCTTTCTGATACCTCATTCTCCAGACTGTTGATCTCCAGCCCTGGGGAACGTCATTTCTAATTCCTGAGTGCAGAACCTGCTGTGATAAGAACAGCTATTGTTTATATACTAACACTGCAATTCCCTTACCAGTGGAAAAACCTGTGGTGGGGCAGGAATAATCTCTTGCTTCATCTGCCATGGATCACTGTAACTTCAATGAATCCAGTCACATTATCAAAGCAAGGAGTGAGAGGGGAGAAAAATTGTGTAGATTTCAGATCAGCAACATCCAATGTACATTATTTTGTGTTTTGTAACTTTAGGAATGTGGAGTCAGGCTTGGTGATACACAGTTTTCTACAATCCCTTGGAGGTAATGGAGAGGGAGGCTGAAACTGTCAGCATGAATTTTAGAAACTATACATTTTTTTCCTATGTAGTTGGTCCTTAGCTGAATTTTTCATTTCCCTCTTCATCCGCCTTAGCCCAAGGGCACCAGAGCAGGCACATGATGCTTTCTAGAGGGAGAATTTCTCCTGTCTGTCATTGATAGTGTTCAGCCATCTAGAGAGGTCATGGTTGTCAGAGTGAGATTCTACACTCTCAAAAGCACAGGTATCCATTGCAGATTTTTGCCAAGGCCTCTCTTAACAAAGCACTAATACATTTGGACTGGCAGTTTCTCATTTCTTTTCCTTGCTTGCTCGTTCCTTACTGCTGCTTACAAAACTATGATAAAATGTTCAATGACTTTCTGAGCGTGTGCTCCACAAACCCTCTGAATCACTCTTATCTTTGCAATGGCACATGTTATATAGGGTCAAACTGTTTTCATATAACTTGACTATGTTGTAGTCAATTAATGTGTGGGTTTTTCTTCTATGCTTTGTGTATCCTTTGTGTAATAAAGACCATATCAAGTCATTAAAAACTTAAATCCTGCACTGAAGAAAATCACCAGTTAGTTGTAATATTTATTTTTCTTGTCTAAGGACTTCAGGTATGTTTGTGATGCCAGAGCATCAGCATTTTTATCCTGCTTTGGAAGCAGGGAACTCTAGCCTGTGTGTCTGATCAATAAACTGTTTAAGTCTGTCACTGGCTACATGTACTTGAAACACGTGGCACCGCAACCTCTGATTTCAGCTTCAGTAGCTGTGAATATCAGATTAGGGTGAGAAGGTATTTGCATAAGTAAAAGCATTTTTAAGCCGCTCATATTCCTGTAACATACAGCCCATTTTATTGCTGTTTATAGTTGTTATTTTCATTAGGCACTGAGGTCCCAAAGTGTTTTATTTATGCAGATGTAAAATTATTTTGTCTTGAGGGTTTGTTTTTATTTCCTAATTTTCCATAGACAACCCACATCATGTTTTGCTCATTCAGTAATTTTATATCTTCTGTGTTTTTCCTTTTCTTTCCAGATGCAGAGGGAAATTGCTTATACGGGACGAGATGGCCCAAGTGGTTCCCGCCCTGGATCTGCCACACACCCTCTGCATGTGATGCCCAGCTCTCCACCCTCCACCCCAGTGCCCCACTCCATGCCTCCCTCTCCGTCCAGGATTCCCTATGGTGGGGGCCGGCCCATGGGTGTGCCAGGCAATGCCACCATCCCCAGGGACCGGCTTTCCAGCGTGCCAGCCTCGCGCTCTATATCACCCAGCCCAAGCGCCATTTTGGAGAGACGGGATGTGAAGCCAGATGAGGACATGAGTAACAAAAACCTTACCCTGGTCCGAAATGAAAGTCTGTACGGCGACCCTTACTTGTTTCACGAGGGGAGGATGAGTGTGGCTGCACCACTCCCTGGACACCCCCTTGATGTCCCCGATCACATCGTAGCCTACCATCGCAGTGCCATGAGGTCATCGAGCACTTACTGCAACCCCTCTATGCAGCCTGAAATGCTGGAGCAGTCCTTGTACAGACAAAAGTCACGAAAGTACCCGGAGAGCCATTTGCCCACTCTTGGCTCTAAAACACCTCCAGCCTCACCCCACAGGGTGGCTGACATGAGAATGATCGATATTCATCCTCACCATGGCCCTCACATTCCTGCCCACACCCTCCAGCCTGACAGGTCTTCCCCCAGCCGCCAGTCCTTCAAAAAGGAGCCAGGACCGCCCATGTTTGCAGATGCAAAAGCACGGAGTGCTGTCGGCCTCTCGGGCATGGCCGAAGCAATGCCCTCTCCCGCGGACAAGCAGGCCTTTGGCTATGGGTCACCCACGATGCCCAAGGATAAGGAGACAAGGTAAGGCAGAGCTGGGGCTTAATTTATGCAAATGAGAAACGTTCCTAATCTGCACATCCTTTGTCGTTTAAGACTCAGGGGACAATGTAATGTGTAGGAGGCTGCTGCACCCGGCTGCAGTGTTTATTAGCTGCCTGTCAAGGTAGTTAGTAATTTAGAGGAGATGTGACACCATTCATTATTAATTTGAAAGTGTTGCCAACCCATGATGAATCCCTAGTTATTTTCATTTGTGTAAATTTCAGTCATTGGAAAAAATATAATAAAATAAAATGATTAACTGGGATTTTTCTTTCCAGACAGCCAGATCATGTTACAAGAACAAATGATGTTCTGTTCCTGCTAATAAGGGAATATATTTCACCCCCATTAAGAATGACACTCTGATATTACAATTTTGGTTCTTTATGAAGTGAAGTTTTTCTCATCTAGTGTTAGGAAATGGGAAGAATTTATCATTACTGTCTTATCTCCAGTAGAACATGAATTTGCATAAAAATAGGACAGTTGTTTACAATAATGTTCCGTGAGGGGAAACTGCTGAGAAAAGCAAGTCTGTTCCAGGGAAGAAATTGAAACACGAATGCTGTTCCCAATGATTTTTCCAGCATCACAAGTAGTTGGTGACCTGACTGTTGTTAACTTCTGTGCAATGGCAATGATGACAATGATCTCTCCTGTCTTTTTAAGGACCAGATTTACACAAAGGTCTGTGAAAGCTTTTCCTGCCATAGACCCTGCCCTGGGAGAGAAAAATCATTACATGGCCAGGCGGTTGCTTTGTATTTATATGAGCTGTGTTAATCTCTAGCGTATTGTTTGTGCTGTTAACTTTTATAGAGCTCTTTAGGGAAGTGAAGATGAATAGCTGGAAAATGCTGAGCTCACAGAGGCCAAAGGTAACTGCTGACTGCCTTAACCACTGGGAAGATATGGAGCTTCATATAGACCCCAGGCTTCCCCTCTATCTGAGCAACTTGCTCAATAATTAGTCACCTCTTACCATGCTTGGCCAGAAAAAAAAGTGGGTCGTGAGGTCCACTGGTGGGGAAAAACTGGAAGAAAATAAAGAAAATCAGCCACCCACAAAAATTACAGGCTTATAGCTTGGTAGACACAAGAGTACAAGTTAGGGCATATTACAATCTAAGATTAGTGAGATCTGATTTTTATGTATCTGTTTCCAAGAGAAAGTTGCAGGTATCTGAAATTTCATTTCAAGCTACCATTATTAAAGCTAGGAAATTATTTGAAGGAAATTTGCCAATTTTAATCCATTTACAGATTGAAAGTTTTACAAAGTTCATGATAGGGATTAAAAATAAGGAAGGACACCAAAAACTTTTTTTTTTATGGGCAATTTTCTGTCTTCCCACTGGGTATCTCAGCTGTTCACTCAGCTACACAGATATGCACAAGGCTGTGTTTGTGAATGGATAGAGAGCAACTACACAGATAGTTCTACAGCTCCTTAAAAGGGAGTTTTGCACCAGGAGTTTTAATCCCGGTCCCAGAATATATCAACAGTGAAGAAAACAGTATTTGCATAATTGCACTTCCATATAAATACAGGACCCTAAAATTCAGCATGGTGTGTATTAGTCACATGGCACTGAAAGAATAATTTTGAAAGCTGTCTTTATGTGTTGTGGTTTTTTTCAACCTTGAGGAAGTGTGACTTTCTAAAAAGTAATTGTAAATACCAAAAGCAATTTGTGCAAATTGGTGTGTTTTCTAACAAATCTGCAATATTAAGAATTGGGTTTGATTTCTACAAACACAAAATGCTCTAAGCTGTAATTTTGCTTTGTAGTGATTTTGTAAACTTTGAAAGCAAACAGTGTTTAAACCGTACTAAACCAAACAAGGGGTTATCCATGTTGAGGTGCTCTTTTCCTGCTTCAGCAGGGGCTGAATTGTTACCAGGTTGTTACGGATACCTGAAGGGTGATGTGTATAATGGCAGACAGGTATCCCCTGCCTTGTTGTGTAGGACTTAGAGTTTACACCCCTAAACAGTATGGGCTTGCTTCTGTGAGTAAGAACATTTTTGGGATTGGAGAAATAGGGCTGAATTCATTCTCTTCCAGGCATGGTAAAATGAGGTGTCTGCCGCTTGCTTGTATATGTTACTACTTGCTGAGGCCAAGAGCCTAAAAGCCAGGCCACAGAGAGCACATAGTAGTGTGTTCAGTCAGCCTGCATGCAGAGGTGTCAGCTGTGGGCAGACAGAGCAGCTCTTAGCCTTGGAGGTGCTGAGGAGAGAGGTCTTACGCATCTGTGCACTGTGGCAAGACAGACTCCCCTGATTCATTCAGGAGCAGGTTGAGGACCCTGCAGGCAACAAACGCATCATCTCAGCACTGTTGTTGCTTTAGTCCCTAGTGGACTGTGCTGAGAGCAAAGAAAACATCTCTTGTGTCATATCTTTGTGGAAATTACCTTCAAGTAGTGCTGTCACAACCTCAGGACAATGCAAGTTTAAATATAAGTCAGAGGAAGATTGAAATGGATAGTGACAATGTCAGAAGTAAAACTGAATCTCTCTTCCCATCGCAGTTCTCCTTCAATTTTTACAGTCCAAGGCTGAACTGGGATATCTCTGTACTTTATCAGAATATGTTGGGTACTTACACCAGACAAGACCTCTCATTGACTGGATCCTGGTTTTGTTGAAGAAAATAGTTCCATTACCTTTGGAACATTAACTGCAGCAGATTTGGATCTATGAGAGATGAAAACTGGTATTTCTGAGCTCTCCTTTTGGAGTTTCCCATTTTAGTTTGACACTGCAGAAGCCAGTTTCATCAAGCCTGTTACTTAAGGCAGAGTTGAGGGGGATTTAATTGCTTCATGTAGGGCTTTCTTGTAACTGCTTTACCTCGGTTATTTCCAAGATAGCTACTTCTGTGGTATAAAGCATTGAATAAATTCTCACAGTTAATTCATTTACCAGAAGAGTTCCTCCTAAAGCTTTACTTTACAACAGTAAATAAAATAAGATAGTGTTCATGTGCAGAAAAATATTAGAAGTTATAACAGTTTGCAGGATTTCACCTTCAAAGGTGAAAAAATGCTAAAATCTCTTAAATCTGAAGTCTACTGGAAGAATGAGTAAATTTTTGTGAGTGAGCATGAGTTGTTTAAACAGTGATTTGCTGTCATGTTTTTGGATGGCTCATTTTTGTAGCTTGTGGGACATTTCTGGAAGTTACTATGGGCCAAGCAGATGTTTAAATGTTGATAAATTGGAAAAGAAGCTGTTTATCCAAAAGTGCATAAAATTAAATGCTGTTTAACTTTAAATCTTTGGATTTATAACACATGTTGCAAAATTCTAGGTTATTTGATAGTGCTAAATATGTATATAATAAATGCTGCTACTCCTTAAACAGCAAGATAACTCTAGAATATTTTTCCTCCAAAAGCATTTTAGGGGTGTACTGTGGTTCTCTTCTGCCTGAACACAACTTTTGTCGTCTACTTTTTATGCCATACTAGTGAGAGAAGATGATAGTTGGACTGAGCAAAAAATGTGATCACATTTTTGGCTCACGGCTTGCAGTTCAAGACTAAAGTGTAATGGCCATGTGTAGATTATTAGATACTGTTCCCTCCACAAAACCACTTTATTGTTTGATATGTTGAAGTATGGATGGACTCTATGCTTTGGGAAGAATGACCTTACTTTGTAAAGGCATGGACAGTGAGAGACTCCGTCAGCAATGCACTGAGAAGTGTGTAAGGGAGGCTTTGCACATACACCCTCTCAGACACTTTCCACAGGGTCAAAACTGCATATTCCTCGGTGAAAGGTGTTGAATAACCAGGCAGAAAAAGATGAAGTCCAATGACCAATACGGGATGGAAGAAAGGTAAACTCTATTTTGTCTTCCTTCTGTTAGAGGAAGATGAGATGCAGGCTCTGGGATAAGAGTTGTCAAATAGTGTAACAGCTGGTGTGCTTCAGAGCTTCTTTTTTAGCTTCAAGATGTAGAAGGTTTGAGTTTAATCTTCTCCTTAGAAGACTGAAATATTCACCTGTGTGAATCCTTCTGTGGGAAGAAAGCAGAATACAGAAGAGTTCTGCTGATCTTGGGTTCCCACCCTTCCAGGACACCCACTCATCTGTTTGGGGGGAATTTGGGATAAAGTCTGACTAAGACACCTTCACTTGATTCTAGGAAATCCATTGGGAAAGCCAACCTACTCCTGTTTCCTTTCTTTTTCCAGTGAGATTAAAAAAAAAAATTATAATGAAATGTTTCTATCATAGGGTAATATAGAAAGAAATGTGTATTTCTCTGTTTCTGACCCCCTTTTCATGGCTTCATTTGGAGTTTAACTATAAAATATGAAGTCACTGAAAATGTTTTCTCCAGGAAGGTGTGCCAGTCAGTTCATGGTGCAGATTTGGTGTTTTGAGTACATCTGTTGTGGGTGATGTGCTGCACAGCCTGGGGTTGGACAGGAACATGAATGAACAGTTGCACAGACCAGTTCTATTCTGTGTCTGTATGAAGTATCTTCTCAGTGATGTGAATATTAAAGATGTCCCCAGGAAAGGGAGCTAACATGCAAGTAACGTCATGCTTAAATAGCATTGCTGTGACAAGTGGATACCAATTCAGCAATATGCTGTACCCCTTCTTGGAATTACTTCCAGTTAACTGGAGTAGAAGGAATAATGTGAAACATCAGTGAAGCTGTAAGGAAGAAATCTGGTGATGAAATCTGATGTATCCATGCACAGTCCCCAGAAGAGCAAGGGCTTGCATTGGTTCTGCTGAATTTGGTGAACGAGATACTAAGGCCAGGCCCCAGTTCCTGGACATGCCCAGAGCCAGAGCTGTGGGTCAGGCTGCTGGGGAGAAGAGGGCTGGTAAGTGGCCTGTCCCTGCCTTCCTGGCCAAGCTCTGTGAGAAGCCAAAGCCAAGTCTGACAGAGTTCTGCTGGGCGTCGCTTCTGACCTTGTTGCCTCCTTTCCTCCCCCACCATGGTGCCACCTCTGACTCTCCCAGCATTCACAGGAAAACAATGTGAAACAATGCCTTTCTGTGCTCGGGTTGATAAAATAGCCATTTCTTTCCCAGCTGCTGTAAAAGGGACCCTCCCTGCTCTTCCTGGGTGGTGGACAGATGCAGCTTTATCTGGGAAATTAATCTCTGAGCAGAGAGCGTTGGCTCTTCTCAGGCTACCACCCTTCTCGTAGCAGCAAGCAGAGGCATCGCTTTGTTGTGTTCTGCCTGACCCTCTGTCCTAGTGCTCCACATCCTGGCCTGCCCTACGTCACTGGGGTGCCAGCCTGTCCTGTGCCCTGGGAACCTTGGTCTTTCCTATGTCACTGGAGTGGCAGCCTGTCCCATGCCTGGGAACCCTGGCCTGCCCCATCCATTGGACTCTGGCCAGCCCCGTGCAGGCAGAGCTGCTGGGACAGGCTGTTCCCACCTTCCCTCTCCCAGTAGTGAGCACAGCCAGGGGTAGAAAACATGCTGAGAACCAAAAATGTACAATTTTTTTCATGGCAGTGCTGGCATCCCCGATAGACCCTGGCCTGGCACAGCCTGAGGAGAGCATCTTTTCTCTCCTGCAGCAGAGGCTGCTCTAGCCCTTCACAAGGAAGTTGGAGGCAAAGGGGTCGACCGCAGATCCTGCCCCTGCTCTTCTGGGGCCTTGTGGTGACAGAACTGGGCCACCAGCCCTCCAAGCACATCAGCCCAGGTTGTGGCCCCACCACCAGGCCATCCACATCCTTCCCTGTGCATGCTGGAATGCACTGCCTCCCACCACCTTCAGTCCGACCGCCTCTGAAAATCAGGTTGTTTTATTTAATGCCTAAAAGGCACCTCCTTTCAGACACCTGTTTTTGAAATGTTTAGTGCTAATGGCCATAACAAGTCTGGGTATCAGAGTGAAATGATTACAGGAAAAATCTGCCTTGTTTCTAACAGAGTAACTCCAGAGCACACGTAAATTCTTCACATTCTTAATGCTTTTACCATATGAAAAATAATGTGTTCTGTGCAATTGATTCCAGTATTTCATTCATTTTTCATCATCTCCTATCTTGGAACATCCCTCTCCCTCTTAACAACATACTTTCCTAGATTTCATGGCAAAGGACATGATCAGCTCCGTGTTGCCATAATATCCTTTGAAGCAGAAAATTGTTTCCAGATTATCTAATGTGGGATGAAAAAAACATCATATTTATGGATTGGTAAAACAGATAGACTTCCAGTTGAGTTTAGTTCCAGGAAGGTTTTGTGATGATTATCTGGGAAAAAAAATGTTTTCATTATTAAGTGTCAAAAATGCTTCATTAAAGTTTTTTAGACTATATTTATCCCTGGGTTTTCGTACTTGTTTTTGTTCCAAATGTTACTGTAGCCTGCACCAGTTTCTTATTTTAAAACTTGTAATAGTGGAAATTCCGTAACGTAGTTCTTGGTTTGAAATTAATTAAGTCAGATTCACTAGTCTTCTCATCATCCTTCAAAATACCTTTCAACATGCAGACAGAAAAGTAAGAAGCGTGCACTGCATTAAATTGCAGTAAGAACACGTCTGCTGGCTGGGGACTGACTGAGCACTCTCTTCTTCCCTGCTTTTGTCTGTTAGCATCTCATTACTTGTTTTGCTGCCCTGTTTTCTCGACCTCTGGGTGTCTCTGAGTCTCTCCTGGCTATGATATCTGTGTGCTATCCCAGGAAACCTCATACATTCCCCGAGTGTGAATGAAATAATTAGCCAGGATAATCCATCTGGCTGCAAGCAGGGCTGGTTACTTGCTTTGTATTGTGTCAGCTTGCTTTTGGGTGCTGTTGGTACCTATGTTTGAGTTTATATGACTATTATTGATGGATGCTATTGCTTTGGCCACCAAACAGCAGCTGCAGCTGGGGTGGCCAGTCTGGCTGCTCCCATGTGCACGGGATGCTGCAGTGGCGATGGATGGGCTGTGCAGCACTCTGAGTCTGTGTCTGAGTTTGTCTGTCCCATCTTCTCTCATCAGTCACTGCTGCTGGTCTTAACCACTTGCTTTTTGAGAAGTTTTGTTACCAGTCATCTTCCAAAACCACAGGCTGCTGTTAGAATTTCCTTCTGCATGTCTCCCCACACACTTAACTGCTGTAATAGAGGGATGCCTTTTCAGAAGGTCCCATACTGATGTGTGTCTGTGTTGTGCTGTGTCATTGACGTACTGGCACATGTAAGTAGGCACCTGCGTGAGCAAAAGGCTGGTTTGGAGATGACTGAGGAAGTCCCCTGCTACCTGACTAATATATGCATTTATGCAAACAGACAAACACACAAATGTTAGCCTTCACATCCAAAAAAAAGTTATTGTTCTTGTTTAGTGACCTTTGGTTCCTATGGAAAACACTGAATATACTTACTGTAGTTCTCCATCTGTTTTCTTCTGCTTTTTGGGAATTTCTTGGGATATCTGCATGAAAGAAAATCTGTTTTATTATCATGTTGGCGTACAGTCTGCATTTCATGTCCTGTGCCTCTCTGTCACATTTCTGTCCTTTTCACAGCAGACAGTTGAGACGTCAGGTACAAAGGATTTGGACTGGAAAGTAGTCAGTTTGGACAGATTAAATGCTTCGCAGAAAAAAATCCTGGGTTTCAGGAAAGTAAAAATAGTAACAAGAAGAAGTGTACAGTCTTTAATCCTTTAACCTTAAGTACAGACAAAACGATTGGCCCAGTGTAGGTAAAAGAGAAAATGCATGTAATGCTGAAAATTTTTTTTCACTAGTTCCAAGAGGCCTTAACAAATTGTTTTAGGTGCCTGTCTTGTGAGATCATTAGAAGTTTATTATTTGGTTGTTTGTTTTGTTCTTTTTAGCTAAGCAGATTTTTTAAAATTGTCTGTTACCGTGCAAAAGCTGTCCAAACCAAGATGTGGTAAGCTGCTGCAATAAGGTATATGCAAACTGGTACCCAAGGGCCTTTGCACAAGCTCTGTAGTGTCTTTCCAATCCTGTGGTAATCATTCACCTAGAAAAACAAGTCTGAAAGCAAATATATCTGGCTTTAACAAACGGTTCTCTTGTCTTACAGAGAGAGGATACAAGCCATGGAGAAACAGATTGCCAGTTTAACTGGTCTTGTTCAGTCTGCGCTTTTTAAAGGGCCAAATACAAGTAATAGCAAAGATGCTTCTAGGTAAAAACAGAATTCATCTGTAACGATTTTAGTAATCAATCAACAAAAATATATTTGAATGTAATAGTAAAAAATAAATCCTGAATGCTCAATCATTTTTAAATTTCTTTATCATCTCCATGAGAATGCTAGGCAGAGAGGAAGAATATGCCAAATGATAGATGGAGATTAACTGCATTACTCTTCTTTGTGATAAAAAGAATTAATGTAGCTACATCTCTGTGCTTTCTACTGCTTATACTCCATTCCTTGCTTAACTTATACTAAAAGGTGATTAAAAAAAAAAAACAACTGACAAATTACTGGTGATTTAAATTAAAAATATGTGTGTTAGACAAGGCCATTTAATTTGTTGAATATAAACTTCACTACAGTTTTAATAGCTAGTAAACTAAAATTACAATTTTTCTTATTATTACTTAGTGAGAAGATGATGTTGAAAATTGTGTCCAGCAAGAGCAGCGTTGACACTGCAGGTAAGCTAATTCACTTTTAATTTACAACTTACTCAGCTATAAGAATAGCTCTAACATTACAAACATCCCAGCTTATGGAAATGTCAAATTTACTTAAATTGCCATAGCTGTACTGTCAGAACTAAAGTTCTAAGTGCAGGATATGGGAGTTGATCACATGTTTAAGAAGGAATTTCTGACAGGTTGAGATGGTATTTGGAATGAATTTCACATCTGTGCTGAATGGTTTAAATGAGATGCAGAGCCTCTGTATCTGGTGAATTTCCCAGTGACTCATCCTGTCTATAGGGTATATATACATGCATATATATATAGCTGTCATTAACCCTAGATTTGTCCAGATTGCTATAGAAGACTAAATATTTAACTCCTTTTCTTGTCACCTGAACTTTTTTTAAAGTCCCTCTGTCACTAGGATACTATAGATGTAATGACACCGAGAAATTTAGCAGTCAGCAAGACAGCACTTTCCCTAATTAAGCCACGTTGATGTGTTACTAATTATTAGCATGCACCTAAACTGCTCTGAGCAAGCAGCAATTATGAAGCCAGTAGGAGCCTGTCTCGTTTTAGCATCCCACTTGGAGAGCTGTTAAGTGTGTAAAAGATTGAGTTAAGGCCTGTTGTGAAAGAAGATCTCTGTGTGGTTGAAGCTCTTTGTGTATGGGCTGCTGCTGGAGAAGTCCGCAGGGTATGCGTGTGCTTATATGCCTCCTCTTCACCTTTGTCATGTACTGAATGCAAATAAAGGCAGTTCCCTCCTTCCTGGTAGTGCTGTTCCCACAGGGAGGTCTGTGCTCCGGCAGGTAGTAAACCACACACATTTATTAGCAAACCTATTATGCTCCTAACTAGCCTGTCTGTTGGGGCTGTTAGCTCACGTTCAGGATTCCTGTTTGTCTGGAATTGCAGTGTGTCCTCCTAATAGACAGAAACCAAACTAGACCTGGAAGCGATCAACCACATGGAAGAGAGAAAAAGCTAAAGTCTTGGTACTGAAGCTTTGCTCCCAAGTCACTCTCTGGTGCTGTTCCAACTCTTCCCTTCCTGCTGGCCTCTGGATGGGGAGAGGAATACTTAAAGCTTTGAAGAAATAAGTTGTAATTTTTCAGTTGCAGACAATATGATGAAAAGTCTGTCGTTATTCAAAACAGCTGCAAAATGGTCTTAAGATTTTTCCCTATTGCAGTGTCATTACAGACTGAGAATTTATGGCATTTCCCACTTGCACAGGCTTCACCTCATATAAAGCACTTATGAAACCCTCACAACCAGCACATACATTGCCTTGTGTTCCTCTTTGTAGTGCATTGCAAACAGCAGCCTCTCTGCTTTCCCTGTGATGGTACCAGTTCAGACAAATACTTGGTGGGGGGCACTGAGTTGGAGGACCTGATCTAAGTGGGCCCTACTTTGAGGGGGAGTTTGGACTTCCAGAGGTCCCTTAAAACCTAAATTATGTAGTGATTTGTGTGTGCACGTGTGAATGTGCTCTCACTTAAATGAGAAGTGGAATAACATTCTTTGGGAAAACAACCTTACGTAAAGCAAAGGCGGGGCTTCCCTGGGAAGTCATGCCCAGCCCACCAGAATAGCATGGTTCATCTGACCAGCAGCCATTTCCTGACACTGTTGTTCCCAAGTACTCCTTGCTCACATTATCATATGACTGACACATCCCTGAAATTACAACATTACATCTAACAGCTGCGTGTGCAAGCATGGTGGGAGAGATGGAGGGTGGGGAGTGTAATTTGCTGTCGAAGGCCAGATCATCATCTGTCGCTTACTGACAGAGAGATTGGCTTTGTCACATGGCCATGTGCCTGTCCAGCATATGAGTAAGGATTCCAGCATTCAGCTTGTGCTATAAAAGCCTTTCTCATCACTTGGGAGAAGGGGATAGGACAGTTGGAACAGCCATGCAGCCAGCAGCTGCAAGGATCCCTATCAGTGCTATAAAGTATAGTTGTAACTCCAGCACCTGCATCCCTATATCCTGTCCTTCCAACATGACTCAGCCACAAAATTAAATTGTAGCAGGTAAGGAAAACAAGGTGTGATGACCCCAGTATACTACAGTATTGTAACCCACAACAGCTATTATTGAAGACTGCCGTATAAAAGAATAGTCTTTTATAATGGAATATTTTGCTTTTGCACCTAGAATTGCTCAGGACATGGTCCAGTAAGTCAATGCAGTCCAGCTTACTTGAAAATTAGGCGATCTGCCAGAATATGCTACAGAATGTTCCTCCTTTTTTGTGAATCTGCTCGGGTTCAAACATGCTGGCAGGAGCTGGACACTTCTGCTGACCACTGTTTTGTTCTTCAGTTCACCCCAATCTTTATTGAGTATAGCCATTTAGGCAGTCGACTCTCTTACTTTACAATTCCATTTGACAACTGTGCACTGAGATACCAGTTTTAGCAATTTCAAAGACTATTTGAAAGAAAAAGTGGTATAAAATGTTGATTGAACAGTCCTTTCTAGAGCTCTGATAAGCAAAAATGCGAATTGCTTCCCATTTTAAAAAATAAAACAGCTGTGCAAGATAATACTGCCTCATCAATGTTGAACCAACATTGTATTATATAGTATGTGTTCCAATGATAGGACACTTTCATGCAGAAAATAGAGAACTACATCCCTTGGGATGGGAAAGAACCCAAAATTTCTAAACCCTAGATAGCTCTATATAGCTGGATTGTGAATATTCTGGTATGTCATATGAACCAAATTGTTGTTTTTAACATGCTTTTGCTTTGCCAGGCTGTAGAAAGCAGTGGCTTCTTTAGCCCCAAATGTTAAGAACCCTGAAAAAACCCAGCTTTTTCACTGAGGAAAATGAGTCTGTAATGACAATGCTTGTCTGCATCTTTTATTGCTTTAGGCTCAGTTCTTTCATGGGGGATGGGTTCAAAGAGCAGTAACCCTCCACAGACTGGCTATATCTCTTCTGCTAATGTTAGGAGAAATGCCATGACTGAACCCTTATAAAGATCTTCAGTTCCTGAAATGCAAATGGCATCAAGGAACTCTTCACTTAGAAACAATATGTAATTCTAAAACCAAACCATACTAGTAAGAGTCCCCGTGAGATTGCTAACAAATATTCTGAGAAATACTCACATACTCTCTTTTCTGTCATATTTTTGTCCATCATCTGGAGATTCATTGATAGACTAAATCCTGGATTAATTTATTAAATTGGGATCAGTTGTTTCATGGATTAGCGGAAAAAGCAGTAACTTTTTCCTAGTTGTTGCCTTGTTAGAAGAGGAAGGAGGACATTTCAGTATTCCCTGAGAAGGGGATCAGGGAGTACAACTTTCTGTGCTAACACCACCAATGCAAAACAAGAGGAAGATGGCAGCAGGGAGAAGTATTACAAACATAGGGCTCAGATTTGACTCCTTGCTCTTTGTGAACTTGTCTGTGCATATCTGTGTGCCTTTTTCACATGCATGACTCTTGCTGTGATGACCTGTGAATTAAATCACTGTCCATATCTGCTTGCTTATCTCAGATTCAAGGACAGATCATGCTAATCTTAGAACTCTGTCATCATTTGCAGATAAAATATGATCCTGAATTCATTCTGGATCAATGAGGTGAAGTGGCACCCTAATGTATATATAGAATATTTTACTCTCTTAAGAGTGATTTAGTAGCATCTATTTACTGTCACGTCTTCCCAAATAATGCTTGAAAATATTGTGGCTCTTTAATAAGATTAGTAATTGTGAAGAAACATTGCTAGTTGTCTTCTGATGGCCTTTTGTCCCAACCTGCTTCAAAATAAAATCTTAGCATTTTAGGAAAAAAAAAAAAACCAACTGGAAAATAGAAGGAGAGCAGTGTCTTTACAAGCATAGCAAAAGTCAAGTGTCAGGGAGTAGAAGTCATGTTCCTTACCCCCTGAGCACACAGCAAACCTTTCCTCTTTCTGCACATCAGTTCTCTCTGTGCTCTAAAATGGCAGCTTAGTTCATTAGCCTTTGTAAAAAAAGTTAACTTTTTTTTGTTTGTCCAGAGTATTAGGAAATTATGGTGGAAGGTTGAATTTCCCTTACCTAGCTCAAGAAGGGGTTTATTTAAAAACCCAAGAGCCAATGCTGTTTCTTTCCCTTTAATCCATCTGGCCTCACATCTAATCGCAAAGCTATAGCCTGGGACTATTTCCAAAAGTGAGCTACACTCCCTAGATGAAACAGCCCCTCATTCAGCTGCCTTTTTATTCTTTCTTGATGAAAATATGTATATCTGAGAAATCAGCTGCTGATCATTATTGCTCACTCGGTGTCTTGTGTTTCACACCCCCTGGAGTTAGCAGTCCCAGTGCATGTTTCACAGGCTCTGAGCACACCCTGCAGCAGGGACACTGTGGCAGCCAAGAACACCTAATGGCGAAAAGAGGTGGCTGAGGCAGCAGTGGAGGAGGAAAGCTGCTTTGTAGGGAGTTGGAGACATTTATTGCTTACAGAAGCAGATCACAGGCAATCTACACTAAAAGGAAAGCAGGCACCCCTTCCTGAGAAAATATGTGAATTGACTGGGGTCCAGCATGGGGGGAGGGACTGGTGGGGTCTGATTCATGCCTTGGCTGCCTCTTCACAGGGTCGGGGGCTGAGGTTTTGGAGCTTTTGCTAGAGGCAAAGAACAGCAGAAAGGTAGATGTGCTTTCAAAAATAGTCCAGATTTGTGGCTAGGGATCAGAACTCTTGGAGGCTTATCCACATTTTTCAGACTCTCTGGTGGTTTCTGTCTGTAAGGTTTATGAACTAAATACCATTTTCTTAAAAAAAAAAAAAGGCAAAAAATAGTGCATGTGGGAGGGAAATAGATGCTTGACTGTAGGAGAAACTGCAGTGTACATATAGACAGATAAGTATTAGCCTATATTAGACTGAAGCATGGAGTGTGTACGTAACGGCAGAAAACAAGGACTGTTTATTTCTTGAGTGTTGCTTTCTGTTAAGGAGCTCTTTGAAAGTCAAGAGAGCATTGAATCATACTGGAGTATAGCAAAGATGTGCAGCAGCTTGCTCTGCAGTGTAATGACAAGTGCTGTTGTTTGAAGCACCAAGCAGATCTAGCTGGAGTACGTTTAGGGAGGGTATAGCATTACAACAGCCTGTACCAAGCTAGAAGAGCATGTCTCCAGAAGCCCATGGCATGGCACACTGTATGTAGCATGGATCCAGCCAGAGGGGCCTGGATTGCAAATGAAGGTGAAGTAACAAACATGATTCTTAAAAACCTTTTTTTAAAATAAGAATAGGCCAGTGTAATTTCCATCCTTTCAGAATGCTTCCCCCAGATGAATTTTGTAAAAGCTGTGTTTGAGGTATCCACACCTGTTGGAAAAGGAATAACAGTGTGTTGTTATGCTGAGCTGTACTTACTCAGGCACGTTTGGAGGAATGGTTGAAAAGACTACGAGGGATGAGAGCATGGGGAGAGAACTTCCTAGTCTTGGAGTCATACTCATTCCAGTCAGAAGATGTGTAATGCACTTTAGTGCACTGAAAATTTGACTTCAGCAGGCAAAGCTCACAACACTGGTTTTTGTTTGATTTCATTAAACTTGATAGAATGTGTGCCTGTGGTAACAAATGATGACCAAAATCCCTGTGCAGATCCATTGATGAGCTATTTTCTGTTTCCTCAGTTTGTTTTTTTTTAATCATAGAGAAGAAAGACATTGAAGTAGGGAATGACCTAATCATAGAATAGAATCATGGAATTATTTAGTTTGGAAAAGACCTTCCAGATCAACCAGTCCAACCATTAACCTAACACTGCCAAGCCCACAACGAAGCCAGGTCCCTAAGCGCCACATCTACACATCTTTTAAATACCTTCAGGGATGGTGACTCAACCACTTCCCTGGGCAGCCTCTTCCAATGCTTGACAACCCTTTTGGTGAAGAAATTTTTCCTAATATTAAATCTCCCTGGGTGTAACTTCAGGCCATTTCCTTTTGTCCTGTCATTTATTACCTGGGAGAAGAGACCAATTCCCTTCCAACCTCCTACCAACTGCCTTTCAGGCAGCTGTAGAGAGCAATAAGGACCTTGAAACTCCTTTTTTTCCAGACTGAACACCTCGAGATCCCTCAGCTGCTCCTCATCAGGCTTGTGCTCCAGACCCTTCACCAGCTTTGCTGCCCTTCTCTGGACATGCTCCAGCACCTCAATGTCTTCCTCGTAGTGAGGGGCTGTTAACTCAATAGTTCAGGGAGCAGCAGCCATCTGAGCCATTTGAGATCAAGGCATAAGGTGGATTTGGCAGTGTGATGAGAAGAGTTTGCAGGACTACCTAGTACTGGACTTAAAAAATGAAATTTGTTGCACTGACAGTCTGTCATTTTGTCTGCTGGGGGAATAAGGGGGGAAGGGACACATTAGAAAAAAAATTGAAGAATATGGGTGTGCAAGAGCAAATTGCGATAAGGAGCTGACATTTCTATTAGCTGATGAGCTGGAATTTGCTTGTTTTCTCTAAACACAGCTTCTTCCCAGGTACTTGGGACTGGAAAGAACAAGCTTGGCATTGTTGCTGTGTAGAGGAAAAGCATTCTTTAACAAAGAAAGTTTTGTGAGGACAATGATCATTATTTTCAGTGTGGTTTGGCTCGTTTCCTTTTGTTATGCTGTATTCCTTTCTGGCAGACTAAAAGGGAGTGGGGTCAATGCAACATGGCTGGAGAGCCTCTGCCACACCATCATTCCATTTCTGTGGTTTTATATGGTTGCTGCTGGAGATAACCTGCTAGAAATAATGCAGTTGTCCTTTAAGCAGTGAAGCAAGATTCTCTATAGAAATCTTTTCTCCATATTTGGCAGCTTGGCTGAATCCCTCTCCTGTGATGATTAGTCAACGAATGTGCAGTTCAGGAGTCCTATGAATGAATTTGCATCAACTTGGTCTCAGACATCTCCTGGGAGGACAGTCCTGAAGTTACTTTCAGAACCAATTTGATTTGCTGCTGTTTTGTGTAATCAGCAGTTATAACTTATTATCCCATCTCCACTACATGTGGTAGAAAGCAGTCCTGGGGTAATGCAGGGCTCTGATAGAACTGAGGTTCCAGCACAAATACACTGATACTGTGCAGGCTTCCCTCAAAATATATTGGATAAGGAGGTGCCAGTCCCTTGATAAGTCTGAGCATTGGCATCTGTCATTTTGTTTTCTCATCCATCTAGGTGAAATACGTGTAGATTCAGTGGGCAGAGGAAGGATCATGTGTGCACCTTCTCTGCTGTGAGCTCAACCTGTACTGCTGCTTATTGCAGGTGCTGCCAGCATATCTGGGGGGAAGAATGCACTGGCAACTGTGGAGTCAGCTGTGATCCACCATCCTGCTGGAGCCCCAGCAATGCAAGTCAGCCTGCATGATATGAAACGCAACGTGTCGGATCTGCGGCTGCAGCTGCATCAGATGAAGCAGCTACAGGTATGATTATCTGGATGATGCTGGGAAAAAAGGTGGGTTGTCAGCAAATGCCTCCTTACTCCCTCCCTCTCTCTCATTTTCTCTCTTTTAGCTTTTGTACAAGTGAGTCTCAGTAGCAGAGTTCTAGCAAAGGGCAGACCCGAGTACTACGGATACAAAAGCTTGCATAGTCCTCGAGGCGTGAGAATTAGCTCAGTTAAACTACTGCTGCTCAGATATTGAGAAAAAAATTCATTTCTAGCTTTTTTTGGATGACTCTAGACATTACAGCACTATTTCTATTATAATAATACCAAGTCTGTGATTACAGTTTGGACCCTGCTATGCTATGTGCTGTATAAACATGTCAAAAGAACCATGTTCCTGCTCCATACTGTTTACAGTTGAGACAGATTTTAAGTCCCTGAATAAACAACTTTGATGTCAGGAAACCCAAATGTAGCTGAGGATCAGTAGATATGCATCCTGTCCTGTATTTACGGAATCTAGACAAATAGCCAGCTTGAACAGTAAGAAAAAAAGGTGTTTCAAATGTTGCTGCAAAGGTTTGTTGTGGCCTACTTACATTCACATTTTAGCCATACCTTCCTAATGCACATCAACACCTCAAAACCTTCAAGAAACAATACAACGAATGAAGAGTTAACAAAAACAGCATGTTGGCACATACAGTCATGCTGCAAATATAAATATATGCTGTTCATCTCAGACACTGTGAAAATAAGCATATGCAGCTGTACAGGTCTTCAGCCCTTCACTTAATTGGAAACTGAAGAGCACTGTGTATCATCTCAGAAGATGGAAAAGAAGGCAGAGCACTTTCTTGTAAGACAAAGTGGGCAGCAGGGGAAGTTTCAATACTCTGCCAGTCCTCCTTGCCCAGAAAGTGACATCACATGTTTGGTATCTTACAGCTGCAGCTACTGCTTTTATAGCCAGGGTGATTTTGAATGGTACTATGTCAATCACATTTGATTTGCTGATGAATTTTAGAACAAAATAATGATAATACAAATCAGAATTCAGAGCATGTTTTACCTTCACCTCCTTATCTAAAGGAAATTGAAAGATGAGCCAGTCGTAGAGCAAATGAGCAGAAGGGTGAGGTAAACATCAGTATAGGAAAATGTGTCTGACTGAAGGTCCTGTGACCTGTGAAGGTCCTGTGCCCTGTTTGCTGGGAGTGAAGAGATGGCAGAATGTGTTTGATGCAAAGAGTTGGGTCAGGTGACTTGTGTCTGTGATACAGCTCCCAAGTATTTAAATTTTCAGTTTAGGATGAGTATGTTCCAAATGTCCCTTTCAAAAGCTGTTCTCAGCAGTGCTGCTTACATGCCAGCCATCGTGTTCCCCATCTAATTTCAAGGCACTGGCATGGGATCTCTGCCCTGGCACATTGTGTATAAGCGCATATTCTTCCACATTTGTGGTGCAAACCACTGCAGCCCTTCTGTCCTTCTCAACGCCATCTGCCAAATGCAGCTCTTGGCAAATGCCTGCGGTCTGGCTCCCAGCTGCGCTCAGCATGTGGCCTTGGAAAGCGGGAATGGAGGCCGCAGTGCTGCTTGGAGGCAGGGAGTGCATCCTTCTCACAGGGCTGCTCACCAAGGGGGTGGCATTTCCCCAGCTGCGCTTTGTCTCCACGGCCCTGCCCAGGGCAGAAGCCTTGCTTTTGATCAGACGTAACATTGTCACGCAGGAGCGAAGAAATTTCTACCATCTGCACAAATCAATGCTGCCAGGGAAGTCTTGAGAAGGAAAAAGGACATATCCCGAGTGTGCTCATTAACTCTGGCTGGCTTCCCTTAATTCAGAAATTATAGCAAACTTGGTGCATTGAGCTAATAGGAAGTTGAGAAATTTTGATAGTTGGAAGAACCTGTAGCTCAAGGGAAACTTTGGTATGTTACACATAAATTCCATTCATGACAGTTTCTGTCATGGCATTCCTGAATTATTTTGAAAAAAAGCTCACAGTTTGTAGGACAGCAGGTGAAACAGGCAGTGTTTTAAACTGAAGAGTGTTGAAATATCACATTTTTAATGAAATATTCTGTGCTGTGTTTTTTCAAAAATAATTATGGGTAAAAGAGAAAAAGTATTTTTCTGGTTTCCCAGATTGTTTTCATTTTATATTTGACAGTGCTTCATATTTTTCAATTTCACTGTTTTTCCTGGGCTGGCAGTCAGTTTGTTCCTGTTTGTGTGAATTTTTTGTACACTGACAGACTGGAAGAAATACTTCAAAAAAATGAAAAAAAAAATTGCACAGGCACAAAATTTGGAAGGATAACTAAGAAACAGGAACAGGACATAAAACTGTGTGTAATAATGTCTATTGTTTAATTTTCAATTGATGTTACCACCGTAAGTTCGTACTAATTTTCTTACTAGAATCGGAGAAATACATGATATCCATTCATTCATGTATCCATTGTTTGTGCTGGCAAAATCTTCTTTTTCAACCATATCCAGCAGCAGTGGATCCAGATGTATTGATTCATACACCAGATAAACATATGTTACAAGATGCCACCAAAAAGTCGAGACTCAGTCTGTGGTTGGGTTTTGAACAGAGATTCTTAGCACACAAACATTTCCCTCATGGCTGTTGCTAGGGACTGTATACACTTCTTGCTACTACACTTGCATGTTCTAAGTGCTCTGATTTTCAGAGACATTCAGGACAGACTAGTTTCATGGTGCTGTGGAGTTTTCCTCATTGCCAGAGATAGGCTGTAACCCAACCTTTGTCCTGGATGGATGTGCTACTGATAAGAATTGAGCCCATGAGTTTAGTTGTTCATTCTGTGCTCCCAGATAATGAGAACTCTTAGTAGCAGGTTTGAACCAAGCCTTAGAGTACATGTACATGGTATATATCATTAGCCATTATATGTACATTGGATTTTTTGGTCTTTTCCTTCTTTTCTTTAATTGAACTCATTTTAAGGGAACACAGAGATGATAAATGTTCACCATTAGGAACGTGTATGCATGCATGCTTTTCCTTCACTCAGTGCACCGTTTGCAGGGAAATGAGTGCTGCAGAAAGGACAGAAAATGTAATAACAACACTGTCATAAGTGGTATATGATACTCAGTCTCGCAAGTGTAACTTTGAATTAGAAATTCTAACACATTTTGAGCTGCATTATAGAACTGGAGACACTACCTTTAATCAGTGTATGGTAACTTCAGGAACTAGGTACTTAGATTCTACAGAGGTCTTGAGCTGCCGGGAGCTAGGTCCTGTTTGTGGCTGGGCTCTGTAGTTCATGGGGAGGTGGGTGGCCCAGAAGCCTCTCCTAGAAGGGCCTGGGAGGCTCCCACTGGGCAGGTCATGCTTCTCTCCTAATGAGGAACAGGGTTGTGAACTAATACTTGGTTTTTTAGTTACCTGTCTCATAGGTAATAATTGGTTCAAAGTGAACTAGCTAGTTATCAGATTATTCTTGAAGTGGGTGCCAGAGGCAGAGCTGGGGTACTTGTGTGAGAGCAGTGATGAATAATGGCTGGAACACTAGATGAAGAAGAGGGACAAGGAAGGTATCTGGAGAGATTAGTGACGCTGGAAGTGAGACCCAAGGGTAAAGAATGTATGAGAGGATGCTGGAATTCTAAAAAAGCATGTTAAATTTGTTTCTGTTTGATTACTGCTTGCAGTTACAAGTTAAGTTAACTCTAATTAGCAAGAAATTGCCATTTGGTGGTGACAGGAAAGCCTGCATTGCTTTTCCTTACTTTTGGGCGCTTGCCTTTGGAACTTCAGTACTGTTTTAAGAAAGTTTCTTTTCAAGTATGAATGTCTAAGATTGTTCATTTGGCTTGTTTTCAAGTAAGCTTATAGTACAAAAGGTTCTACTGTGTGGAACCAGAATAACTGTGGCAGATCCATAAAACATCTTCTGCTTGAGGTGGTGGAGTAACCAACAGAGGTGGTCAGAGGGGCAAGTGGAGTGTGCACTTAGCCAGGGAATCTCATATCTGATACTGCTGGCAGAAGAAAGGTAAGAATCAAGTTCAGTTCCAGAACATGGAGGTGAATGTAGTGGCCAGAGACTGCCTTCTCCTTCTCAGCCACAGCTCTTCTCCTGTGCTCCTGCTCTGTCTCATGCTGTCGTTTGTCTTCTGACTGCCACAATTGCTCCTCTCCCACAGTTTTCTTTTGTCTCTCTGAACCCATATGTACATCTTCCTTCTCACCTTGTGCCCCTATTCCCCAAGCATGAACAAACCCAGGTTTTCCATAACTAGCCGAGTATTGCATGAATTTTCATAGAAATACCAAAACCATTTCTTTGATACCAACATGAGTCATTTCCCAGATTTCAAGAGCTCACTCCAAACACTGAGGTTTGGGAGTCCTCAACATACAAGCTTTTTTTGAAATCTTGCTGTGTTACATTTTTATTCCCTATTCTCATTATCAGAAATAGATGAACTTTTATGACTGAAACTTCCTGGTATTGTTCAAGCACTTCATAAATGGAGGTGACAAGCACCTTCGCTGTACACATCACCACAACAAATACAGATCCCCTACATACCTCCATAATAGGAAAAAACCTGTGCCTGCCATTTCACAACCACACACACTCACACATACTCAGTTTTGCTATTAGTGGAAGTCCCTGTTACCAGCTGAGGAACATCAAGGACTTAAATTCTGGACACCTAAAGACTTACGTCTAACTCTGTTACTGACCTTCTCACTGACCTCGGATCAGTTGTTCAACATATCCTAACTCACTTCCATGTGTTAAATTTCCCCACGTTTTAAAGAGCTGTGAATAAGTTGTATGACTGAAGTGTTACATGCTCATTCACTCATTTATTCATTCATTTAGGTTTTCCTACTTGAAAATATGACATGATGAAAGAGGTGTGTATCTCAGATAGTTGTGCTGGCCTTGCAGTAAGAGATTTTAACTTATCAAATCTGAACATTAATTCCATAATGGTGAAAAATACACATATGCACTGTCTTCAAAATAATCCAGATATTATTTATATATTTCTGTGATGTTGAAATGTTTTTCAGCTTCATTTTTTCACTAGCTCCTAACACTTCTCTTCAGCTGAGTTTTGAGCTAACTCTTCCTGCTTGTCACAGCTTTTCACAGACACACACACACACACACACACACATTTGCAGTGAGGTGTTACCCTCCCTCTCATTGCAGTTGTGTAGCTGGAGAAGAGAGTCAGGCACAGGGACTGAAGAGTCAGGAGTGGGGAGCTGAGTTTGTTTCTCTCATGCCCATACTGGTTGGAAAGAATTGTCTCAGCAAAGAATTTTTTTGTTGTTGATTCTCATGAATTTTCATAAATCAATTTTAAAGACATCTTGCTACAGTATACTGTCTTGTAGGTAACCCATTTTTGTGATTCTTCCTATTAGGTCATGGGTTTATTTTGTGTTTTAAATGTGGTTTGGCTGTTAAGCCTGGATGTTAAGACAGATGACAGTTCAAGTGCTAGTTTTAAGATGGGAATTTTGTCCCCCAATTAACACAGGTGCTTATTAAAATTTTACCGTATGAGATAGCTTCTGGTCTAACAGAGTAGTGTTTATGTTGCCTGTATGCTAAAACTGTGACTAGGTGGAGTCCTGCTTACCACTTTGAATCTTGTGATTTACGTAACAGACTTAAACAGGTTTGGTTTGTGTGAGCGTGGGTCTGCTCCAGGGCTACCCACAGAAGAGTACAGCCTGGTTTGCCTTCTTACCTGTGTTTTGCTCTGTGAGCTTAGTATCAGCAACACAATTAATGCTTTAGTTACTTAACATCAAGTTAAGACAAGAAAGAAGGTGTGACTTGCAGCTCTCAGAAAACTACCATATTATAAAGGGGGGAGTTTCTGGTGGGTAGAAGGAGGTTTTATGTATTGCAGATGAGCTGTATGCCTCTACCAAATTACACCACATGTTACAGTCCTTCCTCTGCCACTTGAGAGACTGAAAATTTCCATTCTGAAAACAGCAGTGCATTCCAGCCATGACATTAATGTGTGGGATTATCCACTAGGCACGTATGGGCAGTGAGATGCATAAGCTTGCACGATACATGCAAAGTGGAAGTCAAGCATCCGGCATTCTCATAAGGCGTAATTAATTCTTGATTCAAGTTGAACCAAGCAGAAAAAAGGAGCCACAATCCTCGCAGAAGTTATGCATTGAAGGTGATGTACTGATCCCAACATCTTTGGCTTATCAGTTTGAAACTGGAAGCTGTATATATACATGGAATAATGTTTATAGGTACAGCTAAAGAGGGAAAGAAGGTAAAAACACTCACTCACTGTAGGGTGGTATTTATCCCAACCTTCTGAGCTCTGCAATGTATTCTGTTGCCAGGGATGTCAGTCAGGCAGGAAAAATTGAAGTTGATTTCTTTTGTGCAACAGCTGCAGAACCAGGAGATGCTGAGGGCAATGGTGAAGAAAGCAGAGCTAGAAATCAATGGCAAAGTGATTGAAACAGTGAAGAGGCTTGAAGATCCTGTGCAGCGACAGCGCAACCTGGTGGAACAAGAAAGGCAGAAGTACCTCAACGAGGAAGAAAAGATTGTAAAGAAGTTATGGTGGGTTGAGAAACCTCTTCAAATTTATTGCTTTTGCCTGTCTTTTTCTTCCATGAAGTAGACACTTCTACCACTGTCTTCAGGTGAACTGCATCTGTATATGCTGTATTAGCTATGCTTCCTTGATGTGTATCACACTGGCTATAAACCTGTATCTTTTAGTATTCAACTCACTGGTCCTGGCTGGGAGTCCTTCTCCACACTGGGTAAGTCCCACCAGTACCAAGAGTTTCAACCTCTTCAGAAGTCCCCTGTAAAGGGACAGATGACTGTAAGGACTGTGCCCACCCCTGTATTCTGGAAGCCTCCCCCTACCCTAGTTCTCCCCTTCAGCCTTATGTATTTTGCTTTAGGGAGGGAGGGAGGAATTTCCTCGAGAACAAAGGGATGCAAAGGAAGGTAATGAGTTTGGCTTTAAGTACGAAAATCAGGTTTCAATAGTAAATGCTTTGGCTAGTGCATGGGAGAGGTAGGGGAAGCTCTAATAGAGCACTGGACTTTAATGACAGTCAGTAATGCCAATCCTTGTCTAAAATGTACTCACTGAGATTTCCAGCCACTTAACTGTACTTTTTGTTGTTGTTGTTGTGTAAAGGCCTTTTGGAAGATTCTGGGGTTTTTTCCCCAGAACTTTGGCCCACCAGGACTGGTGGGATCAAGTTGTTTGGTTTAGTCTGTGTTTAGTCAGGAGGAGGCAAGATAAAGCTGAAATTAATAAACTATTTAACTAATTCTAACACTCGCATTTGTAAGATGTTATATAACTAATTATTTTTCATCACTGCCTTTCTTTCACACCTGAAGAGTTGCTCCATAATGGAGAAAAAATTTCTAGTCAGCTTGTTGTTGGAAACTGTGATTGAAGAGGCATAGAGTACAGTTATTGACAGCTGAAGAGAGTAAATCCTTCCTGCTGATCAATATGTTGTCAGATTAAAACTTTTTGTAATTAAAAAGGTGCATCTGTAATGGCAAGGTTGGATGTTACTAGGGGAGAGTACTGTGAAGAAAGGGTGAACGTGCAGTAACAGTCCATGCTAGTGTAGGTAATCCTCTCAGCTGGTTTGTAATCCTAAGCAATGACCTTCCTGTTCCTCACTTTACTCCTGTGTACCTCATTGCCAAGTTCCTAGGTTGTCTGTTCTCTGTGGAAAGAACAATTTGTGTGATGGCTGTTTATGGCATTGCCTCATTAAATGGATACAGAGTGAGGTCAAGTGCCAGTGGCATTTGCTGTTACAGCTGCTCATTAAGGATATGACTCGGATTGCAATATGGTTCTGTTTTATCAGGTTTTGGAATTTTTCCTTTCACAGAGTTTCTGCTACTTCTGTGCTACTGCATTTGTTAAAGCTATAGGAAAATGTAAATCATTCAAATGTTAGGTTACCCCTTTTAGAGACATACTGGAAACAAACATTTATTTTTCATCAGTTGTGTCCAATGAGATTCCTTTGTCGTGTATTTGCTCATTTGCAGGGTCAGAGCCTGAAAGAAAAGCACATCTGACAACAATAATTTCAGCAGCTGATGGCTGTTAATAGTAGAGAGCATACAGCACAAAATTACACATCAAATGTCACTGTATTGAGAAAAAGGTTAATATTCTGTATAGGCATTTACAACTAAACTGATCCCACTGCAGATGTACAAATGAATGCAAAGCCACCGGGCACAAAAATTGCCATTTTTTAGGATTTCAACTGTCACACTCTTGATCTTTCCTAAATCAGTAGACTGTCTTCATGTGAGACAATGGAGCCTAAGGATTACTGCAATACTTACAAAAGTGCATTTACTACTCTGAGGTGGTAAATGTTATCTTAAAAAGTCCTTTCTGCAACTGAAGATTATTGCTTGAACATGGAGGTTGGACCAGATGACCCACTGTGGTGCCTTCCAACCTTACCCATTCTGTGATTCTGTGAAATAAGGAAATAAGCATATTGGGAGTTCCATGTTGTAAACAACAGAAATGTTGGTGTACATTTCAGAGTAAGCTTTCTGTTTAGCAGAAAGCTTGCTCAACAGATTCATAATGGTGCCTACAGAAGTGTACCCATGTGTGTCACAACTGTAGCAGGATTACAGTTCAGAGATACCTAATGAAATCTGTTAAACATAGTGTTTATGTACTCTTTTAACAGTGAAATACACACTCAGAATTGAATGTGTAGGTTTTTTCTATCTAGTCTTTTGACTCAACAATAGAGATGTTATATATAGCACTTGTAGATACTAGATTTAAGATTTACCAGGCCAAGGACAAATTACAATGCTATGACACATTGACTAATGAAGTAATTGTGTCATAACAAGCATCTTAGAGGTGTGACCACTCTATGTTGTAGATTTTAAGCACTTTAATAGAAGGGGTTTATAAGCACAGTATATAAATTATAGCCACATCCAATCTGTTTAATTGGATGCGATCCACAGTAAGTTACAATTTATACTTTGTTAGAAAAAGTAGCAGATTTTTCATAATAATAAACATGCTCCATGAAAACAAAACTGCACTTAGCAATCTTGGAGAACTACTAGTAGCAGATACTTGGGAAAGGATATCAGAAGACTCTTGGTTTTGTATCTTTCATCTGTCAATCAATCCCCAAACTCATAAATGATGCACAGCAGAATATTCACCCTCACCATGCTAGTCATTACGTTACAGACACTCCCCCACTCCCTTTCTACTCCCTTTTCCCCCACTCATGCCTTTTCCAGCCTGAGAAGTCTTAGTCTGCTTAGTTAACCTTCTTCTAGAAGCCTTTCCATACATTTCATCATCCTGTTGCCTTTCTCTATGCCCTTTCTAACTCTGGTGTACAACTGTGAGAGGGGGATGAGGAGATATAGGAGAGCCCTACAACAGCTTTGTTGGATGCAGGCACACTGTGACCTCATGCATGGTGTGACCTCCCTGTCCTCATGTTCCACAGGAGCTTTACATTAAAAATCCAACATCTCACTCACAATGGATGATTATCAGATCATCACTGTGTATAAAACCTTAGGGTTTTGGGAGGTTATTGGTTTTAGGTAGGGTTGATTTTGGTTTTATTTCTCCTCATGAGCACACCTTACATATATTAGGAGTTAATTTAATCTTTGGTGTTTTCCTGGTCAGTTAGTATCAGATGGTCCATCTGCAGTCCTCTGCAGCCACCTTTCATTTGCATTTCCCTGAATAATATGATAGCCTTTTGAGATTTGTTTTTTTTTGTTGTATTATTCATCCTCTTTTCAAATTATTTATAGTATGTTGAAAAGCCCTAGCAGTGATCCCTGTGGAAACCACCAGGAAAGTACATTCATTGAGTTAGCTGTTCATTGATCCCTTATCTTTACTTCAGTGCTTTATCCATGAGAGAATTTCCTCTCTCGTCCCATGGCAACTTTGCATTCTTGAAAGCTTTTCCTCAAACACCTTGCTGAAAGCCTTTTGGGCTATACTTTGTCCCCAAACTTCCATTGTTTCTTCGTGGATTTGTGAGACCTTCATTTTACACAAACCATGTTAATTCCTACCTAACACAGCATATTTATCTGTTGTTCATTGATTCTTTATTGTTTATTCTTTATTTTGATATCTGTCCATTACCAATCTAAGTGTCAGTCTCACCAGAGTACAGTTCCCTGGATATCCCCATACCATTTAAAAAATGTATTTGTATCATTTATGACACTTTCCACTGATCTGGTGCCAAAGCAATTTTAATCAAGAAGTTTGATGCTTAGCGTTAGTAGTTCAGCTGTTTCAGCCTCAAGTTGCTATAGAACTCCAGGGCAAATACCATCTGGTCTAGGTGATTTGTTACCATTAATTTTGTCAGTTTGTTTTGTAACCTGTTCTACTGATACAGCAGTCTGAGGCAGATCCTCTGAGGGTTTTTTTGCCTAAAGAAAGATCTTAGCATAGGAGTTGCCTCGGCTTCCCCATGTAGAACAT
Source organism: Corvus cornix cornix (assembly GCF_000738735.6). Lineage (NCBI taxonomy): Eukaryota > Metazoa > Chordata > Aves > Passeriformes > Corvidae > Corvus > Corvus cornix. The sequence continues at coordinate 17,371,108 of NC_046333.1, read as the reverse complement.
AGATGCAGAAAAATCATTTACGTTATATTAGCCTTCTGAAACGGCATTAATGTCCATGTCTTGCTAATTTGCTCAGGCCAATCTATAAAGCCAAGTGTTTTCCCCAGTGAGAGAAAAGAAATTCTGGAGACCAATGAATCTGTTTCAGGCTTTGGGTCCTAAGGGATGAAGTTTCTTTTCCCTTGCAGTTAGCCACATGAAGCAGTGTAATATGGTATCCCCTGGGTAATTTCAGGATCAGTTGTCTTGTTTGATAATATGTGGAATCAAAGGGGTTTGTGATGACCCTTCAATTTCTGCTTAAAGGGGAAAGTGGGCCACAGTCAGCTACCTGCAAGTCCTTCTTTCATCCCTACATTTCAAACAAGCATAAACCTACCAAAATGTTGTAATCTCGTTCTGTTTTCCTTTCTCTTCTTTCCACACATGAACAAATTTAAGTGTCTTTCTTTATATTTTTTGTTGCCTGGTAGATGCCAATATCTGAGAAGCCGCTTTTTCAGTGCAGACCTACAAAAGGGAGGAGGGATACCCTGTGATCCCCGAAGCAGCACTGCCTAGCCTCAGTGCCAATAGCAGGGCATAAAGACTAGGGAGGATGCATGACTGCAGAGCCCCGTGCTGTAGAGCAGGAGCCTTTGTGTTATAATGAGTGACAGAAGGCCAGATTCTTTTTCCAGGTCCTTGCTAGAGTGTGTCTGTGCCCTTTATTGCAAAGGCAGCCAGAGACAGTAGGTATTTACATTATAGCGGCCTTTTGCACTGGAAAAATACCCTTAGAAATGTTCCCTTGCTGCCATCGTGTGGTCCAATGGATTGTTTCCTGCAAGTCTGCTTGTGCTAGTGGGAACTGGGACTCCCCCGGCTTTCTGAAGGCAGAGCCTTTGGGAGAAGTGTTCTTAAAGTGGGACCGGGATCATTTACCTCCACTTGTTTGTGATCGGTTCAGGCACAAATTGTGATTCTCAATTCAAAATAATGTTTTAGTTTCTAAACTTCTTGGTCTTTGGATTGAAATGAACTCTTTGCTGTGCATGCTTAATGTTCAGATGCTGATCCTGTTTCTGTTTCTCTGTGTATGAGAAATACCATTGCATTGCCATGGATTGTTCTGTGGGACTGTGCTTCTGATCTAAACTGACCTACATGTACAGTAGTGCTGAAAGGAATTTCCTTTAGTTTTATCCCATTACTGGCCACCTGCTTTTTTTCCGCATGTCACTGGGATGGGTCTGGGAAATGGCTGGCTTTGCGTGGCAGTGCCAGGGAAATACGTGGAAATGCAAGACTTGCAGATGGTGCAGATGGCAGGCTTCTCCCACCCCTTTCATGGCAATCATCTTGTACCTTGGTTCTCTTACAGCAGTTGCAAAACTGATCCCTGATGGATGCAAGAAATGAGGCCTAAGATTAGGTTCAAACAAGTAACTGATTTGTCAGTTCAGAGTTTCCATTGTTTTCTGTCTGCAATTAAACTGCTTCCTAGAATATTCCTGTGAGTAAATTTGATATCTTAATAGAAGTGAATTTCTCTTAGATATTCAGGAGATGATCTTTCTAACGTATTTGCATGGGTGTTTGTATAGTTGCACATAAGGCATCTCAGGGTTGGGGTTTTTTTGAGAAAATTTTATGTATCTGTATGGAAACCTCAGCTAAAGCAATGTTGTCTCAAGTTTTAATAGAAAGAAGTGGCTCCTCCCCAAATGAAAACAGTTTATGTGTCTGAAGTATTGAAAAATTTTCCATGAAGTACAGAAAGATTGGAAAAAATATTGGGAAAGGTGAGAAGGAAGCACCAGATGAAGCTGGAGGAAGCACAGAATGGCAGTGGTTGGAAAAACATCCAAAGTGATTCATTCTTGCGTCCAAGCACTGAGCAGGAGCTGCACACAGTGCACACTTGCTGTTTCAGTCTGGCTATTCATGGAAACAGGATCCTGTATCCTGCCTAGCAGTGCCCAATAGATAAACAAGATTGTGTCAAAGGGCCTTTGGTGCCAGTTTTTGGGTTGTTCTTAACTGTTGGGCATGTCATCAGCAATGAGAAAACACAAGGTGTAAACCAGTACTGGATATAGTGGCACAGTGTTTCTGTACCCTTGGAGCATTTGCATCCCCAGAGGGCTGCTGGCTGTTCCGTGTGTTTTACCACCCCACCTGCCCTTTGTAGCACAGCTGCCCGGAGGTCAAGACGCTCTACACATCTGCAGCCTGTCACAGAAAGCAATGACTTGAGCAAGTTACAAGCCTGTTCTTATGCTGTGAGTGTCCAGCATTTTCACCTCCCCTCTTGGTATCCTGTGGTTTGTTCAGCCTGTGGTGTCAGATTTAAAGGTGCCCCACTTGACGTTTATGGTTTAGTTTACTCCGTTCATTTACATATATTTGCTTGCAATGTGAAAGTCCTGCTTAAATTTTCTGTCCATGTTATTTCTTTTGCCAGTGAGCTGGAGACATTTGTTGAAGACCTGAAGAAGGACTCTGCTGCTTCCAGCAAGACAGTTACACTGAAAGATGTTGAAGATGGAGCCTTTCTTTTGCGTCAGGTGGGAGAAGCTGTTGCTACCCTGAAAGGTATGTACTTTCCTTTTTACTTTTGTTTCTTTTCTTTTAACCACAGAGAACAGTTTTGCCTTTGATCTGGAGGCATTAACGTCTACTTCCAAAAAGATGTAAAGCTGGGATTAGGGAATTCACTGCATGACCCCTGGAGACAGATAGACATTCAAGTAATTGACATTCCCCCAATTGTCTGTTACTGCCCAGGGCTTTTATAATTTCCTCTTCAGCTTCACAATTGTTTTCTTTGCAGGAGAGTTCCCAACCCTGCAAAATAAAATGCGTGCTATCCTGCGGATTGAGGTAGAAGCTGTGAGGTTCCTAAAGGAAGAACCACACAAGCTGGACAGCCTGCTGAAACGTGTGCGCAGCATGACCGATGTCCTTACCATGCTCAGGAGGTGACTTTTTTTCCTTTTTTCTTCAAGCTTAAAGGATTTCCTCAAGCAGGGCTGGAACAGCTTTTGGGTTTGTTTTCTCCTCCTCGCCCCTGGCAAGTCTGAGAAATTCAGCTTGTTTATAGGTTATTCCTGGAGCCCTCTCAAGGGAAATCAGATTAGCCTTTCCAGTGCTCTGTGCAGTGAGTCCATTCTGACCAACAGCCTCAGTCACTGAGATCTTACAATTGAGACTAGGTGCCTCTCAAGCTAGCACTTCCATATTTGGGAAGTACCTGGATGAGAAAACTTACAGTGGCAACAGTCTGAGCTAATTAACTTTAGGTATTTACAGCAATTTAAGCTAACAGAAACATTCTCTGACACTGAAAGTTTCATCTCTTATAATGTAACAGTAAGAAAAAAATAGGGAAAGAGTCTAAGTGGATAAAGGTATCCTAAACTTTCCTGAAAGAATACACTTCTGAATTAATGCCAATTCTTTTTCTCTTCTTTGCAAGGAAGATGCATTAGAGAAAGGTGAAATATTAGATAAAACTTATGTCCACTAAGTGCCAGTGTTTAGCTATGTCAGAATATATTGTCAGAATATACGAGCAGCAAATTATTGCTGATTTATATAACTCAGTGGGCATTGGATTTAATTCCTGGTCAAAACTGTCAGTGGTGGTGGTCTCAATTTTAGTTCAATTACAAGAAAATGTAAATCATGACCTATTGTCACTACCATTATTCTAAGGAATGTAGGGCGGCTAGTGTTTCAATATATCCTGGATCATATGTAAAATGGATTTGGCAGTACTGGCAGATGGATAAAATGGTTTATGTAACAGGTTTTCTAAGAGCCATCACTTATTTTTCCATGCAGACAAACATCTATATCCTTTCACATTAGTTCCTTCTCTTAAAAATTACTACAGTTATTTCCTGTCATGCAAAGAAAAATAGAACAATAAGCTATGCATACCAGAGTTTTACCAAAAGTCATTTTTTGCAGCAAAATTGCATATTGAGCCTCATAAAGTCTGTTTCAATAATGGGAAAACTGATGGCATTTGATGGCTTGCGACACTCAGAAGCTCAGACATTTCACAGCTAGCTGCCAGAAATAGTTGCTTCTTTACATCCTCAGCTCATCCTAGCCCACACTCTTGACAGAAAAGATCTTTGTGAAGTATCATTTGAGACAGAACCTTCATTTGAAGGCTCTGTTTTGACAATGTGCCAGACTGCTACCTCTCATTATATGTAGCTTCACTTTTCTGTGCTTATAGTCCAGGAATATCTTGTTTAGCTAGATACATTGTATACAGTTTAATCAACTGATTTCCATTCTTGCTCTTAAATCAACCCACTGTAACTCGTGGTTTGGTCAGAAACTGCCAGCACATCACTGAAGGTTTGTAAACACTTTAGAAATTAAAGTAGCGTCTTTAAAATTCTGAGCCCCTGACTGAGAGAAAGCTATAAAATCATACAGCTGAGAGCATCATGAAATAAGAACCCACCATTTTGATTGTTTTGATGTAGGTGCTTTTTCTTTGCAAGAGTTTATTGTTATGTATTGCTCACGACTGGCCTGTGTGCTAACCATGTGCTGTTGTGTTCAATTTGACTGGGCAGGCATGTTACAGAAGGTCTGCTGAGGGGTGTGGATCCATCCCAAGCCGTGCAATACTCTGCTACAGAAAAGTCCACTGCAGCTGACACTCTGAAAAACCAAGAGGAGCGCAAGCCCACCCAGGGACATGCACAGCAAAACCTCACAGCAATCCCATCCGAGTCCCAGGTGTCATCAGTCAAGTCAGAAGTCATCCCCTTCTCCACAATGACTGTCCATCACGTGCAGAGCTCGCCTGTTGTCATCCATCAGTCTCAGCACTCCTCAGCCCTGGTCAACCATGCCCAGGGCTCACCCACTGCAGGCAGTCACAGCGAAGGTGTGCCGGCAGCTGGTCACCCCACAGCCACCCCACCAGAGCCCACAGCAGGATCCCAGTCCACACAGGCCACACCAGCACCACAGGTCTCTATCAATGGCACCACCATGCAAAGCCTTTTCATTGAGGAAATTCACAGTGCAAGTACCAGAAATCGAGCTGTATCAATTGAGGTACGGTGTATTCTACTCAACCAGCTGTCCTCTCTTTGGGTCTGAGCTCCCAGCCTCACTCTTGAGGCTGCAGGTGGGACTTTCCAAATGCATTATGGGGATTTATGTGCTTAACCCCTAATTACACTGTACTTCTGAAGATACCCTCTGATTTTGTCCCTGCTCATTGCAGAAGGGTTGGATTAGATGACCTCTAAAGGTCCCTTACAACCCAAACTATTCTATGATTTTAAATGCAATGGAAAAATTACACGTAACCAAAATTAGTAACTGTGCTTTTAAAATTATCTTTATTGAAAAAAAAATCAGAATTCTATTTTAGAAATTTTAAAATATCTTATTTTTGACCAACAGCATATAATTCTCTGGCAACACTTGCATCAGTGGATTTCATTCACTTTTTAAATCTCCATATCCCTTATTATGGAGAAGTAAAAGTGAAAGAGTGTGAAGCTCCAGTGGTTTCACACAGAGATATTGAGAAAACCCACAGGTGAACTGCTGTGTCCTATTACAGACAGGCACTTTAATCACCAATGTGATATAGTACTAAGGCAGAGACCCAGATTTAAATTTTGCCTTTGTTCCTTTAGTGAGCAGTGGCCACTGTCAGTCTGCCATGTGTTTGTGCCAAATCTAGCACAATACAAGTCAGAACAGTGTGCAGTTACTGTTCAGGTATTTCCTTTAGCTGCTGACTAGAACTGAAAGAATCTATCCATACTGACCTATAATGTTTACAGATGGATTTTATTTCTAAGCGAGTGATCACAATGGAAATCAGAAAAATAAATAGATGCTTTACTGGTTTTGTCTAGAAAGCTGAAAAGAAGTGGGAAGAGAAAAGACAAAACCTTGATCACTATAATGGAAAGGAATTTGAAAAGCTCTTGGAAGAGGCCCAGGCCAATATAATGAAGTCAATTCCTAACCTGGAGATGCCTCCCCAGCCAGCAGTCCTGCCTAAAGGGGATGCAGCAGAAAAACTAGAAGTCTCAGGTAAGGTTTGCGAGAGTAAATGGTGCTAAAGAATTGCATGTCTGGAAAGGAGAGGTTATTTTTCCTAATTTCTAGAATGTTTTCAGTTTATAGATTTCTATGATCATGAGGAAGGACAAAACAATCTCTGAATACACAAAAATCTGCTTTAAAAAGCAAGAATAACTTGCTGTGTGTGGATAGAACAGCAGTAAAAGCTGGCAATTGCAAGCAGTAAGATCCAGGTTAGGCATTAGGAAAAAACCTCAGAAAGATAAGGAAAGTGAAGCACTGAAGCTACATGAGGCAATGAGGAGGATGCAACCATCCCCATTACTGGACAGAATGGCTTAGACTAGCACTAACCGGGAATTACATAGGTAGAGCTACTTTGTGGTAGCAAGATGGCAAGATGTCCTTCCAGTCCTATTTCTTTCACAATTTAACATACAAATCCATGTCTGAATTTATGCAAAATTCAAGGAGCAAAGAAGATGACTCAGCCAAACCTTGGATTTATCCCATTAGCCAAACATGAATCAGCTGTAGGATTCTTGCCCAGCTACATAGGCAGGAGTCCATCTGGTTCAGTCTCTGGCAGGCAATTGGAGACCCTGTGTGTGGGGAGCACAGAACCTGGCTGCCTCCTGCAGTCTGCTGGTAGTCTTCCAGCCCCCCCCCCCATGATTTTAAAGGGAATATCCCGATCTCCTTTCCGTATCCATTATGGAACTTTTATCCAGTATTTCCTCTTTACTTGGCTTATACAATCTGCATCCCCTTGCTGTGGCAGCAAGCTCCCATCTTGTGAAGGACCTTTCCTTCATCTCTTTTAAACTGATACCATACCAGCTTCACTGAGTTCCCCATAGTTCTAATATTCTGCCATTTGGCAAACAGCTCTTCATTTCCTTTATAAAATCATGAAGGCAGCAGATAAACCTTTATAATATCCTGGAGCTCTCAGCCTGCCCCACAGACTTCAAACTGTGAACTTGCAGCCTTTCTGGTCCCTTCATGCAGGCCAGCTGCTCCGTCCCCAGGCTAGATTCAGTTACCCTTGTTTAACTCCACTGTGTCCTTCTGGAGCTGTGGAGGTCAGAGCTGCATGCTGCACTCAAGGTGTTGGCATGCCAACGTGGTAAAAAGCTGAAAAATAATGCCCTAGGGGTTGTGTAGACAAATTCATATAAAAATTGGGAGGAATGTTTTCAGATCCAGCATTTTGTTCTGGGTGTACCTTTGACACTGCCAAGTTTTGCCTTCTTGGATGTTTTGCAACATACATGTTGAAAATAAATTCTGTTGAACCTCATAAAATAATTTTAGAATTCTGGCACCGTTCAGTGAGATTACTGGCTATCAACACAATTAGCTTGTATAATGTGTGGCATAAATAGCAGAAGCCAGTGAAAATAAGTACCATATGGGTGCAGTGAGCTGTGACATCTTAAAAAGTGCACAGAACAGTAACTGAGAAGTTTTGTAAGTCGCCTAGTTAACTAATCCACTTCTAGAATACAATTTTGCACAGTGTGCAACCAGCAGATTTAAGAATAAATTTGATGAGATTGAGACATTTGCCTTCTGTTGTGCATAATGAATCCTGCAATAGTAACATAAATACAGGAACAGCAGAACTTTTCCTCAATATCTAATTAAATATCTCACGTACCACTCAGCTCTTTTATGACTGAGGATGAAAAGTTCAGTACCAGTCTGCTGTAGACTTGAAAATTGAGCAACATAAGAAAAGACAGACCACCTATCTACCAATAGATTCATTTAAAAATTTGGCCATAAATTAGCAGAGCCCTCTGTTGGCTCATCTGCAGTCCCCAGATAGGCCATGTTGCCAGATTGTGTTGTCTCATCCATTCTCCACAAAGAACCTCTCCCAGTGAAGAAACTATTTTTATTTCTCTGCAAACCACAAAGCAAAATAAAATTACACACTTTATACTGTCTTTCAGATGACTCTGTAAATATTTCTTCAATGTTTTGACTCTAACTCATATTTGTATCAAGATTGTTCAGTGAAAAATTTGGGGATTGTTTCTAGCATGTACTTTAGAAATTGGTCTCCTTCATCTCTCTTTGTGCCTTCATATGTGAGAATGCCCTGATTTTTGCAAGTGATGAGTGATCAGTAGCTTCCATTAAAAAGAGTTTATCTGACTGCAGAGACTGCCTCAAGGCAGGCATTCTAATTTTGAAACCTTTTGGATTTATTTTGGTACAAGTAGAAGTCTGTATGGTGGGAGCAATTAATTCCAGTCCACCTGCCTGTTGAAAAATGCTGCAGTTTAGTCAAACAGCTGGTGACAAACAACTCACATTTTGTTCACAGAAGTGCTGAGCCCTTTGGCACCAAAGAAGGTTCCATAATGTGTAGGGTTTGTTCATGGGAAGTCTCAGGCTTAGTGAGTTAAACTTGCTTATTTACTCCTCCCTCTCTAAATATGCCAGAAGGAAAAAAATAATAGATTAAGATCTTCCCCACATTTTTTTTCTTCCAAAGTTTTTTTTTCCTTCCCATTTATATTGGGAAAATATAATTGTTTAGTAAATAAAATAGAAATCCAGCTTTGAAGTTTTATGACTAGCCTAAAGTCACTGCACTGACCATGAGCAAGCTCCATCACAACCTCTCCTTAATGACTCCAGCTAAGGAATGCCAGAGGGATTAGCCTTCGATAACCAGTGCACCTTGCACACTCAGTGACAATATTTCTTGCCTGTGTTCCTCCTTTTTATCTCCCATTTTGAAGATGGAGATGGATGAATATCTCAGAGATGTGAATGAGATGGTAGGAATCATGTTTTCTTTGTGCCTTCCATGTCTCTCATTCAACCTTGCTCTCATTAAGTGGGAGAAAAACTTGGAATTCTTGTAGTCAGAGTCAGAGTCACCAGTTTGAGGGTAATAGGTTGTGCCTATTAAAAGGAGTAGGGATTTACAAAGGCCCTACATCATAGTCTGCTAAACACCATCTTGGAGAATTACTCTGATTTTACAGCAGAAGTACATCTGATGTAATTAAAAACTGAGTGGTGTGTATTGACCAAAGAAGAGGTCTAATGTCAAGTGCATCTGGAAATTCACTCTTCTTGCAGTCCTGCAAATGAGTGCCAGATAACCAGGGAGGGAGATAATACAAGTGAATATTTCTTTAAGCTTAAGCAGTTTCAAAGAACATTTGAGCTAAGAAGGAAACAAGGATGAGCCCGGGTTAGACAAGGGCTCCATCCAGTGCCCAGGGCCAGCTGGAGCATTGGAGGAGCCTGACAGAGCCCCAGGAGTGGGCAGTTATGCAGTAATTTTCCCAGAGGGAACACTTAGCCCTAAACAGCTGAGTAATCCCAAAAGCAGAATGTTTTATCTTTCTGGATTATATTTATTCCAGCTGTTTATGTAACAGTGAGTAGCTGCAGAAAGGTCGTTCTTTTGCTCTTGAAAACAAACACTGTAAACAGCAGTGTGAAAATAGTGGCTGTTGCCATATTTATGATGCTTAGCCTTTAACCAGAAACACACAGGGCCAGGTCATGAGCAGGGCAATGCTACTTCCAGAAGTAATGCTGTCCAGGGACAATGGGGAGGAGGAAGTGGCAGCTGGTGGGAAAGCATCCTTGGGGCAATGCCAGTTTGAGAAACTGGTCTTCTCTAGGAAGACTCTCCTCAGAAAGCAAGGGCTGATTCTGGTCAGCCTTTGCATTTGGTATTTGAATCTTCTTGAGTTAGTGAAATATAGGGCTCTTATATGATAATTCAAAGGCAAAACTGTGTATTCCTGGAATGTTAGCTAGTTGTGTTCAGCTGTGAGATGGACAGAACTCCAGCTCCTTGCACCTTGCCAGCAGCACCTCCCAGGCAGAGCAGAAACGTGTGCTGGTTGCTTCAGAATTGCTGAGAACAGTGAGAAGCCTCCAGGATGGTGTCTCACTTGCATCCGTGTCAGTGGCCTTGCTTTCAAAGGAGCCTGAGGGGCACTGTTTGTAGCTGGGTACCCAGAATTTGCATCTTACCTGCTTCTTTACACATGTGTGCTCTGCTATCCCATTCGTACACCTGATGGCTGAGACTCAGCTACAGTGGCCTGGAGGACAGGAGTTTTGCTGAAAATTTCTGGGTGAAGTGACCTGGTTTCTCTGTGCAAGTGCAGTGCTATTTGCTTTCGTTAGAGGTAGTTACACTTGAGTACCAAATGTGTTTCTGTTCATATATTCAGCAACAGGACCTTTTAAGACATTTTTTTCCTTTCCAGTTGAGGCAGGTGTGCAAACACTGTTTTCCTCTCCTTACCTATGCTTACTTTGTGCTGCTCTATTTACCTGCAGAAGAAGCTCCTGATGCAGAACAGGATAATGACAAGCTGACCAAGTCTCCACCTCCTCCACCTCCACGGCGCAGTTACCTGCCAGGGTCAGGACTGACCACAACGAGATCAGGAGAGGTCATCTATACAGCCAGAAAAGAGGCTGCTGCTGTCAAGGTTCGATGATTCATACTCTAGGCACTCAGACTCCTGATGAGAGGTTGGCAAAGAGACAAGACACAGGCTTGGGTCTATAAACCACAAAATAAGTTGAGGCAGAGCTATGTGTTGGAAAGCTACTGAAACTGCTTACCAGGATGCACTTCTGTTAGGCCAAATGAACAAGTCAGATTTGTTCAGTTCTGTTTACAGGAGTCTTGCTGCTCTTATCTCCTAGCAATGCAACAGGCAAGCCACAGTCTGCTTTCATTTAGAGTGTTAAGAAGATTAAAAATCAAAAAAAAAGAGGAGCATGCCTTAAACAGATGGGGAAGATCAGGTCAGATTTGAGGGTGTTTTTACAGAAATGTTGCAAATTAGTTTCTTTGGGCTTGTTTTCCCCATCTGTTCTGGGGAAGGAAGTGGAGGGAAGTCCAGTTTAGGAAGCTTTTTAATCTGTGAACATATAATCACATTAGCAATATTGGTTGCCTTTTGAACTGATGAAGTAGCAGGAAGAGGGACCTTGCGAGAGGGGAGTTGCAGTAGTGTTGAATTTTTGGTGTTTACTTTGCATCAGGAGGGTTCAATTGTGTTATCTGTCTGTGCTTTCTCGTCCCCTTGTAGGAATGCAGTGAAGATGCTGGGCAAATAGCACAATCCAAAGCCCCTAAAGAGGATCAGGCATTGTCTCGGAGCACAGGGCACGCTGTAGCACCAGCTGCAAAAGATGAAGAGGAAGAGGAAGGAGATAAAATAATGGCAGAATTACAGGTATGCCTTTAGGGTTGCACATGAGGACACCTATGCCCAGCATCACTTCTATGGCCTCAGTGCAATTTCCAGCTCAGAACATGAAGGAAAGTAGGTCTGCTAGCCTCACCTGGTACCACTGTGTTGCACTGAGTGGTACGCTTTTTGGAAGTACTCCCAAATTTTGTTCTGAGAGGTCTGGAGCTGAGTGGTCAAGAACACAGTAGCTGCCACTGGAGAAGCCTGCACAAGCAGATGGGACAAGTTAAATGTTGGTGTGCATTCAATGTGTTTGTCCCTGGCTTAGTGTTGCTCACCTAGTACCAGACTGGCAAGGTGCTGAGAGCCCATCATCTGTGCTAACTTTGGTGGGAGCAGAGAGTAACTGGGTCTGCTCCTGGTGCGCTGTGCTATGGTCCAAAGTTTCCCACGGTGTTTGAACATCAGCACATTACCTGATCCCTGTGGTGCAACTGGTACCTCACTCTGCCGGTGGCACAGAAAAGGGCTCTCTTGCTGGTCCTTCACTTGACATCACATAGGACAGTTCACTTTGGTGATGAAAATGCTGCAGTAAATGCCAACTATTCTAGCTACCATCAGTGAGTTCCAGCTTCCCAGGGGCACCGTCTGTCCTCTTCCATGCCCACATGAGGAAAGGAGGTGTGGATCAGCCTTACTGGCTGTAACTTCTGGTGTTTTGGAGCACTGTTGCAACACGAGATGATCCCTGCTGTCCACCTGCCAGCAGGTGGGCTTGGTGCTGCACAGGGAGCATTTGGAGCATGGGAAACATGGGCACTGAGCAGTAACTGTTCTGTCTGATATGGGTGCACCCTGCCCCTTCCCTCAGCTCTCACCCACCAGTGCTGGTTTGCAGGAGAGAGCAGCAGTTTACCCTTATCCCCCCTCCGTGTGCTGATGACCAGCGGGACAGGAGAGCTGGGGACATGGAAGCTGTCATGACATCTCTGTCTCTAGGAAAGCAACCCTCTGCCTTGCAGCTGGTGACAGTGAAGTGGAGGTGAAGATACGGAAAGGGAGGCTGAGAGAAGCTAAGGAGGAGAAATAGGCATGGTTACTCAACAGGGAATGGGTGTTAAAATGCTAGTTTTGGGGGCTAGCAGTACTAATTTTAAACCAATACCAAATACCAGGTATATTTTAGAAGTTTAACAGAGTACCATGTTTTAGAAAGGGCAAATTGCCTCATCTAAGAACTACAGGCTCATTAGTTTGATATCAGTCATAGGAAGAAAGATGGAAAATGAGATATGAGATTCAGTCATTGAATAACTAAAGGACAGACATAAACAGTTATGCCAGTGAGCACCATGTGATGGAACAGAGAGCTATCAAAGCAAACAACACTCTTTGATCAAGTAATAGGTTTGACTGCTTGAAATGAACTGTATACCTATAGACATTCTAGAAAGGCATTTGATCAAACATCACACAACATTCTCATAAAAATCTGGCACCTCCAAGTATACCAAAAGACCCCCTATCACAGCATAATTGAGAGCTGTCTGATTTTGAAATCACTGACCTTGACGCAGGTGTTTATAGACAGGTCTCATAGGGAGCAGCAGCAGGCCCAGTGTCTCTCTGTATTTTCATCAAGAACCTGGAAATATGTTTAAAATCCTTACTGTGTAAATCATCTTAATTCAGATCAGTGGAGTATGAAAGCAGAGACATGATAGCAGTCACTTAATGGTCATAAAGCTTTGCTGAACTAAAAAGTCCCCATGAAGAACAACAACATATAGGCCAGGCCACAACTGCATGTCTTGGAAAGAAACAGGAGTTGCAGTAACAAGTTGACAGGAGCTCCCAGGTCAGTGCTGTTGCCACAAAATTGTGTCTGTTTTGGGTGTATATGTGTGAATGTGGCGTGTTTTTATCTCTGTGTACAGGATCAGTGAGATCCACACTGTGCTGCTGCATCCATGACTAAGTATCCATGTGTCTCCCATTTGAAAAGGCTGTTAAGAATATGAAGCTTTTCAGAAGAAACTTGAGTACAATGTGAAGATTTTTAATGCAGCAGAAAAAGGCATCATAATAATCAGTGGCTGTAGCACAAACTATTTGGAGACTGTTACAGATATTTCAGAGCACGGGTGATAAAAAAAATAAGAAAGGGAAATAGCTTTTTTGACACTTAAGCCTGAAGGACTTTGAGGATGCTTAACTCAAATCCACATCACTGGTCTCACAAATGGGTACGTTGGGGAAAAATCCCTATCCTGTATTGTGAGGAGCAAGACTATTTTTTCTATTAGTTTCATGTCATCTTAGGTATTCTGGTCTATTAGCACATACAAATATGATGTAATGGAAAACCAGAAGAAACTCTGATTTTCTGCACTGGTTTTTTTTTTGTTACTCTTACTTTTCTGATTTTGCATAAACATGCAGTACATATGAAGAATACAGCATTTAAAGGGCAGGCCTGATTCTAATCTGCAATCAGGGCTAATAATTTCATGACTTACCAGGAGTCAAATAATTTCCCTAACACATGGTATAAAAATATAATCTTACTGCATGTCAGGGTGTGTCTGACTCCTGTGAGCACTCCCCCCTTTTTGCTGTGTCCTCCCTGTACATCTCACTGTAGGCAGGCCATGTGCCAGTAGAGGCGTATGGAAATTCTGGTGAGGTACATTCGCTGCCTGCACTGCACAGTGATAGTGGCAGGGATAGTTTTCTCCTCTGGATCTGGGAGCCAGTTGGATAGAGAAACTCAAAGGAAATAAAAGGAGGATAGCAAAAGAAATGGCTGAAAAGTCTGGGCCATGCCCTGGGGGACACATGGTGCAACGTCAGTGTCCACAAACCCATAGGTTGAGACAGCCAACTTATGGCTCATTATCATAGACTGTGACAAAGGCACATCTCCAGGTTCAAAGTTTTAATAACAGTTTGTGTGGGAGAAGTGGAGTTATGTAACTCTTGCATGATTATCAGCCACAAGGAAATAGGTGCTGTCACAAGCCCTAAGCTCATCATGTGCTTTCTACTTGAGTTTGAATAGTCTGTAGCACCTCTGTGTGCCTTCATCATCTGCAAATTCAGAAACCAAGCTTGTCCTCTTTACAGGGAGCACTGAGGTCAGCATGATGTTAGTCTTGACAGGCTGAAGGGGATGCCCTGGTTCTCTTAATCTCATAGTCTAAAATCTCTATCTCACAAGCTTGTAGATAACATTGTTGAGCTGTGACTGTTAAAAACAAGTGCTCTCTTTGTAGTTGGTCATCTCCAGATATTTCTGTGCAAAAGTCTTGGTCTCCTGATAACCTGCAGTATTTATTTCCTAGGCTTTCCAGAAGTGCTCTTTTATGGATGTAAACTCAAACAGTCATGCTGAACAATCCAGAAATGACACACATGTAAAAGACATAAGGCCTGGGACTTTAATGCATCACAAGGAAAAGAAGGTAACAAGTGGCAATTGTAGACAAGCCACCCTGTCTTGGCATAACCTTCTTTCCTTCAAAACTAATCTTTTATATCTTGCATCCTGTTCTTTTTAACCCCCACCCAGCACTGCCCAGCGGTTTCCTTCCTTTCATCTCCGTATGGCCCAGAAACACTCATATGGAACTCTGTATTAAACTATATTATGTGTCTCGTTAGCAATTACACAATGGTTGCATGAAGTTCTAGGATTCTGTGAAATCCAAACAGGATCCATCAGTTTCTGTCAGAGATGCTCATACTACTTGGAACATCCTTTCCCTGCTGTTCTGGTGATGGATGGTGAAGCATCTCTCCTAAGCTTGAGGGGAATTAATGGTTCCTCTCAGTCTCTAGAGCCAATTTAGAGAATATGTGCTTTATTTTGTTTCATTTGTGGGTCCCAGAAATAGTTCGATATTCAGAAATCCCATTCAGTGTATTGGATGACAAAGTGGACAGGGGAATTTTCCCTTATGCTGAAAGTTAATGCCCAAAATTCAGTTGTGGGACTGAGAAGAGGTGCTGTGTGTCTGGGGCTGTAGCCGGGCTGGGGTAAATTTCACAGCTGCACATGGACTGGAGTTGCCAATGGAGTTGATTGGACTTAGCAGGCAGCCAACGTGCAGGACAAGAAAAGGATAAGTATTTCTACCCTTGCAGACCTCTATTTTACGTTTAAGAATAATGAGTTGCATCAGTGCTGGGGTTAGGGTGTTGAGTGAGCATGACAACTTGACAGCCAAATGCCAGTTTGCAATGAAGGTGGGTATGGTGGGGAAGGAAACACAGCTCTTCAGCAGAGCAGTTCAACCTTCTCATGCATTTTGTGTGTGTATGCAAATGCTGCCAGCTCAGGGCATTGCACTCAAGGACTTGTGTTGGAGCTGCCCAAACAGAGGTTCTGGTCTAAGGCTTCAAACAGCTGCCTGGGTGAGGGTACAGGCCCATGGGAATGAGGGAAAAAGGAAAAACTGTTTTGTTGTGGAATGTATGACAGTGTTACAGAGGAAAAAAAAGTGTGAATTCATCCTCATTACTACTGTTGTCAGAATGAGAAGATCATATTGTTATATAAAATCCTGGGTCATCACTCAGGACACTGCACATCCTGTAGCACAAACATTTCTTTGAAAGGTCCTGCCAAGTAATTGCCATAAACTGGTATTTATTTGAATAGCACAGAGTCCAGGAAATTAAGGTTAATGAGATCTGTTTTTGTAATCTGACATGACAGTGTTTATTGGCTTTAAATATGGAACATTATGGTCATGATAAAATCGTTGAGGAAATGAGTTTTGTTGTGGTTTTATTTTTTTAGTAGAAAAGCAGCAGTTCCTAAAATGAGATATATTGTACAAGGACACCATGAAGTGTTGCACTGGTGCTTGGAACTAGAAGTGGAACTCGCTAGGAAAAGATATGCAGTCAGCATATCCAGAGGCAACGAGTGCCATTAAGTGGCTTGGCCTAATTTTGGGGAGTCTGATATGTCATGGGACTGGGAGGCACTGAGCACTGGGCAAGTCGGGGCCTGGGGGGATCACAAGCCCTGGTGTTTGGTTCCCACAGTGCCCCTCAGCACCAGGTGCAGACAGTGTCAGCCTGCCCACCAAGGCCTTGCTGCTCTGCTGGTTTGCATGACAGCTCTTCCTCATTTAGAAATATGAGGGATGTCAGGGTATCCACAGAGCAGCTGCTCAGCCTTGTGACTGCTGAAAAAGCCTTTGTGGAGGTGAACTGTGATTCTGGTGTGTGAGTGACTTTGATTGTGAGTAAAGTTCTTCTGTGTAAAATCCTCCAACTGTACATAAGAAAACATCACATAAGGTGTAGAAACTGTACCTGGTGATCTGTATGTATGGGTGTGCATGCACAGCCAACCTGGGGATTTCTGCACCGTCACTCATCCATCTCAGGTGGGAGAGCAATGCTCCTGAATGTTCTGCACATCTTGATGCTCACATAAGTATAATCTGTCCTTCTGGTGTATTAGGAGTCAGCTTCTAGTTTCAAGCAAGCAATGTCAGTATTACTGCTTTTGGTTCACTGCCTTTGGGCACTCGAGGCCAAATTACTTTCCTTCTTGGTGAGCTGTTTTTTGACTGTAGATTTCTCTCTTACTCATTCATAGTCATGGTGTCTCCTCAGATCAGTCCTTCACCCTGATGATTGGTGTTTCTCCTAAGTTGTCACAAGAACTTAAACCAAGCCCCAGAGAAAAGCGTGGTGTTATGAAACAGCATTTCCACGGGTTCTCACTTGCAAATAAAGAAAAAAGTCCCCCTAAAGCTTTGTTGCTGGGAATATACATACTCTTTTGAGCCAGTGGATGACTTTTCTGTTTGGTGTTTGGCATTTCTGCTATAAGTGAATGTAGCTCAGTGTTTCATTCTGCACTTCCACAGGCACCACAGAGTGCCACTGGTAATTCTGATGGAATACTTCTAAGCCGAAGCAACGATTTAGAAGTGCTCAGACTGTAATGATACTAATTGTCATGGAGCAGCACTGCTCAGGTGTGAGCAACATTAGAAGAAGCAAAATGTAACTTGAAAATCAGCTTTTACTGATATAAAACTTCCTTTGAAGGCGAGCCAGGCTCTCGCGTTTGGCTCTCTGGGGAGCCAGCAAGCCGCAGTGCCCTGCTGTCAGCCCTTCCACGTCAGCCTCCCTCTGATGTGTCCCAGCAGAATGTGACCAGATAGTGTGACACTTTCAACTTCAATCTTATAAAAACATGGGGGGTTTTTTAGCTGGAAGGTGAACAGGTCAAGGAGCACTGTGTTGGAAATAAGGTAATTAATGTGCTTTTGCATATTCTGGAGGCCTTGTTAAAGCAAGGTAACATCCCATCCTGACCTAATGCATAGCACAAAGCAGTAACATCATGCACTGTTCTGCCAGAATTTGGAATTTTGCCCCGAAGAAAGACAGGAATCAGATGACAACTTGAGACATGTCTCTGCAGCAGTAAATGGAGTGGTGAGTTCATGAGGTCTGCACTTCCCCTGAGATTAATCTTGGGGGAAAAAAAAGTCCTGTAAAGGTAAAAGCCCTGAATAACTAAGTAATCCAACTTTCCCCCTTAGGTGTATGGGGCTACAACAGGATCTCCCACAGATAGTGACCATCCTAAAGAGAAGAGGGAAGGGAGAACTGAAGAAGAATTGGGTTCTGATTCATCCAGTACATCTGACAGTAAAATTGGCTTTTCAATGAATGACAGTCCTACATTTAGCAAGGGTTTGTTTGTAGACAGTACAGACTATTCTAACAAAAACCTTCAGAATATGAGCACAAACCTGTCTGGTGTCAGTTTGCCAGAGGAGGACAAACGAAGAGGGGCTCAAGATATCTTAGGATCACATTTTCCAGCTGTTGAGACTGGAAAACAAAAGCCAAACTACAGACTGTCAAGAGATGCTCACCAGGACGTTCTGCAGGGTGAAGCCTTGCAGAGCACGGGCAAGCACATCCCCATCAGCAGCGTTGCCCCTGTCCTGAGGCACACGCAGGAGGCTGCAGGGCCTCAACCTTCCTTGCAGGAGCAAGAAGTCTCTGCAGTCAACTACAATCAGGTTGTGCTGAGACCCAAAGTGTCCAGAGCAAACAGTGTGAGCAGCATTGAAGACACAGACTCTCCAGCCAGCTCTCCAAGTGAAGATAACCTACCCACAGAAAACATTGCCTTCATGATTACTAAAACAGCTGTCCAGGTGCTCTCAAGTGGGGAAGTTCATGACATAGTCAGCCAGAAGGGAGGAGATGTGCAAACAGTCAACATTGACGCGAGGAAGGATGGGGCATCAGAGAAGGGCATCCCTGAGAACACAGACAGCGAAGAGCCAGTGGTGTGTCTGGACAAAAAACCTGTCATCATCATTTTTGATGAACCGATGGATATTAGGTCAGCGTACAAACGGCTTTCTACAATTTTTGAGGAATGTGATGAGGAGTTGGAAAAAATGATGACAGATGAAAAGATAGAAGAAGAGGAGGAGGACGAACATGAAGCACATGAAGTCTCTGAGAGGCAGAAGGAAGAGTCCCCAGTAGCTAATGACAGAAAAGCAACCACAGAGCATTCAGCAGCTCATGGTCCCCAGAGGCCATACCTATTTAGCCTTCAGTCTGACTCTGTAGAAAGCAGACCTCCTGCAGAGGAGGAAAGCACAAAGACAAATTTTAACAAATACCGTCAGATCTATGGGCTGAACACAGAAGCAAACTCAGACTCTGCTGATCAGTTGGGAAGCAGGCAGGATTCTAAGAAAAAATTTAAGTTTAAATTCCCTAAAAAGCAGTTGGCTGCTCTGACACAGGCGATACGGACAGGAACCAAGACTGGGAAGAAGACTTTGCAGGTTGTGGTCTATGAAGAAGAGGAGGAAGATGGGACCCTGAAGCAGCACAAGGAAGCAAAGAGATTTGAAATCACTAGGTCTCAGCCTGAGGAGAGTGATAAAAGTCCTTCTGGGAAGCAAGACGGACCCTCTGGAGCTGCAGTGTCCCTGTCTAGGACTGATGAAATTCGACAAAGTACATACAGAACGCTAGACAGCCTTGAGCAGACTATAAAGCAGCTGGAAAACACCATCAGTGAAATGAGTCCAAAACCTATCCCTGAAAACACATACACCTCTGAGGGAAGCACTGTCCCCTTCTCTGCCCAGATAGTACCAGAGACCCCATCCCGAGAGCATGTAGTGCTGGATGAGAGCCTTGCTGGTGTAGAGCCCCCTGCATCACTCCCAGCCACTTCACGTAAGGTACCTTAGTCCAAGAAATCCAACCTCCAGCTGCTTTCTAAAATCTGCAATAATCACCATTAAACAAGAGGGTCTTGTGATTTGTTTGCTTCCTTTCAGGTGGCTTGTTTGGGCTCCCCACAAGGTGTCTAACAGCTAATAGACCATTGGTTTTTGGGTTTTTTTTTAATCTTTGCTGCTGATTGGTGATGGGCAAATGCAGGGGAGCTGGGTAGAATAATCTGCTGTGTGAAATGACAAGCGTCACTGACATGAAATCCAGGCTGATCAGTAGCTGAGCAGTTTTCTCCATTTGATTCTGGAAATTAACACCTGCAGTGTGAAGCTCCTGAACTTTCCCTGCATGTAGTACTGTGGCTTTTTTTTGGCGCATGGTGTGCAGTCCTCTCTTCAAGCACTCCAGCACTGACCACGCCTTCTTGTCTCCCCTCCCTGCCCCTCCACTCGTTTCCACAGGGCTCCAGCGCTGCCTCCCAGACAAGCCGGATGCCAGTCCCCATGGCTTCAAAAACTAGACAAGGAAGCATGGAGAAATCAGGCAAACAGCACAAGCTGCAGGATCCACGCCAATACAGACAGGTAGTTTTACCCTAAACCCGGTGTTTGGATGGACATTTCATGTTGTTTGTTTATTTAAAAACTCCAGTAACTGACTGAGATTATACCAAATATTGGATGCCTGAGGTCTAACTGGACGTCCTGGATCCTGGGGGCATGACAGTACTGATCTTTTCACCATGCTTGTGCATGCATGTCTGCAATAAAACACCTGCTGCTTTTTTTGTTTGGTTGGTTTTTGGGTTGGTTTTTTTAATTTGTTTGTTTATTGGGTTTGGCCTTTTTTTTTTTTTTTTTTTAACTGTGGTATTCAGCTGTAATTTTAAGATGTCAACTACCTGTTTACTTTCCATTTGGTAAATGTGGTGGTTCCTTAGGAGAACTGGGAATGCTTCAGTTCAGAGTCTTTACAGGAAGCCCTGGACACTAACCTGTTGGTGTAGGTGGCAGTGGGTGCACATTAACCTCGGCAGGACGTTTCTCACACGTTAATAACGCGCAGCATGGCCGACGTAGTGCCTGGTCTATAACTCGTAGGTCGCCTTCTCACAAAGCTCTCTTGGCTCTTTCTCTATGCACTCTCCGTTGGGCACTTTGGGTTTTCTACCAGGTCCAGTTCATGGCTGCAGGACTTAGCTCAGGCCTCGAACTGTTAGTTCTGATTCTCTGTAGGGCTGATTTCCCAGGTCCTGTTGGTTTATCATGTTACTGGCTTTCTGACAAACTGTCTCCTGACATCTTTATTTGCAGGCTAATGGAAGTGCTAAGAAAGCTGGTGGGGACTATAAGGCTACTTCTCCTACCCTACCTGCTTCTAAGATCCCAGCCTTTTCTCCCACTTCTGGGAAAAGCAGCTCAGCACCTGCTTCTAGCGGTGACAGCTCTAACCCTCTTAATCCACCTACTAAAACCTCCATTCCTTCCTCCTCCCTTCTCGGTCCTCAGACAGGTCGCATAACTTACTCTACCTCCCTCATCCCCTCTGTCTCTAACGGCTCCTCCAAGTTGCAGAGCCCCACTTACCCAGGGAAAGGTCACCACCTCTCGTTCTCACTACAGACTCAGAACGGCCGACCACCCCCTCCTTCCTCCTCTACCTCTCCCCCCTCCTCTCTCTCCCCTCCTTCCCTGAACCAAGGTATGAAGAGCATCAGGACAATCCACACCCCTAGTTTCAACAGCTACAAGGCACAGAACGGGAATGCCGGCAAGTCCACCCCATCCACGGTCAAGGAGCCATCCTAAAGGCTAAGCACAGCACATCTGCCAGGTCACCAAGGCTTTTTGTTCACTTTTCAAAGAATCCGCAGCCAATATTTTAACCAGGGAATGTAACCATTTTGCTGTATTGCTGGAGGCTTAATACTAATCACGTGCTAAATACTGAATTACTACACTAGATTAGAGTGAAGCTTTTTGGAAAACTGTTGCTGTTGCAATGATAAAAGAGCATTTTCTTTCTATAGGCAGCACCTCTTACAAAAAGTGTGAAGGTGTGTGAGTGAACTTGATTGTGTGTGCACAGTGGTGTACTGAGCATGGGGAATTGTATGGTTAAAAATTTACTAAGTTGTTTTGTATAAAGCTATTTTTCATTATGGGGTCTAGAAGTGAACAGAGATATACTAAAGTGTGATTATATTCAACTGTAAAACTGAAACTAAAATATTTTTCTTTTATTTTGGTGTTATTTAGCTTTGTTACAGATTTCTATTTTTGTCAACAAATGTCATGGTTCCTTTCGAGATCTTTTTGCCAAAACATTTTGATACTATTGTAATGTACATTTGAAAGTAGTATGCTGGACAGTAAACCTCTGCACAAGAAACAGAACAAGACTGGTCTTATGTGTGTATGAGGCAACTCAACTTATTGCACTGCCATTCAGATTATATTTAAGAATTTGCCAGCCAAGGAAAAAATAAATTGTTTTACACATATAGATAGTTGCTGATTACTTTTTTCCTTAGCTAAATCCACCCTTTTTCCTTCAGTTTTATTTTACTGAGACCTGGTAGCCCATTAATGTATTGCATTGTGGATTTTAAAATGTACACTTCAGTACTGTTCTGTATACTGGCAAACTTTTGTACATATCTATAAATATCTATAAATAAATAAATACTGTATGTGGCTGGGCACATAGAGTAGTTTTACCACACCAAAGTTAATTTTTATGCATGCTTAAAAATATATATGGGGAAGGGTTGAAAAAGATGGGTATCAGTTAAATAGGAGAAGAGCAAGAAACTTGCATAGCTAATGGTTTTGTAAATAAATCTATTTGTATAACACCATAATGTAATATACAGAACTATGATAAGCAAAGATCTTTACAAAAATAAAGGGCTGCATGCTTATATATTTGTATTTTGTCACTAGTAACTTTTCGGATGGTCTCAACTGGCTCTTCAGCTGGTTTGCCTGAAGGTGTTAAGCCATTAGGAGAAAACCTAACTTAATTTTCCCCAGGTTAAGGTTATACATAGTTATTAATTTCAAAATGGTGTCTTTCAAATTTATGTCGATAAAAACTTACTGCTGGAACTCCAAGTTAGAAAACCAGCAAGCCAAAAAAAAAAAAACCAACCTTTGAGTGATTGAATGAGGTATCATCCCTTCCATCTTGCAGTACTCCTTGTTTTATTTCCCCTTGTGAAAGGGGAAGTTTCCTGGAAGCATCATTCCAAGGCGCTGCCCTTGGATGGTGCATCACATGCAGCTGGAGAATGTAAACATTGAGCCATACCTCAGGAACACAACACACATTCTGCCTCCAGCGGGGTCAGGCCGAGTGCCATCCCCTCTGCTGGCACGGCAGCCAAGGCGCCTGCAGAGCACAGGAGCTTCAGTGCCAGGCTGAGCTGGGCCAGGACAGGCTGGGGTGCTCCAAGCCAAAGCAAAGGTGTGGCCAGAGCACCCACACAGACCCACTGGAGTGAAGGCAGTTCCTTTCTAGCCAGGGCAGAGCAGCAGGGACTGGTGGCTCCAGTGCCTGCTCTGTTCTCTGCTTTCTCATGCATGGAGTACACGACTGCCTGGCTCTAAAGGGAACCTGCCTGATCCAATGCTGTAGCTTGTTACCAACTCCAGACAGCACACACAGAGCACCAGCTGGCTGGGTACCTGCTCCTCCTTCACACAGCCAAAATGTAACCTCAAGCTAAATGATGGACAGAGCAGGATTTGTTCCAAACTGTTTGTCTGACATACCCCAAGGATCAGACACTTACTGAAGAACAGACTTACTAATAACTGATGCTCTGTAATGGCACGTGAGGTGTCTCCCATGAGCCATGGCACAGGCAGGCAGGGTCCCCAATGGCTCTGGCACTGCTCCCATGGCTCCTTCTCACAGCCTCTTCAGGTGCTAAAGCAGCACATTCTCTGTATCTGGCTGAATTTAGACATGGACAACGCTTGTATAATTAACCAACGACCCTGCACAGTCACTGGTGTGCGTGGGCAGTGAGGCAGTGCTGCACTCACTGCTTGTGGTGGTGAGTGTGAAAATTGCCGTCAGGCAGTGAACACTACACCCACCTGAGGCCTTAGTGCATTGTGACCTGCACTTTTGGTGCACCTGCTCAGTGCTGGGGTGCAGCACCCGCCAGGAAACAGCATCAGGCTCAGCCAGCTCATAACGCACTGCACAGGCAGAACTGCCAGGACTGTCTCAAGGCAGGCAATGTTTATTCCCTCTCCATCCTGCTTGTTCAGCAATGACCAGACTTTCACACACACGGGTAAGAGCTGTACACAGGTTGTAGCTCAGCACAAGGAAGCCATCAAGTCTGTAAACAAATTCCTTGCACACAGAAGAAATCAGAATTGGACAGTAGTGAAAAAGACAGGTTTCCCACTGGAAAGCAGTTATAAAGAGCAGTTTTGGTGGAGCTGGCTGCTGAAGTTTGGTACAAGCCATGGGACAAGGTACCACTGCAATGGCAGCTCTGCACTGGCAGAGCAGCCCCAGCCTCACTGCTCTGAAATCCAGCAGTGAAGCAGCTCACTAAAGGAGCTGGCAGGTGAGCAAGACCTTCCTGCTGCCTGCTGTAGTCACAGCCAGCCAAGGACTTCATAGCAGAGTAAGCACCATCCCTGTGTCCGCCAGTTCCTCCTACAGGGAGGGACTGCAGCAAAACCACTGCAGCAGAACCAAAGTGACACAGCACAGAGCCCCCACACTGGGCAGCACACGGAGGTGGGAAGGCAGAGCCAAAGAGGCTGCATATAGCAGGAAAAGGGAGGGATGTGCAGGACATCTGAACTGCACAGGGCCAAAATCCATCTGATCCCCACTGAGACGCAGCCCTTCCTGCAGGCTTATAAGCTCATGGATTCTATAGCAGATGGTTAAGGCAGACTTTTACAGTCTCATGACCAGGAGCCACAGGTACATGCACCACTTCAAGGATTGCAGGCCTACTTTAAGCCACTCCCCCTCCAGGCCACACATCAGCCCACACCCTTTCCAAAGGCTGGCACAATTAATTGGTTGATTACTATCTAAATGTGAACGGTGTTATGGGAACAAAACCACAACTTTTTGTATTAAATGAGGCCACATTTCAAACTCTTTCGTCCTGTCTGAACGAAGTGGAGAGGTTCTCAGAGGCTACACAGGAACCTGAGGTCCTTAATGTGCAGCTCAGCAAACAATTTTCCTTCAGCTCTGCAGCAGCACTACAGAAGTTATGAAAATGTCTGGCCTGTGGCCATGTTTTAATTCCACATCAACAGTGCTGTGAGTGATACTAATGGGGACCACCATAACAAGCCCTTAAAGTCTTACAAAGGGGTCACACAGCACCTTCCAGCTACCACACTCCAGAAAAGGCAGTTCAAACTAAAGCACTGATCACCACTGAAGCAGGAATTGCTGTTAGGAACCATTTAAAAAATCCAAACACTACCATTGCTACCAACACAGTTCATACTTCTATTATTTCTCCATCAGATCTCAGCTTACCCTGTCCCTAGCAGCTCTAAACAGTCCTCAGACCAGAACTACTTTCCAAGCCAGTCTGAATCCTAATGAAATACAGAAACAAAAAAGGGACACAAATAGCAAAGTTAAGAAATTCTGTTTAAACATAAAAAACCACCTCTTTTTATTCTATGACCAAAGACTGGCACAGGTTGCCCAAGGAGGTCGTGCAGCTTTCAGCTGTGGAAATCTTCAAAATCCAGCCATAGCTGCAGCCCAGAGCAACCTGCCCTGGCTGCATATGGCTCAGCTGGGGGTGAGCTCAGTGATCCCTGCCCACCTCACCTGCTCTGCAACCCTGTGGAGCTGCCCATCCCCCTGAACCCAGCTTCCAGAGGGAACACTGGCAGTAAGAGTATCCACCTCAGGACAGTCTGCTGTATGCACGCACTTCCCTTCTTGAGTCAATCAATCAGACTGTCACCCTTCTCTTCCACAGGAGGGGGAAAACAGCAAGAAAAAAAAAAGAAAAAAAATCCCCAACACAGTAAAAATGCACTACAGATAAGGGTCTGAGATAGCTCCTGTTAAGATCAGGGCATAGTAATGACTCCTAAAAATGTCTATTTTCTCAGCTGCCACACTGGCTGCAATTTAAGGTGACCCAAAATCTTGGCAGTCTTCAAGAAGCAGAAAACAGCATCAGTGATTTTCCAGCCTCAGATATGCAGTCACGCACTACTTTTTTCACGGGGAGCTCAGCAGCCTCCTCTCCCTGATGCCCCTGGCAGATGCTCCGTCAAGTGGAGCAGATCTCCCCACTCAAATCATGGGTTTCCCTTGCATGTTCAACGCTACCAGTGCAGCAGCAGAGAATACCATGGAAGCTGATGAGGTTAAATAAATTTGTACCTGCAGCACTCTCAGTCAATACAAGTCATGTTTTGCATGTTTGTTTTCTAAGTTCCTAATTTTTCAGATCTCATGTTCTTCTTCATTTAATACAATAAAAGTTCTATGTTCTCAAACACAAAAGTTGACAGCCATGTGTCTGGGTTCAGAAGTAAAATTATCAGTTATCTAGAACACAACAAAGTGGAAATTAACCCATTACAATGGCTGTCAAAGCAGAGTAACCTGGAGACCCCCAGCCCCCCCTGTGCACCTCCCTAAGTACACTGCTTCACTGAGAAGACCTCTGGGACTTCCTGTGGATGCTCAGCACACGCTGACGAGCTTCTGAGACTAATGATGGGACAAAATGCAGCTCCAGTAGAAGACAATGGGTACTCGCTGCTGAACAGCATTAGAGGCATCACAACACTGTATTTTGACAGCCCTTGCTGAGATACACTTTACTGTTACGACTGAAACAAAACCCATCCTCAGTTACTCGGCCCTTCACAAAACACACCCGTTCTTCCCGACACTGCACACAGGAACACTGCTAATGCACCCACCTCTGTCTGCTCCGGCAGGAAAAGACATTTTAGTTTGCACAGACACCACAAGAACATGGCTCATTTTTATGGGACCTGGTATTAGATGCACCCAATTACATGGTGAGAACTTTCAGAGGTCAGCTGTCATATCTGGGACTTTTCTTCACAGCCGATTTTTATAATGATTTCTCCCAAGGATCAAAACCACAGAAGATCAAAGCACAGGACTGTTACAGTCACTCTGGAAAGAAATGAGGTCTGCCTTTAAAAGCACGTCAGCCAACACATCCTAGTACCACAATTCCTTCTCCTCGGAGTAACTGGACACACTGAGAAAGTTTTAATCCTCTGCCAAGCAGGAAACAGTGTAAGACACAGGGACACCCAAAGTGATGAACAGCTGCTTTGTTTTCAAGTAGGTATGCAAGAACATAGAATAAAAAAATATAGCTGATATAGTTCGCACACAGATGACTTTTTAGGGTAGAAACACTTTTTTTAGTTAAAATTATAAAAGTCCAAGACCCAAACTACAGTATTGTTCTGACTGGCAGATACTGATGTTCATTCTGACGTCACAAAACCTGCGCATTAAACCCACAAACCCACTTCCTGCATATCTTAGAATCAAATTATGTATCAAGATGAAAATATTTAACCAACTGAATCCCTCTCACCTGCTGACCTGCACAGTGTGGCCCCACAAACAAAAGATTTATGAGAAGTTTCCTTCATCCAGGAGGAACTGCAGGCTTGGTGATCCCGAGAGCAGTTGCTGACTGCAACTTATAAACGTGACATTTCAGAACAGTTCATCAGAAAGAATTTGAATCACAAAAAGAGTCACCAAAACAATTTTATTTCCAGTGTTTAAGTGGGTATGCACACAGGCATGATACAGGTTTGGATTCATTAGGTCTTCATGCAGAATTATATTCTCGATAAAAGAAACCAGTTCCATCCAGTATCCACTATCTACACGCCTATGTTACAACATTTATATCAAATCTGGTATCTGAAGAAAAGATACACATGTAATATGTACAGTTAAGTTACTTATTTTACAGAAAGATTAGAAATTCAAGTCACATAAAACTCAAAATCTGTATTAAAATTGGAAATATAAAACTCCAATATTTACTGGAATGCCTAAGGAATGGAAGCTCTGTAGCCACCTGTGTTAACATTTGTAAAATGTAATGAAACTCGTTAACAGTAAAATTCATTCATTTGTTTGTAATAAGTTTCTCTAATTTAGCAATATGGCACCCTAACAAACCAAATGAATTTATAATGAGGCACTTGTTAGTGACTAAACCAAAAGAACAATTTTCCTGCATACTAATGCCAGGCCAACTCTCAGTCAGAAAACCATGTATACACTACACAGCATGTTGCATCAGATGCTTTGTTCAACATTTGTATGCAGCCATCAAATATACTTTTTCTTAAAATATATATATATATATACTTTAGTGTTCTTCTGGCTGTGGTAATGCACTGTGAAGACGTTCCACAGAGCACATTGATGAAACCAGCCCAAATGAAGGCTGCATAACAACAACAGTACAGGAAAAAAATATTTATATATGTACACACACACACGCACACACACACACACACACACACAGAGTTACTGGGAAGTGTAACAGTAAGTTAATGAATTGCTGCAGTGGACGTATCTCCCCATTTCAAAGATACTGGTAAAATCGAGATCTAACCACTTGGGTCCCAGACAGTTTATGAGGATGGGCATCAACTGCTGGGCTGAAGTTGTTTTTGTTGATGTTCTGATAATTTTCACCATTTACCTGGTCTGGTGGCTGAAATGGTCCCGAAGGTGGTGTTCTATTAATTAAGGTCAAGCTGCTGGAAGAGCTGCCTTCATCTTCCTGCATCTCTGCAGATGAGGGCAGTTCTGCCTTTGATACCTCTGCTAAGTTAGTGTTCTCAAGTCTGGGCTTTCCAGTTTCACCCGTACTAAGGTCAGTTGTGCTAGTGCGTAAACGTTCCCGTGCAAGCCAGTCTGAGATCGAGAGGTCCTGGGCTGGACATTTTGGCTTCAACCGAGTCACAGCTGAAAGCTCAGATTCTCTCTCTCTACTTTGACTTGGTTCTTGAGCTTTCCAAGCATTCAAGACACTTATTTCAGCAAAATCCCTCTGCCCTCCAAGTGTATGCCTTCGCCTGATATTCTTTCTCTTTGTAGTCTCTGCAGAATTAGCTTTTTGATTCCCAACTCCAAACATATCATCAGCAGATGATTTGAGTCGCAGCTTTAACCTGTCTGTAATCTTAAGTCTCCACGTAGGTTCTTGTTTGTCAGCCTCATTTTTGGCCGATGTAGCTAAACTGCTTGTAGATCTCCCTTTTTTCATGATGTCAAACATTTTGGTCACAGTAGGCAAGTCCTTCTCGCTCTTCGCATCCCCTGACCCCTCACTGTCTGTTTTGTGCCGTGCAGACTTTCTCCTGGAGAGCGTATCACATTCAATAAGTTTGTGCGAGCTGAAAAGTCTGCGACTCTCTAACTTCGGCGTGGAACTTCCCTCAGTACAACTTACTTCGCTTTCTTCAGAGTTCCTCCGACTGGTCTTTACTGCTTCTGACGCCTTCCCTTTGGACAGCCTTTCGGCAGCAGCGCTGGTAGCAAAGACAGGGAAGTCACTTTCACTGTCCGTCTCCATAGGACGCCCTTCGCTGATCAATTCACTTCTTTCATCATCAGCATCTTCTCCCTTGCTTTCTGTCACTGACTGCACCTCAGGGCTCAGCATACTGGCATCTAAACCAGTCAGATACATAGTAGATGAAGTAGTTGAGTAATCTGAGGTGATGGAGCTGACATCAGCTGCTAAAAACTCACTGTGTTTAATTTCAGGGCTGGCTACTTTTTTGCATGAGTATCTGTGCTGGGAAGCCTGGGAAGAAGTGCTTAGCATAG
Source organism: Corvus cornix cornix (assembly GCF_000738735.6). Lineage (NCBI taxonomy): Eukaryota > Metazoa > Chordata > Aves > Passeriformes > Corvidae > Corvus > Corvus cornix. The sequence goes on along the minus strand of NC_046333.1, from coordinate 17,341,715 downwards.
TGCCAGAGTCAGACACTGTCTCCTCAACCTGGGAAGAAGATTGTGAAATAGGCATTTTTGGGTTATTCTTCTGCATGGTTTGCAGAGAGTTGGTATTTGATGATTTTGTACATTTTTCATGGTAAGGCAGTGAAGGTTCCTCTGTCAGGATATTTTCTTTCTTTAATGACTTCTTTTCATCCTTTACAACATTCACATCTTTTTTACTGCTGTTCTCTTTTTCCTTCAGGACAAACATCCTTTGTTTTCTCCCTATCTCTCTCTCTCTTTCATATTCCCCTTTAGCTGTGTCCTCTTTTGCTGTGTCACCACGAGATTGTTCTGCAAGCTCCTTCTTGAAAAACACATTATCCAACTCATCCTCTGAGCTACTTGGTTGTGGTTTCTCTTTAGTTTTTTTCCGCTTGCGACTAGCTGCTGCAAAAATGGAGGACACAAGCAGTTCCTTGCTATACTGATCCTTTCCAGAACCCCAAGAACCCTGTTAAGAAAAGGGAGAGGGCATAAGTAAAGTCAAAAACAAACATTCGTTAGCCTGAGACAGTTTAAAAACACATCCTGAGCTTCACAGTAAAAAGTGTGTCTTCATTCAGGAAACATTTACATGCTCTTTCTGTAGTTTAAATGACATTGCCCCAGAAGCCAATTTTCATCCTGAGCCTTCCACTTTTTATCTGAGTCCCTTCAACTTAAGAAAGACTAGTTTGTGTATACTATTATTTAGTTTTTGATTGACTAATAAAGCAGGCCCCATTACGGTAAGAAAACCTTTTCAAGACTGGTTTGCAACTGCTTCACAGATGCTTCACAATCCCTCCTTTCAAGGTCTCACCTATTCAAAAAGGCTAATTACTCCATTTTTCAGTTCATCTTTCACCTTTCAGACTGAGTTTATAAATGGTATCAATTAATTACTGCCAATAAAATGAATGTTACTCATAACTAGTTTAAGTGTAGAAAATTAACAAATAAACTTCCTTATTTTAGAGGAATCTATCTTTAAAATGGCACAGAAACAATAAAAGTGCAAGCCAAATTATTCCATTTTATGAATTAAAAACTATTTTCACTACTCTGACAACATTACCACCTGGTCCCTTGGAAGCTTTGCTCCTTTCCTACTTACTGCCCCCCACCGCTACAGGCAGTATGATGTGGTGTCCTGGAAACTGGGCTATTTTGAGGAAACAGCCAAACCACCAAACATCCTCACAGAGCAGCTGTGTTGGCATCTCCACAGTGAACCAGAAGGATGCTCTGAGTCCTGTTCCCAGCTCCAAGGGAGGCATCAGTGCCACACCTGGAATGCAGGCCAGCATAAAGCTGTGCCATGAGCTCACTGAGGTCAGCTGTGTGCTGCCCTGTCACCGTGTGCTACCCTGTGTTAGAACTACTGAACAACAGCCCAGGAGACAAAAGATTTGTCCACATGTCAGATGAGAGCTTTGTCAATAAACTGAGGACTGAGCGAACGCCCATGCTCCAGTCTTGTTCCCCTGCTTCACAAGGCGTTCCTCCCAAGCACAGCAATACTTCCAAGGGAGATTCTGCAGAGCAACCTTCAACCACAGCCTTTGCCTTCCTCTAAGATGAGGAGCTATTACCTCCTGAAGAACAGGCTGAATTCTAAGTATATTTTTCTCAGTGAAATACAGAAATATAAATACTCTCTGTGAGTTAGTACTATGCCAACAACAGGGAACATATATATACATTTACCTCTACCAAATGAGATGCAAAAAGGAGCTAAGTGCTCACAATTGTGAGAGCTTGGAATGAAGCTGTTGCTGTGTGCAGCTGACTGCTTTGGTAGATGCAGCTAACTGCACACAAGTACTTCTCCAACACTTCAAAAATAGGTTATGAGAAAACAGTACTACCACTTACTCAAGAAATTCTACATAAGCTCTATAGTACATCTCCATATCAGTGATTTAATAAAGCAAGCACCGAACAGATTTCAGAAGCTTGTACTACACCACATCACAAAATTATTTACCTTAGATTTTGCTGAGTCACTAGTAGCTGAATCTGTGGAAAAATTAGAAAAAAATTTTGCTTAGTTCTCTGCAACTTTTTTCTTGTTGCTACAGACAATGCTGGACTTATGAAAAAGACAAGCACGGAACAAGATGTGAAGCAAATTAAAACCAGAACAGAGTGAATAGTCAGAGCTCACAAAGATGCAAGCTGCACCACAGAAAGCCACCGCCATGAAAGGATGCTGTGAATTGTAGGCAGAACCAGCTCAATGACAGGAATGGCAAAGGAGCCCTGTTCTTCAAAATCAAAAACAGAAATACTAATGTTTATTTGATGCTTTAAAGTATACAGCCCCTGCAAAACCGCAGCTGAGAGACCTTTTCAGGATGGCACTGTGTACTCTCTTGAGATTCAGAATACACAAAGCATAATTGGGTGTCTTAGTACAGCTGGCTCCCTAGGTACAAATCATGGTTCTTGTAGTCATACTCTTTTTGTGAGTTTTTAAGGAATTAAGTCATATTTTGTGTGTAAAACCCCAATTATACATCTCTCTCCACCTCTTGCTACATACAGGCAAAATTTTATTTTTAAATTGTCTAGATGTCAGCAGCTACTAGTTTTGTACTTTCCCACAACAAGCGCTTTTATGAAATGAAAAATGGACACCATAGTTTTACTGTCTCGCAAAACCCAAGATTATACAATTATAAAGGGGGTAGGAAGGGGCTAGCACAATGACTAAAAAACATGAACTTGGGACTTCCTCCCTGGGAAGAAAGAGCTGAGCCCCCTGCCACACCCCTTTTTGACACATGGCTAATGCTTTATGACTAGAAAGACTGGTAGACCATACCATGCTATTTCTCCTCAGGGTCTGCTTCAGAGATAACAAGAAACAGCAGAAAAACTTTTAAAAAGTAGCATTGATCTGTTTAAAATACTCTTAAAAGAAAATTTACAGCACAGATCAACTTGGGGTTTTTTCCATTTACAAGAAACGGGGGTTTCTGCAGACAAGGCAGCTACAGTGTGGGCAACAGTCCTCCTTCTTCCTACAGTTCCAGCTGTCCATCAGTGACATCACAGAATCCACTAATGACATCACCGTGTGATAGACTCCTCCCACTTCGCCTGTTACAACATCAGTACAAAGTGACTGTTTCAGTAAGTGCTGAACAACCCTTTGAAAACTGAAACAAAAGCTAGAAACGAAGGGATAACATTCGTGGGATACAACATGCTGGGTTAGTGCAATAGTAGAGTGAAGGGAGGAGGGGAAGAAGTCACCAAAAAAGAGCCTGTAATGCTTATCTTTAGCCACAAAAGAGGATGGCATTTATAAACAGAAGGAAACCAGCTTTAGTATAAACATACTGCAACATACTTAAAGTGTCCATCACTTGACAAGAAAACATAACTCAATTTGCATTCCTAACGTTGGAAGGAGCAATATTAGAACACCACTGAAGATCAGTCTTTCTGCCATCACAACAAACCACTTTATAGCAGCGTATCTGCTTGACCTCACAATGATGATTGCATGGGTTACTGTGAATAAATAAAATACTATGTGCAAGACTCATTTTTTAATGATTAAATTCCTGTTAGACAAAAAAGTCTTCCAAATTATATCATGCATGATTATCAACAATTCAAGTCTTTAAGAAGTGTTAAATGATCTTTTGGAAAAGAGGAAAACGTTTTATTAGTAAAAGAAAATAGGAAGAGAGAGTTACAGTGAGTTAACAGAGTAGGCTATTCTAGCCTATGGACTAACACTGTCCAGGCAAGAGTTACCTGATACGTCTCCAGGAGATACTCCCGTTCTTCCAATGTTGGTGAGTAAATGATCTATGTTTGGCACTGGCTGAGATTCTACAGTGTTTTCCTCCTGAACTGCTGTCTACAGTTAATAAACAAAGATCTCTTCATCATCGTTTCACAAATAGTTCATTACGATTCAACAGCATTTAGAAAACTGCATTATTCACCTGAAGAACACGAGGAAAGCGTGTCCTATTTTCCTTTATGCTTTTAAAACAAATGCATGGCTTGCTTTTTAAAAAAAAATAGAATTCATTACTACAAGGACTGGAAAGCTAAAAAGGTGCTTCTGAAGAGCAAACCATACAGTGACATAGTAAGAAATACACAGGCGGTCTAGAGGCAGCAGAAGCAGATTCTAAACTAAGGCAGTTAGGACACAAGTATTTATGCCATAATACTTACAAGAGGTTCTTCAGCATCATCTTCTGTGAAAAACCAGTCATGCTAAAAGTTAAAATAAAAAAGGTGAAAACCCCACAGGAAATACAAAACCCAAATGTGGCACAATCATACATGGATATTACTAAAAGTGACAGTTTGATGGATAAATACGAGACCCAAACTGGTCCAATGAGAAAAAAGCTGGTTGATCTCTGTACGATCTTATTTTTTAAATAATGAAATGCACCCACTTACTTTTTGGATGAGTGTTTCTACAATTTTATATTGGTCTGGCATGTGTGTAACCATGTGTGTCATGTTATCATCAGATGTCCTCACAAGTGTTGGACCAAATACTATTGCCAGGTTTCTTGGTTCCATCTAAGAAATGAAATATTTCCACATCATACATTTATAATGAGAAAATACAGTAATATGGGCTAAGTACATTAATATAACACTATTAATATATATGAGAACTATTTTAAATAAGGACATAAAAGAGTTTTTTAAAAATACATTAGGTACTCAGGTATCATGTTACACTACAACAAAAGTCTCCTAATATGCAGCTGCAATAAATACACCCAACATTTCTGCAATTCAGAATTCTAACCTTCCTTAACTTACTGCAAGCAAATGGCTCCACAAGCACAGAAAACTCACAGACTCAGACATATTCTTTACACTTTCAGGGGGATCTTTTCATCTTTCCTTAAAGAAACACTGATGCTTGGAAACATTGATGTTTTAAGAATTTCTTGTTTTCTAAAAAGGCATTTATAGCTCCCTGGTTTTTTTCCTGAAAATGTTTACATGACACACACACACAAAATATTAAGCTGGTAATCAAATACTGTATTATATCTACTGATAAAGACCTCATTCAATTTTCACCAACTTCAGAGGAGGTGGCAGAACAAATATCACACATCTATTCTAAACACATCTATTTGTGAGACAGGCTCAGAGTTATGTGATCAGGTCACCACTTTAAAAGTGAATTAAGTGTATGACTAATGTTACATCTCTGACAAATAATTTCAAGAAGCAGCAGCAGAACTTACCTTCTATTTTTGCTTACTTCTTTAACTCTGAATTTACTATTCTAGTATAGAACAGGCCAGTAATATACAGGAGGCAAGGTCTTTGTGCTTACCAGAAGTAAGTTGCAAACGTGACACAAGCCCCTAACACTCTCTTGGACTTGAATTGTGTCTTTTGATAAGTCACACAATTGTAACAACACCTCATTCATCTAGCCTTATATATTCAATAATATTAACAGTATTTAACAACATTCATATAGCCCACCAAAACCGTAAAATTATAAAAAAGCTTCCTTTAGGCACTGCACTTAAAAATGACATTTACTATAATTTCCTTATAATATCTGCTGTAATTTCACTGAAGTTTATAATCTGTTGAATTTTTTTTAATTAACACACAAATACTTCTCTTTCATATTTACCTGGAAGGTATTATTTTCAGAACCTACCATATTCACCTCAACTGATCTTTTAAGTGATTTAAGATGATTTAAATGATTTGGCCACAGGCTCTTCTATATACCACCAATTATATCAAGTTTTTTCCTTTATTCTGTTTGTAGGGTATGCCCAGCCACTGCCCGGGAGGGACGTCTGCTGAGATAAGGAGATTGCTCAATCTCCCAGCAGAACTCCCCTGGAAAGACAACCACTTTTTCAGTTATGGCGAGAAGAAGACAAACTCAGAATCCTCTGGGAGACCCTATGCAGATCCTTTGTAGCCCATTGGCCTTTACCTTCTGGCACCCACCCCCTGTATCCCTATAAAGCCAGCCCCCTGCCCCTGCGGGGGCAGAGAGAGTTGCTTGTCCCTGGCTCCCCTTCGCCAGAGTACGGACCAATAAAGCTGCCTCGTGCGGAACAGCTACACGAGCCTCTCGTCTCTCCCTGGTCCGGCCTGGAGGCTGCCCTGCAGAGCTGAGCTGAAATCACGAGCTGACAATCACTAAAGAGCTGACAGCTTCTGCAAGGGCCCTCCTAGGCAGCAGCTGAGGGAAGACACCGGGCCTCGGGAAGGCGATTCCTTTTGGGACCATCTCTCCAGACCGGTCACAGCTTCCTCGGTCAGAGCTACTGACCCATCACCAGCTGTCATAACTCTGCCCACTGGAAGCCAAGCCACCACATTTCCTGCCTTGAGGTAAACATCCATAAGCACACCCATATTATGGACAGCTTTGCACTCAGCTACCCCTCCCTGAGAGCTGAGAAAGGGGACACTATTATTTGTATTTACTGTAGGATTATAGCATGCACAGAAGCACTCAACACCTCTCTCCCACCCTACGGAAATGACAAAAAGTTACATTTAGAGGTGGAAAAAGACCCAGTAGTGATGGACTACCACCACTTACAGTATGAATTTTCTTTATTAAAACCAGCCAAACAGCATCTATAGGGTAATTAAACAGACAACTACAGCAAGTCCTAGTCTTAAAAATTTCTCAAGCATACAGAAGCCAGGCTTCAAAGAAAGCTAATGTGACAAACACTGTCAGCACTTTATTCACCTGTGCCCTGCCCAGGCAGTCTCACTGGTGTCTGAATTGGATTACAGGAAATTTACAGACTTGGGATAAATTTAGGTTGCAAGGAGTTATTCCCAAGAGACTGACTACCAGTTTGAATAATCTTAATTCACACTAAACAGGTGCATATTTTGCAGGAGTACTTAGCCTAATATAAAAATCTTCTCCACATAGCAAAACTCCCTAATTTCATCTACAACAATAAACTATCACCTTAATTAGAAACAACCCGGCACAAAAATAATACTTAATGAAACTAACCAAAACACATTATATGTTTCTTTCTAATACCTTGTTCTTTTCTGAGTTCTCTGCTACTGTCTTCAGGTGTGCAGAAAGAAACTTGAGAGTCTCATAATGGTGTTCAGGTAAATCATGAATCTGAAACAAACAATCACTGTTCAGAACTCTGAACACTTAATGCTACTTTTGTAATGCACCTGCAACACAACTGATTTTAGTTTACCAGTCTCTTCAGTGTTTTCAGACGCTCAACAGGATCTTCTTTTCTATTGGCATCTATAAAATCTGCATATTTATCTGTTAAAAAAGCAGAAATTATTCATATATATGAGTTTTTATATCTATGTACGTCTATGTATACACCCCCATCTGCCAGCCCCACTTCCCCTTGAACACAAGTAACATATATACAACAATGACCTCTGGAATTAGCCCATTATATTGTACATATATGTATTGTATGACAGTGGGGAAAAAAACCCCCAGCTTTCATAGAATACTGCAACAGCAGAATTGAAAATTTTACTCTTTTAGTTGCATATTCATAATCCCTTCACATCAGAGAAATTCTATTGACACCTCTCATTCTTAAGATGATCACCATGACTCCCCACCCTTTAAGGAAGACAACATTTATTGCAGAGTGGGGATGATTTCACTGGATTTTCTCTCAAACCATCTGAACGTTGTAAGACAATTGTTCAACAGCAAGTCCTAAAGACAAAACTGTAATGAAAACAACCTACCGTTGGTAAAGAGGGGTTCTGGGAGCTTTCGGAAGAAGGATTTCAGCAAACTGCTTATCACGTTCAAGTCACGCCATTTCTATGTGTTTAAAATAAAAGGTCAGACATGCTTTATATTTCTATAATCACAACACAACCAGAAGTTTTGGGCATTTTAATATGAAAACAGTGTGCTCGAAGACTTACATCATCATGAACATCAATGTCAGTCATTCCTTTGTTGAGCTCTTCTTGCATACTTGAGATGGCAGCATTATTTCCAGGCACTCTGTAAATACCTGTGTATTCAAGACCTCTTTCTTCGACCAGTTTGCAGCATATATCAACAATCAGCGGAATATACTGAAGAAAGAGTTGTATAGATAAGTAATTGATTTTAATAGTATTTTAAATTCACAATGAAAAAAAACCTCTACTTCCATACTTTGTTGGTATGAGCTGGGGGGCAGTCATCCAGTCTAACACCAAATGTTCCAACAGCAGAGGGCTTCTTTTCAAATGTCTTCCTCATAATGCTTGGAATGCCTTTTCTCCACGTCCCTTTGTCTTTTGGTGGGCTTGTCTCATCTTTTTGTTGTTAGGACCATGGAAAAAGAAGAAATAAAGACCAAAAATAAGAAAATGTATGCCACACAGCTGACTGTAAGTACAGGTAACAGATTTGCAAAAAGCAAGTGGCACCTGCTGCATTTTTAGCTTTTACCAGCCTAGCTTTAGGCAACAACTCACTAAATATTAGTCTGTCTTGAACATTACTTCTCTTACTCTTCTGTGGTTCAAAAGATAAATCTAAACATACTCACACCCCAGACTTAGAAAAGCAAGTAGCTGGATGGAACTGTGGCATTTCATCATTCTAAGACTAAAGGTATATAAACTACGCAATTTAAAATTTATATAAACTACTAAATTAGAAAAAAATAAAATCTACATTTAGTAGCACAACACTAAGTCTCTATGGAATCACACTGCTGCACGAAATACCCATCAAACTCTAGAGCCATGCTCGCACATGGGCAGACTTACTCTCTCAGAAATTATCAGATTTTAGTCACTCCTAAATCAGTCCAAACATTACTCACTTAAAGTATTCTCTATTCAAAAATTAGATTGGAAGTTCAGTTGCTCTGCCTACCTCTCCTATAGAATTCTTGTAGCAAATTGCAATTCCCATTAATCCTGCACTGCAAGTCACCTAACACAGTAAGTACTTCCTTCTTATGTCTGGAGATATTCTTTCAGTAGATTTGACATTTACCCAACACATGGAATTTAGTCACATGTGTAGCACTGCAGGAGCAAAGGGACGTTTGTTGGCAACAAAAACAGAATTCACTGATAGCTTAAATTCAAGACTGAATCATTAAAAAGTGGCTGATCAAAAGGATCAAAAGTGATTGCTTATCCAATTGCCTGAATTTGTATACAACATTTTTTAACCAACAGTCTGAAGTACCATATGTTTACACACTACATGAAAAAAAAAAAAAAAAAAGAAAAAAAAAGAAAAAGAGAGTAAAAAAGAGCAGCTTGTGACATTATTTGATGGAGTTCAGATACTGATTCAAGTTTGCCAGCTCATCAGACTTTTTTAGAACTCAGGAGGCATTAATTTTATTCCAGAAAAAATAATACAGGTTCACTCCAGTGTTTTAAAAATTAAGACAAAAAAAGCTGTTCTTCTGTACTTTTGAAGTACTTTAATGGAAAAATTTACCTTATCACTTCCAAGTCAGCTGGAGACTGACTTGTATGTATTACACACAAAATTATTTCCAAAGCTTGGCAAAATTTTGCTCACAAGAAGCCTAAAACCTGTATTTTACTATTGTTAGCACTACATTGAGCTGTTGGGGAAAAAAAGCCACAAAACCCTCTTGAGAGGGATCTTAAATGAAACACTTCAGGGATCTGAGATGAAGTAGTTCCTAGTGACTAGAGTGAGCAGAGCTGCAGCTTAAAAAGCCCTGGCTAATACTTGGTTTGCATCTATGTAGTCATGAACTAAAAAATACCTGAGAAGGGCACCTCGACAGCCTTGCACTGGGGCAGAAGGGAACTAGAAATACACAAAACATACAGACCTTTAGTGAGAAGCTTCCTTTCAGTCTCATCCTTAGGAGAATGTGGACTCTGAGTCCTTTGTTCTGCTTTAGTTCCAAGCAGAGTCTGTCTGATACTTAGACTCTGGCGAGGTGTTTTGGGAGATGGCTCTGTTTTGCTGCTTGAAGAGCTGAACAAGAGAGATTACTTCAGTTAAAAGAAGCTAAATAAGAACTCTACAAAAACTACTGGCAACATACAATCCACCTACCTCATCATTGTACTGTACTCTTTAATCCTTCGACTAATCAGATCTCTACTAGTAACACCCGTATCCTATAAAACAAATAGAGAAACACTTTATATTTCGTTTCAGAATATGATCAACTCTTCTGGTCACCAAATAAATACTGAATTCAGCATTTCAGTCCACTTTAAAAAAACCCAAACCCTCAACCAAACCAAACATCCTAACAGACAGTTCTTGAGAACAGTAAAGACAAAACATTTAAAACCACAAGGAAAACAAAAGTGAGTAATTACAAATTACAAAAGTACTGCTATTTATACAGGTTTTTTTCCAAAGCAGTACAATCTGATTAAATCTTTTTAAACTGAAAGTAAGTTTAAACAGAAAAAATGCAAGTAAACACATATTACTACTTTGAAAAATACAATCCTATGTGCACACAGTACTTAGAAAACTAATTGCTACTACAAATACAGCTGAAAAGACATGAATTCAAATCTGCTTTTTTACCTATCTTTGTAATACTTTGGATAATTATTTTGAATCTTAGCAGATGTGCATGACCACAGACATGAATATATTCCTCTGTTGCTCCTCAGTGCAATGAAAATGCACCATGGACAATATTGGGACAGATATTGATACCTTATGTACAACAAGAGATGTTTGCCTTTGGCAATGAGCATTAACTTAATTCATAGAAACATCAGCATTTAATCAGAGAAACAGGCATCCTCCAAAGTTTCACTTTTTAACTGCTGAGAAACTCTTCACACTGTACTACTGCACACACCACTTTGCAATGCAAGCCTGAAGAGAGACCCCACTGGTCCTAAACATGCAATTATCTTTTAAAAAAGATTAGGTATTTTTGGCAGATCAGTTTACTAAAGTGTATCTTTAGTCAAATCAGCAACAGCATTAGCTAATTCCTTTCAAAATTCTATGTTCTAATTATGACTATGTTGACCTTTTTTTAAACTCTATTCATTTACTCAGTTACCTTCCCTTTCACCTCATTTTCTTGTATGTTCCTGTACACATTTTGGTCAACTGCTTAATGAAAAATTAATTCTTCTGTTCAAGTATTAATTACAAGAAAACACAATACATGTAGAATTAAAATGAAAGAACTATGACTTCTGTTTCATATATTATAGAATTACCTCATCATTTAAGTTGCTGTTGTCCTGTATTGCTTTAATCCATGCTAACATATTATCTCTGTCCTCAGCTTGAAACAGATACTCGCGGTCTGATGTGGTGAGTCTAAATACATTTTTCCTCTTGGTTTCACAGTATGAGATGTCTATTAAGCAAGCATTGATGCTTATAGGTTGTTCTTCCTCAGAGAGGGTCACTTGTTCCTTTTTATCCTTGTACAAGTAAAGTGAATGACCTCGAAGAACAACATACAATTGCTTCCACGGCCGAATGCTCCCACTAACTCGCTGAAAAACAGCAACCAAAGTGTCAGTTTGCTTACGTGTTACAGTGCACCATTCTGGATTACATAACTACCTCCAGAAGTTTCACAAAGAAGGTCTACCCACCTGGCTGGCAGAAAGACTACACAAGGTGGGATTCACTAATTGCTCTCCATTAGAGGAGTGAATTGCTTGATAACCTGCTCTCCCAGACCACCCACTGAGTGTGAGTTCACATATGACAGTAGTAGGAAACAGAATGCAACAAATTCTCGTCTGGTATTTAGGGAACTCTTGCCCATGCCTTTTAAACTGCCTTCAAGTCAGAATGGCATTTTCACACCACTGCAATTCCAGACTCCCAGTTTTCTTTAAGTGTTAGTCTGTATTTGTGCAGAAGGTTAATTTGAACTCAACTCCACAACACTCACAAAAATTACAACTTTTTTCATTATTAGGAAAGAGGAAAAAAATACAACTACACCCACCAAGGGACTGATTCTTATTATTTAATTAGTCATTAGAAATTAGTTTACTTGAACAGATCCTCTGAAATGTAAAATTAAAACCGTTTGGAAAGCAGTCTGTAGAAGAGGCTGAGGAATTGACTGAAGTCAATTTTTAACAGGTCTGAACTTTTGTCAGTCTTATTGATGATCTTATCCCATCCAAAAAAATAAAAAAACCCAACCAGGAAGGATTCAAGTTTCTTATCTTAGTTTGTCACCAGCTTAGTGTTTGTCCTAAGTTAAAAACCCAAACATGACAGGTACCTTTCCTTTGTCTGTAAAAAGCTGACGAAAATGGAGCCATCCTTCTTTGGAGGCATCAGCAAACACCTCTGAAGAAGAATCTTTTCGGGAGCCAGAGTCTTCTGAAGATTTCTGGCTGTCTGGGACCTAGAGAAGACATCACAGAAAGAACCCCACAGTGTAATTCTAGACACATTTGTCTACAGTTCCTCTGTTCAAGATGTTTCTCCCTTTAAAAATGTCCCCAAGAATATGCCCCTGGGAAAATATAATTTCTAAAGTTTACACACAACAATAGTGACCTTCCACATGTCAAGAATACTTGGAGAAACTTCAGGAGCTTTAGACTTTCATTAATGAGTTTTCACAAAAGGCCACCACATTTAATATGCTTTGTTTACAGAGACTAAGGAAAATTAAAATCAAGGACCATGTGATGAGTCCAGGAAAAAAGAGACCATGTTTACCTATATGATGTATACATCAGCAATCTGATCAGTAGCAATTCCAATGAACTTCCTGTCTGTTCAGCACATCACTTTGTATAACAGACTTGCATAATTCAAACAATTTGTCACAGCAGTATGGGTAATATTTAGGAGTTGCTATATATATATTTACCTACCTTAATCCCTTTTAAACTAGACACATGTTTGATGGATCTGTTGGAAGAAAAACAAATGTTAAAATGAGATTTTAGACACTTTAAAAACAGATGTCCAAATTCATTGATTTTTTCATGAACTCACGATTTTCCCTCTTCTCTGTAGTCATCCAGTCCTTCATCATACGACTTGGATCTCTCAGTTTTTGCAGCAGGCTGGCTATCCAGGACACTAGGCCGGATGGATTCTACAAACAAATAGAAATTTTTGAGTATGCAGGAACCTGAATCACATTTTTGCAATTTATTTCAAGCAATAAAGAGTTTACAAATTTCACTTCTGATCTCCAGAGTGTGAAAGGAAAAAGGTTGCAAGAGAAGAAGAATGAAATCAACGCTCACCATGATCATGTGAAAGTTGTCGCCGAATTAAAGGGATTGGAGATGTAGGACTGGGAGGAACAGTTGTTATAGCTGGTGCTTGAGAAGCAGATGCAGAAATAACAGCAGAAGCAGGAATGTGTGCAATATCATGGTCAATACTAGGACTAGTCGGTTCATCTACAAAGGTAATATGTTATATATTAACATATTAAATGCATTAATCAAATGCTCAAACCAAATAGCTGTCTGAACATTCTCGCTACTGGGATATCAGATATCTTAAACATGAAGTCATTCTAACAAACAGAAATGTCCAATTAATTCACACTGGCCCATGTACTCTTTTTTTCATGAAGAGAAACCTCTGTTTCATTTCTTAGGGATGTTAATTGTACATTAGGGATAAAGGCAAAGAACATCATTGATTTTGCTGTGTTTGAAAAACTGGAATTATTTGGTAATCTCTCAATATTATTTGCAAGTAGAGTCTTTTTGTTTATATGCATAAGTAAAACACACACTTATTATATCAATAAGCCTGAACTCAAGAGACAGATAACTACAATAAAATACAGGCAGACTATCAAAAGCCATTTGGTTTAAAGGAGTGTTCAAGTAAAAGAGGCAAGTTACAAGCAAATAAAAAAAAGCATTTTAAACAGCTATCTAGCATTCGAAGAACCAATCCCCCCATCCTCCATACATTCAAATAAAGCAGCAAGTACCCAGACTTTTAAAAGATGGGACTACTACATACCAATCAGTTCTTCCACTAATTGTTCATAGAAACGATTGCATGCCATACATGCCCAGCACCTCTCAGTCTCAATAGCCACAAGAGTCATCATGAAAGATTCCAAAAAGCTTTAAACATTCTAGTATTTAACATGTTTCTTACAAGATGGAAGAAGCCAAAAGATGCATTTTCCATCATTTTGAGAAAAAAGCCATAACATCTTCTAGAGCACATTACTAGTAGAAAAATCATTCTACTTCATGCTCTGGTAGAGGAGGGGATGGAAAAGAAAAAAAATCAAGTCACGAGCAGGGGCTGAACTGTACTGCCGTAATGAATATGAATGTACTCTAGGTGCTAAGAATTGTAATATGCAGAGCTACTGAAAAGCCTATTGAAATCAATGAACACTCACAGACAGAGGTTTATTCTTTGCTTTGTGCGAACACAACTGCGTGTGCTGCATTGTGCTGCTCCAACAGTCACTAACAGTTCTGTTAAGGCAGCACTTGTACCATCAAAATTTGGCAATGTACATTTAGAACAAGGCAATAAACAAAGTACAGGACGGTTTAGAAATAACATGCCTCTAAATTGTCTGGAGTGAAAAATATGGTAACTTTTGAAGTTAAAAAAGCATATCCCAAAAAACCCAGCTGCAAACTAGAAACATTAATAAAAAGGAAATGCAAAAGAATTTACACCAAACCATGACATTACAATTAAAAAATTTCCATGTTTTACTTGCATCCAAAGTGATAAATTAACATAATTTACAGATGACTTCACTACAGCAACTAGCACACAGGAAGAACCTCAGCTACACTTCCATTTCTAACCTACAACAGCACAATTTCCTATTGCCTTTTTTGTCTCCTGAGCTCCCTGAAGCTAATGTTGACTGAAGAATATAATCACTCACTGCACAATTGATTGACTTACAGCACACAGACTGAAAGTGCTCAGGTTTAAGTTATTTATGTTAACAGACATATCTCAAATGTCGTAGCCTCTACTCCCAAAAGTTATAAAACCACTAGAATTTGAAATAAATCTCTGCAAGCTGTGAATACAAACGTGTTTGGCAACACTACATCATTTCCCACAACACTTAAATCCAAGAATTCAGATGAGGAAGAATAGTTTATAAGTCCCTGAAAGCAACAAAAATTATTCAAATCATTATTACTTCACAGTGGATCTAATTCCCAATTGTATCAAAATTAAAGTTGTTTTAGAAATATGCAAACTTTAGAGGAACTGCAAATTACATTGGTACAGGAGGGGAATAACTATTCAATCCCTGAAGGGACTGAAGGTCAGCTCATAGCAAGCTTTTATGTAATATAAAGTGATTATAGAGCAAATCTTGACGTATACCATATGAGTTTCTGCCTATTAATTTAATGCATTAGCAAATACCACTGCTGCTGTCCAATAAGAAACAAAACCCAAACAACTACATATATTCCTTGTATTTTCATCTTTCTTTCAAGTGCTTGCAATATTTATCTACCTTTTCGGTTTCCTCAACTGACGTATTTGAACCCCAAAACTCCTCGCACAGCATATGAATGGATGTGTTCAGCCCACCAATCAATGAAAATGACTGTGTCCAAGAAGCAGTGAAGCGCACAGAACAAACAAGCCAGAAGAAAAACCACACAAAAGAACTCTCTCTCAGTTTCCTACCTCAGATTACTGATGTGTCTTTAAATATTTGCAACAAAAAGGTCAAAGGCTCCATGGAAAAGATTACTCTGGGTGGTACTGAAAAACACCTGGAGGACAATGCAGTCATTGGTAAGAGCCAGCATGGCTTCATGAGGGCAAGTCCTGCTTGTCAAACCCAATTTCCTTCTATGAGAGAGTAACCCACCGAGCTGATCTAGGAAAGCCTAGGATGTAACCTTTTTGGACTTCAGCAAAGTTTTTGATACCGTGTCTCACAGTGTCCTTCTGGACAAAGCATCCGGCTCACAGCTGGATAACCCTGTTACATGATGGGTGAGCAACTGATCAGGGGTCAGGCACTAAGAGTTACACTGAATGGGGTGACATCAGGCTGGTGACCTGTTACTACTGGGGTTCCACAGGGCTCCATCCTCAGCCCAGTTCTCATCCACATCTTCATTTTAATGACTCAGACACAGGACTCTAAAGAATACCACGTAAGTTTGCTGACAGTATTAAACTGGAAGGAGTTTTCAACTCCTTCAAGGGCAGAGAGGCCCTCGACAAGTTACAGGGCTGCACAACCATATGAAGTTTGAGAAGGGCAAGTGCCAAACTCTGCAGCTGGGATAGGGCAACCCTGGTTGTGTGCACAGACTGGGAAATGAGAGGCTGGAGAGCAGTGACGGGGAAAGGGACCTGGGGGTCCTGGTCGATGGCAAGTTGAACATGGGCCAGCAGTGCCCTGGCAGCCAGGAGGGCCAAGCGTGTCCTGGGGGGCATCAGGCACAGCATCACCAGCCGGGCAAGGGAGGGATTGTCCCGCTCTGCTCTGCACTGGGGCGGCCTCACCTCGAGTGCTGGGGGCAATTCTGGGTGCGACAATGTAAGAAAGATATTAAACTATTAGAGAGTGTCCAAAGGAGGGTCATGAGGATGGTGAAGGGAGGAGAAGCTGTATTAGGTCACTTGGTCTGTTCAGCCTGGAGAAGAGGAGGCTGAGGGGAGATCTCATTGTGACCTTCAACATCCTCACAAGGAGAAAAGGAGGGGCAGACACTGATCCCTTCAGTCTTGTGACCAGTGACAGGACTCAAGGAAATGGCACTAAGGTGAGTTAGGAGAGGTTTAGGTGGGATATCTGGAAAAGGTTTTTCACCCAGAGAGTGGATGGGCACTGAACAGCTCCCCAGGGAAGTGGCTGCAGCACCAAGCCTGACCAACTTCAGGAAGAGTTTGGACAATGCTCCTGGGCACATGGTATGATTCTTGGGGTGTCCTGCACAAGACCAGGAGTCAGACTCAATGATCCTGATGGGTCCCTATGATTCTGTGATTCCCGCACTACTTCATGTTACACTTTTCAAACACAATCTGTTCTGCATTATTGTCTGTGAAATGACACAGAGACCGGCCATCAGAACAAGCCAACACAGTGACAGAGCATCTGTGGCCAAGGGGGCAGATGCCACTTGTCACCTCTGTTTGTACATGAGAGTGCAACTGGTGAACAGTTCAATTAATGATTTTCCAGAAGATCCCTTCAATGCAAAAACATTTATGGGGGTAAGACACCAAAAACTTGTAATAAATAGGCAACACAGCTCCAACCACAACTAACTGATCCTCTAGCTAAGGCAGAGAGGAATTCGTGTATCAAAGTACACTTGTATTGCCATGCAGCTGGAAACTGGGGACCTACAAAGATAGGGAGCATCTGTACACAATGTAGGTGAGCTGAAAAAAACCTAACTGATTCTGCAAAGACACAGATTTACACAGAATGGGCTCAGAGGCAGAACCAGAGGCAAAACTGAGCATTTCAGGGATGAGAAAGCATAACAAAGAGGACATTCTATCCCCACTACATGAATGAGGAACTAAGGAACAAGTATTAACCAATTAATCAGATATTCAAAGAAACAGGCACAAAATCACTGAAAAAAAGCACAGATCCATATAATAACCTATTAAGCTGCTACAATACAATTTTATCATGATTAATATAATATTTCATGTGTTTGTTTATTCCATCTCCTGAACAGTCCCTTAAACATTAAGGTTTAAAAGTAACAACCTGAACACGAAAGGGGGCATATTTTGAGAACCTCAAATGTAATTTAAATGAATCACAGAATTATTCAGGTGGAAGCAAACCCTGGAAGGTCTCTTAGGCTCACATCCTCCACAAAGCAGGGCTAGTGATGAATTCAGACCATTTTGTGAGGGCTCTTATCCAAGAAGTGCCAAATAGAGGGGAAGATGTCCCTCAATATCCTGGCTATGTTCTTTCTTATTGGTACAGACCAGGACAGTGTTGCCAAACTTAATAAGAATATCCTGTCTCCTCTCTAGGTCATGAAAGTTGTTTAAACAAGATGGACCCTGAAGAATGCCACTTGTAAGCAGCCTTCAGACAGAATATGAACACTTAAGCAGTATCCCTGAGATCTGATAATTCAGTTTTTCTATGTATCCAGCAGTACAGCTGGACTGTACGGCACAAGGATCTAGACTACGGCATAAGGATGGTATCACTGAAGAGCTCAAAACCCTTGCTGAAGTCAAGGTTGGTGACCACCTTGTGTTTTTCCTCTCATTCACAGATCTACTCATCTCTCATTACAGAAGGCAATCCCACTAGTCAAACAGTTGGTAAATCCATGCTATTCCAAATCATCTTCTCCTTCCTTTGCCCAGAAACTAGTTCCAAGAGGACCAACTCCATGATTTTCCTAAGGACTGAGATAAGGTCAATTGACTGTCTTCCCTGAATTGTCCTTCTCATCATTTTTCAATTTGGGTGTACCATTTGCTTTTTTCCAGTTAACAGGGACCTCTTCCAGTCCTCATAATCCTTCAAAGATAGTATCTCTGCAATGACACCAGCCAACTCTGTCAGCACCTTCACATGCATTTCCCTGGGTTGCATGGACAGGTATGGGCTGAGCTGTACTGGAGCTGTCTTAAGAATACCTTCTTTATCCAAATTGGTAATGATTGTGTGTTTTGTTTCCTTGTGTTTGTTGTTGAGTTTTGGCTGTTCTGTGGTTTCTTTTTTTTGGGGGGTGGTGGGGAAGCAAGGGAGAGAGGTATTTAAGGAAATTGTGTAGTTAACTGAATCATACACACATGGGAAAAAATTTCACAGACAGACTTTCGCACAGACACCATCAGGGATGCTTTAATAGGGATTATTAACAGAGAAAGGTGATTTCTCCTCCAATCCATACGGATTCAGTTTGCCAAAGCTTTTCTTCACTGGTAATAAAAAATTACTGGAAAAAACTAGCTTCCCAAGGCTAAAGTCATCCTTCACATTTATTCTTCAGGCATGGCAATCATGCAAGCAATGTTTCAACACCTCAAAAGACTGTAAGAAGGAACTGTGTTATTTAGTAAATGTATTGCAGACCACATTACCATTTGTAACACTAATTGGGCATCTTAGGTTAAACAAACAACATGAATATGTGGCCACAAAGCTTAATTCAACAAGTATGTATTTTATCAAATAAAGATTCAGATCATAAAATGTAACAGCTGTGTAGTAATAGACACTTAAAAACAGCTTTACATTTCACATGAAGAATGCTGAGACAGGATGCACACCCAGGAACAAAAAAGTTGTCCGACATACAATTTCCCAAACTGCACACATTGAAGGAGATAACTGTATTTTAATGTTATTGGCTTTCTGACAACCATACCAAACTCTTGGATTAGGTATTTGTTTATAGATGCTCCTGTAGTATTTAATGCAATTTTGGTTATGCAGATCTTGTGTAAATGTAACAGCGATCGATTGTAAAAAGGCCAGCCTTCTGCAGAAGGCTACAGAGAGGTAGCTTATGCTGCTGTCTGTAAAGCACAGGGCTAAATGAGTCATTACAAACATTATTTTCATTCAACTGAGGCACAGATGTCAAGGTTCCTTACAGACTCAGATGGCATCTACCTGACAGCCATTACAGTAAGTATTTTAACAATTGCCTCTCTATTTCTTCAATAGCTCAAACAACAGGCTATGCCTTTGGGATGCAATTTAAGAATGAATCTTACATGTCAAATTAATTTGCTTATGTAAGAAAAGAAAGAACAAACTATCAAGTACTCATTAGTAGAATTAAAAAAGCCGTAATCCTCTCTTTATGAAAGGACTGACAGGATGTGCCAGTGACCCTGCAGCACTGGCTTTAGAGGCACTGCCTTACTGATTTCAGCCCTTTGCCAACAACTGTTTTGCACTCCACATCCTTGGCCTGTCCAAGTAGTCCACAGTACACGACACCACAACAGGCTCTGCACTGTCATGATGTACAACAATGCCTTGCTCTGAAGTATTCTTCCTTTAAAATCTTGCCCTATGTCTAATACACCCTCTGTGCCTCTCAGGTTAGATTTGCTCCAGCTTGCTATAGGAAGCACTTCTCTTAAAGTACAGCCACATGGACCGGATGTCCCTTCCTTGAACTCAGCAGCAGGCGGGACACAAAGGGTCGAGAAAAGGCTGCTGAGGCACAAGGGAACAAGGCAGAGCACAGCAGGGAAGTGGCACCAGTGAGAAGACTGCAGAAAAGAAGGAGAGAGCATGGATGTATTGGGTTGACCCTGAGTTGGTGGACAGTCTTTAAGACCAATTACGCTTCTCACAATTTACATATTTAAACCGCACAGAAAGGTGGGACTTCCCCTTTTGTCGGAGGTCGCCGGCTGGAAGGTGGGGGGGAGCTCCAAGCCTCCCCGCCCCACCGGGCCGGGCTGGGGCCACTGCCCCTTTCCCCCTTTCCCAACGCTGCAGCACGGACCCTGGATCACTGCGGGGGGACTGTCCCAGAGCCGCAGGCAGCTAAAACCAGCCATGGACTGCTCACAGCTAAACCCATCCAGCGTGGCTTCTGGGGACAGGCGGGTCCCTCTCCTCTCCATGCGGAGCCGGCGGAGTCAACGGGAGCCGGCAGAGCCTCCTGTCTGCAGCCAGCACACTTCGTGCTGAACTGAAGAGGACACCACGCAGCCAGCAGCACAGAGGGAGCGAGGCTTTCCCCACCGTAAAGCCTGAACAAGAACACTCTTCAACATGGCGGCGTCAGAGTCAGAGAGAAAGAGAAGTGAGTCACGTGGGACGGAGCTGGAAATGGCGACGGGAGAAAAGAGGGCGGTGCCGCGATTCTGGCGCGCAGCTTAAAAGAAACCTTCTTGCATGCCGTGGTAAGGAACTGTAATACCACAGACTGTTTGTCTCTTTAATCCATTTGAAGAACATGGGGGGATGGAGTATCTTCGTGTGCCTGTGAAGATTGTGAAGAGTGCCTATGCCAGGCTATATAGAAGTAGTAAGAGGCTGTTAGAGACTTGTGGCGAAGAAAAGCCTTTGTGTGCAGGCCAAAATAACTTATCCTTAAAAAGATGAATAACCCCATGTGATGGCCCATGTTTTGCAGTGTGAAGGAACTGTGAGATTTTTCATGGGAGAGATGTTCTACACACAGCAGATTGTTTGTTTCCGGGCGGATCTGCTGTTGGTGGCAGTTTGGGAACCACGTGCAACTGAAGGAAAACCCTTTTTTCCTTAAGCATAAGAGAGAGACTTTTCAAGAACTGGAACACTGACTAACATCCCATGTTCTGTTATCCCTTGTGTGAGCTGGTAAAAGGAGAGAAGTGCTGGGGGGGGATTTGCTTTAATTTTGTTTTGTTATTTTCTCTTTACTTTTAATTCTATTAGTAATAAAACTCTTTTCATTGTACTGCAACTGTTTAAGGTTTGTACCTGCTTTGCTTTTTCTCCTAATTCTTATCTCACAGAAGTAAAATAAGTAAGTAATGAATATTTTGAACCAAAACCACTACATTTAATTGGTGTTTCTGCCCGGTTTCGAACTCAACCCGCTACAATGGACAAGATAACACAGGTTAGGAAAAGGATCCTCATCCACATACAGGCAAGGAAGGAAAAAAAAAAAGTCTATGTCCATGAAACCCCAGAAGAAGCTGCCATTAAGGTAAACACAGACACACTAATGTAGGCCATTTTTCTCAAAAGCCTGTCAGGAAGACAATCAAATAAAAATACCCTGTATATGATTTCGCCAGTAGTGAGAAGGTCAGAAATAACCAATAAACAAAAATGAATTGTTGAATCAAAAGTAAACTATATGGAACTAACCCTGTTATCATACAAGATAGCACAAAGGACTAATAAATGCCCCACAGCAATGACTTCTTGTTTTAAATCTTGCAGTACAAGCTGCTGCATCTTATACTTCAGCCTGCAAGGGTAAAAGCTCCCTTATGTATAGACCTCCAAGGCTAAAACACGTGATTTGGAAAAAAGATAACACTATTGCCTGGATTCCTCATGACCTGTTACCTCATTTCTTCAAACAAGAATCTTTAAAAATCTATTTTTTTGCTAGTTTTTAAGTACTTCCAGCACTGGCAGCACTAACTGTCTTTACAAAGAACTTCTTCATGTATCTACTTTACGCAATTATCCTCACGTGGCCAAAAGAATAGAACGGAAACATGTCTGCACGCTGAACACATTGATTGCTCTAAGCCCCAGAAACACAGGACTGGAACAAAGTTCCCTGAATCATCAAATCCAGTCCTCTGCTAATGCACTCATGTAAATAATATGTTTGTTATACTGACTGAGTTACACACAAACAGAAAAGGTTTCCCAAGGTTATCCTTCATGTGAAACTATTGTGAAAACTGTATCTATGAAAGTCTATTGTTTATTTCAGTGTCAAACAAAAGTTTAACTATCTTTCTACACAAAGCAATTCTAAAGGTTCCTGCTTGCCATATTACCCATCACACAAAAATGTACAATTCTCAGTATACTATTTTTTTACCAAGAACCCCAACAGCATTCCCTTATTACCTGAAATTGTTATTTGAAGTTATAATGATACACTAAGGATGATTTATGCTTTGAAAATATTACTCATTATCAAACAAATCTGATGCTTCTACTGAATTAAAACTCTTCTAGATGCTATGAATCATTGCTCCCAATTTTAAGTTTTAATTAAAAAAATACTTTTGAGTTACTGACGCATTTAAATTGTACTTAAAACACTAATTTGTAATTTTGCATTTTGGCCGCTATACTTCAGAATACCACAATGATTTAAAAATTGTTTGTTGGATAAGAAACACTGAAATGTTCAGCCTGGAGCAACAGTGATTTGGCAGGCCACACTGTAAAACCCTGAAAAAAAAATACAAGGCTGATGCTTATCTTAGAAACACTGATGACATGTTAAAAG
Source organism: Corvus cornix cornix (assembly GCF_000738735.6). Classification (NCBI taxonomy): domain Eukaryota; kingdom Metazoa; phylum Chordata; class Aves; order Passeriformes; family Corvidae; genus Corvus; species Corvus cornix. The sequence continues at coordinate 17,318,804 of NC_046333.1, read as the reverse complement.
CTGTTCCAATGCTATCACTATAATAATGGAAGAAACAGTCCTCAAAAATGAACATCTGTCAGCCCTAATCTCTACTGCAATTACATTTGTATTTTCGTAGTGTGGAATGGCTAGGCAGTAACTTGTAGAAAAGAAAATTATCACAATAGCTGAAAATTTTCATTTTCATCTTGACTGCTAGCAGTTTTTCCTTAAAACACATCATATCAACCATCAGTATTCAGGCACCATTTGCCCTGAAGATATCCATACGTTTTGGGTTGATGAACCACAGTCTCTGCTGGAGAAGTCTGAGGTTTTGAATTTCTCTCTGCCTGATGCTTCTCTCTCCTCATAAGCAGAAAATAGAATGAGTACATTCTTTCAAATGTTTCCTTTGTGCATGAGAATATTTCTGCTTCTTTCCCCTAACTTTGTCTATTCCTATCATCGTAACCTTTTTCATAGTGTGTTGTGCAAGCGTATCAATTTATTTTCTTGTTTCAATTGCATTCAATATGTGTGTATCCACACTGTCATCTTCCGAGCCTCGGCAGCCTGCGCAGAGAGGCACTAAGGTGTAGGGGGAGGATAGGGAAAGTACGGCACATACTCCCCTAAGACAAGACAGTAAAGTCTTTCGACTTTCCAAAAAGTACTTGGAGTTACGTACATAACCTAGGATTTAAAGGTACGGATTGATAAGGTAAACCCTATTCACCCCTACTTCCAGCACTAGAGAATATGAATGCAATCACATGTATAATAAAGTCACCTGAAAAGTTTAATACTACTAGGTGGTTTACAAACTTTCAACTCCTGATTCCTTAATGTACTTTAAAAACAATATATAGTAACAAAATATAAAAATTAAAAATAGGATTGAGCAGAACTCACTGGAAGCCAGGTAGGTACATTTACCCTACCTGCTAACCAACAAATACCCAAGTACTTTTATTTATGACATATTTGCAGAAAAATAGGTAATACCAAAAAAAAACCCCAAAACCAAAAAACCCACAAACCAAATCAAAAAAACAACCACAAAATTCAACCCACCCTCCACCTCCCCCCCTCCCCCCCCCCCCCAGCTTTTTGTTTTTGAAAATTAGCATGAAGATCAGCTTTTAGCTCCAGGTAAACAGTCAAGTGTGCCTGATTACTAGCACAGAAATTGCTGTGGTGGTTTGCCTGCACTAAGGGTAGAAACAGAAGAGAGATTTATTGTACAGGTGGTGAGGCACTGCATCAGATTCCCCAGAGAAGCTGGGGATGCCCCATCCCTGGAAGTGTTCAAGGCCAGTTTGAATGGGGCTCTGAGCAACCTAGAGGAAGGTGTTCCCACTGATGGCAGGGGGTTGGAACTGGAGCATCTTTAGGGACCCTTTCAACCCACACCGTGAATTTAGTTAGCAGGAGACATGTTTTAGAAAAACACAGAAACACACTAAGGGAATAAATACCATGCAGTTTAAGCTGTGAAACTCCTGGCAAATCTTCATTTAAATCAATACAGAGTATTGGACAAAATTTTACTGTAATACGAAAGAGAATAGAGAAATTTATGGTGCACTTAAAATCCCATTTGGCTCACAGATGTTGTAAAGTGCAAATAGTTCGGAGGATAGGAAGTACCAACATTAAGTATCACATATCCTTGTCCTGCTCTTATACCTTTCCTAAGGTATGAGTTTCAGTCAGAGGAAGAACACTCATCTAATTTTTACAATATTCTGGTGTTATCAAAGTCTGGTCAGATATTTTTATCTGTCTAATTTTCTCTCAGTTGTTCACAAATTATTAGTGGAATGAAGTGACCTAAAATTTTTCGAGGGTAAGGATGTACTGAGTATTTTCTAAAGGGGATCACACCTTTGAGGAAAAATCTTTGTACTTACGTGATGCCACTCCATGCCTAAGAAAAAAGCTCTACAACAGGATGGCTATGAACTTGATTTAATTTTAAAATCATTTTGAACTTCAAGATGATATTTAAGCTAAGTTTTTTAAAAACATATCCGTTTAAAACTAATTTTCATGTGACAGGCCACTGCAAAGTTGGAAAGAACATTCACCCAGTAGTGATGGCCAAAGCACTTAGCTGGCCTGACAGCTAGACATGCTGCAATCAGGTTAAGTGTTGAAGCAGTGCCCCCATTTCACTCCTGTGGGTAGCTCATTCAGCTCAGTATGGGAGCTGGATTAACCTCTATAGTAAATAGTGTAAGAAGCAAAAAAATATTTTCAACCTTGCTGCAAATCTCAGACATGCATACTAGACATTTATGTCTACGAAATGTATTAAAATAACAATATTCTGAATGAACATTTTCTCAACAGTTACAAAACACGTAAAATGCTTTGGGTTGGAAGGGACCCAAGCCCCCTGCTGTGGGCAGGGACACCTTCCACTAGACCAGGTTGCTCAGAGACCCACCCAACCTGGCCTTAAATACTTCCAGGAATAGGGCACCCACAAATTCTCTGGGCAACCTGTTCCAGTGCTTCACCACCCTCACAGTAGAGCACTTCCTCCTAATATCGGATCTAAACTTCAGTTTAAATCCATTGTCCCTTGTCCTGTCCCTACACATTCTTGCAAAAAGTTTCTCTCCATCTTTCTTGTAGGCTCCTTTCAGGTGGAAGGACACAATTAAGTCACCCCAAAGCCTTCTCTTCTCCAGGCTGAACAATCCTCATTTTCCTAGCCTTTCCTCATGGGAGAGGTGTTCCATCCCTCTGATAAACTTGGTGGCCCCTCCTCTGGACTTCCTCCTACAGGTCAATGTCCTCCCTGCTGAGGACCCCAGAGCTGGATGCAGCACTGCAGGTGGGGTCTCAGCAGAGCAGGGACAGAATCCCCCCCTTGACCAGCTGCCCACGCTGCTTTTAGTGCAGCCCAGGACATGTTTGGCTTTCTGGGCTGGGAGTGCACATGGCTGGGTCATGTCCAGCTTCTCATCCATCAGCACCCTCAAGCCCTTCTGGGCAGGGCTGCTCTTGCTCTGTCCATCCCCAGCCTGTGTTGATACCGGGGGGTGCCTTGACTCTGAGCATCTTGCACTTGGTCTTGTTAAACCACGTGAGATTCCCATGTGCCCACTTCTCAAGTGGTCCAGGTCCCTCCAGATGACATCCCATCCTTCAGGTGTGGCAACAGCACCTCTCAAGCTTGGTGTAATCTGCAAATCTGCCAAGGTGCACTCAACTCCACTGTTCATGTCATTAATGAAGATATTTAATAACACTGGTCCCAGCAAGGACCCCTGAGAGACACCACTTCTCATCCATTTCTATCAGGATGTTTATCAGCATTCTAATTTCCATTCCAGTGAACATTAACTCATCCAAAAATTACCCAGAAGGTCAGAAAACTATCACTTGCTGTTCTTTAGCACAGAAATCATAGAAAAATTACAAGTCCGAAAAATGCATATTAAGCACCACAATTGCTAATATAGTCACTGATAGAGAAAATTATTATTAGTGTAGAGAACAGGTGAGACCATTTCAGGGTAAATAGAGTAGGCTGTCACTAGACTAACTTGTATAGTTTGAAACAATAAAGAGCATTTTAAGAATACAGCTTTTCTTTGGACCTGAAATAGAAATAGCAGTTTTCTGAGAACAACAATATCCTGCATTTAGTAGCACATGGAAAGTAGTGAAGCCTGGAATACCACAGCATGTTTATCTGTAAAGCTGCCAGGTTTCATCATCCTCCAAGACCATGTGCTTACCTGAAGAAGAGTTTGAACACACAGTATCTTGCCTAATTTTTTCAAATAAATCCATCTCTCCCATAAAAGGTACTCCAGCTACCTACTAGGCTTGGTCTGGTCAGATCTCTAATTTCTATTAGTAAATTAAACCCAAAATTTAAATCTCCCTGCTTCTGAACTGCCTTTCTGAAAAGACTAGTGTCAAAAGGCAGTCAAAAGTCAGTAACCCACCATGATCCCTGCAACAATCTGCTGTAAGGAAGCTCGATGGAAACTCTGCTTGGATTTTTGCTGGTGGTGCAGGGCACTGTGCTACTTACCAAGAGGTAAAATCATCCTGATGTGCTATTCTCAGAAGCAGGTTAGTCACAAAATACTGCTGCAAAAGGCAACTGTTCCTGGCTGAATTTCTACCAAAATAAAGTCCTGGCCATATCTACTACTTTTAATAAGCAGAAAGTGGTGATAAATATAGACACACCACAAATATTTTAAACACTGCACCTATTTTAAATGGCAACAATATGTAACCTTGGAAGATGTTTGGTACCCTCCTCCCAATTTACATTTTTACACTACTCCAAGTATCTACTGTACAAATTACTTCAGTAAGTGTATTTATTAAATTAGCTCTATCCAATAAAACCTAAGAATGCAAAAAACCCAATTGCATGGATATAAACATAAGGGAAGTAAAGCAATTGCCAACTTCAAGGTATGTTTTCATTCAAAGATCCTTCTCCATCATCAAAGAGAAGAAAAAAAATAAACAAAACCAAAAGAAAACCCTAAACCAAAACACAAAACTCCCAGTGATTTTCCATCTGAAGAGTTAAAAAGCCTTTAACTGAATTTCAAAGTAGATCCAGGGTTTTATCCACCTGATTAAGTACAGCTTTTAACAAGTGAAGTTGTAATTAGGCATAATGATAGCAGAACAAGCAAAGTTAGAATATGCATATAAATTCTAACTTAAGAAGTGGTCCACTTTCATAACATTTCATGTTCTTCCTATTCAGAGAGGGTTAATTCCTTCTCAAGGTGCTGGAGCTGGTGTGGAAATTTTCCACAGCACCTGTACTGGCAAAAGAATTTTTGGCTAGGAAGACAGCCACAAGGACCATGCTGGCTCAGATAGTGCCCAGGCTCTAGAAGCACCAGTTTTCAGCATTTCTGGAACATTCAGGAGGTTCCATTCCAAGAGGCTTATAAGAATTCAGTCCCATGTGGTGTTATGCCAAGAGGCTGCAACGGAGAGTTACAATTTTGTTCCTTCTGAACTGCTTAGCTGCTACCAAATATAGTACAGCTGATATGTTTAAGGCTTCTTTGAACTTTCATCAACACATTTCTCTAAAATATGGAAGCAAGTCACATAAATAAAAGTTCCTGGGAAATCTTTGTCAAAACCAAGACAGGAGATGGTGTAGAAAAGGTTGGGCTTGGCTTTACCAATCTTGATCTGACTTTAACATGACATTTAAACTGTATGGGATTACAATACTTCCAGCAAGCATGGTACATAACTAAATCAAGAGCCCAACACTGATTTTAGGCAGAGTATTGAAAAATCTTGCACAAAGATCAGCTACATGCCTTACAAACTTGTGCTAATCCTTAAAGATAGATTGGCTGGTTCTAAAGAAGAATCTAAAATTACACTGGGTACTGATGCATCCAGTAATAACAAGAATGAAAAAAATCTATACAACTTCCATTCAAAATGGAAAACCCAACATAAGCAGCATCTGCTAGCTAAGAAAGCACTTTTTAATGTCTTACCAGTATTCTGTCAAAAGAACAGAATTATTGTATCTTTTGTATGATTTCCACTTTCTGATGAACACAAAGATTCTTCACTGTTTTTTGGTTATTCATTCTCAACTAGTAACAGATAATATCGATAATGCTGGGGGAAAAAAAATCACTGCTTCAGATTCACAACAGAAGACAATTATGCTAAGACATTGTATCTGTAATTCCCTTAACCTAATGTGTAAAAAAAAAATGGATCATTTAGAAGAGTTGTTTTTCACACAGATGAGTTCGAGAATCAAAATTCAGTATTCAGTATTTTCTAAGTACTTCTTACACTAAATTCAAGAGCACAGAGTCAGGTATTAATCAACCCCTGTGGAAAATGATCCACAGACATCCAGACTACAAAAGATTAAATCAGCCACAACAAAAGAAAAACCAGCCCAACAACAGGACAAAAACAACAGATGCACTGACTACTTGAACAGAACAGAAATGCTCTGCCACTGTAACCCTCTCTTCATCAAAAGACACTAATTCATCACATGTCCAAAATTCTTTTTTTTCTATTTCCAATCATTCTTTTAGTTCTTTTCCTCTTCAGCCCCCTTCCCATAAGCTCCCTGTAATTCCAACCCTGTTTGTGTTGCAGCACACAGACAAATCTTTCTGCCTTCTCAGATTCTGCTTCCACAAACCCTTTCATTCATATCCACACAAGCATCTTTACTTGCAAATCCATTTCTTTTTATTGCTATCCTTTCACCTGAAAGAGCTTTCATCTATTCCCCATCTGTCTCAGAAAGCTTTCGCCATACCTACTCAGCTGAAAAACTTATTTTTTCCCCACATATCACTCTTACATGGATTTACATCCATATTCTGTCTTTACTGGATTCCAAATATGTTTTATACTAGAGAAGTAAAAGTATTTGAAAAGTGTTGCAAATGCTAGTTGTCCATATACATAATATCACAACATTATGTGGAGCGATAACCAGATGGAGTTATGTAACACAGACTTCTCCAGAGGGTTAAGGAAAACTCTAGAAAAATACTACATCACTGTAGGCTTTTTTACACTCATTCTCCAGGACTCCCAAACAAAACAGAACATTTTTTTTTTCTCCACTGAAAAATATTTTTACATTACTAACCTAAAGTTATTCTACATGAGAAAAATCTCCCATGCCTCTCAGCCTCAGAGTTTACAGTAATAGCAGTCAGCTACCTGACATGGTGGTTTTTATCACCTTTAGGAGAGAAAAGCATTTGACGTACACTGAAATAATTTAACTCACCAATAAAAGGAATTGAAGCCAAAGAGTCACCAGGTGGGCTGGAACTTGATGCTTTCCTTTCCTCTATTCTTTTTATGTGGACTTCTCTCCGAGCATCATTAGGTAACCAACAGGTAGTGTCTGAGGCTGCCTCTTGATCATTTACAGCAAGAATGTAGGACTGATGCCTCAAAGGCTGGGGAGTTTGGTGGCCAGAAGGTGATTTGTCCCGCATGACCACTGCGTCTTTGTCATTTCCCTGAACATCCATTTGCAGACTTTCAGACTCACGAACATCTTCCCTTTCAAAACCATGAATCTTTTTTCTGATGGAACCATCTACATTGTCAGAGGTAGTTGAACACTCACTTGTTGGCTGAACAAGTTTGGCAGAAGCTGGAGCCAGACAGGAAGGTTGGATGGTTTTACCAGTTTCTGTTTTGTGATCTGGGGCACCTTCGGCTCGGATCCTTGACTGTTGGTTTAACAGACTGCTTTGATGCAAGTGATTTACTGTTCTTTGGTCTTTGCTGGCAATAGCATCCAGGCCCTGGTTAAGGGGAATTGATGGTTTTGCTGCATAGGGAGCTGAGTTCTTCAGAGAGCTATTTTTAGAATTTCTGGCTGGTGTGAGAGACAACCTCTCTTGTGAAACACCTGCAGATTTTGAAACTCCCCCAGGAGTTTGCAAATCACGAGAAGGCTGTAACATTTTAATATCTGGTGAAACTTTCTGAAAGTGAGAACCAGGCAGAGAAGCTCTACTACCTGTTCTCCTGCTGTCTGAAATACAAGCACTCGGAGCAATAGGAAAATTTTGGCCTCGAAGGGACATATGAAATGCATGTTGTCTAGATCTGTCATAAATACCTCGCCGATCGTCTTGTTCGGTAAACCCTGTCCATTTGTAAGTCTTTCTCCTATCTCCATTTGCATCTGCAATCATATTCTCAGAATGAAAATTTTCTAGCACTTCACCCTGTTTGCTGAGATAATCCCACGACCGAGCCCTGTGATTTCTAGCATTGACTGAAGGCGAAGTTAAAGTATCTTGTGAAGCACTTCGTGGCCATTCTTTCAACACAGGATCTTCAAGCCTTTCCTGGGATACACTTCTCTGACGGATCTGGACAGACTGTGGAACCCTGTCGTGAGAGGTGCTCCTGCGCCGTACCTGAGAAGCAGTGCGATTTGGCACCACCTGATTATACTCAGTTGTGTTCTGAGAAGCTGCCCTTAAGCTATCTAACCTTTCCTGTATTGTTCTGGAGCCATACATGTGCATGCGCCTATTATCAATGTACTCCTTGTAAGTTTTGTAGGTCTTCCAGTCTATATGCTGGTGGGAGGTTGGAGAACTGTAGTGATTAGTAGAGACTGAGGGTGAGTCTGTGGCTTGAGTAGAAGGTCTAGTGCTTGGGATGCCTTCTGGACATACTACATAATTTGAAGCTTTACTTACTGTTCCAGTTGTATCAACTGGTCTTGTTATTGGAGTCTGGGGAAGTACAATGGCAGTGGACACTAAAGATGGTGGTGATGTGGTCCGTGCTTTTAGACTGGTTTGATCTTTCAAGCCATATCTTACTTCCTCTGTCCTGTGAGATGGACCAGCATGGTTATTTCTGCAAGATGGCAAATCTACAGCCTTCTCAGAAGGCACAATAACAGTCCTTACAGTTTCATTGCAAACACACACGGCTGTATTTGATTTTGCAATGTCTGTTGGTGATGGAGGCACTTGTATTTCCATTCTGTAGGCCCTCTCTGGCTGTGTCAATGCCCGGACTGGTCTACTGACTTGCTTTTTCCCCAGCGAGAAGTCAGAAGGTAGCTTGTCTCCAGTTTGTGCCTTAACAGAGGCTGTGGATGTCAGGCGTGGATAACATATTGGTGGTGGTTCAGGTATGTTGTGGGCATTACCACTGTAGGCTTCGTTGCCTTTCAGGTAGGCATCTTGGGAATATGCCTGTGGAGAGAAGAGTAAGTGAGTATTCAGCAGTGAGGGAGATGGAAAAGTTCACCATCTCGTATTTGCATGAACAAGCTTCAAGGGAGGGGAACACAGGTTCTAAATTCACACTCCCTCTAATCTTAGGCAAAATGTTAGTTAAGAAGACAAAAACAGCATTCCATTGCCTTAGTGAGCAGAAACACAACAAGCAAAATCATGACATACATTCCCTCCCTCAACAATTAAAAACCTGAACTGATGACCAGTTCCAGGAAATACTGCGAGTAGGGCACTGAGGCAGGTTTTTCAAAATCCATGAGCACACAACACAGTATTTTTCTCTCCCTTAATTTTGCTTTCTAACATGATACTTCACACATTCTTCTTGTTTAAGCCTCCCATTGCTGGAAACTGGAATTTCACATCAATCAATAGGTTAAAACGCTGCATAATAAATTCAGCTAGCACTAGAAAATTCTCTATTCACTTAGGGTGTAAAACAACTGTTCACTTAATGCAGTACATATGAAAAGTACAGACATATAAATATACATACACATACTCCTCTAAGATGTCTTCTACATAAAAGCCACTGTTCCTAAACATATAATGAATAAATTGAAGCAGTAACATATTGTTGTGAGCCAACACCCTGTAAGTCACCTTATATTTTACAGGAGACAGCAAGTACGTGGTACGCAAATTTTACTGCAGAAAACATTAATGATATTCAGCATTTTTAACTTTGAGGTACAAATACTATGAAAATTCATACATAGCCACCACTGCCCATGCACTATGGAAACCCAAACTGAAATCTCTAATTTCCTTAGTGCACTTTGCATCTTCATGCATAAGAACCTGACTCCTAAGAAAGAAATGGTTATACTACACTTAGTATGTTTCCGCAGCATTTCTGAAAAGCAGAATTTGTCAGTGTGAAATTAACAGAACATTCAAAATAATAAATCAATGAGAAGCACACAGCATACTTAAACAATATTCTATTATTGAAAAACTTTAGCATGACTTTGTTCAGTTTGACCATAATGAAATAAAGAGCCAATGCAGAGCCTGCCAATGTAACAGAAGATTAAAATAATTTCTCAGGGCTTTTACACACTTAGGCGTGCTATCATATCACAACATTTCTTGTTCAAATCGTAACATGCTCAATTCCAGTATATCAGTGTGCTCTGTCTTAATAGTAGACAGTTATAAAAGCCCAAGTGCAGCCATAAAATTAATACAGAGCAAAGTACAGAGGAGGGCGAGGCATTTACTGCTGCAATGTTATACCGAGCATTAGCAAAGTGCAAAATATTAAAGCACATTGAGAGAAAACAGACCAAATAACACAGGCACAAACCACAAACCAAGAGATCAGCATTATGAAGAAAATTCAGCTCAGACTATCTAGCTCATTTCCAAACTTGCTGTTTCATATTCTTGCTTCTCACAAATCATTAAGAAAAACATGCCTTATAAAACCATCAGAGAAATGGCTACTGTACGTTTCTTACCAGTGCTGTGACATCCTTTGTAAACTGCAGCTGGCAGAAAACAGGAAAACACAGTAAAAACTGCTTACAGATGTAAAGACAGAATTATCTTGTCATATTGATGTTGACTACAGCAAGCTAAAAATACAGCTACACTGATTTCACTGGAAGGTACCAACAGACATAAAGGGCAGTAGAGCATAAAAAATAACTTCACCCTCCTTGTGAGCATGTCCATCTCAGGCTTATATTTGGTCCTTACATTTATCCTGTACCTTTACAGAAAGCAAAATATGTTTGTGCCATTTTGCCTTGGTGCATCCCTACAGCTGCCTGCAGAGAGCTCTGGCTCTGTGCAATGAGATTTCCCTTCCACTACAGCAATATTACTGTCTCTCATTTCCCTGGGCTGCTACCATCCATCCCTGCTTCCTGGTGACGAAACAACGGCTTTATTATGCATTTAAAACAGCACGCCCCTTCCTCACATATATCCAAACATGACCACGAACTGTCAGCTGACTGCAGCTGCTTTCACGCCGTACATCTGAAATTAGAGGAATGATGCTGCAGAAACACTCTCCTCATGTGATTTGTAATTTTTTTCCTTCACTCATAGTAAAAATCAGGACAGGCTTCCCACTGACACATTTAATGAGGGGAAGGAGCGTAAAAAGGTAAGTATTTCTAAACCTTTAAATAAATGGCTATTTAAGATCTTGATGGACTATAAGAATTAAATAAAATTTGGAAAAGATGCTGAAGACCCTGAAACAGATTGAGCGAGATCCTTCTGGCATGCAGGACAAACAAAAACCATTACATACTGCCCCTTAATTAGAAAATAATTATCAATTTATACAGCTGATAAAACAGCTTATATTCCAACTTCTCTGGGATATGCACACATCACACCAACAGAAAATACACCCCATCTACATTTTTGTAAAGCATTCCCCTGACAAACAATGCTTCATTGACTTTGACAGCACAAAGGCTAAATTCCAAAGCTGATGTGATCTGATTGTAGCTGAAGACAACAGATGAGTATAAAATTAAGTTCTCAGCTCTTGACAAAATTTATCACAGGTATTAAAATATCACCTTCAGAAGACAGGGTCCAAAATGATATCAGCTAGGTTTTCTCCTCCCAAAAAAAAGTATGTTTCCATGATTGCAGGTATATCCAGACAGACGGACTGCCAGGTCTGTTAGACAGTTACTGGGAAGTGTGTTTCTCTTTTCAACCTCACTTCACCCAAATCACTGAAACAAAGCGGAACATACTTCCAAGAGAGAGAAAATTTACAGATAGGACTGTGATAGTTCCACAAAGAATATTTGATATCTTTGTTCCATAACTCTGATTAAGGGCCTACAGGAAATAATGCAACATAGAAACAGATGGATCTGTCCTAAATAATGTCACGCTGAAGGATGCATTATCAGCCTTTTTACTACAAAATGTTTTAACTGCTTTAAGCACAAAGTGATGAGATTTTTAGAAAAGGTTTAGAGACTAAGAAATGTGAAATACACCAATATATTTATTACTTCATACATTGCTTTGACATTTAACATATTTTGCAACCACATAAAACACAGTTTGATTATTACTCTCTTTAGTTTCTCTGACAATAAGTCATGTGAAAATGCTACCTTAATCTCTAAGTGATTGCAACAGGATACATTCATAAAAATGTCATTAGGGTATGGCTGAATTTTAAGTGTTTATAAAAAAACAAAAGCCAAATCAACCAAACAAAAAAAGGCTTGCAACTTAGAAAACAAAAATTTTCTTTTAATATCCAGATTAGTGATGCTCCTGATTCAGACACCAGCCAGCCTATTTCAATTTCTAAAGAACTAGTTACTCAGCAGTTATTCAGAAGTCTCAACATGATCGAAAAATTAGTCTAGATGTTTTATGAGCTCTTTTCCACCTTCTCAAAACAACGGCAGTTTTAAAAGACTACCATACAAATGCAGCAATTTAGAGTGACATTAACCGCTCTGATGGATAACAGCTCTGCAACAATTACTAGAAGAAAATTGCTGCTCTTACAGTAGGAACTCAGCATGTTTCCAGTTATTGGGTACCATTTCTTCCCACCTTGCAATCTGGTTTTGTTTGCACGAAGTTTGCAAACTCCTATGGTAAAGGATTAATTTCTTACTGTGAATTTGTAGAACCATAAAGGGTTTAACTCCTAAGGTAATTCATGCCATATGATAGGCAAAATACATTTTATGCAAATAAAGCATTTTACAAGGTATCTCATTAACCACTTAAAATTCAGCTGAAGGGTTTTGGTCCCATTTTTATCGCCTTGATTTTATGCCATTAGATGCTAGAACAGTAACAGCCAAATGCATGAGGATTCCTCTGGGAAAGAATCATGGTGAAACCCTGTACTTTCAATAGCTCAAACTGACCCCTTAGCCCAAATCCATGAAAACATGCAGCCCTATGTTTCACTGAGGATGGGTGTGCTTCACTACACTTCACTACAGGATGAGTAACAACACTGATTTCAACAGAACTATTCACAAAATTGGTGATAAGCATTTTGATAAATCAGACGCTAATGTGCCCAACTCCTTGCAAGACTGAGCTTGGGGCATTCTTCTTTCCTTCTCCAACTAGTTTGGCTTCAGATTCTTTACTACTAAATTGTTCTCTTCCCTGGAGCTAACTTATTCTCACAGTCATCATGAGTATGGGAACTGCACACCAGAAAAGTTTACAGCTCTCTTAAAAGGAAACACTTTCTAGTTACAGTTTTTTCTGGCAAGAATGTTAGTAAATACAGCTCAACTGCTTTCATTTTACTCTGAGACACCTAAACACTACAGTCAGATAATGTTATTTGAAAAAAAACCCAAAAAACACACACCCTTTCTTCCTAAAGGCAGTGCAATTTTAGTATTCAAAATTTAATGCCTTAGGCCCAATAAATTTTATTTCCAAATACAAGGTGTGTAACAGACTTTCTTGTAAAGTCTAAATTGTGGTTAGGAGGGTTGATGAAAATGGTATTTTCTAACATATGCAGTGTTCAACAAAGTTTAAGTCTCTTCTTCTAGGTCACTGCGTCTTCACAGCACACGCTGCCTTTCACTGTACTTGCTGCCAGAGCTTTAATATTAACCTCTGTGCACATCAGTAACTGTCAGCACAAAATCTGGAAGCAAAAAAGTGCTCCAAGTCTCTGGACTAAATACAACTACTTAGAAAAACGTATCTATCTTTATTAAAAGACAAATGAAAATAGTTCACAGTTTGCCATGTTGCTGCACTAGGTCTGATGCAACTGGATGGTCTCAGGAAGGGGGGAAAAAAAAGGAGTCTTTAACATTGAAACTGCGGGCAGACCTGCAGTCAGACACAAGGTTACTGGGTCATGTAAAACTCTAGGATACATTTCCTCATTTAAGTTATTTTTCTTTTTGTTGTGGGTTTCTTTCCTTCCTTTTTTTTTTTTTTTTTTTAAATTATAGGTGCACCACTGGCAATTTCAGGCTACTACAAGGCCTTGAGAATCACCAAATTCCTCAAAATCTCTTAAGTTCAGAAATGATAATGCAGCAAACTCTTCTCTTTGCACAGATCTCCCAATACACTGAAAACTTCCATATCACCTGACTAGAAAGAAGGGAAAACAAAAAAGAAAACCTATGCTTCAATTCACTTTTATTCACTTTCCTGGTCATTCCATCTAGGATTTTTGGTTCCCCTACTGTCTATGACAAGAGAAACATTTCTGTCCAAATGCAGTCAACTTTCAGTTACTGATATGCAGCTTCATTGATCTGTAATTCTAAGGAAAGATTAAGACTTAACTAAACTTACCAAAAACATAATAGTAAACAGCCCCCTTTTATTTCCATATTTACCATTACTCATGGAATGCTCAATAAAATCTTTCTGTAAATGAAACTGCAAAGTTCTTTCCAGAAGGCTAAGGCATGTTTCAACAGATTTGTACATTTATAAAATTTAATGGTGACAACACCTAAGACCAAAAGTAACCTCTTACTGTTTGGGGCAATTCCTCTAAGAAAATGGTTTTTTAGAAATTAAACTGTTGGAGGTAGGCTAAAAGTTAGGTAAGACAAACTTTTGAGTGAGTGGGCAGTGAGAAAAGTGCTAGAAAATGAAAGGTGGAAAAAAAAGGACACCTTACCTATAGTACGTATATACAACATAGTTATATACATCAACAAAATAATATCTACATCTATTTACCTATAATAAGTACTATATATAATGATTAATATGTTACATTACAAACAAAATTCCAAATAAATGGCTCCAATGCAGATCATATTAAAGATACCATTTTTCAAAGAGTGGTATTTTCAAGTGCCTGGTACTTAGAAATTCAGTGACTTGTAGGCTGTATTCTTTTTTATATATATAAGGAACAAGTAGCAAGTAAGTAAATTCCAATGTGAACATTCCCAAAAATCCTGCATACTGAGGACAGGCTAACATATATGTGTTAGACACAACAAAGCCTACTGATAAAAGTCATAATAATGCTCACCTGTAAATAGGCTTAGAAAACCCAATTTACTCTATGGAGCACCTTCAGTATTTCAGTATTTTCCACATAGCACAAAAATTTTTGAACAACTGGAAAGTTGTCAAAATTTGAACAGTATTTTAGTATTAAACTTGTTATCCCAAGGCTACAAAACAGCAACAATTTCATTGAATACACTTGAGAAAAATGAACTATTTGTAGTTGACCTAAATGTGTCTTCCCATTTGCATGAAGTCAGTGGCACTAAAACCTACAAGATGCCAAAATTCTGTCAAAAAAGGTTGACAATGCTACAGAATTTGCATATAGATACATCAAATTTGAAACACCAAGGATAGCATGACATAAAAACAATCCTCCTCTTCCTAGTTTAAAAATGGTCACAATACCTAGAAATGTTTCAAAATAAGGTCTTTTGATAAATTTAAGTAAATTAATCACAAATCTGAGGAGGAGCACGAGAAAGCCAACACATACACAGTTGTCAAGAGTTCAAGTTTTTGTCATAGATAGAGATGTTTTAAATATCCTTTTCCCCATCCACAAAGTGACATTTTCAACACCAGTGAACAAACACAACTGACACTGGTTTCACTAATGGCAGGATTTCACACGTAATTCCCTTCCAAGTAAGCACTGTTCACATGCCACAGAGGGCAATGGCCTGTGGATTGGAGCACTTCATTGTTACTATTGATGAATGGATTTGAATCCCTGTTTTCAGGAAATTCAATATACCAAGAGGTTCACAGACATATATGGATGTTTCTGAAGACTAAACTCAAGGTTTAAAATTAGTGAACTAAAGATAGAAACAAGTAACAGTGTTTCTAGCCATGGAATAGACTATGTTAGTAGTCATGAGCACATGGAATAGACTGCCAAGTACTATAAAACTTAGCACAACCAGCATCATTCCTGAATATAATGAAACTATTCCATCCTAGATACACCATTCATGAGCTCATACCACAATATCCAGTAGTGCTTGGAGCTTTTCTGTTTTTGCAGCATACCAGTATTTAGCATGAGTTTACAATGAGTGACACTATCTGAAGACACTTACAGTGAAACATATGACAGATGTCACAGAAAACAACTATGTTATTTAACATTCTATAATAAGCTTACATAACACAACTTCAGGTTTAAGTTTTTCCTCTATTAATAAGGGCCATGTACCTTACCACTGACTGTTCACTCGGCACTTACACTGACACCTGAAGATGTTTCATATATCCAATCTTTTTCTAGAACTTCCACAGGCAGGTATTTTTTCTCTTTTCTTTACCCCTCAATCTCCTCAAGGATAATTACCTTATTTTCTTTTTGTTAATATCCTTTCCTTACCCAATGACAATAATCATCTTTTTTTTTCCCTCTGACCCCATCTCACGTGTTGGTACAACAAGTTATATCCAACCAATTATTTTTCATCTCTACTTCACCTGAAGGTTGCACTTCGTGTTTCACCAGCAGAGAGATGATGTGCCTAAGACCTTTTCACCCAGACAAATACAAATGTTTAACTTTAAAACTACAAATCCTGCCTTGCCCAGATTCTTACACTGTTACGGCTACAAGACTGCATTAGATGCATATGGCATTCAGGAAATTTAAATGTTAGCATTATTCCTGCATTTATACATATTCACAGTTCCAGTTAAAAAAAAAAAAAAAAACCCAAACCAAAAATACCAACCACCAAAAACACCCCAACAGCTTTTCTCTCCCACTTATTCATGCAATTGAAACTCACACCCTACCCCCAACATTTTCTATGTTGGATTACTGAAATACTTCTTCATCAAATGTTCTCAAAATATCACTTCTATTCTAATAATCTTGGCTTGTTGTCCTAGCTGGAGAGCTCCTGTACTAGCTTCTACCTCCACTTTAACTCAAAACAAAGTTTTTTGGTTTTTTTTCTTTACCCATTAATTTGATCTGTAATAATGGAAAACAGCTGCTGAAACCCATAGGTTTTTCTTAACTCAAAGTCACCTTACTACTTCTGTGTGCATTAGAAAATACACTTTTCCAGCTACTAACAAGAAAATCTACCCTGCTTGTCATCTTCTCCTTTCCTCTGCTTCCAATTAAAAATAAACTAGAGCATATCAATATATTAGGTGTTTTTCTGATTCTTCCCAATATGCACTTACATATTGCGTATTATTCAAGGCTCTTTTGGACTTAGAGACAATAAATGGGATATGAATTATCTCACTACATATGCAGGACCTCAGTTCAAATCAAGAACAAATAGGCACTAGTGCAACAAAACATTTACAGGAGTCAAAATTAAAAAATTTGGTAATAAACTTTGGCTCATTCATCACATTTCTTAGTCCACTCACAATTAGTGAATTATTAACAAAGGCTTCATGTGTTAATTTTTGAATTCAAATTCTTTAGAACTGGACAACCTAGCTATAGGAAGCAATCCCATTCATAAATTCTAACATAAGGAAATTAATCCAAATTACAGTAAAAATATAAACAAGATGTATTTTTTAACATGCTAGAAATATCATGTGAAGACACTACTCCCTATATTCGGATTCCCCTGAGATTTCAGGCATGGCAAGAAGGTAGGAAAATATTTAAGGAGTGACAAAGAGATAAACTCTTAATTATTTGCTGATAGTACACTTCAAAGACTTTGTAAGCAACAACAGAACATTTTTGTCTAGTCAATATAGTCTCTGAACAGGAGCTTCATAAACATACCAGTTGAAGGATGTCCTCATCTTTTGGCATAACACTAAGTTCCAATACGCTGTCACTGAAAGAAACAGGAAAAAAAAATACATCACAGATGAACTTCTGGAGACTTTCAATTCTTGTTATAAAGATAATCCATTTACTTCCATAGATGAAAACTATTCAAAAACTCCAACTCAGCTATTACGACAAATATGCAACTCAACAAAAATAAACACTGATTTCCACTAGAATCTTGGGAAGTAAGAGTAGAAGAGAAATCTGACTGAGCCAGTTTATTGAGCCAACACACTGGTTTGGGCAGTTTTATTTCCTTTTATTTTCTCCCTCAAGTCCTAAGGTACACTACTTGTTTGGAGCTTCTCAAACAAAACAATGTGGCAAATCTGCGAATAAAGCTAAAACTTCCCACTTTCTTCAATTCAAAAATAAAGTCTCTTAGCACTCTTTAAAATTGCTGTGGTGATGTCTTAATCATCACACCATGTGAAAAGAGGAGCAATACCAAGGCAAGTACTGACTTACACCTTTCCACTCCAATCACCTCCTAGCAGAATCAACTTAAACAGTCATTCAGATGACATCTGAAATATGGATGAAACACACTTGCTATTTGTAAATGCTGCATTCATCAGTCTGAGCTGGTGAAACCAAAAACAGCAGCAGCATAAAGATCCAGGAATCTGAATAGTTCAATCAGTGTGACTCAAACACAAGCAAAACCAGGACATCAAATGAACAGTGTACCAGTTACCCAGCCAATTATTTTACAAACAGTGAAATCCACGGTTGGTTTTCACCAGAAATAAGGTATTTTCACAAGCAAGAGAGAAGCATATGCTTGTAACACTGGACACAGAAGAGATGAATTTATTATCTCATTTGAGATAATGGAATAAGCTGTTCACATTCATTAAATGTGAAGTGGAACAGGTACAGAGAAGGGCTACAAAAGGCTAACATACAGTCTATTATAACGAGGGGTAAGAACCAAAATGAAGATACTACGAACATTATTTGGAAATCTCACGTCAAAATTAAAAAAGGATATTTCAAAAAACCTGACCAGTATCAGCATTAGAAAAAAAGGCATACAACCTAATTTGGTATGTCAGAAACTGGCTCATCTGTACTGGTCAGTACAACGCATTAGGTGAGGAAAGACAAAACCAGCACAAACACTGGCCCAATTACAGGGCACACCGATCAGCCTACTGAGAAGGACCTCAGATTATTTCTGCAGAAAAGAAACCCATCATCTCAAAACGTAGTGTGTGATTTATTATGCTTTCTTATATGAAAAATGTTTCTAATTTGTGGTTCCTTTTCCATTTTTTAGCGACCACAGACATAAGGCTGATTTCCAAAATAGAAGAGTTAGGGTATTTGGTTTCACAATCTTTTTAAACCATTATTCATTTTGGAAAAGAGTGTTCTCCAAGTAGCAGAAAACTTACTTTAGTCTTAAAATTGAAGATCAGCAGTGATTTAAGTTTTTAAATCTACATACATCTAGGAAAAAATAAGTCTTCAAAAGCCTTGCAAAGATTTTTTTTTTTAAATACTGAATTATAAGAAACAAGGGAGTATTGATTTTATGTGCACTTAAAATAGCATTTCCCATATTGACTGAATGCATAAACAGCTTGAGGAATTTTTAACAAAGCGTTCAGATTTCAGTTCTACACATGCATAGCATGTACATATAAATCATATCAGACAACTGCTTACTTGCAGGATGAAGACTTTGGATGTCAAAAATATGATAGCATTGCTCCTCTTGAAGTACTTCTTATATAAAGAAATAAAATTTGACACAGAACAAACCATACTAATTCAAGTATTTTGCATGTTTCCTCCCCCTCTTCTAAGAAAGTGATTAAATCCATTTACCCAATTTACATTGTTTTAGTAAACATTCAGAAGACTAAAGGGTTCCATTCAGGAACACTGTTTTAAACATAATTCAAATAACTACTTAACAATTCTATTCCTGTTTGCCTGAAGAATCTTTTGGAGACAATTTGGATCTTCCTACTTTATATTTCGTGACATGCTCTGAGGATGTTTTTTAATTCTTGTATCAGAAACAAAAAGTATTAAGGAAGACATCTGGTTTTTTGTACTACATAATGTAAATGCAAATTATGAACTAGAAAGTGCTAGTAAGAACCACCACACAGAAAGTGATAGTCTACACTGGGAACTCCAGACACAGTACTCAGAACTCTCGAGATATTTATCATTCTCATTACTTGCATCACGCATTCAGAGTGTTAAATTTAAATGTATTGATTCCAAGTCATCAAACTAAAGCACTAATCATGAAGACTATCTTCTGATGCATTACTTTGTATTAATGAAACAGATTCAGTAGCAGAACTCTGTACATTCCTGAGTAATCCCAACACTTTCAGGAAGAATTTGCAAAGAGAAACAACTGGAATAGACAATCATTCAAATTCCCCAGTTTAAGAAAAAAAAGGGGGGGGGGGGGGGAAGAGAAGTTGCAAATCAGAATCTGTTTCCTCTTTTATTTAGAGCCATAAATAATGTACAGAGTTTATGTTAGCAATCAACATATCTCCAAGTTGATTATGTATGTAAGTAAACAGGTAAGAATAAATTTTTAATGGACCAAACCAGCAACTACTGGCAAAGAGTAGGAAATCTAGAGTTAAAAGAGTAATCATGATTAATTTTACAGGACTGTAATTCTAGCAACTCTTTTGAGGTGTGCCTTTCATCCCCCAGAGGAAATAATTAGTGTAAGTTTAGTTTTACTATCTCCAAGCAAAGGAAAATAGAAAACATTCTAGACACAGCTTGAAATTTTTCTGGGAACAGTACAAAGCACGGCTGAATTATATCTCATCCTTAAGTCCCACTGGAAGATACGGATATCATTTCATCTAAGGCAACTAAGTTCTGATGTCTGCAGCAATATATTATATATATTATTATATACTGTTCAATTTTAGCAGCTAAAATTGAACAACTTTTTAGAAAAATAATAAGCAGCTATGACAATGGAGCCACAGGAATAATCTAAAAAAAAAAAATCTGCCAGCCTGCACTGAGTTTTATTGTAAACAGCTGAACAGTGAGTGATGCGGAAGCCCTCTCTTTAGACAGAAAAGATGAAAAAATGTGTTGTAACCTTAAAAACTACTCTGAAGATGAGTAAAATGACAAAAGAATAAGCATTTACACTCATCAATATGTTTGAACGAGTAATTAAAAATTACAAAAGTACAGCAACTAAAATGTCTAGAAAGCCAACACACAACATACTAAGACTATGAAGAGAACTGTCTTCATTCATAAAAAAGATTTCAGCTGACAACTCAGCCTTTCAAAGGGCCTTTCAGCAAGTTGCTTGCACATGGCCAACTAAAGAAGCCAAGGCATGCTGGATGAAAGATCAGCTAAGACACAAAACAGCAAAAACTGTGTCACTGGGTGTTTTGAATGTGAAGAGTTTAAGTACATTCAACAGTGAATTTGTGCAAGACCAACCCATCATGAATTATTAAATCAAGCAACGAAGGTAAAACCTGTGGTTTAGCAAGTTCCTGAACCAAGATTTACATAAAGTGGGCTGGTATTATCTGACCACTCAATCACTCTACAGTTCCAGTGTTTTCACGGACTTCAAAGAAATCTTTTTTGATATTATCACAGAGGATAATGACATAACAGACCATCAGTCTGACCCAGGTGGCAATGCTAATGCAAGAGCAGCATGCACCATAATGCAATTTTACTTGCCATGAAATGGCAGCATAAGAAGTAAAAAAATTATGTTCAGAACAACTGCTCTGAGTTCAAAAATACTGTTTTCAAGCAAAGAATGAGAGACAGCTGATTCTTCAGTCACATGAGAAGTACTGCCTGTAAGCTACAAGATACACCTGAGCTGGAGTCCGAGTTCTCTTCATGGATCAAAATTAATATTTATCTGTTT
The DNA here is from genome assembly GCF_000738735.6 of Corvus cornix cornix. NCBI lineage: Eukaryota > Metazoa > Chordata > Aves > Passeriformes > Corvidae > Corvus > Corvus cornix. The sequence continues at coordinate 17,297,365 of NC_046333.1, read as the reverse complement.
ATCCTAAGAGGTTCAGCTGTAGACTTCCTGATGGTTGCATCTGCTGTATGAAACGCTCAAGGATACACATGACTTTTTGTTACAATTGCCTGTGATGTACACATCTGGCTCGAGAAAACAAACTGTTCTCTCCTAACAAACAATAGCATCCCTTCATCCTCCCTGCACTCATGGAAATCAGGGGGACAGATGCAGCAGTGTGCTACACCATTCCCAGTTGCACCAGATAATCACTGACAAGGCCTTGTTCAGGTGTCCCCAGTTTTTCCACACTCAGCAGGGGTTCAGTTCTACTGAATGGTTCACTACCTACCCTCACTGAAAATAAACTCCATTCACAGGCACGCCTAGAGTTAAGAATCCCTGATCACAGAGGCCACTCAAAGACATGACTGGTCTCTCTCTTTCTTGGATTAAGAAAGTTAACTGACTGATCTACATGGTTGGACACGTAATGTCTTGGGTATACACTACCGTACAATAGTGGTGCTTGTAAAAATACAAAATAAAGAAATTATTTACGGCTAGTGTTATGTGCAGTGAAGGAAATAAAAAAGCCCATCTGTCTAGCCCTTGTATAGACAGCATTAATGACACAAGACATGTTTCAGTCTACCTTGCCCATCACATCTCTGAACAGTTTTGTTGTTTATAAAAAACCCCAAAACAACAAAAGAAACCCAAAACAAAACCACAAAGATACAAACCACTCAATACATGTGAGATGTACACATTTGCAACAAAATCTTCAATAAAGACATCACTGAAATAGAAAGATCATAATCTTATTTTTCCTATTTCAAACAGTAAGAACATCTAAATCTTAACACATGAAAAGCCACTAAAAATATGACATTTGAGATGTATTCTTTCATACTGATCATAATACAACTTTTTGCCACGTCACTCAACATTACATTGAAAACTTGTTGCTGTAGAACAGAAATTCACACCAAGAAAACTGTAAAAATGGAGGCAGACATGAGACATGAAATGGAGAATCTAGACTCATGCATAGACATGATTTCACAAGTGCTTGTGAGGTACAGGAGCAGTAAATATTAGTGTTTTCTTAACTCTGTGCAAAGTTCATAATTTGCTGCAAAACAGAGGAAAGCAAAGACTTACTGCAGATATTCTGCAGGTGTGCACTAGCATAATTTTTTTCCTTCACCAGATACACTGATTTCTAGTTCTCAGATATCATAAGCAAGGTAGAATTTATAATCTTATTCTCCAATTGATTGTATACATGTATGTATACCTAATCTGTCTATTTTAAGTTCAGATCTCCTCTATATCACGTGGTGTTACTCGCTAACAAGGGACAAGTACTGACAATAAAAGGACTGTGGTACAATGCAGCACCCATATTCTCAACCTTTTCTCAGCATTCAGCAAATACATGAAGAAAAGAAATAATAAAATGGAGTGTGTATGAGTGAAAATTCAGTAATATGATGACTTTTCAAAACTTCCATAAGTGGTCATTTCATGCTTAGTATACCAGAAGTGTGGCACATAATGAAATACTATTATCTTACCTGTTCTGTATTAGAGCAATGACTTGAGAATATGTCTTCCCAATAACACTTTCTCCATTGACTTTTATAATTCTGTCACCTGTAGAGGGAAAAGTTGTAACTGAAATTAGTTTGTCTAGATGTTTTTTAAACAGTTTTTACTTTGTACTTCTGTACTTCACAATAATCAAGAATACCAATATGTTAAATTCAAGGTTAAGTCTTCCTTAGAAATAAAAAAAAAAAAAAAAAAAAAAACCACCAGAAGATGCACAATACAACTACACGTAACCATACACAGGATGCCAAATTTCTCCTCTTTTCCCTGAACATTTTCAGACATTTATCTTACTCTAAACTTTCAAATTAATAACCCGGGTAGTCATAGAAAGAAAACTACAAGCAGCTGTAAGATACACCAGAGGCTCACTTATGTATCCCATCTTCACAATAAAGCTATCAATGTATGGCAACACACACTAACAGCTCTGCCCTATTCCTAAATAAATTATAAGCAGATATAATTCCCTGGGATTAGCCCAGCTGGTCAGAGCAGGGTGCTAAAAATACCAACGCCACTGGTTCAACCCCCTATGGGCCATTCACTTAAGAGTTGGATTCGATGATCCTTGCGGGTCCCTTCCAACTCTGAATATTCTGTGATTTCATTCCAGCACTTAAAATAAAACCAAACTTTAACTCTCCTTTCATAGCAGCAAATACTGCAATTCTGTGCTTCTCCCTTATTACAAATAAGGAACAAACATTTTGAAAGGCTCCAATTTCCTCCCTTCTCAGAATAATCTGGGCTGTTTCCAAGACATTACTATCTGTTCAATGCATCTTGGACAATGGTAAATGGCTATTCCTTATTAATACCCACCAATCTTTAGATCTAATATCACTTTTATAAGATTTCTCCCAGTAGTTGCACCTTCCTCAAGAGCTTCATATACTTCTCATAAATTAATTGTCAAATATATTGTGTAGAGCTATAGAGCTATTTTTAGCTTGTGGTGACAAACCTACCCTGTTCTTTTGACCAAATGGTATTTAAGACATCTCTGATCAGAAGAGCAGAAAAGAATCTTGAATTTCTTAACGAGGAGAAAATGGTCTGAAGGATTATAGGGAGGAAGCTTCGAAAAGCTACCGGAGGAAGAAGAGCTGTAAGAAAGGACCTGTGCAAAGTGAGGCAAAGGGAATGGCTTTTTCAACACTGCTTTAGAAACTGAAAGCCCTTTCTGTGCTTCTGGCATGATCAAATCAAAGCAAGGAAAATGCTGTTCACTCTGAATGCTCGGCCTGACTTGGGGACAATAACGCTTTAAATGCTCGTACTCTGTGGAGGTTCCCCGTACAGACCCCAAGGATTAACAACCTACACAGAGCTGACTTTTTAATTTGGTCTGCACACATAATGTGAACATCATGCAAACAAACTGGTGTGATGTTTTCAACTTTATAAAAGTATACCTATTCCCCTTCATCCACTGGTTACTGCTTAATTTTTTACTGCCTGAAAGAACTCTTCAGGTTTTGTCTAATGCTTCCTAAGCAATGAAAGAAAGCTTGATAGCAACAAGCTCTGAACCCGGTCCTGGCTCAGTCATATTGCAAAACTTCCGCAGAACACACCAGATCTTTCTCTGGGACTTCAGCTGGCTCTTTTCCAGGCTGTTTAAGAACAGCCTGTAATGTGGGCTACATTGCCACAGATGTAGATCTTTACTCAGTATTCCCACTAAAAACTATAATTAGGAGTATCTTTAGAGTAGGTCATAAAATTTTATCTATACTTGTGCAGCTTTTATTTTTCACAGAAGCAGACTAGATTACACACAACAGTGACACAAGTCTACTTGAAATATGCATCCAATGGATCTGCCAAAAGATCTGATGGGGACACACTGCAGAACTGGTTACATAAATGACATGAGCACAGACAACTCTGCAAGTAAAACTTTGTTCTATTTCAGGTACATAGAAAGGGGAAGTCAGTGCCTGTAGTGCAAAAAAGGATACAGACACATGAAGGCTTTTTCTAACAGCTCTCCATCAGTCTGGTGGCCTGCTACATATTTTGATCACAGTAGAAATTAATCAGAATGCCTCTTCCACACACGTTTTAGTTCTTTATATTCTTGCATACAGATAAATGACAGCACAAAGATCAAGACACGGGGAATGTAGATCTGTTTTGGCTGTTTGTATTTCAATATTTCTAAAATTTATGAACTCCCACATATGTTATTTTTAATGAAATGCCTCAGAGGTTAAATATGGGGGAAGTATTACCTTTGTAACTCTAACAAAAATGATTTTACAGGAGCATCCAAGAATTCTTCAGAATGGACTGTCTTATATTTAAGATATTTTTCCTTACTGCTCAGATTTGCAAGAATATTTCAAGCTTTCTGGTGAGTAGCAGCCAAGTAAGCTCCTGAAATGGAGCTCATTTATCACGGGTGATGAAACTTACAGTGAGACTTTCAGTATTACAAAGGACAAACATAACTTCTAAACTCAAACTCAATCTTCAAGTATTTTCATTTGTGTAACCATGAAACAGAGCGAAGTTACATTAGGAAAAAAAAATACAGTTGATTCTACAAAATAAGAAATGTATATACAGTGTCTGTATCAGAGGTTAAGCCATCAACCTGACTGATTTTTCCCTGAGTGTTTTATATTACTGTATCTCTGTCTTGATATTATATTTCGACCTAAAATTCATAAACAAGAAATACTGGCATGACCTAATTAGATACAACGGCTATAAGCAGTGTGTTTAAGAAGAATATTCTAGTTATTAAAAATGTCTTCTCTCATTTGTTTTCTGCTCTTCATTCTGGGCTCCTAAAAATCTCTTCTGTAACTAAAAATAAAATATTCTCTACAGATTTCATCTCTCTCAATTTGGCAGACACTGAACAGAGCAGAAATTAACATGGTTCCTCTGTACAAGTTCAACATATGCTGTGTTTTATCAAGCTAAAACATTTCTTTATATAATAGCAATCAAATTTTGCCAAAGTAGCCCTTCTCTAAATAACTATTTAAGGAGGAGTTAAAAAAAAACCCCAAAACCCTTATGGTGTACAAGTAGGATCTAGAACTGTTTTTAAACTGATCAACCTAGAAACTTTGTCTTTCTTTAGGAAGAACATTTATAAAACTTATTCTATTCCAGTCAAATGGATGTAAAGAATTCTTGAAAAAATAGATCTACATCCTGTAAAGGCACAAGCCTTTTATAGAATACAAGTTCTGCCATATTTTTAAGAAACCTGGGTTCATAGTGGTATCCATCTATGTATGTAATTTTATCACCTGTAACATTTTCTATTCTAATACAGCTTTTTTCTTCCTTCAGCACTTAAGTGAAGATACGATACACTTCACAAAAAAATCCCACGTTTTCTGTTCTCCAGTTTGATTAAATGAACAACTGAACAGAATTTTGTAAGAATAGAGAGACTTGGACTGTTCCTATTTGATTTAAAGGACGTAGAGTAGAAAAATTTTATTTAATGTACAAAGACCTGAATGGTTCCAGGTTATCAATTTGTCCCAAACCAAAAGAAATGGGAGCTTACAGACATTATTTTCCTTTTTTTGCCTCTTCTTCACGTATTTTATTACTCTTTTCAAGATAATAAATCAAAAATACAAAGACTTTAATGCCTTAATAAGCAAAACAGTGTTTCCAAGGTGAAAATACTGGAGGACAACATAAAAGTTTCTAAAGGAAAGAACAAGGTTTAAATGGAACATAGAACTATGTAATAGCAACTTAAACCATAAGTATTTTATATCATGCACACAAATATGCTATTGAACAGTACCTGTGCACAGCCCAGCTTCAAAAGCAGGTCCACCCTCTTTAACTTGTTTAACGAATATGGTATCCATTGGCTCCAGTCTGTTTCTTTGTTTTCCTGAGAAAGAAAGAGTATCTCTTAACAGCATTTCATTATACTGCATTACAGTGTTTTTACTTTAAAAATATTTTGTGATGTAATCCTGCTGCATTCACAGAGACATATAGAGAAAGAAATAGTAATGTAATGGAAACTGAAAAATAATATTTTAAAATCTGCCCTTTGAAGGAAAAAACATAACATTGAGTTACAGTTCTCATGGACCACAAAACTGATTTTCCAAGTGCATTTCAGAAACTCCAAGATGAGGTCTAAAGTTTTCCTGAAGATTTACCAAGGTTCAAAACGAAATTTATAATTCAAATTATATGCACATCATATGCCTGCACATGCTGTACATATCTGTACATACACAACTTCAAGTTAATCTACAGCAGTTAGAAACCACATACAGCTGTATTTTCTTGCTTTCTCAATACACTCTTAATTTCTATACTTCCAGAAACACATGTACTTTTTGCTTTTACAAGCCTGTCACCAAAGTTAAGTAATTCTTTGTTAAGTAGCCACAGCTTCTGAAAATCAAGATAGGAGGGTGGGTGTGTGTACAGTAAAACAAACAAAAACACCAACAAAAAACTCCACAGTTATACTGCAGGCTAAAATACAGTGTTGCTGTCCTATGTTTGCACGCAGATGGAGTAAGCCATTTTACAGCATCTACACAGCTTCACTCATGCAATCATTATGCCAGCGAAGTTAAAAAAACAGAAACAAACCAAACCCCCCCAAAAACCCAAACATTCAACACCCCCCAAAGAAAACCACCCACCAATAATGAAAAATAAATAAATAAAAGAATAATAGCCCTACATGGTTCAGTGCTGACAGAACCAGTGGCAGAACCTGAAAGGCTACAGCCAGATAAACACAGTCTTACAGTGCCAGGGCTGGCTTTGATAGCCTTGGTCCCTCCTGACTCCTGGCTCCAGTATTTCTGGTGCACACTCTCAGCTAGGGAAATGCCACTTTTGGAGGCTACATGATGAGCCAGCCCAAGGAACTGACACAGCACGAAAATAAGCTGAGTCTGTTCCAGTTTAGCAGGAAACCCTGCCAAAGTGAAGAGAGAGAGGTTTAAACTGCAGCAAAAGAAGGCACAGGAGGAGAGAATAAAGGAATTGCTTTAAACTGGCATTGCTGATAAAGAAACAACTCCTTAAAACTGGAGCTACTAGGTTCTAACCATTTCTGAAATGACTGACCTTTGACGTAGGCACAAATGGCCCTGCTTTTGGAAGTACTTTCCCTATAGCTTTAAATGTCCCACCTAAAATGTTTAATAAACCACAGTAGTATTTATTGAATATAAGGTCCCCCTTTACCTCTTTTTTAAGTTCAGTTTCCATGTGGGCAAAGCTCATTTGAAAAACTTTAATAAACTGCAAAAAGCCAGATCACCCCCGATTCACATTTTTCAGATACTAGTTTTAGCCTAATGCCTTTATTGTGCAGACCCCCAGTGTCCTGCCATTTCACCATAAAACAGTTCAACAAAATGGCTTACTCATGTGGCTCCAAATGGCCTTCTCAAAATAGTTCGAGATTGGGAGCAAATAATCAAAAAGTTTATTTGATAGAATCAGATAAATTCTATATATAAAGCAACTGAATTACAAATCAAGAAACTCCAGCTGGCAGCTCAGTCCCCAAATACTTAAAATTTGATTAGCGGGATACAGCTACAAGACATACAAAATGCTCTTTGTGAGCCAAAGTTAATATCTGTCATTTTTAATCTGCAGATTTAAATAGACACTGAACATATGATGGGTCTTGTCTTTTAAAAAGCCAGCAACATTTCAGCAAGTTTAGAGAAGCTTCAAGATTAATCTACCCAGATAACATGAGAAAAGGTTGCTTCAACCGCTTACAAGAATGAAGTTAAAATATGACCTTTTATAGGACCACCAGACACCCTTCCCAGTGCTGCCATTTATCTTTTACTGAAGGCACATGCATTTCCAAAAGTGGCAAGTAAAATAAAAATAATACAGCTCCCATGGCACATTTAATTTATCACATTTCAGCTTCCTTTATAAAATACTCTTCAAAAAAATGTTACTGCTGGTTTGCTTAATACTCAAGTGCTGCTTTATGCCTTGTCCACACCTGAACATGCAAACCAAGAGGTCAGGCAGATAAGGTTACTCCCATTCAGCATGCAAGACAGAACTCCTTTAGTACACTTCCCACTTCTGAGTAAGAGGGAAAACTTGCAACGATTTATGGAGACCAGAGACTGCAGGCTTCCCTGACATCTGACCTGCCTGTCAGCTACACCCAGACATTATGGGCACTCACTTCACATTTCCACAGCTATTTTATGAATCAATTCAGAAAGCTAATTGCACATTAAACTTGGTTCTTTGACCTACTTGCAGAAGGAGGCTACGTTACACAGTCATTCTTACTTCCTAAAAAAGGTCAGCCACCACACTAAAAAATCAATTTAGGGGCAAAAAATCAGAATAAAAAGTTCAAAATATTGATTACATTTGCAAGTTCATAATATTAGTAATATCAGTAATATCCAAATACAAGTAGAAACAAGAAGAAATCTTAGAACTCTCAAGCTCTGGTAGATGAATATATGTTCTTCATTTCTCCTTGATCTTTTACATACTTGGATACAAACCAAATCTTTTTTTAATCAGTAACATATAAATGAACTTCCTTGAATACACAACCTCAAAATGTAGATTTATACTTTTGAGTTTGAAACTCAAGCAAAGCTAAGCAGTATTTTTTGACAGTAGAAGCTAACAGTACTTTCTTCAGATCAGCTGAGAAGGAATAAATCTTGTAGATGTGCACTCAATCATCACAGAAATAAATCTCAAGTAAAATGGATTACCTAATAACTCACCTCGTGTCTCAAAATTTAACGCTCACTACACTCCAATTTAATTGTGCCTAAATCTTCATGTGGTCCTGTCTGCATCCACTCACCAGGCAAAAGCAAGATGCTGTCTAGAAATGAGAGCTTAAACTTCCCTCCTAAATGCCACAATCTAGAAGAGACTGTAATAGCCCAAGTTTTACACTAAGTTCTCCAGCTCTGCACTACATACTGTCAGGATTCATGATTTTTGTTTCTAACATTGAAAAGATCAATGTTTTGGAGCATGCCAGAAATTCCTGACAAGGTGATACAACTAAGAACAGTAAAAGCACCTCAGACCTCTCATTTGTAAGACACATAAGCCTTATTTGTGCTTTTCCAGTGCTCATTACTGCGTATGATTTTGCCTCCTTCCCCCTTCTCCATACTTTTGAAAACAACTTTGTAATTGAGCATTACATTGCAGGCTATCAGCAAATACAACAATTTTTCTCCCAAATCTTCAACTGCAAGCGAAAAGTAAGACATCATGCACACACAAAGAATAGACAAAGTGTGAGTTGCCAGTAACACATTCACATGTGCAAGGAAACAGCACAGATGAAAAGCACAACTTCTGTAAAAATAACTTAATTTGTAATTTATTCCCCCATAAATGTAGCTATAAAGAGATATAGTCTTACATAAGGACAATAAAAAGAAAAAAGCAAAGTTGGTAAGTACACAACTCAGCTGATCAGAAACTGGAAAGTCCATCAAGTTGTTCTTTCCTGTATCAGTTTTGTAAGCACACAAAAATTTCCAGCATGAGTAAATGGTCACCAGTCAGGATAAACTGAAAGGCAAGTTTTCATCCAGTCACTAGTATAGTTTTGCTAACAGAACAACTAAAATACTCCTTGCAGTGCAATAACTCCCTTCAATGATGTTATCCAAATGAAAACAGAACTTCCGAGTAAGCAAACAGGTGTCTGAACTTCTAATTCGGAGATTCAGCATCATTAGAAACAAGGAAATAAAAATAAATCCCTGTATATAGAAGGCTCAAGGCAAAAATTAATTGGCTTAAACAAGGATAGTACGGAATCAGCAGTGTTGGGGTCTCCTCCCCCCGCCGTGTAGCCCTGGGAGAGGGGCCCTGAGGGCACAGACACGGGGTTTCCCTGCCCCTGATCAGCCTCGTTCCCATTGGTTGGTTTGTGTTCCCTGCGCGGGCAGAAGGACCCTTGGGCCCGTGACTGGAACAGTTCCTCGGCAGAGCCCCGGCCATGCGGCTGGAGAAATAAACATCTCTCTGAAACAGCTATCAAGAATCTGTCTGTCCTATATATTTCCTTTCCACGGGACTCCTGGTTTTGATATATGCGTGTTGCAGTATCCCCACTGCAACATAATGGTGGAGAATTGAGAGAAGAACGATCCCCGATCCCTAAGCGACTGATTTGTGTGAGTAAACTCTGGAAACTTTGGATTCCTCTTCTTGGTTTTGCTTTGCTATTCCATATCTAAACTATGGAAGAACCGTGGGAAGACTCTTGGCTCTCAGAGCCACATATGGACATTTATCTTAAACTTAAAATGATTCTTGAACAACGATTTGTGAATTTTAGCTTGATTCAAGCTCAGAAAGAACTAAAACACTTCCTGGCATGGTTATTTAAGAACTTTTTCTATGTTTCTTGGGATTTAATTCTTACGAAGGGCTTTTGGAAAACTGTTTGGACACAGTTAATACTGGAGTCAAAATATATGCCGATGGAAAAATATTTTCGTGAATATTATTTAGTTACCGAGGACTGTTGAGCAATGTCAGCTGTGTCCTGGCGAAGGGAAGCCTGGCGCAGGGACCGTGCGGCCCAGGCCACGTGCACCGAGCGCTCTGTGAGCAGCAGCGAGGCAGTTCCTGCGCGCAGGCGGAGCCACGCGAGCCGCAGTGTCGGCGGTGGAGCGAGGCACAGCGGGAGCGGCGGGACCCGGCAGTGCCCGCCCGGCCCCGCGCAGCGCGTGGTGGAGCGAGCCCCGTGAACGCCCGGCCGAGAGGGCGGCGCGCGGGCGGCGGCGGGCGGCGATGGCGGTGGAGCGGAGCCGCGCCCAGCCGAAACGCGCGCTGGAGCAGGGCGCGGGGGGGTCGTCGCTCAGGGGCCCGGCCGAGACGTGGGTACAGCGCCGGCAGCGGCAGCGAAGCTGCGACCAGAGGAGGCGACGCACGGAGAACTGAGCGGCACGGCCCGGCCCGGCCCGCGCAGCCCCGAACGCGACCCCGGGAAGAGCGCGCAGGCACGAGCAGCCCCGACAATTCCAACACGGGAGCAACCGAAGGAGAGAGCAAAGACGCAGCGAGACAGAAAACAGCAGCCACTCGGAAAAAGGAAAAGATCATAGTAATTAAGATCTTAGGGATAGTAAAATGGTATAATGTTAAGCAAAATTGTGGTTTTATAACAAGGTGTGACAACCAGCAAGACATATTCGTGCATAGAACTGCTATTAAAAAGAATAACCCTGAAAAATGCATCCCAAGCTTGGGAGATGGAGAGGTGGTGGAATTCAAAATTATACGAGGTAGAAAAGGGTTACAAACATCGCAGGTCACTGGGTCTGATGGTGTTTCTGTGAAAGGCAGTATATATGCAAAAAATCGTAGTCATGTTAGACAATATCTCCATTGTAAACCCCCCCTACAGTCTCCCTTTCCTAATCCCACCTTTCCCTTTTACCCTATGTCCTATTACCCCCAGTGTATTCCCAATCCATTTTTTCATCCATGGTTTCCCTCACAAAACCATGCTTTTGCCAATTGTTTCCCCAAAAATCCCTTTCCAATGCCAAGTGGGGGATGAAAAGGGGGAGGGAAGAAGTTAAACCCTCTCCTGCCTCAGTTTCCCCACAAAGCATGCTCAGAGAGTCCTGTCTCCCTTCTGTCAGCCCTAAGATGTTCCACAGAATCTGTTTGGACATTTAAAGACTCAGGAGGGTGGCTTGTTTTGTTTTGAAACTGTTCTTGTTATGTTTATCCAGTTGTTTTCATTCTCCTTTTATTAAAATAAAACGGGTGAAATGTTGGGGTCCCTCCCCTGCCATGGAGCCCTGGGAGAGGGGCCCTGAGGGCACAGACACGGGGTTTCCCTGCCCCTGCTCAGCCTCGTTCCCATTGGTTGGTTTGTGTTCCCTGCGCGGGCAGAAGGACCCTTGGTCCCGTGACTGGAACAGTTCCTTGGCAGAGCTCCGGCCATGCGGCTGGAGAAATAAACATCTCTCTGAAACAGCAAGCAAGAATCTGTCTGTCCATATATATTTCCTTTCTACTGGACTCCTGGTTTGATATATGCATGTTGCAGGATCCCCACTGCAGCACAGGAGAGTCTTAATACTAAAGTCCTTAGTCTAGATAACCAACGTTAAGAAAAGTAGTCTGAAGAAGCACAAACACCTGTAAATCAAATGTAAGACAAGTATCAGTTTATTGCGACATTTTTCCAAGCCAATATAGTTTTCGTAATTCTATGCAAATCTTCTAATTAATCATAAACTACATGCCACCTTCAATAACCAGTGAGATCACAGTGAAATCTACAAAATACAATTAGTGTCTTGTTTTAACTTTTGTTCAAATGACTGCAAAATAAAGACTATTTATAACACATATCATTAAATCATTTAAAATCTAACCTTTATACTACCTGGATCTACAAGCTGAGACTTCAAGTCAATAATGCCTTCACAGTCTGACAGGAGAAAGCAAGTCTCCCATTGCTAAGTTACAAGGAAGTTTTCCTGACAAATGTTTAAGAGGCCAGAAGTGGGTGGCAGAGGGGCATATGTTGTACTAGCAACTCTCACATTTACAAAACAATAGAATTCAAACATGCTCTCCCTAATAAAAGGGCATATTAAAAAAAAAAAAAATACTACTGCTTTTAAACAGAACAGTAAAATCAAGACTAGTTAATATTTAAAACTGACTTACATCTGGGGGCTGATATTCAGCAAACCTTCTCCTGACTCCCCCAAACTTGACACAAATTAATTTTATCTAGGTGCCAATTCTATCTTAATCCCCTAAAAACATAGTTTGAAATACAGCTGTTACAAGGAACATAACTAGTATTATATCAAATGCAGTAACCATGACTCAGTTTTTACACTACTCCTTACAGACCAGACAGTATTACTGTACTGCTTTATGATTCACCTGGAAAACAAAATGACACAGCAGAAGTTATGCTATCAAATCTACCAACACATTACAACCTAGCAACAAGCACTTCACTTCTCTGAAGTCATTAACCTTTTGATATAAAACACAGACTAAAACATCTGAGTCATGAAGACTACAAAAAGGACAACCTTTACATTTGGAATAGGAAAGGAAAAAAGGAAAAAAAAAAATCTCACGCTAAAGTGCGACTGCTAGCAGAGCTCTTCCTTTCTTTTTGACCAGAAGAGCACAAAGCAGCAAGTGTTGGGACACAGTATAATACATACTTTCTTACAAAGTCTCTCCAAACTAGCCACTGCTTAAAAATATGCCATTTATCCTCTTCCTCAAGAGGGGGGAAAAAAAAAATCTTCTGCTCAGGACAGCTGAACTGCACTTAGAAGTCCTTGTAACACAGGGATTCAATAAAGTCTATTGAGGTTTGTAAAATAACCTTTTGTAGAACATTTTTGCTCCTAGCCCTATGCTCAGCAGACAGCAAAAGGATGACTTTCACTTTTCCATTTAAGAAACCAGCCCCATGAAACACCTCAAATCAGTCAATTAAGACAGGCTCTTATGTACATCTTTCTCTGACTTAAGGAGGAGGAACATTCCTCTTGAGCATGAAGATCTGCAAGTATGCTTTTGGGTATCCAAAGCATTTGACCTCCACTGCTTCAACAATGCTGAGTGGCACTGATTCTTGGGATGTCTTTCAGGCAAAGGGAGGGGGAACAGATACAGCAGGGCAAATGCTTCAAATCGATTACTCAGTCAAAAACCTGTTAATCATTTCCCAAACTACTCAAAAAGAGAGTGCTAAAAGTACAGCAAAACTTACATTTATTAACTGAGATTTCATATAATTAAATATAAATCACAAACCTGTCAGGATTAGATCTGACTGAGGGAGTCCAACTAAAGATAATTCTGCGTATTATAATCTGCAAACTGAATTTCATAAGGAGCCCAAAGGTCCCAGCCCAGCCCCAACAGAGCTTATTTCACCTACTGTCAAGCACAAAGCAACTCAACTGAAAAACACTAGCTGAAATACAGTGCCAGGGATGAGCCTCTGAAAGAGGATGTTAAGTAAATTAGTGCTCTCGAGTCATTTAGCAGAGAAGCACCTGGCATTCAACTCTCTTAACACAGGAAGAATACACTCTTATTTCTCAAAGCACCTCTGGCATTTTGATTAGGCAACTCCAAGATGGTATTTCTTATTTTGCTTACTTTTCTGTTAAACCACTTGACTCAACCTGATCTTCATGCCAAGGTAGGGGAGAAGAAGAGAAAATAATTTGGCAATATTATAATTCGGAAAATTATAACACAGTTTCAACTTAGTTACAAACTCTCCAAAACTGTGTTTTCTCATTGCATTATTTGCCATTACTATGACTTTATTCAATTCTCTCAAATCTCAAATAAAACCTTTTCAAGTTTAAAATTTAATCTATTATTAGTCTAGAGGATTTACTGTAGTCCTTAGATAAGCATAGAGCAATACAATTTTTATCTGTTGTAATGAACCTACGGACTCTCCCTGAAATCCTCTGAAATCACACTTCATGTTTTTATTAGAAGTCAAAGATGATTTGAACTCAATAGAAATCAGTGAAAAAACACACATGTGACAAGCTGGAAGACGAATCCAGTAGACATTCCAGATGTACTATAAGAGAACAAGGAATGCACAGGCTCTGGTCTCAGTAGAAAACTAAGTGAGCCCTCTTTTAGCATTCCCAACATTTAGGTGTTAAAAAATTAACTTGGATAAAAAAATCCACAGAAGAGGGCCATTTACTGTCGCACTATCCTAAAGTATTACTGTTACATACCTCTTGCCTCTTACTCCTAATTCTACCTTGGACTGTATCATCCCAGCCATCTATGACCTTTCCAAATGTTTGCTTTCATATTCATTCTCTTGTTCCTTACCTACCTTGTTCCCATCATCACAGGCACAATATGTTTATTTCATAACAGATCGAGCCAATAGACCATGATGTTAAAAAACATGGGATTAAATTAAATCCTGGGAGAACACAAACTACATTACAGAAATCAACAGTCTGTTAAAAGAAATGAAACATTAAAAACTCCAGGCCTTATGTAAGCAGCAGTAAGGAAAAAGAAACTTTTCCTGCATTTATTCCACCCTTCCCTCAAAGGCTCTACCCTGTTCAAAGCAGACTTGCACAGAGCTGAAGAAAGCCAGGTAATAAATTGCAACTATTTAGTGCAGACAACTGAAGGGTAGAAACTTCAGTACATACTTAGGCACATTAAAAAATAATAAGCCTGGTGATCAAATTTTAATGTTGTAGAAATCCCAATGAAATGTCTGAAGTCTCATTAACAAGTGCACACTGGGTCTCTACAGAAAAGGACACTGAGTAATATATTTAAGTTGCCTTTCATTTTTATGGAAAAAGGAGCTCCTAGTTGCTATAGCTACTTCTACATAGAAATAGAGACAAAAGTACAAAAAAGCAAGAACATAATACTAAAAAACAAAAGACACTGGATTATAATGATACTAGATTCCCAGATACTGTGTTAGACAGAAAATATCTTAGTTCTATTGAAAGATAAAATTTCTTTCAGTCTGTTTCTTTATGCTTATCCACTGTTCACTTTAATCATGATCACCAAGCTGTAGTGGTTTGGTCCAAAATACTCATTACTGTTTATCTGCTGTGAGATAAGAATTAGGAGAAATGCAAAGCAGGCACCAAACTTGAAAGAATATAAAGAAGTTTATTAACAGACCTAAAAGAGGAAAGAAAAAAAAATTATACCACCTTCAGAACTCTCCTCCTCCCCCCACCTTCCTCCCTTCTCCCACTGACAATGTAAAAAGACAACCCTTAAGATGTTCAGTCTGTTTACCACTGCCATAATAACCTTGTTCAGTCCATTTAGAAAGAGAAGTCTCTTCTTGCTCATGCTATGAAAACATTATCACAACGAGACAGCCACCCACTTCCAAATATTGTTCAGTTCATTTAGGAAGAGGAGTCTCTCTGCCTGCGTGTGAGTCCTTTCCCCCGACTTGCAGCTTTTCCTGCAACTGCTTTCGAGGGTCCACTCTTGAAGTTTTTTGGGGTACAATTTTAAGGAAATTCAGGAAAAAAAACAGAGGCCCTTCTCCTTCCCTGGGAGCAAAGGGTCTTCCTCATCTTCATCGTTAGGACTATCTCTGGGAGCATCTCTAGGGACTGAGGTTTTCTCCTTTCCCGTTTGGAGCAAAAAAGTCCTCATCTGGTTCATCTCTCCCTGTCCAAACTTCTCATGAAATTACAGCTGCGTCAGCATCTGCCTATCTCAGCGCAGGTGCTTTTGCTTACGAGTTGAACACTCCACCCCCCCATATCTTCATGAAATTACAACGGGATACTCTGATATATCATAGCTTCACAACAGAATTTCGGCTTTAAGCATCTCCTCTCTCTCTTCCCTCAGGTTTTCAGCTCTTCACAGCAGTAAAAGGGTTAATCTCACCTCAGCCTTGCAGCTTTGCAGCTGGAATGTTGAATTTTTCTTATCGAAGTGGAGAGGGGGGAGAGCCGAGCCGCTCCGGCTGCCCACGGCAAGGCAGTGGGGGGGGGGGTTCCACGGCTGGAACAGGTCCATGGCTCCAGGATGGCCGTGGCCCGGCCCGGCCTGGCCCAAGCAGGGCCTGGCCGGGCCCGCTGGCCCCCACACGGGCCCCGCAGCCACCTGTCCCAGCGCCGGAAACGAGAGAGAGCTTGGGGGGGGAGTTTGCCTATTCTTAAATGTGGATCACAGAGGTGATCACAACTTTAAGTGGCTTAGAGAATTGTCCATATTCAAACTGGCCAGCTGATAGGTTCTATCAGGTCCCAGAGGAAACTGTAAGCACCCCTTAGCAAGGACGTCCCTTCCGGGACTATGCTTGCTAACCTATGACACAAGCCAAATTTTTTAAAGGAAAGCATGTTTTAGGACAATATACAAAGAACTACCTTCATATGTACAAAACTTGTATTTTGGCATCCACAGTTTTAAGTAATGTTTGAAGGACAAGAAGATACAGAATCATACTAAGTGCACAATCAAATGGCATGAAGTTTTTCTCCAGCACCACTCATCACGTGTTGACAGTGCAAGTTTCTAATAAGAATGCTAGGTTTTTAATAGGTACGGGTATTTTTCACTTTGGCTCCAAATATTCCTAATATGCTCTCCTGGAAGACTTCTACCTGTGAGATTCCACTTAAATAAATGAGTATTGAAATAGGGCAACTCCAAATAATAGGAAGAATGCCAAACTCATGGCAAGCTGTCCTCAAAACACACAAAACAAATACTCCAAGTTATTTACTGGAGTAATAACTCCAAGAAATACATAATACAGGCTGGTCAGTATAACAGAGACTCTCTGGAAAGCAGTAGAAGCTGATAAAAGTTTCCAACCAGTGACCAAAGAATCCACTGTGGAAAATCTGTACCTTCTGATAAAACACACCTGCTAGAGAAGCATTTCAATGACTTGGCTTAAGATCAACAAACTGGAGCAGTGAAAGTATGAAAATAACTGAAAAATTGTAAATAATCACTACAAAATATCTATGGTAGATCTGTTGAGTTGCCCTTCTACCACATAACGGGGTGCTAAAGTCTCCCACAAGGAACACTACATGCATATGTGAAGCCTACACCGCTTGTCCAAAGAAAGCCTTGGCTACTTCTTCCATTAGAGGGCAGTAGCAGACACCCACCAAAACACTGCCCACAAATCCTGACCACAGGCTCTAAGCCAGCTCCCCATCCATCCCAAGCCAGGGCTCCTTGCATCCCTGCTGTTGTCTCACAACTGGGCCACGGAGGCAACTTGATCTCCATGGCCTCCCATCCTGTTCTTCCCAAAGTACCTCTTCTTATCCACTGCAGCATCCTGGTCCTCTCCTGTGAGATATCCCACCAACCCTCTGTGATGTGTGAGTGTGCAGGGGCTTCAGAGAGCTCCTGAAAAAGGCATGAGAGCTCCATGATGTTGTTCTGTAGGCTCTCTCTTTTTCATGTGCATACAGTTAAGGACGTCCCCTTCTGTCCCAGCTGTTGACCATAAGATGTCTCCTCCTCACAGCATCCTATCTCTTTTGCCTGACAACCCAATCTTGCTTTTGGGCCATCATCTTCCTCCTGTGTCATTCCCAGTTTAGAGCTTGCCTGGACAAATTTGCATTACCCTTCACTACAAATGCTTTGAAACTTTACTGCTTACCAAAAGGAAGGTTAATGCAAGCCAGGAGCTTGATCTAACCATATACTAAAATTCTATACCAGAACCTAAAATCATACAAAAATACTGCTTTCACTATTAGAACACGTCAAACAGGGTACCTGCTTTTATCTTCTGCCCTCTAGACTTAATTAGGTGTTTTCATCCTTTGGAAAAATATTCAAGTGCTCTCAATGAAAGGTAATAGCAACAAAGATGCTTTTCTCCACACTCGCCTAGTCAAATATATAAATGCTGAATTTGATAAAAACCCCTCATCTTTAACAGGTAAGCTAAACCCATGACAAGAGCAAAGCATAAAGGGCAGGTAACTATAAATTTTCACTGAAAACTGATACAAAAAAAAAGATACTTCTGCACTGGCACACACTGCTTCACAAAAACGAAATGCTTGGATCCCCTTAGCTTAGTCTTTCAGAGAGGAAAGCTCAAGGGAATTAAGTGAATTTTCATGTACAAACTTCAAAGGAAAGTGTTTTTCAATAGGGTGTTTTCAGATAATCCCGGCAGGGCTTCGCAGAGGCCGGTTTTCCCAATTTCGCTGCAATGCAGGAACCCGCCACCAGGTGGCTCCGGCGCCCGGCCCCAAAGGCGCAGTTCCCACCGGAGCGGCTCCATCCCGCGCTCCAGTGCGAGGTGCTCCAAGAACCCTGAGATAATCCTGCATAGAACTTCTGGCCTACCTGCTGCTGCTGAATAAACACCACTTTTGCGAACATGCAAAATGAGATGTGCGCTTTTCATGATTTTCTCCTCACAAGCTGCCTACTGCCCTTATTTGGGAACAGGAACAACCTGCAGCAATGTAAACGAAACAGTTTCATCCCCTGTATGCCCCCAAAGATCATGTCAAATGCTGGAGAAAAGTGTCTAACAGACTTTGTCCCATTTTGCTATTTTTAAAGGTTTAATATACAAAAATGGCGGGTTAAGTTCTACTGACACCTCACAGCCATTTCTCCTCTTTTCAGGGGGACAAGTCCAACCTCCTCTCCTTCATGAGAATGCTGTTAACTTCCAAAGAATTTGTGCACTCTGATCTGTATTTCAATGTATACAACATACTATGGCGCTATAAATAAGCAACAGTTGAGCTGTGATTCATAGGTTTAGAAGCTACACAAAAAATTTTCACGAAGTAATCTTTTTTCCACCTTCACAGGTCTCATAGCGAACCAAATAAATATTTCTTCACTGCTGTTCCTCTACTGAAAAATAGCTTTCAGATAACATTTTAGATAAACTGACCTACATTACATCTTTAGCTGCCTGAGTTCTCCCTGTGAGAACGAGAATACCACAGAACTTCTCTAGATCACAAGTGGTGTCTTCCATACTGGTTTGGCACAGAAGATCAACTCCCCTTCCCTTCCTGAAAGAATCTGCCTTTTTTCCTTTTGTATGTCAAAACAGATAAAGGATGTTTCAAGTTTGGGGAGCGATAAGAAGTAAGAAGAAATTAACTTCTCACTGTTTAACATGCAGGTGATGACAGCTGAGTAAAACTAGGAGGATGAAATGGATGTATCCATCTGCTTCCAAAAGAAAAAAGTAAGAAAGTTCAAATATTCATGTTTCCCAGAATGCTTCTAATACATCACAGCTACACAAAGAAAATGGAAACAGGAGTTCAGACATACCTTCGTCTTCCAACTGAAGGAGGCATTTAAGGTACACTGAAAGCAGGTACCATGCTTTGCTGCAATCATAACCCACCAGCAGAAGCAGCACTCAGCCCACACTGTCCCCAGCTCTGGGCAGCCCCATCAGCAGTGAGCTGCACTGCCCCTGTCAGGCAGAGCACCAGGGGAACCCCACACAGTGCAGATAATCATCCCACTGCCCCCTGTACCTCGCCATCATGACACACTGGGAAAACAGAAAGTGGGACTGGGTTCCCAGTCTGAAAACCCAACTTCCTTGAATCAATATGTTTTTCACCCTTTTAAGGAAACAGTAAGATATCAGCAAAATAGAAGCATGGATGAGAAAATAGCTAAATACCAAAGACAAATTTAAATTAACTGGGATGGAGATAGAGCATAAATTTATAAAAAATAAGTTCATGTGTGAATTAAGAAAGAAAGCAAACATAGGCAATGTGAGAGGGAGAAAGCTATGAAAATGGAGGGGAACTGACTGGCATAATCTAGAATTAAGTGACTAATCAATGAGCTTGATGCTCACACTGAAGTGATTTTAAATTTCAAGCTCTTAGGTAGCAATTCAAGTCTATTACACAGCTGAAGCATTCAATATATTGGATCTGTAAGAGAGTAAAAACAAGACATACCTTGTCTGTTCCCATTCTCTTCATCCTAAAGAGGAAGAAAGAGTGCATATTAAAAATTCAATAAATGGAAAAAAATGCATAGGCATCTCTAAGATACAAAGACTTGAAGTGAACTGGTAAGGTTAAAACTGTATTTTGGTACCTCCTACTTTCTCCACAACTATTCAACTTAAAGAATTAAAGCTTTTGTTCTGATAATGTAGAATTATAGCTCTTTTAAAAACAACAACTAAGCACAATCCTATGAAACATCCCCACAGAAACAACATGAACATCATTATGTAGAAACAAATGTACCAAACCCCATGAAACACTGCCATGAAGCCTCATACTGCACTGCATGTTGTTGGAAGCATGTTTCAACCGAAAGCCAGGCAGGAAAGGTTCCACTAAAATCATCTCAGGATTCAGAGCTACATATGCAAGAGATACAAAATATTTTGTAAGCAGTATCTGAATATGCTTCCTGAAATTTGAAATATCAAGTTTGTTTTGCCTTCAATACTACTAAGGAAAAGTATGTACCCCAAACACTATTTAGCGACAATCTTGAAGAGTCTCCTTCTGCACACTGATCCCAAAAATCACACAACTGGAAAGTACTGGGGGAAAATGGCATGCTTAAACTAAAAAAAAAAATATTACCTAAGTTACATTCTTGTCAATATTTTGGTATGAAGAGCATGGTTAACCTTCTCTACAAAATTCTACCCTTTAAGAAGCAAAATTATCTAATTAGGAAAATACCTGCTTGCTTTCTAAACTGTAGCCTTCATAGAGTAATAAATATTCAATCAAATACAATTTCTGAGACTAATAGGTAGCATTTGAAAAATATTTCTAACTATTCACCTCAGCTAATTAGAACAGCTTTGTCCTGAAGGAAAGAAGGAGCAAAGAAATGACCATGGAAATAATTGTCACCTGGATATTTCTTCCTACTTTTACATGGACTAATTCCAAACTTCTAGGTATTTTGCCTTTAAAGAAAAATCACTATGTTTTTCAAATTAAATAAGCTCAAAGCAACTACAAACTGCCCTGAGCAATCCATTCAAGAGAGAAAGACTTGAAGAAAGAGAGGAAGTAAGACCCAGATAAGATCATTATATATTGATGAGGAAGAGGCAAGTCTGTCCAAGGTGCAATAAATTTCTTACAAGACATACAAAAGTTCTGCTGGAACTTTGTAAGACATTACAGAAAGATAACTTTAAGGAACAAAGAAATAAAGAATAAAAGGACTCCCTCAAACCTGAAACACTAAGTTATAAAAATCTAGCACATATTCTACTTTTTAAAAGACATGATATATCATTCCCACCCAAACAGCGTATCTCTAAGTTGGACAGTCCTGCTCTACACTTTGGTAAAAATGGCACACTAGAAGGCAAGTACCATTGACTGCTTACTCTTGAAGCCCTGTAACAGTCAGTTGGTTCTGAACTACAATCAGCAGCCAAGAATTAGACATGGAACTTCTGCATGTTTTGAGTTGTGGCTCAATCTGTCAAGTGAAAAAACATCTTTAGGACTTTAAATATTAGAACTCATAGTCTGAAAAATCTGGGTTACATGTATGGGAGGCTATTTGATGCTATATATATATTTGATGCTATATAACAAACAATTCTGAAGAGAAGATTTAGCCAGAGTAGAAATGCCATAATTTATGAAACACTGCAGTGGGTTTTTCAGTTTGTCACTGGCCATGCAAAGTTCTGTTATCAAAGACAGCTGCAAAACATTCGTTTTTCATGGTATCAAGCCAATGAGATCAGGCCTTGAAAAATGGAATGAATGCTTTATAACACAAATGTTTTGAAACCAGCTTTCCCTCCTACATTCACCCGTTACACGTGGCAAGATGTCAGCATATGCTGCATCCAGACCCGTAGAAAAGGTTTTCTTTTACAACTTACTTGCTTCTCAGACAAATGAACTTGGGAGAACAAACTTCACATGCAAAAACGTGTTTCTAACAAATTCCAATAAACACCTGATGTTAAAGGCATTATGTAACACTTGCTTTTTGCAATGCTAGCTTAAGAAATCTTCCACACACTCCAAATTCACTTTCTTAAGGGAAAGGAGGCATGGGAAGCAAGGACAATATATAAATGGGTTATTCCTGAATGTGCAGCTATTCCCTGTTTGGTGTGTGTTCCCACAGAAGCACAGTCAAGTACTTTTGCCAAAACGAAATGTGTTAAACCACAGCCTCCATTTCCAAGGTCATCTTTCACACTGTCCTTCACACAGGGCTGTCCCTCCCAAGAGACCTACCAGACAACAGTTTTTTCCATAACCTATCACAGTGTTTATAAGTTAGTTAATTAAGGCCAATTACAATGAGAAAGAGACCCTTGATTTGTACTTAAATAGCTGTTTTATGCAGGAACCATGAAAAGATAGCAGAACTTAGCAAAATATCCCGAATTTGACCTAGACTGAAGTACTACATACATAAGGAATGCTAAAAGAATTAGATATTTTTTTATTATACATATATATAACAAAAATATAAAGAATTTAAATACAACATACTAGCACTCCATTTTAAAATATGCAGAGACACTTCCCTGAATTGATCATAACCAATCATTTTCACATGGGGAAAGGGTGTCACAAAAGAAAAAAGAAAAAAATATCACCTGAAGTACTATTAGGTGTTCATGTATCAAGATAAGTGTGTTTTGGGGCTCAGAGTAGTCACCCAGGTCTTGGAGGCAGATCTGCCTAGATCTCCTTCCTTGCAGCGAGATCTTTGGGACAATAAATGAAAAGGCTTTCCAACTGAACAGAAGTTTTATTTTTTAACAACTAGAACACTGACTTTCTCAAAATTAAACGGCTCAACACCACCAACACACCTAGACAGAAAACAGACTACACATTTTATAAAGTAATGCCCACTCTCCTCCACTCAATACATCCTCTGGTGTGCAGTTCTTTGCTTCCAAGAAAATTCACCTCAGTGGCTTTCCAAGCAGCAGCATCCTCCAGCATGTAAAGAGCTTACCTTTCAATTCCCATGGAATATGCAGCTGTGGTGTGATCTTTACCACACCCTGCAGGCTAAGAACATTACGCTCTATGTCCTAGAGATGCCACTGTTCTCCCCTTGTGAAGAGTCTTGTCCTCCTCTTCCCAGAGGATTCCACCTGACCCATTAACAGCTTTTTCAAACACAGAAACCACAAGCAACGGGAACAGAACTTTGAATGGAAATATTTTCACTAGTATTTCTGAATTGGAACCTACAGTAGGTATTAAAAAAAATCAAAACCATATACATCCACAAAGAATGTGGAAAGAGTGTTTGAAGGAAAGTACTTTTAGACAATTTTCTTTCTCTTCACTACCTCTACTAGTTTATGTTGATTTGTAAAATTTAAGAGATCATAGGGCAGGCTTACCTTGGGGGAGGGGAGGAATTAAATCCAACAAAATTAAAGGAGCTAGAAATGCTTTACACCCTGGGGTAAACAGTAGAGACTTCTGCATTGATCTAGAGGGGCAGCACCAGCATCACATTGACACTTGTGATAACAAAAGGGCTGTGGCTCTGAGAAACAGGTCAAGGATTGAGTGACTCCAGCTGTTATGTCAAGGGCATCTTCAACATCCAGTTGTAATCTGTCTCACATCAGCAGTGGCTGCATTCTCAAGTGTGAAGGAGGGACAAGGCTACTACAAGATTCAAAACAGTCAAAAAACCGAATCATATTCATCATTGTTATACTGTCTCTGAGGGGTGCAAAACAAAACATCTGTGACTTCTGAGGCACTTACAATTTTGATCAATGAGGAAAGCGAGAGGAATGATACTTGAGCTTACAGTCGATGACAGAGACTGTAATTTGCTGGTAACCTTATCTGATCAAAGATCCTAATTGAACAGCTGAGAAATCAGATTTCCTCATATTAGGATCAGGCTGACAATAGGTGAATTTCATTCTTTCGTACCGTAACTTAGGTACATAGATTTCCACAAAAGCCACATTATGAAGACTTTTAAGTAGTAATTTGGAAGATCTGTTCTTTTTTTTTGCTTCACCTCATGGACATTTAAAAGAAGAAAAGAGAATATAACTGTTCAGTTTAGTTTAGAGAAGTGCAGACTAGGGCTCTGTCCAAATGAACCTTACCATCTTTACATGTAACTGAATCCATGAATAATGGTGTTACATTATCCAATTATCCCATCATTTCCTTTTCAAAAACAGACAGAAATAGGAATGAATTAACCAGATTCTAACATGTCCAAGAAGAAACAGAGAAAAAAATTAAGAAGGCATGAAGATCTCTCTTGCAGAAAAAGAGGGAGTTAGAGCTTCAAGAGAAGTCTCGAGATTTACAGGTGTTAGGCTCACTACGAACTGCTTGGGTCTCTCAGAAACCATCAGATATGAATGAGAGAGGAAGAGAGAAGAATTTCTTTTTTACAATGTCCTTCCTTTGTGCCTGTCTCCCTTCGCATGTGAGAAACACATTGACTCCCTCAGAGACATCTAGCGATGGCTTTTTTCCAGAACATATCCAGTCACTTCTTAGTTAAGGAGGTTAACCTTGCTCATGCTGTTTATTTTCACCCTCAGCACCAAGAGGGGCTCTTGTTGAGAGATGCTAACAAGTGCATGTAATTTGTTCTGCTCAAGGCTAAGGATTCCCCACCCTTCTTCCTCTGTTTCACACTAAATTCAACCAGAGACTGCTATTACCTGTTCTCAAGGACAGAAATGTTAGGATCACCTGATACTGCTAATAGCTTCACTTCCATATAACTTCAGTCACTCCTGTCAAGGAAAAAATTTGGGCACTCAAGTGGAGGCTGAATAGCTGAAGTTAACTGGAAAATTGTGCCAACTTTCTTCTGCAAATCTTTTTCTACTTCGAAAGAAATCTCACAGCTACCAAGGACAGGCAAAGACAGACAACTTTATTGGAAGACACCTGCAGAGACACATGAATCAATTAACTTCATGCTCCTTCCCAAAAGCTTCAATACCCATTCCCCAGCTTGGTAAGAATTTGTTCTTCTGCCTAACTGGAAAAGCAAAAGCAAAACTGAGGGGTAGCAGGGCTCATGAATACCATTACAGTTGATGCCTTTAAAATGAGCAAGTGTTATTTGAACTCTCTAGGAAACACCCTCTCTCGATTTTCAAATTCCTCTCATTATTAAATGGACTTTTTCTCAACACCACATACTACAGCAGCTTTCAAAAGCTTCAGACACATAAGAGAACATGTACACTCTTTGAGCAAGGAACACCAGTTAGCTACTTAACATTTAGATCTTCTTGTTTTAAATAACAAAAATGTAAAATACTTTAAGAAAGTTGTCTTTTAATGTAGGCCTATATATAGCTTGTATATATATTTGTCTTTTGACTAATGAAGAGCTGCTCTTTACAGCAGAAAGAATGTAACATAGAAACACAATCTGACTTTCTAATGTACATTGATTTTAGGATACTCAGTTAGAAACTAAGGCAAACTAATTCTTCTTCATCTCTTAGTGTGATGGTGTGACAAACTTCAGTTTGGGGGGGGGAGGGGAAAAACAACAACAAAGAAACCCAAACATCAAACCGTTGAAAATTAAATCTACACTTTAGAAGAGGTACAGACTAATTAATGACACTGGCTTTGGGTAAAAGAAAAATCTGTACAGAGAAATACTTTCCTGTTCTGCAATGACCACTGCTCTTACCCATGATACAAATATTTTTAACTGACTGACATAGTCAATTCCATTTTATTGGAACAGGTCAGCAAACAATGCCATGAACCCACCCACCTTACATGGGATCTTTCAAGTAAGCTGGATTTTTGACCCTAAAAGGTACAAGGCTTTATAAAAAGTGCTTTATTATTAATTCCACTTACTTTAAAAGAAAACTGAACCGCAGATTCTGGAGGGTAAACTATGAAATGTCTTAAGGTGAAGCCAAAGCCCTGAGATGTCCTCCTTAGCACGACAGTTTTAGGACCAGGCCAAGAGAAAGTTTCTTCCTCCTCCGATGGTGATATAGCTTCACTCTGCTCTTTTCCATCTTTATTTTTTGATGTCTAAAATAGAAAAAGATATGCACAGAAGTTTTAATTTGGATCATTGAAAAATAAAAAGAAAACAAGATTAAGAGTTCCTAAACATTCCTGTACACTTGAAAATAGAATTTCTCCCCCGTAACCAAAATAACTTGATGATCACTAGTATTTTCAAATGCGTACTCCAAAGCAGCACCCCTTACACCACTGCACCTCTGGTCATCTTGCACACAGAATAACACTTAAATTTTAAATGAGGTTAGATCTTTTAAAAGTCAACATTCAACAATGAAAGACTTGAATGAACCACAAGAAATGCGTACAGCTTGCATGTTTTATTTGCCTTCTATTTACAGACTATTAGAGACGTGACTTCTGGGACCCCATTTCTGGCTGTGCTTATCTCACACACACATGTACAAAACAAACTTCTCCTTCCCTCACAATACAGGCATGATTTTCTTGACTAATATCTCCTCACTTAATGTAAATAAAACAGAACATGCAATTGGTTAGGCTTCCTCAGCAAGACATTTTCCTCTAGTCATATCTATGACCTCACCTTTGCTTTTTCCACCCTTAGCTATTTTCTCTGAACATTTCACTACGCAAATTCTAAACACAAACGTAAAAAAGTCTCCTTTCCTTTTACAATCCTACTGCAATCCTTCCTCTCATGCAGAAATAAGCAATCTTGGGTGGGTTTTTTCTTATGGCTAATTATATATACCTATGACTCAAGAAACATATTAAAATATTTATCTTCTCAGCCTTATATAAAATCTTCCATTTCAACTTTCAAAGTGAGTGCCACACCAGCACTCAAAGGCAGGAGACACAGAGAAAGCATGCAAAATCCTATGACCCTCCTCTAAAAGATTCTAGTTCAATGATGCGTGAAACAAATTTAGATACCAGAGCCTATAGCCTATTCAAAGGGTATTCAAACAGAAATAATAGTCTTCTTGTCCTCCAGTAGCTCTGCTCCTGTGGCTCAGCAACTGGCTGATGTGTGTAAGAATTTACTGCTTGGTTTTCTCCCTGTCCTACTCCAAAATAATCTCTTTTGCTTCAGTCTTAGAGCTGGAACCTCAAACTGCAGCACTTGCTGGCAAGGTGGGCTCAAACAACTCCAACCAAAATCTACAGAGAAGACAGAGCATGCCCACTCTAACCACAATGAGAGTAACACGTGTTACTACAAGAAAAATAGTGCAGCTCCTTGGTAAGAGCTAATCCACCAGAACAACATTTTGCATTCAGGTACGTAAAACACAACGCATTTGTCCACAGAAGATACAGTTTGCCCTCAGAAACCCCCATCTTGCTATGTCCAACAGGGAGAACCAGCAAGTACTAGCCAATGCTCCAAAGACCAGCCTCCCTACCTCCAAAAACCCTGTTTTCAGCAAGAAAAAAAACATACAAATCAAGAAGGGTCTTAACACTACAGCCAAGCCAAGAAATGGAGCTGCTTCAGAAACAAGAAAATATGGAGAATCCAGAGCAGCCTGACAGGATTCTGCTCTTCCAAACAGCCTGGAAGAATTAACAGCAGATTTTGGAAAGAACAGTTATAAATATCAAGGACTCAGTCTCAGCCTAGTCTGTCCTCATCTATCATCTTCATTCATGTTTTAAAGTGTTAGTGTGAAACTGAGAAGACTATGCAATTAGATGACTAATGAACAAAAAATTAGTGAGCACTGCAGAACTGCCAAGAATGAGTGGCTTGAGTTTGAAGTTCAAACAATGAAAAGATTAGGGCAAAATTTACATAATCCTTTAGCCTAAGGATGGAGTTTGTTACTGAGGTGTTCCCAACCACTCTGTTCAGCTTCTGAACACAACAGCGTTTTATCAGTTCTGCACATATAAGTGTCACTTTTCAGGCTTTCAATCTCAGGACACAAGCAGAAACTGGAGCCAGCAAGAACATTTTGATCCTAGTAAACTGGCAAAAGAAATAGCTCCTAGTAAAAAAAATATCACTGGCCTCTAAAAAATGACAGTGATTTCCTCCATCAAGTGACTCACAGCAACCCATCTATTTAATATTCCCTTGCAATCTTTTGTTTCTCCTCTCAGGAGAGCAGGCAATGCATGATGCAAAGTTTCAAATGATCCAACAACCACAGATATTGAAAAATGTCCATAAGCAAATACCCATTGTTAGAAATAGGTAAACAGCAAGC
This sequence comes from Corvus cornix cornix, assembly GCF_000738735.6. NCBI lineage: Eukaryota > Metazoa > Chordata > Aves > Passeriformes > Corvidae > Corvus > Corvus cornix. The sequence continues at coordinate 17,269,032 of NC_046333.1, read as the reverse complement.
TTAAATGTAGCACTGAAAAATCCAAGTCTTCAATATACTTCCATCTTTTTTCTAACAAAAACCTCCTTAATTAGCCAAAAGGTAATTTTAGTATGTGTAACAACTGATCACTGTAAGTTACATATAGAAATACTGTAACCTCAGTTCAAAATAGAGCCATACAGAGAACTTCACTAGCTTTTAGAAACAGGAGTTGCAGCATTTCAGTGTAGCAAGAGAACCTCTAATTTCCTCGTAATTTCATGCAAACTTTTTGCATTCACAGAAGTTACTGAACTATAAGTTATTCATAAACCCACAGTCAAATAATTACTTCTTGAAAGAGCACACCAAAAGGGAAAGGTGAACTTCATGCCGACCTTGGACCCCCCTGCAAGGTCTGACAACAGGGTAACAGAAAAAGCCAGTATCAGTAATAAATGTGAGATATGTTCAGTAATAGCAACTTTCAGCCACCACTACAAACAAGCAAGAATCTGATTTATAAAGAGAGTCAACATCTGTTGAGTAACCCTGTGACACTTCCAACCACAGAACACGCACCAGAATATCCCTTGCCAGAAAAAGCTTTAAAAAGGAACAAGAAGATTTCTCAAAAACATAAACAAAACAAGGATGCAAGACAGCAAGCAAGAAACAGATGATGTTTAGCCCAGGCAACTACACACTACTGAAGGCAAAGTCCCTACACAGTTTTCCTTGCAAATCAAATATTAAGTTACAAACACATAAGTATCTCCTATCCATAAGGGAATCTGTATTTTGGGTAGAGTCATTTGCATTACAAGAGATGAAAAATGCATGCTTCATTTTCATGTAAGATCTAACAAACCAAAGGTTATTGAGGCATATTCCTTACCGAAGATCTGTATGTTTATTTCTCTATAGACTCAGTCCTCAAAATCGAAGTCAGAATGCATACAATCAAGTTCAAGGACTGAAGAATCCCAGGCTACTAAAAATGATTCAAACATCATTTCCCTTGGGAATTTTTCATGCAAGGTTTCTGAACAAAGTATCTCAACGCATTATTTCCTGTTCTATGCAATTGCAAGGACATACAACAGATGCTTAAGTGCATTGTAAAATGCATACCTTGTTTTTAATATTGTATTTAACCCTTCTTTCTAAGCAATGAAAGCATCCATGAAAAATCAGCTAGCATCATAAAAAAACTACATGAATCACTGGCAGCTTAACATGCAGTAACAGAATTATGTAAAATCGCTAAGTAGCATTAATGTTTGTAAATATTATTTCCAATTAAAAATAAGTCTCAAAGCAATAGTTTCCCATTATATCAGTCTGAAGTAACAACTAAAAAAGCTAATACACCCAACCTGCATGCTCTCTAAAGCCCCTCTAATTTCTAATCTTCTGATCAATTTACAGACCTGTACTGTACAAGCTAAAAATCCCTAAGTGACAGTCATAGGCAACTGCAATCAAAGTTATCAATAAAGAACTGTTGTCTTGACTACCTAAACAAATAGGTATGGTCCAAGTTCCAAACACCGTCTTCATAGGTGAAAAATGGTGAACACTAGAAATAATTGATATATTCCACTATCGATTCTGGAAAAATCATTCAAGCCCTTTTTAAGTTGGTATGAGCAACCAATTTCTATCTTTATTTTGTGTTTGGTATCCAAACTCAAAATTATTTCTAAAGAAATGGGGCATGGGACTGACATCCAGATTTGCTCCCTTTTTAAACTGTTTTATGTGGTTTTTTACAATACAGAATGCTTCACAAATAAGTTATGTAAATAAAAGTCTCATTGTGGATGTAAGGATTTCCCACACTGCATTTTTTTGAAGCCTAAATCTGTATTTAAAAAACAAACTAAAAACAAACAAACAGAACAGAAAAAAACAACAAAAAAAAACCAACTCCCAAACCAACCAACCAACCTCCCCCAACACCAGACCATCCAGGGGACTTACCTATGAGTACCCCAGTAACAGCATGGACACAGCCTGTGCTAAGCAGCACCTACTTCAGCTGCACTTAGCAAATGTTCAGCTTTTAGCTAGTCTACCAAGAAAAGAGATACCTGATACAGCAGTTCAGCTAGACAGATCTATGCAGAATAGAAAATGGGCTGATGTTACCCAATTTTACTGATTCAACAGCGATCGTATGATTTTTAGGGCTTTTTATTAACTACTGACATAAGCCAGAGCAAAAAAATATAGTTATTAATCCCTAAAATCTTCCTGAGACACTGACAGGATATTCCAAATGCTCTAATAAATGCTCAGCTCACTTGAAAACAGGAATATTTCTTGTATTGGGTCATTTACTTTCTCCAGTTTTTGCACCCAGTTGCTATCACTTAACTAACCGTCCTGTTAAATATCTGCTATTGCAGAGAAAAAGGCTTTTCTAGAACAGTCTGGCCTTATTTTAATGTGACAATGAAATAGGTTCTTTAAAAAGCTAACAAAGAAGAAATAAAAAGGTCTTTTCTGGCTAAGACTACAGAATGTGTAGGAAAAAACCTGCCTATGAGACAGCCACATAAAAGATTATACAACTTTTTTCTGAGATACATTATCTCCATCCTCATTTGCAGTATAGGAAGGTATACCCAGCCTACAGACAGTATTTTATCTTAGTAGCATCTGAGAAGTGGGATCATTCACACAAGGTGTAAATTGAGTCTTTTTCTTTCAGTTCTCAAGCTAATAAACCAAAATTTCAAGGGAAATGGGTCACATTTATAAAGCCAAATACCTTGATCATGTACTGAAACAGTCTAAAGATGCAGTGAGATAACTTCTAATGTGTCTTTAAATCAAACTGCAATGCACAAACAGCATCTTGTACAGAAGTTATTCCCAGTTGAAGAAAAGTAATTACTGACACAAAGGTAACATTTTAAGTAAATCCATCTTCCAGGTATCCAGTGCACAGCCTTCTTCTAAAAACAAATTAATTCCATCACTTTTAGCCTTAGGAAATATATTAATTTCTTACTGAAAAAAATGACTGCAAAGAGATCAGCAGGAAAACTGGAACACAGAAAACCCCAAACCCACACAATCATTTTACGCCTCTGTGTCAAATATCCACTTGTCCAAACTTCTGACTGACTTTTATGTTTACCAAAATTTGTAACCTTGCCCTGAATAGGTAGGATGTTGACAGAGACAGAATTCAGGCAGGAAAGATAACCTCTCAGTAAATATACTGGCAGTGTCCTTCCCTCAAAGAAGTGTTTCATCATTTTATGTCCTTGAAAGATGGCTAGACAGTGTAACCAACAATATTCTCCAAACCCACAAGGATGGTCAGAAACCAGTCTGCCAAATTGGTGAGATACGAGGAAATCTATAAAAATCCTAGATGTAAGACTGTAAGACTGTGGATGGCAACTGACACCATAAAAAAAGGCATCTAGAATTTGCAGAAAGCAAGAGAGGCAAAAAAAAAAAAAAAAAAGGAGAAAAACACCAACTGAATATTTAACAGCTGTACATGCTAGACTTGTTAAAACACTCTAAGCTGAATTCCAAAGACGCATGCGGCAGCGCATGCATAATACCAAAGCTGTCCCTTCCTTACTAACATCAAAATTAGCATGCACAGTTAATTAACAAATACCCCAAATGTTTCAGTATTTTGATTGTCAAACTGGAGCATTCGTTTTTGCATGAATGTCACCCTTCACATTAAACAAGCAACAAGGTTAAAAAATTATTTAATAATTATTAAATTATTAATTATTAATAACATTTAATTTATGTATAGATTTAAGCTGATGGCAGATATATAATAACATTAATTAACTGCTCCTACCTACATGCTCTACCTACTTCAATGCAAAAGTACATCCTTCTTCTTGTCTACCTTTTAGAAATACAAGCATTACTTGGGCATGGCTGAGTGTAATCAACTCCTGTCAAAGTGAACTTTGCCAAGTAGAAATAAATCACTGTGAGTTAAATATAAAAGTTTCCCTCTATCCAATAATGAGCTGAACTCTCAACATACAACTAAAACGCAATACAGATTCACAGCACAATATACTCAACCTAACAGTATTGACCACATATTTACATGATTGCTGACATTCACTATGTGCTGACACACAGTACTGAAATTAGTTCACTCCACTGAGAAAGCCTTTATCTACAGAGTGACACTGAAAGAGTGTTCCCCACAGAAAAATTAGGCAGTTTGAGACAGAGATGTACTGAAGCACAGAAGAGGAAAGTGTTTCCTACCCCAGGACATCTCTAAGGATTCCTCTTTGCAGAATGGGCCACAGGGAAATGGATCCCACTCAACAGATCTCTGACTGGTAGCAAAACCCTCAGAGCACAAGACAGACGGTATCTGTCTCCATCCTGTCCGCTTCAGTGCTATTCATTTAACAAAGCTGCAAGAAGGACTTGGTTGCTCAGTGCTTGTAACTGCTGAGCCTGTTTTCAGTAGTTACCAAGAGGAGGCTGCCTTGTCATGAAGCACCTGAAACTGGAAATGGAGATGTAAAAAAACCCCTCAAAGCTCTAAAGATCAAACAGCTACAGAACCACACTCACCACAAGACGAGATGTGGAGATAAACACAGCCTGAGTCCACATACATAAAACCATCAGCAGATAGCATTAACAGAGACAGATAAAGCTGATCTAGTCAGGGCCCTCACTCTGGGGTCACTGCTGTCTGGTTTTGGAACTGGGGGCACAGCTCCTCTTCCATGCTACAGTTCTTCCTGAAGGGGAGGCTAGGGGAGGTGTGGAGAGGGAAGAAAAAATAAGAGTTTCCAGAGAAAGATTTCAACTCCCAAACTCTAAGAAAGCATCAGCACTCAGAGTCACCAGGGTTCCCACTCATCTCTTACCGAGCAGGGGTTATGCATGCATGAAGTGCAGGATATTTCCTGAGACACCCCAACAGTAACATTTCTCTTGTATTGCAGCTGAGTGGGATGCACTAACTGGAAAGGGTAATAGAGGCAAACAAACTGAAGAACTCAACTACCACTAGAACAAGATCCAAATCCTTTATGACTACAAGTGGAGACTTTTACTACAATTAATGGTTCAATATCAAACAACAGGAAAAGAGAAACAGATTATTAGTGATCACCGTAAGACTAAGGGGAAGATTGGCAATGCCATTCCTCCTGTTTGCCGCTCACCTGGGTTGGTGAGGTGGGACCCAAGCAGCCACCAGCAGCAGTGAGGTGGTCTCCATGAGCAGCTCTCCCTCTCTCAGCCCCCTCATGGGTCTTGCTGAGACCCCTAATGAGACAATTCAGAGCAAGGGAAGGCAATAAAAATGTCAGCATCACTTGATGGAGTGACCACAGGTCCAGGGGTGTCCCTCACTGGAGCTCACTTCTTATCACTCTAATGCACCACTATGGCACTAAGCCTGGGTCCTTTTTGGTGGACTAACCAAACTTAATTCAGGCATGTGTTAGGACATAATCCTGAGAGCAAACCTGCCTGTCTTTTATGACTGTGAATCTCACCCAGATGGAATACAAGCCAGTACAGTTCAATAACAAATGCAGCGGCTGCCTGCCTGCAGCAGAGCTCAGTGAGAATGTCAAATTTTGAGGTGCATCTCAGGACTGAATACTCTAATTCAATAAAATACATAAATCATATCCTCAAACCAAGAACAGGTAAGGAGAAGGGCAACTGAGATGGCAATACATGACTACTCCCAGTGTATGAAGTAAGTGGGAAATCTGCGACCTTTCAAAACCAAAGCATACCCATGCCAGCATGGCAGATGGCTGGGAGGCACAGGGAAGGAAACATGCAATTCTGTCAAGCACCATGCAGGCTTACAGAGCTGGCTTGGGCTTGGAAGGAGGACAGAGGGATGTGTGTTTCTGTGTACTTTCTGCCTACTTCTGTAGTACTACTGTTGTAGTAAATACAGTAATTCAAAGGAGAAACAGTATTTTCAAGATAAAGGATTTCAGTTCTCACAAAGGTCAAGGCATACACAGAAAACAAACAGTAAAAACCTCCATGTGTGCATGTTACTACACAGCTCAAACTTGCCTTACTGCACTCTACTGTTCACGAAAGGCAGCTCTGTAAAGCAGCTGGTGCTCATGTCAGTTTCATCAGTACTCCACGAGACCTAAAATACAAAGCTGAAGGCTATCTACAGCAAGGATGATCTCAAAAATGTTCCCTCCATGTGTCTGTTCAACTGAAAAGTTTTCAGTTTACCTGGCTCTGGATTAAAAACAGTGACACCCCAAGTGGATCTACAAACTGAGGCTAGCTAGACATGCTTGCTCGAATGAAAGCAGCATTCAGCTTCCCAGGCCAGGTGAGATTCGGAAAGAGCTCTTCTACTTCAAAGTAGGGAAAAATCCCAACCTAATAAGACTGCCTAGACTTAAAGTAACTTTTTTCTTTTTTCACACAGCACAAGCTCTGGTTTTCTCATACTGTAGTTCTGATAGCTGGACCTTTTGTACAATGCTCTTAACTTCACCAAAACCAAGATCATGTCTGGTATGACTAGTACTCCACCACTTCTTAAACAGGATTTCTCCACACTTAGCCCCAAACCCCTGAATTATCCACAAATAGACAAACTACCTTCTCAGATCTCCCTTTAAACACTACATACTACCAAATTTAGCATATTTCAATTAATTAATCTACCATACGTCTATTTTATTTTTATACACATATATACACAGAGAAAAGTATACTGTGTTGTGTGTGTACATATATACATATATTTGTAGTAGCTTGTACACATCCAAAAAGTGTACTAATTGACTGGAATTCTTTGCAAAGCTAATTAAGTGCACTTCAGATAATAATTTATACTGCCACAGAGTAAAAGCCCATTTCAAGCAACAGCACCAAGAAACAGAGTAAGAAGTATATACTTCACAGTTTTTTATGCAAACTATTTCCATGATGTGTTTTGATTGTATCTTGAATTTTGTTATTCACAACAAACATGGAGTTCATAATATTATATTTAGTCAGAAAAACATTAACAACAAAGAGAAATTGAGAGCTTCCTTGTTTTCTTATAGACCCATTAGCAAAAGCCTCCCCTCTTAACAGCTACATCCTTAAACTGGAAAGAAAGGAAACATCTGCAGGGCTGGTAGCTAGCACAACAGCAAAATATCATGTGATCTTAATTTAGCTAACTTGAAAATTTTCCTTCTCTGCTTGTTCTGTCATTGCTTGTTAAGAATAGGAAATTCTTTGTCCTCACCTTACAGTGTACTCTGGAAATATCAGAGACAGGAGACAAAGAAAGCATGCTTCTGCTCCTCAGCATTGAAGAAATGTTTGAGGTTACCCCATGCAAGATAAAAGAATCTTCTCAGCAGTCTGACAGAAGTGGTAAGAGCGCCTCGCAGAGTCTCCACCTGTCAAGAGCTGCCTTAGACTGCTCCTTTCAACCTATAGGAGTTTTCCAGATCCAAGACTATGAGCTGCCCCATGACCCACTCTGCTTCCTGCAGACAGGGAGAGGGCAATAAGAAACACCACCTATGTCCCCAGCTAAGTACACTACTGCAAAAACAGGAATGAGTTTCAGTGAAGTTTGTACTCTTTTTGCTTTCTAGAATAACACAGGCTTTACCAAACACACAAGATACCACATAGCTTCCACTAGACTTTCACCACAGTATTACCACAAACCTATTTACACGTGAAATAGCTTTGCAGAAGCCTTCAAGAAAACCAAAACCACTGCACAATGTAAAATCACCAAAATCACCTGCACAGACCCCATTTCAATAACATGATGGACCACAGGTGCATTGAAACTATTACCAGCCCTGAAACTACCAACAGATTTCCTTTGCTTCACAGTGTTTCTCTCCACTGTAGCCAGAGACTGTCTTGAATCAAACAACTATTAACCCCGCAAGGGACACAGTTAAAGTTGACCAAACCACCCATTTTTCCACAGCTTCTCTGTCCCTAGGGCAAACCTCTGTGTTTGGACTAGGCTACTCCAGGATGCAGCTACAATACTGAGTAAGAGCTTTGCTTTTGGGCTGAGCAGTGGAACAGTGGTACATCTTACACCTGCTCTCTATTGAATGTATTAGCTGCATTAGGCTGACCTTCTCTTACTGAAACTACTTGTCTTGGGGCGACTACTGAACTTTTCAACATTAAAAAATATGCTCCTTCCTGTTCTAAAAACAAGAAAATTAGGTCATTTATAGACTAGACACATCACTTCATCTTCATAAATACATCATCATACCTGCTGGTAATTCAAGCTGTTAATGCTTAAGCTCATTCAATTCTGCAGTATTGCAGCTCTACTTGAGATTTTATTTCATGTACATCAGAAAAGTCTCTGACCCGCCCAGAGCCAAGCACAAGCCTTTGGAAGATCAAGGATTTGATCCTTCAGTGTCAAAACCTGAATAGTAACCTTAAAAACATGGTTATTGCAAGTGGGTTGTTATTCTAGAGTTTGACTCTTCCGTTTGCAGAAGATTTACCTAGTCATATGGGGGAAGTTTTAAGAACAACCCATTTAACAACAACTGTGTGGATCAAGACTAAAAAACATCATAGGAATTTTAAAAGAGAACATGGCTCAAAACACCACAAAGAAGACCAGTGTGTCAAGATTCTTTACCTCCCCATATACACAGCCTCTCTCCTCAAAAATAACCTCTAAATAAATCTACATACAGCTTGAGATACTCAGTGTTGAAGCCTTCTAATACAGTGACCTATTAATAAACTCCTGCAAACTCAACACTTAAAAACAATCTTGGTCCTGTGTTTCTAGACATTTAATTTCAACATACTACATAATGTGCAAATCAACACACTCTTATGTTTCAAAGCCCTAAACCCAGAAGTGAAAAGGCTTGTCCATTGTAAAGCAAAATAAAATAAAATTAGGATACACAGATGCAAAGCCACATATCCAAACACCCAAATTAAATTATGTTCAACCTCTAAATTTGTAATCTATTGTGCATATATAACAGAGGAAGAAAAGCAGCCTTTTCAGTGAATAACTTCTTTTACAAAGATACAATGCACAGGAAAATGCTTAATAAAGGACTGTGAAGTCATTAACCTGAAAAAATATCTTAAATCTTTATGCCCAGAGATGTCACTAAGAGGATAAAGAGGAGAAAGTTGTCCAAAGGTTTTTCAGTTTAACTGCAAATCCAAAAGCTTCTGAACCATGACTTACGTGATCATAAGTGACCTGCATATTTCCTCACAGTTTGCACTGTGTATGTCAGTAAGAATGGTTGATATAGGTAACTAAATCTACATTTGTTTCTCTGTCTGGAGGTTGGAGTGCGGAGAGAGAAGAAATCTATTTTAACACAAATCTGTTTGCTTATTTAAGAACTACTTGCCTTTTATTGTGGCTTGAATTGCTCACTGTTGCCAAGTTATTTCCCTGTACTTCGGACATTACAAAAATGTTTCTTCAGCAATGTGAATTCCCACAATGAGTTAAGTCACCAGCTATTTCATGCAATGATTTTACACTTTTTGCTGAAGCTGAAAACCCTGCACTGCTACCACAACAGATTTTTATCATATTGCCTCCCTCCCTTTCAGAGGCAGCAGATGAACAGAAGTAAGAGCACAGTAAGATAACATAAATATCGCATTTCAAAACCATTATCAGCTGCAAATATCTCAGAAGGAATGCAGACACCTTTGTTATTTCATCCTCCGAGTGACACATTTGGAAGACTGAAAAGCATTTTTAATGTTATTGGAGATTCTCCGGAGGAAGGGAAATAGCTGCAGTGCAGCAGCTGCTGCAGTGCTGCTGCGTTCTGGGGCTTGAACGAAGGTGATGCAAGAGCCGGGCTCGTACCGCAACGTCGCATTCTCACACGCTGCCTGCAACAATGAACTCCAGCTACAGGAACAGGAATCAGACACCTTGGCTGCTACGCCACCACATACTAACAAACCTTCATGTACATCAAAATAATCTTTGATGAGAAGGTTTCTCCAAGCCCAACAACTGCAGTGATGAAGCCCACCCTGTGCACTGGAATTTGACCAACTTCAAGAACCTGCAAAATACTTAGCCCTGGCTGAAAAACCCAAGATTTGAGTATTTACATGGCTGAAAGAGCATTATCGTTATTTTTAGCGGCTAGGCTGCAGCAATAAGATAAAAAAAAAGAAGCCTGATGCAGTTCATCAAAGAACCAATGAGAACAGCACATGAGAAGATCAGCTCTCTCTCCTCAAACTAATAGAAGTCTGCTCAGAGCATAGTGCTGACCTATGCTCTGGGCTGGTAAGAAGACAACCTACATTCAATTTGTGGTCTACCGTTTCCTATCTAACACATGAAAGAAAGGCATTTGTGATAAAAGGACGGAAAAAAACCAAAACCACTGTATCACCTACTTTATATTACCTACCAGTACTTCTTCCAACCATCTGAAGCAGTGGTATTTATTGTTTTAGGCATACCTGCTCTACTGTATCTCACCATGGCCACAAGGTCAACTGACATACCAGGCATCTCCAGAGTCTGCTCACATGCTGGAGGCTCATAAAGGACATCCTTACAAGGACAGAGGGAGTAGCTCCTACTGCATCTTACTGAGAATGAGGCTAGCTCGTATGTTACTGAGGAAAAATATTACCTAGCTCTTCCACACATTCATTGAGGAACTCCTCTTGGACCACAGCTAGCATGCTAAGTTATGATTCCAAGACTACAACTCCATAAACACTAGACTATCATATGAAAAAAAAAAATTGCCTTAACTTTTTAAGGCACTCCCACTCTCTCATTTTTCTTCTTTAGGAAACAACACTAAAAATTCCTTGTTTACTAAGACCAAACTATATTAAAAATAGGATCAATCATTTATGATACTGTCAGGGCAGTCTGGATAAGTACAACACAAATTTGCACATAAAGCAGTATTTACCAAGGTCCCCCACAGGATACCAATCTTTTACCTACTACTCTGCTTCACTGATTCTACATTTGCAATCATGTTGAAGTTCTGAATTGCCAGTAAGACTGTCACACTTGAATCTACCCCATGTCCCACAACACAACTGTCACGGACAACATAAGCAAGACACTTTGGTACTTTGCAATAACTAATTTGAATAAATATTTTTAAGACAGGTAATACAGTTCTCCCATGAACAAAAAGTGAAAGATGAAAAACTGCAAGCAATCAAGTTTATTGTCACTGAAGGCTTCTGAGTAATTATTTATGGATCACCATGTGATAGCCATCAATCCCATTCAATGTTTGGACTAAAAACTGTATTTCACTGATGCCAACAGAACTTCACTGATCTACATCATAAAATAATTTTATTTTAAGGGTTTTTGTTTTAGTATGAAACACTGCATATCCTTTGAAAACATTCTAATATACTTAACAGCTTGCCGTATCAGAGTGCAAAGGGCAACTGTGCCCAACCATACTAACTTTTATGTCACACTATGAAAATACTTTTTCTAAAATTTAAACCACCGTGGTAGACAGAAGAAAATATCCCTGCTATTTCATGCTTGCTCACTTCCTGTTTTAAAAAATAAGCTTGGGGAAATACATGCTGCAGAGCCAAGGGAGTGGGTGGTGAACAATAAAACCAAAAGAAATCCTTAGAATGACAGCAAACTAATTTGAGATATTATTAGTGACACAAACTTCAGAAGTCACCCATCTGCTTTCTCACCAGCAGCCTGCTTGGGCACTGTGAGGTGGGAAGGGTGAAGAGCAGCACTGCTGTGTGGAACAGTGTGCACTTCTCCCCAAGCCTGGCAGCTTCCACTCCTGCCATGGCATTTCAATGCAGCAGGAACAGAGTAGCTGCACTGTAACATCCCATAAATGAACTTCCAGTGTCATCTCAAAGAAAAGTATCAGCAGCAGTTCATTAAATTGTATAGTTTACAGAGACTGGACTTCAGTTAAAGTAAACAAAACAACCCCAAACACACACAACTGCATCGTCTATTTAACAAAATCTAGCAAGATCAAACAGTTCAGCAACATTTCTAACTCAAGCATGCAATTTATTCAGGGTATACTGATCTAAAGCTTGTTTCTTCTTTCCAGATTGGTAAGAAACAGTTTTTAGATTATGTGAACCCCATTCTGCATTGGGTTGAGGGGTTCTTGGCGTTTTTTGCTTGGGTTTTTTTTTTTTTGTTTGAATTTGGTTAGGTGTTTGGGGTTTTGTTTCTTTTTTTTTGGGGGGGGGGGGGGGTTGGTTTTTGGGTTTTTTTTGGGGTGGGGGTGGCAATGTTTTGGTTTTTTTAAAACCTTCCACTGCAATATGCTCAAAAACCAATTCTCTTTTCCCTTCCCTCTAGCTATATCAAATGCACCTTAAAACTTTGCAGGACTGCCTACATCATAAGCCCTATTTCTTCTTGATTTCTGTGAAGTATGGTAAGGAATTGCCATATTGCATTTGACTGGACAGGTGAATTCTTACATATATGTAAGCAAACTAGATCAAACAGCTGGGCATCTGTAAAAATTTAAAGTTTAAGAAAATGCATCATGTTTTCTCTGTTTTTTTAAATTCAACAGAAGATACTTGTTACCTGGAATATTACCTAGACTACTTGAAACACCCAGACACCACCAATCAGGATTTGCACCATTAACAAAAGAACTAAAACAATACCCAAAACAAACAAAAACCAAAACCAAAGCACACAACCATCATCTAACAGTGCGTACTTTCCTGATTCAGAAGCTTCAGTACAGATGTGACATACTGGGATTGCAGGCATTTTTAAATGGCAGATTATTTCAAAGGACCTCTATGTATGGTGGAAAAACATTCTGAAACATCTGCTCTAGTTACTGTACTGAAACTGCAACTTTATAAGAAGTGCTTACCTCCCCCTTACACCAAATAAAAATTAAATAAATTTTCTTCAGTGACTGGCTGAACGTTATATGAGAAATACAGGTTACATCTAGAGTAACTTTACAGTAGTATTACAACTGCATGCACTATTTAAAAACCTTTAGCAAGAGGATTCTATTTTGAAACATTTTCATTCAGAATCCAGGCAACTTTGTTTGGGTTTTTTTCCCTCCAGTTCTACAGCAAGGTAGTGAATTAGAATTAAATCTGTCCATATTAAGAACTGAATAGCATCCTGTGATTTATTTAATCCTATATATTAAAAAAAAAACCCAAAAAGGTAAAAACCTCCCCCTCACACATTTTTTAATCCTATTCATGATCAAGTATTTTGAACTAGCCAAGATGCTCAGTCTTTTTAAAGCAGGAAAACATATCAGCTTTATATTTATTAACAACTTAGTTTATCTTGGCATATCTCCCCCTTCCTATACGTGATATTTACCCTTCTGTGCAATTCCTTTAACAAAACCCCTCAAAGCATAAGACTCTAAAGAGAACAAACTAAAGCACTCAAAGTGGTAAAAAAAGCAATTATATAGTCAAACCATGCTTTGTATGCTTATTGACTCTAGAATATTCCTTAGTAAATAGCAGTATTTCCAATAGCTCATCTTCAGTAAGACTGGGGGTGGGGACAAGAGATCAACCCGAGCCTTTTGTTTTCCCCTTATACTAAATTATATAATCACCTTTTATGTAAGGACAAGCAAACAACAAACCTGATCGCTCCATGCACAGTACAGGTTACATATGAAACTCCAGTTGTGATTGATCATGCAGTCCAAAATCCTGAACTGGGCCATGTCTTGCTGTAGTGCAGAGTACTGCTGTGCTCTGACTCAGCTTTTGTCCGGGTGATCCTCGAGGATATGAGAGCTATGCAGTAATGACATGCAGGAACAAGGACTTTCCTTCCTGTTCAGTCTCCTTTCCCACCCCAACTATGTGTCAAGATAAATTAACAGAACTGTGTAACATTCTTCAAAATAATACTTCCGAAGCTGACAAATTATGCATTCTTGGGAATATATGGGAAACAAGAACATCCTAAGAAACCACACTAAAGCAAACAGAAAGGCACTTTCAAACTGCGCTTGTTCTTTCCCCTACCCCCTTCATTTCTGCTCCTGCTGAAATCACTCCAAATATCAGCAACTTAGTGCCATAATTCATATCATATGAATCTTAAAACTTCCTTAGGCACAGTTGTGATGATGGTTCCCCATACGGTACATGAGATTCAAAAGCTATGGTTGCCTCTTTTAAAACAGCACAATACAAACAACTTTTCAAAGTTAGAAGAACATCACAGTGTTCATAAAAATTATATGGGATTATCTACTTTGCACTCTTAAAACAGCAGACTTCTCTTTAAACCTGTAAAAGTACCGTTAGCATTGCACAGAAATGCTGGCTGCCTTCTGTAATGAAAGGCGACAACCCTACTGGTCAGGGCTGCAACACCAGAGGGATCCTGAGAAACTGAAGAAAAGTTTCCTCCTTCCTTCATGTATTCCTTTTCTGCAATCTGCAAACAACAATCCTATTTTAGCATGAACCTCACTTACTGTATCTGGACTGCTTACCTAGTATTCCCATTCCAAAGTGAGATTCAGAAACACAGGAAATGTGTCTCTGCAGAAACATACACATTTTATCTGGTGACTACACAAACTATTAGACTAGTCACAGAACCAGCTTAGAATAACCTGCAGTTTAAATGATACAATTACCTAACAACATCAGTGAGATGCAAGAGACAGAAAACTGTCTTGGGAAAAGATGGAGGAACAGCTACAGGAACAAGTGGTCAGTTCACCCTTTGGCTCAGTAATGGCCAAAGGACCGAAAAGTACTTCAAATGTCAAAGAAAATGTATGCTATAAAAGTAGTCTGGAAATACAACAAACTTGTACATGAGGGTCAAACAAATGGTGTGGCCAAAGAGCAGCTCTAACTTTGAGACAGTTATACAAATAAGGCCTCATTTGTTTCAACCAAACTAAACAAAAAAATCTTGTTCCAATTTCTCATCCGAAGGACCCGGGAAATTAATACCAGAGTCCAAGCCAACCTCTTCCCTTCTTGCCAATGTGAAGAGTCTGAAAACTTCCAAGACTCTTTTGTGTACAAAAAAATCTATTCTGGTTCATTTTAAGATATATATGACAGGAGACTCTCGATTATCTTTAAAACACCTAATTGTGCAAAAGGGAGAACAGCAGTATCAGTGGAACCCAGCATGAAATGAATGTGTTCTCAGGTGAAAAAAAAAAATAGAACAATTACATCTCAAACAAGTTAGATGGTCTGTGCTGACATGACATGCGGCTATAAGAATCATTCTGCTTAGCAACTATTACTAGGTGGAACAGATACACTTCCTCACAAGAGACACCATAACTATCCAAGCCTGAGAAATCTTGGAGAGGATGTCTGGGAAGGCTTTACAGAGCAGGGGGTTACTGCAGAGATGCCAGAGCAGACTAAGGCAGTGAAGTCTCCAGGACAGCAATGCTGGAACGAGGAAGGACTCGGCACCCTGCAGGACTGGCAGCAGGGATGCTGGCAGAGCGTGTGGGGCAGCCTACACATGGCTGGAAAAGCAGCCAGCTGCACATTTGTTAAGACTGTGGAAAAATGCTGTCATCAACTAAATAAGGCAGAGAGAAGAGAGAAAGTAGATCTGGAAAATTAAGAGAAGACTGCTCTTCTATACCAAAATCAACATCAACCAAGTTATTCTTAAACAGTACTTCAGTACAGTTCTGCAGTGATTAGTTTTACTATCAATTTTCTACTTGTAGATTCATAAAATGTGACTCCATACTTATTTCCTATGAAGCACTCAAACTCCTAATAAAGTATTCAACATATTATATTAAAAATCTCCTACTGTACAGTATGTTATTACTAAAAAAACAGCAGTTACAACTCAGTCAAACTTGTGTAATTCTTTCCATTAAGTCAGCAGCCATTATTTACCCATTACTTTCCATTCATTTTCAAATCTGTTTCAAGGAAATCCTGAACCCATTTTTTATCTCCTACAATGTGGACAGTGCTTATACACCAGTGCAATTTATGCAAAAGTGTCTAAATAGTGCAGATAAAAACATAAATAGCAATACAGAGCAGTAGGAGAACATTTCAAGAAACAGTCAGTCTTGGCCTGTCAGCTGCTGCCAAAAGTTAGTATTGAAATGCTTGTAAATTCCACTAGGCACAAGAATGAGGTGAGGACCGAAGTTCTTGCAAGCTAGAGTCTTTATTGAAGTGCCTCAGATAAAAGGAGTTCACAAACTGCTGCAAGAACAGCACCTTGAACAGTAAATTACAGTTACTGCTTAAAATGGACTGTCTCAAAGCTTTTCTCCAAGTCAGTCTTTATACTTGTAAATTTGAATCTGCTGTTACTGAAAACTGTTCCTGATCGTCATCAGCCAGCTTGACAATTGCCCTCATTTACAAGAGACAAATCCCCTTCCTGGCATGACCAAATTCCACTAGTTCAGCACTCCCCTGTTCTAACCTTATTTTCTTTATTATTAACATGTTTTTTGGGAGACTGTTTTTATTTCTCCTAAGCATGGTTACTACATATGAAACTTCCTTAAAGCAGGCATATGATAATGAGAGGGCTTCCCTTTTTGCCTTCAACATTCAATTTACCAATGCCTTCCTTCAAAAAGTTTAATTCAGAAGCCAAACTGAAATAACTTTTGTTGTAAACATTAAACTTTTTAAAAGTTTTGCTCAAAATTTAAAAGCAAAGTTTACACACTGAATTTCCAATTTGGAGGTCAACAGAGCATTTAAAGATGTACCCACGGTATAACCAGAGAATGACAGATGACATACATCAACATTAGCAGGCACCAAAGGACTCACTGTCCAGAGAAAATTTGAGTCCAGGACTCAATTGCCCAGAGACCTCCTTATCACACACTGAGCTTGACTGAAAAACAGATGATGATGACACCTCAGTTTTTGATGTTCTACTGCTGGTCAGCTTTCCTCCCCTTAAAATAATGAAGGGACCACTTAGAATTCCGAGAACACAATGAAGTTGAACTTCAATTATGCAATTTATTAAATAAAAAATCAAAAGCTTATCCAATGTCCTCTCACATCTGTCACCATGTCCAGTGTTTTCTCCTGGTGTCAAAAACCAGGATTAAGATCTCAATATTTTGAGGTAACTAAGCTAAAAACAGGTCAGAAACAACTTCCTCAACCCTTTCAGAACTCTCCATCTTTGTATGCAGATTCTAGAGGGTTAAAAAGGAACAGTAGAAAAGAGGCACAATTTCCCTAAAATTGTGCCCTTCAAGCATCTAGACTTCTTTCTAAAAACTGCAGTGAGTTTTCTGAAACAGCTCATGCTCAGAGAAAGGAAGGGCTTCCACTTCTCTGTAACGCCGGATACTTTTTGTACGTGAGCAAATATGCAAGCCATACACAAGGGTCAGCACATTGGCAGCACACAGCGCAGCGCGTACCAGAAAGATGCTGTCCAGAACTTGCGACACAATTCTTTGAAAGGGTAAATCCTTTACCAGCAAAGTGTAGACTGATGATGATGATGGTGAAGCTCTGGTGGAAATCTGGGGGGTTTTTAGCAAATGAAATTGAGAAGTGCACAAGAACAAAAAAGGAAAAACGTGTCTGAAGAAAAAGTGTTTTCATTGCTCAGGTCACAAAGACTGACAAGGAAAAAAGTTCCTACAAACCAAGTCAACAGCAGGAAGAGGTTGAAATATGATTCCATTTTGAATTCTTTCCCTATAATTGAAATTGCTACAAAAACCTATGAACATTAAGAAAAAAGGAAGAAACAGTAAATACAAAAACCATCTCTCTCCATAGTGGGGGGGAAAAAAAAAAACTGGAGTGTCTCCTTCCCTCTATATCAACTCCTTTTAAAGATGCAACACAGTTCATAGAATTAGAATTACAACAGATCCTTGGGGGGCAAAAATGCAGGGTACAATGGCTAGCACTGTACCATTTCAAGCTGTTTAACACATGCATACCTGTCTGCTACAATTATACTGGTATTTTAGTCCAAGAACCGAGAAACTAAGGGAGTACACAAGAGACATCACCCTTCCTTCAGAAACTAAGGGCAAAAGAAGGTAACTGAGATTAGCATAACTGTCATTTTTCTTCTGCATAAATGCAACTTGTATTTCATCAATGCATAAGCTCATCAGATGAGCCCAACAATGTATTTTGTGATGCATTTTGTAAACACATCATTCCACCACCCCGCAAACAAATTCACAGTATCTAAATCATATAAAAAGAACTGTTCTACTAATTGTTTTAAAAACTCATGCAGTGAGGTACTCATCACTTTGGCTGCCTAATTCTTCAAAAATTCCCCTGCATCCCCTCTCAAGACAACTTTACCATCATATTTGCTTCCAAGAAGGACATGCGATAGCAGGATTGATCCGTCAGGTGTCAGTTTGAGTCACAACAAAGAAAAGTCCTTTTCTCTTGAGTAATCAGTTCAGTTCACCAGTTAAGCTCAAGTACTGCTCACTTCCTTGGATTTTAGCCATAGTTCTTTTCAGTGGACTAGCTCTATGTTTCCTTTCTCTAACCAACTTTTAGCATTTTCTCTTCTTTATCTGACATATTCCACCACAGATCTCTCTGTTTCAACAATCAACATCTAAACAATAACTGCCTTTTACTAGCTTCAGCTACAGGAAAGTATAATTTTCCATGTTATCCCATAAAAATGAATATACTGGATATAAAACAGGATCAGATTCCTTAAACTGAACTCTATAGTAAAGCAGCTGGCAATCTTTAGAAACTGGAAGCAAGCTTCTAACACTGCTCTATTTAAGAAATGCACAGCCAAATTTAATGGGAACTGAGTAAGAAATAAAAGCCATATGTACTCTTATGCAAAGTATAATTCTGTCACACCCTTAAGCACTTGGTAACATTTACCATGTTAATGAACTCAAACTCCTGAGAACATGTAAGTTTACTCAAGCTATCATCACTGCTACCTACAAGCTCAGTGTCTCCCAAGAACAGATCACTTGCTTTCCACCTGCAAGCTCCTGGATAGCAAACGTACTCCTCCAGAGGAAATTTCTGTTTTTCTAACCAAGTGTCCACACAACTACATCAGTTTTGTTTCAGTGTCCGCTTGCTCTCACTATCCGTAGTTTTTTATGTTGGCAGAGGATGAAAACAGCAAAATCTAGAAAAAATTTTACGAAAGTCTATTTGTTAAATGCATTTTACATCACATTAGTACTATTCACCTGGTTATTTTACATCATCTCCAGTCTAAGACAAAATGCAACGTGACTTAATTTGAACTTTCTTTATATGGTAATTTTTCATGTCTGAGCAAAATGTGGAAAAAGAATACTGTAATGCTTATTCCTACCATAATGTTCCACCCACCACCACTTAACTTGTCCTCATGAAAACAATTGTAAGATACATTACTAATTGTTTCTAGATTATGTCTGAATCTCTAGAAGACACTGTACACACCAGCAAACGATGCAGCCATTATCAGGTTAGAAAGCAGGCAGGTTTTCTTCTTTTTTTTTTTTACCCCCAGGAATGATGGTAAAAACCTCTGAATTAAATCACATCAAATGTAATGGCTTTGGTATCAGCAGCACACACATTTTCTTTTACAGAAAGGTTTTTCACTGACAGTGATCCGATGTGAACACACATGTGTTCACAACTGGCTTGAGCACCACCACAGGGAAAATTCTAACAGGGACTTCCTGTTTGTAGGGTATGCCCAGCCACTGCCCTGGAGGGATGTCTGCTGAGATAAGAGATTGCACAACCGGCCAGCAGGACTCCCTGGGAAAGCAGCTAACCTACTCAGGTGAGAAGACAGACCCAGAATCCTCTGGGAGACCCTATACAGATCCTTTGTAGCCCATTGGCCTTTACCTTCTGGCACCCACCCCCTGTATCCCTATAAAGCCAGCCCCCTGCCCCTGCGGGGGCAGAGAGAGTTGCTTGTCCCTGGCTCCCCTTCGCCAGAGTACGGACCAATAAAGCTGCCTCATGCGGAACAGCTACACGAGCCTCTCGTCTCTCCCTGGTCCGGCCTGGAGGCTGCCCTGCAGAGCTGAGCTGAAATCACGAGCTGACAATCACTAAAGAGCTGACAGCTTCTGCAAGGGCCCTCCTAGGCAGCAGCTGAGGGAAGACACCGGGCCTCGGGAAGATGATCTCTTTTGGGACCATCTCTCCAGACCAGTCACAGCTTCCTCGGTCAGAGCTACTGACCCATCACCAGCTGTCATACCTGTTGTCTTCCCATTCTTCGTTACACTGCAGTGCCATGCCATCAGCTCTGCTATTTTCTGATCCCAGCACAAAGCCAGAACTAGGTAAGTTATTTGCCTGCTTAAGACTGAGCTTCAGAATCCTAATATTTCAATTGTAATAAAATAGAATCCTTACATACATTAATGTCTATAGAAGCACATAGGAAAATGTAGTGCTAGCTCTGGTGATCAAACAGAAAATCCTTTCAATTTACTGGGACATTTATTTAGATAGCAAATATAATACAGTTAAGTCTTCTCAATAATCTAGCAATCTCTAAATACAAGGCTAGGATAAAGCCAATCAGCAATTGTGACCACACCAAAGCACCTTAACTTACAGCCCAGTACCCTCCTATTGAGACCACGGGATGTTCAGAAGGCTGAACTGTTTGTGTACAGAGAACTGCCTTCCTGAAAGACAATCCCAGAAAGCAACACCCATGTCACTCCAGACACGGTGCCAGCCTGACCAGGACACAGACATATTCCTGCTTTCTCTGCAGACTGTAAAAAGAGAACCAAAATTAAAAAATGTTACCGTTGGTAAACAAAAGAACTATTAAGTAATAAGATCTTTTCAATAAAATCCTCCGACTTCCGTTAGAACAGTAGGTTGTCAGTACTTGACTACGTGGCCTACTTCAAAGCACAACTCTGATATATGGAGAGTAACAGCATAACTGTCCTTCAACATCAAGTACAAATTTTGAAGTTAACATAGCCTCACCTAACAGGTAATCAGAACAACTGAGCTCTTCCTGAAGCCAGCTAAAACAAGAAAATAAAATCTTCATTAAAATAAAATTACTAGAGCATGTGTGAAGCAACTAGAGTTTATCAGCTAGTAAAATAATCACCTTTGCTTCCCCTGCCTTCCTTTTCCCTCAGCTGGAAGGCAGCCCATGAGTGGAACAAGAAAGGGACTGTACCAAGCTCTTGGTCAGAAAGGTAAGCTACAACTTCAGAAAGCGGAAGTCTAATCTCATCCACAATACAAAATTTCCTAACATTTCTTTCACATAACTAGTACCACTGACTGGACTGAAAACCAAAAAACAAACCCAGAAAATCAAGTTTTGGCATGATGGAAAACAGATTACACAGTATTATTGATCTTAATTTTCACAGAACATCTTTATTTTGTTATTCTTAATGTACAGGGTTTTTTCCATGAGTAATGAAAATATGTTTCTGTTAAATGATAACTTACCCTTACAGATTGGCAATCTCTATAATTTTAAACTTTACCATCTGCACTATCGGAGTCAAAAAGCTTCAAATTCAGCAGTAATTCTTCAAGGTGTTAGACTTCAGAACAACAATGGGAGTTTCTTTTAGAATTGCTCTCCCAAAATTCAAGTAAAGATCAGTCATTGTACTCATGTCCTAAAAACACTAGAAAAAAACTTGTAAGTGAACATTACATTCCTTAATACCTCCCTATAGGTTTCCCATAGCAGCAAGAGCCCTAAGACCTTAGAGCAAACTTGCTTAAGGCTGTTACACTCCAGCTGGCGAGGCCTGTGTATGCTGAACACTCTCCTTAGCCACTTCACCTCCACACCAAGAGACATCCTGAAATATTCTTCACAGGAGCCCTTCCAAATACCTTTCTCCTGTTCCCACCTGTGGTCTCATAAATGGAAAGCTTGAGTAGAATACCCACATTGTTAGTGTCATGCAAATGCTACAGAGAAAGGTGCCATGTAGAAACATTATTTACACTGAATTACTCATTGCAGTCTGAAGTCCTTTGTTAGCACATTTTTTCCTGCAGATGCGTGGGCAGGGGACATAGACTAAGATACTGGATTACTAATGAGCAACACTCTTCACACCTGCACCTCTACTTTCCTTTTGTAGGGGGATAAAGTGTAAATATATTAGCTAACATATGCTACAAATAAAGCTACTCCGGGTTGGGTTTTCCAGTCTGTCAGGCAGTTTGTTGTATTGATTACAGGCACCATAATGCAGTACAGAGAAGTCCTGTCACACTCAAGCTACAGAACCCTGCAGAGAAACAAGTATCACCACTTGTCACTCCCAAGAGAAGAAGAGTTAAATAAAAACAGCTTGTCAACTAATACACCCTGGTGACTTACGTCTAGCTTTCTCTTCTGACTGTCCCCAAATTTTGTTAACTTGCACAGTGCCAGAGGCTCATCTAGAACTTCGATGAAGCTTTCATTCCTTTGAATGAAGATGAGGTACCTCAAACAAACAATAAAATCAAACACCCCTGTTTCCTGTACATCAAGTTTACAAATAAAATTTTAGTTTAGACCCCATAACCTTGCTTCCATATGCTGCATTTTCAGAGGCTTAAACTCAAGTCTTTTTAAAAAAACCTCAAAGATTAATCTCTATAATATCTACTAATCTCTCTAGGCAATTTACATAACTGGAAGAGATTCAAAGATTCAGATTTTCCTTCAGTTTTTCCATAATTTTTTCTCTTAGGAACAAGCCCAGTTTTGCGCAGTGTTACCAGATCAGTCATGTGACACAATCTGAAACTAACTTTCATAACTTCCATTATTTTTTGTTTTATAAAATACGTGGACTTGATCAAAGCTCTTCCCCACCATTGTGCAAATTTCCACCTCTTCTCTAAAGTCTTCATTCATCCAAAGGCAGATTGACTTGGAAGAAAATATCCTTTTAAAGAAGTTAACATATTTTCCAGGGAGCTTTGGAATGCTAAGAAGGCTTACGGTTTATTTTAGAAACAAATTAAACATATCAAGTTGCTACATGAGTAGTAGAACTGACTTCGGTCTCATACATCTTGTAACTCCCCCTCAATCTTCTTTCGTCCTGTCAGATCCCCTGTAAAGGAAAGAATGTTTTTTGGCAGTCACGCATGTGCTGACTGGCCCCAAGAGCACCCCCGTATCACCTTCAGTGTGAGGCATTAACCAAGGCTTCTCTTCCATCTACCTACTGAGTGGCTCTGAATTTCCAGGCACTTCATTACCTCTGAGACCTTCTTCCTGCCTTGAAATTCGACCAATATTGGCCAGGGATCTCAAGAGCAACTGCAGAGCAACTAACAGATGGGCAGACTGATGCCATGAACAAAAGAAATCAGATTCAAGAATTTTTACTTCTTCACTCTATTACATCACTTGCTTCTTACACTATCTTTTGTCTGAAGAAAAGGAGCCTTGCATTTTCACCCGTGCTGCCTTCTGCTACTTCAGCATGCAATTATCCTACAGAAATGCAGATATTGTGATCTTTCCATCAAAAGTAAAAGAAGAAACTTGCAGAACCATAAGCCACTGCTTTTAATACATTTCAGTCCCATAATGCTTATATACATTATTTAGGAACAAAATAGAGTAACTGAAAATTATGAAGTCAGCCATATTCTTGGCAAAAAATTACATGAGTACAGGTAGAACAATAAACTTTTTTTTTTGATCAACATTCATTTTCCAATAGATTAAACTGTACTGTCCCCATTTTCTGGATGTCTGTAGAACTAAAGATCATGTTTTTCCAGGGAGCAAGAGCTCAAATTCACAAAATACAGGCAGAGCAAAGATAGTGTTGCACTACTCTTTACGGGGTATAGCCCCAGGTCTAAGCATCTAGTTAGGAAATTCCAAACAGCGAAGTACAGACCAGGCAGATGCTAAAAGCAGCATTATGCTGAAGAAAGGAGTACTCCAAAATCCCACCTGTTTTTACAGCTTGGACAACAGAATGTATTTGCAGATGAAATGTGAAAAGCACTATGTAAAATTACTGCAATACATGTCTAAATGATCAAAGGTGCAGAGAAGCCAGGTGTCTCAATCTGTCTGTATGTAACAGAAAAAATTACCTGTGGCATGAAAAAGACTTGACACGATACTTAATAATTCTTTCATACAATGGAATTTAAAACCTTTTAATTTCTTAACCACAGGATAAAAGGAACTTTTATGACAAAAACAAACAGTATGCAAAACACTGCTGTAGCACTGGCAAAGACCTGTTTTTCGTCAACTAGAAGCACTGTCCCATTACACTTACAGAGGAAGTCAATAGCTTCACCCTCTGGCCTCAACATTTCAATTACACTGTGAACCCAGGGTAATTTTTAGTGCTTACCACTAAAGGGAAATACACTGATTGCAAAAAACCACAGACTCAACACATGTAGCTCCACAGGGATAGTATCTAAGTAGATCTTAGTAATGATGTGTCGCTTAGAATTATGGTCTTAAACCTCACTATGCTGGTGGCACAATTCATCATTCCAAAACTCTTGGAAAAAAAGTCAGGGCATCCTCTGAAAGCTTAAGACAAAGAGAATGTTCCCCAAATGCAGGAAGGATCTTAAAAAACAGAAGTTTGCTCATATTAGCACATTACCATTCATCAGCACAAAATATCCAACTAATAATAAGTAAGTTTCACTTTCCAAATGATCTCTCAAGCCTACATGACATTTCTAGAAGTGATGGGCTTGGCCAGCCTAACAGCTTACTGCTTGCCCCTTCAGTGAACCACTTCAGCCAAAGACTGCTAAGAATGCCACCAGAAGTGCAGCCAGGCCTCACAGGAGATGGGAGAAAAACTCCCTATGAACTAGAAGGAACTGGTTTCTGAGAGGTATCATCTTTGCTCAATTCGTAACAGAAAAATAATAAATAAAAAGCCTCATCTGAAGCTAATTCTAGAAATAAGGTCTTCCTCTGCTTTAGTTAGTAGGGAGTGGAGATATATTCCCCTAATTTCTATCTCAGTCAAATAATTTTGTCAGTTTTCATAGGACAAAGCTGTGCAAAATCTCATTTTTTAGCTTACAAATATTTTGGGGTGTTTACTACTAATGAAAAGGTATAAGCAGAGCCACACCAAAACTCTGGCCAATAGGGTTCCACCCCACCAAGTTAAGAGCTACTCACAAGCCTATCTCCAACCTTCACACGAAGAGTCACATAAGTAAGGTTATTTGGAAATCAGTAATAGCATCCACTGATCTCACTAATAAATAACGGCCTAGCAAGGTGGCTGTGGTACAATGGCCTAAATCATAACTCCACCATTTCCTTCAGATTTATCATCAGTCTTAGAAGCACACTGATCTCAGATCCATCTTTTGTACTACTTATTCCCAAGATCTTGACAGAGAGAACTGTTTACACTAAGAAATTAAAGGACAATGGAAAAAAATAAAAAGGGTTTCCAAGAACTGAGTTTAAAACACAATCTCTGGAATTCCCCAACATAAGGATAAAGTAAGAAAAAAAACTCTAGAAAGGAAATTTGTATGTTCATTTTTCATGAGCACTGAACCTGAAAAAAAGTTGTTAATACAGGAGACACAGAGACAAAACACTCCTAAGAAAATGACCTGATTCTCATTTTCTTTACCAAAATTTCACCCTCCAAAGTTAGGCAATAAAGAGGAACTGTAAATTTGACCAAATAATCACCCTAGTAAAAACTCATGCTGGATGATGAAAAGCCACCTCCTCTGCAGTCATCTCACTGAAGTTCTTGAGACAGGCTTAAAACCCAGATCCATCATCCATTTTGGTTTTTTTTCTTATCCCTGAAACACCTTTATCTCTTAAAAAACGTAGTCCAAAATAGCACAATTTCACTCAGCTTTACTTTACACTGAAACATAATCTTCATAGGTGGGACTCAGGGGACAAAAAAAAAAAAAAAAGAAAAAAAAAAAAAAAGCCCCACACCAGTGTGCATTGAATCTAATTCCAATTTTTTAAAGAACTCTACAGGCATAGATAGGTGTCCTTTTCTTCACATAACTATATTAAGAAACACCTCATTTTTATTATAAAGGACATGCCAGTAAGATTTTTTAAAATGGAGCAGGCCAGAAGGTTTTTTCAAGAAAAAGGAACAAACACACAGTTCTTATCGCTGACACTGGAGACTGCTGATTAAAAGGCTGCTGAGGTCTTCATGTGGTAAAGTCCCAGAAGTCTCCAAAGAGGAAGGTTCCAGGACCTCTCACAGCCTGTTCCAATATTTAACCACCCTGAACAGTAATTTTTTTCTTGTATTCAGCTGGAGTTTCCCTTACTGTACCCATTCACTCACCCCTTCCCTTTCAATAGGCTGAAGGCCCCATTCAGCTGCCTCCACAGCATTCCCTGCTTCAGGCTGAGCAAAGCTGGTTGTAGGAGCTTTGGGGTTCAGTCTGGACCGGGTGTAGACGAAGACAGTGACGAGAGATCTCTGAAGTCAGATCTTGGAACATGCGGTTTATTGCAAAGGGCGTGGGTATAGGGGCACTGCTTAGAGCTGCCAGCTGCAGCTCTGAGCAGGCCCAAGAGAGCAAGAGAGTGAGCGGGTAAGTAAAGAGAGAGAGAGAGCGAGAGGAATGAGAGTGAAGAAGAAGAAGTGAGTAGAGTAAGAGAGTGTAGTAAGAGTGTCTGAAGTCCTGGTTACAATACAATAAATCATCTTCTGTACTGAATATTCTAATTGTCACTAACCAATCTAATACAAGATACAAATCCTATAGCATTTACATACAGCCTATAAGAGTTCTTATATTACCATAGAGTGTTACATCTTAACTTCTAAAAACTACTCTTTGGACCCCTTCTGCTGAGCTAGTAGGGTCTGCTCTGACCCTTGGACCTGCCTGCAAGCAGAGGGTATTGTTCAATCAAGAGGGGATTACCTTCAGTCGGCCATACCATTGTTTTCCAGTTGTTCAGTAACTAGGACTTGGTAATTCAGAGGTGGCTTTCATTTCGATGTCGCTTACAGTTTTCATATTCCCAAAATCTTTTGTCAGGCAATCATATTTATAAGGCTTTCCTGTTTCATCTTCCCCAACAGCTGGTCTCAGTGGCCTTCTATCCAGGCAGGCACTCCAGGCCTGAACAACTTCCCTCTCTCCAGTTTGCCATGTCCTGCAGCAAGGGCCAAACACTGGACATGGTCTTCTGGGAGGAACACAACGGTGAACAGATGGGCAATGACACCAACATGTTCTGAGATTATGGAGTACAAATGTTGTGAACATTGACCAACCAGATACACTACACCACCACAGCAGCAGCAATTACACCATCTCCCCTCACCAAATTGCTTGAACAATGACCTCCAGAGCTGCAAAATCAGCATGCAATTCCCTGGCCTTTCTTAAGTCTTCTACTCATTAAAGGAGGAAGTCTTGCCACACTCTAAATAATGGAATGAAAGCCCCAGCAATGGAGGAAGTAATAGCTCAGTAGGAAGATGAGAAGGGGTAAGAGAGGGCATTAAGTGGTCCTCATTTTTAAGACACATGGCAGGTGTGATCGACAACATACAAAGGCACACAAAGGCTTAACTGAACGTGAATAATCTGTCATACATTAAAAACTTACCCCTATATTGAATACTAACACAAGGTACATTAATGAGTAACAGATTCCCTTTCTAAAAAAGCTGGATAGAATAAAGGGTCCAAGACTTTTTTTATTCTTTTAACTGGAAAGTTCAGGGCTACAGTGCAAAACTAATTAAAAATATCAAAAATTCCCACTCTGAAGATTCTAAGTAAATATGGAATAAATGTACTAGCACTTAAAATCTCAAATAAACTTTTAATAACTAAAGACTGAAACAAACAACCTGAGCCAGAAATCCAAGGGCACAAACTCAGAATATGGTGCATAAACCCACCCAAGACAGTATATTCCAACAGATTGAAAAACTGTTCACCCACCAATACATTTTCTGTATGTAAAAGAACACACCACACAAAACGTCATCAGCAAGTTTAAGTCTGTGAGAACTACATTAAAAGTCTGAAATTAATGTGCCAGTGAAACTTAATGAAATTACCATTTCAAGAAAAGCATACAATTTTAACAAGCAAGTCCTAAATCAATCACAACATATCAGGTATCAGACTTCTGTCAGTACTCAGGGGAGTACTAATATTACAGCCAAAAAAATCCAACAAAACAAGTTATAGAAAACTACAACATTCAAAAAGAAATTAAAGAAAAGCATAGCTGAATGTGTGGAATAGAGGAAAAAGCAACACACTAGCAGAAACCAAGAAACAAGCAGGAGGTTTATCAGCGGAAAACTACAGGTTGACTATTGACTATATAACAAACAAAGTCACATGAATTAAATTCAGAGTTGCTTGTATTTCAGCAGAAAGTCTGCCTTGTGTCACCACAACCTCATTTCAGCCAGCAGCAGGTCTTGACCCTTAACAAAAAATTCACCTAGCATCATATTAAGCTCATAGTATATCTTGGGAATGTATTTTACCAGACTTATCCCAAATGTGAGTACACACACTGTGGCCCATCAATCACGAACTACTACACACATGCCAAGCTCCTCATTACATAAGTGACAATAATCGGACAGTGCAAAAATACTTGGTACTAGGGAAGTGGCTCTCTTCTGGAGGCTTTTGCTTTCATTTTTTACGATGTCTGTAAAAGGACAATGTATTTCCTAACCTTGTCTTTCAAGTGAGAAATTATTTTTTTTTAAGTCACCATACAGCAACTTCAGGTCAAACAGCAGGAGTTCCATGACCTGCGTGTGTTTGCACGAAATACCACGTGTCAAATGACGATAGGAGACCTGCACTCTACTAAGACACAGCAAGACATGAAGACAGCACAACTTGCCAAAATACTTTGAACCAGATTTCAAAAATGAAACTGACATCAAACAATAACTAAAAACTACTTAACTGCAGGAACACAAGCTGTTGTTTCAGTTTTATTTAACAGTCCTTTTCCAAACCTCTTCACTGCTTTTCTTATCAAATTTGTATCCTGGCTTTCAAATTATGTCATATGACGAAACAGATTAATCCTCTAATGAAATTTCCTCTTGTCTGCATTTAATTCCCCCGCACAAGTTCCTGGCCAACAGCCTTGTACAAGACCAATTCAGAAGGTATTCACAAAAACATAAGCAATAAAATACACATTATTTTTAATAATCTTATTAACATCACAACAGAACACAAGCAATCTAGTAGGTTTTCAGAATGTGCTAACAATTACTTTCTGACACAGGTGACTGAGATTCCAAAAAGGAACAGGCAATCTACTAAATCTTGTATTTACAGAAAAGGAAGAGTTCTTGGGAGCATGAGGTTCAGGGGCCCCCTTGGCTACAGTGACTGTGAACAAGATTCAGGATCCTCAGAGCAGAGAGCAAAGCCAAATAACAGCATCACAGCCCTGGACTTCCACAGAACAGAATTGCTCAGTGATCAGCTTGGAAGAATTTCAAAAGGAGGCTGTCCTGGAGAGAAGAGGGGTCCAGGAGAGCTGGTTCATTTTCACGGATCTCCTACTACAAGCTCAAGAATGGCCCTTACCAGTGTTCAAAGAATCAAACAAAGGTGCCAGGAGGCCTGCATGGACAAACAAGAAGATTCTGACTGAACTCAAATGTAAAAGGGAGTGTAACAAGATCACAGGCATGATCCAGGTGATCCAGAAAAAACAAAGACCCTGTCTGAGCATGCAGTGATAGGGGTTAGGAATGCCAAAGCCCATGCAAAAGCCAAAACCCACTTGGATTTCCATCTGGTACAGGACATGAAAGGTAACTAGAACGGCTTCCAAACATACAAAGCACAAGAAGGTGGATTTATCAAGAATAAAATGTACTTAATCAGCCTGATGGCTATTTGTAAAGAGTTGACTGGCTTGGTGGATGAGAGAAGAGCAGCAGGTTTTTTTGCTCTGACATCAGGAAGGCTTTTGACACTGTCTCCCATTATGTTCTTATGGACAAACTAATGAAGTAGGGGCCAGATAAAAATGGACAGTGAACTGAACTGGAAATTGAAGGAGTTATGAACAACAGGAAAAGGTCCAGCTGGAGGCCAAGTATGAAATTAGAAGAGGCACAGAAACTGAAATAGAGGAAAACCCGTGTAAACATCACCACTACCACCCCCCCAAATTTTACTATAAGCATCATCAAACACTGAAAAAAATTTGCCAGAAAAGCTGCTGAGTCTCCATACTTGTGGTCAAAACCAGCTTGGACAATATCCTGGGCAGCCTGCCCCAGTTTACTGAACTAAATGATCTTCAGAAGTGCCTTCCAACCTCAATGATTCACTGATACTGTTAGAACTGGTTTTAAATCTGTGCCATATTTTCAGTGGTGAGAAAGCATTTTACAGCAGCTACGCAAATCGTAGCTGCAGACCAACCAGGTTCAGACTATTTTTGGCCAAGTGTTACATTCTAGCTCAAATCCCTAACATTCCCTACCTGCTCATGGCCAATACAATCCAGCAATACCCTCTGCTAACATGCACACAGGACTTGGAAAGTAAGTGTAAAAGTGTGGAGGGCTGTGAGCCCTTGGCAAAAGAGCCCTCTGCACTCCCTTGGAGGAGAGAGGCCTGAGGGCAAAAGACTCTCCCAGAGATAAGCAACCCTCCTCGGGTCATGGTGGTAAAGTGAACCACCCCCAGCATGCCTTGTTTCTATATGGCAATAGCCTGTACCCAGTTGGCTAACTGGTTTCTACCCCACCCCCTGCCTTTCCCATAAAAAGCCCCTGTTTCTGCCCCTTGGGAGGGAGCCTTTGTCCCTGGCCTTCCCTTCACAGGGGCTGCTGGACAATAAAGGCCACCTCTGAGGAATTACCAAATGAGGCTCCTGTCTCTCTGTACCCGAGCTCGCCTTGGGTGATTTCACAAAGAGCTGAATCACAAGAGCTGGAATCACTTTTAGCAGAGAAGTTGCTGCACTTGCTGAAATCCCCTGCTGCCCAGGGAAGCCTGCCATCGCCCTGGAAGAGCTGCTCTTTGCAGGACGCTCTCTCTAGGAAGGTCG
This sequence comes from Corvus cornix cornix, assembly GCF_000738735.6. NCBI lineage: Eukaryota > Metazoa > Chordata > Aves > Passeriformes > Corvidae > Corvus > Corvus cornix. Next base: position 17,237,987 of record NC_046333.1, on the reverse strand, counting down.
TCACACACCGGTGCTGACAAGCATCGGACCCCCTGCGATATCAAAGTGTATTCATTCCTTCTCTGCCATTCTCATTCCATTTACTGAAACGATGCTGTTCATGCAATTGCCGTCATTTTCTAAAACTTCTGGCTTCAGCAACCGCTTACACAATTATCCAATCAAGTGCATATGGAAGGAAGGAAGGAGGAAACAGAAGAACAAATTCACCTTAATATTGATCTCCGAGTGCCAGAAACTCTCAAGTCATGGATCTAACACCAAAGAGAGATGGCTGCAGCTACAGCAGTGGTCACCACGCTCCAGGTAAAATCCTGTGGTAACTACAGGAAACAAAACCACACCAGGAAGACAAAATTCTCTTTAAACAGGCAGAGTTTGTTAATGCTGGAAGGAGATACTAGATGAAGTATAATTATACTTCAATCCATGACTTATTATGGAAAGATGCTCAAAACTTCTTTTAGTTTTGCTTTTTTTTTTTAAATTAAATTTACATTTTTTAAATTCACAACTTGTACTGCTTTTGCAGCAAAGAGTCTTATTTGCCTGTTTTTGGAGACATACCTACAACTCTTTCAAGTTGCAGACATTCAAAAAGGCAGGCCTCATTCTTCACAGATTTCCTTTAAATGGACAAGCTTTTTCACCCTCTAAATCTGAGTAAGAATAAAGGAGTTGTATAAAAAGACAAACTTTTTGTTCCTGAAACAAACTTATCTACTTCCACTGTGTGTTTAACTTCAAAATACAGTTATTTTTACTACATTCTTCATATTTTCATGTTGGGACTTCATATATAACAGCATGTCAGGTTTTCTATAGCATATATGGTCTTGCATTATACAAAGAACTGGTATTTGTAGGCTTTTTACTCTAACAGTTGAAGAAAATCTTAGTTGCTTGTGGTATTTTTGCTTAAACCTGACATGGGTCTCTTCAAAAGAAGGTTTGAAGAAAGTATATAACTCAAGTTACTTATTTATATTCTAGCACATAATACAAAAAGCAGTCAGCATCAAAGAACAGAATAGGTAAAACTGATTTTCAAAAGAATTAAAGATTTTTTTCAAAGGCTTATTTATTAGAACCACTGATCCAAAGCCTGCTGAAGTTCAGAACCATCTTCAGCTTAAAGGATTTATACAGGCTATTTATCAAGTATGAATAAATGTAATTTTTCCCTTATTTTACTATTTAAAATTAGAACAAATATTTTTTTCCCAATTATTAAAACGCTTTTATTAACATAGGCAACACAAGATGTCTTCCGACATATTTTTTCATCATTTCTGAAATCATCTAACTTAAATCTGCACTTAAGAATAAAAAATATTCTGGACTGCAATCATTTAAAACAATAAATACAATGGAACTTCAAAAGAATTCATTGGAATGCAAAACACAAAACAGTATAATGGAAAAGTAAATAAGGTAACAGAGGAAAACAAGATTGTGAAATGATGTGCAGGTAGGCCAGAAAGGCCTTATTATGCAGTAAGAATAAATTGGAAGATCCTTCTGTAATGAGTCATTCTAACATGCAACTAGTTGTATTTCTTTCCCAAATGAGAAGTGTCTTTGCAATAAAGAAACCAAGTTCCACAAAAAACAACTGCACCATGGGATAAAGAATACGGAGAAAGGACAACCACTGCTCCTCATGCATTGAAACACTCAGTTAGGTGACATATTCTTGTATGAGTTGAGTAACACTCAGCTGAGTGTTTTACATTCTTGTAATCCCAGCTTTCTCATTTACAAAAGCAGGGAAGACTACAGGCACTTTCCAAAGAATGAAAGCTCAGGGTATCTTGGGTCCTAAGCAGGAAAGAGAAATCTGCCAGACCAGATTATCCAAGTGGGGGAAGTCACCACAGTATTAGCTGAATTTAAGGTCAAGTCACTCCCACAAATCCTGGTTTTAATCTCACACATAATGCCTTCCCCTTAACTCATTTGGTAGGATTAATGGTTTGAATTTTTTAAAAATCCAATAATCTAAAAAAACAAACAAACAAACCACAACCCACATAGCAACAGAACACCAAAAAACATAGCCAATAACCACAAACAAAAAAAACTCCATGATAAAACATCATTATTCACCTTTTTGGCACTATCCAAAATAAGGTGATTGTGGTGTTTTGTGCTTCACCTCCCCCACAGCAGACACAGAACCTAACACAGAAGAAAAATCTGTTTCCAAACTTCAGACTCCCATTATGAACTGCAAAGAAGCTTATAGACAACCATTACATCACTTACTGATGTTGCATCATCCAATATTTAAGCCACTGAATGGTGGCCACGAAATGCATAAAGGTTAACATGCTGAGGGAGTTGCAAGGGGAGAATCTTTTTCCCAAATAAACTCACACCGGGATAGTGTGAAAAACAGGCATCACTGAATTCTAAACTAAATACAAGATTTTTTCCTAAGTTTATAAAAGTCCCCGATTTAAATGAAACAAGGAAAAAATGATTCTCTACAGACAAACTTAGCAGTGAGGACTGTTTACCCTGAACACGCCTTGCTGAGTAACTGTCTAATATTACCACTGGCTCTACTCACTCGCATTAAAGAATTTAGTTTCTCAGTCATGAATCACTGATTAGAAGAGCAGAAACCATCTGAGCCACAGACACCTTGTAACATTTTAGATCAAGCTTTAAAAATAGGTTTTGGGGGTGGAGGTTGTTTGTCTGCCCACCCACAAAAGACAAAAACCCCAGCTCAACAAAACTTTTTGTGGCCATCTCATTTCACAGTTGCTTAGGTAGAAGTTTACCTTTTTTCTCCTTACCTTCCAGATAACTGATTTTCAGGAGTGGTGAAGGGGAGAAGTTTCATTTTGCCAGATGGAGCTGCTCCTTCCAGTCCTTTCCCTATCCATACATACATCACTCAGGCCCATGCCTTCAGAGCTATGTAGCTTGCTGTGTAACCTCTGAAAGTGCTACTTCCTTCCCTTAAGCTGTAGAAATGGAGTGAAAGAGGAGTAACTATTCTACAGCAAACAGAAGTCCCAGTAGCATCATTCACCACAAAAGGAGAAAGGACTTTTCCACAGGATCTAAGGGATTTACTGGATTTGCTGCTGCAATAAGACCTGGAATCAAAACTGGATTTGCTGCTGCAATAAGACCTGGAATCAAAAATTAAGTCCTGCAATGTAATACAGTCCACTAAAAAGGTGACACAGAAAACTATTCTACAGGCAAAAAAAGCACTTGCCTGACTGCAAACAAGTAGAAAAGAAATGAAAGTATGACAGCATATGTAACTTGTGTGTACAATCCCAAAACACCTTGCATTTTCCTTCAGCTGGGAGAGAGGATGGAGAAGAGATGGGAGTGAAAACAAAAGCAGGCAATGGTGCATTTCATTTTAGCTTATTAAAACTGGAGAACATTAGACCCATATGATGCAACAACTTTAACAGAAGTGAGTAAAAACAAAGACATAAGTTTGGTATCTTGAAGAAGCAAAAATAGGCCCAGTCCTGAATATCTGAAAAACTCCATTTCCTGTTGCTGATCACCAACAGCTGCCTTGTTTCATCAGGCTTGGTACAGAACCTCCTGAAAGCAGAAGGAATCCTGATGAGCTATTATGGAATCAGCACTCCAACATGTAAGAACACCTGTAGATCAGATCAAAGATTCAACTAGCCCAGCTCTTACAGTGCAGATAGCTGTGGATAATTAGGAAAGAACACAGAAACAAGCATCACTACACTATCCTCTCAGCTTTAATTATTCACAAATCCATAATTCCTTCCACTACAAGGGTGCTAAGTAACTCTAAAAGTATTGCTCTTTCAAAAATATATCTGGGTTACACACATGCTTTTAGCTTCCAAAATATTATGGTGCAGAGTAACCAGCTTAATTAATTTTTATGCAAAGGAACATCTCTTTTTGCTTGTTCTCACTCCACCATACTCATCTGACACCTCCAAGTTCTTGGTGTAGATAGGATAAAGCTGATCCACAGAAATTCAAGATGGAAACAGAGAAAGCTACAATATCTCAACACCACCTGTCTGTCTCTATTCTTCTCTTTCCTAAACTGCTAAGTCCTAGCTCCCTTTTTTGGTTTTGATACACAAACAACTCCATATATTCAATTATCATAGCTAGCCTTTCACCCCAACTTTTCCAGCTGTACTACATTGTTTCTGAGATGGGGAAAAATGAAGGGAGATGGGACCTAGATACACAAGCTCCAAGTGCAATATAGATTTATATACTGAAGCCTAACAGAGAACACTGTCTATAGATGATGATTTGCTCTTTTGACCAACACCAAGCATTAAGCTGCTCTTTAATCTGTGGAGTTACCTACCTGAACATTTAAGATTTCACCCATGAGCTCCTGTTTAATCATTACCTCTCAGCATTTTATATGTGACAATTCTTTGACACTTACACACATTTTATACCAACTAGTGCTGAAGAACATCCTTCAGCATTTCTGCACAGACAATTCATCTACACTAATCTGAATAACTATCAGTAAGCAAAAGTTCTCTACAAAGAAAAAAAAAATAAGCACTTTACCTCTCCATTGCCATTTAACTCATGAAAACAGCAGAAAGTTACCAGACCTATTTAGATATACAGCTGAATCGTAGCCTCAGTCAACAGTGCAAATGGAGAGAAAAATACTCAAAACTATCTACAGTCCTGAACTCACAAAAAACAACACCTAAAGGGCATGGGCTATGAAATGCTACCTGTATTGGCCAGCAGCCAGTATACAACATAATATTTTGTAACACTTTCATACAGAAAAAAACCTTTTGTTGCACGGACTCAGCTACAAGGACCATTTTGGTTCTGTATGCAGTATTTTTAAAAAGCAGGAATTTTACTCCTCATGTTTAAAAAAAATTAAAATGCTAACAAGAGACACAAGCATGATCACCTTGTAAGATCACCTCCATAACATCAGGATCAGAATACCAGCTTGCCAAACTACTTACTGCTACTGAATTACTTCAGCATCTGATTCAGATGCACAGATTGTGTCTAATACTGAAGGTTTTTCATGTTTACTTGTTTCACTCTTCCAACTTTCATATTATTGCTAATTTGAAAAGATGAGAAACTTTAAAAACCCCAGAGCAGCACACAAGCCATTCATTCTTTTTCCCTTAAGAAAGATCATGTTTAAATCTCACCTCACAAGCAGCTCCAAAGCAACTTCTCCAACATATTTTTTTAAGAAAGTAACTTAAGCATACAGAAAATGTGAGACTGTATTTAGACAGACCCATGTAAGTACAGAGAATGGAGCAGAAAGCCTGTAAAATTGCCATGAAAATTGATTACTCTGGGCAAAGTTTACTTACTCACCTTTTAGCATGGTGACTGAGGATAATAAAATTTTTAAATGCATGCAAGAAGGAACAAGTCAGATATTACAGCCATTGATGAATAAGGAATGTTTGTGGCTATACACGGGAATACTTTTCACTGGAGTCACAGGCTCCCTATTAAAGTTGCATCAAAATTAGAGAGAGAGCTGAGAAGAAAAGCACAGCAACAATAACAAAGCATGAAGTGCAATGGGACAGCTTGTTACACGAAAACTGCAGCATTTCGTTTGGAGATAACCCTAACCAGATCTTTATCTTACAAAAAACAGGTCACAACCCACAGGTAAGAAGAGTCACCTGCTTGAGGAGCACATACTAGACCTGTTGCTTCTTTTGCTAACCAAAAAGAACAACAAAAACAAAATGTTTCAGTTCTCAATTGTTGTATCAAAAGGAAATTCTGATAGCTTTGCATACTCCTGCAAGCACTGACTGACCTCTAGCTCTCTTAAACATTATGGAACTCAGGACATGTACATTTAAATATGTGTAAACTACAACAGACTTTAATTAAAGAATTGTATTTAAGTATCTGTCAAGTTTCCTAGGAAATTAACCACTTCCACATTCTCTTACATCAGGACAGACCTTGAACAAGTTATAATGTCGTGTTTTCCTCAAAAATAACTGGAATTGTATTATGGTTTTGAAGTCCACATGACTTTAGCACCATAAACCAGTTTTTGAACATCTCCACATATGCAGTTTTCCAATATAAAACCACAACTTAAGTTGTGGATTGAACTCAGTTTTAGTTTTCAAAATTGAGAAGTTCACCTCAATGCTGTGAAGGTATCACTGGACACATTGTATCTATCTGCCACAAGCCAAGTGATCTGTAAGGGATTCTTGAGAATTTAAAAGACTCTCTTTTTGCTCATCCCATGGACAGAACAAGTTGTATCCAAGACACCTATTCACCTCCAAGTTTTAAATCACATCAGCATTTGAATTTTAGTCTTTTCTGCCCTCGCGCTTAGACTAAGAGAAGTACACAGATATATTCAACACTAATATTTAAGAAGCCTTGATTTTTTTAAAACTTTTTTTTATTACAGGATTGTTCACTCTCTTATGTCACAAACTTTAATACAAAAAGACCCAAGTATTTAGATGAAAAACTAAACTAGGAGAGAACAAAATACAGTCTTTCAAAGGGTGAGTGGTTTGCAATAAAGTTTCAATAAGAAATAGTACTCCGTCAAGTGTACAAAGAGATCTGCATACATATACCAATAGGAGGGCACACTGCCATTTCTGTTAGGTAAAAAAAAAAAAACAACCAACCTCTCCCCCCCCCCCCCCCCCCCCCCCCAAAAAAAAGCCCTAGCAAACCAAAAACCGACAACAAACAAACACCAAAATCCCCACACAAATCCAGGTTTCTCTTTTCAACCTATTTGTACCAATTGCAACTGTGGTCTTCTTTTTAATTTCTTGTCCCCGGCCCCTCAAACAGACAAATATAAACCTCAAAATTTAAAATACGAAGATTACATTATCCAGCCAACTCAGTGATGCCAGTGCAAGATTACTCCCTACAGCATATTTGCTAGTGCTTAATGCAGTCCATACTGTGTGTCCTAACACATTATGCAAATGACACACACATAAAAGAAAATGTCTATCTCAGAGTGCCCCCCTCCACCAACAGACAATCTGTAATTAGCCATGTCCTCTAAGGAGGCACCTCATTCACTCTCACCAAAGCAGCAGCTGCTGGCAAATGGAAATAAAGAAATTTAGAACAAAAATAAGCCTACTACCTATACTCCCAAAGGTGTATACTCATGGTTGCAAGCCAGAGTCAAAATCTAAACAGCTGTTTGTATTTTTGCAGAATGCCCACACAGAACCTCTCATGCCCAGTGCCAAATATTTATTAACATGATTTGTATCAGGCTCTCTCAAGCACACTGTACAGAGAGCTGCAGCAACAGATCCCAAGGCTTCACTGAAACACTTCTGATCTACAAGCTCCCAAGGCAAAAATCTAGAACAGAAAATATAAAGTGGCAATGCTTTCTGCTGAACACAATTCAGAAAAATGCAGTAGTTCTAGTCCCCCAGCACAGAGGTGCAGAGAACAAAGCATACAGTTGTGCCTAATCTTTACTATCCTACTACAAAGTGATCCAATTGCTAAACTCTAATATCACCTCCCCAGAAGAGTTCTCTTCAAATCCAACAGCAGTCACCAAACAGTAAATTCTGAAAATTGTTCCCTGTAAACAACAATTCAAGGAGTAGCCAGAATTCCCATCTATCTAGAGTAAATGAAAAATGCATTTCACCATGGTTAAATAAATAAATAAATAAATAAAAAGGAAAAACACACCACAGAAGAAGCCTTCCCATTAAATAACCTTTATGTACTCAAGAACTGTATACATAAAACAATCCCACCTTCCAACTCTAAAATTATGCACTTTCAGGTTTACAAGATGTGTCAGGCCTCTGATCTGAACAAAATCAAAGCCTGTTTGATGTCACTGCTCCCACCCATTATACTTCTACTGCGTGTGCCTACTACTGGATGATGGGCAAAAAATACCATGGAAGTGTCTTTGCAAAAACAATAAAAATTACAAGACATAAGAAGAATTTGGACAGCAGAAATGCACAGCATTTATAATAATCTGCATTTCGTATTATAAATGGGCAAAGTGTTACAAGATTCCTGTAAAAATAAATCAATCTGATCAGACAACATAACTCACATCCACTGTCTGTGTGCTATGCTTAGCGTAACATATTTTTAGTACATTTCCACTACCTTTTGATAAGGCAGACAAACACCTCCTCTGTAGCAAGGCCCTAAATTCAAGGTTTTGACGAGATCGTAGGCTCTGACAGCTTCCACAATCATGAAATCTAACAGCCCACCAAACTGACTTCTGGAGCACTGTCAATTCAGACTGTTTCAATGCATTTTAGAAGCCTCAACATTTATACCAGGGCTAACCCATGTTGTTTTTTTTTTTCCAACAGTGACTCTTGTTAACCACAAGAAATCAATCTTGTTTTCATTTAACATCATTTCGTAATTTTTTCCTATTCTACGCAATTTAACACACAAACAACTGCCAGGAAGAATAGCACACAACCTCTGAATGCTAGAAAATCTCAATTTTTTCTTCCAGTTGTTATCAGAGAAAAAAACCAAAACATCAGCTTCAGAGGACCAGTATATACTCCTAACAGCTTAACCTAACAGTGCCACTTAGACTTCCTTAGAAAAGTAGTATTTTTTTTAGTAAGGCTCACAGGTTACACATGTTTATATTACAGTCATCATCTACACAGCCACATATGTACGTAGTCAGGGAATTAAAGAAAAAAAATACCATCTTTTACTCTTTTCAGAGCCCATACTGTTCAGCTATGATTTCATTTTCCACCTACAGTAAGATGTTTTCAAAGGTACAAGAGGGACAAGATCACAAATGCATACAGCAAGATAAAAAAACCTCCTCTTCCCTAACTCCATTGTTCTCTCAATTGTTTTTGCGTGTTAAGTAAACACAAATGACATGAAATAATGTCTGAAGTAGCGGACGTTATTTTTGCATCTTAATGATAAAAATTATTAAAAATAGCCTATAGAGAGAAGAAACTCAACTTAGTGCTTTGATGTTTGTCAAACCTGCTAAAGAAAAAGGTTTAGCTGTATAATGCATATACAGCATGCAATAAATGCAATTATTTCATACACAGTTCAAGATACTCTGAGTCCACTGCATTTCTCTTGCAAAAGGTTTTTTTTTCCAGACAATTATACCAAAGTGGTACAATCAACAAACTCGTACCACTGGGAAGCAAGAAGTTACTTTAGAAAACCACATCAAATGCAGTTACACTGGAATGCAAAGAAGATGTTTTCCTTTCCTTGAAGGAACGACTTCCTGCTTCATATTGTCACTTATCAAATACGTAACATTTCCTCATGGAAGAGGTCCATGTTTTGTCAAATTACCCTAGGCTTATGCTGACATAAATCAGACCAGAAGTCAGCGTTATGCTTGCATGATTAAACAGGATTTGACTCAAGCTTTTTAAACAGCTTCAACCAAAACTCCTGGTAAGGCTGGTATTTATACTGAATTTATTTAACAGAAGCTTTGGGCAGAATTCTCTATCATCTAAGTAATGTACACTTCTAACAACCAGTATTGTGTACTATTTGACATATAAAATCTTACAAATGGATTTCTCTAATTCTGATCTTTAACATTACGATTAAACCTTCCAGTGTCTGAGTATCAGGCATAGAAAAAGCACCAGTACCCAACAGCAGAGAGTTCCAGAACAGTTCACATGTTTACAGGCATAACTACAGAAAGACTGACATTCTGCTCGGATAGTAGAGAGATGTAACACCTGGGAGTCACCACTTGAAGTTTACCAATGTTATCCCAACCGGGCTGTTAAAATAGTAAACAATCTATTCATTATTGTTAGCAAGAAGGCAAATGATTTTCTATTTTTAGTGCCACCATTGCCCTTCCCTGGTTCCTGACCCAGCACATGCTTCTCCTCAGTTTACGCAGTTGTGCTCTCTCTGATAAGGTGTAGGAGTGAGAATATTGCGGGGTTTTCTTCTTCTCTGAAATTGAACAGTTGTGATTACAAAGCAAGTACTGATAAACCTCTTTTAATTTTACAGAAGTCTTTGGAAAGGTATTCCTAACTTTTGACAAACACAGAAGCTCTGGGGAATCACTAAAGACTGTTCACTATTCCTAACAACTCACCTGATAAGCAAAACAAAAACATGTCACAAAACCAAAAGAAAAATACCAGTCTTAATAAAATTATTTGATAAAGTATTTTTAGTATTCATAAACCGAGGAAATAGCATTGTTAAGAATAAAACTTGGCTTTTAAGGCCACAAACACTGTTGCTTATATTTTCTTCAACCTGCATTTAATGTTCTGAATGTAATTTTAATACAGATTAACAGTAAACTATACCACAAAGAGACACAGCAATTCTTTAAATGCAAAACAGTAGGAATAGAAAAGCAAAAAAACCCCCAAAAAATAAAAGCACTTTTTGTTGTGCTTTTACAGGCAAAAGGACGGAAAATTAAATTTACACTAATGAAGACACCAGTTCCAGCCTCAAACCTGGACAGGCCTGTGGGATGTTGTGACTGAAGCAGTACTGGCTGTATCTCAGCAGGGCTTAAACTCTCCAGCAAAACACCACTACAACCTGACAGAACAGAGATAGCCAACGCTTATTAATCTAAAAGCCAGAAAGAACACGCTCTCACTTATCTGTCCTTATGAACATAAGCCCAGCAGTTCTTCCATTTGTAAACGTGTGTCAGATTTCAAACAGAATGGCAAACAGCCCTGAGAGTCCCTGGCCCTCTCTGCCAGCTCCCCCAGGAGCGCAGAATACGTGACCTGTCCCTTTGAGCAGGCGCTCCATGCTCAGACGGAGCCTGCAAGCCTGAACGTGCAATCTTTGTTCGCAACAATCGTTTCAGTGAAGGGGCTCTGAAGGGAGAAAGACCACTAGGTATGGTGTCAAAGGGAAAACCAAAAAAAAAGGAAGTAAAAATAAAAACAGAAAACGTGGCAAGGCATGACCAAACGGAACTTAATATCAGAGTAGGCAGGCGTCCAAAACAAAACACAATTATTGACCAACATACGCAGTATCCCCAGACGACTCAAATCGCATGTCCTCTATTCTCCTACCTGTGTACACAAAGATTCACAGAAGCACCACTTCTCAGTCAGACATTCCCTTTCTTAGTCTGACCACTGATCTTGAAGCTAGAGGACAAGTTTTTCAGTTCTTGCTCAAACCTTGATGATTACAGTTGTGCATTTCCAAAACCTTAAACTGATCGAAAAGCCTAATTTCTGTTGCAACTCCCTTGACTGTAGTGAACAACAGCTATGCTTGGAGTCTTCCTCATGACAACCTGCTGTCTGTACAGGTCTACACCTAAACATTCAATGTGGATCACCTAATTACTGCATTATAATGCAAACACCATATGGGATCCAGTATCCCAAAACCATTAATCATTTCCCAAAATTGCTAATACCTTGCAGATCAGTGCTAGAACACTACAAACCCCTGCAGCAACTGCAGCAATTTTTTTGAAAACTAGAAGTCCCTTTTTAATAGTAATTGTCTTTCCTTAAAGGTGTTTTCTCATTTTTTAAACAGAAAAGCCATTCTTACTGTTCAATACCAGCAAGAGAGACTTCAATTAGAAGGATTTGTTCACATATAGCACAAGAAGCACTGTACACAGGAACTACTCCATCAACTGAACTGAGAGAGCAGATGCCAAGCCACAAATCCTCACTCTCTTGGCATTTTACACAAATCTAGGAAAATAAAGTTGTAAGAAAATAAACTGAACTTTAAGACATGCAGCAATATTACCGAAGGCAACGGAGAACGCACGGCAACCTTGATCATACATTCACTAGGGCCGTCTAAGTTCAAGCAAAGATTACATCAGGCCTGCTCTGATCAAGGCAATCACCCGTCTGAGCGCATTTTCTACCAGTTACATTTTAACTCTAACATGTAAGTGCCTGGCAAAAGAACAGGCAGAGCAGTCCATTTTGCAATTCCACACCTATTAGTAGTCCCCAATTAGACAGCTTTAACATGATGAGCTCCGAAACGAAAGCGCCACAGACCTTGTTAGGGCTTACCACCGTAGGGAGAGGTAGATTATGACAAGAGCCAGTGCCAAAGCCCAGAAGTTTCAATATGACAGAATTAAAAAGCAGATACTCATTTTTACCCCTAGACATGTGGTCTTCTCCTTCTTCCCACACTATCTGAACTATTGAAGAACAGGTTCTCCAAACATGCAACTGTTTTTCAGCTGTATTTTATCACAGAGCCTTTACATCTTCTCTGCTCTTACTTAAGACTCCAGTTTCATCCTCACCCAACCCACCTGACTTTAAGAGACTGTGTGAATCTCTTAATTGAGGTGATAGCAGAAAAGAAAACCCTACAATACCATATGTAACACTTTCAGACGAAGGCAAAAGGGTGAATTCAAGATAGCAGTAAACCAAAACCCAGTGTCCTAAGGAAAAAAAAAAAACCAACAACACAAAAACACAAAAACCACACAACAAAAAACCACAACCAATCCAAAAATTACCCGGACTTTTAAATTAAAGTTCTGTATGTTTAAAAATCACTCAATTGTATTTCAACTTCAGGAAACAAAAGGGGGAATACCTACATAAAGGGCATATATCTCATAGCCCTACACAGATTTAAATCAGCTTTTTCTTCAGCACAACTTACATACTCTAACTTTGAGAAATACAGAATCAAGTTTGTCTTTGTAAATAAAGTTTAAGAGAAATCTTAAAACTAGTCTACTGAAACTGTTATATGTATTTTGTTGAATCTGAAGTTCATGGTTTTTTCAGAGACATTTATTACTGCTAATAGGGAGCACAGAAGGATCAGACACGGTTCTGTGTTAAAAACTTTGTCTTACAAGTCAAAACATGCAATGGTGCCACCATAGGGCATGCTATTAAGTTTCTGAACTAAACACACAGAGGATCGTTCCAGCAACAACTGCTATGGACAGAAATATCCTTAATATAAGCTGCTGCGGATAGACAGGAGAATGGCAAGCACAGGGTACAAGCAGACAGAGGCCAGACCCTGATTTCTACTAAAAATCATCACGGCAGTAATGTGACAGGAACGCAGCCGTACCCCTGAGCGCCCAGCGAAGCGCTCCTCCAGGACGGGCAGGTTGGGCGTGGGAGCGACACGCCAGGCTCTGCCCGCGGGGCCGGAAGGGGGGCGAGGGGCCCAGGGGGCGGCCCCGGGGAAACCTCCGTCCCGAGGGCCAGGGCGGCGGCGGCTCCGCAGGGCGGGAAGCGGAGCCGCCGCCCGGCCCGGGAGCGGTGCCCCGAGTGCGCGGCGAGCGCTCGGCCGGGCGGCTGCCTCCCCTCCGCTGCTGGGGAGCCGCACCACTCCCAGCGTCCAACTCCCAGCAACTCCGGGGCGGGCGGGCAGGAAGAGTGGGAGGGAGGGAGAGCTGGAGGGAGGGAGAGCGGGAGGGAGCGGCCATTAAGCCCGCTCCAGCCAAGCCGTTCCCCGCGGCGGGAGGCGGCCGCCCGGCACGGCCCGCGCCCCGCCCGCCTCCGCCGCTCCTACCTGGCCGCCGGCGCCGCTGCCGCCGCCCGGAGGGGGCTCGTTGTCTCCATCTCCGCCGGGTAGCCCCGCTGCCCACCGGGTCGCCATTATTTCATTCCCGGTTACAAAGGAGGCACAAATCCTCTGGAGCCCACATCGGGGAAGGGAAGGGACGAGAGGCGGGAGCCAACGCCAGAGCCACTCGCGCACACCAGGCGAGGCTCGGCCAGCCCAGCCCCGCCGCCGGGGGACGGGGGTCGGCCCCTTCACGCGGTTGCCATAGGGAAGAGTACCCGAACGACCCTGGGCTTCAGCTACGCTCCCCGGCTTCTGCCTTCATGGCTGGAGGAGAAGAGAGAGCAGATGTGTCAGTCCTCGGCGCGGGGGCCGCCACCGCCTCCGCCGCCCGTCCCTTGTTAGGCTAATTGCACCCACTCGTCATCTTCCTCTTCCTCCGGCTCCTCCTATCCAGAGCTCCAGCCGCGGGGAGGAGAGGGCAAGCGGGGAGAGGCGGGAGGCGTCCCCTCCCTCCTACTTCGCTACACGCCGCCGGAGGGAGCGAGGACGGAGGGAGCAGCGCTGTTTAGGCAGCCCCGGCCGGCGGGGCGGTAGGGCCGCTCCCGGCCCAGCTGAACTTTGATCAACTGGTAGAGGAGGAGGACGGGACCGGGGGCCGAGGGGCCGCTCGCTCTGCAGGCCGGGCGGAAGCCGCCGCCTGCTCACGATTCCCGCCCCGACTGCATCCAGCGGCGTGCCGGGGCGGACGGCGGCAGCAGAAAGCGCACAAGCCCTGATGAAGAAGTGGCAACAAAAGACCTCTCCGGCAGCACCGAGGCCGTGCCGAGCTTTTGTCTCCTACGCGGGTCTGCCCCGCTCGCAGGCGGCTCCCTCCCCCCGACTACGTAGCCGGAGCCGTTCGCGATCAGACCACCGCGCCCCACGCCCCGCCCGCGCCCCTCCCTTGGGCCTCCCCCCGCACAGACGTTGCTTCGCTTCGACAGCGGCAGCCGGCGGCCGCTGCGGCCCCGCCGGCGGCAATTAGGGCGTCTCGGCGCTGGGGCCATCGCGCCGCGCCGGTTACGCCCCCCTGGGCTCCTCCCAGGGCTCCCCCGGCTACCTGGGCACCGGCCCGGGCTCGGCGGGGCACTCCAGCCAGCGCCTGCCCGAACGCGGAGGGCTGTGCGCGGCTCTGCCGCCTCCCCCGTGCCGCTCACCGCGATCGCTTCCCCGGGCCCTAGCACGGCGCCCCTTCTGCCCCGTCCCGTTACAACCCATCCCCGGGCAGGCCCCGGGTCCGTCCCAGCGCCGCAGGCCGCCCCCGCCCTGACAAGAACAGGGGTGACCACCGCCCCAGCCCACCGGGCCGGCAACGCGACTCCACGAAGGGCGGCTGCGCCGCCCCACGGCCCCTCCAGCCGGCCCCTCTTACTCGGCGGCCCGCGGGGCTCCTGCCCCTTCCCCCGCCGCGGCGTTCCCGGCGCTGGCGGCTCCCGCTGCCTCTGCCGGTGGGGAGCATGTCCCCTTCCCCTGCCTCCCGGCTGGCGCTTTCTCTTCCCTCCAAAAATCCACCCACCTTCTCAGACGACACCGCGAGGGCAGGAACTGGCTCCCGGCTGCCGTCCAGGGCACCCGCCCTGCGGCCGGGGAGCGCACAGCCCCGCCGGCCCCCGCCCGCCAGCACGGCCTGGGGCGGCGGCGTTTGCTGCCGCTACCCTGGGCGTTTTCGGGGGTGTTCACACAGCACCGATCTCAGACTTTCCGCCCTAATGCAGGATTTGGTGCTTCTGCCGCCAGCTCCACCTGCACCTGGCTTCGGGAGGACCGGGACCGCGACCGCCTCTCGGCTGGCTTTGGACGGTCCCGGCCGAAGTCTTGGGCCGCCCCTGGGCGAGTGGCGGGAGGACCTTGGTTTTGTTGTAGCCGCGAAGGCGGTAAATGTAAACATTTTCTATGCTTTATCATCATCGGAGTGTGTGATTTTGAATTTCTTTTCGGTGTTTAGAATGGTGTTTTCTAGCGTAGAGGCTGGACAAATAAGGTTTCTGTGAAAGGGAACAAAGAAAAACAGCATTTGCAAGAATTGGTAAAGAACTGAGTGACATGAAAGGTTGTGTCTAGTTTGTGTTCTGAAAACAATAGTAATGTTTTGGGTTGTGGTTTTTTTTTACTGTGCTACCCTTGACCATGAGATTGTAATCTCTGAAAAGAGGTGACTGCCCTGGTTATCCATCAGCAACTTGCATCATCAGGGATGAATACTGGTATCCAGAGAATTGGAGAACGAGCTTACTTCCAGTAGCTGGAGGAAAAGTCTCAAGGCCCATATGCTAATTATTGTCAACCAAGGTCACGTCTGGTAAGTTTAAAAGGGTGTTACAACTCACAGCCTGTCACACTGATTCAGGTGCTTGCCTACAATACTGTGTGTTGCTGTGGATTTCATTAGGCGTATAGATAGTTAAAAATGTGTGGTAGTTTCTGAATTTGAGTTCCTCATAAATTTCTGGTGTTAAAGACTACTTTGTGCCTGAACCTGATCTGGCCCAGAGATTACATACGGATGTTTTGAATAAGCATACTGCTGTCCAGCTGGCAATCTACAGGAGGGTTCTGCCCAGCTCCCTAATAATTTCACACTGTCCTACAACATTGAAAGATTTGTTTGCTATCCAGACCTAGAAAAAAAACTGTTATAATATAGTTTGCACAATGGTTGTGAAGAAGTTGAAAAGACCAGAATTAAAATCACTTGACATTTTTGAAGGGTGGAGAAGGGGAACAGTTGAGGCACTTCTGTTGAGATTCTGTTATCAAACAGAACCAAGAAGTGTAGCTGTGTGCTCAGCTGCCTACTGTTCTTTGCATAGGAGTCATCATGCCAATCTGCAGAACACCATCAAGAATCCATGATGTATACAAAATCAGTTCCTGTATTCATAATAGTATTTTTTTTCTATGGTAGCCACAGTACTTACTCCAAATCTAAATTAGCATCATAACTAATACCCATATAGAATGTTGTCAGATTTACAAAATGCCTTGGAGAGATTGAACTACAAGTGGACTCTGACTATAGTATCTAACAAGTCTCTATATCAACATAGCTACATCAATACAGAGGCAAATCTTCCAGTTTCACTTTTTTTACATTGCCAATCAATTTCTCTAGCTTTAATTTTCAAACTTTAACGGGGAGATGAAAATATCCCAGAAGAAAATTTGATCCTAGAATCACATATTACTTCATTGCTGGGTTGAGGGATTAGATCTCATTATTGACTCTGAGACATTTATATTCGTGTAATTATCAAAAGAAAATTCAGGCTACTCAAACCTTTGTTAAACTGTGTACTTAATTTTCTTCCTCATATTACAGTGTTCTGTTTTTTCAGTCTGAGAAGTTTTTGTTCAAGACACTGGGGTGTTTTTAGGGCTTTCCTGTATAAGACTATCTTGCTGTAATTTTTCATTGTAAATATGGTGTCATAGTTACAATAAAAGCTTAAGGACACAAACTTTCAGAAATGTGCTCCGTATCTTGGGTTCATAACACATAAGCAAAACCTTTGAGTTCCTTAATCATCCTTGAAGGTAATTTAATGAAAGAGGTTGCAAAATCAGAAAGGGTAACTGAAAGCTATAATTTCACTTTCTCACCTTCCAGTCTGAAGGTGTTGACACATACTCGCTTAGCAGGCAGCTGCAGCAGCTTAAAGTGTTAACACCATCCTACTGTTTATTATCACTCCTTGCTAAAGAGCATCATCCCCACAGGAGAGCTGCTGCAGACATCTTTGAGTGCATCTCAGCCACTTCAGTGCAAAGTCTAGCAGCTAATTTAAATTGCCAAGGTAGGCAGACGTCAGCCTGTCCTGCAGTCTGGGGGCTAAGGTGTGCTCAGTCTTTCTGTTCTGCCCATTCTGCTGGGTCAGTGGTGGCACAATTATTGGGCTCTATCTTCTTAAACTATCACCTGCTGAATGAATGTGTTGATGTGTTGAGAATATAGATATTCTAGAGGCTAATTTGTGGACATCAAAATTCACTGGGCCAGGTAGACTGGAGGACTGAATTTCATTATACTAAATATGTTTTAGGTACCTGCCTCCTTTCCAGATGGTGCATAGCACCTGCCTCTGGCAGGGCACAGGGGCATGCTTTTCTCTCACATGCACAAGTGTATAGACTTGTAACCTGCACCTAGGTGAAGCAATTCATTTGCCAAGCAGTTCTGTTGTCCTTGCCATCTTGAGGGCTCTCTCATTTTTCACCACCTGCAGCACACCATGATATGTCAGACCTGAGGTGCCAGAGGCACTGAGGAGGCTCAGCCATAGCCAGTCCCAAATGCCCAACCTTTGGGTTAGACAACAACAGGAGTAGAGAGAAAAGGAACTTAAAGTGAGAACAGGTTTTTTACAGGACTCTTTAGATTAGATTAGATTAGATTAGATTAGAGTGGAATACCTGAGTAAAATAGATTAGATAGGCAGCAGTGAGAGACAGCAGTAAATCTTGAGTATTTTGTGCTGGAATAAGGACTTCTCTCCTAAGGAGAAGTCTGAAAAGTTAAGTAGGAAAAGGTCCAAGTTTAACAGGGCCTGAGTTTAGGGATGAAAGGAAGAGTGAGTGGGTGGAGATGCGCCTCAGGCAAGTAGATGTTTGTACTGAATTTTGCCCTCAGAAACTGTCACTTGTAGGAGCTGCTGAGGTAATGATCGTTCTGATAAGCATTTCTGTTATAGTCACTAGTGGCTTTAATCTCACAATCAAGGCCTGCTTTGAGATGTTCAGGCTAAACCTAGACATCTCTGCTATGTTCTTTGTTTTGAACATAAGAAATATTACTGCTTCCCAGGAAGTGTTTGCAAGCACGTGTAGTGTGCCTGACTACAGACTTTTCACCACTAACAACATCCCCACTCCCCGAGGATGCTGACAGGTGGCCGAGAATGATTCAACAGATTCTCCCCAGCATGAGAGTTTGAGGAGTGGATTACACATATATTTTTCATTCATTGGTATTTCCAAGATACTGCAGATAGTAGTCAGACCCTCCTAGACGTGTAAAAGCCATTAAATCATTACTATAGCTCCACAGTAACATGACCATTGTCTGCAACTGCATTAGCTTTACAGATTCCTGCATTGAAATTCCTATGATTCAGACATGATACAGGCATCTGTTTCTTGTCCAGCACTAGTACAGTATTCATCCTAGACATCAGTAGTGATGGCTGTTTTCTTGGTAACCATACCACAATATTCCCCTTTCACTTCATGGATGTACCTATCAACCAACACTCAGGAAACAGAAATAAATGTCATTGCTGCCATGCCTACATCTTGCCTCCCCTTTTACACCAAACCCTTACAAATGTGTCTCCTTTCTTTTATTTAAATCTTCACAGGAGATCACACCTATCTCACTTGGCCCCAGACACTGATGCTTTTAAAGTGCTCCAGAACACCGCCAAAGAGAACTGCAGCGAGGCCTATCACTGGGTCTATAGTAAAGAGAGGATTTTGACATCCTGAAGCTTCAGTCAGCCGTCTCAATCAGTCACAGGGTGTTAGGCAATACCTCCTAGAAGTGACACCATTTTAAGCACATACAGTATTCTGCAAGAGTATTCTCAGGGAAAATCACTGCCTGGGAGTGCCAACAGAGAGTAACATTGCAGCTTGGGTGGAAGTCTGGGCATCTAGTTCTTATCCTGCTGCACTGTAGGGAGAAAGAAGCCATTTGGCTTCTGGCAGTGGGAACCAGCTACCTATGTTGTGAAAACCTATGTTGTGTCTCAGATGATGTGTCTTACACTCCTCAGTGTAGTCTTCTCAGATAACAAAGCTGAGGTGTTAAGGGAGATCTGTGTCTGTCAGGATGCTGCTCCTGATGTGGACAGGATAGCAATGTCCGAAGCACAAAGAGAAGCCAGAATTGGACAGCAAGATGATTGTTTCTCCTGGCCAGCATCCCTGATCCATCGCCAGTCTTCCTGAGCTGGACCCAGAAGTGTTTGTGTGAGGCTACCAATGTGCACCAAGGCAGGCTGGCACAGCTTTTACAGCAGTAAGCCTCAGCTGTTCAACACTAATCATCCCTGCTGTTCTGACTGGAGTTGGATACATTTTGGTGGGTTTGCAGCATTAGTATTTCAGCTCAGACCACAAATTTGGTACTCTGTAAAGAAATACAAAGTTGTTCAAGCCTGCAAGTATTTACTAGCATCCAGCCAGGGACAAAAGTCATTTCAAGTATAATTCAGTGAGCCCAGGAGAATGGGTTGCAGTATAAAATTTGAGCAAGCAAGGTTATGGTTAGGAGGAGCCCAGCAGAAGTCACTTAATACTTTTAACTTGGGTTCCTAGCAATGAAAATCTACTGACACACTCTGAAACCATGAGCAAAGCAAAACTTGTTTTTCATGCTTTGCTGTTGGAAACTGTCACTGTGGAATAACAACAGTGACAATGTTTCTGAAGATGCTGTGGCTGTTTACAGAGGATTTCCTAATTTTTTAAAGGTCGAGGGAAATAAAATCACTGCACTATTTTCTGCATTCACTTAAACTATCTACATCCTTTCATTTGAGGAGCCAGAGTCTAACAGATAAAGTCATCGGTCTCAGTTCTGCTGAGGGTTTATTCACTTTAGGTCAAACAATGTTAACTTGTTTTGGAAAGCCATCAGGGACTATTACATGTGCAGCATTTTCCCTCAGAAACCCTCCCCTCCCACACATGCAGTTTAAAAGAGTTCAACACAATAAATATCCAACCTATTTAAAACTGGCCATAACAGGAAAGGTTTAAGTGCTCGAATGGCAGAGAAAAGTGGAATGACAATTTGAGTTACCTTAGCTCCTTTACTGAAGTAACACCTCTGTGTTTGGTTCTGTGCTTCTGACTGGAAGGTGATAAATCAGCCCTATTTTGTAAAATGTTTAGTTTAACTACTGAACTGACAATTTAGATGGAAGTAGCTGGTGATGAATTGACAACAGTGTTATCACTCTCTCCTTGCTTGATCACATAATCAGCAGCTTGATCCGCTGATTAGCGAAGCCTTGTTTTAGTAGCACAGAGGTGCTAACAGCCATCTCCAAAATTCAGGCTACCCATCTTGTATTTTTTCTGACTATCCACAGCTTCCCTCTAGATGGACAAAGTGTGGCAGCTTTCTTCTGAGCTCTGCCATGTAACAGATCTTTCCCTAGAGCTGAGCTGGATCAAGGCAGCTTTCAGGCTTTGAGGAAAAGCTCAGGAGTAAAAATCAGACATATCACATGAATATGTTGATTTCATTGAAACCCTCCCTCCTTCCAAAAATGACGTGCCCCACCCAAAGGCAATGTGTCAGTTGCTGCTCCCACATTTTACCTACTCTGTCCAAAGAGCTCTTACTTCACTTTGAGCTCATCAGAACCTCACCGCCAGATACCCTGTAGAAACCACGTACTTGGGTTTTACTGGCTTCTAAACCTGATTTCATGTGCTTCTACTTATGCCAACTGACCGCTGCTCAGCTCTCTTTTCACTGAAGAGACACAAGAGATGTTCTCTAGGACAGCAGGAGTCATCCAAAGGTCAGAAGGTGTCTGAACCTGTAAGCTGATTACTATTTATGGGGACTAGGCTCTGAAAGTGATATTACACTGGGGTGGGGTTTTTTTTGGTTGACTGGTTGGTTGGGGGTTTGTTGTTTGGTTTGTTTCCCCACTGCTTTCCCACCACCCATCTTTCTGCTGAAGCTTTTAAAAAGTGAGATGGAAAATAGGGAGAGCATCCAGGGAAGCATGATCCCACAAAAAAAGAAAAACGAAAAACAAACAAACCAAAACCCAAACCAAAAACCAAACATGTGAGGCAAGCTGGATTGTATTTATGTCTGTATGGTATAAATTTTCCAGAAGAGACTGGATTTGGAATATCTTTGGTATTTTAACAGAATTAAACTTTTACTATAGCTTCCTGAAAGAAGTATTATAAATTCCCCAGCAAGCTACATCCTGCTTCCAGAGAAAGGATTGTATATGAATGCTGCTTTCAAGAAGAAGAAAATACAGGATTAATTTTCTTTCAGTGTTTTACAAACCCTTTGAAGAAATGGTGCAGAAGATGCTGGCTGCTTGGAGTTAAGAGATACTATCTAATGACTGATTCTGCTCTAGCTTTGGGGACTAACACAGACAACTGTGGGAATTAGGGACACTCAGGATTGGGTTCAGGTTCCAAGTGGCTCATCTGCCTTTACAGAAAAAAACCAACATAGGAATCCAGCAATGTAAATTATTGCAACTAATGAACAGAAATGCTCATTAATTTTCTGTAAACAGGCTGTGTTGATTGCCTATGCAAACTGTAGTATGGAAAGAAGAAACATGCTTTTGAACTGACTGAAGAAAGCATTAAACATAGCATGTTTCTAGTGTGTCTAAATTAATCATCTGCACCCTCCACCAGTTTGTCCCTGTTTGGCAATGGACTTAGAGCTTCAAATCTAGTCAAAAATCAATCCAGTAATCTGATCAGCAATAACATAATGGTGGGAGAAGTCAAAATTAAAGTAATGAGCTAAGGAACAAAGCCGTGTTTACAGAATATTTTCAGCCCAGTCTTCTGCTGAGGCACCCTCAGATATTCATTTCAGAACTGCTTTCCCAGAAAAAAGCAGCAGCCAAATATTTTAACTCATTAGATATACTTGAACTTTTCGCTGCAGTATTGTGCTGTTCACATGTGCCAGACTCCAAATGGCTCCATGTGGATGCAAAGTATGTCCACACAAAGGTCATTTGCAGGATTAGACCAAAGAGTTGCATGGGAGGCAAGGGAAAGCAGTCCAAGTTAATTTAATTCTCAAGGCGGTCCTTCGGGCCTAAGCAAAATACAAAACAAACTGAGCACAGTAATGCAAAGCATTTTTCCCTGATGTCGAGGGTCAGGGATTAATATTTTTGATATATTAAGAGTGGTCTTTCCTTTTGATCAGGTAGGGATGGACTATTAGCTTTCAGGACTAAATGACTACCTGAGGTGAGGGCCACAAGTATTTTACAACTTTTATAAAGGTAATTAGCCGGAGTAACTGGATCTGATTAATATAAAAAAGACATCCAACGGGAAAACCCTCCTCCTTGATATGACATATTCCTGTTTACTCTTCTCATCCCCTGTGGGACCAGCTGCAGGAGCAACAGGTTCTATTCCATTTGCAATGTGTCAGGCTGCTCTTCTGGAGACATCCTCTAAGTTTTAGAGAAATTTTGATGAAAGCCAGAGAAGAAGCAAAGATTTGCAGCAGTCGTCATTTGTCAAACTTCTGTATTCACTAAAACTTTTTTGTGCTGCTCTTAGCTTCTATGTTTATTTAATCTGATTTTCCTTATTTTTTGCTTTCTTTTGTAAAACAACAGTTGTTAAAACACTGGCAGCTCAATCATTTTCTTGAAAACTGGTTATATTGCCTTTTGAACTGTGTGATACTTCCAAAGCACAAAAGAGTTAAAGAAAAATAAACAGATTACTGCAACTTTCTGAATTTCAAAATAGAGGCAAATAACATCTGTGCAGTGCTCAAGTCCCTTCCAATAGTTAGCTGCTTTAGCGAAGGGGTGAACCATGTGGAAACACTGCAGCAGTAATCTTTTGTCTTTTCCTCCTGCACGATGTGTTTTCTGACTCCAGCTCAGAGGATTATGCTTTTCCTGCTCATGACAATACTGTTCTTAGAAGAACAAAAATGAGAGCAGAGAGTGAGGCACATTGCTTGGATCACTGGGGAGGATGGTCCATGTTAGTGCTGCCTGAAGACAGCTACCTCAAACAGCTCCCTGATTTAGCTGCATCTGAAGCTAAATGGTAATTTCACAGACTGCTGGACTAAGGAAATAGTGCCCCCACCCCGCTCCTTTCCATGCTGCTCTGTGTTGATAGAGGGTACAGAAACTGACCCAGCTGGAGGGGATGGCAGCTATAGGGAGACTGGTCCTTCTGAGTGATGGGATTGTGCTGGTCAGTGATCCTGCTCCTTGCAGCATCCTCTGCAGAAGCATTGCTGGAGCACCTTATTCCTGTTGAATGTGTCACTCGGTGCAGAGCAGACTGGCAGGGTGTTCTAAACCATGTCAGGGCTCACCTACCACTCTTCGACAGATGCGGTCTCCTTAATAGTCAAGTATTTTGGTTCTTCTCTGATAAATGCCAGAGCCTTGTAATCTGTAATAGTTTGTTGTAGTCTTTGCTCATTTTACATTGGCTTCCTGCAAGCTTTTCGAGTTTCTGCTCATGCACTTTCCATTGATTATACATAAGATGCCTGCAGAATCTAAATGGTCCTTAGCGTTTTGGCTGGAAAAGCTTTAATTAAATGGATCTCATACTCTCTTCTTCTTTTTAATGAAATGACTTCTTTTGGTTCCAATTCAGGGCAGGAGCACTGCTGAAATATTGAAAACATTAATGGATTATCAAAGCATATGCTGGGTATTCTCCTTCAAAAATATGAATGTCTTATTCACCTTCAGTTTAGCTCAACGTGAAGACAAGAATGAGGGGCTCTTGTTAGAAATACAGGTGTTGCTGCACAGCCACTACTGTTTATTCCAGGAGCAAGCAAATCCTTACAAATCTGGCTGCAATAGGACTCCCTTTCTGGGCAAACAGGGAGCTTAATAACACAACCCCTTAATATCCTGAGACAAGGGAAATTTTCTGCTTGCCTTGTGCTCTCCAAATGCACTAGACACTGAGGATGGTATTCATGACACCTGATTTTTTTACCCATCTATAAATTATTCATTTGATCTGAGATAATCAGCTATGCTCCCTCAATAGTCAATTAAGAGACAAAGAAGCTGGCCAGACATGTTCATACCACACATAAGATGGCTTGAACCAACCTCTCAGGGCTCTTACTTCTCTCCAGTGACTTCTGGGAAAACCCAGACTACTGCAACTGCAATGACATATTAGCCCACTTTCTTTTTGTCCACCCTCATATTGAGAGAATTTCAGAAAAAGTAACAATTTATTCTTGTGTATAAAACACATCCCTTTGATGGCTAGCCAGGGACAGCTGTGCAATTCTGCTCTGTGTAACTATACATATAGAAGTATTAATTATTTCTATATTTAGAAATAAATATGACATGAGGTAACAGCAAGGCTTTCATCCAAGTGCATAGGGAGAATTTTCTCTTGGTAGCATGGGTGTTAACCAAGTATATTAACTGAGACGTTTCAATTATGTTAATTAGTTATTTTCTAATTCTTTGGCTTTATAAATTGTCGTGCCATTTTGTGGGGTGAGAGCAACAATGTGACTATGCTGCAGGATCTGTATTACTAGAGGTTTGTCTTTAGTAAGGAAGAATTTTTTACTCTGAGCAAGGTACCAGGCCTTGTATTTTGAAAGCTTCTGTAAAAGAAAATATTTATTTTCAGTTTCGTTTCATTCATCATGTTAAAAAATTTAGCAGTCTGGCTGTCACAAACTATACCAAGAATATTTGTGACCCTGGAAACAATATACCTAGTACATACGCTTTTTTTTTTACATAGAAATTGGATCCATTTAATAGTAATAAAGAATTGAGCAGTGTGTCCCCTACCACAGGAAATTATTAGAAGATCTGTTTCACAACTGATTTGTGTGTAAGTCCAGAGAAAAATAAAATATTGAAACATGATGTAATTGACCTCTCTTGAGGTGAAGAAACATCATAAACCATGTGCCAAATGCATTAAAACTAAATTCAAATCTTTTCAAAGTACACACTCTCATGAGGGCTGGGGGTTTTTTATTCATTGTAAAGCTGTATGTCAGCATCATAGAAAGACTTTCTGGACAGATACTCTTTAAACTACTCCATAGCAAGGAGTGATTAAATCCTTATCTTGTTCACCTGGACAAGACAGTGATTGGAAATGTGTTCTTTTCATGGAACTGGGATTGAGAACGAAGGCCACCCTACAGCAGGATGCTTTTCAGTCATGTGTGACTTGAACTGAGACCGCTGTGGTTATTCTTCTGATGCTGCCAGCAAACAGCATGAAACAATAACTTTGTTATCCAAGCATTGCCACATTTATCACAGCCTTGATGTTAATTTAGAAAGCAAATACAACTCAGGGCTTTAACTGTATGTCTGTCTTAAGGCATAAGTATATGGGAAGGCATGTCAGAGGTCAAAGGTGCTGTTAACTACAGTTATGAAATAGAAAAGAAGTTTTGGGAAGGAGATCAAAAATAAACTTGTGAGTGTTAGCACTGTAGAATCTGTGACTCAGGCATCCATTGAACACATCCAAAGAGCATTTGGCAGCAGGATGGTCCTTCAGGAGAAACCACAGTATTTCTAAAGGTGCCAGAACACATAAGTAGCTGGGTATGGCCCCTGTGGATCGCCTGGTAGCAGCTCCTGCAAAGTGCTTGGAAGCCTGTGCATCTCTCACTGTATATTCTCATTTATCTACTTGCCTTTGGAGTCAAGAGACAGCCTCCCACGAGTTCCTGAGTGCCAAATTACAGTTACCCACTCTCTTGTTATAAAAGCCTCTCGTTCTCCTGTGACAGCTGTTGGAGCAGAGCAGTGCCGGGGGCGGGTCCTGCAGCCCACCGGCTCCTGGCAAGTATAGGAAGGCAGCATCACAGTGGAAGAAGATCTGCACAGGATATTGACCATTATTTCAACATAAACATATTTGAAATAATGAATATACTATAGAATATACTATGTTTTCCTTCTTTGTTGTAAGAAACCCTTTTTTCATCTCCCTATGAGGCTGATATCAAAATATGCCTCTGTCACAGGACTTGCAAACCCCACTTTTTTTTTTCTTTTAAAGACCATTCATCTTGATTAGCAGGATTTCCAGTATTATAACTATGTCAAGAAAGTCAAACTAACTTAGGAGCCGTCTCACACACTACTGTGTTACCCAGGGGCAGATCAGGCCTCATTACTCCTTTCATGAAGCTATAGTGTTATGATCACTATTATAAAGACCTGAGGGCCTTTGGGATATTAGTCACATGTTAGATCTCCTCCCTTAAGTTCCTTGTGAATTTCAGGGGTTTTAAATCATTTTCCTTTTATGTGGAGAAATCCCTACCAATGTAGGAGCCAATTTCTAGTCACCTAAATGGTCATGTACACAACCCATAATTGCAGAATTTGTATTCAGTGAGCTACGCTCACAATGTTTATTTTACCCGCTTCATGACTGGATGGAACTACACAGCTCCATACTTATTTCAGGCTAAAAGCATGCAAGTGTTCAGCACTGAACCAGAAGAATATCTTTTCCTGGTTTACCTCCAAAGTAGTTCTGTTATGAAGATCTATTCCTAAACTAGCACACAGATGTCACTTAGAGACAGGTTGTAATGGGAAACATTGGCTTTTTGGCTAGATTAGTGCATTTAAATGGATCAATGATGTGATGCAGCTGTAGGGTGGAGGCTCTTTAAAAGCTGCACTTCTCAGTGCCAAATATAATGAAATACGGATGACTTCCAGCTAACTTATTGTTGATCTTTATACAAGGGGAAATTTTGCTACATGAGTATTTGATACTGTGAAGCTGCGCTGTGGAAAATCAAAAAAGATACACAGAGATTATAAAGATAAGACAGATACAGGGAGGAAGCAAAAATTGACAAAGTTGGTAAAATAAATGTGAAATGAGCTGTAGATAATCAAAGATGAGTAAAATAAAAATTATA
This sequence comes from Corvus cornix cornix, assembly GCF_000738735.6. Classification (NCBI taxonomy): domain Eukaryota; kingdom Metazoa; phylum Chordata; class Aves; order Passeriformes; family Corvidae; genus Corvus; species Corvus cornix. Next base: position 17,210,710 of record NC_046333.1, on the reverse strand, counting down.
AAACTCAATAAAAAAGAGATTAAAATAATGGAAAATATAACATAGAGTGAGTAACATGAAAATGATCAATAAAAGACTGGATGCAAACAGAATAATTATTGTATGAGAAATAAATTCTTCTGGAACAAACTGTAAAGCTGTACAAATTCAGAGCTAAGAAGGTTAGCCTGATTCTGAACTGATCACTTGTCAACACAGATAATTTTTTTTTTTTGCTGTGTTGTACTCACAGCTCTTGATTTGGATTGTGTCTTATTACCTAAATTTACAATCTCAGATAGATAACAAAAGGGAGACCCATGAAATAGTTCAGATCAATGTTCTTGTTCCCAAGTAATTCCCTTTTCCCCTCTATAGATCTACCACAGCCATTGTCAGTATATTTTTCTTGTTTCAGACTGTAAGATGGGAAACTCTCAGGCATTTTGTGCTAATCCAACAATAGTTAAAAAAAAAAAGTCTTGCCAACTGAGAAATGCAGCAGCCCATGTGAAGATGCTCAGCTGAAAAAGAAATAACACGCACAAAAAGACCCTGACCTAACGTCCTCTTCAGCAAACCATAGAAAATGAAGACAGTTCTGGAGATAACAGCACTCAAGTACTTTTTTTATCAGACCCTTAAACTTGAAGTTACGGGTTTAATTTCAAAAGAAATCATCAAAATGTGACCCAGTTTGTGTTCAGGTTTCCTCAGCACTTCAACCCAAAAAAATGCATTAAAGGAGCGTTCAGTGAGTTGGAAGAACAGCTGTGTGTGGAGTGAGAGCAGGGCTGTGTGTGGAGAGCAGAGCTGTGTGTGGAGTGAGAGCAGTGCTGTGTGTGGGGTGAGAGCAGTGCTGTGTGTGGGGTGAGAGCAGTGCTGTGTGTGGAGAGAGAGCAGTGCTGTGTGTGCAGTGAGAGCAGTGCTGTGTGTGGAGAGAGAGCAGAGCTGTGTGTGGAGTGAGAGCAGTGCTGTGTGTGGAGTGAGAGCAGAGCTGTGTGTGCAGTGACAGCAGTGCTGTGTGTGGAGTGAGAGCAGTGCTGTGTGTGGGGTGACAGCAGTGCTGTGTGTGGGGTGACAGCAGTGCTGTGTGTGGAGAGAGAGCAGTGCTCTGTGTGCAGTGAGAGCAGTGCTGTGTGTGGGGTGAGAGCAGTGCTGTGTGTGGAGTGACAGCAGTGCTGTGTGTGGGGTGAGAGCAGTGCTGTGTGTGCGGTGAGAGCAGTGCTGTGTGTGGGGTGAGAGCAGTGCTGTGTGTGGAGAGAGAGCAGAGCTGTGTGTGGAGTGAGAGCAGTGCTGTGTGTGGAGTGAGAGCAGAGCTGTGTGTGGGGTGAGAGCAGTGCTGTGTGTGCAGTGAGAGCAGTGCTGTGTGTGGAGTGAGAGCAGTGCTGTGTGTGCAGTGAGAGCAGTGCTGTGTGTGGAGTGAGAGCAGTGCTGTTTGTGGAGTGAGAGCAGTGCTGTGTGTGCAGTGAGAGCAGTGCTGTGTGTGGGGTGAGAGCAGTGCTGTGTGTGGGGTGAGAGCAGAGCTGTGTGTGGAGTGAGAGCAGTGCTGTGTGTGGAGTGAGAGCAGAGCTGTGTGTGCAGTGAGAGCAGTGCTGTGTGTGCAGTGACAGCAGTGCTGTGTGTGCAGTGAGAGCAGTGCTGTGTGTGTAGAGAGAGCAGTGCTGTGTGTGCAGTGAGAGCAGTGCTGTGTGTGCAGTGACAGCAGTGCTGTGTGTGGAGAGAGAGCAGAGCTGTGTGTGGAGTGAGAGCAGTGCTGTGTGTGCAGTGACAGCAGTGCTGTGTGTGGGGTGAGAACAGTGCTGTGTGTGGAGTGAGAGCAGAGCTGTGTGTGGGGTGAGAGCAGTGCTGTGTGTGCAGTGAGAGCAGTGCTGTGTGTGGGGTGAGAACAGTGCTGTGTGTGGGGTGAGAGCAGTGCTGTGTGTGCAGTGAGAGCAGTGCTGTGTGTGGGGTGAGAGCAGTGCTGTGTGTGGGGTGAGAGCAGTGCTGTGTGTGGGGTGAGAGCAGGGCTGTGTGTGCAGTGAGAGCAGTGCTGTGTGTGGGGTGAGAGCAGTGCTGTGTGTGCAGTGAGAGCAGTGCTGTGTGTGGGGTGAGAGCAGTGCTGTGTGTGCAGTGACAGCAGTGCTGTGTGTGGGGTGAGAGCAGTGCTGTGTGTGGGGTGAGAGCAGAGCTGTGTGTGCAGTGAGAGCAGTGCTGTGTGTGCAGTGAGAGCAGTGCTGTGTGTGGGGTGAGAGCAGTGCTGTGTGTGGGGTGAGAGCAGTGCTGTGTGTGCAGTGAGAGCAGTGCTGTGTGTGGGGTGAGAGCAGTGCTGTGTGTGCGGTGAGAGCAGTGCTGTGTGTGCAGTGACAGCAGTGCTGTGTGTGGGGTGAGAGCAGTGCTGTGTGTGGAGTGAGAGCAGAGCTGTGTGGGCTGACAGTGCTAACTGGATAACCCCTTGTGTTACGTAACAAAAGACCCGAAAGTGTAAATGGACAAGAAGGTCACTTGTATCTTGTCTGAACTTGCCTCATCACCTTTATTGCTTTTCCAAGCATCTACACAACTGTTTTATAGATGATTTTTTTCAAGAAGTCGGTGTGGCTGGATGCTGGTGGTTTGCTAAAAACACAGCCATAAATGAACCATTTTTTTGGTTTGTTGTTTTTGAGAACTGGAAACTTGAATTGTTTATGAGAAACAATATCCTTTTGGGCCCAAGGCCTTACTGCATTAACTGCACATGGAGTTGGACCATCTCTCACACGCAGCAAAAAGTGACCCATGGCAACAGAAGCTGTTTCTAGCCAATAGCTCTGAAGAAATTAGAGGGCTGGCTATGGCAGTCCCTGTTCCAGCAGGGCTCTGTAAAGCATTTTGCATTGTAAATTGCTTCAGCTCTGCCATCTAGGGGAGCTCAGCCCAGCAGGGTATGTACTATAGGAAATAACAAGGAATCCATCAAAAACAAAGGTTTTTGCTAGAAAAATCCAAGGACAATCCCTAGCCAGGCCTGTGATTTGGAGAGGAGGATAACCTGTACAGGACTCCTCTGGTCATCCTGCCAGGCTTTAGCTGTGATGTGGCCACAGCACAGAAATCTGATCAGACAGAGTCACATTAGCATTTCAACCTGGCCATAATGAGTAGAACACATGCAGCTGCAGGTTTGCCAGTCCCACATGAGCAGGCCCTAAACAAAGCTTGTTCTTTAATTTCAGGGGAAGAGAAACTGAGACTAAAAACATCTTTCAAAACTGTCTAGTTCATCCCCTTCCAATTCCAATTGGGTTGTTCCCAGTGCTCTGTTTTTTAGTGATTTATCTGTTCTAATTTTAAATGACTCAAGAGATGGAGTTTCCACCTCTTCCCGTGGGAAATTAGTCCACGGTCTGATAGACACAGCCAGGATATTTTCCTGATGTTCAACCTTCAGTGGTTTTCCTTTGTTCAGTTTAATCTCATTACTCTCAGTTATTCCCTGTCGGTCAGTACCAAGCACTCAGCCCCTCTCTTTTGTGTTTACACCTTCACAGTTGGATACAGTTGTCTTTAGAAAAATCTGGTAGGCTTGATTATATATTGTCCACCTTCTCAAATGAAGAGAAAAAACAAAAAAAAAAAAGACTAAAGGATAGTACAAGTTAGACTTAAAGGATGTTTTCAAGACTTAATCTACTTCCATTCACCAAACCTCACAGAGACCTGCTCATGTTTTTTAGGTTACAGTGATTGGTGACCCCATACAAACCCATCACCACTTTCCTACACATACAGAACTATGGGAACATAAGTTATACAAGGTGGGAGTAACGGATGTGAGAAACCAAAATCAGTTTTCTATAATAAGAGGACACAGAAGCCCAAGAGTTGCAAGAAAAATGTGTTTAGTGGAGTGGCATTAAAACATTACCAAAAATATCTGAATGTGACGAATAGGAAGTAGAAAAGCTGGTGAATCATAAGCATGGAGAAAGCTGCCGAAATGGTATTTATGGTGAGATCCTTCAGAGGCAAAGTACAGAGAGGGAAGAAGAGGTGATAGAATGCAGCTATTTCTTGAATTTGCAGAAAATATTGAAAAGAGAGTAAGGATCCCTTAACTCCTTGTAAGAAAGATTAAAAAATGTGGAAGTGGAAATAGAATCGTGGAAGCCAAATGAAAGAATGGAGAGTAACCTGAGCAAATCCTGTGAAAGTAGGAGACAGATCAGAGGAGGAAGGTAGTATTGCTAGAAATAAATCTATAGAAGCTTTTGTGGGACCCTCAGCAGACAGCTGGGCTTTCTGGAAGCATGGTCTGAAATGCGGTATCAATAGAACAGTCTGTTTCTGCTTTGCCCTCCTCATAAGGAAGCTGCTGAGAGAGATGCACTATTCCTTCTCCTTCCCCCACAAGCTTCTGTCTTTAATATACCTGAGTTTTACGTATAACAGTTTAAAATGTTTTTAAAGTGACAGTTTATAATTAGAATGGAAGACTCATCTTGCCTCCAGTTCTGAACTTTATGGACATCATGAGCCAAGTACACTGATTCAGTGGAGCACAGGTGGCAGAAGCCAAATCAGGGAAGAGTTAGGTCAGAAGAAGAAAACTCTGAGCAATGATGTGCTGCTCAAGGAGCAGACCTCCAGCAAGGAGGAGAGAGCACCCGGATGGACAACTGGAGTCAAGGACAGGATTTTAAGGTGGGAGAGATTAAAGCATCCTTAGAAAGCATTGCTCATTGCACCTGCAAATATGCTAATTCCTCTTTTGTGGTGAAGCCACTGAGGAGGCAGCAGGAGAACATTGCTTTTGTCAGGGATAATGACTGTAACTCCGTGGCACTGACATTATCAGGAGCCACTCCAACAGCACGCGCACAAGCTGCAGGCCCTTGTCCTTTGCACACAAGTGAAAAGAAGAACATTCAGATACTAAGTAGGACAAAAAGTTGTTCTGGGCTCAGGCATGGCTGTTCCCAGGACACTGCATTGCCTTCCAGCCCATCTGGACTGCAGCGAGGTGTGGAAGAAAATTCTCTGGCATATCTTCATGAGCTAAGTGTAAAGTTATTATTGTTATGTGGTGGCTGGTGATAGAAACTGCAAGAACTCTTCTGGAGACAGCAGAATCTCCTTTCAGCTAGCTTAGTTCAGATAATGCCAAATAGACAGACCCTAGCCAGAGACATCCGAGCCCAGAGATACATTTAAAAATGTATAAGACATTCAGATTTTGAATTTTAGAAGTTTAAGCCAAATATCCCCTCTTGCCATAGATAACCTTCTGTGATACATATTTGAAAATTAGTTTTCTCTATAACCTCTTGCTTTTTTTCCCTTATGCTTTTTTTTTTTTCCCTTTTTTTTTAAGATTGTACATTTTCAGTTGGACTGGAACAAGCTGAAGTGCCTGGTAGCTGGCTAGGGTCACCAGCACTCTAGTTGTCAGGCAGGAACAAAGAAAGGCTGCAAAATGGCAAATAAGATCTCAGGCTGAACTTTTTGAAGAAGATAATAAATCAGGGGTTATAAGACATTAGGAGATTTTTAAACTGATTTAGGAGCTGTAAGGCTATGTAATTTTTAATTCATCTGGGAAGCAATAGCACGAATATAAGAGTTTTGTCTAGACCAACATCTAGTGATCTTTTCTAATTCTGCATTTTGCAGTGACTCCACCTAAGCCATTTGTCTTGATATTATTTGGCTGGACTGTAGTGCCGTGGTATGCAATATCACTTACTTATCCATTTTAAGGATCAGCCTTCAGCTCAGAAAGAGAAGAGAAACTGTCAGGACAGACAGAAAGAATCTGTGATTCACAAGATGTCACATGCTTCAGTTTCTTGACAGGAGTTTCTGAAACAAGAACCACCTGCTCCTGGTAGTAATGCAGCATCTCAGCTCTACAGCTATTTCAGTAGAGTCTGGAGGGAAAAAAAAGCTACAAGAAAGAAATTCTGCCAGAACTTTCAGCAGCAGTCCTGTGAGACCAGAAAGGAAGTGCAGCAGATCTGTCAGTCTGAGAGACCAGCAGAAGGCTGCTGGTTCCAGTGAAATTAAGACAAAGCAGAGCTAGAAATACAACAAAAGATAAACGAAGACAATAAAAGAAATGCAGTGGGAGAAAAAGAGAGTAGTATTAGGAAGAGGCCAAGGTGCTGCAAGCAGAGTATTATCTAGCAGTTGATCTGTTGGGCAAGGGGCCAATTAGCTAAACCCCAGCACACCCTAAGCCCCAGGCCTGTGATGGGGCATCCCCTCAGGGTGCTGCTGCTGAACAGGACACTTTGCCATGTGCAGTGCCACTGCTGGGGATGAAAAGCTGGGACACCTCAGCCCCTACAGAACCTTGGTTTCATTTGCTGTGGCACACTCTCTAATAGCTTGAAAGTAGTGCTTATACATATCTCTAAAATCAGGCCTGTAACTTCTCGATTTTTGAAACAGAAAATCTGTGTTCTTGCCCACATCCTGTATTTGTGCTGTGAAAGCCAGCTCTGACATATCTGCAAAGGGCCAACCTGTAACAGTCTTACTTAATGCAGTACTTTTCTCTAGGATGTCACTGCACTTGGCTATCCACTCGATTAGATGAGCTTCCATGTTTTTCAAGACTGATTTGAAAATATGAAGATATAGAAGGGAAGATGATATCCAGAAAGGAGAAGAGGGGTGGAATGTGGCCTTCAGCAATACCTGATATTTGGGTGGGAGCTGAAAGCATACAGCTGTTGCTTTTGATTTTAATTGCAATAGAATTTAAAAGAATTGTAATTAATATGACATGAAAGCTGAATGGAATGGTCTGGCATAAACTGAGCCTGTGGTTAGTTTAAACATCTATCACACTGACCTCTCATAAATCAGGGTCAGGAAATAATGAGGGGGCAGGCAAGTGTTTGTGATGTTGTTTGCTGTCTGGATGTTCAAAGGAATGCTGGAAGAATGTGCCAAGAATCTGGCTTTGTCAGGAAAAAATGTTACTGTTTTTGAAAAGACTGACAGATCTTTAGAGACAAAGAAGAACAAGTTGGCACACAGGTGAAGCAGACCAAATCCAGAAGCAGGGCTTCTAGAAGTTTCTCCAGGTGTTGCAAATAATTGAAACTAGTAGGAGAGGCCCAAGACATCAGGCTGTAATCTGGCATCATGCTGTGCCTGTGTGTGGAACCAGTCCCAAGGGTGGGAGCAAGGTGGGGGTCTCAGCAGCCTGTAAGGCTTGTGTAGGTGCCTGCCCAGTCCAGAGAGCAAACCTGGGGTTGCAGAGATAGATACTGATTGCAATGCACTGGGAAAAGCAGATCAGCAATCTGTGGCATTGCCACAAAAATCTGCAGCAGGAACTCAGATGAGGCCCAGCATATATTCTATGCTATTGTCATGGCCAGAAGGGCTGAAATGATGAAGGATATCCCTCTAAAGCCAGTTGTTCTCACTTCGAGGCTGCCTTGCTGTGGCACAAAATGTCACTGGAGCAAGAGAAAACAATTTCGTAGTTGCTGAGATAATTCAGAACTTAAATGTGATCCACTATGAACGCAGCCAAGATGTACTGGGAGAAGTAAGGCGCGCTGACCTGCTGTGGAAAGCACGAGGGAGGGCAACAAGAAAGATAATTTGGATGAGCAATCTGCGTTGCCACCTTTGAAATATACTTGTTGGAAGGAGGGAAAGTGAGCATCCTAAGTTAAAAATAGACTTGTGAGGGTTCCCTTAACTGGAATTTCTAAGGTCAGTAAAGTAGAGCTAATGAAGCACACTCGATATACAATGAGGCAGGAATTCTGTGGATTAAATTTACTGACTTAAAACACAGAAGTTCTGGTAGAATTCTGAAAAATGAATGAGAATGTGAGAAATAGAAAAATACCTTTTAGCTGAGACTTTCTCAAAACAGGGATAGAAAAAACTGATTTTTATTTTGAGCTGTTTTTCTATGTCCACATTTCTACTAACAACTAATATTATAGGAATATTATACATAAATAAGAATTATTTTTTGTTTTCAGAAAGCAATTAATGCAGCTAGTGACACCTGAATGCTTAATTGCCTATTTTAAAATTAACTTTTAGAGCAAATTTGGTATGAATTAACTCAGAAGAGTGATGGCAACTTCCCAAGATTTTTCACCTTAGGTGAACCTATAGACAAAAGAACAAATCATAAATGCTTTTTTTCTTGGAATGACTAATTAGAAGACTTTTGAAAATAAGTTGGCAAGGGATTTTTGCAAAGTGTGTCAGGGAAGAGGAAAATTTTTTAAAAAGCCAAAGCCTCCCCAAACTCTAAATTCTTAAATAATTATTTACAAGTTTGCAGATCTTTATCTGTTAGCTCTTAGTTTCTATGATAAATACGGTATTACCTACTAGGACACTACATTTCTCTATATATCAAAACTGTCTGAAGGAGCGAAGGCAGCAGCTTCTTTCAACGGCAGCAGAGAACATCAACCAGGCCTTGGTGCCTTAGTGTTTCACGTATCTTGACACTATAATTTTGATTAAACCTAAACATGGAAATCACCTACTTTCTTGATTTTCAAAATAACTTTTTCCCACTCACCCTATTATTTCAGTTGTAGCTGTGGGCTGGGAAGGGAGTAGGTCAGGAATGGTAATATTGAACTGTAAAACACACATTTATGAAGCAGTCTCAGGCGAGAGCCAGTGGAGGGTGAGAAAAAACTGGTTCTGGAAAGAAGCTGAAGCAAGGTAGCACCAGCAGCCAGGGAGAGCAGCACAAACCCTCAGGAGAAGGGCAGGGATGTTTATACAGGTAGCATGAGGACATTTTTTATTTAGAGCTTGTTCTTGGTGAAAAGCTAACTCCTACACCTTTACAGTTTTAAACTGTGATCCCATCTGCTCTAACACTGGGAGATGAGCTTGGAAAATGCCAGGAGACCTCAGCGGGGTGCTGGACTTGGCGTTGGGAGCTGCCACTAGAGGCTCTGAGCCCTGAGGGAGCACTGTGCTCCTGATGAGGTGCTCCGGCTGCTGCATAAACCAAAGACTGTGATTGTCCTTCTCATATCCCCAGCCCAGCCCTTCCAAAAATGGCAGGGTAAAATGTCACTATCCCTATCCCAGTTCAACCCAAGCCTGTTACTCCATAGGCTGTGCTGATACCCAGTACTTTGTGGCCACTCCTGCACCATGTAACTGGTAATAATTTTACATAGTTTAGTGCTTTGGCTGGGAAAGGGTTTCTCCTAGCAAATTAAGGTAGAAGATGCAGAGGTTGTGCCTGCTCTGTCAGGATAATGACTGTGGATGAAACTGTGGCTTTAGGCAGGCCAGGTTGGTCTTGAGGAGCCTCAAGGGAGAAAGCCTTGGAATTCACGGGCAGGTGAACTACAGAGCAGAATAAAGCAGCTGTGCTCTGTGATGATTGTTATGATTCATAAACAAGAGTTTATATTATACTCTTTTTGTTTTACTAGAAATGGGCCTTGTAAATTATTATGAATTTGGAAAGTCTGCCTAATGATAGCTGAGAACAGCTATGATGTGCCTTTGTCTCCTCAGGTAATGAAGATTTACCTCAACAGCAGAGAGTTCCAGAGCACATTGGTGGATCAACTGGTGGTAAGCCTTACTTCAAACTGCACGGCTGCTTTCGTGTCATATTTAGTGATGTATTAAATTTTGTGCCCAAAGTTTACATTCTTGTAGTTAACAATAGTACAACCATTCCTAATTTTAGGCCGATGCCATTACATTAAAGGAGGCAAAAGCACTGTTTGGAATAACATCCATATTGAAAATTATACTATTTTGATGTGTACACCTAAACTAACAAAAATCTGTGGCTCGGATCTTGCTCAGACTCTGTAGGGGCTGAACGTGGGGTGTGTGAGCAATGGTGGTCACCTGGTCTGTGTTCCTCTGTAGGAACGGGTCTTGTATGTGTGGAGTGAGTTGCCATTCAAATACAGAGAGCATACACTCCTTCTTGAGTAGCTTTACTTTTCACAATCTATTTTGGCTTCACACAATACTGTTGGCCTTCTGCATAAAAAAATTTACATGTCTCAGAGACTGCTGAAGTTGAGACAGTCTAAACACAGTTCAGGGGATGGAAAATAACCCTGGTAAATCTGTTCCCAGCCAAAGAGTTCAGATCTGCCTGGGGCAGTGCCATGATGTGCCTCGATTCCCTTCTTCCCTTCTGCATAGGAAAGATGTTCTTATGTTTGACTCTTTTTCTATAAATAAACGGACCTTAATCAGGAAAACACTTGCTAGCTTTGGACTCCAGCTTGTGACTTGTGTGGGGAAAATATTAAAATATTTTGAGGCATATTTTGGCTAGACTGCTGTGAGATATGGCTGAGGCCTGACCTGACTGGGATAAACCCTATTCTGGATTTGTCTGAGTACTGGAGCTAGAAAAGCTGCAGCAAAGGAGGATGTTTGTTGTGCTGATTTGTGTCTCAATGGCTGGATTCCTCCTCCAGCCCCAGCTGCTGCCTAAGCTCTGGGAGCAAACAAAACCACACTGTACAATGGTGGTGGCACAAAATCCTCCCTCCATGCCTTACAAGCCAGTCACCTCTAATACTTCTGGATAAAAACCAGAGACTTTTTTTCTCAAAAAAATTTTAAATATTTGCTACGTTTCTTAAAATCTCCCATGAAAGACCAGTGACTGCCACTCAGCAGAGTATCTCAGCACTTTGTGGGTTTTATTTTCTCTTAGGGTTGCAAACTCAGCAGGGTCTGTCTCCAGATCATCTTTCACCTCTCTCCCAGCACCTGTGAGCTGGTAAATTGGGTAATAGGCTAAGAGGAATTGGGAGAAATTAAGATGTAAGGAATAGGGGTAAAGCTTAGAGGGGAAGACCTTAAAATCTCAGAAAATAAGACAGAGAGGCTGTGGGGAACAACACTGAGATCTATATAGATGGAGTAACACAGATGTCTAGTACTTGATTAAATTTAAGACAGAGAGATTGAGATTGACTTTACAGGGCTACAGCTTAGGCAAAATAGTACTGGAAGCTTCAGTTGGGTGTTTGTAGTTAAAAGCTTGAACACAGTTAATAGCATCATGTTATTATGTGAACTGCTTCTGAAGGAAGATAAACAATTTCAGTTTATTGTGGTTTTCTTTCCCATATGGCACAAATGGGCCCAGGACCAAACTGGCTCTCAGCAGAAAGCTTCCATCTCCACACTCATTCAGCAGGTCATATTTAACCAATTTTAATATCTTGCCTGTACACCCACTGGTGGATCCATTCCAATCAATATTCTACAAATAAAGTTTTTTTTATGACACTTCATTTTTTACTCTCCTTGACTCTTTTGCCACTGTTGTTGAATATTCCTTTGTAGCTGATCTGTTTTCTGTCTCTCTGTGCTAATGTTTATGCTGAGTTATTATTTCCAAAAGCTAAATTTTGAGCACTCTCACTTCATTCCAAATTTCCTAAGAAAGAGCAGAAACACTACTATAATAATGCTCATGAAAACCCAAACAAATAAATCAATTAAACACTTGTGTGATTCAGAAAGACAAAGAGATATTCATGCCCACATCAAAGAATAGCACAATTGTACTTGCCTCTCCTTTTTGTTGTGATATCCTCCTGTTTTCATTCCAAGTTATGTTGCTGCATATTTTCCCAGTCCATCCAGATTAGGCAAGAAACATATTTTCAAAGGTACATGGTCACTGAAGGATGCAGCTAGGCACCTACCCAAGCAGGTGAAATCCCATGAAATTCTCTTGGATGCATAAGCACCTTTGAAAATCTGCTTTTGAATGTTTCAGGAAAAGGGCTTAACTTTCCTGGTAAACAACAAGCATTCGTGACTGTCCTTGAAAACTACAGGACTGGCAAGGACTGGGTTAAAACACATTGTGATAGAATAGAGCATAAAAGCAGGGTGTAACTGGAGATAAGAAATCTGAAGAAAAGAGATTAATACTTCTAGAAGTTTATGAAAATGGAAGATTGCTGAGAAAAGACACTTCAAGATAACTCTGTTTTCTGGCATTGCTTCCAAAACATCTTAGCTAAATTCCAGTGTTTTTCTATGCAAATTCAATAGCTATGAAGGCATAACATATGTCTTCCAGCAACAGCCGTCCCTTGTGTAACCTCATGACTTAACAGCACTGATAAATGTACAAAGCTCTACTAACAGTAAGAAAATGGATTTTTGAACACATGTAGTAATGAGTTAATTTAATGAAATTTTGTGGCATGATTAAAAGCAAGACTTTCTTACCATTATCAGAGGCCAAATCATGCAGATTGAAGACAAACTTCTAGAACTACAGTACTACAAGTAATTTTTGTCTCTTTCTGCTATGGAAAAACAGAGGAAAACTTTCATGCCACTCCTGAAACAAACTAAAGGTCATCCTCTGAACAGTATCCAAAACTTAGTATTAGACATAAATCGCTGTACTGCAGACTCCAATAGTTTGTCAGTAGTTCATTGCTCCATGCAGCAGCAGAAGGAACGAGGCTTGACAGCAAGTATTTAACTAATTGAGTCTAAATTTCTGCATTTGGAAACCCCTTGGTGTTCCAAAACAACTGCTGGCAGCAGTGAAAAGTTCAGCTGCGGATACGCATGTGTTCATGTGAAGGTACAAAGAAACCAAGCACTGGTTTATTGACAGAAAGGAAGGCAGGGTCAGCCAGTTCTGCGTAACAGCACAAGCATCCAAACTACAGCTGACAGCCTTCAAAGGGCTTACGGAGCCTCACCCAGAACTGATGTCTCCTTTTTTCCCTTCTAAAAAATTTTGTGTGTTTTCTGCAAAATAAAGGATAACCTTTCCTCAGTATGTTTGTACTGCCTTCTTTATTTGAGGTGTCTTCCCCTTCTAATAATTTATAAGCGCATAATATTGCTGTTTCTTAACAAATAATTATCCTTTTAACACTACAAAATAATCCCACAGTATAGTTTATGGCTTGTGATCAAACTTTTCTAGCTGGCCAAGTGTTGCTGTGGTGCTGTCACTGCTCTGAATATCCCTGGCAAGCACAGCAGTCATTCCCTAGTGGTACAAACATTTCAGCCAGGTACTGGCATAGCTGTACGTGGCTGCCTTCCCAGAGGAAGGCATGTGGCATTAAAACAGTAACTGTGAAAAAACTGTGAAAAGTGTATGAAATTAGGATGCAAGCATTTATTTTCCCTCCACTGTATTTTCAACTTTTTGAAAGGATGGCTAAAGCACCTGACACCCTGCTTCTCTCACCTAAAAGATTTCAAATGGGGACAGAGACAAGCACAGGAGGAGGCTGAATCAGCCCCTTAGTCATCTGGAGAGTACAACCAGAGCTAACTTTTGGAAGGCTGAATTGGTAACACACACCTACCTTAACTTATATATCTACATTTCTCCCTCCAATTTAAGGAGAAAAAGAATTTAAGATACCTTTCCCAGTACACTGAGATACTGCGTTCATCTCAAATCTTTATATTTAGACTATGAGAGGTTTTGGAAAACATTTAAAAAGGTAAAAGAAGGAAAAAACATCCTCAAATATGATGGTTTTACAAAAGGGCAAGGAATCTCTCTGTCTCTTGCTACACGACCCTGTACTGGTTTTCTTTTGAGACTCTCATTTTTAACTGAAACTGAAAATTAAAGTTTTCAAGGTAGCTAGAATCAATTACAGTTTGCATGTGTAACAAGTTTGATTACAATAGGGGTGTTCACTGCTATGTTATCTGAGAAAATCAAAATGCAAAATATGCAGAGAAGCCGATTCAGCCTTTATCTTCTCCAGTATAAAGAAATATTAAAATTTAGAATTCTCAATATTTGTATTTAAATAAATCTTATTCTTACCACTGAGCAATAATGATGACCCATGACAAAAGTACATCTCAATCATTTTACTGTGTATACATTGTGATGATTTGACTCTTTCACAGATCAGAAACTGTTCTGCAGCTGAATATCACATACAGTTAGTATTGTATTTTGGGGGAAATGTTGGAATTTTCCATTATACAAATTTATTAATAACACTTTGAGGATTAACATAACATGGTCAAGAAATATAACTAATAGTAAGCAATCAGACACTATTTTCTACTTTGTTCAGCTCTAACTAGAAGAGTGCAGCAGCTGATTCAATTGAAAAAATATCTTAATTACAGACCATTTAGACTATTTAAATGCTATTTTTTAGGCAGAAAATAGTAGATATTCAGACTGTATCTGTGGTTTGCAACATGAAATCCTAACTTATATTCAGTCAATCAAGGTGCAGGAATTATTCTTCCTACTTTGACCTTCTCTCCAGAAAATCACTTTTGGCTACTTTGGAATCAGACATAAATTGACTGAATAAAGTCTAAAACCTGATGGCTGATAAGTATTTACATCACAGGTGGGGAAAAGATGCTGGTGTTAAGTGCACAAGAAGAAAAACTGAGATAAAAAAGGAAGCCCACCCACAAACACAATGTCCAAGGAAAAGAACGGATTTCAAAAAACATCTTCTTCTCTTAAGTAACAGATGTTGCTGAACTGATTAAAAAAACCCAAACATAGCTTTGTGGGTCATAGTGTGCAACCATAACTGAAAAAATATTTAGTGGCCTTTTAGTTAAAGAAGTGGAATCAACACTGTTACCAAAACACAAGACAATAAATTCTCTGAGCACACCAAAGAGACTAAGCCCAGTATTAATCAGTCATATATGCATGATTACCTGTTCCCTCAGTTACACTAATGATATTTTGGAGTCTGATTGTTAAAGTAATTGAAAGCTAATTTTTCAGGTGGAAGTGCTTCAAGTGAAGAGTAATGTTGATGGCAGCTGAGATGCCTGGAGATGCTCAGATACATATAAGTACAAAATTCAAATATGACATTAGAAGAGAACAGCCCCTTATTCTCGGCATAATTCCACATGCAAATTCATTAGTGAAATCTGTATGGTGCTCTTTCACAATGTGAAAAATATGATGACAGGAGGAAATGGAATTTGAAGAAACACACCAGTTCTCATATTTGCTAGAAATCTGGTCTTTTCTATTAAGCATGTAGATTTTAATAATCTGAGTCTTCCAGTTAAACAATTTTAACACTGTCTGAAGTAAGCGTATCTACAGTACTTCATATTTTCACTCTAATTTTACACTAACTCACTACATTTTTGTTGTTGTTGCTGAAAGCTGATCAATGTAGCAAGGTGAATTGGACTGCGATTTTTTAAGAAGAGAGGACAAAAAGGAAATAACCTAACGGATGTCTTGGACTAAGCCTAAGCCTAAGCATGTCAGTCTATTCAGTGTGTCATTACTGCTAAATCCAGGGCAGTCAGAAGCATTAAGAAAAACTTCACTACTCTCATAAAACAAAAAGTGATAAAATTCTTCAGCAGCTTCTTCCAGGTTCTGTAAGGGTATGCATTATTCTCCAAAACAGAAGAAATTTACTCTGAGGGAAAGCTTTTCAACAGAACTCTTTTAAAATACAAGTTAAAGGAGTAGAAAAGAGCTCTAGCAATCACCGTAATTCTTTGATCTTTTTCATTCCCTTAACATCATGGATTTTATCCAAATAACAATAGATTATCAGCTACAGAATAAATACATATGGTATGTTTAGATTACCAGGTAAATACATATTTTCGAAAAGCTTTTATGGGATGTGCAAAATACACTGAAGCGGGAAAACAAACAACTGTGCAATGTAACAAGAATTCTTCATGTTCCTTTATTAGTTTATATGAATCTGCAGCTAGTAACAATCTGCCTCTCAGTTCAGAGCAAAGCTACTGATACACAGCTACTTACTTTGCATTGGTTTCCCTGGGGAAGTTTTTGAGAACACTTATATTCAATACAGAATTAAACTTTTCTCAGTTAATACAGTATGTAAATTCACAAACTTCTTCAAACACAATCTATAAATGAAGGAATTTAGGGTCTACAGCGCTCATGCATTAACTGGTTTTCTGTGTTGTCCTATACATTTTTTCTTTTTTTTCTATACAAGTCTTCTTCAGCATTGTCAGATATGTGTTCTCAAAGACTACGGAAGGTTACAAAAAGTCTCAGCTTAGACATTCTAAAAAATCAAATCATAACTGAATAATTGTCTGACTGGCATTAAACTTCTGTGGTAAATGAGGTTTAGTTAAGTAAATGAGGTTTAGTTAAGAATATAAGCTCAGAAGAGCACTCTTAATTTTCATACTTGTTTGTGTCCTAGAGAAGAAAGGGATACCATGCAGAAACTCAAACCTGCCTGGCATTGGTTTGCCTTGATTAAATTTCAGCACATTAAACAGGTCAGATCTATAGCTACATGACATACCAGAACCACAGTATCTTCCAGTTTTGGGTCAACGGGGCCTTGCAAAGGTTCATTTTGACCTGTACTCTAATTCAGCACATTCTGAGAGCTAAAACTTTGTTTGGAAGAGTGGGTAATGAACTGCAACACAACAGAGAACTTCAGCTGAAACTTTTGAATTGTGGAGTTAAATCAAAATAATGCTTGCCATTTGGTAGCATCATATCTGACCAAGACTAAAGGGATGATGGAGTCAATAAAATCTTGTAAAATAATCTTCATTCACAGAATGGCACTTTTGAACAATCTTACAAAATACAGTGCAGTAGATGAATTGCAATAGGTGGAAGGAGGGACTGAGCAAAGAAAAGATGCGTTCACAATGAGACCTGAGGCAGACAAGTTATTAGTCAAAAGGCATCTTAGGTGGTAATTTTAATACTTAATAAAGGTAGTAACTGTAAAAGTCCTATGCTTCACATTTTAGATAAGAGCTCTCACTTGTGTAAATATTCATCAGCATCTCTAGAGTAAACCCCTTCTTATACTGAGTTAAAAGACATACGAGTCAGTTGAATTGCTCTTCAGGGAGATGCTTGAGGGAGTGTAGTCAAAGTTCTGCTTCACAGAAATATTCAGGTGTGGATGTTACTGCTTCAGACTCTGTATTTTGTTTTGCCATGATCATTGATAACGCATATGTGCTGAAAAAAACAGAACAGATTGCAAAAGCATGGTTGAGTACATTATTAATTATTAATGAATTGTTTAAAAATTCTTAGGCTTGGCCTACCTAGTGATCTTATGATTACTCTTTCCTTTCCAGACATCTGGAAGTGAATTCTGATTTCATTTTCTAGCTACAGCAAGTTTTCCCACTTCGAATTCCCAGCTTTGAGGTGCACCTCTGGGAGTACCACAAGAAGCAAAGGCAAGGTTTGCATCTTTTATCCATCCTCACCTCTCTGAGAAAAGGGACAGGCAACATAGCATTCAGACAACCTGTCTGACCTATGGCTGTGTGTCACTTTTGCTGCTGTCTCTGCACATACTGGCAGTGGTGGACCTGAGAAGCCCTAGGCTCACAGAAGATGGAAATTTAGGGAACTCTTAGGGGGAGGGAACTGTTCACAGTGCTGAGCAAGGACTCCTTTGGATTATTTGAGGTCTTGCAGGGAGTTCTGTACTCACTGAAAGGATCCCAAATCCCAACCACATCAAAGACATACCTCCACAGAGCCCCAAGGAGACAAATTATGGGATATTTATGGGAATAAATAAGGGAAAAGTAGATCAGTGACTTTTTAAACTATTTTTTTATAAGAAACTTACGTTTAGATCTCTGAAGTGCTCATTGTAGTCTAAGGCATAACCTACCACAAATAAATCTGGAATTTCAAATCCGTAATCTGTATTGAGACAAATAACAAACACCATCAATACAAGATCAATGGCAGTTATAAGCCCTTAAATTCATGTGTGGTTCTCAACAAGCAAACTCTGCATATATGTAGTCAGTTGGGGCTGTGTTACTTTTGAATCTGAGACATCATGGTCAGCAATAGCTCCCAGTCACAGAGTACTTGTGACAGGGATGTGAATAGTGAGAGGAGAGGAGAGGAGAGTTGTATAAAATTATCACTGGCACATTGTGGAAGGAAGCCAAAATCAGAGCTGGAAAATTCTGCTTGCATTTGGAAGCTCCACTGGTATATATGTGTGATGACTACTGTCCTGTATCACAGTAATGACAGAAAAATGTAAAATGTTAAATCAGAAGTAGCTTCCAGAGATCTATATATTTTCTGCTAAGAATAGCAAAATCTATCTTTTATTTTATGCTACCAAAACATGTCAAATGCTTCTTAAATTAAAACCCCAAGCTTATGAAGATGCAAGCACATGCTTAACAAAGTAAATGCATGCAGTGCACCTCAATTATACAACTCACACACATGAAGCTAAGCACAGATGTGCATCTTTTTGAGTGTGAAGGTCTGTGCAATATCAGCACTATATAAAACAAGTTGGACTTTTTCCAAATTGTTCTTTAAATAACTAGAGGAAAACCCAATCTTACAGACACAAAAATAGCTCCACATAAAAAATTCTACAGGTATTCAGGTAAGGAATTCATTCAGTTGTTTTAGATTGGGGGTAATAGGCACTTTGGAATTGTAAATTTAGGTAAGTGAGGAAATGATACAGCACTGTCAGTGATTTACAAAAGAGATCTCTGATGTTTTATAAAATTCAATGCACTATGAATAAAAGAGGATAAAATCTGTTTCATTTAAAAGGTAATACATAAAAATATAAACCTACCCTTCATGAAGTAATTTTATTGCCTCTTTTATATATTTAACATTAGTGAATCCATTCAAATATATGTCTTAATTTACTGGATTAAATTCTAAATGTTAAAAATACCACTCCCCTGTATAAAAAGTTGTACAACAAAATGTTTGGATCATAGTTCAGATTACAGGGCTAAAACCTCAGGGCCATGACCAACATTTAAGTAACTTTGGCTTCATAAATTTTCCCTCTCTCCCACATCTCAAATCAAGACCCTTCATGCTGCCTCCTGGTACTCACCTTCTACCCTCCTCCCCAGCTCAGCTGACCAGAGTCTTTTTCAGTAGCAAATACTGGTCGATCTCTTCTAGGTGGATCTATTCTTTTCGAATTTAGCCACATACCTGTTATTACATCATTTATTCTAAATAAGTCTAAAATGACAATTGCTTGGTATAGCTCCATTTATAGCTTCATCATAATACAGTATAAGGACCAATAATTTAGAGAGAAATTGTGCTGATGTGGTGCAAACTGAGCAGCAGGAAGAAGTTTAAAAAGCCTGTCCTGGGTTGCAGTGTATTCCATTACCATCCTCAGGAGCTGTTGAAATCAGGTGGGGCAGTGTTTCCTTGCCTCCTCCCCCCAGACTATCTTTCTGTTAATGGCCCATCATTGTCCTGCCGCCTGACTCAGAGATAACTCCCTCCGGACTATCTTCTGTTAATGAGCCTAATCAACACTTGGCCTCATGACTCATTACCCCATTGTGAGATGCTCCACCCAGAGGGAGGAACCAGGCATCCCATCGTGGATATAATCTGAGATTCTGAACACCAGAGATAACCTTTCTACTGGATTTCCAGAGGACAGGAGCTACACAGCCACCACTGGACCTTCTGAGGAAGAGCAGACCCTTTTTTCTACAGGATCACCACTTTTGGAGGACTGCAGCCACCATTCTATCAGACTGCTACCACCACCCTGACTAACAGGGTGTCAGGTTGTATCTCGACTCTGTCAATTTGAACCAGTGTTTTCTTTTAGTTTTTCCTTTTCTTTAATTTCCCCATTAAATTGTTATTCTGACTTGGTGCCTCCCACTGGTTTGTTTTCAAACTAGTACAAAGCCCAATTTATCTTCTGTTTTTTAGGGAGTGGGATTTAATTATAATATCAGAGTTTTCCCTTTGAACAATAATACTTAAAAATAATTAGAAGTGCTTTTGAACAAAAAAATATAAAACTTGTTAATACTTAGTCACAATAAAACACCTTTTGTGCTCAGATGGAATCCTGTGGCTCCTCTAAAGAGATGCAATGAGGAAGGAAAAAGAAAAAATGGACATTCTCTTCAACATTTTTTGTCAGAGACAGAAGATAAAACACTCACCTTTCACTGATAAAATTAAACCCTTTTGAAATTTCCCAGTAAAGTTAGTATTCTGCAGAAAACCTAAGTAGGGTAGGCTTTCCAAATGACAATTATACGAATCCTTCCATTGCATCCCATAGACCCATTGACAACTGGGTCATTGACAACTTAGTATTTTACCAAGTTATTACAGTCCACAGAATGTTATGAAAGGCAAGTGACAAAGTAGTAGTAATTTCTTCTACTGTCAAGTAGAGATTTTTCAGAACACTTACAATCTGGTCTGTACCCATCAGGCCGAGATGTTCTTTTCACCAACAAACTATAATTAAAAATAAAATAAACCCCATTTAAATCTGCATATGTAACTGAATAACACACACAAATACTATTCCCTTTATCAAAAAATCTTCTGAGCCATGTGAATCCCTGTTCTTGTTCTGCTTCTCTTCCTGATTGCAGGGAAGAGGAGGATGTATTCCCCTCCCAAGTCCATCAGTGCCAGTCTTGAAATGGCTGGAGGGTCATCACCAAGGGAGAACAATACAAAAGCATTTCCCCTCCTTTCCTTCACCCTCCCCTTAATGATTCAGGCAGTTCCTCTGCACAGCTCTCCTTGATACTGCAGCATCAAATTAAAGCAGGATCTCTGAATGGGAACCTACACTGAAAAATATGCTGGACCAGACTAATTAATTACAAAATTTTGTGATTGTTTTACTCACCTTGCTACTTTAATCATTTTGGGCTTGTATTTTTCTATATTGTTAAGCAGAACCTTCATGGTCCTGCCAGTTCCAACAATATCCTTATAAAACAAGAAAAATAAAGTAAGTAAAGCATAAAGGAAAGCTGAAAGGAGGAAATCTGGACAATGACTGAGCAGTTCCACATTCTTATTTTGTAGAGATGATTTATTTTTCCAGTGCATTGTAAACCACATCCAAAAAAGGTTTTAACTGAGCTTACACTCTTTGAAGCAAGCACTTTCTATTAATAAAATTATCAGTTTAAGGACTGTCCACTTCCTCTTGAAAATAGCTATGTTGCAAGTACTTGGGATGTAACACGGGACTGGAAATGACTCTACTGGGCACTGCAAGGATGCAGGGATTAGACTTTTCATATTACGCTCAAGATCACAGTATATCAACATGTCTCCATGTCAGGACTAAATCTGCCCTTTTTGTTGTTTTATTAGCACAGTACAAATGTGATTTCTCCACAGCTGCCATACCCAATATCATCTCAGTGAGCTCAGTAGGTACCTAGCTATAAAACTGACCATGGAGAGCAGCTGTTGATCCTGAACTCTGGGGGTGGATTAGCAACATCTTGTCTCTTTTTAATACCATTAACAAAATTTGCTGTGGACATTTTTAATTTCTGTTAAAGCAGTTAGAATGAGTAAATATGGAGCTCTTAGCAGCTATTCAGGTAACCAGTCATCTCTGTGGCCGATGGCTTTTTTTCCATCCTTTGCTAAGAAAAGAAATTCCAACATTATACAGTTCATTACACTGTCCAGCTTACTTCCCACACAAGTAGACTGGGTCTGAAATGCCAGGCAGATCCTAATGTGCTCTCTAGCTGTCCCAGTTGCTTACCCAACATTTTCAAAGAGAATTACCTATATTAATCATATGAGAATTTGGAGCACCAGTGAGGTGACACATTCTTTCCCTCTATAACTGGACACTGTTGACTTACATCAGCCCCAGCTCTGTGATGGGCTGTTGCTCAGGGACACTGCTGGGTGGAGAGTTGGATGCAGGAGCCAGGGGGACTTGAGGGAATGACTGACACGCCCAGCCAGACTGTGAACAACCCGGGGGCTGTAAAGCATATGCAGGGCCACTATTTCAAAGTCATGCACCTGAGAAACGCAGGGCATCACTGCAGTTGATTCATTGTCCTCTGAGGAACAGAACAACTTGCAGAACAGGGGTTGATGAAACCATAGAAAGAAAAAATCAAATTATGCAGAAACAAAGACTCCTGTGTATCACAAGGCAGAGCACCACTTAGAGTGACAGCAATGTAGTTTGATCTGTCATGCAGTTGCAAAAAGACTGAGAGGCCATTAAGCAAATCAACCCCTCTCCTTCTTTACCACCTCCCAGCAAAAAAGTGTAAACATAGACAGTATTTAGAAACTGAACAGCCAATCATAATTTGACTGTGTGACTTTATCTAAGTACAATATGACATAAGCATCCAGCTTACCTCCACAATTAGAACATTCTGGAAGAAACAAACAAAAATGAATACAATTACACAATATTCACATAGTAAAAGAAACAAATGTTTAAAAAATGGAAATTAAGAGATAGGTCCATGTGCATATGTACAACACAGTAGGACACAAGGAGTTTCCTGTTTCATTTTTGTGCCCTGAAAAAGAGCCAGCCATAAGAGCAAGCCCTGCAATCAGGGACCACAACTTAACTCAGCTCTGTCTAGATTATCCTCTTTGTCCAAGAACAGATGTAGCTTTGGAAAATAAAATAAGATGGAAGAAGTCCAAATAGGATGAGCTTCACTTCATTCCAGTGTCTCTAGCTGTGTACTACAGTGTACTCTATAGTTCACTAAATACTATTTCCAATGTTAATATGACCATACAGCAATAATATTCTTTCTCTGAAATAAATGGTCTTCCTCCCTCCACCCACACCCCAGCAACCTCATAGTAAAGGATTACAGGCCAAGTTGTAACACCCACTCTCAAACTGTGAAGCACCCTCTTTCTCTTCAGATACTGCTGCTGAAATAAGTATTATTTGAAGGGAAGGGGAGTGGGCCAGCCAAGAGCAGTGATGTCAAGCTTTATGACAGTATCATCACACAGGCTGAATCTATTTGCTGAAATGGTTCATCACAGTTCCAGGAATTACAATGTCTAAGGAGACTTCTGCTCTTCTACTAAAAGCAATAATAAGATGTAATGTCGTTATTAGAAGAAATAAAAACCTGTTTATTAGTAGGCGTGATGATACGCATGGTCAAAAGGATGGACTCTTACAATCTTGCATTAAGATCTACTTTCTGAAGTGAAACCTGCAGTAGCAAGAGGAAAGTTATTTCACAAATACCTTTATCTATCTATCAATGTATACATCTTAGATGCATGTGCACACTGTGTGTCCTGCAAAACCTTGAGACCACATAGTTCCGTATCCATGCAGTATCCACCAGCCTAGTTTACATTCCACTTCCTTTCTATCAGGCTTGTTGGCTTTGCTACGTACATAACATGGAGACTGTCTAACTTCCTGTTCCATAACAGAAACCCAAGTTGAGAGTTGTAAGAGACACTCAAACACACAGAATGAGTGTGAAGGGAGCATGCTCACAACCAGCACACCTTTAACAGCTTCATTAACTGATATGCAAATAAATTTTAATCTTCAAACCAGAAATTATTAATATAGATTACCCATATATATATTCATACTGCAGCTCTTCCTAACACTCACAGTGCTTGGTAGGGAGATATGCCATACTTCATGCATCAAGCACTGAAGAAACATGTTACCACACACTGTATTATACCTGGATGCTTCTGAAATGGCAAAACACTTGGTAAAGGTGTGGAGGAAACTCCCGGTAGCAGTTGAGCAAATGTCAGCAATGGAGATACCACTCAAGAAAGCCACTAATTTAGACTGAGCTCTGGTGGAATGTATATTAATCTTGGAGGGAGGCTCCTTTTTGGTGTTTTCATAACAGGTTTCACTGGTGGTTATCCTGCTTGGCACTCCTGACTTTCAACCTCTCAGCTGCTGACACAAACAACTTTGGATCTCAAACACCTAGTCCTGCGAAGGCAAAAAGTTAAAAGCCTCTTAACAACAAAAGTCTGAAGACACCTTGCCTCTAGAAACTTCTCCCTTCAAGAAAGAATGGATGTCAGTTGTCTAGATAAGATGAAGAGACCAAAACCATCTTCAGGAGAAGCTTATGACAAGTGTGTAGGAACACATTTTTTTGAAGGAAGCCATTTGGATCCAAAATCAATTTGGTTCTCATCTGGCTTCCTGTGTGAAGTCCTAAGTCGGAAAAACACTTCTGAAGACTAACTCAGGACACCTGGATCTGAGGCATAAGGAAATCACTTGATTCAGTCAGTGGACACCTGAAGATAATGTGCAGCAGTAATGGCTTAAACACCCCCAAAGAACTTGTGCAGCTAGTGATACACATAAATATTGATCTGTTTGCACACAGACACACGCACGTGCGCACACACCCCCATGTACATACATACATACATACATACATACATACACACATATAGATACATCATATAGGGAGATAGCAGAAGAGTTGACAAGGAAAGAACTTCACCAGAACTAAAGATGGAAATGAACTCTTTTAGTACCAAGCCCAGTGATCACACATAGCCCATGGATCTCCAGGCAGATCCATAGCGATGAGACAGGTTCAACAAAGTTAGTCGATGTGTCAGGGTCTGAGTCAGTGTTTTCAGTAAGGTACAGGTTTGGCTGTAGCTGAGCTGAAGGTCACTACCCACACAGCACAGATCAGGCATGGATTAAGAGCCCAGGGCTGAGCTGGTGTTCCTGTGCCCACAGGTGTGAGTAGAGGCCCCAAGAGACACAGGTCATGGCCATTGGCATCTATTAGTGCACCTGTTAGTACACTGTGACAGATGGAGAAAAAGCAAAGTCCTGGGACATTTCATTGACAGACAAATAGGTTTCTTTGCTACCACAGTTGCTTCAGCTATTCTGTCAAGATCGGCAGTAGGGATTCTTTTGCTTGCTCACATGTGGAAATCACAAAATTGAACAGAATGAGGGGAGCGGCCTCCCTGACCATGGAAGTTGGGTTAACCAATAGGGAGCAGTAGACCTTACTATTTAACTTGTGAGAAAAAAATCATAGACATTAATAGAAAATGGGTCTGAAGAGATGTCCTGGGTTGCAGTGTATTCCATTACCATCCTCAGGAGCTGTTGAAATCAGGTGGGGCAGTGTTTCCTTGCCTCCTCCCCCCAGACTATCTTTCTGTTAATGGCCCATCATTGTCCTGCCACATGACTCATAGATAACTCCCTCCAGACTATCTTCTGTTAATGAGCCTAATAAACACTTGGCCTCATGACTCATTACCCCATTGTGAGATGCTCCACCCAGAGGGAGGAACCAAGCATCCCATCGTGGATATAATCTGAGATTCTGAACACCAGAGAAAACCTTTCTACTGGATTTCCAGAGGACAGGAGCTACACAGCCACCACTGGACCTTCTGAGGAAGAGCAGACCCTTTTTCTACAGGATCACCACTTTTGAAGGACTGCAGCCACCATTCTATCAGACTGCTACCACCACCCTGCCTAACAGGGACTCAGGTTGTACCTTGTCTCTGTCAGTTTGAACCATTGTTTTCTTTTAGTTTTTTTCTTTTCTTTTTTTTAACTTCCCCATTAAATTGTTATTCTGACTTGGTGCCTCCCACTGGTTTGTTTTCAAACTAGTACAAGAGACCATGAAAGATCATCTTCTGTTGGCCTACAGAAGAAATTTTAAACTATCCCTCACAGATATCTGATTAATCTCTTATAGACCACAATGAGTACTTCAGAACCTCCCCAGGGAATGTCTCAATACCTCACTATCTAAGAGCAAAAATACAATTAGAAAACTTCTGTTGATATTTGGCCTGAAATTGTTTTGAAGAGAACACGGAAAAAGCTTTGTTTTCTTCTCTTTTTTCTTCTATATTTGAAAGATATTTCCTCAGTTTCCTCTTCTTCAGATTAAACAACCTGTTTTATTCAACATTTTCTCACAAGTTATATTTCCTAGCTTTCTGATCACTCTTTTGTTCTCCTCTGGAATTTGTCCAGTTGGTCAGAATCCTTCCCCAGTTGTGGTGTTCCAAACCAGAAAGAAGTCTTTTCCAGTGTCGAGAGGAATAAAAGAACCACTTTGTATGCTTCATAAATAATCCTCCTTTCTATATATCCTAGTACAATAGTTACATCCTTTATAAAAATCTACTGGTGTCTCATGTGCAACTTGTGATTCACCTATTGTCTCCAGGACTGTTGCTGAGTCAGTCCTCCCTCACTTGCATTTATGCAAAAGATTACTTCTGTATAAACACAGAAGTTGGTATATGTCTTTATTGTCATTACATGTCATTCTTTGAAACAAATTCTTAAAATAATTTCTTAAGATCATAATATCTTGTATTTTTCCAGGTAGTATGAGTACTATTAAATGCTAATTCCATCTTTTCAATCATGAATTAAATATTGTATAGTCCCTGGAGAGGGTGCTTTAATGCATCTTGTCTGACAGGGAAGTATAATTAACTGTTTCTTGAGAACAGCTTTCCAACCTGTTACACATCTGTCTAATAGAAATTTAATCTTGTCTGTGTTTCAGTATCACAAATGACTCATATGAAGGAAAGAGGATTAATGTGGATCCAGACATGCCTGAAAGGTTTGTCTGGCTACAGGAGTAACAGTCATCTGCACATGACTTCATCTGAAGTGTAAGATCTCATATTTATTGACTAACTTGAGAAGGAAGGATTTTGGTGGACTCTGTCTCTCATCCATAGAGTCAAGGAGTCCAACTGTTGCGAATCATACACATTGGGAAATTTGGTCCTTTGAAGTTCCTGTAAGTTGTCTAGGCCAGAAAACACAGATGCTGTTTTGTATTATGCACATTCTCATTATTTCCAAAACACTGATGAGGATTTTCTGTACTATGGAGAAATCCTGTATGTAAGGACTTTGTAGTTGAAAAGCCACTATAAAATATTTAGATATGAAAACATTTTGTAACTATAAGTAAGCAGGCATCCTAACTGTTCAGAGTGATACTTTAATCTCTGTTTTCATTATTCAGGGTTACTGTGTCTAAAGTCACCATACTTTTCAGTCATTAACTGCTGCTTAAGACCGAAGACATTCAGTGGTTTCCAATCCTCTGGTACCACAAACCCTCTCCTACAAAATAATGTGATGTGCTGGGAAACTGACTGTCTTGCTGCCTATCCCCTGCCTTTCTACTGTTGAAGCAGTCTACAGATAGATTTCAGAAAAGGGATGGTATAGCAGAGTAGTAGAGGAACAAACTACAAACTGCCAAGAAACGTTTTGATATACAGTGTCCAAGACTAGATAGTGGTGACGTCTAACTAAAACTGGTTGAAATAGATTAGCTTATCCTTGATCAGGTGGATAGCAGAGGATGGCAGAAGAATGCAATGGATACAACAAATTAGTACATTATTAGTAATGTCAGCATCATCCTAAAAGCACAGCTGGCTGCATCCAGCATCTCTTTTGAAAGGTCAGTTATGTGGAAGACCTTATTCAGCTTTTCTGTGAAAACCACCCGTGAGGTGGTGCACAGGAGACTAGTAAAACTCATGAGTTTGTGGTGCTGCAGCAGTAACTGATGGCTGGATAAAGAAGAAGCTAAAGGACACTAAAGAAAATAACTTTTCACAAGTATGTGTGTTTGGAGCTCGTGTACCACACAGATCAAGACTGTTTTGTCCTTTCAGATATATTTGAGGAAATTACAAAGAAGGCAACCACATGAAAAGAAAACTAATCCAGCCTTCTGGATTCTATCTACTTTTGAAACCCAGAGAACAGGAAATAGGGATGTTTACTGACATGTCGACTAGACTGAAGATGGTTTAATTTCTGAGTAGAGCCATCTTCACCAATACAATCTCTGAAGTACATCCAGAAATCTAATAATGGCATTAATATATCTTACAGTGAGACAGAGTACAGTCAGTTTTTAAAAATATGTCCTGGAAAGATTTCATACATAGTCCAAATAAAAAAGGATGCTGGCTCTCAGAGAATGAAACACCTTCCTATTGAGTCACTGCAAAAGAACCAACATTGCAAAAGAATCAGCTTCCATTGCTGGTGGATCAGAGGGATGGATGGGAGCTGATAGATCTGGATGACTGTGATCCATTCTTTGTTTACACCTTTTTTTACCAGGTAGCTGCCAGAAGGTAGGCTGGTGCAATATAGAGTCATAGAATATCTCAAGCTGGAAGGGAACTCATAAGGACCATCAAGTCCAACTCCTTGCTCTTTGCAGGATTACCTAAAACTAAACCATATGAATAAGAACATTGACCAGGTGCTTCTTGGTACTCTGACACACTTCAGACCCTGACCACTTCCCTGGGGAGCCCTGGACTAGCCTTTTGGTGATGAACATTTTCCTAATGTCCAGTCTGAACTTCCCCTGATGTGGCTTCATTACATTTCCTCATGTCCTGTTGCTGGTCACTAGAGAGCCCTGTGCTCTGCTCCCCTTGAGGAAGTTTTAGGCTGTGATGAGGGCACCCCTCAGTCTTCACTTCCCTGGGCTAGACAACCCAAGTGACCTCAGCCACTCCTCAGAAGTCTTGCCCTTGAGCCCTTGCACCAACTGGGCTGTCCTCTTCTGGACACACTCTGATAGTCAGAAGTCCTCTTTGCATTGTGGCACCCAGAATTGCCCCCAGCACTCGAGGTGAGGCCACCCCAGTGCAGAGCAGAGTGGGACAATCCCTCCCTTGCCCGGCTGGCGATGCTGTGCCTGATGCCCCCCAGGACACGCTTGGCCCTCCTGGCTGCCAGGGCACTGCTGGCTCATGTTCAACCTGCCATGGACCAGGACCCCCAGGTCCCTTTACATGGTGTTGCTCTCCAGCCTCTCACCCCCAATCTGTATGTCTTAACAGGGATTACCCTGTCCCAGGTGGAGAATCTTGTTAAATTCCATACGATTGGGGATTGCCCAGTTCTCCAGCCCATGCTGATTTCTCTATAAGGCCCCTTTACCTTGGAGAGAGTCCACAGCCTCTCCTGTTTTAGTATCGTTGGCAAACTTTCTTAATGTACGTTCGATTTCTGACTCCAGATCATTTATAAAAACATTAAAGAGCAGTGGCCCTAAAATTGTCCTCTGTGGTTTTGAATGCAAAGGGGTGCTGTGAAGTTTAAAATTCTCCAGTTTTGAGTGATCAGGGCACACACAGCTTGGAACTCTGCACGTGATCATTTGAACTGAGCAGAAATAATATTTGTGGTGTGAGCTGGATCTGCACAAAAATAAAACTTGCACTTCCATATTCTTTTCTAGACAGTAGTGAAAATGGCCCATAGCGACATGTCTTGGGTCATCTGAAAAAAGAAGTTTTTTGACAATACTAGTACTATATTAAAAAAGAAGAAATAATTTTTAATCCTTGTAGAGCATGTGAATTTATCGCTCATGCTAAAGAGAATTCTCTGTGAATTTTGATTTTTTTTAATAATGAACAGAAAACATACAAAAATTGAAAATCTGTCATTTACTGCTTTTTAAAGCCACACAAGTTTATACACTGCAAAAAAGTAGGTTGTTTTTACAGTACATGTAAAAAAAATCCTCACTTAAAATAAGATGGATACTCCAGCACTGAGTCAATACATTTCTATTGTTTGCCTTCCCACAGGTCAGTAATAAATGGAACAATGTCAGCTAACAAGACCAAGCAGAGTAATGAGAGCATGTATGCCTCCTGCCTGACAGTAGTAAGTGCTATGGAAGTTATTTTTCATCTTCCTGGAAAAGAATAACAGGTTTTTTTCTAGACTTGGATTTTATGTTCCGTTCAGAAGACTGTTTTCAAAGGAAAATTGCTATGAAATAATAATACTTTGAAGTTAGCACTGAATAAGACTTTGAGGAAAACAGTGTCTTTGAATTAATATAAAATGTGAAATTTGAACAAGGTAAAAATTCTAAGTTGCACATTTAGAAAGGGGGAGTATTTCCTTGAAAGCTGAAACCATACTTAAGTAATCAAATAAACAACTGTATTTAATGCAATACTACAGCTAAGAAGACAAACTCAGCCCTCACTTGTATAGCAAGAAAATCAGGTAGGTACATAAAGAGGATATTTTCTCCTTAAATGTTTCAGCATAAAATCAGCGGAATAGCATGCACACACTTTTTTTTCTTTAATAGAAAGAAAAGAACAGAAAGAACTTAAAACTGAGAAAAGAAAAATAATTTGAGAGCTGAAAAAACCACCTTAGAGTGAAGTAAGGTTTGTAGCAGGAAGTAATAGCTTTTATTTAATTAACAGTCCATTTCCCAGTGGGGGAACATTTTTCACAAAAGAACTTTGACCTTTCAGCCCACAGCCTCAGAGAGAACACAAAATACCTTCAACAGCTGAGCCTGGGAACAAAAATTCAGAACTGCTGTATGCACTCAAAATCATGGACTGAATAAAATACTGGCTTTACAGCACATTATAATCCTCCACTGCAGCTGCCCTTCAACTCATTTATCAGTGTTCCACAGCTGATAATTTCCTCTCTTATTTTAGCTCAGAGGAATTCTTAACATTTTAGCTGCCCCTCTGGCCACAGGGCAGGTGATTATGTAGGGCAATTGCTTTTCTTATCCCAAATTGTCTGATTACCACATTAGGTTAAAATAAAGAGTTTCTCCCAGCCTGTACTTAGCTTTAAGTTTGCTGATTCTATTCAGACCAACAGAAGGACCTACATGCTTGAAATTTCATTTCTTCCAACTATATCAGTTGCCTACTATTAATTTCCTGTTGTTAATTCCACCTTCAAACCTTGTCTCATTTACATTCTACAGTATGCCAGTACTGTACAGCAGGCTCCCCAATGGATTAGTTTATCTAAAAGAAGCTTAAGTAATGACTGTGTGATAGGCAAATATGCAACCATATGGCAATATAAATTTGATAATGGCAAACTGCTCAATCCAGTAGGCAAAGGTATTAAAAGAGGTAATAGCAAAACACAAAAAACTGTTCACATTCAGAAGAGAAAATTAGGTTCACCATCTTAGCAGTGATGACAGTTAACTATTGGTATAACATGCCTGATATATGGTAGCTTCTCCATCAAGTCTCTAAATCAAAATTGTTGGTAGTTCAAAAGATACACTGTGGATACAGTGAAGCAATTATCATTCTATTCATTCTAATCACCCAGAAGTTCAGACAAGATGAATTTGGGCCTTAAGATAAAGGAATCTCTAAACAAAGCTCTGCTTGTGATCAGGCCAATTAACTGTCCTGGGAAGGAAAAAAAGAAAGGGAAAAAAATGAACCTTAATGTGGCAAGATTGGCAGAATATGGATGGATGGAAATACTTTTATCTTCAAGTCCCCATTGATATCCTGAGTTCCTTCCTGTCTCTTTCTAGGATAGAACTATTCTTAAACCATTTGGGAGTACTTGTAACATATTGTTAGTTACAACAGCTTGCAAAGCACACATGAATACACAGTTGCAGGAAAAGGTGAGTTCTTTTATTTGTCCAGTTCTATGAGTGAAAGCATATTTGTAAAAATACCCCAAAACTCCCAGCACCTTCCCCCCACAAAATCTCTTTTTTATCAATCTCTATTTCCTTTTTTGTTTTGTTCTATGGTGGTGAGGGGATAAAAAACAATAATATAGTGTATTTTCATCCCCTTTAGTTAAATTTCCATTCACTAGTCTGCATTTTCAGTTAGATTCTTTCTGAAGACACCTTTTCATGTGTACTCCGTATCATTAGAAATATATAAATTAATAATGTGATTCTTCAAACTGAATTTTTAATGGTTTATCAGTTTACTCATCACACATGCAGTACTTGCTTTCTTAGCATTGTATTTGGGGAACCTCAGGTACTACTGGTTAAACAAGACATTTTATGATAGTGCCATAGAGCTGAAGAATCACCATTAAATAACAATTAAAGAAAAATGCATCAAATTTCAGTGAAGAGGTTCAAAAGAAGCTACAAGGACTCCTGTGAGAAGTGAAATAATTTCATGTTATGCACACAGGAATGAAATCCACAGATATTAACACTTCATCACAGTGTCAGAAAATAATATTAAAGACTTTTGTAAAATGAGACATCTAATTAGGAATTTTTAATGGGGTTCTAGAAAAGGTCACATATGTCTGATTTTCATCTTTTCTGCTGAGCTCATCCACATCTTATAGCATACTTGGAAGGACAAATATATTTCAAAAATGGGTTTTTTTCAGACACTTTGTTTGGTCAGTAGCAGCTGCTGATGGGAGCAAATGAGTTAATGTGTTAAGAGTCCATGTATACAAACTCCAGCTATTTAAACTGTGTAAAACAAGTTCAGAATCTCCAAGAGTTAACAGAGGGGGAGGGGACATAATGGAGGACCTGATGCTTTGTTCTTAGAGAGCATTGTGTCAACTGCTGTGCACACTCATGTTCCACTTGCAGCCATCTTCACATCATCCTTCTGTTGCACATAAAAAGTAGAACAAACTACCATAATTAATCTAAAGGTAATGCAGGAATGCCTCATGTCCCCATTTTCTCACTTGTATGAAAAGGTACAGTCTTCTGGTCATCTGGAATTGGATGAGGACTTTCTGGACATAGGTGGAATAGGATTATGAACAGGTATGATGTAGAAGCAGGCAGACAGTGGCTGAGAAGAGCCCATGTGAAAAATGGGATAGGAAGGCTGTAAAGGTTATTTTATAATTTCCTTCCTCCAGAACAACAGCAACAACAAAATAAAATAATGATGAACAGCAGAACAGATTGCCTAAGAAACAAGTGCAAAGAAAGGTGATTGACTTTGGAGAAGGAAAAATAGTGTATTTTGCTTTGGAAAAACAGTTAAGGATGGCAACTGTCAGAAGAATAGACAGTATCAAATCTAATTAAGAAAAAATACAGAACAACAGAAGTGACTAAAGATGGAAGTTAAGCAGAGGTACTGAAGATGTGCAATGCTTCAAGACACATGAAATCAACCTTTGAAAAGATGAGAAAGGCAAGGTTGCATGTCTGATAGGAATAAAGTAAGATGTTGAGGTCAGTGGGGGACATGACTATTTCCAAAGTGTATAGTGAATCTTGTACACCTTTATTGTTATATAAACTGTCTCTCGTGTACATAATGTTCTAAAGAGAATGGCATTATTGTTTCTGCAAATTTATGGGTGTTACTCTGGAAAGGAATGCATATAGGGGAAGAAATCACAACATTAGCCAAGGCAGTGAATACTGATGGAGAGAATATAAGAAGTACAGACTGAATAGAATTCTGAGAAACAAACTTGAAATGGTGAGGATAATATGTATATTATTCTAGAAAATAAAACATTGTGTTAGACAGGTGCCACATGTATGGTTTATTAAATAGTGAAGTGCTAACATATTTAGGAGAATGATAGAGAAACAGCTCTCAGAACTGTTTCTGGAGCACACAACATGCATAGAAAATGGTTCAGTAAAATAGGAATGAAATGAGAGGCATAAGAAAAGAAAGTAAGAATGCTTTATGTTCCTGAAACATCCTCCTAAATGACAAGCTGGGCAAGAAAATGGTAGACAGTGGATAAATTGATTTAGGCAAGACATACAAAGGAATTTTGGAGATTTTATAGCACAAATCCTGCCAGAAGGAAGTGAGGAATGCTACATGGAGGATATATTCTTCTGAGTGAAACTTCTTTTTCGTATGAGCTGATCAGTCATTTTAGGAGACCATGAGAGTGATGATGGAGTGCTCAAACTAACACAATGAAGTGCAGAGAAAACACAAATACTCACTTTCTTTTTTCTTGATGACTATTTATTACCTTCTACACTTCTCTGAAAATGACAAACACTGGCTGTCAACAAGATGTACTTAATATGAACAAGGGAAATTCATACAGAACATAAGCATTGACAGAATTTCAGAAATTCACTGGCTCCATAATTGTATTGTACTAACTGTAAAACTACTCTGTTTTAATTTGAAGTTCTTATTAACTTAATGATGATTATTTTTGTTCACATTCTATGCTATACAGAAATGGGGCAACGACAGTAATATATGGATCTGATTTTGACATCAAATATATTATACAACTGTAATTAGTATTTAACTGCAAAATGATATAAACTTCGAATTTAAGATTTTATCTAACTTGTCTCATTTGCAAGGAGACAAGTCAAAGTGGTATAGGAGCTTTTTGAAAGGTTACAGGACATATTTTACATACGGAGTGATATACAGAATGATTCCTGTCAATGGAGACTTTGGACTACAAAACCAGCCCCAAAGCTCTTCAGACAAAACATACATACATACAAATATAAGAGCTAAATGGCAGTGGTACTCATGACTCTGGTACAGCTGAACCTACTGAAGTTTCTAGATGCTTTAAAATTTACTTTGTTCAAATGTCACAAACACTTGAAAATATGTTAGGAATTTTTACAGTATTATACAGTATGGTTACAGTATTGATATGAAGCAGGGTTATATTGTTTGTTCTTTCACGTCATCTTCATACATTTTCATTATCATCTTGCTGTGAAACAGATTTCTGAACAGTAATTAATTATCTCACCTTTTCAAAACGTTTTCCTCTTTACAAACATTAATGATAAATTTACCCAAGTGAGCATTTCAGCTTTCAAGTAATTGAAAACTAAGTAACTACTTAACTATGAAATCAGATACTGAGAAACTTTATGTTCACTACTTACATGATTAAAAGAGAGATTTTTAAATTATATTTTTCTGGATAGAAATGGTTACAAAGCATTAGAGTGTTAAGCTATATCAGGATTCATTCTGATAATTAATCAATGATTCGTGCCACGGAAAACTTCATTCTTGCCTCAGTGACCTTCTTCACAGAAGAATAATTTCAGATGGGGGATGATTTTCTTCAGATAACAATTTGGGCAGTTTGGGTCTGTATGCTAACTCTCATAATATTTCTCTTTTTCATTGTTTGGGTCATCATACATTTTTGCTAGGCTTATAATATTTTTATAAACAAAAGCATATAGTAGAGAAGTACAGAGGAGATATTATTCTGAAGACCTATTATCCTTAACAGCCTCTTTTTAATTAGCTTTTAAAATTTTTTGCTTTGTTTAAGCTTTCTCAGCAAAAAAAAAAGAAGTTATATATCAGTATGTTCAGTCAGTAATCTGTTTTTCCGATAACCAGCAAAGCACAAACATGCCTTAGTTCTTCACTCAGATTATAGGCTAGCTGAGGTTCCAGGTATTATCACTTAATGAAAGGCAGTCCAACATTAAAATCTCAGAATCTTTTGTCTGTAAGTTTCAAAACTGTTTACATTTATTGATGCTTTTCAACTTTACAGAAACTTAATGGAACTTATATTCCAAACCCACACTGGTGCTTTTGAAAACACCTTCCATGATCAGTAAATTAATGGGATTTCACATGGTATATTAAATTCTCAATGTAATTACAATCTTTTCTTATTAAGTACTCCAAGCAGGCAGAGGAAGAACAGAGCTTGCTCGATAGCAGGGAAGTTGAATTCTATGAGTAAGTCTTCAACTAATTCACTCAGTGACATTGGATGGTTAGTGAACCAGCAGTTTTAAAAGCCAGCAGCTAAAGAGAGGTACTAAAAAACGCTTCAAGGAAAGATGAAGGATGTAGGAGGCTCTGAATCAGCCCACAAATGGCTGATTAGTAAAATGTGCTGAATACTTGCACTAACTGCTGAAGTCAGCAACAGATGGAGGAGTTGGCATCTGTGGACGTAAGGCCACTCCTTCACATATCCAACTTTAGATACGTAAGCATGAGCATTTGAGCCTAAGCTTTGCATTCCAGCTTTTCAAACAGTAAAATAAGTCTTAAGGGAACCCTGTTCTCACATGTTATAGTGAAAATGCTATTTCATTATTCATACATCAGCTGTGTCCCAGACAGCCCCACACACAAACAAATGCCAAATAGGCCTTTGAGCGTCTGCTCCCCCGGCAGTCCCAGCTCTCCCCTCAGGCCCTGCTCCAGCCTCCACACCCAGCTTCCAGCACCGGGCTCCCTTCCTGAGCAGCAACCGCCTTTATTCCCAAGCCAGCCACTTCCCACCTACCCAAGAGCCCAGCCTCCCTCCCCAGCAATCTAACTATGCTGCTTCTCAGTCTTCTCCCTGAGTATCTCCTAGCCTCCCAACAGCCAAATCTTGTGTCCCATTCCATACCCAGGAACCGGAGAGCCATGCCACTGAGAAAAAGATTACCAGGATTTTCATCGTACGAAAACAATTTACTTAATTTTTGGTAAGAGCAGGACTAAATAGGGTGAAATCTTCCTTCTCTCTCATACACGTGTGGACTCAGATAAATACACAAAAGTCATGCAAAAAAATAATGTTTTGCCCAGTGAATTCAAATGATATTGAAAATATTATGTCTGGAAATAATATTAATATCTGCAACCATTAATCAAGGACATTTGGGATTGGAAGATGGGGAAGGAGAGCTGGGTCTGGAAGTTTAGAAAGTGTTTGGACTTTGGGAAAGATAAATGTTAAGTAAGATGAATAGGTGCACTGCCAGTTCTGCCTCTGAGGTAGATAAACATATGCAAAATCATCATAGAAAAACAGGTAACTCCAGTGTTTGAATATTAGAAAGTAGCAAATTAATTAATATTTCCCCAGAATATGATTAACGCTTTAGTGGTAATTTGGAAACAACATCCAGCAGGAGTATTTAGAAGTGTAAATTGAGTACATATATATCACTAAAATATTCTGAGTATAACAGCATTTTTTAAATTTCAGTTCTAGTTGCATCAAAAGCTATTTAATATAAATGAAATATTTAAAGTTAAGCTTTTCTCTTCTTTTTCTTGTGTGCTATAGTACAACAAAACAAATGAGTTTGCCAATGCTCCATTTGAGTGCTTTGAAGAAACTGGTATTATCTAGAACCACCTAATAAAACAGTGACTGCACCTACAGTACAAATAACAAGATAAGTATTATGTTGTCTTAATGCATAAGTAAAGAATCCATTTTCTGACCATTTGCCACACAGACCATTTGCCTAATGAAATCAGCCTTCCTTCCTCTTCAAAGTACTGCTTTGTATTACCATGGTTGGATGAAAATAGCCTTTTCACTGCCTCAAAACACTCTTTCTCCTTACCACAATGCTCAAGCATAGTGCAGATTCAGCCATACAGCCAGCCTAATGCTGAAATAAAAAATCCCATCTGCTTCTCTGAGTGAAAGGTTCCACAACTTAATTCTGTGCAGTAGGCAAAATGGTATTAAACTCATATGCTGAATTCAACAGGGATACACACTATGCAGTTTGCTTGTATGTACCCATTGAAGGCAGAAAAAACAAGGCTCCATGACATAAACAAGCTCAGGGGAAACATTTTGCCCACAATCTCGCTGGTAGTACATATATAACTACTGGGAAATCCCTACACAAGGATGGAGAGGCTACATTCTGACCTTTTTGGGCATCTGCAATCTGAAAGCAATGGCATCACAGCAATTTAATACAGAAGAATAAATATCTTTGATTCCAGTATTAGTATCTGACAAAAATTACATAGCTTTTCTCAAGTATTTTTAGTGAATTTATTTTCTTTCTTAAATTTAAAATTAACAAACCTTGCCAGCCAGCTTTGAAAGATCATCTCCTCCCATTATCTGCATATCTTGCATAGACTGATCATTCTGAAAGAAGAAAGATAGAACTTTGAAATTGGTTATAACTGCATAAAATAAAAATATAAATGTTACCTTTTTTTTGAATCTTGATTACTAGTCTTGGTTATGATTATTTTCTAATGCTTGTTAGTATTGGTGTACAAAAAACCCGCACTCTCATTTCTTCCTGTGGCTTCCTGCATCTCCAGGTTGCTTTTAAGCTAACATCAAACTCTAGGCTTTACAGGACTAGAAAAGGGTGCATCTTCCTTTTTAAAATAGTGTTCCCTTGCTTGCTATTTCTTAATATGACAAGTGTTGAGTAACGTATTTATCCCTTTCAAAATGGGAGTACAGGAGCATCTCAACACTTGACTGAACACCTGTAAGCACATTCTTGGTTTGGAGCAGTTTTTGGAAACACAGGCTAAATGTGCTCACATCTAATCTCTTTTTGGAGGAACTCACTCCATCTTTTTCAGGGGAAAAAAGTTTTGCAAAATTTATCACTTACTATCAAAAATATTTTCAGTGTGTCATACAGTTTCCAGAGCTTTGCATGTTCTTTTTCAACTGACTCAAAGATTAAATCCTTGAGGTCAATTACTGAAATATAGCAAATGAGGTTGAAGTAAATGCAACAGATTAATATGCTTTGATTTTCCTATTAAAAAAGGTATTTCTTTGAAAAAATTAGATTTTTTTTTCTGGATTTGTTTTATAGACATTTCTAGTTGAAATTTTTCTGATGGAAAATTCTCAACCAGCTCTAGCTCCAATTCATTATCAGTGGAACACAGAGTTAAGATCACATAAGGGGGACTCGTGGATGCCCTACTTTTAAGGCAAGACAAAAGAGGCCTTAAAGAAGGTAGCAAATTCAAAAACACATGGTCATGGACAGGCTATATGAACTTTTCAGAAAAAGCAAGAGCAGAAATAAGTATAGTTCATGTGGGTTTTTTGCCAAATTGATGCATATGCTAATCTAATCTTCCTACCCATAGGAAGATAGCATTAGTCCAATTTTAATAGTAGCTGCAGTACCACAATGTGACACTGTGGTTTACTGGTAACCCCAGGAAGCTTCACCATTACAGACAACTGACAAAAACACAATACTTGAATACTCTGCTTTTATTCCATAAATCCAGTGCTTTGAAGTGAAATGTTTTTCCACAGGTAAATAGTGGACCTCAGGACTTACAAGGTAGGTAAAGATCTACTGGACTAAGGGGTTTATAGCTCTTCTTCTTCCCCTCCCAAAGCAGGACAAGCAGAGGCAGCACTTGGAGGGTCAGAGCTGCCCCCTGTACAGATGGAACCGCACCTGCCCACGCTCACAGCCCAGGGGCAGAAGTTCAGGGACTTCCAAGCACCTTTGCAGACGCTTGATCACAAGCAATTCTGGCAGCCCCAGGAACTACTCGTGGTCCTCATGGGAATGGATTGCCTATGTTAATATAGCCTTCCTGAGTAACTGTAAGTAAAGGTTGTAGAATTGCCCAGATGAGAATTTCTCCAAGTTTGCATTCTGCAGACCCACCAAAAGGCTCCCTGGCTTTTGCTCAGACTCCACTCTCCACAAAACCCTCACACCACAGCTTTGTAAGAGGTCCTTAGCAGTCATAGCTTTAAAAGACAGTTTCTAGACCTGCCTTCACTTTTTCTGCACTGGATCTGGGAGCTTTAGATAAATCTCATGCTGCTCTGATCCGTTTCCTGGGAAACAGGGCTAGAGCAGCAATGAAGGTTACATCCCATACATCTTCTAATATAAGTTTCAATATATCTTTTACTTTTGTAAAGAAAAACAGAAAAAAAGCCCAAGCAACAGCAAAGCAAGCAACTGCTTTCCTCATAAGATTATTTTAAAACTAAATAAAAAGTGGAGATTGAGAAGATTTTAAGTTCAGGTTTAAAAGCGTAAGTCTTTTGTTGTAAAGCAAGACAGGTCACTCTTCAAAAGTCAGGGATGTATTCAAGTCAAGACTATTATAAGACTATAAAAAGCAGATTGTTTCTAATATCTACCACAGCATGTGTAACCAAGGCACTGACAAAATATTTTTTCATTTCCAAATGAGAAAGTGTAGAATTTCATTAGCAACCAGCACACAAGAATTACTGAAGAGGCAGTTTGCCCTTAGCTGCTGGCTGAAAAAGAGAACGAGAAAAAAGATAACAGTGAGGTGCAATGATTAATGAATTTATTTATTTTCACTAAAAAAACCCCTCTCTTTCAACAGTATTCACAGCAGCACTGTTTCCTTTGCATTTGGTATTTCTGGCTTCAGCTGAAAGGAAGATGCTGAAATAGCATCTTCATTGCTGGCAAGCAGCTAAGCAAACACAAAAGCCATTGAGAGCAGGGGGATCACAGCATTCCGTCAATCTCTGCATTCACACATGGCTGTTGGGACACAACTGCACACATTTATGAAAATCCTGGTGTTCTGACTGGAGAACGAGTGCTGTCAGAGGACAAGGCTGAGTATTCATGGTGCCTAAAAGCCATATCATTTTCTATATGGTTTTTCTATACACAGCTCAGAACACTTCAGCCAAGGTATTTTCAAAAAAAGTAAAAGAAATTCCTTGCACCACACTGGAGAGCAATTCTCTTGTTAAAAAAAAAAATAAATTCAAATCATTGATTTTAATGCCATTTGTAACTATCTACATTCATCACTTAACTCATGTTGTAAAATACATACCTGCCAAACAGCAAGGCTCAATACCACAGTGTGACATTACCCTGATCATAATGTTCACATAGATAATTTGCACACTATGGTTACCATGGGAACCTCGCAGTGCATATTTCTGACTTCTCAGTTTATGATCTCAAAATAACACTAACTAAATGTTAAGCATAAAGTACAATGAATGTCAGGAAAGAAAAAAATCTGTTTCATTCACTACCAATTAATGTCAATTCAGAACTGTTTGTTGAATTTTCATGGTCTTAAGTCATTCAGAGCTTCTTTCTTCCTTTGGGAGTTGTTCCAGCTGATATAATCAAATCTCTGAGATTTCTTATAAATACAGAAATATGAATTGAAGCTTCACTTTCTGTCACCCAAAGTTCCTCAATACTTGCTTTCTAAAATCCCTAAACTCTATCAACTCTTTTTTTGTTTTTTTACTATTTGACACTAAATATATTGGCTTGGATAGACACAACTCTAAATCACAGTATGTTTTGGTTAATGCAGCACAAAATTTATTGCAGCTGTTTCTGACAAGACCACAATGTGTTGTGTCACATCCCCACACCTTATCACAAGCTATAGTTAATACTACATTTCTATTTTTTTTCTGTGCTTAATAAATCTGCATTTTCCAGGATAAATCTCAGTTTCTTTGGTTTTAATTGCTATGTTGTGGTTTTTCACTTGTTCATCTTTGTTGTATAATTTTATTTAATTCTAGGAATACTTGATGAACTAAAGCAAGAATGTTATTTCCACCACCATTTTTCATGGCATACAAAATAAAACTTTTGCTTTCTATGTAGATTGGAAGTATACGTATTTAAATTCCATCTATACTAAGTCATGTATTTTGAACT
The DNA here is from genome assembly GCF_000738735.6 of Corvus cornix cornix. Lineage (NCBI taxonomy): Eukaryota > Metazoa > Chordata > Aves > Passeriformes > Corvidae > Corvus > Corvus cornix. Next base: position 17,169,694 of record NC_046333.1, on the reverse strand, counting down.
GGGTGGGGCACAGAATTATTACATCTCTTTTACATCTCCTGAGATCAACACTTGGACATAGTTCAAGTTACAAGTGAAATGAGTTGGGTGGTCTCGGGAAAATTCATTATAAACAGCATTGCTCATCTGAAAATTGCACCAAACTGTGAACATCTGTTACTCTTCTGAAGAAACAGAATCTGGAATACATTAATACTGGGCTCAGTAAAACAAAGATTCTTTAATCATGGCAAAAAGTAGCTTTAACAGAACAGTTTAAATGCGTAACTAAATTATGAAATATGGACACAAGGTCATTATCACACATCTAATTACTACAGTCTGCAGAGTTCATATGGAATTTCTTAAAAAAATGTGGTTACCTTTTTCTCAAAAAATTCATCAGGGAAACTCAAAACAAAAAAGAATGTGACCACCAGGCCTGTTCTATGTTGCTTTTGTCCCCTTGGGTGATACAGCAGATCCTCCAACCTGAGAATTCCCATTAGAACAGCTCTTTCACTTCACACCATCATTCCATCTCCTACAACTGGGTTTTCCAGGAAGGTTTTGACCAAAAAGAAGTCAATGACAGACCATTCACTTGTCCCTTGGATCCTAGTATAAAACTAAATGGCTTTGCAACTCCTGAGACATACTTCAAAATATGAATATGTTAGTTGGGGAAGTATCAGTATGGCATCTACATGATATATTAACCTATTTTGGCTAATAAGTAAAGCCAAACTGATTTTTAAAGTATAGGCTATGAAATATCAGTGCATCAGCAGAAGTCGAGTGGTAGTACATAAGATGCTGTACTTAGAAGCAGCAGTACACTTGAATCAATACAATTTTGGGTTTCTTCTCTCAAGAACAACAGCTAAGAACAAAAGACCTCTAGGGTGCAGAACATGAGCTGCCACAGTCTTCATGGCAGGCAGCTAAAAGGACTATCCAGGCTTAAGTAGCAACGTTCAGAGGGCAACTAGTAAGTACTGTTAAGCTGGAGACTTGTGCAAATGAGTGGGAATGATATGCATCACTTCCCAGTAAAGACTGGAAAGTTTGCCTTCCCTTCCCCAGAATCAAATGTATACCAAAGTCTGCAACCTCCGGGGTACACCCACATTCAAAACAGTCAAGTGCCAGGTCACTGATACATTTTTAAGAAGTGCCTTGAATACCTTGCAAACAATCCAACAATGCTGAGCCAGTTGAGAATTGAACCCAGTAAACTGGCACATACCCACTGCCAGAACATCCCCTTTCCCACAAGGGAAGTACAGGTACCTGCGCACTGAAGCACTGACAGCTTTGTAGATCTCTGAAAGCTTTAAAGCTGCCTTCCTGAGCTGACCACACCACTGACTGTGCTGCACTGAGACTGGCCTTATTGCTATTGCCAGGGTAACAGATGATAGCAAATTTTAAAATGGTGTAGGTGTATACCTAGCAGAGTTCTAGTTACCACACTATAAGGCGTATTTTACTTCTGTAGCAGTAGATCTACAATATAACTCATTTGAAGATTTACTTATTTTTTATTCTATTTCTTCCTTTTTGTTATTCCTTAACTAAAAGCTCCACCACTTAGTTTTGGAACTGCTTCAAATTCAGGCTAGTCTATCCAGTTCCAGGGAAGGCCAGAGTTTTGCAATGAGGAAGTTGGCTTTGGACAGAGAAAGACAAACAATGAACTTACTGACAGCAAGGTACTCCTTATCAGCTGACCTGTGGTAACAACTGGGTATGTTTCTTCCCTACTGTAAAAGCAAGGCAGGTCATTCAGCTTAAACAACACTCTGGGAAACAGTAAGTCATTAAACTTAATCAATGGAATTGTCTGCAATCATCTGTTCAGACACTCAGTAATTTTTTGTGTACCAGGACTCCTGCATGCCTTCTCTATATTTAATCCAAGGAAGGTAAGGTATCTTAAAAAAGGGCCAAACTGTCATAAATTGAAGTAGAATTTAGACCAGTTAACTTGGCTATTAAGGATTTTAGACAATAAATTATTTCATTTTTGAATTTCTGATTTAGCAAGTAAATTTTATATACTTGCTTAGCATTGGCTAAATGGGTTATTTTGTTTAAGAATGAGGCAGTAAGATTGCAGCACTACATATAACCATATGGCACAAACAGCACCTGAATACTCAAAAGATCAGCAAGGACTGAAATCAAGAACATATGATAACAAAGGTTTTGGCTTGTATGTGTATCAGAAACACAATAAATCCTCAAAACTCAGGTTAGTTTCCACAGACTGTAGTCTGAGATTTCCTTGTACTCTATCTTATTTTTATTCTCTAAGATAATATTTAAAACATAGAAATTTAATCTGTGTATGTTCCAGCATCAGAAAAGGTACTAACAGTTTTACATGGCTGTTCAGCCATGTAAGGTGAGGTTCATAGCACATAATTTTTCTCCAGAGATGGGAAGCAAGTAATTAAAACTTACAGGTAAAAGAAAAATTTAGGAAGCATATCCTCCAGAACTGCCATAATCCTACTCAGGCACTCCTTTTGGGCTGCCAGGAGGCATTGCTAAGGGTGTCTCTACCTTTTGCGATAATAACGTAATACCAGCCCACACTCTTGGAATAGCAGACTTGGGATGCTTTTCCTCCTCGGCTCCATAAGCTAAAGAGTGTATGGAAAATCTTCCTCCTCCTATGGTAATGCAAAAATCATTAAGGTCATCAATCATGCTATGGCCAACTATAGTGGACGCAGGTAGGAAAATGTCAGTTTGGATTCAAGTCCACAATAACTGGAGTATCTGTCTTTTGCCCAATTATTGTTTAGCATTAAATGCACGAACATTACAGCAATGGAACTAGAAGTCATGTTTCCCAGCCTCAACAGAGGATCTTAGCATGCCAGCTGGGACACTACTAGATCCACATGTACGATCTTATCCCATTTTTTAAACTGTGTTGTAAATTAATGATCAAAAGTGCATGAACATTGTGAAAAATCATATAGTGAGTTTGTAGCTCTGTACTAAAAACCCTGTTCACTTGGGGATTCTGCAAGCACAAGAGAAAACAGCTTTCTCTAGAATAAGCACAAAGTGCTAACCTTCTGACCCTGACTATCATTAGTTCCTAGGATCTGGTGATAAAAGGGAGATAGAAGAAAAATCTTGAACTTTGTCAAATAGCCACAGGCTGAGAAAACAGATAAATAGGTGTAAGCAAATTCACAGAAGATGAGTCTGATAAAAACCTCAAAAGCTTAGTCCCTTCCAGCAATCCTGAGCTTAGTGTATCGTTGACTCTCACAACTCAGTAGCACTCTCTCCCATACCGCTGTGTTTAGTCCCTTGGCTAATGACAACTTGGAAACTTTTAACAGCACACATATTCTTTGTGAATTTTCTTGCAAGGTTGTTCTATAGTGTCTCTTCTTTATTTAAATATTTTAACTTCTGTTAAACTTCTGTCTTTCAAATGAGGAGGGAAAAGAACTTTGTATCTGTCACACAGATCAGCACTGCAATTACAGAGGAGTTCCTGTTATAGCCGTATTCCTTTAGAGTAACCCTTTTGGTTTATGCCTTACAGCCCTGCTGGGGTGTGACACTCCATAAGCACTACACATGTTATGATCTGTTTTAAGAAACAGCATTTAAGATGCCAGTAAAAGGGAGTCATCAAATTCCTTGAGAAAAATTAGAACCCTCTGGCTTCTTTTAATTAATTTTGCCCCATTTCAGATCTTAATATGAAAAACTCACATATTAAATGGCACTGCTAGCATCCAAATAATGCGATATTTTTCCAGTGCATAAAAATGGAAAATGCAGAGTACTTTCAAACTCATCAGATCTTATTTTTTACAACAGGATTTACAACCATTTAGTTCTGGACCTTTCTTACATGTAAGATACTATCTCCCTGTCACTGTAAAATCTGTGAAGCAGGATGATGTATAGTATTGCTGCAAATGCCATAACTTAGTAGTAGATTAGTGTCTTTTTTGGCAGAATATGAAACATTTTACTAAAACTAAACTTCAATGTTTTAGGCTTTATAAGAAACCACTGCTTTACAACAAATACTGTATCCAGGGCAATCTGATTCTTTGAAAACATGAACAGTTGGACACTTCTAATAAAATCCCTTGATGCTTTGAATCTGTTCTAAAAGTGACCAAATTAACAATATCTACAGTCTTAAATGTTAAGATGTTCCACGAACCTGGATTGCTTAAAAATACCAAAGATTTAAGCTCACAAAAAAAAACCATATTAAAAAACCTTAAGAAAAAGGAACTTCAGATCAAAAACTATTTATACATAGCAGCTGTACCCTATGTAATATACTGTAATCCAAGACATTTATTTCAAATTAGGAGATGTTTTTCAAAAGAAAACATTACAGCTTGTAAGAAAAACATGATCCTGGGGGAAACAAATTTCTCAAAAAATATTAGAAAATACCTCTGTGGAGTTTACATTAGATCTGAAATCCAGAATAACACAGTACCAACCCACAGTATACGAAAACTAATTTTTTTTCATTGAAAAAAAATAATTCCATAGCCAAAAATCATATATCAGTATGAAGGAAGATAATACCTAAGCTGGAAATGATAAAAATTAAAAGTATGTTGAACAAGCATGTAGCTACTTGCTTTAGTATGCCCCATAAATGCTTTAAAACAATACTTCGACATTTCTGAAAAGCTGTAGGACAGCTCAGTATCACTCTGCCTTCACCACCACGTCTGCTCTGGTTCTGTCCCCATGGCAATCAGGCCGCTTCCTACTCAGTTCTCCCTCGACTGTTTGGTTCCCCCAAATCTTTCATATGTGAGTCACTGAAACACTTACTCATACTTTAAAAAAATCACTAAGAATTCAGATGGTGCTAACATATTCAAGTGATGCGTAGGTGTGTTATCTGATGCATACAGTTACAAAGATCATCCTCTATGAGTAAGTTTTACATTAGAGATAAACTTGATAAACTGACTGTATGATAGACTTATTATGACCTTTCCTGAACTATGCCCACAAATCAACACCTACTTACATTAGAAGTAGCATCCCAAGCCCCTGAGCAGTGTCCAACAGCAAAATACTCTATGTTTTATTTTAAATATAACACTTTCTTTGAGCAAGAAATTAATTAAAGCTCTCATATCTCACAACTCTGCCATCACATTAAATGGAAGCTGTAGATGCCATGCAGGTGAAAGGAGACCATCTGCCTCCAGACCTAAGAAGTTTCAAGAATCTGACTTTTAAGTTCATGTTTTATTCCACATAGTATGACCTTCTTCAGTTTATCTTAGAATACTGTGAAAACTAGGCTGGTTCATGAAAGTAACTAGGGTTGAAATATCCACACTTCTGATACCTTTGAGGAGCATCTCTCAGGTAAAGCAGAAGGTGAGTCTGAGGCTTGCACACATGGTAGTAAGGATCCCTTGACTATGGGCAGACTCCTTTTTCCAGCAAGAACTGTGCTGACTAAAGAAGTTACTGCCCACAAGCTGTCCCCAGCTGCTTGTTAAGTCTCCCTCTGGCAGGGGTTACTGAGATGCATGTGTGCATCTGGGTCACTAAAAATTAATCCAGCAAGCTCAAGCGGTCCAAACAGAAAGTCTCTCATAAATGGTATCATCTGGGCTGAAACAGGGAGTGCTCAGAAGCAGCTGAGCTGGCCCATGTGACTGCCTGGAGGGCACTGCAGTCCCTGAAGAATGAACTCCAGACGGTCACTGTTCCAGCCAGTGCAGATGCAATCAGAAAAGAGACCCACCTCCAGTGTCTGAGTTTTCACACCAAATCACTAGCTGTCTGTACCTGATGTACAGATTAATCTGGCAGGAGAGTTTACTCTCAAAGTGCCTGAATTGTGCTGCTACTCTTGTAACACTACCCACAATTTAACCAAAGAGACTGCCATTCTTCTCATTACATTTTTGTGAATTTCTTTTAAAGGTTCATCAGCTAGCTGCAAACTTTGGGGATGACTTCCACTACTAACATTTTCAGCTATTTCTCTGAAAAGTGTGGGTGTCTCTAAGGCTGACAATTTGCAGTAAGACACTGCTGCATGTTGATGTGGTTTTTTGTTTCTTTCATGAAAAATATTCTATTTTTAAAGAAGTCTTAACACTTGAAAAAGGAACATTTGGACACAATTTGGAGAACTGTGAATTGTAGCATCTCCAAACATTCAATTCACAAAAAATATGATCTGTTTCCACTGTTCATCACCTTCTTAACCATCTCAAGTCTTACTAAGTTTCAGAGAATACCTGAAGCATAAGAGATAACAAACAGAGCATCAATGCCTGCTTAAGATTTGAGAGTGTCTTTGGCTTGGAGGTGTAAAAGACCTTTTACTCACTTGTTTTAGCATCTTATGGAACTTTCACTCAAAAAGATCCTACTATGAGATGTAAATGCCATTTTGTCCATTCATAGATATGGAAAGTGCACAGAGATAAAATCCCTTTGGCAATTCTAGGAGGAGATTTCCCAAATCTCTCATCATTAACTTGCCCATATGACATCTCTCTGGTAGCATCATCTACAATCAACAGAACATATTTCTCAGAACAGCAACAACTTTAAGGTCTAGATCCCTGACACTGGTAGCTTCTATGGACTAAATTATGTCATGTTTCTGCTTCCCATTAGCATCTAAAACTATGCTAAAAATGCTGCAAAATTCTCTGTAAAGTTGTTCACTGTCTACAGTACTGACTGCAAGACATATATCTGAAAAAAGTTGACTATATTTTAGTTTTTGAATGTCTAGTACACACACAACCTCTCTCCAAATTAAATAAACCACAAATTACTAATTTTCAAATTAAACCTACACTGAAGTTATTTATTTGCATGTCAAATGTATAATTCACAGATAATTTGGAGTTCAGTCCTCTGAAATTATGGTAGAACTTTGCTTTAAATTTGACAGGAATTCATTCTATCAGGTAGGCTCCAGTTTGTAATTCTTCCATGGCTACTCAGCATCAAGAAGATGATGCAGTCATCAGCTTAACTGTGTACATGAAGCAAAATAAAGGGAACTCACAATCTGCCCAAGAGAAAACCTGTTAGTACAAAAACTAATGTGAATTCTCTTTCATCTCAGGATGTACATTTTCCTCAGGAGATCACAAGTTGTGTTTTCCTCTGTGACACAGCAATGGAGATAAACAATCATCGTAACAGTGGTGTAGAGTCTGGGTATAGACTTGAATCACTAAATGCAAGCAAGACAGTTTTTTCTTCTGTGTTGTTAAATTAATACAACCATTTTGAGGTTACTTGCTTTTTCAGGGTCATGATTTCAACATATTTTTAAATGCAAAGTTCATAGTGATCTTTAAAAGTCAAGTTACATACAATAAAATTATACTGAATAATAGGTTATTATGAAAAGCAGGACTGTAAATTTTATACCACTCTGATTATAGTCTGATGCTTCATGCTGTTGAGTCTTTTAGGAATTAAGTACACTCATTTGGTGCATGAGAAGGAAACCTGCATGGCAGAAAAACAAATTGTTTTACTACATTTACCAAGCTTTCAACTTACTCATTATAAAATCCCTCTGTTTCCTTGCCCCTGCAGTAGAGAGATTTAGCAAAACTATTTACTGAGGTGGCTTCATATAGCAAAAACATTCAGATTTCTACTGAACAATGATAGTTTTGTTGCTTGTTTTCAGATTCTTGCAGCACTAATAGTCCTGTTTATGCCAAGACTAATAACCAACAGTTGTAAATATGTTTCAAACAACTGGAGGCTGAAGAGGAAACAGATCATATCAATGGATTTGTTTGTGAACAGAATTCAATGCAGTCATTGTGCATGGATTACAATTCAGCAGTCACATTTTTACATTTTTTTTATTTGTTATGTTCTGGAAACCATAAATAATGTACTCATTTTAAAGAATTACATGAATTGACCAAATCCACATAATCCTCTGCAAGTTCATTCATATTTGGAGCATCAAACACATCTTTGGGCAAGCTGTTCCAGTGCCTCACCAGCTTCATCATAAAAAAAATCTCCCTTTATATCTAGTCTAAACGTATCCTCTGTCAATTTAAAGGCATTTCCCCTTGTCCTATCATTCCACAGCCTTGTAAATATCCCTCCACCTTTCTTGTAGGCCCCTTTGAGGTACTGGCCACCTCCTCTAAGGTGTCCCCAAAGCCTTCTCTTCTCCAGGCTGAACAACCCCAACTGAATCAGCCTGTCTTCCTAGGAGAGGTGCTCCAAACCTGTGATCATCTTTGTAGCCCTCCTCCAGACTCCCTCCAACAGATCCATGTCTTTGAAATACAGAGGACTCCAGAGCTGGATGCAGTACTCCAGGTAGGGTCCCAAAGTTATTCAAAATAACAGAGTTTGTTACAACAATGTAATTTCAAAATAACAGAGACGGCTGGATTTCTGCCACTTTAGCCCACATATATAACCAAAGAAATCACAAAAGACTTAAGGAAAAATAACAATCTCATTCCTAGTTTACCTCTCCATGGTTTTCAGTGAAAAAAGGTTATGCCACCAAGATTCGCTTGCCCTTCCCCAAGATGTGAGCTTTACTATCATACCTATTTTATAAAATATAGTAATTAGGAGAATTAGATAAATATCTATGGATAACTATATGGGAATACTAAACATTTCACAAGAACAGGTAGCAATGCATGTAGAAAGCACACTGGTCTGCCTAATAAAAGTGTGTGGTGTTCCTCCTCTCTTCTGTCAGTCCCCACCACCAGTTTCAACAACGACTCTTACCATGATTCCTCCTCTTTTTAGCTTCCACCACCTATCCACGAAAGAAGTCTTAATTCACATGCATTTACCTTCTCTTCTATTTAGAGGTTGCTGGGAACTTCTCAAGAAAGTCTGCATACTTACTCTACTTCTTAATTTTTTCAATTCCATTTAAAACTTGAGGTTGACTTAAAGATCACATTTGGCATAGCCATGGAACAGGATTAGGTGATATTGTTGCATCTCTTAGTAGTGGATTAGACTTGCTAAGCCAGAACATCCTCTTCTGTCTCAAGCTGTAATTCAACCTTTACCTTTTCAGCTTGTCCTAAATTGTCTCCTCCAGACTGAACAAAGAGAAGGTCTAATTGCTGTTTACAGTCTACTCTTCTGCTACACTTCTTATAGAATGTTTTTTTACTAAAACATACCCTATTCAGCCCTTCTCTTTATGACATCCACACCCTTCTATTTTTTTGTTCACTCTCTCTTTTGGTTCATCCTCAAGCATTCATCCTTGTCTAGTCCTATCATTTAATTGAAAACGCCCTAGTAAAATATCTTCCTAATTTCTCTGTTATACTTCCCTCTGGATTCTCCCTAATTAGCTCTTTAATCTCCTAAAGTTATCAGTATCACAAATTTATTACAGAATTTCTGGATCCACCATCTCTCCTGCTAGGGTCACATTCTCCTTAGATGGCATTTCCCAACTCAACTTCTTCCACCATTAATTTTCATCCTTGACTTCAACATACCATGCTTCTGAAAATATTTTTGAATTCTCCTTTCAATCTGAAACCCTCACCCATTTTCAACTTCAGAACTCCCGTTCCCTGTGGAGGAACAATCACTCAGGAAAAAAATTCAGTATGGTAAAAATAGAGTAAATTTTATTCCTCCAGTTTTAAATTCAAAAATCTCTGCAGCCAATTCCACCATCCCTGACTTATATTAAAATCCAGTATCTTAGAGCTTAATATCTAAAAAGCTGCTAGATTCTATCAGTTCTCATGTCAGTGTTTCTAGAATACAGTGTTTTCCCCTAAAACTTGGTGTGTACCTTTCTATATAATCATATTTCACATGAGGACTATTGTAGGGCTTCTTGCTCTACCCACTATACTTCTTGCCTTGCTACTCTTGAGTTCATTCAAAAAAGTGTATGTTTTCTCTTCTCTGCCTCTTAAAACTCAGAGCTGCTGTTCTCGTTCAGATTTCCATCCGGAGAATGCATTTGATTTTCCTCTCCATCTACTTACTGACTTATCCTTAACTCTACCTGATGCTTCCTATCTTTTTACTCCTGAAATCATATTTTCTAACTCTCATCTTGGTGCCTTCTTTTAATCTGCCCCTTGTAAAATACAGGAAAGTTTCTCACAAAAATGTAAAAATGTTCAGGCACATATGACAATATTTTGCAAACCAGATAAAACCATCCTGATTATGGAAGTACAAGCAGCCATTCATCTCATTAATATCCAGAGAATCTAAATGGACTATGTTTTTTTTTTTAATCAATTCATTTGCATGAAGAAATCTAACAAAAGAAGATACATGCCCAGCTTTCAGCTACGTAATCTGAAAGCAGATCCTAACATACTAATTAAGTCAAATTCTAAAGTCTAAATTCTGTAATATTATGACAGCTTTGGAAAACAAAGAGCCATGTAAAACTGGTCATATTTGCAATCTCCTTTTCCTGTAATCATGTCTGTATGCCAACCAGCAAAGTACAACATTTTCCACTGATGCTTGGTAATTAAGGTGTACTTTCACAGATGCCAAGATCTGATTCTGGGTCACAATTACAGCCCATTTTTGCTATCCTATTGAACCAAGAAATCCCACTTTGAATTACAACCGCTAAAAATGAACTAACCTTTCAATACTGAAGCTGGAATGAGACAATACAAAAATCCCATGAGTTTGAGCTGAAATTAGTTGCTGGATTTAAACAGCTGGAGGGGGGAAGGGAGACATGTCTGAAGTAAGCATATTGAGAGCAGCAGAACTCCCTTCAGGAGAGAAAGAGAGAACAGTTAGTAAAAGGAAGCAGGATAAATAATGCGAGAAGAACAGTGTCTATAAAATGACAAAGGGATAAAAAGCGAGAGCAGTAATAAGTCTTACTAGAAAGTGGAACAGAAAACACAAAGGAAAGCAAAGGAGTGGAACTTGTGATGCTCCAAGATTTTAAGTAGAGTCTTATCTCTAAAGCTGTAATTATTGCCTCTGATTAAAGTGTAAAACACTGAGAAAGATATGCTATTACAGAATAAACTAACATGGGAGATTTGGGAGTTTCATATAAGTCTGGGATAAAGAGTAACTCCAACTAGGGACAGCGAGTTCCTCAAGTGTTCTGAGCCCAGCTGTGTTGACAAGGGAACATTCTCCAAAACCTGCAATTGCACAGGACACAACAGTAACTTAAGATGCAAAGGATGGCAGGGAGTGGTACTGGTACTTTAGTCAGCATTATATTTATGTATATCTCATGGACTGCATCTACCAATATTAAAGTAATTTCAAATTTCTACTGCAGTGTCATTCAGCTTCTGAAGACCAGACAGGTATCAAGCCTTGATCCAAGCACTAAATCAAGGACAGCTTCAGCCTCTAAATACATGACACCTCCTTGAAAGTACATATAAGAAAAAAGAATATATTTTAAAAAAAAACAGATGCAGGCACTAGTTCTTGGGAAGGTGCTACCTTTCTGATACAGAATGAGGTTAGGACCCAAAAGATGAATAGCCACTAAATGCTAAGATCATCTAGGACTTAGTATTGGTAATTGCACCTTCCCATAATAAAATTCTTAGTGCTGTTTCAGCTTGATTTAACCTGCTTCTACATTATTTCCTAAGCTAAAGATGTGAAGATTTCCACATTTTTGCAGTACACATCTTCTGCCACTCATTGATTACGGGTTAATATGACTAATAACATTTGACCCCAAGGAAAGAAATTTTAGAACCAGGATATCTTCATACTGGCTAAAAGATAACCCTATAGAAAAAGCACATGCATTACCTATATGCCAGATGCAAAATAAAACCCAATTTAAGTAATTCCACTGTTTGCTCAGCAGTGTTACTGAAGTGCTATCGTAACTACACAAAAAAAACTTGAGTAAAATTTCCATGTGCCATTATGTCAGACAAACATTACAATTTATTAATTATTTCTGTAATACTGCTGAATATCTAGAAAATAACTAATAGTAGTATTTCACACATGCTTCATAGAACTAACTAATTCTTGAAAGAGAAGTCCCAGGACCAAATCCTAGCCAAATGGCTACAAAAGGTTCTCATTCACTTTTTTTCCACTATGAAAAAAAGTCAGACTGGATCTGTGAAAGTTAGGAAAAGTTTATAGTCACTGGGGTCAGAAGAAAACGCCAGCCAACAAACTGTGGAAAGGATGTAGAGTTACTGTGGGAACTACTGGACACAGCAAGTTGCATTTCTGCAAGACACCATTTTATCACTTCATTTATTTAGTGTACTTCCTCAGACCTTTCTACATCAACTTACAGAAATGCTCCCTCACTATGAAACATGCACTGCAAGGTAGAATATAAATTTATAACTTATACAATAAGAAATCGTAATTAGAGGTTCTAAAAAAATGCTAGTCATCTCACTACCAATATCCCCACTGACACAGGTGAATTATTATTGCATAATTTCCTCTGAAGATAACAGGAGGTCTTGATGACTACTTCAACACTGGATTTGATTCAATGGCTTGTTTCATTTTCTTGTAGAACACTATCATCATCTGGTGGTATATTTTGCTGCTATGTAAACTGCATGCTGTGAAGATGAAAGCATTTCATTTACCTAGTATTAAACATTTAGAAGAAGACACAGATTTATCACCTTGTAGTTATGCCAAACTATGTGGGGGTGGAAAATGCAGTGGCATGAAATTAACTTGACAGAACTGCTGAGGATTTTGATAACAAACAAGATGTCGACATTTTACATGAACGAAATTTGAATACTTCTCTGTCCAGAAGTAAAAGACAGACTAAATAAAACAATAGAGCTCAAGGATGCTTCATATCCTCATTCATACTATCTACAAAGTATGAGGGATATGAGTTTTTAGAGAAAACTTCACAGGTTTTTCAAACAGAAATATTTTTCACATAGTTTTTCTTATAATTGGAGGCGGAGATCTCATATGCAAAAGTCAACTATTTATTACAACATTCAACCAGAATCTACATAAATCAGTTGTTGACTTACGTGGTAACTTTTCAGTCTAACAAAATCGACTTTCATGGAGATGAACCGTTCTGAATTTCTGCTAAGATTTTTAATGTGCTCCACAAGATCAGCACAGAACTTGTAGCCACCTTTGAGGACACAGAGAACCACAATATCATTGTCTCCAAGGTCTTGCATAATATCTTTGGCCAGTCGTTCTGTCCTGGGCAAAAAAAAAAATTAAGGATAAAGTAACATTAGATGCAGATGCTCTAAGTTCATGGTATGCTTTACAAACAAACACTATGGTGAGTATAAAGCTTGACTGACATTGTTCAAGTATCGTGACTTCACAGAATCACAGTCATTTAGGTTGGAAAAGACTTTCAAGATCGTCACGTCCACCCTTTGATTGATCATCACAACGTCAGCTAGACCATAACAGTAAGTGCCATGTCCAGTCATTTCTTGAACACCTCCAGGAATGGTGACTCTACCACCTTCCAAGACAGTCCATTCCAGTGCTTGACTGGGTTTGGATCCAGCTCACAGAAGGCAGATACAGAGTGATGGATGCATGATGCAAAGCACTTGAATCTGGTGAACCTTAAATGCATAAATTCCCCAGCTATACAAACAGGAGCTACACATCTCAGTATATTTTGGGCTCATAAATATGTCAGAGACTCGAGAGAAAAGAATGTGAGCTAGCCTTCCATTTTACCTCACAGGAACTACCAGTATAAAACATACCTGTACAAACCCCTAACTTGTTATGTTAGTTACTGCACAAGAACAACAAATTCAGTGAAAGACAGGGAAAAGAATTATTTGAAATATTTCATGCTGATTGGCTTTGGAAGATGCTATCCCTACAATTTTAATAAAAATATACATAAATACTAGAAAGAAATAGAGCATCAGTCAAAAGCTTATATTATCACTATTTTGTACAGCTCGCTGTTTTATACAGCAGAAATGAAAAGTGCAAAGAACTTCAGTGACTTGTTCAAGGTCAAACACAGGCAAATAATCGAGCAAATGCCCCATTAAAACCCACAGTTGTGGGGTTCCCAACCAAACCTGTCTTCCCTTTGACAATTCTGCATTGCAAACACAATATGGCAGATGACTGGAAACAAAAGACACATTTCTGCCAGGTAATGCTACATACGTTTTCAAGAAAAAAAAATTAATCTTAATAATAAATATAAATAATAAATATTAATCTTAAAGATAGCATTTCTAGACCCACAATAGGGTACTGGGTCATTTCTAGATGTAATGCAGTATCAACAGAAAATTCAACAATGTCATTTGATGTTTTGAGGAAAAACAGCTCAGTGTATTATACTCTGTAAACACACTGGAAAATTCTTTGATAGCTCTCTGAATTAGATTAGTAGTTTCAATAAGAGTAGGCTTGTTGACAGGATACAATTTATTAAATAATCCTATCATCTATCCCATGCCTTTCATTATTACACTTTTCAGGTTTAGCTGTTTTTTTCTTTGTCTACCAACTGTAATACAGAAATCAATTTGCTTCTACATAAATACATCAATTGAACTTTACTGAAATCTGTGCATGGAGCAGAGAATAATAAGCTCTAGACTGAAGATAATATCCTAAGTATGAGAAACGGCTGTTGCTTCATTTCCACATCTTTGTATTTTTAATGATCTAGTAAATTCATATAGCAATAATTAGTATACTTTTCATTTGAGAAATAGAAGATACTAGAAATATGAGATCATCTCATTTGATCTGAAATATATAATTCCTTTTAGTGTTGTAAGAATGAGGATCACTTACTTTACTGAAGATTAATAAAATAGTCTTCTATCATCTTTTATCAAGTCTAAGAATAATGGGGAAATCCTCTCATTAAGAAACATTTCTTTGATGAATTTTCATTTTTTTATATTATTCCTCAGATTGTTTGGAGCCAAAATTTCCAAGAACTCCAAAGACCACTTTGTGTGTTAAAAGTGTATGAACTCCAGCACAGATAAAAATGTACTAATTTAAATTTCTAAATAAGAATAGCCAAGTTTTTAACTTTTAATATTTTAGGACAAAGATTATACATACACTGTATATGGATGACAGCCTTCATAAAAAAGGATAATACTACTGACCAAACAATTTATTTAGTGACATTCAAACTACACATACCTGTCAACAATAATGCCATGAGGTATGAGCACATATTCCAGATCTCCAAAGTAGTGCTGAGGATAAGTGAACAAATCCAGACTGTATCCAGGCCAATTGTCTGAAATCTGAATATCAAATAGTACAGTCAAGAACACTTCATGGTGTTTGACATTATGTAACTGATACAAAGTCAGCATTCTAGTACACTCTATTGGATGCCATACTTTCTTCCAGTTACAAATTACTATTTTGCTTTTCTCATTAATTATTTTGCTTCTCAGTATATCTCAGACATCAAATGCTACAGTTTTTTCCTCACAGAATGTGAGAAATCTCACCTGAAATTACAAACAACTGGATAGATAAAGGAAATATTTAATACTAATCTACTGTCAAAAGTAAGTTTCTAAGGACTTTCAAACACAAAATGCCAGTAAGAAGGGATTCTCCAACGGGAGATTCAGACGGTGGAATTAAAAGTAATAAAATTCTATATTAAAATTGTACATTTCTAGTTTAGAATTACTTAAAAGTCATAAATAAATAAATAAATATTCTACAGATGAAACAGCACACATGGAGAATAATTTATGTGGTTCATGGATATCTATACAAATCAGTGAAAAACTGTACTTCTTGCCAAAGGTGAGGTTCTTAATTTAGATATCATCAAGGATAAGTGATTACAAAATGTTTGCATCTCACCTCGCTACCAAACTAGTCTGTAAATCCATATATTTACAGAAAAAAAATATACATTGATTTTGTAAGTGTCAGAATACAAAGATTAGACCTCTCAGCATACAACGGTAGTAGAGATTAAGGTCAAAAATTCGCCAACAGTGGAAGGCTTCAAAAAGCTATGAAATGCAAAGTCACCAGCAAAAAAACTAAACAAACTCCAAAACAAAAATTTTCCCTATTCCTTATGAAAGACAAGATCTGAAGGTTCACAAGGTATCTTGAAATCATTACAAAGCTTTTCTTCAGTACTGGTTCAGGATAAAAAGCGACACCTAATAGGTTTTCTTTACAATCATATTCCTCAAGTCACACATTGTCTTTCTACAGCTTGGCTGCAGGAATCTTGAGTAAAAGGAGAAATGGTGACAAACTTGCCATTGTGCAGTGCATGTCTTAATGGCATTTTTGCTACAGATAGTCCTTAAAGGACCATCACTGAAACTAACCTCTGCTTACCATTTTACAGTAGAGCAATAAACTGTTTCTCACAAATATTTTTGCTAAGATACCATATTTGATGTTGAGCTGTTCCTCCACATCTGCTCTTCTTTAACTCAGACACAGCCCTGCCTCATGCTGTATTGAAACACTGTTCTGCCTTGTGGATTTTGGGTTGCTTGGGCACTTTTTTTGCATATTAATTGACAGCTACAGACACCTTGACTGGAATGTTTTCTTAACTCTACCCAAAAATTTCTGCATCAAAAAATGTTATTCGTTGGCAACTGCTACTGAATGTTTGGCCATGAAGGGAATGACTGGGAGATCACTAGAATCAATGAAAGCTTTTCACCTGACTTACACAAGCCTTGAAACTACACAAAAGAAAAAAGTTACTTAGTTGTGTTCCTCATTTCCATAGAAACAGGAGATTATAAATATCCTCCTTGGCGAGGTTTTTAATTAGAGGCAAATCTTGCTCCAAAAACACTGCTGTAGTCGGCCTGGAAAGACTATTTTCCCATCTACTTTTTCAGTGCATGGGGGGGGGCCTGAAACTTTAAAAACATTTTGTAGCAATGAACAGTCTGTTCAAACGCATTTTAATGTAAAGTGAAACAATTTCATTAAGTATTACAAACACCCACTAGCAAACCCTGTCAGTGCTGCTAACTTCTGCATTCTTGTCAAATTGCACGGTTTCAGTGTGATGCAGAACATCAAATTAAATGGAGAGAAACTGCTTCAGAATTCATACAACCAGTAACTTTTACTTAGGTTACATTAACTCCTTTATGAAATAAGATAAGGATGAAATTTTGATTCTCCCATTTATCCTTCTGGTTCTCTAGAATAGCAGAGCATAAACAGCTTAACTCTGCAATAATATTGAAGTTCTTGTTTACAAGTGCTTGCTGGAATTTGACAAATAATGCAAAGTGCATGTGAGTGAAATCCACATGTACTTTCAAATTAATGATTTGTCTAATATAATAAGCCTGTTTCATATTCTTCTTTCCTTTAAACAGGCACTTCCTAACAACAACTCTTAGAAATTCTCATTTATCCTAAAGCCAGCCACAGTATTATGCTATAAGAGAATTTTCAAGTAACTGTAAATTCTTATTACTATTCTGTTTGAGAATTTTAAAAGACCTTGAAAATATGAAGGAAAAAATTCTGATTTTTTCAGAAAAAAAAAAGCAGTATTCAACTAGATAAGTAAATAAATATTCTAAATACTTTGGCACACTTCTGTGTAAAAAACTCCTACAGTGAAAGAAAGACCTACTTTTAAAGTTCAGGCTTTGCATGTTTGAATAGCCCAGCAGATATTCTTCTTAAGTCTTTAACAAGTTGGATGTGAATGGATACAAAAAGGAATACAAATACATGGCAATATCCAAAAGTGTTCTCTTGAGGCCTAAGAGAGAAGCTGAAGACATTCAATTGCAACACCTTTGGAAGAATATTACTAGTTTTGTTGTCTGGTAAAATGAGCACAGGTGAAGTTTGAGCACAGTCCTCAGCTCCAAGCGAGCATCAAGGAAGTCCAGCTTTTGTAACTCAAACTATGCTGTGCTGGACTTACTGCTGGTTGGGTTTTCAGGGAGTTGAGCAGAAAAAATGAAACCAGTGCAGCAGAAGATGGTCATGCACATTCACGTCCTTCTTTGCAATAACCTCATGTTGCTTTGGTGATACACAGTCACCCACTTTAAGAATGTCATTTATTACACAGGTGTCAGGAGAGCTGGTGGATGTGCAGTGTTTTCAGGCAGCTCGAACACAGAGATGGGTCCTTCGCAAGGGGCTTGGCAGGGACGTTGGAGTGGACAGAGTGTGACCCCTGACTACACAGAGGGCCCTGTCCTGTAGGCAGCTGTCCTGTGAATCTTCTGTTAAAATCCTAATGCCACATTAAAATAAGAACATACCTAAGGTCGTGGCAGTGATGGCATTTGCTTCATAGGGGAATCTGGTGTGTCTATCAGAATAAGGATCACATTCATTCATTTTTGCATCATTTATCCATCCCCACCCCAGCAGAACACGGGCAGCCCAACGTGCTTTCACAGCGCTCGCAGACCCCCAGGGGCCTCTCAGAGTTCTGGTGGGAGAAAGACATCTCGGGATCCCTGGGGATCCTCATCCCCGTTACTGAAGGAGTCTGGGGAAGCACAGCCACCGCCACAGGAGCCGCTCGGGGTGATTCCGGACCGTGTCTTCACGGCGGAAACCAAGAGCGCGGCGCAGCCCGACACGCCCGTCCCCCTCCGGCGGCCGCAGCCGGGCCGGGGCCGGCGGGCGTGGCGGGACCGGCGCAGGGTGAGGGAACGCGGCCCCAGCGCCGGCCGGGGGGCCCGGAGCGAGCGGGAGACAGGAAGGGGAGGAGAGGACGGGGGGTTCAGCACAAAGCGCCGAGGGGCAGAGGGGAAGCGGGGCCGGGGACCGGGGAGGGACCGCGGCCGGCGGGGGGCGAGCGGCCGAGGCGGACCGGGCCGCGCTCCGCATTTACCACAACGCCGCGGCCTCCAGCGCTGCTCCCGCCCTGCCCGGCCATGTTCCCGCGCGCGCCCGCCCGAGGGGCTGCGGCGGGGCGGGGCCGCGCCGGGGGAGCGCGGCTGCAGCGGGTGCGGGGTGCGGGGTGCGGGTGCGGGATGGAAACTGTGCAGGTGTAGGTACGGTCGGAAGGGTGGAAAGGCTTGGGCAGGGCTGACCAAGGGGCCTGGCCTGGGCTAGTAGGTAAAATTAAACTGGTGTGGTTTAAACTGCCGTTTTAACAGGACTTTGCTTATACTCCAGGAGAGAATAAAGCAAATTTCCAATAGTTCAGTAATCATACTTTCCATCCTCGCTGTCTGCTGGAGTTGCTGCTCCTTCCCCACCACCGTGCACATGCTGGAGCTATGTCTTCCCATTGCCCCCAGCCCATGCCCATGGTGCCTATGCTGTCTGTGCAGTTGGAGGAAAACAGATCAGGCACCAGGAACAACGCAGCTTTCTGCCACCCCCTTCCAATTCTGTAAAAATTATTATTAATATTTTGGTTTCACTGCCTTCTCAGAGGAGAAGGAGCTTGTTTTTTTCCTAGCTTACTATGATCATTGCCTACCTTTACGTTCCCATATAAGACGTTAAAATTTGGACTTGCTCTATCCTTTTTGTATCCTGTCTTTGGGGGGAAATGCCAACAGCCTCTCTGCCCACTGTGGAGAAAAAGAGAGCTTTTCACGTTCTTAAAATTGAAAGTTGGTTATAATTTCTGGTATCTGTCAAATACACAGCTGGTAGAATTCTGCCACTCCTATACTAGAAAATACTAAAGGAAGGGAAAGTTGCTCTTCGGGGAGACCTGGACGTAATGAAATATGCTTGGTGGTACCTGAGGTGCTCTCACCAAATGAGTAGGAAACATTTCAGGTTGATACACTACTTTTCTAAAATGTGGTCACTGACACTTGTAGGTCACAACAGATGGATCCAGGGAGCACTATGGGTATGTCTACACCGGGAGTTTGGTGTGCAATGTGGACTAGTTTTAAGGTGCATTCTGTTAGTGCACTTACATTAGAACTGATAGGACAATTCTTAGGAATCTGCTGTTAAGAAGGCTCCTATAAATGAATCATTTATTAAAATCTGGCTAAGTACTAGAGCAATTGAAGATTATTTTGTGATAAATTATTTGTTTCGTATATGAAGCCAGGTGTGTTTACTTTGTGATGAATTAAGGAACTATTCTTTAAAGAACTATTGCTATAATAGACAACATGTCTGGAAGAACAAAAGACCAGGTTTACCAAGTATCAGAAGTCCACTCCAGAATATATCTGCTTCAAAGTGGTGCCTGTAAATGAAGACTCAAGTGTGCTGGGAAAAAGTAGTTCCTGTTCACAATGCTGTAAAATAATAAGTAGTGAATTTGATAAACAGCATATGCAGACTTGTACAAAACTACAAAGAGTAAATAAAAATATTTTTGTAAAGTACATAGGGGACTTTCATAATGGACAAAATCTCTAAATAGATTTGCATTTCAATTACATGTCAACATTTCATACAACTATTGAGAAAGAAAGTTTAATATTTCATCTGAACTTTGGGTTAAATGCCCTGATTTGTATTCACGATCACTTTTCAGGATTCGAAGATTCTTCTTGTCTGAATGTGGGCAAGAATCCTTCCTAAAACCCATATTTGCCCTAAAGCTAGCACAGTCTGAATCAGTTACCACCAAGTTACCAATAAAGCTGCTGCTACATTTATATCACAGAGCTGAACTCTATGGATCTGAAGCTATTTAGATTACAGCTAGAAACTCAAATCAATTCTGTCACTTCCGTATGAGGACTGGTTTCTTCTACCTTTCAGACTACTTGGGTTACTATTTACAGAGTTTTCTGTACTTTTCACTGTGTTCTTTATCAGACTACTGCAGTATAAGAGATTGTTCTGACTACACTGCAAAGAGAAGCTTAATGCTTTGAAAAACATTAACATGAACAAGATACTAAAAAATAAATTCTTCCAGCATTGTGCTGGGAAACTTAAGCAGGAGATGTTTGTTCTTCCCATCAAGATTGGATGACTGTGTTTGTCAAGTCTTTGTTTTGGTATTCTTCCAGCAATTTTGCAGGGCTCGCTTAAGGAGTGTAATGGAGTGTCATGTCTTGCTAATAACAATAAATATGAGTAAGGAAATTAAAAACTAGATAAATTTAGCTGGGGTACACGTTGATAGTACTGCTATCAGCAGCCACACACACAGCCCACAAGGCTGTTCTTCTCCATGCAGGATTTTTTCATTGGCACAAAATGTAATACATTTTGTTTCGTTTTGTTGCAAATGAGAGAAATTTGTGGTTCTGTGAACTCACAGAATTAGCAGAAACCAGAATTAGTGACATTCTTTGTGCATGACGGAAATGAAGCTGCTAAGGGTTTTCTAATGGAGGAATGTATACTTACTGAATGTTTATTTTTACAGTATGAACTGGTATAGAATGAATGAATTTACAGTAGACTTTCAAAACTTATTTTAATTAGGGCCAAAGTATGATTAGTGAAAACATGATATTTGGGGCTTAACTATGAAAAAGCCTATACACATTCTGAAGCATGTTCTTACTATCTTTGTTTAGCTGTTTGTTTATGAACTAAAAATAGGAGGAAAAGAATAAACATTTCTAGATATACAGCCATGGGAAATGATCAAAGGGGAAAAGAACAAAGAAAATAAGGGTAGATAAAACTAACAAGTAGGACTGGGTAGGTCTGGACACATAGCCAAGAGCCATAAATGAGCAGACGGAAGAAGCGACACACAGAGAAACAAAGCAGAGTTAAGACTTATATGCAAACCCCTTGTGAATTTATTTATATCTTTGGCCTTTACACAACTTTATAATTTCAATTAGATGTCTGTTCTTCTCTTACCATGTTACTGATAAAAGTAGGACATGCTCACCCTTTCACAACTCTAATGTAAAGAAATACTGAAGGTTGGGGGCAGGGATATGCCAAGAAAGCAGTCCAAGACAAATACTATTATGGAGTTACCTGTAAGCAACCTTTGCAACTGCATTATGTATTCTGCTTCCAAGAAGCTATAACAAACATTTGACAACTCAGTTTAATATGTAAACACCAAAACTAGACAAGAAATGCATGAAAATCCAGAATATTTCAAGAGGTATGGCTTACCTAGGTAGAAGCTTGCCAATTAGGGGATGAAGTAAGAGCTCTTATTCTGGTTCTGCCTGTTGATGCAGCTGTTACGTGAACAGCAGAACTGTAAACAATCTTATCAAGCATAAATTTGCATTTCTTAGTGGTTACAAGGTAAGCTACAGCACACACACACCCCCAATTGTGGCAAAGACATTTTTGGGTAAAATGGTTACTGAAGAGATTATTAAAAGCAAAAGTCTAGCATATATACAGTACTTTAGGGCATGTTGGAAGCAATTCTGAATTGTTTTCATATCCAGTTTTAACATACTCCAGAATTTTGAGTTCTTGTGTATTACCTGAGGCAGTTACCCAGTCCATAGGGTGGCTGCTGGAGACCTTGAGTGTGGCAGAACATGTCTGGCAGACAGTATTACAGACATCTGGGAGAACGTGAAACAGCATTTCAAACCATTCCCCTACAGTCATGAACACAGGGAGGCCATAGGAAAAGCTGCCCCCTTAGCAGGGCTAAGGAGCATCCTGTGATGTGCAGCAGAAGAGATGCACATTGTTCTTCGTGACTCCTGTACTAGAGCAGGTGACACAGTGGCACTGCAAGCTGGAATCTGGCTCCTGTCCACCTTCCAGTTCAGAGGAATCGGAAAGTTCAGCTTTGAAGCAGTTGCAGCATCTAAGATCTACAAGGGAAGCTTGGTCACAGTTAACCTGTACTGAGTCTGTGAGACTGACTTAGGCTTTGAAAATTAACTTGAGCAAGTTTGATATCAAGAAAATGGCTAAAAGCTGCCATTCAAGATGTTAGTCTATTTTTTCAAGTATTTATAACCTTCAAATCACTGTTAAGCACTGCTTGACAGAACCCTGGGCTTTGACTTATTTGGTCTGTGATAAACATCTTTAATACAAAACTACATTTTGTTTGTTATTAATCTCACTGTGCCAAACTAGAGCAGCGAAAGCTTCACTTTGCAATTTCCTGGCTCCTGAAGATACCCTTCCTGCTTTTCAGGTTCGTGTTATTAATACAGAGTCCTTATAGCTGAAAGAAATGCAAACAGAAATTTCCTCTTGTCCTTTAATACTCGAATAAACTTTATAATACTATGGAAATATTTGCCCTTACCAGCTATTTAGAGGTATTGACGTTTGGATGATAAAGCATTATTTTCAAGGAATGCTGCTCACATCATATCCTATGACAAATTCATCATGCATGACCATGAAAACTAGTCAGGGAGTTGTAACTATATAGTGGGTCACACCCAACGTAATGAATTTAACTGTTAGTTTTCTTTTTAAAGGAAGAACAACCATTCACTTGGCTTCATCCCTCTTTTTAATGTTTTTTTCTTTTTTTCTTTATTAAAACAAATCTGGGAAAGTCTGCCAAATAAAAGAATTCTGAGTGTCTTAAACAGCTAAATAAGTAACAGTTTAAGGGCTTTTTCTCCCCCAGAATAGCTCAGTTATATTTGATATAATTTTGCATACTTCACAGCTTGCCTAGAATAAACAGTGCAGTAACAAAAGTGTTTTGAAAAACAGAGTCTGGTCCCAAGAGTTGTCCTGTAGTGTAGGGCAGTGAATATTCACGGCTGGCCAGCCTCTGTGCTCTGTTGTGGCACAGAATGACCCGCTACCCGAGGGTGCTGGAATGCTGGATTTGGACCATATGCTAATTTTACTGTTTGTGTAAAAGACAGATTATTCCTCCTGAGCAAACAGCAAAATGTGGTTGTTTCTCCCTTGTGCAGTGCTTGGGGCCACATGTTGAACAGTACTGGAGTTTTTTCCTCCAAAGAGAGAATTACTATGTTGCTTCCTCAGCTTTAATATGGACCTCAAAGCAACATGAGATCCTTTAACATGGACCTCAAAGAACAGGTCTAGAGCTACTTGTCCATTTTTACAGCAGCTCTTGGAATTAGAGGATTGAATCCCCTGAATTTTTTATATGGGGGCTCTCACCTAGCAAGACTAAATTAAACATTTATTTCAATAATTATGAACAACCAATAGCTTTTAAACTATTCCATAGTGCTGTCTAGGCTCAACTCATAGTTCTAACTTTAGGCATATATATCCTGTATTTAAAACAGATGGGCTCAAATTACCTAAGTCAGGAATCCCAAAAATGAGAAATGCAGTATTAATGGTTACCAGTGAAAAAGCCAGGTATAAGTCATTTACCATTGCATTTCAAAAACATTCTATGACAAAGACATGAATAAATCATATTGCTCCAGGGAATAAGTTAAGTGCTTTAAATCTCATTTCTCTTCCTTCAACTCCTACTTTCCAGTTGCTGAAACAAATGAGATGAGGGTTCTTGGAAAACAGATCCTTTTAGTAAACAACATGAATCTTATTGCATGGTCTTCATGCCCACATGATCATATTTTATTATTATTATTATTATTATCACACAGGAGCACCACTAACAGACAAAATCATGTCAGACACTAAGCAAAGAGAGAAAAACATGATCCACATGACAGATAACATAACAGTCTAAGACAAGAAACAGCACGCTACAGTGCTAGGGGAGTTCAAGGAAACTGCACAGGTCAGCGAGATAAATCCTAGTCTCAGCTCACCAACAGCTCAGCTGTTGTTAAATTTTTGGTGGGCACCATTGAAGAGGACATTTGAGGAAAGATTGGAAGACAAAAGTTACTCCGGTGTTTGCATGTTGGTGTGAATTTCTCCATGCTGTGGAGTCAATGTCGAGGCTGGCATGAACTAATGAATTAACACCACAGACTAATACTGTGACCAAACAGAAGTTCACTCTCCTAGCAGCATCAACAAGACCAGAATATAGCTGCTATTTGGCTATGTCTGTCTGTCTACAACTATTTGTGGAGGTACACTGTGCAAAAAAAATGTTTTTCATAACTTGGTGAAATGGAAGTCACATTTACATCAGTGCTCTTTAAACAGTAAAGAAGAAAACACAAGAAATAACTCACATTGCATTCCTACCATAATGCCACTGCTTAGCCTGGAAGGTGAAAACCCTGAATTTATTCATATTTTATTTACATAACTTTGCATGACAAGGAGCTGGAGGAAGATTGAGGTAGTATGAAAAACCCTATAATCCAAGCATTCAGTTGTCAAGTGTACCTCACCACTTTAGATGGTCACTCATGGGAGAAATGGCTGTTCCTTCTTGGTTTGGTCAGGCTCAATACACCCCTAGTTCCTGGGCTGGACAATGCCAGCCAGCGGCAGGGCTCAGCAGCTGCCTTCCTTGGCTATGGGAAATGTCAGACAACCTTAATAACAGGGTTTGCCACCTGTCTCTCCTGTAATTACGTTATTAATATTATAAACATCCTAAAGCTGAGGATGAAAGTGTGGACTAGGGCTAGCACTTACCTAGGATTCCTATTAATTTGCATATATGTGAAATTTTCTTATCTAAAAGATGTCTGCCTTCATTAGGCATTGTTAGATATGTTGTGTTCCCTGAAATGTATGCCAGTGAAAGGACTAGATTTTAGCTTTGTGGCAGAGCAATCACAGCAGCAGTTTGCAGCACCAATTTTCCACAAAAATATCAAAGGGTCAGAACATGCCCTCCTAGAATAAAACCTACCTACAGAGACAATGGAAAATGAATTCAGGGAGGGTTTTCTCCCATTTTTCCCTCTGAACTTTGCCCTTACTGTTTTGTGAGGGGAATGAAGTTACACCTCTGTAAGGAAGGTTCTGAAGAACTGTCCCAGACTTAGTCCCCAGGAATGCATGCAGAGCCCAAAAAGCCACCATGGTCCAAGATCAGCCACATGGAGCCCATATGCTCCTGTCACAGCTGACGCTTGCTCGAGGCAGCTCTATCGCAGCCGTACAATCAGGAACTCCTCGGTTTGTGATGATGCCATATCTGATCCCTTCCTTCCTGAATATAAATAGTTTCATTCTCAAGAACAGCCAGTGAGATACTCATCATAATTTCATGTTGCTATTTTTAAAAAATAGATACACAGCTTTGTCATGCACAACTTCCAACAGGAAATATTTTCAGTTTGTGGCAATGTAACTCTTACTGACCAATAGAGAATTCATGCCCCACTTTGCATAGGTTTTATTGTGGTTATCCAATTTAATACGGACAATTTAAAATTACCAATTTTATGATTAGGAAGTACTGAAGCATTTTGGTTATAGTCTTCTAATTTCATTGATTATTAGTAACTGACTAGTGAATTTAAAGAATGTTTCAAGTGGTAATGCTACTTTTTAGCCTGTGGACAGACTTGTTTCTGTTAATATTTAATAGCTTTTATGAGGGAACAATTCTATCAGAACAATTGAGTTTATTCACCTTTTTCATTTTGTGATACCAATGGTATATATTAGTTGATTCATGAACATTATACTTTCAATTACTGGATTCTGTAAATTTATTTTATCAAACTTCCCAGAGAGAGCTAAAGGGTATGAACATTATCCTTCTGCATGCATTTTCAATGATTTTCATTATAACAATTTTTTTCCATAATCGGAGGTGTTGGCAGATCCCTTGGAATACACACCAAAAGGAGTTACAGCTCTCCATAGGGTGACAGAAGCAATTTGCATGTCTCGTGAGGGGAGCATGCAGCAGAGCTACCTGCAAAGAGCTATATGAGGCCCATGAAAAAAACCCCACAGCACTTTTGAAAGACACTACTGACAGTCCACTCAGCTACAGATGGACACTGGCTTTTGTCTCTTCCTCTGCTGTTAAGCAGGAATACTTTTTGCATCCCTTCCCATTCACTTCCTAATTTCCCAATAATATATTAATATACTTTTGACAATTTTTAAAAGCAATCATTTCTACTGGTGAATGATGATTATTTCTAAGTGTGGTCTAGCTGCTTGTACCAAATTTTGGGATAGGCCACCACCTACTCTGCATTTCCATAAAGATAGCACTGATGATAAATGGAAGAACCAAATACAGATTCTAACCTGAATCAGCCATGTAATCTACAAGTAAGTAAAAGCTGAGAGGGAAGCAGTGGGAATGCATGCTCTTTTGGAGCCAAATCCATTTTTTTTTTATTTCAAGCCATAAGAAACAGCCTTTTCTAATTACATTTAATTTCTTAAGAGGGGCATCAGGTACTTTATTAGAAGATAATGTGACATTATTAAGTGCTAATAATTAAGTGCGGTTTTGTTAAAATATACAGTGTGTCATTCTTTTGAGTAAAAAGTATATTAAATCCATGTTTTACTAATCTGCATCTTTCTTCCAGCTTATATCCTTCAAAAATAAACATGACTGATTAACAGTAAGTTACAAAGAAGAAAATACGCATTCCTGCTCACCCACACGTTCCTAGTGCATGTCATAGACAACTATAAGAGGCACAAGAAATAGAGCTTAGAATCACTGTGAAGTCTTCAAAGCCATTCCCTGACAAATTTAGGAAAGGAACTTAATGTATGGGGAAATTTGGCTTTTCATTGTTAATTTCAAATTTTTTACTCTATCCTTTGCATGTCAGATATGATGATGTCACAGCAGCTGCTGGTGGTAGTGATTGATACCATACAGAAAAAGCTGTGTTCTGACTGACTGAAAAAGGTCTTTTCTAATCTAAACAATATCTATGATTCTATGAAGCAAAGGTTAACCAGTAGGAAAGAAAAACATTTTTTCCTTCTATGCAAACAATTGCAATAGAGTGTGCTGATACAATTTTTGTCAAAGTCTTGACTCAGATGCTTGTATATTGCTTTCATTCTAACAGTACACACATAATTCCAGTCAAAACATTTTTTAATCGTAGATTTACTATAGTATTACAGAATTATGTACTTGTAAAAACACACAGCCAACTACATGTGGTATCTGTATTGTGTGAAGTCTATATAATAATAGGTTTCCACATTAAAAATTGGTTCTGGTAACAAAAAATGAGTACACAAAACGTTACGCAGAAGCCAAGATGTTTAGAAATACGATCACTCAAGTTTTTAAGTAAAGCACAACATCTCTTTAATATGTAGTCCAGAAGCCATTCCGTCCTGAAGTTGTATTTACCAAGCTGTCTTCAGCAGCCAATTATTTCCTTTTGTTTTGGCTAGGCAAGGAAAAATGTGCTCCAAACATATGAAACAGTGTTTTATATGCTTTCTGTATGGTGTTTATAGAAATCTTAGTAGTTAATAAAAATTACAAAGAATAATAAATTAAATTCATTATTTATACTCAAAGTTTAGTTACAAATTTTATTTCAAAATGTTTTGGGAATTGTACAGATGAGAGTTATATGTAACAACTTTTCTAAGAAGCTACATACTTAGTTGAGTATTTCCTTCTAAATAGTTAAGAGTAGTGTCTTCTGAGAATTTAGAGAGGCACTTCTTGGAGATGTAGGGATAGAGAGAAAGGAAAAAACAGGCAATATCTGCATAACAATCCTTACACATCTGCAATGTAAATATTTTTGTGCTTCTCAATTGCTGCTATGTCATGTTCCAGTTGTTTCAGCTTTAATTCTAGCTCTTCTTTATGTATCTTCTTGTACCTGGTGTCTGTTAGTACTGGAAGACCCTGATATGCATGATTTATTTCTTCCCAGTTCTTTTTCAGTGCCTGGTGCCATTACATGAAAAGGAAATATATAAGAAAAACTTAAAAGTAAGAACAGCATGTTCATAAACTACTTGGTTTTTTAATTTATATTAACTTACATTGCTAAGTGTCACTGCAATGTAAAAATAATAGATAAGTACATGAATACTGTGTAATCATCTTAATTGGACCAAATTAATTAAATCCTTAAGAGTTACACTACTTGGAACTCCAGCCAAAATTCAGCAAAATTCAGCAGCAGTTTCAGGCCACCACTAGCTTAATTTTATGTAATTGAGACTTTGTTCAGACCATGGTCACCAGACTAATTCCACAATATTTTAACTTCTATAAACTACTTTGAAAAAATGTGAATTATTGCATTCCCCTTCTAATCTACATTTACAGTAACAACCATAGGCAATTTATTTATCATTTAGACTAAAAACCCTGTTACTGACCCTATCAACAATAATTTCAATAACTACTACTTTTCTTGAATGATGCTGTGCAAAGAATTACCTTTCTAGATAAACCAAACCATACCCTCCATGTATAAAACCTTGAGACTAAAACCCTTCCTAAAAAGTTAAAAATGCTACAATCCAAAACTTATTCACAAATCTATTAAGTCAACACCAGAGACACTTTTATCCACCAATATACACTGAAAGGAACCAGACAGTGGTAGAAAAATAAAATTTAAATCTTGTCTTTATATCCTTCTTTATACCTCTTTATATCCTTTACAGTTACCACAACTATTTCTCTTACTTTCTCTTCTCAAAAGTATAATCACAACCTACACATCCTATCCACATGTATGTGAGGATTTAGTAGAGTTTATCAAGTGCATCGAATGTCCTCATGAAAACTGTATGGGTGAACTTAATAACCACAACTAACAAGGAGCTGAGACAGCAATCAGTAAATAACATAACACGCCTATCAGTGAGAAAACACTTTTCCAAAATGTTTATGGCTCTCAGTTCTGTCACCTGAGAGGGTATCACAAAGTATCTTCAAAAATAAAGAATTGAAGTTACTCTCTTGGGAACTGAAGTTTTCAACACTGCTCCATAACTAAAACTGGATTCAATTGGCGCACTGATTTTATGGCACACTGTGATTTCCAGCCTCATGTCCTCCATTATTATTAAGCAGCTTTTCACACAGATTGGCTAACTGATGAACATACTGAAGTTAAATTTAGAGGGTTTATTCTTATACACATTTAGCTTTGAAGATTGTTGTTTCTATTTCAGAGCTCAAGGGCTCTTGCACTTAAAAACTTGTCTTTTGATGACTGTATGAATTGATTTAACAGAAAAAAAATGAACTCTTCTGCCAACACTAAGAAAAATGTAATCTTTAATATGAACTAATATTTTAACAATTCAAACCAGTGTATTTACTGGATAGCAATTCATGATTTTTGCATATTCATATTAAGCATCTAAGTGTTGTTCATAAAGGTTATTCCAACAATGTTCATATACCAATATCTACATAAATTTAAAAACCCTACTGCTACATGTGAAACTTAGAGCAACAAGGATATTTATCTACTGTCTTGTAATGATACTTGTCTTTGCTATCCAAGGCTGTGAAGTACTTTGATAAAGCTCGTAGTCTGCCAGGCATTAGGTAGAGTTTACAAATATATAGGCATAAAATAAATCTCATCTTTTCAAAAACTTTCATATAAGAGTCATTTGTAGATTCTTTAAATAATTCTTCTTTGTGTGCATTAGTAGAAACCGGTTCGGAAATAATTGAAAACAGTGAATTTTAAAACATTAGAGCACACACTCATCAAATTTGCTCTATCCCTACAAAGTGGAGAGATCAAAAGCAGATCACAACTCTATAAAAATCTCCTACACAGCTCCTCCAACAATGTAATATGCTGACCACTACTCCTATAGGCTAGATCACAAACTGAATATCCAACTCTATATAAGGAATTCTAATACATGCTGGATCAGTGAGAAATATGTACTGCATTTATCAACATTCTCTTTTATTCTCATAAAATCCCAACCAAAGTAAGCATAATGGAGAGTTCAAAAAATGTTGGCACAAATTACTTCCCTTTATTTTTGTAAGATCATGAGGCTTGATTTTGGTCTCAGGCATCTATTGCCACGTATTCTTTCAAATCAGATAGTGCACATGTGTTCAACAGCAATGCCAATTATTTTAAAGGACAGGAATTCCCATATGTCTACAGCTGAGCACTGGGTAGAGCACATACCCTGGGGACACTAATTCCTCCTGACAATATAACTGTATAAGTAAGCCCATGAAAGTGCAAATGTTTTTGAAAAAAGATAAAAAAATAGAAGAAATACTGAATTCATAAAAACAACCTAAAAACTTCAAAAGTTAAAAAAATATTCCAGTGCATTAAATGAAGAATGGTGAGCAGCTGAACTCCCGTGCCTTTTTTCACATATATTTTTGCAGCATAGTTAACTTGTTGGACCATCAGCTTGTTCCATGCCTTACTCACCACAAAAATATCCCAATCTTCTTCAAAACAGCATGCTGTTACATTCTTTATATTGCTGTCAATGCAATACCCTCACCTCTCTCCCATTCTCCTTTGTAGCTTCTACTACTTGTTGTATATGCAAAAGACCATTGTGCTGGACATTTCAGACCTTGCCAATTAACCAGTTCGTCTTTCAGGCAAGTTAGACACTGTTTCCTCTCTAGATTTTTTTTTTTTGTTTGATGGGCATTCAGCATCTTAGAGCTGTCCATATATCTATTAATTTGTTTCAGGTGGATGCTAAGAGCAAGTTATTAAGGGACAGACTGATAAACAGGTATCAGAGTCATTTTCATAGGAAATTTGTCTAAAAAGTGGTCAGGAAAAATTCCAGTTCAAGGGCAGGATATACTTTTAAAATGTCTCTTTTATGGTATACTTCTTTTATGATATTAATTCTCTTTAGATAGTCTTGTGCAATAAGAACTGTATGAAAGACAGTATCCAGAACAGCTTGACAAAATACAAAATTTTCAGTCATAGTTCTATGACTATATTGCAATTAAATTCTGTTTTCTTTTTTTGCCACATTTTAAAACATGACCTTATGCTTTAATCAGTGACATCACAATGTGAAGATAGAAACTACCAATAAAAGGAGCAATATTCTGCATTAGGAAAAAAAATTGTATTTCTCCATTAATAAGTGTCACTAAATCCATATCGGTGATTTTCTGCTCTTTGAAGTTTCACTGAAATTCCAAGTCATCAAGGTGGATAAGAATCAAACAGAATTGAAAACTGGATTAAAACTGTAGCTAGAGCAGTTCCTTTCAGTTGTTTACAACTGTTCTACAGCACCATCTAGTGAAAAAGTAGCCAACTCACTCATCTCGCTTAAAAAACCAAAATAGTATACTTTTATTATTTATATGGACTTACACTACCTTATTTAGTCTTTTGGACATGTTACTAATTACACTAAATCAAAATATGCACCTTCAGAATATTTGTCCTTTCTTCATCAGATAGAGTTTTCATGGCTTTCTTCTTGAGTTGCTCCAAAACACTGGCCTCATATTCTTCCTCCTCTCTCTTAATTTCTTCATTTCTCCGTGTCACATATTTTGGTGTAACACCATAATTCTGCAAGGAGAAGGAAGAAGTTCCTTTTATATGGTTTTACGAAGGAAACAATGAGATACCTGTCATCCATAATATATTACATTTGCAAAAACAGCTTGGAATGACAATTTGTGCTACTGAGCACTAAAATCCTAAACCACCATGTTCTTAAAAGTGTCAAACATTTATTACCTTTGTAGCCTGAGAAAAAAACATAGACAATTCCCTTCAATTTCTTTTTACAACCTTAGAAGACAACAGAATCCAGAAACCAAAATGTCTATTTGTAAGAACTGATTGTTGAGCAAAGAGTTTGAAACCTGTTTATGACAGTGAGCTATTTTACATTTATATGGTGTCAGATTCTATGACTAGAAACATTCCTTAGAGAATTTCTTTGAAAGGTCTTCCTGTATCCTGATTTTTGCTGAACATTGCAACATACAAGAATACATACATGAAAAATGAACTAGTTAAGAAGGATAAACTATCCCGTATTGATGTGTTTCTGTGAGGAAAAAAATAACTTCTGAATATCCCACATGTTCTTGGGGAAACACATCTATTTTGCCATAACCTTTGTAAAATGAAGCTCATCTAGCTCGGACAGAAGATATCAGAGTCTACCTTCTTTCTAATAAACGCAAAATTATTCACAAATCTTTTAGCCTCAGGTAGCACCATGACTAGCACTGTTTATATACATGTTTAGCCATGGAAAAGTACTGCAAGGGCTTCAGGTTCTTTTTTGGCATCTTCTCCGTCTTGAGTTATGTCTTATGTCATCTTTTTTTTTTGCATAGTGCTCTGTCATGGGTTCCATGTTTAGATAAGCCAGACTCTTGATACATCTTATTTTCCTGGGTAGGGAATGGACTGTTCTTGTGCTCAGAGGAGGTTGTCCTTAAAAGCATGTCAGCTCTCCCAAGCTCTTTGCTTTCCAGAGCTGTCTCACGTGGGATTCTACTTACCAGATACCCTGAATAACCTGCTGTTTGCTCTCCTGAAGTACAGGGTCAGTACACTACCACCTGCCTCCCCAAGCCAGAGGGGATCTGGAACTGCTACATGGCCTGTGCCACCCAGACTAGAACTGATTATCACACCCCTGACCAGTTCTTTCTCATTTGTAAGTAGCAGAGCCAGAAGAGCATTACCACTGGTTGGCTCATCCACCACCCATGAAGAAAGCTGTTGCTGACATGCTTCAGGAAACTTTTTGGATTGCTTTCATCCCATTGTGTTATCCTTTCAGCAGCTATCAAGGAGAGTGAAGTCTTCCATAAGAACCTGCATCGTGATCTAAAGATTTCCTCAAGTTGCTTAAAGAGATTTTCATCCAGTTCCTCACCTTACTGGGTGCTCCATAACAAACACATTTTTGACAGCGACTGGCCTTTCCTCTGATCCTGACTCACAGGCTCAACACAGCCTGTTGCCAATTCCACAGAAGAGCTCCATCATTTGAACAGCTCCTTCATTCAAAGGGCAACCCTCCTCTCTTCTTCCCTGCCTATCTTTCCTAAGCAGCGAACCTTCATTCATCACGGAATTCTGTGTCTCCCCATTCGACACTCTCTGGGTTCCCAATGCCTGACATATGTCATTGCTTTAGAACAATCACTCTGCAAATTTTTTTGGCTGACAGCATAAGCAAATGAAAACAGAGTAAAGGCAAGGCACAAATCTAGTGCCAGTGATTTCTTCTTGATGAATTCAAGAGGTCTAACATGAACAGCTATGATATCTAAACATCTCAAAAAGAATAATAAATATTTCACAGGAGAATGCAATAGTGAACCTAAAATAGGCATTACTAATAGTATTTCCAATGTAATTTAATAAAACTTACCTTTTTTTTAATGTATTTTGGAACAAGTCCTGAAGGTTCAAGGGGATATTTATCTCCCTGTCTTGTATCAACACAAAAAGGTCGAGGCTTTTTAGGCACCCCCCTGATAACAGCAACTGCATTTTTAATTATAAAATTCTTTTTAATTCGAATAACTGGGCGGTATGTCCTCTGTGGCACTGATAATGGAAGCAATTTTTTACCATCCTCTTCTTTTTTTTCTGTGAATAGAGCATGTAAACATCCTCAGCAATAAACTTGAAGAGATTTGCAATTTCATATTATTACACTTTTCAAAAGGGAAAAACTATGTACACGATTACATAGAAGTAGAACCCAACAGTATCTACAATGGAAGAACTGCCTGTCAATGAACCGTGATGTATGTATGTTTGGCCTAACAGAAGTTTCATAACCTAGGAAATACTATGTTGTTTCAGATGGGTTTTCCTTATTTGTCACTCATTTCCTCTTAACCACAGTAGTACAGGACTTTTTTCAAATGTAATTATAACTACTTTTAGTAGAGGTCCTCGTTGTCAGAGCCCTTAGGCAATAATGGCCCCATCCAGTCTCACCTGGGGCATCCACCCTGACCCCTTGGCCTCAGGAACCCCATTTCACCTGTCAATACCTGGATGAGCAGTCTCAACCCTAGTCCTGCTCCTGAAGAGTTGAGTGGAATCAGTGGAGGCACCTGGCCTGTGACCTGATTCTGCCTGATGGTCACTGGGACACTGACAGGACAGACCTTCCTCACCACCCTGCTCTGCTGGCCTGCCTCATGTGGTGGGACTGCACTCTCTTGGTGAGGTCTTTGCCCAGCGTGCATTTTGGTTGCCCTCAGTGTTTGACTCATCTCTCCATAGGGAAGAGCCCTGCTCCTGCTGCTCCCTAATGCTTGTAAACAACTTCTCACAATCCTTTATCCAGAGAATATAGAAACTCTTCCATTTTAGTGTAATCTTCTCTCCAAGGCACCAAGAGAAATTCAGTAGTCTCCTGAGTAGTCTCACTTATAGTGAGCAATTAAGAATTATTATTTCCCATCTTATTTCCCACTAGACATAGTTCTAATTCATGATCATTACCAGAGGTAATGATTTGATCCAGGTTGTCTGAGTTCATGTTCTTCTTTGGCAGAAAATAAGTATAATGTCACAAGTGACAAAGCTCATTCCTATAACAGCTGGTTTCCTGATACTGACCCCATGAACCAGTACTTTCCTGGGGTTTGTTTTTACAACCTGATAGCTGGCCATAACTTAGTACTGTAGGACACACAGACTAAACTCTCTACTGTAAAAAATA
Source organism: Corvus cornix cornix (assembly GCF_000738735.6). Lineage (NCBI taxonomy): Eukaryota > Metazoa > Chordata > Aves > Passeriformes > Corvidae > Corvus > Corvus cornix. The sequence continues at coordinate 17,134,306 of NC_046333.1, read as the reverse complement.
CATTACATATATTTTCTGTCTACACTTACTTGGTGCTAGCTTGGGTTCCTTGGAATGTTTCTGCAGAAAATCATTTGGAGATGGCACTGCAACTTTTGCTGGCCCCATAGTTTTCCACTGAGATTTATTTTTCACTGCTTCATGTTTCACAAATTCTCTATATTTGGATATATACCTTAGAGGTTAAAAAATAGCCATGAAGAAGTTAAGGGTCAGAAAAATATTCAAAATATTTCTTCAAAGAATATACTTTTCTGCAGTAGTTCATGGCAAAAGCCTAATCTGATTTGTTTTGTACTCTCTCCCAAATAAAGGCCATCATTCACACAGCCTTCATGCTAAGGCTAAACCTAGTGGTGCACTGATAAATGAGTTTTCTGGTTCTGAAGTTAGCTTGATTCTTCCTTCAGCTCTTGTGTCTCTGATGTCAAGATTATCACACCTGGGGAAAAGACTACCAAATATAAATACTGAACACAGACATTCTGAAATTCAACAAAACCTAAATTTGGGGAATAAACTTGAGTATTGCTTGCATGAATTCCTTATGGTACTTGGTGTGATTCCTGTCCTGTGCAAGGACAGGAGTTGGACTCAGTGGGTCCCTTCCAACCCAGCATATTCTATGATTTATGCTTGAGAAAGGATGTCAAATGTAGTCAAGAATTGTACAGAATTCTCATTACTGTCCACTGCATCACTCTCAATGTTCCTGTTGAACCATCTGTTACAGACTCTTATGAGAGATTATATGAGATGGGTTACTGCTCTGGAATACCACAGCACGCTGCAGATTCCTTATATTACACAGATATGAGCTACAATCCTGAACAATGGTAATCAGTGCTGGGTTTGGCACTGAAACAGCCGATGTGAAAATCAGTAAGGGCTCAGACATGAAAAGCTGTATGCACATGGTATGCACACACTGCTGTTTTGGTCTAATGTTGCATATGGCATGGTAACTTCTGCTTTAATCAAAATCTCCAAAAGAAGCCAAATGCTGATCATTAGCTGATTAGCAACATCTTGCCTCTATCTGAAGGACTGAGCTGTCACAGATGTTTGCCTGAGGAAGCAGAACTCCCTGCTCCTGAAGCGAAGGTTCCCCCACTGTACTTTTATAATCTGTCCATCTTTAGGAAACATGTCATATTAATTTATGGTAGACAAAAGCTCATGAAAAACTGCATTTTTTTTATGGAAAGAAAAATGTTTATGAAAAAAACTATGCCATGTTTTCAAGTAAGCATAAATCAGAAGAACAAAAAAGATTACATATAGTGCAACCCATTCTATGGAAATACTGAAATAGGAGAAAAGATACCATGTAATGCTGGGCCACTGAATGTGTATCACAGTAGCAACACTGATAAAAGCTCTTGTCCATGAGCTGCAAATTTGCAATACATGTATTTGTACTTGATCATAACGTTAGAACATGTCAGAGGACTTCATTAAAATTGTGGATGGAGTTCTTTTGTCTTTTGGAGGTTTGGTCTCCAAAATCAGAGAGAGGATTACGTACATAAGATTATATAATTCCTGAAATACTTCTAGTTATAAGGAATGAGGTTTTATTTATTTTTTTCTGTTAAATTCATGGCAAACAGCTATAGACATTGCACAAACCAAACTGATAAATAACAGTATTTCTCACCATTTTCTAGGAGTGGCATTGTAAGCACACAGGAGAGAAAGGCACTGGCTTTATGAGAAGTTTGACCTAGTGGGGTTCAGAGTCTTGGAATGAGAAAATGAATGAGAAGACACTGAGTTTCTTACATAGTGGCATGAGGTAAAGACATCATTTGAGCTATACACATTCCTTTGGACAAAGAGATGGGGAAGCCGTTATCTTTTCAGTGACTTTCCAGGCCAAGAAAGTGGCTCAATGCCACACACCAATATCATAGGGTTAGAGAGGGCTGCAAGGAAGAAAACATGGTTATGGGGAGCATCAGAATCTAATCTGTTCATCATTTAGCAAGGGAAAAAAAGACAATACATCTGTAAGAAGACAGAGGAAGATGTCACCTATTCCTTAGGTGTCATCTTCAGATACCAAAGCTGGGGAAAATGAGGATGTTTGCTGTGGTTTCATGAGCAGTACCAGCCAGCAGAGAGTAAAATTTATATGATTTCATTTGGCAAAAAAAAACCCCAAACAAGAAACTAGATTTTGTATGCATTAGTTAAAACTGGTCAGATCACACTATTAACCAGGTTCAACATTCCTGTTACCAGCTTAATATTTGTCACATTGTGAACCTAAGCACCAAGTGTGGTGACAACAGAAGCCAGTGAGATCAGAAGAGGATTTAGTCAGATTATATCCAAGCCAAGGAATCCCTTGCCTAAACTGAACCTGATGGTCATGGAGTATACAAATCTCTGAATGGTATTAAGTCAGGAACGGGTTTAGTGTGCATGCCTTGCCATATTGTCCTTTCACCTTCCTCTGTCTTCAAAAGTATCTCTGTCCAAAACTATATCCATTCACAATGGAAACAAACAAAATCTTAAAAATCTACTTTTATGTGGAAAAGATTCAGAACTAGGAATCTCACAAGTCTGAATCCTTTTACTTGAAACACGATACCTTTGTTCTAATGAGTGTCATTGATACAGCTACTTATTTTAAAGCTATTGAGTTATGACCTACATTACCCTTTCACTGAAGATGCTAAGTGTAATAGCCTTCTTTTACATAAATAGAGACTTGAAGAAAACCCAACACATCTGCATAACTCTTGGAAAAACACTTTTTTTTTTTTAATATTTATAACGTAAGAGGTGAGAAAGAGAAGCAGAAGAAACAGTGTCAGAGGACACACCCGACACATGGGAAGCATGGAAATCAGAAAGCCCAACTTTTCAGCTGCTCACTGAGAAGTTGTTTTAAGCGCAAATAACAAAGATGTCATGTAATTCCTGTGCACAGAAAGAGTGTTTGTCAATTATCAATGAACAAGATGACACTTAAGATACCAAACTGAATCATCACCTCATGGAGCAGACTGTAAACTCTCAGATCATATAATCAATTAGGTTGGAACAGACCTCTGAATTACTGAGTCCAAGCTAGGAAAGAACACCAGCCTGTCAACTAGACCATGGCACTGAGTTCCACATCCAGTATTTCCTTAAACACCTCCAGGGATGGGGACTCCACCACCTCCCTGGGCAGCCCATTCCAGTACCTAATCACCCATTCCTGTGAAGAATTTCTTCCTAATGTCCAACCTAAACCTCCCCTGGTGCAGCTGAGGCCATGTCCTCTTGTCCTGTCACTAACTGCCCGGGAAAAGAGGCCAGCCCCACCTGGTGCACCCTCCTTTCAGGCAGTTGTAAAGAGCGATAAGCTCACCCCTGAGCCTCCTCTTCTTCAGGCTAAAAACCCCCAGCTCCCTCAGCTGTTCCTCACTGGATTCGTGCTCCAGACCCTTCACCAGGTTCGCTGCCCTTCTCTGGACACGCTCCAGCACCGCAAGGCCCTTCCTGATATTAGTGACTCGTTAGGAGGAGAAATAACTATACAAAAACTAGTTTGTTGGGGGGGGGTTTAATACCTGTTACCCGTTAAATGCATTGCCTTGCCAAAACCAGCCACCCTGCCTGCAAGTGGCTCCGTCACACCCACATACCTGGCAGGTTTGCCGGGCTGCTCCGGCCGGGGTGGGGGGTCAGAGGCGCCCTTCTGGGCACTCTGCGTGGCCATGCTCCGGCCGCGGGACCCGGGGCACGGGGAAGACCCCACCTGTTTGCAGGGCTCTGGGCGCGAGGTGCCTGCCCCGCTGCGGGGCTGGGATATGGGGAAGCGCGGCCTCGCCGAGGGGCTCGGGGCGGGGCCGGCGGCTGTTGTCAGTTACCGGGGAAACCCGCTACGGCGAACGGCGCCATGAGGGGCGGGGCCGCCGCCGCCTGCCCAGTGCCCGGCACGGAACGGCCGCGCAGGCGCAGCTGCTGCCGGTACCGCGCGGCGCGGGCGCGCCGGGGAGCCAGGGCGCGGCGGGCCGTTGGACTGCGCGTGCGCGGTACCTGTGGCAGCGGTCCCCGCCCCCGCCGGTACGTGCGCGCGCCGCGCTGAGGGCGCCGGGGGGCGGGGGTGGAACAAGCCGGATAGGGGGGACGGGACGGGACATGACAGGACGGGACAGGACAGGACAGGACAGGACAGGACAGGACAGGACAGGGGCCTCGCTGCCGCTAGCGAGCGGAGGCAGCAGCTCGCACCCTGGGGCTGGGTGGGTGGGTGGGTGCGGTCCGTCCGGCTCCCTCCCTCCTCCCGTTCGCGCTTCGACTCCTTCAGGGAGCCGATGCAGGAGCGTGGTTTGGGGGCTGGTCTCGTGTCTATCCAAGTAACAAGGCCCATTTTTCACTAGAGCGCCTATCATCGGCACTGGTTGTTAAAATTGTGGGTCACGGCTAATCATAGGTAGGGGCTTTCCTCGTTCATGTCGAGCTGTGTTGCCAAAACAAAATGCCATTGGAGGTATGGGTGTAAGCTATGCTGCAACAACCCCACCCTTTTGGCATGGCGTTTATATCTGAAGTTGGGTGGGTGGATCATTTGAGCTGGTTTTACTGTTAAAGTTTTGGCAGTGGACAAAAAACTATTTCAAAGAAATGAGTTGTATTCAATGGTTGCAGGCTTCTGTGTACATGTACTTTATGCGGGTGGGTGCAAAACTGAGTTACACTGGAATGGGTTGAAATGAGTAGCTGAGTAAAGGAATTTTCATTAAGATTTTGCACCAAGTTAACTCAAGCTGATTTTAATCAATACCTATGGCCTAAATTCATAAAGCAGCCCAGATGTTACACTCATTATTTGTGTAATGCAAGTGACTGCAGCTCAAAGTTAATCTGTAGTGGAGCAGGACATGACAGGTAGGACACTGTGCTCGGCGTGGTTTTCATTCCCTTAGTTCACACACACAGCGCTTGAAATGATTCTTACATTCAGGAAATAAAGTCACTAAAATATACCGGGTTTGGGTTTATTTACTCCTAAATATAACTTTTTTACATCTGCAAGTTTAATATGAAGGTCTCTTCCTGTCCCAGGAAGGAATATGTACATACTTCTGTATGCAGTAGAGTGTGTTACTATTGCAGTACAGCTTTAGAGTAATACTGGATATTATAATTACTCCTTGCAGTTTGTTTTTCCCTTTTAATAACTATTACAAAAAACCTTTATATTGCATCTACACAGGATGACCACCTTATACTTTACAAAGATTGAGGGGAAAAGCCTGTACAGTATGATATGCACATCTTTACTCTGATCTGTGCCCTGTAATTACAGCATATCCACCAGGTCACAGCATTTGGTGCAAACACAGACTTACTGTTTGCAAGCTCAACTTCCCATAGAAGTGAGCAAATGCTCTTCCCCCTGCCCCCCTCTCAGTTTTAAGGAGATTTTGAGAGTCTTTCCCCCTTTGCTCTAAACATCACAGACAAATCATGTGCTCCAATTAGTGCTGATATTGGTGTTTATTTCTCTAAGTAAACAAAGCACAATGTTGGGAGTTTCTTGCTTCTCAGTTACTTTTTTTTTTGTGGGTAGTGTCCTCATGATTTCTCTCTCTGTCTCTCTCTCCCCTCCCCTCTCTATCCCCAAACTTATATTCAATACAATTACAGTATAGAAGTTCTTCAAAAATCCCTTGCTTGGTTTATCATCCCTTCAGAAGAGTTGAATGCAACTCTTACACAAGACCGTGAGTTATCTGTGTATTTAAGTGGGTCTTGCATTTGTTTTTTTAGAAAGAAAGTATTAAAAAAAAGTTTTCTTGGGAGGTGGGACAAATGCATGTTTTGTTAACATTTACAAGATTACAAGAAGGTAATCAAGGTAATTGCTGCTTATAAATGTGTAGTATAAAATGTGTAGTATAAAAGCAGGTGTACTAGAAGAAAAGCTACTTGACTTTTAATTCCTATAAGCAATATTATTTGCAAACAGTATTACAGTGTTAGGCTTGGATGTCTTTTTTTACCTTGAGGACATGGACTGTTTGAAGGTGGATTTGTCAGTGGAAACAAGCCGGAACTATGCAGGAGAGGGGAATAAGTCTTACTCTGAAAAATACCTCCTTGGCACTGATGAAGTTGTAGCTGGATTTATGTTTGAAGTCTTGTTCTAAGTTTTATATCCTTGATGGTTTTTTCATAGGTGTTTGCTGAAGGACTAGTTACTGTTTGTTTTTTTGTTTTTTTCTTTCTGAAGCAGCTAAGTGGATTGTCAAGTTGTCTTGGAAAAAAACCCACAATAACTCATCAGAAGATGTTTCACATTTTTCAGTATCAGCCTTTAAGACTAATAACCCAAAACAGTCTTTCTAGCGTGTGTTTAAAACTGATGCTTTCAAGACCTGTTGCATTTGCACAGATATGGAAGTCATGGTTATCAAGTCATTCTCTTCTTGGAAAGAAAAATATTATCCTGATGGGACCTCCAGGTGCTGGGAAAACAACAGTTGGGAGAATAGTAGGCCAGAAACTGGATTGCCCTGTCATAGACATAGATGACGATGTCCTTGAAACAACGTGGAATATGAGCGTGTCAGAAAAACTGCAGGATGTTGGTAATGAGGAATTTCTAGAGGAGGAAGGAAAAGCCCTGTTGAAGTTCTCAGCATCTGGAAGTGTAATTTCCCTTAGCGGGTCCAATCCAATGCACGCTGCTGGCATGCAGCACATGAAGAAAAATGGAATAGTTGTATATCTGGATGTGCCCACAACAGTCATTATGAGCAGGCTGAAATCAAAGGAAATGGATCGTATAGTGGGCCTGTCTCCTGGTATTTCTCTCAAGGACATACTTCAATTTAGGAAGCAGTTCTACAAAAGGTGGTTTGACATCCGTGTTCTTTGTGGAGGGGATATTGCAGCAGAGGTTGTAGCAGAAAAGGTACTTGACGCTGTGAAGAGATACCAAGACTCAGAACTGGAAACTTTCATTTCAACGAGGTCTAGTAGGTCTGGAAGGAGTACGGAAGAAGACTCTCATAAATTCTATTTCAGTGACGTTGTTACTCAGGGCTTAGCCCTTGATGGAGGACTCTTTGTTCCTGAGAGAGGACTTCCAAAATTCACTGCTGAAGAATGGCAAGGTCTGATAGAAGCAACTTACACTGAAAGAGCCCAGGTGATACTAGAAAGATGCATACATCCTGATGATATTCCTGCTTCTAAGCTGGCAGAAATTATTGAAACTGCATATGGAGAAAACTTCAGTTGTTCTAAAATTGCCCCAGTTAGGCATCTGGCAGGAAACCAGTTCCTTCTTGAGTTATTTCATGGACCAACAGCATCGTTTAAAGATTTTGCATTACAGTTGATGCCACATTTATTTGCCTACTGCATTCCCAGAAGTTGCAATTACTTGATTCTGGTAGCTACTTCTGGGGACACAGGGAGTGCTGTTCTAGATGGCTTTAGTCGTCTCCATGACACTGACAAACAGAGAATTGCTCTGGTGAATTTTTTTCCTGAGGATGGAGTAAGCCCAATTCAAAAATCACAAATGATTGGCTGTCAGAAAGAAAATGCTTGGTCAGTGGGTGTCAGATCTGATTTTGATTTTTGCCAGACAGCTATAAAGCAAATCTTTACTAACTCTGATTTTACTGGCTTTCTTACAGTAGAATATGGAACAGCTTTAGCTGCAGCAAACTCCATAAACTGGGCACGACTGCTTCCTCAGATAGTTTATCATGCCTCTGCATACCTTGATCTTGTTCATCAAGGTATTATTTCTTTTGGAAGCCCTGTAGATATTTGCATTCCTACGGGAAACTTTGGCAACATGTTAGCTGCTCTCTATGCTAAAATGATGGGCATTCCTATTAGAAAATGTATTTGTGCTTCCAATGAAAACAATGTTTTGACTGACTTCATAAGAACAGGTGTTTATGATTTGAGGGGAAGAAAATTAGTTTCCACTTTTTCGCCAGCAGTAGATATTTTGAAGTCCTCCAATCTTGAGCGATACTTACACCTGATTGCTAATGAAGATGGACAACTGGTGACAAAATTATTTAATCAGCTGGAAAATCAGGGCCACTTCCAGCTGCGGAAAGATCTACTTGGAAAGCTTCAACAGGACTTAGTGGCTGGCTGGTGCTCTCATGAGGACTGCCTGGCTGCCATTCACTCTGTGTACAGTACTACAGGATATATTTTGGATACACACACAGCTGTAGCTAAAGTAGTTGCAGATCGATTACAAGATAGAACTTGCCCAATTATTATTTCATCTACAGCTCATTATTCTAAGTTTGCACCTGCTATCTTGAGGGCCTTGAGGATTGCAGAAATAAACCAGAATCCATTAAGTCAGCTACACCTGCTGAGTTCTTACAGTGCTCTGCCTCCAATCCACTGGGGCCTATTAGAGACCCTGAAAAAGACAGGAAATGGGGATCACCAGGTCTGTGCTGCTGATATGACTGCACTGATGTCCCATATAGAAACCTTAATTCAAAATCATTTTATGAAAGTTTTTTGAGCAACTGATCCAATGTCCACAATTGTAATACCTTCTTAACAAGCTGCATGTTTTACTAAAGCCATTGTTCATCTGGCCTGTGTCCAGTCCACAGCTTATCACACAGTTTTAGATTCAGTTGTCGAGCTTTCAACAGTATTTGTAAGTAATGTGTGAGATTTCTAGTGGTGGTGAAAGGTTGTGAATCGAGAGTGTAAAACTGTTAAGAGGAAGAGCATTTTGCGGATCACACACAGTAGAGAAGCCAGTACTGCTGGCTTTCCTTGGCAGTGCTGTCTCCTTCACAAGCCTGAAGGATCCTCGATGGAAGGAGGCAGATAATGAAGTCTGACCTTTCTGGAACTAATAGCTCTGGTTTTGTTGCCACAATGATGTGAACCTTTGGTCAGTGGATGTTCTAATTAAACTTCCACTCATTTCACTTAGGGCACTGAAACATAATAAGATAATAAAATGGTGTTCATATGTTACTAACGAGAGTTGATTTCACTACAAAGATTAAAGTATCCTTGTATTATTATTAGTCCTTGAACCATTGACTTTTGTGATATATTACCTTCTATGTATTGTGTGGCCAGTGTCTAAGTAAAAAAATCTGATCTTTTTTTTTTAGTACCTTTTTCTCCCAAATATTTTCCTGTGTCAAATAGAATACCTAATTCAATATTTTTAATATATTTGAGGTGTGGCTCTTCCTCCACTGTCTTGTAGTCTTTTTCCTAGATGTTTTTTATTTGAACTTTCAACTTTAGAATCCTTTTTTAGTACTATAGGAGAATCTGCTAGTAGTAACAGCCATCTTCTTAAATAAGAATCAGACTTCACCATTTATTTGCATATGTTTTTTGTATTATGTTTTGTCTTTGAGATCATATAGCTTTTCTTGTTCTAATACTTATGTTTTCATATTTTTCATAAGTTAATTTCCTTGATGTTCTGTTCTATTCATGCTTTGCATGAATTAGCGTAAGAAATAAGCTTCCCAAATTGCTTGGCATCTCATCAAGGAAAGTGAAGGATGAATTCCAGTGTGATAGCATCAGAAGTGTTCATTATGTAACCTAAAATATATCTACGTGGTTTTGCTAATCACAGGCTCTTTGCTTTTTTTTTTTTTCCCTGAAGAAAAAATAGACTGGATTGTCCTGGGAGATCATGTGGTTATGGACAAATGTATTCTGCTAATTGAAGATTATATTTCGCAAGGACATAAACTACATTTCACACTATGAGAAATGGTAAAATGATGTATTGGAAGTTTTGAGTGGCATGCAGTTAAAGGTAAAGAGCTAAGAATCTTCAGATATAAGGACATATAGATATGGGAAGTTGTGTTTCCTACTAAGATTCAAATAATCTGGTAATTGATAACATTTTTTTTTGCCTCTTCAGTAGGCAACATTTCCTACATTCTCTTGGGGCTTTGAACTGTTGCCGTATCTGACAGCTTCCTCTATGTGCCTGCTTGTACTTTTTGCCACACTAGAAGTGAACAAGACACCATCTAGCAAACTATTTTAAAGAATTGTCATTTCCTCCAGCGTAAGGTAAAAGTCTCAAGCATGATGTGCCTTTGCCACAGTGAATCCATACACAGTATCATTAAATGTAGCTGAGAACATGGGTGTGACACAGTAGCTTTCTAGATTCTCCCATTCTTAGATACTTTTTTAGGACCTTTCTAGTTCTTTGCTCGAACCTCATTCACTATGTCTGCAGGAACTTTGAAAAATAACTTTTTGTTTTCATGGAATTGTGAACAGACCAGGTTGGAAGTGATCTGAAAACATCCGGGCCAATCTTTTGTGACTAAGGGAGCCTAGATGAGACTATGTAGCACCCTGTCCAGTTATGTCTTAAAAACTTCCAGAGATGGAGACTCTTCCACATTGCTGGGGCGATTGTTCCAGTGATTGTGTTCTCACTGAAAAAATTTGTTTCTTATATCAAAATGAACCTTCTCCTGGTGCAGCTTCCCCCTTGTCATCTCCATATGGCTCCTTGGAAGAGAGAGCCTCCAATCTCTTCCTAACCACCACTGAAGCATTGGAAAACTGTGCTGAAGTGCCCACTGAACCTCCTCCAGTGTGGAAAGATTTGACTTACTCAGTGTCCTTGCAGGGCAGGGGAATTTTCATCATTTTCCAAACATGGCATGAGAAAGACCATGATTATGTAATTAAAAAAAAAATCCAAGTCCTGTAAGAAAAAGTTTCATAAGCATATTGCCAAGAAAGAAGCAGTGCTCGTATCAGTGTTGAGTGAACATCCACCTTGTATTTATGTATGTTCCAGTCTGATTCTTACAGTAATTCCAAGTGGGAAAAAAATGTAATTTTTTTCTCTGGATGTGCTCCGTACAAAACCAGAATTCTAAATCTTGAAAGCAGAAAAAAAAAAAACCAAACAAACCAAATTGCCTGGATTGAATTACTGGGACAAGGTTTGGTTTCAGCATACAGACTTGGTGGAAATCCTGCAGTACCTAGTTCCATGGGGCTTAATTCAATTTGGCATGACAGGGCAATTTGTCACACACTGTTACAATACTTTGTGGAAACATCTTCAAAGAAGAGCTTGTCTTCTTAGAAAGTACCTGAGAGGGAAGAACTGAGATTCTAAACAAGATAAGACTAGAAGCCAACATCCTACCCTGAGATAACTCAGTGTTAGATAAACTGGTCAGAAATAAACTAGCAGGGGTTTTATTTTGGCATGACTTAATCATTATTTCAAAGTTCATGGCAGTAACCCAAGTATGGTTTGAATTTCTAGTTGCTGCTTTCCTATCACATGAGCCATTATAGCAGTTGATATAAATTAAATAAGTAAAAAAATGAGCACTTGTACTTAGGTAAGGGCTTTCAACGTGGACTAAAGGTATATAAGGGCAGTGGTTAATGAGCACATACAGTATTAATACATTTCTCAGAGTGTCTGTTAACTTCAGTAAACTATTTTTGTGCACTACATCTGCTTGTGGATCCTAGTAATGGACATTACAAAATGCTGCAGTAGTGTTGTGATCCTGGATGTACATAGTATTTGTGACCTGGTGTTAATGCTGTGTTCTCGTAGCTGTAGTGTACAGTCTTTTGTTCTGCAGGGCCTACAGGAATGGAAGGGAAAAAATTTCCAGCATGCTCAGAATAGCTGGCTGTGTGTACATAGGATAGCAATCCCCCTTTCTTCCCAGCTTAGATTTTCTTAGTGTCAGTAATATACCGTGGTTCAACAAATATTGTGCTACTGCTATAGTCCTTTTTTTCCCCACTGTCAGTATTATGAAAGATTCAAAAGGCATTAAAGACTGGGCATAAGTGCCCTTTTTGTCTTGTGTGTTCAGCGTGCAGACACTGTGCACACTGAGTGCTGCCATACGTTATTTTCTATTAACATCTTAAGGCAAAGGTGGTGTGCCAATGGTACAGAACAGCAAATCTATATTGTGCTGGTTAGCAGGATTCTTTAAGCCATTTAGGTTTGCTGTGTACACAGTTCGTTCCTATTTGTCTAGCAGGATGTTGCAATATCAATCAACAAAATCCAGGTTGATGGAGAGTGTGAGCATGCAGAACTACACATTTCCACTGGCTTTGTTGACCCAGCGTAATAACATAGCTTTAGTTAAGCTGTTATTCTTCTGTACAGATAAATCTTTGCTGAACACTTGCTACTACATGGAAAACCTTAGGGACAAATTGAACAAATGTAAGGACAAATATAATGTCTATGTTTACACTTTTTATTTATGTGAGAAATGCTTTGTTTTGCTTACAGATGTACCAGGTGCTCATTACTTGCATTTAGTCACAGCCCTTCTTCTCAGGGTGACAGAGAGTAATGTAAGGTAAAGGATGAATAGAGCATCAGAAGATAATTTTGTGTTCTTAATATTTTATGATCTAGAAAGGATTGCTGTTTACAGTTTTGAGGTGCTGGAACATTTTATCTGATGGAACTCTACAGGGAAGATTCTTGTTGTTCAAAAGGTCAGCTTTGCTTTCAAGGACATCAAGAACAGACATTGCTATTAAGTATATCATGTTTGGCATACCTGAAATACACATTACTCATTTGTATCCACTGTATTTTTTTCTAAATAAATACTGCAGGATCCACACTATAGCACTTTCTTTGCAAATATGTTTGTAAATCCTTATCAATCTGCTATGAAGAAAATCTACTAAAATAAGTGGTTTTCGGAGTTTGATATTCTTAAGTCATGAAAGATGTGTTCCATCCTGTGTTTCCTTGAAAATTAGGGGTATAGTTGATGACAATGTCGTAATTCACTGCTAAGACTAAGGTTTTAGTGAGATAATCTGCATCATTCTGGAAGGAAGTATGTATAGAAAAAGAAACACAGATCAAAACCAGCAAATGTCTAAACACTCTGTTTACATTGCACCACAGATTTGTCCAGTGCTGCATGCAAAGCCTGTATTCTGAGGATTAGTATGGAAAAGCAAATCTCTGACTGTTTAATGTTTCTTATTCATGTTTAGTTCAGTGGAGAGATGAGCTAGTTGTCTGTTAGCTGTTGTGAAGCAACTTTGGTACACTTCTAATATCATTTCAGGATCATGGGCTTAAAAATTACTTGAATGGTTTAAACAGCAATGAGCAGTTAATGTCAGAGAATTAATGTGAATGGACCATTGATTCTGAACATGTATTAGCAGCTTAAGGAGGATTTAAATGTCACTGTGTTTTTTCACAGCAGTTACAATGTGCTCAGCTTGCTTATGAGAACTGGGAAGCTGGTGCTTCAGATTTTTCAGAATGTAGCAGTCTAAAAGATGACTCTTGCTCTTGCTCTCCAGTTTAGCTAAAACTTTTGAAGATCTCCTAGACATAGATCTGTTTGTCCCTTTTACTCGAGAAGACTTTATTCCCTGATAAATGTTTAAAATGCTGTCTGGCCTCTTTCTTGACTGTATAGGAAAATTATTTAGCAGAGTTAAGAAAACACCTGATTTACTTGCTTATGTACAGTATCTTATAGAATTTAACCAAGGAGAGCATCCACAGTGTGTTCCTTGTGCAACATAGGAACACATTTTTCATAAAAAGTGTGTCTCAAGTTTCATGAAATCAGTTACATAGCACCAGCATTGTTACTCCAGCATTTTATTTAGATATTTTGTCACTGAGATTTGGAATAGACTTAGATTTTCAAATAGTTTATTTTATTTTAAAGAAGTTATTGTTATAGAAACATGCAAGGTATCACCCCCAAATTTAAAATTCATCATGACAATAATTGAGTCAAACCCAAAACACCTTGAAATGTAAATCAGAAAGGAATGACTGAACAGATTTGTTATGTGCATTCACACAGGATTTGGCTCTTAACCATGAGTTTATTAAGAACATAGGAGGAAATAAAGTAATGATTGTTAAAATCTACAAATGCCATGAAACTTAAATACTAAGGAGCCACTTAATCAGAGCAAGATTAATTGCCTGGTTAGGAGCTGTAAGCAATTTGCATTTCATTCTGGCCTAAAGCAGACCTGTGTTTTTCGGACCATAGAGGTTTGAGAACATACTTAACAAGTTGAACAATTTGTGGTAGGAAGTGCTGACTTTGAATAGTGTCTGGAAATGTGCATTCTCAACCGAACACAGATTTTCAGCATGCCTTGTGGTCAAAAGGACCAGTGAGATCCTGAGGTTAGAAATGGGAATACTGTCAGGGAAGTAGTACTACTGTCTGTATTTGACTTTGGTGTAACCTTTTGGAAGAATATTATGCCAAATTTCAGTAGTCACAATTTTCAGTAATGCTGGGAAGTTGGACAGAAAAGTCATGAGAGCGATAAAAGTATTAAAAAGAAGCACTGGCATGAGAGTCTCAACAAACAGAATCTGCTTAGTTTAGTGAAAGAAGAATCAGCCTAGATGAATCCTCTTTGGAGAAAAATTGATAATAATGAACTGTTCCACCTAACAGAGAAAGATCCAGCAAGTCTAAGCAGAAGTCGGACATGTTACAAAAAGAGATAAAGGTACGTAACCGAACAGTAAGGTATCCCTAGTCTGGACATATTATATGATTTCCTGAAAAAATGTGATTTGATAGAAAGAGGACTAATTCAGACAAGTCAGACCCATGTTACACAAGAGGTCAAACCAAACAATCACAAGTCGTGTTTGGCTGCCCCAGGAGTAACTTGCCTGTTAACAAAAGCATGAACAGCATTTCACAGAGGTTTGAGAGCTAGAGATTGTGAACTAATTTCAGTTCTGCTGTGGTGTGATCAGTACACAGAGGAAGTTGTGTGCTAAATAGCCTACTGGATATGTTTAGCCATGTTCTTTCTGTCTCCAGAGAATTGCAAATGGACTGCTAATGCACACCCTGACTTGACTCATGGCTATTAGGATATGCCTCATTAGTTTTAAATTTCATTATACAATTCGCCTTGTGATGGTTTGGGCTATATATACTTTCATTATGAAAATGAGGTGAACAGCACAGGAGGAAAGTGTCTGTGTAAATGTCAGCTTTATTGAATGTAGCTAATTATTATTTATTTTTCCAAACTTTTTAAAGTTAGAGATCTTTTAAAATTTATTAGATATTTTTGGACCCCTTTTCTCTCTGCTTTTACAAGCAACTTGCAATCCAATGGCCATTTTCAATTCATTTTCAGCTCATAAGATTTATATGACAAATGGGAAAATCCAATGCTTCCTTTTTGTGGTTAAACTTGAACTTTTATATACCAGTTAAAGCTTAGAGAAGGTAAAATGTACTCACAGGTTCTGCTCTAGCAATGTATTTTGATTAAAACATATTTGCTGGCGATTGAATCACGAACTCAGACCAGCAGGGAATCTGAATCGTTTCTTCAAAGGAGTGAGTCGGTTTTATACGCTTTTCTAAGGCACAGGATTTCCTCATATGGCATGACCTATCCCGTATTGCCACATCAGCAACACACTTCCTAAATGCCCTTCTATGGGATGGTCACTCACTGTTCACTCGTCCGTCAGCTCCTGGCAGGCTCCTCTCCGTAGGGGTCTGCCGTGTGACGCCTCTTTCCCCAGGGTCCAGTAGAGACAAGCCTCTGTGTGCCACCATGTGCTCCTTTGTGCTGCCATGTGCCTCTGCAGGCAGGTTTTACAGCTCACAACCTAATTCTCTAATTCCCCATAATTCTCCCTTTCCTGTTTTATACAAATAAAAATTATGACAGTTATTAAACAGGTAGAACTTTGAGAAACAACATAAAGTTGTCTAAAGCTTTTACTATCACTCAGAGTCTGCAACTGCTGGAAGGTCATGTTGAATCTAGAGAAGACTTAGAAAGTCTTTCTTAGGCAAGACTTTTAAGTTTACTTTGAAAGAGGGTCCAGCTTTTGTAAGCTCAAATTAGCAAGTCAAAATGACTTGACTACACTTTTAGGGCAGAAACCCCTGGGTCTGATGGTATAAATCCCTAGTCAGCCAAGGCTAGGGCTTGGCCTTGACTGAGAGGGTTTCTCAAAAATACTTATAAAATTGCTTAAAAACTTCAGTAATATCATTCTGAATGCGATTGAAAAATTAAGAACATATAAAATTTTTTACAGTCTTTTGTGGGGGGTACACCCCATCTCTGCATTCCCCCTTTTCTGTTCTAACAATATGTAACACGAACATCTTTCAATTTACCCAATTCAGGAAAATATGGAACATAACATGCAGTTTTCTTACTATGAACAATAAAATAATACATCTAATACAACAAGTGTGCACCAAGTAAAAATAAGCAAGGTAATATCATTAACTGCTTAAATACTTCACTGTTTCACAGAATATATATAAATCTAGGCTTTGGACATTACAATTATAATAACATTAACTTTTTAAGTGGTTTCAAAAGGTTTCAAAAGGTAACAAGTCTAATTCTTGCTTTAAAAAATAGCTTACAAATTATAATTATTTTCTATCACAAAAATCAATCAGAACAATGCAGGGTGTCACAAGGTGGTGTGGTAAAAAAAAGCATTAGCTTGCAGCTGCTCTCGCACAAGCTGGTGCAGATGCTGAATGCTGCAGGCTCCCCCACCCCCAAGGAAGGGGCAGGAGACAGGAGCCCGGTTGTAGCGGCTTGAGTCTGGCTGTCCGTGTGGGTCCCCCTGGCCACGTGGGCCCCGCTGGCTGTGCGGGCCTGGGTGGCCGCGCAGCTCTGCAGAGGTCCTCTGGCGGCCGGCAGAGGTCCGCCAGCCCATCTCTTCACCTCTTACATGCAGAGAGCCGCCCATGGCCCCCGCCTTGCGCTGAGCAGAGCTGCAGCCCCGCCAGCTTTCAGCGCCGCTGATCCCGCCCATCCACGGTGTGGGGGCGGCCTCCGGGCGCGGCCGCCACGCGACTTTGCCATGTGCTCACCAGCGCTGTGCGGCCCCGCCAGGCGCTCGCCGGTGTGTGCCCTCTGCTGCCGCGCGCTCGCGTTCTCCCCTGCCGCATCTGCTGCTGCTGCACTTCCGCAGAGGGCAGAGACATAACGTGGTACCAGGCATTATCGCTGGCCAGTGTTCCTGCTGCTTGCAGCAGCACTTCAGGTCCCATGGGGCTCACCGACGGACGCACAGATAGGCTTATAATGAATTCCTCACACGGGGCACCATTTGCTGGCGATTGAATCTTGGACCCAGACCGGCAGGGAATCTGAATCTTTTATTCCAAGGAGTGAGTTGGTTTTATACACTTTTCTAAGACACAGTATTTCCTTATATGGCGTGATCTATCCCATGTTGCCACATCACCAACACACTTTCTCAATGTCCTCCTATGGGGTGGTGACTCGCTGTTCACTCGTCTGTAAGCTCCCAGCAGGCTCCTCTCCATAGGGCTCTGCCGTGTGACACCTCCTCCCCCAGGGCCCGGTGGAGACAAGCCTTTGTGTGCCGCCATGTGCTCCTTTGTTCTGCCGTGTGCCTCTGCAGGCAGGTTTTACAGCTCACAACCTAATTCTCTAATTCCCCATATATATTTTCTTTACATTTTAAACTAATTCACTAAATTATATCTAAATAGAGCAGGCATTTAGGGGACTTTTCTACTAAGTATCTGTGGCAATCTGATTCTGTTTAAAATGGTAATAAATGCATCCCATCTCATAATGAAACCAGTGCTCCCTGCATAATTAATTTGCATTTTATACAGATGAGGATGGGAAAGCCATATTCACAGTAGTTTTCAACCAGAAAGGTTAATAAAAGGATTCTATGCAGTTCTGAAACACCGCACAAGTGACTCATTTCTGCAAAACCAGTATTTTGCAAGTGAAAGTTTTAGTGAAATTTACCTGGAATCGTTGTTCCATACAGCTCTTATCCACAAGGTGGCATTCCTAACGGGGGTTTGCTAGACATGGTCATTTCTTGCAGTTTTTGAAGGGCTGTAAGTGAAAGGCAGTCATAAGCATTTGTAATATTATACAAGCTTTTTATGTTTTCATTTTTATAAAGTGTAATTAAGAGTAATTAAAGTCAGAAACCTTAATGATAATTAGATCAGTACTCATTGATTGTGGAGTATCCAGAAATATGTGATGGTTCCAGGTTAACAAAACAACACATTCATTCATGGCATTATATGCTACTAGAGACTTTTCAGCGGTAAATCTGAAATCAATTTTGCTTTAATGAAAGAGTCTAAAATAATAATTTAAAAATTCTCTAAATCAAGAGCACAAATAATACCTAGGTCTTGTATGCAAACCTCAGTGTTTGGTGTTTTGAAAATGATGTGGCATATGGGGAGCTTGTAGTGAGTTCTGGGTTAAGGAAGGGGAGATAACAGTGTTCTTGGGAAAAAGCTGCATAGATTATGTCTTACTCTGCAGGGGAGGCTTTTTCATAGTTTCATGTTACAATGACCAAGCAACTTATTTTCATATGCCTGTCATCCAGGCTGATAACTGAGCCCGCAGGCAGTTCTGCTTTTCTTCAGGCTTTGTATAATTTTCAGTTTCTTGTAATCTTTGTATGCTAAATTCAAATGCCTTGTTATTCTTTTTCTTTAAATACAAGTTTGAAGGGAGTATAATACAGCCTGCTAAACCAATACAAGTGCACTAGATTTTATATAACAGGGACATGCATATTGTACTTTTCTCTCCTGTGGTTAAGGTCTTGATCTTACTTTGCTTCTTTTGCTGACTCTGTAAGATCAGACCTGAGCTAAATAATCATTTATATTTCCATTCTAGCTTGTGCCCTACTTGCATTTTGGTTTGCAAAAAAAAGACATAACCTAAAGTTTGTGCTTAAACTGTAATCCAGTGAAAATTGTGGAATTTTTTCCAGGTCTATTTCAAGTCAACAGAAAGGAATATGAGTAGATTTTTGTTTGTTTGATGTATTGTTTTGTGGTAGCAAAACTTCTGTGGAGTTTTTCCTAACGCTTAATTCCTGCTAATTCCTCTGCTCCCTGTGCTGACTCCCACCGATGCCTCAGCCCTCTGGGTTTGGTTCCTGTCACTTAACACAGCTGAAAGGACAGAGCAGCGGCTGCATCCACGGCTGACACTAATGACAGTCATTGCTGAGTTAGTGGGCACTACTTTGACATTAAGCAGATGTTCTTTTTCCTAACATGCTGTTGTACCTCTATCATCTCTCAAAGACGAGTCTGCGAAATAAAATACGAATTCCTATTTACTGAAAGCAGTTGTCAGTCAAAAAAAACCCCACTTTCAGAATATTTAAGATGGTAGAACCTACCTGCTTGTTGAATCTGGCAAGCACTGTAGAAGCAAACCTTCTGAGTTGGTAGTATCTTGTGCTGACTACCAGTAAAATTTGAGGGCCTGAACATCTACCACATGCCACAAATTTTAAAGAAATGTGGTGAAAATTACTATTTCCAGGATGTGGAAATGGCTGGACAAAGAAAGTTATACATAACAATTATGAAGCATTAATGAGGAAGAAAATTATTTGTTGTTGTTGCCTTTCAGGTTAAGCTACACACTGGATTTTCATTACAGTAGTTAGGTGTAGCAGTAGGTGAATAGATGGGGGCAACATTCTTCTGAGAAGAGCAAGAAGTCCCACAGGGGAGGTTTAGGAAAAACAAATGTATGAAAAAACAAATGGAAAGAAACATTCTCCGCTCTGATGGCTGCCATGTGGAAAGGGCTTATTGTGAAGGGCGGTCTGTAGATAGAACTGTACACAGCTATACAAGGGAACAGGTTAGTCAAGGTAATGGCAGGGTTCAGGGTCCCCAAAAATGCTGTAATGTGTAGGGTGTGATGGACATCAGCAGGAGAAATCAGTAGTCTGGAGCATCGCTGATGTTGCTTCTGGGACATCTCATGATGTTGGATCAGATGGATATGTACTCCAACTCCCAGAAATGGGGGAAAGAAATTATGCTGAATTTGCCCTTTTGCCTGAGGGTCTCTCAGTTATGTGACAGGGATGATAAGTTCATATAAACAAGCACTTGCAGGTAATACTGTCGGAAAAAATGGCTGTACTGACTGTAGACAAATAATAGTCCTGATACTTCATGATGGATCTGGAAATTACTTTGCTAGTACAAAGCACGTCAGGGGCTAATTTGATGCGGTTTATTGCTTGCAAGAGGTGGATTATAAATGTTTGGAATTGCATCTTATGTAACTGCTGGTGGATAAGCATAGGTATGAGTAAGTGTGAACTGGGAAAGGAAAATTTGATACTGGGAATTGTAACCACAAGTATTATCACTTCCCATATGTAACAAACTTATGCCTAGGGCAAGGAAGCACAATTACTGACAAGCTGTGTTTGCTCATGCAGGTGATTGTATTGCTGTAAGTGATGTATCACTCTGGATTACATTTTTTGATGAAAGACTTTTCTGGAATGATCGTACTCCAAAGAAACTTTGGAGTTGTTTGCCTTCAATAGATGACCAGGTCTGCCTTTTGAAAATGTTAAATTTGTAAAGTACTTCCCTGGGGGTTTTAAATTGGTGGAAGACAAAGGGTCATTATTCAACATGGAGGTTTGCTTCCTCAAGTTAGTCACATAATCTCTTTCAGTCTCTCCCTTTGACTTCCTCAGTCTCAGAAATCTACAACTACGTATTTTAGAAAATTATCAGATACTTAAATATTTAATATACTTCCAAATTGTATGATTTTACTTTATCTGTTATCAAAAGAATATGCTGGATTCTCTGAAATTATATTAGGTGCTGAAGATACACTGATGATTTCTGAAAACAGAAAAACTGTCCTCACTTCTTTTACAAAAGGCAAAACGATGTTACATTTTCAAACTGTTAAATCTAGCTTTTAAGTCCTGATTCCAGGAAGTGTGCAGCACCTGAATTGCCAACATCTTTGTTCATTGTGCTCCTGGGTCACTGATGGTAAAGTTCTTACTTTCTTATGCATTTCTATTATTGTGAAAAGAGATAGTTTTATGTCTAGATACCTTTCTTCTCAGAGGGATCTGAATGCAAAATAGAGTTATCCACTGTGTTACTTTGTCCTGACACTAGAATTACTTTACTAAAGACAAATCAAACCTAATACCCAGTCAACCCCTGTTCAAAATACAGTGATGAAGCTGAGCCAGAAGATACTGAGTGCAAAGTGAACTTTTCAGTACTGTATAGAGCCAGTATAAAAGCTAGTTGAAAACTACTTCACAAACTACTAAGATCTCTGTAGTGCCCAATATCAAACAAATTGTTACTCATTTCTGCAAGGCACAGCTGACAGCTGGTGGAAGAAATATAAATCACTTTTTAAAAAAATCTGTCCAAAATAAAATTTGCCTTCTGTGAGCACTTAGCTTGTTGTGCTAAGCCTCAGGGTGAAGAGTGGATCTCCCATGTCCCATGGTGGTGGCTCTTCGGTCAGTTCAGGGACAGCAGAAGCATCATCTTCATTTATGAGGTTTTTTCCCTTGTATTAATTGCATGATCTGCTTCATAAATCAACTTACATTTAAATGGAACAGCTTAAAAGTAATTGTGCAGCTGAGCAACTGATGAGTTATTGTGCCTTATGGCTGTGTGGGTAAGGACCAAAAAGACAAAAATTGGTCTCTTTAACCTCCAATGTCCCTTAACTCTCCTCCAATGAGTTTCCTGTCACTTTAATTTAAAATGTATTTTGATCACCTTATGAAAGCAATTCTATGATGCATGTATCTCCAGTTCCCCAGAAACAATTGGCCAGTCCTGTGTTCCTAAATTCCCTTCTGTATATTGCCTTTCCTTTTTCCTTTTTTGATAGCTGTAATAGATGTTGTTAGGGATGATGCTGTGTGTAGATCTGGTTTTAGAGGATAGACAGAAGAAATAAACAATATTTGGAGTGTCATTGAGACCACCTTGGTAATTTTTTTTTGCTTGCAAAGCAGATGTCTCTGTTATGCACTCAAATTCTTCACCACCACCCATTATCATAAAGTCTTTTTAGCATAACTATTTTTTAATTCTCTAAGCTTTTTCATGGCACAATTTAAAATCAGTCTTTGTAGGATAAATTTCAGTTTATATTACAACTCAAAATACAAGAATCATAATTTTTTTTTTTTAAATCTTGTAATAAGAATTTTGCAGTTAATGTAATTAAGTTCCTTTCAGGCTAATACTTGGGCTGCAAATCAAGAGTTTTATTTTCCTTTTGCAATCAAGTACCCTTTGAAATGTTCACACTTAAGTTCTGTGAACTGTGTTGTCATTCTGTGTTGTGACACTGTTGTCACTCTACTTCTGTCAGCAGGATTTTAAAAACTGCCATGAGTTCTGACTGGAAGGAAAAGTGTATGTATGCAACAATTTTCAGTGGAAAGGAAAACTAGAAGACATTATTTTGTTATTATAACTTCACCTAAGAGGAGAAGAGGTGCATATGTATGTGTGTGGATATTTGATAAGTTTATATCTTTCTCAGAAAGCTTCAAAGTCATGATTTTTGCAACACTTCAACTTGATATGGAGATGCTGGGGTTTTTTTCCCCCACCTTACTCCTACCCAAATTCATTAGTGAATGACACAAAAATTTTAAAAATCAGACTTCACTATGTAGAAAGTAAAAAATGGTGGGGGGAAAGAGCAGCAAAAATCAGATCCAGTGAAGACTCAGAAGCTGGATGCAATTCTGCTGAGTATCTGTAATTTAAAGCCCAAGACTGAAATTCTGACCACTTAAACAAGTCCTTTAACCATGGCCATGACTAAGGCTTCCCCTAGCCTTAAGATCCTACTATAAAAGTGGAGCTGTCGTTTTCTTGAGAGATTTGTGTACATGCCTGCTGCAGTGAGGCTAGGTACCACGGAAACAGCTTTTGCGGGGGGGCAGGGGCAGTGCTGAGAGGAGTGGTTCTACTTCTTGTCTGGCAATAATTCTGAGCTAAAAGAGGAAGAAAGCATTAAAATTTTTATTTAAACCCTCAAAAATTGTGTTTAACATGGAATGAGCATTTATAGTTTAGCAGTCTGTTTATCTGAGACTGTATGATTTTATGTATATGCACATGTATATATAATGTACATGTATACAGATTGTATATGTATTTCAGTTTGTTGTGTGCATGGAATATCATGCTCACTGGATCATTGTGACCCATCTTGACTGATACATCTCAGATCATGTGCTGAAAGAGATGTGCATCCCCGTGAAGGAAGAGATGTGCATCCCTGTGGGTACCAGTCTGCTGCATCATCACATCCAGATGGGATCTGGCCGATGCAGTTGTCCTTCCTACTCAATGTGAGTTTGATGTCACAGAGGGACCACACAACTTCCCTGAGCTGTGCTGTCAGGTTCAGGGCATCCGCAGCCCAGGGCTCCAGCTGGCCTTGACCCTTGGCTGGTTTTGTGCAGCTCCGTTGCCTGACCCTGGTTCACCATCACTGAGGAAGCTGTCGCTGAGCTCTGAGAGTTTGTAAACTGAAACCATGCAAGATAAGAAAAGTAAAACCAGGCAGAACTGAGTGTGCTGAGCTGGGAACACTCTCAGGGATTGGGCACAAATACTGGTGGGGAATCTAAAAATCTGAGGGAGAAAGCAAAGACTTAGAAGATGGCATCTCTGCAACTATGAGGACTTGAACTGATTTACTGGAGTATTTTGACATGAATGAAAGACCTTTCTTATTAAAGTATGCAACACCAATAAAAAGCAACAGAAACCACTTTGTATGCTTTTCTCTTTTTTCCCCCTCTCCCTTTTCCTCTTCCATATGGATCTTCATCTCATCAGCTCCCTCCTGACCCATCTGAAGGATGCTTCTCTGATCAGCCTCTGGTCAAAAGTGCCTCTTGATACCCTTTACTGCTTTCATTTTGCTCTGTGAATCATACATGCCTGAAGGCACCCTTGGCATGTGGTACTGTTCTCTCACTGCTCTTGACCCCAATGTCCACACTGGCATGGTGTGGTGGCCCTGAAGCTCTGCAGTGACCATCCATGCCCCTGGCTACCAACAGAGATACCCAGCTTGACAGCAGGGCTGGAGGAGGAAGAACAACATTCTCAGCCCTGATGTGAGTGTCCGGGGTCAGGGTAGGGACTAGGGGCCCAAAACGTTCTGCACTATTGCTTATACAAGCACCCAGGTGAAAGTAACTCTGGTTTCTAATCACAGCAGTCACCAGGGCTGCTGAGCCCAGGCAGAGGTTCCCCACCTTGCTGTCGCAGCCAAAGCCAGCAGCTGTCTCCAGAAGCACACTACATTTATACATGGCAGACTCTGCTGCCTGCAGATCCCTCTGATTAAAGAAATCATCTCATTTTGGGAGTGTCTAGTAGCCTTCATAGGCTTCATGTTTGGATGTACTATTTGTATAGATGGCATTGAGATGCAGCCAAAGCCATACTGAACTTCTGTTGGTTTTCACATAGACATGGAAGAAATATGTGTGTGCCTTCTGGCATGTGCTCTGCAACTCCTCAGACCAAACTGGAGATGCTGCATCTCCTTATCTCTCATGTCCTTCAGACCAGGCTCCTTTCTACCTGCACTGTGTATCTTGATGCCAGTCTCTTCATCTCACTTCTGATGGCAGGTAATTAAGCAAGGAGAAGGGCATTGGACAAGACAGACGACCTGGACAGTTTAAGCTGGACTGCAAGTATACCTGGATTCCATACATTTTAATGTGAGGAGGTTTTTGTTTGCTTGGGTTTGTTTTTTGTTGATTGTTTTCTTTGTTTGTTTTTAAATGAAGATGCTAACATAAAATGTTTGGCAATTTAGCTGTCCCTGAAATGTCAGTTCTGAGGACTAGATTTGGAATGGGATTTATCTCTGATTTTGTTAGAGTATCCATTCTGGCACAGAGTGGAAGTTGCATTTGATTCACTAGTTGCAATCAGACCCATCAATACCAATATCAATCAATTTTTTATTATTTCATATCTACATTGTGTAGATGTCAGCTGTAGCTTCAAATGCATGAACAATGCTTGCTATTTGCCAGCTGATAATTGAAGAAAAACCTTAGCGGTTGGAAATAGTAAAATTCAGAGTTAAAGTGGTTAAGAAATTCCTTCAGTGTATTCTTAACTAAAGAGAGGAATAAACAAGTGATGGAGAATCAACCAAGAGGCAGGGGCAGAAGACAGGAAAGTGGCTGTAATGTTAAGAAGGAAGTTCATAACTCATTAATGTAGGAGAATTATTTGAAGATATTAATGTTATGGTGTACAAGGGAAGAGCAATAGCTTTCTAGAGCTTTTGGCAAAATTTCAGATGAGAGTACAGTGGCTGCAAATAAATGGAAGGTTTTTCATTAGTTTCATAATTAAGCAAAAAGCAAGGGGGAAAAAGGTAGCTGTAAAAAGGAGCTTCTTTTAACTGGAAAAAAATTACAGATTACAGTTACGTTGAAAGCTGTTTATTACAGAGAAAGATATGGCCTCAATCTGGCCTACAAACTTTGTACTTGGATGATTTTCCGTACAACAAAAACCCCACGCATGTTAACTGCAAAGTAGCAGTGAGACATGATACCATTGAGAGGTCTCCAAAGCTACAAAGTGTGAACTAGATATAGACAAAATATAAAAATATATCCAGTGAACTAAACTGCCCATGTGGTTAAATCACTTGGGAACCTGGAGAAGTAGGATTTCATACACAAGAAAGAGACAAAGGTGCTGAGGAGAAAGAAAGGCTTCCTAGTCACACTGTGAGCTTCTGCTCTGTAGAAACCGCTGCTGCCCAAACTCTGCTGAGGAAACCAGTCTCTGTTTGGTGTAAGCTGAAGGCAGAAATATTATTGCACAGTGTACAACAGCATTTACTTTTGGGCATTTGCGAAACAGGCAAAAGATACATTTTGGAGAGAGACTCACAGCAGTCTATCAACTGGAAAATAAATTATCCTCTTCTGCAGCCTACTCCATTATTCCCCACTGCCCTTAGCTGCCTCCTCTGGACTTGGATTCACTACATTTCCAGGCACATCTGAGCTTAGAGAACATATTATGTAGCACAAGGGAGAGCAGGTGGTCCTGTGCAGCCCTGTTTGTGTTCAGCCTAATCTGAAAGATTGGCTTTTGGAGGAGGGGCAGAGATCTGGGGGGCAATATATGCAATTCATCATCACTCTTTTCACTGACTGTGAGAAACTGCTACACCTGCTGCTCTGCTTCAGATGGGCTTTGAAATACTGGCAGACTGAAGGACATACGAGTTTTTCTTTCATGATAACAAAAATAAGCACTTTGTTCTGGTATCTGTAAAGCTGAGGCAGTTTCCTACAAGCAGCGATAATTTGAGAGCAGCTTCTGGCTTGCAGTTGATACATAAACAAGTATTTTTGGAAGTGCTGGTTGCTTTTATTATTAAAAAAAAAAAAAGAAAATCACTGCTAATTTTCAGTTTGCTGAGTCTTTTAAAACATAATTTCCAAAAGAAGCACTTTGAATTATCAGGCAGAAGAAAAATAACTCATTGCTGTGAGAGAAAATCAGCAGTGCTTAGTATGAAGTAACTACTAGAAATCATTGTGCTCTCAGGAGGAGTCTGGGTGCCTTTATGCCACAAAAAGTTCAAACAATGTTCAGCTGTGATCCAGAACCCAGAATAATGATGCAAAGCAAATGTCCACTGATGTACACAACCTGTCCAAGGGGAATCTGAGTGTGTTAGAGGGCTGGTAAGATGCCTAAAACCAAAGTGCTGGTATGGGTGCCCTGATGGGAAAAAGACCCAACACACAGTAGCTCAGAATCTGTGTTGGAAGGTGCAAGCTGTGAATGCATTTTCTGTGTTTGCCAGGCACTTCTAGAGAAAGCTGGGAAAATTCACTCCTGATCCATCAGAGGTTTTCACAAATCTGCAGATACCAGGCCTGAGTTTGAGGTCCAGGAGAGGCCACGTGCCGCCTGTGTGGCTGTTGGGGGAGCAAAACCAATGCGTCCTTCCCCGTGTGGAAATTGGGGAACTCAGCTGCCCTGCCGAGGGTGTCATGCCCAAGGTGAGGGCAGGGCTCTGGGTCCTGCTTTCCAGCACTGCCAGTGTTGGCTGCCCCATCCCATTCTGCCTGCACCATCCTGTCCTGGCCCACTTCACCCTCTTCCCTTGCTGCAATTCCACAGCTGCCTGGTACCACTCCCTGCAGCAAGTGTTTGTACCTGCACTGCTGAGAGCCCTGGAGCTGATTTGGGCATTTAGGGAAGGCAAAACCAGATATGCTAACAGTGCATATAGATAAGATAATATTTTATTTGGAAAAAAATCTGAATACAGTTTCCAAACAGCATTTAAAAATGGATTGCAAGAAGAAGCTGAACTTCTCTTGTAAATAATAAAAATTACAAATTGTCCATTGTAAATACAACCTGTGGCTTCATTGAAGTTCATTTATTTAAGCAGGTTATGAATTATTCTAGTTTTGTTCATCACCTGGTTATGTGACTGTGTAACATTAGCATCTACATCTGTATGGGAGTAGTATTACTGTACGTCTTTGAAGACCCTGGAATTTCAGAATAAAGGGTTTAATTAAGTGTTCGATTTTACTTTATGGAAACTCTGCAACCTGATTCATTTCAAGTGAATAACAAAAGTGCCATGGAGACCAGTGGGAGCAAGACTGGATTATTGCAAAATGCAGGCTTAAAATTATTTAATATTTATTAACTTTAAAACAATTATCCATGACATTCCCTCTTAACCTTTTCATTATTGTTTTACACAGCCTAAAATAGCTACCCAAGAAGTGGCTCTAAATGTGAACATGAACAGGACATCATGCTTTCCAAAACAATTAAAATTCTCATTCACTCTTTCCATCTTCCTCATGCTTGCTGTGTGTAATGAAGATGAAAGACAACAAGGGACATGGTCACTGGAGGTACTTGTCGAGTCTGTGACTGAGGCTACTGAAATTCCCTACTAACTGGGCTCATGAAAACTTGGCTAAAGAAGTGCTACAGTTCCAAAGTCATTCAGCTACTAGAAATAACTGAGTCATACCTTCCAAGGCAGCCTTAGCTCAATTTCCCTATGTATATACCCTTTATAATATAGTATTTAATAACATCATCACAGACAAGTTATTCCTGAAATTTCTTCCTAATACCTTGAGCATATGTGTATCTATGTAGCCCTATGAGCTAGGTCTTCATTTCCTCCAGAGAGCATTGTATTAGAACCTAGCAGAGAGATACTCGATCTAAACTCTTGATTTCCTGAAGTTTCAAATGCAGTCAACCTGGCATGACAGCCTTGAGTGAGGAGAGCTGTGGGGGGCCCACAGAGGAGAGAGTGGAGCCACACGTCTCTTTGTCCCGTCCACCTCTTATATTTTGCTACAAATACAGTGATCAAAGTGACAGTCCAGTGCCTCCCCAGCAATACAGCCCCATCACTCACTGACTAACAAAAAAAAAAAGCCCCTTGCCCAGCGGGATGAGCTCATCCATGCTAGCTGAGCATTCAGGATTTTATTTTGCTCTAGGGTCAGGGAAAATGCAGTGTGATTTTAAATTCTGTCACAGAGGAAGGGTACACAGCAGGTAGGCAAACATGCTAAGGAGGACTTTGGACTCTGGTTGGTCAGAGACTGGAAGGTGTCAGGAAACGCCTTGCAAATCACTGGGAATAAGAGCAAAGGAGCAGCTCTGCAAGTCTCCCTTTTCCTTTCGGCAGTAGCTAATTAGTCTCTTCATCAGGAACAGGTTCCCGGTGAAAAGCAAAGCCCTGCACTGGCTGTTACCAAGCAATTATTCATTGCCATTCAAGCAATTATTGCTGTCTCTGAGACAGCAGCTACTTTCTTCTTTGAGAAACATAGGAGACGACTTTCCATTAAGCAGTCAGTCTTGTTTACAGGAAAATGCATAAATAAATAATAGAAATAATCTACCAAAGCAAAATTCGATCTTTTTGATTTTTAAGTGAAAAACCTGAGGGGAACCACTGATGTAGAAAACAGTGAAGGTTTTTGACTCTACCTGAGGAAAAATAAAAGAAAAAGCCCAAATCATTTAAAACCTTTTTTGTAAAAGATTTACCTTATGTTTTCAAAAATTATGATAACCTCTCCAGATAGGTAAAAAAATGTCACTGCTCCCAAGTTGGTGGAGAAACAAAGAGTTTGCAGTCTTTGCTATTAAAGACTTAGTTGGTTTCAAGTGTTCCAATTTCTGATTATTTTGATAGGAAAGCTTGAAAGGATGAATGTGTCTGTCCACTGCCTGGTGACACTCTAAATAATGATCTTGTGCACTGTCTCGGGGTTCCTGAAGACCCTTATCAGAAGGCATGAGAACAGCAGACAGGTTGCACATCCAGAACCACACAGACCCATCCACAGTTTAACAGGCACATCTTTACCTGGATATGAGTACTGTACATGCCTAGGTCTCCATTGTGCTCAATTTCAGGGTTTTTTGCAGGACTGATATATAAAAAGCTGGGTAGAAATAATGAACAGGATCAAGTGGAAGCGAATGGCACGGCAGTAAGAGGATCTGTCCTTTTACAAGCTGTGGCAGTAACAGATGAAGCAAACTGGCCTTCCCTGGCTCTGCAGCTTGGCTGCGGAATTTCTCTCCAAAGGGGGCCGAGCCCGCAATCGCGTGGCAGCACAATCGCTCCTAAAACTCGAGATGCTGCTCTCCTGGAGGTGGCACAGCGTGGTGCAGAGCTGTGGAAATAACAGGCACGTTTCTCTTTCAGCCTTACAATAGTATTAGTAGGCTTTTCCAGGAGTTTTGCCGACTTCTCTCATCATACTTTAGTAGCCTAAGGCAGGATGAAGGCCAGGAAGGCAGTCTGTGCTGCGCTCGGGAAGCAAAGACAGCCCTGGAGCGGACACCGCCCGGGCTGGGGCCGGGAATGTGCCATTAAGGGCTCGCTGGGCTCTTTTCATCCCCGTTTTCCGGACAGAAAGGCATCCTCAGCAGCCATCTGCCGGGCCCCCGCTCCCAGCCCGCCTGCGGTGCACTGGCTCCAGGGGGAAGCATCTGACTCATTTAACCTGGGCTGATAACATATTGCAGATATTTTGCGGAGGACAGCTGAGCTTTTTGGTGCCTCCTGATGCCTAAAGAGCGTTTTGTTCCTTTTGCCTTCCCTATGTATGCCGGTTCCTCCGTGGTGTTTTGGAGGGCAGAACCTGTCATCCCACAGGGTATTACTTGCTTTGGTACATCTGCCTCGTCTGAGAGAACTGGGGCGTTGGTCCTTCTGAAGATATCAGAAAATCATCTTTTAAAGGGACCCTACTTGCTAAATAAATTACTGTTTACCTAAGAGTGCACGACCTGCTGTAAGTGTTCATAAAACTTTGGGTTAATGCCTTAAAATCAGCTAACATTACTTTATAGTGGTTCTATTTTAGTTCATTTATTTTATTTTATTTTATTCTTCAGCTTGCTCATTATACTCCAACACTGCTCTTATGCATGCACACATGTTGCTATTTGTACATCAACATCAAAGAAAAAAAGAAAGACACTCTATTGCTATCTCTTTTCATCCTCCCCTGAGGATGCTGTGATTTAGTCTCTGATCTGGAGGGCACTGTTATTGGGAACAATGCCAAGTCCTTTTTTCATAGCATGTATGAGACTGAAATTACTCATTAAAATTCTTCCCCACCTTAGTGCACAGTGTTTGCTGTGGGCTGCACTGCTGTTTGACTGACTGTGTCAATACTGTCTGGCCACTCAGCACCTGAGGCCTGGGACTGCCTTGTTATCCCTTTCTGACCCTGCCTTGAATACTTGCAGGATTGTATTCGGATACCTTCCAAATTTCAGCATCTTCCTTTTATGGATTTAATGGCCTCACCAGTTTTATCTGCTTCTGTTTTTTTCAGCTCATTTATCTTGGTTACATTTAGTTAATTGAGACTAATGTTTTGTTGAAAAATATCTCTCTTGGTCCCCAAGCTGAGCTTTTGAAGTGAGTAGATTTGAGTAAAAATTTGCAAATGAGCTATTAATATCACCGCTGCAAAGATACTCTCTCTTCACCCATCATTTCCACATTGGCCTGCAGGGAATTCCCTTTCTTGACTGGTAGTCAAACAGTTGCCAGCATGTCTGTTAGCCTAGTCTACTGCTGACTGCTATACTAGAGACAGTCGTACTTATGAAGGTGTAATACTACATTTTATCCCAAAAGAAAGGAAAAAATATATTTTATCTTCAACTCCTTAGTATCATTTTATAAATTAATCTGAATTCTTATTTGGCTCTTAAGTGTGAGTATCGCAAGATGCTCCCTGGGAGCAGGAGGCAGAAGTAGTTACACATGCTAAACCAGCCCCCCTCTCCTTTGACTTGCTTAGGAACCTGTGAAACTGTGATGAGCTGCCTGGGAGATCCCAGCACTGTCAGAGGGCCACCTCCTGAGAAACACAGTTCAGCAACAGGGAAGCACCTGGTAGTCTTTCTGGAGTTTGTCTGTTCTCTTGCTTGTAAAAGGACCTGCAGTTTTCTCGTGTTTACAGGCTTAATGTTGCAAAGGGCACAAAGGTGCACCCATTTTTCTGTGTTAGAAGTAGTTCTTGACATTCCTTCAAGGTGGGGTGACCCTGGGTTTGTCTAAACTCCAGATTTGTGTGGCTGGGGATGCCTCTACTGTTGCCCTTTCCAGCCTGTCACTGTGACACACACTGTGCCAAGTCCCCATGGCCTAGGCACCATGAGGGTTGGTTGCTCAGCTGCTCTACAGCTGCAGCGCTCTCTATCCAGCTGGAGAAATACCATTTGCACCAGCTGAAGGTCTTTCTCAAATATTTAGTTGCCACATCTTTCACAGCTCCTGGTCATTATTATATCCTTAATGATGTGTGAGTGAATGATTAAAATTCTACTACTGAAAGTAGAAAGATGTTTGGAAAAAGTTGGATCTACACCCCACAGAAGGAAGAAAAATGTCATAATGTTTGGTCTTGCACTTGACTGAGAAGCTGGTCAAATTCTCAGAGATACAGATCAAGCTGAAAACCAAATCTAATTTCCTAAAACTGGAAGAAAACTCAAAAGACAATATCTTCAAACAAGAGTAATTTTATTAGGGGAGCACCAGGATACAGAGCCAGTCCAGGAGAAGAACAAGCTTATCCATGTCAATCTGTGACTGCACAGCACTGCTGGGGCAAGTGGGAGCAGAGACCTCAGGGAGGCACAAACCTCTCCCTGACTGGGAGTGATGGCAGCATTGTGAGCAGGGGTGACAGATGATACTTTTTTCTGCAAAATGAGGATGGGAATGTCTCATCAGTGAATTCCCAGGCTGCATTTCAGTGGACTGCAGAGGTTAATACGATGCCTGGAGACAGGGAGCCGAACAATCACAAGACCTAATTGCACCTTCAACCACCACCTGTCAGTGGAAGACAGTTATGTGAGAGAGTCTGGAAGTGAGTTTTCTGCTCCTCATGATTATGTCCTCAGCAAAGACACATTAGCTGAAAAGCTGTGAGGCATTTCTAAAACTTTAATCATGACTTATTATCATGGCTTATTATCATGGCTGCTTTCTGCTGGATATTCCTAGCCTCATGGGCCTCTTAATATTTATAGCAGCTATCACCAAAATGAGTGCAATATGTCTTCAGTCGAGGATAGATGGGTTGCAGAGAGCAGGGAATGGGAAAGTGTTTCTCCTGGAGACCCTCGTTTCCTGTGGTGATTTAGCCTGTACTGAAACTAATAAACAGGTCATGTCATTTAAAAGGAATACTCCCAGGTGGAAAGGTAAACACATGCTTCAGAGCAAGGCTAGGTTAGTAGGTAAATAAGTATCCCTGATACTCAGGGGCATTTAATGTGAAATGTTAATTGTGTTACAGAGGGCTTAGGTTTGGCAGGATAAAATGACCAGACAGCATTTCTAGATCTCACAGCCAAGCTGATGACAGTATTTTACTCTGTTACAGTCCATGGATTACCATCTAGTGACATCAAATTACTGCTAATAATGAGAACCTGTGGCACAGAGTTCAGAAACACAGCATTGCACAGGCAAGCACAGCAGAAAGGCATCCCAGTGACCACGGCAGGACTTGTGCTGAGTGGGGCAGTAAACACAACACGTGCTGGCACAGGTGAAAAGTCTTCAGGACAAAACATTTTTCTTTCCCTTTGGAAAGTGCTTTCTCCAAAAGCACTGCTTTGCCTTTAAGTCAAAAAATTGACTTCATGTTGCTAGGAGGATATGCTGAATGAACAGAGTGAGATAACCACGTTTTATTGGATATCTTGGTATGATATTTATAGGGTAATATTGTATGATGTTAATACCAAGAAAGCTCAGGGTCAGTGCTCCCTGGTCTTGCCTTCACAGCCATGGAAGAAAGCAATCCCGTGAATGACACTTGAAATAAATCTCAATATTTCCTTAAGAAACTTGGGTTCTGAAATGAATTTGCTTTTTAGTGCCCAAAATTAGACATCACAAAGATTTTTTTAGAAATTGTTGATCATATTCCAGCTCTGAATGTAAAGGCTCCTGGCAATTCAGCCGTGGTCAGTATGCATAGTTCTATATTTAGGTATCTGATTGTAAGGACCCTGGCCGTGATCTCCAAGACAGCTTCCTGAAAGCACATAGAGAGGCTGCAGCTCAGCTCATTCTTACTATTTTCACGACCTTTTGTGCTCCATAGGTATATTTGTGATGACTGAAGGAAAACAGCCCTGTTTTATGGGAACCTTGGGAATGAAAGAGCCTTTCTTGAATATGTTTTTGGTTTTGTTTCTTTATTTTAAATCTGAACAGAGCACTGAAGATTTTTGCCTCCACAAGTTCAATAAAGTATTTAAATACTGAAACATTTTCACTCTTGGCTCATTACTCAGGGCTTTCAGCATTGTGTTTGAAAAGGAGCTATTTATGGGTTATCAAACAACTGTGCTGGGAGAAAGGAATTTAAAGAATGTCCTTGAGCCTTTGGGGAGCTTTGCAGAACAGGAACAACAAAAACTTGTGCCAACCCTTAGTGCCTCCCCAGCCAGGCTGCCCTTTTGTATCTGCTTGCTGCCACAGTGGGATTGGAGGACTGTCCCCACAATGACATGGGCACAGGGTTCAGGAATGGAATCACTATATCCTTTTAAAGACAGCTCAGGTGCTGTTCTTGAAATGGAAGGGAGGTTTTAGTTGGGATGGAGCCTCTGTAGGACCCAAATGAAGAGTAGATATCCCACAAGAGAAAATTCTGATCAAAACAGAGCCCTGACATTATTTCTTCATACTGGGACAATATGCAGTGATGTTTAAAGCATGTTAATGAAATATTTGTATGAATCTCTTTTAAACACAGCATATTTTGTAGATGACAATGACAACAAGAAGACATAGTAATAGAAAACTCACTCATTTCTCACTATTAACTTGAGTGATGGACAGAAGGAAAGTGCCTCAGCCACAGTGCAGGCTCATATGCCTATCCTGACCTTCTTCTGGCTCACTCTCTTTCCCCATCAGGGCAATTTCATCAGGGAGACACAGATTTTGTCCCATCATAATGGACAGGAGAGCAAGGGTGTTCTGCCATTTGGGAGATGGCTGCACAGACTCCTTGCAGAGCTCTGTTAGCAAATTTCAAGGACATGTCAAGTCCAGCAAACTACTGTCCCTGCCTGCCGATACATGCAAAGGGAAAACATTGAGAAAGAAGAGATGTATCTATTGAAAGAGCCCACAAACTGTCATTCAGACAGGACATACACAGAGTACATTTCAGTCAGAAACCTTTTACCTCCCAGACACTGAGATTTTGCAATAAGCTCTCTAAGATTTTCACAAATCAAATGCTTTGCTATTTTGCCAAAGAAAAGGGGCTGGCATCTGGAAGGAATGACACCATCTGGGCTGTTGACAGCAGGGGATGAGACTTAATGACCTGTCTGGCTGTTCTAGGTCTCTGTTGTTCTCTGCCTTCAAGAACTTTCCCTCTCTGCTCCCCCAGTTACTCAGCATTTCTAAACTTGCTTATCCTCAAGTGAGTGTAAATCCTACACTGTCTGTATACAAGAAAAGGAATTATCCTCATTAAAACCAAGTAAATTAGTATCTTATTGCAGCACAGCAAGCTAAACTCTGACTTAGACAATTGGTATTGGTGTTATCTTGGTGTTTTGTGGCTCAGTAGGAAACAGCTACTGTATAAAGCCCCCTCTATTGAACCCAGTATCTCATGCTTTAAATATGTTCACCAGTGCCTGAGGGATGCATTTCCCAACTAAAACTCCTCTATACCCTGGATAATCACTTATGGACAGCAGGAAAAGCAAGAGCTGCTGGCAAAAATCAGCTCTCCAAACCCCACAGTCCTGCTGTAAATCTGAGGAGATATAAGACGGATATGTCAAGAGCTCTGCTTATGCCCTAAGTCATCTACTGACGAACAACAACAGAAGACCTTTACCCCATCTCCTGCCCAGCCAAAGCCTGACACCAAGGAAGGGCTGTAAATCCAGTACATGAATTTTGAGTTTGTTTTACCAGCAATGACGCTCTCTCCTTTCTGAGTAGGATGTGAAAAACTTGGAA
Source organism: Corvus cornix cornix (assembly GCF_000738735.6). Classification (NCBI taxonomy): domain Eukaryota; kingdom Metazoa; phylum Chordata; class Aves; order Passeriformes; family Corvidae; genus Corvus; species Corvus cornix. The sequence continues at coordinate 17,098,804 of NC_046333.1, read as the reverse complement.
AAGAATTTGAACTCCAACTGGCTTCCCATAAGCCAGGGACATCATAGAATCATAGCATGGTTTTCACTGGAAGGTAGCCAAAGATCATCAAGTTCCAACCCCCCTGCTGTGTTGAGGGACACCTTCCATTAAACCAGGTTGCTCAGAGCCCCATCCAACTTGGCCTGGAACACTTCCAGGGATGGGGAATCCCCTCTTCCCTGGGCAACCTCTTTAGTGCCTCACAAATCTCACAGACAAGAATTTCTTCCTAATATCTAATTTAAGCCTCCTCTCTTTCAGTTTGAAGCCATTGCCCCTTGTCCTGTCAGTACATGCTGTTGTAAAAATTCTCTCTCCATCTTTCTTGTAGGCTCCCTTCAGGTACTGGATGGCCACAATTAGGTCACCCTGGAGCCTTCTCTTCTCCAGGCTAAACAATCCCAATTCTCCCAGCCTTTCCTCATAGCAGAGGTGCTCCAGCCTTATTATCAAGTTGTAGCCCTCATCTGGACTTGCTCCAACAGGCCAATGTCCTTCCTGTGCTGGGAATCCCAGAGCTGGATTCAGTGCTCCAGGTGGGGTCTCACAAGAGCAGAGGGGCAGAAACAACTGCCTTCACCTGCTGCCCACCCTGCTTTTGATACAGACATGTACTGGAGAAATGCTGCCAGACTGAGGAACTAGGCAGGCTGTTTCTTTAAGGGCATAAAAAGATCAGTGTCTGAAAGAACAGATCTCCTGACACCATAGGGATGACATTTGCTGTATGACACTACATGAATTTTAAGATCATTTAGAGTAAGGTCTCTGCTTGGCTTGTACACTTCCAAAATACAGTGAGGTATTTAAAAGATGTGTAGATCTGGCGCTGAGGGACATGCTTTAGTGTTGGGCTTGGCAGTGTTATGTTTAACAGTTGGACTTGATGATCTTAAAGGTCTTTTCCAACCTATATGATTCCGTGATTCTATACTTGCTCAGTTGCTCCTGTTGGACATGAGGGGCATTGCCAGGGTCCCCCCTGTGCACTCAGAGCTGACAACATTCATAGGCATTTTCCAGATTTCTTACCTTAAAGTAACCTGAATTTATCACCTGACAAACTCGGCAGCGCAGTCTAGTTTTTATCTGTCACAGAGCAGACGGCAGTGGAAATGGAGGTTCATTACTTTCTCTCCAGGACTGCAGTGCTCCCCGTTTCACCGACCGGCTGCTGGCCGACAGACCGGTCGCTCTGTCTTCGTAGCTGACAAGGGCTGTTGCAGACGCCACCTCATCACTGATCTGATTATGTCGAGATGAGGGAGGATGTGGTTTTGAAACCTTGAATGCCCTTCACTCTCCAACTGCTCTGCCGTGCAGCGGCTGCTGTGCAGTGTGGGCTCTTCAGTTGTCTCCTGGATGGAATGATCTCATTAGGTGATTTCAAAGAGCTGGATGGAGCAGAGCCACCTGCTTTCTCAGAAGGAGAGTCTCATCAGCTTTCCTGGAACTGATAAAGCATATGTGAAAGGGATGTCTGAATCCCATGAAAACATTACTTTAAAGACACAGCTCCAAAATTTCTTTGTTTGGAGAGCAGTAAACAGACCAGCCCTTTGCCTCCTCTCCTTCTTCCTCTAATCTTTCTCTCCCCTTTACCCAGGCTTTTTTTGTTTACATTATACTTCCAAACAGCTTAGGGATATTTATCAGTCACCAATATTTTTTTTCTCGAACATGTAAGCCAATATGGATACACAGGAATAAATCCCCATGGGGAAACCCCCCTTCTGGAATTAGGGGACTTTTGATTTCTAATCCACAGTGGTAAAATGAAAAAAAACCTCCTTGATCCTGGAATAAGACCATGTCTGGGGGTGTATTACCAACATTGTTGTAATCATGTGCAGTGCCATGTCAGCACATGCTGGTTCAGCTCTTCTACCAAAAAGAGCTGCTGCACAGTTAGAAGTGCTCCTGAGACTCCAGGAAGGCGAATTCCTGTGCCTGCCTGTGGAGTGGCGTGGGTATGGCACTTGAGGAGTGCAGATTGGGCATCCACATTCCTGTCTGTCCATGAGCTGCACAGAAGAACCATTTCTGGGAACAGCTGGAGGCTTGGGACTGAATTGCCTCCGGTAAGAAAAACAATACCTCTGATGGAGATTTTTCTAATGGGAGTATCTACTGCCTTCAAAGTGGGGTGATATTAGCAGCTCATTTCATACAGATCATAACGTAGCTACCTAATCTGCCTTTAAATGGTGGCCTGCCCGGTTTTTTGTTTCAGTACCATTTCCCAACTCTCCTTCTGTTCTGTAAAACAAGCAGTATTAGAGCTGTAACTGAAGCTACAAATTGTGGGGTGGCCTGTTATCTTTTTAGTAAGCACCATAGACTATTTGCTCAGCTTACAACTGACATTTTTTCATTGCAATCCTTTTAAACATAACCTGTATTCTGGAAAGCCAGGCTGGCTTTCTGCAGTGTGTGTGCATCAGTAGCTGAAAGGTAGAAGGCAGCATTCAGTTTTCCTGATGATGTGAAGGGCAGACAGAATCTGCTGCTCTCCTCTTGTGCTACTGCCTTTGTGGGGCTGTCAGATCAAGGTTTTTTGGGTAGTAAATGTGGCTGGATAAATCAGGAGAGAGCATGTACGTGCAGAATGAAAGTGCCATTCCATGAGGTTTTTTATCTTAATGGAATTTTTAAAATTAAAGTTGGTTTAATCTTTGGTATTGCTTTTGCTTGAAAGCTGAGGCATTGCTAGTTAGATTATGGAAAACATGCACTCTCATGTTTTTCTAAAGTTTGACCATCTTAGAGATGGTTTTCTAAGACATTCTCAGAGCTATTAGAGAAAAATACCCTTTTCTCAGAGCATTATAAGTATAGTTTGCTGTCTTCTCCTGGGATCTTCAGAATGGTTACTATTTAATTATTGATATTTACAATGTGGCAGTAGTTAAATGTGGCTGCTGTTCTGAAGGCAATCTTCATATGCCTACATTCAGATAGAAAAATATTTGTATTATGATGAGCCACAGGAACTGATTTAAAATGCTGCATGTAAACATCTATACAACCTCTACCTGCAGCCTGAAATTCTTGGCATAAGCAGCAGGTGCTGACTGAAGTGTGCAGGGTTTAATCTGACTGTTGTTTCCCTTTGCTGACACACAGGGAACTGTGTGCTTGCTCCTGTCTCTCCTTGCTCAGCAGTGACTGTGCCTGGACTGGTGCAGCGGGAGAGCCGAGGCCCCTTGGTAACACCCCTGCGGCCAAACCATCCTGCTGCCTTCACCAGATGCATTAGACACTGCCTTATGGTTTCCAAACCCACTTTGCTTTTGTGCCTTTAGATTTTGGCTTTGCTTCCCTGAGGGATTTGCTTGCAGAAAAGCTCTCTGCAGCAACAGGAAAAGCACTGCTTTTCTCCTGACAGGCATCCCCAGCCCTGGCCTTTGCTGCTGGGACTCCTCTGGGTGCTTGAACTTCCTCTATCATGTGCATTAGCAGCAGTGCTGGAGTACAGCAGCTGAAGGCACCAAGAGCAGCCATGGGGCTCACCTTTGGGGAAACATCAGCTGCAGCAGCTCAGGCGCTGCGTCTCTTTAATACCAGGCTCCAGCAGCAGGCGCTGGGGTAAGGATGCTTTTGCACTCCCTTCTGCTGAAAGCACTCTGGCTCCAGCTGCTGACAGCTGACATTCCTCCAGTTGAGCCTTGCCTATCCAGCCTGTTGGAAGGTTTAGCTTTCAGTAAAAATCAGACCAAGACACCCATTAAAACAGTCTCACATTAGGGTTTAGCAGTCTGGGTAGTCTCTCCTGCAGGCAGGTTAGTCTTGCCAAGATTTTACACTGGTGGATGGACAGGGACCTGTTGCAGTTTCAGAGACAGATAAGCGACAAGACACACTGGGTTCATGCACAGCAGCCAACTTTTATGGAGTCCTCCTTTACTTATCTAGAGTTGAAGGTCTGCGTGGTCAATCCCTATGGGCTGAGCCAGTGGCCACCTGGCCAACCAGCCAATGGCTGCTTGTGTCCCCAGCGGCCTGGGCCTGCTCTCCAACAGTCCACACTGGTTGGATTACACAACCCACCTGTCAGGGTACTTATGTAATTTCAGTTATGTCTTCATTATGTCAGTTATAAAAGAGGCAGTTATAAAATGGGATTAATTATTATTGCGAGGCCTTCAGGCCAGCTGCTGACCACCACAATAGGGACCCATTCTGTAAAAGTGCCCTGGGTACCAGTGCATGGTGGTTCATGCTCTGGAAAAAGTGGGCTGTTGTTCAGAGCCTGGTGATCTCTGCTGATATACTGCTCTGGGGACAGGCTGATGAGGGTTAATCAATTCATCTGGGGCCACCAGCTTTCTCAGCTGGTTGCCACTCCCAGAGAAACGATATTTTCCTCCATCAGACTTGACTAATTGTAAGCCCTTAAAAATGGCACCTCCAAAAAAGAGGGACCTGCTGAGTGAGTGATTAGTCATCCTTATCTGGGAGGGAAGCGATGGTTGCTGTAACAGCTTCTTTATCTCTGCAGCACCATGTTCTCCAGAGAGGGGGCTGTGGGATGCCAGGTGCAGCGAGCTGCCAGACACCTTCCTTCAAGGGGACCAAAGGGTAGAACAATTTGTTTTTGAAGGGCTATCTCTGTGCTCTCCAAATCATGGCTTTGTTTTTAAAAGCTGATTATTTTTAACAGGTTGTAACTAATAAAACCACCTATATTTTCCTGTTGATGTCTGACACAGGTTGGATTTTGGGGGTTTTTTTTGCAAATAGATGAAGCTCAATGTTTCTGCTGATGAATGATCCAGCTCTGTCTCAGAGCTTGCAGCAGACTCCGAATGTCTGGCTGGGAATATTCTCACTCTGCAAAAGTGTGATCCTCTGTTTGTAGGCACAACAGAGCCCAGAACACATTTTGAAGAATGCTGTGGTTGAATTCACTTTTGTATGTCCTCTGACGCCCTTCCTCTTGGGTTTAAAATGGTTTCTCACATACTTTCCAAGCTTGATTTTGTTGTGGCTACTTTTCTGTGCTGATGAAGAAGTCTCCAGAAAGCATATTGAGCATGTTATATATTACACATATGTGCAATCCACTGCTGGGAAATGGCTAGGGGTGTACCAGACTGGTCTTTCCTAAGTGGGAATGTGAGAGCATCACTGTGTCTTCTCTCTTTAACCCCCACATATCTCAAGAAAGAAGAAAACAGCCTTGTTCCAAACCTCTCTTAGCTACACTCCCTCATCCTCTCCATCCCACAGCAGCCCCAAGGAACCCCTGGAGAGCACTGCCCACCACGGCCATTCAGTATAAGTGGTAGATATCTTCAATCGAAGTTTTGAGTTTGGTCTGTGATTCAGAGGTTCATTCATAGGTGTTTCCTATCAATTAGCAAAATACTTGTTGTCCAGAAAAACTGGCAGTGATCTGCCTGTCCAAAGTAACCGAATTGCTGTCAAACTGTCCATCCTGCTCCTCCTTTGCATAATGTACTCTGGTACAGTGCCTGTTTAATAGAGCAGTATTGTCTAAGAAATGACATTTGGCTTTTGCCTTGACAGGGGTTTGACAGTATCTCACCACCTTTCCCATTATTTTCCCGTTACAAGTTTTATCCCTAATGAGGCTGAGAATAGGGGCTGCTTTGCTCTTATCACAGAGATTGTCACAAATGAATTTACCCCCAGCTTCTTGCAAGGACCCATCAGCACCTAGTTTACTGATTAGACCTCGGGTGTCTAATCAGCAAATTCCTCTGGTGCAGCAGGGAGATGTGTCTCTGCCAAGCCTTGGCTTCTGCAGGTTGAAGAGCTGCTCTGTTGCTTTTATTAGCTGTGATATCCACATAGGCATTAATGGGTCAGCTTTTGCTCCTTATCTGTGACCTTCAGTCCTGTTTGTTAGGACACTTGTGTGATAAAGAAGTGCGCCTCCCAGGTTGATAACATGGTTTGTTTTTCATGAGACATGTACTTGCATATGAAATACAGAGTATTACTTGAAAAAAAAAATTCAAATTTAGTATCTCTCTTGTGTTTAAAACATTCCAGGAAAACTCTGTATCAAAAAGTATTCTCAATTTCTATTTCACAAATTTTCTGTTTTCTTTTTCCATCAGCAGAATTGACCTCATCTGGGCACACAGAGGGGATTATGTCATTGTCAGGGGCCGAGGTTAACATGAGGTTCCTAAGGCTGTCATCCTGTATGCTCATTTTCCACTGAAAGAAAAACAGAAAAAAAATGCATTAAACCATTTTAGAAGTCAGAGTATCTAATCCAATCCTTTCAAGCCCCTCACTACAAGAAAGATATTGAGGTGCTGGAGTGAGTCCGGAGAACAGCAAAAAAAGCTGGTGAAGAGTCTGGAGCACAGGTCTGATCAGGAGCAGCTGAGGGAGCTGGGGGTGGTCAGCCTGGAGAAAAGAAGGCTCGGGGAGGACCTCATTGCTCTCTACAAGTCCCTGAAAGGAGGTTGTAGCAAGTTGGGGACCAGTGTCTTCTCCCAGGTAGCAAGAAGAAACAGCCTCAAGTTGTTCCAGGGGAGGTTCAGACTGGATATCAGAAAAAAGTTCTTCACCAAAAGGGCTGTCAAGCACTGGAACAGGCCACCCAGGAAGGATGTGCAGTTACCATCCCTGGAAGCATTTAAATGACATGTAGAGATGGCACTTAGAGATATGGTTACCTGGGGACTTCGGCAGTGCTGGGTTAATGGTTGGACTCAATTAAGTTGAAGGTCTCTGCCAACCTAAACAATTCTACGATGCTATGAAATGTCTTCTAATTCAGAATACACCACCTACTTATTGCCTGTGCTACAGAGCTTATAATTTTCCATACATTGCAAAAAGTTGTGAATAACTGATGATGTAATAAATTTTGCTTCAGCACTTGCTTCTGGTTAAAGTCATATACAAAAGTGCTCAGTTTCCATTATGGTTTACAAAACAGGACAAAATGTCTAATGGAAAATTTAGATCACTTTGCTCAGAATTTAGCTAGGTTAAGAAGTTGCTGAAAAAATACCTTTTTCATTTATACACATATAAATTCAGAGAGATTTCCCTTTTAATGATAGACCAGACATGTGTCATCACAGTGACAGCTAGCTGAGTCCCCTGGCTGATACAATACTGTTTGTCAAACAAATGGCAAGGAGAGCAGGTTGCAGGAGCCTCTCCGCCAACGAAATGCCTCCTGCCAGCACCGTAGGTGGCTGACGGACAGCTCCTTCCAAACAGGAACAGTTATATAATAATAACTCCACTCTGTGTCAGTGGTGATGCTAATGTATGCAAATACTGCTATGATGAATCCAATTAGATTTCTCTGTATATAGAAATATGCCAGACTACCTGTATCTAATATCATGATAAAGGGAGAGAAGAGGACTTCAGCCTTGGAGACATCACCCCTGTCTCTGCTCCTGGAGCTGCTCTGCACTGGGCTGGGGTCCTGGTACACTGCAAAACTCCCTGCTCCTGCCAAGTCCTGCTGGCTGCTGCAGCTGCCTGGAAAAAGAGGCACTGCAGCTGAGGGGACTCAGAGGCTGGCATTGCCCGCTTTACCAGGCTGCAGTAGGTTCAGAGGTACAGCTGGTCAGGGCTAACAGTAACAAAGAACTGTGGAGCCTGATCACCTGCTTTATATTTTCAGGAGCTCGTATTCACTTCTGCTATGGCATTATAGAAGAGCCCACATTGGAAGCAGCCATGAAAGATCTTCTGGTCCAACCTCTTGTGGAAAAAGGAACCTGCTATCTGCCACCCTGGGACTGCCCCAGCTTGCCCCAACTGCCCCATCACCTCCAGTGATGGGCACTCCACCATATTCTTGGGAAGGTTGTTCCACTGTAAAAAATGTCTTTATTCTATCATGGTTAGGTTACTGCTTTCTCTTGGTTTCATGACAAATCTCTTTGAGTGTTTCCAGCTTATTTCCTAAGCTGGATAGTGAACAAACTCTGTTGTGCAAGGAGGCTGGAGGGGAAGCTGCTGGCTCAGTAGACAAGAATGAGACACTTCCAGACTTCATGAAAGAGAGGTTGTAATTTATTAAAGAATTTTTTCTTTAGGGCCTCCTGAGTACTTATTATATTCTTGTTCCTGCTGATCGATGTTCCTGTTGTCTTGATTAATCAACTGATCTTTTGAATAGTTTTAATCAGCTCCAACATTGCCAGGAACTAGCCCCACTTCAAGTGAAGGAAACACAACTGTCAGCAGCTGACAGGACACCCAGCTGCTTGTTGGGCCTGAGGCTGGATGCTTGGGATGGTATAAAGGCAGATTCTGGGAGAAGGAAAGAAGATGCTGGGAAAGACAAGAAAAGAAAAAAGGACAGGTAAAATCCCAGGAGTCCATTGCTGTGAGCTGTGATTGTGGATAAGGCACTGGCACCATGAGCATGGCAACATGCAGGTGGCCAGAGTGGTGGCCAGAGGGAAAATCCACTGCTTGCATTTTTAAGTCATGCAGTAAACACTGCATAGACTTCATTTAGCTGTATTTATACCATTGGCCCTGATCCCTAGGGGATGGATTGACTTAAAATCACAGGATTTTCTATGTAATAAATCTGTATTTCTTTTTGTTTGTCTTGCAAGCTGTGGATTCACCCAAATTCATATGCTAATATTTTTCCCTTGTGATGACAGCAACCACAGTGACAAGGACTGTGCATGTGTGAGTTTGTCCAGCCGTTCAAAATTCAGTGAACCTATGGGCACTGCTTCAGAGAGACAGAACATGCTGCTGCAGTCATCTGGGCAAGGCAACTGCCTCAGACGTGGCAGTCAGCGAGCTATGGCCCTGCTGTGCCACACAGCTGCAGACAGGCCAAAGCACTTGTAGGGGACTCAGCTTAAAGCAGCCTGTGCCCCTTTAGGTGAACCCTGCAGGTTCGTGTCAGACTCCTGCTCCCTGTCCTCCCAACACAGACATCAGGCTCCATCGAAAAGACCTATTAGTTCCCCTGCTCAAATGGAGCACAACATAAACGGGATCAGGTTACCCAGGTCCAAGCTGCTGGGAATACTTGCTTTGATCCCCACAGGTGCAGGATTTCTGCAGCACTTCCCAGGGCATGCTGGAGCAGTTCCCCTGCACTCCTGCATTCCCTGGAGGTTCACACCCCATCCAGTGGTCCTCTCCTAGTACCTGGCACTGATGCTGACCTGATGGCAGCATTTCACAATGAGATTTGCCTTCTTTGCACTGGCAGGGCAGCTCCAGCCTGGTGTCCACCTGGTGTGGCTGCAGGTTTGCAGGGCACAAACTCTTCACCTCACACATCTCATGGCACACCTCTTCCCAGAACTCCAACTACTAGGTGGTTAAGTTTGTCTTGCAGGGTCAATGGAAATGCATTCCTGGCTGCTGAGTACCAGCCAAGGAGCCTAAGTGACTTCCTTTCACTGTCTTAAGTAACAAATGCCCCTTCCAGGGCTTACTCCCCTACCAGCCACCAGTGACAATCAGCACTGGTCACCATTAGCATTGCTCCCCCACCATCATGGGCAGCTGCGCAGGAGCCTGCTCTAAAGTCACATATTTTTAGGACCAAATTCCCTCTGCCTTCCTGCCTTCAGCCTGGCACCAGGGTTGCACTGCAGATTTCTTTCCCTGATGACGGCAGAAAACTCATCAGCCATGAGGTGCAGCTGATGATCATCTCTTCTACAACCCAGTTCCCTCCCAATACAAAGCAGCATACATTCTTTTATGATATGACATATTCCTACAGTGCATTTTTCTAATAACTTAATTATATTATCTATATGCTAAGTATGTGCTAAGTGAGATCCCATTGTTTGCAGTGGTTGATCTGTAAACATGAGCTAAGAGGAAGAAAGTGGAAGAATGCCCTCCACAGAAATGTTACACTCAGACTTGTGGTTGGAAAAGAGTAGAAAAAGGACAATCTGCTGCTGCTAAAGCAAAAGAATTTCTATAAGGCTTCAGTACTAAATTTCTGATATCAGGAGCAGGAATGAGAATTATAGCTGGAAGCTCTGAGCCCTACCTTCAAGATCACTCACTGATAAAGAGGCCAGTTCTCTGGCAGGGGAGAAGTCTTACTTGAGTTTACCTGAGCTCTGAGGAAGCTCCCAAGCCATTTGCAGATAGGAATCTTCACTTGAACATGAGCTCAGATATGGGTCGATTCCTTCCTTTAATGGCTTATCCCTAATATGAAATTATCTGTCTTTTTAAGGCCAGCAGATATACCTCCTTGCTGTTTGCAGTCCAGCTTCCTTCTGTTGATCCAGCAGATAAGATATCATGGCTTACCACTCACATCTGACACTCTTTGCCTCTAATGCCTTTCCTGTTATCTTTTTTCCCATTAACATTAATTTGAATGATCAAAGTCAGGCTGAGGCTTGTGGTATCATTCACTCATGTTCTTCTACCTCTCCTGCTTTAAACTACATCTAGATTGCTTACTACAATTTAACATACCAAGGCCCACAATAATATTGAATATTGAAATACATGGAATAATTAATATTATCATGCTGCACATCTTTTAATGCCACATGTAACCATTTTCTGGTTTGTGTGTGCTGCTCGGTGCTCATGTACCACAGTTGTCTCACCTCAGCCTCTGTCAGTTCTTTGAGGGATCACAGAGAGGCACAACCCCTCATGACTTACCTGCCCCATGCTGAAGCACTCCACCGCTTCAGTGGTGCAACATGCAACGATAAAACTTCACAGCTTTAGGGCTTTGAGGTTTCACTTTTTCCTATCATGTAACCTTTGATCAAGGCTACCAGATGTTTCAAGTCATCACAGTGTTGAGTAGACACTACCTGGTTTTACTTACCTGTCCACATTCTCCACTAGAGAAGGTTTCCTTTTGAGTAGGAGGTGCATATCAAATCTTGCAATTTGCCTTTTGTCATTAATGTTGGCATCTACTCTCCAGAAGAACTGGAAAGACAGTGGCAAGAAAGGTACATTAGCCTCCCAAACTGATGTTTTTGGTTTAATACATAGTTGCCATTGCATACTGAGGGTTTGTAATAGAAGTTTTTAATTGAGATTCATGAATTGTTGACAGACTGATGTCCAAAACTATTCTACTTACCATCAATTTGCCAGCATAAACGACTGACCAAGGTACACAGACCAAGGTACACAGTTGGTATAAAAATCTTTCTTATATCCCTTTTATCAGGCTTGGCTACACAATTCTGTTCATTTTCCACAGACAATCAACAGCAATAAATAGCTGTCACATTAGGGCCATCACAGAGTCACTAATATAGCTTCTTTGCAGGACCAAAACATTGGCTGGCCTAACTTTTCTTTCACAGAGACCATCTAGGGATCTAGAAACACCAGAAATGAGAGAACTGTTCAAATTACTTTTCGAATATTCCTTCAAAAGATGTCAAAGCCTCCTGTATGAGGAGCTGGGCTAATATTCCAGAGACCAGTTCTGCAGCTCAGCATCTGTTTTTGTGCAGAAATAATTTTCTATCTAGAGTCTGGCATTGCAATTATCTTGAGTTTTTCCAGGAAAATTTATGATAAAATTAAATAAATTAATTTTCCTGCTTTATCTATTGAATATTCACTCAGGCTCCATAGCTAGGCCTTCTTATAAGCTATAAAACACCAAAACAAGCCTTTCTTCTCTATGTCCAGCTGTGCTGTGTGGAAAAGCCTCCAGGTAGGAGTGTGCATCTTGAACTTTTCAGTTATTCTTGTTCCTTGGTGGGGAATTACCTCCCTCTGGGCCCCAGTGCTGAGGAAGCACCATGTTCTGCCACCGATCTCCCTCAGTACCTCCTTTCCCAGGTCCATGGTGTTTGCTCTTAGGGAACATTGCTGTGCAGAGGTAGTTGAACCATGTGGTATCTGCAGCACCCCAGTATGGCCTGCCCTCGCTGTCAGCAGCTCCATTAAGGCAGGATTTGGCTTTATTTCAGTGGTGCACTGGGAGGGGTCAGTGAGGGGCCTGTTCTGTGCAGGAGTGACCTGCTGTCGCTTCACCGACCTGGCCCAGACCTGAAAGGTAATCTGACTCAGAGAGCTGAGAGGTTTTGTGTGGAGACAAGGAGATAACAAAGCCAAGCAGCTGAGAAGGATATTATTTTCTCGAAGGAACTGTTGTCGATTAAATTCTGATATAAGAATAAAACCAAAAAGAAATTACAGTTGTTTAGAAAAGGCTCTTTTCCACAATGATACTGCAGTTTTTAACTTGGCTAATTTAAAGGCTGCACTGGGGCTACAAAAGGGTGTCAAAATGAGTGGTTCTTCTGAGAGGGTCAGTCATGTCCTCACAAAGATCAGCTTGCTTTTGAGTGTCGTTAACACGAGGCTCAGTTTCCACCTGGTCCTGAACACCACATTAGAAAGGTCAGCATCAAAAGATCCACAATAAAAAAATCACATGTTATTGTCATTTTTTTTAAATGCTCCTGCCCTTCTTAGAGAGCTGGCAGCAGGCAGAGAATGCAATAGGCCTTTGGCCAAGGTCATCCTGAAAAGCATCCTGACGGGGGACTGGGCGGAGGAATCATGCCTTGCCACCTCAGTCTGAATCCTGCAAGTGCCTTCAACCTTCACAGGGCTGGAGACCTCAAACTATACCAACTGTTTGAATTTCACTGACACAATGAACCTCTGCATCCTAACTCCAAGTGTGCAAATCTTTCCTCCTTTTCCTGTTCCTTTATGTGTAGGCAAAACCACCCTACAGGATGGTTTTGATTGTGTTTATTTGACTCCATTTGATCCCTGTAAATCTGTTTTACATCCCTCAAGTAAAATTGCTCCAGTATAAGGCAAGAACAGCTTTTTGTCATTTATCACCTTGCTCTTTTAAAAACAGACTCTGTGTTAGTGCTAAGTAGAATAGGAACAGCTCAGAACAGGAACATCTATTTTCATGAGAGATGAGTCTGAGATTCTTCTATACAGGGTCATTGGAAGACCCAGGAGTCCCTGCCCCAGTGCAGAGATGTGCTGTGTGCACATTTAATCTCCAAATGCTTCCAACTTGTGCTACCTGTCAGTGATGCTGATGCTTCTGACCTCCCACAAGTGTGCAGACTGCTGGATGGAGACGTTAAATAATGGCTGCATTTTCACCCCATGCTGGCTTGTATCTGTGGTGACAGGAATATTTCCTAGGACTAGGAAATATTGCCGTGCTATATTTTTACATCTGTGGGTCGAGGGCAGAGGTTTTGAAGAAGGGCTCCCAGAGGCACTCCCTTCTCTTTTTCCCCAGCCGCTCATAAGCAGAAATGATGTAAACCAAAGAGATCTCCTAGGAGGATGAATGCAGGAACATCTCACTTTGCTGTTTGCCTCTCCAGCTCCTGTCCATAATTATCTTTTTGAGGGATATGGACTCCTCAGAAGAGTCTTGGTGTGTGTGACTTCTGCAAGGACAACAGAGCTGGAGGAGACTCAAACTCCCTGGAATAGGTTATGGAGAAAGAGGACATCTCTGTGGCTGTCCCTCGACTGAACTGCTCTTCTGATTGCTGTGCAGATACTACAGGATTTTGGTGGTGGGCTTGTTTGCCTTGTCCTTGGGAAGAAAAGAGATAAGCCCTGTTTAACTGGAGCAGGAAGAAAGGATAGGAGGTTGTGAAGGGAAACTCACTGACTGCAGTGTACTCAACAGGAGTAACCAGAGATGGAAAGTCATTATAGTTTACAGACCATCCAGTAATTTGTAAAGCATCTGTATATCCTTCAGTGCCAAGGTGCCAGGCAAATGGGTCAAGACTACAGGTGGTGAAAATAATTAGGAAGGCAAGACACGTCATTTTGATAATCTCTTTTAATAACAGTAACAATCTCCATTTCATCCTAAGAGCTCTGAGGCTAATCCAGCAGTTTTATTTCCGAGCATTCTTGAGTGTGACTTTTAAAATCTCTTCAGCTAATTCACTGCCTTCTATTTGGGGAAAAGCCTTGAGAGGTACTGCTAATGAAGACAAATGAAGGAAAAGGAACTTGACCCCAGAGTATGAAATTTTGCTCATTAACTTGCTCTTCCAGTTGGCTGATTGATATTATTTGGATGTAGATAGGATAATTAATGACAGGAAGTAATGCAGCAGGATATGAGTTGTGCAGAATGCACTTCAGTAAATCTACCTTTTATTATGTCTTGTTTTATTTATGTGCACTGTATTTGTTATGCCACTGCCTGATGTAGTTACTATGTTCATTCAGAATTTCCTTAATAGTTTTCTTCATTCTTTTATGCTATTTTGGGATTTTTTTTGTTCATGTTTCTGTATATAACAATTTCCTAGTCTGTTTTTAGTAGCATGAGGATGCATTTTCATGGTCATATGGAACATTCAGCATGTGAAACACTTCTTACAACAGGAATTGCCATTGAGATGAACTATACTTCCTTCCTACTTCACTGGACAGGCTATTGGCATTGCCAGTAAATTAATGGTCACAAATCTCCCATGTACTCTCACTCACATTATTTCTCTACCCCAGAAGGAAATGAGCTAAATATGAAATTTTTTACATTTTTGAGGTGGGTGGAGGGTGAAAGAACTTTTTTTTTTTTAAATGACACAGTCTTCTGGGAAGGAAATTATCTTATGGTTTAAACCAAAAGATTTTAAACTAGTAAAATACCACTGTGCTTTTGATTTAGCTCCTTGATGTATGAACAATAAATATCACCAAAGGAAAAGATGAGCTTAGAATACTGAATGATGTGAAATGACCTCTGGTAAGCTTCTGTAAGTATTTATGCATGTGAATAATTTTGCATAAACTTACCGGGGTGGTAAGAGAATATACACCAAAAAACTATTGACCTTAATCTTTGTTTGAATGATGACGCTGTTGCTATGAATATTTTTACCCAGGTTTCTCAAAGAACACTATGTTTTGTAAGTTTGCCTGTCCACCTGTCTTTTGCCACCCCAACCTGCTTTGAATCCTTTGACATAAACCTGAGGTCCTACAATGAAGCCTTTTACGTAATGAATAGCTCATAAAATTAAAACATTCGAACAAAAAAATAACCTTATTTTATGCAAGATGTAAAGCAGAAGATGGAAGAAAGTGCCAGGACAGATTAAGAATCTGAAATTAAGAAATAGTCCCTGTCTGAGTGGAGCTTCTATGGTCATTCAGCACATATCAGCACAGATTCCTAGGTGGCAGACAAAATGGGAGTTACAGTTTGGGGCTACACGGCAATTGTTTGTGTTTACCTCGCTGGATCAAGGGGACTGAGACTGCTTATCTGCGAGTCGAAGAGGGGAAAATGACCTCACACGTCCTGCAAGGAAGAACATTCAGATGAGCAATTATCAGACAATAGCTGACGCTCTGGAATTTCCTCTAGTAACAATAACTTGATTGCTTGCATATTCTTACAGGCACTGGAAAGAGAGGCGGAGAGAATCAGGCACCCCAACAACTTTGACAGTCTCCATGATTTTATCTAGGACACATGGAGATGAAAAGTTGGAAGTGGTGTTATAGAGTAGAGCTGCATTCCTACTGAGTGTGACTGTGTGTTTCAGGTCTGTGCTGCTTTTAGATTACAAAAGTATCTTTCTCCATGCCAGACTGCTCCATCCTGCTCACTTCGACCATGGACATCTGGATGTCCATGGATGATGAACATCATCCCAGACGTAAAACGGAGATCTTTCCTCCTGAAGACACCCAGTGTTGGCTGCAGGGTTTTTGCTATATACAGAGAGATGTATGCTTATTAGTGTCCTGTACCTGAATATGGCATTCGCTTGTCATTTTGGATCACTGTGCAGTGAAGGTAGTGCAAAGCTTGAATTTCACCCCAGAACTCTTTGCATTCCTCACTTCTAATAAATGAAACACATTAGGAAGAAAAATCTCTCTTTAAAATTTTTTATTGGAACATGCTCAGAATAGTTCAGGTATAGGCTCAGCAAGGGATCTTTTAGTGATCTTATTCTTTAGTACGCTTCAAAGAACTAATAACACCTTTAAAGTTCATAATAAAATACCCTAATAATGAATATTAATCCATGTGGGCTATTTTTATGAGATCGTAACAATCTGAAGTGAAAGTTCATCTTGCTGGAAATATGTAACATAGCCAAGAGAAAGAAAAGCTCTCACCCTCTCCAGTGAGAACTGCAGAAAGGAAAAAAGCAGACTTCTTATCATTCAGAATTTACTGAAAACATGTTGAATGTTTATTTGAAATGAGAGGAAAGGCCAGCCAGCTGGCAGCCTTCTGAAAGTCTGCGTGTCTCCTCTCAGCAGATGGTGCACACAGAACCCAAACACAAAGCCTCCTCCTTTTGTCTGAGGTGCCTGAAACGTGCTTCAAGGCAGAACTGTGGGCTGCTGTGCGACCACTGCTGCTGTCTGCAGGGGACTAGTGAGGGTAGGAAGCATTTTAAGATGGGTAAAAGACCATTTAGTGTGAAGGATTTTATTGTTTTCTTGATGAAATAAGCTTCGAGCTGATCCTTTTGTCCCAGCACAGAGGGAAAAAAAAAAAAAAAGGCTTGATAATCCCTCTGTGTAATACTAGCAGTCAATTGCACAGACTCTGTTATCTCTTCCAGTGTCTCCCGCTCTCCTCTGCTCCCCTAGAGCACCCATCTTTGCCCTTCCCCACAACTGCTCTGCTGTGATCTGCCCACATTCATTCTCTGTAACTCAAATCCATTCCATCTCCTTTGAATCAGAGCTTTTCTTTTACTTTTTCTCCATTTCTTCCCTAATGATTATTTATGAAGTAAATTATGCACATTACAGCTTATATGAAAATAATAAATGTTCTGGCACAATTACTATAGTAAACTGTCTGGGTAATAAGCCCTGAAAATTGCAGGGAAAATGCCAAAACATTTCATTGTATAAGCGCCACAACCTGGGAGCATGAAGTGCCCATGACTAATCATTGGTCTCATTAACTAAACCGATGGTGGATGTAAAGACAATAATTAAGTCTGTGGCATTTATGACTTTTTAGTCAGAAATGGTAAAACCATTGTTGGTAATTGGCCACTTTGAGAGGCGGGATAAGCTGGCGGCCAGTTTTCCTAGTAAGAAAACACCTGTAATGAACCTGACCTTAGCGCTCAGCAGCATGCGCTGTGCTGCCGGGGCCCCCGAGCCGGCCCGGGACAGACGGAGCTCCCCCCACACGGGAGCCGCGGCTCTGCCCCCGGCACAGCGCTCGCGTTCGAGCGGGAGGAGGGAACGGAGCTCCCCCTAATGTTGTTTCCACATCCTACAGCCCGGGCTGCCCGGGGGGGGCGGGCCCGCTGGGGCTGGGCTCTGCCCGCAGCCGCCGCGTCGCTCGGGAGGGATGCTCGGGGTACTAAACCCGAACCAGGAGCCCTTGCTGGCCCGCCCCAGAGGTGCTTGCTGGCTCCACTCTTAGGACTGGGCCTTATTAGTTTAATCATAGAATCGTAGAATGGTTCATGTTGGAAGACACTTTCCAAAGGCCATCTAATCCAACTCCCCTGCCACGGGCAGGGACACCTTCGACTAAATCAGGTTTCTCAGAGCCCTGTCCAGCTTGACCTTGAACATTTCCAGGGATTTGCCTCTCTGGGCAAGTAGTTATTAATTAATTAATTATATAATGACTATTCTTACTGTTAAGCCTCCTAGGAAAAGCTCTTCATAGCTAAGCAAGTTGCTTACACTAAAGCAGGAACAAAGTGAAAAGTGAATTTCTAGTTTAAGGATTAAAGGCAGACTCCACTCACAGGCACATCAGAGGATTGCCTTTTACTGCTGTGGGTCCCAGGGCACTGACTCTGGTAGAATTATCCAGCTGCTCTGTTACTCACTGAATACAGCTTTGTGTAATGGTTGTCTCATCAGCCTTGAGGAGCTCAGGCATAATGGCTAGTTTTATTATAGCCACAGATCTCTGACACAGATCCTATATAGTAGAGAGAGCCTCTTTACCCCCTTCTTTTTAAACCTGTTTCCACAAGAAGAAATGGAAGGGGGTTGTTGTTTATGGAGTGTAAAATCCACTTTATTTTATACATAGTTAAACACCTTATTTCTCAAGGCCCGTGTAAAGTTCTGACATGCACAAGCTTTTCACAAATAAAGATTATTTTATGAAATACCACGAGGTAAGGATTATAATCTGGAGTATTCCTGTTTCCATTCAGAGGTCCAGAAGCCTGCAAAAGTCTGTAAGCTGTACAGGGCACAGATACTTATAAGAAATGAATGTGAATTGGAGTGGGTGGCATTGTGGGTTAGGTAAGTGTCCTGAGTTAGGCTGCTGGCTGGCTGAGCTTCATCTGAAATAATGTCATGTGGTACAAAATATTGAAATGGCCAGAGTTCTGTCCTTGGCAACACATTTGAATACCCTCAAAAACAGTGTAAAGAAGGCATGTGCAGCATCTAAAGCCTGGAGCACTACCTAGTGCTTCACCCAAGCTCAGTGCATTGGCAGAAATCAAGAGGTGAAATAAAGCTGCTGGAGGAACTGCTGGTCAGTGTGTCAGCTTTGGCTGGCCATTGGCAGGATGATACACATTTGAGAAGGGATGTTGTCAGACCTGATTACTGCAACCCACCTACCAGGACAAAGCACTCCCAGCTGTTGAAAGAGCACAACAAATTCTGGATGCTAATATTGGCATTAATGAGTTGAGTAAATACAGAATCATAGAATTAAGGTTGGAAAACTCTTTTAAGATCATCAGGTCTAACCATTAATCTAACACTGCAAAAGTCACCACTAAACCATATCCCTAAGTACCACATGTAATTGTCTTTTAAATACCTCCAGGGATGGTTACTCAACCACTTCCCTGGGCAGACTGTTCCAGTGCTGGACAATCCTTTCAGTAAGGAGATTTTTTCCTAATATCCAATGTATAAACCTCCCCTGGAGCAACTTCAGGTTGTTTCTTCTCGTCCTTGGAAGAAGAGGCCAACCCCCACCTCTCTACAACCTTCTTTCAGGCAGTTGTAAAGAGCAATAAGGTCACCTCCAAACCTCCTTTTCTCTAAGCTAAACACCCCCAACTCCCTCAGCTGTTCCTCATCAGACTTGTGCTCCAGACCTTTCACCAGCTCCATTGCTCTTCTCTGGACCTGCTCCAGCACTTCAATGTCCTTCTTGTAGTGAGGGGTCAGAACTGGACCCAGGATTTGAGGTGTGGCCTCACCAGTGCCAAGTACAGGGGAACGATCACTGCCCTGGTCCTGCTGGCCACACTGTTGCTGATCCAGGCCAGGATGCCATTGGCCTCTCGGCCACCTGGGCACTCGCTGGCTCATGTTCAGCTGCTGTTGACCAGCACCCCCAGGTCCTTTTCCAGCTTGCATCTTTCCATCCACTCTGTCCCCAGCCTGTAGCACTGCAGGGGTTGTTGTGACCCAAGGGCAGGCACAGGCACTTGGCCTTGTTGAACCTCAGAGCTCTGGCCTCTCCCCATCAATCCAGCCTGTCCAGATCCCCGTGCAGAGCCTTCCTGCCCTCCAGCAGATGAACACTCCCACCCAGCTCAGTGTGTCTGCAAACTGACTGAGGGTGCCCTTGATCCCCCCATCTGGATCACTGATAAAGATATTAAGCAGAACTGGCCCCAATACCAAGTCTGAGGAACAGCACTGATGACTGGCCACCAGCTGGATGTAACTCCATTCACCAACACTTTCTGGGCTCAGCCATCAGGATAGCTTTTTACACAGCAAAACTATTGAAAGAAGGGGAAGACACAACTTTTAGAAAGACTTATTTGGCCTTGTGTGACTTGAGGGGAAACCTTATAGATGGAGGAATCTTGAGTGCAAGAAGTGGTGTTGCTCATTCTCTTGGATTTATCTATCATAAAAGTGGGATTTCAGATTTTATGGTTCTCTCAGAGTAATGTCTAAACAAATTTTAAGAAGTGGAAGAGACTCTCTGTTGAGATTTGTAAAAAACGTAAGTGCAAAAGTTCACATTGTGACCTTCCCATACTCTGTGTGTGTCTGTGGATGGACATCCACCTCCACCAGCTCTTACCTATCACTCAGAGCAAATTCTCACCATTTATTTTACTGCGTTGCCCTTCAGGTTATCCTCATTTTCTATGGTACCCACAAAGTTATTGTAGGGAAATTACAGGTTTAACATTAGCTGCAACCTTTGTCACAAGAAGACGTTAGGACTCTCAGAAAAATCTACCACAAGCAGCCAGCACCTCATTAGAAGAAAACTCTGATCAAATGTGGATTTTTTTATGAGAAGTTTGAACACTTTGCCATGAGGATAGATGCAAAAGGTGTGAATAAATCAAGGGGTAAAATCACTGCTATAAAATCTTTTCTTGAAAACATTACACCAGGGATCCCAGATATTACTTTTCCCTACACTTATATTTTTCATCCATCAGAGTTTTTTCAATGTCATCTAATTTTGCAAATCCTGAAAGGTCACCGGTTGTAGGTGGATTTATATACTTCTGTTATTTCAAATAGAAATACAGCACTGAACTTTGTGTGTTTGGCCCTTTATATATCTTCAGGAAATTCTAGAAATGAAATACTGATGGATAACACAAATCCCATAACTAACCCCTGCCACTTTAGGGAGAAAGAAAACTGCTAGTGAAAATGAAATGAGCTTCTCAGCAGTAAAGTCTTGCAGACTAGGGGAATTGACAGTGAAACCAAGGATACCCTCAGCCCAGAGACATTGCTAAGAGAATTAAGAGAAGAGTTAGGGAAAAGCAACATACCCTGTGCCGAAAGGGTGGCCGAGGAGTGAAGGAAGCATGTGCTACATGGTATCAGAATTATTGCAAATGCTTCAAAATGTTTTAACAAGCATTCACACTTATGTTTAGATCATACATATTTAAACCACAGACTGAGCACTGAGACCTCCTCTCCAACACAGAAGAATGTAAGTATAATGTTTACTGGGGAATGGGCAGACTAACAAAGAGGCAAAGGCTTCTCTTCAGTAAAGCAGTGTTAGTGTGCTGCTGGGAGTAATCTGGCAGGGAGAGAGATCCTGAGGGACCTGAGGAGAGAGCACAAGAGTCGTCAGAGCTCTAGAAAATATGACCAAAGAAGAAAAAGACTGAAGTCCCTGTGATAGCTCAATCCAGAGAAATCTGAAAGTGGATATGTGCAAAATCTAAATGGTACCTCCAAAGAGGAAGGAATGAATAGTTCACCATATTCACTGTGTTGGCACAGGAAAAATAGACTGACATTGAAACAGGGATAAGCAAGGATGGGAAGCAATGTTAGTGGGGCAGGCATCTGGTTGCTAGGAAAGTCTGTGGAATCTCCACCACTAAGGAATTCTGAGAAATTACTTAATCCTAGAACAAGAAGTATGCTTTCAGGTGCATTTTAGTGGCAAAAGTGGGTGACTGAGAACAGTGGGGCAAAGCTTTAGGGGAAGAACCATTTTCAAAACTGACATAGAGGTACAGACATGGAAAAAGAGAGAAACTGAGGGCCAAAACCTCTGGGCTAGACAGAATTGATTTGCACTAACCCCAAGGACAAATGAGAACTCTCAGAGCACAAACCTTTCTCCAGTGCTCTAACTCACCAGGATCTAGAGAGCTGTGTGCTAAATTTAACATTGTTCGCAATCTGGTATTCTCTGAAAGAAAATGTTGAAAGAAATTTTCCTATGGAACAGAACTAGCTACACAAGGCCCTTCTGCCTCTGGGATAAAAAGGAAGGGAGACACAGTACAGAGCAGATTAAAAATTATGTGGGGAAAGCCATGAAAGGCACCAGGAAACATAGCTGAAAACTAGACTATGCAAATGCAGACCAGACATAAAGTGAGAAGCTGGGGCACAAAAGATGACAGGTGTTGCACAGAGATTAATAGTTCCTGTGAAGATTAAGAGTGTCCGCTGCCTCTAAAAAATAAAATGGGAAAAAAAGAAGGGAAAAACTCCAAAGCTGTCAAAGCTGCAGAGGGAATAGCAAGGTACAGGTGAGTTCTAAAAATATGGGAAATGAAAATGAAATGGCTTGGAAAGAAAGTCAATGGAGAAGATAACCAGAGAAAAAGGAATGAGAGAGGAACAGAAGAACTAAGAGATTTAAAACCTTTACCATCACATATTATCACTTCCCAATAAAATGTGCCATTACCAGGGTGCTGCCGCCAGAATCAACAGAAAAAAGGAGAAGAAGGGAGATAGCAAAGATGGAAGAGTACCAGGGTTTTACAGATGATTTGAAGGAGAGTGTTCAGATGACAAGAAATGGAAGATGGTAAGAGTTGGTCGACTGATAAAACTGAACACAGGGAAGAGATCAAAGAGGCAACATCCAAGGGCTGTCTGCAAGTGAGAATGCAGAGCAGGGAGGGAGAAAAAGAGAGAGATATCCTGTTTAGAGAGGTGCAGCTAAGCTTGAAATGGCTGAATTTATGGGGTGAAAATAGGAAAGACAAGAGCAAATTCAGATGAGAGTTATAGGCTGTCTCACACTATGAAACAGCCCAGGGACCATTTGGAGACTGACTGGCCCAGCGCAGATTGCACCTATAGAGCTACATGTTCAGACCGCTGAACAGGATTGCTGTGACCAGAAAGCCTGTTGGAAATGGTCCCAGGTTGGCATCAATGTCCTAACACTGCCATGGAAGGAGTGCTGGGCAAGGCCAGCACCCTCCCAGGGTCTGCAGTACCTGTGCAGGCTGGGTGCTGCTGCTCAGGACTGTGCCCTTGCTCCTCCTGTAACAGATGACTCCCAAAGGGCCCAAAACTTCAAGAGAGAGGGAAGAGTAAGAGTCTATGGAGGGTGCTTTACCATTGCTACTGATAGGACCACACAAATATTATTATCAAAAATAAGGTGGTTCAAAACAGAACAGCTGAGTAGGATCATGAGTAAAAAGCCTTTTCAGGTAAATACAGCATCATCATGTTGCTGCCAGGAACAAAGGTAATCATTTCAGCTGACAGGACGATGCAGAATTGAGTCCAACTGGCATAAATGTAAAATGTATGCATGATGCATATTCCTGGAGTAATAGAAATGAAAATAGGCTTGGTATCATTCCACTTTGATAAACATGGAGCTTATCTTCTGCTTGCAATAGCAATTTATCAAGTCTGATGTCCTAGAGCAGTGGGGGGACAGGGGAACATCTGCAGCATAGTGAACAGCATAGAAAGCACAGCAGAGATGGCTGGACACCTTTGTGGAGCTCACAGGGTGCAGAAAAAATAAAAGTTCTGCAAGCTTCAGTCAGAGGGTGTGCCCTGGAACTCAGTTGATCTAACCCTTACCTCTCAGCACTGCAGTCTTTGTTAAGCAGTACTCCTGGACATAAGAGGAATGCTGGATGAATTTTTCCACCTCTCTTGCCCTCTGCTCCTTCCCAGCTGTGTGAGATGCGGCAGCTTCCTCTTCCTGTCATTGCAAATGCTGGCTCTGATGTTGCCTCAGGTGAGTAATTGAGACTCTCAGAGCTAAAAATGTAGGTGGGGTTGGAGTATAAAAGGAACATGGCTAGGACAATCCATAGGGTTCAAAGGATGTGGATGTGAGTGTTTGTGTATTTACGTAGTTGAATATATGAGTGCAATGGAAGAGACCAAAGCAGAGACCTTAACTAGTATCAGAGGATCAGAGCTATTCAGCAGAACTGGAAGGTAAGGGAAGGGATTTTTTCCCCAGTCTTGGGCTATTTTTCCAGCATTTGGTCGTTTAATGGAGGTACTTGGTGTGTTTGGTATGTGACAGTTCCCCAGTACAAAAACATTTTCATTTACAGCAAAGACAAAGGCAAGAGGAGACACATCTGCAGCACCGCTCCAAGACACCAAACCTGCACCTGTATTACACTGAATGGTGCTGCCTCCTCCTTCAACAGCACCTGGTCTCAAGCAGACCTTGGTGAACCCCTGCCACGAGTACAC
The DNA here is from genome assembly GCF_000738735.6 of Corvus cornix cornix. Lineage (NCBI taxonomy): Eukaryota > Metazoa > Chordata > Aves > Passeriformes > Corvidae > Corvus > Corvus cornix. Next base: position 17,074,915 of record NC_046333.1, on the reverse strand, counting down.
AATTTTGTTCTTGCATCAGGGTGGGGCTGCTGGGATACACACTCCTGAAAGATGGGTCCCACCGAGAGGTGGAAAGGTAACCCTGACACTGGGACACTGAGCTGCAGAGAGAGGATATGATGTGCTTTAAGCAGGTGATGGAAATTTTACCCAAAAGGTGCATCACAATGTCAAGAAAAAATTTTTCATTTGGGCAGAGGTAGGGAAAGGAGAGTCCTCCTGCCTTGAACCACAGAGATGGAGGGGACCCAATCCAGCTGCCAGCCGCTGAGTTTCCCATTTATGTGTAGCATAAGCTACAGTACTGCACAGGCTCTGAAGGCACACTTCCTTTCTCTTCCCATTTTTAATGGCTTTAATGGAGCCCTAAAGCCAGCTTGTCTTCATTCTCTGGTCTTCATTTGTTGTGATTATTTCTATACAGACTTTGTGGAGATCTAAGAGCCAAAGTTATAGAATGGGTTTTTGTAGAGTTAGGAGGAAAATCACAGCTGATTTTACCTTTAAGGAAAGAATGAACTCACCAAATATCGCAGCTGATTTTTATAGAGAAATGTGTCTACACAAACTAATTTAGCATATTGAATTTAAAAAAGCATTAAAACCCCTTAAGTACAACATTTCTGCGTTAAATGAAATTACAGAAAGTCAAATGTAATGGCTGGAAGAGGAAAAATTATCTAGTCTCATATTTGATTTCCCTGACTGCTTCTTGTTGGCTCACTGAGCACATTCACTTTTTCATCAAAATGGTCACCAGAATTTTGTTCTGCTCTGTTTGTTGCAGAGCATCACAGACACTGCAGATCTTAGGAAAAAAAATCTCTTTTCCCTCTTTCTCCCAATGTGTTAAACTGCCATCTTGTAAAATGAACTAACCTTGCAATTTGGTATTAAAATAAACCTCTATGCAAGTCGTTTTTACAGCAGGAACAAAATTTAAGCAATGAATGCTGATACGCCTACACAAATACACATACATGCACACACGCCCACACACAGCCATCCAAAGTGAAGACTCAGTTCCAGATTCTGTATAATTTGACCTGGGTTGTGCTCATTTCGGATGTGGAAATCTGTAGTTTTTGTGGAAAATGCCTTAGAACAGCACGCAGGGCAGTGATAACACATTTGCAGAGGGGCAGTATAAATAGCAGATCTGAGATAAGATGGCTGATAAGTTCTGGCTTATCAGATAGAAGATGCCCCTCCTGCTTGTGGAAGAGAATGAATGATTTACATATATCTTAACATAATTCTTTGATATCTTTTAGGAAAAAAAGTAGAATGTTGTGAATTTTCCAAACCTACAGAGTCCAAGTCTTGCTTTCCAAAATGATTTTTAGCTAAAACATCGTGATTCAGAAGAATCAGCAGCACAGAGGCTGCTTACACTTGCTGAAATTATTAGCTACAAATGACTGATGCTGAAAGCAAAGCTGAAGGTTATGTATCTTCTAATCACAGCAGGGTAAAACCAGATGACATTGTCTTGGAAGTGAAAAGAAGACATTGACCTGAATTGTCCTCGGCAGAGTTACATGTGAAGGAAGCCCACTTTCCACAAACCCAGCAGCATGGGTTTGGATATACTTGATCTGTCTCTCACTTAGGTGCTGTTTCAAACTTTGGAACATGCACCAAACATGGACAGAATGAGGGACTTACAGTGTCAAAAGCAACATTATCCATATCTTCCCCTCTCTGTCGTTAAATGTTTGCAAGGCACAACATCAGTCCAGTGCAGAACTTGACGGTGTCTCTCCTTTGTCAGTGTAGACTAAAATACTGACTCTCGCAAAATCTGTGAGTGGTTTACTATTGATTGCAGTGTAGATAGATTTTAGCCTCTGCATCTATTTGAAAATGAATATGGAGTTTGGACAGACCAACTGAAAAAAAAGTAAATTTTGAATAGGGAAGTAGCACTAAAACCGGTGCACTTATCAAAATAGGTCCCTGGATTATCTTACTACCACCAGTATTTTTACTGCTCTGAAAGCTGTCATTTGTGTTTCAATGAAATACCTAGAGCTGGCTGGCTTCTCTTTCAGCTACTGGAAGTTTATTTTATATGAAGAACTGCATGTCCCTATGTAGGTTACTCAGAATCAGTAAATTTACTGTATCTCAATAAAGGAAAAAGAAACTTATGCTTGGTAAAAGTATTGTATGTCTAGGAAAACTGGCAGACTGCAGTCCTGTTACTTATGCTACAATCACAGTGGGTCACTACTTACACTCTTGGAAAAGGACACACTGACGTGGCTTCCTTGCCTTTAGTCATTTGGTGCAGCTGAGTCAGAAGAGACACAGGTTTAACAAGTGACCCAGCTCATCATTCTCTTTCTGGAGCACAGTGGGATCAAGAAGCATTCTGACTCTTGAGAGAGCTAGCATTTTAGCCTGCATTGGCAAAAGAGAGACATCAAGCCCTGCACTGGACTGATGCTGTCTCTTGAAAACATTTAATGAAAGAGAGCGGAAGGTACGGGTAACAAAGCTCTTGACACTTTAAGTCCCAAGTCCCCACTCTGTCTGCCCTTGGTGTGTGTTCCATAGATTGAAATAACAGCTGGATAATACTGCCAAGACAACTCAAGTACACCCATCCCACACTGCTGGACAGGATTTGCGAAAAATAGGCACCTTTCACAAATTATGATTTGGAGTAAGAAAATAACCAGCAGTCTATTAGATGAAAACTGAGTATGAACAAATTTGTCTTTGAAGCTACAGCTTAATGTGTAACTGACACACCTTTGTTTTGATTTTACTATTTGAATTGCCTTAGAAAAGTAATTGAGATAATCAATGCAAAAACTAAACCACTGGCTATATTATGCCTTAGAGAGAGGAGTTGCAGGCTGAGGTTAGATGTAGAAAAACAGTTATCCTTCTTTTCTATTGCTGCAAAGTAGGTTGGGTTTTTTTTATGGGAAATCATCACTCTTTCTAGAGAAGGCACATTGAAATGTTCCACTGAAATAGCTTTCCTCTTGACAATAATGGCTAAATCCTTTCTATACATCATCAGTATTAGCTTTCAATCTTTTCAGAAGCCTCTGATTTCTAGAATCAGTGGGGAACAAGCACTTTCTGCTGAATGCCATCCTTGCTCAGTTGAACCATAGACTCAAGTCTCCCCAGTTTTACAGACATGTACAAAAATTCCCTGCTGCTCTTGAACTGACATTAATTTTGAAGATAATTCTAGAGGAATGCTGGATTGGCTGAAGAGATTTCTTCTTCTATAGGGATTTTTTTCTGAGTTCAAAGACCCAAAGCTCTTAGCCCCAAAAGACCTCTTTACCATCTGTATGAATGATGTAGCTCTGTGCATCACTATTCACTACAGGTCCCAGTGACCAGTGATCCACATCAGGAAATATGAACCCCGGAGTTGCAAATAAAGGGCATCAGTGATGAGGGACCCTAAAGTGTATCTGTCAGTCTGCTCCTACCCACTGTCTGCCTTATTTCTTCGTGTCATGCCTCCCTCTTCAGTGCCAGAGGACTGCCCAGATCAACTCACAGAGTTCCCACTCCAACACTGCAGTGGCAAGTGACTGTCTCATCTCTCATCTGCTGTCCTTGCTTTATAGGGTTTGTATGACTTTTGAAGGTTTGGCCAAAAGCTTATCTGGCCATGTGCCCTCTTGTCCATTAAAACTGCTTTCATAAATCAAAAAGATGAGTATTCTGGAGCCTTTTACATATAACAAAAGGCTGTATCATTGTTTTATTTTTCTCACTGTACTACCTCCAACACCTTGCCTTTCTCTTCCAGAGTGAAGTCTGTCTGACCTATAGTCAAGCAGAGCCTCTCTTTTTTACAAGTTATTAAAAAAGGGTCAGAAAAATCAAATTTCTTTGGCTCCACTTTTTCCTTCCGTCTCTGATATCATTGATATGTCCCTCTCATTCATTGTTTAAAAAAAAGCATCTACTCTGTCTCACCTCTTGTTTTTCTGTTGAATGTGGAATGGGGCGGCTGGACAGGAGTAGGGAGAGGATAATCTGGTTTTCTTGGATAAATCTTGTTTCTTCCAAGAAGAAAAATAAAAGCAGCATTTTAACTGAGGGTTTATTTTGAATATTTTATCAGGTGAAAGCAAGGGCTGCCTCCAACCTCAAGGTCCACGATCAGTAGCTTCTGCTTTTTGCATCTTATTTCAAGTGGACAGCTCTACATGAAACAGCAAAGCTGTTAAAAGACCCACTTAACAACACAGCATAAAGAAACCATTTCCAAACAGAACTTATTTTGAGATTGTGATTTAGCTCCCAATTAATTCAAATTATTCCTCCCTTTGAAGTTTATTTTCATTAGCTGACATCTGCAAATTCTTAGAACAAAATGTAACAGGATGTAGGTTCTTGTAACATTTTAATAGGAATTCTGTATTCTTCCTTCTGTATATGAGGTGAGTGGGCAAATACTTATCTATATAAATTAACATAAATTCATTGGCTACAGTAAAGATATGCTAATCTACATCAGATAACAATTTTTTCTGTTTTATGTAACAGAGAGAAAATGCAAGATGATTTTAGTCTTGAAATAAATTTGAAATAAAAGTAACTGGTATAATAATTGGGAGGAAGAATACTTCATCTGGACATAAAGTTAAATCCAAAGTAGTTACCATGCCATCATATTGCAGGTTACATCTTTGAAAGTTCAAAAAACATTTATAATACCCTAAATCCCTAAAGCAGCAAGGAAGAAAACAACAGACAGCAATTTACTGCTGTACAGACTGGATTAGGATTGTGTACATTCATGATTTATTGCTTGATAGCAAAATTATTTTTCTTGAGATATTGTTGGAAGTACTATGAATGGTATTCTTGTTGTAAGAGAACAAATAAACCCACCTTGCCTGTGCTCTTCTCCCAGTGATTATTCTTCCCTGACAGTTTCAAAGGATGTATATTTAGTTGCTAAAAAGCACTGTATTAATTTGAATGCTCATTGTAATTAACTAGTTCATTACTGAAACCAAGGTGCTCAGAAGAAACTTAGCTACTTCATATAACACATCCTGGTTGAGATGTTATTTTCCTGATGCTTATAATGATTTTTAAACTTTATTTTTCAGGTGATTCCTCCTTTATCTCATTTTAGTGCATTTATCTCTCATTGATTTCTTGCCTGCTTCATTCTGACCCTGGCAAGGTGCTGGACTGCTGTTGAGCTGTGTCCTCAAAGTTGCGGGTTTGAAGCTCTTGTTGAGAAGGGTCTCCACCTCTCACTTGCCATAGGAATGTTCTAGGCCCTGGCTATTAATCCAAAAATAAGCACTCTCACCACCTCTGTCTGTGTTTAAGCAGACATCCATTAATCTGTACCCAAATACATGAGTTAGGTAGTTAAGGACAAGAAATATATTTACCCTTTGAATGAATGCTGCTCTTGCTGCAGCTAAGATTATCAGGGGATCGAGCACTCCTCCTCTCCATGTGAGTTACTGCTCACCCAGGGATGGCTGAGGGTCTGAGCTCAGCAGCTTGTTCTGCTGCAGGGGCTGGGGATTCATGTTAGCCTTTAGGCTTCATAAAAGAGGGCCAGAAATACTAATGTCTCTTTTCAGATATAGCAGTGAGTCTTCTTCTACCATTATTAGGGGTGTTGCCCACTTAATGTCCTTATTTAGCACAACATTTACACTGGAAATTAAGGGGAAGTGGGATTTGCGTTGTGAAGGCAGCCCAGGTACTGTGCTAGCCATTTATTCCATTTGCTGCACACTGCCTTAATTGACACAGGTTTACCTTTGTTTGAATTTCAAATAAAGAATTAGTGGAAAATGCCTCAGGGATCTGACTGCTTTGGGTATGTGTTCTGAACTGCAGTTCTGCTCTCCTTAGTGCAAGTGTGTTACACTGTGTGTCCTTGCCACAGAGGCTGAGAGCACCACCAGCTCTCAGTACCTGTGCACAGTGTTTCCCAACACTCACATCATGTCTGTAAAGTACAAGCAGAGTGGACTGTATTTTTATCTGTATTTTATATGGGCTATATTTAGACCTGAACTTCAGCATCCCCCATCTTTTCCCAACTGTGAATAAGCTAACAAAGCTTTGAATAGTGTTTATTTAAACTGTAGAGTCTGCATCTGCATATTAGATATCAGATGCAAGTTCTCCGTAAACAATTAGGTGCCAAAGTCATCAAAATGTTTTCTGACATTTTCTCCTAATCGAGAATAACATTCTCTGTTGGAGATAAGATGTAATCTTTCAAGCATATACTACCACTTGCTATTTCAAGTGTTTGGGGGGAAGATTTTAAAGTTGGAAAAAAATCATGCTGTGTATTTTCAGAAAAAGAGACGAGAGAGATTATAAAGAAACGAATGAAATAGATATCACCAGAAGACTACAAAAGAATTATTAAAGTACTTTTTAGTAATCACCCAGAAGTAATAAACTGATTAAGATTAGCCAGTGTGAGATTGTCAAGGAAACTCCACATGAAACAAGCTGAATTTTCTTCTTTGACTCATAACTGACTTCATGGACAGTGATGAAGCAGTAGATATTCTATATATCTGCATCAGCAGCATTCACTATATACGTAGCTTGAGGTTCTCATCAGTAAACTAAGGAAATATTGTGTAGGTGATTCATGAGTCAGTAAGCAATTGCTCCTGAATTCATTTTCAAAAGTAAGTATCAGCTGTGTACTATCAAACCAGGAGGATGTTTCTAGTAGGTTCCTGAAAGGTTCTGATCTCAGATACATTCTCTTAAATAGGTTAATGAACAGATTGGCTAAGGAAATAAAAAGTCAAATCATTAGCAAATGACTACAAGAAACAAGGAGATAGTTAAAAGCATTTTGAAAAATGCTTTTAAGGAATTAAATATAATCTGGAAAAATCAGAGGGTGCCTAAAATCACTTTGGTAAAATTCAGCAAATACAAGTACAAAATACTACCCAGAGGTAGGCGAGCTCAAATCCTCAAATAAAAATAGATTATGGATAACTGGGAAGCAATATGTTTTGAAAGGTTATGAGGATTACTAAGCATTACAGACTTGAGTACTGGTCAATACCATGATGAAGGTGAAAGAGCAGGCAGACTTCAATGTGGGTGTATTAACAGAGAATTTTACACATCCTGGAGAAGATGCATAATGGGAGGCCTTGTCTGGGACACCTAGAGAAACAGGCTAGCAGAATGGATAGTCAAGAAGAAAACAGCAGGGCCAACAACAGTTTTGGAAAGCAAAGCATAGACTGTTAAGAAATTGGATTAATTTAGCCCAGATAAAGAAAAAAAGGAGTAAGTCAAAGCGGTCTTTTGCAGACAGATACTAGTTTATGGTGATTGTGCTCCTGAGAAGAAGGCAAAGAAACAAAGAAAGTAAAGAAGACTTCGAGTATATTATAGGGCCCCCTTAACCCCACACCTGATGCTAAGGTTATGAAATCTGGAAGGAGGTAGTTAGGGTGGCCGTGTGGTCTACCTGACTGAAAGTCTCTGAGAGTAGGCAGACAAGCCCCTGCCAGAGACAGCTGCCAGACTCCTGCTGCAGTGCTGCAGTGCTCTACTAGAGAACCTCTGTCAGATTCCTTCTGTCCCAATGTTTCTAAGAAATATCCAGTGGGTTGGAATTTCTCACTACCAGTGAACATTAACTGACAGGCAAGCTCCTGCTGCTTCTTTCATCCACTTCCAAGTAAGAACTTTAGTGCTCTGCATTTTGACTATTTCCCCCTGAAATATTTAGCTTATGGTTTTAATTCATTTGTGAGAGGAAACAAGAGAACTAACAAAGCCTGCTTTCCAATGGACTTGTGTTCACTTTTTCTCTCACCCTCTGCTGTAACACCAGCATTTCTCCCAGCCCCCATGGACTCCTTGCATTGTTTCTTAAAGTCTCACAGCACTGAGCTCACTGTCAACAGTACCTGCAACTCCCCCTTGTCTTTTTGAGTTCCACCCCATCAGCCCCCTTGGCTGTTCCCTCATTGTTGCATAGGGGGGGCTATCCCATATATTCCAGCTGTTTTGGGGGTATATTTATGCTTATTGGCCAATATGAGTGGCCAAATGAAACACCAAAGAGACCATCTAACTGTTGAATTCACTCTGAAGCTTTTCCCTCAGTGTAAAAATGAACGTGGGTTGCTTTCTTTGATCCAGCTGTGAGTTTCATGGCATTTGTAGAAGCTTGTAGGCTGCTGTCAAACTTACCTGAAATGAATTAAAGGGATCAGAAGTCATTGGCAGACAGAAAATATTTCTGTTAGAACATTATTTGTTTAAGTACTCAAGCTAAGAGCACTTTTAAGAATACTTCATTTTTCATGTGTTTTTAAATACCATAAGCAGTGATTTTGTCTCTGTTTTGTGAGAGACATACAACACATAATTTTACAAGTTTTGGCACTTACTCTTGTGGGTATACTCTGTATATCTCCTAAATAGCTCAGGACAAGCACTAATAAATGAGTCTTTAAATATATTTCTTTCCTTGCTTGCAACTGGTTTAACTGGTTTAATAATGCAGTAATTGTGATGCTTTTAGCTTTCAAATACTTCAGATAAGCCAAGATCTTTTTGCATAGGCCATATTTGAAGAAAGTAAGTTACACTTATTCTGGTCTGTTAATAACAGCTAACACTTTGCACTACTGTTCTTTCTACACTGTAATTAGACTCATGTAGAGCTGACTTCTATCCTGATAGGTTGAATTTGGATGCTTCATGTGCATGTACATTGCATGAAGTAATTGCAATAGTTGTAAAAAACCTCAGAAATATTCAGGACAGTGGTCAGGTGCCTCCTCATTCCTCACCAGTGGATGGCTCGATGCAGCACCTCTGGCAGAACTGAGGCAGAAGCACAGGAATTATTCAGTCACAGTAATCTTGTGTCTCAGGGGACTCCCAGTCCATTTTCACATTGTCTTGGTCACAGCTGAAGAGATTTCTGACACACTCAACTGATTACAAATAACAGTCCAGAAAAACTAATGCATTTTAATATTAAAATAAAAATACAATGGTCAAAGGCTTCTACACCTCTTCCAGTCCTCAGTAAACTGGTGTAAATAAAATATTTGGTAGATTTCCTTAATCTAGGAGGATACTACATTTCCATTTTGCCAATTCCCTGGATCTGGGCCATGAATGGTAGGCTTTGGGTCCCACAGCTTAGTGTTTACAAAGTCATAAGAAGATGCACATTTGCAATGGCTTAAAATCTATTTGTCTCATTTTGGACTGGCTGTACACAGTAGCTGTTTGGGATCAGCTCTGAACTGACTGCAGAAAGAAGCCCTACAGGATAAAGAAAGCCTCTTTGAACCCTCTGTGATACACCTGTACAAGACTCAACCATGATCCTGGTACCCTCAATGAGAAAGTCCTCATTAAACCCCTCATCCTCTCCCTCTGGCTCAAAAACTGTAGCAAAGAGACCAAACACACAGAGCAGACCAATAAGACGGGGAAAAGAGAGACTTCTAATGCCTGAGGTTCCGGGAGACTTCCAGCAGCTGGAGGTGTGCACTAACCCATTTGGGTCTTTCCTGCTGGCAAGCCTTTGGGTTCGGAACTATAGTTTCTGGGGTGTTAGTGAAGGACAAGGGGCCAGGGGAGCAGTGGGTGCTGCTGAAGAAGGGTACATGGAAGGACTATAAGGTGATCAGGAAATACAAGGGACTTACCATGCAAGGACATGAAGGGGATATCTGATTATTCTGAGAATGTGTGGATATGGCCATTGAGCAGGCCTAGCGCAATTCAGATAGGAATTAATAGTCAGGCTAGAGTAGGGGAAATGAATTTCCAACAGGGAACTGACCTTTCCTTTAGAGCAGCCCTTGTCTGTCAATAAAGAGAATCAGCCTAGGCACACCATTAAAAAAAATGTGTTTATTTATGTTGCCAGTGATATCTCTCCATGTAACAGATCCCATGTTAGTTTAGCTCAGACCTGAGAGCTGCTGCTGTCAAAAGCCCTAGTTATCTCTCATCCATGGCAAACGATGCATCTTTAGGTATTTGCTCAGAGCAGATTTGGAAATACAGACTTCCTGTGCTGTGCTAAACTGTAAATACCAGTGTCTGAGCTTCTCAGTATAAGCAGTTTCCAAATAATCTCACAAACTCTTCACCTGAGGGAAATTTCAGTACAAGTAAATGATTGTTACGTGTTGAATATCCTCTTCAACTGCATGCAGCAAGAGACAAAAAGGATTTATAATTTTCTCCCTTAACCAACATGTGATATTATAATTATTAAAGGTGTCCATAGGCAAAGTGCATAATATCACTAGGATATATGGACTGCAAATGTAATTTACATTTAGCTGTGTTAGAGTGACTACTCCATTAAGTGTTGTTTCAAGAAATTCTAAAATAAGATTATGCTTTAAGGAGCAGATATAGCTTATTTAAAAGTGGTTTAAAATTAGATCATATATTCTGCATAACTGAAATAGGATGTGCATGCATGTGTGTGTGTGGGAGAAAATAAAAACAAAAGATCTTTTACTACTCTTTTCATCTACACTTTTGAATTCCAAAATGGAATTTTATATTAAATGACAATGGAATGTAGTTAGAAGATTTTGCTGTGGACCACCTCCTCCAAAATTCACCCTTTGCTGTCTCCTATCACAAACCCCTCATCCATTGGTAAGATATTGAGCAGGTGCATACTTCTGCCAAAGAAAATGTACAAAGTTAAACACATGTTGAATTGTTTTACTAAACTACATCCTTATTACTGATCATGATGGCTTATCTGGAAAATCCCAACTATGTCTTCTAAGCATTTGTGTTATTCCAAAGGGGTTTCCACAGAGCAGGAGGAAAGCTGGGTGATCAGCCTGTGCTGCTGTGGCTCCACAGAGGTGCTCTGAAGGTCAGTGTTAAAAGCCACTGGATTAAGGGTTTAGTTTTGAAAACAGCTGTAGGAATTAGCACCTTGGGAGTTCAAACACTACGGGAAAAAAAGAAGAAAGATCACGGTTACACAGATACAACCAGCCAGCCACCGTACTGCAGGGAGAAGGAAAGTGGCCCAGTGCCCATTCCGGCGGGATGCACTCCGTGCCCGGGGCAGGTGAGGCGAGGCGGCGAGCGCGGCGGCCCGTGCGAGGCGCCCGCGGGCCGCGGGCCCGGAGATCCCGAAGGCGCAGTTCCCATTCCCACCCAAACATCGTTCACTTCGACAAAGGCATCCCTCCTGAGCAGCCCGGCTGGCCGCACGCGTCCCGAGGGAAGCCGAGGAACAGCCTGTGCCCCCGCCACCCACCCTAGAAATGCTGGAAGCAAGAGCGCCTTCCCCACAGCGGCACGCAGCCCTGACAGGCACCAGCCCACGCTGCGGATCTAGCTGGAGCTGCCTTCCCCCGGAGCGCCAGGCTTCTCCTGCTCCCTGCAGAGGAGGGAGGGAGGCGGAGCGGGGTATTTTGGGCCCCTGATTCCCCCCTCCTGCCCTCGCCCCGCAGCCGCTCCCGCGGGTCCCGCCGCTGGCCCCCGGCGCGGAGCCGCCGCGGCGCCGCCCCAGGCCCGGCCACCAGGTGTCGCTGCCACGCGCCGCGGACGAGCCCCGCGCCCCGCGGAGCCTCCGCAGGTTCTCCGCCCGCGACCCCTGAGCCCCTGGAAAGCGGAGCGGCTCCGAGTGGGGCGGGCACCTGCCCCGCCTCCGTCCCGAGCGGAGCCGGCTGCAGGTGAAGAGAGGTGCCTCGACGCCTCTCCGCGGTTGCAGCACCGCCTCCCCCGGCACCGCACGGCGCCGTCCTCCTGCCCCGTGAGTGGTTGCCGGCTGACTGACAGGCGGGGCGGCCACATAGGGCGGCCGCTGGCTGGCGTACACCTATAAGGGCCGGCCGTGAGGAGCGCCGTGAGGTGTGGGGTTGCCCGTGACCGAGCCGCTCGGCGAGCATCCATCCTCCCACGGCCGGGCGTCCACGCTCGCGGAGCCGAGCGCTGGCGGAGGCGGGCGCCTGCCCGCTGGCTCCCCGGCAGCAGCCCTGCCCGCCGATCCCCGCAGCAAGTGGCAGTCCCGCGCTGCGGGCCCCCCTCTCCGGCAGCGGCGCCCGAAGGATGCGGAGCGGCGGAGCGCGGGCGGCGGCGGGGCGCCGCGGGGGGACCCGCCGCTGCGCCGGCCGCGGGCGCCGCCGCCCCTGCGCGCTGCGCCGGGCAGGAGCTCAGTGAGCGCGGTGGCCGCGGCGGGAGGAGGCGCAGGCGGGCTCGGCTCTGCCGTCGCCGGAGGGGCTGCGCGCAGCTCCGAGCCGGCGGTGGGGCTGTGCGGAGCCCCGCGCTGGGGAGGTTGCGGGCGGCTCCGCCACAGGTGATTCGCGGGCCGGGGGTCGCGTTCCGCCCCGCTGCCGCTCGGCCGCCTCTGCGCGTTCGCACCCCTGCGCCGCGGCCGCCTGCGGGAAGCCCATCTTCAGCCGCCTCGCTGTGCCGGCGCGACCGGCAGCACCGGGGGACATGGCTTTGCTCCGGCTCCTTCTCCTCTTGCTCCTCGCCCAGCGCGGGCTGGGGGCTGCCGCCGACCAAGGGCAGGCAGTGCGCGGCCGGGAGCGGGCGCTCGGAGGGAAGCAGCCTACTTACAACCACATCAAGAGCCGGGAGCCTCCGCCGGCTCCGCGGAGCCGCTCTACAGAGAGCACCATCTTGGCGCAGCGGCTCGCCGAGGAGGTGCCCCAGGACGTGGCCTCGTTCCTCTACACGGGCGACTCCCGGGAGTTGCGGCGAGCCAACTGCTCCGGGCGGTACGAGCTGGCCAGCCTCGCCGGCAAGTCGCGCTTCACCTCGCACCCCTCCCTGCACGGTGCCCTGGGCACCCTCACCCACGCCACCAACTTACTTAACATGATCCTCCAGAGCAATAAGTCGCGGGAGCAGAACTTGCAGGAGGACCTGGAGTGGTACCGCGCCTTGATCAGGAGCCTGCTGGAGGAGGACCCCAACATCTCCAGGGCCGCTATCACTTTCAGCACGGAGCCTTTTTCCTCCACTCCCCAGGTTTTCCTCCAGGCCAGCAGGCACGAGAGCCAGGTCCTCCTGCAGGACTTGTCCTCCTCGGCTCACCGCCTGGCCAACGCCTCCGTGGAAACAGAGTGGTTCCACGGCTTGAAGCGCAAGTGGAGGCCACATCTGCACAGGAAGGTCTTAAACACGGGCCCCAAAACTTTGGAAAACAGTTGGAAGAGGCGGGAGAGCTTCACTGCTGAGAAGAACCACATCAGGTGGTCCTCACCATATCTGGAGTGTGAGAATGGGAATTACAAACCCGGCTGGCTAGTGACTCTCTCGGCAGCTTTCTATGGGCTGCGGCCAAACCTCCTGCCCGAGTTCAGGTAGGAGGAGTGTTCTGCTTGCTTTCTGTCGAGAAGGGGAGGGGGTAGTTTGGTTCTGCTCCACTCCTAGGGAAGGGCATTTTGGGTCTCTGGGTGACCTCATCAACCTCTGCCGCACCGGCTGCTCAATCACACCGCAGAGCAACCTCAGGCCTTCTTGTCGAGGTGTGCCTTAGGGAACTGTTGCTCAGTACAAGAATCGCTGTCGTCTCGGTCTGTAAGACAGCGTTTGCTTTACCTGCTCCTACTGGAGCAGGCGTGCATGTGGGTTACGTTCCTGGTGTGCTTGTGGTGGGGAGACGAGAGCAGCAGTTGCCAGTTGAAGTTTATCTCTGTCTGCAAGAGGAAAATGTTCACCAGGGCGTTATTAAACTATGTAATAAACCTAACTTGACCCCAGCTATGCTTTTAACCAGCTGGGAAATAACATTATTGTGCTGGTAAACTGCTGTTTCTGGTCTCCAGAGCACATCCACTGTGGGGTGCTCCAACCTGGTCAGCACACTTGTAGGTAAACAGGTGTTGGTGACTGCAGTTCTGTCATAGTGCATGTGGCTATAACCTCGACTGGCAGTAGGAAAGCTTTCCGTAGGACACCACCAGCTTTATATTTGATACCTGGCATATGTAAAGATTTGTTTATTTTTTATTGCTTTATGTACTTTTTGTTGCTTTTATATACTTTGCCACTGAGCTGCAACTAGCAGAGAGGAGGATAGAAAAAGACTCTCTTGTGTCTTTGTATTTTGACAGCAAAGAGAGTTTGCTCAAAGAATGACCTGTAGAGTAAGATGTCAGATTTTTCCCCGGCACTTCTGCAAGGGGTTCACAGGTAGCTCTGCCCAGCGGGGAATGTCTGCTGCCCAGAAGCAGCTGGCACTTCTCAGGGTGTGAAAGGAACACAGGATTTCTTTTGTGCTATGAATTAGTAGTAAGTGAAGATAGATAAGAACATAGCAGATGCAGAAGAGATTTTGCCACACCTAGGTGGCAAGGCAATAGTGTCTGCAAAAGCTGTTTCTCTTGGCTTAGTCTGAAATCCAGTGAGATCAGAGATATGAGTGGAGTCATAAATCCTTGAAAAACCCAGAATCTGTTGAATGGATAATGGCTGCATATTTCTCTGTTGAATTACATTTTGCCCTGAAATTTTCACACTTGTGGGAATGGTAGGGTTAAGATAAAATGAGCTCATCTGTATGCTGTTTGTTGCTGAATTCCTCTCGAGACTAAAACCCAGGAATAGGTCTACTGTAAGAAGCTCTTTTGGACCCTAGGGAGTCCAGAGGAGTCAGAAAGCTTGTCAGAGATCATTGAAATGCAATGTTCAACACTTGATGAATTTCAGGATGTGGATGAAAGTTAATGTAGGCTGATAGTCTCTTGTTGGGGGTAGAGTTTTGCAGGACCACTAGGCTGGAGGTGTGGTGGCAGCCACAAACTAGCGGAGCATATAAATTTTGATATGAAGCTTCTCAAAGAAGCTTCAATCTTGACCTAATTGAAGAGGAAATAAACCCATGTTTTAAGCAAAAGAGTCTAAAGCTTCAATCCCATCTCTGTGCCAAGATTCTGTGATGCCAGGAAGCATCTCAGTGGTGTTGGTTTCTGCTGTGGTGGCTTTGGTGTGCAGAGCACACCAGTTCTGTTTTGGAGTAACCCTGGCCAACCCAGGCAACCAGTAGATGTCCTCCTGGATGCGGTACAGAGCAGTGCCTTCCCTGCCTCATCTTCCCAGCCTCTGTTTGCCATGTGGGGGTCACTTCTGTTAAAAAATAGAATAACCTCTTATAACCCTGATACTTCAAATGGCATTCACTGAGCTCATCTAAGCTTGGAGAACCACTTCTTATTAAGAAGATCTTGAGATGGAGTATGCTGTGCAAGTTCAAAGTGTTGTGTTCCTGCTGTACTGAACAGTTAGGACAAAACTAACAAAGCTTTGTGGTATCAAAAGAGATGAGTTTGTAAGCATTTCTAAAAAATGGGTTATGTTTTATGCCAAAATGGGTTATGTTTTATGCCAAACTATTAAAGAAGCAGGTGGAAGAAGTAAAATTATAAATGCATGTATGCACATTCTGGCAAGGCTAAAGGATAGTTCCTGTGTTCCTGGTTTGAGGTATGCTAGCTGAAAGATGCGCTTTAATGTAAGCTTATCATTTGGGATATTGAGAAAGTAACTTCTCAGCTACACAGAAAATAGGATACACAAAATATGCTTCTTCTAAGACTTGTAGTTTGTCTCTATCTACACAATGTTTTCAATACTTAATAGGTACACAGCCTCAATGTGAATTTTTAAGAGAAGAAATGGTTTAACGTATGTATACGTAATAGAAAACTGTAAAATCTAATGTGGTTACTGGAAAATTAGTGTGAATTACTATAAGATGCCTCTTGAAGTAAGCTTTACTTCCCCTCACCAACAGTCTTTGAGTGACACAATATTTTGACTTTAAATCCTTATTTAAGGCTCATATGATAAAACAGTGTTTACTAACCTTCACCTTCTGGGACAGCTAGGTTGGTTCTCCAGAAAATGTATCTTTGAACCATCTGTTAGAAACATTTTAATGAATCAGTGTACATGCTCCTCCTATTTAATAGTCTGGCATGATGTCCTTAATGGTAATTTAGTGTATGCCCCTTTAATATTATTTGAACTGTTTGTGTACTTTCTTTGCTCACCTTAGGTCAAGGCATGGTACAATAGGGTGAGATACATTCGATCATGCTACATTCATGAAAGAGTTCTTTCAGATTACAGAAGGAAAAGCCGTTGCTCCTTCTTGGTATCTCTTCTGTGGTAGTAACAGATGTGTTTGTTCATGTGGCATAGCAAAGGAAAGAGTTTAATGGAGGCAATACTGGTAACTGCTACTGGCTGTGTTCAGTGCATGCTACTACTGCAGTGCTGTTGTCAATGACATTCTGAAAGTGCAGCCAAAAGCAGCAAGCTTTGCTCTTAACACTGGGAAGAGTTACAGTGCTTTTGGCCTGAGGATGTGAGTGTTACAGGCCAGGAGACTCCTGCAAGCAGCTTGTCTGTCTTCAGTTTCACCTCTCTCCTTCCCAAGCGATTACTGCCAAACTGCCCAGAGTGAAGGCCAAGGAAGAGAACATGATTGTCTTGCCATGACTAATACTATAGATGAATACTGAGATGAAGTTGTGCTGATAAATGTACCAGAGGCTGTTCAGGCCCAATGGGGCCACATTAGCCTAGTACAATGCTAAGCTAGCAGTGCTGGCTGTCTGCAGCTTCTTAGCAGTGCTTGCTGGTATTTTGTTGTCAACATCTGCTGGTCTTTCCACCCAAAGTGCATGGAGAGAACATTACTACTGCCTGCTTGCAAGAGGCAGTGTAGGCTCTCATTCAGAAATGAGGATCCACAGAGACTAGAAGTAGTCACTTGGTGTTAACCATCCCTTCTGTCTAAACTGATGCTGTTTGCAGCTGAAATTCACCACCTAATGTGCCTAATCACTCTACTACTCCAGTGCTGCAGGGGGTAGAGCCCAGTAGCATCTGTCGCTGATCTTCCATGTCCCTCCTCTGCTGCTGCCTATCACATGATGAGAATGAACCATATTTTATGGCAGGTAATGAGCCAACTGTCCTCTCTGCAGCCCTACTGAGAAGGTGGGAAAGTGTGGGAAGCTGATTCTTATAAATACAATTCTTTCTCTAGAGTATTTTCTTGGCCCCAGAGAAGAAATGAGAGGTCTTCATTGCTTTAGCAGTCCAGGAGACAAGTGGGGAAGATCACTTACTCTAGAGGAAAGATGACCAAATAGTCAGCTAATAGGAACACACAAGTTAAAAAAAAAGTCCTCCTTGGGTCACTGAGTCAGTCTTCTGCTGTCACAAGCCCACTTAATGTCATCAGCTGACAAATCCCCATCTTAAAGTAGATGGGTTTCCCTCTTGACTCTTCAGTTCACTGGCATGCCAGACCTAATGGCTGATAGCTTCTCCTGATTTCTGACCTGAATTTATTCACAGTCAGTTCTCATGCATTTTTTCTGGTCCAGAACTGTCTTCCATCTGACTTAGCACTCTTAGCTGGTGTTTACTGCCCTGACTTATTTATAGACAGTGGCCCCTTCTCCACCTTTGTTTACTAGACTACACAAAGTGGCTTTCTTTAGTCTCTGTCATAAACTCTCTGTTGCCATGGTCCCTCTTCTCAAGTCCTGTCCCAGTATTTCTTGAAGGTGGTTAGTCAGATTCATGTGCGCTGTTTCAGCCTTGTGCAATGACATCAATTATCTCCAAACTCTGATGAATGAGTTGCTGCTTTTGCAGTTCAAAATGTTCCCTTGTGTGCTGTTCTCATTTTCTTTAATGTTGTATTGTAATACATCTACATTTTGGGAACTGGTCATTGGTCTCACATGATTTCTCATTGTGGAGGTCAGATTGGCTTCAGGATACAGGGCATTGGCTTTCTTTCCCCCCTCCCACCACATTCCAGCAAGTTTTTCACCAAATTCAGCACAGCATTTGCTATCTTTTTTTTTAAGGTTTTTAGGAAGAATCCAATGGAGTAATGTCTGTTTTGGCAGAAAGGTACTCAATCAGCAAGCTGAATAAGTTGGGAGTGGGTTTTTTTTGTGGTTTTTTTTTTTTTTTAATTTTATTTTATTTTGAATGGAATCTTGTTCTGGAGCATTTACAGGTGACTTCATTCTGAAGTTTGGCCAGATTGTGCTACATCTTAATATCTTCTGTCTTCCAGAAGCTTGCTACTTCTTAATTATTGGAAAGATATTCCTTGATGCAAAGATAATCTTTACTGCACAGTTAGATTGAACTGTTTCTTCCCTAAAGGCAGTGTAATGTAGTGATTTCCACTGTACTATTAACAATTGGACCACTCCAGTGTTGGACTATGATGGGACTCTTAGTTAAGGAGACATTACTAAAGGCAGATTAAACCATGAAGATAGAAGTATTTATGACAAATAAGTAATTTCTTAGGGATTAGACATAATTTCATATTCTGCTAAATATTTCACAGCTGTTAAATTGCTTGGTAAAAAAACCTAAACAAATGTAGACATGAAAAAAAGAAATTTTAAAAATGGGCAATTACTTTAAGCATGCTTTAATTTCTTCCTTTAGCCCCCTTTTTTTAGTTTCTCCCAATTTCTCTTTAGTCTCAGTACTGAGCTAAGAGAAAATTAATTTTAATTGTTTAAGGAGGCTTTTTAATTTTTTGTGCCATTGTGATGTGACACTAGTTGTATAATACGGAAAGTATTTTGAAATGGTGTAGTTGACATTTTTTATAACATGTCCTGGCTCTTAACATGATTGAAGGTGTGGGTGGATTTAGAACAGGTTTCAAAAATGAAAACGAATAATTTATTTCCTAGAATTTCTGAAAGTCTTGGATTTGTTTTCCTGAAAAGAAGTTAAAACAAAGAAGCTTCTAATGATTTACTGTCTGTTTGTGGAAACCCCCAGGATGTTGTAAGTGTTCCCTGGGCAATCAGTCATGTCCCTGCCAGCATTTTTCATATGAGGTCATGGATAGGGATAGAAAACTGGATGTTGATGAAACATAGGAAAGGAACAATAAATAAGGGATTTTTCTTTTTAGAACCATGATTCGTCTTTCTTCAGTACTGGAGAAACAGAAGTGGGTCTTTGAAGAAAAAAGTTAAATATGGCCATGAGAGGATTGAAACACATACTGCATTCATGTCCGCAATTACGTAGCATGTGCTAAGTTGCCATAAAAGGAACTATTCTTTTTTGGGTCAAACTTCTGTTTCCAATTCCTCTGTTCTCCACCTCCATCCCCCTTGGGCCTGACTTCCAGCACAGCAGGTTATCAAAGTTCTTTTGAAGGGGATGGACATGTGGCAGTCCTTACTATCTGAGATTCAGCTGTAGGACTGTCATCTTTTCTGTTTGTGAATGTGGGCTGAGATAGAAATGTTCCTAAGGGTAAGAAAAAATGTATTGCTGTGTTAGGTCAGATGAAAGGTTTCCGTAGCCCTTGCTCCAAAAGCAGCTTCTGGCAGGTACTGAAGGAAAAATGTCAAGTTCTCCTAACCTGATTATATCCAGTTTACCAATATTAAGCAATAAAAATAAATTGTTTTTCAGACTTTATCTGAATGACTGGATAATAAGTATAGATTAAACTGACCTTCATGGTTCTAATCCATGTTTTAACGCATTTGTCTTCTGCAATGTAGTTTGGCATCGTATTCCATAATCTATTTATTTATTACATAATATCCATATATTATGTGTTCCATAATTTTCTGGTTTTAGATTCACTTTGTGAATCTAAATTCATTGGGAGATCCCAGATTCTTGAATGAACATTTCCCAAAGTGTTTTTTACATCTTTTCTGTGTCAGGCAGGTTTAGTTGTGGGTTATATTAAGTGTTTTTATCACTCACAGACTTTGTCACTGGCTATCCATTTGTGGTCATCTGTGAATGTGCCAAACAAAGAAAAGAATTGTGAAGTCCAGCTTGTTAACTGCCCTGCATGTGAAAGCTGACTTTAGTTTCATTGATTCTTTCAAGAGCAATGAAAATAACTAATTTTTAACAAAAGCCGTCTCTACTCTGAGCAATTTTTATATCTTGGTTTTGTATTGTGTTAGAGATTTTAGTTCAGCCTTCCACTTTGAGGTATTTGAAATGTTTTTAGTTAGTAGAGCCTGTCCTTTTAACATGCTGTTTCTAAAAATGTCCTGGTTTTGTCTTACATTCTTGTAATTTGTATGTTCCTCCTTGCCCAGGTTTATGCCTTTCCATTTTTGGGGTTTTTTTGAGGTTGGCTTCCACTTACTTTTGAGTTTTAAAATGATCTTGTTACCTTTAAATAAATCTTCAGGGTCACAGGATTTGATATAGTTAGGCTGAGACCATCCCTCCTGTGTAGGATTCTTCTATTTCAGAAGCTCTTTGTGTTCCTGACATATTTTCTTCTATCATGCTCTGTTCCTTGGGACTCTTTCTACCTGCCTCTTTCACCTCATGGATGGTAATGGAAAGATTTCAAAAAAAGTAACCTGAATTTGGCTCCAAGACCTTTTTTCATGGGGGTAATCTAATGTAAGTGGTACTCCACCATCACTGACATCTGGTATTCCTATACAAGGTGATGTTTTGTGACAGAGTGAAGATGCTAGCAGAAACTTGAGCATCCTCAAGCAAAAAAAAAAACCAAACAACAACAACAAAACAAAACAAAAAAAAAACCAAAAAAAAACCAACCAAAAAAACCCCCAAACCATCTCTGCCCCTCAGAGTATCTAAGAAACTCTCTGGCTAAAATGCAGGGAAATCCCCAGGGAGGCAACACTGCATGCCATAAATCTCAAGTCAGATTTAAATCTGAAATAATTCTTCAGACAATAGAGAATTCAGCTTTAAGTATTCTGCCCTTGTAGTACTTTTTCAAATGGCCTAGAGGGATTTTCTTTGCAGGTGAATCCTAATTTATGTGCCCACACTGCTTTACCTTACTCCTCAGTTAAGTTTATTTTTAGTGAAAGCTGGTTCTCCTTTGAAAGGAGTGTGTGTGTGCTGAAGAGCAGCAGTCATGCTGTGGCTGAGGAATTAGGGAGGTGCCTGTCCTGTTAGTAAGGAATTGGTGGTAACTCTGTGACCAGGTCAAAATTGTGTGTGTCATGTCCCAGTAGCCTTTTGTGAATCTGGCTGGTTAGGCATGGTGACAACTTTAACAATGTCTAAGTGATGCAGAATCCTAAATCTTAACTTTCAAAGGCAAGCAGACTGCAGGAGCTGCTGTTTGTCAGTACGACTTATGGCTGAAACTCATTTGTGAATTTGACACCAGGATTATTTTTGGATGCTCAGTTGATGGTACATTGGAGGAGCCTCAGGTGTCAGGTAGTATGCAGTACTTGAAGACATATTATTGAAAGTGGCAACCTCAAAAATGAGTGGTCAGAAAAAAGGCATCTGCCCTGAAAACACTGGCTTTGCTAAATACAGTGTGTATTTGTCTAGAGGAGTGGGCATTTGTAGATTTCTGAGGGCTGTAGAGAACTTGTTTTTATCTCCTTGTTTTGTGGTAAATAAGGACTTATGAAGGACAGCATGGAGGGCTGAATGAATATGACAGCAAGAATCTGAGCAGCTGGCTAGATGTGGGGGATGATGCCCACTTCAGTGTGTGACAACCATGCCTTATACCTTAATTATGAGTGCTCACAATGCTTATGGGCTCAAAAATAAGTGTACAAACTTAGAAGGCAAACTGCGTGTTTAGCTGAGCTGTGATGACCTCTGTGCCAAAAAAGCTTTTGAAGACTTAGAGGACAAGGATGCTGTTTATCACCATTTAAATGCTGGCAGGCTATTATTTTGTACTGTTCTGGCTTAAAACTGACTAGGAGAAGGAGAACATGCTCCTTCTGCTTTTTTTATGATGTAACGGTAGACACAAAAAAAATATTCTGTAGATAGGTTTTACAACATGTTGTTACAATGAAATATTATAAATACTGAAACTATCAGGATAGCTAGTAGGTTGGGAAAATAAGCTTAAATCAATTTCTGGCACAGATTTCAAGGCAAGCAGCATGCCAACAAACAGTAGTACTGGAAATACAGACAGGCATTAAAGCCTCTTAAATCAAACCTCTGACCTGACAGAAAATCCTTGATAACATCATTCTTCAATGATTATCTTATGTATAATTCAACTAATTCGTTCTTAACTGTGTGTTTAGCATGGACATGCAATCCTTAAATACCTCTTTTGTGTGTGTAAGGACTGTAAAATTGTAGCAGGAAACAAATATCTATTGTTACAAGGAGATTAACAAAATATACTTACCTGCCAGATGGTCCACAATTACCAGTAATGTTGTTATTAACTTATGGCTGTGGCTTGGTTCAGCCAGGCAGCATTGCCAGTGTGGATGAATGTGTTACGCTGACAAGCAGAGTCTAGTCTTACACCCTTGATATTTGTCTTGATTGCTTCCACCAAGATAGCAACACTGCAATTATTCCCAATTAGTTCGATAAATATAACACAGGGAGTTGGTCCATATACGTTCTGGGAGGATGTGTTCTTCCATATGTTCCATTTTCCGAATGCTGAATCAAAAATAACTGGAAATGTGGGTGGCTAAACAGGCTGTGCCAGCTACTGTATTAATCACAGATGAATTTCAAAAATATATCGTGTACATATTGGTGTACTCTGTGTAATAGCAGTGGGGTACAAGTCTGAGATGGTGTTTTAAAATGGCAAAGGATCTCGAATGAACACAGTAGAAGTCTTGTACCATCATGATACTTTTTGTAAATGCCACATATACGCTTAAAGAAACTTTGCTTTTGAAAGCACTGTATCCTCAAGTAGTTTCAGACCCTGGTACTACTTCAGAAGTGTGATGTTACTATGAAACATCTATTGCAGAGGTCTAGTGAAAAAAGGATAATACGCACCATGGGGGGAAACAGTTGAAATCCAATGGCAGCTTGTAACTATTGGGAGAGAGTGCTTTCCTGCTTCTGCACTGTCCTGTTTCTTCTTGCTGTGAATTTTCACCCCAGAAACTTACAAAGCTCTGAGAAAAGGGAAAACCAGGACAACTTAACCATATCAAAAGTTCAGGTTGTGCTGCAGATGGGAAGAGTGTAGGTAGAAAAGTCTGCACTGAGTTCATGAAGATTAGGTTTTGTGAAAGACACACTCTTGTAAGAAATGCTTTAGTACAAGAGAAGCAAAAGGAACATGCATTTAGTTTGAAATGGTAGAATTTTATAGTGTTTCTGGAAGAAGTATTATGAAAATATTTTCAAGCTTGCATAGCTTAACAGGGAGATCCTGACAAAACTTAAGCATAAATGGAAAGTGCAGGTGGGAGTGGGGCCTGGTAACCTGGGAGGAATATGGAAACGCTGTGATCATGAGTATCTTGTATCAGCAACAGTGAGGCCAGCAGGACCAGGGAAGTGATTGTTCCCCTGTACTCATCACTGGTGAGGCTGTACCTCAAATCCTGTGTTCAATTTTGGGGCCCCTCACTGCAGGAAAGACTTTAAAGAGGCTGGAGCAAGTCCAGAGAAGGACAATGGAGCTGGTGAAGGGTCTGGAGCACAAGTCCTATGAGGAGCAGCTGAGAGAGCTTGGGTGTGTTTAGCCTGAGAAGAGGAGGCTCAGGGGAGACCTTATTGCTCTTTACAACTACCTGAAAGGAGGTTGTAGAGAGGTGGGGATTGGTCTCTTCTACCAAGTGACAACCAATAGGGCAAGAGGAAATGTCTTCAAGTTGTGCCAGAGGAGTTTTACATTGCATGTTAGGAAAACTTGCTTCACTGAAAGGATTGTCATGCATTGGAACAGGCTGCCAGGGTTGAGTAACCATCCCTGGAGGTATTTAAAAGATGTGGCACTTAAAGACATGGTTTAGTGGTGACTTTGGCAGTGCTTAGTTAATGGTTGGGACTCAGTGATCTTAAAAGGTCTTTTCCAAGGTCTTTACTGCTGAATGGAAAAGTGTGCTTTGTGACAAAAGATGTTGAGAAATCCAAGGTACTCGATATCTTCCAATAACTACAGGCTGATCAGCCTCACCTCAGTCCCTGGGAAGGTGATGGAGGAAATAGTTGTGAAAACCTCTTCTGGAACACATGAAGAGGAGGAGTGTGATTGGGAGTAGTCAGCATGGATTTCTGAGGGGGAAATAGTGTTTAACCAACCGAGCAGCCTTCTGTGTGTGGATGACTGGTGTCCAATTGGAGGTCAGTCACTTTACTATACTCCTGGTGGGCACCAGTTTGACATGAATCACCAGTGTGTGCCTGTGGCAAAGAAAGCCAACAGCCTCCTGGTCTGTGAGAGGAAGTTTTGCCAGTGGGTTGAGGGAAGTGGTCCTTCTTCTTTACCCAGCCTGGTGGGGCTCTATCAAGAGTGCAAGGTTCACTTCTGGGCTCCTCAGCACAGGTGACATGGATGTACTGAAGCAAATCTGGTGAAGGGCCACGCAGATAGTTGGAGCAAGGAAGGGATGAGTGAGCTGGGACTGTTCAGCCTGGAGAAAAGGCTTCAGGGGCATTTTATGTGTAAGTACCCAGTGAAAATGGGTAAAGGAGAGAGAGACAGACCTTTCTCAGCCTTATTCAATGAAAGGCTGGAAAGCCCAAGAGGCACAAACTGGAATACAAGAAATTTCATTTAACATCAGAAAATTTCTTTTTTGACACTCTGTGTTTGGTCAGTCACTAGATCAGGTTTCCCAGAGATGGTGAAGTCTCCATTATTGAAGGTATAAAAAACCCCGAACTTAACGGAGCCTGCTTTGAGCAGGTGATTGGACTGAATGATCACAAGAAGCTTCTTCCAATGACAGTTGCTGAATGAATCTGATTTTTGCATCTATTATTAACAAAATAATTGTATTAAAGAGCTTTCAAAGGATGTAAGTTCTTTAATCAATTCTGATGTAAGAAGTCCAGAAGTATTTTCCTTTCTTTCTAGTACGTGGCTCTGAGTGTTAATATACTCTTCTGCATTCTGATGTTTGTCCCACTAGAACATGCCATGAATTCTCCAAATTGCAGTACTTCTGGTACAAGGCCATACTCAAATGCTTTCTCAGTGCTCTTACTGACCCTAATTTCTCTGGCTTGTGTGTGTTGTCTTTCTCAAAGTAACCTCTAGGTAAGTTTTCTTTTGAAAATATTTATATTCTTTTACTGACACACTGCTCCTACAGGGCTTGCTCGTGATACCACACAGCAGACTCTTAAAGGTGTTTCTTCTCTTCTGGCAGCGCTTAGTTTGTCCTTTATTTGTAATCTGTACTTCTCTTTGCAGAAGTGTTTGAGGAGGGAAAGGTGAGTTTCCTCTCCTACCAGTTAGTTTCCCTTGTGTACAAAATGTACACAAGGGAAAAACTTCCTGTGTAAAGGAAATTAAGCCTTCTTCCCTAAGGTGCTTGAGGTCTCCCACGTGAATGGGTTGCATTTCTACTGAAGTTCAATCATCACTGCTTTTCCTACTGATTTCTTTAGAGTAGTCAGGATGATGCTAATCCTTGATAGCTTTGCTGATGTGACTGGTGTATAACATGAATTAGGAGAGCAAGGAGTAGTGTTGGTCCTGCTCCTGCTTTGTGCCTCTGTGCAGCCATGGGGAGATTATTCACTTGCAGAACAGGTCCTGTCCTCAGCCCACACACTAATATTTGTTTGTAAAGGTCCAGAAGATACTAGAAACCTACCTGATGGGATCTGCACATGACCAGATAAGTAATCTGTTACCTCTACTGGTTTGGGCATCTGTCTTGCCAGGCTAAATTTGTAATCCACTGATATCAACATTTTAAAGAGATAATCTGTGCAGTATGGCAGTTTTTCCTCTTAAGGTTATTGCTCACCTGAAACATGGAAGAAACAGTTCCTTGCGATAGAAGTATGGTTTGAGCAGTCCCTGGGAAAACTGCTGTTCAAAACAAGTGTGCGAAGGCACAAAGCTGTAAACTAAAAATATACCAGAATATTCTAGAAGTGTGATGTGTGCTAATTGAACTTCCTAGAACCGGCACTTAAATATTTCAAGTAATTTCTAAATGTGCCCAGCATTAGATTGTTGAGATTCTAGGCAGGAGACTGAGGGGGGTGAAGTGCTCCTGTACTGTCTAACTTCCTACTGTCTGTTTTATGTAATTTTCTAATGCATTCTTCTGACCACTTACATGATGTAGTTGTGCTTCTCCAATTACTATATAGCATGTCTGAAGACGAATGTCCAAATTTAGCTGTTGTGGACTCTTGTTGTACTGGGGTCAGGTATGAGGGAACAGTATTGTCCTGGTTTTGATCAAACTCACTCTTATGCCTGTTCTAATTTTGTTTTGTTTGTTCCCTCTCAAATATGACTCTGTAGCTATCTTGTTACTATTATTGTGTTATGAGCATTAATTAAAAGAGGGAATGTTGTAGTGCTAGGTTTAGTTTAGCAAGCTGCAGCTTTCACTGAGAGCTCAGCGCAGCTGCTTGGGGCAGGGCAGCCATTCTGTCCTCCCAGAGTAGTTTTTGGATGGCTCTGCACTCTTGCTCTGGCCAGCTATCACCTCTACAACACAGTGACGGTGAAGGAGGTGAGAAGGGTCTCTCCCTAAGGGTTGCAGAGGACCTTTAATAGTTACATCTTCTCCCGGTGCCCCCAGAGGCAGAGAGACCTCGTGATCCGGGTGCAGGGGGGTTTTGTCAGATTGCAGGGGCGGTACATGGGTGGGGTTGGGGTACAGGAACCAATAGGCAGAACTCGAGGGAGTGGCCAGGGCTATGGGCAAGGGAAAGTGGGGTGGGGGGGGTGAACAATATGGGATAGGAAAAGCAGGGGGTAAACAGCTCACCACATCTCCCCCTTTCATATTAAGTTGAAAAGGGAAGGGCATACAACAGAAAAAATGGTAAAACAATGCAAAATAGATAAATTTAAAATGATGAGGCAGCTGGTTGTTGTTGACTTTGGAGATCGGTGCTGGTTGGGTTCTCACACAGCAGCTGCTTTTGTACCTTATCCCATTCTTTCTTCTGCTGGGTCTGCTAGGATGGCATCTTTCTGGTTGCTGTTAGTTTCACTTCTGGTCCATGCAGGGTGGCGAACAGGGGAGGCTATGCCACTGCTCCCACTCTGTGTGGCGCGCGGAGCTGCTGATACCCTCGAGGCAGGCCGGGTCTCAGGGTCCCTGGGCTGGGCCTGCCCCGCGGATCCGGTCCCAGGCCGGGGCTTTTCCCCAGTGCAACTGCCGCTCCCGCACTGATAGTACTTGCAGCCGAGCCGGTCCCGGTTTTTTGGGTGTGGTTGGT
The DNA here is from genome assembly GCF_000738735.6 of Corvus cornix cornix. NCBI lineage: Eukaryota > Metazoa > Chordata > Aves > Passeriformes > Corvidae > Corvus > Corvus cornix. Next base: position 17,047,738 of record NC_046333.1, on the reverse strand, counting down.
TTTTTGGTGAGGTTGGTTTTTTTTTTTTTCTTTTTGGCACGGGTGCTGCTCTCGCGCTGCAGTCTGAGCCGGCTGGCGGGGGGAGGGGTGGCGTGGGGCAGGACCGTGGCAGGCCATGTGGCACCGGTGCTGGACTGGAGCCGCGTGCACTTCCGGGTTCAGGAAGCAAGAAACTGGTGGAGAGGGGAGGGAGGGGTTGAGACAGGGATGGGATGGGTTCGCCAGTGAAGCGGGGTGTGAACATGGACAGGACTTGCTGCCAGGAGGGAAGAGGCCGCTGCGGCAGCCCCTGTAGCCCAAGGTGGGGTTCCATGGCCGGAATGGAACCCCTGGTGGTGGGGGGAGGGGCTGCTGGGGGCACGTGCGCTGCTGCAGTGCAGGGACTTGGCACAAAGGCACTTTGCGTTTTGAGGGGGGGATGGGAAGGGACCAATGCAGCAATACTGAGCGATGCAGGGGGTGGGGTTAAGGAGGGGCCAAGGGTTTTCGCACACGCGGGAAGATATGGAGTACAAGAAGGAGAAGGCAACATGGCGGAGCCAAACATGCGGTCGTGGCCATCTTGGCTGCTACTTAGAGCCAACATGGTGGGAGTTTTGGGGGATTGGGATTAGGGTTTAGGGGGAGCTCCCGGGCCAGGGTGATCGGCCCTAGCTCGGTGAGGGGACAGGGGAGACATGGAATGGTCAGAACATTTTCCAATCTCTCCTGAAGGTCAGAGGGAGAGGATCAGAGGTTTCTGTTTCCAGATGACTGAGTGAAACAAAACAAAAGCTAGTTCTTTTTATCTCTCACATGCAAGGACCCCCCATGCACTGCTAAAATTAACTCCCAAACTGGGGGCACTGAACTTGCATCTTCTCTTGTTAGGGATGGGTTCTTTCTTGTGGGGGCTTGACATAAGGCATGGCCTCCTTCACCTCAACAAGAACCCACCCCCAACCCTCCACCCAAACTGAGGCAAAAGGATTAAACTAAAAAGAAAAAACGATCCTCTGAACCAGGCCATTTCCTGGTTCCCTTCTGAAGCTTACCAGCACAAAGAGTCTCCCACTCTCATACCAGACCATCCAGGCTCCTCTTCAGGGCTTGCCAGAACAGAGAATCAACTTAAGGCACTCAGCGTGGTACATTGCTGTCCAGCTGACCTGTTTTCAAAACCGCTACTTTTCTCAAGGAGCTAATGGCTGTCCCTTCGGTCATCTCGCTGAAATGTGAGCTTTGCGTTGGGGAACTGGCTTCCCAAAGGCAACTGTGCTCTCCTGGGCACCTCTTCTCAGATGCCACACATTGGGCACCATTTGTTGTAGTGCTAGGTTTAGTTTAGCAAGCTGCAGCTTTCCCTGAGAGCTCAGCAGAGCTGCTTAGGGCAGTGCGACCATTGTCGCCCTTCCGTAGTCCATTTCAGACGGCTCCACGGTTTTGCTCTGGCAGCTATCAGCGTTACAACCACTGATGGCAAAGGAGGTGAGAAGGGTCTCTCCTTATATAAGGGTTTCAGAGGACCTTTAATGGTTACATCTTCTCCCGGTGGCCCCCAGAGGCAGAGAGACCTCGTGATCTGGGCGCAGGGGGGGTTTGTCAGATTGCAGGGGCGGTACATGGGTGGGGTTGGGGTACAGGAACCAATAGGTAGGACTCGAGGGAGTGGCCAGGGCTATGGGCAAGGGAAAGTGGGGTGGGGGAACAATATGGGATAGGAAAAGCAGCGGGTGAACAGATCTCCACAAGGGAACATGCTTTGAGGTGAGTGAGGTGTTTCTGAGATAGAGGCTGGGCCATGCCCTTGTTAGTTCGCAGCCTGAAAGAAGGGATGATGGTGTTTGTAGTTGTAGAAGTCCAGACTGTGGAAATGAAAATATCTGTCCCAAGTGGTTGAAATTATTGACTTGAAAGGAATGGTATTCTAGATTTAAGAAATCAACTCAGAGCATTCATCCACTATGAATGAGTTTGTGTAATGATTTAGCACCTCGAAGTTGCATATTGACATTTTTGTCAAGTCTGGACCTCAGCAAAGCAGTCATAGATGACACACACTCACAAAATGATGCTATAAATGTCCTATATCATTCTGAAGAATATGTAAATCTTTGAAGGATTTTTTTTTTTTTTTAAGATATACAACTACAGTCTTGTACCTTTCTTCTGATAATTTTCAAGTTTTTTATAAAATAGTGTGTCCGCTTTGAAATTGGCTTGTTAGGTTTTCTTTCAAAAGAATTTTTGAGGTAAATTGTTGATGATGAAACCTGGAGACGACTTGGTGTAGGACTTACACAATTCAGACAGTCCTTCAGGACCTGTGTGTGTAGGAAACTTTTTTTTTGCTTCACAGACATCAGTGGTCTGTTGCTGGCTTGTGCAACTTTCTGATGTTGTATCAGGTTTTATTGCAGGGCCAGCTGGCAGAGGTGTGGGGAGAGGGGCTTGGATGTTTGCTGGAGGAGGATGTTGAGTTGCAGAGAAGAGGCCTGAATGTCTCTGGAGGCTGGGTTGTCACTGGGGAGAGTACAAAAAAAGGCTTTTGCCAGTTGTTTTGGCAAATAGGATTCCCTGGAGCAAAGGGGAGAATGTAGTTTTTGCTGGACATGGAGTGAGGTGCAGTGCCTGGTTCCTTGCTCTCAGATTTGGCTGGGAAGGTTGCTGGCTTCAGAAAAAGTAGTGCAGGTCTTTCACTGTATTTATTTTGGGTCTTTGCTGCACTCTAAAATGTGAAGGGCATTACACTGTTTGAACATATAACTTGTTCTTAACTGCCACCCTACTCTTAATGTGTTAGATTTACTGAGCTCTTGTCATAATACATCTCAGTAAAGTCTAAAATAAGAATATGTGTCTGTGATGATGGCTCTGGGAGCACAAAACTTCTCTGGTTTTAGACATTTTATCAAATTCCATATTTAGAAGAAAGATGTAGTTCTGCTTTTCAGGCTACAGCATCATAAAGTTTAACCTATTTCTGTAGTTATGTTCAAGGCTGTTTCTCTCTGTTTTCAGAGGTGTTGTCAAAGTCGACATCAATCTGCAGAAGGTGGACATTGACCAGTGTTCGAGCGAGGGATGGTTCTCAGGGACGCACAGGTGTCATCTCAACAATTCTGAGGTACGTCTGTCCCTAAGGGGCCTCACTTCAATAACAAATCTTTACACTGAGTAGTGTTCTGTAGTATAGATGTTATTTATTTTATAGACATTAAATGTGGTTTGTAGGGCTGAAGAAATCTTTCTGTGCGAGGTGTTGTGGAATACATGAGTTTCAGGACTGCCTGCATTTCAGAATTATTGGTGTTAAATAAAACAGAAGCTAAGTTATTGTGAAGAGATAACAGTTACAGGGAAGAAGATTACCAATGAAATGATTTATGAGGTTCTGCTTTGCAAGTCTAACAATTATTTTGCACCCAAAATCAAAATAGGCTTTTAATGTCAGTGTCACTTTCCTTGGACAGCTTTACAAAATATAATAGAAGTAGCTGAAATGCTAATAGTAATTATTCAGAAAAACATGATCTTTTGATAGAGTGATACAGAATAACAGGCAGAATTGGATACTGTAATTCCTTCTTAGTAGAAATGCCAACATTTTGACAGAGCTGGCTAAAATGTTTGTGCTCAGCTCCTTCCTGCTTCCCCTTTCTTCTGAAGGTCTGTGTCTGGTTCCATCTGTCAGCAAATCATAGATCATTCTGCCTGGGAAGTCATATGTGTTCAGTGAAACTTTAAAACAAAATGCATTTTGATTTTTCTTTTAATTCTGCCATGTAAAGGTGATTCCCAAGGCACCCATTTGTTTTCTGTGAGAGTAAGCACCTTGTGCTCTTCTGTGCTTTTGGAAAGGACAATTAAAATGTAGGGAAAGTTGACATTTGTCTACCAGAAGTTGGGAGCTGTTTGCCTAATTTGCTGTAAAATGCCAATTTATCAAAGCCAAGTCTAAATTTAGGAAAACAGTTGGTTTTGATGAATTCAGCTGCTAACATATTTGAGCAAGAAGAACTCAGAATTTTTGTAAGCTTTTTTTTTTGTATTTTCACTTTGATTTTTTTTTTCTTGAAATGAGAAATGAAGTCTCTTATCAAAGACTGATTTACGACTAAATATTTCTGTATGTGGAAAAATGTTTTTCTTTGTCAAGTACTTCTTGACTTCTGAATTTGAGGGAATACTTTTTAAATAGCTCATGTTTCTTCCTGGAAGAAAATATTGTTTCCCATGTGATCTGGTAAAGCTTGTTTTTTAATATATTCTAGTTATCCCAAATGTGATTATACACTTTGACAAGTGCTTCTCCTTCTCCTAATGTTTTATGAGCAAAATATTTCAGCAGAGGGGTGGGATTGTAAGTGGCATTTCTGCAGCCAAGAGTAAAAGGGAAAAAAAACCAGTCTTAGGTCTCTTGTGGTTTAGCCCCAGTTGGCAACTAAGTACCATGCAGTCATTCACTCATTTCCCCTGCCCTCACTGCCATGGGGAGGAGAACTGGGGAAAGAAGATAAAACTGGTTGGTTGAGATAAGAACAGCTTAATAATGGAAACAAAATAAAATATAATAACAGTGACAATAAAATATACTATTACTAAAATGATGGAGAAATAAAAAAGGAAAATGAAACCCAAGAACAACCAGTGATGCACAATACCACCTGCTGATCGATGCCTGTCCTGTTCCCCACCACAAGTGACCCCTCCTGCCCAGCTCTTCCCAGCTTATATACTGAGCATGATGTTCCATGGTGTGGAATATCCCTTTGGCCGGCTCAGGTCAGCTGTCCTGGCTCTGCTTGCTTCTTGTGCACCTCCTCAGTGGCAGAACATGGGAAACTGAAAAGTCCTTGACTTAACGTAAGCATTGCTTGACACACTGATGTTTTGGCTGTTGCTGTCAACGTTACTCTCATAGAGAATCCAAAACACGGCACTGTACCAGCAACTGAGAAGAAACTACCACAGCTGAACCCTGGAGAAGTTCCCACGTGCTGCTTTTCATACTTGTTCCTTTGGAATCCACTGTGTAGAATAGGGATAACTTATATAGTTGTGCAACAATGTTTTCCACACAGTTTTGCTTATAAATGCTAATGAAATCATATTTCCTGTGCTCTCTTTTACATACCTAGGAGCAGTTAAAAAAACACCTGCTGATGGTGGAATGCTCTGCCCCCATTTACAAAGTCTGTCTCTAGCAGAGTAGGAAGAGAATGGAGATCTCTGGATTTCCAGTTCTTGTTAAGTTAGACCTTCCTTGCTTGCTTTAGTTTTGTTAGGTGACTTGAGTGTACACTGCAGCATAGACTTTGTGCAGACTGTTTGGTAAGTCTTTGCCATAGTGAATTTCTGATTTGGCTCTGAAAGTGTTTACTGCATAGCCCATACCATGTGGCCAGGCTACCAGTACCATTAAACCAAAGGCATAAAGATCGATATTTCAGAAATATAACTCCCTTCTTCCCTAATGCTTGAAAACATAGAGAGTGACTTAATGAAAGAATAAGAGGAGAAAACCAAAGTAACAGATTAATCAAAATGCTTCTTTGTTTTATATTTCAGTAAATTTTATAGTGGCTAAAATCTACTAGACACATAGCAGACAAATTCTCCTACTTTCTGTGCTGTTCTGAAGTGTTTGTTTTCTAAATAAAAAATTGGCTGAAATGAGGGAGATGGAGGTGCATTACAGTGAATGGAAACATATAGCCAGTGGTCTGTGTGTGCTAGACAGAAAAAAGGGAAGGCATGGGTGGCATCCAACTTCTACCAGAAAATTGAGACTGTTGTTGAAAGTACTGTGTTGCCTTCACATAGTCTGACACAGCAGCACTAGGAGATGATGCTAGCTGTGACACTGAGATTTGTCTTTGGAAGGTCATCAAGAGCAACCTGATTGTGATGGAATAGTAGTGCTAGTCCTTGCTTGGCAGAAAATAGTGTGTGGTTGAGTGATTTAAGAATATTATGACTCAAATAGGCAAAATGCTGAGACATACTAATCTTCCTTTTAATTACCTTCTGTCCTTTGGGTGTTCTGCCTTAGGATTGGTGGCTCTTAAATATCTTGCTTTATGTATGGTGCCCTTAAGTACAAAACAAAAACAAGCACCGAGAACTTTGGATTCCCCATTTTAATTCAACTACCAAATTCCTAGTTTGTAGTGAAATTTTTACCCAATTTCTTCTCTTTTGTGGACAGTAAGCATACATCCCTGATTTCATAGCAGCCTAGATGAACTGGAAGAACAAGAGTACCCTCCTTTAACCTCAGGGTAACTGGACACTGCTCAGCCTAATTATGCAGGAAGTTAGGTGATACTTAACACCGGAAAGCCAAATCACAGCTATGACTAATGTCTACTTCAGTTGTGACCTTGTAACTCCTTTTTTTTTTTTTTTTTTTTTTTTTTTTTTTTTTGTTTGTTTGTTTGTTTGTTTGTAACTGGATTGGCCACAAAGAAGCTGATGGCCAGGCATTACTTATGTGTGAGAGAGCTATGTTCTGCTTCCTGCCTTTTACCTTGACTCTGAAATAGGCAACAGCTTCCCCAAAAGCTATTGGGCAAGAGATATGGGTTCTCTGGGGCTGCAACAAGTATGACAGGTAATATCTGCAGAGTTAGAAATAATGAAGTTGGGTAGATCATAAAATGATGCAGACCATTCTGAAATTAACAAACAGAAGAAGTGTAGTTACCCAGTAACAAATGCAAAGTAATTTCATTGTACAATATACAGTAAAGGCTGGTTATAGGAGTAAGAAAACATGCACTTTTACCCTGTTTGAAATCCTTGAAGACTTTTATTATATTGGATTTCCTCTCCAAGAAGCTGACAGCAGCTGCTGGCACTTTTAGTAACAACTTTAGAGTCCTTGTTGAGACGCCAACAATAATGTCAAGGCTGAGGAGCGTCTGAAGAAATCAGCTGGTGTGGCCCCTTGAGCTTGGCTGAATCCTTCCAGCCAGCAGCACCAGTCTGTGAGCAGTGGCAGCAGACTCCACACTGCTCCCCCAGCCTTAATGAGCCTGCCAGCAGCTTGCAATGTGAGACAGGCTCAGCTGAGATCCCTTTGGGTTTCAACAGTATTCCACAAATGACAGCGTGCAAAAATATCTAGAGGAAATGAGGGAGGCAGAGTAAACAAGAAAGCTGCACTGCTGTCTGTATACAGTGTCTGCATATCTGTGTTTGTAGAAGGATGCATAGGCCTACTGTGTGTGTATTTATTCAGCACAAACACAAAACCATTTGAGAAGGGAAAACAAATGAGCAGTACAGCCAAAATATTTTTTCCATTGTTTAGCAAAACATTTAGGACCATCATATTTTATTATACTGCATGCAGGGTTACAAGCAACTGAACAAGGTGGGGGGGGCTGATTAAAGATAGATTTGTAATGGGGACTGAGTTGGGAGGGGGGGGGAACCTAATGCTTTCCAGGTTTTTCAAGGAAATGCTTTTCAGTGCCCTTGTCAGACTGGGAAAAGGCTATTAATATGCACAGTCTGTGGGAGGGGAAGCATGGCAAGAGATTAGCATCTGAAGTTATAACCCAGTGGGTCATATTCGGTGTCATTGATTTTGCTTATTACTTGCATGTATTTTCTGTCCTATCCATTAGGAAAAGTGCAGTCAGAATTAGAAGAATTAGAAAGGAAAGATGTTTGGTGATTCAGTCTGAGTGAATGGGTTTATGGACTATAGTTAGATTCTAATTTGGAAATAATAATCATTCTTGAAGCTACAGATTGCATCTAAGACAGGACAAGAGAAGTACCCAACCAGAGCAGAGAGCATTGTCTTAAAACATCTTTAGTGATAGAAAACAAATTCTAAATGCTATATCAATTCCTGGGCTGAAGGGGAAATCTAAGGCAGAAAGGGCAGTGGCTCATTTCAGTATGCAGGTAAAGGAAACATAGCCAGCACTTCTTGGATTCAGAAGCAGACAGGTGTATCTGTTCTCTCCAAGAGCTCAGGGTATTTGAAAAGCTTGCAGTAGACACAAAGAACATTTTGGATGCTATTTTAAAAATAACTGCATCATCTGCATTCATGGGAAAAGTCCCCTTATGACAGTAAACCAAATCTAATCTGGCACTCCCCCAGACACTGTTACATAAAATAAGGTAGAGGTTTGTCAGAGTTCTCAGTGATAAACAAGGTGCTGTGGAAACCAACTTTCAGTTTGAGGAAAAGCCAGGTTGCTTAGCTACAGCATCTTCGCTTCTAAGACTAAAAATTTAAATGAGTCTGTTGTGCAGGAGCTAATCTTGGTTATCAATGTTTTCTTCAAAGAAGAAAACCTTTGCAAAAATTCCTTTCATCCTAGTTAGCTGTCTTAACTTGAGCATTTAAGTTCATCTGGGTCAATTCTATTTGCTTCCGGTTTTCCCTCCCCCAGACTTAAAACATGAAAAGGGGTAGATGGTTGGCTGAATGATGTTGTCTGTCAAATTAAAATAGCAGGGAGATATTTGTTTTTTCTTGCATATGACAGATGATGGTAGCATTGCATCCATTCCCAGTTCTTTCAGGTCTATGGCTGCAGTTTTTGGATCTTTCTCTGCTGAGTAGAGCATCCTGTTAGGCAATGCTGATTAGTTGAACTGGTGCTTCTTCCCATTGTGTTTGGGAAGGGAAGTGGTGAGGCCCAGAAGTTTAGCTGGCTGGTGGAACATGGCATAATATACCTGGTGGGAGCAGAGGGAGGTTGCAGGGAGGGGAATGGGAAGGAGCTCTTTCCAGGAGAGAGATTGAGAAACTGAGGCTGGAGCAAGAGAAGGAAGATCAGGGTGTATTGGGAGGCACAGAAAACCTTAAGTGAGGAGCCTGGGGACTGTAACCAGGCAGCACCATTCTCATGACAGACTGGCTGTGAATTCCCTTTCCCACATGTGAAGTGGCAGAAGCTGTATCAAATCCAGGCATAAACAGAGCACGGCTTCATTCATTCATTCCTGTTTTGACACTGACCATGCTGTAATCAAACCTCTCCTGATGGGAGAGAGTTTTTAAAGTCCTTGCCAGGAGTTCCAGAGACAAACGGGACTCTCAGCCTTCGCTGCTTCTTGATAGTTGTTTATTAAGTCTTATCAGAGAAAAAGAGTCACTAGCATGATCCAGACATAGCACAAAGCAGGGAATACAGGAGAAAGCTGAATTATCAAGATTACATGGCCTTTTTAAAGATAAATTAGCCAATGGTTACTAAAAATGTACATTATTTTTACTTTTCTACCAATTATTTAATGACACAGCCAGGAACTGCAGAATTCTTTGTCCAATCATCCCAAACTACTTTTACTGCAGAATATGGAGGAGTAGAAGAAGAAGAAGGTTTGGAGAACAGCAATAATCCATTTTGATGTTTTTTGCTTTTATCTATTTACTACATTAACAAACCCAAAACCTCTAAATTTTTCACCCTGTGACAATCTTGCATAGTAGTCTGTCACCTAATTTACACTAGTGTAGTTTCTAGTTCTTTTCTAATAGTAGGCAGTTTTTCCCATGGACAGAGGTCAAAAGCTGTGTTGTTCAGGGGGGTGAAACCCCTCAAAACAGGCAGAGACATATTCTCTGCACTCTGGGTTCCCACACCATTTCTTATCACTACATTCAGAGGACTGTACAGTATCTGAAAAATGCCTCTAGTAGCATTAAGCACAATTAGATATATGCAATCAGATAAATACGCAGCATTTTGATTTCAAAGCATCTGGTCTGGCCCATTCTGTGAGGGATCTGACAGGCTTATCTTGGAAGGTGCCAAGTACTCCCATATCATGTGAGGTAATATAAATACTATTACCCCCATCTTCTAGCTTACCCACAGACAAAATTATTATCTCTAAACTGATGGACTGGAATTGAGCAGTGATTGCCGGGTGTGTGAATTACCTTTTCCAGAGTTTGATTTCTGCAGAAAGGTGTGCCAAGCATATGAGCTGAGAGTCCCGATGTGCTCCAGCCAGGGCTCAGGCTGGATCATCTTCAGAATGGGATTTTGGAGTGCCTCACAGCATGTACTCACACCATGCTTCAGATACTTCCAGCAAGACTTAAGCAACCTGATATATTTTTGAAACCTGCGTCTGATGAGCTTCGTAGTTTTCTTAGTGATCTTGACTTGTGGTAGAATTTTGGTCAAAAACAAAGTCACCCAAACTCCTCTTAGATAAACACACTGTTGCTACACTTGCTGTCATTGCAAAGGACTCAGCTTCCTATGAACTGTGCAGACTGTTCTTGAGTGACACAGTTAACTATCAGTTTACTGCAGACAGTTTTCCGCATTGTTAAAGCAGGAAAATTCTGCTCATGCATACATACTGCAGTTAATTTTTTTTCTTGGGAAAAAACCTGGGTTTTTTTCAAGACTTGAGAAACGGTTAACCAATAGAAAAAACTTATTGTCTACCTTACTTAAAAAAAGCTTTTATCAACTGTAGCAACTGTTTTTCCTGCTTTTTTAATACTTCATGATATGTACATAAGAGGCAAGTTTAATTTAATCTAGAGAAGAAAGTTCATTCTTTTCTCTATAATAAATTAAAATTAGCTTGGAAACATATTAAAGATCTTGTGATGAAAAACTGGAGACAATTGCTGCTGAATCTTTATATTCAAAACAATGTACTGAATCATAGTTATAATCTTAATGGAAAAAACCTAATTTAGATTTATTTTTAAGCACAATTTTATAGCACTAGACATTCAAATACAGTCATTTTTGTTGGTGACTTCTGGTAGGAGGTAAATGTTCTTTGGAAATGAAAAATGACTGCTTTTGGGTTATCTATGTTTTTTTTAAAATCTCAGTAATTCATATGATTTTTTTCTTCTGGTTTGCATTTGCCAGTACTGATGGCTGTCAGGGACTGGTCTCCTGGAAATTTCTTAGTCTTTACTAACCTACTTAGCATCATCTTTTGTGTTTCTTTAATACTTTCTTGCCCTTTCCTGTTTGAGATCGTGAATGTACTAAGCATCAGTACCAACATGGGAATGATGGTACATTTGATTTTTGATCTTCAGCTTTTTGAGTATTACTGCCTTTCTGTGTTTTGGCTATTCCATAAGCCATTGCTGAGCTTCATCCTACTGCATTTCTGTATCTTTATTCATCTCCTATAAGGGTTTTATTCTTTCTGTCAATGAAAAGAAAAACACTTCTTCCCAACATCTTATGCGGATAAACTTCTTGAGATAAATATTTATTGTCTTTGATTATTGGTGAGCGAAAGTAGATACTGCTTAGAGGACAATCAGACAATTTAATATTTGTTATACTGAGCTGTTTATTTCTTGGTGCAGGATCAGAATCCCTCTGAAGTTAAATTTGGTCCCCAGATTTCCATAACTATTCTCAAGGCAACCAGTTTTCATTTACTTTCATGAAAGAAGTAGTATGATTTGCTTACTGAGCTCTACTTTTTTTTGTCAGAATGTAATAGCTACTATTTTTCACCACCAATCCCATCTAAACATTCTAATGATTTTTTCCTCTTTCAAATACAGTTGGCTAGGGGGAAAAAAGTATTCCTGAAGTGGTATAACCATGCATTCTAATTTAAGCAAAGTGAGTCCCATATCTTTCATCTTAACCAGTTATAGTCTTACCGTTACATTTTAAAATAAAACTAATTACATTGGCTTGACCTGAGAAACAAATTGAACTTTCTCTATAGCTAATAAATTGAAATATTTGCAACCCTCAAATATTTTTGTATGTTTTATATTAATGTTTATTTACAGCTAACCTGTTTGTGAACATCATATAAATGCATGTGTTTGAATGTCTATCTATACATGTACTTGGAGCTGTGAATTGCTTGGTCCTTTGCACAGAAGCATTCTGCCAGAGCAGCTTTGTGCTGAGATGTTACAGAGGCTGGGGGGATACTGGTCCTTGTCTTGCACCTCACCCCATGCACCAGGACAGGCTGTAGGGCTGAGCAGCTCGGAAGCAGCTTTATGAAAAAGTCTCAGGGGGTCCTGGCAGGGCACTATGTTGACCATGAACCAGCAGTGTGCTCTTGAGGCCAACAGCCTCAGGGGCTGCATTAGGCAGAGCTTTGCCAGCTGGTCAAGGCCTCCTCTGCAGGGCTGTGTCCACTTCTGGGCTCCTCAGTTCATGAGACATGGATGCTCTGCAGGGAGGGCCACCACAATCGTGAAGTGTTTGGAGCATCTGTTGAATGAGGAGAGGCTGACCAAGCTGGGACTGTACAGCCTGGAGAAGAGAAAGTTTTGGGGATTTTCTCTGTGTGTAAATACCTGATGGAAAGGTGTAAAGGAGGTAGACAGACTCTTCTCTGGGGTAGTCAGTGACAGAGTAAGATGTAGTGCTTCAGACTGAAGCAATATAAAACCCCCATTTTTTGATTACACTGTGAGAGTAGTCAGGCACCAGAACAGGTTGTCCACAGTTGAGATGGAGTGTCCACCATTGGTGATGTTCAGAACCTGGATATATGTGGCCTTGGGCAACTTGGTTTAGCTGAGCCTGCTCTGAGTAGAGCTTGAGACTGGATGGTTTTCAGAGGTGCCTTCCAGGCTCAGCTGCTCTGTGATTCTCTGGTCAGCTGCTCTTTCATCCTTCACATGATTCAGTTTTCCTGTCTGATTTATGTTCAGAAAACATGGCATCCCTTTTGAGCTTTGCATTTCTGCACTGCTTTATTTATATTTATGTCAAAACTCTCTTCCATGGCCAACTGCTTTTGCTCATCACTTTTTTCTTTTAAACTTCTAATAAGTGTATGAAGATGTGTGTGTAAGTTTCTTGAGAAGTCTTTTGCTTTAGACACTTTTTCTAGAACAAGTTCAACACTTTCCTTCTACTACAATAGAAGAAAGGGAGTCAGTATATCCAGATTCTTATTTTTTTAAAGATGATAGCTGTAACCATTTCAACTTACTTACTTTCAGAACTTCTAGGAAAGTTGATTTAGTAGAGAAAACACTAAATTTTGAATTGTACTGGCTTCCTACTTGCACAAGGTTTGAAACACCTTTATCCCTTCATATATATTATCTAAGTATCTAATGGTTAAATCTTTGAGTGGAGAAAAGATCTAAAATATAGATTTGGTGGTGCATTTAATTGGATGACAAATGCTGCATTATAAAATGTGAGTTTTCCAAATAAACTACAATGTATAGAATACTGTCATAGAGTTAGAGAATTGCTAGGGATTTTTAGTAAATTGTTATAGGCTCTTTTGAAATTAAGACACTTTGATACTTGTTTTCATCCTAAAATGCAGTGAAAGAACACCAGCAGTGCAATTTCCTGAATTAACATGTTTAAAAAGTGTTAATTTTGAAATATGAAGACATGCATTTCAGGTAGATTCTTTAGGAAATTGTATAATTTGAAAGACTGATAAAACTTGATCAAAAATTGTGATTAAATTAATGTCTTAAGGGCAGAAAGTGAAAAAAATACACTTTGAGAGTGTCCTGTTGTATGGTAACAGCAGAAGGCTTTGTGATACATTTTGAGCGTTTCTAGAAACCTATCTAAACATCAAAGCCACACCAAATGCATGTCTTTTTTTTCCCTCTTGAAAAGTTTAGAAAGTTTTGATACTATTTGTCCAGTTCTATTGCTAATCATATCTATCTTATGCTGTTGGATATTCATTGGGTTATTTCAGTTCAGCTGAAGCAGCTTGTCTCTCTTCCAAGAAAGGAAGTCAAATAAAGCAGCACTCTAGAACTTGTGAACTTTTACCAGACATGATAAAACATCATTACCTTCCAATATGTACAAGACGTGGCACAAATTGGTTTTAAGCACGTGAGAGCAAATATTTGCCCTGTAGAGCTTAAACTCCATAATTAATATTGTTCCACTGCCCTTCAAAGTAAATACTGCATGACACTGGCTGAAGAGGCATTTCTTGGTAGCTTAGGTATACAGAATTTTTGTATGGATAATTAATATATGATGCGTGTTTGAAATAAATGTCTAAATAAAATGCTGCCATCATCCTGATATGAATATTCTGGAATATTTTTGTGAAAAATGGCAAGACTGATTTTTTTTTTTTTCTTGGTAGTAGAATAAACTTTAATTTTTAAATTTGAGTTTTCTTTCAGGATACAACTCCATAATGATGATTGCTTTCTAAGGGACCATTTTATTGCTACACAGAGTGTGAACTATAAAAAGCAAATTCTCATGAAATATTATTCAGTAAGCTACTTAAGGAAGAAATATTTTTGCATGTTTAATGCACATTTCAGTTATGTTTCATATCCATAGGTGATTGAGAGTTGCTTTTAATTATGCATAAGTAGATTATTCTAACTGCTTTCTAACATTGTTTAAAAAAATGGTACATTATAGCAGTCATTTTTGTTACAAGTGTAACCTAACATATTTTCTTTGGTGATTACATGATTATATGGAGAGACATTTTGCATCTTTGTCATTGTGTTATACTGCAGCAAGTTTAAGTGTTTCCCCTATTTGTGTATCTTTGTAACACTGCTAAATGGTGAAAATGTTGAAATACATGTAATAGAGATGCGTCAGCTTTGAAGTCTTTACTTCTCACTGAATTTCCCATAGGCTTTACGTTAATTCTGTGTTTGAATTTGTACGTGTGAACACGAGAAATGGCTGCCAAGCTGGCGTGTATGGAAAGCACTGAGTATGTCACTGGGACCCTGGGGCCACAGCAGCTGTCCCCATAAACTGGGGCTACAACCTTGAAAGTCCTATCAAGGAAAGAGTGATGGAAGAAGAGGAGGGCTTAAAAAGCATGAATTCTATATTCAGCTGTATACTTACCTTTTTAGTAAGAGTCACATGAAATAGTACCATTGTTGCCATTAACTTCTTATAATGAAAGAATACCTCACTTGTCCATTGTAAGCATCAAGCATTTGACTGTGCTCTTGCTCCACTCCATTTGTTTTCTCCAAAGATATAAACACTGTTACAAAGAACAGTCCTTGTGTTTTGTGAGGTTTTTTTTCCATATTATTTCTTGCCTTAAGTCCCAAATAATTTTGGGTTGCAAGCGTGAGAATGTTTGTAATTATCCATTCAGACCATCCATAGCTGTGTGAGTTTATAGAAATAGCTTTACCTTAGGAATTGGTCTTCCAGTCTGTAGCATGCAGGCATTTCTCACTAATATCATTTGAATCCTTGTTTGGTCCTGAAGAACAGAGGCAGTGTAACCTGTGATCTTGGCAGAGAGGAGTGGAGCTGCTAACCTGTTGTGTTGGCCCTCAGAGCTCCAGTTGTGCTCTGTTCTGACACCAGCATTTTTGAGGGCATACTCTGTAGAGAGACATTTTAGATCCTGGAGGGAGAATGAAGGCAGGTGGGATATGTTCTTCCCTCCATTCAGGGGGTCATTCTCTCTATCACATTTCCAGGTACTATTGATCTTTATGTTCAATTTAACCATCAGTACAAGCAACACACTCTTAGTAAACACAGTCCTGTGGACATGATCCAAATTGTTAACATCAGTCTGGTTTCTGGCAGGCATTCATTCTGACTTCTGGAGTACCTTTGTGCAGGTTAAAAGAGGTCTTTTTCTGCTTTTTCTTTTTGAAAGGATGTTACCAATAATTATTTTTGCCTTTTGATACAATGTCGTAATTGAGACAATCAGGCCCTTTTTTTTTTACCTTCTCCCCCTACCAAATCCCATACCACGTGTTGTCTTTTTGGAAAAAAAAAACCCCAAACAACTGCATAAATTTTTCTTAAGTATGCAGTCTTATTTTAGATTGGAGTCTCTACTTAGCTTAGCCTCAGGTTTAGATTGTGTTCCTTGTTTTGGGAAGTACGCAGATGTAAATACTAACCTGTGTGCAACTCTGCCTTAAATCTGGTTTTGCTATTCTCCTCTCTGGATTGACTGAAAGGCTTTAGAGTCACAGCCTATTATTTATTTTGCCCTGATGACTGTCAGTGCAAATATCCTGATGCTGGGGATATTTGCATTGTTAACCAGGAAAATCAAGTACAAATATGGCCCAACTGCTTTTCTGCCTGGTGTTTAAATGCAGACTAGATACCTTCCTGGAAAACCCTTATTGGCCATTCCCATGCCATTGGGATCCAGACAGAGATGTTTTATTTGAATTCATGTGGTCTGTTATTGTAGGTGGTCAGATTATATCATCTAATACTTGCTTTTGTCTTAAAATATACTGTAAAGTCTCAGAAGTGATGAATCATTTCATCGTAGGTATCTTGGTGCTGTGCTTCTCCTGGGGAGCACCACTGGACTGGTCACATCTCTTCCTGAAAATAGCCTGTAAGAAGAAAAACAACAACTCAATTTTGGATGCCTGCCTGATACTGGCTGTTTGGCTTTTACAGAGGAAATGCTGCAGACACGAACTGAGTGCATTTTCTTCAGGACAGATAAAAGAAGCACCTCAGCTTTTTAAAAGCAGCTTGCAGAGTTTGCTCATTCACCTCTAATCACTGTGGCCATCTCTAAGGAAAAAGTTCTGAGTCAGAACTGTGAACTTAGACTAATTTTTTTTTTTTTTTGCTATTTTTCTCTACTTGTTTGAAGTAGGTTCTCCCTTAAAATGCTATTAGCACTGATCTTGTGAGAGTTGACTCGAGAAACTGTGCTCTGACTGGCAGGAAAAGGTTACGTATTGGAGGGTTAGTGCATTGTCAAAACACCTGAAGATATTTAATTGCTTCAAAAGTGACTGCCAAGTAGAACCTCATTTTTAGCTTACTGTCCTTATACAAGAACTAAGTTAATGGCATAGCTTTCAGGGACAGAGGCTGACCGTAATTCAACTAATGCTAACATTAGTTGAATGTATTCATGAATATTTTCAATGAAGTCATGAGAGAGAGCAGTTAGTTTCCAAGCTTCCTATCCCTTTTCCTGGACTTGAATACAGTCTACTTGATTACCTCTTCTAGTCTGATTTACAATTGTTTTTAGGAACATTTACTTCCGTGACAATAAACGTGTCTGTGTTCCTTTTTTTTGTGATGTACAACCCATCACACTTTTTCCCAGTAAAAGTGGACTTTTTAGGCAAGCATTCTTAACATTTGTTTTCACAGCTTCATAGAACTAGAGCAACTCTGGCACATGGTGTCACACTACAACATATATTCTCTTTATCATTTTGCTTGAAGAAACAGTGGCAGGGGCTCTTCCTGTGAAGATTAGATTGTGTCTCAACATTCAGGACCATCAGAACTGAAATCTCGATTAATGGCATTCTGACAGAGACAAACAATTCTTTGGGAGAAAGAGAAGTAGATAAAACCACTATTTTGAAGGAGTGCTGAAAAAAAAATACTCATTTTTGAATGTACATTGAATGTACAGTTTGTCAATACACCCAAGCAAATTCTGATGGAGAAGCCATGTGCTATTGCTTTGTACAACACAGCTCAGCATCTTCTAGGTCACAATGAGAAGATCCTTTCTTAGGGAAAAAACCCCTAGAACTTAAAATTTACAACAGTAAGTAAAAGGTGCTTTCATGTATAAGAAGTAATGAGGGAAAGAGATCAGCAGGGTTCTTAGAGGAAAAAAAAATTAGTATAATGAAAGATAAATAACAGGAGCCTCTTGCTTCTAGATGAAATTATTTTAGAGAGTCTAGTGACAATATTAACTAAATAAATCAGATGGGAAAAAAGCCGTTGTATTAAGTTTCAAATATGTAAACTGAGAAAAATGCAGTCCTAGTAATGTAATTGTTTTTTTTAAGATAAGCGAACTACTTTTATTCAGTAGAGCACTCTGTAGAAAGCTATTATATGCAAGTTAAAACTAACTTATGTTTTAGACTCAAAATTTAGACTTGTGTATAAATTTCTATCAGGTAGTATTTTTCTATTGGTAAATGCCTGGGTTTAATGGTAATTTTAGATTAGCTAGAATGAAAGTACTGCTGAAGTAGTTCTGTAATAAGACTTTTTTTACCCAATAAATATAGTTCTGCCATTACAGGAGACAAGGATTCGTAAGCAATTTTCAGATGAAGCACAGAAATTGAGATGGTGATGAGTACCTGTAAAGTTAGTTTGTCCACATGTGATCTCAGGGTTCTCAACTATACCATGTGCCCACACCCTAAAAACCTACATGAGAGCCACTGTAACAATCTGGGCAGGCCAGGCAGCCCTGCTCAGCTGCTGGACCAAACCTTCTGAGTTCTGTACTGACCTTAAGCACTATTTGAAGGACCAGAGGAATCTGACAACTAATAACTTAGGTTTTGGGATGAAATGAGGGGAAAAAAATATGCTATGGTTGAAGAGTTATGTCTTGGTTTACGTCTTTGTCACTGATGTTTGGCTGTAATTTTTTATGGCAGTGGAGTGGCTTCAGTTGAGAAGCAGAAAATTCCTTTCCTACTGCAGAATATCCTAGCAGAAAATTACTGCAGAGGAGCCACAGAAGAAGTGTGTCTTTTGGTTTTGAGGTGAATGTCATCCTTTCAAGGGTATTTTAAAATATTAAAAAAGAAATAAAAAAAGGGGGGGGGGGGCATGCAGGGGCAGCTCTAGTACTGCGTGTACCTGCACAGGTATGGCTATTACATGCAGAGTCAACAGAAGCTGGTCTGGGCAGGTGTTTAGTTTTTTCCTCATTGGAGAGCGCTGCCCTTGACTTCAGTTTAGGACTGAACTTTTCATTACAGAACTTTGCTGCTCAAATGACTGAACATTATCAGACAGCCTTTGAATTCATAAAGTAGTGACGAAGACATTTGAAAGCATGTAGAAGTTTCCAGAGCTTTCTAAAATGCTTATTTGGAGAGAAATTACTGTATTAAAAGTTCACAAAAGTATGTGTTGTTTATGGGTAAAAAGACCATGAAGCCATTAAAATAACCTCTCTGAAATACCTTTGTGCTTCTATCCCCTGTGCAAATTCTCTCTTGCCATCTGAGCATAAATGGACACTTGTCTGCCACCTCCTCATGAGTGCTTGAGCTTCACTCATTAAATCAGGCAGAGGTGTCCAGTGATTGGTATCAAGGGGGCAAAATCACCTGTGCTATTTTACAGGTGTACCTAAAATGGCTGGAAGTTCATTAGTATTCTATAGCATCCTATGGCATTTCAAAGGACAGGAGTTCCTGAGGACTTTTTTTGAAGAAGGTGGGAAAACCATTATGTTTTGGTTTTGCTCTGCCTGAGAAGTCAAAGTAGATCAAATAACTCCATTATGCAAACAAGTAACAGATGCATTATTCATCTCTGTCGCTCCCAGTTCATGCATTTTGTATATGATCTATTTCCTTCCATTTAATGAAGAAGATAAAACCCCTGAAGTAGCTCTTTTTTTCTTCTTTTTTTCCCCCCTTTGTATTTTAAGTGTTCTTGCTGGTGCTGTCTGGTAAAAAGTCAAATCAGGGTCAGGGTGTCCAGTTTGCCCAAAGTGAAAAGGCTGGACCTACTTTTAATTCAGGACTTCAGCAGTGGACACAAATCTTGAGATTTGTTTTACTGCTACAGTTGGTAATGGATACATAATTGCATACCTGGATGGAATGAGAAACACTTGATTTGAGAATCAGGCATTCTAAGAAAGAACCCAACTGAACTGTGTGGCAGGGAGCATATCTTTCTGCTTGTTTCACATTTCACTCTTACCTTGACCGGAGGAATTATAGAGTACTGGAAGATTAATACTGATAGGCTGACAAAGGGTTACATTTTCCCCTTGCTTACACAGGGTTTACTTGAATGTGACTGCACAGATTCCAAGGAATTGCTTCTGAGTTAGACTGAATTCATCACCAAGCCTTGTGTTCCTGAGCAATTTCACCCTAAGGCATTGGTCTAGCAACTGGCATGTGTAAGGTGTTTAGTTTCTCCAAAAGTCTCACAGCGTGACTCAGAGGTTTTTAACATTATTGCTCCTTCCCTTCTTTGCTGTTTTATATTTGTGCCTACTACCTAATTTCTGTGGTCGTGATATTTTGCATATTTTCTACACTCTAACTTCTACCCATCCGAACTCAAGATCTCAAAATTAATGTTCTCTGGCTTCTTTATATGACACAAAATCAGGTTTATGTTTGTCCAGCTATGTTAGTGTATTGTATAGATACCAAGGATCTAATTCAGAAATAAGAATTAAATTCATTTCTCTACCTGAAACTAAAGTACTTTAAGGAGGAGCATCTTTCTCTGAGGTTTTGTGTGTGTTACTGCTAAAATTAGGGGGAAGGATTTCCTGAACTTTCTTTGCACCCAGGTCTACTGCAGGACCAAACTTATGAATAATTTGAACAATACAGTACTGTTTAACATTGAGTATTAACTGCAGATATGTATCTTAACAATTTCCAGTACAGCGTTTTAATGTCCCAGGTGTTGTTTTGAACTTGCTTTTCCCAAGTATTTTTATGCACTTTGCCTACAGTATTTTTCAATTAATCAGTAGGTAGCAATACCAGTAGTGAAAGGTAAGCAAACCAATATGTCCATGTAGTCTGTGAAAAGGCTACCAGGGCTTACCCTGTATGGTTGACTGTACCAAGATGGAATTTTTATTTATGAACCATTACTATAATTAAATTACTTTTTTTTTTTTAATTTTCTTTTTTCAGTTTTTGTATTTCCCCCAGAAAATAAGAAAAGGAGGTCAGGAAGCATGACTATAAATACACAAACTGTTTTTGGAAGCAGAGCTCATCTCTTAGGGACTTTGAAAGTTCAGTTCCTTTGTGACAGGTGCTGAGCAGTCTAAATATTCTTTTCCTAAGAATGTAGTGAAAAATTAAGGAATTGCTTTTCTTAGGAATTTAATTACAATTATCTGTGTTGTCTTGAGTGGCTGTAGGGTAGTTAGACCTTAATGATCTTATTTTAAAAAATCCCACAATGTTAGGAAAAAAGGCTTGAAAGCCTTGTTTCAGTATAACAGTGCAAACAACAATATGAGAATCAGCAATAAAGGAGCCAACAATTAGGATGAAGACTGACCTTGAATCTTTTCTCAGATTGGTTCAAGGTCCTAGATCAGACCTCTTCTTCCCAGAGAAGTTGTGGATGTCCCATCTCTGGAAATGTTCAAGGCCAGGTTGAATGAGGCTCTGATCAACCTGATCTAGTGAAAGGTGTCCCTGCCTATGGCAGCAGGCTTGGAACAAGATGACCTTTAAGGTTCCTTCCAGCCCAAAGCTGTTACATGATTTCATGATCAGGAACACATTAGGAACAGGACAGAAGGACTTCAATGGTACTGAAATGCCACCTTAATTTTCAGCACAAGCTTAAGTGCATTCCTGATATGAAGTCTGGCTTGTGAGTGACCGAAGAAATGGGGTCAGCACACTGTAAAATGTGTCTTCAATCAGAAAAGTCTACAAGAGCATCTCTTTGGATTTGTGGGTTACCCATCCTTGTACTGAATTTTTTATATGCCTCCAGGAGGAGACTTGTAATACTGAAAAGGATTGTTTGATAAGCAAAGGTATTTTCACATTTTAATAAGGATATAAGTGACAAAAGTTGACATAAGTGACATAAGACAACTTTCATTTGCCTGGCTCAGTTAGCAGCAGTACCAAAAAAAGATAGGTAGCACAAAATTTGGAGCAGTTTACACAAATTTAAACAGCTCTTTATGCTGCCTGGTGAGGTACAGGCAGGTGAGTTGTTCCTGGTCGTGCTGAAGACGTGATTTCCTGAGTGTTGCATAAATACATGCAGGACACCACACCTCATAAGTAATGTCCAAAAAGTATGAACAATATCAAGAGAAAAATACCTGAGGAAAATACCACAATGGGTGGCGTAGCCTTGTCTGTGGTAATCAAATGGATGTGTCAGCATTTGTCTCAGTAGTTGGACACTAAGTAATTTAATTATGTCTGGCAGACACAAAGCAAGCCATTTTTATTTGAAGACTGATCAAGGCATACAAAGTATGCTAAGAGTGCTTATATATCATCTAGTGGGCTTGGTGAGACTCTTCAGGAAAGGAAAACCATGTTTAGAGTTTGTTTCATGGTGGGAAGGGACAGTAACAGAGGTTTGCGGAATTCAGAGATGGGTTGAGCCCTGTCGATTTGTTATCTACTGGGAATCTCTGCAGTCTCTCTTCTCTGGCAAAAATGATATTTTCCCTACTGAGTAAAAGTCACATTTTTTGACTTGTCAGCATTGTCACAATAGTAGAACTGATTATTAGTTTTAATAGATCAGAAAGAAATACTAGAATTTTCTTACTGATGTGGGTCACTGTCTCTACCATTGCTCAGTAAAAATGCGTACATCTTTCTATGTACACAGAAAGATGTGTATCACAGCTTTGTTGTTAGAACCATGATGAATATAAAGTTAATGAAATACAGAACAATTTCCATTGCATTCTCTGAGAAAGATGCTTATTGCACTTCTCTACTTTAGTTGCACCTCAATTCACAGGCAGCTCTAATGGGTATAGTGAGGTGATATTGGAAAAAAGTGCTTTTTAATGTAAGACTTGTGGAACCTAGGAATCCTGATTTCTTTGTCACACAATATAGAGTGTATTTTAAAACATCAATTTTTGTTTAATTAGAAATTATTGAAAGCTATTTTCAAGCATTTTTTTTTCTTTTATCCTTCTACTTTCAGTCTCCCATCTTGGCAGTCTTCAGGTTTCTTAAAATATAGAAATATTTCAGTCTGAACATTACTTTTTGCAAAGTCTGGTATTAGCTGATTCCAAGGGATTCCTTGCTGAAAAAAGAAAGAAGAATATTTACTGTGTGGTTAACACAGATAAGATCTATTGCCCTCTGCATCCACAGCTTGTTCTGATTAAGATCAGTTATCTTGCCATTGGATAAAGATTTATTTTTCATTAAGGTTTCTTAAGGGCAAGAAAAATATCTGATTTTATGTGTCTCTTTTTGGCTTCTAAAATAATTTATTTCTATCTCTTTTTTTTTTTTTTTTTTAATGAATAGTGATGCTGATTTATTTCTTAGGAGGAATGATTCTCATTGTCACCCTAGTCACAACTAGCCTTAACTATCATGAACATTAAAAGCAGACTTATATTTTTCAGTCAAAAAACCCTAAGGGATTCTGCCATCCATTTTTACGGAAGGAATAGCCATATTCCATCAGTCTGCTGTTACTTTTATTTCAGATTGTTTTTCTCTGGCTCTCAGGAAAGTTTTCATGGTTGTGTTCACTGTATTATTGTAATAGACTGGAGCTGCTCTTTCACAATCTCCTATCTCTGCAGAACACAAAGACTGTAAGTATTGCAAGGTGAAGCAAACAGAAATCAAAGGCACCAGCTGAATTACTGAGAGAATTAAAAATCATTGAGTGGTAGCAGGCAGAGGGCCTGAACAAGAAGCATTCTCGTCTTATGTTATTACTGAAAGAGAGTACCCCAGGCTTTTTTTGTTACATCTTTTGTGAAACAGTTCGGTGCAGTAATTTCCTGAGAAAAGAAGGCAAAAACCAAAACCCACTTCTGCAGCACAGGTTCACAGCATCACAGAATATACTGAGTTGGAGGGGACCCACAAAGATCATCGAGTCCAAATTTTCAGCAAGGAATCCCTTGGAATCAGCTAATACCAGATCTTGCAAAAAATACTGTTCAGCCTGAGATATTTCTATATTTTAAGAAACCCAAAGGCCGCCAAGATGGGAGACTGAAGGTAGAAGGATAAAAAAAAAAAAAAAGCTTGAAAATAGCTTTCAATAATTTCTCATTAAATAAAAGGACCCAAGAGTCTCACCATGTTCCTGAGAGCGAGATCCCCTTTTGTTTTTAGATTTCAAATGGAAAATGAACTGTTTGGTGGCATGGTACATTTTTCAGCAAAAATAAGTCTCTTGTCCTGTATCTCCTTTACTATTGGCTAACTTCTGCTATAGATATTTGGTAATCAAATGAAGTCTGCCTTGTTTGTGAAAATGTGTTTCAATCTAAACTATTTAGCCTTTTTTTTTTTTTAAAGTAAGTCTTCTTGTAAAATCCATTATCTGGTGTTCAGCTCATTTTTATGGGTCTTTCCCTGGATTTACTCTAGTGTACCACTGATCTGTCACAAAATGTATACACCAGGAATGGGCACACATCCCAGAATGTGCTTCACCCTGGCTGAATTCAGTCATGATGTAATATCTCTACTTCACTATTTGATATTTTTTGTGGCATTATAATCAAAGATTATGTTATCTATCAGTCTTCCAGGTGACTGCAATGTTTACTTTCTGGGTTTTTTATGTATTTTGACTTTTAAGTGCATCAAAACTTATGAAAGAAAAAATTTTAAAAATTGATTGGTATCCTTGAATGTAGCCTTTAGTAAAATAGGAAGTGGTTTTCATAAGTTCTGTATGCATTGATATTTTAATTCTGCTTTTTGCTGCTCTTGAGAAATTAAAATGTGAATTACATGCAAGTATTGTGTTTGTATATCTGTAACTGATACAAAAAAGTAAAAGAAATGGAAATTTGAAGTGAACTGCACTTGCAGATCCATAATGCTCCAGTATTTAGACAGGATGCTTCCCTAAGCAGGTGGGTTACTTGAACCAACTGTAATTATTTTTTTGATTGACCTGTCACTGATATGTCTATTACACCTTGCAACACTTAAAAAGTATCACTGAAAATAGCAGATGGCATAATACCAAATGATTTTGCTTAACACCCTTCTGAGGCAATATTCAACAATATAACATGCCTAGGTATCACTTTTCCTTAAAACTTTCCAAATACATTTACTTCGGATTGAACTGGGTGTTGTCAGCTGTGATGTGTTACGCAGAGTCACTGTGCCAGTGCTTCATGCCAGGTGTATTGAAGCAAGTCTTGGATAAATTACCTGAAATCAATGAAGTTGCCTCGATGCACTGAATTTTGAAACTTTTAAAACAGCTTTGTCAGCTTAGGACTGAGAGGAACCACTGTTTTTGTATCATTTCAGTTAAAAAAATGTCATTTGTCTCTACAGCATGTTTGTAATTACTCATTCAGTTTCAATAAGGTTTCTATAAACATACTGGGACATGGTTGAATTTCTTACAGTCATCTCTTGCCAACCACAGGAGGCAACAGGTTGTTTCAAAAGTCTGTCACTTTAACTGGAAAAAGTAATGAACTTAATTACATTTTGAGCTTATGTAACTTCAATTTCTAATAATTGAAATGACTCAGGCGCTTTTGTTGGATAAAGGCAACCAGTAATAAAAGTCTGTCTGGCAGGAAAGTATTTATGAAAATAATTGATTGTTATTTTATTTTTTAATAAATCAGATTATCATTCTCTCCCAACCTTTAACTCATTCCTGTAGCTGTTTTTGACTTCTTCATTTTATTTTTCCTTACATTTTCTGAAATTTGGATGCTAAGACAAGATGCTGCCTTTTAATTATGGCTTCATGAATGCCACAGTATGATATTAATGTTGTCTCTTCACTCTTGCAGTATTCCTGTCTTGATATATGTCAGCATTAACTCTGCTGACATAGCAGTCCAAAGTAATTGGTGATGATTTTTGATCACTGATTTCTAATCATTCAAAAGTCCTTCAGAGTTTCCTTTTGCTGATTTCAAGTTCAGTGGTTAGCAGATTCCTGTGAATTTTCTGAAGATCTGTACTTCAGTCATGTTCTGTGTAACTGCTTTCTCTGACTCTGTCTTTCATCTGCTTTAGCTCCTTGCTCCTTTAGGTGTAAAATTCAGATTGCACACTCCGTGAACCTCCTTAACTGGCTATGAAATTCCTATTTTTCCTATGTGGTCTTGGTAGCACTTCTTGATTATGCCTTCCTTTTAAACAGTGGTTTTCCAAGTTTGGCTCTGCATTTCCTCGTACATCAGGAGGAGTTTCTCATATATTCCTCTTTCATGAAGCTTTTTTACATTAACTACTTATGCATTTCCTACTAGGGGAAAAAGGTGACTGAATTTATTAATTCAAATTGGGTATCTTCAACATATAGCTGAGTTGCCTGCCCATTTTTTGTTTAAATATCAGAAGACTTGAGTAACCCTACCCAGACTGCTGGCCCTGGATTTCTTGCTTCTAGGAGTTAATGGTTGTTGTTATTCAGAACTGAAGAATTTTGAATCATTATTTTGGGTATTTTTGCTTATAAAGGTGGGAAATGTTTGCAGATGTTTCTGTAGCAGAAGGGCAGTGTAGCCTATTGGACATAAACTCTTTCCTTTGTAGTTTCAGCAGTAGCCTGGCAGCACCAGCAACCAGGGTACAGATGAAGCTTCATGTCTGTAGTAGCTACATAACATGTCTAGACATCCCTGTCTGGCTAGGATAGTTCTGAACGCAGAATCTCCTGGCATCCTAATGGAAATGGTCAGGATGGTTTTGTGCTGTTTCTCAGGGCATGAGATTTTCTTTCTACAAACTACTCTCCCCAGTCTCCTCCCTCTAGCTGCAGCTGTAGGAATTTAGTGGTTTCTGGGACTTGGATGTGCAATGTAATAACTGCATTGGGTTATGGAACCTGACACAGAGCAGGTCCCTGTCACATGTACTAAGTGGGGAAAAGGAATACAGGGAAAAAAATTGCAAAAAATCACAAACAGGAAAAGACAAAGCACATGGATTTAGTAACAGAAGAAATGACTTTGTATTCCTGAGGTTATTCGTTGAACACTTGAATTGCTTATAAATATTAGCTGTTGCTATTCATTAAAAATCTTTCTTGATAAAACTGATTATTGCATGTTCTGTGGCCTTTTAAAATTGACAGCATTTAATTTTGAAGACCTACGAATTAATAAGGTCCAGCCAAATGAATGAGTCATTAAAGAGATGCAGCATCCTGTTCCTGTCTGCTCTTTAGCCGTATCATCACCCTTTTCTTCTGTGTCAGAGACACCCACAGGCACTTTTTCTTCAGTCAGTAATTTGGAGCATAGAGATCACAGTAAGTGGTTGAAACTCCCATCAGCTTGTACCATTTAAGATCAGCAGTGGGAACGATTCACAGGCTGGGTAGGCCTAAATCTTTTCTAATGACTTTTCTAGATGTCTTCGGCCACACTCCAAACAGAATAGTTTGATCTCTGTCATCTTGAAGATGCTGACTGGGCTACTCTTGTCATCCAAAATAAAAGGCTTCTCTTTCTTCTCTGTAATACAGTTAAATATTTCTGAAAGGCTAACCTGGTGGGTCAAAATAAATCGTGTCATAAACATAAAGTGAGAACGATATGAAAAATGGTGAATCCTTTACAGAGCTAAGATAGTTCTTCATCCTGTGTAACTGTTAGCCTGGGAGAAGCAGATCTGCCTCTGTTAGCACAGAAAGGGTAGGTCTTTGGTCTTCAAAAGCATTCTTAGCTTTTTCAGCCACGTTCTGAGAGTTTACTCTGTTCATGTATTGTGTAATATATTTTGCTTTTAATTAGTGACCATTGCCTATGTAGAACCAGCATTTGCTGGAAAATGGATGTTTTCTGTGACTGTATTTTTTGGTTATATCTGGAAACTTGCTCGTTGATATTTTTAGCCTTTTCTTGTCTCTGCACATTTCTAATTTTTGCTCTATTTTTTTGCTTGTGTCTGAACAGTTTTGTTATTTCCTGCTGGCTAATGGCTTCTAGTAGGAATGGCTGCTGCTGTAGTAATGGGTTTTGATAGGCACATTTCAAAACTTCAGGAAAGCAAATATGATCTACTTAGGCTGTCTCTAACGTAACAGAAGAAAGATAATTCTGTAGAACAAATTAAAGTCCTTTGGTCTTGTGAAATTTTGTTTCTGCTCTTCTGGATAAGTTTTCCTAGAACTGATGCTCTGCTATGCTGAGAACAACAAAACCACTAACTTTATTTATTAATATTCATATCTGTGTGTTTCTCTCGCCACACACAAAATCCTTAAGGGCTGATCAGAGTTCAGTGCTGACTTGACTGGCATAAAATATCTCAGTTCCTCACCCCGTAAATCTTGTGGGGAAAAAGTAGTTTTCTTCTGCCTCCAGCTGTGTTATAAAAAATTGTGAATTGTCCTTCCCTGTTAATTTGCTTGGTGTCTGTCATTTTGAAAATGTCAGTAATACCTCTAGTAAAGCAAGTCTTTGCCAAGCTGGAGAGTCAGTGAAAACACTACTTGGAACACGTCTGGTATGCTAAACACCAGCAGAACCCACTGGATAATGTTTGAAAAGCAGAATGCAAAATTTGTTATCAAGCATCATTCCCAAATTTAATCAGCTACTAAAAAAGTAAACAGACAGTAATTGAAACTAAATCAAATGGGAATAAAATAAGAATGAAAAATCTAAAGTTGTTCTTGTTACAAATGTCTAGTTATTTTTATTTCCTACTTAAGCATTAAATTGAATTTCATGTTGATGAAACACACAGTGTGAGATGCTTAAGAAATGAACAGCCAAGTGAGATGGTGAGCAAAGAGGAAAAGGAAGAGATCTTGGATTCCCTGGTGAACATATCTCTCTTGTTCTGTATTAGTAAAAAGAGCACAATTTTTTGTTAAATGGATAGAGTGTTGAAAATTATCTTGGAAATGTGCTTGATTTTGACTGAGGGCTGTCTTTAAAACAGTGGATGTGAAAAGGCATGGCTCTGTGTGTGTATATGTGTGTACGTAACATAGCTGTTGAAGATCTGCATTTTATTTTGGAGAAACAGTTATTTGAAGAAAGGTTTACAGAAAAGGACATTTATTCCTTTCTCCAAATAACAAAACAGGAAAATGCAAAAACATTAAGATTTAAAACATGATATGCAGCAAAATCAAAGCTTTGTTTTTAAAATAGGTGAATATCTCTTAAGTTCAGAGATTTTTTAAAAACAGTTCTGTACGGTATGGACTAGGAGTCTACAGGGTATTTTGTGTATGGTGTGTAAGAAGTGCAGGGGTGCACTCCTTGTTGGAATGGGGGAGGAATGCTCATGGTGGCTGATACCTGCCTCCAAGCCCAAAGTGTGCTGTTCCCTGTGCCATCAGACAGGCTGTGCCTTTCCTGGGCTCTCTGGTACAGGTCAGCTCTGCTCCCCATGTATTCGTAGCAGTGGTTACTTTTAAGCAGAATCTACTGTCTGTCTCCCAGGATGATACGACATTATTGGAAGACTGCAGTGGCAAAAGCTCTGCAATTTTTTTTCTTGTTGTAGGCTGGTTATTTTCTCATTACTTTCAGCTCCCTTCCTTGGGATTAGCTTTATATTAGTTAAATTTCCGTAGTCCATGCTTATTGACCCTCACATTTTTATTTAATTGCCTGTCATGTTCACCTGAGAAATGCAGTTGGAAGGAGTTCTCTGTGAAAATATGTTGAGCATTTCTGTTTCTCTTGGGAATATTCTTTCAGCATGTATGTAAAATTCTTGTTAAGTGGCTGGATATAAATACACACTGGAGCATGCACGTAACTCCTTTGAATGTGAGTAATTTTATTGATTAGTCTGTTATTACTGTATCCCACAGCCGTAGGGAGGAGAGGAGAGAAGATCCAGCAGGCAGGAATTGTGCAGCAAGATTGATTTATTTAATTATTTTACAAACTCTTTTATAGACTTTTTTATTCATAGTCTAATTGGACAAGGATCAGCCACCCCTTGGGGGTGATTGGCTAAAATCCTAAAACATCCATTGTCAAAATATTTTTCTGCTGTACCATTAATATAGTTCTACAAGGTCGCAGGTGTTCATAGTTTACAGAACTTCTGCAAATATCTTCGTGAGAGAGAAAAGTATCTCACGGGCTTAGAAAGAAGCAGGAAAATTTCTAGTTAACAGCATTTTTGTATCCACGGTCTGTTCAATGTGTTTAACGTTGCCTCCCATCACTCCCCAAGAGGCTGGGAGACCGAGAAACAATTCAGGTTCCTCCCTGGCTGTGATACTTGTGGCAGTGACTTGACTTTCTTACAAGAGCCCAGGAAGGCAGAACCGTGCAATCTCTGCTACTGACTACAGTTACAACCACAAGCTTTAATTGTTTGCTGTAGCCTTTTGGATACAGCTCCGTCCCACGGAAGAGAGGTCTATTTTTTCAGGTTGTTAGGAGAACACCATCCTTCATTGTCCTTCTCTTCCAACACTGGTTTGTTGTTGTATACGGTAAGATCTTATTCTTTTTTAGTCCTTCCCCCACAAATGGAGAATAAGTACCAGAGATACTTTTCTCTTTCCATAATAGTGACAGTGTGGGAAGGAAGATACCAAACGCATCAAGCAGGTAACAAAAAGAAGAGAGGATTCCTTTGTTTGCTGAATAGTTCTGCACTGAAATTCCTTGACAGGGAACACTGTGGAGGCTCAAAGTTCACATATGTTCAAAAACTGTCTGGACACATGAAAGGAAGCAAAATCAAATGGGGATTAAATCAAATGCAGATTATGAAATTCAGTAATACTGCGTCTTCCCCCTGAGCTGGAAGTTGGGAGAGTGTTGTAGAGGAGTATCGCTGTATATTGTTCCAGTCCATATGGGCTTTCCTACATTTCCTCCTACCCATGGTACCAGACTGGATGTTAAGTGACTTGTTGGTCTGATTTAATGTGGCTGTCCTGTCCTCTTGGCAATTGTCTTTAAAGGATGTTCATAATAAGAGCACCAGATGAGGTCTCTGGCTGTATGGAGCAGAATGTAGAAGAATTGTTGGCCCTGTGTGGCTTTCTGGCTTTATGGAGAATGGGAAAGGTTAAAAACAGTAGCAAATTTCTCTCTTTTGCTTAATTTTCTGAAGTCTCCCCTTGTTCTCTATCACCATACCTTACTGAGTCCTGAATCTATGGGGTTTTTTTTTTAAGAGATCCTCTTAAAAGCAAATTTTGGACAGGACACACACAACTCTGCAGTGATCTCTTAGAGGCTGAAACATTATAAAAATTCACATTAAAATTGGAAATTTACACTACAAATCACACAAAAATACATGGGTAGATGAAGAAATTTTATCCTCCTGCTAAGTATGGTTACATTTTATTTTTCTGCTAAGTCTACTGCATGTGTGATTATTTTTTGATTGTTGATGGCAAATAGCTTCTTGAGTTCTGCTACAGTCAACTTGTGGTGTCAAGCCAGGAGTGGTTCCTAATGCATGTGTGGCCCATTGGTCTGCTCATCTGGGGCTGTGATGCAGGTCATACAGGCTCTTTCATATGGCCCTGGGTTTTCAGGATGCAAAAAGGAGTAGATGACAATTCTGTGTTTTCTCTGCAGTTTTTTTGAGCTGCCTGTCCTGTTGGTAACTCCTACCATCAAGGGGCCTTACTAACTTGTCTGCAGCACTCACTGTATGCAGACAGTGCAGACGTCACTCTGCATGATGCAGCTTTCCATGGAGAGGTGTGAGCTTGCTCTTGTGTTTTAGCGTCTATGATTTCAGGACCATTAAGCCATGAACATGATCCAACAGCAGAGTTCCCTCACTGATGCAGCACCTCCAAGAGCCCACACAGCTTTGCTATCCAGCATCTTGGTTTATAGCTCTTTTCTTACCCAGTACACCTCCCAGTGTATCACATCAGGCAGCTGCTACTTTTCACGCTCCACGTGCATATCTCTGCCCAGTGCAAAAGTATGCCACACTTGCTCCTTTTATTCCTTCACGTTTTGTGTACACTTAAAGTCTGTAGCTGTTTCAAATTATTATGGTATGCAAAAAATATGTACTGTTGATGGCATGATGATTTTTTGCCTTTTCTTTTATACCACTTTTATATACCTTTTTATAGCTTTTTGTATTCTTAGTGTTTTTTAGCCTACATTCTTAGACTTACTTTATTAAGCTAGGAGACTAAACATCTTAGAAGCTTCGTAGGTAGGGATCAGTGTGCCCCAGACCCCAAGGTCCTCTCCAGAACACATTCTGTAAACTAAGATAGAACCATCCAGGGGGGGTTCCTTGGGGAGGGGGGCTCACTCGAGTCTCTCACTGGGGAATTTTTGATAGATATGCTAATTAGTAAGACCTATAATGTTGTACCTGATCTTTTGGGGGTGTGCATTTTGGTGTGCATTGAGGTGCATTCGACCTGGACGTGGTGCACCTAAGGATCTTTAAAATAAATACCAAGGTAAAATCCCTTTTTCCCTTCTAACCGTGTTTGATTCTTGATTTTAAGACCAGCAAAAGGCATCACTGTCTTTCCAGATCTAGTTATTTTCAGTTAAAGCAGTAAGTACAGCAATTAGATTGAAAGCATTCCAGTTTTTGTTAGCTTCGCTAGTTCTACCTGCTTCCTCAACCCTGTCTGTACTACTGGGATCATCATTGTTACTTTGACTCATCTACAGGTTTGTGCAATTAGCATAGTCCCTCCACAGTGTAAAGCAGTTTTGCCTGTTGGCATGTGCACTATATATTCAGTGTATGAAATATCAAGCCGTCTGAGACCTTGCTGAGCTGTCATAATAACACAGCCAAAAATCCTACTGCCTGATACCCATGTGCTCAGCTGGCAACATCCCTCAGTCACTTGAAGTGGTTTCTCTGGATGAAAATGGTCAAGAGATCATAAGACCTTTGATGAGCCTTGCAGTAATGTCAAAGTGGTGACAAATCCTGTCTCTGGTATGGAGAGATAATCTGGGTTCTCCTATGATCTTGGGTTTGCACTGTGTTTGAAAGGAGACTTGAACATGGTTTCTCACAGAAGCTTGGATTGGACAGTAGCACTACAAAATTCAGAATATCATTCTACACCACCAGTGGTTATTAAAATCAAAGTATTAAATAAATTCTTCTTTTTTTTTTTTTATAATCTTAGTGTAGGTACTGAAAAAATAGAGACTCCAAATTTCATGTGTAGTGGGATCACTGGAAGATTGCTACAACTTCTATATTGTTTCTATGAATTTTTAAAAGAGGTTCTAATCTTTTTTTTTGTCAATTCTGAGAATTCTTTAGAGTGAGACAGAAAGTAGAACAATTCTATTTAACTCCACAGATTTAAATTTCCTCTATATTAGGCCTGAATGCAGCCTTATATTTATCCCCTTTTGCTGCCACTGGAGTGTGGTATCACAGAAGGACTGTGGTGCCTGTTTACTTCCCTTGATCAAATTTAGCCTTAATGATATTTTTTTCATTTCAGCGGTTACTGCAGTGTAAAAAGCAATGAGACGAGGAGTGTATTGCAGTTGGTTACAAAGTGCTTTGTGGTGCTGCTACAGACAGAGCTTTTAGGGTATACTTGGAAATTCTTATGTAACCTTGTATCATTTATGCCTTTGCCAGAGTATTTACTTTGAATTGTGAGATGTGACCCTTTGATATCTGCTTCTAATCTTGCCTCCTCCCATTTCAGATATAACTTAAGGATCCAGTATATAACAATTTTTTAAAATAATTAAAGGAGAAGGTTAATGCTTCATAGCCTTTGAAATGTTTTTAAGCTATTCTTGGCTAGTACAAGGATCTGATTTCTATTTCTGGCTGCACTTGAGTTATTGGTTGCTAATATTGCATCCAAATTGAAATAAGGGAAAAGGAAAGTAAAAATGTTATAAAAATGAAGTTATGTGATTTTAATGTCTGCTATTGTGCCACTTGCCAGGAATAGAATAAAATGCTTTCTACCATTTGGTAATTGAGAATTGCTGTGTTCCATTAGCACAGGCAGTGTAGTGCTGCTGCTGGCCCATGAGATATTAACTTTCCCAGCCTTGAACGATTTTCTGTGGGGAGCTGTGGAAATTTGAGTTCACTGAATCTTGCAGAGTAACATTTAATCTTTGAGTTCTTCAAAGACATAGAAGTAATATGGTAAAGATTACACAATCAGTATTCCTCTGTCTCAAAATAATTGCAGGCCAATAGTTATAAAAATGATTGTATTAATGTTATTGAAAGAAAATATTGGTGGGTTTTGTTTTCTTTCCCCCATACAATCTAAACATGATTATTAATTTACTTTAGGGCTATGGCTGGTGCATACATGAAATGTTCCCTAATTTTGGACTTGGATTAAACCAAAACTAAGAAACGTGTTCTTATCCAAGAAGACTGGGAGCTGGAATCAGTCAGGACCTTGTAACTTGATGAAGTGTGCCACCTTAAAATTGTTTTGGATGGAGACCAGTCTGTAAAGGGAAACATTAATTTGGAACTTCTAGGACACATGAAATCACATATCATGGCCTCAGCTGTGGCTCACCAATTTCAAGGCCACAAAGAGAAAATACAAATAACTGGTCTTATCAGCTACGTAATTCAAAGCACAAAATGTCACTCAGTAATTCCTGCTTTGAGGAAATTCATCTGTTCTAAGGTGTGAGTAAAAGCAGTCAAGTCTGATAAATTGTAACTGAACTCAGTATCTTTGAGAGAAACCTACCATATGAAATTAAGGACTAATCATCGAGAAATTCCGTAGTTCCTTTGGTGATCACTTTGTTACTCATGGCTCTGACTAGCTCATACTCTGCTGTTGGGCTGAACGCAGGACTTATTTGAGTGGATTCAATGTATGCTAATGCTGTCCTTTCTCCATTTCTGCCTTTGTCCTAGTGCAGTTTTTACAAACTGTAGTTCTCAACTTGGCGAAAAACTGCACCATGATGTGAAATGACTAAGTTATAGTAGACTGAAGAGTAGCAGGAAATAAAATTACCAGAGAAAAGACAATGAAAGGAGAGAATATCAACCATGGAAACCACCTCATCCTGTAATATAGCGAATATTGCAGCTTCTTTGCCGATGGGCAGAAGTGGTGCGTATCAACTGAGATAATTATGTAGTAGTGTTTAAATCACCAAAGTTGTTTAAGTTTGATTGAGAACAGAATTTGGCCACTTACGATCCATTTTTAGCATATTACTCATATAAAAACACAAAGATGGGTTTAGTTTTCTGAACAGATGTCCTTAATGTTTATTTGAGCAGTCCCATCCAAATGTTCTGGAATTTCTGCTCATCATGCACGGTATTTCTTCTATAGAGCTTCTATTTGCAAAACTCTTGTATAGGGAGAAGGATGTTAGGTCTTGCAATGCAATTGTGAATTTAAGACTGCACAACTAACCTATATTTTGAACTGGGAATTGTGGACAAAGTGATAGGAAGTTATCTTGCTTATCTCTTTATTGATTCAGGAAGGCTTAGCAAGGCAGGATTTTGAAAGACCCATCTCTGACTTTTGAATTTAGCAGGGTTCTTCCTTGTCTGCTGTGCTCAGTTATTTTTACTTTCTCACTAATTCTCGCCTGACTTTTTGGTGACTCTTCTGTTAACAAACTGTTAGTTTCTGGGTACTGAGCTCAAGAATGTTTTGCAATAGAAAATATTTTGGGAGGGGTTGTTTTTCCTAATGTCACCCATCTCTTATACTTCTCTCTCTGTGAAAATCTGATTACAAATGAATGATCATGCTGTGATTCCAGCTTGGAAGATGGTGACACCATTTTTGGTACAGCCAACTACTTTGTCAGAATTAGTAAACTGTAAAGTGGTTTTATAGAGATAATTTCTGAATATAATGTAATGCAGCTTTTCATAGGTTCTTCCAGTTGCAGTGCAGCCCAACATCTAGGATGTTGAAAGATATATTCAAATATGCTCCTTTATCCACATAACTTTACATTATGTTTCAGCTGGCTGTGTAAACAAGAAAAATCATAATATAATCTAATCCTCCATATTTTTGTAGTAATGAACATTTTCTAAAAAGTATTACTTTCAATTTTCTTCAGAACACGTTTGCAGTTATCTCTATCTACTTACTATTGTATTCTGAGCTGTGTTCTTAAGCAGTGAAAACTGAACAATTTACTTTTATTTCCAATTTAACAAGACACTGCTCTAGTACCTTAAAGTGTAGACAGATCTCTTTAACAGTGTTTATTTACTTACATTCAAACATAATGTCAACAGTTGTGAGTTTAGTTTTGCCAGCAATATTGTTTTAGAGAATTTAGATGGGTTACCCTGATCCCTGAATGCAAGGGGGATCTTTAGCATCCATGTGCTCAGCAGCCAGGGATAGGCAGAAGGGACTTAGTTTTATCCTCTTATCAAGGCTATAAATAGCTTTGTAATTAAAACATACAGCCTTCGCGAGTTGAAGTTCTGAAGTAATTTCAGTGTTGAATAGTATCGATGCCTTATCATTAGACGCATGATCTGCTAATTATGTCTGATTTGGGCTGTTCCTGGAGTCTCCTGTAAGTGAGGACCATGAATTTTGGCCTTGGTTTCATGGAGGTTGTGGATTAATAGAGGCATTAGCACTGCTGTGTGGCAGCTCCCATTTCTGATGTTGATGTAACTCAGGATCTTATCAATTGCCTGCAGAAGCAGCTTGTGAAGGTGGGGTGTGATGCAGGGGAGAATAAGTGTCCTTACTGTTCACTCAGCATCTTTGAGTGAGTTTTTCCACAGGGAATGACAAGAACTAAGGAAAGAGCAAAGTTTCTTACACTGAGAGACAGGAGAGCTCACAGATTGAGCCAAGAGTATGGACAAGCCTGAGCCTAATCCAGATTTTAGCTCCTGGAGCTGCTGAAGTTCTGTTTATCGGTTCTCCTTAAGAATAGTTGTGTATTTGCCAAGGTGTAAGTATGTTTTGCAAGCTACAGTGACTCCATTGTTCTCACATCCAGCCTTACTTTGCAACAGCTCCTGAAGTCTCATGGAAGTTATTCTGGCTAGTGGGAGAAGTAATAGCAGGAGACAGGCAGTGACACTGAAGGTGCTTAAACATAAAGAGCCCCAAATTAGGGAAGAGCCACTCTGGCTCAGGAAACTTGTGCTTTCTTGGAGCAGCCTGGAGTTCAGTCCTGGCTGTGCTGCCTGACTGCTGTGCAGAGAGCATGGGCAGGCGGCTCTGCCTCTGCTACTGCTTTAACATTTTCCACATGGTTTGCGCACTGGCTGAGAGCAGCACCAGTCCAACCTGCTTTGGCCTGCCCCCATCACACTGACTTTGACTTTAACACTACAGTCAAGGAGCTAGGGATTCATGAAAAAAAATTTTTTTGGAAGTCTTAAGGAATTAGCATGCAAACCTGGGTGGATGTGCTGGTCCAAACCAGAGCTCTGCGCTGCTGCGGCACCACGGTTTCCCAGCGTGCCAGCCAGCCTGTTTAAAGATGGTATCTCTGTGCTGCACTGCGTCCTGCAGCATCAACACACCCACTGTCTCCTGCTGTTTGGTTCCTCCTGTACTCAGGGAAATAGGACTTTGATAAATATAAACACAATTGTGTCAGAGGATTTCGTGGATCTCTAATCAATTGCTTCTCTTTCTGCAGGCAGCCCTCAAGCCACTGATTCTAATAGTGTATGTCAGAAAAAGTAGCAGCATCATGCAGTCACATATACACACAGATTAGCAAGTCAGTTTGGCCTGTTTTGTACTTCTCTTTTGTGCTTTTTCTTCTAAGCTGCCTTTACTTGCTGCTTCAAAATAAATGCTTTGGGGTGTGACCTCAAGCTTGTTTTGAAGAGGTAACCAAAAAATACGGAAAACTGAGAGAACTGAAGGGCAATATGTCTGTGTCAACTGAAGTAGAAAATCTGCAAGAAGATGGTAACAAAAATTTCTATTAGCCAGTGGAAATTTTGCTGATTCACACCTGCCATCGATTTCCTAATGAAGAAAAGCTGGGGAGACAGGCTGTGCAGAGGGACTAGGGGGCTCAGCTTCCTCCACATGACCTGCTTCTGGAGAGAGCTGGCACTTGCTATGTTTGTTAACAGGGCCTTTTCAAGTGTATTGAGCTGAGGCATCCTGGAATCAGAACACATACAAGAGCAGGCTGCTGTAGAAAATGCTACCAAGATACCTTTGAGGTAGTAATAGAAATGTCAGAGGGGAGCATTACTCCACCTGCATCCATAGGAAGACAAAAAATTACCTGAATTTAAGACCAGGGAAATTGCAGGCTGTGGCAGATGTTTCCTAGCAAACCTATGTATGGTGGATTGAAGCACTGCTACCACCAGCCTTCTGTCTGTCCCTGCTGTCAGAGACTTACGCCCCTGCTACAGGGTGCTGCCAAAAGATTGTGGGCAGGTACATTACCTGCATCAATTTTCCATCCTGAGCTTTAATGCAAACCCACCTTTACCAGCTGATGATGATAGGGCCATCAGTAATTTAGATGTGTCTGAGGCAGAATAAACAGCCAGGACAGCAATGTCCTCAGCAGTGGCAGCTGGAGCCAGCCCTGCTGACTGTCAGGCTAAATATTCAAGATAATTAACCACAGGTAGGTTCTCCAGGGAACATCTGTGAAAATCTGTCTCTTTAGCATGCTTATGTGCCTCCTTTCCTTGTGAAGTATCTGAACACTGCCAGCCTTTAGAACAGCCCTCTGTGTGACTCCCTGTGCTTTAAGCATGTGCTGTAAGCTGTGCCTTCAAATGGGGATATGGTCTCAGATAAATGTCAAAATTCTGTTGGGATAACAGACTGCTGTTTTTTATTCGAGGCACTGTAACTATCAACTGGATAGACTCACAGAGTGATTCAGACTGGAAGGCCCCCAGGAGTTTATTTAGATACTCCTAGTCTTCCCAAGTAAAATGTATTAGCTTTAACCTTTTTGCTGAGGTTTTAAGTGAAGCTGCATCACTTCATAACTTTAAGTCAAATATGG
Source organism: Corvus cornix cornix (assembly GCF_000738735.6). Taxonomy (NCBI): domain Eukaryota; kingdom Metazoa; phylum Chordata; class Aves; order Passeriformes; family Corvidae; genus Corvus; species Corvus cornix. The sequence goes on along the minus strand of NC_046333.1, from coordinate 17,009,191 downwards.
GGAATTGAAACATAAGAAGAAATTCAGGGGAATGGGAAGCATGTTGAAGAGAAGGTATTTAGAGACAGCCATTGATTAGTCTAGTCCATGAGACAGTGTGCTTAAAGGACATTGCCAGAACAGCCATAGGTAAGATGGTCAATTTGAAGGAAGAAAAATCAGATTTCTAGTGCCAAATCTGGCAGCAAGGGCTGAATCTTGAAGAAAAAAGTGATCTGGCACTGGAAGCACTCAAGAGGCAACTTAATCAACAGCAGTGCAGACCCTGTGGGCAGCAGTAAAAAAATGAAAGAGACCATCTTCACACTGTTTAGAAAAGAAAGCTGTTGTGCATTGTGGTTCACATAGTCCAGACCACATGTGATCCACAGATGGGAATTAGCATGACTTCTGCCATCATATTTGGGTTGTGACTTTAGATCTTTGTGCATTTTCTGATGAGCAGACTTATAATTTCTAGCTGGTATAAAAATTATGACCAGTAGACTTACAAGTTCATGCTGTTTATTTCAGATTATCCTGTCTGATATTTTTACTACCATCATGTGAAGCTCAGTGAATAAATGCCTAATCATATTTACATCTAAAACCATCGAAATCAACGTGTCATATTTATCCACTTCTGCTGACAGCTTTAATGAATTGCAGGTCTTAGAAGTTTTATTTTCCCCATGGTCACTCATGAAATCATTATTGAAGCACCAATGGAGTCAGGGAACCAAGCCCTTCAACAGAAAACCTAACTCTGTTTAATTTTCCATAACAAAGAAAGAAGGATGCTATGTATTAAATGGATGATCTAATAATGACAATATGACAGGTCACCATGTAACTGGTGGGTTTCTTTTCTTTCAGTAATACACATGTTGTCCCTTTACTTTTTGATGATATAATTCCACATCACTCCTTGCTTCTCCCTTCCCCATGATTCAATCTGCCCCTATGGGAAGCTCCTCTCTAAGTTATATATTTGGTAAAGTAGGACAATTTCAATTCTTCCTCCCAGAAAGGTGCCTTCTTCTCAGGCTTCTGAGTCATCATGGCTGTGACTCACATGGCTTGCTTTCATGAAGATGAGTCACTCCAAATTTTCTGGCATTAAAACTGTCCTACTCTCTATCAGTGTGTTATCTGCTGTACACTGGAAATGTTCTGAAGCACTGAGTTTTAAGTTAGCAGTAGTGAGGGGTAACAAATGAGAGGGAAAATCTTCAAGTGATAGTTTGATTTATCTTCTTGGGGGAGATCGGAAGTGGAAGAAGATGATGGGGATAAAGTATAGATTATTCTGGTGACATTAGCTGATGTTCTTCTTTGGACTGCCAAGTTCCATGGACAACAGTTCAGGAGACTGCTAAAGAGAAATTCTTCGCCAGTTAACTGTGAGAAAGATGGAAAAATCTTTAAGAGACTGAAATAGCTGATGTCTGAAAATAAGAAGCCTTTCTCCCTTCCAATAGCTGTAGGAAGCATGTCAGCAGGTATGGCAAAAGCCAAAGAAGTGGGATAATGATCATGTGCTGTATAAACTACAAGAGTAAATATTTACCTTTCTTGTGAGCTGTTATTTCTTCTCTTCAAAGGACCTAGAGGAGAATGGTTACAGCAAAAATGGGTTTTGCTTTGATGATGTGACCACGGACATGCACTCTGAAAAGGTTCCCCAGAGCCCGGGCAGGTTGTCTCTTTGAATCTTCCCCCACTTGGCTTTTTCTCTCCTTTGTCCTTTTCTTGAAAGTAGAGGAATGGCACCTAGACATAAAAGCAGCAGGGGGGGAACTGTTTGTGTGTTTGTGTGTGTGTGTGTCTTCTTGGATTTGTCCAAGAGGAAATGTGCTGAAGGGCTTCAGGAGCCTGCAAGGCAAACTGAAGTAAAGCTGGGGAATCTTGGGTGGCTGAGCTCTACTTCAGCACTGGAAGTTGGGAGGTCAGAAGATGCAGCAGAAAGGGCACTGAGTTAGGAGGCAGATGTAGATTCAGTTCCCCACTCTGACCATCGTATGACTCCTGGCAAGCCACTGAAGGCAGCAAAGAGGCTTCTTTCCATGCTGGTGAGCCCCCCCTGCATTATGGGCAGCCTTTTTTATGTTTTCTCATGGAACCTCACCATGCCTCACTCCTTTAATTTAAAACACAGCTGGAAGAAGAGCTCCAGCTAGTATCCTCATGCTGCAATAGCTCAGTAATTAAAGTTCTCAGACAGGAAGAAGGAGACCGGATTCCAATATTTTTCTTTCTGAGTTAATATAAAACCTCTAGATCAAAGGAGTAACGTGCCACATGGCTAATGCTTTTCTTAGGTGGGACAATAACCTTTCTTCTTGTTGACTTGTGTAACCAAGGAACCAAGATAAATCAGATGAGAGAAAAGGGTTGTGGAAAGCTCTGTTCTGGAGCCAGATGGTCAGGGACCTCATTAGATCTGGAGGAAACTTGTCCTCTTCCTCCTGCATGTGTAATTTCCGTGTCTTGTACAATGAATCTTTAATTGTGTTTAATAATACTTCAGCTACATGGCTGAGGAGCACTCTCACCTCCGCCTGCCCTTCATCTCCTGTCACATGTGCAGAGTCCGGAGTCTGGTGATCAATGCTCTGTCTTGGGATTTGCATGGTGAGAATTGAACCATGTTCAGACAAGAGGGACCTAAACCTATGTCTTTTTGTGTCCTGTGCAACTGCCATAATCCAAAAACTACTAGAAAAGTGTTGGAGGGTGGCAGGATGCTCAACCAGGAAAGTGCAGCAGCTGCTTTGGGCAGGGACCTGCTCCTGTCAGCACTGATGTGCCTGCCAGGTACAGGGGCAGAAAGGTCAGGAGTACTTGAGTTCTGCACCTTCCTCAGGTGTCAGCCTCTGTTCAAAGAGTGTAAAAGCCTGGTGAGCTCTTGTTAAGGGGACACTGTCAAGAGACCAAGGGCCTTCAGTACTCTATGACCCAAGTCCTGACTCTTTTTGTAAGGGATGGGTGCGTGGGTCATTAACGTTAGTAATGGAATAAATGTTAAGACTGAAGTCCACCTGCTGGTTTTGGATGTTGTCCTGAGTGGACTGAGGTAATGGATACTCAGTGCTGAAGGCTGGGGAAGGTTATGTCACTGAGACCAGGAAGTTTTCAGACTTAACCAAGATGCTTGAACTTCCCTGCAGTACTATCTTTTCTTTCGATCAATCTTTTTAGAAGATCTCAACAGTGGAGCAAAGAAAGATCTTTGCTTGGGAATGTTTGTGCAAAAACAGGAAAACATTTCAAGTAATATTAAAAATCACATCATTTTGATTATGTAACAGTTTGCATAGTTCTTTCTACTATATACTTGTTTCGCCATGGCTATGTTTTGGAAGGGGCTTCGCAACTTTATGAAAGATAATTTGAAGGAATTCAGTTTATTCTGAATTAAAGTTTATTATTTGTTGCAACATGCATTTTTGTAGTTATTAGACTTGTTTAATATCCAGCATCTCCAAACACGTGCTGAATGTGAATCAAACTAGTTGATAGTGTCCCTTTAAATTTGTTATTGCGGTGCTTTCATCAAGCTAACTAGCACAATAGTCAGTGCCATGAAGAAGCTTAAAACATGCATATTTTATGAGTGTTTCAGAGAACTGCCACACAAAAAGAGAAGTAGGCTATGTCTACAGCACTATCACTTCACCTATTGTAACCTTCTCAAGAGGTTTTTTTTAGATAAAAGGAAAACTGCAGTGTATGATCACTGCAGTGCAGGGTTAGAGATCATAAGAAGGGGGAGGAAAACAATGACTTGTGTCTGAGGACACTTACTTCTTGTCACCTTGCTGCATGCCATCTGATCATCAAACTGTTCAGAGCTTTATACAAAGGTTATTGCTGGAGTCATTAAGAACATACTAACACCCAACACTTGTTTCTGGATTTTGAGGGGTTTTTTGCTAAATGGTTTGAAATGTTGGCTGGGTGTTTCCGGTTTTTTGTTAACTCTGAAGGCTTGTGACATCTGGGAACCACACAGTATTCATAAGATATATATAGCATCCTTTTACTCAGTTTCTATCAACCCCTGTGAAAACAGCTTTCCCCTTTAATGAGAATGAAGGGAAAGGCTTGCTAGAATGAAATGCAGTAGTTGCCTGTTTAAAAATAAACCAGCACAGTCCGCATCCTAGAATATTTACTGGTTAATTCAACTATAAAACACCATTGGGAATAGTAGTTTAGACATAGCATTACACAAGTAAAACCAAGTGTGCCACACACCTTGTGTTTGCTCGGCCATGCAGAAATATGTAGAGCTGTATTATTGCGTGTAAATATATAGGAAGAACTGCAGCTGTTTTTATCCATTGGCAGAGGCGGCAGCCAGGGACAGGGGTGACCTCCACACAAGATGTAGATGGTGTGTGCAGAGTGCTTTGGGGCCGGGTGGCTGTGCAGTGAAGCCAGCAGAGCTTGTTCCTGCTGCCAGAGCTGAGTGGTGTCAGGGTCTGTGCAGCTGGGAGGGTGAATGAGCACCCGGTGAGTCCATGAGGATTGTGCTCGACGTGTTGGATGCTCCTAACCTGTGGAAAACTGCAGGCTGCTGAGCAATCTTGCGTAACATTTATTTCAGATTTCTCATGAGGCAACCTTTGAAGGACTATTTACACAGCAGTTTTAGAGGGACTGTTAAGACAGCTCTCCCTGGAACTATTTTCCATTTTTACTCATCGGCTTTGTTTGTGTGCCATCTTCTCTTGTTCATGCTCCTGTCTGGCTGATCATAATGTGTGATTATCAGACTGCTTCAGCTGGCTTCCCTCACAGCAGCCAAAATGTGCGATTCCAATGGCATCTGCAGGGCACTTGTTTCTTTCTTCTGATCTCTGCTGCTTGATTTAACCAAAATGCTTTGTGTCCAGGCTTTTTCAGATCTCTGCCTCTTGGAAAACCCTTATTTTCCACATCTTGATAGGATAGCTATCAGGAGGACCCCAGAGAAGTGCTCCTAGCTGCACACCTTCCTTTCAGCAGCTGTTGAGAAAGGGCATGACCTATCCCTGACTGTGATGGGGTTCAACCAAACAGACCTCAGTAGAAAAAGTCACGTTCTTAATACTTCACTATACTGACTTCAGACACCTTACATGCAGCCAAGAGCCTGACTTCCTGCCCAGGGCATATGAGCCTGGGCTTTCTGTTCTGGATGTGCAGAGTCTTGAATCAGCTCACTGGCAGGGTGAGCTCAAGTCTACCAGATCGACTACAGTACCCTTTGCAACATGGGCTGGAAGAGGAGCTTGTTCTTCATAGTTACCCAGATCATGAAATCATCCTGCAAGTCCTCTAATGCTTTGTCTCATTTTCAGTGTACTGATCAACTACAGCAGCAAATGAAGCAAAGGTTACTCAGAAAGCAGGCACTGTCAGCACTGAGATTTGTCCAAAATCCAGGTCTAGCCTGGATGAAGAGGCAACAGCCTTGGACTTGTACAGTTACACACACTATCCTGTGATTCTCTTGCTTGTCTCAGTGTTTGCTGGGCCATCCTCAATTTCTCTCCTTGCTTCTGGTGTCAGATAAAGCAGTCCTGTAAGGGTCACAGAAATATGAATTTTGGGACTGTGGGGTGGAGGTAGAAGATGTAATCAGGCAAGCCATCCTAAAAAGTCTATTGCTATGTAAAAAAATAAATTAAAAGAAGGCCAGGTAATTTAGTTGGAAATGGCAACAGGGTAGAGCTGGATGTGATTTGTAATGGAACAATCAGTCATAGAATTCAGAGCAAGTAGATGTGTGATATTTATGGTACATAGCTTGAGAATATAGATAGGAAAAGGAGCCAGTGCAGTGCATTCAGAAATGCCGCTAATGGCTTGGCCGTGAAAGGACAGTCCAGGGAGTCTGCAATGGAGACCAAGGCTGGTGTGTCCCCAGGAGTGTCACAGGATGGTGATCAGGAGTGGTCCTCACCTTCTGGCATGGTATACATCTTGGTGAGCTGTGTTGGAAAAATCAGAAAACGAAGGGAAGCACAAGAGGGGAGTGAGGCTGAAGTTTGCTCTCCCCAGCTTTCCCAGGAGCAACCTTTCTGATTGATGTAGGAAGGAACTGTGACCGAGCACGGGGGCTCCTGGGAGCCATGGTACAAGGCAGGGCTGGGGCTAAAAACGCCTCATGAGTAGTTACTCCTTCCCGCTGGTCAGAAGCTGTGGCAGAACTGGTCAGAACTGGGGACAGACTGTTCACAGTTTACGCTGTAGTCCTTTGAAATACAGTGTGTCAGGTACATACGTGTTTGAGACAGACTCATGCCTTCTGCAAGTAAAGCATGGGCAAAGATTCTCAGAATGGGAAGATGAGTTTTTAGTTTAGAAGGGGTGGCAGAGACACCCATGACCTCTCATGTTTCTGTGGCCAGGTTTCCACACTCCAGGTTTATACACATAATGCTACTCCTGGCAGTCTAATAATACAGTTGGTAGAATTATGTGTAATATATCTATGAGTGAGATGACTTGCTTTGCATCATTTGAATGAGCAGAGTTTCTCTGAAAACTTCCTAAGGTGGTGGTCTTGTTGCTGCCACAAATTGCTCAAATGGCAGGAGACAAGCCCCAGCATAACTGTGAAGCATTGAATAGATAGTACTGGATTTCACTTTTATGGTGAATAACAGGATGGATAACAGCTTCTAATGGGAATGAGTAGCCAATAATGACAGAAATGATCCTGGGGCAGATTGAAATTATTCCCATATGGTCTGGGAAAGATTTGTGGTATCTATAAATATGCAATTAATCTTGTGAGGGAAGGAAAAAAGCAGAATAAAAGAAGGAAGCTACCACTACCTGAGCAGCCTTCGTCTAACTGTCTAAAGGAGTGATGAAATGGGAAAGGAGTAATACACAGCAAAGATGTTGCGCAACCAATTATCTAGTAAGGCAAAAAAAAGAAAACAGGATGCTATGAACTATTTTTCTGCAGAAATCTGTAGAATCTTTGTGTTGGTATTGGTTTAAAGCTTGGTTCAAATGCTGTAATAAGGCAAGAGGGATTTTACTACTTAGAGTGTATTTGACTTAAATTGTTTATTGCACAATTTTTTTTGTTCTTTTATTTCATGCATACTAGTTAGAACTGAAAAGAACTGAAAAATATACAGGCTTGTTTTAGAAATTGACTTTGTAGATATGTTTTTTTTCTTGGTTTTCTCCACAATGTAATATTCCAAATTCAAGCAATCTCTGTTGGTTTTCTTGGAACATATTTGTCTCATATGTTCTGTACTCTGATTTATCTTACAAATATCCAGCTATTACGCATTTGTCATTTGGTTTTCATTGTTTGCACTGCTATTTCTGTGGGTAAACTGTTTAGCTGTTTATATGTGGGAGTTTAAATAATGGAAGATTCATTGAAACTTTTAATCATTCCAGAGTATTATGTGAAAAATATGAAAAGATATCAAATTTCCATTTAATGATTTAAAACCATTCTTACGAAAGATAAAGATAATGTATATTTGAAATTATTTATATGGGTAGAGAGTTAAACAAAGCATCACTTCTTGTTTATGAAAGCAATACAATTATCCTAATATAAGTCCTTTTATCTAGATAAATGCATTTTTGAACTGCACAACCAAAAATGAAGAAGGTATATAAAATTTAAATCCTCTTAAGGATAGCCACTTCTAGAGAAGTATCAGCATTGTGTGCTTTCAGTCCATATCCACTGAGAAATTAAATGAAAAATCATGTCATTCCCAGACAAAAAAATTCCTTAATTTAGCTGAAAGTGTAAATACATATCTGCTAATTAAAAATCTTATTAGAGTGTTGTTATGAATGGATGATGTGGGTTTAAATAAGTCCCTGCCTTTTGCCCAGGACTCTGGCAGCAGGCAGTTGCGTTATTGAGGTGTCCAGCACCCCAAGACCCACTCTCATTCACAAGTTCTTTAATAATGGCTGATTCAGTCTATTATAAAATGGATTATTTCTTTATAGACACAAAACTAACAGACATAAAACTTAAAACAGACTATTACTACACAGGAATAAGACAAAGGGAATACTAGTATTACACACGTGGGGTTAATGGTACCATTAAATTTACAGCTGGCTAAGAAATAGTATAACTTAGGATGCAATGTTTCTTACCGCCAAATTGTTGAAGGGGCACACATCAAAATCCTTTCCCTCAATTTCTGGAAAAGTTAACCACGAAGTTTGCATCCAAGCTTCAGGGAGAAAGCGTCTTGCATGTTCCAAAGGAGTGTGCAAGAGAATTCTGCCTCTGTGATAAACTGTAGTACTTTTATAGTGTAAAACTGGCTTTTTGGTCACCCATGGTTTTTTTATCTCTTTCCGCATCTGTTAAGCTGGCAGACCTTCTGGTGCCAGGAGATGATACCCACTGGGCCTTGCCTGCCTAGGTTGTCTCTCCTATATGCACAGGCCACCTGTGGTGGGGAGCGGGGTGATATGCCCTGCCACAAGTGTTATTAGAATTTCCCAATCCACCAAAAAGAAAATCTTAAATTCAAACAAAAGGCTAAGCACAAATGCAAATGCATAAATTCAAACAAAAGGCTAAGCACAAATGCAAATGCATACCCGTATCTTCGCTGGAAGGAGTAGCAGCACACAAATCAAAGACATTTTTTGTCTGTCAGTAAGGATAATTGCAAAACCCAATAGTGGTTTAGTCAACCTTGAACTTTATTTTATTTTTTTAAATTATGAAATTACCTTAGTGAATTGACACTTCAGTTCCTATGTTTTCTTGCTATTCATATGCTTCCGTTCTTACATTGAAACTCTTCCTTAGTGAAGGCATCTAATAATTGTTAAAATTCTGGAGACTTACTATGGGGAAAAAGAGAATAGATGTTGCTGTGTCCTAGACTCTGACTTCTATTTCTCCTAGAAATCTTTTGACACCATTGTTGCAGTGCTTAGGGAACAGCAAAGCAGTGTTCCTCATATGTGGGAGAAGGAAAATTGGTTTCTTGCTGTGTGCTTGCTTTTAAACATAGCCAACCAGAATGTCTTGAATTGAATTCATCAGGAAAACAAGACTAGAAAGTACATTTTTTTCTTCATAAGTGTTTCTCTGTAGTCCAATCTCATATCTGTAAAGTTGCATCTGCAGCCTTGTTAAGATTGAGGACAGTCTGATTGACAATCAGGTGTCTCAACAAGGTATAGCAGCCCCCTGCTGTGAGGAAATTTCCAGTGATTTTCAAATTTCCAGTGATTCTCTCTCAAATTGGTATGATGCATGTCAAAGCTGCTCAGCTTGCTGTCAATGCTACAAAGGTGGCAGATGGTGAATCAAATGCTAATGTGTTTTTTGGCTGGGAGTAGGTCAGTGGTACTTACCAAGCTGTTTAGGCTGCTTTGCATTATCTTTGGACACTTGGATTTTAGGACAGATTGTTTTAGACTGAAGACAAGTGACCTTCCTGGTTGGGAAGGGTTCATGAAGAAATTATTATAGCAATTATTAATGGGGGTTTTTTTTAAGAGGGAAGGATAGAGTATCTAATGGTGAGGCCATTGGATAAATTTTGCCCAGGAAGCTGGTTTCTGCTGCTGATAATCAAATTATTAATGACCAATAAGCAAATTGGATTGTATAATGATCCTTGCTTCATTGCTGCTCTGAAATGGTTGGAAATTATATTATAATCCCTTTGCTCAGTAAGCACAAAGTTTTGGGCAATTCTCTATCTTTTCAAGATACCATCAGTCGGTAGGTTCCCATCTTCTTTCTGCTGTTGGGGTACTTGCAGCAGCTATTAGTGTGCTAATGTAATGACTTTTATCTGATGTGCTTCACTCAAGTGGTGATGCTGGACACAGGAGACATGCTCTTGATTAGCTGTAGTGAGATGACCCAATCTGCAGCCAGGGCAGTGCTTGTGCAAAATGTGGAAGCTATGGTAGAGAGAATTCTAAGAAAAAGAATGGGGTTTTTTTTCTGATGATTTCTTTTAACTGATAAAATGTCAAACATATTGGAAACTGCTGTGTTTCTACAGTCACTTCTCTATCCAGGTCATACAGTTGAAGTTGTGATTGCAGAAATCTACAAGCTCAACAGTAAAAAGACGCTGAAATAGAGCCCTCTCTAATGGTGTTCAGTGCAGCCCTGGGATAAAGAGAACCAGATGTTGTCTAATTTGTCAGCACATTCCAATATCACAATTTTACTAAACTGGAAGTCTGCTTGGACGTGTTTGGGAGGCAAGCTGTCCAGGTTAAGTTGGGACAGTCTCGTAGCTCACTGGGTAATAAGCACAGAACTTTGAGTTCTTCTAGAGGGAAGAGTGTGTTACTGTTGGATGCATTTCTATGGTAATTTTAGCCTGGACTTCCATTGAAAATATGTATTCACCAACTGTGTTGTGTGACTGTCAGATCATCTCACACAGAAATTTTGAGCCATTTGTCAATATGACATGGAAGTCACAAATATGTTCTGGTCCTGTGTGTTTTATGAAGAGAAAGGAGTGGAGGAGGGCACAAGCTCTCCATGAGGTGAAAGATGTGGGGCAACTTCATGTGTTTCAGGCAGGAGATGTTGTCAGAGTCCCAACAACGTAAGAGGATTGAAGAAGAGCTCACAGTGAAAGATGAGGTGCATCTCTTAAGAAACCAGACTTCCTTCATTGTACTGACTGCAGAGATTTTTTTTTAGATGGTAAGAGTGGCATCCAGAGTAGCAGGAGAGATGTTAAATCCTATTGTCAAGCACCCTTTATATAATCTAAGGTCTAAAAGCAGGGACTTTTATATTCTGTCAATACTATAAAGCACTGCACAGCCTGGGCAGGCATTTTTCAGAAAACCAATTTTTAACAAAATTCAGGGGACAGAGCTTTGTGCCAGCCCGTGAGCTTGCTGAATTCTTGCCTACTAACCACAAAGGGTACCTCTGCAGATTGCTTTGATGGAACTCTGTTCCTCTGTGGCCTTTTGACGATTTGCTATTCGTATAGCACACAAATGGGTAGTAAAGTGTTACACAAAGCAACATTTCACTTGTCAGCTTCACCCCTGCTGTTGATGCTTCCCACTCGGGAGCCATTGAGTTAAATGCAACATAGCCAGCTGGATGTATTTTTCTTCTCTCCCATGCAATGACTTCACCTCATTACCTCCCAGGTGAAACTGGATCTGTCTGCATCAGCAACCTGCTTCTGATTTCAAAGAATGAGTTAGAATTTATGATTGTTGACTGTGTGAGGCAGGGATATTGGAGCACTAGCCTATTTTAAATCTATTACACCAACTTTATGTTGCAATTACTGCTTCTGGAATTAATTGTTGGGCTTTCTTGGTCAGTTTTGTTTTCAAGTACACAGTAGAAAGCTGAAAAACATAGGAAAGAAAAGGAGGGCAACACTACAGAATAAAATTTAAACTCTTCCCTTTGACTCCTGAGAAATGGCACAGCAGTGTTACTTGTAATATTCAAGTAGTTGTTGCAGATCTCCATTTATCAGTTTAAAAAGTCTATTGCTAAAAATTGACGTATGCAGAATATAAAAATGCATTAGTAAAAGAAGGGGGAATCATACTAGTTTGTTTGCTTCTCTGCTCTAGCAGCTTAGATAACACAGGCTGAATGCTTTTAATTGCCTTTGTAAGATATGTTTGGAAATTCTGAAGCAGTTATTTAAAAATATGTAAATCCTTTAATTTCTATGGAGATGAGCAGTAACAAATAATTACAAGTGTAAGCTAGGATCCAGTGTATCTGCAATTAAAAGCCTGTGTTCTCCCAGGGTGTCCGCATTTCCAGAGTGCCTGAATCCAGGCTGCCCAGTGAGAGATTCCTTGGCATTCATCTCCTCGTAGGCTAATCCTACACTGACAGCTTTTAAGAAGAAATCTTTTTTGTTCATTCTTCCTCAACATTCAGCATAACCTATTTAATGCAGAGACAACGACTAAAATAAAAAATAGCAAGCTCAGCTGGTTCTGTTATTCTAAAACCCAGTGTAGAAACTGAAGAAGTTGGATCACATGGAGCAGTTTCACGTGTATTTACGGCAGCTGCAAGCAAAGTGGACTGAAAAAACATTCTTGAATTCTGTCCCCAGGTGTTGTTTCATACTTCTGCATGTGGTGCTATTTGCAGCACTGTTTCTTACAGATCCCAGGTGGGAGAAGCACTTCCCACAGAGCCCTTGGGAGCACTTAGTGTGATGGTGCTCTACCAGGTTGTATCCTTGTTTCTGTTTCCCTTGGAGGTTACCAGCTGTCCATTAACAACTGCACTGATGACACAAAAATACTGTGATACAGATCTCTGGAGACAAAGTGCCTGGGGAAGTGGACAGAAGTTGTTTGGGGCTGTGGGGAGGTGGTTTATCCTGCCTGAGGATGCCCAACTTCTCCAGCCAAAATAAAGGTGCCTTCTGAGTTGCTGTTCTTTTTCGATTGTGTAGTTTCTTTGAAAAATAGCTCACATAAACCTCTGATGACTTCTAAACTCTTAAGCATTTCATGTGACCTGTGTTATTGGGAAGAACAGTGTGATTGAGTTTGTCCTTCATTCATTAATCAAAAGTGGTAATCATATGAAACTGATCTAACAATAGAATTGAAAAGAAGGGGAAAGTCAGAAGCAGAAAAGGATTCTGAAGGAAATTTAAAAAATGGAAAAAATAGATCAGCAGAGTAATTTCTGCAGATGCAGCTCAGGACTGTGAAGATGTCTCTTTCTGGAAGTTAAGTGCTCTAGAAGGCAGACAGGAGGGGATGCAGCACTAAGTAAATTCCCAGGCAAAAGCCTGGGAGGGGCATATCCCAGAGCTCAGAAATTCTGACACCGACTGCTTCTGCTATCCTGCTGCCTTGTCCCCGCCTGCTTCGCCAGGCTGTGAGTTCCTTGGGCAGAGATCATGTGTCTCTGCCATCCAGCACTCTCGTGAGTACTATAAAATATTTCAGTGCTCTGGTGAAACGTGAAAACTGAGAGGGCACCTTGAGGACGGAAGTGTGTGATAAAAAATGTACCAGGGTTTTTTGGTGTGAGGAGATGGGACACTTCAACTACACCCTACTAAGTGTCACTTAATAAATTACTTAGAGTGCTGCCATGAGGCATGGAAAGCACCAAGAAGGTGTGAATGGATTAGTTGCCTGGTAGATAAAGGGTGCATTTGAGAGGTGAGATGCTTTTTCTAAGGCACATTCAGACAGTTGAACTAAAATGCTCAGAGATCATTATTTTACAGTCTTCTGTTGAATCTGAGACAAACTACTTCCAGAATAATTCTGAGTGCTAGAGCAGCCTCTCGGGATGAGAGATGCAAGTTTGGGTCCTTCAGCACAAGAGAAGGACCTGGACCTGTGATGCCTACAGTTCAGTGGTAGGTGTAGGTTCTCCTGGTTTTTCAGTCCCAGCTGGAGATGAGCAGTTCTGCAGCCAATATTGAATCTGTGTTTTAATCATACAAAATTTAAGCTCTCCCTCTCCTCAACAGTATTTTTCACTGGAGTGGATTCAGACAGTTAAATAATTTAAATATGACCCAGACAATTCTTATTTTGCAAATAATAGTTGAAAAGTATTTTCTCCGCCCTGATCTAAGGTAGTGCTAGAGCTTCCCTTCAGCCCGTATCTCATAGCCGTAAGTTAGCAAAATAGGAATGGCCCCCATTTTCAATGGAGGCCCTGGTTCTGCTCTCCTCAGTTGGTAGAATTCAAGTATTTGTGATACATACTTCACATGACATAGGCTTGTTAGGGAAAAAGTGGTGTCACAGCTGCATTGCTGCCATCAGCACTCACAGGCAGATCTGGTGCACATCCATGGGATAGGGCATGTAGTAGCCCTACATGCATGACAGGAGGTGAGGGAATGGTCTTCAGTTTGATCTGCTGATTAGGCTGACTGCAAGAAATGTGTGTGGATAGCTGGAGAGATGGTCCTTTCCTCCTGAAGAAGGATGGCTGTGGTCCCTGTGCGGTCAGCAGGGACTCCCAAACAGGCAGCTGGGTGTGAGGGCAGGCGCCCAAACCCTCCGTCACTCAGGAGGGGATCACAGGGGACGTCAGGAACATCTGTGCTGTTGGCTTCCCCTGTACAGGCTTAACTTCTCTTTGGAACTGAACCTTTTCCTCTTGCTCTTGTTGAAATAAATAATACTCACATTTCCCAGGCATGGTTTTTAGGCAGGATTCTGTCTGGCTAAATTGGGGAGGACCGTGGACCATAGCCTTTGCCACTGGATGGGACTGATGCTTTCAGACCACTTACTACCTTCCTTGTGATCCACATTAAATAGGGCAGAAAGTAACATAGTGCTGTGCTAGGTATTTTTTGGCAGAAAAATTGCAATTTGCTGATGGCCTTTCCCCAGTTAAATGCTGTACAACTACATTCTTGTAATTAATATTTAATCAGACACTAATAGTACTTTATGCAGAATCTAGATGTGCTGGTGAGACCTTGCTGCATCTCAGAGCTTAGAGCTGTGCTGCTTAGAGAACAGTGGTGTCTATATTTTAAAATGATAGATCGACAGATAGCTCTGCTTTCATCTCTGCAGTCATTGTAGAGGAAATGTATTATAACATAGGTAAACATTACTGCAAGTTGTTTCACTCTGTGAAATTTAACAACACTGACAGAAAAATAAGAGCTTTGGGGACTACAGTTCCTTCAGAAGACTGGACAATACGTTTAGGAAAATATAATGATTATTGGAGTGGAACCAGCATTTACTGTTTTATTTGGTTTGTTTACTGTTGGTTACTGTTCTGAAAATTTTACCTACAAAATTGAAAGTTAATAAAAATTGCAGTAAGTTTTTCTTTCTTTCTTCTCCTTTCTGACCATCAGATCTCTTAACTGTGCCATCAGGCAATGTGGCTCGATCTCTTGCTTTTCTGAGAATACAACTTTGCACTGCTAAACAGAAAACCTCAAAGTCAAGCTATGATTAAAAAAGTGAAATTAAATTGAAAGTTGCATGTGTACAATTAAGAATAATAATGGGGAAGATCAATCTTACTGGTGAAGCAAGTGTTGACATAGTAGATACTGCCTTTCAGGTTTGAATGAGACTGCTTATAATGTTTTTCTTCAGTTGTCTTTCAACGCAATGTTAATTACGCTGTAGGGTTTCCCCAATGACATGTTTGTTGAGCTCTATGTAAGTGACAAGATGATTATGTCTAAATGATTGGTAAATGTTTTGGCTTTGACAGCTTAAATATTTGTATAAATGATTCCTCCAAAATTCGAGAAACACTTGACATCTTCACAGGGTAACAGCTTTTTTATGCACCTTATTTTAGGGCTATATTTTATTTCTCTTGCTCATTTTGGTAGTTTCTTGCACCAGCAAAGCAACCATGAGAATATAAAGGGTTATTTCAGTGTAAGAAGCAAATCAGGATCGGGAAGGTGGCAGACGCTCCCATGCAAAGAAGGAATTTCTGTTGTAGCCATAAGACGTATGCAGCCATGACACCTTCTTCTCTTAGAGCAAATGAGGAGAAAATATATCTGAAGTTAGTGTCTTTAAGTGCAGAGTGCTTCTTACCTCTGTGAAAGGGTTTAATAGAATTCTGCAAGGTTATTTTAAAGGATGAAATTTTGAATCCTGATTCAAATCTATACGATCCTAATAGGAAAAATATTCTAATGATTTCAATTTCTAAGGAGCTGCTGACACATCCAGTTAAGGAGATGTGTAATGAATATGAACTCCAGGGTGGTTGCCTAAAAACGTTTAGTGACTTTCCTCCAGTTTTTCTATAAATTAAGGAGCATGTCTTGGACTGAATTGAAAAGTGGAACAAAGGAATATGTGAAGTGGGAAAGAGAAAGCGAGAGCTTTAACTGGCACAATTTCAGGTTGTGCAGGTAGGGAAGCCTCCCAAGACAGCAAACGGGCTGCAGACAGGAGAGGGAGAGGGAAAACCCAACCTGTGCTTTGGGGCAGATGGCCTTTCCAGTCCAGCAGACAGCTCTCATGAAAAGTGAGTTAGGGCATAAAAAGCACAGTGGGTTTACACAGTAAAGAAAGAGGATGCTGTGCATAGAGAGATCTGGGTGATGACTGGAATGGGAAATTCTCATAGCTCAGGTGAGTGTTACTGCTGTGTAAAAACCAGCTAATTTATTGACAGGGAAAAGGTGCCTCTGGGCTGTCAGTTCTGCCAGTGCAACTGCTCTTTTTGAACAGAGGCTTTTTGCAACCTATTAGCTATTTTGGTTGGCTAATAAAATGGGAGTCGGGCATAGGACAACAGGCAACATGCAGAAACTGATGTGAAGGAAGTTCCACCTGAGTATGAGAAGAACTTCTTTGCTGTGTGATGACCATGCACTGGAACAGGCTGCCCAGAGAGGATGTGGAGTCTCCCTCACTGGAGATACTCAAGAACCATCTGGTCACAGGCCCAATTAATGTGCTCTAGGGGAACCTGCTTGAGCAGGGAGGTTGGATCAGAGATGTCCAGTGGCCCCTTCCAACCTTAGCCATTCTGTGATTATATTCCAAGCCAGCTTTAACTGTAATCTCAAGTGATGCTATAAATAAATATTCCAAAGGATCTTTGGTTTTCATGGAAAGCAGTCATACAATTGTATTACTCTCTTCCTCCTTCAAAGATCCCACAATCCACTTTATGGACTTCTATAATAGCTCAGGGATTTTTTCCCACCTCCTAATACTGAAATCCAGCTGTTTCAATGATAAAACTTGGCACCTCAAGGCGAGTTTGCAGTTTGCAGCAAGGAGAGGGGCTTGCTCAAGCTGTGGATTGAAAAGATTTGGGCATTTAACAGTTTTAGGAAAGTATTCATTGATAAAGCTGGAATTTGATGAGGACCTGGGGAGTCATGTGGCTTAATGAGTGCTATTTGCTAATTGGCAACAGTAGCAGGGCTGCCCTACTTTCTCATCCTTCTGGAATCTGCTGGAAGCTGGTGTCAAAGTGGCACTTAATGCTGAGGTGATCTTCATTCTTAGGTTTTATAACTTCTTAATAGTCTCAACAAATGAATTTATATTAAAGAAATTTGGTATAAATTAAAGTATAAAAGCTGAAGGAGGGAAAGTGGGTTTGATTCAAGCATCATTAGCCAGTAATTCCAGTGAGGTGACTGGAAGCACTGGAGTCACTGGAATTTTGTTTTATTTAAAGTAAGGTCAAATGAGAATAGAATTGGATCCTTCTCATTTTGTCTTTCAAGTGTCTGTTACAATAAACTTCATGTGACAGAGGCTGTATATGTCTTTTGTTCTGTGCAGCTCTGTGCATATTAGTGTGGTTCTGAAAATAGCCTCTAATCATTTCCTGAAGAATTGTCCTTTTTGATGAACTGCTGTTTATTCTCAGCAGCTTTTGATATGCCACTAAAAGCTGGTTTGCCTTTCAAATATGTTTCCTCAGTTCTAGTCTGGGGTTCAGCAGCACAGGATAAATGGCTTTGTCTGGAAGATTTAGAGATTACAAGAAGTATGAGGGAGAATGGGGTCCTTTTTTAAAATTAACTTTATATGGTTGGTAATCATGTGAATTTATATAATTAATATTATTTTAAATTAACAGTAGTATTTACTTGTAGTAGTATTAGTACTAGATGAGATTAGTACAAGATGAGATTTTTTTTTTCACTCTCTGTGTATTTATTTTGGTGTTTTCTAATAGGAGTTTGTTAGGAGATGTGGCTGAGGAGCCTGTGGCATATTTCTAGGGAGAAAGACAGTTTTAAGAATACTAATAGTTTGTATGGATGCCTGTGTAAAATTTTGTAAAGTGCTAAAGAATGCAACTGAAGGTAGTTTCTGTGTTAAATCACCTGTCTTGTAGGTGTAGAAACTGTAAAAGAAAAAGCCTGATGGGTGCAGTATATCCAGGCCCACCCTTCTCCTGTGTCACGTGTGACAGCTGGAGGCGGATGAAGGGGCACAGCACTCACCTGGCTGCTGCTGGAGGCGTGTGTTCTGTGGGTGGAGGTGTTTAGTTGCCCATTCACTTTTTTCCATTTGGTCCTTACACAGGGAACTTTGTGTTCACAAAACTAATTGCTCTACCACAAGCCTATAAAAATGGTGGATTGTAATTTGAAAAGTAGCCAAATGCTGAGTGCATCCCAAATGCACTATGTTTTCCAAATTTGCTTTAGTTTGAATATAATTAATTTCAGTGTCTGTAACTTGCTCTGTCAGTACTAGCATCACTACCAACATTAACTGTTTGGGTTTTTTTTTTTACAAGTCAGAGTGATTATAAGCAGCATAACGCTCTCAAAAGATAGCAAACCCAAGTACAATTTAGCTTGTCAGGTGACTTTCTGTATGTCACAGGAATACTTAAAAATACTTACATTGGAGTGAGCAAGTTACTACTTTTTAGAGCAAGAAACCTTTCTTTTTTTCTTTTTTTTTTTCTTTTTTTCCTCTATTTCCCTATGGGTATGATGCTGACTAAACAGCCTGATATATATACTACTTCACCAAAACACTTCTCATGGTACAAGGCTGTATGAAATCACTAATCTTGAGATGTCTTGAGGATTTGCAAGTGGGACCTAAAAAGAAAATCCCCCACCCCGGAGAAGTCCATAGACAGGGAGAAGATGTATCATCTACAAGACAAGTGAGAAAGAAGCCTGTAAATAAGCAAAGGATCAATTTTCCTGTTGAGAGATAGGTAAGGATTGTTGGTAAGTGAGTCACATTGACAGTCTGTGGAAGCATTTGTCCTGGAATAACCATGCCTATGAACTTCTGAACACTTTGAACCTTACCAAGAACCTCTGAACTTGACCTGGAAGCTTGCAGGCTCTGCAGGTCTGCAGGGCTCTCATACTGCTAGTAGAGAGGGCTTTGCTTTTTCCTCTGATGTTTCTGAACTTTTGGAGCTCTCAAAACATTGCCTCTGGGTTTTAGGGTTTTCAATACGTGTTCTGCAGCTGACTCACTGAAAGGTTGGTGTGAGAGAGGTAGGATTTCACCATAAGCTTCTGCCATGGTCCATTCATGCAGTTTTGTAATTCTGTAACACAGTGAACGCACTCCTATAATGAGATAGCTAAGATTGAACTTTTGGATATAGTTGCCATACTATGGGATTGTTTTCACTATATTATAGAATTACAACTTTAGTATATAGAATTCAGAAACTTCCTGGAATCTGTGAAGCAATGATTCTCAACATTTTGAGGGTTCAAAAAAATTCAATAGAAGCTCTTGTCTACAAACTCTGCTGGTTTATAATTTGCTTACCATGCAGAAATATGTTAACACATTTTACCTGGTGGTTTGTGTTTGTTTGTGTTTGTTTGTTTGTATTAATAAAGTGAGTGGTTGAGATGGAATTTTTCAAATCTCAGAATAGAAATCTGGAAGACCCAGTTTGTGTCCTATTTGCACTTTTAGAAGATTGGGAAAAGTACTGGTCAATGTATTTGAACTGGGAAGGCTCTTCAGACTAAACGGGCTGGTTCCTGGACTTGTGTCTTGCTTCGTGAGTGTTTGAAATACAAGTCTGTTGGAGTGAGGCAAATGGAGAGTCTGTGTCGTTCCTGGGGTGAGGTGGGAGGCTTTTCTGGGGAAGTCACAGGTCCCGTGTCCTTAGTGATGTGTTGCATTTTGCAGCAGAATGAGAGATGAAAGGACAGAGAGGGGAAAGCAGTAACAGAAAACATAGTAGTAATGTAATTTTACAAGCCTCTGTGCTATAATAATGTTGTTCTGGAATTGTTAACCCAGGAAACTGTGAGTGTTATTTATTTATAAATATGAAACAAAACCTGATGCCTTTAGAGTGCAGGTTAATGAAGTTACTAACCAAAAAATTTCTCTCTTAACCGAAGTTGTTTCCTCTTCCATTGAGACCTTTATAGCATCTACATGTTACCAACTAAAATTGATGGATGTGGGAAAGGACTTGGTTCTGCCTTCATTAGTCCTGGCTGTAGCTTCACTGGTCTGCAGGATTTTGCTAGTATATAGAAGTGGTAACTGTTGCCACATCTTCAAATGTTATTTTCAAAAAGTTATTTCAAAATGAGAGTTAAAAAGTAATGATAGAGAGCAAGGGTGGGTGCCTGTGTGCACACGCCTGTGTCACATTAAGGCTGGCAGGTCTTTGGTGCTATTTCTGTAGTGGCTTCCAATAAAAATGGGTTTGCTCTGTCAGACGGAAAGTAAACTTGACATTTCGTTCAGTCTGAGGCAAACTCTTCCAAACATCCTATTGTCTGCTGAGGTTTGTATGTCTACAATGTACTGCTACCACATGCTGTTTCACCATTTCTGAGAGCTCTGAATTAATAATGGAAAACAATTTCACTTTTAATTTTAATGATGTCAGAAAAGATCCAGTCCATCGCTTTGTGAACCAGCTCCTGGCAGCTGCTGAGTAATAGAGAGAAAACTCCAGCTTGCTTTCTCTTCAGTTGATGTACCATGTTACTTGTTATTCATTAAGCCTGTTTTCATGCAAGTTCATTAAATAGAATTGGTGAGTGATAGGTACTGTACTGCCTGAAGGCCACTTTGATTCCTGTGTTTTAGTGGTAGTCTTCTGCCACGGTATACTTGCAAATACTTGAGGAAGAAATAATTACAGTGCAAGTAAACTTGCTGGATTTTCTGACATTCTTAATGATTCCTAGGAAACTGGCTTCCAAATT